>NC_086158.1:8784563-11284563 GCF_035149785.1 Candoia aspera | reverse complement strand
CCCCGGTAATGTGATCATGATATAGGTGCTTGGCAACTGGTTCACATTTATGACCGTCGCAGTATCCCATGGTCACATGATTGCCATTTTTGACCTTCCTGGCTGGCTTCTGGCAAGCAAAATCAATGGGAAACCGAAATTCCAGTCCTGATTGTAGTCGTTAAGTGAGGACTACCTGTAAATGTTTACTTCTGCAAATCAGGTATCTTTCCAACTGTATTTTAATCAAAATCTTTTGTCTGTTAGTCTCCCTGGTTGTTCTCTTTGCTACTTTTGAGCCACAGCAAAATGGAAGGGCATGGGAAGTGGCCATATGCCAAGTTAATCTATGTACCAAAGTTTTGGATCTTCCATGAAGATGCCAAAGGATGAGCCTGCATGTATTATACAATTTACCTATGGATTTTCTGCAAGGAAGGCAGGATCCTGTCTCTTCTTTTCAAGTTTAAAAAAGAATCAGAAATGAGGGAGAGCTTGGAGAGTCAACTGGTAAAGACAGACGATAAAGTCGATCCTTGACTATAGTTGTGTGTGTAGTTTCTAAGGATAGTAGCACAGGTCAGGCTTCTCTAACTTACTCCAGATGTATTGGAAAACAACCACCAGGCTGGCTGGGAATTCTGAGAGTTGTAGTCCCAAAACATCAGAAGAGTCCCAACCTTAGGAAGGCAGATGTAGATGGACAGATTCCATTTTATTTTCATGCCACCCATCGTATACGAAGCTCATGGGTTGCACCCCTATTTTATCTTCACGGCAACCCTGTAAGGTAGGTTGGGTTCAGATGCTATGACCTGTCCAGGATCTGATAGCTGAGCAAATGATTCGGTCCTGATGGTAGCCAGGCAGATATTCCATCCCCTGGTCCTTTATGTATGACAAGTAAGCCAGAATGAAGGAAAGGGCCAACTTGATCTGATTGTCAAGGGTCAGTCTGTGCAAGAGGTCACATTCTTACCCATAACCTCTGAACCCATGGTCAATGGGCTTGGAGACTGACTTTCCAAAGTTAAGTCCATTGTCGCTCCCTTTCAAGAAGAAACAATGCACTTTGTCAAAACCTGTCCCCTAGCAGCTCTCAGGAAAACAATTAAGGAAATACGAGTTGCCAAACACAAAAGCACACAAGCATCTGCATTTTTTTACTCAGTGCAGGATTTTGCATTTACGGATGAATGTCCAGCTGTCACAAACTGGGCTATGTAGCACAATCAGTATTTGTATGGATCTGCTTCTTTGGAGTTGAGGCAGCAAGTTTAAATCTTCCTTCTTGTTGTGTATGGATTATTTTTCAGCAAAGAAACAAAGAGAACCTAGGAGATTAAAAGGAGATGGTTGCATATTATTAGACTATTTAGAATCTCATCCCCCCAAAGTCAACTTTGTATGGCAATGATGGGAGCATTTCCATTCTAACTCCTACCAGCTTCAACCAGCATCTCCAGTGACCAGGGATGTTGGAAGTTGGAATGCCTTTGGAAAGTCTAATTCTACTACATCTGGAAGACTTCATAAGTGCCAAGTAATGAGTCAAAGTCCTTGGGTAGGAACGCAGTGAAAATGTTTTCT
Source organism: Candoia aspera (assembly GCF_035149785.1). NCBI lineage: Eukaryota > Metazoa > Chordata > Lepidosauria > Squamata > Candoiidae > Candoia > Candoia aspera. The sequence goes on along the minus strand of NC_086158.1, from coordinate 11,282,994 downwards.
GCATGTGGAAAGAAGGAGAAATAGGGACAACATTTGAGAGCCAGCAAAAGGGAAAGCATCTTTTATCCTGCTAGGTACTAACACGGAGATCTTATCTGAGAATAAATCATAACTTACACCTGAGTAAAAGATGTGGAAGAGCTCTTTTTCCAGTCTGATGAACTGGATCCCCAAAAACTGGATTGTGATCCACAAAAGCTTGTGTAACTATGTATTTGTTAATTAAAGGGTGTCACAAGACTGTTCATTGCTGCTTCAGAAAATTCTTGAACAGGTTGTATAAGTCAAAAAGCTCCCAGTTCTGGGTAGCCTGTTAGAAGGATTGCTTTCATCAAAATTTCATTAAGTAAAATATTGCTGGACTAGGAACAATCCCCCATAACTTGATTTCACACATTATAACTAAAATATCCTTTAAGAGGAATTTTATTGCACTGGAGTATGCTCTAAATATAATTTGTTAGATAATAACGCAAGTGTCACTTTTATGATCAAATGGAAATATTCATTGGAAGAATAAGTCTCAGAACAACACTAGCAACCTTAAGCCTGGTATGTAAGAACTGTTTTGCTCCAGCTCCATAATTTTTAATGAAGTCCAAATGGCATATATGTAATACTGAATCAGTTCACAGATTTTCATAAGGGCCCCACTGTAAATGGTAAGCTGTGATTTACAAATATAATTCTTCCTTGTATCTATTGCATATGACAGTTCTTAAAATGCATTATAATACTTCAGAATTTAACATCTCCCCACTTGTTGCCTTCTCATCCCCTGTTCCCACTTGTGAACAGAGTTGTTTTTATAACATGGGATATTCAAGGAAAAAAGGTTGTTCATGAAATGTCAGCAGTGCAGCTTCAGTCATGAAAACAGAAGGTTGACTGCAAAATGCAAAGCCTCACATATTGTTTAACTTTGCCTTATGCAAGTTTTTCTTTTATCTTGATAATTTTAGTGTGGCTTACAACAATCTCTTGGCAGGAGGAAGAGGTTTCAGCTGGGAAAACAAAGAACTGAAGGAGGAGGGTGGGATTCTATAAATAAATAGTCTTGATTAGAGAGATCATGTTTCCAAATATTTAATAGCCTTCAAGTTTATTCTTTTAAAATTTTGCATATCTTATGAACTACGTATATGTGGGGGGAAGGAAGACACAGACAAGTATAAATAACATCTATTCTGAGAAATTAAGGGTAAATGTTTGCTCAGCTCTGGTTTAAACAAACACATCTGAATCTTTGAGATCTAAGGAAGGTCATGAAAGAGATTTATAGTTGTTTTAATATAGGAGAGAGTACAGATAGAATGTTTTCCTACTCATCATGTTAGAATCACCGGATGAAATTAATTGGCGGTAGCATCAGTCAGACAGAAAACCAAAAATTCCTCCCTGCTAGCATTTCCAGTGACTGATTGGGAACAGCCCCCAAATTTCTATGAGGCCCTGAGCCTGCATATCTATACTCCCAGGATGGATATGATTGAATGCTGCGTGCAGTAAGGATAATGCAGAGCCTGGGCAAATGTAGTCTCAGGAATGGGCCAGAAGAGCCAACAAACTGAGATGGTCTCTCCCTCTCTCATTGGCTCTAATACTACAATGGCCTGCTTTGCTAGATGATGATAAGCTGTCCCTCTCATCATGCCACTCCACTGGTTGTGCTGGCTGGGCTGCTGGGAATTGTAGTTCTGCAACATCTGGTGGCTCAGAGGGCACCCACGCTTTTCATTATTATGCTGGGTGTTATTCTTTGGTATATCACAAGACAGACAGACAGACAATCAATGTACAGTTTCTCTGTTATCACTTGGAAATTATTTGAGCAAATGTTCTGGGAATAATTATGGACATTATAGACCATTCCTGACTTGTAAATAACAATTAGATCTTGCTGCCTTGATCTGCTTTCCAGACTCCTATTACTTCAGGACACTGATGGAATTTTGTACATGCAAAAAAACTTTATAAAGAACATAGGGTTGCATAGGAATTGTGTAGCTATGGAGGCACGTAGATTTTGAGTTACTATCAGCTAACCTGCACTGAACCTCTAGCATCTGCAGAAGAAATCTAGATTTCTTTTCCAAACTCCTGTTACTGTGAGCATAGTGCTTTACAAAAGAGAACAAGTCCCTGCCCCAAGGGAGTTGCCGTCTAAAATGTGACATAAGGAAGAGAGCACAGGGTTTGTTGATTTTGTTCTCCCCCATTCCGGTTAAGAATATGTCACATTTGCCTCCTCCATTTCTTTAGAAAATTTGCTAGGAAGTTTTGCAAAAAAATACAGAGAAACATGTAACTTCTTCAGAAATCACAAGGCTTTCTCTCTGCTGCATTTGGGGTTAACCTCCACTTCTTCTGTTTTCCACAAAGAAGTAATCTTCTGGATAATACAATGGGGAAAAGAAACTTGTTCTTCGATTTATTTACTATTTACTTGCCGATATCATGCATCTGTATATGTGGCACTTTGCAGAAAAGAGGTCAGACATCCAGCAGAAGAAACTTGCAATGTAAAATTCAACACAGATGAAAGTAATGAATGTGGATTGAGGGTTAAACTGGAAAGCAAGATGTAATTGCTTTCTAAGTTTAAAGGCAAAGGTTTTTTTTTGAGGTGTTCTCCATTCCTGGTGACTTAATGGGCAGGTCTATGTAGTTTTCTTGGCAAAACTGTTCTGCCGCTGCCTTCTGTCACATCGTTTCCTAAGAGCTGGGGTATTTCCTCAAGTTCTTCCATTGAAGCAATAAACACTTCTGAACCTGCTTCACCTTTCAAGAATAGCCAGGGTCTGGTAGTTGATGCTGAGGAATTCTTCCTTACAGACTAAATTGACTAGTAAGGAACAAAAATCAAAACTCTGAAGAAATTTGGGTTTTGAGGAAGGATTTGAAGACAGTAAAAGAAGTGGGTTCATATGGATCATTTGAAAAATGGCTCCACGTTTATGGAGGAACAATAGAGAAAGGGAAGACCTTCACATATTGGAGAGTGGTACTGTGTAGCTTGTAGAATTAAGATATTCTCCAAGCTAAGGCCATCTAGATGGGCTGGGGCCACAATGGCCTGAATTCCTAGTCAGCATGGCCAAAGGCATTAATAGGTGCCAATAAATTCAAGTAATTTTGAAGGGCCCTTCCATTTTGACAGCCAGTTTGGTGTAGTGGTCAAAAATACTAGGCTAGAAACTGGGAGACTATAAATTCTAGTCCTGCCTTAGGCATGAAGCCAACTGGATTACTTTGGGCCAGTTCTTCTCTCTCAGCCCTAGGAAGAAGGTAATGGCAAACTACTTCCAAAAATGCTGCCAAGGAAACTGCATGGACCCAACCAGGCAGTTGCCAGGAGTCAAGACTGACTTGAAGGTGCACTCACTCATCCAGATTAAATCAGGCAAGACCTAGGTTGCAATCCTATAGAGGCTTACTTGGGCATAAGACCAATTGTTCAATTGCCCCCTGGCCCCAAATCCCTTCCTATGTTTCTATTAATCAGTGGAATTGATGAGACATGCTTTTCATTTATCAGGATGATGATAAGAAAACAAACAAACAAAAAAATGAAAAATGACTAATGAAAAGTCAAGAAAAGTTTTCTTGCAAATTTAGTCTGTTAATCAAAGTCACTATTTGCTGTCTATAATCCTAGTCCTAGTTTTGGGTACCATTCCTTGATTATGGTAAAGTAGGAGCAGGAAAGTTGGTCCCCCGGCCCCCAGTTGTAAAGACCACAGAAGTCCAGGTAGCACTATTGTGGTGTCCATGGAAGGGGACTGGAGGATTTCTGTTTTGAAGAATACTGCGGTTAACAGGTCCATTTGCTTAGTTTCTGTCTGAAAGTGGTGGACGGAATACAGTTCTGTTATTTGTTGGTTTACAGCACAATCCTGGGAAGCTTCAGAGAAAGAGAGAGAGAGATGCCAGCCCCTGTCTACATAGATAAGGTAGAAAATTGGACTCTCATATTTATACAATTGTATAAATGTATGAGATTTCTTTTCCCACTCTGCATTTATGGTTTTGTCAAGCTCAGAAGTCTGCAGGAGACTGTAGGTATCTGTAGAATAGCAGGAGAGGAAACAAGAATTATTAGCAGAATTAAATCTGATTAATTTTCCAGCTCTTTGGATTTTTCGAATGTGTATGTGTCATGTTCACTGATTCAATGTAGTTTATACATCGTAACGTTTCACATGCCATGGTGCTGACGCGCGTTTCTGTTTGGGAGGGAGCTGCTGTGAGACCTTGTACCAAGCTCTGTATGTGAAATCAGGACAATGGAATATGTTTGGGTTATGTTATCTGTTCAAGGCCTTTTCCCGCAGACCATCAGAAACCGTTAGGAGCACCTGGGATTGTGAACTTGAGAAGATTCTACGGGGGGAGGGGTTTCATTTGCACCGAGGGTTTTTAGTTTGCATTTGGCGCGCTTTCATCATTCTCAGCTTTCTCTGTGATCCTGCATACTATTATTTAATAAATCAGATATCTTTGAATTCCTGCTCATGAGTCTGATGGTGTTTTAGAATAGGCAACCATTACATAAAGCTGAGAATCCCAAAGTTGTATCGTTAGCTCCTACCAAGATCAGTCTCTTGTGAGGGAGAATAGTTAACGATGGCTGAGTCAAAATCTATGACCGGGGGACTCGAGGAGACGGCTAGCTTGATGCCCGAGTTGACTGTCAAGAGCGGAGAACTGGATCTCACCCCAGAACCTTCAGAATCCTGAGACCTGTCAAGGGATGAATCGAGTTCCAGTTCTGATGCAGAAGAATCTGACGATGGGGAAGAGCCAAAGCAACCGGCACCCAGCGAATTGCTCGCAGAGTTGATCACCTTGGATGAAGTGGGGGAACCCCAACCAGGGACGTCGGGGACGTCCTGGAAGTATCGGTTCCCACTAACCCCAGACAAAGAATCTACTACGGTGTCAACTGAGAGGAAACTGGGCACGTGAAGGAGAGGGGACTCTCAATGATAGACTAAGAGTGGTGGAACCCAAAATAGAATCGATGGAGTGCATGTTGGGAAATCTGTCTTGGTCACTGGAGGGGCAGGGGAAGCGTGGAGGAGATCCCAGCTTCCCGCAACCATCTCCCATCCTCCCATCCAGACGGCCGGCGGAGCGGGGCTGGAGACGGCTCCGGGATGCATCTCCACACTGCAGAGCCCAGCCATCAGTATCCCCACCCCGAAAAGGGAAAGCTACTGTAACCTGGGGCCCAACCACTCAAGTGACTACTGGTTCCACTCCAACCGGAGGCGGAGTGAGAGACTTTTCTGTCAAGTTTGATGGGGATCCAACAAAGTTATCTTTCTTTCTAACTAATGCTAAAAGTTATATGAGGCAGTTTGGGGCATGCTTCCCTTCCGAAGAGGCTAAAATAACTGCCATTGCTACCAAGTTGAAGGGTTGAGTGGCTGACTGGCATGTTCAATTAAGTGATGCTGACTCCCCTGCACTTGATTATTTCGATGATTTCATGTGGGTGTTAAAGCTGCATTTTGAAGATCCTCTGGCCAAGGCAAGAGCTAAGAAGGTGCTGAAGGATCTCACCCAGGGCCAAATGTCAGTAGCTGATTACGCCCTAGAGTTTAAAGCTCTGGCTGGGAAAATCACTGACTGGTCTGAGTCCACTCTAATAGAGCGTTTTAAAGAGGGACTCAACCAGGACATCCTGCATTGGGCATTGTGTAGGGACGACCCCGAGTCATTGTATGACTGGATCTGTCTGGCAGGCAAGGCTGAGCATGCTCAGCATACCTTCATGCAAACTAGAAAATCTGAAAAACCACCCACCACCATGAGGGGACCCCAAAGTGCTGCGACTGCTGCCCGGCCAAGCTATAGAGCCTGGGATGAGGAGAGAGATCGGCACTATGCGAGGGGTCAGTGTCTCCGATGTGGAAAGGAGAGCCATCGAGCAGCTGATTGCCCAAAAGCCAAGGCTGGAGATCGAGCGGGGAAGCCGCCGGCCAAATCTCCCCCCCCCCCTCGCAGCGAATGACAGCGGCCAAAGGGACAGCTGACACCGAAGAAATAATTTACTTCTCGGGAGAGGCTGAAGACAACTCTAAGGAGCCGGCGGGAAACGCCAGCCACCTGCCATGAAGAGCGCCAGCAGGCAGGTGGAAGAGGATGGGTGCAAAGATGCTATGGTGAGTGCTGACTGTCCCACTTCAGCAGTAAAAGTGAAATTGGGTTCCCACACAAAAACTACAGAGGCATGGGCTTTAGTTGACTCTGGGTGTTCCAGGTGTTTAATTCACCCTGATCTGGTTGCTGCTTTGGACCTGCCCAGTTTCCCCCTCCAGCAGCCTTTGATCTTCACACAGTTGGATAGTTCAACAGCGGGGGGGGGGGGGCGGCAACCCATTTCACTGGAACTGTGGCAATGCAAATGGGCAGCCACCGTGAGACTTTGAAATTCGTTGTAGCACCTGTTGGCAATCCCTTGGTAATCCTGGGGATCCACTGGTTGACCTATCGAAGCCCCTATATAAACTGGGAGCACAGAACTGTGACTTTTAAAGATGGATTTTACCAAGCTCCTACAGCAGAGATAGTTGCACGTGCAGGGGTTGGAAGGGCAGCGATCGCCACGCTGCACCCTAACTTGCCACATTTAGAAGGCTTGCCTGCCCAATACCAAGAATTTGCAGACGTATTTGGGGAGATGGAAGCAGATCAGTTACCCCCCCACCGGAAAACTGACTGTGCAATAGAGTTGGTCCCCAATGCTCAATTGCCCAAGCCAAAAATTTATCCGATGACTCAGAAGGATCTCGAGGCATTACGGGACTTCATTGACAAAAATCTGTCAAGGGGTTTTATTGAACCTGCTAATTCCCCAGTTGGGGCTCCTGTGTTATTCCGGGAAAAGAAAGATGGCACACTTCGACTCTGTATGGACTATCGCGGATTAAATTGCATCTCTATTGTCAACAAGTACCCTCTGCCCCTCATGAAGGACATGTTAGCTCATTTGTCAAAGGGCAAGATTTTCTCCAAGCTCGCTCTTCGCGAAGCCTACTTCTGCATTCGCATAAAAGCTGGGGATGAGTGGAAAACTGCTTTTAATTGCCCACTAGGATCGTTTCAGTACAAAGTCCTCCTTTTTGGGTTGGCAGGGGTGCCCGGAGTCTTCATGCAATTGATTAATGAAGTATTACATGATCATTTGTTTAAAGGGGTCCTGGTTTATTTAGATGATCTCATTTACACTGAAACCGAGGAGGAACACAAACGCCTCCTCAGACAGGTGTTAAGCAAACTTAGAGATGCCAAACTCTATGCCAAACTTTCCAAATGTGAGTTTCACAAAACCCAACTTGACTATCTGGCCTATCACGTGTCTGACCAGGGTATACAAATGGACCCTGCAAAAATTCAGGCGATTCTAAGTTGGGAACGTCCCCGCACCCAGAGGCAATTACAGAGTTTCCTAGGGTTCAGTAATTTCTATCAGCAATTTATCCAGGGGTTCACTGAGATTGCTCTGCCCCTCACTGATTTACTCCGTACCAAGGGCTTGGGAGAGACACGCAAAGTAAAAAACCCTGGGGCTGTGCTGAATTGGACGCCTGAATGCCAGCCAGCATTTGAGAAATTAAAACCCCTTTTCACTGCTGAGCCTATTCTACAGCACCCTGATCTTGAACGCCCCTTTGTGGTCCAAGTTGATGCTTCTGACTCCTCTGTTGGGTCTATTTTGTTACAAAGGGATTCAGAAAATGGCTTAAAACCCTGCGCTTATCTATCCAGGAAATTTTCCAAAACAGAACGCTGTTGGCATGTTTGGGAAAAGGAGGCATTTGCTGTAAAAGCAGCTTTAGAAACCTGGCGCCATCTCCTCGAAAGCGCTAAATGCCCTTTCGAGATTTGGACTGATCACAGGAATTTGGAAGCCCTCCGCACCCCATGACGTCTCAGCCCTAAACAGATTCGCTGGGCTCAGTTTTTCAGTCGCTTTAACTTCCAGTTAAAATTTATTCCGGGAAAGAAAAACTTTCTGGCCGATGCTTTGTCACATTTACCTCAGGACCTCGACCAGGTGGCAGATGTGGTTGGGACTGTTCTCACTGAACCACAACTGGCCTTGGTTGCTGTCACTCGGAGCCAGACCCATGCGCAGGCAACCCCGCCCCCAGCCCGGGAAGCGGAAAGTGCAAGTTCCTTGTCAGTTACAGAAGGACTTTCTCCAGGCACTGAAATCTGACACTTGGTTGCTAGCTAATAGAGACAATGTTTCTTTTGAACATGGTCTGGCATGGGTGGAACACTGCCTTTATGTGCCTGAAACTTTAAGAGCTGATGTTTTGCAGCGTTCCCATGATGATAAACTTGCTGGACACTTTGGTTTTGTCAAAACCTTACATTTGGTTCGCCGTCAATTTTGGTGGCCAACCTTAAGACGTGATGTAAAAGACTATGTTGCTTCCTGTCCTGTTTGTGCCATGTCTAAACGGAAAGGGGGGAAACCACAGGGGCTTCTACAGCCAGTGGCCAGCCCATCCCGTCCCTGGGATGAGATTTCTATGGACTTCATTGTGGACCTACCTCCCAGTCAGAAGAAAACTGTCAATTGGGTTGTAAAGGATTTTTTCTCTAAACAAGCTCATTTCATTCCATGTGCATCCATGCCGTCGGCCCCGCAATTAGCGTGCCTATTTCTCCACCACATCTACCGCCTCCACAATAGCCCCTCCCGTTTGATCTCTGACCGCGGCACACAGTTTACTTCCCAATTTTGGAAATCATTTCTAAAATTCATTGGCACTAAACAAGCACTGTCCACATCGTCCCATCCATGGACTGACGGTTCTACTGAGATTTTAAATTCCACTCTTGAACAGTTTCTTAGAGCATACATTAACTACCACCAGGACGATTGGGTGGACTTATTACCTTTTGCTGAAGTTGCTTACAACAATGCTGTGCATCAAAGTACCGTACAAACCCCTTTCCGTGTGGTTTCTGGTCACGACTTTGTTCCCATCCCTGAACTGCCACAGCCCCCTTCCCAAACATATTCTGCATCTGACTGGGCTGTTAAACTGTCTGATTCCTGGCCAGTAATTCAACAAGCTTTAGCTGACGCCCAGGCTGCTTACAAGTCTCAAGCCGATAAGCATCGCTCTTTACAACACGACTTCAAAGTTGGGGATCAGGTGTATCTATCTACTAAATTTATCAAATCCCCACAACCCTCAAAAAAACTTGCTCCCAAATTCATTGGTCCTTTTCCTATTGTTCGTCTTGTCAATCCTGTTACTGTTAAATTGGACCTGCCTCACAATTTGAAACGCTTGCACCCTGTTTTCCATTGCAGCTTGCTTAAGCCTGTGCACCACTCACCGCGTTGGCACCCTCAACCTCCTCCTCCTGCTCCAATTATGATTGACAGCCAACAACACTTTGAAGTCAAAGACATCGTTGATTCTCGCGATCTTCGAGGCACCCTACAGTATCTGGTCCGATGGAAACATTTTCCTCATCCTGAATGGGTGTCTGCCCACCATGTTAACGCTCCTGATTTAGTTAACCATTTCCACCTTTCTTATCCTTTGAAGCCTGCTGCTTAATGTATTCTTTATTTTGGGGGGGCAGTATGTCATGTTCACTGATTCAATGTAGTTTATACATCGTAACGTTTCACATGCCATGGCGCTGACGCGCGTTTCTGTTTGGGAGGGAGCTGCTGTGAGACCTTTTACCAAGCTCTGTATGTGAAATCAGGACAATGGAATGTGTTTGGGTTATGTTCTCTGTTCAAGGCCTTTTCCCGCAGACCATCAGAAACCGTTAGGAGCACCTGGGATTGTGAACTTGAGAAGATTCTACGGGGGGAGGGGTTTCATTTGCACCGAGGGTTTTTAGTTTGCATTTGGTGCGCTTTCATCATTCTCAGCTTTCTCTGTGATCCTGCATACTATTATTTAATAAATCAGTTATCTTTGAATTCCTGCTCATGAGTCTGATGGTATTTTAGAATAGGCAACTATTACAGTATGGCTTAACATCTGTGCAAGATATACAGTAAGATGCTTGTTTTCATTAAATGGCAATGAGGATATGATATAGCCCTTCACAGTCTATAGTACAGCTAGCTTTCTTTGACTAATGCATAGAAGGCAGCGCTGCTTTTTCCTATGGAGTGAGGCAGAGGGAGTCTGGCATTTGTAAAGCAGTAAAAATGTATCTAAAAAATTCTAGTACATTCCTTTACAGGAAAAAAAAAATCTATCGAAATGTCAAGCTGTTTTGATTTTGTATCCCAAATAAGGAAGATGTTTATACTGTAAGAAGATGGGATGAATTTAATTTTGATTTACACTTTTTTATGATTTACCCTAAAGCTAAAAGGAAATGTGAAATTAAATCCTTCCAGCTTGCTTCCTTTAATACACTGCGTAAGATTAAGTTGTTTGTAAATCCATAGATAAAGTGGCTGAGGAAAATATTACACTCAATTGATTATCCTACAGTATTTTTCCAGAACAGTTGGACTCTGGGCACTGCAATCTCCATCCAGAAAGTCCACTGCCCATGCTGGTTAAAGATAAGGATTTAAATTAAGCATGACTGGTGAGGAATTCTTTAAAACTACCCCAAAACTGTACCAATCTCTTCCTTACCAAACTTCCATTGTGGATACAAGCAATCTATACAAAGAGCTTTGTCCAGGCAACAACATTGTTTCTGCAATGTTTTGTGTTTCACCCCATATATATGGTCTCTTGTTTCATAGTTCTAGGTTGGCTTGGGTCCCCAAGCTTGCCCCCACCTCTGGTAAAATTAACAGTTCTTCTACTAACCTAGTCAAGTTTACCTGGCTTGGTTCACACAATGTTCTAGAATAGGCTAAAGTGGAATTGGACATGCTGTGATAACCTATCCTTTGCCTTTGTGTGTGTGTGTGTGTGTGTTTCTGCCTTCAAGTCAGTGTTGACTCCTGGTGACTGCCTGGACAGGTCTCTGCAGTTTTCTTGGCAAGATTTTAGAAGTGGTTTGCCATTGCCTGCTTCTTAGGGCTGAGAGAGAGTGACTGGCCCAAGGTCATCCAGCTGGCTTTGTGCCTAAGGTAGAGCTAGAACTCATGGTCTCCTGCTTTCTAGTCTGGTGCCTTAATCACTACACCAGACTGGCTCATGTTAACTAGACCATCATGTTAAGACATAATATGGGCATAGCATGCTGCAGTATACTGTATGAATACAGCCATTATATTATGTTAACCCCGGCTCAGCACACTGTGTGAAGTATTTTAAAAAATCCATGAAAGATAGATATGAAGGAATTCTATTATTCTTGAAAGTCTTTGATTGATGTTAGCCCTTTTGAATTAGGTGCAGTCAAGAAACAGATGCAGAAGGGATTCCAGGAATATTTCTTATTATTGTAGAATAATAAAATCTTGAAAGCCTGTCCGCGTTTCTTTGTGCCTGATCATATAGCAAATAAAATCAAGGCTGGGTTATTTTGAATTTGTGGAGCCCTTGGTGCTCTCTGAGCTTGGTTGTTTTCTCGCAGACATTTCATTGCCCGACTAGTCAAGAAAACAACCAAGCTCAGAGAGCACCAAGGACTCACAGTTCAACCCTGAGCTACAGAGACTCTCTTTGATTGGAATTTTGAATTTCTTTCTCATAATTTCCTCCTCCTCAGGACTGTGTGACCTTTTCTGAAAATACCTCCTTAACAGTTTGCTCATTCCTTCTTCATTCCCAAGGCCAGGTCTACATTCCTTCACAGTAAATAAGTACGTATGTTCAAACTTTTTCTCCACCACTGCCAAGGTCTCTGTGTTGGCTGGGAAGATTTATAATAAAACTTCAAACACCTTCAGCCAAATACAGTTTCAGAGCTTTGCATGATTGGGAATTTTTGTATACATGATTATTGGGTTGAAGTCTGAGGATGCTGATGACTTCCCCAGGGCCACAGCAGGGTAAAGTTATTGGCAAACTCCATTGTTTGTTGCCATTATGTCTTTGTCTGTGATACAGTATGAGTTATGTGGGATCAGCCCATGCTGTAGTTTGTACATTGATGATTGCCTACCGTATCTGGGTGGCAAAATCTGGAATGAACACCAGATAGCAGCAAAGGGGTACAGTTTTCTATATCTCTTCCCGCCATCTAGAACTTGGGTGGATTTTGGCAGATACGGTAGCCCAATGAAATGCCACATACCATCCCATATTCACTGCTCCACAACAAACCAGTGAGACCTTGTTTGTGATGGCAGAACCTCTTTCACATCTGCTTTCTTCCCTGGTTCTCCTCCAAAGACCAGAGTGTCACTGGTGTAACTACATCCTGATAAACATAGTTGTTTTCAATGCAGAACTATTCAATGTAAAACTCTCCGGCTAATTGCAGAGCAGGTGAAGTCTTCATTAAGCCACAGGTTGGACTTTAAACTGGTTGAAATAGCCTTAAATGAATAAGACAAAGAGACTGGTTCTGACAATACACTAGGCTGGACTAAAATGAGCTTAGGTGTCAACATTATCTCAGCATTTTGTGTGAATGTGGCCATCAAATACCTTTTTTAGTTTGAACATGGCCTTCATTTTTAACCACCACAGAGAAGGCAAACAGAGCTTGTTGAATTTGATCCAAGTATCTGATTGAGAATTTGGGTTGGTTTCTGTATGTGTGTAAACACAGTCATCGTGTTTGGTGGATTATAATGTACTTGCTTTTAAATGTTTTTAATAATTTGTAAGCCACCCAGAGTCGCTGAGACTCAGGCAGCATATACATTTAATAAATTATTAATTGTTGTTGTTGTTGTTGTTTTCTTTAGCATGTTGTGCGAACCCTGAGAAAGAGATCCTCACTGTGTTCCAAAACTCAAGAGTCTGGTAGCACCTTCTCAGACTAACAAATTATATTCAAAGACATAAGCTTTTGTTATGCCATAGATCTGTCTTTGTCCTTGATTCCTTGTGTGGGAGGGTACATGTGTATACACATACAATGTACTCTTTATATGAAACACACCAACACTGATAAATTTGTTCATGATGGTTAATTTTTAAACATCTAGGCTCAATCCTTATTTGCCTTGTGCCTTTAATCATGTAGATAGTGTTGATTCAGGTTGCTATCCCTCCCCCCCTCCCCCCCTTCCTTCCTTCCTTCCTTCCTTCCTTCCTTCCTTCCTTTTCTCTTTTTTTTTCTAGATAGCTCTTCATTTTTAAACATAACAGGTTTTCCTTATCCTGTCAATACCTGTTAAATATGGCCAGTACAGCTGAGTTATTTTATTTGTATGCATGTGTATCAAAACTCACAGATATCATACATGAGAACCCCAGAGGGCAGGGGGAGAGAGATTTTAAAAGTTTGCCTTGTAGAGAAAGTGAAATTGTGGGATTTACCATTTCCTAGCTGTGCCTCTGACCTACAAGCACAACCAGTTGCAGTTCTTCCTTCTTGCATTTTTCATGGCTTCAGCGCCCCTCAGGAGGGGCACTTAAGCGATGAAAAATGCAAGAAGGAAGAAGTAGAGCTGGTGTGGATTTCAGGAGAGGCTGTACTGATGTTGAATTCCTCCCCCTCACCTGCCCATTTATTAATGGTATATGAGCTCCTAGCAATGTGCCCTTCCCAGAAAGACCGGGAGTGGATGGCGGTTAGTGTCTCCTGACAGGGATCTTATTTTCTTCTGTCTCAGTGTACAGCTGCAAAAAGCAACAAGTTCTAGTTCACAGGTGGGCAGCTTGCAGCCCTAAGGTCCTACTGAGCCCTCAAACTAACTTCACGTGGCTGTTGGGCTCAGTTCAACACACAACACACGGACGCAACGCAATAGGGTTTCTCAGACTTCTGACAGGATGTATCAGCATCTGCCCTGTCCCTTGCTGTGGGGAGGCAAAGAAGAGGAGATCAGAATGAAAAGAACAAGCGTTATAGAAAATGTGTGTCCTATCTCCTTTGGATTCTGTTCTCCTCATTCCCACCCTCTGGGCTTCCCTTGGGGAAAATAAAATGTTACCCACCTCAGTGTACTTCACTCACTCACTTTAAAACCAGTGGCCTGCATGGACAAAACAAATAAAGCTTAGTTCTAAACTCATTGGGGTTGTTTAATTTTTTTAAAAAAATAGGCTAGGGTTCAGTACATTATGCACAAGCAGAAAATGGGTTAACTAGATTAACAAATAACTAGATTAAGGGTGTTATGTGAACTCAGCCCAGGGATTGCCCATAGACAAGATTGTGCCCAGAGACCTGTCTTAGTATCTGTCAGAATTCCTCCAAAGGATTAATTTAAATAAATAAACCCACAAACGACAAATAGCACCAGCTTCTGCAGATTTCCTTTCCAAAATGGTTCCTATCTACTGGAATGGTAGAAAGTATCCTGGGGTATCATTTAACCTTTTGGTACATGGGGATTGTATGACTGACCATGTCCACCCTGGCAGCCATTTTGTGCAGAGATAAATGACTCTCAAAGCAGTCATTTTGTGAGTGTCCTTACCACATCCTCCCCAAATTCCAGGCGTTCTCCTGGCCCACAAAAGTTGCCTCATGGTCCCAATAGAAGACAATATCTGCAGCTCAGGGTTGAACTGTGGAGTTCTTGGGGATCTCCGAGCTGGGTAGTTTGCTTGCAGATGTTTCATTACCCAACTAGGTAACATCATCAGTGCACCAAGAACTCCACAATGTTCACCTCTTGAGTACCTTATAAGGTCCCCATCACCTGCCATACACTGAGCTTCTCCTGCAAGGCTCAAGAATTTCACCAAACTCAAGGCAACTGGCATATATTCTCAGAAGACATTATGAAGCCACTTAATGGAGGTTCTGACTTGTGAAAACATTATACAGTAAACCAGTCTGACTCTGCCAAAAGCCCCTTGGCTTTGTCAGTCTCCTGGAGACCTCTCCCCCTCACTCACTCACTCACTCACTCACTCACTCACAGAGAGAGAGAGAGAGAGAGAGAGAGAGATGAAAACTGTTGGTCTATGGGCAAGTATCTGATTAGCAAGGTTTTCATTGGCAGTCAAAATGCTGGAAGGAAAATGTACTTGTTTCCTCCTTCCCTTTTTTTGTGTTAAGGCTTATTCCTGGTGGATGAATATAATCCTTTCCTGTCAGAAATCTGCATGAAGCCTTTTCCTTATTCCTTTATATTAAAAAACACAACAAGCCTGGAAGCAATTAAGTACTATTATTAATTAAAACAAAGAGGCTTATATTTGCATAAGGGCACAATTGTTGCTAGGATCAGTGGAACCCCAACTCCGTATTACATATTAATAGGGATTGTCATTGAAGGATCCTGAGTTTCCATGTTCATCTTTGCTGGTGTCTTTAAGACAGACATCTCAAACCAATGGCTAGTCGTAGGGGCAAGGTTTCCAGTAGACACAACTCACTTTCATGTGCACATCTGTTCCACTGTGATAGACTCAAACTATGATTCACTGCAGTTTGGGATGGAACCCAGCCCCTTCATTACTGAATTTCTATTTGAAAACAGTGGGTGTTCAGCCTTCCCCAACTGAGAGTCTATGATAAAATGATCTAGGATAGCAATGACCTTTCAGATGTTGTTTACGTACAGTTTCTTGTTGGTCATACTGGTTTAGCAAAATCTGAAAAGGTGCATGTTCATCACCTCTTGACTAAGGAAATATTGGACCTGTTATGACTGGTCATTCCATTTTCCTGTTCATTCATCAGATTTCCTTCACATTATACCACTCTCTGGAATGGTAGAAGTACTGGCTGAGTTCACACAATGCTATTAACCAGGTCAGGTAAAATCCAAGCAAATTAGCTTAATTAGGGCTAATCCAATACATTTAGTTAGGATATATGCTTAGCATATTTTATGAGACAGTGTGTGTGTATATGAATGTGTATATGTATGTATATCAGAAATAAAGATACAAAAGGCTCAAGAAAAAGGATAGCAAAAATGCATTTTAAAATTCTAAGTTTTAACCAAAGCACTGAACTTTGACCACCTGGAATAATCTTGATCAATCTTTCCATTCATCAAAAGAGAGGAAGTACATAAGCAGAGAAGGAACACTTAATCAGTCGAAGAGCGTAAATCCTGGCAGCACTGTCTCCATCATAAAAGAGTAATTTCTTTTGCTAGTTCCCAGGTGCAGTAATTCCTTAATCTTTGGGTTTTTCTTAAAATGGTACAGAACACAGACACAAAGACCGTTTTTATTTTTCCCACACAAAACTGTTTTACTGTAACAAAATTAAACTCCTATTCCTTGCTTCTAAACTTCTTGCTAATTCTATGCTTGTTTCTATTTTCCCAGCTATCTTGTGTCTTATACAACTATTTCTATTATTTGATCTATACTTTTCTATCTCTATGTCCTATCTCCATGTTCCAGTCCCTATGTTTGTAGCACCATGTTGTCTTAAGTATTTCTTAGCTCTTTTAATCTTTCCTTTTCGCCTAGGTCTTCAGCTCTTGTAGCCAAGCTCAGTCCATTTGCATGTGAAAAACTTTTTCACTCCTTGGTTGACTTGCAGTGGACTTTTCTCCCCCCGCCCCAGCACTCACAGTCCACTGTTTCTGGACCTGGTTTGTAGAGCTCCACATCTGGGCTGCTGCATGCAGTGGGCTTGGTTTGCAGACCCTAGTTGGATATTTTCCATCCTCCATCTCAGCTCTGCTTCTCAGCGGTCTTGCAGCTCCAAGAATTGAAGTTTTCTCTTGCTGTCTGAAGACTGCAGGCCTTTGTGGTGCTTGCCTTTGGGTTGGCAGTTTCTCTTTCCCACATCTCTGCTGCCTTCCTTTCTTGACTCACCCACACATATGCCTGCTTTCAGTTCCTTTTTTATAAAATGAACTCTCCAATGAAGGAAAGGGTGGTGCTGTTTTAACCCTCCTTCCTAGGTAGCACCAAAACTCTGGATCCCAGGAGGGAAAAAAATACCTGCACACTCCAGGTCAGTGTTTCTCAACCTTGGCAACTTTAAGAGGCATGGACTTCAACTCCCAGAATTCCCCAGCCAGCATATTCTCCACAACAACAACCCTGTGAGGTGGGTTGGGCTGAGAGAGAGTGACTGGCCCAAGGTCACCCAGCCGGCTTTCATGCCTAAGGCGGGACTAGAACTCTCATACTGCGCCTGATTGGCTCTTGGGCTGAGAGAGAGTGACTGGCCCAAGGTCACCCAGCCGGCTTTCAGGCCTAAGGCAGGATTAGAACTCTCAGTCTCCTGGTTTCTAGGCCAGCACCTTCACTGCTAGACCAAACTGGTTCTTTTTGAAATGCCTTTTTTGAATGCAGAATTAATAGATCCAATCTGTCTGTTTAGAAAATATTCTGGCATGCCTATTTTAAAAATAGCCTGGCCATGACATGTTAAACTAATTAACAATGGATGATTTGTGTGTGCTTAGGGCAGTGTTTCTCAACCATGGCAACCTTAAGAGGCATGGACTTCAACTCCCAGAATTCCCCAGCCAGCATTAAAGTTGCCAGGGTTGAGAAACATCTTGGCAACTTTTAAAGTTTTAAAACACAGCTCCAGGTGGTGAGTTCACTCTTCCATACTTCATGTTCATGTATTGATGAATTCCAGATTTTTGACATATAATTCAAAATCACATTCACATCTTTAAACCATTTTACTCTTCCCAAGTCATTATTAATATTAAACCAAAATTAAACAATAGAAAGACAAAGCAAACGGAATAACGGTCAATTACCCCATCATCTGACACTTCTGGCATAATGAACTTGACAACCATCCCATTCTCTGAAGTGTCCAATAAACAAGAGAAACATCTTTTGCTGAAGCATCATTTTAAGGACCTATAAAACATAACTTATTTTTAAAGACCCATAGACATTGATTTGTTAATACTGAGCATTCCAACTTTTATTCCACAGTTCTTGCAAATAATTACTATCCACTTTAACAATACCCTTGAACTGTCTATAAAACAAAACTACAGATTTAAAATCATTCAAAACACATTTCAGTGTTAATAGTAATTAACGAGTTTTAGATGCTGGAAATGTATCTGGAACAAATTGCAAAATCAAAAGTTGCTTTCATCGCACATATTGCCATTTTGCAGTTTCAGACCATCCATGTTCCTCTGGCTATAACTCAAATGTTATTTTAAAATTAAAAACTTGATTAGCAATAAGCTGATGCAAAGAATTAATACCCCTATTAGCCCATTAATTAAAACAAAGTACCTGATGTTTTCAAACTGGATTAATTCCAAAGTGATTCAGCCGTTCTTGCTTTATACCTCAGTCCTGCAAAACTGCTCTCTCTGCATTGCTGGATCATTGCCTGCTTCATTCTCTCCCCTTTCTTTCCCAGGTCAAAACTTTTCAAAGTTTTCCTCTTCCTGTTCAGACAAGAGATTTTGCTAAAGCATTTTGCCAGTGGGGTGGAGAATAACACATGTGCATGCTGCCAATTTTATTCTGATTCATGGCAATTTACAGAAATTTAAAATGGTCCATGATACAATGAATGGTATAAAATAAACAAAAAACATCTGCAGCATTATACACATTAGCATGTCCATGGCAAACAGAAGCAATGAAATTTTCACAATAACAATATTGCAGACATTATAACACCATAATATCAAGATACAACAAATGTATAACCATCCGGTAACAGTTCACAATCAACAAACAAGTTATTTAGCTATCACAGATCCTCTGAAATAGTTCAGTTTTTATTGCTTTCTGGAAGGCAGTTACTGTGGGGCTAGTCTAATGTATCTAGGGAGACTGTTCTATAATGTCCCTACTCTTTGGAAGATTTTACCCCCAAAAGTGAGGATGCTCCTCCCTTGGTGTTTGGGAAGCAAGTTGAAACTGTATTATTCCAGCAGCCATTTGAACCCTAGCTTGTCCTGATGACTTCAATATTTATTTGTTTGGACTTTACATTGTGGCTTTAACTGTTGTGTTGTTTGCTGCCCAAAGTCTTAGTTGATAGAGGTGGCTTATAAGCATGATAAATAAAAAAAGTTGATGCTGCGACTGAAAAATATTCCCTCCAGGCTTAAGGGCCGCTTATCTTACAAAAAATGTTGGATTACCAGAAGCTTCTCCTATGATGTCTAATCAGATAGGTCAATTCTGGTTGAAGGAGATGGATCTGAAGATACCTTGGTGCCAAGCCGTGTAGATCTTTTATAGGTCTGCACTTTGAATTGGCTTGGAAGCTCATCAGTCATCAATACAGGACCAGGTATAATGTGCTCCAGGTGGGCAACATCTGCCAACATCTGGGCCACCACATTCTGTACCAATTGTAGCTTCCATGTAGACTTGAGAGGCAGCCCATATAAAGGACATTGCAGTAATCTATAAACATGGTGATGAGGGTTTGGATCACTGTTGCAAGAGCCTCACATTCCAGATAAGGCACTATTTTATGACAATCCAAATTCTATCCGTCTGCTCCCATTTATAATAAGGATTTGCCTAGGAGCTCCATATATTCTTTGGAACATACAAGGAGATCCCAATTGGAACCAAAATACTTTTTCCCTTCATTTCCCTGGAATTTCCAAATTAGTGTTAAAAGAGCATTTGAAGAACGAATTGATCAAGCCCTACTTTTTTATTTTCTCTTTAGCTGATCATGGTTCTTCCTCTTTCTTCCTCCGCTATTTTTCTCCTTGTCTGTAATAATAGGGAGATTTTTCTGTTCCACTATCATTAGGCCTTCATTCACCATTCCAATTCGATGAAAAACATATATCATGAAAATTGGTATGTTAGAAGTAAACCATGAAAAGCAATACAGATGCAAGCTTGAAATATCCAGCTGCTCTTTGCAAGTATTTTGCAGTTACATCATGCATTCCTCCCATATAGAAAATTTGTAGGTATGTGTTAGATAAAACTTCATTGTTTGAAATTCCATTTTCTTCTTCAATAAAATAACATCCAAAATAATCCAAGCCACATCCCCTAGGAAAACATACTTTTCATATGCAATGTACTGTAGTTTGGATATTGCAGAAAGGGACATTCTTGCATCTATAATAAGAACCAAGCTCTAAGCTCTTCCAAAACTGGGTATTTTGTTCCTTATGTGCTATATTACCTGCAGTCTCAGCATCATGCTTCTAGTTCTTACCATTGAGGTGGGTTATGGGAACTGCAGCTGCAGTTATCTTCCTGGTTATAAAGGTTCTTAGGTTCTGAACTGGTTCCACCCATCCATGCTGGCCATTGAACCCTTCAACAAAATACTTTATGTTATAGTGGGCACCTTTCTTGAAAGAAAAGATCTGCTCAGCTTCCCTTAGCCCTAACTCAAGTTCCATTAACTCTAGAATCAAAGAATTGGATGAGACCTTGGAGATGTTCTAGGCAGGAAGTCTCAGGCAGGAAGTCTCAGATCATCCTAGGCAGGAAGTATCAGATCATCCTAGGTGAATGGCTGTTCAACTTCCATAATGGAGTACCCATGACTCCGTTGGCAGTCTGTTCCACTGCTTAATAGTTCTTACAGTCAAGAAATTCCCCCTTATTTCAAGTTTGGACCACTCTGCAAAGCTTCCATCCATTGATTCTTCTCCTGTCCTTGGGCACTGTGAAGAAAAAATCCTCACTCTCTTTCCTGTGACAACCCTTTCAAGTATAGGAAGACAGTTATCTTGTTTCCCCTTACCCTTCTCCTATTTAGACCAAACATACTCAGTACTTCATAACTGTTCTTCATAGGATTTAGCCTCCAAGACCCCCAACATCTTGGCTGCATGTTCAACCAAGCCCACTCTTGACAAGGAGGTTCCAGTCTTCAGTAATATAGTTTCATCTGAATTTTACTAAAAGCTGCATGCAAAGCATACGCGGAATATTTAGGATAGTCTATGATGACCCGTCGACCAAGGCACCTGCAGCTATTAAATTTATGTATGCTTGAATCAGCATGCAGAATCTAAATGAGTCTTCCCCCAGTTCCCAGGATTGATGGACAATGCTGCAAAAATCCATCTGACCTTTGATTGGAAGCAGTGCATCTCTTTGTTGCCATCTAGTGGTCATCTGGATTTTGCAACCCAGATATGATAGCCCAAATCAAATTCAGAGATTAGTGTAAAATGTATAACACACATCCTTTCTTTCTCTCTAGATCTTAATATATTCTTTGCAGATAGGAGCTATCTTTGTACAGCAGAAATGCTGTAAAGAGAAGAACTCTAAAACTTAGTATAACTTCTGTTAAAAAAGGGCTGGTACTTGCATGAAATCCAAAGATAAACTTTTTGGGGAAATAGAATAGTGATCAGAAAGCCTAAATTGCTTAAGTCTGCCTGTAGCTAAGAATCTATCTTCTCCCTTATGGAGAAAGAGAGAGTTGCGTACTGTAAATACCTGAACTGCACAGATCAGAGTCAGAGGAGAAGGAGAAATGAACTAAGAGAAGAAGGAACTGATGAAAGCAGTGAGAATATCATCTATAGGTAACTAACAGGAGGCATGTTACAAAGAGTAAGTCTCTTTAGACAAGGAAAGAAGACAGAAATGCACAGCCCCTCAACATCTATTACCCCTAATGGTCAAGAGATTTAAGGGTGCAGAAAGTCAGTGCACAAAAAGCTGAATTCCAACATTCTTGTTACTTGTGAAAGGGACAGAAGGATCTTGCTTTCTGTTCTCCCCTCTCACCCTCAATTAGCTGTGACTTCAGTTTTTTATGTCTTTCTGTTCATAACTGTTGGAGTTACAGTATGAACATCTGCACTCCCAGGGTGTCCTTAAGCAATATACGTTCCTGCATAAATTGCATCACCAGGAACTTGTGTATAATATACAGAATTTCTCTATCTGGATGCTTACACTCAGCATGGCAGCATCCAGATAGGAGAATCTCTGTGATTATGAGACAAAGCAAGGGTCTTTAACTATATCATTAATTGTGCTTGCCTTATTTACATAAACATGGAAAATGTGACCAGAACAACTAGCCCGGGTAATAATGGCTTGCCACTTGCTAGAGGAAGTGGTCATGAATGTATCATCTGACAATTTGAATGGGCAACTGCAGACTTCTGTAGGTCAACATATCAAGCTACCTTATCCCAAACCTAATTCAGGTCTTCCCGAGCAGGAGGGATACCCTTGGGAGCATGAAGAAATTCCAAAGGGGCATGAGAATGTGACATTTTTGGAAAAAAAATAGCATTAAGAAAATAGAGTAACTTTCAAGTGAAGATCTAATGGATTGAGAAGTAGCTGATGGAAAGGAGGAAGAAAAGATTGTGGAAATAAGCAAGTGTACAACAGGAAGATCAGAGCTGGGTGGAATATGGGAAGATCAGAACAGATTTTTAGGAAGATGGCTGGAGTGTAGACCAGATGCATAATTGTATGCATCTGCAGGATGATGGACAAATCTAACAGACATTTAGGTGGAGAGTCTTCTAAAAAATCAAAATAAACATTGTAAGAGGAGAGCCATGGTAGTCTATGGCAGTCAAAAATCAGAAGGCATCCAGTAGCACTATTAAAAATTAATTTTTTGTGTCTGATTAAAAATCCGGATGTGAGTATGCCCCAAAATTGGGGAATCCCTGATTCAACTGGGTATAGTCTACAATTGCAGTGGTTCAGATTAGAATCTTTCTCAGCCTTTCCTGGAGAAATGAAGAGCTGAAGCCAAGAAATTTTGCATGCAAAATTATATAGCCCTGCTTATTAGTCTGATGGGAAAGAAATTTCCATATATGTATCTTTACTATATATCCACTGATGTAGACCAACCTCTTGCACACTGTGAAGAGGAAAAAGCAGGAGTCCAGCCTGGGAGTAGCAGAGGTTTTAATAGCCAACAATACAATGCAATTTAAGGGCCAGCACCTAAATTGCAACTGAGTAAAGTGAGAATGCAGTAAATATATTCCCATAACATACCTTTAATATGCTTCCACTTGGAACTGTATGGATAGTTTCATTTGCTGCATAAATGGCCTTGCATCAAAACATAATAATACCTTATTGCACTCATTCCTACATATATAAAATGGCTCATAAAACACATTTTCCTTGCATGCATCTTAAATGTTTTGCTTGCATTTTCAACTGGTACTTTAAAAGTAGGTAAGCAGGTGCAGTTGCATTATCTGTTCTTTTGTTTCCCAGCTCAGTTCCAAAACTATTTGATACTTGCAATTCAACTCAAATCTCTTTATTTTGGTCATGTGAACTGCAAAACAAAGCTTTGAAAAACAGGATTACAGCAGTCTGTTGAAACAATGGTATAGCCTAGTGCTATAAAAATTGACTAAAGTTTTTTAATCATTAACACAAACTCTATTAATATGATTTATTAATAATGATCAATTTTAATTAATATTAATAGTTTGCCTAAAGGGAGGTGTAGTATAGAATAAAATAATACATAAATGAGTGATTAGGGCTTAAAGGCTAAAAAAAATAATTGCAACAACTAATTATTTGCTTTATTGAAGTTAGCTTCTAGTAATAATAATAAAATAAAAAGGGAATCAATAACCAATAAAAGTACATGCAAGTATAATGCATAACTATACGTAATCAACTAAATAAACAGCTACACTAAAATAGGTGATCAACAGAGCCAGATGGGAGATGTCTAAGCAGTATTTGAAGAGAAATTGTGGCATATTGTACAAATAGAAGATCAGTATTCAACAACATTCAGCAAAGTAGGATCAAATTGGTCTGAAAATAACAACTAGAGATATAAAGAGTCAGAGCAGCCAGGGTGCTTCAACATAGAGTGAGCGATACAATCGCTCCTCCGCTGCAGGGGAACAGTCTCCGCTCAGTAGCTGCTGTTGGGAGGGTGTTAAACCTGACAAAATATTAAGCCCTTCTACATTTTGGGGACTGTTATACAACTGAGGTGTCTAGCAGGGTGGGGGTGATGAGCAGCATGGCATAAAGATATGTTTCTGGGCAGGTCTGATGGGTCTGTGTGGAACTCCAAGTCAAAAGCATGCTGCTTAAGATTGACTAATGTATGTTCATAGCCCATCTGGGTGATGGCATCGCACAAAAAGCCAAAATATTTTAATTTCTCCAGAAGTGCCTGGCTCCAGGAACACTTGAAGCTGTCAGCCAGAGCTGGAGAAGCCAGACTAACCAGGAAAAAAAAGAAGAAGCTTAAGCCAGTAAGAAAATATTATGAGTCCAGGCAAAAGTTTATGTTTGAAGTAAGACAGCTTTATGGCATATCACATTAGGAACTCAGTAGAGCACTTGGAAGATGGGTCTTAAAAGCTGAGACTGTACCCTTTCAAGGAGAAGAAATAACCTGTAAGGGCCCAAATGAACTTCAAAATGCAGTTGAGCATGACCTTAGCTGAGAAGACTTTAAGTGCCGCAGGTATGAACAGAGCTCCTTTGGAGAAATTAGAGTGATTTCTCCATGTTTATGATGCTTTCATTCTCCATGTGCACAGATGTGCACTGACACTTAGGCTGCAGTATTATTAAAATTTATGGAAGAGTAAAATCTATTGAATTCAAGATTTTCGTCTCAGGTGATGTGCAGATGGGCCTGTCCAAACCCAGATAGCCACTAGATGTCATCAAATGCATATCTTTGCTGTCATCTAGTGGTTGTCCAAATTTCTGCAGCCCAGATCTGGTAATCCTATGTGCAAAGGACTGCATTGTTTGTAACTCAAAGCAGACCAGGCAGCTTTGCTACCCAAGGCTTGGCAGAATGAACTGCCTGCTCTCATGCAGCTTCCATTTATTGCAACTGAGTGTACATGGGAAAAATCCCTGCATCCCTATCTTTAGTATCAAACTCAGTTGCTTAAATGCCAACAGAACTATTAGGATTGCAGACAAACAAGAGGGCTTTTTGCAAGATACATAAAATCTTTAGGATTGGGGTGGACAACCCTCACCCATGGAACATTAATAGCTTCCAGGCCCTGCTTTGCAGATTCCAGAGCACACCCAGATGCCATCACAAATACTGGATGGCCTTATAATGCTTTACTAAATCAACCAACCAACCAATAAATAAATACATTAACTGGCAAAACCACTGCTGTCAGTAGTGCAAAATATTTTTCTCCCTTGAAAGGGGTCTCCATGAGGCTTAATGCCCCTTATTTTGCAATTAAAAGTGGTTGGGGTTGGGGTACCTGGTGGCATTGCTGCATCAACAGCTGCACTCTGACTAAAAAAAAATTGATAGGGAAAGGGGGGAAATTCTCATGTTTAAGTTTCACAGGGTAGGGGAGTAGAATGAATTAATGTGAGAGAGGGACTAGAACAGAGTATCCTGTAGGAGCTCATGACCATCTGGTTAAAAACTTGAACAAAAGTAATCTTGCAGAAAGTGAGACTGAACTGCAGCCCTTTCATGTACCTTCTGTTTCTCTTGTAGCACAGGAACTGGCTGGCTGGGGAATTCTGGGAGTTGAAGTCCACACATCTTGAAGTTGCCAAGGTTGAGAAACACTGAACTAGGCAATGGCAGTCATGGCAGCCAAATCAGCCACTTTGTTGGAGTAGCATTTGTATCTATCCAAAACACTTACCTGTGGGCATAGATGCTGATAGGACCATGTCAGTAGTTGACTCCAATATTGCTAAGTTGGCATCATTTGGGAAGTGGGATGGATTTTAATTTTTTATACTTATTTTCAGCCTCCAATGGTCACAAGGACCTAGACAGTGATGTAACAGAACTGGCAGGGGCTAAATGTTTTGCCTCCTTTCTTTTAATTTCAGGGGTTGTGTGGTTACAAGATTGATTGATTGATTAAGTGCCATCAAGTCAGTGTTGATTCTTAGCAACCACATAGATAAATCTTTTCCAGGATGAGGTTACATAATACAGGTATGTTAATCCTCCTAGAGACCTAACACACTTACTTTAAAGCTTCATTTTCAAAAGGAAAGAAAGGGTCATTTTGCCCTCCAGTGTCATGATTTTGCTGCCAGATTTCAGCAGCATGATACTGAAAGGGCTCTAAGAAACCCAGAAATGGGATGCATTCATACACACCCATAGCCTCTGGCTGTCCACCTCTACTATTGGGTGAGGGTAGGATATCTTTCCAGAAATTTAAAATGCATTTGTCCTGTATTAGTTTATGCAAATAAGGATGAACTAGCAAGTTATGCCATATGACTCAGTGGTTTCTAAAATGTAGATGAATCAATAACTCCATGCTGATGACAGCACCAATTAATGGACTGTAGATTCCTTCTGACTCCCTTAACATTCAGCTCAGACACAATAAAAGCTAAATCCACCAAGATGTGCTGGCACATGATTCAAGATAGTCAGGCCATAAAGTTCACTTCTTTCCATCTTTAGAATATTCCAGCCTTCAATTCAGATGATGAGGTCAATAGAGCTGCTCAAAAATAATGGTGCATTAATGAAAAGTGTCCTTCAGATAAGAAGAAAAATGGCTAGATTATAGGGAAATATGAACCCAGGGTTAAAATTCATCCAAAGTTTCTCAACTCTCTTCAGTTTCAGTGATAATCTCTCATTTGGGGATTTTACAATCTCCAGCAAAACAAAACAAAAACACTAGCCTTGTGATTCATGTGTTCAACTTTTACAGATGTTGTACACCAGCATATGGTGAAGACCAATTGTTTTAAATGCAAGTACAATTTGTAGGACATGTATGTGTTCCTCTAGTTTCACCAAATTTATTTCTATTCCTTATTTTTTAAAGCAAATGGCCAGTACTAATGGAGAAGTATTGGGGATGTCTGTGGCTTTGGATACAGTCTCCAAAATGTGCTTCAGAGTGCCATTCTGCCATTGTCTTCTTAAAGAAACAAATGGCATTATCTACTCCAGAGAGGGAGGGAAGGAGGGATGGGAAATAATCCAACATAGCTGAATAAATTATGTATTTTGGATGAGGAACCAAAGAGAGGAGGGAAAGAAATGCTACTATCCTGAGCGGAGTGACATCTCCTAAAACAAGCTGTGGTTGGCTGATTAGCTGCAGCATAAACAGGAATACTAATTGGCATATTGCAAGCCCCTTTTGCCAACTATGCTTACCCATAGGGAAAGAGATCCCCTTGCCCAATAATTACTTGTGAATGGAGATGGGGGTTATTTTATATTCA
The DNA here is from genome assembly GCF_035149785.1 of Candoia aspera. Taxonomy (NCBI): domain Eukaryota; kingdom Metazoa; phylum Chordata; class Lepidosauria; order Squamata; family Candoiidae; genus Candoia; species Candoia aspera. The sequence goes on along the minus strand of NC_086158.1, from coordinate 11,255,875 downwards.
CCAAGGTAAACAGAAGAATAGCTGAAAGTAAGCAAAGGGGTAAAGTTATAAATGGTTGCAGACATCGCTGCTGAGAAGCATAGATGCCTTTGAAATTTGTTCTGTTCACTGCCTAAACTCCCACTAGTAGATGGGCAGCCATATACATTTGCTGAAAAAATAATATGGCATATATTAGCTATATACAGATGGGAGATCCACTCCTTTTATAAATTGGTGATTAGTTTTAATAAGTAGTTACCAATTCAGTTAATTTTCTTTTCTTGCAGCCATTAGCTTCTGCCATATATGTACAGGCACATACAAATGTGTTACACTGCACACACAAAGATTTATGGGAGGGTATTGCCAGGATTGGATTCAGCTGTGGAAGACAATCCTACATTAAGAAGCCAAACAAGATGGACACTGCACAAGATTTATGCCCGTGTTTATATATGTTGTTCTTTCTGTGCTATCCTGGGGGAAGGGCATTTAAATTCAGGATTATCTCTCAATAAATATAGCATATAGTCTGACATGTAATATATTTTCTTGGGAAGCAGAAGGTGACTTTCAGGTATCTATTCAAAATCTAGAGTTTCTAGATTAGAATCTCTGTTGCAAGGATATTTCAATACATAAACTGACATTTCAGTGATATTTCTTATATGATGAATGACTTTGAGGTTGCAGTTGCATACACATGAGGATTGGCATTGCATGATAAGGCTCTCTTCTTCCACATTCTTTCCTCCTAGTGATGTTGTTGCAGATGTAATATTGAATAGAATGAGGTGTGACTTTTTCTATTCACAAGGTCATGCTGCAGTTGCTTCACTTTTCCGTGCCCTCCATAGGGCTGTGCTTGCTTCAGAAATGATTTGGAAGATGTGCTTCAGACCTTGCGCAAGTACCAGCGCAGCCCCTGTCTGCTTTTCATTATAGTGGCTCCACTTTTTCCAGAATTTTGTGCCCACTTTAAAAAAAGTTGTGACTGCTTTAAGAGCTACAGTAATGAGTGAGTCAACTCCTTCAAATAAACATAAATTTTTCAGATTCATATGGAAGTCATATGAATTCCTATGGTTTCTCAACCTCAGCCTCTTCCTCCGCTTGAGCTGCCAAGATGTCCTGTCTGGACAATGTTTACCATGGCCCCTAAGTGGTAGATTCCCAGTCTTCTTTAAATGTCCTGAACAAGAAGGAGATTTTTTTCTGTCACTTGGGCTAGGAGAGAAAAGTAAAAGAAAGCTTGTCAATTTCATCCTTTTTTTTTAAAGGCAACTCCATCTTTCCCTCTTTTACTGTTCTGTCATTGAACTTAACAGAAACAATAGGTCCACCATTTCTCTATTCTATCAGTGAACTTGTAAAATACAAAACAGTAAAAAGATAGGCCCATCATTTCACTATTGCATCAGTAAAATTATAAAAAATAAAAGCTCAGCTGTTCACTATTCCCCTGGTGAACATGTTAAAAAAATGGCCATGGAGGGCAGTGACCAGAAGAGAGGGTGTGTTCCTGTCATGGCATACAGTAGCTGATTGGAACGGAGTTCATTTGCCTTAAATGAAATCAACCATAGTAGGCAGAGCTGGCACATGTCAGAAAACACTACTTTTCGATGTGTAGGAGAATGAAATGTGAAGAATTTCTTCTTGGTGGGATGGAAATAGAAGACAACGTCATACATTCCTTCCATCAAGAAGTGGTCAGTGGCCCATACCTGTGCTATGAACCATGGAAGTAGCCAAAATTCAAAACACAGGCTTTTGGAATCTTTGGTGTTCTCTGAGCTTGGTTGTTTACTTGCAGACATTTCATTACCCAACTAGGTAAGTGGTACTGATGATGTTACCGAGTTGGGTAATGAAACATCTGCAAGCTCAGAGAACACCAAGAACTCCATAGTTCAACCCTGAGCTATAGATATTCTCTTCTATTGGAGTCATGTTTTTAACATGCTTAGTGCACCCTGACAAGTAATTCAGATCCTCCTTGGGTTTTGAGGAAATATTTCCCAACGATGGTATGGATCTATGAGTCTGGGCAAGTGTTGTTAAACCTGAAACCCATTCACATTTTATTTTGGAAATTATTCTCAACTGCCCTGCTCAGTTGCCCTGCTGAGCATTTTCCTGAGCATTTTGGTAAAGATGCAAGTGTCGGCCTTATTGTTCCTGATTTAACAAAGTACCCAGCCAATTTTGATTTATCCCCTGTACAACTGTTATTATCCGACCAGCATGAATCAGTTTCTATGAATATGGCCACATTTGCTATACTATTTCTAAAACCAGACACACTTTTACTGTATTGATGATCTAGCCATAAACTATAGAGTTTCATTTTGTTTCATCTGCTGTTAACTTGTTAATTCTAGTCAGTGACTATTATAAAGTACCGAGACTCTCTATTGCCATTGTAAGTTTTGTGGGAGAAAGTTCAAGACCATTGAGAGTTCATATTTATTTATTTATTTATTTATTTATTTATTTATTTAATTATTTATTTCTCAAATTATTCACCGCCCATCTCCTCCAACCGGAGGGACTCTGGGCGGTTTACAACACAGAATAAGTATACAATAAAAACTCAAATAAAAAGACAATAAAATTCCAATAAAATCCCATTAAAAACCAAAACAATTTCTTGACTACCCCAGCTCATAAAAACCAGATGGCTAGGATCTCTTCAACCATCATTTAGGAGGGGCACTTCAAGGCACCAGCCAACCCCAAATATGTCGATTCTCCTCCCTGCCCCAAGCCCGGTGGCAGAGCCAGGCCTTCAACTTCCTCCAGAAGGCTAAAAGCGATGGGGCTAATCTTACCTCTGGGGGCAGGATGTTCCAAAGGGCAGGTGCTACTGCAGAGAAGGCCCACCTCCTGGACCCCACCAGATGGAATTCTCTTATTGACGGGGTCCGCAGCATGCCCTCTCTGCATGAACGGGTGGGACGGGCTGATGATACGGGGAAGACGTGGTCCCTCACGTAACCCGGTCCCATGCCATGTAGGGCTTTAAAGGTAATAACCAACACCTTGAATTGGACCCGAAAGCAAACTGGTATCCAATGCAGCTCACGTAGCAAAGGTGTTATGTGCGCCCTTCTAGGGGCGTCAGAAATAGCCCGGACAGCCGCATTCTGGACCAGCTGAAGCTTCCGGATACTCTTCAAGGGTAGCCCCATGTAGAGTGCATTGCAGTAGTCTATATGGGAGATAACAAGGGCATGAGTGACCGTCCAAAGGGCTTCCTGATCCAGGAAAGGGCGCAACTGGTGCACAACACAAAGCTGTGCAACAGCCCTTCTGGCCACGGCTGCCACCTGCTCTTCCAGCAGGAGCCGTGAGTCCATGAGGACCCCCAGGTTACGCACCAGGTCTGTCTGGGGCAGTGCAACCCCATCCAGAACTAAAGATGACAAAGTCCCAGATACGGAGGAACCCTTAACCCACAGCCACTCCGTCTTACCAGGGTTCGGCCAAAGCCTGTTGTTCCCCATCCAGACCCCTACAGCCCCCAGCACCGAGAGAGGGCAGTCACAGCATCACTTACCTCACCTGGGATGGAGATATACAATTGACTATCATCGGCATACTGATGATACCTCATCCCGTGGTGACGGATGATCTCGCCCAGCGGTTTCATGTAGATGTTAAATAGGAGAGGAGAGAGGACCTAGCCCTGCGGCACGCCACAAAGGAGAGGTCGAGGGTCGGATCTCTCCCCCCCCCCATCACCACCGACTGGGACTGGCCCTGGAGGAAGGAGGTGAACCAGCGCAAAACTACGCTGCCCACCCCCAACTCCCTGAGCTGACCCAAAAGGATACCATGGTCGATGGTATCAAAAGCCGCTGAGAGGTCAAGAAGAGCCACGATGGATGCATTACCCCATCCCGCTCCCGTCAGAGATCATCCATAAGTGCAACCAATGCCATTTCTGTCCCATATCCTGGCCTGAAACCTGGCTGAAAGGGGTCTAGATAATCCGTTTCCTCCAGAATCCTCTGGAGTTGTAATGCCACCACTTTCTCAACCACTTTCCCCAAAAAGGGGAGGTGGGAGACTGGATGAAAATTATCCAGTACAGTAGGGTCCAACGATGGTTTCTTGAGGAGGGGTTGTACCAGTGCCTCCTTAAAGGCAGCTGGAAACACCCCCCCCCCTCAAGGATGTATTAACCATCGCCTGGACCCAACCACATGTCACCTCCCAAGCTGCTTTCACCAGCCAGGAGGGGCATGGATCTAATTGGCAAGTGGTGGCATTTACTGTCTGGAGGATCCTATCCACTTCCTCGGGTCCAACAGGATCAAACTGTTCCCAGATAACATGGTAAAACATATATTACTTGGTATCAGTTCCAGCTAAAATTATCCCATGTGCCAGTACAAAGCCAAGCTAAAATTTTTATTTGGAACCATTCTTAATATAAATATCTGCGCTTTGATTAGCAAAGTTCTGAAGGTTGCCTTTTCTATATCAGCATATCAGTGTATTAAAAAAATCAAGTTTAAAGAGTGGGACCTTATATTAAGAAGGTATTATCTTCAAACTCTCCAGTTTTCTCCACTGGGTTAAATCTGGCTTTGATTTTCCAGATGATGATGATGATGATGATGATGATGATGATGATGATCTGTTGGGCAAAGAGGAAATCATGTCCTGCTTTGAGATTTCAGACTTCATCTTTGGCATGTTTAGAGCGGATATGCACTGAAATTTGCATGAATTGTCATCTGTCTAGTGAGAGATGGCAGATTTTTCACATTCTGTACTCTGTTGCTGCTGTATAGCTCCTCTAGGAATCAGATTTTTTTTAAAAAAACAGATTAAAAAAATAGATAACTGCTATTTATCTGTAACAGGGTTGAATATATAACAGTAAAAAATCTATATTTGCCCTGGCAACCCCCCAGCCTAGAAGTAAATGTGTTATATGAAATGGGTATAACATGCTGGGATTCAGCTATATTGAAATGCATTAATCAGCTTGATCATACTGTAATGCTGATGATGACCAAGTCAAATCAATTGTATTGGCCTTACCACCACGGTTACTCTTCGTTGTTTAAATTTCAACAGGGAAATTCAGCCAAATTTCCAAGGCACAGAATTTTGAAGTATACATGTCTACTAGAGAGGACTGCTTTCTTTCTCTTACCATCCACACCTCTGATGGTGGTTATACATATACATTCAGATTACTTTGATTTGCTGAGAAGGCAGACCTGAACACATGGGAAGAAGCTATCCTTTAACTAGACTAGTCTTCAGTCATTGAGGTCTAGCCTAAGTACATGTTTTCCCATTGAATCTAAAGCATTGCACAGCCCTCTTCAGACATTTAAAAGATTATTTCCCTTTGGCCTCATCCCAGACGATTCTCAGTTTGATCTGTATGGATTTATTATAATATTTGTTTTAATCTGATGTTTGTTGTTTATTCGTTTAGTCGCTTCCGACTCTTCGTGACTTCATGGACCAGCCCACGCCAGAGCTTCCTGTCGGTCGTCAACACCCCCAGCTCCCCCAGGGACGAGTCCGTCACCTCTAGAATATCATCCATCCATCTTGCCCTTGGTCGACCCCTCTTCCTTTTGCCTTCCACTCTCCCTAGCATCAGCATCTTCTCCAGGGTGTCCTGTCTTCTCATTATGTGGCCAAAGTATTTCAGTTTTGCCTTTAATATCATTCCCTCAAGTGAGCAGTCTGGCTTTATTTCCTGGAGGATGGACTGGTTGGATCTTCTTGCAGTCCAAGGCACTCTCAGAATTTTCCTCCAACACCACAGTTCAAAAGCATCGATCTTCCTTCGCTCAGCCTTCCTTATGGTCCAGCTCTCGCAGCCATATGTTACTACAGGGAACACCATTGCTTTAACTATGCGGGCCTTTGTTGTCAGTGTGATGTCTCTGCTCTTAACTATTTTATCGAGATTTGTCATTGCTCTTCTTCCAAGGATTAAGCGTCTTCTGATTTCCTGACTGCAGTCAGCATCTGCAGTAATCTTTGCACCTAGGAATACAAAGTCTTTCACTGCTTCTACATTTTCTCCCTCTATTTGCCAGTTATCAATCAAGCTGGTTGCCATAATCTTGGTTTTTTTGAGGTTTAGCTGCAAGCCAGCTTTTGCACTTTCTTCTTTCACCTTCATCATAAGGCTCCTCAGTTCCTCTTCACTTTCAGCCATCAAAGTGGTATCATCTGCATATCTGAGATTGTTAATGTTTCTTCCAGAGATTTTAACTCCAGCCTTGGATTCCTCAAGGCCAGCTTGTCGCATGATGTGTTCTGCATACAAGTTGAATAGGTAGGGTGAGAGTATACAGCCCTGCCGTACTCCTTTCCCAATCTTAAACCAGTCTGTTGTTCCGTGGTCTGTTCTTACTGTTGCTACTTGGTCGTTATACAGATTCTTCAGGAGGCATACAAGATGACTTGGTATCCCCATACCACTAAGAACTTGCCACAATTTGTTATGGTCCACACAATCAAAGGCTTTAGAATAGTCAATAAAACAGAAATAGATGTTTTTCTGAAACTCCCTGGCTTTTTCCATTATCCAGCGGATATTGGCAATTTGGTCTCTAGTTCCTCTGCCTTTTCTAAACCCAGCTTGTACATCTGGCAATTCTCGCTCCATGAACTGCTGAAGTCTACCTTGCAGGATCTTGAGCATTACCTTACTGGCATGTGAAATGAGTGCCACTGTTCGATAGTTTGAACATTCTTTAGTGTTTCCCTTTTTTGGTATGGGGATATAAGTTGATTTTTTCCAGTCTGATGGCCATTCTTGTGTTTTCCAAATTTGCTGGCATATAGCATGCATTACCTTGACAGCATCATCTTGCAAGATTTTGAACAGTTCAGCTGGGATGCCGTCGTCTCCTGTTGCCTTGTTATTAGCAATGCTTCTTAAGGCCCACTCAACCTCACTCTTCAGGATGTCTGGCTCTAGCTCACTGACCACACCGTCAAAGCTATCCCCGATATTGTTATCCTTCCTATACAGGTTTTCTGTATATTCTTGCCACCTTTTCTTGATCTCTTCTTCTTCTGTTAGGTCCTTGCCATCTTTGTTTTTGATCATACCCATTTTTGCCTGGAATTTACCTCCAATGTTTCTAATTTTCTGGAAGAGGTCTCTTGTCCTTCCTATTCTATTGTCTTCTTCCACTTCCGCGCATTGCTTGTTTAAAAATAATTCCTTATCTCTTCTGGCTAACCTCTGGAATTTTGCATTTAATTGGGCATATCTCCCCCTATCACTGTTGCCTTTTGCTCTCCTTCTTTCTTGGGCCACTTCTAGTGTCTCAGCAGACAGCCATTTTGCCTTCTTGGTTTTCTCTTTCTTTGGGATGTATTTTGTTGCCACCTCCTGAACAATGCTGCCAACTTCTGTCCAGAGTTCTTCCGGGACCCTATCTACTAAGTCCAGTCCCTTAAATCTATTCTTCACCTCCACTGCATATTCCTTAGGAATATTAGTGAGCTCATATCTAGCTGATCTGTGGGTCTTCCCTAATCTCTTTAGTCTGATCCTAAATTGTGCAAGAAGAAGTTCGTGATCTGAACTACAGTCAGCTCCAGGCCTTGTTTTTACTGACTGTACAGATGTCCGCCACCTTTGGCTGCAAAGGATGTAATCAATCTGATTTCGGTGTTGTCCATCTGGTGAAGTCCATGTATAAAGCCGTCTCTTAGGTTGTTGGAAGAGAGTGTTTGTTATGCAGAGTGAATTGTCTTGGCAAAATTCTATCAGCCTGTGTCCTGCTTCGTTTTGTTCTCCCAGGCCATACTTACCTGTAATTCGAGGTGTCATTTGACTGCCCACCTTAGCATTCCAGTCTCCTGTGATGAAAATAACATCTCTTTTAGGCGTGTTGTCCAGTAGGTGCTGCAGATCCTCATAGAACTGCTCTACTTCAGCTTCTTCAGCATTTGTTGTTGGGGCGTATATTTGGATCACTGTGATGTTAGATGGCTTGCCCTGAATTCGAATTGAGATCATTCTGTCGTTTTTTGGGTTGTATCCAAGCACTGCTTTAGCCACTTTACTATTAATTATGAAGGCTACTCCATTTCTTCTGTGGTCCTCTTGTCCGCAGTAGTAGATCTGGTGGTCATTTGATGTGAAGTGGCCCATTCCAGTCCATTTCAGTTCACTGACGCCCAGAATGTCTATCTTTAATCTTGACATCTCACCAATAACCACATCCAATTTGCCCTGGCTCATAGATCTTACATTCCAGGTTCCAATGGTGTGTTGATCCTTAGAACATCGGATTCGCCGTTCACCACCAGCACCGTCGGCCGCTAGCCGTCCTTTCGGCTTTGAGCTAGCTGCGTCATCACGTCTGGGGCTAGTTGAGCTCATCCTCTGTTCCTCCCCAGTAGCATTTTGACCATCTTCCGACCTGGGGGTCTCATCTTCCGATGGTATACCGACATATCTCTGGTTGTACTGATCCATTTAGTTTTCACGGCAAGAATACTGAGGTGGGTTGCCATTACCTTCCTCAGGGATCGCATTTAGTCTGACCTCTCTGTCATGACCTTCCCGTCTTGGGTGGCCCTTCACGGTTTAGCTCATGGCATCATTGAGGTGCTCAAGCTCCAGCACCACGACAAGGTAACGATCCTTTGCTGAAGTTTAATCTGATAATCTGTTAAAAATCAGATAACTGAGTAACATCAACTTTTTATCATTCAACTTTGGTGTATTCTGTGCATAAAGAGAGCTTCCAATGAGGGGTATCTGCGGGAGGGACTAACAAGGCAAGATGGGAGCCATAATTGTGTGATCTTCGTTATATGGGTTACAAAAATGGGGGAGGGGGGCTTCAATCACATGGTTACAGCTGCCATCTTGATCCTCTCCAGTGATGCTTCTGCTTCCAATGTACCCTTTATGCTCCTGAGCTCCTGCCTTTAACTTTCCTGAACTTGAATACTTTCAATTTGAAACTGGAATTAGTTCTTTTCCAGGTAAATCTATATGGTCAATATCAGTATTTACAGTACATGATTTTTAAGCCATTCAAATGTGTCTGATTCTTGGAGTCTGCCTGGACAAGTCCCTGCAGTTTTCTTGGTAAGGTTTTTCAGAAGTGGTTTGCCACTGTCTCCTTCCTAGGGCTGAGTGGAAGTGACTGGCCCAAGGTCACCCAGCTGGCTTTGTGCCTAAGGCAGGACTAGAACTCATGGTCTCCTGGTTTCTAGCCTGGTGCTTTTAACCACTACGCCAAACTGGCTCTGTATTTACATGATAAACTCAATCATTTCACTAGGTCCTTTGTAGAACAATTGTGTCCATCTTTAAGTTATTGATTGGCCAAACATATCAGACAGAAGAAAGGCTTATGTTGACTTCCAACTGCTTTCATGTGAACTGTCTTGTTAAGTAAATGAAATAAGACTTACTCATTATTATTGTAGAATTAGGAAATAAATGTTAAAACCTCCAGGCTCCTGTATCAAAAATTATTACAATGTCATTAATTTTTGCTTGGCTCCTCAGGCAGAGCAGTTGAATAAGAGATCAAGTCTGTAAGCTCCTCATCAGGCTTTAAATAAGTGCTTCCCAAAGTTGCTGCAGATTATGATACTTAATGGGACAAAAGAGGAAAACTGTTCAAAACCTGAGGAACTGATTCTAAGTTATTGTATTTACATTTAATCAAATCCATTTCGTTTTTCTCCTATCCTCACCCACTTTTTGATGTTTGACTCCCTGTGCAATATTCAAATGCCAATGCATCCTGCAGATGGAAAAAGGCTGCACATCCCTGAATTAATCTGGCCTGTCTTATCCTTTCCTCAATAGAAATCCATGGTGCCCAATGTGAGTATCATGTCAAGAACTGCAAAACTGTACAGAATTCTGACTGAACAACTTGCTCCAACAAGTTCTTCAACTTGTGGTTCTGTTGAGATTTTTTTTTAAAAAAATTTCATAGGCCAAGCACTGAGTCCAAAAGTCAGCACTTTTCCTAAATCTGTCTGTCTGTCTGTCTGTCAAATTTCTCTGCCATCCATCTCATACACGATGACTCTGGGTGGCTAAATATAAGAAGGTCTTAGAGAAACAGTGAAAGTCCACTTCACCTCTTAATTCCCTCCAAAGGCCTATGTTTGATCTGCAATTGGTTGTTGAACTACAGCTCCCATCAGACCTGCTAATAGTGAGATATAATGGAGTTGTAATCCAACAACACCTAGAGGGACACATATTATCCATCCCTGCCATACAGGTTCATCATTGCACTACTGAAGAAGACATGTGGGTAGATGAGTCCCACATGTAGATGGGTAATTCAAAGAGCAAGCTCAGGGGTTGCCAACTCTGAAAGTTCCAATGGAAGGGCCTAGGTCCAGGATAGAGGGACAGGTAAATGTGACCATTTCAATTTTGCTCTGAGTACTTTTGTCTTCATCCATTCTCACATCAACTTGGGAATATGCCCCTCCTCCAGTCCACCCCAGAACTTTTGCTAGCAAAATAAAACACATTCATCTATATTTTCCCGTCATATATGCATATATTAAAACTGTGAATGTTGGTGTATTCCAGTTAAAGATTTTGGAGATCTGAAAAGAATACGTTCATATATAAATCTGTATCTAGCAAATCTCCTCTTCTTTATTTGATGATTATTACCAAGATCTCAGCCTTCAATTTCCTGGTCCATTATCTGGATTGGACTTCTTTATCTGGGTTGAACTTAAAGTCTGAGGTTCTGCTTAGGATGGGACTATAATATTAATCTACCTTCCTCTCTTCTTATTCCTGTTAGATTACTTGTGGGCTTCCCTTTTTCTAGACTTCCAGCCCTCCATGCAAATGAGCAGAGACCAGGGACACGTGGATGAATTATTACTGAAAGATGTTGAACAGCCATGCTTATCAAAATACCATTATCTCTTGAACACTGGCTCCTTTGGCAAACTGCTTCCACAGTTTTTCTAAACCTCATAACATGGGTGGAGTTTTCACTCAAGATCTTCTGGGTCCAAATCCTTTGGAATTGATTGTCACAATTGTAAGAACTGGTAATTTACATTTATTATTTGTTGTTTTCTCTCTGCAGAATCACTGAAGAGAGTGAACTTTACCAAACCCTGAATAATGAACTGTAAGTGTAAACAGTCAAGGGATAAAAAAAAATCTTTGATTTTTGTCTGAAAATGTAAAACAGCATTCTTGCAATGGACTCACCACTTGAATTTGGGAGTAGAGTGAATTTTGGCTGCAGGGCATGGAAGATTCAGCTTTTCCCAGAGAACACCAAGGTATATCCCAGGGGTCAGCAGTATAATTTCCATCATCAGTACTCCCCTATGACATTCACAGCCTCCCCAATTAAAACAAAATTAAATATATGTTTACAAAATTAAAAATAACCAGCATTTCAATAAGCAATGCTTGGATCTCATGATATGCTAAGGTTAGATCCGTGAAATCTCATAAAATGCAGGGGTCCTATGCCATTTTACATGACTGGTTGCCAACCCCTGGTATATCCTATTATATAAATTGATGACAGGTTTATGCCACTTTAATTGCCATAGTTGCCCTGCTATAATTTGTGCTTTTTAAAAAGTCTTGATGATTTTCTGTCAAAGATCTCTATTCCTCTCCCAGAATTACAATCCAAAAATAACTTGTGTGGTCTAGATATTCAAAAGCTCATATCAAATCTCACTCTACCTAATCTTCAGAAATATGTATTTGAATATGGGCTAACTGTGGTTGCTGATGGGAAGTCCCACCTGTGTTGCATCTACTTCTAAAGGAAGCTACCTCTTGCATATTACGTATCTTGCCCATCTCTTAAGAAATCCAGACTGAAAAAGTCTTAGTTTGTAATCGATGCTGTTTTGTAGGCCAAAGTCTGTTGAAGGCAGCATCTGGGAAAGGTGTAAAAGGTAGGTTAACCCCCTACAACTTTGGCAGACAGATGATAAGGTTACTAGCCTGATGCAAAAATGTTGAGAAAGACTCAGTTGCTAAAGAATGCCTGGGGATTCTTATCTCTTGTGACATTGCTGGCCTTGCCTGTTGTAGGGTGTAGGGAAGAAAAGACTGGGAAAGGGAAGTGACACAGCAGTACTCTTATCTTGTCTTGCTTTTGCTGAGATTGGGTTTCCAAAGATGTTAGAGAACAGGCATTTGCATAGCAAGCAGGGTACTTAACTTAATTAGCCTATTAGATTGATTATCCAACTCTTTTTGCTTTTAATAAATCTTTTGCAGGTATCCAATTAGGAAAGCAGTTGATATTTGCAGTCCAAGTTCACTTCTGTTCCTTCCCCCACCCCCCATCTTACCTCTGTTCTGTTCTCCTTCCACATCAATCTATAAATCCTTTTTAGAAATCTGTATGAAAATGTGTATGTGTTTTTCACCTAAAATACAGTCTCCTACTTGCAAGTTCCCCATATGCCTTTTTAGGGTGGGAAATTCTATTGCATCATTTGAAAAAGGGTGAATGTGGAAGGACAATCGCATGTTGACTGAATATATACATTTAGGAAATGCAAATAAGGGCTATTAAATGCAAAGCCATCTCCCCTTTTGAAGTTCCTCATGTCCAAAGAGCCAAGCTTATATTTCTTGATTGCAGCCCCCTTTTCAGTATGCTGGCAAAGAAACCCAGAAATTTTAGAATCCTCATCCATGGCTGTGAAATGGCATGAAGGCAGAGCTGCTGATTCAGGAAGCAAAGATGTTTGTCTGGGTTGCATCTATGGTACTTGCAGAACCAATTTCATCTTCTTTACTCTGTTAAGGCTGGCATCAAGTCTTGGAAACTTTTAGCATCACTTGAAGATTCAGTTGTCCACACAAGCCTTTGGTTGAAGTGGGGTGCTCTATCTTTTGCTGTTTTTACTTCTTGTGGTCTTGTCTTGTGTTGATTTGTTTCCATTTGGTGGAATTTCATGCATTTTTCTTTCTCTGCTTTGGAATAGTTTTTTTTTTAATTGATGAAAAGCAGGTAACTGGTTTTATAAAGAAATGAATGTATGCTGTCCAGACTTTCATAGGACAGATCTTTAAGAGGGGGAAGTGCCATTGTTGAGATTTCTCTTTTTTAAAAAAATAGTGTTCCTCTTAATTTTAAATGGTTGGTGCCATTCCCAAGACAATATGGGAGGGGGCCACTGATGGAAAGAATTTTCCTAGTGGTTATTAAAGGAAGACAAGGAGGAAGGGAGGTGTAATGGTATGTGGGAATGACTTTGGGAGACAGAAGGAAGAGCCACAGACAAAACAGTGGTCAAATAAGAGGCAGCTGAGCCTGCAGAAGGAATGGGGGCATGGCAAACATCTCACCTTCCTAGTTTCTTGGACTGTAAATGCAACGGGCCGAGGGGAGATGTACTTTCAGTCTTGCAAGACTCTGTTAACGTAACCTTACAATAAAGTTAGACCTAGTACTTCTGGGTGTCCTTCTTGCCTGGACTAACTGGCAAGGCTGACAGGAAGAACTTCCAAACATGCATATACAATTATTAAAAAAAAAATAATGAGGTTTTGGTTTGGGCATTTTTAGGGCGGGAATCCCAAAATCCCTGAAACATTAAGTGAGCCAAAGACTTGGAGCCACTGATAGTCACACTGACCAAATTATAGGATGTGTTACATGCCTTTGCCTGAAACTTTGAAAGATAGTATTATGCTGTATAGAGAAACAGCCCAACCAGTCATAAGACAGCTTTCTATGATTCAGCTGAAAAAAGTAAGCTGCATCTTCATTGGGTAAGCTATTCTAACCCAAAAGAGCTCTTGGACTGACTTTTTGACATTCTGATCCTACTGAGTTCCAAAAAGGCAGTTTGTACCTTGAGTGTCCTTTACTTCTGACCAGAATAAAGGAAGATAGGAGGAAAGTCTGAACTTTTGAGAAAGGACTATATATCTAAGATAAAATGTTGCTAAAGCCTTTTGAAGATAACAGCTTTTGTTGATGATGATGTTGTTTTATCAGTGCCCATCCTTAAAGAACTACAGGTCCCATTCTTTATTGCCAGTTATCCCTACAGTCAAGGTGTTAATTATTCCTGAGATCACTTATAGAATTGGGTGTTCTTTAAATCAGTCAACTGGTCCCTTTTGGGACAAAATCGTGGTTTGGGCTGCAGGACCTCCAGTGACAACTCAGAGATCAAAAAATGACACAAAGAACCCAAGGTTAGCCCTGGGGTGGATACACATTGCTTCATCACAATGCTGATGTTATCATTTTTGCATGATTATCCTTGTCTGACTTAAAATCATGTTTAGCACAATGCTGGCAGAAAGAAACTCAGCTCTATTCATGATAGTGCTATGATTCAAGTGACTTTAAAGTGTAAAACTGCACGTGCTGCACATTTATCAGGAACATAAAATTGTTCAGAAATGTAGAAGTAGTTGTAAAATATGGGATGGCAATGGTTGGGGCATTGACGGCAGATCACCATTATGTCTAGATTCTAAGATGACCTATTGCACCACTGGTGACACATGGTTGAGGTATGGATGGACAACGTGGAACACAGGAGCCACCAGCAGCTGCAGAACCATAGGCAGCCCCACCCCCTCTTCCCAATGACCACTGCGCCATGTAGGGCAGAAGCTCAAGCAATCTGTTACCATTAGCCAGCTCAGCACCCAAATCTGATTTGCCCAACAGTCAGCAATGGATCACTGGAAGGAAAAAGAAGGATTTGTGGTTTCTTTCTTCTACCCAGTGACCTTGCTCAAGATTTCTGGCAAATATTTGTGAGAGGTTGCATTTATGCAGACAAAAGCAGCTGTGTGCATAGATGCAAGACCTGATCCCCAAATGATCCAATTAAGTACTAGGACTCTCCACGTGTTAAAAGCATTCAGAGGATGTGCCTTGGATCCTGATCCTGAAAAAAATGTGGTGACTCTAAGTATCCCATTAACATTAAGGCGTTAACTGCTTAAAGCAAGCACCTCTTTCTGTCAGGCTCATGCAGAAGCCTGAAGGAAATTGAACTTATTTAATGAAGAACAGAGGGAATGTCTAAAACAGATCTAATTCCTACCTCTTTGAAAATTCTGAAACTCATCCTCTCTAAGACTTGTAAAAGGCTCACAAAATCTCTCACTAATGTAAGTGCTGCAGATTTATGAAACATCCTTCATTGGCAGTCTATCTTAATTTGCTCTGTAACTCTGCAGTCTGTCTTAGTTTGCACTGTAAGGGAGCCAAGGTGGCATGACCTATTATATCCAGAACTTGCTCATCTGTGGGCCAATGATTTCAGCTCTCATTTCACAGTGCCTGATGTCCTGGAGCAGATGTCTGTTGTCAGTGAAGCTGAACTGAAATTTCCACCCACAGTTAAGTCAAATCAGCCCAGCTGCCAGGAGCCCTTTTATATTCCTATTCTTCCAGGTTTCTTTAGGTGTTGTTATTGTCAAGTCTGGGTGTAAAGAAGACTGGGCCAGTGAACAACAAGAAGGGTCATTTTATCAGGCTTGATGGATGTGTAAAAAAGCTAGAAAGTTTTGGGCTCAAATACATATAGTAATTCAGAGGATTTTAAAGATTTAACATCCAGTTGAAACCAGAACATTTCCTCCTGGGACTGATGGATAAACAGTTAGAAAAGAACCATGGAACACTGTTTTTATATATGATAACTGCAGCAAGGTTATTGTATGCACAAAGATGGAAAGATTTGGCAATACCTATAATGGAGGAATAGTTGGTGAAGATGACAGAACTTGCTGAAATGGCTAAGTTGATTTGTTTGATTACAGACAGTATCTGTATTTATTGGTTACTGGAAACCCCTTATGGATTTTTTGCATAAAAAAGAAAAAAAAGGAACTTAGATTATAGAAAGAAGAGGTCCATGATGTGACTTTATAGAGAGATGTTAAAATACAGTATAATTGTACTTACAACTGCTGTGAAGAAGATTGGAAGCCACTTCTTTATATCCTTCTTCTTTCTATTTTTCTTCTACTTTTTTTCTTTCTGTACTTTTAGCTTTTTCTCTTTTTTCTCTCCCTTTCTCCTTTTTTACTCTTAGTTTGTAAAAGTTCTTATTATTGTTAAAAGAGTTCAATAAAAGTTATGTAAGACTAGACCAGATTTGAGTAAATTTCACTGAAAAGCCTTTTATATATTTCTGAAACTGAAAGCCAAGTAGTTGTCAAGGCAACATAGAAGATTCTTTCTCACCTTAAGTGTGTGTGTATGTGTGTCTGTGTATGTTCCAGTTGGTTGGGATGCAGCCTGTGAGACATCCTTACTCCATCTTTTGACTGACATTCATGGGAATCCTGAAGATACAAGCCTATATTTATTTGCAATATTTATCAGGGAGCAGCCTGTGCCTCGATAGGAGGACATGTTCTTTGCATGCATATGGTCCCAGATTCAGTCTCTGGCATGTTTAGTTTTAAATACAATCAGAAGGCAAGTCAAGGGGAGATCGAAGGGGCTTCCTGAAAGCAGGCCATCTAGTCATTGCCAGTTTGAATAAACCAGCCTTCCCAATCAGTGTACTATCCAGGTTTGTATATTTTGATTCCCAGAATTCTTAGCAACAGCCCTGATGGCCAGGGAGTTCTGGGAATTGAAGTCCATACATCTGAAGGGCACCCAGTTGAGGAAAGCAGGAGTAGGTAATAGGAGCTCTCCCCATTGGGGTAGGTTCTTATTTTATCACTTCAAGAATATCTCATATTTATCTTAAAAGATTACTGGAACCAGTCGCAAAGTTTATGTTTGTAAACTTTATAGAACATCCATATTTTGTAGAAAATCCAGAAGCCTTTGTTGATTTACAACCTAAACTTAAACATATAGTCATCTTGCTACAGTTAATGGAATTTTCTTCTAAGTTTTCACTGGGTTGAAACTCTAAGAATGAGAGAGCAATTTCCTCTGAACAAGTCTTGGACAGTTTTTGGACATGTGTATATTTTCCTTGACGAATGGCACCTGCAGAGATACCACAATACAGTCGCACAATATGTACTTAATTTCAAAATGAATCAATGCCCTCTAAAACTATGCATGTAAATAACACATTCATTAAAAGATGCTTCTTTTTTTCTTTTTGAGCTTCCTTGTTATCTCACTAAGGGAGGAAAAGGATACCTCTTGGCAATCATTTCTTTAAAGGGTTTTCTATCATTTTAGCTTCTGGCTTAGCCATGATTTAGAACAAACAGTTCAGCAATTTTATTATCTCCCGGTCAATATTTCACTGCTATTGTCCTCCCAAGCAAACCATAGTTATGCTGATATTTGAACAAGGCTTTCTTCAGCATGACAGCACTACTAAATTATTGCTGGGGGGGAAAGACAGTTACTAAAGAAACAACTAAATAATGGTCTGCTGTACAATACTTGATCTACTAAGCTGTTGTGGCTAAAAGTGTTGTAGATATTTCTCAGGAACCTGTGCTCTGCTGACAACAAATCCCGCAGCATTGTGGGAAAGCCAATTAAAATTATTATTTTGAAGACACATCTAATTAGTGACATAGTGGCACACCATGGAAGGGTTTGGGACTTCCCTGTGGTAGAGGGAAGGTTAATATATGAGTATATATTCCCCAAGGCATTTAATTAAGGGACTAAATAGAGTTACCATTTGAAACTCCAGACTAAAAAAGCAGTTGAATCAAGCAAAGCAGAGAGAATTAGACTAAAGCTAAAAAAGAGCAAATCTAATAGGGCTAAACAGACAAGGTAGGACTAGTTTAGATATATAATAGTACAATTCTGTAGAAATCCACTCAGAAGGAAGAAGTAAAAATTCCACCAAAACTCTGCTGGAAGTGAACTCGGGTATTTTGCTGCCACTAGATCCATATCAGGATGAAAGTCAAAGAGAAGAAACCATTTGTGGAACTGATGAAGTTTGCATTCACTTTTTAAATATGCAAGGTTGCCCATGGTAGTCATACATATCTGGGCGGCAGAAATCCAGACAATCCAGAGGACAGCAAAGAGTTAAGAGTTAATCCTATTATCTTTTCACTGCCATCTGATCATCTAGATGTTTTCAGCCCAGGTATCTATTTAATATAATTATATAGTAGGGCTGCTTCAGAGCATGTGGGGTACAGACATAATAGCTATCAGCTACAAATTAAACTCCTCCAGGAAATAAAGCCAGACTGCTCACTTGAGGGAATGATATTAAAGGCAAAACTGAAATACTTTGGCCACATAATGAGAAGACAGGACACCCTGGAGAAGATGCTGATGGTGGGGAGAGTGGAGGGCAAAAGGAAGAGGGGCCGACCAAGGGCAAGGTGGATGGATGGTATTCTAGAGGTGACGGATTCGTCCCTGGGGGAGCTGAGGGTGTTGACGACCAACAGGAAGCTCTGGCGTGGGCTGGTCCATGAAGTCACGAAGAGTCGGAAGCAACTAAATGAATAAACAACAACAAATTAAACAAAATACATCTTTTCCTGGGATCCTATACCAATTGTGCAGAGCAGCTGTGCAACAGCAGAAAAAGATGCAGCTGCTTTAAAACGTTGCCAGTAGGGGCTATGTGCATACCGATCCATGCTTCAAATCACATTTTGCCCCTCAAATCTCGATCTCTGCACAGCCCTATTATATACTGCTTCTTATGCCAAAGCATCTCAAAGTGGTTATAATAAAAGCAGCAGTAAAGTAGATAATAAACAATACATTACAAGTCTAATAAATGACATTTATTACAAGTGGGGGGAAGGAGAGAAGAAAAGCAATGTATTCTTCCAGCATTCACGCAGCATTCAAGAATTCCAGCGGGGATTTTCTATTCCAGAGTGCATGTATTATCCTAGAAAAGACCTGAGAATGGGCAGCTGCAAGATAACATCCTGAGATTCTTGACATTTGTAGCAGAACTTCCCTGAAGATCTTAGAGACCGTTATGGTCTATAATGATGAAGGCAAGCTGATTAATTTCCTTGGCAAAAGTTATTTAGGGCTTTATATGTCATAATCAACCTGGCTTAGTAGCTAATTGCAGCTAGTTTTGAAAGTTTAGGAAAGATTAGAGTTCTCAAATATTTTAGAAAATAAGTGCAATGTTCTCCACTCCTGAATTGATTGTTTTTTTTAAAAAAAATAGATTCTTGAATTAAAATAAATAAAGTATAAAAATTTGCCGGGTCAGAAATCCACCCACCACCATGATCTGTTAAACAGAGCAGGTTCTGGTCCTCTACTGCAAGGTAAAGATCAACTGATGCTCTCCCATACTGTAAGTGGATACAGAACTGCAATGTACTGTGTAAGTTTGCAGCATACAAAACATGTTTGGCTGCAGGAAGGGGGGGAAATGATTCAGGAGAAGGGAAGAAATGTTAGAGCCAGGGAAAAAGGTGGTGAAGATAATGGTGGCCGTGAGGTTCACTGTTTTCTAGGAGGCAGTAGAGGGCTGGGGAGAAATTCCAATTCAAGACTAGGGGTGGTTCTGACACTTGCAAATAAGAGGAACACTTGTAAGTTTCAGAACTTTTCACTCCCCCCCCCAAAAAAAACCAAGCAGAAAAGTAATGCAGATTAAACGTTATGGCGCATCACCTTCCAATCTTAAATTAGGTATTTCTGAGTCTTCATGCGATCTATCATGTGTTGACTAAAATATAAGTGAATAGAAGAATGAATACATAGGCTATCATAAAATCATCTGCAGCAAATTAGAACTACATACCTAATATTTTACAGTAAAACTGACACAGATCCAAGATACTTAACCATTGTTTCCACTGGAGAGGTGTGTAGAGACCACTGAAATAGGTAATATGCAGACCTATGCAGAGCACAGTGTTAGACTAAGGATGGAGAACGTCTAACCCCCAAATCTGTTCTGGTTCATTTAACCAACCAGCCCTCAAGATCCATCCCTCCAAATGTTCCTGTCCCTTCAGTCACCTGATGCAAGAGCTGAATTCTTACATGCCCCAGGCACAGCATATGTAAGTTGAGTTTGTCTTAGCTGCTCTGTCCCCAGTAATGTCATCCAACCCATACAAGGGAAAGAGTGGGAGGATTTGGCTCTGGTGCTCAGTTCTGTTTCACAACTCTGTTTTAGGCTACCTGTTTCTCACATCTTTTCTTGAGGCAAGAATGCAGCAACATTGAGGACCCTCAATGATCAAAAGTTTTCTATTCACCCGTTTTCAGGATTTGTGATGGTGTGTGGGAATGACAAGAAGATCCTGCCTAGGGAATGATCAGATAAGAGAGGGCATAGCCCACAGCTGGATGGTAGGTGGGGCAAGAGGCTCAGAAGGGACCCTCCCTAGTTTCTCAGGCTGTAAAGGAGACGGTGGGAGATTTGTACTTTCAGACTTGCAAGATTCTACCATAAAGTAGCATTAGCTTGCCTGGTCATGTTTCCTGTCTGGTCTACCTGGTAAGGCTGTCAGGATTGCAGGAATTTTAAATCAATGGAGAAAAATGTGCCATTTGGACAGAAAAGTGGAATGCACATTGAGATGGTGACAGTGATAACAGTGTTGGTTTTAATTTGAGCTTCCTTGCAGTTTCCCAATTTTTTTCTCTTAGGGTAGTATTGATTGAAGGAGGTTAAGAGGGTAGTATTGACTGAAGGAGGTTAAGAAGCTGTAACCCAAAGAAATTCCTCAGTTACAGTGATTCAACAATCAGCCCTATTTATACAAACAATGTTCAAACCTTCTTCCTTTTTGTTTCCCTTCTGTCCCTACATAACAGATGCACGGCCTTTTGAGAGAACTGGCCTGTTAACATATGTCCTTGTTTGTACAAGGATCAGGTTGTTCTTATCTTGCTTTTCACTGCCAGCATGAGAATTAACTCTTACCACAAAAGGCAAGCTTGCTTGTTTGTTTGAAAGACTGAGCCTTCCCTTCTGTGTTCAGGACCATTTTTGAGATGGATGCTCAGCTGAGGTCCTCTGCCAGCTAAGAACAAATGAAACCGGGTATTATTTTACATTGACTGTGCATCCTCTATAGACTGTTCCCACAAGATACTTAATCCAGCCAAATCCTAGTTGTTCTGACATCACACAATCACAATGAATCCAAAATTATAAATTAGGGCATACAGAGCCTTTACCTCCTTCCTCTAGGAAGTCCCAGGTATCCCATGAGCCCTTTCCCCAGGAGAGTACTGGCAAGATTTCATGACGACACACAACACTTCATTGGCCACTAGGAGTGGGTCACACCTTGGAAAGTTCATTCTTAGCTGCTTGATTTTGGTAGTGAGCTCTGCAATGGAAAGGCTTACTTGTTCAGCCACTCTTTTCTAAGTATGCAAAATGGGTCAATTGACTGGGTTTGGCTGACTGGATGGAGTTCATTTAACCCTATGAATGACCATGTTTACTAACCTGCCTAATTGTGGAGCAGGGAAAACAAACAAGGTGCTTGGGGAGGTGAATGGCTCAGCATGTCAGATCCAAATAAAAATCTCACAATATTTTAGATAGATCAGCTTTCTGTAATACTGACATTCACTTCCCATTGCATTAGGGAGGTTCTGAGCAATGGCAGATTCTAAAGCAGTAGTGGGGAATTTGTGGTTTTCCCAAAGTTGATAAACTGCAGCTCCCAGTAGCCCTAGCCAGCATGGCTCATAGTGAGGGAGACTATAATTCAGCATCATCTGAAGGATCCCAGATTCTCCCCTTCCTTGTTTATAGGAAAAGATTAGGCAGGTGAAAACAGGATGTGACAGTGAGTCTGTAGCTTGGGCCAAAGAGCGACAGCTCTTTATTGCTTAGGCTGAAGAGACTAGCCTAGCTGAAAGATCCTATAGCAGTTGGGCATTGCCGTTCATTCATTCCAATATTCAGTGTTTATAACCAGCCCTCCTAGTAAATATCTGAGGTGGCTATCAGAATAAACTAATAAAGCAAAATGATAAATTGCTCTGTGTCAGCACAAGTTTGTACATTTGTTGGCATTCTCTCTGCTTACCTGAAATGCATGGAGACTGCATCTCTACCTGCTAATACGGTGATCTGGACCGCTGCAGACTAGTGTATTTCCACACCAACAGGAATGTCAGGATATGATGCATTGTTGTTTTTGCTGTAAGAGGCCAGCTGTGTCCAGACATCATGCTGAACTAAACTATGATGGAAACAAGTTTGCCCCACTCCTGCCCAGCCTCCTCCCCTCTCTTCTTCTGATTGAACTACAAGGAGACATTCAGTAAATTCTACTTCCATGCTTGATTAACTCCTACTTGCTATGTTGTCCAGTCCTGGCAATATAGACTAGAGCTACCCAATCTGGGCTGCAAAACTCCAAACCATCTCTAGAAGGCAGCAGAGAGATACAGAAAGCTGTATTGCTCTGTGGCCATCTGAAATGTTGCAACCCACAGTACGTAGCTCAGTGTTTCTCTACCTTGGCAACTTTAAAATGTCCGGATGTCAACTCCCATGGCTGCCTGAGGAATTCTGAGAGTTGAAGTCCACACACCTTAAAGTTGCTGAGGTTGAGAAACACTGATGTAGCTCAAATCAAGAAGCAACATCAATTATGGCTAGTTCAAAGAAGCCAAGTGCAAAGCAATGATTTAGGAAGCTGGCTTATTTAAAATAACTGTCATGAGTACTGATGGCGAGCAGGAGGGGGCCCCCTATCCAGGGGGGAAAACGCATGCGTAGTACTGAGGAATTAAGCAGCCATTCGAAGAGACACAGATCAGACCCGCCTTAACTTTCGGGGTTTATCTGTCTGGGTTTTTCCCACGCTTCTTCAGTTTGTTAGGATTGATGTCCTAACAGACAGAAATCACGCTGAGACGAGGAGTAGGTCTCTAGTGTTTATTACTGTTACATTAAACAGAATCCTAACAAACTGAAGAAGCGTGGGGAAAACCCAGACAGATAAACCCTGAAAGTTAAGGCGAGTCTGATCTGTGTCTCTTTGAATGGCTGCTTAATTCCTCAGTACTACGCATGCGTTTTCCCCCCTGGATAGGGGCCCTCTCCTGCTCACCATCAGTACTCATAACAGTAACTATGGCAAGCTTTGATTTAGCAAAAGTGGGTGTTTCTAAACTCTTCCAGCCATGCAGCAGAAGGAAAGGGAATGGAGGACATGTGGAAGAGCAAGGGTTGGAACAGTGTATCTCAACCTTGGCAACTTTAAGGCATGTGGACTTCAACTCCCAGAATTTCTCAGCCAGCCATGGGGGTTGAAGCCCACATGCCTTAAAGTTGCCAAGGTTGAGAAACACTGGGTTGGAACATGACAGTTTAGCATGATAATCAGTTACAGACATTAACACTATTGTGACTCTGGGATTTTAAACATTCTGTAATTTTTTCCCTATTTTTTTAATAAACAACCCATTTTCTTCTCTCTTTCTCGGCCTTTCACGCTATATTTTTTCCCCCTCGCTCTCTTTACAATTTTCATTCAATTTTAAATAAGATTAGAAAGTTTCCAGTAATGTGTGGTTTGGAAGTTTTGCCATCATCTGTTGCAAACAGAAGCAATAAAATCACTTAATGTTGTGTCAGGCATCATTTTATGATGAGACAGCCACATTTCCATTTAAAAAAAAAAATAGGACTCCAATATGATACAGTAATACTACTGGAAAACTGGAGTCTACATTTTCAACTGTTTATATTTCCAAATGCTCAGGGTTTGAATTGTTTTTCTTCAAGGCATGTTTATTACACCAAATGTTTAATAATCTGTTTTGAGCTTTGTTGTGTAAAGAAAGAAATGCTCCTCAGGCCTGGCAGCATGTCTTGGAAGACTTTAGGGGCTCTAAAAATTAAGTGTTAATTATTAAAAAGGCTTTTGGAATAAGCTTTTTTGTCTCATTTGATCTATTTACAACACTTCTAGAACAAGGAGTTTCCTCACAAGAGGCTTGTTCTGCCCTTCTCTGTTTTAAAATGTTCTGTTCATCTATGAGATATCTCATTTATGGAAGACCTTGGATTATGCTTATCATATTAAAGGTCAGGTTGGTCTCATGGAATTGTTTTGCTCTGACTTTCCCAAATACATATTTCATTATCCGTAATACAATTACTTGTGTAATCCAGTTTAGGCTACTGAAAGCATTCTGAAACGCATTTTGATTTATGAGATATGTTGGAAAT
The DNA here is from genome assembly GCF_035149785.1 of Candoia aspera. Lineage (NCBI taxonomy): Eukaryota > Metazoa > Chordata > Lepidosauria > Squamata > Candoiidae > Candoia > Candoia aspera. The sequence goes on along the minus strand of NC_086158.1, from coordinate 11,231,767 downwards.
AGAATGGAAACAAATTGACTGGTAGATTAGACCCATTTCTCTTACACAAATGCAGAATAGACTTCTTGGCAACTCTTCCAAGCATCAGATGGGGCAGAGCCATGAGTTGAAGGGGATCAAAAAAGTCAAGATGGCAGTCGTGGCCATGCAAAGTCCAGCCCCTTTTTAATGTGTGGATATCTCTGAGATGGGGAAAATAATATCTGTCCAAATAAGAACACTGTTTTTTCCCTATCAAAAATAATTGAAATTCTTGCATTTCTGCATCTTTGACAATGTTTTTTTCCTAGCTAAGGAACGCTTTTAAAAACATTATAGCACTCCAAGGGAAAATACGCTGGCGGATTGCTTGCATGATAATGGAAGAAAATAACATTATGGGTTTAGTCATTCAACTAAGTGCTGAAACAATACAGTAGCTTAATGCTCTTCATTATGGTTCTAGTACATTTGTAACTTGTACACTTGTAGACTTTCCGTGTTTGTTAAAAAATAATAGTTGTAAAACGACAATGCTACCCAATTGGACGGTGTTTCCCACCAATGTTTTACATGGTTTGGTCCTGGCCTGATTTAGATGTATGGTGCCATAAACCATAATTTACTGGACACAGAACATGTTCTGTCCTCTATTTCATTTCACTCATAGTATGGTGATTTGTTTAAAGTAGCTTTTCATTAACCAGGAAAAGAAGCCAGGATCTTACCAGGATACCCCTAAAACCAGCTCTGAAATTAATGATTTTTCCAAGCCAGATGGTTACAGATTGGATTCACCCACCACACAAGCTGTTGCGTGAATCCAGCCACTTTGGCTTAGGTGGCAGACCATGGTTCAGCAAACGATGTGCTTAAATTAATTCCAATTTCAATATGTTATTGAGAGAGAGTGTAGAATGAATTGTAATTCAAAGTGAATTGTCAGAAATGCAGAGTTGCTCTTTTCTAATGGGGCACTTTCCAGATGTGTTGATTTCCAATTCTGGGATATATACCTGGTGGTGCCTGGTTGTGAAAGGCTGTTTTAGTCTTTTCTTGTTGGTCTTGGAAAGTATTGAAGTTGCATCCCTGAGCACTGAAAATCTTGGCTATTTCGATTTCCCCAATATTCTCCAGCCATTTTCATAGAAATAATGGAAACTGCCTTAGTCAGAAATCAACCATTCACCCACTTATCTTAATCTAAAAATGTATCTCTGAAATATATGGGATTTAGTAGCTACTCTACTCACGCAGCAATATCCCCTGGTTTGAAATTCATCAACATGATACAGTTCATCACATCCTGATAACATGACTCTGAACTCTTAAATCAAATTTAAAACGGGAACATGAAATTCTTCTGATCTGTTTTAGGCTGGTTGGCATTTCTTGATAGTTAGACATGGGCAGGTGTTGTATGTTTGCAGAGCTTCATAGAGATCTATATCCAATATCAAAAGTCTCAAGATTCAAAATACCAAAGCGCATGTTGAGGTCGCTATCCAGTCTTTTCAATATGCTAATCACCACTACATGCATCCAATGCCGTGCGATCCCAGGTTAAGATGTGTTTGGTCTAAAGAGTTGTAGAATGGGGCTATCTTCATGGTCCTGCACAGCCCATCATAAGGCCTAAACCAAAATTCCCATATATCCAAATCCCAGGCTGATTTTCCTATGACTTACCCTTCTGTTGATCAGATAGAATCAGGTAGTGTAGAATTTACCTAGAAGACACTTGGTCAGATCACTTACAGTACAGATTAGTTATTTAGAACCTTCGTTCTTGGAAGTTATATCAACGCCCTGGAAAAACACGTTATGTGGTTGCAAAGAATAGGAAAATTAAAAGTTCTTAATAATTTGGGAAGGACAAGTCTGTTAAGTTTTAGTTAGCAAGTTAGTGTTTTTCATATTATCTTTAATAGCAGCTGACCATTTCTGACTCTTCTCTGCTGATTTAACACATTTGCAGGATTATAAAAGGAACTTGATTTAATGTTTTTGCCAGGAGTAGGGAGAGGTTCTTTTCTCTGGGCCAGATAGCTTAGGATACAAGTTTACCTTGCTTTAAGGAGACAAAAGGAAAGTTTTGAAAAGAGGGTCTGTCCTTCTCCAAAGATACAATCCTTATACTGAATGCTTGTGTGCTCGAGATGAGGTTTAATTGTTGTGACGCCTATGAGTTACAACATGGGAATGCCATCAGTAGTGGCAAAGTATCTACCTTGGAAATATACAACAAAGTCTTCTGGTATGCTGGCCTACCTCACAGAGTTTGGGGCAGTAATAATATAGACTCCCTGTTTTCCTATGTAATTAAGCAAATCAGCAGATTTATTTTTCAAATAAATGTCCTTTTCTCCCACTTTGCAACTGCAGAACACAACGCTACTTGCTTTCTACAGCTTGTGGTGTTAGAGAACATTCCACAGTGTGCTTGTCTTCTTGTGTCATTAGTCCAACCAAAAAGCATATATATGGTCGTCAACACCACGTCATTTGAACAGCAGATGGATCACAACTCTCAGAAATCAGCACCAAACACAAGCTGGCCTGGCACAGTGAGTTTACAGATACTTTAACATTAGCAAAGACTAAAGGAAAGGCTAGCCTATGGAGGAAGTTGATGCCAACTTGGACAAATTAATTTGATGGCATATAATTAACTAACTAACTAACATAGGAAGACAGTGATTATCCATGCTTACAATTAATTTGAGGAAAGGGTGTAATGTTAGGCCTCTGTTATACTCTACTCTTATACTGGTCAGATTTCCTTTACGTTTTTGGATAAATGTTCAGAAATCAAGTGGATTTCTCCAATATCTGGAAGCCAATAAAGTTCATATGATCATATCAGGCTTAATCTAATTTTGACCCTACAAGGATTTAGAGCTCATAGAAGAAGTACTTAGATCCACGCGCAACCCATGGACATTGGATTAGCCTCCATTTTTTATAAGATCTCAAAGAGGACAATGAATATATGACACAGCCTTATTTGAGACAAAGCCATTGGTAATTCAGCCTGCAATTGTCTCTGTCTAGGAATATTTTTCCAAGAGCAGATAGTAAAGAGCTTTGTACATTGCACAAAGGCAGAATGGGTGACATCTGGCTTGATTGGAGAAAGGATTTAATGGCTAGTAAACTACAAGTTAAAAATGAATCAGCAGGGTGAAGCTGTAGCTAGAAACTCTTGCTGATTGTCAGCGCTTTAGGGTAGTCCAGACAAGAAGCACCAACCATGAGTACTAAGCCTACCTTTATTGTAAGGTTACAGTTACAGAATCTTGCAAGTCTGAAAATACCTCTCCTTTCCCTTACTTTTACTCTCCTGAAAACTGTTGAGGGTTCCTTCTGAGATGCTTTCTCCACTCCCACCCCTCCTTTGGACTCAGATTTTGTTTAACAGAATACTGTCTGGGTGCAGCTCTTCCTCCTGTCTCCCAAGGTCATTCCCACATACCTTTATACTACTTGACTAATTGATGCCTGCGCTTATATCCCACCTTTTGTCCAAGAATTCATCCACAAACATCTTCCCTAATTTTATCTCCACAACAAACCTTTGACATTGGTTGACCTGAGAGAGAGAAAATAGCCAAAAATCACCCTGTCACCTCCACTGTCAAATGGGAAATTAAATCTAGGACTTCCCAGTCCAGTACCCTAACCACTACACTAGACTGGTTCTCAATTTTAGCTTGCATCCACTGAAATATATTGTTCAGATTGCAAGCTATAAGGTTCCTTCTCTATTCTGCTTTGCTGAGTCCTCACTCACACTTCTGGTCCCAGTTCTGAGAACTTCAGTTTAAGAAAGGCATTGCCAAATGGAATGTATCACAAGGAGTCTGGAAAAGATGATAAGGGAACTTAAGAACATCTCCTAAGAGACTGAAGGCATTGGCAGTATGTAATCTTCAAAACTGTGAAAGGCATCACAGCAGTTTTCTGCCCCTCTGAGCAGTCAGACAAAACATCAACAACAACATGCTGGCTGGGGAATTCTAGGAGTCGCAGTCCACCCATCAAAGTTGCCAAAGTTGAGAAACACTGCTCTACGTGTTTTCGTTTTCTTTTTCCATAAATTACTTCTTAAGTCGAAACTCATTAAGAGTAATATTATACAGGCTTTGAAGAGAAACTGTGTCCAAGCAATATTTTTTTTTTCATCTTTTCAATCATGTCTTTCTCGGAGACTGCCTGGACAAGTCCCTGCAGTTTTCTTGGCAAGATTTCAAAAGTGGTTTGCCTTCTTCTTCCTAGGGCTGAGAGAAAGTGACTGTTTTGAAGAAATAAAATGGTATGTGGGAGTGACTTTGGGAGACAGGGGGAAGATAATGGTCAGATAAGATGCAGCTGAGCCCCCAGAAGGAATAGGGATGTGGCAAACAGAAGGGACCCTCCCTAGTTTCTTGGACTGTAAAGGCAAGAGGGGAAATTGTACTTTCAATGTAACCTTACAATAAAGTTAGAACTAGTACTTCTGGGTGTGCTTCTTGTCTGGACTACATTGCAAGGCTGACACTGCTGCTGTGGATAAGATGGCTCTTCCTATTGCCACCATAGGATTACTCTGCCCAAATTAAAGTTTCTTCCCCTGGCATATTGACATACAGGAAAGCTATTTATACAGAAATTAATCTGCGCTTTCAAAAGTAATAATCATGATGAAAAAAATTTAATACATTAAAACACATTTGACTGTATTATCTATTAATGTTTCCAGGCACCTTAAGAGAAAATAATTAAAACGATACATTAAATGAGAACGTGGACAAGTGGTGTGGATGGAAACAGTCAGTGCTAAGAAAGGAAAAAAGAACACTTTCCTTTTGGCTTTTGGCTGCAGGAAGCTGAAAAGAATAGTTCAGCACTGGAATTTAAAACAAAGTCTCTAAATATTTTCTTTGCAAAAGTCAACCTGACATGTCCAGGCAGTAAGAATGAAGTCCTGAAATTGAAGAAGGAAATCATATTGGCTCCACCAATGCTAGTCCCTAAAATTTGTGTAAAACTAGAGAGAGAGGAATAGCTGTCTCCTATCACCAATACTCCTAGAGATGATGAGACTTCTTCTGCCACACTCCATTAGCCAATAATAGCCCAGAGCACTGGAATCCATGACAATTAAGGATGCAGAAGAAATCTGTCATGGATTCCTCTTCAAGCAAAGTAACATCACCTGCCAAAATGGAAGCTGGCATGGCACTGACAAGCATATAATTCATGGAATCCTCTAGTATCCATCTCACAATGTCCCTGGGCTCACAATTTTATTTTATTTTATTACTATATTATATTATATTATATTATATTATATTATATTATATTATATTATATTATATTATATTATATTATATTATATTATATTATATTATATTATATTATATTATATTATATTATATATTGTCCTAACAGTCAGGAACCATGCTGAGATGAGGAATAAGTCTCTAGTGTTTTATTACTGCTACATTAGACAGAAAATCCTAACAAACTGAAGAAGCATGAGAAAACCCATACAGATAAACCCCAAAAGTCAAGGCAGGTCTGTTCTGTGTCTCTTTGAATGACTGCTCAACTCCTCCCTACTACGCATGCGTTTTCCCCCCTGGATAGGGGCCCCCTCCTGCTCACCATCAGTGCTCATGACATATATTATATTAATTATTATATTGTATTATATTATTTCATTTGTTTTTTGCTCATTTGGTCCCCACTCTTATGCCTCAGAGTGGTTTACAAGAAGCCATTAAATGGTGGCATACAGTTCAAACCGGAAAACAGCCTAAGAATCCAACATTTCAGATAAACAAATAGTGAATAAATATAAGCCCATGGATACCAACTTAACAAATAGAGAAGACCATGTTCTGTATGTTTGTAGAAGCTATGTACAAAACCCCTTGCATCTGGTAAAATTACATGGGGTGGGGGGGGAGATCATATAAGGCAAGTGGCAGACAGACTAGGGTCTTTGTCACCCAGGACAAACATGGATTCCGTGCCCATTTTGGCACCCCCCCAGCCCTCATTTTGGCACCCCCCAACGCGGCACCCAGGGCACATGCCCCACTTGCCCCCCCTTGTTGCGGCCCTGGGCAGACATGTAATATTAAAGGATGATGAAATGCCAAATGATTTTGAACATTTGAACAGACCATTTACAGACTCAAGGACTGCCATGTGCATAACCTGCTACATTTGGTTAGCATTAACCTTGGCTGGTTTTCTTGTTCCTTAGCATAGTGCAACATCAGCCCACTTGGTTAATTAATAGTTGGATGCATTGTGCAACCCACCCAAAACATTTTAAGCATGTTGTGTGAATAGGAAGGCATATCAGGTATGTTCCTACAGTAGCTTTGAGTTATTTATAAAAATAATAAAGGCAGGATAAAAAAAATCTTTAAAAAATCTTTTAAAAATTCAGTCAAACTGTATTGTTTGGAAAAGTTACACATGGTAACAGTTGTGTGTTGTTAACTGATTGTATTATTTGCATTAAAAAGAATTTGCAGAAAAAATAACAAAAGCAACTTATTCTTGAATAACACAGACTAGATTTAAGCTAAGTCCCTGCTTGTACCTAACCATGTCGTAAATACGTCCTGGCCACAATTTTTTTCTGCTGTGTCCCCAGGATGTTGCATTCATCTTAATTAACTCGGGCTTAAGTTGTTCTTTGCAGCACAGTACAGTAAGCATTCCCAAGTAAGGCTGAGAGAAATAGGAAGAACATATGGGTGCTGTCTTGTCTTGTCTTGTCTTGTCTTGTCTTGTCTTGTCTTGTCTTGTCTTGTCTTGTCTTGTCTTGTCTTGTCTTGTCTTGTCTTGTCTTGTCTTGTCTTGTCTTGTCTTGTCTTGTCTTGTTGTTTAGTCACTGAGGGAGGAAGGTCATTAAATGGATTTGAGACTACATACCTTATCCCAAACAGATTTGTGGACACCTTTAGCTATGCACTTCTGCAAAGGAGATGACTAGTTCTACATGATTGGTCTAAGAAAGCCATCCATTTTTTATATTTTTTAAGGAGTTTCAAGAAGGAGTAGTAAATCATGTTCTCTTGGCCAGGCTCGGACAGTGGGACATTATTGACAGAATTTCCTATATACATATTTGGGCAGAAAACATGAGAAGGATATGCTTTAAATTAACGGCACTGTGAACTGAAGGAATTTTTACTGGGTAGTTGGGTACTTTGTTTCTGGTGTGTTAATGTCAACATGAATTGGAAGTAAAAATACCTATTTTTTAAATTTTGAGAAAGAATGTCTGCTAAATTGTAAATCATGTTGTATTTCACTCCAAAACAAATCAGTGTTTCATTAAGTGATGTTCTGAATCGAAGACAGATGATTCATCAAGCAATCAACTCAGTGAATAATTGGTGCTTCATGATTTTTTTTACAAAAAACATAGTGGTTCTGGGAATGGCAAGAGTTAAAAGGATATCTAAACTGAAGCACAAAATAAATATGACTTTAATGATAAAGTTTGATGTGTCTCAGATGAATTGTTTTCATTTGGGCAGAATGAAGAGGGGTTTTTTTCTAGAAATTAAAGACTTAATGATACTAAAATGTTTCTTAGATCTTTGCATAGCAATTCATTTCATGCACTAGTTACTGAATGATGAATTAATAACAGTATCATAGATATGGTGGATTCAATTTTTAAAAAAAGAATCCATCAGCATTTTGATTAATGTTAATGAGAGAGGAAGATTTAAGACATCCATCAAAGGGACAAAAATCAAGTGGTAATTTAACACAAATAACACTGATTATTTTTCTTAGCTATTGATATATGAAGAAATTCTTCTTTTATTTCTGACACTGTGCATATGGCAGATTTCCCCAAATTTTAGAAACAATGACTGGTACATGATAATTATATTCAGACCTACCACTTAAGTTTACAAAGTACAAATTTCAGCTGTCAAAAACCAAATGAATGAACTGTTAATCAAGAAGATAAGACATACTTGACTTTGATTGGCATTCATATTTACAACTGAGAATTTGCTTCAAGTATGAATGACTTAAATTGGCACAAATGTCAGTTGAATTGGGTTGGTCTGACAGCTCCTGGAATTTGTTTCAACCCAGTTTGATTAAAGCAATTCAAGAGCTAATGAGAAACCAAAGACTGCCAGAGGGGTTTAACAGTACTATGCCTGTTTTATGCATATTCAGAGTGGTTTAATGTGGATTAGTTCTACCTGTTTAATCTGCTTGATTAAAACATGATTAAGATATTGATTTTGCTGTACCCTTTCATTCTGACCTTTAGATCAGATTGGGAGGCTCTGTTCAGATTTGTAAGAGGCATTGTTACTCCCTTTTTCACACTTGTTCACAAACTACTCTCAGGAGTATGGATTTGTTTGATTTGGCAGCTTGAAGATGTATCAGATCTTCAGCCCTGTTGGCTGGGAATTCTGGGACTTGCAGTCCTAACATGCATGGAGGGTACCAGAATAGGAATGGCTGTCAGAACATCTCCCACCCATCATTTCTGGGCAGATTATGTGTTTATTATATACTAGGACTATGTGAAGTTCAGTTCAGAGATTTGATGGTGATTCAATTAAATCTCCAAATTGGTCAACTCTGCAAATCATAACAATCACTTGGGATTGAATTGTTAGATCAAATTGGATTTGAAAATCAATCATCCAAGTTGATTCAGGAATTTAATTGAATAAATTGTCCAAACTGATTTCAATCATCATATGTGAATCAAAGCAGAATCTGACTATGTATCGTATTAGTATGATTGCCTCTCAAAGATGTGTAGACCGCTTTTACGCACACAAAACATCCCAGCCTCACATTGTGAGCAAATTGGGAGTTGCAGAAAGGATAGTAATTATACACAGATTATCAGGTGCCGAGTCAGAATCACCATTTTGGGAGAACTGGAAAACAGCTCCTTTTAATTCAGTCAACATGTCCTTATTCTTCAGAATCGATTACTCTGGTTGGAGCATTGAACTAGGACTAGGGAGACACAGGTTCAAATCACTCTCAGTGGATGACTTGGGGCCATTCCCTGTCATTCAAACTGATCAGGTGGTTGCAACAAAAATGTAAAGTGGAAGTCCATATATGTTTCCTTACGGGCCAGAAAGACTGATAAATTATAAACACAATGAATAAAGGGTGCTTTAGAATCAATACAGTGGTCTAAAACAAAGTGATATGGGTGCACAAACTTTAATCTTGTTAATCACTTGTCAAAGGACTGATCTGAGAAATAACCATGATGGTTAAAAAAAAGCATGTTATAAGAACATTCTTCCCACCAATCAAAATCTCCCCTCAACACTACCTATGAAACAGCTACGACTTTGTCACTCTTTACCTATGTGCATTGTTTCAGATTCAAAGAAGAAAAGTGCTTCAGAGTGTACAGGAGCAACACTCACATAGCACCTGACTGCAGCCCCTGAAAGCAGCTATGTCTTTTCCTGGGATCAATCAGATGCTATTCACAGATGCTGTATGATCCTGGGAAAAGATGAGTTTGCTCTAGGGTGCTGCAGATAGGTGTTATGCATATGCCCAACCAAGCTTCAGAGCACCTTCTTGCCTTTGAATCCAAAGTATTGCACAACCCTGTTCAATAGACCATCTTGTCATGCTCCCCAATCAAATGTTCCCAGAACGTCTGATCGAACTCGCATGCCTGAATGGAATCAACACATGTCAAACCTTGCGAGTTGCTGGAAGTGGGAGGGGGGCGAGCCAGGAGTGTGAAACCATCTTGTCTGGACTATCTCTGGCATTCAAGGTCAGACTGCCAAGAGCCGTTGGAGACATCTGCACGGAGCTGAATGAACTGTCACGGGAAAGGGGAGCTGCATATCGAAAGGGGGAGAGGTTGGTTTCATTGGACTGTTTAACCTGGGGAAAGCGCAGGAATTTCTATTTGCAACTTTTTCACTGTACTGCATACTACGCTCCATTCAAGAGATTTCTACTTTAACCACGTATGAATCGAATTTAATGGGAAGCTGAGTACGGCAGTCATCACACATCTTCAGCTATGAGGAATAGCAAATAACAAACTATGCCAACTCACATAATGGAAAGGAGGATTATATGTAGCAGATTTCCTGGTGATCTAATGGAGGAATGTTGGCAACTCTTTACCATAACAGATGGGATCTACAGGGTTTTGTTTTTAACTTATATCCCACCTTATTTCAAGGAAAACTCAGGACAGCAACACTGGTTTTAAACTGTATTGTAAAGACATACACAGCAGTCTCCACTTCTAATAAAAATAACCAATGGAACCACAATATAAACATAGGATGGGAAGCCACCATATTTGGACCTATTGCTAAGTCACAGGTCTCTGCATCCTTTATCATTAGTCAGGCTAGTAGAACTTGTAGTTCAGCAACACTGGAAGGTTGGTTGGTTCCTCACTCCTGAAGCAGACTAACAACAAACTAATCTGTCCCGAGGATAGCACTCCAAGCATGAAATTTAAACAAAAATAAAGAACTTGAGAGTCTCTGGACACAACTGCATGCATTGACTATCAGGTTCACTACTAAGGACTAAGGACATGACTTCTGGAAACCTTGGCCAACCAGGTCATGCTTATATTCAATCACATTAATGGCCATCAACCATACAGAAAAGTTGCAGTTGAACTGTGAACAGGAACTTTGTTGTGCTAAATACGTAGGCAGTTTTCTTTAAAAAATCCAATTTGCTCAGCAAAGCAATACTATTATACAGTATCCCAAGCCAAGATACAGCATGAGGCTCAAGAACTAGAAACAGAACAGTATATCATCAAAGCATTTATTTTCAGTAGACAAAAGGGACAGCATTCTCAGGAGAAAAATCATTGCTCATAGCTGTGAGCTTAATTAGAATCCTTCCACAACTGTGCTGGTTTCCTAAAACATTTGCTATGCAGCCAATTAAAAGAAGATATCCTTATAATTATTATTATAAATGCTCTAATAATTTACCATGCAGTTAAAATCATCATCCTTTTCAATCCTGGTAGCTGGGCAAATGGTATATGTTGCTGTTGGTTGTGTGTTCTTTCTGTAGTCATAAAAAAAATTGATCCAGTGAATCAACTGTAATGGGACTGTTATGACAGCAAAGGATCGTGCTTCAAGAGAACAGCACAGAGGGAAGCTTAACTTCTTAAAAGGCTGCATTAGGAAGCCAGATCAGGAACTGGGAGAAATTCCCAAAATATTATTTTAATACTTTCAGAATTAATTTTAAATATTGGCAACGTAGAGGTCTTTGCATGCAAATTATAGATAGATCAGCCTGTCACAGGGTGGGCCAGGATAAGAGCTGATGCAGAGACACACAGATAGCACTTTAAAAAATGAGGGAGTTTATTCTAAAGATATTTATATCAATACAACAGTGTGAGCTAATATATACCAGTGAAAATAAAATTTACAGAACTTAGTATGTCCATAACTACACACACAGACACACACACACACTCCTTAACTCTCAACCTCTCAACCCCTCACTTTTGCTTGGGTTTTATTTCAGCTTCTTTTTTCCCTCTTTATCTCAGTGGCTGATAATGGAATGCCTGTGAGTTATATTGACTGTCTTGCTGCCAAACAAAGCCTTTAACTCGTGCAGTTCCACTGTCCAGGATCTGAAACTGCTTAAACAAGACACACTCCATTCTTCAAAGCTCAATTCACTGCCTCTAACAACAAGTCTGCTTTTCATTTCATCTAGAGATCCTTCCTCCTGCCACGGATGGAAGGGGAACTCCAGATGAGTCTTCTCCGTTGACCATCACCTGACTTTCCTAGTTTTCTTAGCTTCTTGGCAACATATCACATATAACTTACCTAACATTTTATAACCTAGTCTAATCTCATATCCCTCTTAAGAACACATTGTGGATTGGAGTAATGCCAGAGAACTAAACAGAACCAAGTCACATTAGCTTTTGAGAATGGTTTTCTTGCCCACCGTATTTAGAAGGCCATAAGAGAGATGATTTGGTTAAAACTGAGAAAACCAGAAAGGAAGTACAGTATTCGCAGATTTAGTAGAAAGACCCTGCTTTTATTCACTTTGCAGCTGCTTTGGGAGAGAGAGAGAGAGACCTTCATGCAGACTTCAAAAAAAAGAACTCTGTATCCTTGGCTTGGAATATCCTTACCTTCAAGGTTCTCTGGAGAACTAATCAGAAATTATGGCATTTGATATATCTTAGAAACAAACTCTCTAATTAGCTGAAATCTCTGGAGAGGGAATAATTTATTGTCTCTAAAAGAGTACCATCACCTTATAACATGTTGGGGTCTTGAAAAAATATGAGTATTCATTAATACTCATCATGAACTAAATACGGATAGTTGAGAACTTACAGACTGATTCCCCACAAATGCCATTAACTTTTCCATTCCTATGCACCATCCTGTGTTCTGAACTGAGAGAGCCAGTTTAGTCTAGTGGTTAAGGCTCCAGGCTGGAAACCAGGAGACTGAGTTCCAGCCCTGCCTGACATGACAGCCGGCTGGGTGACCTTGGGCCAGTCCCTCTCTCTCAGCCCAAGAGCCAATCAGTCATGGTATGAGAGTTCTAGTCCCGCCTTAGGCACGAAAGCCGGCTGGGTGACCTTGGGCCAGTCCCTCTCTCTCAGCCCAACTCACCTCACAGGGATGTTGTTGTGGGGAAAATAGGAGAAGGAAGGAGTATTAGGTATGTTCCCTGCCTTGAGTTATTTATAAAAATAATAAAGGCGGGATAAAAAATCTAAAAAAAAAATTGTGCCACATATATGAAAGGTGTCCTCTGCGGTTGTCTTTCAAAATTGGTTATAACTGTAGGGCAGTATTGTAATGTTGCCTTGATAGTGTTGTTAATCAATACATTGCTACACAACGGACAGCTAACTGGCCATTACATTAGCATCCAGCCACAATGTGTATGCAATATCAAAGCTGGGCTAAGAAAATGCTATCCCTAAAGTATCTTAATTAAGAAGAATCAAGAGATGTGAAACTTGGTTACAGGGAAGGGGGATGATTGAAGAAAGATCAGATTCATGTCTGAGTCTTCCCAACAAACAGATGAATGACCTTAAAAACAGCATGGAAATAGAGTTAGCAATAATTGTTAATAATTCGATGGCAAATTTTACAGGAAGCCACACTCAAGGCTATTGAAGGCTGCATATGACCTTGGGGGCATGCATACTTTAATAGTTGTGCACCCCTATTAAAGTCATTGGAAATAGGCTAATAATGTTTATAAATCGTGATGCATTACTAGACATTACTTGCTAGGCAACACATCAATGTGCACCAAGAGCAGGACAACAACTATGAGATAGATTGTTCTCCAGTGATGCTTGTGGGCATCCTAGAGATAGCAGGTTGGAAAATACAACAGGGCTCTTAATATATTCTTAATGTTAAGGACACTGTCATTTTAGTATGCAGGTACACAGTAAGCAAGGCATATTAAAGAGAAAGGAAGATAAAAGGGAAGAGAGCCCACCAAAATAGACTGGGTTGGAGAGAGGTGTCTGCAAGTTGATTAATTAGCAAGTCATATTGTTAATAGCTTTGACTGGTTTTATGTATCGCATTTCTTCACCGCCCATCTCAATAACAACTCTGGGCGGTTCTCCTGCTTTTCTGGAAGGAGACTTGCAATGAAGAAAGTAGCAGGACAGAAGTAGCCTTGGTCTCTCCTTCCTACTAAAATGAGAAATTATCCAACAAAGCCTTGTGTTTTAGGCCCTGGGATTCAGTTTGCAAACTCTGAGTTAGATAACCATTTTTGCTCACAGCTGGAATAGCTGAGAAGGCTTTTTTAGCCAACATGGGACTCTGAGTCATCCTGAGGGAATCTGGTAAAGCTCTGTGAAATTAGATGCTGCCAAGTTAACCCCCCTAAGTGGATGCCTCTGTGGACACAGCCTGAAAAAATATAAAAGTTGTCCATCCATGGTGCAGTTCAGTTTCTTGCTTTGGAATTGACTTGGCTCTTTTCCAAATAGTTTCTGAGACCTGAAACTTACTAATTTGCCTTTCCAATCTGTCCCCTCCTATCTGAGAATGACGGGGAAAGTCGCTATCAACAGAGCCAATATGTGAAAAGTGATTCTGTTTGTCAGATCGTCTGTCAAAATTGTCTGAGTACTTCTATCAGAGAGCAGGATCAGAGTGTGTGGTTTGCATTCCCCAGATGCTTGCCATTGATTCTCTAGTATCTGATCCTTATCACCTGGCTCAGTTTCATATCTATGTAGAAGGTAATTGGGTGTGAAAAAGATCCATGGCATCACTAGAATTAACAGCCAGGAGACAGGCTTCTACAATAGGCTACAATGGCTATTCTATTCACTATTCATTTTTGAGCAAAAGAACTACAGACCTCCACCATGTTCAATTTCCATTGCAGGTATCGTTGCTCCACTGCTGGAGACAATTATCTCGAAATCTTTTCAGTGTCCAGTTCTACGCAATTACTTTTTGATTGAGGGTAACAAAGGCAATAATCAGGCAGCAATCAGCTGGACAAATGTTGGTGGAGATAAGACTTTAAAGCATTCGCATAGCACTTAAGTGTCCTGGGCCTTGCACAATTTGTCCAGTTGCTGTCTTTTCAGCAATCATGTAAGGCAGCCTTCCACAGCCTGATGTCCTTGTGATTTCATCTCCTATAACCCCTAACCATTCAGATCAACTCCTGCTAGTTGGAAAGGATGGAGGTTGGGGAACACTGTAAGGTGATCCATATTGTTATCTACCATTCTGTAGACCAACAGTGAAAGAAGATATTTTATCTAAAGCCACCCAGGAAATTTGTACAGTGGTAAGATTTGAATGTGGACTTTCTGACTCATAGTTCTATGCAGAGGGGTTTGTCTGATGGCCCACTGTTGACTCCATGACTTACCTTGGTCATTATTTATGCTGAGGTGCTTAAATTATGTCAGTGACCTCTTTTGGAGCTATGCTACATGGGAATTTCTGGGAATTGCTATTACAATACATTTTAATGAACTTGGTTGGGAAAAGATGGATTCAAATTATCTTATACCACAAAGAATCTCAGTCTAGAGAAGGTCTTCCCCCTGCCCCCTGTGGCTCAAGTAATAAATTAATTTATCTCAAAGATTAATAGGCAAGCCACCGTGAATGAATTCTGATTTTCATATGTTAAGAAGCAATATTGTATCTTTTTCAGGTCAAAAACATTTCTATCCAGCCATCACTAGCATGCTGTATATCTTCTTAGTCTTCAGCTTTCAAGAGATGTCAGCATCTTTGCTTCACTTCTCCTACCATGTTGGTGTTAGAGGAAGCTCTGTTGGGCCAAGGAGATTTTTTTAGCAGGCAAGCTTTGCCACATAAATATATAATGACAAGCTACTGCACTTCCTGACTAATTGAGCAACTGGTCCTACCTAGCTAATTTGCAAGAAAAATTAGAGCTCTTATGGGGCTACTTTGGGAGAAGAGCCATACAAAAGCAAAATAAATAATAATAATAATTTGAAGAGCCTTTCTGGTTGCTTGAAAATCTCGATTTGTGGAATGGGAGGGGGAATACACAAAGACATTATGCTGACTGAGCCCTGCTTTTGTCCTCAAATCATCTCAATTGCACCCATGAGTAGACCAGTGCTTACTCCAACTAGCCAACAAGGGAGTGCAACAAAAAAAAAGTCTTACTTCAACCAGCATCCCATATGCACATCTTGTCCCATCCTAGCATTGCCAAACCTGGTGAGAAAAAGTTAAACTGGCTATTGTGTGTGGGAGCAACAGAGTCATTCTTCAGAGTAACCAGTTGCAAAGGTTGCATGATCCCTCAGCTCCAGGAGGAAGAAAGAAATTCTGAGGAGACAGAAAGCAGAAGCTCCCACCAGTGGGAAGCCACCTACCCATGACTCTAGAAGAAACACTAGAAACTATTTTCAGGGTATTTCCTGTGAAGTAGCAGCTGAGTTGGAGGTTAATTAGCTCATCTGCAGAAGACCATCAAAAGCCCCACAAGACTGTATGAGCCCAGGGGCATAGCACCAATCCTCATATAGCCATGAAAACATATTCAAGATATATTCAATAGTATCTGCCCTATCTTAGTAGTAGGGTTTAGAGAGAGGGTTATTTAAGGAAACCTAGAGAATTCATAAAAGAGATTAGGGACAAGTGGATAATTCCTCATGTATAACTCAGATTGACTTTCCAGATGTCCTCCAAGAAATCTCAAAAATGTCAGTAAAAATCCAAACAACACCTGATGGTCTGAGGCTCCTTCTGAAATAGATTCTCAGGTGACAAGACCCCATATTTTCAGTTTTAACAGAGTTCACTAATAGTTGTTGTGTAGTTACTGGAGCTATCTTATCTCTCAGTTCATTTTCTTACAGCTACTACATACAATATGATTAGTATCTAGTGCCAGAATTACGTACATTTAAAACCCCTTGATTTCAGTGGGCATAAATCCCCTCAGCTTATGTGGGAAAGCCTATCCCACATCCTTTGAATGAATCCAGAAAAAATAGATGCTCTTTCAAGAACATGTTTGTTGACTATCAACCACTAAGGCAGCAAGCAATGCATTAGCATTCATACTGTGTTGGGGTCAACCAGGAAGATCAAATTTCTACAGAAATGAAATTCCATTTAGGCCTTTTTCCTCTTTGTGCACACTTTCAAATGCTTTTGTTCTAAAATGTGCCTCTTATTTTATCTGTCATCTGGAGATACTTCCTCTCACTCCACAGTGAAATAGCTGAATCCTATTTCAATTTGGGGTGAAAGATAACCTAATACGTATTTACAAAATATGACAATATGGTGCTCATGTTTGCTGTATTAGGTAATGGAGGGGAAAGGGTCTGCATCTGGGTAAAATCACATAGTCAGATGTGGTTAAAAGAATTGTCACTGTCGTGAAGAAAAGCTGATTTCCTATATCTGAAAGGAAATCTTCTACTTGCCTGACCCCTTTGCAAAATAAATAAATAAAGCAAACTTTGATTTTTATTCTATAACTTGAATAGGCTTGATCGGCAGGTGAAGATTTCCATAGCAGTGGGCCAGTCTGCTGCAGTTGCTACAAAACTAAAGCATAAGAGACAAGGTTAATTTCAAAGTTGGCAAACAGCCTTGTCCTTCTAGTGTGCCTCCCATCATCATCACCATCACCATCACCATCACCATCACCATCACCATCATATTTTATTCACCTTATGACCAAAGCCAGAGACAGTCCTATTGTGAGACAAAGTAACACAGAAAACTTCAGATGGTTGGTTTTGTGCAGGGTTCAGGGTGGAAGATGCAAGGCAGACCCAACACAACCATAGAGTTACAGGATCCAAGCAGACATTCTCACACATCTCTCAGTCATCTTAATAAGACTCAGGCAAAATAACTTTTGGGACGTGCCTTAGGCCAGAATTCCCTGTGGATTCCCTGTGGCCTCAGAGACTTCCCTTCTGCAATTGATTTGCAATTTTTGAATTTTGCAGTGTTTTAGAAGAAATGATTAAATATGCAGCTGAAGAGTAATGATATTCGCTATACTTAATTTAATTAGTTGAAATGAAATATGCTAATTAATAACCAGGAAATGTTTGTCTAGGGAGGGAAAATAGTCCCTGTTCTAGAAAGTGGATATATCTAAATGCAGATTTTTGAATGTTGCTAAAATTCTTGTCCTTCCCTACAGAAAGGACTATGGCTGAATCTCTACTGAAATGGCCCCTTCTGGCAATAACATAGAAATATTGTCAGGTACTGTGGTACATGAAAACCTTTGATGCCATAGTGCGGTATGTGTGTGTGTGTGTGTGAGAGAGAGAGAGAGAGAGAGATGTGACCCCATACTGCCACATTTTCACATTTAAAACAAAGTTTTATTGGTGGTTTATCAACCCCCATATACGTTGTACCTACAGCACTAAGGAGCACATCAACAACCTATTTTAACCATTGTTCCAACCCATGAAGTCAAACCAGCTTTCCCTTTGTCTGCTATAAAAATTGCTAGTCCTCGCCTACCACCATATGGTAGAGTGGAAAGCAGTACCTGGAAATATGGGAATGGTCAGCTTGATAAAGGTGGAGCTGTTCCTCCATTGCAGTGTATCTCTTGTTGCAGCAATGTGCTGGAATCGAACTTGATCAGATTCTCATAATGAGAGTTGAAATGGCTCATAAAACACAAGACAGAAAAACAGCAGAATGCTAAATGTGGCAGACCAGAAAAACTTCCTGGCATAACTGCATAATCTTGTTAATAATAATCCAAACCATAATAGTCGTCGTCATCATCATCATCATCATCGAACAATCCATTAATCTAATGAGTAAAATGTAGAAGCCACATTCCAAAAGGTTGTAGGCAGGACCAGAACAGAAGCTAAAAATGTGTGAAAGTCTCCGTGGGCTTTATCCAAGCTTTCAGAGCTTCATGTGGCCTGCAAGGTCTCTGTATCTCTGCTGTAGCAGATGATGCACCTTCAGAGCCCCCATCAGTGATTACAGTGTTTACAAAAAGCTTTTGTTCTTACTTTGTTCCTATTCCTAACAATGAAAAAGAGCAATTTACAGCCTGGGGACAACAGAAGGCGCTCAAAAGTCTATGCACCTTACCACTGGTCGTTGTGCTAGTGTGGCTATATTAACACTATTCCCTACATGTATTGCCACATGTAGGAACATGGTACAATCAAAAGGATCCTCCCATTCCTCAGCTGGTATAGCATGTATGTGCATGCACAGGCACAGCCCACTGCTCATTGTCAGAGAAGACCCTTCGCTGTAGAATGGTGGTCCACTGTTGAACTACAACATAAAGGTAAAGGTAACGGTTCCCGTTTAGTCGTGTCCGACACTAGGGGGCAGTGCTCATCTCCATTTCATGGCCGAAGAGCCAGCATTGTCTGAAGACGCTTCCACGGTCATGTGGCTGGCATGACAGTCACGGAACGCTGTTACCTTCCCGCTGAAGCGGTACCTATTTATCTACTCACATTTGCATGCTTTTGAATTGCTAGGTTGGCAAGAGCTGGCGCGGGTGCGGGAGCTCACTCCATCACGTGGCGCTCGGGTCTCAACCTGCCAAACTTGCAACATTCCGGTTGACAAGCCTGGCATTGCATTGCATTGGCATCTATAGAAAAATGGTAGTATAGCTATATGCCCCCCCCCCAACAATTTCCATTAAGAAGTTTAATTTAGTTTAATTATTTATTTTCTCTCCCGCCTTTATTATTTTTATAAATACAGTAGCTCAAGGCAGCGAACATACCTAATACTCCTTCCTCCTCCTATTTTCCCCACCACAGCAACCCTGTGAGGTGGGTTGGGCTGAGAGGGAGGGACCGGTCCAAGGTCACCCAGCTGGCTTTCGTGCCTAAGGCGGGACTAGAACTCTCATACCGTGCCTGATTGGCTCTTGGGCTGAGAGAGAGGGACTGGCCCAAAGTCACCCAGCTGGCTTTCAGGCCTCAGGTGGGACTAGAACTCACAGTCTCCTGGCTTCTAGCCCATTGCAATAGAAGTATGTTCAAAATAATTCTGCTGTCTGGAAATTAGCAGTGATGGTAATGTCTGGTCTGTTCTTAGCAGGCATAATTGTGTATTGTATGTGTGTATAGATATGCATAGTGAGATGATGATGATGATGATGATGATGATGATAGATAGATAGATAGATAGATAGATAGATAGATAGATAGATAGATAGATAGATAATCACTATAACAAGCCAAAGCACTCTTTGGATTGCTAGTGAGGCACCTGCCATGGCAACAGGGAGTAAAATTAAGATCTAATACAAGTTTCAGATTTTCATCAAAATAACAGTTTGTGGGCAACTTCTACAAACTATTTAAACTCAACATAAGCAACTGGGTCTTCATCAGTACCCTGGTGTTCTCTTTTGAGGGACTGGGGAGCTTCCCTTGATGAATCACTGCCTTAAGTAATGCCTTAATAAAGGCTTCTTAGTGGGGGGGGGTTTCCCCCTAATATAGCTTTCATCTAGAGAACAAACATCTTTGGCCTTTAAAATAGTGGAGGGCTTTGTACTGTGTTGTGCATACCAAGAGTAAAAAAAAAAAGGTCTTCTCTATCCCAGAGTCAGGACTAGATTTAATGGGCTAAATAATATTTCAGCTGAATATTAAGAGTCGCATCTTACAGCGTGATGCATGACGATCAGCTCACTATACTTTTAGCCTTCATATTAATTAGTTAATTAGCTAATTAAATAGATATCATTGAATTGAGAGCCAGTTTGGTCTAGTGGTTAAGGCAACGGGCTAGAAAGCAGGAGGCTGTGAGTTCTAGTCCTGCTTTAGGCACGAAAGCCGGCTGGGTGACTTTGGCCAGTCACTCTTTCTCAGCCTAACTCACCTCACAGGGTGGTTGCTGTGGAGAAAGTAGGAGGAGGAAGGAATACTTGGTACGTTCGCAGCCTTGAGTTATTTATAAAAATAAAAAAGGCAGGATAAAATATTAAAAAATTGCGTTCAGCTCAGCAGAACTAGATGGACAAATGCGTGCCCCCTTGGCCATCCTCAGGGACATCTAAGGGGGGGTCAACAAAGTCAAGATGGTGGCCACAACCATGCAATCAAAGCCCCACAACACACATAAAACAGGGATGGGGCTTCAATCACACGGTTGTGGCCACCATCTTGATTTTTTTGCTTCTCCCCCCCAGTGGATGCCTCTGCCTTCATTAATAGCCCATATTGCAGTGCTGTGTGACAAAATATTTTGTCGTGGATTTCTTGCCATCCAGTTTCATTGCAGTGCTCGTGACCAGAGGGAGAAAAACTGTTCATCCATTTCCAACTTACTCTTTTTCTTCCAGTCCCACTTACTCGCTTTTGCCTGGCTCTACTTTCTTGACAGCATACACAGTTTTGCATATTTCTATCATATACTTCCCTGTTTTTCTTTCTCTCTGAGCTAAAGCATTATAACCTATCCTCACAGTGGTGCTGCTTCGGGCATCTAACTTCCAGCTTGTTGGTTTCTACACTTCTCCAGCTCTGCAGTATGCTTTATGGGATCTCTGCAAAGTACTTTAAAGGCTGTAGCACCAGAGATTAATATCAAGACATCCCTACATAGCCAATGTTATTTTCTTGGGTTTGTCTAGTGCTCCCTAAGACAGAATTTCCATTATTTCCCTGGCTGCCACTCCCTGGCTTCCAACATGACCGCAACACCTCTTTCCACAGCCAATGAATTTCCCATCTGTGAAGTTTAGGATTTTAGATTCAGTGTGTTTCCTTTCGAATTTACATTGAGCCTCATTTGTCCATTGACTTACTTTTGGAACACCTTGTAATCTGTTTTCTTTTATCAGTCTGAATAATTTTGGATTCTCCAGAGTGGTTTGGAGCAAGGACAAGACGAGAACTACAGAAAACCTTAGGAACTATCTTCACATGTTGCCATGTAACACTGGGTACTGTCTATTTCTAAATTTGCATCCTTTTATTATCCGTGACTTCATGTGGTTTATCTGAATGGTCATCCTTTTTGGGGGGAGAGGTCAAAAAAAGCAATCCCTAAGCGGCCAACATCCAAATGCATGTTACCTTGCCAGCAGTTTATCTGGTTGCCTGTTCCCATACCATCTGCAAGTGCCAGAGCAGGGCCAAAAGCGAAGGGAAGGAACACCAGGGAGTCCACAGGGGGGCCCGAAAAGGTCAAGATGGTGGCCCAACCATGTGATTGAAGCCCCACCCATTTTGTTAGTGCATCAGGGCACACAAAGAAAAGGGGTGGGGTTTTCTTTCAATGGTTGCAGCAGCCATCTCGACTTTTTGTTTTTATAGTAATTTTATTAAAGAGTATAATTTTATGGGAAATTTATTAAATATTATACAGTTATTAGTTGGTATACAATTCTGCAAACTAATACAAACTGAAAAAGAAGAATAAAAAGAAAGAGTAGAAGGTGCAGAAAAGAAAGAGAAAAGGAAAAAAGAGAGAGAGAGAAGTAAGAATATAGTAAAGAAAAAGAAAATAAATATATAAAGGAGTGACTTCCCACCTTCATCACAAGTATAAATAATTTTAGTAACTTATCACCTCCTCTTAAAATACAACATATGATCTCTTCTTTCTATATCTCATTTTATATCTATAAACAAATTCACAAAGCATCATCATTCCAGTCCTGGTGTCAGCAGAACTCATTAAGGGTTACCAGAAATAGCATGTCTATTTTAATCTTGATCAAATAAACCAGCTTTATATTGTTTCCTTTTACTTCTAACAATCTTAATCTTTAGTCCATTCAAATAATGTCATAGAACTTGATTTATTTTCAGTTTTTAATTTGTCCCTTCTCATGAGATTCTTCAAAATTTTAACAAGCTGGTTTATTGTTTGTATATCCCTTTTAAATATTAGTATTGAAGAAATTTAATAATAATAATATTGATTATTATTAAAGAAACATCAAACAGTTTCTTTTGTATGTCTAGTGTAACATCTTTTTCCATGTCATTCTTGTAGCCTGCCATTTGTAAATCCACTTTCAACTCAGTCTCAATCTTCCTGTTCCTCTTCCATAACACCTTTTATACACAGTCTCTCCATAGAGGCAGATGTCTCTGTTGATACTATTAAAATTAACTTCTGAGTCTATTGTTCAAAAATATCCCTCAATTTGTCCGATGTTAGAATATTTTGTTTGTAAGTCAAGTTTATGTGTTCTTTTCCTTTAACTGTAATCTTTAGTTCCCTCTAGTTCCTTCTAGTGTCCAATTTTTTAATCTTACCTTACTATTTTTTTTAAAAAAATCCAAAACAAAAGCATTTTCCCATGGGAAGGATTCTTTATAATTAATTCCAAAATCCTATTTCAATTTTTTCTGGACCCTTAGTCCGTTTGTAACTTTCTAAAATCAAAGTTTTAATCACCCTTTTGCTGTTTATTCCCCAAAACATTTTTTTAAGTTCTTAAACATCCTCTTTTGCTAAGGACTGAAGGAAATTCACCCAGTGCTGTCAGACTTGTTGATCCAAAGGTTGCTAATAGCTGAAAAGCAGTTAACAAGCAATTTCCAAAAGTGATTAGAAATGGAAGTATGCAAACTTGGTGTCCTTTCAAAGGGGCTGACCGCAGTTTGAGCAAATGGCTATTCCGTCATCTCCCAGAGCTCTAAACCTGCCAGAAACTGCTATCTTTCAATCTCCTCTCAAGGAGTGCCTGTCTGGAGCACTTGTGGGCAATCCCACGTCCTCTCCTCGTCCAGAGAGAAATTATCAAAGAGCTGGTCTACTCGCTGGCTCTACATCCCGCCATGGTCATCAGCTCTGCTTTTTGCACAGCCAAGTTCAGTCCACCATTTCTTCTTCCGAGCCATCTTGACTTTTTGGAATTCCCCCCTCCTTGTACACACACCTGTACAGACAACTGCTTACAGCTGTGGACTTTTCTCTTTACATTTTTTCTAAGTTTTGATGCTTTATCAGAAACATCAAGGCTAAAATGCTCAGCCCTCTTTTACTTTTCCAGGGTTGGGGGCATCATTTTAAAAATAGAATAAATGCTCTAAGCAAAAAGTCAGCCATATAATATCTGTGATTGCCTGGGCTTCCTTGACATCATTGAATGACACTCAAAAGCTTTAAAACTTAAAAAAAATTAAAACATTTAAAATGCCCCAATAGCCAAATTCTCATACAATAGGCAAGTCTTCCCAGTTTTATTTTCTGGCACCTACAGTGTTGTAGGAAATCACATTTACAGTGGCTACCACCTAAAAATGTTACTGCTCCCTCCTACAAGTTTACCATGGTCTTAATACACCTGATTTGATTTCTTAAAAAACGAAACAAAACAGAAAATTGTGGTTGCAATTTTGAAGAGTTTGTCATTAAATTGACATTGCAATCTTGGGAGGCCCTGGGATTTTAAAGAAAAGGATTGGAGATATATAGTACAAAAGGGCCCAACATCCATAGACCCATAAAGTTGGAAGGGCGTTTAGAGGTCATCTAATCTTACCTCCTGCACAGTACAGGGTCCATGAAAGCATCTCTGACAGATAACTATTTCTGTTTTAGAGTATCTTCCTCAGCTGGAATATACCATAAGTGGCAAGCAAGCCTAGGGTTTTATTTATGGCAGTCTTTTATTGTGTATCACAGATCAAGAAAATGAAAATATAGCATATGTTCTAAAACCAACACACATTTACTGCTTATATTAAAAAAAAAAAAAGATCAGGAAGAGAATAACAGCTGTTTAGCTTCCAGTTAATTTTAACTAGCACTTTTACTTTCAGAACAAAGCAGGCAGCCAATTATACACATCCACACATATGGAGACATACACATGCATATGACTTCAGGAACATTTAGAAGTATTAGCGATTTTTTAATGCAAAATCCATTTCTTTCTCTAACACTTACCCTTAATATCAGAATTAGCATTTATGGACGATAACTCTGCAAATGGACTTGTTCCACATCTGAACAATGGACTGCTCTTTACATAAAGCTTTAAAATCTTGGTGGATTTGTGATAATAAGAGTTTATTCTGATTGATGATTCTTGTATTTGTTGCATTTGCTAATTACTGAATATTGATTTGATTGTAATAACACTTTCAAAGTGCTATGCTTATGTAAGATAATTTTATATGCAGTACTAATCTAATGCTGCTTTGAAAATCCTTACTCAGTTTTATAGCTTGTAAGTCTCTTTTCCATTTCCTTCTTGTTCCTTTCTTTCTTTCTTTCTTTTTTCCTCTTTCCTTTTTTTGGGTTGTGCTATCAAACATCTGTTAAATAAAATAAAAAAAATAAAAAAAGAATAAGGAGTCCATTAAACTGGAAAATGATTAATAGAAGGTGACTAAATTAGGATTCATTTAATAGCAGTCTTCAAGGATTCTGCAGATTTTTATAGAGTGGAAGAAGATTTGAGCATCTATGACTCAGAAGCTATCTCTGTTTCTGCTGCAACTGCCTTCATTTGGGTGTTGTGCGAGGGAAGTCTAGTATCACTCCATTTTACTGTCACTGAGAAATATGATTTGGTAGGACTTTGGGAAAGAAGAATTTGGAAAAGATATTCAAATTCTGCGTTGAGCGACAAAAATCGATTGTGCAAGCCATAGTATTCCCTGTGACAGTCTATGGAAGTGGAATATGGACTTCGAAGAAGCAGGATAGAAAGAGTATTGATGCTTTTGAACTTTAGTGTTGGATAAGACTCCTGAGAATACTGTGGACAGCCAAGAATACAAATAAATGGATCATCAAACAAATCAACTGAGAATTCTCACTTGAGGCACAAATGACCAGGCTCAAATTATCCTATTTGGGACACATTATGTGAAGACCTTCCTCTCTTGATAAGGCTATAATGCTGGCAAGGTAGAAGGAAAGAGATGATGATCATTCTAAGGGGATAGACTCAGTTACAGCAGGGATGGGTACACTGTTGGAAGACTTGAAGGGCCATGCTGGGGACAATCATCCTGGAGAAAGTCTATCTATGTGATCACTCAGAATCAACACCAATTTGATGGCACATATTCAGTCAATCAAAGGACTGTTGGCAGAGGGCTTTTTGATATTCTCATAATTTTTCTTCTGTTGACATGTGATAAAAAGCTACTCAAATGATGGCACTGCAAAGTTTCTTTAAAAACTGGGTGACCTTGGGCCAGTCCCCCTCTCTCAGCCCAACTCACCTCACAGGGTTGCTGTTGTGGGGAAAATAGGAGGAGGAAGGAGTATTAGGCATGTTCACCGCCTTGAGTTATTTATAAAAGCAATAAAGGCGGGATAGAAAATAAATAAAATAAAATATAGCACTCCTGTAGAAGGGAAGTAAAAATCTTTAAAAGTTCAATCCTCATAGAGGATCAAAAAATTTTATATGCTAATCAAGCAACATCACTCCAGAAGCATCAGTGAAATCACACAATGGCTGTGTTCACAAGCTAGGCCCAAACAAACCATATTGTGGTTTGTTCTGAACTACCGCCATGCATTGCAACACACGTAAAAAGAGGAAGGCTTTGATCACAAGGAGGGGGCTGCCATCTTAATTTTTTTTTAGCTTCCCCTTATCCTGATGCACAGGCAGATGGACAGAGTCCTGAGCCACTTTACAAAATACCTTTCTAACACACAGTTGGGTTGGAACAAAGAAAAAGGTATAGGCTTGCAGAATTTTTACTCCCTTACTCTCTTACTACATTTTCTTTACATTCAGTGAAAGAAGTAGTATAATCCACATATATCAAATTTTTAATGTTTTGGCCTCCAGTTTTGGTTCCGGCTTCAAACTCTTCTAATTCTCTGTTCTTATATATTTGCAGTATAAATGAAACAAACATGGTAACTCTATATATCTTTCCTTCACTTCCCTTCCTCTTCTGGACTGTTCTGTTTCTCCAGATTCAGTTCTTAGAGAACAATCTTGTTCATCCAGAAGAATAATCAGGGTTCTGGTACAGCGATTAACCTGAATCTATTCCACAAATCTGGGCTAGTCTACCCAGTGAAAGGCATTGCTGTATTCTCTAATTCATTTCATTTCTTGTAAATTAAGTTAGTTATTTGACTTTGTGTCCCTCTGCCTTTTCTAAAAGCTGCCTGTTCATTTGGCATTTCTCTTTCCATTATTCTTTGGAAAGTCGGAAGCAAAACTGCTTATATGAGGAATATGGTAATGGTTCAGTAATTATTCTGAGGAGATAGAATATTCTGTTGTATCTCTTTTTCTGTATATTCAGAAATCTCTTCCACTCTTGAGTTCACATAGTCTTGTTCCATATTTTTTGACATGCAGCTGTTAGCACTTTAATTGCCTCTTGTTCAGGGGGTCTTTCTTCCAAATGGATGCTTTCCTGTTTGACAGATCATTATTATTATTATTATTATTATTAGGCAGCTAATAATAAATAATTGTACTACACTTTCTAGTGCATGATTTGCTTAAAATCCACATGGTTCGCTTAACGCCCATGCTGATTCGCTTAACAACTGCTGCAAAAAAGATCATAAAATCGGGTCGGATTTCCTTAATGACCACTTCCCTTAGCAACCAAAATTCCAGTCCCAATTGTGGTTGTAAAGTGAGGACTACCAGTATATGATTCTTGTTCAAGGCTTTCATGTCACATCTCACCTGGGAATCATGATAGTTTATTCTGAAAGCCAGTAGGATCTTTCCATTTTGACATTTTGGAGATATCTTTTACCGCTTCAGGTTTTATGGTGTCTCTTATCTCCTCCATTAACTCCTTGGGTTTATTTTCTAGTATCATACTAAATCTATTCCTTACACTGATCTTACATTCTGACTATATATGTGTTTGTGACTTTAACACGTAATAATAAATATAAACTTCATATAAATATTATAGATTGCAGGGATGTAGGAGTGGCTGTGTTAGCTAGAAATTATGGAAGTTGTAGTCAATTTTAGAGTTGTGTTGATAAGAGACAAAGAATGAGTCTTCACACTATTGCATTGATGTGATGTTATCTCCACCAAATTTGACACTGTTACGTTAAAGGCCTGGGGGGAAATGTTGCTACTATTATTTTTATGATTTTTTCTAATCTCACTCAACATTTGGCAGCAATTATTTCATTCCCTGATAATGGCTCATCAACTGGAGCAGAAAAGAGCAAGTTTGTGTGTGGTGTGTGTATCAATTTGCGGTCTCTCTGGCCTGGGGCCTGAAACCTTAAGTGAGGCATGAGATGGTGGCACTGAAGGATGGAATGCTGAAAATTGTTGGAGTGACAAAACCAATCTGAAGCAGTTGTTGGGTTTTCTGGGAATTACTTATTCATCACAAAACACTGGGAGATTCTGAGCCACTGATCATTAAATACCACTTTTTAGCTTGTCTTTGAGGTCTAAGGAGGCCATCAGTTCTACTTCAGGGATGATAATCATCCACTTAAAAGGTTTCCAATCCCAGCTTGGTTAAACATTTAAAAAATCATAGGACGGGAGAACAGGAGTTTTGACATTGACATCAACACTTACAGCAGAGCATGTCGAG
This sequence comes from Candoia aspera, assembly GCF_035149785.1. NCBI lineage: Eukaryota > Metazoa > Chordata > Lepidosauria > Squamata > Candoiidae > Candoia > Candoia aspera. The sequence continues at coordinate 11,203,707 of NC_086158.1, read as the reverse complement.
CTTACAAAGGGCTTACATATTCACAGTTCCCCTCATTATAGTGAGATTCATTGCATTTTTCCATAAATTACAGTGACTAATTTTGAATTCACACCACTAATTTTGAAGGTACACCCAGCAGTACAGTACACGTACATTTATGCTACTTTGCCATCCTCTATCCTTTTTGGTATTATTTCCTTTTGCTGATGCAACCTTAGTTGGATTGATACACAACTGCTGACCCTATCAAGAACTGGCTCATTCCATTATCCATACAAGAATGATGCAGTTGTTCCTAGTGGGTGTAAGCAACAGATTCACTGAATTTGAATGCTGAAAGCTGCTGCAGTGTGGTTTTAGCTGTGATGAGGTCTTCCTTTGAAAAATTCAATAGAACTTTGCACTCCAGCAAGGGTTAGACTGAGTAAAAGGAAGAGGGATTCCTTCTGTCTTCTCAGTGTAGAGCAGGATTAAGAATCCAAGGATCCCTAGTTCCATTTTTGTGGTTCCTGAAACTCCCCAAGACTATGCCATTGAAATTCAGCTACAACGCACTGATTCTCAGTGGAACAATCATTTTTAAAAAAAGCATTGAAAAAGACACCAAAAGTTTATTAGCCCACCAAAAGGGGCTGGAGTGGAAAAAGCTGAGCATTGTAACCTCTGTTAATGTCACTGTGACAGTGCCATATCTACTGAAGTTTACCAGAAGCTTTGGATTAAACAAGGGATCAAACTCTTTAGATCAGTCGATTGGTCAAAATACTTTGACAACTATTGAGTATAGAATAATTTTGAAACATGTATTAATTAAACAGTATGGTCCAGGCACTCTACTAGCCTACCTGGTACCTCCAGTTTTAGGATCCTAAAGAGATGCAGTGCTTGAACAGAAACGAACAATTCAATTTTTTAAGGAATTAAAAAGGAAAAGGAAATACAGCATTAGTTATATGCCTCAATTGTGGAATGAAGAATTGGAATATCCAATTTGTTCAAAAGCACTTTCACCAAAAAATAAACTTTCAAAATAACAATCCCCTTTATCCATTTTAAACTTTCTTACATCCACTCCTTGTTAAGCTTTTTGCCAAAAGTGTTTAAATTTTTAAAACCTTTTTTTTTTCCTTTATTCCTTTGTATTCCAGAAAAAATAACTCACCAAGTGGAATTTTTATCCTGCTGCTCAGAAAAATCTCTTTGGCTGTAAATTAATTAACATCCGAAAGTGTTTAAGAAATGAGGTTCGTGCGAACCTTATGTCCATATAGGCTGCATTACGGCTGTGAGTTTGATTGAAATCCCTTGACTCCCAGCTGCTCAACTCATGAGCCGACCACAAGTTCCTGCAGTCTACTCATGAGGAGCAGCCGCCTGGAGTGCAAATGGGTGATCTCACAATCTTTCCTTTTCCCAGAATTCACTGTGTGGCCACCAATCTCTGCTGCAATGCCTTCCCCACTCATTCAGGATTGAATGACCATGAACCCTCACCAGAAGCTCCTAAAATACGGAATTTATCAACTCATGAAGAGCTTTTGCTCTATCCAGCCTGGGGCACAGCAAAGAGTACAGGTGGTCCTCGTTTAATGACCACTCATTCAGTGACTGTTCAAACTTATGACAGCACTGAATGAGTGGTAGTTAACAACTGGACCTCATATGGCTATTGCAGAATCCCCATGGTCATGTTATCATGATTTCTGATGTTCCCTGCAGGCTTCCCACAAGCAAAGTCAGTGGGGAAGCCAGCAGGAAGTCGGAAGTTGAAAGTTGTGGTCATGTCGCAGTCACATGGTTTTTCAACTTATGACCATGTTGCTTAACAACAGTTTACAGTTCCAATTAGCATTGTTAAATGAGGACTACCTGTAATTAGAAAGACATTTATTCTTCTGATTTGTTATCTATATTTCTGAAAAGGCTACATGTTCTAAAAATGAGAAGATTAAATATGTTTCTACATGGTCTAGTTTTAATTATAAGTTTAAGGATTGAATTATTTTTTCTATTATCTGTAGTTATGTGGCTCTTTTTCTGTTGGTTCTTGTCATGCATCCGTTATGTATTTGAGGTTTCTTTTTTCATTGTGTAATCACTCTTTTTTCACTAGTTTGTGTGTCCCTGTGTGTGTTTATGTATGTTTGTGTGTGTGCACATGCACATGTATGTATGTATGTATGTATATGTACTGTATATATATATCCATACCTACTAGAGGGTTCATGGTCATTCTGGCGTGGGCTGGTCCATGAAGTCACGAAGAGTCGGAAGCGACTAAACGAATAAACAACAACTAGAGGCTGGAAAAACATTGTTAAAAAGTGTAGTCCCAACTTATAAAGATTACCATGATTAAAAGTGAAATACCTATCAAGCTGGCAGACTTTGTTCTAGCTGGAATTTAAACAAATTCTTGTACATCTGATGTGGAGGGCAAATTTCTAGGTTTGGTTCCACCAAAATTCATAACCAGCAAGCCAGGCTAAGTTTAACTAACTAACACAAGAAAATGCAGTGCATGAAAAGCAACGTGACAGCTGTTAAAAGAAGGAAAACCCTGAACCCAAGTTAGAACAATACCTTTGTTAGCTGAACTGAACATCACCTTAAACTGGCTCCATAAAAGTATTGCCTTAAGGTAGACAATAAAATGTTAAAATACCTTCCTGTTCACAGGAAATTAGTTAGGTATCTCTTCTCCCCTAGTGAGATAAACTCCTGATTTATTCAGATGTATTAATTCTCCTGGAAACTATCAAAGAAACCCATTTTCATTTTTCAGACAACTTTTCTTTTGAGAAGTCACTCAGAAAATCTTCATCTTGCAGCAGTCAGGTGATAAAAACATGTTTAATTACTCAAAATGTCAGTTGATGGTTGCAAATGTAAATGTTAATGAAGTTTTTTAATTTGGGGGGTTGAGTGTCAGTGCATTTATTTTTGATTGATCAACATGACTAGGAGGAAATTAGTCTTAGCCTTGGAAATGAAATCAAGCAATTAGTTGCGGCATATACAATAATTTTCCCCCCAACCTTTGCCACTTCTTTATTACATTTCTTCTTCAGAACAGGAGTTAAAATGCACTGCAGGTTTATAAATCTGAATTAAATGTCAGGGAGAGCAGAGCCATTTTAGATTTGATGGGAAACCAAGGTTTTCTAGAATATTCATGAGCCATTTCCTTGTTCCTCTCCTCTTGCCTGTTGAAGACTACAGCTGTTAACTGGCCATAATGTCCAGTACAGCCAAATGCAGAAAACCATGGTTAGTTTAAACTCTCTTCAGCCACTCTAAGTACTTTTAAAGAGAAAAAAACAGGACAAATATTTAAAATAAATAAGTGAAACAGACCAACATGAGATTAAGATTTCAGATCTTAGTTTGCTTATTGGAGTAACAATTAGGCAACATTTCCCAGGTTAAGACTGATTTTTGCTGTAGTTTCAAACCAGGAACAAATACTTATAATTTCTTTCTGTGTTACATAGAAGGAAAGGAAGGGAACATCTAGGTAAGAAGGGAACCATAGTTTCCCAATATCCAATATTCATCCACTGATAGAATAGCATCCACCAGTGGAAAGGGTACATTTTCCATCCTCCATAAACCCCATGCCCCAAATCTGTTCCAAAATATTGGTAACCCTACAGAAAAGATTTAGACTGTTTGTAGTTAGGTGAAAAGGGAAGAAAAATTAGCAGTTGCCATGTTAAAAGGAAAGTCTGCTCATATAACATCAAGTTTTTCTAAAAGATCCTTTAGAAAACCACAGTGAATGAAACAAGGACCACACTACAATGTGGATTATTCATCTTGTATTTCCAAAGACAGAGCAAAGAAAACACATCACTGAAACCAAGAATTTAGGCAGGGCTGTATAATCTTAACTATAAAAAATTATGTGTTGCTTAGACAGCAAAGCAAAATCTATAAGTAACAGTTGAATTCTGTGATAGCTCTTCCCATTAAGAAAATACTCAAGTTGGATAATACTATAGGGAGATGCATGTAGTCTTCCCCTTGGACAAAGTATGGATTATAGTGAGACTCCATAATGATGAGTGGGTACATTACAAGACTTCATAGAAGGATAAGCAACTTCCTGGGCACAACTCAGAACACCACCACACTGGTAATGAATGAGTTGTCATGTTCACTTCTTTCATGAGGTTCATACTGATCTCCAGAGATTATTTTGGCCTCGAGCTACAATAACCTAGCATGGAAAAGGAGTTCTTAAAAGAATTATTGACATTTGTAAAGAGATGGCATCTGTTGCAATGATTTGGAAGAAAATATACAGCTGCCTCCAAGGTCCTATCTGGGATATTACCCAACTTTTCCATAATCATCTGTGCACTAAGCAATGTGTTGGACTACATTAGCCTTGTCCCAACCCAATGCCCTCTAGGTGTGCTGATTTTCAACTCCTAGGATCTGTAGCCAGCATAGTTAATTCATTCTGGGAGATGTTATCCAACATATTAGCAGGTTAGGCTGGACTATAGATTGAATTCACACTGTCTGCTTTGCTGGTGGTCTTGCAATACTATTATGGGAAACCTTGGAAGTTTAGGGACATTTATCAGGAGATTTTCATGACAAAGATCCCAACAAATGTGAAAGGCACATTTTTTGAGGCACAAAGCCCACCTTGGTTTAATTTTGAAAGCTCTCCACAAGTAAGCAGTTCAGATCTCAGGTAAGATTGAAATAATCCTTCCAGACAAGAAGAGAGTAAAGACATTAAAGATCATGACATGTTTGGATCTGACTCCATCCATAACACTATGTTGCCTTCAACCAATTATCTCAGAAGGAATGTGGTCCTTACAGGACTGTCCACACCACCACCACCATATAAACAAAAGTAAAAATTATTCTCTCAAAGGAGACATCACTGCACCAGGAAAATACACTTCATGACCCCATCCCTTAAGTGGAAATAATGTTCATACGAACTATAGGCTAGATTTTGCTGGATTCAGATTTGGGAAAGAAGTACAGTGTGAATCCAAAAAGCTTGTTTTCTTATCTTTTTTTTTTTTAGCAACAAAATATTCATATTCAAAAAATTAACAAATACACTGGCAGCCAGCAAAAACATACACTCCAGCTCTGCTCCTTGTGATAACCCTGTTTGCCTCAGTGTTTCTTTTTCTCCCTTTTATTTCTCTATGGAGCTAATTTATTTCAGTTGCTTCTTTCAAGAAGGTCAGGACAGAAGGTCAGGCTTCTTCCTAATTGTCATAGGACTGTGATTGTGTAGCCAGCCTGCCAAATTAATAGCTCTTTGCTCTGGTAAATAAAGGACTAGTCTGAAATGCCATAGCCCCACAGAGAAATATTATACTAGGTTGCTCTTGCATAATAGAAAATGACAGTTCTTCTCAACTGTATTTCCTGCATTTCTTTAGAACCTCATCCCTAGTCACAACCATTCATGGGTTCCTCCTTTAAGTGACAATCATTCCACCATTTGTATGCTATCTACCTTTCTGCTTTCCCACTCACCTTCAAAGAACAAATTGTTCTCTCTGTGTCGTGTATCTGCTGACTGATGTTGAGCACTCCATTTGGAATGAAATGTACCATTCCCACTTGGCGTGATTACTTCAGAGGCCTGGTTCCTAAAATAGAACAATGTAAGGACCCTGTTTGAGACTGCAGCAGCTTAAATGTTAATGGAGAAATGCCATTGGGAGTATGGGAGGTGGGCCACTAGTCCTCCTGGGCCTCTACTAGGACCATTCATGTGGTTTCTGCAAAGATCATTGGGGAGGCAGAAAGTCAAAGCTCCTCCCCTCCATCCTGGCCCAATGGTTGGTTCTCTATGGTTCTTGCAGCATTTCCTACTGCCTGGCTGTGATTTAACTAGACATGCAAGGGGAGGGGGAGAGGCCAATTTATATGCAAGCCATCTGCTTTCCCCCTGAGATGGGTTCTCTCCGCTAGCTCAAGGGCCAGCCATTCTCACACAGCTTTTTTTCCCCCTGCTAACAAACTATCTTACTTATTTTATTCAATCTGGATGCCACCCGACTCCAACTGACTCAGCACAGGTTATCTTGTGAATAAAAAGTTCTTCTCATCAATTCTTTTAGGTAGCTAAAATCATAGGTTCTGGGCTATAGTTCAGTTTTGTATTCTTTTTCACCCACTCCTAATTCTTAGAATGCCTTTCATTAGTAACACCATGCAAAGTTTTGATGCAATCACCAAACCGAGTCAACTTTCTGAATCAACCAGGCTCATGACAATCAAGGGTATCCATTGTGTGTATTTGTGTGGGAGAGTGTATGTGTGTAAAAAGTCAAAATGGTGGTCACACCCAAAATGGTGGTAATTGAAGCCCCACCCCTTTTTTGATTGATTGATTATGTGCCATCATATAATACAGGTAAAAAAAATAGACATGGCTTCTATTGCACAGGCATAGCCACCATCTTAACTTTTTTTTAACCTCTCCTGTGCCTTTGATGATAATCTTTGAGGTGCATCAATTTATGTTTCATCTGAGATTCAGTCCTCTCTCTCCCTTACATCCTAGCCAGCCTCAATGTTCTCAACATTAAGAATTTTATTTAAATATTCATTTTAAAAAAAAGGAAACAGAAAAGTGGCCTGCTGGAAAAGAAAGATGCAAGAGCCAGCATCATCTTTGCTTTCAGGAATAACTCTAGGCTCCACAGCATCTCCAGAAGCATTCTTAGAAAGCAAAATGTGGGTGATAGCAACCAAGCTCTTCATCTGGAAATGTGCCCCCCTCTCCCCTGTTCAGAAAAGACAGAATACAGAGAGCAGAAGTGAGAGAAGCAGCTTAGGGTTTCTTAGCATCTCAGTTTTGTCAAGACAATCTCAGCTTTGGGAGAGGCATCCTAGATGCCAGAATACCCCCAAAATAGATGTCCATGTTCACCTTCATTGACCCTGTACAAGTATTTGAGTAGGGCTACCATATCTGAGCAGCAAGTATACAGAAAATTCTAAGTCAATGCTTCATCTAGTGGTCATCTGGATTTTTGCAGCCCAAATATAGGAGACCTATCTTGAGTAGTTATGGGAAACTTTGTGCATAGTCATTCATGCTGGACTACTGCAGTTCCCTCCATATGGAGCTGCTCATGAAGAACATTCAGCTGATACAGCATGCAACCACCTGTGTAGTTATGGGAACATCAAATTTTGCTCATGGATCTGAATATCATAAGTCTGCCTTTTGAGCATGAATCTGCCCATCAAATGAGATCAGGAAGACAGCGCTTGCTGAGGTGTCTCCTTTTTGAGGGAATGCCATATACAGAGATGTTGGAGGTGAGTCTTCTCATTGATGGTCCCTCATCTATGAAATAGCTTATCTCAGATATTGCAGCCTCCACCACCACATTGGTCTTTAGCTTCAAAGGGGTTGGGGACTCCAGAAGGAAGTCTACCTTTGGAACAGACAGGAACAGCTTAACTTACTTTGAAGCCAATCTGATTGAAGCCCCAGGTCTTGGCCAAATCTGGCTATGGTTTGTGTTATCCCTGCAGCTTTGAAACACAGTAGTTCTAACAGAAAAGTGGGGAAGCCTGGCTGGCAGAGTGCTTTGCTGCATTATTTCACATACTGATTTCAATCTCCACCCTAGTGTTTTGCATAGTACAGTTAAGTTAGACGATTCATAGGGTACTTTCCAAGCGAACAACCCACCACTGCCTGTAATCAGAATGTGTTCATGTTGTCCCTATCTGCATAATAATATATAATTCAGCTCTTTGTTAGAGTTAGAAAAAGGATTGTGTAGGAGTCAATAGATGTTGCACAAACCTCCAGTCCCAACCAAGCCACTGAATAGCTTCAGCATTAGTTAAGTTATTATTTGTGCCCTTCAAGCCCCAACTGACAGCTATGACAGAAATTTATTACAGTTCATTTACTCTGATTTCAATGAAAAGTTACTTCTGTACGTACAGAGTTGACTCGATAGTCATATATTAACTAACTGGAAGACATCTTTGATGATAGTGCAATCTATTAGCTATTATAATAGCTAACCTCCTTGGCTCAATTTTTTAGAGCACATTTGACAAATGCAAAGAAGCTTTGTCATTTTAAAGAAATGTTATGCTATTAAATACCAGTGCAATTGCAGGCCATTGTACAAAGATTTAACATGGATTGAGTTTATTCTGTAAAATCAATATATTATCCATTGGGAAATCAGAGAAAGAGTGTAGCCCCATCATAAAGATGATCCCAGATCCAGTTCTTGGCATTTTAAGATAGGATTGGGAAAGATCCCATTGGAAACTTGGAAACCGTGGACTCTTCAATATAGATGGCCTGAGAAAATTAGAGCAATCGTCGGACTCAAGATAATGCAGGTAAGTATTGGCAAATAAATATTTCTGTCCATCCCTGCCTCAAAGGAGACACAAGCTTTCAAGAATCTCAATTTTTCTCTGGCTGAGATGAGAATTTGTAATGGTGTGTGGGAATGACCTTGAGAGATGAGGGGAAAAGATGCTGCCTAGGGAGTGATCAGATAAAAGGGGGAGGAGCCCGCAGCTGCATAACGGGCAGAAAAAGAAACTTAGGGAGGATCCACTCTAACTTATCAGGCTGTAAAAAGAACACCAGGAGATTTGTACTTTTAGAGTGGCAAGATTATGTTAATGTAGCTTTACAATTAAGTAGAATTAGTTCATCTTCTTGTGTTTCCTGTCTTGTCTGCCTGGGAGGCTGACAGAATCCCAGCCAAAGAAGATTCCACTTCCATCCCCAACCTGGTCCTTCAGCTCTTCCAATGGCAACCCCATCGCCACTGTAACTGAGTCCATCCCAACTTGCTGCTGGTTGCCCTCTTCTTCTCTTTCCTTCTGCCTTTCTCAGTATGACAAAATTCTCCAGAGAAAAAGGTCTTCTCATAATGTGTCCAAAATCAAGAAAACTAGATTCTGGCAAAGTTTTATTAGACAAATTTATTGGTAAGTAAAAGGGGTTAGATAACAAGAACCTTGAAAACTGAGCATGTGTGTATCATAGCACACCTTTTATCAGCAAGTCTGTCAAGACAAGTTCTCCTTCATAGCTTTGGTCCTCTAACACCCTCTTGATTTAAGGAGGAGCTGCTAATAAAATGTGCATCTATTCTTCTGCAATATTTTGCAAGAATCCAATCTTATTCCCAGGTTCATCTACTTCTACTGCAGAGCAAGTGAAGGAAGAAATGATGATGATGATGATGGTGGTGATGATGATGATGATGATTGGATGTGGGATGGAGAGGAACTAGATCGCTTGATGGAAGCAGAACCCTTAGAGACACTGGTGACTTTCCTGGTGCTTGCTGCTACCACTCTCCCCCTCTTCTCCTGATCCTCTCATGGGGCTCAGGCATTAGTGGAAGACAAGCATCCCCCTCCCTAGCCACCCTCAGTTGTGACAACCTGTGGGGCTTTGCGTTATTGGGGAGCATTGTCATAGTGCCCAGAGAGCACTAACTATGACTAAGTGTATCGTACTTTCACATAAAAATCTACTGGTTTCCTTGCAAAGTTTTCTCACATTAATGGCTGTATTTAGAAAATAAAGTGGGAGGGAAACTTTTTTTGTTACTGATACAGTTGAATAAATGGGATTTGCATATCTTTGCTGTTGTGCAACACTTAAAGATCCACCAAGAGAACCACTTCTATCTTCTGCTCACACAATCTCAGTCTTCACCTTGCAGTCTTATTAATTGTCAAAATAAAGGCTTATTATTATTATTATTATTATTATTATTATTATTATTTTATTAGCCACTGAAGACATGGGGACATGCTTCTTTAGTGTTTATTTGCATGTAGTGTTCATGTGTGGATATATTTGTACATATATACAAGAAGCAACAGCTGGAAGCTTTACAGAGAAAGGTCTAAACTCAAAATAAGGAGTAAATTTCTAACCAAGAAAGCTGTTAAGTAGTGGAACAACCAACCTCCTGGAGATGTGGTTGCTCCATCACTGGAGGCTTTCAAATAAATTTTGGGCAGCCATTTGTCTGGGATGGTCTGAGCATTCCTGCCTTGGTCTGGGGTTAGACAAGAAGACCTCCCAGGTCTCTTCCAATGCTGTGATTCTATGATTGTATGATACATGCACAACAGAGAAAAGATGTATCCAACTTCCTGCAGCACTGTCATCAGCAATTTAATTTCTGCTCTGTCTGCAATTAAACTCTGAAGGATATCAGAACTAGCAACTCATATGGCCCAGTATTTGCAGGGTAAACATAGAACAAAACTAAGAGAAATATGTAAACTTTTCTCACTCCCTGCCGAATCGAATCGAATTGAATTATCCATTCAGTCGTATCCGACCCTTGGCGATTCCGTAAACCAGTTCTCTCCATGATCTCCGATCTTGTACAGCTTCTTCAGTTGCTTTATATTTTGGCCTGTGTCTGCTTTGATTACATCCAACCAGCGTGTTCTTTGGCGTCCTCCTCGTCTTTAGCCACTGACCGTTCCAAGCATAACGTCTTTCTCCAACGATGTTGATCTCATGACATGACCAAAGTAACTAAGTCTAAGTTTTGTTATTTTTCCTTCTAGTGACATGACCGGTTTTATGCGCTTCAACACTTCTTTATTTGTTATCTTTGCAGTCCAAGGGATGAGCAAGAGCCTCCTCCAACAAATCAATTTTCCTTCTATCCAACTTTTTCATCATCCAGCTTTCGCAGCCATATGTAGTCATGGGGAACACTGCCTGCCAGCATCACTCAAATAAGACCACTTCAGCAGGCATTTAGATACTAAGCATAAACATCTCCTGGAGAAAAGCCTTTGCTTATACAGTGGTATACACACCAACTTCTAGAGACTCAGCTCCATAGAGGCCAACATAGTTTCTGTTGCAGACAGTTGCCCTGAATACATGAATTCCTGCAGGAAAGCTGATATCATTAGAGCAAGAATGGTGGTGGCAGTGGGATTATCCAAAACATGTGGTAATGCTCTGAAAGCTAACACAGAATGGGGTTAACATTCACTTTTTTGTTAATGAATGGCAAACTCACAGAGGCATGCTTTAGGGCAGAGCAAAGCCTTTGAGACAGATGGTTTCCATTATTCATGCTTCTCTTCAATGTTCATGTTTTGCACTCTTGAGAGAAATGCATCTGAGTTTTGACACTGGGAAAAATTGCCATATAAAGAATTTCCATGCTCTGTGCTAACACACTTAGCAGTGTTGCCTCTGTCACTTAATCAAATAGAATAAGTCCATTTGTTTGGCATGACTTGAAAGGATAGCTGAAGAGCAAGCGGCAGAGCTGAGTAAGCTTTTCCAAAAGTTTTCCAAAGGGGAGGGCATTAGTTAAGGCTGCCCCGTCACAGAATTGTATAAATATTAATGTCCGTAAAAAGACCTCTATATCTACGTTTGTGTGTATCTATATGTCCCTTTTGGTGATAACCCCTATTTATTTAATTTAACTCCCAAAGGCATTTCAAAACTGGTTGCAACAGAGCTTTTCTGGATAGCATTAGGGGAAAAACTGGGATATTACTGTCTGTTTTTCATTTGTTGATTTCACTATAGCATTGTTATAGTGTATATTTGTATTTATCGTTGATATTTTATGCTGGTTGTTAACTCTTGAGAGTCCTTCCGCATTATGACACCGTAGGAAAGGGAGGGAACAGGAGGGTAGATTCCAATTTCTCATTATGGTTCCGGTTGTGTTCTGCTTGTGGTTGTGTTAGGAAGACTTTGCTAACACTAAAAAGCCATTCTCCAGGGATATGTTGGGCTCCTGTGTACTGGATATGATCTAGGAGAGGCTGGACTGTGGTCTGTCTGCACAGCTTCAGGTTGCATTCCTACACAAAGCAGGAGGTTGAATTCAGTGGTCTAAATTAGCCCTTCCAACGCTCTGGTTCTGTGACTCTGTTTCTCTTGTTTATCCTAGCAACCTTGATTTTATGTCCTTTATTATGATTGTATGCCATACACGATACTTTGGAGGCTAAAATTGCAACTCATCAGTGTTACAAAGTAAATAAAAATGCAAACTGTATCAGGGACTATCAGGGTGATTTGCCAAAGAAATCGCCTGCTTCTCCCCTAAGCTAACTTTCCTTAAAAGATACTGAAATTCCACTGAAGTGTGAAATAGCTGTCACTTCTTATTGCCATAGATAGTTGCAGCAAAACACCTTGAAGCATCTGACTCTTGGAGACTGCCAGCAAAATCCCACTGGGGGAACCCTATCAAAGGTGCAAGCAACACAATGCCTTTAAAGGCATTCTCATGACAATCAAGTTTGACAGGCTTGTTCTTTTAATAGAAAGTGTATCTTTGTCTCTGGAAATGAAGTCTCCTCCTCTGTGTGGATTTGCAAACATGAAAAGACAAGCTAAGTAGATTGATTGGAATCTCAATTTCACAGAAGTCCAGTCAAAGAACAAGGCCAGAGGGTTTAATTTTTGCTAACATTTCAAATCTCTACAGACATAGTGTTGGACTAGGTGTCTAAAATACAAATTGGAGTATATTTCTGATGATGAAAGCAATACTGAAAGAATAAAAGGGAAGAATTCTCTTCTAGCCCACTCTCTAGCATAGCAATTTCTATATTGTTATTATAGCATAGGAAGACAAGTTAATTAATGCTCAATTGCAATTAAATTCCAATGGATGCACAATTTGGCATTGCTAATAAGCCCTAGCTTGGGGATATCTGTGATTCAGAACTTTATTTTGCCTTGAAGGTCTCTGTGGAACCCACTGTTATTTTTTATACTAACCTTCCTAGGTAAAGGTAGGTATCTAGGCTGGTTTCAACACAGGGCAGCCCCTCAGAAGCTAATTGTTTTGATGTCACTGCAAGAAAACTGAATGGTTGTGTCTGCGTGGTCACCAAGAGTCAAGCTTGATTTCAGGAACATTTTAGTTAACAGAATTGTTGTTACAAGTGACCATGAAAAAGGGGGCTGACTGGCCTGAGATCCTTGGAGGAAGGATTTCCAAAAATAAAATATCAGATCTTTCCGGTAAGATTTGAACTGGTCATGACAACCTCCTTTGCAAGGGCAGGAAGCTAATGTAAATGCTCTGGCTTCATAGTCTTAAGAAATCAGGGGATTTTCTGTTGTTGTTATTCGTTTAGTCGCTTCCGACTCTTCGTGACTTCATGGACCAGCCCACGCCAGAGCTTCCTGTCGGTCGTCAACACCCCCAGCTCCCCCAGGGACGAGTCCGTCACCTCTAGAATATCATCCATCCATCTTGCCCTTGGTCGGCCCCTCTTCCTTTTGCCTTCCACTCTCCCTAGCATCAGCATCTTCTCCAGGGTGTCCTGTCTTCTCATTATGTGGCCAAAGTATTTCAGTTTTGCCTTTAATATCATTCCCTCAAGTGAGCAGTCTGGCTTTATTTCCTGGAGGATGGACTGGTTGGATCTTCTTGCAGTCCAAGGCACTCTCAGAATTTTCCTCCAACACCACAGTTCAAAAGCATCGATCTTCCTTCGCTCAGCCTTCCTTATGGTCCAGCTCTCGCAGCCATATGTTACTACAGGGAACACCATTGCTTTAACTATGCGGGCCTTTGTTGTCAGTGTGATGTCTCTGCTCTTAACTATTTTATCGAGATTTGTCATTGCTCTTCTCCCAAGGATTAAGCGTCTTCTGATTTCCTGACTGCAGTCAGCATCTGCAGTAATCTTTGCACCTAGGAATACAAAGTCTTTCACTGCTTCTACATTTTCTCCCTCTATTTGCCAGTTATCAATCAAGCTGGTTGCCATAATCTTGGTTTTTTTGAGGTTTAGCTGCAAACCAGCTTTTGCACTTTCTTCTTTCACCTTCATCATAAGGCTCCTCAGTTCCTCTTCGCTTTCAGCCATCAAAGTGGTATCATCTGCATATCTGAGATTGTTAATGTTTCTTCCAGCAATTTTAACTCCAGCCTTGGATTCCTCAAGCCCAGCATGTTGCATGATGTGTTCTGCGTACAAGTTGAATAGGTAGGGTGAGAGTATACAGCCCTGCTGTACTCCTTTCCCAATCTTAAACCAGTCCGTTGTTCCATGGTCTGTTCTTACTGTTGCTACTTGGTCGTTATACAGATTCTTCAGGAGGCATACAAGATGACTTGGTATCCCCATACCACTAAGAACTTGCCACAATTTGTTATGGTCCACACAGTCAAAGGCTTTAGAATAGTCAATAAAACAGAAATAGATGTTTTTCTGAAACTCCCTGGCTTTTTCCATTATCCAGCGGATATTGGCAATTTGGTCTCTAGTTCCTCTGCCTTTTCTAAACCCAGCTTGTACATCTGGCAATTCTCGCTCCATGAACTGCTGAAGTCTACCTTGCAGGATCTTGAGCATTACCTTACTGGCATGTGAAATGAGTGCCACTGTTCGATAGTTTGAACATTCTTTAGTGTTTCCCTTTTTTGTTATGGGGATATAAGTTGATTCTTTCCAATCTGATGGCCATTCTTGTGTTTTCCAAATTTGCTGGCATATAGCATGTATTACCTTGACAGCATCATCTTGCAAGATTTTGAACAGTTCAGCTGGGATGCCGTCGTCTCCTGTTGCCTTGTTATTAGCAATGCTTCTTAAGGCCCACTCAACCTCACTCTTCAGGATGTCTGGCTCTAGCTCACCGACCACACTGTCAAAGCTATCTCCGATATTGTTATCCTTCCTATACAGGTCTTCTGTATATTCTTGCCACCTTTTCTTGATCTCTTCTTCTTCTGTTAGGTCCTTGCCATCTTTGTTTTTGATCATACCCATTTTTGCCTGGAATTTACCTCCAATGTTTCTAATTTTCTGGAAGAGGTCTCTTGTCCTTCCTATTCTATTGTCTTCTTCCACTTCCGCTCATTGCTTGTTTAAAAATAATTCCTTATCTCTTCTGGCTAACCTCTGGAATTTTGCATTTAATTGGGCATATCTCCCCCTATCACTGTTGCCTTTTGCTTTCCTTCTTTCTTGGGCTACTTCTAGTGTCTCAGCAGACAGCCATTTTGCCTTCTTGGTTTTCTCTTTCTTTGGGATGTATTTTGTTGCCGCCTCCTGAACAATGCTGCCAACTTCTGTCCAGAGTTCTTCCGGGACCCTATCTACTAAGTCCAGTCCCTTAAATCTATTCTTCACCTCCACTGCATATTCCTTAGGAATATTAGTGAGCTCATATCTAGCTGATCTGTGGGTCTTCCCTAATCTCTTTAGTCTGATCCTAAATTGTGCAAGAAGAAGTTCGTGATCTGAACTACAGTCAGCTCCAGGCCTTGTTTTTACCGACTGTACAAATGTCCGCAACTTTGGCTGCAAAGGATGTAATCAATCTGATTTTGGTGTTGTCCATCTGGTGAAGTCCATGTATAAAGCCGTCTCTTAGGTTGTTGGAAGAGAGTGTTTGTTATGCAGAGTGAATTGTCTTGGCAAAATTCTATCAGCCTGTGTCCTGCTTCGTTTTGTTCTCCCAGGCCATACTTACCTGTAATTCGAGGTGTCATTTGACTGCCCACCTTAGCATTCCAGTCTCCTGTGATGAAAATAACATCTCTTTTAGGCGTGTTGTCCAGTAGGTGCTGCAGATCCTCATAGAACTGCTCTACTTCAGCTTCTTCAGCATTTGTGGTTGGGGCGTATATTTGGATCACTGTGATGTTAGATGGCTTGCCCTGAATTCGAATTGAGATCATTCTGTCGTTTTTTGGGTTGTATCCAAGCACTGCTTTAGCCACTTTACTATTAATTATGAAGGCTACTCCATTTCTTCTGTGGTCCTCTTGTCCGCAGTAGTAGATCTGGTGGTCATTTGATGTGAAGTGGCCCATTCCAGTCCATTTCAGTTCACTGACGCCCAGAATGTCTATCTTTAATCTTGTCATCTCACCAATAACCACATCCAATTTGCCCTGGCTCATAGATCTTACATTCCAGGTTCCCATGGTGTGTTGATCCTTAGAACATCGGATTCGCCGTTCACCACCAGCACCGTCGGCCGCTAGCCGTCCTTTCGGCTTTGAGCTAGCTGCGTCATCACGTCTGGGGCTAGTTGAGCTCATCCTCTGTTCCTCCCCAGTAGCATTTTGACCATCTTCCGACCTGGGGGTCTCATCTTCCGATGGTATACCGACATATCTCTGGTTGTACTGATCCATTTAGTTTTCACGGCAAGAATACTGAGGTGGGTTGCCATTACCTTCCCCAGGGATCGCATTTAGTCTGACCTCTCTGTCATGACCTTCCCGTCTTGGGTGGCCCTTCACGGTTTAGCTCATGGCATCATTGAGGTGCTCAAGCTCCAGCACCACGACAAGGTAACGATCCTTTGCTGAAGAGGGGATTTTCTAGTTTGGCAATTAAGCTTACAGTAGATACTAGCCTTTCTGTGAACTGTTGGAACTTGCTGTGATGCTATTGTTCCTGCGGCCTTCTGTGATTTATGAGAAGCTAGGAATGCCCCTTGATTTACTGTGGAATTCAGGGCAAATAAAGCAGAAGGCTTACTTTTCTACCATCATTGTGTTGTGATGAAACATCCAGCAGCACTTTCTCAGGTGGTGCTGAATCTGTTCAAGGCTAGTCCTGAGGCAAACTCAGCAGGTCACCCAATACCTACTGTAGTAGATTTGAGGGTGCAGCCACTTATGTCTCCTCTGAACTAAATGCCACAATTGCTAGAGAATCTGTTGAGTTTATGGATCAGTTTTAGTACTGCAAAATCTGTCAGAATGTGTAGGCTGAAGAAGGGGCTAACACACTTGTATGGGTGAGGCCAGTGATCTGATCTCTAGATCTTTGCCCATCATGGCTGCTAAGTCTCTGAGGACTCTGAGGTTTTGGAGAACTGTCATCCGAACTTGCCAATATCCTTTGTACTAGCAAGACTGATGACCACCCTACTACAATTCTGCTTGAAAGAATTTGATTATTTAAATCTGTTTCAATCTGTCTGACATGAAAATGTCTTTGGTTGCCCTAATATCTTTATCAGGAGAGAGGCAGAGATGCAGCTGTATTGATTCTCCTAGATCTCTCCGTGTCCTTTGACATCATTGATCAAAGGATACTGCAGGAGCAGCTCAGTGGATTGGAAACTGGAAGCACTGAGTTATGACAGTGACATTCTGCCTGCAGGCACATTATCAGGCAGTGTCAGTGGGAGATTACTGTTTGGATCCATGGTGCTTATGGTATGGAGTCACTATTTTTCTTTCTTGCTGTTTGGGGTCTACATGAAGTCAATATGGATGGTCAGCAGGAAATTTGAAGTACGGTGTGATTTGTATGCTGATGATACTCAATTATCTTTCCTTTCCACTAAATCAGGAGAGGCTATGCAAGTGTTTGACAGTTGCTTAGAGTTGTCTTGGCCTAAATGAGAGGCAAAAAATCCTCCCCTGGTGGAGATTCTGGGGATCAGTGATATTCAGGCCTTCTTTGTTGTTCTGAGCAAGGACTGCAGGCTGTCCTTGATTCTCATTGTTATGAAAAGCACAAGTGGCCTCAATGACAAGGAAGCCTATGCCCAGTTTCAGGTGGCACATATGTCACAACCCTCCCTTGATTAGGATAAACTCACCTCAGTGATTGATGCCTAATAATGTCATGACTATGTTATTACTCTGGAGTCCTTGGTGCTCTCTGAGCTTGGCCATTTGCTTGCAGACATTTCATTACCCAACTAGGTAATATCTTCAGTGCTAGTGAGTGTGGGCTTTGCTCCCTGTTTATATACAGTAGCTTGCCCTGCCAGTGTTGGTGGGGGTGTGGTTTTCTCCTTGGTGGTTCCTTGATTAGAGTATTGTTTTCTGCCTCATTGTTTGTCTGGTGTTAATCCCTGCTTATCTAGGTGTAGGCTGCTGGAGAGGATGTGTTCTGGTTTTTTTGTTTCCTTCTTAGCTTTTTCACTGTCTCTTTTGAATGGTGTGCAAATATGGTTTACCTCTATGTGTCTGTTGATGGCTGATTTGTCTGAATGCCAAGCTTCCAGGAATTCTCTAGCGTTTTGGGATTTAGCTTGGTCTACGATGCTCACAGTTTCCCAGGTGAAACTGTGATTGAGTCTGTCCATGTGTTGTGATATTAAGAAGCTTTCATTGTGTCTTCTGACTGCTAGTTGGTGTTCACGGATGGGCTCTGCTAGTCTTCTGCCTGTCTGTCCTACACAGTGGCTGTTACAGTCCTTACACTGTATGGACTGTAAACAGGGAGCAAACCCCACACCCAGTGGTAGTGAAATGTCTGCAAGTAAACCACCAAGCTCAGAGAGTACCAAGAAGTCACAGTTCAACACTGAGCTACATATAAGAGCCAGTTTGGTCTAGTGGTTAAGGCTCCAGGCTAGAAACCAGGAGACTGTGAGTTCTAGTCTCGCCTTAGGCACGAAAGCCGGCTGGGTGACCTTGGGCCAGTCCCTCTCTCTCAGCCCAACTCCCCTCACAAGGTTGTTGTTGTGGGGAAAATAGGAGGAGGAAGGAGTATTTGGTATGCTCACCGCCTTGAGTTATTTATAAAAATGATAAAGGCAGAATAGAAAATTAATAATAATAATAATAATATATTCTCTTCTATACATTATTACTATGCACTATGTACAAAACTGCTGGAGTTGAATCCCAGGGAATATCATATGGGGTATCAACTTAACTATCAGAGGCAAAGATTCAGTAGCCATGCCATGTCAAATGAAATTTCTGGGAAAGTTCAACCAAATTCTAGCCTGCCTATGTGTGTCTGACACTTTTGGCTCAAAGCCAGGAGTCGGGTTTTCTCAGCAGTAGCAGCACCCAATTATAGAACTCTCTTTAAATGGAAATATATCAGGTTCCCACTTTGCTTTTATAACTGAAGACATGCCTGTTTACCCAGACATTTATACAGTTATCATCCCAGTATCAGACTGCCTTTTAGATAATACTGCTTTTCCTTTTTTAGAGGATCCCTATGTTTTGTATTTCTTGTCGTTAAAGTTAGTTGGCTATGTTTCTTCATTTACATTTGCTCTTACTCTTTTCTTATATCCCACTCTGGACTCCTCCCGAAGGAAGTGCAAGATAGAAATAAAATACCGTAATAAAATAAAATACCGTAATGACATTCTATAGCCTCCCCGACAACAAAAATAAGTTGCATCAAAAAAGTATAGATAAGAATTAGAAAACACATTTTAAAAAGTGCAATAAAAAACAGAAGTCATTATTATTTTACTTACCTGCTAAAGTAGATCATAAAACTACCAGACAGAGATAATAGATTTTCACATGATTTAGCAAGGCCTGGTACAAATGCCATACATACATGTGTTTTGTGTGGGTGTTGTATATACAAACACACATACCTTCAAAATCATATTTGTATAAACTTATGTATTATACATGTGTGTGTATTGATTAAGTGATTGATTATGTGCCACCAAGTTGGTGTCAGTTCTTAGCAACCAGATTGTCATAGATTTTCTCCATGACAATCTGTCCCTAACCTGGTCCTTCAAGTCTTCCAACAGCACTCCATCACCACTGGAACTGAGTCCATCCACCTCTCTGTTGGTTGCCCTCTTCCTCTTTGTCCTTCCACTTTCCCCAGCACTATAGAGAGCTGGATCTTTGTATAAAGTGTCCCAGGTGGGGTAATTTTAATCTGATCATTTATGCCTTGAATGAGAACTCTGAGTTGATTTGTTCAATGATCCATTTGAGCTCATCCATTTCGATAAGCCATGTTTTCTTGACTATCCATGGTATTTTCTGTCTTCTCTAATACCTAATTTCAAAAGCATTAATATCCCTTGACTCCAGTTTCTTCGAAGTCCAACTTTTGCTTCCACAAAGTGTCATAAGGAATACCATGGCTTGCACTATTCTGACCTTTGTAGGAATAGACACATCACAGCATCTGAATATTTTTTCCAAGGCTTTCGTGGCTACTCTACCAAGTGCTAGCCTGTGGCATATTTGTTGACTGATTGTTCCTTTACCCTTGATGGGTGATCCTAAATAGCAGAAAAGAGATTAGGTATGTAGGTAGGTAGGTAGGTAGGTAGGTAGGTAGGTGATAGATAGATAGATAGATAGATAGATAGATAGATAGATAGATAGATGATAGCAATTATCATCACATCTCCCATTGAAGGTTGTCATAGTTTAGCTATAGAATGTCAGCTTTCCCAACTTGGTACCCTCCAGAAACGTTGGATTTTAGCTTTACTAATTCACTCCTAGGTTCCCCATTTGGACTATAATGCATCTCTTTCAGAAGCCCTGAAACAGCAAAAGTCAGAACATTTACAGGTAGTCCTCGCTTAACATACACTTATTCAGTGACCATTCAAAGTAATGACAGTGCTGAACAAGGTGTCTTTATGACAGATCCTTATAGTTGCGGCCATCACAGCATCCCCAAGGCCATATGATTATGCTTCAGGTGCTCAGTGACGAGCTCACAACTCCAGTGTTGCAGTATCCCATGATCACATGATCGCCATTTGTGACTTTCACTGCCAGCTTCCAACAAGTAAAGTCAATGGGGAAGCCAGCAGGAGATCTCAAATGGCAATCATGTGACCATGTGACACTGAGACTCCATGGGATTTACCTAATGGCAGCAACTGGGATTACTGGAACTGCCATCGTAAATTGGTGCAGTCACATGATGTCACACCTTATGAGCACATCGTTTAGAGACAGTTCCGGGTTCCAATTACCAGACTTGTATTAGTCATCTATATATATATATATATGTATATATGCAAAATTCCTTTTCAAAGGTTATTAAATGAGGCAGAAATTCTCTAATCAGTGTTTTCTTGTCAGTAGTGAAACCAGACTGAGAATAAACAGTTGTATATATAGAATGCACATATAGAATCTTTTCCTATTAAAAAAAAGTATATCTCTTCATTGAAGGGAGAAACTCTGAATCCACAAAGGGATATTTATAGAAAGTTGCCCCCTCCACTGATACAAATGAGAGAGCCCATCCACTCTCATCTCATCCATCCACTTTTCATTTGAGCTTCAGTGTAAAAAATCATTACTTCCTACACCCATGATGGGAATCTGCAATGCTGCCAAAGGCAAGTGTCTGTGAAGCTATACAACCAATGCCTTGTAAATAATAGTAGTAATTCTTCTACTTCACCCTTCTATTTCAAGGGTAGAAAAGAAGCTGGAGTTAATGTAGCATCAAATGAAATTTCCATTTTAATAATTATGCATTGATTTTAAAAAAAAATAGGTCATGCAGAGAGTAGCTACATTAAGAATGGACAACCTCAGAGCAAAACTGTACATGGGAATAGTTTTAATCAATCGTTTAGCCTGAGGCAATAAATATGCAAAATTTATCATACATGAGCAAACATATACTTGATGGGAAACTAATACTACAGTTGTTGCAGAAGGAGCACTCATTAATGGATTTTGCAGGCCATCAAATAAATTCCTCTATATCAGGACTCTGCAGACTTTTTGGAGATGAAGACCACATCTAGGTTTTGAATAGCAGGGATACAGAAATAGCATAAGCAGCATGGAGTGGACAAACCAAGAATAACACTAAACTAGATTTTAATTAAACTTTAATGTAATATAAATTAGAAGTTAATTAATACAAGTAATGCAATTAGTCCCAAGATATTTAGCTATCTTTCCTCTTACTGTCACATGAAAACTTACAGTGAAGTGTAAACTTTGGGAAACGCTGTGCAGAATGCACACAGGGCTCTTAGAGACATTGTTTGGGCCTCCCTACTATATATACCAGTGTTTCTCAACCTTGGCCACTTGAAGATGTGTGGAGTTCAACTCCCAGAATTCTGAATTGGGGAATTCTGGGAGTTGAAGTCCACACATCTTCAAGTGGCCACAGTTGAGAAACACTGGTATATACAGAGGAGCTATTTCCATGCATAGGGAAACCCCAAAGCATAGAAAAGTACCTCCAAAATTTGAGGGAGGGGAATAGAGAAAGGGCTATCTTTCAGTGCAGCCTAAGAATTTCCTATGGAAGTAGAATGCCAGTTGTCAGCTGGGGGGAAGACATTTAAACCATGAAGAATGCAATGGAGTATCTGAAAGAGGCTGCTCGGAAAGCTGAACAAGAACCTTCTGTCCTGCAGTATATAAAAGAGAGATGGAAGGAAGGTATAATCCTTTGACAGTAGTTTAGAATAAAAGATGCAAAGTTTTCCAAGAACCATTGTCTCCAAACAACTCAGCAGATATGGAACTAAGCACATAAGTCATTTAAATTCACCCAAGCAGTGCAAACAAATAGGCTTTTTTACATACAAAGATCTTGTTTGCAATTTCATAGCCATCCAGTCCAAATGTACCTCTGGTTCCTCTGGACACTGGACACTCTCTACATTCTCTGCATCCAAGGTAGAGCTAAGTAACAGGACAACTGGAATATGCATCTTGTAGTCATTGCAGGGCACTAACATTGTAAATAAAACCGATAGAAGGGATATAGAAATTGATTTCCCATCCTCCTACAGTGGAAGCATTCATATCAGTTCAATTTTCTTTACTGCAGTTTGTACAATCCTTTAATTACTCTAACAACCAGCTTCCCAACAAAAGTCCACCAACTTTGCCTGTTTCTCCTGGAATGACGACTCTACCTTCGTCAGGCTAAACCGAGCAGATAACAGAAGTAATTGAAGTATTCCTCAAAAACTATTTAACTCATTTGTTGTACCCACTAATACCATCTAGCATAATGGCAAGTTACAGCTCCTACTAATTATAAGGAAGTGAGATGGTGGCTGTGTTCACCCAATACACTGGATCAGATAAGATCAAGATCTGCCATAAAGTTGTCCTATTTAGGCAGCAAAATTATGAATGAACACTACTAGAAATCAGGACTTGTGAAGAAACCATACCTAATTTCCAGCTAGTGGGTCTTTCTTCCTGAGTTTAGCCTTATTTCTGAGTAAGCTTTTATCTCCCAAAAGATCTGCTTTTTAGTGAGTGCTATACCTGTGGATAGGATCATCAAGTACTTGCATTTCCTTGGGTTGGGCAACACTACGGGTATGGCTAACATATCTGGAGTGCAAAAATCAAACCATTAGATGGCAGCAGAGATGCAGAAAACTGTCTTTGCTGCCATCTAGTGATTATCTGAAATTTTGCACCCCAGATGTGATAGCCCTACTTCAGCCCTGCAATTCCAGCATGAGGCCCCCAAGACACACATATTAATTCTTCAGAAAGTCCAGGACCACAAGGCTCAGAAGCTTGTAGAAGCTGTCCTCATCCTTTGATGAGGACTCCTTTAGGGGGGCTTGACACCCCCATCTTAACTCACTCCTACATTTGGCTTGCATATGAGAGCTAAAAGAGTGCAGTGTCCCTAACATCCATCTAGTAGTCATATCACGGTCCAGTTTCTCACTTCATCACACACCACCTCTCATACTGCTTAACATTTATCATTAATCTCTTGCTACCTTTCAGCCTCAGATTCTTTAATAGGACCTTTTGTCATGGATGGGTAACCTGGCCTTTGGGCTACATGCAGCCTTCTTCTCCCGCACCCCATGATACAGCCTTCACAGCCCCCCAAACTTCAGCTGCCAATCACCAAATAAGAACAGCACAATTCCTGGCAGTGTTTAGTACAAAAGTGTTAAGACCCCAATAGACTTAATGCTCCTCCCAAAAACAATAAACTCCAAAGATGGCAAACAGGCCAAAACTTCACCTCTACCCTTACTATTGACATCATAGCATCAATATTCTATTCACTGCAATCTTCAATGGGCAAAATAAAAACTGAAAAAGTACAGTCGCCAGTTGAAACAAAGTTGTTTTATAAAAGCTATAGAGAGTCAGAACTCTCTATCTAGAGATTAGGTTTCTCCTCTGCCTGATGTCTTAACAGGTGGCACCACATGGCCAACCTGATCTGAGCACAGGAGCTGAGTATGATCAGGCTTGGTTAGTACATGGATGGGAGACTCCAGGAAATCATTGGCCAACAGGTAGACGTAGAAGTTGAAAAAACATACCAGAAGAAGGTAATGGCAAACCATTTCCATAGTATTTCCAAGAAGACTACATGGACATGTTTATAAAGTCACTAGGGACTGAGCTTGACTTGAAAGAGGCTTTACCTACTGACCTATCAACCTACTTCCTTAGTCCATCCTCAATCCAGATTTGTCATGCAATAGGATCAGGCTGAATTCCATCCCTATAGGTCAGTGCAGTCAAAATGAAGCTAGTGTGTCTTTTTAATGTCCTGTACAAAACATCAGTGACATCAGTGCACCTGGCTGCATTAGTAGGACTACAGATAAGGCTGTTAAGAGTCCTCCATGGTATGGTTTTCTCTTGACATTAAGTCCAGTCATGTCCGACTCTAGGGGGCGGTGCTCATCTCCGTTTCAAAGCCGAAGAGCCGGTGTTTGTCCGTAGACACTTCCGTGGTCATGTGGCCGGCATGACTAAATGGAATGCCGTTACCTGCCCACCAAAGCGGTGCCTATTAATCTACTCACTGTCATGAGTGAGGATGGCGAGCAGGGGGCTCCCATCCAGGCTGTAAAGCGCATGCGTAGTACTGAGGAATTAGGTGGCCATTCAAAGAGACACAGATCGGGCCCACCTTAGTCTTTGGGGTTTATATGTCTGGGTTTTCCCACGCTTCTTCAGTTTGTTAGGATTCTCTGTTATGTAGCAGTAATTAAACACTAGAGACCTATTCCTTGTCTCAGCGTGGTTCCTGGCTGTTAGGACACTCACATTTGCATGTTTTTGAATTGCTAGGTTGGCAGGAGCTGGGACTAGCAACAGGAGCTCACCCCGTCATGTGGATTCAAACCGCCGACCTTCCAACCGGCAAGCTCAGCAGCTCAGCGGTTTAACCCGCAGCACCACCGCATCCCCTCCTCCATGGTATACAAGTACTTTAAAGTAGTTTGCTTTTCCAAACACTGAAAAGTTATGCAAATTATTCTTTTGCAACCACTATGTTTAGTGGACCAGGCCAGAGTGTCATTTCTTGCCTACTTTCCCTGTTGGTTGTTTTCTGTGTTTGTTTTCCTGGAAAATGCCTGTAGAAATTGGAGTATTCTAAATGTTGAAGCGATTCAGCTGGCAGGTACAAATAAAAGGGCCATTTCAGCAAATGGAGAACTGCAGGCAGTTACCTGCTTGCGAAATGTTATTGACATTTCAGTCAAAGATAATTGCTTCATAACGTAAGCCGTTTTATTATGGATGTGAACATGGCAAACAATTCATGGCATTATATATCATCTTAGATCCAATACTCTGGCTTTTGTGATTTCCCACAGTGAAATAAATTAGGGATGAAATGGGATTGCAGTTAATACATGGTATTATGCATTGCATATTTTAAAAGTGGAGTTCATTTAGAATGAGTTATGGGTTAAAGTAAGCAACTTCTGAGTGATGCCCCAATGTTCAGTTCCAATGTCAAGTTCTTCTGGTCATATGAAATGCCAGATTAAAAAAAGAGAAATAATCTCAGAATAAAATTCATTTTAAATTTAAAACAGATTACAATTTGGGGGCATCAGAACTTGTGGCCCATATTTTGTTGTTTATTCGTTCAGTCACTTCCGACTCTTCGTGACTTCATGGACCAGCCCACGCCAGAGCTTCCTGTCGGTCGGCGACACCCCCAGCTCCCCCAGGGACGGGTCCGTCACCTCTAGAATATCATCCATCCACCTTGCCCTTGGTCGGCCCCTCTTCCTTTTGCCTTCCACTCTCCCTAGCATCAGCATCTTCTCCAGGGTGTCCTGTCTTCTCATTATGTGGCCAAAGTATTTCAGTTTTGCCTTTAATATCATTCCCCCAAGTGAGCAGTCTGGCTTTATTTCCTGGAGGATGGACTGGTTTGATCTTCTTGCAGTCCAAGGCACTCTCAGAATTTTCCTCCAACACCACAGTTCCAAAGCGTATATCTTCCTTCGCTCAGCCTTCCTTATGGTCCAGCTCTCGCAGCCATATGTTACTACGGGGAACACCATTGCTTTAACTATGTGGGCCTTTGTTGTCAGTGTGATATCTCTGCTCTTAACTATTTTATCGAGATTTGTCATTGCTCTTCTTCCAAGGATTAAGCGTCTTCTGATTTCCTGACTGCAGTCAGCATCTGCAGTAATCTTTGCACCTAAGAATACAAAGTCTTTCACTGCTTCTACATTTTCTCCCTCTATTTGCCAGTTATCAATCAAGCTGTTTGCCATAATCTTGGTTTTTTTGAGGTTTAGCTGCAAACCAGCTTTTGCACTTTCTTCTTTCACCTTCATCATAAGGCTCCTCAGTTCCTCTTTGCTTTCAGCCATCAAAGTGGTATCATCTGCATATCTGAGATTGTTAATGTTTCTTCCAGCGATTTTAACTCCAGCCTTGGATTCCTCAAGCCCAGCATGTCGCATGATGTGTTCTGCATACAAGTTGAATAGGTAGGGTGAGAGTATACAGCCCTGCCGTACTCCTTTCCCAATCTTAAACCAGTCTGTTGTTCCGTGGTCTGTTCTTACTGTTGCTACTTGGTCGTTATACAGATTCTTCAGGAGGCATACAAGATGACTTGGTATCCCCATACCGCTAAGAACTTGCCACAATTTGTTATGGTCCACACAGTCAAAGGCTTTAGAATAGTCAATAAAACAGAAATAGATGTTTTTCTGAAACTCCCTGGCTTTTTCCATTATCCAGCGGATATTGGCAATTTGGTCTCTAGTTCCTCTGCCTTTTCTAAACCCAGCTTGTACATCTGGCAATTCTCGCTCCATGAACTGCTGAAGTCTACCTTGCAGGATCTTGAGCATTACCTTACTGGCGTGTGAAATGAGTGCCACTGTTCAATAGTTTGAACATTCTTTAGTGTTTCCCTTTTTTGGTATGGGGATATAAGTTGATTTTTTCCAATCTGATGGCCATTCTTGTGTTTTCCAGATTTGCTGGAATATAGCATGCATTACCTTGACAGCATCATCTTGCAAGATTTTGAACAGTTCAGCTGGGATGCCGTCGTCTCCTGCTGCCTTGTTATTAGCAATGCTTCTTAAGGCCCACTCAACCTCACTCTTCAGGATGTCTGGCTCTAGCTCACTGACCACACCGTCAAAGCTATCCCCGATATTGTTATCCTTCCTATACAGGTCTTCTGTATATTCTTGCCACCTTTTCTTGATCTCTTCTTCTTCTGTTAGGTCCTTGCCATCTTTGTTTTTGATCATGCCCATTTTTGCCTGGAATTTACCTCCAATGTTTCTAATTTTTTGGAAGAGGTCTCTTGTCCTTCCTATTCTATTGTCTTCTTCCACTTCCGCGCATTGCTTGTTTAAAAATAATTCCTTATCTCTTCTGGCTAACCTCTGGAATTTTGCATTTAATTGGGCATATCTCCCCCTATCACTGTTGCCTTTTGCTTTCTTTCTTTCTTGGGCTACTTCTAGTGTCTCAGCAGACAGCCATTTTGCCTTCTTGGTTTTCTCTTTCTTTGGGATGTATTTTGTTGCCGCCTCCTGAACAATGCTGCTAACTTCTGTCCAGAGTTCTTCCGGGACCCTACCTACTAAGTCCACTCCCTTAAATCTATTCTTCACCTCCACTGCATATTCCTTAGGAATATTAGTGAGCTCATATCTAGCTGATCTGTGGGTCTTCCCTAATCTCTTTAGTCTGATCCTAAATTGTGCAAGAAGAAGTTCGTGATCTGAACTACAGTCAGCTCCAGGCCTTGTTTTTACTGACTGTACAGATGTCCGCCACCTTTGGCTGCAAAGGATGTAATCAGTCTGATTTTGGTGTTGTCCATCTGGTGAAGTCCATGTATAAAGCCGTCTCTTAGGTTGTTGGAAGAGAGTGTTTGTTATGCAGAGTGAATTGTCTTGGCAAAATTCTATCAGCCTATGTCCTGCTTCATTTTGTTCTCCCAGGCCATACTTACCTGTAATTCGAGGTGTCATTTGACTGCCCACCTTAGCATTCCAGTCTCCTGTGATGAAAATAACATCTCTTTGAGGCGTGTTGTCCAGTAGGTGCTGCAGATCCTCATAGAACTGCTCTACTTCAGCTTCTTCAGCATTTGTGGTTGGGGCGTATATTTGGATCACTGTGATGTTAGATGGCTTGCCCTGAATTCAAATTGAGATCATTCTGTCGTTTTTTGGGTTGTATCCAAGCACTGCTTTAGCCACTTTACTATTAATTATGAAGGCTACTCCATTTCTTCTGTGGTCCTCTTGTCCACAGTAGTAGATCTGGTGGTCATTTGATGTGAAGTGGCCCATTCCAGTCCATTTCAGTTCACTGACGCCCAGAATGTCTATCTTTAATCTTGACATCTCACCAATAACCACATCCAATTTGCCCTGGCTCATAGATCTTACATTCCAGGTTCCAATGGTGTGTTGATCCTTAGAACATCGGATTCACCGTTCACCACCAGCACCGTCGGCCGCTAGCCGTCCTTTCAGCTTTGAGCTAGCTGCGTCATCACGTCTGGGGCGAGTTGAGCTCATCCTCTGTTCCTCCCCAGTAGCATTTTGACCATCTTCCGACCTGGGGGTCTTATCTTCCAATGGTATACCGACATATCTCTGGTTGTACTGATCCATTTAATTTTCACAGCAAGAATACTGGGGTGGGTTGCCATTACCTTCCCCAGGGATCGCATTTAGTCTGACCTCTCTGTCATGACCTTCCCGTCTTGGGTGGCCCTTCACGGTTTAGCTCATGGCATCATTGAGGTGCTCAAGCTCCAGCACCACGACAAGGTAACGATCCTTTGCTGAAGGTGGCCCATATAGGAAATTTCAATTAGGCTAGAGTCCAGCCAGAGAAGCAAGGTTCACATAAAGCTTCTTTGACTAGGTTTAGTATCAAAAAATAAGGAGTAGAATACAGAGTCTTGAAACTGAATATGCAACATTCCTGTCATGAGTAAGGATGGCGAGCAGGGGGCTCCCATCCAGACTGTCAAGCGCATGCGTAGCACTGAGGAATTGTTCAGCCATTCAAAGAGACACAGATCGGGACTGCCTTAACCCTTGGGGGTTATATGTCTGGGTTTTTCCCACGCTTCTTCAGTTTGTTAGGATTCCTGTTAATAAATATTAGAGACCAGTTCATTGTCTCAGTGTGTTTCCTGATTGTTAGGACAATTCCTGCATTCATTTATAAGTGAATTCATTAAGGTGGGGTCCCTATGAACTATTTGAACCACTTTTTCCCTGAATGCAAACTGAGAGGCTAACTTTTCCAAGTCAAGTCTGACACTGAATCATCCATCTGCTCTTCATTAGTGATGTTTTCAAATGCTCCCTTTTCTTACTCAGCTACAACAATTTCTCTTATACATATATGTGTCAAGTCAACCTTGATTCTTGTGACTTCATGGCTAAGTCCATGTATTGGGGGGGGGCAAAAATATGGGACTGGTTTACCACTGCCATCTTTTAATATGTTTTCATCTTCTCAGTCTGTCCTACAGCCCTGGATTTCCTAGTAAACTCCCATCCATATACCAACCAAATCAAATCCTGATTACCTTTTTTTGAGATCAGCCAAAGTTTGCTAAGAATCAAGCTCAACTCATAGGCACCTTTCTTTTAGAGTCATATGAGAAGCTGGTTATTTGTATGTTTTAGAGCTCTTGCCATTTTGTAGGACTTTTTCTGCCATAAATAAATCATGTTTGCCCATAGGACTGAGATGCCTAATGTCCTGTCCCTAAGCTTGATAAACCAAAGTCTGACACAAGATAACATAGCTCTTTTCTTCCTAAGTATCTCTGATAGCCACTTTAGCAGTGGGCTAAAACCACTTTAGCAATGGCTTAGTCTAGAAATGAAAGGCTACTTAATAGTAAAATAGGAGTTAGCAATAGTTGGCATTGAATAATTAAATGCCTAGTTAAAAACTCACTTCAATACTCCTTCTCAGATTTTGCATCCTTATTGTTTTCCTGGCCTAGTACCTGTCATGTTAGTTGGATTCCAAGCAATACCTTGTAGCATTTACTTTATTTTAGACACAGTTTATACAGGAGGCCTGGAAATTAGAGCCTTCAACTTATTTGCTGTGTTTTCCAGGATCAGCATCCTCCACCTGTGTCTCAGGTGTTGATTTGCTCCTCCAGATGTTGTAGACTACAACTTCCACATTCCTTTATCCTGGCCCAGGCTGATTGGGGCTAATGGGGGGCACCAGGTCACTTATATCTTTGTTACATCTTTGATACAAAAGGAGAAAGGAGTTAAGAAGTATTACAGTGTAACAACCTCTGTGAATAGTCTACCCCGCTTAGTAAGGGTCTAATGTTGCTAAAGAAGCAAGCAGTGAGAATATTGCATTTGGAGTTCAATTTGAAAGTTATTGGATTGATTTGATTCTTCCATTCAAATTTCTGAATTGAATCCCTGAAGCCATTTGAAGCACTGAATTAGCTGGGCTTCCAAATCAATTCAGAAAGATTGTTTCAGTATGAAAGTAGAACTGTTAACTATGTGTGTGTGAACCCAATTTTACTCAACTGTTTCAAAAGTTCACATGGAAACAGATCAGTTCCCCAAGATGAATTTGAACCGACTGAACTTTTTGAATCAATTTAAAATTTTGAGTTAAATCGAGGCTGATTCACACATTCCTACATAAAGTTGCAGAAACCAAGTTAGGAATGACTGGGGCAAATGTCTCATTCACCAAAGAGTGAATCAGCTTGGCAATAGTAAAACAAAGCAGCAAGCATTTGGCATCTATTTATACCCTGACCTGTAAGTATTTTTCTTGCAACCTCTGTATCATTCCTTGGCATGTTCCTTCTAGGAATCATGACTCCTGTTCACGTCTGACAATTTTCTATATTTTCAGTTTTTCTACTGCATTGATTAGCACATTAAACATGGCTTGCCTTATGGGGTTTAGCTAAAAAATACGTATTATTTTTCACCCGGAAGATGAATGGAATTTATCACCAGGAACTAATGGGGGAGGCTGACTTTATTGCAGCCATGAAACTTGCCCTTCAGGAGGTCCAATTCATAAAAAATGTTTGCAGAAGCATTCCCACTAACTTCCCTGTGTGTTTATCTCAGACTGATGAGTAGGCAGGGATAAAAAATAGGAAGTGGCTGAAGATGTTAATGAATGCCAGAAAAAGAACCTACTGTTAATGTTGGGAATGAAATGTAGTGTGAAAGAGAAACAGTGCTTTTTCAAATGCGGACAAAATTCCCATGCCACACAATCTAATCCAATTGTTTACCATTTGAATGGCACCTAAGATGAGCATAGAACTAAGATATATAAATAGCCACTGCCACCTTTTGCTGCTTTCCCCAAATAGCAACATAATATTCTTCTGTAAGAGAAAAGAAGGAGGGGAGGAGTGAAATTGTGCATAAACTCACTATTAAAAGATTCATAAACCACTTTTCCCCAGGGAATTTTTTTTTAAAAGTGCAGGTTTAAATATTCCCTGCTGTTTCCTATATTAATAAATCAGAGTCGCTGCTATAGGACAAGAGCAAAGCCCTGGAAATATGAGATTTTGTTTTGGGGTTTTTTCCGCCCTAACATTTGTTCTTCTCATTTCAAAGCTTGTTTATGCTGGGATTGTAATGGCTATTATACTGTATAATAGAGGGGGAATTATTTTAAGGACTCCAGAATCTGTGCAGAAAGTCTACAGACAGGAGTATGATCTAATGTTCCATCCATTGTGCAGTTTTTATCACGGACTCTAATATTGCTTTATTTTGTTTTTAACTGGTATGTACCCTATCAAGAGAATTGGGGCTCTTGAGCAATTTAGAAGTATGATTACCAAACAAATTAGCTTTTGATTGGATCCTGCAGATTTTTCACGTGGTCCAGTGGGGTTCTTCATGGGCTCACTTGTTCAATTGTTTGCTCCAATATATGGTATATTCAACATGGAAATTGTACATAACCAACATTAGTAGATACTGCATGCAATGTATTTGTTTAGCACAGCCTTCCCCAACTTAGTGCATCTCTGGCTGAGGAAATCTAGGAGTTGAAGTCCACACATCTTAAAGTTCCCATGGTTGAGAAACACTGATGTGGAGTTTTCCACTACTCTTCATTCAGCACCAAGGACAAAGCCCTGAAGCAGATGGTGAAGGGATGCCAATAAATGCAAACTGTAAGAGACCATTATTTTAACAATGGCATGAATAAGTGTGCATCTCTCCTTTCGTGTGGGGTGTAGCCATCATTCAGAAGTGTAGTTGATGATCATATGGAGAATACTCAGGTTCAGAGTGATCAGATCATGGATTGCTAATTCATTTTGGATTTTAAATTCTAACTGCTGACGTTGACCTCTAACGGGGTCCAGGTCTTGTAGTGCTTATCTATCCTAAGCAGCAATTAAAACATGAAGCTTATGTTCCAGGTCATAAATCCAGTCTGAGGCTTTCTTACCAGACAGACCTCACACAAGGGCAAGAGGCAAGAGAGTTTAATTCAGATCCAGACCAGGTCAGAATTTCAGGACACAGTCCAGAAGCAAGAAAATCTTAATGACAGCAATTGGCATGAGGCATTCACAGCAGTCTTCTTCTGGCAACCCTGCTGCTTAAATCAGCAATTGTTGCTAACTCCATCTTAGCACAGCTGGTCCCATTGTTCCCACAGATTTACTCTGCTTGGGCCAGCTGGCTCCTGGTATATCCAAGCCCTCCTTTGCAATTCCCCTTCTCTAATGCTGGTGTGTTTGCAGGCTGGGTGGAAGACTCCTGGTCCAGGTCAGAGTCTGCTTTCTCTTGGGTGGGGATTTTGATGGGTTGCTGGCTCTATCACCTTGCCAGGCCTGCCAGCACCAGATCTACCTCTGTCAAAGCTTCCTCTTGTCCTCAGGTGAGTTCATGAAACCAGATCCTGGTAAACAGACTACACAGTTTAGAAACAAAGTATCTGTCAGCCCCACTAGGTAGACCAGACCAGGAAGTCAACTCCACCGAAAGGCTAAAACTACTTTCACTGAGATTGGCTATAATAACTGAATCATGCCAGTCTGGTTGTGCTTTGTCTACTTCCCCTTCTTATATTCCTGTGCATTAGGGAGGTGTCTGCCTGAGTCACTCCCTAATGTTTTCTCACTGTTCTGGGCTTAAAAAAAAAAGCTTCAGATCCTTTTGCCTAGGCAATGGATCTTGCATGTGTCCATCAAGATCATCTTCCTTAATCTCCACAGTATCTCGGGTAGTCATTATTCTTCCATGCAAACATGTTCACCTACTCTGCGGCTCATCTCCCATCAAAAATGCAGCAAGCAAACTGATAATTTTCTAAAGGGGATCAAGGGCCCTCATTACCACTTGCTTTCAGCAAGCAACAAAGACACTCATTCCAGTGTCCGGAGCACCACCTTCCTCCTGTCTTCTGTCTTTTCATTTCTATATAAATTACTCTGTTTTTTAAGCTATATTTGAAAATAGTTAAGATGGTAACAGTGACGATGCATTGTTTTATTTCTGATAAACCTTCTGGGACATTTATCAGAAGGACATCATATACATGCTGAAGATCATCAACATGTACTCTAAGGCCAGTTCTGCTGTGTCAAAAATATTTGTTGGAGAAATTTCCTCTTCTGCCCTGGAGTTTCTAAAAAATATTAATCTCAAAGCTATAAAATGAGGAGTATTTTTCTCACCAAAAGTTTTGTCCACTGGTGAGTTTCATGCATCAGTCAATTATGTCTGCTTATTTCCGTTGTCTTGCACTTTTTTTCCCTCCCAAATGGGTTAGGGTAATCAATCAATAGTTGACAGTTACCTCTGCGAATTTATGCCATAATCCCAACAAAGATATAGCACAAACCGATTACATCCATGGCAGGCAAAAACTTTTCTGACATGAGATTTTAACACTAGTGGCAGGCAAAAAAAAGGAACAAGAACCAGAGTTTGAGATATGGAGTATATATACAAAAAGGTCCCCGTAGTAACATATGGCTGCAAGAGCTGGACCATAAGGAAGGCTGAGAGAAGGAAGAGAGACGCTTTGGAACTGTGGTGTTGGAGGAAAATTCTGAGAGTGCCTTGGACTGCAAGAAGATCAAACCAGTCCATCCTCCAGGAAATAAAGCCAGACTGCTCCCTTGAGGGAATGATATTAAAGGCAAAACTGAAATACCTTATCCACATAATGAGAAGACAGGACACCCTGGAGAAGATGCTGATGCTAGGGAGAGTGGAGGGCAAAAGGAAGAGGGGCCGACCAAGGGCAAGGTGGATGGATGATATTCTAGAGGTGACGGACTTGTCCCTGGGGGAGCTGGGGGTGTTGACGACCGACAGGAAGCTCTGGCGTGGGCTGGTCCAAGAAGTCATGAAGAGTCGGAAGCAACTAAACGAATAAACAAACATACAAAAAGGTACAGTACATTATATTTCTCTTACTGCTTGGATCACATTTGTTTTATATCTCCCAAGCTGTGTATGTGCCCAAATCTTCCTCAGTGTTACAATGAGAAAAATCAGGCAAGCACAGGCAGGTGCAAGACTCACAAAGCAAAAAACTGGCAGTAAAATCTCATCACTAACAGGAAGAGGATACAGGCAGTGATGTATATCTGAAACGTCCTTCAACCAAGTCAGATGTGTGGGTCATCTAGACCAGTGTTTCTCAACCTTAGCAACTTTAAGATGTCTGGACTTCAACCA
Source organism: Candoia aspera (assembly GCF_035149785.1). Taxonomy (NCBI): domain Eukaryota; kingdom Metazoa; phylum Chordata; class Lepidosauria; order Squamata; family Candoiidae; genus Candoia; species Candoia aspera. The sequence continues at coordinate 11,169,023 of NC_086158.1, read as the reverse complement.
ACTTCAACTGTGGAATTCTGGGAGTTAAAGTCCAGACATCTTAAAGTTGCCAAGGTTGAGAAACACTGATCTACAGTAGACTGTAGACAAGCCTGAGACTTCAACTCCCAGAATTCCTAAACTAGAAGTAGAACCTCCAGAATTCCTTGCTAGCATCCCCAGAGGAAATTGACATCTCAATTCAATATTGGCCCACTCCAATACTGTCCTCCTGCCTTATGGCAGTGGCTTTCAAGGTTTCAGGTAATGCAAAGCACATGGTCTACTACTCAGTTATAATTCCTTCCCACATATGTACTTTCTTCTTCCTCAGCTGCTGGAGAGGATATTTGTTAGTGTATATGCACAGATGCAGATATACATGATAGCTATATAAGGAACTAATAGCGATCCTCTACAGATTTGAATTTTCAGTCTGAAGGCATACAGTTATTGAAGTTTAAACCAGTCAACCAATAATGGGGGCAAAGATTTTGGGGCACCATTGATGGAAGCAGTATTTCTTTATCATTATTACCATCTATATGATCAGTCAACTGAAGCTCCAGTTGTAGGTTAAAATGTGCCCACAGGCCCGTGCACACACAATTAATTGGCCCTGCTATCAGAAAGTAAAAATATTGTGAACCTGAAATTCATTATAAACATGCTTTCAGCAGTACTGACGTACCAACCCACCCAATGCTAAATGTGATTTCCAAAAGTAATTAAAATAGCTTTTCCATCTGTCCCATATCTGAAGTAGAAAGATAACTTCACACCATTCATACTTTAAAATAAGCTGCCATCTTCTTCCTTGTGAATAAATTTCCTTTTCTGTTTTCTTGTCCCTTTATTTTATTTTGCAATCCATACATACAGTATATTTCAGGCTAAAAATGTGATGGGTTGATGAAATAAAAGCTAATATGCTCCACTATTCCAATCTCAGCTCACCTTACTGTGTCTCTGTGATTATAATGGTGGTGGCAGCTGGGGTGACTCTCCATCAGGTTTCAAAATCCAGATTCAAGATCAGTTTCTAACCAGAAAAGGGTGGTATGAACATACACTGATACTTTGCCAAATTCACTTTTTCCACAACATGTCTGCAACGATTCTTAACTCCTGGGGGAAAAAAATTAAGATGCCTTTTACTACTGTATTTGCAGCTGCCTGGATCTTAAGAGCACATCTGAAACCTTCTACAGGTCCTCTTGCCAAGACAGATATGGCAGGGCTGGTATCTTGTGTGATGAACACCTTCTTTGGGAAGACACTCCAGCCCTAGGATTTTATGTCACACCATAAAATGTTGGCTTGTCTTTACTATCTCCACGTCCAAAAGAGATGGGGAAGGATGCACTTGGAATACTGTACATCTGCCCAGCTACTACAGTCTGTCCCTTTCATTCCCTTATCAAGCTGGAAAGCAGAGTGTACCTTCCTGCACTGTACAGGGAATTGGACTAGATTACTGTTTTTTAACCTTGGCAACTTTAAGATGTGTGGACTTTAATTCCCAGAATTCTCCAGCCAGCCATGGTGGCTGGGGAATTCTGGGAATTGAAGTCCACACATCCTAAAGATGCTAAGGTTGAGAAACACTGGACTAGTTTTCTAATCTTACATCCTATGATTCTCCAAGCTAGTTTAAGTCAGTGACCTGCCCAACCAACATATGGGCTTGTCCTATTGTCCCCTCCACTTCTCCTGGCCAGAATGTACTTCCCTTCAGATCTTTCCTGCTGGATAGATCATAATGTGTTTACCTTCACTGCTGTCATTCCAGGGCAACTGACAGTGGGAAGAAGTACAGTATTCTTTCTGGCTGGAATGGGATGCAGGTCCAGGTTGCTTAAATTTTCTTTCTTTGGCTGATGGATGGAGCCAGAGCTATTATTGTTGTTTATTCTTTTACTCTTCCTTTATCTGCATCAGCTAATTTTTATTATATGACGACAACAACAACAATAAAGGAACAGTGTCCTTCTCTGTTAGAATTTCAGGATAGGCTGATAGGTCATCCTCTTCTTATACCAGACAAAGGTTCCAGATGGGATATCAGGTATCAAATTTCCCTTTTTGTATTATGCCTGTAATAGATCACCAAGATCCAGGCCTCCCAGCTTTGCAGTACTTTGGGAGGTGAGAGGCTTTTCTCCAGCTCAGTCTCAGTGTGCTTTTGGTTGGCTGGATGAGTGGGTGGCTGGTTGGCTCAATGAAATTATTCTGCTGTATGTGTCTTCTGGGTGTGAGTGTGCATTTCATACACATCTGGGTGCTTCTGTTGTGATTTTATTTTGGGGCCATATGTCTAATGGAGGTATCATCATTGTTTTGCTGGAAGCAACTCTGAACATTAGTTGTGGAGGGTGGGAGAGAGAAAGACAGCCTTAATAAATGCTCCCAATAATTCAATTAATTAAGCTCCATTTCTTGGGTTCCCTGGGAGGAGAGGAAGAGAAAGAGAAAAAGGAAATCATATTCAGCTATGGAGAGGAAAGAAGAGCCCTTGGCTGACAGATGGATAAATACAAACCTAATCAACTGTTATATGATGGAAATGTTCAATGGAGCAATGTTTCAGCTGGTTACTGAATTAATTCATTTTCTGGGCTCACCTAATATGCTCAACCATAAAGTAATCAAATGGCATGGATTTCACAAAATCCTAAACCACCTATTAAAAAAAGAAAGAAAGAAATCAAGGTTAACACTAACCAAGCTTGTGCAAATTCACCTACCAGGTCTTTCCCAAACTTGGTTAAGTGTGTTAGATGAATGGATCCTGCTTATGACTTTTCTTCCCCACTGCAGCTCTTAAAGGTATAAGCATACAATCCGTGTGTGTGTGAGAGAGAGAGAGAAAGAGAGAGAATTTCTCATTCTCTTCTACAGGATTATTTAATTACTAACACTAATACCACCTATTTTAAATCATTGGGATTTTAACCTCCCTTTGAACTAGCTTGATTTGAGAAGACACTTTCTTCTAGGCAATGACAAAGCAAATATGCAGCCTCAAGGATTCAGTATATAAAAGGCTGTGATTATCCACACAAAAGAGAGATGGCAGCTGGTGTTCTAATTGCCCAGGAAGTGGGTTACTAAGCAAGTTTCTCCTCACCCAATTTGCTATTTCCCTCGGGATGTAGCCACACAATTCACTCTCTGCAGACTGCAATCACTCCCACTCAAAGCCCAGTTCAAAACATCTCATTATTTGTAGACCGTTATAATTCCAAATTGACGGACATGGCAAATGCAGGGTCTGAGCAATATTGTCGTCATCATCAACACCATCATCATCATCACAGCAACAGTAACAGCAGTTGCTGCAGCAGGAGCTATAAGTTGGGTATACAAAGCCCTCTGAAATAATCAATCACTGTCCACTACGCAATCAATACACAATATAATGAGATGTTGGACATTCGTAAAAATGTACCTAGGGTACCCTGCTTCATATTTTATTTAGCTTTAAATTGAGCTTTTCTGTGTCTGTGTGTGTGTGCAATTCAAATAGGAATAGCTAGTTACCAAGGAGACACACACACACTCACACACACACCGATGAATCAGAGAGACCAACCGGTGTAAGATTTTGGCATACTGTATCTTCTTAATTCAAGAGACCATAACATTTGAAATGGAAAGGAGGGGGAAGGAGAAGGGAATTTGAGACAAGTCAGAAAGACGTGCCTGCTTCCTTCCACCACCAAGGACAGCCCCGATTGTTTTGCTGGGGAAAGGAATTATCCAGGAAGAGATGTAAGATGTAAATGAATTGAAGTGAGAATTCTCCAGAGCACTCTTTAGTTTAGAATCAGAGGGGGGCAAAGGGGGAATCAACAGGAAATGCAATGCAAGGACAACAACAATCCAGATGGAACTGATTGAAAACAAAGCTGAGAAGGCTCTATTTCTATCCTGGGGTGAAGAACAAAACCATGAACCCCTGGAGAGGGGTCTTAGTTATGCTGCATTCTTGGTCCTTCCATCAAGAAAAGCTGGGTGCTGTTTCTTCCTGCACTTTTCTAGGGAGAGAATGGTGGTGCTGAGATGTTTTTAAAACAAATTCTTTGTTTCAAGTATCGCTAAGAAGAAGCAATGCTGGTTTGGATTCAGTATCGGTTCTCATCAGTCTTTCGAAGGATTCCGATTGCTGTTTGAAATCCTGGCACCGAGCCTCCCTCTGCTTTCCTGTCACTTCCACCCAGTCTCAGCAAATGGCAGGTGAAATGATGGATTTGGCAAAAGAAACCTAATGGAATCCGAAGCCTGATGTTTCTTCCCTGCCAACCACAACATCAGTGAAACATAGAAGAGGCTCAGCCAACTAAAGAAATGTAAACACAGCCGAAGATGAGTGGAGCATTCAGAGATGTGGCAATCCCTGAGAACTTCAGCCAGGCAAAGTTTGACTGAGATCAACTCAGCTCTTCTAGACTCTCCAGTTTCAATGGAGTTTCTTGCCCCCACAAGTGGATTGGCTTTGTTGCTTTTAAGACAGTTCTTGAACTTTTTGCTGTCCCATTTTGTCATATGTTTTTCACCCTCTTGGTTTCAAAACAAATCCTTCGAGACAAACATTTTTGGAATGGTGAGAAAAGCACCAGAACATTCAACCATCTGCATGTGAAGACCTACAAACACTTCCCACATAGCTCGATTTCTCCCTGAAGGTGAAAACTACAGAAGTATGTAGATTAAAGGGAAGATTAAATTTTTCTGCCAGAACCAACTGAAACCTCTATGTTGAAACAGCTGGACCACAGTTGCTAAGGTAACTGATCAATTAAAGATTGTCTAATAAAGTATGGGCAAGTTGAACTGTATGACTGAAGGTCTATAGGACCAAGAGAATGGTTTCATGCTTCAACTGTCTCTAGAATGCTATTACCAAATCAGTATGTAATATGATTCCTAAAATGAGGAAATTAAATGGGAAGGTTAACCATCTTATTTTAGAATTCCAGTTGAGGATGTTTTTTTTAAGGTAACTACTTTCAAAAATCATTATTAGTATTAGTATCATTAACATTATTATCATTATTATTATTATATTGATTTCTGACATGAATTATTCTTAAAACATCAAATTAGCTATAGCACTTAACAACCTCAAACTAGTAACTAATACTATTCGTCAGACTGTTTTTGCAACAGAGGTAAAGGCAATAGGGTAAAGTGTGTAGCTGGAAAATAAAAATAGTCCCATTTTACTAGAGCATATTTTGATATGAATTTGGAAAGAAGAATGTACCCCAAAGGTCAAAACTAGTGATTGTTGAAATAACATAAGAATACTAAGAAGTTTGGATGCAAGGAAAGAGGTGAAACCAAACAGTAGCTAAAAGTGAATCACTAAATCCCCTCAGATTTTTTTAAAGAGATATATTATGCCAACTTCTAGGAGAAAAACTGCAAGATTCGTGTAGGATGTTCCACTTTGTTGTACAAGGCATTTTGAGTACCTTCTGTTTAAAGAGAAATAAGCTTAAAATGTCCTATAAATCCTTCTAATCTTTTGATTGCAATAATATGCTGAGTTTGGTCCATCAGACATTTTTACAGATTTCCAATTTATAGAATTGTATCTTGTACTGGTCAGTGACTGTAATAAAATTGAACTGAACAGAACTGAACATATTATTTTGGTTTGGATGACAGTTATATATTTATGCCATTTATTTGGCTCTCATTTAATGCCTGCAGTGCCATCCTAGGCATTACTCCCAAGTCAGAAATAACTTGCATTAAATTCAGTGGGACCTTATAGCCTGCTCTGAATTCAAGCTAAGAAAGGCATGTTGAGTTCAGTGAGATTTCCATCCCAGCAAGCAGGGCCAGGATTATTTAGCTCTGAATGACATGCACACTTCCATTAGCAATCTTACCAGAAAATATTAATTTAATAATCAGAATCTTCTGCCTTGAACAATGGCTATAAAGTAGACAAGAACCAACCGCCAATTGACATCATTTAATCTTAGCTGAGCAACCACAGTGTAAACTGTAGTCGGTTTGATAGGGGGAATCATCTAAAACAGACTGCGTTTCTAGTTTGTTCCAAGGTCATCCAGAAAGGCAAAGAACTTGAGTTTCCAAGGAAGCCTTGGTTTCCAGCTTACACTGAACATTTGAGAGGCCTACTACCTTGATTTGTTTTGGTTGAAAGTAGAAATGCTTGGATTTTATGGAGGATGTTTCTATGGCAGGATTAATTTTAAAAAATTAAATTGGAATGTTTACATTCTAATTTTATACCACAATAAATCAGCTTTTTACAGTAGCATCCATCTTCTGTTGGATACACTACTTCAGTAGAGGAACAGAATCTGTTTTTTTTATTGCAGCCTGTAAATATTGATACGATTTTTGAATCTGTTGCCATAACCATAAAGTAGGCTCTTTTTTATATACTGATTTTTGGTATGTTGGCCCCTGTATCAGAGTTTGAACACCCACTGACATTCATGCAAGTTTAATGGACACTGAAACTTTATCAACTAACTATCCAGTGAGTTTGCTAGTCCCTCACTAATGAATGCATTACTATTTGAGCTATTACATTCTGGGAGCAGTGACCTAACAATAGCAGGGAAGTTACAAAGTGATGGAATTCTTAGATTTGGCACCATCAGTTTTGGAAGGTTTTACTTGGAAACTGATCCGAAGTGAACATCTGCTGAAGACCAATCAAGATGCATGCTCACCATGTTGTGTGCTATGAGGATGCTCCATGTTTCTGGGGAATGACACGTGGGCCCAGGTCCACTCATCCAAAAAGCAACTTGATCTGGAGTGGAGAAGTGAGCATGCCCAGGATTTGCTCAGGGATCAGGATGTTATTCCAATGGGTTATTTAGGAAGTCTATTCCTAGACTTGTCCTGATGTCTGAAGATGTGAAACCAGGAGAAGCTTCACGTGAGGAAAGGGGGAAATTGCCAAGGTAACCCAACTTACATGGCCCTTCTAAACACGGGTAAAAATCCTTCCTTCCTCCCTCCCTCCCTCCCTCCCTTCCTTCCTTCCTTCCTTCCTTCCTTCCTTCCTTGCTTGCTTGCTTGCTTGCTTTCTTGCTTTCTCTTTTAAAAAAAAAACCTTCCTAAATCCTGATATCGTTCTTCAGGACTGTGAAAAAGGACTCCTTTTTCATCTGGAAAGTTGTGGCTTGAAGGAGGAAACAGACAATATTAAACTGATTGCCAGTTTTAACATATATAAGTTCTACAGAGAAATTTCTTTACTTAGGGAGTAAATTATAATGGCCCAAACCAACCAAGTCACTGTTTGCTTGTTTGTTTAAATGCCTGCCCTAAGCTCTGTCCAACAGAGAAGCTGCTTGTTGTCTTCTGGGCAGAACATGATGCTGCCTCACATTTGGGGAATCATGCACAATTGTCATTGGTCGGGCTCTTGGGTCTTGAAAAGACAGGAGAAGGATATCAAACAAAGTAGAAGGAAGGAGCTGTTTTTTGGCTGAATCCTGCATTCTTTCATCTCCTGTGAGCGTGGAAATTTTTTGTCAACCAAGTGATGAAGGGTGAAGGAGAAATAAGTAAATTCCAAGCTGATAGAGATTGTGTGCCAACACTTAGGGTGCAGGATCTTAAGCAATTTGTACTTAAACATGAGCCTGGAAAGTGCTTTCACTTGGAGACCAGAAAGCAGTTTAATTCTAGGTGTAGTCTGCGTTGTTGAGATATTTAGCACTGTAGAAATATTCAGGTTTTTTTTTTCAACAGGATTCTCTACTTTTTTTGTTACTTTGAACATATTGAGAATAAGCTTCAGGGCTAGAAACAGGTCCTGGAAGTGACCTCCAATCAGTCTCATTTTCATTGCCATTAAAAGAATAGAGTTAAATAACGGCTGTATATGAGAAAACTCATTCTTACCTGATAGTTCCTGGGGTGGGGGAGGACCTAAGTAGATACCTTGCACTTTATGGAGCCATGGACATTGTTAGTTGTGGCTGAATGAGGAAAAAAACACACGCTGGGCTAGGAAAGAAAAGATGATCACTTAGTAAACAATAACTACTTATGCAAAAGTTTACAGCTAATATTATTGGCAGCTAATATTCGCTGAAAAAGCTCACCAGGATGAACTGAGTATGTAAGAGGGATCCCTCTACAGACCAGCATGCCCTCAGATACCTCCTTTGGTGAGCATTATTCTTTTTGGTCTCTTTTAATTAAAATGCATTGAATAGGAAGCTGGCTTGCTGCTAAGCAAAATCTTGAGTAGCATCAGTATAGCATTCTTAGAAAATAAGGCTACCTGTAGCCCAGTTTGGTGCTTAAAAGCATGCCCAGAAACTAAGCAAGTAGTATCATGGAAGATTAAAAGGGATAGCAGGGAACCAACCAGTTTATTCTGTGGTAAACTTACATTTTCATGGAAATATAGAATCCCAGAGTTGGAAAGGCCATTGAATCCAGCTTTCTGCTCAGGGCAAAATTCCAGCCCAAAGCATGCCTCTTGGATGTTAATCAGCTCCATCATCAAATTGCTCTTACCGGTAATTTTTCCCTAACATTCAACTGTATCCCATGCTCTGGATGGTCAAGATCACAGGATTCTTTTATGTGAACTCCTTATTTGGAAATGCAATAAGTGGCCAACCTTGACTGGGCTGTTTCTTGCTTTTGTGGAACTTCTTTCCTGCTGTTCCCCAGTGGGAGATGTCCCTTTAGCATCTTTCAATATAAGCATGCACTTCCGCTTACATGAAACCTTCCAAAATGCTTCTCTTATTTTACCCAGTGTAGGTGCAGGCACTGGGAACAATTAATCAAGGGATATGGACCAGTTTCTCCATGCTACTGAGTTCTTCCCCTCACGTCAGAAGCACTGATGAAGGTGAACTTGGCATTGTCTTGCTTCTCTACTACAAACATGAAGGTTTGCTTAAGGGGACTGATACTGCGTGTTCCCACAGTGCAATGGAGTGGACCAGCACAGAAAGCAGCAGTTTTGCTCTTTATTTTATATTCTCCTCTCATAGTAGAGCTGTCAAATGCATTTTCATGGAACTCTAAGAGAACTAGTGTCAAAAATAGGATATCTGAGCTGAGTTAGCACTGAAATGATAAACTTATGAAGGTCTGGTCAATTATTTCTCAAAATTGTAGTCAGATAAACTGTAAAGTCTTTGCTAAGAAATCTACATTTCAAAATTCAAACTCAGAGAGGAACCTGTTAGAAAATGATAGGCAGGGCATTATTCTTATAGCCTTCCCAACTGTAATTTAAGGATGCTGGTAATAATATTGACCAACTCTTCAGGGGTTATTATAAGAAGGATTGTGATGATGGTGGAACTTTTTTGGGGGTACTTTGTTTATATTTAGGGTAACTAGAATTTAAAACACTTGGACCCAAAGTAAGTTCTTGGAATAGAAGTCACAAACCTGGGATCACATTTGTGTTTTCAGATAGCAAGTTTTTTATTTTATTTTTTGGATTTATATCCTCCCTTTAGTTAAGGGTAGATTGCTTTCCCTCATTTATTTTTCCACACAGTAACAGTCTTGTGAAGTAGGTTCTGTTGAGAGAAAGTAGACTGGATGAGGGTGGACTAGGTTTCTTCAGTGCTAGTTCAACACCTTAACAACTAGACCGCACTGGCCCTCAGTTCAAATTTAAGGGGAGGGTTGGATCAGAATTGTGGTGTGGGGAGAAAAGGTTAGGCAGCCTGATCCCTGTCAGTCTCTTCTACTCCTGTTTAAACAACAAGAAAAAGATGTCAGGGAAAACATTTGTGGATCTTCTTGGGAACGTATAATGTGGTTCTGGATCAGGTAGGAAGCTGATCAAGAAAAAAAAATATATTCCTGGTTTGAAAGGCCAATGAAGCACCAAAGGGCCATGTCAGATCCACTTTTGGCAGGGTGGGGAGTGGGGAGTTCTAGCCCCACTTAGGCATGAAGCCAGCTGGGTGACTTTGGGCCAGTCACTCTCTCTCAGCCCTAGGAAGCAGGCACTTCCGAAATCTTGCCAAGAAAACTGCAGGGACTTGTCCAGACAGTCAGCAGGTGTCAAGACTGACTCAAAGGCACAAATATATATATATATATATATATATTGTGTGTGTGTGTGTGTACACACACGCATACACACACACTCCAAAACACATTTTGGAGACTGAATCTGAAGCACAGCACAGACTAAGTTAATAATACTGATCCAAATAAAGCAATAATCCAATTCAGTGACTAAATCATATATCATGCTTGTCAGCACTAGGCCATTCAAGCATTCACACAATGACAGTCAGGAGCCTAGGATCCTTTAACTGTTTAATGAAGCGAAATGACTAGGACAGAAGTAAAGCTGCGAATGGAGAATTCCGGCTAAAACCTACATTTAAAACTACATTCCCTTGATTGCCTTCCTTTCCCACAAAAGTATGTCTCCCCCCTTTCCCATCCAGGTGGTGTTGCTGGTGCATCTCTACTCACTGGCCTTGATGTGAACCATCATAAATCTGTAGCCATAATAATGCAATTCACACTCCAACTCAACACCCCCTCCCATCTGGCAACAGAGAGTCTAACTCATTGATAAGGAAGTGATGGAAGATGCTCCGATAAGGGGTTCTGTGAACCATCTGATTGGAGGTATCTGACAGTGCTGAACTACTGTTTGTTAAATATGTTCTCCTGGATTAACCCCCAGCTTGCTGGGCTAACACAGTATACTTATTCATAAAACGCAATTTCAAAGCTCAATGGTTGCATTCACAAAACACATGAAACCAACAAACCACATTATGCCCAAGAGGGATAGGTGATCCCAGTTAACACACAACAGCTTTAATTCTATAATTGACATTGGTTATACACTACTATGATTGATCTGACATTTTCCAAATAATCCTGAGAATTATTGTTTGGAGAGAAGGTAATAAATTCTCTGTTGCAGGCTCCAGCCTCATATATTCATAGCAAAAGATAGGAAACCACACAGTCCAGAGTTCTGTGTGGATCAAACATGATTTTGAGCCAAACTACCTATTATACTAAACTCACAGTCATTGCTCTTGAAAAGCATGCAAGATTGACTGAACAAGAACAGCTGCTTTACTAAAGATTCTTTTATCTCCAGTGGCTGAAAAGCATTATTTGCAACAGACCCAGAAATCACTGCATTTTATTTGGAAGACAGAGTTCAATTTAAGAGTTTAATTCTACATCTACATTTAGATGAAGAAACTTGGTTGAGCCTCCCACCCGCCTCTATAGTTTATTTATGGAATTGAATTATTTACATCTCATTTTTCAAATCAACTTTTTAAAGTAGCTCAAAGAAGAAACCATAAAAGGTATAACATAGCTAGAAAAGGCAATATTAAAAGCTACACAAAATGCTAAAATTACACTGCATTATGTATATGTATAAAGAGAACTTCGTGTATCACTCCAGGACTGTTTGAAGAGACCACAAATGTGGTAATACAGTTGGGAAAAAAACCTAACTGGAAGAACTTAGTGGTGTGATAATTGTCATGAACTACTCCACTCACCCTCAGGAATGCATTAGGAAAAAAATAGAATGTTGATATGATATCTAGACATGAGGAAAGATCTACTTAACACTTAAGATGGAATAGAGGAAGCTGGTAATTCCCACAGTAGCTGGTTGGTTTGAGTTAAGCATAAGTAGCAGATTTAATAAATTAAGGTCAAAGCGAGCTATGACATAGCACAATGTCCTAAGAGATCTTGCTGGAGGTTTCATATAAGGTCTGGATGGGCCAGCTGTCAGGAATGGTTTAGTGCAGTGTTTCTCAACATCAGCAGCTTTAAGATGTGTGGATTTCAATTTCCAGGATTCCCCAACCAGTATGCTGGCTGGGGAATTTTGGGAGTTGACACATCTTAAAGTTGCTGAGGTTGAAAAACATTGGTTTAGTGGATTCTTGCACTATGCAGGGAGGTAGACAGATAACCTATGAAATCCTTTCCAACTCATACATTCTATGTCTCTATCTATGAAACCAGACATTCTAGTTTACTCAAAAGTCCAAGAATACTGTTGAATAAACCACATGATCAAAGCTTAGGAGACTGTGCAAACCCAGCCATTTAGGGTAATCACCAACTACTGTATGGTTCAGTTAATGTAAACCTATGTTATAGATTTGCTCACATGCATGCAGACAAAAGAGGAAAAGCTGTACTTCACCAGTAAATGCTCTATATATCGCCATTGTTTGTAGAAAATAATAAAGGCAGGATAGAAAATAAATTAATGAATGAATGGGTTAGGCATGTTGTATAAATGCAGCCACAGAGTTCCCAATTACCAGATAGGGTTTAGAAAGTCTCCTTTGATTCCATTCACCCAACTTTCTTAATCTGGTTACCCAATTAACCCATTTTCTAGGTTCAAACAGTACATTGATATTGATGAGTGACAGATAGATTGACTGCTGCCCTCAAGTCAGTTCTGATTCCTGATGATTGCATGGGACAAGTCCTTGCAGTTTTCTCTGGCATATTAAAGAAGTGGTTTGCTATTGTCTTCTTCAGGGATGATTTTTTATTTCTCAATCTAGGGCTGAGAGAGAGTAACTGGCCCAAAGATATCCAGCTAGTTGTCATGCTTAAGACTGGAATCTGATTCTCCCTTCTTCTAGTCTGGCACTTTAACCACTATACCACCCTGGCTGTCACACTGAACCATAAACAGACTAAATGGGCTATATTCATACAACACATTAAACTATTTAAAACAAACCAAGGTTAACACTAACCAAGCTTTGTATCTTGTGGGAATGCATCTGCTAGGTCTTTACTGACTAATTAAGCCCATTAGGTGAACCCATCCAATATAAGGCAGATCCATACAGAAGACATTTTTCAGCTGGATTTCAACAGTAGAAACTTCATCCTAGTTAAGATGAAGTGGAAGACACCCATAAGGGACTCTTCCCAGTTAAGAAATGGATGCCCCAGCAAAGTGATGTTTGAACAAAGAAAAGGGCTATGGATTGGATCCAGTCGCTGAAAGGTGCTTCAGAGGGCAGACATGACACCTGTCTACAGCACTCTTAAAGCAGCTGCATCATTTCCTGGGATCACACAGCCAATGTAAAGGGCAGTTATGCAATCCTGAGAAAAGTGTGGCTGCTTTAAAGTGTTGCAGCCAGGTATTTCATTCACACTCCTGGATGCTCTGAAGTGCGTTTAGGAGATCAAAGCCAAAGCATTGCAGAGTCCTTGAGAAGAGTGCTTATTCAACATCTCAGGCAAAACAGCTCTTTGTATGAGCATTTGCTCTACAGCGCACACATGATTTACCGCCAGAGAAGAGGAGTTATCGCATTGACCATCTTCTCTGAGAGAGTGATACTCTGCTTCCACTTACATAACCTCCAAGTGCTGGATAAATCAGGAGGAAGACTTTTCTTTGAATGTGCTTGGGAATAAGTGTGCTATAACACTTCTTGTTAAAGGGGGCTCCATAAAGATTATAGGGCCGCTCTGTTCCCCTTGCTTCTCCGTCTTGATCCATCTGACTTAATCTATACCATTGGGGGATGAAGTACATATTGGCTTGGCTTCAAAATAAAAGAGGCTTTAAAGAATCCATCTCTTGGGAACAATGTTGCCTGGAAAATTGGGTGAGAAATTAGGGAAAGAAGTGTCTTCTCTTCACAACAGATGTTGGGTAGTATATCCTGATTCAGACATTTATTTTATATGGCAGTCTCTGACATTTGGTCACTAATGCTTTTTGCCTCCCATAATTCAGGCAAAATAATTTTGTCACAAATAGATTTATCACGATCACCCAAGGAGATGCCGAAGTCCTGCAGCTGCTGAGCAACTCGCCTGCATTGCTCATTCAGACACTGAATGCAGAGCTCTTTGAAAAGAAGTCACTGCAGCAGATAAAATGTTGAACCTTCCTTTGAGACATCTGGATATTAATCCTAGTTAAGCCAGGAGGGTGAACAAACTGCATAGTGGGCAGCTATTAGTCCCAGAGCTGTATATCAGCCTCAGGTCCCCTTCCATTTCCTCCCTCTTTGTGGTGGGAAACATATAACTATTGTATAAATCTTTAAAACACACAAACACACAAACACAAAGCCCACACTACCAGAAATGCAAATCCCATCCACATGTGTGACAGGACCCCACTCACATTACAACCCTCAGCTTCCTAAAAAAAGTTAAGTGTGACCCTTGGCCACCAAAAGATTGTCCACCACTGCTTTTGTCTTTGTCGCTATTTGCAATGGACATGCAGTGTGTGCCATGCAGAGGATCAGGTTCACGTCTGTTGTGCCTATCCCAACATCTGCAGTAAATTAAAAGGCAATCGATGAAAGTCCTATGTGAACAGGCCAAACTTCCCATCTTAGAGCATCCATGACCACATAGAGAAAGCTATATCAGAACTTGGGAAACTATCCCTATCTAAAGACAGTTGCAGATCTCTATCTCTCAGCACCGTTCTCTTTTTTTTAATCAAATAATTGTATTAAGATTACAATTGAAAAAGTAAAAACTAATACAAACAACAAAAATATAAAGAGAAAAAGAAAAAAGAAAATGCAGGAAAAAAGAGTAAAGAAGTAACTTCCCCTTTTATCATGACAAGTGCAAACAATTTTAGTAAATTATTGCTATCCCTTAAGATACAACAAATGCACTCTTCTACCCATAACTCATCTCTTAACTATTAGCAAAATCTTAAAGCCTTGTCATTCATACCTAGTCGGCAAAAGTCCATTAAAGATACCAGAAATAACTACATAATTATTTTAACCTTGATCAAATAGGATGACTCTGTATTCCTTCCCCATTCGTTTAACAGTCTTAGATTTTGATCCTTAAAAATAGTGTCCTCAGTCTTGATTTCTTGTCATCTTCTCTTTGTGTCCTCTCAGCAAACCCTTCAGAGATCAGAGATTTAACAGTTCTCTTTTGTAAATCCAGGAAAAAAATTATCTAAATCACTCTTCTGAATTAATACTTGTACTATATATCCTTTTCAAATATCAAGGCATCAATCAGTTTCATTTGTATATCCAGTGTGTCATCCTTTTGTGAATCATTCCTATAGCTTAACTAGTTTAAATCCACATTCACATCAATTTCAATTTTATCCAGTATAACTTGTTATTCTTCCATAACAGTATTTTCCCACCATCCATCTATGATGTTAGATATTCTTAAAATTAATTCTCAGACCATGTAATGGTTGCCTATTCTAAAACACAATCAGACTCATGAGCAGGATCACAAAGATATCTGATTTATTAAAGAATAGTATGCAGGATCACAAAGAAAGCTGAGAATGAAAAAAGCACACCAAATGCAAACTAAAAACCCTCGGTACAAATGAGATCCCTCCCCCCGTAGAATCTTCCCAGGCTCACAATCCCAGGTGCTCCTAACGGCTTCTGATGGTCCGCGGGAAAAGTCCTTGAGCTGAACACATAACCCAAACACATTCCATTGAAACAACCACAGATACAGAGCTTGGCACAAGGATTCACAGCAGCTCCCTCCCAACAGAAACGTACGTCAGCACCATGGCATGTGAAACATTACAATGTACAGTGCACATTGAAACAGTGAACATGACAGTCCATGAGTCCCAAATCTCCATAAAAGCATCTGCTGTTAAATTTTTTGTTCCATTTTGTATTAACATGTCTAATTTTAAGAAATATTTAGTTTCCTCTGGTTCCCTCTAGTGTCCAACATTCAAAGTCCCTTCTTATCTTTCCAGCAAACCCAAATAATTACAGTTTCCCATGGGAAGGATTATTATATTTAATTACAAATTCTCATTTCAAAACCATCTGGACTCTTAGTCCATTTTTAAATTTCCAAAATCAACACTTTGACATGGTTTTTTCTTTTTTTGCTCCTTTTGCTATTTATTCCCCCCACCAAAATACTATTTTTATAAATCCTTAAACTCATATTTTAAACTTCTTTTGCAAAGGAGAAGGAAACTCACACAATTTCCTTGCTCACCCAGTTTCCTTGCCATTGTGAAGGTTCTTAATATTTCAAAAACAGTAAAAAAATAATTCCAAAGGTGATTAAGAAATGAGGCTCAGTCAAACTTTTTGTGCATAAAAAATCCGGTGTTACGACTGTAAGCTAAGATGGAGTCCCTGATTCCCAGCTGCACAACTCAGAAACCTGTGATCTACTCACAAGGAGTGGCTGTACAGAGTACACATAGGTTATCTCACATTCTCTCCTTGCTCCAGAGAGATTTCACTGGTCCAGA
Source organism: Candoia aspera (assembly GCF_035149785.1). NCBI lineage: Eukaryota > Metazoa > Chordata > Lepidosauria > Squamata > Candoiidae > Candoia > Candoia aspera. Next base: position 11,152,765 of record NC_086158.1, on the reverse strand, counting down.
TCCTGCATCCAGCTGCGATCTCCGCTGTAGACGCCATCTCATTCAAATAGGGACATCTAACTTGCCATGAATCATCACTGGAAGTCTCTCAGCACCATCCTCAACTGGAGATGCTACATAGAGCTACAGTGACTTCAGTAACAGCTGGACAGACATGAGTATCCCATTCCTGGCCTACATCATTCTCCCCAAACCGTCCAGCACCAGCACCATGTCAAGTACAGATTCTGGGAGTTGTCATCCAAGACCCCATGTTAAAGTCAACTGGTAAAAGCTTTGCCTATACTGTTAGGATGCTGCAAAGGCTGGTACTCTAAGGTACATCCATGTCCTAACTACCAGGAAACACACTGAGACAATGACTTGGTCTCTAATATTTATTACTAGTACTTAACAAGAATCCTAACAAACTGAGGAAGCGTGGGAAAAACCCAGCCATATAAACCCCAAAGGTTAAGGCGGTCCCGATCTGTGTCTCTTTGAATGGCTGAACAGTTCCTCAGTGCTACGCATGCGCTTGACAGTCTGGGTGGGAGCCCCCTGCTCGCCATCCTTACTCATGACAATCCAGAACTCAAGGATATATTTACATTTGTAGGCAGACTCTGTTTAGATTTTCAGGCAAATGCATGGAGGTTGGAGGGGGAACCAGCAGGAAGGATCTCTATTCTCCTCTTCCATGTTCAATGGAAGTGTGAAAAGACTGATGTGCAGCAATTTAATGAGATTGACTCAATTGTTGGGAAGATAGATACTAAACCATTCCTGTCTATCTTACCTTCAGCCCCTTAGAGATAGCGAGCTACAAATGCAATGAAGCTATCATTTCATAAGCATGAAAATGATCCGTGAAGCTAGGCAGCTGCCTTATGTACATTGTCTACATTAACTTGCGCCAGCTCTCCAGAAAATCTTCTTCAGCCTTACTTTCAGACTCCAGCATAGGCCCTGATGTGAGTCCACTTTCCAATGACTGCTCACATTGAGTCACTGCATATTACAGAGCCAGTTTGGTTTAGTTGTTAAGGCAATGGGCTAGAAACCAGGAGACTGTGAGTTCTAAGGTGACCTTGGGCCAGTCCCTCTCTCTCAGCCCAAGAGCCAATCAGGCATAGTAGGAGAGTTCTAGTCCCGCCTTAGGCATGAAAGCCGGCTGGGTGACCTTGGGCCAGTCCCTCTCTCTCAGCCCAAGAGCCAATCAGGTGTGTTATGAGAGTTCTAGTCCCGCCTTAGGCACAAAGCCAGCTGGGTGACCTTGGGCCAGTCCCTCCCTCTCAGCCCAAGAGCCAATCAGGCATAGTAGGAGAGTTCTAGTCCCGCCTTAGGCACAAAGCCAGCTGGGTGACCTTGGGCCAGTCCCCCTCTCTCAGCCCAAGAGCCAATCAGGTGTGTTATGAGAGTTCTAGTCCCGCCTTAGGCACAAAGCCAGCTGGGTGACCTTGGGCCAGTCCCTCCCTCTCAGCCCAAGAGCCAATCAGGCATAGTAGGAGAGTTCTAGTCCCGCCTTAGGCACAAAGCCAGCTGGGTGACCTTGGGCCAGTCCCCCTCTCTCAGCCCAAGAGCCAATCAGGTGTGTTATGAGAGTTCTAGTCCCGCCTTAGGCACAAAGCCAGCTGGGTGACCTTGGGCCAGTCCCTCTCTCTCAGCCCAAGAGCCAATCAGGTGTGTTATGAGAGTTCTAGTCCCGCCTTAGGCACAAAGCCAGCTGGGTGACCTTGGGCCAGTCCCTCCCTCTCAGCCCAAGAGCCAATCAGGCATAGTAGGAGAGTTCTAGTCCCGCCTTAGGCACGAAAGCCAGCTGGGTGACCTTGGGCCAGTCACTCTCTCTCAGTCCAACTCACTTCACAGGGTTGCTGTTGTGGGGAAAATAAGAGGAGGAAGAAGTATTAGGGATGTTCCCCGCCTTGAGTTATTTATAAAAACAACAAAGGCGGGATAGAAAATAAATAAATAAATAAAATCTGTGGTGGACCAGAATGGGTGTTTCCAGATTTACAATATTCAACAATAGTGATGTGCATTCTTCTACCTGAATTCCATTTTCTGGCATTCTTGGAATTGGTACCAGATTTTTGCTGTGCAATGTGTGTGGGTGTGTCCTGTGCTTGCACTCAGTCATATTCCACCCTCCTCCCTGACAAGATCTTCCCAATGACTTTGGGATTCTTCCAGTATTATTTTCTTTCAGACATATTAAGTCATTATAATTTAAAACATAAACATTCCATCAAGCTACAATTGACTCCTGGCAATTGTTTATATTGGCAATATAGAAATGGTTTACTATTGCTTTTTACCAGGATTGTGTTTGTTTTTGTTTTACCTCCCACCTAGTCAACAACCTTGGCATGATCCAGTGATCTCCCATCCAAGTACTAACCAGGTCTGACCCTGCTTAGCTTCATGGATCATCTAAATGTCTGGCTCTAGTCTTGGCTCGATTCTTTTTGACGTGGGAAAGGAAGATGGAAGGAAAAAAAACAGATTCACTTACCTAAAGCTCTGACCTTCTGATCTGCCAGATTAAAAAAAAAACATTCATTTCTGCCAAAGGAGTCTTAAGACTCTAATTCAGAAGAATGAGCTGATAGCAGCTTAGTAAAGCACTGTACTAGGCACAGTAGCCACAAGAGTGTCTGCCTCTGAAAATCCAAGCTTAACCTCTTCCCCATCTGACGTCTGATGCAACTGGAATATTAAAAAGGCCCCTTTGCATCCACTTCTGCAATTATGCTTTATGTCTTTGACCTCCTTGAGGGATGTTCCTTTCTACAACTGCTGAATGTATGATTTTAAAGCTGGGACTGAAGAAACATTAACCATTACTAGGTCTGTCAATGCCTACTTATTAGAAGATCACCTTGGTGTCTCCCTCATTCTGGCATGGAAGTGTTTGTCAGGCTAGCTTGCTTTTACAAAGGAAAGGCAAAAGGATTTAAATAACATCTGTAGAGAAGAACATAAAGAAAATTTGCTACGGTTTTCTATGGCATTAAATCTGAGTGATCCTCCAAAATAGACTTCAGCATGGTATGGACAATAGCACTGAAAAAAATTCACTGGTAATATCTTGCCTTCCTCTGATCAAAAATATATAGTGGGGGGAGATGTTTGTGGAAGATACGTTTGTGAAAGTTGTGAAAAATAGCATATATTTCTGAAATTGGCATGTGAAAAAGCATATATTAGAAGTGTATTTTTAAAAGCATGTATTACTGGCATAAAAAAGCTAACTTTGGAGACATTTAGGTTAAAATACTTGCCTCCAAGTGATTTATGTCAAAGAAAATGGTGGGAAATTCATGCTATAAAGACTTTAGAGGAAATTGCTTTAAAAATAGGATATTGGGAAGTGTTACATTACAAACCAGGTATTTTAGGGAAGTTGCTTACAAAAGCTCTGTATCTGATGAATGGCAGATTTTTTTAGATAGATCTTTTTTTAAAAAAATAATAAAATAACCTTCTGGAACCAAATACACCCTTCACAATGTGAACATTAAAACAAAAGATTGGTACTACCTGGCACAGCCATACCTCTAGATCAGCATGTCATCTACAGGAAAATGCTTACCTTGACAGCCCAATACCTGATCTATGATCTTCTATCAAAATATTTATTTTCCCCAGTCCTTTTAAATCTCTCCTTTCTTCCATAAAAAAAGACCACAACATTGTTTACAACAGTTGTCAGCTGACATTGCTTGTGAATCCCTATATTTGGACTGTCACATCTAGGTTTAACTACACAGTCCAAAAAGGAACAGCTAGCGATATTTGATTTGATTTGATTTGATTTGATTTGATTTGATTTGATTTGATTTGATTTGATTTGATTTATACAGCTGACCATCTCACATATGTGATTCTGGGTGGCTACAACATTAAAACCAAAATAATACCAGAATTTTTTTTAAAAAATCATACAAGCATTAAAATATTAAAACAATTTAAACCATGTCATACTATCAATGGGAGAGCACAATCAATTCAGGAACAATATAACCATTTTAGAGGCTCCACCTTCAGCAAAGAATCGTTACCTTGTCGTGGTGCTGGAGCTTGAGCACCTCAATGATGCCATGAGCTAAACCGTGAAGGGCCACCCAAGACGGGAAGGTCATGACAGAGAGGTCAGACTAAATGCGATCCCTGGGGAAGGTAATGGCAACCCACCCCAGTATTCTTGCCGTGAAAACTAAATGGATCACTACAACCAGAGATATGTCGGTATACCATCGGAAGATGAGACCCCCAGGTCAGAAGATGGTCAAAATGCTACTGGGGAGGAACAGAGGATGAGCTCAACTAGCCCCAGACGTGATGACGCAGCTAGCTCAAAGGACGGCTAGCGGCCGACGGTGCTGGTGGTGAATGGCGAATCCGATGTTCTAAGGATCAACACACCATTGGAACCTGGATTGTCAGATCCATGAGCCAGGGCAAATTGGATGTGGTTATTGGTGAGATGTCAAGATTAAAGATAGACATTCTGGGCGTCAGTGAACTGAAATGGACTGGAATGGGCCACTTCACATCAAATGACCACCAGATCTACTACTGTGGACAAGAGAACCACAGAAGAAATGGAGTAGCCTTCATAATTAATAGTAAAGTGGCTAAAGCAGTGCTTGGATACAACCCAAAAAACGACAGAATGATCTCAATTTGAATTCAGGGCAAGCCATCTAACATCACAGTGATCCAAATATACGCCCCAACCACAAATGCTGAAGAAGCTGAAGTAGAGCAGTTCTATGAGGATCTGCAGCACCTACTGGACAACACGCCTCAAAGAGATGTTATTTTCATCACGGGAGACTGGAATGCTAAGGTGGGCAGTCAAATGACACCTGGAATTACAGGTAAGTATGGCCTGGGAGAACAAAATGAAGCAGGACATAGACTGATAGAATTTTGCCAAGACAATTCAACAAATTGCATAACAAACACTCTCTTCCAACAACCTAAGAGACGGCTTTATACATGGACTTCACCAGATGGACAACACCAAAATCAGATTGATTACATCCTTTGCAGCCAAAGGTGGCGGACATCTGTACAGTCGGTAAAAACAAGGCCTGGAGCTGACTGTAGTTCAGATCACGAACTTCTTCTTGCACAATTTAGGATCAGACTAAAGAGATTAGGGAAGACCCACAGATCAGCTAGATATGAGCTCACTAATATTCCTAAGGAATATGCAGTGGAGGTGAAGAATAGATTTAAGGGACTGGACTTAGTAGGTAGGGTCCCGGAAGAACTATGGACAGAAGTTAGCAGCATTGTTCAGGAGGCGGCAACAAAATACATCCCAAAGAAAGAGAAAACCAAGAAGGCAAAATGGCTGTCTGCTGAGACACTAGAAGTAGCCCAAGAAAGAAAGAAAGCAAAAGGCAACAGTGATAGGGGGAGATATGCCCAATTAAATGCAAAATTCCAGAGGTTAGCCAGAAGAGATAAGGAATTATTTTTAAACAAGCAATGCGCGGAAGTGGAAGAAGACAATAGAATAGGAAGGACAAGAGACCTCTTCCAAAAAATTAGAAACATTGGAGGTAAATTCCAGGCAAAAATGGGCATGATCAAAAACAAAGATGGCAAGGACCTAACAGAAGAAGAAGAGATCAAGAAAAGGTGGCAAGAATATACGGAAGACCTGTATAGGAAGGATAACAATATCGGGGATAGCTTTGACGGTGTGGTCAGTGAGCTAGAGCCAGACATCCTGAAGAGTGAGGTTGAGTGGGCCTTAAGAAGCATTGCTAATAACAAGGCAGCAGGAGACGACGGCATCCCAGCTGAACTGTTCAAAATCTTGCGAGATGATGCTGTCAAGGTAATGCATGCTATATGCCAGCAAATTTGGAAAACACAAGAATGGCCATCAGATTGGAAAAAATCAACTTATATCCCCATACCAAAAAAGGGGAACACTATAGAATGTTCAAACTATCGAAAGTGGCACTCATTTCACATGCCAGTAAGGTAATGCTCAAGATCCTGCAAGGTAGACTTCAGCAGTTCATGGAGCGAGAATTGCCAGATGTACAAGCTGGGTTTAGAAAAGGCAGAGGAACTAGAGATCAAATTGCCAATATACGCTGGATAATGGAAAAAGCCAGGGAGTTTCAGAAAAACATCTATTTCTGTTTTATTGACTATTCTAAAGCCTTTGACTGTGTGGACCATAACAAATTGTGGCAAGTTCTTAGTGGTATGGGGATACCAAGTCATCTTGTATGCCTCCTGAAGAATCTGTATAACGACCAAGTAGCGACAGTAAGAACAGACCACGGAACAACGGACTGGTTTAAGATTGGGAAAGGAGTACGGCAGGGCTGTATACTCTCACCCTACCTATTCAACTTGTATGCAGAACACATCATGCGACAAGCTGGGCTTGAGGAATCCAAGGCTGGAGTTAAAATCTCTGGAAGAAACATTAACAATCTCAGATATGCAGATGATACCACTTTGATGGCTGAAAGTGAAGTGGAACTGAGGAGCCTTATGATGAAGGTGAAAGAAGAAAGTGCAAAAGCTGGTTTGCAGCTAAACCTCAAAAAAACCAAGATTATGGCAACCAGCTTGATTGATAACTGGCAAATAGAGGGAGAAAATGTAGAAGCAGTGAAAGACTTTGTATTCCTAGGTGCAAAGATTACTGCAGATGCTGACTGCAGTCAGGAAATCAGAAGACGCTTAATCCTTGGGAGAAGAGCAATGACCAACCTCAATAAAACAGTTAAGAGCAGAGACATCACACTGACAACAAAGGCCCGCATAGTTAAAGCAATGGTGTTCCCCGTAGTAACATATGGCTGCGAGAGCTGGACCATAAGGAAGGCTGAGAGAAGGAAGATCGATGCTTTTGAACTGTGGTGTTGGAGGAAAATTCTGAGAGTGCCTTGGACTGCAAGAAGATCCAATCAGTCCATCCTCCAGGAAATAAAGCCAGACTGCTCACTTGAGGGAATGGTATTAAAGGCAAAACTGAAATACTTTGGCCACATAATGAGAAGACAGGACACCCTGGAGAAGATGCTGATGCTAGGGAGAGTGGAAGGCAAAAGGAAGAGGGGCCGACCAAGGGCAAGGTGGATGGATGATATTCTAGAGGTGACGGACTCGTCCCTGGGGGAGCTGGGGGTGTTGACGACCGACAGGAAGCTCTGGCGTGGACTGGTCCAAGAAGTCACGAAGAGTCGGAAGCGACTAAACGAATAAACAACAACAAGAGGCTCCACACCACCACTACCTTCAGACCTTTCTAGAAGACCAGCAAGGTCAGGGCCAGTCTGACCTCAGGGGCATTGAGACTTGCAAGATTGATGTCAGCCCTCCAAGGCAGACCAAACTTGGAAACCAAAGACACACAAGCTAATACTACTTTTATTATAAGGTTATAGTAACAGAATCTTGCCAGTCTGAATGGCTTCTCCCCTCCCTCCCTTTATCTGCATGAGAACTAGGCAGGGTCCTGTCTGAGACACTTCTCAAATTACATTTCTGCCCCAGACTCAGATTTCTTTTATCTGACCGCTGTCTTGGTTGTGGCTCTTCCTCCTATTCCTCAAGGTTATTGTTCACCTTGTGAGGAAGTCCAGACAAGAAGCGCAGCCAGGAGTACCAGTTCTATCTTTACTGTAAGGTTACATTCACAAAACCTTGCAAGTCTGAAAGTACCCCTCCTGTCCCTCACTTTTACTCTCTGGAAAACTAGGGAAGGTCCCTTCTGAGACATTTTCGCCACCCCTCCCTTCAGACTCAAATTTCATTTATCAGACCGTTGTCTAGGCTGCAGCTCTTCCTCCTGTCCCCCAAGGTCATTCCCACATACCATTACAGTTATTCCTTCTGCCCGTAACATTGGCTTCTGCTCCTTAGATCAGTAGAAGTTTTCTGCTTGCCTCCAGGTCATTAAAGCAATGATCTATGCATGTGTGATGCCACCAATTATGGGTTACCCCTGAATGTCATCTTATGGGTTCAGCAAGGTAGAATGGCACAACTGGTGATAACCATCCCTGTCTAACTACTGCAACCAGCTGGTCAGTGCCACTTGGACCTCCACATGCATGAGTGTTTACATTCACCCTTAATAATGTCTTATACTCTATGCTTTTAATTATATTATTTCCTTGGAACATTTCTAGTAATTGCTTTCTCAGGCAGCCTATAACTGTTTAAAAATTACAGCCTTATAGGAAGAGAGCTCTACAGTGCTTATCTTATAAGATAACTAAGTGGCCATCCCGACTTGGACAGCTCATCAAGTGTTGTGCATAAGGGCAGCAAGCAATAATTAGTGTGCAAACATATGGCCTATCTCTGCCTCTTGCTCTTGAATTGTAGCTTTAAAAAAAAAAGGCCATGCTGAGACTTAACATCTGTCTCTTGCTTCAGCTGCTGTGCAAAGGACAGTGAGCAGTAGGCAGAAGATGCCTGCAATGTTTTCATAGGACTTCTGTTGCTAGGGCAACTGCCTCCTTGTTATCTGTATCTTGTCTACATCCGTCTCACTTGGGCATTTGCACTCAAGAGTTGAGCATATGTCAGATCTTAAGGAGCAAGACAGAAAAGGAAACCATGTAAAAATACACAATTAACATAAATGAGACTTCATTCCTCCCTTTCCGGAATCTGTTATATATACAAGTTGTTGTTATTGTTGTTTTAATCCTTTCAATCGTATCCAATTCACAGAGACTGCCTGGACAAGTCCAGGCAGTTTTCTTGGCAAGGTGTTTCAGAAATGGTTTTCCATTGCCTGCTTCTTCCTAGGGCTGTGGGAGACAGACTGGCCCAAGGTCACCCAGCAGGCTTTGTGCCTAAGGCAGGATTAGAACTCCCGGTCTCCCGATTTCTAGCCTGATGCCTTAACCTCTACACCAAATTGGCTTTCTATATACAAAACTCAGCATAGTTTTTTTCCTGAAGCAATCTAACATATTCCCAGGCACTCTTGTTAAAATCCTGTTACGGTTTTAGGCATGACCATTAAATATGAGGCCTGAAAAAAATCCCAAACTGCTTCTCATACTGCCCAGGATTCAATTATACTTTAGGTATCAATTTAACATCTATTGCCATTATGTCAATTTCTGGAATATATTTATTTTGTCTTACCAGGTAACTGATATTTCTCCTAGTAATCTCTTGATCCTATCAGATTAATGGAATAATTTTATTAACAATGTAACATTTAATTTAATATAATTTAATGGAAAGATCATTTTTACTTTACCTTATTATTAAACTGATTAATTATGTGTGATAAAGGCATAATAATTGTCTACTACAAGTTCCAGGTTCCTAGATAATCTAATTTTAAAAAGTTATACTGTATGTATTTTGCTTCCATAGATACTCTATGGATTGTTAATTGTTAACATATGGCAACAACTATTAGAAAAGGTTTTAAAATAAAATAAACACTGAACAATTTTCTAACTCCTGTATAAGCTAAAGGGAGTTTGCCTAGGTTGACAATCATTTTATTCATAACTTATGAACAAGAACATTTATGGTAATGAGTTGATATTTTAGTTAATACTCATTTTAAGAAGCCAGCTATAGCTAGCTGCATCACTGAACTGAAGCTATATATTCCATGTAAATGACAATCTTCTGAATTAATCTACATTATCTGTTGATTGAAGCTTCAACCAAATATGATAGACATCACATTTACCTTGGCCAATATGTTACTGAACAGGGGAGTAAAGATGGGACAATCACAGAAATAGTTTTGAAAGTACTCTTCTGTGTTTACAGAAGTTAAAAAGTTGAAATCATCTAGGTATTCAGTTCCTTAATTATTTTTATAAATATTTCAAGTAGAATTAAGAAAAATCATGTTTCTGTTGGAAAGCTGCCTATCAGTTATGGTGCAGGCCAGATTTCCTTCCTCTGTGGGAATTTTTTACAAGTTATTTTCCAAGTCACATTGTTTCCTTCTAGCCTACTCTCTAGGGCTGGATGATGTTGATGATGATGATGATGCTATTTGTTCAATCGTGTCCAATTCTCGGCAATTCTATGGACCAGCTCTCTCCACTCTGTCTAATCTTGTATATCTCCTTTTAGTTGTTTAATGCTTTGGCTGGTGTTGACTTTGATGGTGAAGCTTTGATCATATAAGCCATCAAAGTAGATTCACAAATCAAAGTTGGGGATGCCTCATATCTTTTCTATTGTTCTGGGGTTGTTACCAAAAATATACCATGATGCAATTTCACTTCCATATAAGGAGAAAGAGGGGGAGAGTGGCTGTGTGGTGTGATGGGGTCTCTAACTTTGGTCTGAGCAGCCAGTCAATTTTACCACTCCTTTAAGTCCTCTGCCTATGGGAGCTCTTGGGCAGAGGTGAGGCTGACTTTGCTCTGAATTTCATTCACTTTCTCAGCTTTCAGTTTCTTTACTCAAGTTTTAACTCCTTTTTCTCTTTTGCTGGGGAATGTCTGTAGGTTGAGTCACGGCAACTGGATTTCTTCCTTTTTGGTTGAAACGTTTCGCTGCTTGTCTGAGACTGAAGAAGCTGCTTGGACAAGCAGCAAAACATTTCAACCAAAAAGGAAGAAATCCAGTTGCCATGACTCAACCTACAGACAATTCCACCTGGATGACTGAGAATCTTCACCAACATTTTGCTGTAGAATATTTCCCTTCCATGCTACTCCTGCCAAAACAACTGGGAATTCAATTCACTTTAAGCACTCTGAATATGGGCACTTTACTTATTTATCTTGCTTGAGGTCAACAATTCAGATGATATTTTGTGTATGTTTCTTGATAATATTTTCTTGGCTACTGTAACTTGCTTATTACAGAGTGAAGGGATAGAGACTTGTTTATTTACACAAGATTTCCATTGTTTTTACTGAACTATGGTTAACAAATGAGATCAGGTAACTACATTAACATAACTCCAAGATGCATATAGAGAAAAAAAAAGATATAGAAAATACAAAAAAGATCTACTAGAATGTAAATAGACAGGTACTGTACATGTACAAATTGACCATATATGTAATATATACCGTATTATAGACTATTGCTATCGCAGTAAACCATAAAATCCAAATTTGATAAAATTGTGGTACCTGCCTCATTATTGTCTCATTATTTTAACTTTGTCTCATTATTTTAACTTTTTTTTTTTAATGAGGCAGTTGAAGAGGCCTTGTTAATCCACATCCCAATTGTTACGTTATCTGGAGTTTTCAAATACTGGGCAATTATTATTTTGGCTGCTAAAATTAAGTAGGTAAGAAGTTCTTTATTTTTAAGCTTGAGGTTTGGTCCTGTAAATAAATGCAGGGCTCCTAACTCTAATTCAATTCACTTTCAGCCCTCTGAATATGGGCAAACCACCTTGGCACATAGCCTTAGGTCAAATCTAATTTTAAATTCTGTGTGATCAAGGCAAGTTGAAGTCTCTGGGCAATTGATGAATGGGTGCCAAGCTAACACTTATAGATATTGGGCAAGACTTTTAATATAGGTAGCATAAGGCAATGAATGCTACTTTCTGGTGCCAGTCTTTCTCTGTGGCATTGTATCTCAACTAACATAGTTAATTAATGTTAGCTAATTAATTTTGCCAGCAAACCATAATCCTGACACAGCCAGGTCCTACCAGTGAAGGTGGAGTCAAGCTTGTCAACTAGTTGCATTAACCCTCCTGGCAATCCAGAAAACTCAGAGATCAGAGGTAGGAAAGCTAGACAACCTTTCAGTGGCATGTCAGTGGACATTTTTCAGGATTATGCCAACCTGGCACCTTGGAAGGGAAGGTGGAAAAGTAGAAGCTTACCTTTTAAACAGTTTTAAAAGATTTTTTTTTTAATTCTTTTAAGTTGGCACAGGCTACTTGCTACATTGGATCAGCTCATGCTTTTGGCTGGATCATTTTGGAGGTTGCTGTGCTGATTGTTTTTCATCCCCTACCCCAAAATCTAAAAGGAGTATTTCAAAAACTGTAGTGAAGTCCTTGAAGATGTCCAGCTGAAACTTAACAGTTAATATTGTCTAATGGATCTATCATTCCTCCTACTTTCTACCCATTTGGGGGGGGGGGGGGAATGAAGCAGCTGCAGGTTTGTAATGCTTCTCCATTAAGGCTAAAAGATTTTTTAATAGCATCTCAAAGTGGTTTAAGCCTCAAATTGAATCAGTTTGCCTTCAAATCTCGAATCACAATCTCAAATTGAATCATGCCCTCATTGAAACTTGAATTTCTTATTTGAATTAAATCAAGGCTTCTAATATCCACTCCTGCAACCCTGAAAGTTGCATTCACCCATGACTTGGTAGAGTACATTAGACTCTTGGTTAACCGGCACCCATGGGGATTGGTAGATGCAGGACAAATGTAGTTTCTGGTTGCTTGTGAGTTACTTTGTTGTTTATTTGTTTAGTCGCTTCCGACTCTTCGTGACTTCATGGACCAGCCCACGCCAGAGCTTCCTGTCGGTCGTCAACACCCCCAGCTCCCCCAGGGACGAGTCCGTCACCTCTAGAATATCATCCATCCATCTTGCCCTTGGTCGGCCCCTCTTCCTTTTGCCTTCCACTCTCCCTACCATCAGCATCTTCTCCAGGGTGTCCTGTCTTCTCATTATGTGGCCAAAGTATTTCAGTTTTGCCTTTAATATCATTCCCTCAAGTGAGCAGTCTGGCTTTATTTCCTGGAGGATGGACTGGTTGGATCTTCTTGCAGTCCAAGGCACTCTCAGAATTTTCCTCCAACACGACAGTTCAAAAGCATCGATCTTCCTTCACTCAGCCTTCCTTATGGTCCAGCTCTCGCAGCCATATGTTACTACAGGGAACACCATTGCTTTAACTATGCGGGCCTTTGTTGTCAGTGTGATGTCTCTGCTCTTAACTATTTTATCGAGATTTGTCATTGCTCTTCTTCCAAGGATTAAGCGTCTTCTGATTTCCTGACTGCAGTCAGCATCTGCAGTAATCTTTGCACCTAGGAATACAAAGTCTTTCACTGCTTCTACATTTTCTCCCTCTATTTGCCAGTTATCAATCAAGCTGGTTGCCATAATCTTGGTTTTTTTGAGGTTTAGCTGCAAACCAGCTTTTGCACTTTCTTCTTTCACCTTCATCATAAGGCTCCTCACTTCCTCTTCACTTTCAGCCATCAAGGTGGTATCATCTGCATATCTGAGATTGTTAATGTTTCTTCCAGAGATTTTAACTCCAGCCTTGGATTCCTCAAGCCCAGCTTGTCGCATGATGTGTTCTGCATACAAGTTGAATAGGTAGGGTGAGAGTATACAGCCCTGCCGTACTCCTTTCCCAATCTTAAACCAGTCTGTTGTTCCGTGGTCTGTTCTTACTGTTGCTACTTGGTCGTTATACAGATTCTTCAGGAGGCATACAAGATGACTTGGTATCCCCATACCACTAAGAACTTGCCACAATTTGTTATGGTCCACACAGTCAAAGGTTTTAGAATAGTCAATAAAACAGAAATAGATGTTTTTCTGAAACTCCCTGGCTTTTTCCATTATCCAGCGGATATTGGCTATTTGGTCTCTAGTTCCTCTGCCTTTTCTAAACCCAGCTTGTACATCTGGCAATTCTCACTCCATGAACTGCTGAAGTCTACCTTGCAGGATCTTGAGCATTACCTTACTGGCATGTGAAATGAGTGCCACTGTTCGATAGTTTGAACATTCTTTAGTGTTCCCCTTTTTTGGTATGGGGATATAAGTTGATTTTTTCCAGTCTGATGGCCATTCTTGTGTTTTCCAAATTTGCTGGCATATAGCATGCATTACCTTGACAGCATCATCTTGCAAGATTTTGAACAGTTCAGCTGGGATGCCGTCATCTCCTGCTGCCTTGTTATTAGCAATGCTTCTTAAGGCCCACTCAACCTCACTCTTCAGGATGTCTGGCTCTAGCTCACCGACCACACCGTCAAAGCTATCCCCGATATTGTTATCCTTCCTATACAGGTTTTCTGTATATTCTTGCCACCTTTTCTTGATCTCTTCTTCTTCTGTTAGGTCCTTGCCATCTTTGTTTTTGATCATACCCATTTTTGCCTGGAATTTACCTCCAATGTTTCTAATTTTCTGGAAGAGGTCTCTTGTCCTTCCTATTCTATTGTCTTCTTCCACTTCCGCGCATTGCTTGTTTAAAAATAATTCCTTATCTCTTCTGGCTAACCTCTGGAATTCTGCATTTAATTGGGCATATCTCCCCCTATCACTGTTGCCTTTTGCTTTCCTTCTTTCTTGGGCTACTTCTAGTGTCTCAGCAGACAGCCATTTTGCCTTCTTGGTTTTCTCTTTCTTTGGGATGTATTTTGTTGCCGCCTCCTGAACAATGCTGCCAACTTCTGTCCAGAGTTCTTCCGGGACCCTATCTACTAAGTCCAGTCCCTTAAATCTATTCTTCACCTCCACTGCATATTCCTTAGGAATATTAGTGAGCTCATATCTAGCTGATCTGTGGGTCTTCCCTAATCTCTTTAGTCTGATCCTAAATTGTGCAAGAAGAAGTTCGTGATCTGAACTACAGTCAGCTCCAGGCCTTGTTTTTACCGACTGTACAGATGTCCGCCACCTTTGGCTGCAAAGGATGTAATCAATCTGATTTCGGTGTTGTCCATCTGGTGAAGTCCATGTATAAAGCCGTCTCTTAGGTTGTTGGAAGAGAGTGTTTGTTATGCAGAGTGAATTGTCTTGGCAAAATTCTATCAGCCTGTGTCCTGCTTCGTTTTGTTCTCCCAGGCCATACTTACCTGTAATTCGAGGTGTCATTTGACTGCCCACCTTAGCATTCCAGTCTCCTGTGATGAAAATAACATCTCTTTTAGGCGTGTTGTCCAGTAGGTGCTGCAGATCCTCATAGAACTGCTCTACTTCAGCTTCTTCAGCATCTGTGGTTGGGGCGTATATTTGGATCACTGTGATGTTAGATGGCTTGCCCTGAATTCGAATTGAGATCATTCTGTCATTTTTTGGGTTGTATCCAAGCACTGCTTTAGCCACTTTACTATTAATTATGAAGGCTACTCCATTTCTTCTGTGGTCCTCTTGTCCGCAGTAGTAGATCTGGTGGTCATTTGATGTGAAGTGGCCCATTCCAGTCCATTTCAGTTCACTGATGCCCAGAATGTCTATCTTTAATCTTGACATCTCACCAATAACCACATCCAATTTGCCCTGGCTCATAGATCTTACATTCCAGGTTCCAATGGTGTGTTGATCCTTAGAACATCGGATTCGCCGTTCACCACCAGCACCGTCGGCCACTAGCCGTCCTTCCGGCTTTGAGCTAGCTGCGTCATCACGTCTGGGGCTAGTTGAGCTCATCCTCTGTTCCTCCCCAGTAGCATTTTGACCATCTTCCGACCTGGGGGTCTCATCTTCCGATGGTATACCGACATATCTCTGGTTGTACTGATCCATTTAGTTTTCACGGCAAGAATACTGAGGTGGGTTGCCATTACCTTCCCCAGGGATCGCATTTAGTCTGACCTCTCTGTCATGACCTTCCCGTCTTGGGTGGCCCTTCACGGTTTAACTCATGGCATCATTGAGGTGCTCAAGCTCCAGCACCACGACAAGGTAACGATCCTTTGCTGAAGTGTGAGTTACTATTAAACCCCAATACCCACTAGATGGCAGCAGAGAGATACAGATTTTTTTGCTGGTTGTTTGAGAGTGCCGGTTGCTTGAGTTCCAGTTAACTGAAAGTCTACTGTACATTCTCTGTGTAAGTTACAGAGAATTCCTATAGCTCACACATTATGCTAAGTCATAATGTAGCTTGTCTGGTATGGGGCTTAGCTCAGTGTACAGTATGAACCCATCCATTGCTTTTGTAAACTATGATTTTATACATAGCATATTGTGTGGAATCTGTGGCAGTGGGAGGAGGGATTGCTATAACCCCAGAAGACCCCAAGGTCCAAAGGATCTTGATAGACTTGAATATTAGGCTCTAGCCAACAAAATGTGAGGTTCGGCACTTAGGTAGATGCTTGAGCACAAGATAGGCAGTCCCTAGCTTGGCATTAATACTTGTGAGAAGGATCTGAGTATCCTGGTAGAGAATAGATTAAGCATAAACCAGCAGAGTGCCACAACTGCCAAAGAAGCCAGTGCAATCTTGGGCTGTATCAACAAAAATATAAAGTTGAGATCACCAGAAGTGATAGTGCCAGTCTATGCTTCACTGGTTAGACCACATCTGGAATATTGCTTCCAGTTTGCATGGCCACAATACAAGAAGGATAGCTGGAACTGGAAAGAATGCAAAGAAGATCAATAAAGATCTTAAGGCTTAGACGCTAAATCGTCTGAAGAATGGTTAAAAGACCTGGGTATATTTAGCCTAAAGAAGAGAAGGCTAAGGGAAAACATAATAGCAGTCTTTCAATACTTGAAGAACGTCACAGGGAAGAGAGTATAGATGCCTGAGAGCAGGACAAGAACCGATGGATCAAAGCCTAACAGAAGGATATCCAAACTCGAAATAAGAGGGCATTTCCTGACTGTGAGAACTATAAAGCGGTGGAAAAGCCTGCTTCCTGGAGTTGTGAATACTCTAACACTGGAGGTTTTCAAACAAAGCTTGGATTTCTATCCTGAGCAAGGGGTTGGACTAAAGACCTGCAAGGTCCCTTCCAATTCTCTGATCCTAAGATTTTAGGAAAGCCTTGACCCTAAAAACCAAAGAAAACATTTGTGTTTATTCAGTATAAGTCAGGTAAACACTTAAGAGATACATTTGCATAACCTACTAACCTTGCTTAGTGTTTACCTTGGTTAGTTTTTGTGGCTAGTGTGTTGTGTAAACCCAGTCCATTTGATTAGGACAAGTTAATTTTTTAAAACCATTTCTTACTCAGTTTGCTGAAAGAGAATTTCCTCTAGAAATTATTTCAAAGGAGAAACAAAATTGATGTGTGGTGTTCTTCCACAAATTTAGTGATGGGCATGCATGTGAATGGTGTCTTTTCTTGTACAATTATCTCTGCTATGAGGTGTGTTTGATGCTTGATTATTCCTCTGGCACAAAGTTTATCGTAACTGTCCTTGTACTTTTGCTGTGGGTTTGTTATATTGTTTTTCATCCAGTTAGTAAAGAAGGATTGGCAAACCACTCAGAGTTTTTGTGAACTGGAGTGGCATATAAACCCTAGCAAATAAATAAGTGAATCAAAGAACCATGAGGTTGAAAAGGACCTTGGAGATCTTCTAGTAGAACACCCTGTCTAGGGCAGGAATCCTCATACTAATCGAAGCGAATATTTGCAGCTCAGGGTTGAACTGTGGAGTCCTTGGTGCTCTCTGAGCCTGGTTGTTCCCTTGCAGACATTTCATTGCCAGACTAGGCAACATCTTCAGTGCAAAGAGGGAGTGGCCTTGCTCTCAGTTTATATACTATGGCTGTATAAACTGTATAAACACATGGTATATAAACTGAGAGCAAGGCCCACTCCCTCTCCACACTGAAGATGTTGCCTAGCCTGGCAATGAAACGTCTGCAAGAAAACAACAAGGCTCAGAGAGCACCCAGGACTCCACAATCCTCATACTGTCCCAGACAAATTATTGTTGAATTTTTGCTTGAAAACTTTTAGCAATGGAGCACAACAAGTTCATGAGGCAAGCTGGAATTTCTTCCTGTGGAAGCTTCCTCTCTTCCTGTAATTCAATTAAATTCCAAAGATCATATCTCCTGTGTGTGGCTTTTTCAGTACAGGTGCTAAGAGAGAGTCTTGCCCTTGAGAAATAGAGCCAATTGGTCGAGATCTTCCTTTGCCCCAGAGAAATTCAGAGATCCAATTTTTCTGCCTACTAATTTGATAGAGAACCACATATGCCCAGACATACTTAGCACATTTCCCCATGTTTAAGCATTCATTTATGATGAAGGGCAGAAGAGCAGCCATTAAGAAATATCAGCAGTAAACTCTCTACTCCTCAACATCCTGGCCCTGACTTCCTTGATTGAACACTATTGACCCAGCTGAGGGGTGGATTTTCTGCCAGCCCTATGAATATTTTGAAAGGAAGCCTCTGATGTTTGCTTCTTTTAGGGATTTATGTTTGCTTCTTCAACGTGTTGTATTTTTACTTGACAATGGGATGTATTACCCGCCAGTTGTAAGGTTGGGCAGCAACATTTTCTTGGACTTTCTCAATGAGGCATTTAGATAGTGGCTTCCAGGAGCCAAATGTTGCAAGATGGTCTCCAGATATTTAAAAACTTTGAGCTGCTTCCATTCCGCTCCACTCATGTTGGCATGATTGCAGGGAAAAGACTGTAATCTCAGCTTCCGAATGATTAATGGAGTGGTCTTATCTGTAACACCAGAGGGATTGAGGACAGTCCCTGGGTCCCTTACTTCCTATTATACCGCAGTATCAGTCATCAAAAGCTAGCAATATTGAATATGGATCTTTAAAATGTTTATATTTCTCCTTTAGATCACATATATTGATTACTTCTCTTTCTTCCATTTCATCTACTTTGGGATTAATCCCTATTTTAACTCTCGGTTTGCTTCCGTTTTTGTCATGTTGTGTGGTTTTTTTCATAAGAAAGAAAACAAGGTAGAACATGGCTTCTGGAATTCTTTCCAACACCTTTACCAACAGTGGCCATAGGAGGTGTCTATAATATCTTCTGTATAAAGGAATAACATATTTATATTGCTTTGGTGTGTGTTTCTGGTCTCCCCTGATGTTGTGTCTGTGTGCATTTTTGTGCATAGTATGTGTACGTGCATTTTGTCCCCAGGTTATGTACATATGAGTTGTTTGTGTGTGTGAGACAGAGATTCTACTCTCCCATCATGTTGTAGCTTTGTGTAACTGTGTGTACTGGAAGGGATAGGGCAGAGAGCATATGGTCCACTCTGGATCATGTGGCCAGGTGGGGCAAGTGCTGGATGGAGCAGTCAACAAAGTTCTGAGCCACTGCCCAATCTCCCATAGTGGGGCGCAGGGTGAATTTTTCTGGAATCCTTTTTTCCACCCAGATCTAGGCCAATGTTTAATTTGATCTTCCATTTGCTGGCTTATCCTATGAACCAGATTTGGTCCTGCTCAGTTCAGTTTTTGGACAGGGATTCTGATCTCCTTTAAATGATTTCTTTCCAACTTTTTGTTGGATTGGAAAGAATAACGAAGTGCAGAACCTGGATTCTGGAATTTGTTCCAGCCCCTAAAAGCAGTTCCACCCTGGGTCACATGTCCAGGAGGGAGGGGTCTTGGAATAAAGCTGTTGACAACACTCTGAGCCACGGCCCAGTGGTCTCTCCCATAGAGATGCACTGGTGGGGTGCATCTGGAATGATTTCTTCTGCATCCCCATAGGGATCCAGCCCATTCCGAACTCAAACTTTCTTTTCGCAGCTTTACCCCCTACCAGATTTGGTCTGTTCTGTTCTGATAAATGGGTTTTATGATGAACTGTGCCAGCTGGGGAAGCCATGTTTGTGAATGGGCAAGTATTCATTTCATGAGACCATCCCTCAGCTGCTCAAAGGAAGGAGCTGCTCAACCACAAAGAAAAGATGGGGGAGATCTCCTTCCATGTTTCTTTTGACCAGTTCCATTTAACTTTTCTGAAGATACCAGATTTCAGTCTTGGGGTCACTAAGAAGAGTATGCTGGCTGGGGAATTCTGGGAGTTGAAGTCCACATATCTTAAAGTTGCCACAGTCGAGAAACACTGCTCCAATTTACGCAGTTTCAGAAAAGGAGACTGGCAGAAAAACTCCGGATGCCTCTAGTTTATATTCTTTTAGGGATTTATCTTTACTTGTCTTTTGATGGTAGAGTTCTTCTTTCTTTTGGTACAAAGCTGCCTGTTCTCCGCGTCGCACGTGGGTCAGGCTGAGGTAGAGGGAGGGGGAGCGAAAAGGCTCTCTTAGGATGCCCAGCGAACGTAACGAACTATCAGTTGTGAGCTTCTGTTCTTCAACTTTGTAGCAGAGTAGCTATCTCAGAACTCAGCAGCACCTTTCTTCTGCGAGGACACTTTGAGGACAATGGCGAGGTGTGCGTACAATCCATATCCACTGGCCGTGGAAGGGCACTGAAGTAGCCAGCTGAATTTTGTTCTGCCTGGAGGGTAGTGGTTTCTCTTTTAAAAACGAACAAGCTTCCAGTACTTTGTCTCTTGCCCTGGTTCCTGCCACACTCCTGAGTTCTGCACAGCGGCCTTTCTTTATGTGCACTGCGCATTGGTAAGGAGCCCTCCTTTATTATGGCAGTGTTATTTTCTCTCTCTCTCTCTCTCTCTCTCTCTCCCTCTCTCTCTCTGCTTTCAGTGTCCTAATGTGTAAGTAACTAGAATCTTTAAAAAAAAAAAAAAACCCAGTGCCTTTAACCCTTCAGGGGTTGCTGTCTGGGTGAAAGTGTGGTTAGACAATCTCTGGAGCTGCATTTGCTGTTTTTTCCACCTACAAGTAATAACCCCAAACTTCTGGGCACAAGAGTGAAGGCTTGGTCTGTGCATGTGTGTGTGTGTTTGTGCATTGCTCTTTTTTTAAGGCAAAGGAGAATTTGTGAAGATGTTTGTTTCTATTCTGACGGCATCCTGGGGTGTTTCTTTGATTGGGTCTGTCTGAGGTGGATTTCTTTTTCCAATTGTTTCATGCCAAAGAGGTGCATGTCAAGACCTGCATTATCTGCAAAGTTCCAGGGTCTCCAGGGCCCTAGTGCCAGCCTCATCACCGTTTCTTTGTGCTTATGGTACAGGCTTATCGCTTTGGAATATTGCTTCCAAGCTGGAGAACTTTGCTAATGACATCGTTTCCTCTAGACTGCAACTTCTTTCAACCCTTTCCAGAGTGAACGAGACAGACTTGCAATAAGCAAGTCAAAGTATGGACTTCATTTCAGCACTGGATGTCTAATGAACAGGAACCATCTTTTCAAATCATTTCTCTTGGCAAGTTATTTTAAACAGTAGGTAAACGTTTCCCATTTACAACAGTTTTATGACCCTTTCCTCCACTTTGATTTATAGTGCCTTTTTTCTTGTATACTCCATGATATAATGCTTCTCTTAAATTCACTTATTCACCTCTGTGTTAGTCCTCTCAGCTGTGGAAGTTCATGGGAGCCATAGCAGGTCTCAGCATTAAATGTGAGACTGTCTGATTGCCACATTTCAGATAAGGAGCTAAGTTTTATGCAGGATTGTATTTTATCCTTGGACATTGTTGTTTGCATTCCAGCAAGCTATTGCTATAGAAGGAAGAACTGGTTTATTTTGTTTCTCAGCTGGTTTTTAGCCATCACATTTGCACTGATGTGACTCTCTTAGCTTGTACTTGAAAACACACATGTACTCAAGGTGCAACAGATAATGTGCTAATGTTCTTTTCTGGCAGAACATTCCAGGCAAAAGTTGGTTTCCGGGCTGAAGTTTGTTGGCCTTCACTGATCATGCAAATCAGGGTGTACAACATACATCCCCCAAACATTTTGGACAGAGTCCTTCCAACACATGGCTGTCACACGGTAATTTCTAATGTGACAGAAGGTGTCATATATTAATTCTTTTAATAATATAAGTTGCTTTACTTATTTTAGTGGTAATGGAAATCACTTGATTTGAGATTGTATTAAATCAAATGTAATCTTTTGTTCTCTCGGCCTATCCATTTTAAGGGTACAACTGAGAATGTTACTCTGGTGTAAGCCAATAGTTTGTGATTACTTGTTGAGCCTGAAAGTTGGCTTTTCTCATCCAAATTGCAACCTACTTTGGGAAAGACTAGTTGTTAGTGATAGGAATGCAGTCTGGTGAAGATTTTTCAAGTCAAGTGTATCAAGAGTTATCGTTCATTTGTTTGTTCATTGGCGATCACTCGTAGCCAAGTAAGATTGTCTTCCAGGATTGAAATCTTAACGGTGGATCTGTAAGTGGCTGTAAAAGCCAACTCTGGATCCACACAACCTCCCACAATGAGGGCGTGAGTTTCCAGGTGGGAGATGGTCACGATGAGGATTTGCTTGATGTGCCTTCCTCTTGGCTCGCTTCTCCCTTTCGCCCTGTACTCCTGCTTCTTCAAAGTCCGTAGCGCCTTTAATAAGGGCTGACCTCCAATTTGAATGCTCATGAGTTAGGACTTCCCAGTTCTCAGTCCTGATATTAAACTTTTTAAAGTTAGCTTTCAGAACATCTTTGAATCTCTTTTGCTGTCCACCAATATTCCGTTTTCCATTCTTAAGTTGGGAGTAAAGTAGCTGCTTTGGACGATGATCAGGCATTCGAACAACATGGCCAGTCCAGCGAAGTTGATGTTGGATTATCATTGTCTCAACACAGGTGGTCTTCGCTTCTTCCAATATGCTAACATTATCAAGAGCTATATTGTCTTCCCAATGTTCATTTTATACCATGGTGATTGGGTGGAAGGCAGCTTAGTAGAAAAGCCCATATTTAAGGGGACCATCATTTAGAATGGCATTCCCAGTCCTGTTCTCTCTTGACTGTATTTATAACTCATCCTTCCTTTTGAAGGATAACAGCAGTATATATTGGGGGGGAGGGGTTGGCCATTTCCCCCTGAAAGGGCTTATAAATTCTAACCTGTTGAGTCTCAACAAAATGGGCACTGTTTCCTTCCAGATATTAATGCGGTTCGCATATTGAGTTATATTATGCTGTGATTTGATTGGCTAATGTGCTGTATGAACCTAGCCACTGTGATGTATTCTACAAACCCTAGTTAAAGCAAACTATGGCTTAGAATTATTTGTGAATCCAGCCTATTAATACATTCTTGGTATTTGCTTGACTGGCCAGAAAACATGTTCAGCATTTCCCATCTGCGTATTTCCTTGCTAAAATAATCTTCACCTGTTGGATGTTTGCTTGCTCTGAACATTTACAAAGGTGGCAGTGGGATGCTAGATTGAATGTGCAAGGCAAATTTACTATATTATTCCCTCAATGCTTCAAGTAAAGAGCTCGTTCCAAAGAGGCTTTCTTTCTATAAAATATTATCCATCTGAACCTAATCATCTTGATGTTTAACACTGAGCTCTTATTGAGATGCCAGATCAGTGCTAGAGATGTTAGGTTCACATATGAGGTGCTTCTCCATGCCAGAAAAATCCTTGCAGACAGAAAATGTGTCTTGGAAGGTTTCTGGGCTAGCCAGAGAGCCAGATAGAGGCTACAGCTAAGGACCACACAGTTAAGTAGACTACAGCTTAAGACCTCACAGTCTGAAGAGGTCTCTAAAAATGTTGGATTTTGGATTTTTTTTCATTTGCTTAAGTTTTATTATAATGTCATATATGAAAGTCTCCATAGATTAGGCCCTCTCTTTGGCTCACGTGACCCTTAGTAACTGATTAAGATGGGCTTTGTCTCCACATGCATTCACACCTTCTGTTCAAAGAGGGCTCTTCCTACCCCATCACAGGTTTATTGTGCAGCTTGGTGGCATTCATGCCAAGTAGCCCCATTCTCCATTAGCACCTGCCAAATAGAGCTTCTATGGCTTCCCATAGCTTAGGGTCTTACTCATTTGTCCCTGACTGGCTGTCTTCTTAATGAGTTAAATTTCTGAGTGCAAGTTATGATAATGATGTGATTTCATGGAGAAGCAATCCAACCACTTCAAGTGTACAGTCCAGATCACCTGTAGACTCATCTCTGCCAAAATATAGTCCATTGCAATAAATATGGAGAAGTCACTTTTTCCCCTCTCTGATACTTATCTTGGAAGAGAATGTGCCTGTTGACTCATTTGAAGTATAACATCCCTTCAAATATTTTATTATTTTATTTTATTATTTATTTATTATTTCAATGTACATAGCCACCCATCTCAAATGCATGACTCTGGGTGGCTTAAAAAGTTATATAAAAGAACAAAGACAACATGAAGAAACAGATAAAAGCCATACAACACAATCAGCAGCCAAGATATAAGAAACCACCACCAACATCAGAATAACCACTGAACAGGCTCTACCACACTTCTGAGTCCCCAAACCCAGGGGCAGAACCACATCTTTAATGCCTTATGAAAGGCCAGTAGTATTGGGGCCAATGTAATCTCTGGAGGGATGATGTTGCAAAGGGTGGGTGCCATGACCGAAAAGTCTCTTCAGAAGTCCCCTGCTGTTGTTTTGTTTAAAGTAAAGTAGGCTATACAGAACAGAAAAGAAATCCAGAATGTGAAAGAAGTTCCCGTTCATGTGATCCACAGCTTGCTGTTACCAATCTACCTTCATGCAGATGGTCAGGAGATGGTTAGAGGCCACTTGGCAATCAGAAATAGGGTTCAGACCTCATGCAAGATCAATTTGTTCTTCCCTGGATCCCCAGCAGGAGAGAGACAGAGACAAGATGGGACATCAGAAAGGGAAAGGAAAAGAAGTGTAGATTTTAACCAAATTTGTCCCTGTCTCTGTTCATAGTATTGCCTGGTTGGTCTGCATCTTCCATCCACCTGCATATGCAAACTCAGATGTTTGTCAGTGTAAATACTCATAAACCCTAGAGGGAGTGCATAGCTAACCTGATTTTATTTGTTGGTTGGTTGGTTGGTTTGTCTCTTTAATTCAATTTGTCCCCACCCATCTCCTCCCATCAGGGGACTCTGGGCGGTGTGAATGATGAGTTCTTGTTAATGCAAGCATTACTGTCATAATAAACAGTGGATGAAAAACTATAAGAGAGGGTGACAAAGAAAGTGAAAGGGAGAAAAGATTTGGGTTTATTTCACAGATCTTTAATTCCATCTTTCTAAAACCCTCCCAAACAAGCTGAAAAAGTTTCTAATGAACACTGAGTTACAAACTTTCTAGCAAACTTTTATTTTAAAAGCTTTAAAAGTATTTTAGTCATAAGAGTCTGAAGAACAGTTGAATTTGGGAGATTTGCTTTCGCTCAAAAAGTTTCTCAAAATGTTGATTAATCCAGTATTGTACAGATAATAGAAGACTAATGAAGATGCACATTGGCTGCTTCAATTCATTTCAATATCTGCCCATCTCCAAAGACCAGATTTCATACATTTATTGAATTTGTTTTATATCCTGTCTTTCTTCTAGCAGAAATAGTTTACTTACATGGTTATCTTCTTTCATTTTATCCCCACAACAACCACCCCATGAGGGGCTTGCCTGACATAGGTTCCATGTATTGCTCAAGTACATCTCCAGATATGATAGGCAAACTTGTATTTTGCCATGTTTATTTGGCATATACCAGTCTTCATACCTGAGTGGAAAATTTCTCCATAAAATTATCCATTGCAAAGTAGGCCCAAGTTACTTATTTTCATTGCTTAGTAACTAGCATTACCTCTATGCTAAATAAATACCATCATGCTGAAATAGTTTTTGAAACATATAACAATATAAATGCAAAGCTTCTGAAGTTTCTGAGACTTCAAAGAATTTGCTAACTTACTGTTCTTTAAAATGTGGGGCTGAATTCTTAAAAAGACAGGTATCTGAATAAACTCATTACTGTAATGTGAAAACTGCAATATGCATTTATTTCTGATAGGTCTGAAGCCAGACTATTCACAAAAGAAAACGGGAGGCTTAATAGAAGCAAGAAGGAATTAAAATAGCAATGTGCCCAGTGACCTGTGGAGAAGGAGAATCAAGAGAATATTAAATATGAATTTCCTTCCAGACCATTTTCAATTTTTTTCTTACTTCTTTTTCAAGCACTCTTTAACTTGTAAGACACAGGTGTTGCAGCAGAAGCTCCACACAGGATTTGGCACAGCTCTGAAAACCTCCAAAAGTTGTTGCCAAACTGTTAATGTGACAAAAATAATTACACCCATGGCTGCAAAATTATCATTTTAATCCAGTTAAATTTTAAGTGACTTATGATGTTAATAAAAGAAAATCAGATTTGTTTTTTTAAGCTGCCCCTGCCCACTGCTTTGGGGGCGGCAGTCTCCAATGTTCCACTCAAAAGTGGGGTGTAGATGTAGTGTACGAAAAGTCCCACACTCCTAATTAAAGGGCAAAGGTTAATTTCATCCACACTGGAAATTGGGCTTTGAACCAACCCATGGAATAAAATGATAAACAGACGGGCTTCAAGCTATGAAAGAGTTACATCATTCATTCATTCATTCATTCATTCATTCATTCATTCATTCATTCATTCATTATATTTATGCCCTACGCTTCTGTGACAGAATATTTGCCTTGAATCCACCCTGCTGCTATAACTATAAATGAGCAGGGATCCTGACAGCTGAAGGGACACAAAGCTTGCCATATTATTTCCATATCTACTTCACTTCTACAGCTATATGTCTCTATTTCAATTCTATCTTTAAAAAAAAAACAACCTTATTTATTTATTTATTTATTTATTTATTTATTAATTAAATTTATCCCTGCCCATCTCCTCCCATCAGAGGAACTCTGGGCAGTTTACAATAAAATAGCCACTTAAAACAACGAGCGTAAAATATAAATACAATATATAAATATATAATTACCCTTAACAGATAAATATAAAAATAAAATAAAAACAAGAATAAGATCCAAGTGGCAGGAGGGTCTAATACAGTCCATATGTGGGAGGAGTGCTCTAAGGCACCAGCCATCCCCATGCGGAGCTGCT
Organism: Candoia aspera; assembly: GCF_035149785.1. Lineage (NCBI taxonomy): Eukaryota > Metazoa > Chordata > Lepidosauria > Squamata > Candoiidae > Candoia > Candoia aspera. The sequence goes on along the minus strand of NC_086158.1, from coordinate 11,126,140 downwards.
CCCCTCTGCGCCCCAAGCGAGGTGGCAGAGCCAGGACTTCAAGTTCCTCCAGAAGGTATACCTTATATCTTTGCTAGGTGGCAGGTCAACTATCTCTCAACAAGGTAGGAAAAATATGCAGAGTATGGCTTCTTGAATTATTTCCAGTTCCTATACTAGCAGTAGCTATAGGTACCATCTGTATTTTCTTCTGCATAAAGAACTAATATGTTGTGCCTGTAGGTATGTGTGTGTTTCTACTCTCCCCTCATCTAATGTCACTAGGTGTTTGTGGCTGTGTATGCACTGGAAAACATGGACCAAGTGACATACAGTTCTTTCTGGATCATCTGACCAAGCAGGAGGAACAAGACTTAGGAAGAAGTTACTATCATTCCGAGCTGCTGCCCAGTTGCCTTTTCTATAGGAGTACACTGGGAAAATTGGGGTGGGGTGGGGGTTCTCCATAGCTCCAAGCCAGATCCAGCCCATTTTCAAACCTGATCATTCTTTAGCCATCTCCTCACCATGCATCAAATTTGACCCCATTCCTTTGAGACTTCAGACAATTGTCATGATGATGGACAAATGGATAGAGCACTGATCTCCATTCATGAATTTCTCAGTATTCTGTTGGGTCATAAAGAATAAAAACTCCCACTCTGCTCCAGTTTATCATCCCAAAAGGCAGTGACAGAATGTAAAAATAGCACCCTCCATTGCACTGTAACCAGGTATGTGCTCAGCTTTAGGAGGGTGGATAGATGGAGAAGATCATACAGGTGTTCTTGCTTTGGCCCTGCCTTGCCATGATGCTTGGGACTCAGAACTGCTCAAATATTCTGAATGGTGATGCTGTTGCTGAGTTATCAATTTAACAAACAGAGGCAAGAATTTTAGTTCACTTTCTTCCTTTGAAGCATGAGACGGGATTACACTTAACACCACATCTGAAGCAAATATGGAGGACTTTGTGCAAATATCTGTAAGGAAGTTTAGAATTAGAAGAAAAACTTCATCGCCTAGAGCAGGTTTATATATCACTAAAATAAATCTAATGTGTTAATTATCTTTTTTTTTAAATCACCATTTTAGGATGGTGAGGTTAGGGTTGCCAGATATCTGAACAGGCAAAGGAGGACATGGACAGTTGGAAAGGAGGACAAATGTGGTGAAAAGGAGGACACACTAATTGTTTAACTTTCTTGGCATCCATAACAAAAATTACACTGAAAAACTGCAATAAAATGTACTTAGGCCTACATGTATATGAAATTAAATTTTCTAGCATCAGAAAGACTGCTTTTCAACTGCAGTATTTTTTCCAACAAATCTTTATTTTCAAGAACATATGCTAGAGATAATATAGAATTGACGATGACGCGCTTTTCAAATTTCACCATAGAAACATATGATGAGTCATGTTTGCTACAGATTACAGGGATCATAGATTTGAAGTGGCTGAACTGAACCTGATTGCGGGAATCAGGAAATAAATTAAGTAACATAAATCTAGGTTGTTGAGTCTGTCAATAGAAAGAAAGAAGCAGACAATTTACAAGGTCACAATACACAAAAGTTTTGATGACTACTGTGGTAAAAGTAATACAGTGTTTATTTTTAAAAGTCCATTTAAAAAAAGACTCTCAAAAAGCAGGACAATATTTGATTTTAAGGCTATGCCTGCTGGACAGAGGACATGAGGACAAAAAGGATGCCATGGCCTCTTTTTGTGGAACATCTGGTAACCCTAGGTGAGGTCATTGTAGAGGACATCTAAGAGAAGAAAGTGTTTTCTCTTCAGGAGTATCTTGCTGTTGACTCTTCGTTGTTACTTTGTTTTTATATTGTTTTAAGTTATCAAATTTAATCTATTTTATTTATTTACTCAATTTGTATAGCCACCCATCTCAAACCAGTGACCCTGGGTGATGAACTGTCATAAAAACAATTAAAACAGTTAAAACACAATACGAAAAAGAAATTAAATACAAATAGCAGCCAAGAGATATTGTAATCCATCAGTGTCAATATAGCCAGGAAATGGGGCCCTTCACACACTTGGGACCCCAGGCCTGGGCACATAGCCAGGTCTTCAAGGCCTTCTGAAAGGCTAACAGGGTTGGGGACATCCTAATCTCAGGCTGACCAATTCCAGCATGACTCTGTGGAGCTTCACAAAGTTAAAAGAAACATTGCATAAAAACTTCAACAGTACATAAACAACAACTGTCCAAGGGAACAAGAAACCATTCGTCCATATCGCCCCACCACCAGCATAAAGGGGCCCACCCAACCAACCTACCCCAGGGCCTGAGGGAAAAGCCAGATCTTCAAAGATCACTGAAGACTGACAAGCACTTTCTTTTGGAAACGGGGGGCCCTATTTACTTACTTTATTTTTATTTATTATTACATTTGTATGCCACCCAACTCCCAATGACTCTGGGCACCTCACAAGTAAAAGGAGGAAAAAGAAAATACAATCATAAACAAACATAAGGAATAAAAGATAGCAAGATGACAGAAACTGGACTGGAATGGGAAAAAAAGAATCCGAGGGGGCTTCAGTAGCCTCACTAGAGGCCTGGGAGAAGAGCCGGCTCTTCAAGACCCTTCAAAACACCAGCAGGGTGGCGGCCATTCAGATTGCAGGGGTAACCTCATTGCCAAGGGCATTGCAACAGAGAAGGCATGCTTCTGGGGTCCCAATAGATGGCATTGTTTAAGCAAAGGAACCTGGAACATGCCAACCCTGCCAGATCAAATCAGCCGGGCAGATGTTATGGGAGAAGAAGAAGTCTCTGAAGTAACCAGGTCCTATGCCATATTGTGTTCATGTGATTCCCACTGGTGAATCCTCCCCTCTCCAAGAAAGGGGAAAATGTCTGACGTGCCAGTGAAAAATGATTTTTTTTTTTACACTTTTCAGAAATTATTTTGTGGGGGGCACAGCCCAAGTATTCATGCAAACCTACTTGAAGAAAGCAGAACTTGCTAAGTGGGCTGATTAAAAAGTTTGTTTTATGTGTAATAAATACAATAGATGGAGACAGGGCCGCGTAGATGGGGAAGTCCTATAATAGTTTCATTTGGTGTGCAGATGGTTTTTGGGGAAGCCATTTCAGTGCAAACAATACATATGCCACCGATTATAGGGCTTCCCTACATGAGTCCACTTTTGTTGCAGCCATTATATTGAATGTACTGTAGGTAAATGGCTGAGGGTAGACTGAACCTAGAGTTCCCCAGCTAATCCGATATCTTAACCACTACACTATACCAGTTCTCTTTTATGTTGACTGCCCTGGAAAAGAATAAAAAATAATATTGGCCTCTACTGGAAAAAGTTGCCAAACCCAGGTTACTGCATTGGACTAGAATTGGGGAAACCAGTTCAAGTTCATAGTCAACCAAGGAAGCTCACTGGATGATTTTGAATGTATTCAAATGATGTAACTTTGGGCATAAACCGCCCCAAACGATTTAGAAATAAAATAATAGGGGAAGGGGAAGGGGAATTAAAATTTAAAGGCAATTTTGCATACAAACTAATTGCCATCCAGAATTATACAAAATGAAAGTGTAAAATTCAAAATGGGAACCTCGTAAAATGTTTGCCATAGAACAAGGCTACAAATACTGTATATCAGATAACACATTGCATGGTGAAGTTCAAAAGAAAACCAGCTTAGAATGTTGAAGACCATTGAAGAAGAAAACTGTGGATTAGATGATTGCATCAAGGCAAGCAAAGAGCAAATGCTCATTGCAATTTGCAACAAAAACATCCTGGAAGCTGCAAAAGCAAAACATGACTCTAAAAGTGCATTGTTGGAAAACCATGTAGAAAATTGGAAAAATGAACCATTACATGGCAAATACATAAAAGAAATTGAAAATAAAGAGGACAAGATCAGGAACTGGCAATTTTTACAAGCTATCACTATCACAGAGGAAACAGAAGAATTATTTTTTTCCGTTCAAGAACAAGCATTACAAACATGATGAAATTATGGATTCACTGTGTATCAAACAGCAGCATATGTAGACTTTGTAAAGAAAACAATAAAACCATGGATCATGTAATTAGTAGATGCAAAATAATTGTTCAGACTGACTATAAACAATGTCAGGATAGAGTATGCATTAAATCCATTGGCATCTGTGCAAAATTACAATTTCTGAGTTTCTCGAGTGTGGTATCATCACAAAATTGAAAAGTGATTTTAAAAGAATGATGTTAAACATTTATAAGATTTTTGCATACAAACTGATCACCACCTAGAATACAACACCCCAGATATAAAAATAATTTAAAAGAAAAGAGTAATTTTTATAGATAGGGTAATACCCAGGGACAGCAGAATCAAGGAAAAGGAATTGGAAAAAAATACAAAATATAAAGATCTAGAGAGTATAAATTATGGAAAAGATCTTGTAAAGTCTTCTCTATAGTTATTGGTACATTAGGTGGATTAAACATTTTCAAGTACTAGATATTCCAGCTGTATCAACTGTGGGCTTACAAAAAATGTAAATGCTGGGTTCAAGTTATATCTTATGACATTCCTTGGATAATTATACATTCCTGGCTGGAACTTGAATTTCCAAAGAATACCAGTCAAAACATGATTCTTTTTGTCTGTTCTTTGAACTGAGTTACTCCTTGATGAATAAAACCATCATAATAATGTCTGTAGTATAGAGCTGCAATAACCACATAGGAACATGTGTTCCTTTTTAGTGGGAAGTCAGTTGTAGACCTTCACAAATTATTATTTATTATGTGGAGCAGCCACAAAGGACCAGTCTAGATCAGTGTTTCTCAACCTTGACAACTTCAAGATCTGTGGACTTCAATTCCCAGAATTCCCCAGCCAGCATGCTTTACTATTGCTTCTTGTGCCTAGAGAACATTTGTTCAGTTCAGTAGATCATTTTCAGAAAATCTCATTGAGAAATAATGTTTTCTCTAGGGTACCCTTAATATAACAGGTATTTCTTGGGGAAATAGCAACTTCCTCAACTCTGCATCAAGGATTATGTTCTAGAAAAAAAATACTCACTTCTAGCATTGGTATTCCAGTTTGAACACCACCATGATCTCTCTCACATACATTCATTCCAACATACCAGGATTCTTCCAGTCCTCTGCATAAAGTATAAGAGATCACTACAGTATCTACAAGTGTGAATAGGGGCTTGTGGAATCTGGCAGCCAAGACATTTGCCAAGAATGTCTTGGCTGCCAGATTCAGTTGAAAACCCCATTCTCCAGTTAAGGTAAAGGTAAAGGTTTCCCTTGACGTAAAGTCCAGTCGAATCCGACTCTAGGGGGCGCTGCTCATCTCCGTTTCTAAGCCTTGGAGCCGGCGTTGTCATAGACACTTCCGGGTCATGTGGCCAGCATGACGACACGGAACGCCGTTACCTTCCCGCCGAAGCGGTACCTAGAACATTCTGCTGTGCATCTTTTCTTTATTTACAGCACACCTTGTCCTGATCCTACCAGTACTTGTCAGCTCTCTTTTATATAAGGTTCTCATTAGTGTGTCTTATTCCCTATGGAAATTGGCCGATAGCCTTTCAAGAGGTGAAGCTCTGTAATGTGTGCTTGTCAGCAAACTCCCACAAACCATCTATCTCTATCCATCATACTTTGCCAGCCTTAGCAATGGCTTCTGCCAGCCCAACATTCCATTAACTTTTCCACCCTTTATTTCAACCAGGCTCATATGTATCCTTCATCTTTCTTTTCTTGGCATGTGATTATCTCTCCATGTTGTGGGTGACCTGGTGGCTGATAAGTCTAAGGAGGGTTTGGAAGACATCCAAGTGATAAAAGAATTTAGTTAATAGATTTCAGTCCCCAGTGTGACCCAGAGAGCAGAGGTTTCTGCTTAGGCCCCCTTCTTAATTCTCACAATTCTTATGTGGAGCTGGCCCTACTGTTAGGGGAAATATAAGGTGATCTTTTTCAGCAGGCTAGTTAGAGTATCACAACACCATTTTGGTGGTGCTTATACTGATAACAAAGGCTTTTTTCAGCCTCAGGTTTTCCCCTGCCAAAACAGTCAGCTGGCCTTTTTATATGAAGGTAACCCCTTTCCCTACATTGACAGAATTTTCTAATACATCCCATTGTACTTCCATGTTCTACATAATGTATAAAAGGCTCATAAAACACATCTTAATGTTCATGTAATAATGTACAATGCTGGTTAGCTTAACAACATTTGAATTTGACAAAGAGTCCCTTGGGGAATACGTTGGTGAGAAGACTGTTCAGGATTAAACATACTGGGAAGGGCCTTCAGTGATATCCATGTTAATGTTTTTAAACTGGCAAATGATCCATTCTTCCATAATCCCTCATACCTCTTTGCACATTTTGCATTTGAATTAAGCTTGAACTCTCTTTTATTTCTTTATGGCATGGCCAGTTGTGAGCAGACCAGAAAGACCACATAAGGCTTTGCTTCTCCAATTCAGAAAACCTGGTCTTCCTTTATCCTTTAATTATATTATCCAATGTATTAAATTCAGTCATAATACTGAATCCAGTCCTTGTTGATCTTAAATTGCACCATCCAGGCATAAGAAGAGAAGGAAAGTGTGGGAAGAAAGCATCCCACGGGGAGTAGCAGTGCATGGAGATACTGTATATGGAAAGAAAGAATGGCTGAATCAGGAGATGCTCTACACCATTGGAGCCTCCCAGTTCTGCTAGGTTTTGCGGTGCAGCATGTAAGCTCTTGCTATACTTGTATTTTATGGATCTTTAAGTACTATTATATTTTATGTAATCTTAGATACTATTGCATTTATATCCCAGATTTAGATGACCTTTCTTTGATTTTATTTATGAGTCCCAGTCAGGCCGCTTTATAGATGTATTTCAACTTTGGTGATGAAATGTTATTTACTGGTTTCTTAAGCTAAACTGTTATAGCTGGTTATAGACCACCCATGGACGTATTTCTTGTACTGGTCTGAGACTGCAGTAAAGTTTGGAGCTCTGGACATGAAAGGTAAAGTCCAACTACCTACAATAGTTTTATAGTCCCATCTCCTCCAGAACAATGGCAAGGACCCTCAACATCAAAGTGATCAACAATATTAAAGCTTTTCATCAAAGAGGTGGTGACAGTGTGAGGCAGACTACTGCAAGGGACAGAAGCAGTGCATGCAGACCAGAGAGGCTGATGTGGGGAGTGTGCTATTCCCTGGGACACATCCAAGAAATGGTGGAAAGATTACCAAGGCTGATTGAAATGACTGATTTTTCTCCATTCTTGCTTATCCATGTGGGGACAAACGTTTGCCCTTCTTTGGTTTTCTGGCACGATATTAGTTATCCAAGATTGCAATCAGCAGTTTGGAAATCACTTCTGCAAGCTTCTTCATTATTCTGGGATATACAGTAATATGTCTTCCCTAGAATTTGGATAAAGTAACAAGGGGAAGTATTATGTCTTCATCAATCCTGAGCTGAATCCCCCCACCCAACCCATTTCTGCAAGCGCACTACAGTATTCTTCCATACACCATTCTTAAAGCTTTTCCTATTTTTCCTCCTCATAGAAATGTTTGCTCCTGTGCTTTCATGATCTCCTCTCCCTCTTTGACGTGTTTTTACTTTTTGGTATGAAGTCATGATAAGCTTTAATTAAAACTTTCATTAAAGTCTGTGTTCCTGAAGTCCAAAATACATGATTAGCTTATTTCATGTTTTCCTCCTCTGTATCTTGAACTCCAGCATGATGTGGTCACTTCCTCCAAGGTGCCCAAGTTGATTTAGAAAGGCATTTGTTCATACTGTCAGCCTGGGTAGGTACAGGAAATCATGGAGATGACCTTGGTGAAACTATTCAGAAACTTACCAAAAAAAAAATGTGCAGAAGCATGTCTTGAGCCCTGGGAAAAGAGTAAATACCAGGAAGAGATTCCGACTGGCTCCTTTCTGACTCCCTGTTATTAGAGCCTAACTCCATAAAGTTCTAGTTTTCCTGTGGAGTTGATTTTCTGGTCTGATCTACTGTACCTAGCAGGGCTATACATGGGAAGATGGAGTTCGAAAATTTTTTATTTTTAAGAATGAAGTCCGTTTCTAAATCACACCAGATCCTCTCATGTCAGAAGCAAGCCCCTCCTAAGCTGTTGCATTAGAAGCGTGCCATCTGAAAGCTAGTACTGTGATCCATTTATGCAGATAGCATAGCACTCAGAGTTATCAAACTAGACACAAATAGTTAGAAGGTGGTTAGGCAAACAGAATCACAACTTTTGAAATAGAGTGTTTCTTCCAGTGGAAATGGAGTGCTTTTAGTTAATTGAAATGCTAACGCTGATAATAACAATTTAGGTACGTATTTTCATTCTTTCTCTTTCAATCCTGCCTTTCAGATAATAGATTCACTGCGAAAATCAAACAGACATCGAGACAATATGCATTGCTGTCTCAGTCCTCTTCCTCTTCCAAACCACTATTCCTCTAAAGTCAGTTCTCATAAGAGGTTCTTGTTTATTATGTAGGTTCCTCAGAAGAATAATTAGGTATCCTGGCACATCCATTAGTCTTAATATATTCCTCATTCTGGCATGATCTAGACTATCAAAGGTCTTGCTGTAGTCAGTGAAGAAAAGTTCTATCTCCTTCCTCAAGTCTCTTACTCTCTTCAAATATACATACTCATGCAGCCATGCTCTTTTAGGAAAACATTATTCTGCAAAGCACAGGAAAGGAGTAAGAAACAGTAAGCAAAAGAAATTAAACACATGGGAAACAAAAAAAAGAGAAGAAAACAGTTAAATCTACAGTAGTTTATACCAACACCATTTGTTATACTTCTCCATACATTTCCATTCTTGCAAACCATCCCTGCTTCTACCATAATAGATAAATAGATATATAGATATCTTCACCAGCTCCCAGATTAAAGAATTTCCTAAAACTAACACAGCAGTTGGAGAAATGGAAGAACTTTGAATCACAAAAAGATTTGGATTGGGCAAATGCAGCAATGCAGGAGATAGGTAAGTATTCGTTAGTTTTGCAAAAATAATGCTTTTTCCCCACTTTGCCAATATCGAGATTAAGCTTCATAAATGCAGACTCTATACCTGGATATTGCCAAATACACAACATCAGAATCTTATCAACTACTATGTGCGTACTGTGGATAAGACCATGAATTACTAGTGTCAAATAGTAAGTTTAAGCTTAAAAAAATAAAAATGAGTACAGGTAGTCCTCACTTGTTGACCATTTGTTTAGTGATGGTTCAGACTTAAGACGGTGCTAAAAAACCTGACTTACAACCAGTGCTCACACTTACGACCATTGTAGTTTCCCCACAGTCACATGATCACGATTTGGGTGCTTGGCAACCAGTTTGCATATATGACTGTTGCAGCATCCCATGGTCATGTGATTGCCATTTTTGACCTTCCCAGCCAGTTTCTGGCAAGCAAAATCAATGAGGAACCACGTGATTTGCTTAACGATCATATGGGTCGCTTAATAACCATGGTGATTCGCTTAATGACCACTGCAAAGAAGGTCGTAAAATTGGGTCAGATTCACTTAATGGCCACTTTGCTTAGCAACCAAAATTCCAGTCTCAATTGTGGTCATTAAGTGAGGACTACCTGTAGGTGTGCCTACAAGATTTGTCTTTGTGGACATACAGTCAGAATGTAAGATCAGGGAAATGAACACTACATGAAAAAGTACCTGAGGAGCTATGGGAAGAGATAAAAGACATTATGAAAACCAAAATACTTCCAGTTTGGTAAAAGAGGCAATCTGATTTACAATCTCAACTACTCCAGCATTTGGGGGTGCTATTTCCTAACCTGAACTGGTTTACAACTTAATTGGGAGGGGAAAAAAGAAGAAAATCCTTCCCCTCCCAACTTCTTCAGCAAGTGAAAGTGATCAATGAGTAGTAGAAACTGTGGATATGGCACCCAAAGTTCCAGCAGATCTTCAAAGAACAATCTTAACTTCTCTCTGAATTACAATAAACGGGGAAGTATCCAGTTTAAAGCTTATGGTTCCTTTAAAACCTCTTTTCCAAAAATTAAAACCAAGAATAGACACAACTATGGAGAGATTAGCTATTTTAGATTTTAATAGGTGCTGGAGTTAAAGAAATCGTTATCCACTCTCATGAAAAAAGGATTGATCAGTGCAAGACTGCAGATAAACATCCTGATGGAGCATTGAAAAGGACTGAAGATGTCTGAGATGAAGTGAGCCATTTATAGGGAGTATTGCATAGGAACAATCTATAATTTCCAAATACTCCCTACAAGGCTGAGCAAGATCAGTCTCTATTAGTATTCATGGCAAAAAATCTACATGGGTTGTTTCCACTGTGGTAGGAATGTAATACTGAAGCTGCATATCATGTTGGTTTCTGTTACTGTATAGTATAAAGACCCAATCCCATGATGCTTAGATCTCTTAAGTCCACATTCTAAGGTCCAAGTTGGACCTTTGGAATGGAAGATTAAGAAGATCATTCAGAAGTATAAATTTCAATGGACCTTGTTTAGCAGCAAAGCAGAAGGGGATGAAGTATTTTTTTTTCCCTGTATCAAAGAGGTTGTTTTTTTTTACTTATGTCTATTTCGCGGCAAATTGGGATTCTTTGGGGGAAAGTGCAGGGGTACCAGTACTTTTGGCTATGTCTATCCTTGTATGAAATGGAGAGTCGTGAGTTATCCACTCATTCTAATCGGCATGATCCTGTTGTGATGGTAATCTCCTGGGATGAAGACTAGATTTAGGCCAGCCTCAGTGAGAAAAATATAGTGAAGATTTATATGTTGTTAAAATAGGTACTTATTGACAAAATTGATGAAAGCTGGAGAAAAGGCTAGCATTCCCATGTGGTTGTGAAAAGCTGCCACATGAACACTCTTGAAATAGAAAATAAGCATGTGAAAGCTTCATACATCAGGTTCAATGAACTGTACTTCCTAAATGATTCATTAAGTGTCATTTCTTTCATACTTTTCTTCTATGACCTACATGGGAACAGAAAGACTGATTTTATTAAGGGCTGGAGCAACTTTCCTGAGTGGGATTCTTTAGCCAAATAGCATGTAATTAAATTAGTTGACTGTTTTTTTATATAGTTTTTTAAAAGTTACACCAGGGAACAATTTAATACCACTCGATCAAGCCTATAAATAACAGCCATCTGCCATAATTAGAAAACATACAGTAAATGCACTAAACCCCTTCATTAATTTTAACTGTATTCCCTAAATTTAGTATGGATTGTTATTAAGCATTCTGGTATGCTTCGTTCATCATCAACTTTAAGCACAAAGTCTCTTAGAGTCAAGCTGACTCTGGGTGACATCAAGCAAGTGTTCTTGGCAACAGTACAGAAATCGATTGCCATTTTCAAGGACTTTTTTAAACAATTTCCCAGTCTAATCTACACTCCACAGATTTCTTGGTGGTCTCATCCAAGTGCAAACCAGGTCCAACCATGCTTAGCTTTTCCAAGATAACCAAGGTGAGTCTGGCCTGTCATCTAGCTGGATTCATCGGACATAATTAAATATAATAGGGAGGGGGTGTAATCTTAAATCAAAATTTGTTTCAGTGGTATGACTCTGGTTTCTGCAGTACTCTACCACTTCGAATACTATTCCTAACCTTCCTGCCATTTTCTCATCCTCACCTTGCTAGCCCATAGCCACCTTCCTGTCTCTGGTGCATTCAAGATAGTGTGACCATTCCTGTGCACATGGAGCTCAAAGAAACAGCAGAAAAGCAAGGAAAAGTCTCTTAAACAATGCAAATCCACTGCATTTTCTTCTAAGCAGCAAAAGGATCATATATACTTATCATGAACCTATATTAAGTTCAATAACAGTCCTTCACTATTAAAAAATAACAAAACACTTCATTAATATTTCCTTACTAATGAGAAAAATGTAAACATCTCTCAATCTGTCAAAAAAAAAAAAACCCTTCACGTTTTTCATTTGGGGAGCAGAATTTAACTGAGAATAAAATATGAATGTTCCTTTTTTCAAAATCACTCATTGCACAAAATGCTGGTTCTTCTCATTCTTTTCTACCCCATGGAATGTTGGAAATAAATTACATACAGGAAGAACACCCCCCCAAGGGTTCCAGTCTAACCCTCCCCCTTCCTCCCATCTGATCATGAGATTCAGAGTTCAGCTGCTATTAAGGGGTAGGCAAGAACTCTATGTCCTGCATGCTTCCCTAACTTGTTAGTCTTTCCAATCCAACTGGAAGTTGGATTTCAGGCTCAGGATTTCATCAGCAGATAAGCCCGAGAAAACTTAATAGCATGGGACCAAATTTGCTATGGGCTGAGAAGCTAGCAAAAGAACAATCAAGTTTGAAAATGGGCCAGATCAAGCTGGGGATTGCAGTGAAAAAAAAAATCAAAATACACACTATTTTCCCAATGCATCTATATGGAAGAAGGAGTTGGGCAGCCACTCAAAATGCTGAGGATTGCTCCATTCTAAACCCCCTTCCATTTCCTTCCCAGAAGCCAGAGCACAGCATATAAAGCTCAGTAGACACCCACACTTCCCACTATATGCATATATGGAAGCATACACAGCTGTTAAGATGAAAGGAGAGTAAAAACACACAGAGAGAATGCTGAAGCCAATTAGTGGCCTGCTAGAACCACTGAATTGGAGCAGAGCTTATAACATAGCAGAGAAGCTGAGCACAGAAAAAGAATGTTATCTTAGATAGCTTTAATGAGCATGTCAGAGAAACACAGGTTATTGATCTTACACACTCAGCCCTCCCAAGCATAAAGAATCACACACTTAGACAGAGTAGGTTCAAAAGTAAGTGAACGAATATCTTACTCATTTTTATTCTTGGTCCAGTTACATTTCCGTTCAGAAAGGATGAAATCTTTGTTCTTCTTTTGTCCCTAAACATAATTCACCCTTAGCCCTCATAGCTGCTAAGGTCTGCATGGAGAAAAGGGGGAAAAGTTTCTTTTCTTAGGCTGACCACATGGCACCCAAGAGATGGAAAGAGAGAACAGCACACAGTTGTGTGCTTGCTCCTGGTGGTGAAGAAGGAGGAAGAGAGAGGGAGGAAGTGGGAGTGGCAACAAACAGCTTCCTCTAAGCATCATGGGACCAACTCTATTTACATGATAATTGAGGCATGCTGATTTGCTAACACTTCCAACAAAGGCAACACTCACCTCTTTGAGTTGGTTAATTGGAATGAGCAGTATGCCCTGTAAGTAAATATAAATAAATGCATATAAATAAATTAAAACATGTTCCTTTGTTACAGATAAAAAACATACAAATGGATGCTATGGCCACTTCTGGTAAAGAGGTTGGAAAGAATTCAGAAGCCCAGCTTCGCATGCTTTTCCTGTCTAGCTTAATCAAAGGAACAGGCTAGCGGGATGGGTACTGCAGCCTTTCCCTACCAGCCACTTTCTTAAGTGTAACTAAGGAAACACAGAGATTTTCCCCCCAGCTGGTCAGAATGCAACTTGGGAGGATCATTTTGATTGGACCTCCGGGATAAGAAAACATATTGCTCCAGAAACAACGCTATATAAATCCCATTTACATTGGTGGCTATTCAATTAGGCTTTCACATCCGTACACTGCAAGTCAGTTAAAATCAGCCTGGCCTACCAGCCAGCTGCTGCTTCCCTTATCCATCCTGATCTAGCATTTGCTTTCTGAGCACCCTTCCTAGCTGCAATTTATTTGGCTAAGCCTGTCATATGTCATGCTAATAGACAGAAACTTCAGCGTGGAGGCATCTAGGAACCCGTCCATCTTAACGACTGTGCCTGGCCTGGTTAGTAGGGGGTGCCAGATCCATTAGCTTGACTTTCCAGCTCAGTTCCTCTCCATCCACATCATTTAAGCTCCAAAAATACATCTGAAATGAGAGATAAAACATACATCAGCTTTTATGGCAGAGGGGCAAATTGGACTCCCAGGGACCAAGAAAGCATCAGGACTCCATTGTCTGGGCAATTACTAAGTTTCCACAACACTTTTGCTGATTCTAGCCCATTTGGGGAGCCACTTGGACTCCACATTATTAAACAGATATCTCATCTGAGCCCTTTCCTGATGATGCTTGCTGGCCTGCACAGTGGAGAATCCACTGAAAACGATAAGAATAGTGGGGGGTTTCCTCTCACCAAGTGCCATAAAATAGTGTTAGCACCTCAGTGGGATTAAGAATGCTTTTGGGGAGAAATAATGAAAATAAAAAGCAAATTTGGGGTACTTGATTCTGTGGTTATTCCTCCTAAGACAGAGATTGAGGCAATCCCATAAGCTCCCATTGAGAAGCTATTCTGTTCCTATCATTATTAGCTCATTGGGTAGACTCCAGATTCTGCTATTACTTTGTCCTACAACTAGATGCCACTTCCCTTGTTAAAAGTATTGACAGAGCTTCAGCAAACCTAGAAATCGTGACAAAGCATTTAAAAGTTCTCAGGGATAGAAAGTCTCCTAGTGTTAATACAAGCTACTCCAAGAATCCCTGTTGCATGGCAATGTTAAGTGTTGGAATGCATGATTATTTATTTATTGAAGGAAAGCAAGCAGTAGCACCACTTCCAAAGCACAGAAAATAGTATTCTGTGTAGACAAGACCCACACCTTGGGTACCATGTTGTTTTGTGCATCAGCTGATGGCTGTATACAATCTGGAACGGATTCAGAGGCAAGCAACAAGAATGATCAGGGAAGCAGAAGCTAACTCCTTTGAAAGAAATTTAATGAATTGGGTATGTGTAGCCTTTGAGAAAATAGGAATGGAGTGGGGCGGGGATCAGATTGGATGGCGCCCTTCAAATACGTGGAAGGATGTCAAGCAGGAGAAGATCCAGTCCCGTTCCCTCACATCCCAGAGTGCAGGACACAGAATAATGGGGATATGTTACAGGAAAGCAGGTTCCAATTAGAGAATTATTAGATAAAATCATATTAGCAGGGAAAAAATGTTCCTAACAGTACATAATCTCAGTTTGCAATCATCCAGAGAGGTGGTGAGTTCCCACTCACTGAATGTGTTCAAAAACCAGCTGGCTAGCTAGCTATCAGGGGTGTTTCATTTGGAGTTCCAATTTCAATTTTATTTCAATCAACAATCTGTAGATTACATAAAAACATAATTAAAAAGGAAAAGGAACAGTGTTCAGCCTTCCATCAGCTGTTGCCTCATTTTCATTGGCGCAGCACAAAATGTAGCTACCATACAGGTGATCGATGGTTTGATATCTGAGAGGAAGCTCACATAATAATTATCCCTTCTTCCAGGTATTGATGCAGCAAGAATAAGATATAACTGTTCCAAATGTACCTATGGAAGTTGCAGTATAGTAGCAGATGGTGAACTGTTTCCGTCTCCCTAGATTCATGGGCAAGTACACTCAACCAGAAGGGTTTTGGAATACCTACCCAGAAAAAGTGCAGAGAAAAAGAGATCTGAGTTCTTGCATGGAGCAGGAGGTTAGATTCAGTGTCCTAAATGATCTCTTCCAACACTATAATTCTGTGAAACGTAGAGCCCCGTAGCATGTGCAAAGCGTTTTATTCTCAGCACAGCACCTACAGAGTGCTCAGATGCTACAAAATCCTCACCTCCATATGAAAATTGAGCTTTTCAGGACAAATTACAAAACCTGTTATACAGTCAGAGTGTATTTAATAGGGCTAATGGTCTCAGAAATCCAGATCGCTGGATAGCAGCAGAGGGTTTTTGATATCTCTTTCTTGCCATCTTGTGGCCATCCAGAATTTTGCACTTCAGATCTATGGCCTTAATACTGTATATAACCAAAGCTGGTGTCTCATCTCAGGACATCAATAGTCATGCATTTAATTCTATGTCTGTGCGCACATTTAAAATGGTTTGGAAGATGTTTCTGAGCTCCCACGAGTGCAAATACAGCCCCACTCTACTGTTCATTAAAGAGCATGACCTTTTTAAGGCTTTTTAAGGGGGGCGGGAAAGATGTTGCTTGAGGGGATCCAAGTATTTAAGTTAAGGTGACTCTTAACCTTCCCCCCATCGTGCAACTTCTTGCTCTACACACCCCATCCTGCTGTTTTCTCCTTTCCTCTCTTCGCTTCCTTCCTCTTCCTCCCTTCCTCTCTTAGCTGTCCACCTTCTCCTCCCTTTCCCCTCTCCTCTATTCCTTGCATTCGTTTCCTTTAAACCCTCTCCTCTGCTTGTGCCCAGCAATCTCACATCTTCCCAAATATGTCTGCCTGCTCTCCTGCCAGTTGCCCCTTTGATAAACCAATACCTATTCCTTCTCCTTACTTCTTGCCTTCCTGCCTTGACTCTAGGATTCAGCCCTCCCAAGGTCAAGAACCAGCCTTCTTCAGTCTACTGTTGTTATTGTTGCTACTGCGACTGCCGCTACCGTATTATAGGAATTAGCAGTGATGGGGAGTTGGTTCAAAATGATTGCAATGGGAAGAACAAATCTGTATGTGTGTTTATATGTCCCGGTGTCATATACACACAAACATACTCACATATATACAGACACATATCTATATCTATACACACATACATATATATACATCTGTATCTATATACACATACACACCCCTATCCCTATCCCTATCCCTATCTATATCCACACACACGTAGGAACCTCTGCATGTCAGTTCCAGTTCCTGCCAGAGTAACATCCATTTACAACATTCAGATAACAGCCAGATATTAAGTCTACTTAATAGATAAACAGATACTATACTCTTTGGCAGAGTTGGTAGATTTCTGAATATTCCCCCAATCAGAACAGGTCTTGATTTTTATGGACTGGGACTTTGATAGTGTTATTTGAGTTGATTACAAAATAACCACTGTTCGGGCATAATGATGAAATAGGACTCATATATTACATTCATGATCTCCAAATGTTTACCAGTAAAAGAAAAGCCAGCTAACTCCCAGTGATTCCAAAGCAAAGATTAGAAGATTTGCCAGGTCTCATTTTTCATATATGGATGCCTTTAGCACATAGCCAGTCCAAGGATCTGCAGCAAATCTGAACAGAAGGATGGACATTATGGATCAGTGAGGCCACATGTCTTTAGTAAATTCCAGAATCCCACTCCGAAGTTGGACAGAACCTGGTTCCAAAAATCTAATTCCTCAGAAGCATTTCCAAACAAACATCACATGGATACACTTCTGTTAACATTTTTATAAAATGGATACCTCATAGGAGGTATGAGTATGGAAGCTGTCAGAAAAGACCACTAAATTTAAGATCACAAGACATAGCAAGGTTTTCCATTCTCCTTGTGATTATCTTTGTGTTCCAGCAAAGCTTTATGGATTGTCCTTGGAAAAATAAAAATGACAGAACCCCATGAATCTATCAGGAACATCATGGCAACATTGGCTCTATAATTTCTTCCCCTGTGAAAAAGACTTCTGTTTTACTACTTTACTCTCTGGGTACATGAGAATTTCTTTTGAATTCCTCTTGATGACATTTGGGAGTGCACTTATTATCAGAGGTGCTTCTCTTGGTGGTGTTTCTGTTACGGTATACATCTTTCCGTTGCTCCGAGTCCTCCCTGGCTACCCACTCTGTACAATCTAAAAAATCTTAGGGAGGAATTCATTCATGATACTTTCCTTTGGTATTTAACTGCAGTCTGAAAAACCAGCAGTAGACCAAGTGACATGGTTCTACAGGGAAAGAGAAAACCCTCACACATATCCCCAAGCCAGCTTATGACTAAACCAGCTCAAGAACATACTGTACATTCCACCATGCAGATTACACCATATGTATTTTTTCTTTGAATTAAACTTCAAAAGCAAAATTTCTGTCATCCAATTGAATGAGAATCCATAGAGAAAAAATACAGAAGCATCTTTGTGGCACGAATAACTTTCCTCCTTTAGTACTGCAAGAAGAGTATCCCACTAACATTTCATTAAGGAAGTGCTCATTTTCCATTCCCCACATGTTGTCTTGTGTGGGGAGACCAAAATTTATTTCATAGGCTGACTGCTTTATGGAAATGTGCTTAGTAAAGCAAATAAATCATTCCTTTTGCATAACGATAAGGCTATGCCTGGTGTATAGCAGCCCATGGGATTTAATTCACACTTCAGCTTACCCCATAGTGCCGCATAAACCCTCTTCATATTCTAGCATCTTAAATCATAACAACAATATCATCATTTACACCCAACCTGGCATACAAGCAGTAGCAGATTCCAACATCATGCAACGCCTTGATGTACTATTGAGTCATCCAGCACTTCATCCGATACTCATCTATAAGAGCTATCTTGTTCTTACTGGTGATGGCTCTAGACAGGAAGCCTACAGTTCAGATCTATCCTGAAGAATGTTTAGCTGTCTCTACCTTCAGTTTAGGTCTACCAGTCTTTTTCATGTTCTCAGCCTTAGCTGCCTTCTTAGCCTTATAAATAATGATAATAAAAAAAATACCATTCCATTTCACCCACCTCTAACTTTTCTACTTGTCTTCCAGCAACCCTGATTCTCCTAACCTAGGATAACAGTCCAAGTTATAACACGACTGTTTCCCTTTTCTGAAGATACCCAAAAATATAAGGACAGGCAGATGAGGATGGCAGTGATTCAGTGATGCCACCAAAGTGATAAGACTTAAATTTTCAGCCTGATTCTTTCCTCCTAATTTTTTGTGTAACCTTTTGGAATAGGTACATTAATATTCCCAGAGGCTTAACACGTTGCAAAAGGTCACTCTTTTAGAATGTAAGGCACCCTGCTAAAAGATCAAAAAAGTATGTCACCCAAAACTAATTTTGCAGCTACTTTTCAGCATCCCTACAAGGTGGATGAGCTCAGTTACTGTGGCAATGGGTACAACACTGGAAGACCTGAAGGACAAAGTTAGGGACAATATCATGGAGAAAATCAATCTACGTGATTGCTAAGAGTTGATACTGACTTGATGGCAGATAATCATCAATCATCAATGTTTCAGCATTCCCAAGGGAGGGTACTGCCATGCAATCTGAAGGGATTTAAGCCTCCTATGCATGATCTTTGCTGATAACATCAACTGAGTATCTATAACCTAGTTTTACCAAGTAATATGGCCACAGGGGAATGATTAAAGCTAAGGTATAAAAAGATGCTGTTGTGCCCGTGTGATTTTTTTCCATTACAAAAGATTATGAAGAGGAAAAACCAGGACAGTGACATCCCTAAGTTGACAGTAGTGGCTGGCTTTTGCCAGGACTTCATGACAGTTGGTTAACTAAATGATATTTGCATAGCATGCTACATAATTCAACCAGCCAAATTACAGGATATATTGTAAACAAACATCCCTTAAAAAGGAAAAAAATGGTTAAATTGGCCATTAAAAAACAACAACAAGCTAACGAAGTGTAGTGTCCCAACCTGGAATATGTTTTGGATTAGACCAACATACTAGTTTCCTGGCCAACATTGTCCTCATCTCACTGCTAGCTGCCTCCAAGGAAGCTATATGGGCTGTGAAACCACAATCAGGAGCACATTTAAGACCAGGTCATCCTTGACCGATTGATTGCACTTCACAATAGAAGTGTTCATTAATTCCTTTTCTAAAAAGTCTGTTTGTCTCAATGTTCCACTTGACCTTCACTCATCTGGAACAAGCAAAGCTGGCCATGAACATGAGGTTGAAATCCTTGTCCACCTCCAAGGTTCACTGGTTTTCTTTGTACCTTCTAGGCTTTTGTATACCTCCTTAACAATATCCAGCAAAAAGGCCGAAGTTAAGAAATTAACCCCTGATGGCAATGGTCCTGGTATGACCTAGTGCCATTCCCATTTCTGCCTTCAGTTCAATGCCTGGCTTCTAAGATGTAAGAAAGGCTGTTTCTGTGCTTTTTTAAGCTGTCAAAAATAACACAATTGTTTGCTATTTTGTTAAAATTAACCATTTTTTAAAAAAAAAGATCCAGGAATTCAGTTCCACTACCTTTGGTGACATCACAATATCACCAGCCAGGCCTCCAGTGGCCTTCAGGCAGGCAGAAAAGCATGGTGGAAAAATATGATAGGTTAGATAGATTGATCATCTAATATGATGGATGATGGTTCTCAGCAGGAATCTTCGCAGTCTTTATTCCAGGCACCGAGGAATTGACTTGGGGACTGTGGCGCTGCGGGTTAAACCGCTGAGCTGTCGATCGGAAGGTCGGCGGTTCGAAACCGCGCGGCGGGGTGAGCTCCCGTTGCTCGTCCCAGCTCCTGCTCACCTAGCAGTTCGAAAACATGCAAATGTGAGTAGATCAATAGGTACCGCTTCGGCGGGAAGGTAACGGCGTTCCGAGTCGTCATGCTGGCCACATGACCCGGAAGTGTCTATGACAACGCCGGCTCCAAGGCTTAGAAACGGAGATGAGCACCGCCCCCTAGAGTCGGATTCGACTGGACTTTACGTCAAGGGAAACCTTTACCTTTACCTTATTGCACAGACGTTCTCTTTTTATGTCCTATCATAATTTTGCTGTGCATTTCCATCATCCCTGCACCTTAGCCTTTTGCTGGCAAGGAAGTATACATCCTAAACATGATACAAATTATGTTGAGCTGAATACTGTGAAAGGCAAAAAGGGAAATCAGACAGGGCAACTGTCATGGTGGTATCCTAGTTTTCATCCTTATGAGGTGTTGCTCCATCTTTGTAACAGAATGTATCAAGCTTTCATGGAAATGCATCTTCCATGGAAATATAAAGTTTACCATTCTGCAATGAAACAAGCCCCAATCTTGTTCTCCCACCAACCTTGGGGATCCCGTGGTGAGCCTGCAAGGTGGCTGTATGATGTCAAGTGACTGTTGTTCTCCTGCTACCTTGGACTTTTATGTTTTTTTTTAAATTATGTTTGAGTGTTTATGGTTTTTAATTGTTATTTTGTTTGTATGCCATGCAGAGTCATGTTTTGTGAGATGGGCAGCTATATAAATTTGCTAAATAAATAAATCAATACAATCAAAATTGGAGCTAAAATCCTTTTTTTTTTTTAAGGAACCATGCATATCAAAACAATTCTTTTTATGTAAAACAGAGTTTTAAAAAAGAAATCAGATTCTCTACTATTTTGGCCACCATGGAATGTAAATATTCTGCATGATTTCATTTGGAGCTGAGTACAATTCAGAATTTTTTTCTTCCAGGTCAGCATCAGGGTCCACAACAGAAATTACAGAACTTCTCTTCAGTTCCATGGTTTACACAGTTCAAATTCACTCCCCTATATTTCTGGGTTATGATTTCTGGAACATTTCATACAATTCCTTGTAGGTTTATTCCTCTGTGAAAAGACTGTAAATTAGTATTTTACAAAACAAGAATCACCAGATGTTGAATTCAAGTGCTGAAAGCAAATTCCTTAAAAAATTGAGCTACAATCTTGATTAATTCTCTCATTTACTATAATTTGTGCTCTTCACATCCTGAATCTTTCCCCAATTTCCATGTAGCTCTGTTTGAGTTCCATCCATCCATCCATCCATTCATCCAA
This sequence comes from Candoia aspera, assembly GCF_035149785.1. Taxonomy (NCBI): domain Eukaryota; kingdom Metazoa; phylum Chordata; class Lepidosauria; order Squamata; family Candoiidae; genus Candoia; species Candoia aspera. The sequence continues at coordinate 11,104,587 of NC_086158.1, read as the reverse complement.
TTTTTATTTTGCCACAATCTCAATCAGATTCTCAGCAGCAAGTCAAGATTATCTTTGATGAAATTTTCTGATGTTTATGGCACTGTTCCTTCTGTCTCGCAAGCTTGTGGAGAAATATTGGCTATTCCTAAACCTGAGTCAAGCTTTTATTGTTTTCAATGAGATGGAACTGTATCTTGCCAAAAGTTTGTTGTATTTATTTTTCTTGAATGACTTCATTGTGATCTTGGGGAAAATAACCATTTGTCAATCAAGATGACCACTTCTACACTAACCATTTGTCCATCAAGATGACCACTTCTATACTGCTACCTTCCAACACTGCTTCCTTATATATTTGGAGCTGAACAACATTGTCTATGGAAAATATCCTAGACAATGTGGTGGTGATGATTTAAAGAAGTATCAGAGGGCATTTTCTTCATACTCCAAATTCATTAAAGTTTCAATAGGCTTTATCTATGCTACCATGACACATATAATGGCACGCTCCCACAATTACTTCTGGAGATTTTACCCTTTTCCCATTCAGAGATGGTCCTTCTTGACCAATTTGGACTTACATTTTCATAGAAGAAATTTTCTACAATAATCTAAGGAGATGCTGTGTCAATAGCTAAGGCATGTCCACAGTCTACCACAATTCCATAGCTGTCTTTAACCATTGCAAAGTATCACCTGATCTTACCTTATAAAGACTTTAGTTTGCCTTACCCTAATGAGTTGTGTTCTTTTTTGCATTCTGCTTATGTACCATGTGTAAAAAACTCCAAGAAGCACTAAAGAGAAACAGCAACATCCCCCTTCCCCTCCCCGAGATGTCTTGTTTGCCTGTGGATTTCAGCTCATTCTAGTTGCTGGTAAATTAATTCAATGTTATAAATGTCTTAGGTAAAAACCCAAAATGTTGTGGCATATTTTGTTCTTACGTTTGGTTAGCAGTTTGTGGAGCAGATATATGTCTTGTTAATGACTGCACAAGACTATGGCTTTTTCAGTGTTCATTTTGCCTAAAAAGTCAAGACATTTTCAAGCCTTCCCTCACTTTCAGTTGCAGGAACGATGGAAGTAAATGGCTGAAATATCATAAAATAAGGAGTCTTTTATTTGTGATGAATTCATGTGTAACACTTTTATTGTATCAAAGATGTCTTGGTGTGAAAAAGAATATTTGGAGAATGTAGGTGGTCTCAGTAAAATGTTAAACTATTGTGAGAATCACATAAGTTTGGTATGGAAAGGTACATGTCACAAGACACACTGGTAAACATGACTTGCAGGGGAAACCAATGGAAACATGCTGAATTTTAACCTTCGAAAACATGCAAATGTGAGTAGATTAATAGGTACCGCTTCGGCGGGCAGGTAATGGCGTTCCGTGTAGTCATGCTGGCCACATGACCACGGAGGAAGTGTCTATGGACAAACACCGGCTCTTCGGCTTTGAAACGGAGATGAGCACCGCCCCCTAGAGTCAGGCACGACTGGACTTAATGTCAAGGAAAACCTTTACCTTTACTAAAGAAATAGCTCTATTTTTCAGGCACACTTAGAAAAGGCATGTACCATTTTTAGCCTGCAAAAATTTATACTGCAGCAATATTTATTGTACACTAGCCTAAGTCTGCATAAATATTTAAAATATTTAGGGCACTTCTAGAAGAGGATTTCACACCAGATGAAAAGCAGTTCTGGATCTGAATCATAATATAATATTGGAAAGGTTGGATATTGGTAAGCTGCAGGATAGCTCTGATGGCAACAAGGCTGGTTTTTCTTTCTGCAATTCTTTGAAACATTCTCCCATTGGTAGGAATCCTTCACCCATCTCCTTTTAGCTTCCCAACTTCACAAGCAAAGTGAGAGGGCTGAAATTGACAAAATTCTGTCAGTTCTAGCACTGAACATTTGAGAATGGTTCATCCTGAAGGCTTTACCTGATTAACTTCTGTTCATGAATGACTATTCTTCTCCTGCTGGTTTCTGATTATTACCTGTTCAGATATCAAATCTGTGTCCATTTATTCTTTTGTGTCATAGTGTCATAGGATTGGAAGGAACCTTGAAGGTCTCCTAGTCTGTCCCCCTGCCCAGGACAGGTATCCTCAGACCATATGAAACAAATGGATGTCCAACCTTTCTTTGACAACCTCCAGTGATAGAGCACCCACAACTCCAGGAGGCAGGCTGTTCCACTGCTTAATAGCTCCCATGGTCACGAAATTATATCTCTACAGTATTTGTAAACCTTCCACCCAGTGGTTCTTCTCCTACCCTCAAGCACAATGGGGTTTAGATCCATACTCTGTTTTGTCCTTCAAGCATGATTTTGTCTCCCCTTATTCTTTTCCTAGGCTAAATGTACCCAGTTTTTTAAACCATTCTTCATAGGATTTAGCCTCCAAGCCCCTCACTGTCTTTGTTGCTCTTCTCTGTACTCTTTCCTCTGCATCTTTCTTGTATTCTGACAACCAAAACTGGCCACAGTTTTCCAGGTGTGGAAAACTGATCTGACCAGTGCATCATAGAGCAGAACGATCACTTTCCATGTTATACTTCTGTGGATACAGCTTGAGATTTCATTGGCTCTTTTGGCAGCTGCAGCACACTGCTGGCTTATGCTACATCTGTGATCTCCCAGGACACCCAGATTCCTAACAACTTTTAGTACTTAGTAAGTAAGTAATTAGTAAGTAGTAAGTATTAGTGCTGAACCAGGTACCACCTATCTTGTACCTCTTCATCTGATTTTTCCTAGTGAACCTTACATTTCTTGCCACTGAACTGCCTTTTGTTGGAAATTCAACATTCAAGTCTATTAAGATTCTTTTGAACCCTGCACCTGTCTTCTGAGGTGTTAGCAATCTCTGCCACTTTGTGTCATCTGAAATTTGCTGAGCATCCCTTCTATCCCTCCATTGTTTATAAAAAATATTGGAGAGCACTGGCCTCAGGACAGAACCCCTGGAGTACCCCACTTCTTACCTCTCTCCATGTTGACATAAATCCATTAAGGACTACACATTGGGTACGGTTGTGGTGGTTGCACTGCGTTCACTGTGTCTAAAGAAGTTTGTTTGTCTTACATAGAATGTACATGAGCATTGATGGCAGATGATGTATTGATTTATTGATTTGGTCTGTAAAATTTGTTGGCAGAGTGCTAGAAAGCATTTGGCCCAGGAGAGATCAGAAAAGTCACACACCAGGCATTTCTATAAAAATAATTTTATTTACAGAAAACAAACATATTTAAAAGGCTGTTTGCTGAGAGGAGAGATTTCTCTCAGCTGCATACTCTCTGCAAGCCTACACAGAAGGGAAACTGAGACTAAAACAAGTTCAGGCAAGTTCCTCCCTTAGGCAATGCAACCACTAACACGTGAAAAGGGAACAATTAAATTCAACCTCTTCACCTGGCCAAAATGATTAGTTACCATAGTAACCTTAATCTGTAGTAGAAAACTTATTAACACTCCTCTTTTTATACTACAGAATAAGACACAAACCAATTTTCTTTGACAACTCTGTATGTCTTTCCATTCACAATATTTTAACATTATCTCCCCTTTGGTTTAACAGAAAGCTACCATCCTTCTTCCTGTGTATTTCCAAACCTAGGTTATTTGTTACAGTTCCAAGGTTTTTTAATGTGAAATGGCTTTTCATGCAGGCTTCAGAATCAAGCCTTTGTTTTTATGTTGGTGTGAACAGCAGCAAATCATCAACATAAATGCACAGATACATACAGCCTTGTTTGTCTTTCTTCATATATACACATGGATCTGCTTTTCCTTCTTCAAAACCAAAATTCTGCAGTTTTTCATCTACTTTTTGGTTCCAGGATCTAGCAGCTTGTTTTAACCCATAGATTGACTTCTGCAGTTCACAGACTAGATTCTCCCCTTTTTCCTAGCCAGGGGGTTGCTGCATGTATAATTTGTGGTCTAAATCACCATAGAGAAATGCAGTTTGAATGTCATAGTGGTGAACTGACATTCCTTTGAGTGCAGCAATTTTTAACAGTAATCTAATTGATTCACCTTTAGTAACTGGTGCAAAAGTCTTGTCAAAGTCTAAATCTTTCCTTTGAGTGAACCCTTTTGCAACTAACCTTGCTTTATGTTTTTGGATTTTGCCATCAGCATCCCTTTTCAGTTTGAAAACCCACCTACAACCCAGACAGCGTTCATTGGGAGGTAGATTTACCAGTTTCTATGTTTTATTTTCTTCCAAGGAAGCTAACTCCTGTTGCATGGCAGAATGCCAATTTTGTGCAATCTCAGGTAGTAAAGCATTCACTTATTCTAAAGATTCAGGTTCTGTGAATATGTGAAATGCCTTTACTGTTTCAGCCTGAAAACGTGATGGAGGAACGCCTTTATTACTTCTCTGAGATCTGCGAGGTAATACAGGGCTTAAATTTTGACTCCTATCACTTTCTTGAGAAGCATCTGTCTCATCAGACAGATCTTCAGTTTGCTTTTCTGGTTTAATGTCCTCATCAGGCAAAAGATCACCATCAGCAAGTCCTTGCTGTTCTCTTGTGGTGGTCAGATCAACTGGAGAGCTAGAATTTAATCTCCCCCAGTTTTGTTCAGCAAAAGAAGTGCTTTTGCTAATGATTAATTTCTCTCCCATTATGAACCTGTAGCTCCTTTGGCTTTGTTCATAGCCAACAAAGATGGCTTTCTTTGTTGTGGGGCCTCCTTTCCTTCTCTGTTGTTTTGGAATATGAACCCAAGCAGTGCTACCAAACACTCTAAGATGGTTTACCTTTGGTTTCACACCATAAAACAAATAGAATGGAGTGTCCTGAATCACAGAGTTATACAATCTGTTTTGTACATAACAGGCAGTAGATATTGCCTCTCCCCAGTACTTAAAAGATAAATGTGAATCTTTAAGCATGGATTCCATCGCATTTTGCAAGGTTCTGCCCTTTCTTTCAGCAACACCATTTTGCTGAGGGGTGTAAGGGTTAGAAAGAATTTGTTCTATCCCCTTTTCCACTAGGAACCTTTTGAATTTGTGAGAAAGGTACTCTCCTCCTCTACCACATTGGAGTGCAGATACAGGCCTAGGGAATTTTCCATTTGGCCATGTCACAAAACCTTTAAATTTCTCAAATGCCTCATCTTTATGTTTTAAGATGTAGATAAATGTGTATCTTGAGAAATCATCAATGATGGTCATTGCATATCTTGCTTGTCCAAGACTTGGAGCAAAAGGACCAATAATGTCAGAGTGTACAATTTCCAAAGGTCTAGTTGTAACTGACACTGTGCTTACTCACAGGAGCTTTTAGTGTTTTGCATTCTTTGCAAACTACACAATCTAAGTATTTGTCACAGGGTTTTATCTTTAGGTCAGCACACAGCTGTGGCATTTGTGCTATATACTTGAAATTAGCATGACCAAATCTCCTGTGCATCAGGTGTACACATTGGTCATGATATGGCATGTTGCCAACTGCAGCCTTGCAGCTTGGCTTCCTTGCATTTTGCACCATGTACAAGGAGTCTTTTAATATACCAGTAGCACACAATTTTCCATTTTTACGTACCTCACAACCATTTTTCTTAAATGTTATGACATACCCTGTTGCAGCCAATTGTGCCACAGATAAAAGGTTTGATTGTAAATTTGGCACATACAACACACCTTTTACAGTTTCTCCCAAGCAGGATAAATACAAGTCACCTTGTCCCATAATTTTGGTCACAGACCCATCAGCCAAAGATACACTTTGTCTTTCAGTTTTAGACAGTGACACAAAAGAGCTTTTACAATTACATAAATGACAATTGGCCCCAGAATCTAACACACATACATCAGAATTACCCTTCTCAGCAACCTGTGCAATTTGGATTGTCTGAAGAGCCTTCTTCTGTGTTGCCCTTGTGTTCTTCTTTCTGTCTTTCTACTCTTGGGTCTCAAGGCACAGTCTTTCTGCAAATGTCCAGCTGAACCACAAGTGAAGCATCGCTGGCTGGCTAGCGCTGTGGCCTCAGGTTCCTTTCCCTTCTTTTCCCTCATTTTCTGGTATTGCAGCTTTCCAGAAGAGATGGGGGGGAATCTTTCCTCTCTCTTCTCCCATTCAGCGAGTAAGCGCTGTGTAACATACGATGGGGTGAGGTCTGCTTCAGGCATAGCCCCCAGGGTACAAATCAGCATGTCCCACATTTCATTCAGTGAGGACAGAAGGATATAGGATTTTGTGAGAGGTGTAAATTCCATTCCTCTTTCCTGCAACTCAACAAACAGCTGCTGAATATGATGCAGGTGCTCAGGAAGGCTTTCTCCTTCTGCAAGGTAGGCTCTGTACAGCTTTTTCGTCAGAGTAACTTTACTCCCTGCTGTTGCCTTTACATATAAGTCTCTCAAAGCGTCCCAAAGTTGCTTTGCAGACTGCATGCCTCGCACGTGGACTAGCTGATTGTCCTCAACTCCCAGGATAATGGTGGCTCTAGCCCGCTCATCCTGTCTCAGCCATTCAGCACTGGGATTTTGGGGGGGTTGCTCATCAATTGGCAGCCAAAGATTCTCTCTGCAAAGATACATCTCCATCTTCAGGGCCCAATTCAAATAGTTGGTCTCTGATAGGCGCTCCAGAGGCATCGCTGAGGGCTGGGAGGTAGCCATGGCTTCTTCCTTCTTTTGCAAGTCACCTCAGCTGGCTTCTTTGTCCTGTAGACTGGCAGTTGCTGGAAAATCTCCAGGCGGCTCCAAAGAAAATCTTCACAGGTCTTTGCTACCTGCCTTTAAATTGTGCATGAGGTGTGGAGCTGATCTCTCTATTCTCTCTGGGTTTTACTGGGCTTACTGGGTTTACTGGGCTGCTTACTGGGGCCATAACCTGTTGGCAGATTGCTAGGAAAGCATTTGGCCCAGGAGAGATCAGAAAAGTCACACACCAGGCATTTCTATAAAAATAATTTTATTTACAGAAAACAAACATATTTAAAAGGCTGTTTGCTGAGAGGAGAGATTTCTCTCAGCTGCATACTCTCTGCAAGCCTACACAGAAGGGAAACTGAAACTAAAACAAGTTCAGGCAAGTTCCTCCCTTAGGCAATGCAACCATTAACACGTGAAAAGGGGACAATTAAATTCAACCTCTTCACCCGGCCAAAATGATTAGTTACCATAGTAACCTTAATCTGTAGTAGAAAACATATTAACAAAATTTATTATAGCTGCCCACTCCAATGGACTCTGGGCAGTCACAAAATACAATACCAAATTAAAACAATTAAAAACAGACACAAAACAAAACAAGGCAGCCCAGGCTCAAAACAACCATTAAGATATAGCACAACAGGGCACTCCCTCAAACACATTAACCCCAGGCCTGGCACCAATGCCAGGTTTTAAGAGCTCTTCAGAACCCTAGAAGAGAGGGTGCCATCCATATCTCCAGGGAGATGCTCTGGGGATGATGACATACATGACATTAGAAGATGACCAGTGAAGGAATCCTTGATGTTGTGCTGAAAATATTAGAACCTAGACACAGGGACAATTCAAACCCTGGATTTATGGGAGGGTTCATTCATGTATTTAAGTTGTTTTGGATTGACATGGGGTATGTTTTGATAGAAATAATGTTACTAAAGTTTAATCAACAGTAAGAGATTATATTTGTAAACTTATTCATATCTGCATTGGAGAAAGTCGGAAGTCACTTGTTTCTGTTTTCTATCTGCTTGCACTTTTATAGTTTTTTTCTTTTTTCTTGAGTCCTATGCTCTAGCTTTTCTATACTCTATATTTTGTATTTTAATTATACTTTGAAAATTAATAAAGTTCTTATAAAAGAAGTTTTTTTGGATTACGTTAGAGGGTTAGATCTAGGATATGCCAGAGAAGAACAACAACAAACTCCAACCTATGAGAAGGAAGCATTGTTGGCTATTACTCATTTAAGGTTTAATGGAAAGCTACTGTATATTTTAATAATGTCACAGGTGGGATCATTAATCCAAACATCAGTGGCAAATGATGTTTTCCATCATGTAGCCAAAGAAGGAAATGAAATATAGATTCCCAGATGGAAATGTTTTTGACCCAACATGTTTTTGACCAAAATTGCTGTGAACTCAGAAAGTTGCAGCAGCACAAAGCATAAAAGGTTAGATCGAAAAACATGTTCCTTACTTAAAAGCTCTTGAAAGCAATAATGTCCAATAGCTAGAATATGTCAGTAGTGAAACATTTCTGATTATACAGTGCAGATGATTACAAGACATCTAGCTGGAAGAACAGGAGGGGAAGTAGGATGAGAAGACCAAAGTCCCAGGAGACCTCATGTAAGAGTGTCGATTTTTGCTTCCAATTTCCTTATATCTCTGGTACACACTTTGAATTAAAATGAAGCATCTGGCAGAGATGTCTAAATGAACAAGCAATACTGTACCAGCAGTGATGGACTGTAGGACATCAGCTTCCATTGTGAAGAGCAAACTGAGGAAATACAATCAAATTAGCCAAGCACCTAGCCTTATTTTCTTGATTTCACTTGGGTCAGTATGTGATAACATTTAGGCTTCTTCTTTAGAATAGATCTGTTTTCTACTGACAGCAGAGTGCTGCTTTCCACTAGTTTCAATCATCAGTCTTGGTCTACAGAGTTAATCTGAAAGAAAATGAGGAGATCATGAGATACCCACTTGACTATGGAGCGCATTGGGATTACCGTGGATCAGTCATTGGCTGCATTCACGCAAGGTGCTTAATGTGGTTACTACACTGATTCATTTTCTTGGCTGACTGACCCACAGACTAATCAGATCAAGTGGGCTGGATTTATACAATACACTAAGCCACCCAAACAGCAACAACAACAACCAAGGTTAAATGTAACCCAGCATGTTGTGTGAACACAACTGCAATCTCTCAGCCCAATCTAATTCACATGTTTGTTGCAGTGAGGATAAAAATAGAGGAGACCCATTATGTAACTTCCTTTAAACTCTTAAAGGCAGGATGAATTGATTGACTGATTGATTTATCAAATTTGTCACCTTGTCGTATAACTGTAATATCGTAATTTTTGTTGTTTATTCATTTAGTCGCTTCCGACTCTTCGTGACTTCATGGACCAGCCCACGCCAGAGCTTCCTGTCGGTTGTCAACACCCCCAGCTCCCCCAGGGATGAGTCCATCACCTCTAGAATATCATCCATCCATCTTGCCCTTGGTTGGCCCCTCTTCCTTTTGCCTTCCACTCTCCCTAGCATCAGCATCTTCTCCAGGGTGTCCTGTCTTCTCATTATGTGGCCAAAGTATTTCAGTTTTGCCTTTAATATTCCCTCAAGTGAGCAGTCTGGCTTTATTTCCTGGAGGATGGACTGGTTTGATCTTCTTGCAGTCCAAGGCACTCTCAGAATTTTCCTCCAACACCACAGTTCCAAAGCGTCTCTCTTCCTTCTCTCAGCCTTCCTTATGGTCCAGCTCTCACAGCCATATGTTACTACGGGGAACACCATTGCTTTAACTATGCGGACCTTTATTGTCAGTGTGATGTCTCTGCTCTTAACAATATCGTAATTACCTTCAGCATTATTATCACCATCACGATTATACTGTGGGAATTTTACTTCCTTCCTTCCAGAAAGATAGTGGAAGCATTCCCCGCTTTTAATTAACCTCAATTTAGCATTGCACCCAAACCTTATTGTTGAAATGAGCCAGTATCACAACCAATAATTTGAAGTGGTCTTATTTTCACAGACCACAATTAATCTCAATTTAGAGGCCACCCAAAATGTGGCTAATAAAAAGTGCAAGCAAAGGTTCTAATGCCCTCAGCTGTAGAGGTCAGAAAGAGTCTGGTTGCACCTTTTATGACTAACCGATTTTTAATTTAAAGCTTTTGCCTGAAAATAAAAAGTGGCCAGTCTTAAAGGCGCAACCCAACTCGTTCTGATTTTTGGTTACCCTAGAGCTGTGTTCCTCAACCTTGGCAACTTTAAGATGTGTGGACTTCAAATCCCAGAATTCCCCAGCCACACTGGAGTCTGCTCTAGACTAAGACAGCTCTTTTCTGTTGTGGCCAAAACTTGGCTCACCTAAAGCAACCAAGTCACTTTGATGATACAACATAATTTTATTTGCATGCATACAAGCAATAATACAGTATATACTGGACCCCCAGCAAAGCTTGGATACTTTGCTGAGCGGCCCAGAGCAAAAGCAGAACCAGGCCTTACATGCCTTTTGTCCACTACATTGCGAGGCAAAGGTGAGGCAAGAAAACCAGAAAAAGGCAGACACAGTGGAAATTTCAGCATGACAATAGAATATTTTGGACAAAAACACACCATATGGCCTTATTATTTATCCCTTCCTACTAGGTCAGCAGGCTAGCCATACTACCTTTGAGATACGGTCAGTGAATAGAAACAATTTATTTCCTGGGCCACTGGTTCTTGGCTGAGTCTTCTCCCTTTGGCTACTCAGGGTCACTTCAGCTTGCTGTGAATATTTTTCTTACAAGGGCACTTTAAGTAGTTCACATGTAGGTGGGGGGGGGGAATCCCATAGGTTTGGTAGTGAATGAACTTTACATGTGTACCTGTTACCACCACACTTCCTATAATGTCCATTTCAGAAGGTAAGAGAGAGTGAGGCACGCTGAAACCTGAGTTCATTGCAATCCATTCCCATAGCAGTAAAACAGAGTTTAACATTATGCCCTAGTTTGTAATATTCTGGACATTCCCTATCCCTAACTCCCTTTATCACCACTTGTTATATCCATTGGGAATTTGAGAAGATGCCAGTACAAATGTTTTACTGAGAGCTGGCTGGGCAACAACAGGGAGGTGACACTTGAGGCTGTTCTGGATCTGGTTATTCTTTATTACAGTTTTGTTTCTTTGGTTTTGTTGTGGATGTTGTTGGGTTCTTGTTGTTCTCTGAGCCTGCTTCTCTTCCTGGCTGTTTATCTGTGGTCACTTGTCTTAGCAGCCTTGATTGGGTATCCCCCACCACCATCACAGATAAACAACCACCAAACTCCACTCTTATCATTTATTTATTTGCAGTCAATTACTCACTTCTCTGTGCACTGATGATGTTATTTAGCCTTGGAGAACACCATGAACCAAGCAATTCAACCTTGAGCTTCAGATATTCTCCACTATGTTTTCTTTTCTCTTAATGTTGAATGCAGCCCAGAGTCCTTTGAGACTGGGGTAGGTTATGCTGTATGTACCATAAAACATCAAACAAATAAAATTCATGGTGTGGTCACAGTTGTGCCATCCACATAGATACAACTCAGTTATCTGAAGGACCTGCTGGTGGTTTATCTCCCTGGGTACTTGGCCCCATTATTGGGTCCAAGTTATTTGATTCTATCATTACTAGAAATAGCCATGTCAAGGTTAAAAGCTTTTCCTCACTGGCAGGATTGCACTTGGAGTCAGACCACTTAAAGTTTAAAAAAGCATCCCAAACCTTCTTTCTCATGGCCTCCTGGGGACTTCCAGGAAATTCCAGGCAGTCTTCTTGAATGATATGGTTATATGCCATAGACCTTTTAGTCTCAAGGCTCTTTATTTTATACAAAGATGTTATAAATAATTGTAATCTATTATTACATCCATTGTTTTATTCTGTGTCTGTACTCCATTTAATTATAAGCAGGAAATAAGAAACTACTAGTACTGTTCCTACCACTAACGCTTAATGGGGCTGTTGGGTGAAGTCTGAAGGAAGTTGCCATGGCAACAAAGAGACTTTGTGGCAAGGTAAAGTCTCCTTCAAGCTAAATACTACCCCTGGTGACTACATGGATACATATGGGAGGAGTGCTTGGCCACAATATGGAAGCGGTTTGTCGTTGACTTTCTCCGTGATTTTGATGTTTGTTTGTTTGTTACTTCCCAATCTCATCTATAACCCTGGGATTTCTGGTGGTCTCTGCTCTAATTACTAAATGGCCTATCCCTGCTTAAGTTTTTAGAATGAGCCAGGGACAATGCTAACAGCCTATGATGCTCTACCAATGATGGATTCTGGAATCCATCATTAGTAGAGCATCATAGGCTGTACTAATGTTGTTGTTGTTGTTTATTCGTTTAGTCGCTTCCGACTCTTCGTGACTTCATGGACCAGCCCACGCCAGAGCTTCCTGTCGGTCGTCAACACCCCCAGCTTCCTCAGGGACGAGTCCGTCACCTCTAGAATATCATCCATCCACCTTGCCCTTGGTCGGCCCCTCTTCCTTTTGCCTTCCACTCTCCCTAGCATCAGCATCTTCTCCAGGGTGTCCTGTCTTCTCATTATGTGGCCAAAGTATTTCAGTTTGGCCTTTAATATCATTCCCTCAAGTGAGCAGTCTGGCTTTATTTCCTGGAGGATGGACTGGTTTGATCTTCTTGCAGTCCAAGGCACTCTCAGAATTTTCCTCCAACACCACAGTTCAAAAGCATCGATCTTCCTTCTCTCAGCCTTCCTTATGGTCCAGCTCTCGCAACCATATGTTACTACAGGGAACACCATTGCTTTAACTATGCGGACCTTTGTTGTCAGTGTGATGTCTCTGCTCTTAACTATTTTATCGAGATTTGTCATTGCTCTTCTTCCAAGGATTAAGCGTCTTCTGATTTCCTGACTGCAGTCAGCATCTGCAGTAATCTTCGCACCTAGGAATACAAAGTCTTTCACTGCTTCTACATTTTCTCCCTCTATTTGCCAGTTATCAATCAAGCTGGTTGCCATAATCTTGGTTTTTTTGAGGTTTAGCTGCAAACCAGCTTTTGCACTTTCTTCTTTCACCTTCATCATAAGGCTCCTCAGTTCCTCTTCGCTTTCAGCCATCATGTACTAATGTACATAGTACTTTTTCTGTCCAAAGAATCTGCATGCCCCCATCTCACATTCAGCCATGGGCTGGGCATGTGATTGGGCACACAGAGATAAAAAAATAAAAATAAATCAGTGAATCTATTGAAATATGTATGAAGTGAACCATTGGATGGGTTAGTGATGCCATGCCTGGGCTGCAAAGTCCTACATGGCCACTAGATGGCAGCAAGCTTTACTCTATCTCTTTGTTTCCATGTAGTGGCCCTCTGTCCAGGTCAGCTCCCAGACCAGATGCTCCTAGACTAGTGTGGTGGCAACATGTACACATGTAAACTTCATTCACATGGGGAATTCTAGGAGTTGAAGAACATGGGGAATTCTTCAACTCCTAGAATTCCCAGTGCTAGGAGTTGAAGTCCACACATCTTAAAGTTGCCAAGATTGAGAAACACTGTCCTAGACTCTAGAATTTCTGTGGAAAGGGGATCAACCTAGTTGCTGTTTTTCACAGCAGCTCACTTTTTTTTTTAAACAGTTCTTCTAATGGCTGCTAAACTTGCAGGGGGGAGGAACTGATTGTTGTTAGAGTCTATGTGCAAATGTGTTTCTCAACATACTCTCCAAAGGAAAACCAAAAATAGCAAGAGACATAAACTTAGGAAAAATCAAGCTGGCAAGTGTTTAACAGAGACCACCAGAGTATATGAACTCTCGTAGCTTAGAGCAGGGTGACCCACAGTGACAGTCACTGGTTTCAAAACAGTAGGCGTGACCAGGTAATCAAAGCCCCAGCTCTTTTTAACCTATGTCGTATGTGTTGCACAGGGAACAAAGGTGCACGTTGTCAATAACTCAGTTGCACCTACCATTTTGAAGCCAGTGATTATTGCTGTGGATGTCCTTGGCTTAGAGATCTGGACTTCCTCAATTGGTAGCTATGTTTTAAGGTCCCTATTCAAAAAATCAGGCTAGGTGCCAAGGTCTGGGGCTCAGCCATGGGCTTGGCTAACGATTGGGTATGTACAGATCTCTTTGAAAACAGGTTGTTCTTCTTTAAGATTTAAATGCCTTTTATACACATGGTGCATACCAAATGTAAAAGAAGAACATAACTCATTACTAATAGGCTAAGGCAAACTGAAGTCTTTAGAAGGCTGGCAAGAGCATGTGATCCTTTGGTTTCCTCCTTGCTGACTCAAAACTTAAAAGAATTTTGCTGAAGCCTTAAGTCCATGCAGCTGGACTAAAGTTGCTGTGGAAGGAATAACTTCTAGATCTAATCCATCAGATAATGAGAGGATGAATCTCAGGCTGAGATGATACAAAATCAGTTGCTGAGAGTAGGGTTCAGCCTACTGAAAGCTTCTTTCAGGTTCTCACTGAGTTCCCACCTTGAGTACAGGGCAGAGCCAAAAGCTATTTTGCTACATCAAGTGTACTGATTGTACAACTGCTCCCCAAATCCACATGGCACTGTAGATTGATGCCAGGGTCATGGCATAATAACTGGATGAGAGCCCATTACAGGGTCTAAAGCGCTGAAACAAGGGTATCTCAAACGTTTCTAGCAAAACAGAAACAAGATACTTTGTAAGATCTTGTGCGGTTCTGCCCCTTTGCCCCAGAAGAGGAAGAAAATCCATTAGCTTCACTGGTTGTCCAATAACATGGGAACCAGACAATGTTTCCATGAGGAATTTGTTTCTTGAGTAAACCACCACAGATTGCAGGTATGGGAGGTCCTGTGACTAAGAGCAATTCTGCACTGCAGCCCAAGCTGCTTGACTCCTGTGTGTTCCCACCTGTTCCTGAAGCTACCTTTTCTCCAGTCCAGATTGTTCTGTTTGGACAATGGTGATGGACTACAGCTACTGCATGACCTGACTGGTCATTCCCTTGGTTCTTGCTCTTCCCATCCACATAAGGAAGGCAAGCCTCATTGGCTGGCCTCATGATGGGCTGGTCTACCAATGCCTGCCTTTTCTTTTCTCTTCTCTAGACCACCTTCTTTGCCTTGATATGCCCAGATGTTTGCCATATGGATGCCTTCACACGCAGAGACATTTCTCGTGTTCTCTCCTTTGACACTAACACAGACCATTTCTTCCCCCCACCCCACCCCACCCCACCCCCCATTGTACTGACTCTGAAATTACAATGACCAAAGCAAAGAGAATGGTTGTTCCTTGTTCCTGTGTTCCATTTTAGGTCCATAGAAATGTTGTAGCAAAGAAGAACTGATGGTTCAGCTTCTTAGAAGCAATGTATCGTTCATTGAAATGTCATGGCTTTCTTCCAACATGTCTACATTGCAATTAAAGATTTTTTTTTTTTTTAAAGGAAAGGAATGAGAACAGTTGCAGTACAGTGGGCACTAGGTGGGAAAGAAAGTATGCTTCACCCAGCCTGGGCAGAAGGTGAAAGGGCATTCACTGGGAGATTTAAAAACTGTAAAATACAAACTAAATAAAAAATAAATCTTGCAGTTGATCCAAGGCTTGACAGTGATTTCCCAACCCCTGTAAAAACTCCTGCTTCCAGTCAGTCTTTTCATTCATTCATTCATTCATTCATTCATTCATTCATTCATTCATTCAACTTATATAGCTGTCCATCTCACATACGTGACCCTGGGCAGCTTACAGAGTTAAAAATAACAAAAAACAGTAAGCAACCTTTTAGTTTCTCTCCAGACTACAAGTAGCTTGTTCCCCTTCCTCTCTAACACCCCCTGCCCAAGGTAAGCAATATTTTCCCTTGGATCTGCAACTTATAAAGAAAACCTTCCAGACAGCAACATTGCATCAGCTTCCAAGCAAACAGCTGCTAGTTGCAAGGGAGTTGTGAAGTGGGGACACTCCAGAAATATATTAATCATTCCTTTGAAGGAACAATGTCTCCAGCCTCAGTCCTTCAGGGCAGCATTGGTATGATGAAGGGAAAAAAATGAAAGAAAAGGTGAAATAAGGGGATTGCGTAGCATGAACTCAGCAGAATGCAGGAAGTTAGGGAGGGAATTAATGGAAGAGGGCCCCAGGGAGACCCATCCCAACCAAATAATGCTTGACTTCCCTGCACAGATGAGGACAAGAAACAGGGGAACAACGATCAGCTCCTGCATTGGCCCTAGTCTAGACTGAACATCAGCTTGATCCCGTTGTCAACCCACTGCAATCTGGACTGGAATTTCGGAAGCTGGCCAGGAGCGGCACGGGAGACAAGCAGTTTAGGCTGCCATTGTCAGCGTGGTGAGGTTAGGTCAGGTCAAGAAATAGACTTGCAGGGATTCCAGGAATGCTACTTTATTGTTGTAGGGCAGTGTTTCCCAACCTTGGCAGCTTTAAGACGTGTGGACTTCAACTCCCAGAATTCCCCAGCCAGCATGTCTGGCTGGGGAATTCTGGGAGTTGAAGTCCACACGTCTTAAAGTTCCCAAGGCTGAGAAACGCTGTGGTAGGGTGTATTAGCAGGATCTTGGAAACCTGTCCCAAACCTTCACTGTCTGTTTATAAGGACAACAATGTCAAGGTGGGGCAGTTCTGAGTCTTTTTCTCACACTTGTTACCTTGGCAGAGCTGAGCAACCATTTCTCTTCTCTCTCTTCCTTCTCAAAGCCAGAGCTAAATTCCTAAACAGCCTCATGCAAATGCCCACCAAGACTGGCTGGATCTCAGGTCTGCCTCTTATCTTAAGTGAAACACAATTTCTAAGCTAAGAAAAGAACAGTTATCATTTATGAAAGAGCAGCCGTGTGTTCCAAGTCCACAGTTATATTTCTCTTTGAAAGGTGAGGATGAGGTAGCTGTGGCATTCTAGTTTCTTTTCTTTCCTTGAAGAAAGGAGGGGTGAAGACAGTGACTGGGGAAGAATTTCAAAAGCAAATTGGGCTATTATTTTCTGTTTTCGCCTCAGCATAGTTTTCACCAAAAATGTACGTCCTGCCATGATCCCAACATCAATGTACTTACACACACAAACACATTCCTCCCTTCTTCCTACTAATGCCCCAAAAAACAGGTAGGGATAAGCATGACTACATGCATATTAGTTCTGGGGAGAAGTGGCTAATAGATGCAATTCCACTCCATTGCCCCTGATGAATTTAGGGGATACATAAAAATATAGTGGAATTTGTGCTTGCTATTCAGATAGGAAACTTGGAGGTAAACATGGCAGACAGGCACAGGTAGAAAACAGTAAAAATGATTAGTATTCTGAGATACTGGTCTTGGACTGTGATGGTGACTTTCATGATGAAGAAGGTCATACTGGAACATAATACTGGTCCATTTTTACATTGGGTCCTTGTCTTCCAAAGCCCCCTGGGAGCACCTGATATGGCAAATGCAACATTCAGCCTGTCATATCCTGTGTCAAAGTAAGCTCACTTCTAACTGACAAAGCATAAAGAGTTTGTTTTCCAGAACATCTACTTGCTGTGAGGTGACAGGTCAATGACATCTTTGTTATTTGCTACTTATTTGGGAGAATAGTGGTTCCACTTGAGTGCTCCATGCCAGAAGAGATGACCTCCCACAAAAGTCTGCAAACATCATCTTGGCCACACAATAACAATTAGAAGGATGTGTTTTCACGCTAAGTCCCACTAGACCAATCCAGACACCCATTAAGTCCTGTTCTCACAGTAACCGGGAAGATACCTCTGTGAAATCACAACTCAAGACTGACTGCAATAGCATACTCTAGGTCATACTGTCCAGCAGGGGTATCCATAGGAGGATCCAAAAAGTCAAAATGGCAGTCTTGACCATGTAATCAAACCCCCAGCTCTTTTATGTAAGCATTTTATGTGCTTCATAGATAAAAAGGGGCAGGGCTTTGTTCACATGGTCACAGCCAGCTTCTTGACTCTCATGCGGACATCCGTGTGCTCCAGCAAATGGAATATCATTGCACCTTGTGGTAGTGAATTTATGCCATGTGAAGAAGCACTTCCCTGAGCTCAACTTGTTTTTCCCACCTTTCAGCTTTATGTAGTGTTTGTTTAATTCTCCAGATACAGACTGAATCAAATGTCATCTTGCTGGTCTAGCCCAACTGTATGAATATTTAAATAGCCCCATTTTGTTTAATGGGATTTCTTCCAAATATGTATAGAAGTAGGGTTTTGTAACCTATACTTTAATTAAAAAGAATGTTGTGGAAGAACATACCTCAAAGAAAAATTATTTTACCTCCTGTAAGTGGAAGGGTGTTCTGATATTTATCCATTTTCCAATACTTCAGTCAAATGTCAAGCAAGATGCTCTGAATGAGGCTAATTGCATTTAATAGTCAGAAACTTTGGTTATGCAACTGAACACAGTTTAGGAACTTTACAGTTGGAAAGAAAATAATCAGTAGTTGGGATTTGCAAAAACAATCCAAATTCTATCCTAAAATGAAAAACAGGGGAGCAAGAACCTGTTTCAGGATCACATTTGAATCACTTGGAACGTGATGAGATGAAATGTCACATTTTGATTGAGTCTGCTTTGTTCTAAGCATTGTTTGTTTCATGAATGCTGCTAGCATTCAGAGTCTGGCTGACCTTCCGTGGATAGAAATAAAACCACCTTTACACCATTTTATAAATCAGCCAGACCATTCAAAAGAGACAATCAAAAAGCTAGGAAGGAAGGAAACAAAAAGTCCAGAACACGTCCCCTCCAGCAGCCAATGCCCAGATAAGCAGGGATTGACACCAGGCAAACAATCAAGCAGAAAACAATACCCCAACCGAGGAACCACCAAGGAGAAAAACACACCCCCACCAACATGGGCAGGGCAAGCTACTGTATATAAACAGGGAGCAAACCCACACTCATAAGCACTGATGATGTTACCTAGTTGGGTAATGAAATGTCTGCAAGCAAACAACCAAGCACAGAGAGTGCCAAGGACTCCATAGCTCAACCCTGAGCTACAGATATTCTCTTCTATTAGAAATAAAACATCTAAAAGGGACAGTATAAGATTAGACAGAGGAGTGTTATTATTTTTGCAGTCAGGACCTTGTCTTTTAGAAGTTTTAATAATTAGCTGCCTCATTATCTCAAGACAATCAGAAACACCATCAACAAATAATAAGAACCAGAAATATAAACTAAAATAAAAATAAGATATAGGGGAGCTCATATTACTGTAGTTCAACAACCATATAATGGAAAACTATTTATTACTGTTTACTATTTAATTTTATATCCCATTTCCCCATCCCATAAAGCATTCAAAGCAGCTACATCTGTATTTTTCCAAATCTGTGATGCTGTACAGTTTACAGCCCAAAAAAGCATACAAAAATGTGTATTTTGCATAAAAACTCTTTATATTCAGGAAGCATACATGCAGAAATTTGTATCTAAGGGGAAATTGCTAAAATGTCCATGATAGAAATGTGCAATACTTTAAGGGTTTTTTTATACACATACAGAGATTTTGATGCAGATTTTATTGTTTGCAAACTGAAATAAATTTAAGGTTGGAGAATCAGGAAAATGAACAAAATTGAACTTGACAGGTTTGCCCTTATCAGGTCTCAGCCCTTAAAGATTTTACATACATAACTTATTTATAACTTCCTTTCTTGCCCTGATAAGGAGAAAAGAGGGTAGCGGGGAATGCAGCCTAATATTCTTAGTTGTCAAGCCATTTAGATTGCATTTTCTGAAGGTATGGAAAAGAAAAAGGCTTCAGAAATATAGTAAAGAGGGCCCCAACAGAATTAGAGAAAAGTGACTTATTTGCAGGTTTGGATGCTCAGATTTAGGATTATTTACTATTTTGCAGAGAAAAATCACTGCATTTCAGTAATTATATTGTATAATTATCAATACATTATCTGGATTTTTATAGTTGTTTTAATGCACAAAAAAGCAGTTTGGCTTCAAAGGAGGGTACCGCATTTGGCCAACCAGAAATGAAATCCCCAGAAGAAGAGGCACCTTTTATATATAAATTAGCCAAGTGTGCATCATCATGATGAGCAAGAAGCCTATTAAGCTTGTCTATGGGTTATGGGCCACAGTTGGCCATCAAGTAGCTTACAACCCTTCCCCCCGCCAAAAACATCCTAAAATCAGAATTGTAGAATTGGAAGGGAACTCGTGGATCATCTAGATCAGTGTTTCTCATCCTTAGCCATTTTAAGATGCTGCCATTCTCTAAGGTAGAGAAACACTGATCTAAGGTAGAGAAACACAACCCCCTGCTAGGTTCAAAAAAACCAATTAAGCCATCTAACAGCTTCTTAAAAACCTCCAGAGAGGGAGACCCCACAGCCTCCAAAAATAGACTGTTGCATTGTTGTGTAGAATTCACCATCAGGAAGTTTTTCCTCATAGTTAAACAAAATCTGAGTAGCTGCAGCTTCTACCCGTTATTTCTGGTCCTAGTCTTGGTAGCCACGGAAAATAGTTCTTGATTATTTTCCTTGTACCTTTCCTTCATGTACCTGAACACTGCTATCCTGTCTACCCTCAGCCTTCTTTTCTTCAGGCTGAACATTGCCTGCCCTCATAAGACATGTCTTCAAGTGTCTTTGTTGCCGTTCTCTGAATCCTCTTTAACCTATGGAAACGTGGGACCCAGAATCATACGCTATACTTCAGGAGTGGTCTCACCATTGCCAAGTAGAAAGAAATAATGATTTCACATGTCTTTGATATGACGCTTCCTCTAATGCAGCCCAGAACTGCATTAGTCCTTCTGGCAGCTGTCTCACACTGCTCAATGGTGAATAGGACCGGGGAAAAAACTACATTTGATTTTATTTCATTAGCACTGACTTAAAATTAACTCAATTTTAAAATTAACTCAATGACTTAAAGGGACGCGGTGGCGCTGCGGGTTAAACCGCTGAGCTGTCGATCGGAAGGTCGGCGGTTCGAAACCGCGCGGCGGGGTGAGCTCCCGTTGCTCGTCCCAGCTCCTGCTCACCTAGCAGTTCGAAAACATGCAAATGTGAGTAGATCAATAGGTACCGCTTCGGCGGGAAGGTAACGGCGTTCCGTGTCGTCATGCTGGCCACATGACCCGGAAGTGTCTATGACAACGCCGGCTCCAAGGCTTAGAAACGGAGATGAGCACCGCCCCCTAGAGTCGGACACGACTGGACTTTACGTCGAGGGAAACCTTTACCTTTTTAAAATTAACTCATAGCGAGCGTGAGTGCTCTCCCGTTATGCCATTAACAATTCCCCCCTTCTGTCATTTTAAACAGTTTGTTGTTTATTCGTTTAGTCGCTTCCGACTCTTCGTGACTTCATGGACCAGCCCACGCCAGAGCTTCCTGTCGGTCGTCGACACCCCCAGCTCCCCCAGGGACGAGTCCGTCACCTCTAGAATATCATCCATCCATCTTCCCTTTGGTCGGCCCCTCTTCCTTTTGCCTTCCACTCTCCCTAGCATCAGCATCTTCTCCAGGGTGTCCTGTCTTCTCATTATGTGGCCAAAGTATTTCAGTGTTGCCTTTAATATCATTCCCTCAAGTGAGCAGTCTGGCTTGATTTCCTGGAGGATGGACTGGTTTGATCTTCTTGCAGTCCAAGGCACTCTCAGAATTTTCCTCCAACACCACAGTTCAAAAGCATCGATCTTCCTTCGCTCAGCCTCCCTTATGGTCCAGCTCTCGCAGCCATATGTTACTACGGGGAACACCATTGCTTTAACTATGCGGGCCTTTGTTGTCAGTGTGATGTCTCTGCTCTTAACTATTTTATCAAGATTTGTCATTGCTCTCCTCCCAAGGATTAAGCGTCTTCTGATTTCCTGACTGCAGTCAGCATCTGCAGTAATCTTTGCACCTAGGAATACAAAGTCTTTCACTGCTTCTACATTTTCTCCCTCTATTTGCCAGTTATCAATCAAGCTGGTTGCCATAATCTTGGTTTTCTTGAGGTTTAGCTGCAAGCCAGCTTTTGCACTTTCTTCTTTCACCTTCATCATAAGGCTCCTCAGTTCCTCTTCGCTTTCAGCCATCAAAGTGGTATCATCTGCATATCTGAGATTGTTAATGTTTCTTCCAGAGATTTTAACTCCAGCCTTGGATTCCTCAAGGCCAGCTTGTCGCATGATGTGTTCTGCATACAAGTTGAATAGGTAGGGTGAGAGTATACAGCCCTGCCGTACTCCTTTCCCAATCTTAAACCAGTCCGTTGTTCTGTGGTCTGTTCTTACCGTTGCTACTTGGTTGTTACACAGATTCTTCAGGAGGCAGACAAGATGACTTGGTGTCCCCATACCACTAAGAATTTGCCACAATTTGTTATGGTCCACACAGTCAAAGGCTTTAGAATAGTCAATAATTTTAAACAGAATTTGTTTAATATCCTGCCAATGGGGAAGAACCGTTGGAGGTTTCTGGAGGGGCACCTTCAAAGTTTTCAGAGGTTGCACATAGCCCAGAGTCTGGGGCCTCACCCTGTTGCAACAAGAAAGCTTAGAATGGTGATGAGAGTAAGTGAAAGGTGTTGTACCTAAGAACTGTCATGAGTAAGGATGGCGAGCAGGGGGCTCCCATCCAGACTGTCAAGCGCATGCGTAGCACTGAGGAACTGTTCAGCCATTCAAAGAGACACAGATCAGGACCGCCTTAACCCTTGGGGGTTATATGTCTGGGTTTTTCCCACGCTTCTTCAGTTTGTTAGGATTCCTGTTAAGTACTAGCAAATAATATATTAGAGACCAGTTCATTGTCTCAGTGTGTTTCCTGGTTGTTAGGACAAGAACCTTGCATAACTTGACTCTAGAAGAGGGGTTTCTAAGCTAGAAGACACCCCCCATCCAGGATTCACAAAGAACTTTTATGCAGGTACAAAATAGCAGACTGATTTTAGAGACATCTGAGTGAACAGGCATAAGGATTTCTAAGATAAAATCCACAAATGGCATGAAGCTGAAACATTTGGGAATCTCAGCTCCTCCAGGTCCACATTGTTCTCAAAGGTTGGCTAACCAAAGAAGTTGGCTGGTTTATTGATCGACTTGATCTATTCTATCTTGCTTCTATGTGCAAGAGAACTTGGAGCAGGGGATACAAGTGTTTTGGAAAAGGTAAATCATTCAAATGCAATGCATGTAAAGCATTCAATATTTTTTTAAAAGAAATAAGAACAACAAGGAATAATTGCCATTCAGTGGAATGGACTGAATGCCATTTATACAATTATGAATAATTATTAAAGATAGCTATTTAGTGTCTTGAGGAGCAGAGTAGTTAACATGTTGGATGGTTAGGGGAGAAAATCTGAGTAGAAGTCCCCACTGGGTGATTCTGAGATATTCAGGCTTTCGGTCCTGCCTACCTCAAAGGGTATTTGTGGCAACAGTAAAAAGATTGCCATATTAAGCTTCTTAGAGGAAATGCAATCAATAAATGCAAAGAATCAACTTTTGCAGAGGTCCCTATCAGCATGGCTAAAGTTCTGGGAGCAGAGAAAAGAGGTGAAGCGCAAAAGTGCATGGATATTTCCAACCAACATCTGAGGCAGATGACAGAAGTATCTTTTTTTTTTTCTGAACATATAGCCTTGAATTATACTTAGATGTGAAAAAGTAGGAGTGTTTGGCAGGAAATTCAGTGTGTGCCAATCTAACACTGAAAAGGGCCACAGCAACAATCCATTGCTGGCGTATTTAATGATCTGTGGGGTTACTGCTCTCTCTGTGACATAAAGATATAAAAGTGGAAACATCTGCTGCTAAGATCTGAGAGATTTGAAAGTCAGCTGATTTTATACTTGCTTTATTTTGTTCAGAGTCTTGTCAGTATTGATTTCACATATAGGGCACATAGCCTTGGGTACATATAAATTTCTATCATTATCCTGAACACAGGGGAGACATGCTCTAAGAATTGAAATTCCTGGGTTCTTCCTTGGTATCTTCAGCTAAGAGAACATCACCAGAAATCTAAATGTTCTACCTTTTAATTGAAAAAAAGAGCTTCAGAGGCTGCAGTTTTAAGTAAGAAAAAGAGTTAAGCTTAACTTCTTTGCCAATCACCAAACTATTTCTATATAAAGTTCCTGATACGTTTATCCCCCTAAACAACGCAGGGAATCTTGCAGGGAACAGTTCTGAAACTAACTTAGTTTGGACTGGAAAAGGTTGAACACCCACAGCTGCTTTTCTATTTACTGCTGACCCTATCAAGACTGATTTTTAATGTGACAATTAGATAATCTAAAATCAATTCTTATATAAATATATGAATGGATTGGTTTTCTCCAGTGTTGAAATTCAACAGCCTTCTAGTTGGAAATACCATGAAACATTAGGAGAATTTAGATTTGAATTTGCAAGCCAACAACCAAGAACTCTGACTTTGTTTGCCTGGGAAATAAAAACACTGTATGAGTGATAGGGAGAATATTGGATTGCTTTCTGTCTCATAAATTGAACCATCAGCCTGGCAAGTTATGGCATTATATCTGTCATTTCAGAACTTTTGTAAGTATTTCAGGCCAATAGTGGGTAAATATCCCATAGAATAACAGATAACACAAAGACAGTCAATCTACGGATTGCTATCTGAAATTTTAAAAAATGACAAATATGAA
Organism: Candoia aspera; assembly: GCF_035149785.1. NCBI lineage: Eukaryota > Metazoa > Chordata > Lepidosauria > Squamata > Candoiidae > Candoia > Candoia aspera. The sequence goes on along the minus strand of NC_086158.1, from coordinate 11,080,207 downwards.
GTTGCCTATAATTTCCAGTGGTAAATCAATAGGATTCAATCCATCTTGAATCCAAGCATCTTTCCATAATTGTGAATCACATGTTTCATGAAGAAATACTATAAGTTTTAGAAGGAGGACATTTCTACTCTTCCATCAAAACTCAGAGTTTAAAAAGGCAGGAATGTAAAATAAAGTTGATATGGATATCTGTAAGGCAAAATGTAAGGGCAGAAAGGACTGGAGTACATTTGTGTTTATAATTCTCCATCACAATTCATGCAAAAACCTACATTTTGGGTTAAAGCACTTATTGGGGTAATTGTAATTTTAAATATCAGGGAGTCAGCATTGTATAGCGATTAAGATTCTGTCAGCCTTGCCAGGTAAACCCGACGGGAAACACAACCAGATGAGCTGATTCTACTTTATTTTAAGGCTACATTAACAGAATCTTGCAAGTCTAAAAGTACAAATCTCCCACCATCTCCTTTACAGCCTGAGAAGTTAGGGATGGTCCCTTCTGAGCCTCTTTCTCCACCCATTATGCAGCTGTGGGCTATGCCCTCTCTTATCTGACCATTCCCTAGGCAGCATCTCTTCACCCTATCTCTCAAGGTCTTTCTCACATTACAGACAGACTTGGACCTGTCACTTTAGCTGAGCCCCACATTGCTAAAAAGATGGATAAAGATTTTGGGACTTGCTGGTTAGAGGCCGGATTAACAGAACAGGCAGGAAAATCATTGAAATGTTAGGGGTGTCTCTGCAGTCCACAGAAACACCTGTCAGGATAATTTTGTTAGTTACCACCATGAGCAAAAGAAATTGCTGGATGGACCTGAGTTTTTTCTTTTCTAAATAACAACTGAAGTGTAAAACAATTACAACATTGCAGAATGAAAGAAATACCAACAAGTGTGAATGTAATTACTGTTATTGCCTTACACTTACATGCCCATTGTAGCCACATGTCCTATTGATATCTAGGGTTGCACAAAAGACAGAGATTATCTAGAAAATGAACAAATTCAATTCACAGTGATTGATTAGTTCTCCTCCTCCTTTTCCTTCTTTCCTTTTTTTTCCTCCTCAGTCCAAGACTAGCATCTTAACCATTTATATCATACTTACCAAGCAGCACTTTTAAAGAGATTTCAGATAACTAGTAAGGGAGTAGCCTCAAATATTTGGATTTAGTTTATCTCTTCTTCCTCCCTACCTTTTGTAGATTTGCCCAGTCACCAGCCCTGGATTAACACTAAGCAAAATAAGCATGGTTTTAGGGCACCAAGGGAAGGGGGGCACCACAGAGATTTTCCCCCTAGCTATCATGCCCTTAACTCTTTCACTGCCACATTCAACTTTAGTTTTCAGCTCTTACTGAGTCTTAATGTCTTGTCAGTTAAGCAATGGAAGGGCTGAGGGGCACCACTGTTGGGCTGTGCTTAGGACATCAGTTGGCCTTAATCTTGCCTTGCCATCCAACAGTTCTGAGGAAAGAAATAATAACAGAGACCTATGTTTGTACTCACTCTTCCTTCAGAATAAGAAGCCAGGGTTGGAAGGGGTCCTCATGTGTATCTCAGTTGACCCCTGCATTTCTCTTCTGTTGGCTACCAGTGGAAGCACACCTTTGGTTTTGACCATTTTAATTCCTTCTCACATCCAGACTCAAGAAACTGTGTTAATCCTTTTAAACCATGGTCTGAAAACAGGCTAGGATCTGAAACCAAAATTTGAACTTCGCTTTTTCTCAATAATCCTGAGCCCGGTGGATTGGTTGCACCTTGAGGACATACTTTACCCTGCAAAGGCAATATTATTCTTGTTGAGGCAAAGGATCATGTGATTCTCCTCAATGAGGTGCTTCATGTTGTGTCATAGTCTTGTCTGGCATTCCTAGTAACTAGAAGAGGTTCCCAGACTGCGGAGAAATCTCTTCTGGTGCTTCCAGTAGCTGAGTAGAAGTGTTGGAAGAAGCTTTCATGCATGCACCATGCCTGTGAAAAAGACTTTTGCAGTTCTTGGAAGGGCCAGACAAGGGGCTTAGAACCATGTGGATCAAAGCAACATGCCTGTTCCACTACTGTAGACTTTGAGGAGGGAATTGAGCGGTATTTGTAGCCATGTCCTACACATGAAGCTTTGCATAGCCCTATTTCTCCCTCATCAGTTCAAGGAAATATTTCCCTGAGCTTGGAATCATGGACAACAATGTATTACTGATCCCTGCAAGAGCAAGGGAAGAAAAGTGAGTAGTGGAAGAGCTTGAACCTGAGATTTTTGGCTGTACCCATAGTAGAAAAACATAGTAGTTCCTCTTATGTTTCAATTGTCACTTGAGAACAGCCACCCAATCAGGATGGAGCAATGACAGAAGGGTCATGAGGGAGTCACTTCCATTACTTACTGGGAGATTTTCTGGCTCCTTCCTTATCTGAACTTTTTTTTGTGGGGGGTGCCTTCAAGTCATTGTTGACCCCTGGTGATTGCCTGGACTAGTCCCTGAGGTTTTCTTGGCAAGATTTCAGAAGTGGTTTGCCATTGCCTCCTTCCTAGGGCTGAGAGAGAGTGACTGGCCCAAGGTCACCCAGCTGCCTTTGTATCTAAGGCAGGACTAGAACTCATGGTCTCCTGGTTTCTAGCTTGGTGCCTTAACCACTACACCAAACTGGCTCTCGTTATCTGAACTTTAGCAGCAGAATTTTCTGACTTTGATACAGAAAGACAAATAATAAGATGGGTTCAGTGGATGAAATCACTGAAGGAAGGGAGTTAGGGAGCTCAAGATAATGCAGTACAATTAGCTGCTTAAGTAACCCAAGATCACACAGTGCCATTTTTAACCCCCTTTGCATCATCTCTTTCAAGGTTCAGTCTCATTCTGTTGTTCGAACTCAAAAAGGATTATCAGTTTAGATTCCTTGTAGAACCAACAATGAACGTGACACAGAGTATCTGGATCACAGGAATCCAAGACGGCACGCACTTTAAATCTCCATGAGACAGTGAATTGAAAATCTTGGGTAAAATGTGGCATGTGCTGAATTGTGCTTTGGACAGTTTTGTTACCTAAGGATAATACATTGTGCAAGCACAGCTAATGACTGTTTAGACTGTTTGGTCTTTCCCATATATAGCAAAATAAACATTTTCTCACTGTGGGAAACAGAAGACTGGACTGGATGGGCTTTTGGTCTCATCTAGCAGAAATCTTCTTCCGTTCTGCTTACAGTAGGGAGCCGAGCCAAGAGGAACCCCAGGGGTTTCACCTGAAACTGCAGCAGGTGAGAGATACTGTTTTTGAACACTGCCCAATGTTTAAAACTACCTCAAAACAGAAAATCAATAGAGCCAGCAAAATGTCACAGTGGAGGTCTTCTCCACTGTGGAGTGCATCATCTCTGATTTGTTTCTTTCTGGCACAGAAGGAAAGCATTCAAAACTTCTATTCTGAAATGGAGCTGGAGAAACAACTCAGGATAAATTCACCTGATGGACTTAAGCTCTTAACCATTTTTCTTGTTTCTCATTGTCCCCCTGGGAATTGAAGCCATTAAGAACAGAGTCATCAAGTGCTAATAAAATAGCTCCTTTGGGTTCTCTAGAGCCCACCAAAATGAAGGTGCCAAATTTTACTGATTTTTTTTGTCCTGAAGAAATAATAATGGCAGGAAGTCTATTAAATTTCCAAAAGGCTTAATGCACATGTATTTAAAAGGAAAAAAAAACTGAAAGAGGACTGAGGATATTCTCTAACAGCAAAGGTCTCCCTATAATCCTCCAAAGCCAAAAAAATGGTGGGGGGAAAATACAGAATGCTGTATATCCCGTGACTGAAAAGTGCTATCATAGTTTTGCGGCAGCCTGTCCCCTTGGGATCACCCATCCCATAATTGTAAGAGATTGAGGGGAAGCTGGAAAAGGAATGGAAGGGAGAGTAGATGTAAATAATCAAGAAATAATAAGCAACTCTGTTGGCAGCTGATCTCATAAATGGCAAACCCAGCCCAGATTCTAAGAAACCTGGGAAGCATTTCAAAGCCTTCAACAGGACTCCACCTTAATGAACTTGCTATAAACGAAGGTGGAAAGTTTCCAAGATGCAGCATTTACCTCCAGACTAACATAAAAGGTATCTTGGTGAAATATATCTAGTTCTTCCTTCCTTGATCTTGCCCAGCTGGATGAGGCTTGACAATAGTATGTTCAAAGAATGTACAGCAGATCCACAGTTTAGTTCATCCTGTCTGGATAGTCACTGAAAGTAAGAAAGCTTTCAATGGCCCCATGCAGAATTTATGATACTGTTCCTACTGAGTTTCTCTTTAGAATGTGACCCTTAATTTCAAAGAAACACTGAAGACAAAGTCACAGGTATCCCAACTTTAGTCGTGCCTGCAGTGGTGTCATTAGCGTTACAATTTTACGCAAGATTAGGTGTGTAATTGCGGGTTAAATGGGAAAGGGTTGCCATGTTTCATACTACTAATAAAACAGGCAAGGTTAATGATAGCACAGATGGGCAGCTCAAAGGCACTAATAGTATGACAGTTGTGAAGTCTTCTCGTCTAAGGGACCCTCCTTTTAACTAATATATATATATATATATGTAATAGTTAAAAGGGACCACTAAGGCCATCATGTCCAACTCACTGCTTTATGTAAGGATCCAAAGTAAGCACGATGTATGGCTGTCCTACCTCTGCTTGAACACATCTAGTGAGGGGGTGTCCTCCATCTTCCTAAGAATTGGTTCCCCTGTTGAATTGTTCTCACTATTTGAAGTTTTATTTCCCCTAACATTCAGCTGAAGTCCAGCCTTCTTGTAACTTAAATCCATCATTTTGGGTCCTTCATTCCTGATTAATAGAGAACAGCTCTTCTATGTGACATCTTTTCAGATGTTTGTAGAGTGCTAACATAACTCCTTTCGGTCCAGACTACTCAAAGCTAAATTTTGCCCATTCTTTCCTTCTGTCTTCACAGGACTTATTTTCCAGTTCCATGACAATCAGCATCACTTGTCTCTTATCTGATCCAGTTTCTCTTAATATTTCTTAAAGTAATTGCACACCAAGTTCTCCCTGTGCCTTGAATACCCTTTTAGGGAAGCAGTCTGGAGAAAGGGAGTTTCCACCCCCCTGGAAATGCTTTTCTCCTTGGAAAAGTCAGATTAAATAAAAGCCTGTGATTTGAAGAAACAAATTTCTCTGAAGCAGCACACCGCATAATTCTCTGCCTTGCAACTCTTCAAAGGATTCTTTCTTAATGGCACAGAACTGAATATGTTTTCCTAATATGTTCTGTAAGTTTTGAAGGAACATGAGCCCTAATCACTGTGGGCTGCTAGCTATTAGCCATACCTTAGTTGTTTGGGTAAAAGCTGGGGGAGATACTGGTTTCTAGACTGGGCCCTTATTCAGAGAAAGAAAAACACATCTGAATTTGTGCAGATGATGGATTCAATTAGGTTTCAGGCCAGTTTATAGCATGGAGATAGCGTTGAATGCACTTGTGGATGACCTTGGGTGGTGTTGGGACATGAGTAGTATATCTGTCCGCCTTGATATTTCAGTGGCTTTTGATACCATCAATCTTGGTGTTCTTCTGGGCTAGCTTAGGAGGTTGTGAGTGAAGGGCACAGTTTTACAATGATTCTCCTCTGTCCTCCAAGGCCAGTTCCAGACAGTGTTGGGGATGGGGAGGTCTAGCCCCAGGCTTCTCTTCTGCCAGATGCCTCAGGGTTCAGTTCTTTCCTCTCTCCTATTTAGCATCTACATGAAGCCACTGGGTGAGGTCATTTGTTCCAACAGGGTTAAATATCACTATGCTAATGATACTCAGTTATACATTTCTGTCTTAGACCATTCAACTGATGCTGTCAAGGTTCTTTCTCAAAGCCTAGAACCTATGAGGGTCTAGATGGAGAAGAATAGGCTTCAACTGAATCCTGGCAAGACCAACAGACCGTGGGTTTTAGCCCCCCCCCCATATGGCTATATTCCATTATTAATTCTGGATGGGGTAGTATTCCCCAGGCAGAGCTGGAGTGCAATTTAAGGTCCTCTAGCACTCAAGCTGTTGCTTAGGGAGCATGTGGCAGATATGGCCAGGAGAGCCTTTGCACAAATTTTGTACACCAGTTGCACCCACTTCTGAATTGGAAAGCTCTGCTCTTGCCTTATCACTTCCCAGTTGGACTACTGCAACACACTGTACATGGGGCTGTCTTTGAAAAGTGTTTGAAAGCTGCAGTTGGCCCAGAATGCCACAACACACGCAGTTTTGGAGGTACCAAGGTAAGCCCACATAACATTTCTACTACACGACTGTCTCCAATGGCTTCTGCCTGTCCCACAAGATCTTGCAGAGTGGGCAGGCTCCAGGTCCCTTCTGTGAGTCATCTACTGGGACCCAGGAGGCATGACCTCTCTATCACCACACCTGCCCTGTGGAACAGTATGCCCCCTCCCCCTGAGATTCAGATGGCCCCTACCTTGTTTGCCTTCCAGTAGGCCTTGAAGACCTGGGTTTCCCTCAGGCACTGGGGCCAGGAGAGTGTTGCTCTGCATGGGTCTACTTTTCCTCTATTGTGAGACAGTTTTTCAAGGAGCCTTGTTGTGTTTGTGTGTGTGTTTTAATTCTGTGTTGCCACATGGCTTTTATATTATATTACCAAACACATATTTTGTTAGCCACCCAGCTTGGTTAAGGTGGGCAGCCATATGAATTCATCCTATAAATAAATGAATAAATAGCATAGCAAAGACTTCTTGCTCAGGTTCCCCTGAGATTCTGGTGGTTCCCACTCTGATGGCATTCCAGAAAGCCCTAAAGACCTGGGTTAATATGATTGGGACCCTGTTGGATATGTTTGCATGTGTTGTTAGCCAGAGTCACCATCATGTCCTTTATTTCTTTTGTCTCCACCCAGAATCTATCTGCAGTTGGACAGTGCTAAATTGAATAAAGAGTCACTGTTATGAAATGAGTGGCCATATAAATCATTACATTAAATTAAATTGCTGGGCATGTAGAAAGAAGGTTCCAAAGGCATACTGTTTTGCGATCTACTCTATCTGCTCCAGCCTGCTCAGCCTAGAAAAAAAAAACAAATTAGATATTACAGAGCTTACACTTTCAACAAACCTGTAAAAGTCCATAGCTCTAGTTTCCAAGCACTCAGAGAAGGGGAATCTAATAGGCTACACATTTCACATTTTGGTAGCAAAATACATTCAATAGGCAGTTTGGCCACATATGTGTATTTGTTTTCTTCAAATAACAGCCATTTGGGGGAGGCAGGGAAACAGTTTTATTTTAATGTTCTTTCCCTTTCAGCCTCCGCTATTAGCCTTCTTGCAAATAAGAGGATCCTGGTGATGCAGAGAGATACTCACGTAGAAGCTTAGGATACTGGAATACAGAGCTTTAAAAAAACCTTCTCCACTTTATATCATTTATACAAATAAATATGCCAGGCTACTTATGGATGTAACACAAACTGAATTTGGTTCTGAAGAAGCAGAAGAGAAGATCAACATCCTAGGGTTTAAATTTATTCTTCCATAATTAATAAAAATGTATTTAGAATATTTTTTTCAGAAAATATACATTCACAGAATGGCAAAGAATTTTACAGATAAATTCGTACCATATCTTGATTTAATGTCTACATAATACATTTCATGAGATGTAGATCTTTGATCCTTTACATACCAGAACTTGGTTACCTGTTCTGATACCAAGATACTGACTTTCGCACCAAAGAATGCACATGTCTACATTGCTTTTGCATAATAGGACACAGGATTTCAATATCTGTGCAGAAGATTTCTGAAGACCATATTAAAATCTCACGAGATTTCATTCATTTATTTGGGGGAGGGGGTGGATGACATTAGAAGGTCTGACGCACTCCTTGGTGCTTAAAGCAATCACGTTGCCAAGCTCTGCTCTATATTTAGTAATATTCCATATACTCCCATGTTTTGATGATGTTTCAAGGGTCATGTTCTGATGATGTTTCAGGGGTCCACCAACTGGAAATAAAAGTCCAAATAACAGCTCCTTGAAACACACCCTCGGGATATGGCCAACATTTTATAAGAGTTGGGGAGCTGCTATCCAGAGCTGAATTCCTTCTGAGAAAATCTGTTGTGAGCTACTGTGGGCTGGGCCAGAAAGAATAATGGGCAGAAGTACCCCTTTTCTCTCCTATGTACCTATGGCATCCCTATACTCAGTACACTGCTAGGGAATGGAGCATTTCGTATTGCCACATCTGAGCTTATCTATAGCAGCAGACTTTTGAAATTAGGTCCAAGGCCACCCGCAGTTAAGCTGAAGGCAGCTGTTCTCCTGTCCTTTCTGCTCCATCCACTTAAGAAGTTTTGCATCTCAGGCATAAATTCTTGCATTCATCTCTCACTCACTCGGGCAAATGCCTGCCAAAAATGGCTTCATCCGTTGCATGGCAGAGCTGACCCTTCTTAAACTTTCAGATATTTTTAGCTTAAAAATAAGTAGATAAAATGGTACAAAACACTGCAGTGAACTTTAAAGGTGCGTCCTTTTTGTGAAAGATTGCAGGGAGGCAAGGAAAGGGAGAGAATGTAGGCATAAGGAATCCAGTGAAGGAGAGCAAATCAGTTGGCAACTGATCCCATAAATTGCAATTCAGCCCAGGTAGGGGTGAATTGGGAGAAGAGCAATGACAAATCTCGATAAAATAGTTAAGAGCAGAGACATCACACTGACAACAAAGGCCCGCATAGTTAAAGCAATGGTGTTCCCCATAGTAACATATGGCTGCGAGAGCTGGACCATAAGGAAGGCTGAGAGAAGGAAGATAGATGCTTTTGAACATCTATCTTGGAGGAGGAAAATTCTGAGAGTGCCTTGGACTGCAAGAAGATCAAACCAGTCCATCCTCCAGGAAATAAAGCCAGACTGCTCATTTGAGGGAATGGTATTAAAGGCAAAAATGAAATACTTTGGCCACATCATGAGAAGACAGGACACCCTGGAGAAGATGCTGATGCTAGGGAGAGTGGAGGGCAAAAGGAAGAGGGGCCAACCAAGGGCAAGGTGGATGGATGATATTCTAGAGGTGACGGACTTGTCCCTGGGGGAGCTGGGGGTGTTGACGACCGACAGGAAGCTCTGGCGTGGGCTGGTCCATGAAGTCACAAAGAGTCAGAAGCGACTAAACGAATAAACAACAACAACCAGGTAGGGAGAAAACTGAGAAAAAGCATCTGTAAGTCCACTTTAATAAATGAAGTTGGAAAATTCCTATTACAGTTTCCAAGATTCTTCATTTATTCTGGATGAGCATTGCAGATATCTTACTGAAAGCTTTCTAGTTCTTGATCTTGCCCTGCTCAGCTGCATGGGACTTAACACTTTTTAATAAAACACGGTCTTCTGGGAGTAACTGCCATAAATGCCCTGCCACTTAAACAACTGCAAGATGAACAGAACAGCTGATACAAAAGTCATTTTGGGAAGGGTGGTCCAAATGGTGTTGAGGACAATGACTGTAAGTGAGAAAAGACCCAGTATACATTTCTGGTTTCATTACAAGTGTTTGTTTCACTTGAATGTTGCTTCCTAAGAGAAGTTTCTTTCTTTTCATTGGTGAAATGTTACAGAATACAGAAAAATGGTTGTCTGAGAATGATGGGTGCTGTAGTCTGGCACATCTAGATGGTAGATTGAGGAAGGCTAGGTTGGACAGTAACTGTGAAAAGGAAAAAGAACATTTACCTTGTGACAACAAATCTGTTTGGTAGTCATGGTGCCACTGACCAAGTTGCTATGGGATCCATGTCCACACTCAGTCGCTCACGCACATATACACATATACACACAGGGCAGCCGCAGAAACACCAATCAGAAATCCATCCAGAAGGTGGACTTTCACCTCCATTTCAATTTAACTGCCACTTTGGTTAGAGATGATTTCATACAGCATCAACCCATCGTAATTGTTGGAAATATCATGGATATGTAAAGCAAATGAACAAAGAAAGGTTCACATCAAGAAGCAGCAGGGAATGGAGGCCCGCAAAGGCAGCTAGAGAAGTGAAATGGGCAGGAGACATATTAAATTATGAGTGAGCTTGCTATGAAGAAAGAACCCACACATTTTAGAAGGCAGTGCAATGAGGTTTCCTTAGGTCTGATAGAAGATGAGAGGGAAGCAGGGGAAAAAAGAAATGGAGAAAGAAGAGCAGGAAATAATTTAACGTCAACTGAACCTCCTGGAAGGAAAGAGAAAGGTCATCCTCTTGTTTTGCATATCACCTGGAATCATCTAAAAGCCACCTTCTATGGAGCAGAGCCTGCAAGGCAATCAATTCTGGCACTTGGGTCAGTTGGATGTGATGTGGCCCTGCAGGTTTCCAGCATCCAGTAATGAAGATTCTCCATTGCCTCCTAGGTCCTACCATCTTCCCTCCAGGACCTCAACGGTAAGGAGAGGCAGTGGAGACCAATCCTCTAAGATGTTCATTTGGACCAGTGGCCGGAGCTCCACATCATACAGGCATGATGAGAGAAGGTACGTGGCGTCCACACTGCTTTAGGCATGTGCTTGGCTCCTTGTGTAACAAGTTTGACATGCTGGCTATTCCTTGACCTAAGGTTGGGAAAGTGTCATCACAAAATGACTGCTAGTTAATGATAATAGCATTATTGGTAACCAGGAACTCTAGGAGAGAATTCTATGCTATTGACTTTCCTTTCTCCAATGCTGTTCATATCTGTGCCACCATGAACAGATGAAAAATTGTAAAATGAAGGGAAAAAATGAAGAATAGTTCAGAGAGACATGGAAAGCCGCTACACACCCAAATCGTTACCTTATCAGAAACCTCCATATTTCCCTAAACTGTTCTATGATGTATTTTGGGAAGTACAGACTTCTCTATTGTTATTTTATTTATTATTATATGAAATAGGGGACCCAAACTATAGTCATCTCCTATGATTGCTGGAAATTCTGGGAGTTATAATTCACAGCGTCTACAGGTCAGCAAGTTGGGAAAGATTCCTCTGATTTTTCTCTGCTCGCTTCCAGCTCCTCCATCAATTAATACAAACTTTCCTATGGAATGTGGAGGGAATGTGCTCCCACCTTTTGTTAGGCTGCATTTTAGCTAGGAAATACATACCAGGAAAAAAATCAGGAAATGTACAAGGGACAACCACTGGATCTAAGCTACAGAGCTCCTTGTTCCAGCTATCCTGGGGCATTAAAAATAAACATCGTTTCTGTGCATGTTGATTCCCCCTGCAGAGAAGCACACGGGGCTTTTTTTGTTAGCTGTGCTGTAGCCCCCAGAGTACAGTGCTGAAATTCAACAGCAAATGTTTTCACTTTGGGGGAGGGCTGACAGTGATGCATTTTAAACTCTAACAAACCCAGTACAAAAAAGGTAAAGAAGGGTACTCCTTGTTGCATCATGCAAACACCATTTGCTGCAAATCATTTGTGTTCTTATCCAACCACACAGCATTGTCTACATACAAAAGTACATGCATTTTAATGTCCCCAATCAGCATATCCCTAATGTCACCACACACATTCCTTATTCATTTATCCGTAAATATATTAAACAAACTGGGAAACCTCACCTATCTGTGTGACATTCCTTGTTCAGTGTTGAAATCCTTAGTGAGTTTTTTTTCCCCTCATGCATGCTCAGACCAGATTTGTAGTGGAACAACACAGAAATGCCAGTGACAAATAAATAATAAATGAAGCAAATGCTTTATTTCCATCATAAATCACTATTCTTGCATTCAGCAACCAACATTCAATTCCACAGTCATGGAGAACATTCTAAAATTGATGCCTATTGTCTTTATCATAAGTTTTCCATAAGTCAACAAGCATATAATAAACTTCTGTCTCATATTTGTACATATCTCAGTGACATGAAGAATCTGGTCTGTACAATCCCATGGCATAAAGCTGCACTGCAGTTCCCAAAATTTGCTCACCTCTCATATCCTTTCAGTCAAAACTCTGTCAAATATTTTCCCAGGCACATTTAACAAACTAAACCCCACCCCATAGTTTTTGTTTTCACTCCAATTACCTTTCCCTTTGTTCAGGGAAAATGAAAATAATGACATTTTCCCATCCAAGATGGCATGGATGCCATCTCCATAAGCATGTTAAACAAGGCACACAGCCATAAGCAAACCACACCCCCATTTTAGCCTTTCTCCAGTTATACCATCTACACCTGCAGCCTTTTAATTTTTCAAAAATTTAACAGAGTAAACATTACTTCCTTCTCATCCATTTTTCTTTGATACTAACATTTATGATACTTGTTTCAGTTCTACTCTTCAAAATCATCCCCATACAAATCTATAAAATACTCCTCCACTAGTCCTTCATTTTGATTTTACTCCAAATAATTTCACTGCTTTTATTTTTAATTCCATTCACTCTGCTGGAGGCTCCCTATTTAGCCCTCTTTTCCCACTCCCAAGACATTTATTTCCATCAAATAAATAAATATTTGTATTGTTATTTTAATCCCAATTACATACTGGGGAGTTCTGTGCAATTGACAATCAGTCAGTTGGAGTGGCCTATAAGCCTTATTAATTGATTGATTGATTGATCGATCGATTAAAATAATATTTTAGCCTTGGTTTTTTGCAGCAGTCGTTGTCTTATATGGTTGTTTTCCTCATTTACCTTTTTTCACTTCAAAATTCCACCAAGTATTCTTTTCATATTTCCCATTAGTTTAACTCAACACACATCTCTGTCATACTGCAATGTAATTCTTTTCACACTGTTTCAAGGAGCTTCCACATTTTTTATTTTATTTTTTTTATTTATTCAATTTCTATAGCTGCCCATCTCAACAAGTGACTCTCCTTACGTCCACTTTCCCTTCACTCTGTTGGGGGATTGATGTTTCTTCTTTTTTGTCTATGCAGGATTTATACTTTCACTTCCTATAGTCATTCCACTTTCACTTCTTGTTTCTTTCCCTTTTTTCCTTTCCTTTCACATCAATTTTTCTTCAAGTTCCACCCTAGATGCTACCATAAATGGTCTCTCCCACATTGAGCACCTCTCAGCACCTTTTTATCTTTTACTATTTCTCCCAGTTTTTCATTATAGGCAATCAAATCAATCATGCTTTTATTTTTATATTCATTCTTGTGTAATGCAAACACCTGACGACACTTATGCTTAAAGCACCTATTCAAAACAAGCAGACCTTTTTCTAAGCAGATACTCAACAGTTACCATTCTCATTGATTCTTGGGCCTCCAAATGATCCAGTCACTTTTCCTATCATCTGTTGTCTTGCTCCCATCCATTCATCATCATCATCATCTATTAAATTTATATGCTGCCCAAATCCCAGTGACTGGGATTAACAAAATGTTTCCCCCCCATATCGCTTTCATGAAGAATGTTGCACAATTTTCCCCAAACGCATCTCTGGTTCTTTCATGATCACCATTCCTTGGAATGCAATATGTAACTGTCACCAACCTATGAACTTCTCCTTTCATATGCATCCACAGTAACCTAGGTGACCCCAATTCTGACATATACTTTAGCCCTTTCATTCATGATTAGGCTTACACCTTCATTTACTGCATGTATTCATCTGCTCCACTCCACAAGTCAGAATCTTTCATTCAAATCTATTACATCTTTCCTTTTCCCTTGGTTTCTAAGACATACAACTTATCTAGTTTTCTTTCATTCATTTCATTCATTAATGAATGTGTTGTTGTTGTTTATTCGTTTAGTCGCTTCCGACTCTTCGTGACTTCTTGGACCAGCCCACGCCAGAGCTTCCTGTCGGTCGTCAACACCCCCAGCTCCCCCAGGGATGAGTCCGTCACCTCTAGAATATCATCCATCCATCTTGCCCTTGGTCGGCCCCTCTTCCTTTTGCCTTCCACTCTCCCTAGCATCAGCATCTTCTCCAGGGTGTCCTGTCTTCTCATTATGTGGCCAAAATATTTCAGTTTTGCCTTTAATATCATTCCCTCAAGTGAGCAGTCTGGCTTTATTTCCTGGAGGATGGACTGGTTGGATCTTCTTGCAGTCCAAGGCACTCTCAGAATTTTCCTCCAACACCACAGTTCAAAAGCATCGATCTTCCTTCGCTCAGCCTTCCTTATGGTCCAGCTCTCGCAGCCATATGTTACTACAGGGAACACCATTGCTTTAACTATGCGGGCCTTTGTTGTCAGTGTGATGTCTCTGCTCTTAACTATTTTATCGAGATTGGTCATTGCTCTTCTTCCAAGGATTAAGCGTCTTCTGATTTCCTGACTGCAGTCAGCATCTGCAGTAATCTTTGCACCTAGGAATACAAAGTCTTTCACTGCTTCTACATTTTCTCCCTCTATTTGCCAGTTATCAATCAAGCTGGTTGCCATAATCTTGGTTTTTTTGAGGTTTAGCTGCAAACCAGCTTTTGCACTTTCTTCTTTCACCTTCATCATAAGGCTCCTCAGTTGCTCTTCACTTTCAGCCATCAAAGTGGTATCATCTGCATATCTGAGATTGTTAATGTTTCTTCCAGAGATTTTAACTCCAGCCTTGGATTCCTCAAGGCCAGCTTGTCGCATGATGTGTTCTGCATACAAGTTGAATAGGTAGGGTGAGAGTATACAGCCCTGCCGTACTCCTTTCCCAATCTTAAACCAGTCTGTTGTTCCGTGGTCTGTTCTTACTGTTGCTACTTGGTCGTTATACAGATTCTTCAGGAGGCATACAAGATGACTTGGTATCCCCATACCACTAAGAACTTGCCACAATTTGTTATGGTCCACACAGTCAAAGGCTTTAGAATAGTCAATAAAACAGAAATAGATGTTTTTCTGAAACTCCCTGGCTTTTTCCATTATCCAGCGGATATTGGCAATTTGGCCTCTAGTTCCTCTGCCTTTTCTAAACCCAGCTTGTACGTCTGGCAATTCTCACTCCATGAACTGCTGAAGTCTACCTTGCAGGATCTTGAGCATTACCTTACTGGCATGTGAAATGAGTGCCACTGTTCGATAGTTTGAACATTCTTTAGTGTTTCCCTTTTTTGGTATGGGGATATAAGTTGATTTTTTCCAGTCTGATGGCCATTCTTGTGTTTTCCAAATTTGCTGGCATATAGCATGCATTACCTTGACAGCATCATCTTGCAAGATTTTGAACAGTTCAGCTGGGATGCCGTCGTCTCCTGTTGCCTTGTTATTAGCAATGCTTCTTAAGGCCCACTCAACCTCACTCTTCAGGATGTCTGGCTCTAGCTCACCGACCACACTGTCAAAGCTATCCCCGATATTGTTATCCTTCCTATACAGGTTTTCTGTATATTCTTGCCACCTTTTCTTGATCTCTTCTTCTTCTGTTAGGTCCTTGCCATCTTTGTTTTTGATCATACCCATTTTTGCCTGGAATTTACCTCCAATGTTTCTAATTTTCTGGAAGAGGTCTCTTGTCCTTCCTATTCTATTGTCTTCTTCCACTTCCGCGCATTGCTTGTTTAAAAATAATTCCTTATCTCTTCTGGCTAACCTCTGGAATTTTGCATTTAATTGGGCATATCTCCCCCTAACACTGTTGCCTTTTGCTTTCCTTCTTTCTTGGGCTACTTCTAGTGTCTCAGCAGACAGCCATTTTGCCTTCTTGGTTTTCTCTTTCTTTGGGATGTATTTTGTTGCCGCCTCCTGAACAATGCTGCCAACTTCTGTCCAGAGTTCTTCCGGGACCCTATCTACTAAGTCCAGTCCCTTAAATCTATTCTTCACCTCCACTGCATATTCCTTAGGAATATTAGTGAGCTCATATCTAGCTGATCTGTGGGTCTTCCCTAATCTCTTTAGTCTGATCCTAAATTGTGCAAGAAGAAGTTTGTGATCTGAACTACAGTCAGCTCCAGGCCTTGTTTTTACCGACTGTACAGATGTCCGCCACCTTTGGCTGCAAAGGATGTAATCAATCTGATTTCGGTGTTGTCCATCTGGTGAAGTCCATGTATAAAGCCGTCTCTTAGGTTGTTGGAAGAGAGTGTTTGTTATGCAGAGTGAATTGTCTTGGCAAAATTCTATCAGCCTGTGTCCTGCTTCGTTTTGTTCTCCCAGGCCATACTTACCTGTAATTCGAGGTGTCATTTGACTGCCCACCTTAGCATTCCAGTCTCCTGTGATGAAAATAACATCTCTTTTAGGCGTGTTGTCCAGTAGGTGCTGCAGATCCTCATAGAACTGCTCTACTTCAGCTTCTTCAGCATTTGTGGTTGGGGCGTATATTTGGATCACTGTGATGTTAGATGGCTTGCCCTGAATTCGAATTGAGATCATTCTGTCGTTTTTTGGGTTGTATCCAAGCACTGCTTTAGCCACTTTACTATTAATTATGAAGGCTACTCCATTTCTTCTGTGGTCCTCTTGTCCGCAGTAGTAGATCATTTGATGTGAAGTGGCCCATTCCAGTCCATTTCAGTTCACTGACGCCCAGAATGTCTATCTTTAATCTTGACATCTCACCAATAACCACATCCAATTTGCCCTGGCTCATAGATCTTACATTCCAGGTTCCGATGGTGTGTTGATCCTTAGAACATCGGATTCGCCGTTCACCACCAGCACCGTCGGCCGCTAGCCGTCCTTTCGGCTTTGAGCTAGCTGTGTCATCACGTCTGGGGCTAGTTGAGCTCATCCTCTGTTCCTCCCCAGTAGCATTTTGACCATCTTCCGACCTGGGGGTCTCATCTTCCGATGGTATACCGACATATCTCTGGTTGTACTGATCCATTGAGTTTTCACGGCAAGAATACTGAGGTGGGTTGCCATTACCTTCCCCAGGGATCGCATTTAGTCTGACCTCTCTGTCATGACCTTCCCGTCTTGGGTGGCCCTTCACGGTTTAGCTCATGGCATCATTGAGGTGCTCAAGCTCCAGCACCACGACAAGGTAACGATCCTTTGCTGAAGTCATTAATGAATACTCTTTACAATTCAATTCTCTTACATTCCAAGTCACAGTCTTCCATATGCCATGGCCATCATCTGATTCTGATATAGATAGTAGCCTCTACTCTGCTGATGATAAGATCTGTACCAGTCAGTTTGGGCACGTTTGTGCCAGTAAACCTCAAGGACAAACCAAGCCTAGTTTTATCCCATGGATGCTCACACTATTCTATGCAAGCTAGAATCTCAAATCTAGAGACTACCTTGCAGGTCAACATACTGTTGCCTGCATCCCATCTACCATGAGGTATACGTATGTAGTATATTGTTGCACACTTAAGATGTAATTACTACACAACAATAATAACAAATAACATACAACATCCCACAAACTACAAACTAGATCAAGCAAAAGACAATGTATGAGATGAAAGGCAAAGGTAAACTATGTGGCCTGATGCACCAAGGGCTATTTGAAGCCATCCAATCATACAATCCAACTTCTAAAAGCTACAAGGGGCCTAGGAGAGCAAATTACATTTAAAGGAAGCCACCCCTGGACATGCCCTGTTCCCTTGCTATTGTTCAGTAGCCTCAGATAATCTTTACACACAGAAATATTCCCATACAAGGACACAATACCACAGCTGCTCTTTTCTTTTCTTTTTTCCCCAAATCCATATATACAGTTGGAAGTTACTGTATCTCTGCACTGGAAAAATTATCCTATGGGGCTCACTCCTGGCATTCTTCTTGCCACATTTATCTATGTTCTTTTCCAAACATAAAACAATAGCAGTTCATTCTTCCTTGTCCTACCATTGATTGATTTCCCACACATAACCTAAAATGCAAAACGCAAGACAACCAGAATGCTGTAATAACTAGAAAAATTCCAAGCTTTTAAGCCTCCAAAAATCAATAGTGCCTTCATTTGGAATGATAGATATTGCAGGCTAGGTGAGCCTTGACAGCCACAGACGTAATAATCTTGCTTAATTTTATTCAGTCATTTATTTTTATTGCATTTTGCCACTGCGTAGCAGAAGAAAAAATGGGAGGGAGTTGTACTTTTTACATAACAACTGAGTAAAATGCCAAACTATATTTGCTGTGGTTGGATTCTCATAAAAGTACATTTTCACACTGTGTATTTACCAGAGTTTAAGGAGCTTTCTATTGCTGCTGCAATATTTCCAATAAGCTACTGAGAACTTACATGATCCTTCACACCAGACTCTGGTAGCTCAGCCTGTAGAGGAGTCTTGGGAAAACAGGTGTGCAGTTATGCGCTTCTGTGAGTGCATAGCTACTCCAGACAGAAGAATTCACTGCTATCAGGATGGAGCAATAGCCACATAGCTAGATGCCTTATAAAAGGGCAAGAGAACAAATACTCAGAGACAGTCTAGCCCTGGGTCATGAAAACAAATGGCCTTTCTGAGGTAACTAATCAACAGGTTCCTAACGGATACTGGCTTTCTAGAACCAAATTAAACACATCCGTGGCAACTAGGTTTCCTCTTAACATGCAGCCTTGGTCTTCAGCCACCTGACTCTCTGATGCCTCTACAACTTATTTGTTTAGCTTAATCTCTTTTGTTACCTTTCCTCTGTGCATTTCGTGGCTCATAGCCTCCTGTGGAAAAGACACTGGCCGTCCTTTTCAATTAGTAATCTTATTTCTCAATCGTCCATGTGAATCACATTTGCGTTCTGGTGAGATTATTGACTGATCGTGCCATGCCCATTTTATGTCTGCAGAATGACACAAGTTATGTTGCGTGATGGGCTAATGTTCCAGAACAGCATGACAATTGCTGCCGTTCCTGCCTGCTTTCATTTGGTAACAGCGCATCTTCCGATAGCAAGCCATTACAGTTAAATACATTTTGATAAATAGCCAGAGCCATGGGACGCTTACTTATTTTGTCACATAACTTCTCCAGAGGGAATGAAGCTGATCTCATACATTCTCCTATGAACTGGCGGGGGGCGGCGGGGAGTGGCTAGTGTTGTTGTTGCTCCTATAGTTTTGAGGGGAAAATAAAGGGATGAGATTTCTCACATCTTTCATTTCAGCCCGGGGAAAAGTTAGCAAGTTTTTCAGGAGCCAGTTTCATTTATTGCATGCCTTCCAGTAAATCCTTAGCAGTGAACTGGAATAAAACATGGGGATTTTGTATGGAAGAAGCAGTGCACTGAAAAAGTATGAAAACAGGAATAAAATAACAATAATACGTATCTAGCCAGGCTCAGAGAAAAACTGCCACTAGTTGTGTACTTACTTGAAAATGAATCAAACCAATCAATTTATTTTCAAATGAAGATGCTCATACTGGGGGCTGGCATGACTGCAGTCCGATGCACGTCTGAATTTTTGCAGGCTTGTTCTTGAAGAAATTGGATCAGGCTATATAGCCACACAGAGACCTAAAGCAAAACATTTGCTTGCCTGTTTTCAAAAAATACACACAGATACCCACACGTGGAAGCCCCGCTGTGTAGAGAAAGGATTGTTTTGAAATACAGCCAGGGTATTTTGAGCATGAAGCAATTCTTCACAAGAAGCATCTTTGCGTAATGACAGAGTTACGCCTTCGCAATAACACAGGGATCTTGCCCAAAACACCATCTGTGTGTCATCCTCCCCTTTTCTCCCATATACTCCGTGTCTTTTCATGATATCATGCACTTACCCCCTCCCCCCATTATCTGCTCCACTGCATTTTACTGGCTACCATTAGTGAGAGGAAGAGATGTCAGGGCTCATTCCACACACCCATTGAGTTGCATATTATGGAGAAGAGAGAAGTTGAGATGAAGTTGCCACTTTTGTCCTCAGCCCTCAAGGTAGTTCAAACCAGAACCACAGCCAGGAGTACTAGCTCTATCTTTATTGTAAGATTACATTAATAGAATCTTACAAGGCTGGAAGTATTTCTCCCCTCCTTTCTTTTCACTCTCTGGAACAGTGTTTCTCAAGCTTGGCAACTTTAAGAAATATAGACTTCAACTCCCAGAATTCCCCAGCCAGCATGGCTGTCTGGGGAATTCTGGGAGTTGAAGTCCAGACATCTTAAGGTTGCCAAGCTTGAGAAACACTGCTCTAATCCTTTGCTGTCCTCCAGAGATCATCCAGAATGGGAAATTTCCTCTGGGAAATTCTCCAGAGCAGTGTTTCTCAAGCTTGGCAACTTTAAGAAATATAGACTTCAACTCCCAGAATTCCCCAGCCAGCCATGCTGTCTGGGGAATTCTGGGAGTTGAAGTCCAGACATCTTAAGGTTGCCAAGCTTGAGAAACACTGCTCTAATCCTTTGCTGTCCTCCAGAGATCATCCAGAATGGGAAATTTCCTCTGGGAAATTCTCCAGAGCAGTGTTTCTCAAGCTTGGCAACTTTAAGAAATATAGACTTCAACTCCTAGAATTCCCCAGCCAGCCATGCTGTCTGGGGAATTCTGGGAGTTGAAGTCCAGACATCTTAAGGTTGCCAAGCTTGAGAAACACTGCTCTGGAGAGTTAGGGAGGGTCCATTCTGAAACATTTCCCATGCTGTATATACACAATTTTAACTTGAAACATACGTTATTTTAATCTTATGAGTTTATTTCCTTAATATGAAAATAATTAAAATGCAGTATACATGTGTGAAAGGTGAAAGGTCCCCTATGCAAGCACCGAGTCATGTCTGACTCTTTGGGTGGACGCCGCTTTTGCGACGTTTTCTTGGCAGACTATAGCGGGGTGGTTTGCCATGGCCTTCCCCAGTCATCACCTTCCCCAGCAAGCCGGGTACTCATTTTACCGACCTCGGAAGGATGGAAGGCTGAGTCGACCTGAGCCGGCTACCCAAGAGAGATTCCAGCTTCCGCTGGGATCAAACTCGGGTCATGGGGAGAGTTTCAGTTGCAATACTGCCACCTACCACTCTGCTTCTTAATAAATAAAATAAAATAAAATATCCTGCCTTTCTGTATTGTGATACCTTCAAGGATGACTCAGAATAAATATCAAAACAAAGCACACCACACAGACAAGAAGGGTTTCTTTAAAAAGAAATCACTACAGCTAAAAACTAATTGACAAAATAAACCCTTTTTTAAAGCTCATCCATAAGTGGGCAGCAAACTGAGCAGTTGTGGCTCTCTTAGGAGGCCATTCCACTGTTTGGAAACTGATATCAGAATTTTCTTTAGGAGACAGAAAGGAGGGCCTTAAAGGATGAGTGGATGATTCCTAGCAAGTTCGTATAGAAAAATCTGGTTCCTCTGATTCCAGACCACCATTTTTAGGTTAACAAAAACCCAGAACACCATGAAGTGAGCCTAGAAATAGGTTGGCACCAATGAAGTTGATCAGCTGATCAGATTAAGGAGAGCCACCAAAGTGAGAAAACATCTCTGAAAAATGGGAACAAAAAAGGATGTGTGTACTAAATTAAATACAATAATGCAGATGGAAAGACTATAAAATACTGCGTTCTATATACTACTAATAAATATTATAATAAATATTATAATACTATAAGATAAAAAGACTATAAAATAGTAATAATTTTAGAACTCAAACGTAGTTTTAGAAATAAGTAGAACTATAATAGAGCATACCTTTCACAGGAAAGATTACAATTAGTGAAGTCCTTAGTGCTCTCTGAGAGAGCCAGTTTGGTCTAGCAGTTAAGCTTCTGGGCTAGAAACCAGGAGCCTGTGAGTTCTAGTCCCGCCTTAGGCATGAAAGCCGGCTGGGTGACCTTGGGCCAGTCGCGCCCTCTCAGCCCAAGAGCCAATCAGGCGTGGTATGAGAGTTCTAGTCCCGCCTTAGGCATGAAAGCCGGCTGGGTGACCTTGGGCCAGTCCCTCTCTCTCAGCCCAGCTCGGTGCAATGTAGACTAGCCTCCTCGTGGTGCACCCCGGGCAACATGACTTGTCACAGCTAAAGAGTCTACACATCTGGCTGCTGGACCTCACAAGGATTTCCTAGCAAGAAAAAGCAGCATGAACACTGAACTGCTAAGCCATATGATCAAAAAAATAAAGTGCTCTCTGAGCTTGCAGATGTTTGCTTGCAGACGTTTTGTTACCTGACTACGTAATATCGTCAGTGCTAGTGAGCACGGGGTTTGCTCCCTGTTTATATACAGGAGCTTGCCCTGTATATAAACAGGGAGCAAACTCCACGCTCACTAGCGCTGATGATGCTACCTCGTCGGGTAGTGAAACATCTGCAAGCAAACAGCCAAGCTCAGAGAGTGCTAAGGACTCCACAGTTCAACTCTGAGCTACAGAGATTCTCTTCTATTGGAATTACAATTAGTGAGCCTACTGTATATGCCTAATCGGCCTATTGTCCTTTTGGGTCAGCTAAGTGTCCAGACTATCTTCAAGGGCAGCCCTAAGTACTCTAAACTGCAGTAATACCACCAGGAAATAAAGCAGGGGATAACACAGGGCATCTTTGACTATTTCTTCAGTCACATCATACATTTTCCTGGGGATTCCAAAGAATTCCTCTGATGTGAATGACTTAAGATCTGTTGTCAAAGATTCATTTCATCTTTTACAAAGCTCCTTCCTGAAGGCTGAAAAACAGACAAGAAAAGAAAGCGCTTTGAAATCATTCCACCAATAAAAGGCTTTTGTGTGTTTTGGATGTCGGTGATTTTTTTTCCCTACCAGGTCCAAGCAAAATATTTAGAAAACATCAAATGCAGTAATCTTAAAGCTGTGATCTCCCATGAGGCAGGCCCTGGAAGTGGAACAGACAGTCCTTTTAGAGGGTTTATTGATTAAGTGTGAACTCCACATAAGAATGTATTGTTTTCAACCTCAGAAATATTTACCAAAAAATCAGGGATCATGATCTACTGGACAAAAGGAAAACAGTCACCGCTCTCAAAGCAGGAGAGGACCGGGCCATACTGCTGGGACTGGCCATGATGGTGTGCTCCATAATGATGTACTTCCTCCTGGGCATCACACTGCTGAGGTCATACATGCAAAGGTAAATTCTTCGTGTTTCTTCTAATAGCATTCTAAGATCCAAAAATCATACAAGAGGCAAATGCAGGACTTGGCCTTAGACTAGACCAGCCTTCCACAATCTGATGCCCGTGCAATGTGTTAAGACAATCGTTCCTATTAGTCTCCACCAATGTGACGATGGTGATACAGACTTCTGGGAACTCTATTGCCAAAATTTCTGCAGAGCTCCAGAAATTGGGGAAGGGTGGCCTGACAAGAAGGAATGTGCAAGAAATATCTGTTCATTTTATTATTCAGTTGGGTTTCATTATTAAAATTTTAAAACCTTTCAACATTCACAGATATTGTTAATAATTTTCATTATTCACATTGAAATGTTTATTTATTTTCTTGCTTGCTTGTTTATTTATTTATGTATTCTCTAGGGCTGCCCACTTATTGACAACTTGCCTTCATTTTTTTTCCCAATGTGTATGAAAGGGCAGGAAGCGGAGCTGATGATTACAGCCATCTCCAAGCAGTCATCATTTTATTTCCTGAAAATGCTGTAGATGCTACCTTGTCCTCCATTTTTTGTTTGTCTGTTTTCAGAGTATCCTTAAAAGAATGTCCTTAAAGTCCAGGGAAAAGTATATAGCACAAGGGGAAAAAATTGTTGTAGTTTTACTCAAGACTCAAGACCTTTTTAAAACTTAGAGAGATCCTGGAGGCAGGATATTTGTCCCCTCCCTACCACTTTCTTCTCATTGCCTCTCCTGGAGGGGGAAAAAAAAAGCTAAGGATGCATATTCTCATCTTAAAAACCATATATATTTACCTCAGAATGAGCAGAGCACAATATTAAAAATGCTTACCTTAAAACTGAAAGTCAAAAGTACAGGAGTTCTGAAAATGGTCACCTTTTTCATATTTCATAAATTGATTTAAATAAAGCTTAGACATAATGACAGTGCATTCTTTACTGGCTAATCAACCTATCAGATAAAAATAGAAGTTCTCCACTGAGCTAAATTCTGGCATCTTCTACCTCTCTTTGATATATATTGCCTCTGGAATTACAGAACTGTAAAGTTTGCATATTGTTCTGTGATTTTTTTTTAAGTAGGTCTCAGTACTGTCCCAATTTTGCTTTATTTTGGTTATTTCACAGGCTACATCTCCCTTTTCCTGCTTGTGCTAGCAGCAAATTCAATATGAGACCATCAAATGATAATTTTCTCAGAAGAAATCCCTTACTGTTCTATGAGGAGAAGCTATACTGATGGCTACTTCAGCATGGAGGATTTATTTGTAATCAAAAATAGTTGGGAGAAAGCCCTTTATCCTTCACAGTTGGAAATGGGCAGAGTTACATAAAAGCAGAAAAATAGAGCAACCTCTGGAAAAATCTCAGTCAATTCTATATTGTCTTTGAAACATAAATTGTCCTCAAAATGCTATGTGTTATCTTAGAGCCATCTCATCCATCTGCATTATGTATGAAGAGCATGAAATATTTACATTCTAAGGAAAAAGCCATTTCACACAAAAGCATCCTGTATGCCTTACTAAATGTTCCCCAACTTTGGAAGCCCCAGTCAAGTCTTGTGAAGAAACCAAATAAATTTACAATCTTTATATAAGCAGAGAAACACTTCTCCAATTCAATCTGAAATCATCTTGATGTAATATCATATGCTTCCACCCTGAACTTGTCTCTTTCCTTTTAGCCTCCGCTCATTTTATTTCCATCTGAGAAAACTGATTTATGCCTTGGTGTTGTTGATCTCTTGTGTGACTATATGATTTCTCATGTGAGGACTCATTTTTTTTGCTTTTTTCTCAATCATTTTTTTAAAGCACTTATGCATCTCACAAGCAAAAGTGGTGATGGAAGAATGTATTTCCTTACCTGACTTAACAGTGTTTTGTTTTGTTTTTATAGTAATTTTATTTAAAAGTACAATTAAAAAGATAAAAACTAATACAAACTAAAAAAATAAAAGAATAGAAAGAAAAGTAGAATAGAATAGAAATAAAAAATAAGAATGTAGTAAAGAAAAAGAAAAGAAATATATAACAAAATGACTTCCCCCTTCATCACAAGTAGAAACAATTTTAGTAAAAGTATAAACAATTTTAGTATATTACCTTCTCTTAAAATACGACAAATGATCTCTTCTTCCCATATCCCATCTCTCATCTATAAACAAATTCTTAAAGCCTCATCAGTAAGCCCTGATCAGCAAAAGTCCATTAAGGGTTACCAGAGATAACAACATAGCTATTTTAACCTTGATCCAATTAATCAACTTTATATTCTTTCCTTTTACTTTTAACAATCTTGATCTTTAGTCCCTTCAAATAACATCCTAGAACTTGATTTATTTTCATTTTTTATTTGTCCTTTCTCACAAAATTCTTCAAAGCTTTAACAAGTCTATGAACCCAGTTTGGGAAAGTTATCCAGGTCACTCTTTTGGTTTGTTATTTGTATATCCCTTTTAATTATTAAAACATAAGCTGGTTTCATTTTTATGTCCAGTGTAGCATCTTTTTCCATAGCATTCTTGTAGCCTGTCATTTTTAAATCCACTTTCGGATCAGTCTCAATCTTGTCCAGTAAAACTTGTTCCTCTTCCATAACATCTTTTAAACACAGTCTATCTATAGAGGTAGGTAAAGGTAAAGGTAAAGGTAAAGGTTTCCCTTGACGTAAAGTCCAGTCGTGTCCGACTCTAGGGGGCAGTGCTCATCTCCGTTTCTAAGCCTTAGAGCCGGCGTTGTCCGTAGACACTTCCGGGTCATGTGGCCAGCATGACGACACGGAACGCCATTACCTTCCCGCCGAAGCGGTACCTATTGATCTACTCACATTTGCATGTTTTCGAACTGCTAGGTGAGCAGGAGCTGGGACTAGCAACGGGAGCTCACCCCGCCGCGTGGTTTCGAACCGCCGACCTTCCGATCGGCAGCTCAGCTTAACCCGTCTGGGTTCATTGTTCAAAAATATCCTTCAGTATGTCCAATGTTAAAATATTTTACTCCATTCTGTATTAGTAAGTCAAATTTAAGGGTTATTCTTCTTTAACTGCAATCTTTAGTTCCTTGTGATTCCCTCTAGTGTGCAACCTTCAAAGTCTCATCCTATCATGTATTTTTTAAGAGAATTCAAAACAAAAGCATTTTCCCACAGGAAGGATTCTTATAATTAATTCCAGAATCTTATTTCAAATCCATCTTGACCCTTAGTCCATCTGTAACTTTCCAAAATCAAAGTTCTAAGCACCTTTTGGCTGTTTATTCCAAAAAAAGGGGGGGAAACATTTTTAAGTCCTTAAACTTGTATTTAAAACTTCTTTTGCTAAGGATTGAAGGAAACTCACCCAGTACTATAAAACTTGTCGATCCAAAGGTTCCTAATAGCTGAAAAACAGTTAACAAGCAATTTCCAAAAGTGATTAGAAAAGGAAGCATGTGATCCCAGTGTCCTTTTGAAGGTGCCAACCACAGTTTGAGCAAAAAGATGGCTATTCCCTTGCCTCCCGGACCTCTAAACCCACCAGAGACTGCTGTCTTGTGGTCTCCTCATGAGGAGCAGCTGTCTGGAGCACTTGTGGGAGATCTCAAGTCCTCTCCTTGTCCAGAGAGGAATTATGAAGAACTGGTCTACTTGCCTAAACTATTATTCAGCACAAACACAGTCCCTGTTACTGGCCAGCCATATTCCTGCAGGTTTTTTGGGAAGAATGCTGATGACACTTTCACACAAATTTTCATCACTGGTAAAGCCCCAGAAATAAATAGATAGATAGATAGATAGATAGATAGATAGATAGATAGATAGATAGATAGGATTTGTTACAAAGACTCTGGACAGTTTACAATATGTCCAACACATACAGGTAGGTCTCAATTAGTTTGGTTAATGGATCCCACGAAATGATCACATTATTCAAATTTACACTATTCGAAGCAATATTTCTATGGAAAATAATGGTAATTGGTTCCAGCTCAATGGAAATAGGCAATGAAAATTTTTAAACATATTTTTAATATGTATATTAATGAAATATTACAGCAAACGATAAAAAGAATATACTTATAATTTACATTTATGGTTAACAAAGTCACAGAGTAGTTAGAGAAAGCAAAACAAAAACAAAAAAGTCTATCATAGAGTCAGGCATTCCAACATCTCGTCCTATTATAGTGTTGCTATGACCACGTTCATGTCATTCAATTACGTCAAAGTTTGCATTACATCAAATGCAAGAATGACTCAACAGGGCCTCCCCAGTTACCTAACCCCAGGCCTAAGAACTGAGCCAAATGTTAAGAGACTTCTGAAATCCTTGGAGAGTGGGAGCTGGGCGTATCTCCAGGGGGAAGTTGTCCCAGAGGGCAGGGGCTGTGACAGAAGGCACACTTCCTTGGTCCCACAAGATGACAACATTTAATTGAGGGGACCTGGAGCACATCCACTCTGCCTACCCTTTCATTTTGCTATTGAGCATTATTAGAAAGGATGTACCATAAATCTATGTGAAAAACATCATATGTAAAATCAACCATAAGGGAAAAATACTGAGCTTCCTTAATCTCTGGAGTGATTTTCATACAAGCTTCATTCTCTATTAGCTCAATCATCTTACTGCAAATCTCCAAGGAAATGTTGGCCCATTCTTTGGTTTCTGTTATTTTCATGTTTTCTTGGGAACTACTCACAAAATGAATTAAATTAGGTAGTAAGTTTCATAGATCTAAGATAAAGTGCCATTGAAAATAATCCTAAAGTCTGATTCTCTTTAACAACATTCTCTGATTTTTTTTAAAAAAAACAGACCATAACTTTTGATGCTGGACACTTATTTCTTGCTCTGTGATTTTCTTTTCTTTGTATTGTTCCCAATCTGAAAATCCTCCTTCCACCAAAGAACATGGTGTGGATGAGTGACAGAGTTCACAGGCAAAGCAGAAAATATTTCCTGTTTATGCAAAATGTAACAGCCACTTCAGACTTAGGTGTCTCTCCATTTTATAATATTCATATACATGCAGATGATACCAAATGACACACTGAATTTGGATAGCCTCAAATTCTCCATCAGTATTCCTGAAATATTCAAAACCCTACTGAAGTCTATATTTTGAATTCCTTCTGTAATTTCTGAAAGCACTTGGCAGAAACTCTCTCTCTCATAATATAGAGTGAGAAGATGTTCTGTTTCTATGGTAGATAGCTCATTGACTTCAGATTTAGTGAGTCCTGGACCAGAAGGACAGACCTAATTTTGATAGATGATGAACTATAGTGCTTCAGAGCCTTCTTCTAAGTCTGGTGATATTTCTTCTGAAACTGGCAGTGAAAAGAATAATGTAAGTTATAGGTCCTTTTTGATGGCTTTTTCTTGGCATCTCTTTTAGTTTCAGTTGGCTGCCTCACCTGCCATAAAGACATTGTGGAATATACGTTCCTTCTATTTACCCCTTTTGGAATCTGTTAGGCTCCTTGGGGTGTTATGCCCAAATAGGCAGCAGCACCTAGACAACTGTAGTCGATCTAGGAAGCTAAGCAGGGTTGGCCCTGGTTAGTACTTAGATAGAGGCCATCTGGGAAGTCCAAGATTTGGAAGTAAAAAGAAAATCCTGAAGAAGGCAAGCCGCTTCAAGAAAACTGCATGGATGTATCCCTGTAAGTTCTCAAGAGTCAAGCTCAACCTGAAAACCTTTAGGCTTTTAGTTGTCTTCTTTTAGTTGTTTAGTTTTTAGCTTGGCTTTTGGTTGTCTTAGTTTAGTTTATTTTAGTTGTCTTATAGGGAGCTCCTTTTGGCAGTCTCTAGGCAGTGGGCCTTTTCTGCTGTGGCACCTGCATTGTGGAATCTTCTCCCCCTGAGGCAAGGTTGGCCTCATCACTTCTGAGCTTTCTGACGGTCCAAGACCTGCTTATGCCAGCAGGCCTGGGGACCCCAGGGGACAGGTGAAGTAGCAAGGTGGCTCTGTTATTCTTAACGTCCCTTCGCATACTCTTTTGTTTGTTTGTTTTTAGCTCTGTTTTATAGTTTTAATGGCTTTTTTTAGTAATTAACAATGATAATGGTTTTAGACCCTATCCTTCTTTCACACCATTGGAAAGGGTTCAATCCAAATTCTTAAGGGCCATATTTCAGGTACCTCCCTGTACCCCAAATGTAGTATTAAGGAGGGAAGCAGGGTTGCCTAAAGTTGAAACAGGTGCATGGACTTGTATTATAGCACATTGGCTGAAACTACTGTTTTTCCCTACGGGTTTGGGTTCTTTCCTTTCTAAGGATAATTATAAATCAGTATGGTTCAGGACCATCTCACAAAAACTACAACATCTTGGCTTTTCTAGTGAGGCACTCCTCATGATGGGCTATGAGCATGCACTTAGCGAATTCAAGCAACGTATCAAAGACCTGGAAATCCAGCAGGGCCAGTCAGCTTTGCCTAAGAGTGTTTTTTTGGGCGATCAAGCCTTTTCTTATAAGCCAGCGAGATACCTAAATCATATAACTGTCTCCAAATTTCAGAGGGCACTTACTTTGGCACACTGAAATGTGCTTCCCACAGCAGTTTTGGAGGGCCGCTACAAAAAAGTCCCATACAAGTTGAGACTGTGCCCCTGTGGACAAGGGGCTATTGAAACTATAGAACATGTCCTGCTATACTGTATTCTTTATAAGGATTCACGAACCCATTTAATAACCCCTCATTTGATAAAATATCCAGGAAATTCTGATCTCTTTTATGTTCAATTGTTGCTATCTGATCAGAATGACTTAGTTTCCCTGAACGTAGCTAAATTTTGCTATACTGTTTGCAGATTAGGCAGACCTCAACTGCCCATTGACGACTCTATTAATCTGTAAATATATGATCATGTTTTGTTCATTTCATTTAATGTATTTTTAATGTATTTTAACGTATTTCAATTTACTTCTTTTTTTTTTTTTAATTTGTAATTCTGGTCTGTGACCGTATTAAAGATTGACTGATAATGGTTTTAGGTATTGATTGATTGTTTTAGCTTTGTTGTACGCCACCCAGAGTGGCTTGTTTTGTGAGATGGGCAGCTGTATAAATTTGATAGATAGATAGATAGATAGATAGATAGATAGATAGATAGATAGATAGATAGATAGATAGATAGATAGATAGATATTCTAGTGGCTGATGGTGAAGTTTGCTGCTGTATGAGAGTTTTTGTAATAAAACTCCATTCATCGGCCACGACAGCAAGACAAGCAGTGAAGTTGATAGGTCCAAATAGACTACCCAGAACCAGTATTAATATTTCTTCTTTTTGAAAGCATTACTTGTCATTCTCCTGTTGCCCAATTCAACACCAGCAGAGTGTGTTGACCAATCAGGTGCCAAATATGATCTTCCAAAGGGCTGTGTGGCAACAAACACAGTAGAGAATTTGGGGCACCCGAAAAATGAAAATGTTCGCTGCAGCAAAGGGCTTTCCTGAACTAAAACTCATTTCGTCTAAAATTGAGCATGTCAGAAGAAATTGGAAGAGAGATAATTACAGGGTTGTCATCCCTCTAATTCCCTAGCCTAGTTTTCATACCTATGACAATAAATGTGTGAGATGGGGTGAGATGAAACAACTAGTTGTTATTTTGGGGGCTAAATTACTGGAATAATTAATTCCATTTGGTTTGACATGGGGAAAAAAAATTACCAGCTGTGGGAGTAGGCTATACCCCTTCCAAAGCATAGAGTCTAGCTGGTAATGGACTTGCCAGCACCCACAAATTGTATTTCCATGGTGTGTTTAATGAAGGGACTATTTCACTGCAAGGGGAAAAGGGAATTCCCTTTTGATCAATAGTTTTCAAATTGTACATTCATGATATTTTGAAAGAAGAGTAGTTAACTCTGCCTATCCAGAGCTTTAGCTGAGTCAGTAAGTATTCTCTGAGAGGAGAAGGAACAGCAATTCAACTGTCACATTCTCCAACGAGGCAAACTGAAACAAGACAGTGACTTAATGGGCCATGTGTTGATTACATTTGCAAATCAAACAACAGGACTTAATGGCTCAGTAAATGAAGTGTATGGGAAAACCCAAAGTAAAGTTTCTGCCAAGTGAGTTTGAGTGCTGGTTATTTCACAGAGACATCCATATAGTTTATGTGGCAACAGTATGGAAATGGATTTCATTGCCTTTTTCCAAGATGTTTCTCTCAATTTCCAATCTAATCTACACCCCTGGGATTTCCTAGCGATCTCCTTCCACCAAGGTCAGTTAGGTGTGTTGTGGGATTCTTGATCCTATAGTTTTAACTGGCTAACTTCACTACCTTGAATAAAAAGAATTAATCTCATCATTTCAAATATTGCATTATAATTGGAATGGGAGGGGATCTCATGTATGGGGGCCAGGAAGACCTCCCAAAAGGCCCTGCACTGAATGGGTTAAGGAATTCCGAGCAGCATAACCCAGAAGTAAATCCCATTCAGTTCAATGGCTTTGATTCCTGATAAGCTGTCTGCTTTTGGAGTGCATTTTTCCCATACATTCCTATGCATACTTATCAGAAGTCCCATTGAATTAAATGGAATTGACTCCCACTAGACAGTACCCCTGTGCCCTGTTACCTGGGAAGATGTCCCATTAAAATGATTGACACTTATGTCTGAACAGGCACATAGAAAATTATACTATTCATCTATTGGGCTTTATTTTTTGGCCATTCAGTCGTGTCCGATGCTTGGCGACTGCCTGGACAAGTCGCTGCAGTTTTCTTGGCAGTTTTTCAGAAGTGGTTTGCCCTTGCCTCCTTCCTGGGGCTGAGGGAAAGTGACTGGCCCAAGGTCACCCAGCTGGCTTCATGCCTAAGGCAGGACTAGAACTCACAATCTTCTTTTCATAGACACATACATCTGGAAAGATGCATTTAGATTACTGAATCAATGAAACCAAGTGCATTTGTCAATTTATAGGACATGTGATCGACTGTGTTCACACAACATGCTTATCCTAACGTGGTCCCTGTATTAACCTACTGGATTATAAACCAAACAAGTTAGGTTTGCAGCACACAACTAACTATGGCTAATACTAGCAAAGGTCATATTGCAGAGTTATATTGCATGCATCTTTTTCTGATCTGTTTAAGTGTGTGGCTAGGGTTACACAGCCCATTTATTCTAAACCCTGGTTAAGAAAACACAATTGCTGTGTTTGCATAATATGCTGTGCCCAACAAATGGACAATATTGCTGCTTAACCTGATGGCCCGATTCACCCAACATTTCAGGTGAGTGGTTCCTACAACACATTGAAGTACAAAATAGTCTGCCTCATTTCAAACAAATCTGGCACAATAAGTAAATCCAATCCATCAAGGCTTGAGGAGCAAAGCTGCATTGGATTTGTTGAGTCACCAGACATGTAGTGTGTCATAACAGGTTACAATCATTGTTATTCCCTCTTCCTGAATAGGTTGAAGGCCTGCGCATACAAACAAGCTTTACTGCAGCTTCATTGCAGGACTATTGGCTACAGCTACCCAACAAAGCCTTTTCAGGTTCTCTTCCATGAGTCCACTATTTCTTCTATCATGGACACAGTCCCCTCAGTATGATTTGTTGACCTGCTCTGATTTCTAAACACAACACCCAGACAAAATCCTGAGAGAACATGTTAGCTGGAGGCACAAGGAATAACAGTCCTGTATTGCAAATCACCATTCCACAGTTAAAAATGAAGGCATGGGCTTCTGTCCTTCACCTTCCTGTCCCATAATTTGAAAAATATATCCTGAATAACTTCTGCAGTGATCAGTATGAGCCTGTACCTCATATTGTAATCCTTTGCAGATAAATCCAATTATAAAGCCAGCTAGCCCCCTGCATTTATATTTCAAAATCACCCTATTCTCAGGCATCTTTAATTATTCATCCCTGCCTATTAAAGTTATGATCAGTTGACTCTCCTGGAGCCTCCACACGTGTTGTGACCACAAATGATCCATATTCTATGCTTTGCATCAAAAGACTGTAGTAACCTAACATTATACTAGGCAATATTCCGCTGTGGTAAAATGCTAGAAATTATCTTGTTCTGTTGATAATGGCAGATACAGAAGTCATATTTGAGTTAACACAAATATCACTGTATTTAGCACTAATTTTTGCAAAGTGTTTTCAAAGGCAGCTCCACATCTGTAATAAATTAGATTATTTGGAGTGGCCCAACCTACCATAAATTTACCAGGTGGGGTTCTTGCTGAGAATGGGCCATTCCAAACAGGTAATATCTCATGGAATTGCCATTTGGCCATTTAAATGGTTTTAGCTGAACTCCAGGATTGTTCCATCACTGGGGGATCCTGTCTGAGTACTCTGTGATGGAGACATTTGGAAAATGGACCTAGTACCTGGGTCTTGTCATAGATATTGCAATGCCCACACCTAGGTTTATGGCTGTTGCTACTACTAACTTTTTGTATTACTGTTAAAACATTTCTTTTGTAGTCAAAGTACAGTCAGCCAAGAAATGTGCAGTTACAGATGCTCATCTCATTAAAGATTGTTAATTATTTTAAAGGCCTGGTTTTTTTCCAATGAGCAAATGGAGCTTATTGTCAATGAAATCTATCTGTTATCAGGTCAGCTGAAGAAAATTCTATGCTATTCTTGTAGTGGTGTTGGTGATACGATTGAGTTGACAGTTGAAAACTGTACCCACTGGGCACATTTCTCCTTTGATCTGGATCGGCCAACCATTTGTTTTCCCCCAATAACTTGTCAAGCTTCCATGTTTATGACACACAGAATGGTTGCAGAAGAACATTTTAAGGTTCAAGGAATATACCTGGGCATCTAAAGAGCAAGACGTTAAACTATCACTGTACATCCAGGGTCAAAAATGACCCAGTTGCATCACTGTTGTCCCTCCCTCTTTCTTTGCCAGTGTTTGGACAGAAGAGACACAGTGCACACTCCTCAACGCCTCCATCACAGAAACCTTTAACTGTTCATTCAGCTGTGGCCATGACGGCTGGAAAATCTCTCAGTACCCCTGCTTACAGGTCTATGTCAATGTATCCTCTTCGGGGCAAAAGTACTTACTTTATCACACAGAAGAGACCATCAAAATTAATTCTGAGGTAAGAACACTATCAGCTGTCAAAAGAAATGCACTGTTTGGGGGGTGGGGGGAAATGAGATTCAGCATGCTCCATTTTTTGAGTTGTTGCTGTCCAGTTCATGGAATCAGATTGTCCTGTATGCAATTTTATCCCCAGGGGTGTTTAATTCATTTCCAACTGAAATTTCAGGCCTTCATGGTTTTAAACACCATGAAAGGTGGAGAAAACATCTGGGAAAGGCCTATAGTGGCCTTGAGTACATAGGCATACAATATCTGGGCTGCAAAACTTCAGTCAACCACTGAATGACACCAGAGTTAGAACTTTCCATATCTCTTTGCTATGATTTAGTGGTTTCCCAATGGGTAGCATTAAACATCTGTATTCTTCATTTATTTAATCCTTGTAATTGGTTAGGTTCACACAAGTTTAACCAGATGAGTTAAAGAATGAGTGGCTGCATTTGCACAGCATAATAAGCTTGGTTACTTTTCACCTTGGTTAGTTGGGGGGATGATGGCTTAGTGTGTTGTGTGAACCCCAGATGGTGGTTTACTGTACTGTATGAACCTAGAAAATGGGTTAGTTCAGCAACCCGCATGTACACTGTGAATTCAACCACTTCCTCTCTCTACTGTAACTTCTGTCTTCCTTGCCATAACAGACTGAATTAAAAAAAAAGAAAAAAGATCAGGTTCAGGATAAAGTGAGCCTTTTCCCTTTTGTTGTGTAATACTATTTCATAGCTCCATGAGTGTTCTCTGAGCACAATCCATATATCCATTTTCAGTCTTTTAGTCTTCCCAAGCCTAAGAATAAACCAGATGGCTGAAAGCTGCAGAGCATCTCTTTTGCTAGGAAGGATTTCCTTGTGCTGACTGAGCGCTGGAAGTTGGGTGTTTTTGCAACTTCCCTTTATTTAAAGATATATAAATAGATCACACTGGAGTCCTTGAGTAAGCAGAAAAATTGTGACGTTGCATCAGATACCTAAACTCTGACTCCCTGCTTTTTTCCAAGCTTCCAAATTGAATGTCACTCTAGGAGAAGGTATATGTGTATATGCGAAAGGCTCCTTGGCCATAAAATAAGCATGTGAACCTGGCAAAGGAGAGGGACTTGGGAAAAATGAATGGCCTGTTTTGGTTCAGTTATTTATAGTATTTCATACAGTACACATTGGGGTCCCCTTTACTTTATCCTAAGAACAACCCTAGCAGGTAGTTTAGCTTTGTGGCTAAAGGAAAACATGACCCAGATCACCTTAGTCCCACAGTCTAATACTTTAAGTCAACCACTGCAGTATTTCTCAACTTTGGCAACCTTACGCTGTGTGGACTTCAGCTCCCAGAATTCCCCAGGCAGACCTAGGCTATGCGGTATTCTAGAAATAGAAATAGAAAGAATAGGGGAGAAGGTGCTCCAGAGAGAGCATGGATGCATATATTGCACATGTCAGCTCCTTAAAGCATCTGTTCCTGGGCTCACACAACTTTTGATTCAAGGAAGTACCCAGAAGAATCATCTCTTCCTCTTTAAACCGAGATCACAGCCCAGCCCTAATACAGTAGAAAATATCCTAATAATGTAGGCTTTTTCCATTTTAAAAAAATCTAAAAATTTAAAATTGTCTTCAGTCATCACTTATCTAAAGTGCAGCAAAGGTCCCCTTTGCCATCCCAGATGGGGGCTCATGCACCACACTGAATTCTAAGTACTTCATTAAGTTTCAGCTTTGTATATTTTATGAATCAGTTCATTGTAGTTTATAAACCATAAGGAGCAACCTGGATAATCTTCCTAGACTGGATTTACAAAAGAGCCCTGTTAAAGCTTTGAAGAATTTTGTGAGAAGGGACAATGAAAAAATGAAAAGAAATCAAGTTTTAGGACATTATTTGAAGGGACTAAAGATCAAAGTTGTCAAAAGTAAAAGGAAGGACTATAAAACTGGTTTATTTGATCAAGGTTAAAATAGGTATGTTATCTCTGATAACCTTTAATGGACTTTTGCTGACCAGGACTGATGACGATGCTTTAAGGATTTGTTTATAGATAAGAGATGAGATATGGGAAGAAGAGATCATTTCTTGTATTTTAAGAGAAGGTGATAAGTTACTAAAATTGTTTATACTTGTGATGAAGGGGAAGTCATATCTTTGTATATTTCTTTTCTTTTTCTTTACTATATTCTTTTTTCCTTTTCTATTTTTCTCTTCTATTTTCTTTTTCTTTTCTGCACCTTCTATTTTTATTTTCTTTTTTTAGTTTGTATTCATTTTTTATCATTGTAGTTGTAATTTTTAATACAATTACTATCAAAATGAAAAAAAAACGTAAGTGGCGTAGATTCGAATTACTTCATTAAGTTTCAGCTTTGCATATTTTGTGAATCGGTTCATTGTAACCACTGTGGTTTATTCTACAAAGCACGATTAAGCAAACCATGAGTGTGATGCACGAAGGGAAATCTAAGTTTATTCAAATAAATTTGGGAAGTGCTTTACACAAAATCAGATTGATGCTTTCTCGTACTTAGAAGGGCCTGTAGGCGGGCTGGCAGCACTTTGCAGGGCTGATGCCCATATAAAGATGCTAGATGCTGGGTGGGATCTTTTTCCACTCAAAATATGGGCTTGAACATATGGGCTACAGCCCCATTTCCTTTTATGCTGGAAATATAATGAAAGCGACAAATACAGGGTGAGCAAAAGCATGTGCCACGCCTTCTGCTGGACTGCACGGACAGCTGTGCCACTCTAATATTATTGTGCACATCACGGTTCCAGCCTATCATATGCAGTTTTTCCTCCAGATGGCTTTGTCTTTTTTTGTGTGTGTGTAAAGGGGCTCCGGAGGTCCTTCGACTCTGCACGGATGGCGTTCAGGCAAACGTATCTGTTCATTATCTGCTTTCAGTCACACAATGATACAGAAGTCCTTGTTACATAGACATTTAATTGCCTGAGATAGGGCAAAATCAGAGCCCCAATCCCTGTGATTGTCAGCAGATGTATAATTGCTGCTGCCAAGCGTAACAGATTTGTGCAATGGTCCGATGCTCTTTTGTTTCTCTGTGAGACTCTGTTGGCATACACAAAAAGAGGCCAGCTCCATTTCAGTAATCACACCATGAGCTGGGAAGTGCTGACAGCTTTGTATGCAATGGGCTTACAGGCACTAAGCACACCAGGGTCATTCAGTTGTTGCAGTATTCTCAGTGCCTCCAGCCATGTGACCTTATGGCCAAGGCAGTCTTCTCTACATAGTGCCCTTCAGATGAGTTGTATTACAATCCTACCACTCTTGGCCAGCCTAGGCTGGTGAATCACAGAGGTTATCGCCTAGCCCAGTGTTTCTCAACCTCAGCAACTTTAAGATATGTAGACTTCAATTCCCAGAATTCCCCCAGCCAGGTGGTCTAGTGGTTAAGGCAGTGGGCTAGAAACCAGGAGATTATGAGTTCTAGTCCCGCCTGAGGCATGAAAAACCGCTGGGTGACCTTGGGCCAGTCACTCTCTCTCAGCCCAAGAGCCAATCAGGCGTGGTATGAGAGTTCTAGTCCTGCCTTAGGCATGAAAGCCGGCTGGGTGACTTTGGGCCAGTCCCTCTATCTCAACCCAAGAGCCAATCAGGTGTGGTATGAGAGTTCTAGTCCCGCCTTAGGCACGAAAGCCGGCTGGGTGACCTTGGGCCAGTCCCTCTCTCTCAACCCAACTCACCTCACAGGGTTGCTGTTGTGGGGAAAATAGGAGGAGGAAGGAGTATTTGGAATGTTCCCCACCTTGAGTTATTTATAAAAATAATAAGGGCAGGAAATATAAAATAAAATAAAATAAACACTTAGATAGCACTAAGGGAATTCGGAAAGATTGCTGCCGTCCTTTCCATAGCCCCCAGCTCCTGTTGCTGACCCTCTGCACAACTCAGTGCTCCTGCCTAATAGTAAGACACATCCAAATTCTCCATGAGAACTGAAGTAAGGAATGAAATTAATTCCAGAGACGGCAGGTAGTGTGGAAGAAGCTAGACTGACTTTTAGTAGTACAGAAGGTGACAGCCTCTTGCTAATAATATACCAGGGGGACATGGCCAGAAGATAGTAGGCTACAGGCAACCTTGGCCACTGTTGAGAACCATCATTTCTTTACTACAGACAAGCATGAAAATTCTGGTTCAAGAAAAGCAAATGTTACTGCTGGATGAATGTTCTAAGCCAAAGGAGGAAAACGTATGGCTTCCAGATGCTTCTAAACTACAACTCCCAGCAGCCTCTGCAAATATAAGCCCTCCTCTCTCTCCCCTTATACTTTGGAAGGGAGTCTTCTTCAGTTCATCTGGAGGAGGTTCAATTTTCTTCAGAGTTTCTCTTTGCCCATGAGCCCATCTGCCTCCTCCACCTAGGAGGCAGTTGCTGTTCTATATTATCCTACAGCTTGTTGATAGTTCCTGTCCCTCTCTTTGAAGAACAAATGTAACACTGAATTATACCTTCTTTTTTACAGCCCAATTTGAAAAGCAACAAAATCGAGCAGTTGAGTTTTCCAAAGTGTTGATTCCCAGCATTTAAGGCAAAAGGGAGAGGGGACACAAAACAAGAAACAAAGGCTGGGCATGATGTTGAACCTCAACAGTTTGCAGTTTATGACAGCTCTAAGGCAGAGTTTGTGCCAATTTAATCAAATTGTGCTTCCCACAAAACAGACAGATTACCCAGGACAACTGAGATAGATCAGTCCAAAGGGCTGTGTCCTTCCTTCCTCTGCCTTCTAATTTTTTTTAACATATCTATATCTTGGCCACCCATAAGTGGAAAACTATTTATGAGCAATTTCGACTGAAAAAAACTGTTGGCTGAAAAAACTCCATCATACTCCCATTACACAGACAGCTTCCTAATCAGGGCTATTTGAGAGAAATGCTACACCTGGTTGCCTGTAATGTCTAACCAGGCCCTTAGCTACCCAGCTACATTAGCTGTGGAAATCTCAAATCATTTTGGGTTTTTTTAATTCACAATTTAATCCTCCCAGTAGCCACTTCCTTTGAATCTAGTGCAGGAACAGTTAATGTGTCTTTGGCTGAAGGCGGTTTTATAGATTATGCGTGCCTTGCTAGGACATTTAATTTCTTCTTCCCTTTTTTCCTTTTTTTGACATATTGTTGTGCAAACCGAATTGCAAATCGGTGTTACGAATGCAGTGTCCCTTGATGGTAGTACTTGCCTTTCAGTCTTCAAATGGAATTAAAATATTCGTCGCTTTCAGATTACTGACGCAAATCAGCTCCAAGATGGAATTGCTCTGTACAGCATGAGACAACCCCCAAATGAGGAGGAGGAGGAGGGAATGGCTAGCAGTAATGTAGGTGGACTAATAATGTTCCTAGATTAAATTCCTTCAGGGCATTGCTAACCGATCTTCAGGAATGGAGCCTGCATGGGAGGTCACCTGGGGTACCTTTCAAGACTCGGTCTTCTATTAGGCAGAGTCTATCAAAATGGTATATACAATCTACCTTTCCTTCCAGAGAACGATACAAATGTTATATTATGTCATGCCCCCCTGTGCTGAGTTTTACATGATTTCCATCACCACCCCCCGGGGTGGAACCTCATATGTGGGGGCATGACGTACTGTAATTTCCGTATCTTAAGGGAGGGTGGACTGTATATATCAGTGTTTCTCGACCATGGCTGGCTGGGGAATTCTAGGGGTAGAAGCCCACATGTCTTAAAGTTGCTAAAGTTGAGAAACACTGATATATCATTCTGACAGATTCTATATATCTCTTCCTGCAACACTGCTGAGCTCCAGAATCTGGATAGCTCTGTATCTATAATTGGTAGAGGATTTGAACCCCATAGAATAACATCTGGCTATGTATCTCTGATGATTTCTAATAAGGATGATCTTGCCTCCTTTTGGTCAATTTTACGATTAGGTAGAGTGAGAATGATGCTCAGGCAGCTGATTTGGGATGTCATGAAAGGGTGTTTCTTGATGTGTTTTGGCGTTTTAACTCTCAAGGAGCAGGACCCTCAGAGTCTTGTGTCTGAAGTGCCAAAGTAATTTGGCTTGGCCATGCACAACATGCACTTTAATTTAGGGAAGAGACACCCTTTGCAGTTCTGTCTTAAGTGAAAGAATATTTGGGCCAGCCTGGGGGCCTCACATAATGCTCTGTTATGATTGCAGGTATATCTGGCTATAATCATAAATCTAGAGTCATGTTCTTGTAGTTCTCTGTTACCTTGCTCCATGCACTGTAATTCATTCAGAATGAACATTCACAAAGGGATATGAAAAATAAAATGACAATTCTATGCAGTGTAGGTCAGGGCCAGTCCCACTCACTCAGATACACAGTGTTATTCTGGATGTTCCTGTGAAACTCCAAGTCTGTAAAAAATTAACAGTGTAATCTCTGGCGAGGAGGAGGAGGAGTTGTTGTTGTTGTTGTTGTTACCCATCTCTGCTCTAGAGGGAAGCCCAGGAGGAATTAACCATGCCCTCCATCACAATAAGAAACACGTTGCCACCCTCTTCAACTATTGCATCTTCCCCTCTATCCCTGTGATGACCACCCCAACACTGCACCCAGTGAATGAATATTAGTTGACAAGATTGATGTCAGCCTTACCAGGTAGACCGGACAGGAAACACAACCAGATAAGCTAATTCTACCTTATTGTAAAGCTACATTAACAGAATCTTGCAAGTCTGAAAGTACAAATCTCCCGCTGTCTCCTTTACAGCTGGAGAAACTAGGGAGGGTCCTTTCTGAGCCTCTTGCCCCACCCACTATCCAGCTGCAGGCTATGCTCCCTCTTATCTGACTGTTCCCTAGGCAGGATCTCCTCGCCCCCATCTCCCAAGGTCTTCCCCACATACCATTACACTAAGATCTCTAGCCCTCCTAATATCAGCAATTTTCTCCAGGGTTAGTCCTGACGTAGGGAGGAAGTTATAACTCCAGATCTTGCAGGGACATTTGTGAGCAAGAGCCTCTTGTTCATAGAATGCCTCCCTTTCTCAGTGTTGGCTACCCCCTCTACTCTTTGTCACTGCCACCTTCTTCAGTAAACCACCCACTTGCAACCACTGTCATCTCAAGTCAGGATGGAGATAACAGGTGAAGAAGCACGTGGCAGTGAGGAGGAAGAGGAAAGGAGCATTACTGCTAATGAAGCCCTTGTCCAAGCATAGATGTTATAGAATTTCTGGCCTCTCTGTGACCCCAGAGAGTAGTTTTTTGCAATGCAGTTAAGAGCTTCAACTTCTTACATGATGCCAGAAGCAAAAGAAGGCATAGCATTCTAGCCACTGCTGAAGTAACACGGCAGCAGATCTCCATAGGAAGGAATACAATATGAAAATGAGTGTCATGAGTGAGGATGGCCAGCAGGGGGCTCCCATCCAGGCTGTAAAGAGCATGCGTAGTACTGAGGAATTAGGCAGCCATTCCAAGAGACACAGATCGGGCCCGCCTTAGCCTTTGGGGTTCATATGTCTGGGTTTTCCCACGCTTCTTCAGTTTCGTAGGACTCTCTGTTATGTAGCAGTAATAAAACATTAGAGACCTATTCCTTGTCTCAGCGTGGTTCCTGGCTGTTAGG
This sequence comes from Candoia aspera, assembly GCF_035149785.1. Classification (NCBI taxonomy): domain Eukaryota; kingdom Metazoa; phylum Chordata; class Lepidosauria; order Squamata; family Candoiidae; genus Candoia; species Candoia aspera. The sequence goes on along the minus strand of NC_086158.1, from coordinate 11,038,534 downwards.
ACAATGAGTTTCTCTAAATTTTCCATTCTTTTTTAACCACTGATTGCAAAGTAACAACAGATTCTTGTTCAAGGTAAGACAAAATGAACAGATGGTGCACTGTCCTCAGAAGACAGTAGCGTACTAACTGGAGGCAGTGGGAGAGGGATCCTCTGTAGCAATTTATCCCCTTACCAAAAAAAGTTCCCGACCTTAGAAGTGGTGGAGAAGCATGGGGCAAGCTCGGTGCTTTATTTAGAAAAATGGCGTGCATAGACATGTGACAATTGAGACCTCCAGCATCCAGATACTGGTGCATTCAATTAAGAGCACTTGTTATTTGCATAAAATGTTGATTAATTGATGGGATAGGTCTGGTGTGTTTACCCAATTTGAAAAAATGGGAAGCAATGGGAATTTTAAAAAAACCACTAGAGCCCCAAACTCACAGGTTTCAAGGATCCCTTGGTAAATGCAGGAATAGAAGGAGCATTCTGCTATTCCATTAAACCAGCTGCCGTCCTTTCCACATGCAACCACATACAACCAAGGAAGAAGAACATCAATTCCCCCCTGGTTATCAATTTATTCCCAGTTCTAAAGAAGAAGCCACCTCAGAGCCAGTGATGTTCACTGACATTGTTGGAGAGAGAGTGATAATCCCGGAAGATAAACACCAGCAATCCACAAAAGTCAACATGAAGTCTTTTTGGCTTATTGATCACACCATCTTCAGGCTCCTATGTGCTGAAAAGTCCAGATGATTTTTGCCTCTTGCAGTCGCAGTCACAGGAGAATGCATCTTGACCTACATGAGTGATGAAGTGGGCTTTAAGACCTGCTAATCTAATGGGACTCTTCCTCCTTCAGCCACAGTCTCAGTTTTTGCAAGGGATTTATTCATTCATACCAACATACCTCTCTTACAGACTTTTCTTGGTTTATGCTTGACATCAGAGAGGAATAAATCTCTGCTTTGCTATTGCTTTGGGAGGAAGAGTGTTATGACTAGTTGCTACATTGTTTGATATTCTTCTCCAGATTCTTCTCTGGAGTTTTTATTTAACTGTCCAAAGTGTTTCATTAGCTGGAGACTGCTCTTAATGGATTAAGATTCAAGGAGACAAAACTGTATTTGGTTTCCTTTCAGTCTCTAAATCCAGTTTGTTCCTGAAACAGGGAATATGAATGAAACACCCTTCCTGTTTTCAGATGCTTTCTGTAATGTCTGAAAAGGCATTAAGATAGTGATCTCTCTAGATTAGTGGTAGGCTGTGTCCCTCAGACACATCCCCTGGTATTAGCATGATCCCATTCTCACCTGACTTGGCGGGGGGCGATTATTTTTAAATAAGTAGCATGTTGCAAAGCACAGTATATTTGCAGCAATGCATTGGGGCCCCATTAAGGTCTCACTAGAATTATAGAGAATATTCCAGGGGATGGGTAATTCATCTTCATGGGTGTTTTGTGATTGGCCATGCCCACCATGGGAGCCATTTTGTTGGCAGACAGGTTCTCTGGGGCAACCATTTTGAGCTACATGCTCTCAGCATGCAAGATGGGCCTCTGACCTAAAAGGATCTTGTATTTTGACCTAGATGATTATTGAAGGTAAGCAGATGTGAACTACAACAACAGTTTTGAGGAGAGAAAAGATCAGAAACTCCATTTAAGAGCAGGCTATATTTACCATGGTGTATTGGGGAAGGATAAATGGGCAGCAAAACTCGTACTCCTTTTGGTCAATCTTAATAAATTAAGTATTGTGTTATGTAAGTATTGTGCTTTCAGTTTCTGTTTATAATGTATCACTAGAACTGCCTACATTTTGCACTATTGCTTAGAAGGTTCAAAAAGGAGAGTTAAAAAGTATGCCTGCCACCAAAATCACTCCCTGAAATAAAATATATACATGTTCCATGTGGCATGTTATGTGTGTTATTCTTACATTGGGTAGCCATGAAGTCAAGTGACTATGGAAGGTAAAGTCCAACATTTTGTGAGGGGAATAGTTAGGAAAGAATGTATTAGAGTTTCTTCATAACAGTATCATTCCCAGAATACATTAAGAGATAAACTATAATAGTTAAAATGATAGATGTCAGTTAACATCATGCTGGAACCAAAATGATCAAAGTTTCTGTTCATCTCAGAATGCACTATCTTTCCTTTTTTAAAATCTGTCTTTTTGCATCCCTGCAGTGTTCTTATATACCCAAATGTGGAAAGAACTTTGAAGAGTCTTTGTCCCTTGTGAATGTCGTCATGGAGAACTTCAAGAAGTATCAGCACTTTACCTGTTTCTATGACCCGGAAGGCATTCAGAAGAATGTGTTGCTAACCAAACTTTACAGTTCCAATGTGCTGTTCCACTCACTCTTTTGGCCAACATGTATGATGATAGGTGGACTTGTAATTGTTGCCATGGTCAAGTTGACCCAATATCTGTCTCTTCTTTGTGAAAGGATCCAACGGATCAACAGATAGAAGCAACCACTTGCTTCTAGGATTTGACTTACAGCTGAAATACTGTTGTTTTTTTCCATTCTTCACCAAAGAACCTTAAGTTTGTAATGCTTCTGTTCTAAGTTCCTTATATTTTTATGAAGTAGAGCAATAATGAAAAAGGCTGTTCTATATGCAACTGTGATGTTATTATTATGCATACAATGAGAGAAGGAATTACCATTTGCATTGGCCATCTACATGATCTTGATTTATGCTGCAACTTAATTATTTTTCTTCTTCTCTTCTTCCTCCTCTTCTTCCTCCTTTTTCTACAGCCAAAACAGGGCTCAGTGTGATCTTTTGCCAAGCCTTGTTAATAAAAGGATCGTCTCAGCACAAATCTATTTTGGAAGGTTCTCCCGCGTGGCCACATGTCTTCATGTGGACCATTTAAGTTCCACTTAGGCACTGGGAAGGGGAAGAAAAGGTGCAGAGTGGAGTGGGGGGATAGTGAAAGGTAAGAACTCAATTTGCCTGTCTGAAGTGGAACTAAGATGGAAGACTTGATCCAGAAATCTTTTGCAGATATAGAATCTTACAAAAACAGGGGAAATCCAAAGACACACATTGCTGTACACCCAGGCCCAAATCTAGTGGAGCATAATCTCAGTGAAGTTCCATTGAAATTGATAAGACATTTTTGTAATGAAATATTTCAATAGGACATGAGCACAGCTTGCCACCTTTGAACTGTGGGAGGGTTCAAAATTCTGGATTATGGCAATAGCATTTATGTTGACCTCATACTCAGGGTTAAGCTTTCCTTTCTGGCATTTTACATATCTACAAAAAATTTTATTAATTTGCAGTGTTTTTTTTTTACTCATGGATCATTATCTACCAAAGTTATAGCCAAAAAGAAAAAAAAATATCCAAGATCTATAAAATTTGTCAATGACTTTTCATTTTCTATTCCAGCCTGAGCCCTGTTGGCAGAGATGGGACCAGAAAATATCTTGCGTTCAAGTTTATTATGCACATTTTTCTTGTATTTGCTACCATATCACTGTAAAGAAAAACTTAAAGAAAACCACACAGTCAGCTGTTTTTTTCATTTTTTACTTGCAACTATTTTAGATTTTTTTAATAGGATATTTCAGAAAAAAATACTAGACAAGATAAAAATATATTATATCTAGTGGTGTACCGTAGTATGACTATGTTATATTTTGTTATTTCCTTTATTAACTGGAAAGTGAGCAGTACTCTTCTTGTATTTCAGTGTCCAACTCTGGATATAACCATCACAAAGAAGAGAAAAGATTTGAGGAGTTGTCTCAGATGCAATTAGAGTTGGCTTTGCAGTTCAAATAAGTTTAGGTGGTACTATATTTAGCTTGGAAAGAATTCCTCCAATCTTAGAGGCCATAAAAAAAGAACATACAGTAGGGTAATGCTACTCCTGGTGGAGATTGTTTATTCTTAGCCATATCAGAACAACTTTTTTTCCCCAACAGCATTTGGAAAAAATATGTGATTTAAATAAACCTCTGTGTGCACTGAAACATGTGGAGTGGAACAGAATTAGAAGCATCCCTGTGCCAGCCTTATACTATGGGAAAGCTTATGCTACCCCCCAGAAGATAATGTCTGCAAGGCTGTCTACTTAGGATGAGAGATCGTGAACAGCTGCATTCTCTTTTCTTTTCAAGGTCCACATTTTGTTAGTTTGTCTGGTTGATCCATGTCCCACCTTTCTGCTCTGGCAAGCCCTCAAGACATATTAAGGCCCACAGTATATTGCTACCTAAGAGTAGCAAGGCCAAGAAGAGTTGGACACCGTGCAGGGACACAGAGAGACAGAGAATATTCGAAGAAGTGTAAGAGGAAAGAGGGTAAGACTGGCCCTGAGTAAAATATATGAGCAATATATGCTAGCAAATTATCAGTAGCAACCATCCCATTAATACTTGGGTGGGCAGAGTCAGTCAGAAGCCTATAGTAGAAGGAAGGAGGATTCTTAGTAGAGGGGAAGTTCTGTGTAACCTTGAAAATGGGAGTAAGATGAGAAAAAGTTTCTTTTGGGATCTGGCCTACCATCGTGAAGATAAAAAAGGTTAGACTGCAAAGGGCACAAATATATTTTTCCATCCATCTCCCCTCTGCCTAATTACCAAGAATATTCATGGCTTGCTTAGATTGTATCTAGAAAGACAATCTTAGCAGTTTCTGATACTGAATTCAGCCCCAAGGGTGAAATGTAAGGCATTTGCTGATCACCCCCTAGAATCCCACAGATTTTTAACAAACAAAACGATTATTTAAAAGTGTATTGAAAGCATAGATCACTTCCTTTTCTTTCTTTCTTTCTTTCTTTCTTTTTTGCCAAAAGGAGAAAGCACATTGGATTTGTCGAGCTCATCCATTACCTGAGTAATTCTTTATTCCCCATAATGTAATGTCGACAACTTTTATGGTGTTACAAGATTTCATGAACTGTGCAAGTGTTGTCTGAGCTATAGAAGTCTGCGGCAGTGAAACTAATCTTTGATCTTGTAACCCATAATGCGACTTTTTTTCTCAGGCAAATAAATTCCTGGGTGTGTAATCAGGACTTCAGAACAGTGTGATTTGGTACAACAATTACTCAATTAAACCTTTGCGATTACAGTCTGCTCGGCTGTCAGAAATGTCTTCTCGCACAAGATATCCTATGTGATAGGATTCGTTTTCAATTTCTTTTTTAAAAAGACACCTACAACAGATTGATCTTCCATCACAGCGTATTAACCTGGTTACTGAATTTGCCCATATTCTAGTTTCACACAATACATTGAACATGAACCAAATGGACTCTGTCCACACTATATAGTAAACTCCCCAAAAGTGGCGAAGAGTAACAAACCAATTAGTATGCTGTGTAAATGCATCTGCTAATTCTTTAATACGGTTCCATTCATATCTAGAAACTCTGGTGTGAAAGGCTTTATACAAAGGACAAATGATTTCAGATCATTAACAGATAGCCTGCAGCTACATTGCCACTTTTTCTTCCACTGAGGATCTACTGAGCAATTCCACCAGGCTTTCTCATAGGGAAGATTTCTCTTTTCCCTTCCTGGTGTCACCCCCCAAACCAAAGATTCTCGGTGTAGCCTTGGGAAAGTGGGGATCCATTGATGCTAATGAAGAGCTTAGGTATTTCACCTGTTAGCCCCCCAAAGTACTGTGGGATTCCTATCCCCTAACTGTACTATGCAAGAAAGATTAATTCCAGGACAGCTTGAAGCTGGGAAAGAAAGATTAAACCTACCTTTCAAAAAGCCAATTCCAGATGGTCAATTCCCCCCTGCTCCCTCTGCTGGGGTACCGGAAATAAAACAAGGAAGGGAAGCCAGGGAGTAGATCCACAAACAGTTGATACAGCCTCAGATTTTATTATTTAATTATTTATTTAATTAATTTTGGTCCTGCCTTTATTATTTTTATAAATAACTCAAGGTGGCAAACATACCTAATACTCCTTCCTCCTCCTATTTTCCCCACAACAGCAACCCTGTGAGGTGGGTTGGGCTGAGAGAGAGGGACTGGCCCAAGGTCACCCAGCCGGCTTTCGTGCCTAAGGCGGGACTAGAACTCTCATACCACACCTGATTGGCTCTTGGGTTGAGATAGAGGGACTGGCCCAAGGTCACCCAGCCGGCTTTCGTGCCTAAGGCGGGACTAGAACTCTCATACCACACCTGATTGGCTCTTGGGCTGAGAGAGAGGGACTGGCCCAAGGTCACCCAGCCGGCTTTCAGGCCTAAGGCGGGACTAGAACTCACAGACTCCTGGTTTCTAGCCCAGCACCTTAACCACTAGACCAAACAGGCTCTTAATCTAAAGTAGATCTATACTAGTATCAGAAGGGCTATAGGGGAGGGCAGAATGGCCAGTCATCTAGAAACAGTGATAGCAGCTATTCAACTTACATGCAAATTGTCCCTAACTGAGAATGTGTGTCCCTTTAACAGTGAGACTCATTGAACACCATTTAGTCACTTCTGAGTCTTTTTATACCCAGCCAAGCATTCTCTTCATCACTCTCCATTTTTCTGACTAGTAAATTGGGGGGCTTCTTTAGAAATGTGGCTTAACAACCTAAGGAGCTGCCTTTTTTATCAAGCTAGTCCACTGTTGGCTTGATTGTAATACTTAGAGCACTTCCACCCCGTCACCATGTCTCTCTAAAGCAGTTGAAAATGGCTGCCATTTGTGGGCTAGGACAATAGAGCATCTGCAGTCATCTGGGAGACTCTGGAAGGTTTCAGAGGCACTGCTTTGCAGATAAAATGTGAGACCTTGCGTGTGGAGCTGGGCTCTAGGGATCAGAGAGAAAGGCTTCTACATACCAGCCTTCCTGTGCATAGCAGCTTCTCTGCCTGAACTGCTTGATGTTGTGGCCAGACTAACACTGGGATTCCCCAGTGTATTAGAGAATTTCAACCTTCATTCTCTGGTTGCAGACTCAGAAGTGGCTCAGCAGTTGGTGGCCATCATGCATCTGACTCAGATCATCAAGGCCCTGACACAAAGAGGAGGCCACATGTTAGACCTTTTTTTTTTGTCTTGGGGTGATGGTGATGTGATCTGGAGATCAGGGAGGTTAATGTCAGTCCTTGGTCATGGTCTATCACTTACTACAAAGGACCTGTTCAATCAGTCCACCCAGGCACCTGATGGACCTGTTGGATTTCAGAAGGAGTTTGGGGTTGTTCCTTACCTCCTGATCTGCAGTTCGACTGAGGCTTTGGTTGCCACTTGGAATAAGAAGGTAACAGCAGATGAGATTGCACCTGTGCAGGCTCTCCCTGCCTAAGGATCCTGGGATGCCCTTTGGCTTTCAGTGGAACTAGGAGGTGAAATTGGGGAAGGCAATGGCAAACCACCCCGATATAGTCTGCCAAGAAAACATGAAAGCGTCCCCCCAAAAGGTCAGATGTGACTCGGTGCTTGCACAGGGGACCTTTCACACAGGAGGTGAAACAGAAGAGACACCTGGAGTGCCACTGCAGGAAAAGGATTACCTTGTGACCATAACAGCAGCAAAACATAACTATTTTTCTACTTTTACCATGACCACATAGCAGGCTGGCAGCCCTATTCAAGATAGTTCCTCTTGGGGACAGGTGAGGCAATATCTGCAGGACCACTGGGAGGACTATTCTAGGCATCTTGGATCTGGTCTGAGCTGGACTCCAGATGGCATGATCTGGTTTGAGTGTGTTGGTCCTGAGGAAGTGGACAGGGTTCTTGGGGTTATAAGCATGGCCATCTGTGTATTAGATCTTTGTCCCTCCTGGTTGACCAAGGTCTTCTGCGAAACAATGAGTGGTTAGGTCCAAGCAGTGATATGTTCATCCTTGAGTGAGAGGGTGATCCCACCAGCTATTTGAAAAAAAGCTAACCACAATTAAGACTAATCAAGCTTAGCATGGAGTTTTAACTGACCTACCAAAGTGAGTTGTGTGAACCCAGCTGCTCTGTTGCTAAGCTGAAATACTCCAAGAACACTGAACACAATAATAGGTAACATCAAATTACTTTTAGAAGAAGGAGCCTCCAGCCTTTTTAAGCTGGCAGGCAAATTTTAAATTTCGAGAGCTATTCCTGTAGCACAAAATGGCTGACATGATGTCTTACTACAATCACCTGTTTACCAAAAAGCAAACTGGTGAACATGCATAAAATAATCCTTTTTTTAAAAAAGGAAATCAGGTAGAACAGGATCTGGCAAGTTTGAAGAGATATGTCCACAATCAGAGTGATATGGTACAAGTCACAGTGATGTCATATGCACCATGATATCAACATGCAGGTTATGTAAGTATGTGTTTATAGTTCACATCATTTTCACAATGACATCACTTGTCACCCTTCTACTTCCTGCAAGTATCAGGTTGAGTATCAGTACTGCATTCCATGCCCAGATCAAAAATCTTTTGATAAGCATTTTGTCTCCAAAAGCCACCCCAAGCCCCAAAACCTGGGCATGAAATGGTCCTTTCTCTGTCCTTTGTCAGCATCATCTGTTAAACAGAGATATGAAGGCCCTGGGCATAGTGTTCCCATGCTTGCTATAGATATATAATTAAGCTAAAAGACTCACGATTGAAAAACAAAAATTGAGTCTTTTAACTATTGATAATTGACACACAGCATCGCAACGAATTCTGCACAATTTTGGAGGTATGTACAACCCCCTTCCCATTTTCATTCAAAGCCCAAGTTGGTTACAGGGCTGTATCTTTCCCCATTCTCACACCCAGTGGCCATGGATGCAGCAGCCACAGCCCCATTCCCTGTTCCTTATCTGGAGTGCTTAACACTTTTCAAAGGATGTTGGCTGCTGTAGAAACCCAGTGTATATCTCTCCAGCTGCAAAGTTGTGTGGAAGCCATACACACAAAGGCTTTGCTTATCCAGGCATTCATACTCAGTGAATGGGCACTTGCAACCACAGATGGCTTCATTAAAGCAACTTCAGCAGGAGGTGACAGGATGATTCAGAGCACTCACCTATTGAACACTTTGGATAACAAATGCCTGAGCAGGACTCAGTTGAAGAAACCTTGTGGTTACCTATACAGAGAGGGAGAAAAACTGAGGAAAGTAGTTGCTTCTTCCAGCCCTTATACAACAAGTAGTTAAACTATGGAATTTGCTGTCCTTGGAGATAGTCCTGGGCACCAATTTCTTGGAGGACTATGGGCTATCAAGGGCTCCTACTCTTCATGACTGTTGCCAAGACTGGAATCACCTATTAGAAATGAGGATTATCATACCTGGTCTGCAATAATCCAGGCAACCAGTAGATGGAAGCAATTAGTTAAAGTTGTGTCTCTTTGGTGCTATCTAGTGGTAACCTGACTTTATACAAAGCAAAGTAGAAGAGGGCTCCCACCCTCCTACCCATATTTCTGAGCTTTCAGAATTCCATTTGGCCATGAGACAGATTATGCTAGACTATATTCATGCCCTCAAAGAAAAGTAGAAGGAAGCAACCTCAGATTAGCAATCTCTTAGACAAAAAGATGGTAGAGTGAAAGAAAAAGAAGGGACACAAACTGAATCCATAACACTTCCTCTACACCTCTTTGCTCCTTGTGGTTAGTAGGTTATGAGATGCTGAAAAGTCAATGCCACTGAATTCACACTTGCAACGTGAGGGGTTTCAAAAGGGCATTCTTTACCAAGACAGAAGTATTGCTACTTATTCTAAAAATGCCTCTTATGTCCTCCCTTTCCTTAAGGCCCAAATAGAGGCCTTTAAATCATATTTTTTCCTCTTTTCTTTTCCAAAGTGAATTCTTAATTTCCTCTTGCAAACATCTTCAGTGTCCCCAGTTTCAGGAAAAAAAGTGACAGAGAAAGGGGAGCAGAATAGAAGTAATAATAAACACTTACTACTTAGGCTTGGTTCCAAGTAGGAGATTGAGCAAATAGCTTAAGAGGGAAGGGGGGGCGTGGAAGAAGAGATTTGGCACAAGTGTTCTGTGAGTTGGAATAACAACAGGTAGAGAAAGGATGAAAACCTAATCTCATCTCTGTTGTTGAAGCTATTCCTTTTGGGAGGGGAGAGGGGGTAATAATGTTTGCTAAATGTATGTGAGTATGTATGTATATAACAATATTTATGACTTACTTATTTTACAATAATTACATACCACCTCCGATAGATGGCTGCCCAGAACTATTCATTACAGACCAAAGGCCTATTGAAAGTGAATGCGCTTAAAATTAATTTAATTAATTCAAACCTCAGAGTTGGTTGATTTGTTTAAACAACAACAACACAGACACACCCTGCAATTTGGGAAATCTTAATTTTCAGGCAGGGTGTTGCAGTTCTCTTGAATTTTGGGGTTTTGTCTTCCAGACTTTCAAAGAGACGATGAGAACTACAAGATGGAGGTCTATCTCATCAATCACATTCTCTGGTCTCCTCACATGAGGAAACACAAAATATTCCAGGAAATAAGTCTTGCATATGGTCGGCTGCCATTTATCAAGCCTTCATCATTTTTATGAGTTCTTGGTTGCCATCCCTGTTTATAGACAATAATTAAATGTAGTTACATCTCTGTTGTAAATGATTTGGTAACAGAAAAGTGAAGAGAATGGTTCAACCTTCTTTTGGCTTTATTGGAAATAAAGCCAGAAAACCTTTAGCCTATAGTTGTTTCTCCTAAATTCTTGGAGTTTTGCCCAAGTAATCTTAGTACCTGTTTGCTTAGAATTGTAAAAAGTGATACACTTGTGGGGAAGGAGAAAATAGTGTTTATAATGAAAAATAGCTCACCTGATCTTCTTACCAGAAGTAATGGATTTTCCACAAGGTCACAACACTTCCTTCAATCTCAACAGAAGCTGAAATTCAGTCAGGATTGTTGGAGGTAAGCAAGGTGGAGGAGTTAATGATTCCAGTCAGCCTGGAAAATCAGTTTAAATTACTCCAGTTTAAATTAATCCATTTACTCCAAGTTTTTCCAATGTTCCTCCATTCTTTCCATTAGTGGAAACAAAATGATCACAGGCTGTAACTGCATCTAGATGCTTCATCCACAGGAGCGAAGCGAAAAATGTTTATGGGCCAACATATTGAAAACAACATTTGATGTGTAAATGTCAAGCATAATCAGCTCTCCTGTCACTAGCCAGCAAAGAATGGAAAAATATACAGACGCTAAAATGTCATTTACGGGACTTAAAAAGCTGCATTCTTGTCAGCCCCATAAATCCTTGAGCAAATGGGCAGCGATTTTGTCAATCAGTTCCTGGAGGGTTGAATCTGATTAGCCCTATTCCCTGCTTGCTTTTCTTACTTAATGGATTGCAGAAATCTGATAAGCATTCAGCACGAATGTTAAAGAATTCCGCTGGGAAGTCTGCAGAAGAGAATTTGATGCTCTAATACACTGTTGCACTACATCTGAATGTTCTGCTAATTGTCAAAATCCAGCCAGTTACACTGTGGGGAGAGATGGCTTGCATTCATTCTATGATTTTCCAATGCAGCAGACAGTTTTTTGTAACCACGTTTTTATGTGCAGCAGCTGGAAATCGTCATTGGCAGCCCTGCTTCTTGGAACATGCGTGCGATCTGTAGTGGTGTGTTACCTTTGTCAAACCGTGAAACGATGCTGAAATCAGTGCTTCTTGGAGAAGGGATTTACAACATTTACATGAAAAATAGGTAAAGATTTGTAAACATGATGAAATGCAACCCCCAAACCACTGTTGAAACTTCTGTAAATGAGGCACCTTTCTCTGCATGGCCCTATTGGTTCTGCAGTGGACAAGATATCATAGGAAATCACAACTGCCACTGATACATTCATCCAATCCCATCTGTCTTCCTCTGTTACATCTACATAGCTGCTTTGTGACCTAGCCATGGTTAGCTAATGATGTGCCGCAAAGTATGAAAACACAGATTATCAAGTTCTCCAGAAAAGAGAATAGTATTTTAATTTCCCAAATTAGCAAATGCTAATCTGCTTTCTATGACTAGGCTTCATTTAAGCATGACCTCCTCCAATCATCAACTTTACTTAGGCACATTATAAAATAGTCAGAGTTTGCATTGCAATTCCACATTCACCATCTGGCTCATTTTCTGACACCTCCACACCCTCATGGATGCTTCCGTGTATACTAACGGGAAGAATATAGTGGAGGATTCATAAAATAACCATCTTGAAGGCAAAATAATAAAATAACCTTATGTGCTTTTAATTATACTGGGCATTGTTTAAATAAATAAAGCAAGCAAGCAAGCAAATGTTAGAAGACTTAGATTGAGTCTGATCAAACATGGGTTAAAGCCCATATTAAGGGTTACGTTGTAGCAGTAAGGAAGCTGAAACATCATTTTTTCTCCTCCCTTACTGTATCCACTGATTTTATTTTCTTTTTATGTATGTATGTATGTATGTGTGTATGTATGTATATGTATATATATATATATATATATATATGCTTGTTTGTTAGTTTGTTTGTTCACTTTATGTAGCTGCCCATCTCACATATGTGATTCTGGGAGGCTCACAACAGTTAAAAACATTAAAAATGCAATAAACAAAATACAAAACAATGAATATACAAAATCTTACTAAAATCCATTATTAAAAAACCATATTAAAAAACACGTAGCTGTCCAGCAGCCCCATTTCAAGTGACCCCACCCTGCTAAGCAGGAAGGGCCTCCAGGACCATCTGTGGGACTACTATGAGGAATATCCTGGCTAACCACTCAGATCCACTCCAACTTGAACTTCAGCTGGGCAGGTCCAGCCAAGCTACCTGGGGCCTGGTCTTGTGGTGTGATCTTGGAAGAGTTTGAACTGATGACTCTGAAGAAGTGGACAGCCTTTATCGCATAGGGCCTGCCCAGCTGTGGTATCTGCCTGGCTGGTTTGAACCAACAAAGTTAGCACACTCCAGGTGCCTTCAGTCAAAGACTGTCATCTATTAAAACATGAAAGTGCACCTTCTCTGTTGTGGCACCTGCCCTCTAGAATGAAGTTCCTCCTGAAATTCAGGTGGTTCCCAGCCTGATGGCATTCCAGAGGGCCTTAAATACATGGCTTTTCTCCCAAGCTCTGGACTAGGTTGACTGGCGTCCCATGCTGGGTGTGTGGGATACGTCTGTGTTGTTGGCCAGATTCACATCTTGTTTAATGTTTTCTATTTAGATTGTACATTTTTATCTTGTTCTTGTACTGTGAGCTGCCCAGAGTTGGTATAAAGTTGGGTGGCACCTAAAGGGAATACATAAATAAATAGAAGTAGACAACTCAAAGCTCCAGGACCTCGTGGACCCCTGAAAGCACCCCCTCACACAAAGATATCTACATTTTTAATGTAACAGAAGGGGAAAAATTAAATACGTAACTGGAGAATAAGCCTATTAGCTATATTGAATTGTAATTCAATATTAATGAAATGAAATCAAGCTCAGTTTTTTTCCCCTTCTGGTCCCACCCATTGCTTTCTGAAGAGTGACTCCTGGCATGCAACTCAAAATCCAAAAGCTGCTTTCAATCCAGAAAATCTGCATGCTGGCTTAACACCCAGTTGTACCTACCACCAAACTATTTCTCTATCCATCCATCCATTACATTTTCATATCTCCCTTCTTCTGAGAAGGATCTCAGGACTCCAGACAGTAACATCATAATACATAACACAATTTTTCCAACCCAAAAGCCCAATGGAACAAAATGGTTTTCATGGCTTTAGGTGAAAGGTGTGAACTCCCCTTACCTGGGGCGACAAGGTATTCCATAACACGAGGGCTGCCATCATGAAGAGACACTTCCAATCCCCCACCTTCTTAAGCTCAATAGTGGTGGGGACCTGGAACAACCCCATGCCTCTTGATGAATGCACATGGCAAGCTAATTCTGGAGTGGAGAGATGACCCTGCAAATACCTATTGCAAATTCTCCTTTTCTAGGAGCAAAGGAATTTTTCTTTGGGGAATTACTAGACATCTGGATAAGCTGAGATTGCTGCTCTTTACATGATGTGCAGTTAAGTATCTGGGACATCCTGTGATTAACTGAAGTGTTTCAGTATTCCCCACACTACTCAGAGACATCAGTCTTTTAGTGCCCCATATGCACTGATCACTGCATTTTGTTACTGCATGCTCTGACAAGTCATAGCCAACTCCCTGTGACCCTACGGATAAAAGCATTCCAAGCTGTCCTATCGATCACCACATTATACCATTCTTGCAGGTGCTTTTCTGTGGCCTCCAGTATTCCATATATTCACCTCTTATATCATCAGCCTCTTCTTCTTCTGTCCATCTTGCCCAGCACTATCATCTTTTCCATAAACGCATCAGCCTATATGATGAGACCAAAGTATGATAGTTTGTATTTCATGATCCTTGCGACTAGTGAGCCTTCTGGCTTGATTTCCTCCAGGATTGAATGGCTGGTTCTCTCGGCTGGCCAAGGAATGCGAAGCAAACTTCTCCAACACCATAGCTCAGAGAAGTCAACATTCTTCCTCTCACTCTTGTAGAGTCCATCCCTTGTGTCTGTACATCACCACAGAGAATACCATTGAGCTAACCATTCTAACTTTTGTCTTGGTTGAAATATCTCAGTCTCATGATTTTTTTCTAGGCTCCTCGATGCTTTTTTGACCACTGTTATTCCAGTCTCATGTTATCCATGTGCCTATGGCCCCTCAAGTAAATCCTCAAATAATCTCTCCAGTGAATTCCATGTAGATGTTAACTAATGTTGGTGATGAACTTTCAGAAGCTAAGGTGCTAAACATCAATCTCTCCAAAAAGGATCAAAACCACCTGAATATCATGCCATTTTATTCCAGACAAGAGGTCCTGAAGATTAGTTTGGCTCTTAGCATCAGAAGCTGCTGAGGTATCCAGCAAAATCAACAAGGTCACACTCTGCCTCTCCCATTTCTGACATAGAATATCTATCAAGATGGTTAATATTACTTCTGATCCATAATCCTTTCTGAAACTAGATTAAGTTCCCAAACACTGCAAATGTTCCCCAAAATGGAAACTTCCCCAAAAATCTGATTAAGAGTGATTCAATATTGTGGATTTTTTAACAATGGCCTCTGTTAAACTTGCTGCCCTACACTATCCTGCAAGAAAGCATTAGCCATTCCTACTACTTACTTGATCAGTCCATGCCTCTCAAATATTATAAATCACAAAAAACATGCATGTCATACACCATATCTATTCAACAGTCCTGACCACATTATTAAGCTGTTACAACACTGTCATATAATAGTAAATAATATTTGGCAGTATTTGCCAAATGCTAGCTTACAATGTTGCATATCAATTTGCTTTTAATTCTATGGCTAATTGGTTCCACATTCAGAGTACTGAGTTTTTGGAAGTTCTTCTAACATTTCATTCAAATCTGCCTTCCTCCAACTTAAAACTATTATTTTGTGTTCTGCACCATGGAATAAGAGACCATCTCACCTTTTTCTGTGTAACCTCTGAACTGGCAGCGTCCTAGAGCACCACCTCACTTCATCTAGGCACTGCCACCTGAGCATGCAAATCAGAATAATAACAAACCACACAATAGCAGCACTTAAGCTTATTTTGCCTGATATTAAAACGTGATCAGCAATTCCATTTTTCTGGCAATATTCTCAGTGGCTCAGCTGGGCATGCAGAATAAAAGAAAGTGCTAGCTGCCTCTAGGGAATGGGCCAGGCTATTTTCTTGTGTAATGAGCATCTTTTCTCTCTTCCTGTATCCTCATCTTTTGCTGCAGTGTGCAACCGGCAACAGATTAGCTGCGTCACTGCACACCAGCCCAAAGTCCTTCACGGAGAAAACGAAATCAGTGCTCCTCGGGCAAGTTCTCCAAAAGTGCTTAAATGTTCAGTTCATTAGGCAGCAATGGGAATTACAAAGGAATGAGCTTTCATGACGTTAATGGTAATATGTGCCATCATGAGTTTCAGCTCCCCATTTTAAAAATTTGGAAGAAATGTAGAAGGCAAAATCCCCCTTGACTTGAGAATGTTTGATTACAGTGTGGAAATGGTGTGCCATTCCCTTCTGTTTAACCTACAGCCCTGAGATGTCCTGGTCAGAGAGGCAAGATGATGAAGAACAAAGTATAAGGCAGTGTTTCCTAACCTTGGCAACTTTGAGATGGGTGGACTTCAACCCCTAGAATTTTTAGCAATGGCTGGATAATTCTGGGAGATGAAGACCACCTTAAAGTTGCTGAGATTGGGAAACACTGGTCTAATAGATTCTCTTTCCTCCAGAAGTGTCTGCCAGGTATGGTCCAAAAAGTCAAGATAGCAGCCCTGATGGTGCAATCAAAGCTCTGCCTGGTTTTTATATGTGTCCCATTTGTTTTGATCACTGCCAACTTGATCTTTTTTACCACACCCTTCAAATACCTCTGCCTCTGACGCTCCATCTCTTTGGCTGCTTGAAAGCTAAGGACTAGCCTCACAGAGAGAGCAAAAAAAGAAATAAAGGCCAAAAAAAGTGCTCTCTTGTCTTTGGAGTGACATCAAGAGTGGCAGAGTCAGGTACTCTAAAGTCCATGCCCAACAGAGGGGCTTGTTGACAACTCATATGCTTCTGTTTCTGTCCATTGCTGCTACTGTTTCATCCACTTCTCTGAGAAATCAAGCAGAAACCATTGCCACAGCCTCCATGGGATACTGGGGCCCAGGAGATGATGAGGACAAGTTTTGGGTGGAACCAAAAACAATGAAGAGTTGTGCCCACTGAAACTAAGGTCCTTCCAAAACCTGAAGCTGCACCCAAGGTTTGGAGGTTGCATTCAGCTATGTGGCCTCTAAATGGCATGGCTTTATTCTAACCCTGTGCAACTTGAGATGCAAAGCTGGTGCTAAATAGGAAAACAGGCCAATATTACTTAGCCTTGTCAGATATCTCGTGGCCTGACACTCACACCCAGTGCCATGAGTTAGATATAATTCCCGAATGCTTGCTTTCTTAAAAATATACAGTGCTTGAGGCTGCAATCTGCAGTGGGAAATAGGCATAACGTATTTGCCTCTTTTTCACTTCCCCTTTGCCCTGCCCTAAGTTTTCATTTCAAACAGCGCTGAGCTGAAATCTGCCTCGCAGTTTCTTCAAAGTTCTCTTCTCCTACAAAAGGGGCATATGTTCTTCTACCTCAGAGTGCTTGAGAATTTCTGTTGAAATTTGGTGCCTTTATTTTTTTAACTTATTTGAGAAACACCAGCTCCATTTAGCATTCTCTGTTCTATTTCTTTCCATTCTCTGCTATACACACCTCTGAATCAGGAAAAAAAATCCTGTAAGAAAAAGTTCCCTTGCAATTTAACTGAAGCTGTAGGCTATAGGATAATCATGGGACATCCACACAGATACCCTGACCATCTTAAATAAGTAGGAAAGCATCTCATTCCATCCATCTTAGTCCTCTGAGAGAAATTTCAAAACCAAATGCTATTTCACCCAGTTGAATGAGAACAAGTAAAAGAAGGTAGGAGAAAGTTTCCATATGGCCCTAATTTCAGATGATAGGGCTCATCTACACTGTACACTGTTCAAGGGCACTTCATTTACTTGGTTGCCATTTACATGTCCACACAACAAAGCCTTCATCTCATACTGTAGGCAGCCTAGTATGCAAGGTGTTCTGGCTCCAGTTCAGTGTTTTCCAGCCATCAGGACAGAAGGCCTCCCACACAAACCTCATAGATCATGTGGAGGAAGAGTCTTCAGAGGTTAGTGACTTGGAGAGCTCCAATTGACCCACTGAAGGACTGCTCCCTCCTGTCTGGATATTGGGTGCTCTGTCTTCATTGTGAGTTTTGTTGTGATTATCATATGGACTGGACACCTCACCAGTGCAATGTATCATTGTTCCTTCTCCTTCTCCTTCTGTTTTTGGTTAAATCATGGGAATATCAACCTTGTGGATGACAGATACCAGGTTTACTAAGAGATCTATATTTTCATAGGTACATTAGACAAGTTCCTTTTACATTCCTCCCTAACTGGCCTGGTCAATTTTATCAATTTTTATCAATTTTCATCCTTTGATTTGCCATCTCATGTTGGCCTCAGGAAGAACTCCTTCCATTTGAGGTCAGCTCATTGGATTGTAAACCCACCTGGATGACAGAAAACCACCAGGTGGAGTGATTGAACCAGCACCAGTAAACCTATTCACTTATCAGCTCTGGCACTAATACCCACTGGGAATAATTGATACACCACACCACCAGTAGCTGCCATTGTCCCAGCAAGGCCTAAACACATTTGGTCCCCAGGGTGAGTTGGAGTTCTGGAGATTTATGGCACATAATTACCTTTAAAGGGGACAAAGGTAAGATTCATTTTAACCTGATTGCTCCAACTGCTTAGGGAGTGTCAAGCACACCAATTCCCCCACATTCACTGGCATTATCAAGCTATTCCCTTTTGAGTAACCTTAGGCAAAGCACAGAACAGGAGTAAGAAATAGCCAAGAGAATTAAGAGTTTAAGATATGGAAAAGAAAATACAGCTAAATCTAGTTTTTGCTTAACTGGTTGAGTTGAGTTGTAGACAATGGGCAGGTATCTTGTAGAATTAAGTTATGCATTGCACTCATCCAGTTTGCTAAATTATGGTTTATTGAATAATCCAAAACTAGAGGTAGGGTTGGGTCATAAACCATGAGATACAAACAGTTGGGCCCAGGTTCACAGAAAATGATAAGCCACAAAGAACCAAATCCCATATTGGCTTGTTTCTACAGAAAACTCAACTTCAGACAAAGCTCCTGCACCATTAGAGGAAAATGGTCAAGAGGTGAAGCTCAAGTAAGCAACATACACAAGTCTGAAAGACAAAAAATATTTACATTTTGAAGAAGGGTGAAGCTCTAGACAAATGGGTGTAGCCTTGCATCCCCTGAAATTTGGTTAGAATCAGGTGGGGTGGCGGGAAGCAAGAATCTATCTACCAGAATCCTAGTTACTTTGTTTAGCTAAAGACTGGGAAGGGAAGGGGAAGGGAAGGAGAAGATAGGACAAAAGAAGCAAGTCCATTATTATTATTATTACTACTAGTAGTAATATTTGTCACCTTGACACCTTGATCACCTTGATTGACCAGACTGTCACCAGACAGAGTCCTGCTGGTCACAACTCACTTTCCATTTGTCTCGAATCCTGGCTTTTCTTCTACAGGTTCAGCCAAAGTCCTTGACTTCCCATCTCTTTGGAGGTCGGCCGATAGGTCTTTGTACTTCTCTTGGATACCATTTGGCAACTGCTGTTGTCCAACAGCCATCCAACATGTACATGACATGTCCTACCCAGCATAGCTTCCGTTTGCAATATTCGATGATATCATTTATTCTACTTCACGTTCTAATCTGGCTGCTTGGGATGTGGTCTTGGAGAGAAACTTTCAGCATGGATCTTTCCATAGCCCTTACTGCTCTTGAAAGCTCTTCCTCTTCTGCCTTTGTTAGCGACCATGTTTCACTTCCATATAGCACCGCCGATAAGACAGTCGAACTAAAAAGATTAGCACACAGTTTTCCATCGATCTTCTCATTCTGTAAGACTTCCCTAATGGAGTTGTATCTAGCGCATCCAGCTTTCTTTCTTCTGACCAGTTCTTCTTTTTGATCATTGTTCATTTTGATTAGCTGTCCCAGGTAGACATAGTGGTCAGCCTCTTCGATGAGTTCATTCTGGAGCCTCATTTGGAATTTTGGAAGGTACCTTGTCTGCATATATTTCGTTTTAGTGCGATTCATCTTTAGAACCACCTTTCTGCTTTTGGTGTCAAGTTGTTGAAGCATTTTTTGCAGCTTTTGAGCAGCTTTTGCGATCAGTACAACATCGTCTGCAAATCTGAGATGGTTTATCTTCTCTCCATCTTCCCATTTCATTTTGCACATGATAATTTCCAAACAAGCATTGAAAAGTTTAGGTGAGATCATAGCTCCTTGCTTTACACCTTTCTCCACTGGTATTTGTATTTCAGTTTCAAAGAGAGTAATATTTGTGAAGCAGTTGGTATTGCTTCTTTGAGCAGCACGATGTAGTCGGAATTGATTCCTTGTTCACCGATTGCTTGCATTAGTGCATTTAGTTGTACATTGGTAATAGTTGTACCTACCAATATTTATATCTTTATCACCTACTGTTGATTCTTTCACTTCCTTTATACAAACTCTCCGGCCTTGGATGTAGTCGAGAAAGGGGGTTGTTGGAGAAAGCAGAACAAGGCCAAACTGCAAAATGGTGTTTTTCATTTCCTGAACCCTTGCACATCAGTTGCCTTGCCAGGGCAGGGCAGAAGGAGGAGGAGATGTTTAAAAAAAGAGAGAATAAAAAGGACATTCATTTATTTACTCCCTGATTCACTCTGCTTGCCAGTGTAATAACGAAAAGGTCATTCTCAGATTCTAGCAACAGTCAAGGTGATGCATGGTCTCTGAGCAAATGGTTCTTTAGCAGCGATCGGAAGTATCCTCGCCCACCTCCCACTCTATTGTTCTTTAGGGGGAGGGCAGTCTTGCTTTCCAAGATAACCAAGCCACACACATTATGTAAAGCAAACAGCAGTGAAATTAAAAGCACAGCTGTAGCTGGGACATCATGTGATCTTGGAAAAATCAAACATCCTTCCTCTGTTATCAAAGGCTATAATTACTCTCTGACAGCTTTTTATGCTTTTCTTAAAATAAATATCTCAGGGTCCACTCTAATTAACTATTTCAGTGCAGAGAAGGCGAGGGCTGGCCTTCTAGAGCCAAACAAATTCTTAGCAGACAGAGCAATGGTTATTTTCATACAACACACTGAACTAATGTTAACTGTACCATGGTTTACTGAATAAGCCAATTGTCGGAGTTCTTGTAACACACCGAACTATAAAATAGCTACTGAGGTAGGTTCACAAAATATATGAGACTAGACTACGTTTGACTAGTGTATGGGTTAGTATGTCCTGTGAACTTAATCAATGGATGAGTGCCATTTACTTAGGTCAAAGGTTTAAGCTTTCTAGAACTGGACTGAAACCTCTTGTGTTACCTGATCGTCCTGGCAGAAACTCTTGATGCTTTATTCAGATCAGAATTGAGCATCCTGAGTAGATATTGGTCCACTACAGTAGTTGATGGGATGCAAGCAACAGTATGTTGGCTTGCAAGGTAGTCTCTAGATTAAAGATCCAAGTGTGTGTGTACTTGCACAAGCATGCATAGGGTAAAGTGGGTTTGGGTTGTGCATGTAGCATCCTGGCCAAACTGGTACTATCCTTATTATTAGCAGGGAATGATGCAGGTTGCATAAGAGTAACATACTCTGATAACCCGGTCTACACCTTCTTTATCTTACAATCCTGGTAAAAAGTGTCATGTGAAAACTTTGATCAAAACCATGGTAGGCAGCAGAAGCCTCTGTCTATGGGTTCATCTAGTAATAGCCATGGCATGTGGCAGGTTAACACTTGGAACATAAGAGAAGTAAATGATAAAGAACATGAATTAATAAGAGAAAATAAAAATATATGTTTTATGTTTGGGTAACATAGAGAAAGGGGAAGGATGTAATCTATCAGGATGAGGATGGTTTGATCTTATGAATGGAGTTTAGTTTATTTCATTTACAGAGCTCATAAATTGCTCCAATCTAAACAAACCTGGGCACCATAAAATTCCTTAAACCCATATCTTGGATTAAAAACAGACAGAATAAAAACAGTATCATCAGTAACATAATCAATATTTAAACTAAAACCTGAAAGTCACAATATACAGGTAGTCCTCGTTTAGTGACCACAAGTGGGACCAGCAACTCAGTTGTTAAGTGAAGCAGTTGCTATGTAAAACTGCAACCGTGCTTATGATCTTACTTCAGCTTTCCTTTGCTTTACAGACAAGGTCATAAATATGAGAATTGGTCATAAAGTTACTTTTTCATCACCGTCATAACTGTGAATGGTTGTTAAATGAGGCAGTCACTAACAAGGACTACCTGTAGGTAGCCCTTGGGTTATGACAGTAATTGAGACTGGAATTTCTGTTGCTAAGTGATGCAGTCATAAAGCACGATGTCACTTAGTGACAGCAACCCCAGCAGTCCCGGTTCCACCGTAACCCCAGGACTGTGCAGGTTTTTAAGCGGGAAGAGGCAGGAGTCCCAGACAAGGAGTGCAGGGGGGAGAACAGGTGCTGCAGGGGAAGTGTGGGAGGGCGCTTGGGAGCTCTGGTGGGCTGATGGGGCCTGGCGGGGGCTGCAGGGGGTGCTGTGGGCAGGCATGCACTATGGAGTGCAGGCAGGCAGGGGGGGTGCTACCGAGTATGAGATCTTTGGGACCTCATACTCTATAGCAGGGACCCTTGGGAGAAAAAGCAGCGGGAGCAACCTTCCCTGCCGGCTTCCCATTGACTTTGCTTGTGGGAAGCCAGCTGGGAAGGTCGCAAATAGCTATCACATGACTGCAGGATACTGCCAGCATTGTAAGTGAGAGCCGGTTGCCACGTGCCCAAATCATGATCACGTGACCGCTGGGGTGCTGTGACAGCTGGAACTTCAAGGACCAGTCATAAGTACCACTTGTTCAATGCTGTAACTTAGAATGGTCACTGAATGAGTGGTCGTAACTTGAGGACTATCTGTACAACCATACATAAGCATGGAATCTAAGCATTCGAAACCAAAGAAACAGCTTGTTGCACGAAGTTGGTAAATACACGCAGGGAAGTGAAGGTGTAGGTTTAATTATGAATGAAAGGGCTAAAATTTATGATAGAAAGTATGTATTAGTGCTATCTAGGTTGTTTTGGATGGTTATAAAAATAGGAATCCATAAGTTGGAGGTAGTTGTATATTACACTCCAGAGAATGGTAATAATGTAAGAACAGAGATCAATTTTAATAAATATGGTACAACATGCTGAATGAATGTGATCCAGGAGATAAATGTATTCTGCTACCCGGCATGAAGAGATGAGATAAGAGAGTACAAACAATAATTGGGATATTCAGAAACCCAAGAATGAATGAAAAAGATGACTGATTTGGGGTAGTGTGAAAAGTGGATACCAGAGGAAAATTGACATGTAAGAAAATGAAAGAAGTGGAAGAAGCAAGAATAAAAGTACAATGATTGCAGGAAGAGAAAATAGAAATTCAGTATGAAAAAGAACACATCATGCGACAAGCTGGTCTTGAGGAATCCAAGGCTGGAGTTAAAATCTCTGGAAGAAACATTAACAATCTCAGATATGCAGATGATACCACTTTGATGGCTGAAAGCGAAGAGGAACTGAGGAGCCTTATGATGAAGGTGAAAGAAGAAAGTGCAAAAGCTGGCTTGCAGCTAAACCTCAGAAAAACCAAGATTATGGCAACCAGCTTGATTGATAACTGGCAAATAGAGGGAGAAAATGTAGAAGCAGTGAAAGACTTTGTATTCCTAGGTGCAAAGATTACTGCAGATGCTGACTGCACTCAGGAAATCAGAAGACGCTTAATCCTTGGGAGAAGAGCAATGACAAATCTCGATAAAATAGTTAAGAGCAGAGACATCACACTGACAACAAAGGCCCGCATAGTTAAAGCAATGGTGTTCCCCGTAGTAACATATGGCTGCGAGAGCTGGACCATAAGGAAGGCTGAGCGAAGGAAGATCGATGCTTTTGAACTGTGGTGTTGGAGGAAAATTCTGAGAGTGCCTTGGACTGCAAGAAGATCAAACCAGTCCATCCTCCAGGAAATAAAGCCAGACTGCTCACTTGAGGGAACGGTATTAAAGGCCAAACTGAAATACTTTGGCCACATAATGAGAAGACAGGACACCCTGGAGAAGATGCTGATGCTAGGGAGAGTGGAGGGCAAAAGGAAGAAGGGGCCGACCAAGGGCAAGGTGGATGGATGATATTCTAGAGGTGATGGACTCATCCCTGGGGGAGCTGGGGGTGTTGACAGGAAGCTCTGGCGTGGGGCTGGTCCATGAAGTCACGAAGAGTCGGAAGCGACTGAACAATTAAACAACAACAATGAAAAAGTATTAGAAGTTAAATGTAATTCCCAACAGAATGAATGGAAAGTGAATGTAAGGAAAAAAAAGTTGTAGAAGCTGCTTGCAACAGAGTGAAAAGAATTATGTTGCACACAGGAATGTGCAATTACATTAATGGGGATCATAAAACAGAATGCATGGTAGGATGATAAATAAGAGAAAAATGCATATGAAAGACTTACTGTTGCAAAAAAAAATGAGCATCAGAGAAAGTTATTGTATAAGGTGCATACAGAGAAGACAGTTGCAAAGAAAATGGTAAAAAAATTAACTGTTCCTTGCTCTATTCATGCATTCATTCATTCGAAAGAAAATGTACAGAGGTTTTGATAGGGAAAAAAAGCTTTTGGAAGTTGGTGAACAGGGCTTAAAGTGCTTCCAGACATGCAAATGGAATTAAAAACCAAAGATGAAATGATTTAGGATAGAACTCAAGGGAGAATTGCTTGAAGGAGTGTTTTGTTTAGTTTCTGAGTCCAGACAAGCTCATCTGGATACTGCCACCTGTAAACAAATTGTTAATCCTCAATGGTTCTTCACAAGAAAACAGACTCAGTTCATAGGTCAGCCTAGGAATTTCCGATCATCTGAGTAACGAGAAGGAATAACATCATCTTCAATATTTACTACTGCTGATTGAATCCCCAGTTGTCACGAAGAACCAAGTTGATGTTTCTGATTTATTTTTTAAATTTTATTTATTTTCTATCCCATTTTTATTATTTTTATAAATAACTCAAGGCTGCGAACATACCAAATACTCCTTCCTCCTCCTATTTTACTTTGTTAGTCTTTTCTTTCCTTGGCTGCCTTTACACTAAATCTCTTTAGTGTTATTTCTGAAAAGAAAAGGAAAAAATCCAGGAAAAGCAGCTAATGAAATAAGAGGCATCTCATCAATAATTTCTCATGCAGGAACAGGAAACAAAACTGTGTCCTCATCACCAAACAAGATGCTTTTGATTAAAAACCCAGTAGTTCCTTAAAAACCTTCAGTGTTGCACATTGCCTGTTCACAGCAGAGTGACTGGTACTGCAACTGCCTTTCAAATTTAAAAAAATCATAAATCAAGTCAGAAAGATGTGGGAGGGCAGCACATGAAAATTGTAAAATGCTTCTGTTTGACGCCAAGATCTGGATTCCCCATAAAGTAATTAAAACATACTTTCAGAGACTATATAAAAACAATGTATTGTTCCTTTTCTTATCATGAACTTCCTTTTCTATACAAGGATCTTCTACCTGTTTTTTCAGAGCTAATCCCAGGAACTTTCATTGAGAGCCAGTTTGGTCTAGTGGTTAAGGTGCTTGGCTAGAAACCAGGAGTCTGTGAATTCTAGTCCTGCCTTAGGCATGAAAGCTGGCTGGCTCTCTCTCAGCCCAACTCACATCGTAGGATTGCTGTTGTGGGGAAAATAGGAGAAGGTAGGAGTATTAGGCATGTTCGCCACCTTGAGTTATTTATAAAAATAATAAAGTTGGGATGTAAATAAATAAATAGATACACAGTTGCAGTTGTTAGATTCAACTTTCTTACATTACAGGGAAGAACCAAATTCCCAACATAGCCATATTTAGACCTAATTGATAATCAGTGAAATAAGTCACAGCAAACCCAATCTATTAATTCAAAGAAAATTAAGCATGCTTAATTTTCTCTATAGCAAACCCATCTGGTCCAATTCAACTAAGTTTGCTCAGTAGGGGCAAACCACGGCATTTACCATCTAGGACTTAGGTCCAGAATTACAAAGTTGCTTTTGCAAACAATTAAACATTGTAATTCAAAGATTGGTCCACAGCACAAATTCAAAGTTATTGGGGAGATAAGGTCCCTTTGTGCATTATGACTGAAAGCAGTCTTATTTTTTTTTCTCACTGAACACTTCTACTGATTTTTTTCATTGGGTGCAGTACATAATGAGAATTTCACAGAAGACTAGCATGAACCTCTTCAGTTAGCTTCTGTTCAAGACCTAGTGTCCTGATTAGGCCCACAAACTATACCTGATGTAGGTCTCATAACTTTTTCTTCTCAATATTCCAACAAGTGCTGAACGACAGAATCTGGAAGCCTCCATCTTCATTTGCCTTCTCAAGGATTCTCTATATCTGGTAGTATAGCTAGAGATGACTGGACCTCAGGACCAAAGTCTAACTCTATAATTCAGAGATGATGTAAAATAACACCTTGAGATCAGAGGACACTGACAAGCAGAACTTGTAACAATCTTTGGGCCATCATGGACACAGGATCTTCTACAGCTGGAACTGATTTAGTAGTCCCAGCAGCCACTCAGTTTTACATAGGGCTACCAATATTTGTTTCAGCAGCTTATTTTTAAAAAATAATTATCTTTCCTACAACAAAGCTGTACGTATTCTCAACTAACTTGTTTAACATGAGCACAACCAAAACAAACTCCATTTTATTTCTAAAGTTATGATGGTGTTATGGCTTTCATGAGCTTACACTCCTTACCAAGGAGTCAGGGATGTGGGGGTTGAAAAAGTCAAGATGTTGGCTACAACCACGTGATCAATGCCCCCATCTTCACTTCTTTTTTATTGCATAAAGTTAAAGAGTACCAAAAAGTAAAGACATAAAAGGCAAAGTGAAAAACAAAACATAAGGAAAAACATTGCGAAGAGGAACTTTTGGTGACCCATTCACCTTCTTCACTTGGATTTTTTGTATTTCCAGTCACTAACCGCCATGTAAATCCTTGTACTATACTTTAAATATTAAACATCGGATATTTTTGCTTATACATGTTTAAATCCCTGTTGCATGCATACTCAATGGTTGTGCATATGCCATCATGCAGAGACAGCTGAAAATAGCTCCTGAAGAACTTAAGAGCTTGCTAAAGGGCATGGCTCCTGTAATTATTCAAATGTTTAGCATGCATCCTGCACACTGCAGTGCATTTTTTTATGGATTTGCACCACCCTAATAAGGAACATTTCCATGACCTTTCTAACTGCAGCTACCCAAACAGACCTTACTAAGCACAGTCCCCATTCATTTTTATTAGCTCCAGTTGAGCACTCAGACTAATACAAATTTAACCAGAGAAAATTTACTTTAATATACACGTTCCCCACACAAACTGGAATTATTGTCTATCGAGCAATTTCTGAGCTGAGTTTTCTCTTCACTGAGTGAAGAACATTAATCTTCATTTAAATCCACATCTGTTACGTTCAGTGCATAATTGGGAAATGGAAGTTGTCTTTTGAGATTTTCATTTTAAATAGTTGGAAAAACTTGTGGATGTTTGTGTAGCCATCACAAGAGCCGACCCAGTGAAAAGATGCACAGCACCTGTCTGAGCAATCACTTTACTGTCCAACTGTCGGTACTGTTTGGAAAAGGGCATTATTATTATTATTATTATTATTATTATTATTATTTCTCTGAATTGTTTTTACTTTATTCTTTATTGTTTTATTTTTTGCTGCATTCTTTCAGTTCCTCTTTTGGCTATATTCCTCTTGAATTCTTGACCCAGATAAAAGGCTTTCATAGTCAAGATTAACGTCAATCATTTAAAGGAGTTAAAAGCTTTTTGCAGCCCAGGCACAGCAATCCTAATTTTTCTCACACAATCTTTTGCTTAGACAACCACAGAGAATTCAGCTGTGGAAAGGGATTCTGTGGGAGAGAAGCTAGGGCCACATCCAAATCAGTCTAACATACAAGCTATATTCTCATGACACAAACAGTGCCATAAACTACACAACCTTTTTTTTTTTTTCGTGTCACAAGCACCTACGAAGGAGCTTCTGTGTTGAAAGGATTTGCCGGTGATGTCACCATTGCCCGGGGGATGTCCAAGGGGCCTCCTTTCATGTCCCTGCTATTTTCCCACCAAAGTGGTTCCTATTTATCTACTTGCATTTGCATGCTTTTAAACTGCTAGGTTAGCAGGAGCTGGGACAAGTTGACAGGAGCTCACTCCGTCACGTGGCTCACGCTCTCAGGTTTTGAACTGCTGACCTTCCAACCTTAATGGTCCTCTGACTCAGTGTCTTAACCACTGAGCCACCGCAGCCCCAACTACACAAGCACATTTTGGTTTAATTAGCACGTTGGGTGAAACCAGCTTGTGTGGTAAGTTTATGGTTCACTTTGTTGTGTGTCTGAACTCAGAACAGTGAGACAAACCACAATCTTCCACCACTAATCTGCATGCCAAAAAGATGTGGGCTTGAATGGTAACTGATGCAGAAACTGTATGATGTAGAAAGCTGTATCAATGCACAGCCAGCAATTGGATCATTTCCTCTCTATAGAGCATTGATTGAATGACAGCTAACCAGAAGATCATGTAAAACGTGTCCAAGGGCAAGACAGAGGGTTTATCAGTGTTGTTATCAATACATGAAAGATGCACTTGCAGAAACAACCACAGAAAAGGATTATTATTCTTTGGTAATAACATGGTCCATGCCATGATCTGCCTTTCTCCTGATGCCTTAGTCAAGTGGGATTCATTCCAATATTATCATACCCCAGTTTCTTTTGCTGTTAAAGTGTAAATTTCTTCTCAGATGTCTGCCTCATTCCTTCATTCAAATATCAGAGTATTTTTTAACATTTCACCATTTTTTCAGGGACATCCTTTCTGTGAAGATCTTCTACTAGATTGTTTTCTCATAATCTCTTAACCTCTCTAGGCCTCTTGAATCTCCCTAAGTTCTTGCCATAGCATTTTGGTCCTGCATAAGGTTTTCATCTAATATTTTAAGCATTTATTACTCTATCCCTACCTTAGGATTCGAGGTTGGGGTATCATCCATCAAATGCATAAGGTAATTACATACATACATCCTATCTGATCAGATAATTTCTGCAAGGGTTTTAGTTTCTTTTCCTACAACACCTATATTAGGGCTATCAGATCTAGGCCGCACAAATCTGGGTGACCACCAGAAGTCAGACAAAGGATTCAGGTATAGACCTCTATAGTACTACATTACTGTTGATAGTAACTTGCAAAAGGCTGCAAAAATCTACATATCCACTAGATGGCAGCAAAGATTTAGAGTTGTCCATATCTATGTGCTGCCTTCTAGTGGTTATCCAGAATTTTGGCAACTTTGATAGGGAAAATAAGCCATTTTGTGTGGACTTTCTGTATGACTTCCACCTATGCATTTCCAGTCTTAGGTGAGATTTATAATGAAATTGTGGTCCATTGGGGATAAAATAGTCATAAAGTTGAATTTAATATCTCTTATTGTGCTCATGATGGTGCCATCTCCAAGTGGGAGGAATGAAAAGGAGAAAACAGTGGAAGAGAATCGGATTGCCTTTATACTGAGTCATGCTTACTGTTACGTGGCTATGTCTTACACTCTCCAGGATATACAATAGAAGAAAATTATTTCCAGTGCATTCTGCAACTGTCAGGGCAGGTAATTTTGGGCCAGCCATTCTCAGCCCAACCTACCTTACAGGGTTGTTGTTATGGGAAAAATGAAGGAAAAGAGCACTATGTACACCACCTTGAGCACCTGAAAAAACAGTAAGATAAAATATTTCCTGTCTTCTTTGCTCGGCTGGTAGGAGACAGAAGTGGAGACATTATGGGGCAGCAACAGCTGGTTCTTCTTTTCCATTCTGGACCAGATATATTTATTTATTTATTTTTATTTATCAGATTTATCACCACCCATCTCCCTAGAAAAGATATATATTTATGATATAGCAACAAAGAATATATCATATATATATATGATAGCAACAAAGGAAAACCTGCCCATCAATGGACATGAAATTAAATTGAGGAATAGGCCCGCTTCATCCATTGACTGGATGAAGTTCACAGAGTTTGTGAAACTATGACATACTACATTGGGTTTGGTTTTAACTTAGTTGGAAATGTGAATCCAGTTGCTCTGATTCATTAGCCATGGTTTGTGGCTTAGCACTGTATGAATGAAATGGTACATTTCTTAATATATTGCACCATGATTGATAGGATTCATAGTTCACCCATGGTTTACAAAAGCTAGGTTCCCATAAGCCAAAGCCAGCCAATGTGAATCAAGAGGCTGAACTTTGCTCAAGATACCAAACCATGATTTATCATTATGGATTGACCCAGGCAATAAGATCAAATAAATGTGTCTTGGATTAGGCTCCAAATACTTCACATAACACAACCTAACAGGCAAAACGTTAGCTGTAGAATTCAAATAAAGAGTGCCAGTCAGACCATGTCTGGCTGAGAACATCCATGGACATTCTGTAAGTAGCAGAGCGTGAACAATATTTTCAGAGCCCATTTGACAAGCTGAGGGCATCATGCAGGGCTGTCCTATGGTGTCTTTCCTGATTTCATGTAAAACCCCTCTGCCTATGAACTATGTCAAGCACAAATACTGAGGGCAGGGTCTGTCTGGGGAGCAGAAAATGAAGTTTTCGCTGTGTGCTGTTAGTGCTGTCTAACCTTGAATCAACTCTTTCAGATTTAATGGCTTTACTAAAAAAATTTCTGGCCTTTCTAGATAAGAAATGAATTGGGACAAATCTAGATGCTCTGATTAGTGAAATCCTTGTAGAATATTACCTATGATTTCATAGTAACAGCTAAATAAAAGCGAAAATGTATATGTTTGTGTGTGTGTGTGTGTGTGTGTGTGTGTGTAATGCGGGGGAGATGTTGGAGGGGTGTTTCCATCTTTCATATTACTGGAACCTAATGAGATTATCCAAAGAAGCTGAATGATGGAAGATTTAAGAGAGGCAAAAACAAGTACTCCTTCACACAGCCCATGATCAAACTATGGAACTGTCTACCACCATTTAATATGTTGACCCTCAACCTAGATGGCTTTAACAGAACACTAGACAAATACATGGTAAAGCTAGCTATGGCTACTAGTCAGGGAAAGCCTATGACTTCCAGTATCCAAGGCAGTGTGCCTCTCAATTCAAGTCATTGGAGAACATCACTGAGAGTTAGTTGTGGCATGTTGGATTAGAATTTGGAAGACCCACTATGAAGGCCACCCTTTAACATGGAAGCTTACTGAGTGACTTGGACCATTCATTATATTTCAGTATTTCAGCCCAACTCATTTCATAGGGTTGTTATTGTGAGGGGAAATTAAAGAGGGAGAACTATGGGCACTGCCATGAACTCTAGGAGGAAACGCAGGTCATGAAGATAACAAATAAAGAAAGAACCAGTCAGAAGCATCTCACTGGTCACTGTGAATACAGAACACTAGACTACAGCATCCTCATCTGCACCATGCTTCTTTTATGCTCTGAAGACAAAGTATGTTTGCAATATTACTCAGAAGGTGCTTGTCCCCCAGTTCAGAAACATACACTGCTACATGCAAATGCCATCATTCAGATAATGCGTGTGCATCTCTCTTTATTTATCATGCTTTTTTTTTTTAACCACTCATAATGGGTGGCCAAATGGGTCTTTAGCCCAGTCAGAAGAGGTAAGCCACCAAGCCAAACAATTCATTATAATGACTGTTTGCTAAACAATCAATCTTACAAAAGAAAATAAGACTGCTGATACCATGCACAGCTGGCAGGTAAGCTCAAACATTAGGCACCAGTTCAGTCCACGTCAGCTGGCAGAATGTACAGAAGACTAATGTAAATAAAGCTGGGGACTATTGAGTAGTAACAGCTTTGGTGTGGGCACAGCTGCAGCATGGACTGAATCTACCCTCATTCTGACAGACTAAAAGGGTGGCATGAATCATCCCTAATTCTAACATGGCATGCTCTGGAGCATTCACAAATTGTGATCTATGGCAGGTAGGACCAGCAAAGGAATTGAATTTTGTATGAGACAAGAGACAGAGACATTACAGATTTGGGAAGTGTTTTTTTTGTTTGTTTGTTTACAGCGTTGAGAGGCTCTCAGCCAAACCTCATGCATGATTATTCAGAAGCCAACCCCATTGTCCTCTATGCAGTTGAACAAGTAGATATGCATAGCCTAATTTTAATTTGCATCTTGAGCTATCTCCAGGAAGGTGGAGGCGATATAATTGTTCCCATTGCCCCTATTTTTGTTCTCCTAAGAACCCTGGGAAACAGATAAAACTGAGAAAGTATGATTGGCTCAAGGTCCACCTAGCAAGACTTGGTGGCTGAGTGAAGGTTTCAGCCTCTATCTCTCCAGCCCTACCATACTCTCTGTAGATGCTAATATCAAATTTCTAGATGCATAAACTAGAAGACCATGGATTTTCCTAGTTCTGCTCTATAGGAGATTTAAAATAGCCTTATTATAGCAGAAGAAGAAAAAAACATCCATGCTTCCTCCTTTCTAATTAAATTAATAAATTATTCAAACATCTTTGCTACAGTACATTTTAAATTAAATTCTCAGGCACTGTGAAAACAATTCAGATAGCCCCATTTTGAGTTCAAAACAGTTGTTTTGAGACCAAAGTACATTGTTCCAACAATTCTGGAAGTGTTTTGAATTCAAAATGCCTCTCAGGCTTGAAACATTCCCAGGATGGTTGGAATAACCCATTCTGAACTCAACATAAAACATTTTAAGCTCAGTGTTTCATATTTGAAATGCTTTGTACACCCGAAAATTTTCGCAGGACAACTTATAAAATCAAAGAATGAATTAATATGTTTGTGAAACTTGACACTGAAGAGTTTTCATTAAAAGTTTCTAATTAAAATTGCAGAGAGTCTTTGTAAGCTTGAGACAAGTTGTAAGTATAAGACATGGGTGTAACTTTGGGGACTGAGAACTGAACATGGCCTTTGAAAGGTGTGCCTGAGTCTGCATTCTAAACAATAGGAAGATGAAGTCAGTCTAGATCTAAACTATAACGTAAAATGAATTAATCCAGGTTAATATGGCTTCTCCCCATGTATTTTCCTTATTCCACAGTAAAGAATTCAAGTCAGCAGAAGCTCTGAGAGCCATACGTAAGGACTTAGAGTCTGCATGCAAGGCTGGAATATCACGTTGTACATGTCCTTATTATAAGAGGGTCTTGACTAGATTAACCAGCCATTATCCGGCTTTGGAAAGCCCCTGAGGATCTGTTCTTTGTAAATCCAACCTTCCAATTTTGTTCCAGGGCCACATGCTGGAATGACTAAAACACATTGGAAACCTTCCTCTCTGAAGTTACTTTACATGGTAGTCCGCATACACGGCAAGAGAATACTTTTTGCCAGCTACGTGAAGAGAAAGCAAATTTCATCAAGGAAGGGGGATGGGAGTAGTTTCCAAAGAAGGAAACTCAAATTGACCAATCCACACTTGAATGAGATGAGGATGTAGCCTTACTATGCCAAGTCTTTCAAGTGCTTCCAGTGCCCACTTGGCATAGTAAGGCTACATCCTAGGGGAATTCAACCTATGATGTTGATTCAAGTGTAGATACAGTGTAGTCTAGCTGCATGTCCATAGCCCTTAGAAATGGTTTAGCAAGAGGTAGAGAAGGATCCATCACTGACCTCATGTGAGAAGACTGTCTCTGCTTGGCTTTCACTGAGACACTGTGAGTGTCTCCCCACCAGAAGCACATGTTCTGCAGTGCATAAACAAATACCTTTCTGGAAGCCAAGGAGATGGATCTGAGAAGCTTTAAAAGCTGATGAGAGACCTAGCATGAGAAGAGATCTGCTGGCTAGAAGGAGCTGCTGGTTGTGAGAGCATGATTGGAGAGAAAGAAAGGAAAGAAAGGGAGAGGTCACAAAGCCTTAGAAACCAAGCATCACATGGCATAGAAGAAGTTTGAAGGAAAAGGAGAATGAAGTGGTGAGCTAGGGAAGGGAGAGTGCTGTTGGAGGTGTGTGTGTGTGCAGATGAGGCAGGAGTGGAGAAACCAACTGGCGATCCACCAGACCAAACGTCTTAGGAGTTCCAGGCAAAGGTTGACCTGGGAAAGAAGAAGATTGGAGAGACAGGCAGTCTTGCCATTTCCCCCAGTCCTTTAATTATGCAATGTCCATTAAAGAGTGGTGACAGCAACTAGGGCCAGAAGGAATCCAGAAGGAACCGAGGCAAAAGAAACGGGGCTCCATTCACCTAGAGGACAGTTCCCACAGAGGCTGTTGGAGAAGAGGGAAAGCTAAGGGAGGGAAGAATGACATTGGATCACCAGAAGAAGAGCAACTGCTAGCCTACTGTATTGTGAGCAACCAACCTCAATCCCAGATTTTTGAAGAAAGAAACAGAAAGAAGCAAGACAAGATATTCTAAGGAAAGAAAGGAGAGAGGAGAGTGCAAAACTGAAAAAAGTCTAAGAGCTGAGTTGTAAAAGAGTCAAAATAATCAAGAAGTGAGAATAGGATGTTTGAAGTGAAGCAGAGAAAGGTGTTGTTAAGTACAGAGATGGTCTGAAGGTTAAAAATTGAAATCAAACAAAAAGAACATAACTTAAGATAGAAAAAAGAACAAGTTCTTAGACCAGGATTCCCTGGCACCCTAGGGTTCCACGAGAGGTCCCTAGGGGTTCCCTGGGAGATCACGATTTAGTTTAAAAATTATTTCAAATTCAGGCAACTTCACATTAAAGGGGCAAGTTCCATTCTTCATTTCTAGTTTAAGAACACTGTTAATGCATATATACAGGCCTCCACATGAAACGAATATAATAATTTGGTAACTTCTGCCCTATATTTGAGCCTGAATGTACAGGGGTTCCCCAAGGCCTCAAAAATATTTCAAGGGTTCCTCCAGGGTCAAAAGGTTGAGAAAGCCTGTCTTAGACATATAAATGGATAACAGAGATAGAAATCCCCTGTCTTTAGTATACGGAAAATCCACCATATTTTGTACAATAAAGTCAGTTTGGAATGAAAGCCTGATCTTTGGTTGCCACCATCTCTGATCATTAAAATGAACTATGATAGTATGAGTAGATTAAATGGACTCAAGCATTTCCAAGCACCGATGCCCATCCAAGAGGCAGCAAGGGAGATGTAGACAGCATCATCAAAGGACTGATAATCATACCCTTCGTTTATGTTCTAATATACAATTATTTTGAACCATTTGTTTCTGAAATTAATACACTCCATCATGTGAATTCACAAATGAGTTACTAAAGTTAATTTTTACATCTTGGCAATCAACCAAATTGAGTAATCAACAGTTCCTTCTCATTTGACATGTTTCCTTTTCAGCCTACTGAAATTTCTTTCTGGCAGACTTACTGTGTTTTTGTTGGCAATTGAAGCATTCTGTGTGGGCTTCTGAACATTCTTGAGAGTGGGAATCTTACCTGAGCAAGGATTAGTAGAGCAAATTTATAGCTGTGGTTTTATAACTGTGGAAGAGAACGGAGACTTATTTCCAAGAAATATTTGTAGGGAAGGGTTAGTGATAGGCAAAGCCCAGCACCTTGCCAACTACATCCTACAAGGAGGAGAGCCAAAGAATAAGCCTTCTATGCATATGTACCATAGAAGAAAGGCAGAGAGACATGATCTCAGTGTAGCAAACAAAGAGTAGGTAGAGTGATAGATGAATAAGGGACACAGTAAATCCCTGACTCTCTATCCCAGGCTTTCTCAACCTTCTGACCCTGGAGGCACCCTTGAAATATTTTTCAGGCCTTGGAGAACCCCTGCACATTCAGGCTCAAATATAGGCCAGAAGTTACAAAATAATTATATTTGTTTCATGTGTAGGTCTGTATGTACACACTAACAGTGTGTTCGGTTTAGACTATGAAGCGGCCAGGGGAGAGTAAAATGGAATTCTTTATTAACAATACAACTATATACAATTAGCAATTGTCTCTTAATTAATAATTCAGTTCAATTCAAAGCCAACTGGGTAATGGCAAAGTTTTTGGCAAGACAGTGAAGCCAGGCTCTGCTGTAGGACACAGCGAGACGGCTGAACTGGACTCAACTAGGGAACGCGGCAAGGCAGGGCTTGACTGTAAACTGTGGCACGGCGACTGGACAGGACTCGACAGAAGACCATGGCAAGGTGGCAAGGCAGAACTCGGCAGGAACTGGCAGCAAGGTGACTGGGCTAGGAAGGACTGAAGATCGTGGACAAGTGGCACAACGGGACTCAGTGGAAGATGGCGACAAGGCATCTGAACTAGCTTCAGCTGGAGAATGCGGCAAGACAGCAAGGTGAAACTCGGCTAGGGATCACAATGAGGCAGCAAGGCTAGGCTCAACTGGACTCTAGACTAAAATGATGTATTGCTGGTATTTAACCCCTGATAAGTTGTCAAAAATGTATAATGGTATAACGAATGTCTGTTGGAAATGCTTACAGGGGGAAGGAACTTTTTACCATCTTTGGTGGCCCTGCGAGAAAGCTAAAAAGTTTTGGGACCCTCCTTAGTTTTTCAAGGTCAGTCAGAGTCAACTGGGTGCTGCCACCTAGCAAGACAGATAAGCAAGAGAGATAAATATATAACATGCTTTAATATCCAAAGCTCCTAAAGTACAGAATGCTTTTTGTTAGAACGGGAATTTTCACTGAATTCAAGAAGATTTATGTTTGTTTGGGCATAAAACATTCAGTCAGAGCATAAAGTACTAAAAAGGCCATGAAATATCCTTGAACTTCACAACTATTCTGCTATTTGGAGTCTACTAGCCTCTAAAAAAAAAAGGAAAGAAATTCACTTCATAATTCATCCAGAAAAAGAGGTGAAAGCTGGAGTGTCCAGAAAGTGAAGGTCAAAAAAATCAAGATGGGGGCTGCAGCTGCATGATCAAAGCCACCCCTTTTTTTACATCACATTTTATATGTGGCAGAGATTAAAAAGGGGAGACTTCAATCTCATAATCTCAATCCCCACATTGCCTTTTTTTTAACTATTCCCATGGATGTCCCCAGGCAGAAGCATAACTTTAGCTGGTATTTCAGCCATATCTGCATCAATTTTACTTTAAGACAAATTGCATGACATGCTCGAGGGTGGCAAATCAGTTGGTGAGCATCAGCTGAAACAGTTCTTTACCAGAAGGATCTTATAATGTCACCCATTCATAACATTCAGGTATGATTACATTATGAGGAATTAATTTCAGTCAGAGCTGAAGGCTTACACGAACAAGGTGATGGTCAAAATTGCATTTGGTGCCTGTCATAGATTGGACATCCACAAGTGATGTTCCAACATGGCTGCTTATTAGGAAATAATTGAGGACTAGTGTATCTTTTCCATATTTGGAAAATATAAATGATCGAGGGCTACAGTTTTCAGAAATAATTAGCAAATGTGCCCAAGAAATCTATCCCATAGTACAATGGCAGACACAACCATGAACTTCAGATGAATGCCTACCATTGGCAGACAAACATCGCAAAAACAAAGCTATGACACAGTATTGACAGCTTAATAAGCAAGTTCCTACTTGCTTCAAAGCAGAATGAAATGCCTATTGGAATAACATTGGCATAGAACTGAAATAAACTACACATCATGGAGAATAGTGTAACCCCTACAACACCTTATACCACCTCAGAGGTAAATTTCTGAACACATGAGAAAGGCAGACAACACTTTGTGTGCTCTGGAACTGAGCAACTAAATGATTGATGGGAGTAGTTCCAACTCCTTTACAACCATCCTGATTTGGAAGATGCTCCACTAGGACGACCAACTCTTGATTACCCAGATGGAACCACTGAAGACTGTGAGCCCAGAATCTCTGAAATAAAGGTTGTCATCCATCAGTTAAGAAGCGGGGCAGCTGCTGAAGCAGATGGTCATTCCAGAAGCACCTAGGGTTGTTATTGCTACATGAAATGCCTTCAAATGATCTGACACTGTGAGGAAATACAAAATTCATGGAAACAAGAAGTACTATTGCCAATTTTCAAGAAAGGAGATAATCAAAAATGCAAGAATTACCAAGGGATTAGCCTTGCCAGTAGTGGGTAAGGTTTCTATGAAAGTAATCTGACAAAGGTTTCAGAAACCACACAATTTGCCCAAGAAGAATAGGCTGGTTCCTGGTCTGGAAGAGGATGCTGTGACCAAACAGTTATACTATGACAATTGCTGAAGGAATGCATCAGGTGTGATTTGTCACTGCATTCATTGACTTGGCAGTGGCATTTGATAGCATCCATTGGCCAACATCAATGAAGGCACTCACAGCAGAAGGCGTGCCTGCTAAAATAGTACACTTCCTACAGCAGTTATATGAGTGATCACAGAATTCTGTTCATCTTAATGGCAAAATGTCCAAAGACTTCCTTAAACAGGTGGTCCTTGTTTAGTGAACATAACTGGGACCGGCAACTCAGTCATTAAGTGACGCAGTCACTAAGTGAAAATCAACTGTGCTTATGATCTTACTTCAGTTTTCCTTTGCTTCTTGCTACTTCCTTCAGCTGAATTGGGATTCTTTCACTTGAAGGACATCTTGGTATGGGGTAAATAAACAAGTGAAAATAAGAGCAGAGAGATACTGCAAAGGTCATAAATGCAAAGGATGGTCACTAAGTGGTTTTTTTTAGCACCTTCGTAACTTCAAACTGTCACTAAACAAGGCTAAGTGAGGACACTACCTGTATGTACTAGTGTGAGGCAAGGCTGTGCTGCATCTCCCTTGCTGTTCTATACTGTGATCAACACAGGCATGCAGAAAGTCTTGCCAGTCAACATGACGTCAGATCTGGACAAGATGAATTCATCACTGAGTTAATGTTTGCCAATGACAGTGTGATTTTTGCAGAGAGTGAAAGGGAAGCCTATGACATCCTACCTAAAATAAAAACTGCTGCTCATCCATATGGCTTAACCATCAATACTGACAAGGCATGCATCCCCGGTGACTCTCAGGCAACCCACTGTTTCAATGGAGCTCAACTTGATGTGGTTGAACAATTTCAATACCCCAACTCAGTTGTCCAAGAACAGAAACTAGTTGCCCCAACTGATATCAACAATTGAATTAGACTGCCTCAACCTTTGGAGAACTAACATGGTGCTTCTGGCAAAAGCAGAATGAACAGTGCTACCAAAATGTGCAACTATTGGTCATCAATACTTCCAATGTTGCTGCATGGTACAACATCTTGGATTTTGCTTTGAAGTCATTGGAAGAAGCTCAACGTTTTCAAATGCAGGATCTACTCCAAATATTCGAGATTTCAATCTATGGTAAAATACAAAATGAAGCAATGGTGCTGCAACCAGCCTATGATAACTAATGAAATTTAGAAGTGTTGAATGCAGTATTACAGAACATCTGCCACTTAGCCCCATGCTGACGTCCTTATTGATAGCTCTGAACATGTAAGCCCTTCCAGGTATGTCAGGTCAAGAAACAGGCACAGCAGGGATTCCAAAAATGCTACTTTATTGTTGAGGGGTATAAAAACAGAAAGCCTGTCCAAGTTTCTCTCTTTCCCATGTTATATTAAACAAAATCAAGGCAGGATCATTTTGAGTTTCTTTCTCATGCTTCCTTCAATCTCCGGGCTGTGTAATCTCTTGTCCAGGTCCCTCCTTAATTATTCTTTCACACCTTCCCCAAGGTCAGGTCTAAATTCCTTTGCCAAAAATGATGCCCTGTGGGTTGCAAAGCACAGCAATTCACTTCAAAGGCAACTTGGCCAGAGCATGTGGAAGAAGGTCTAGCAAAACTTAGATTCAACCTAATAGAAGTGAAAGAGCAAAAATGGAGGAATGTGCTACATAATGTCAGTGGACCCAGAGCACCTACAGCCATTTACTGGTTAAGCTGTGGGTTGTTACCAAATGTCAGCTAAGGACTTCAAGTTCAAGCATGACATGTTAAATAAGTAACAGACAACTACCTTTACTTTTTTACTCTAGAGAAATGGTCTCGTATTATGACCACTATGCATGGGAAGCTTGATCGTGTGAAGGGCTTCTCAAAAAAAGATTGAAGGAGATGGCCATGCTAAGGCTTGAGAAGATGAGCTTGAGAAAAAATGCTACATCAAAGTCTTCAAGAAGGTCACAGAAACGAAGGTCAAGGCCTCATCAATATTTTTTTTTATTTTCTATCCCACCTTTATTATTTTCACAAATAACTCAAGGCAGTGAACATACCTAATACTCCTTCCTCCTCCTATATTCCCCACAACAGCAACCCTGCAAGGTGAGTTGGGCTGAGCAAGAGGGACTGGCCCAAGGTCACCCAGCCGGCTTTCATGCCTAAGGCGGGACTAGAACTCTCAGTCTCCTGGTTTCTAGCCCAGCACCTTAACCACTAGTCCAAACCGGCTCCAGTCATTGCAGAGTGTAGGATATGAAATAATGGATTAATTTAGGAAAAGGCAGATTCCACTCAAATGTTAGGAAAAGCTTCCTAAGAGATAAGCATAGTTTGACAATGGAACCACTTCTGCAGAACGGTGGTGAGGTCCTCTTCACTGTATACGTTCAGTTGAAGTATAGGCATCCATCTATCAGGAGTGCTTTTGTTCGGACTGCTATGATGTGCGTGGGGTTCTCCCAAACGCTGATGGCATGAAGAAAGAAGCAATAAAGAAGTATCTCCCCATTTTTGAAAATGTAAAATCCAGCTGTTAGTTCAAGTCTGCCTCTATGCCTGCAGAGATCCATGTATTCCCTGGCAGAAGGGAAACAGAAGGGGGACAAAATTTGTAAATTTCATTGTAAATGTGTTAATATAATTCTTTATATTAACCCATTTATATTAACAAAGCTGAAATAGGGTGGAATGCCACATTAATGATTCGAAATGTAGGTTCATATCCTGATCATTTCAAAGAGAGATCAAATTTTAAGTCTAAAGTCTTGCAGAAATCAAGCACCTTTAATCTTTCACTGTTCTCTCACCAAAATACACATGCCCGCTCAGAGAGGCAGCAGTTTGAGTAAGGCATAATTTTTATGGGTAACTTTCTCAGCAGCTGCTGTTTGTGCTAATGATCCAGTTCTTAATCGAACCCCCAACCTCTTTCCTTGTATCTCATGGGATCAAGCCGTCCTTTTCCTTGATTGTATTTTTTAATTAAAATGGAAAGAATCTCATTTTCGAAAGATAATCCACAGCCAGCTGAAATAGTTCAGCTGCTCTGGAAAGGACCAAAATCTAACTAGAATTATTTAAGATGCTAATTAAACAGAGATGATTCTTGGAAGACTGGGTTGTTTTTATTCATCCGTTAAAAGAAAAAATAAGAGATTTTGGAGCAGCAGCCGTTCAGTTCAGTGAAAAGCAACTTGGAATGAACGTTTCCAGAAACAATTGTTGAGTGAGATTTGAGAGGATTTAATATTTGTTTTTAAAATGTCAGCTCATCTAGACTTATCGATGGATCCGTGAATAATGAAGGAGTAAAAGAAGCCAAGGCCAGTGGCTTTCTCCTAAAAATCCAGCTGATTTCCTGAGAAAAAGTGGGGTACAGATATGATAGATATGTCTGCAAGCCTCCAACACAAAAGAGAATGAATCTTAAGAAACCAGAATTTATTTTAAGTTTCTGTCATTTCAGTTTCTTGACCATGTGCTCTTCATGGGCAGGCTCAAAGCTTCTCTTGTGGAGTATGATTCTTCATCCATAAACTGCCCTGGAGCTGGAAACCCCTTCCAAGGTTAGCCCTTCAAAAAGAAGATGTCTTTAAATGGAGAATTTTCTCATAATAATGTAGCGTGTCCATCATGGCAAGTGCCATTTCTGCTGACTGCACGTATCCATGCGTTGAATTGGCAATGGCCTGGATGTGGTTGGCTACTCCTTCCAGGACGAAGGTTTTTGTTTTGTTGTCTAACCATTTCTGAAATTCTCCCACAGGGGTGTCCATAGGCTGTGATTCAAATCTGTGATCCAGATAAGCTTTTAATGTTCCTGTACACGAATGTCTATACAGGTAAATGTTGCACAACGGTGAAAGTCCTGATTTCAAAATGGCAGATGTTTCTGAACATCTAAGAAAAACTGGAGTCATCAATGCAGCCCTAGGATCTAACCATAAATATATATAAGAGTTCCAGCAGTTGGATATCAAATGCATCCAATCCTTTGCCCAATACTTCTTTTGCGGTTTCCTGTGTCTGTGCTGTATTTGGAAACTGTTTCTTTGTTAATTGATTAACAGGATTGTGCCTTTTATCTTCTTTACTTTCAAACAAGAAAGGCTTTTTTTAGCTGACCCTAATAATCCCAAATAAGCCAGAGAGATTATGCTGGGTTGGTTAATACCTTATTTGATTCATTTAAAGCCTGTTTATGTAGGGGAAAAACAAAGTGTTCTGGATTAAAAAAAACCTGAAAGATTTGATAGCGATTAAATCTGGAAAAAAAAGAAAAATCAGTGAAAATGGATGGCTTCAAGCTAATTCCTTTCTAATTTAGCCAGTACTTCTAACTGCATAGTTAAAAGTCCATTAAAATAGCAATGAAAATTATCCTTAAGGTGTGAAAACTAATAGAACATCAGTTTGACAGTGAGTAATCTGGTTGAGGTGTACATAAGAACTGAAGCAGTGTCCTGCTGCATTGGACCCTTGGCCCATCTAGTCCAGCAGTCTGTTCTCACACTGGCCACCTAACTGCACAATGAAACCCACTAGTCTCCCAGCAGATTGCCTTCAGAGGTAGTCCCTCTACCATCAAGGAAAATAGCCATTGAACCCCATACTCTATTGTTATATTGGTGCTATATTTATATATGCAAAGCACAGCTGGAGAATCTGTGGACCTGCAGTATTGTTGAAATACAGCTCCCAGAATCCCTCACCATGGTGCCTCTACACCTTCAAATCAGTGTTGACTCCTGGCAATTTCCTGGACTAGTCCCTGCAGTTTTCTTGGCAATATTTTCAGAAGTGGTTTGCCATTGCCTTCCTCTTCCTAGGGCCAAGAGGGAGTGACTGGCCCAAAGTCACCCAGTTGGCTTCCATGCCTAAAGAGGGACTAGAACACCTGGTTTCTAGCCTGGTTCCTTAACCACTATACCAATTAAGATTCACCAAGCAGTTTGGTGAATTAAAATATGTTCCATCTGATGGCAGATGAAATTGTTAGGCTGCAGACAATATATTCAGAGAGATTTCACAGCTGGACACCAGAATGCCTTCCGTCTACCATAGTTACTCTCATGGAATCCTAGACTTGGAAGGGTCCATTGCTCAGTGTATGAATTCAAATTAAAGCATCCCAGACAGATGGCTGTTTAGCTTCTGTATGGGCACCTCAAGTGACAGAGAACCCACCACCTCCCTGGATAAATGATTCCACTGTTAAACCATTGGAAACTCTCTTCCAACTGAAACCCATTAGTTCACATCCTGCACAGTGAAACCAGAAAAAAATTATCTCAACCTTCTACTTCAGTGTTTCTCAACCTTGATAACTTTAAGATGTGTAGACTTCAACTCTCAGAATTCCCCAGCCAGCCATGCTGGCTGCAGAATTCTGGGAGTTGAAGTCCACACATCGTAAAGTTGCCAAGGTTGAGAAACAGTGTTCTACTTGTTGTCCTTTCAAGTATTTGTTGGGATTCATAACCAAGATGGTCAGGGAATTCACAGTAAGCATTAATTTATGGGCAGGTTCATAAGTACAGTACAAAGTAGAGTTCCTTTATGAAGGATGTCTGTAAAAGGGAGGCCCATCTAAAGAACAATACATTCAGATGGAACAATCTTTTTATTTCACAGCTATGAAAATGTTCAAGTTAAAATATAATCCCAAGAATTATTTTTTCTCTACAGCCTGGCCTAATCTAGATGATTTTCAAATGCCACTGTTCTTTTGCCATCATATCAACTTTTCCCAGTCCTGGTCAGATTTCAAAGAGTGATAATGCTAATGGACAGAGTGCCAACCCCCTCTACATGATTTTTTTCCATGTTCTGTTGGGTTGAGAATAATAGTATGCAAGGAAGAGCATGCAACCCACCTGCAACATTTCTTGGCTTATCCATCTTCTTTTCAAGCCCTCCTTTGCCTTTTGGTTTGAAGCCAAGTTAAATGGCATCAAGGGGAAAATAAAACCCATTTTTCTCTCCTTTGCTGGCACACCAATAGCATCAGGCATTCTGCAGCTTTAGGTGTGGACAACAGAACCCCTTTTCTGGAAATCTCAGACAAGACAGTAAAGTCATGCAACTTCTTTTCTATGGCCAGAGAAAAATCAATCAAGACATGGAATACATACACATCAAACTGAAAAATAGCTACCACTTGGTCAGATGCAATGATTATTTATTTATTTGCCTATAACAAAGCAAAAAAGTGGGAGACATGAAAGGACCTAACTATATAACAAACTGCTAACACCAGAGGCATACTGTCAGGCTCTGCCTGCGATCCAGTAAAGACACAGACGCTAGCGTAGGCTTAGGTTCTGGCTTTATTGAGAAAACAGAGTGCATGCCTTTAAAAAGCTGAGAGTGAGGGGAGCGCGCCAGAACGGGATTTAAATAGCCCGCGCCGGTCAGCGCTCCACCTCACCTTATTCCAGGTGCATCCCACGAGTCCCACCGGTTTCATCCTTGTCAGGTGAGAGGTCGTTCGGCCCCCCTGTGCCCCGGGTGTCGTCTCGATCGCCTTCCTGAACGGTAATGATTCATTGCCGGGCGATCAGGCTCTTAATCCTTTGACAGCTCGGGCGCGCCTCTCTTGTTGTTTAG
The DNA here is from genome assembly GCF_035149785.1 of Candoia aspera. Taxonomy (NCBI): domain Eukaryota; kingdom Metazoa; phylum Chordata; class Lepidosauria; order Squamata; family Candoiidae; genus Candoia; species Candoia aspera. The sequence goes on along the minus strand of NC_086158.1, from coordinate 10,993,900 downwards.
TCAATTGCTTGTCGGCAACTTTGTATCACTGTCTTCCGCACCGCCGGTCTCGGTTGTTACTTAGTTTCCTGCACCTGTTGCTTTCCTTTGTGTTTCATAGTTGCCTTTGCCTTAATCCGCCAGGGACTCATTTCCCTGTATTGTCATGTGAGCCGTTGCGATGTCACAAGCATCACAACGGTGATCGTGACACATACATGCATAGGTAACTAAACTGGTTGTTAACCACCAGTTAAACCTTAATTCAATTTAACACAATGGGTAGACTCAGCCAGGGCCACAACTAGGGTCTGTGTCACCCGGGGCAAACATGGATTCCATGCCCATTTTGGCACCCCACCAGCGTGGCGCCCGGGGCACTTGCCCTGGTTGCCCCCCCCCCAGTTGCAGCCCTGGACTCAGCCATTATAATTTGCAAGCCTGTTTATGGATAACCATAATTATGGTGTTTACCAACATGCTTATCCAGGTGAAAGACATAGCACATGCATTCACACACTTGATTCTGTATGCACAGCCCTGGATTAACCATTAAGCAAAATAATCATGGGCTTAGGGCACCAAGGGAAGGGTGGCACTACAGATTCCCCCTAGCCCTTAACTCTTTCACTGTCATACTCAATTCTAGTTTTCAGCCCTTATTGAGTCTTAATGTCTTATCCGTTAATCAATGGAAGGGCCAAGGGGCGCCGTTGTTGGGCTGCTCTGAGGTCATCAGTTGGCCATAATCAGCCCTGTGTATGCATGTACATGTCTGCATGGTGAGTTGGGCAGACTTAGCCCATTTCAGTTAGTCATTCAATGTATTGTGCAAACCCAGAAAATGGGCTAGAACAATAACCAGCTTAAGCACATTGGGGGGAAGGTAGCCACTGAGTGCAACTTAGCCTGAATACAAACCCAGTACATGTGTATATGGTAGCCTTTGTGGTGTAATAGTTCGAGAGTTGTGTGTGTGAGCCTTGAGGCACACCCTCATGAGGAGAGGAAGAATCTGGGGGGGAGGGTTTGTTTACACAATGGCTGGGTTTACACACATTCTAAATAAAAACCCAACGAATTGTATTATGGGGAACAAAAGAGTATATTTCACTGACTGTGGTTTATTCAAACCATGTGCAAACAAGGCCAGTTATCTGCTGCATACTTGGGAGAGAGGATGAACATTTTCCACAGCATATGAATTACAATGACCCCAGGATGACAACTCATTTTCCTCTCTTCCTCTCCAGACAATTTCAGCAATAGCACTTCAGTTGTGGTGTAATTGCTGAAATTATGGACCAGTTGTCCCAAATTATGGACAACTGGGGCCATTTTATGATTGCTTTGGTTCCACATCTGTTATGTGTCTAGTCCGAGCACCTCCAGTTTAACACTGTGTTTTTAATTTATATTGTTTTATTCTATACTAGAATGTTGTGCTTTTGTGCCCTACCTAGAGTGTTTCTGTTATCAAGGTTGGCGGGGAGGGAGAAGAGGCTGGCTGTAGAGATATGCACTAAAAAAGGGAAGCAAATAAAATAAAAATGACGGAACGGTGCAATACGGAGCACAAGGCTGTATATTGTATAAGAGAGTCGTCCATTTGCAGGATTCAGTGCATTTTTTAAAAAGGAAAATAATAGGAGGATAAAGTAGTCTAAGCTGCAAGGCATTTTCTCAAGTTTTCACATTATACTTGCCTCGCATGTCAGGAATACAAATCATACCAATTCCATTTCTGGGGCAATGTAAAACTGATTCTATCCAGTGTTTAATATCTCTAAATTCAAATCTTTGTAGCACTGTGTCTTCTATCTAATGTTTTACTTTACCTAAAAAGGAATTTTTCAGAGCTGCTGTTAAACTGTACACAAAGTTATATATCACACTCTTCTCTTTCAGGGTAAGCAATCTTATGCAAAGCTCAGAAAAGAATAATACTAATCGAAAGCCGAAGAAATTAGGGATGAGGCAAGAAAAGGGAAAATAAATCTAATTTATACCAACACAATTCACTACACCTCTCCAAATGTTTCTATTCTTGCAAATCATCCTTGCTTTTACCAAGCCTTTATGCCACTTCATATCTTTCCTTCTGATTTTAAGTACCTGTTTTTGGAGGCTCTTATCAAAGTCCAACCACCACTTTCTCAGTCTTCACCTTCCTCTTGAACCATTGACTTTACACTGATATATTTGTTTTGCAGTTTGGTCCTCGTTCATTCTCTCTACGTGATCAAACCAGCTGGACATAAGTTCTTTCATACTTGTATTCAGTCCACATTCATTTAGTACCTGCTCACGCTGGACCCTATTTCTTCTTGTTTTCTCACAAAGGCTTAAGTATCACATTCTCACTGCTTTAAACTTACTAAGTTTCTCTTGATATTCTCAACTCTCATTTCTGTTTAACAAACTGACAAGAATCACACTTTTGTGATTGGTTAGTTGGTTGGTTGGTTATGTGCAGCCAATAGACAGAACTACTGCAGGACCTGATCCTTTGGGTCTTCCAATGGTCCATCCACCTTGCTACTGGTTGTCTCCTTCTTCTTCCTTCCACCTTCCCAGCATTATGGCTTTCTCAAGGGAGCTGTATATTTGCTTCATGTGTCCAAAATATGATAATTTGAGCCTGGTCATTTGTGCTTTGAGTGAGAATTCTGGACTGATTTGTTTGATGATCCATTTGTTTGTTATCTTAGCAATCCATGGGATTTGCTATGTGTTCCAGCAAAACTTCATCAGTGCAATGACCATCTGCAGCAGATCTTTCCAAGCCTGGAGAACCCCAAAGAAAGTACAGGTAGTCCTCGCTTAATGACAGTAATTGGGACTGGCAACTCCGCTAAGCGACACAGTTGTAAAGTGCAATATCACGTGACTGCTCCAACTTACGATGGCAGTTGCAGCAGTTCCAGTTACCGTTGTTAAGCGAATCCCACACAGTTGTTAGGGGCGACATCACATGACTGCCATTTGTGACCTCCTGCTGGCTTCCCCACTGACTTTGCTTGTCAGAAGCTGGCAGTGAAGGTCGCAAATGGTGATCACATGACCAAGGGATGCTGTGACCATCATAATTGCGAGCTGGTTGCCAAGTGCCTAAATCATGATCACGTGACCACGGGATGCTGCAATGGCCACAACTACAAGGACTGGTTGTAAGTCTCCTCGTTCAGTGCCGTTGTAACTTCGAACGGTTGCTGAACAAGTGGTTGTTAAATGAGGGCTATGGGAAATTCTGGCTGGGGAATTCTGGGAGTTGAAGTCCACACATCTTCAAGCTGCCAAGGTTGAGACACTGCTCTAAATGCTTCTTCAACCATCCCATCACTTTAGTTTTAGTCCAAATTATTTCATCACTTTTATTTTTAATGCCACTGAATCTTAATCTGTGACAGCCAAATAAAATGTTGCATCCTGAGATCAGCATGTCAATAGGATATTTCAAACAACTGAGACTGGTCAAGGCTTAGGAGAATTGCCTTGTTGTTGCTGTCCTCTGTTTCTGCTGGAGATGGTTGCCACATTCTGCCCAGTGGTACAGCAGATTCTGGCGTTAAACAAAAGTCTGGTGTGTTTTTCCACATACTTCTCACCCCAAGCCTTTGCTGCACATCCACATTTAAATAAATACATATAAAAGACAAAAATAAATTGGATCTATCCATCAGTTTGAGTCATCACATCACCAGTGTGATGCCTGCATCCATTCTGGAATTGAATCCCCCTGAGAAACATTCTAAAATCTGGACTCAACCTAGTGGGGTAAAGCTCTGCTAATGACTTGGCAGGATAATGTAGCTTGGTTTAACAGGTGGCAAATTCCAAAGGGGGAATTTGTCCTTGTAAAACACCTTCAAGCTTGCTTTTTCTGCTGCAAAAGATGAACGATTTTATGGTGGAACAAGATTTGATGGGTAATTCCTATACTGCTTTGGACCATATTCATAACCCATTCCAATCCAGATGGACTCTGTGTGGCAAATAAAAAGAAAATCAAAAAATAATATTAAAAATATAAAAGTAACGTAAAAGCTATCAAACTTTCTATCATAGATGTCCACATTCAACTTGCAATGCTCAAAGGAGCATTGCAAGAGTACCAACTTAACTTGCTTGTGGCAAGCAGGAATGGTTAGGAACAGACCCATCTCCAAGGAAAAGGCATTCCATTGATTATCCACATCTTTCTATAAAGGTTACTGTGGCATATGGGTTTTAGTGGCCTGGCATGGCTGCTGTTCTTCTGGCATGAGCCAACATATGGAGTGAGTAACAGGGGAGAAGCAGCTCACTTTTGGCCTTGAAGGGCAGCTGCACCATCATGAGGGCTGATGAGCTGACCTGGCTGCTAGCTTGTGTGGGAGGTGTGGCTGGTGAGGAACGATTTTGAGACAGCAGTCCCATTGGTCCAGCCTGGTATTGTTGTTGGAGACTACAGCCCTGGGGGGACACCCACCTCCTCAGCTGCTGGGGAACATGCTCCCAGTCTAACCTAAAAATTGGAAAGGGGATGACTGTTCACGGAGTGAACGGAGTGGCTGGTTAGAAAAGTTGGAGAGAGAACGTAAGTGTGCTGAGCAGTTGCTGGTTTCTTTTCAGGAAGGGAAAAGAAAGGTGCAGGGGTGGCTTCCCTGGAAGAAAGGAATACCCAGAGGGATGAGATCTCCACCCAAGATCCAAGAACTGGAAGGAGGGACCCACTTGCTGCAGGAGGCAGCTTCACCCAAGACCCAAGAGGGGAAGAAAGGGGTCAGCTGTTGGTGGAGAAGCCCTGGTCCCTGGGGAAGGACTGGGCAGAAGACCCTGGGGGAGGTTCTTTCCCCAACAGAGAAGCAATAGATGTTTGGCTGAGCAGTTCCAGGAGGAGGTCAAGCCATGCTGAGCACCCTCCATCCCATTCCTTTCTTTTCACTTTCTCTCTTGTCAAGCCCAAAAACAGGAGAGGAAGGTGGACAGGAAGGGGTGGAAGCAGGAGAGACAGAGGAGGATAGTATCTGGTGGGGAGACTTAGGACAAAACCTGACACTGGGTGAACACCAGTCGTGTGTTGTATGCCGCTATTGCAAACAGCTGATATAAATAATGTCACTGTATATCAGTGTTTCTCAACCTCAGTGGTTTTAAGCCATGTGGACCTCAACTCCCAGAATTCCCCAGCCAGCCATGCTGGCTGGGATATTCTAAAAGTTGAAGTCCACACGGCTTAAAGCCGCTGAGGTTGAGAAATACTGCTGTATATAGTAAACAGCATAAAAGCCCCCACTGTCCTGTTTTCCTGTGTCAGTTGCCCCCCTTACAATGCAATACACCCCCAGTTTGAAAAAGAATCCCCTCATACTGTGGTAGTTACTTTACTGCACTCCTGAGATCTGCATTATTTACAATACTTCAGCAATTTTCTAGGCTAGAATTTTAAATTTTACTGCTGCTCCTCATTCACAGTTGCTTATGTTGAAATATTTTTAAGATTAATTGGGATGAACCTTGCTTACTTCCCCTTAGGCTCTAATATATCAACACAAGTATGTCAAGAGTAGGGTTTGATGATTTTCACTGATTATATTAAATATTTGGGGCTTTCTATTCCAAAAAATATTTTTTTTTAAATATGTAGAAATAGATACCTTTGCAAAAGATTGATCTGGATGTGAATAGATGGATTAAAATTCCATTAAATTTGTGGGCTAAAGTTAATGCTATTAAAATGAATGCTATTCCTTGCTTGATTTATGTCTTGAGAGGCATAATAAATAAATACTTTCTTCAGATTGATAAGTTATTTAGGAGATTTATTTGGGAAAATAGAGCACCAAGGATTTCATTAGTCAAACTGAGATTACCACTTGGTGGTGGTGGTTTTAGTTTATTGGACTTATCATTTTATCATTGGACTTATATTTTATCAGCAACAATTTAAAATAGAAAATCATCCTCTGTGGGCCTTGTTAAAAATTATTATTTATTCCCATTATGGTCATGGCAAGTTCTTGGATCAACAAACAGTAGAAAAGATGCTCTATTTCCAGGAATGTGGGCTGCAAGAAATCGTTGGGCTTTATTGGGGGGTAGACTGGATTTTGAAATTGAGACTCATGAATATTTAACTCTTTGGAAGAATTCTACACCAAAAATAAAATGTTTAATTGGAAAGTATGAGCAGAAGCTGGGATTTATTATATAATGATTACTTTAAGGAGAGAGAGAGAGAGAGAGAGAAAAGATATAATATGGGCCAGAAACTTTTGCAACTTCAAAGGAATTGGAGGTGTTTATCTGATGGAACTACAGTCAAACTTAAATCCACAACATACCTTTCACCTGAAGTTAAAGATCTTTTTTAACATGGATACTGCAGATAGTCCTTGCTTACTGCCTTGTTTAGCGACCATTCAAAGTTAACGACAGTTGAAAAAAAACAGGTTTGCGACCAATCCTTGCATTTACGGCCATTGCAGTATACCACAATCGCACAATCGCCATTGGCAAGATTCACAACCAGCTTCCAAGAAGCAGAATTAATGGAGAACACAAAAGTGAAATTGAAAGTCGTCATGTGATGTCTCGCTTAACAACCACGGCGGTTTGCTTAACGACACAAGCAGAACTGACATCTTAAGTCTGGCGCTGTTACATGATTTCTCACTTAGGAACTGTATCGCTTAGTGACAGAGTTGCGGATCCCTATTGTAGTTGGTAAGCCAGGACTACTTGTAACAGGATTTATCATGAATGCCACATCCATGGTTACAAGTCCTTAAAAGGGGATTTGAAACTAAAATTGATGCATCAAAAATGCATTTGAAAGGATGGGCATCAAATTTTCTTTGTTGGAGATGCAAAAAATTTGAGGGATCACTGACTCATATGATCTGATCTTACGAAGTGTTGGTTATCTTTTTGGAATAACAACTTAATGTACATAAGTAGATTTATGGGGATATTCCTAAATGTTAAACAAGTTTTGTGATGATGAACTATATCCCAAAACTTTGGAATCTGTTGTGGAGGAATTATGGTTGTACTGAGCATGGGGGTTGCTTAAAGAATTATTTTTATATTATTAAGGACTGGCTTCTGAAAATGTTTAATTCATCCATTTTGGAAAAGTCATTATTTTCAAATAATCAGAAAATGAAGCAATATGTTCTTGTTTGGTATAGATTTTATGATCTATACAACAATAGAGTAGTTATCTTAGGTATTTTTAAATTCTATTTGATATCAAGATACTATTATAAGGTATTGAGAAGACAGGACAGCCTGGAGAAGATGCTGATGCTAGGGAGAGTGGAGGGCAAAAGGAAGAGGGGCCGACCAAGGGCAAGGTGGGTGGATGATATTCTAGAGGTGACGGACTCGTCCCTGGGGGAGCTGGGGGTGTTGACGACCGACAGGAAGCTCTGGCGTGGGCTGGTCCATGAAGTCATGAGGAGTCGGAAGCGACTAAACGAATAAACAACACATTCCCCAAGGTAGTAAGGCAGGATACAAATCAAATCAATCTGTAATAAATGAATGAATATATGCATTGCCAGTCCATCCTCCAGGAAATAAAGCCAGACTGCTCACTTGAGGGAATGATATTAAAGGCAAAACTGAAATACTTTGGCCACATAATGAGAAGACAGGACACCCTGGAGAAGATGCTGATGCTAGGGAGAGTGGAGGGCAAAAGGAAGAGGGGCCAACCAAGGGCAAGGTGGATGGATGATATTCTAGAGGTGACGGACTTGTCCCTGGGGGAGCTGGGGGTGGCGACGACCAAGAGGAAGCTCTGGCGTGGGCTGGTCCATGAAGTCACAAAGAGTCGGAAGCGACTAAATGAATAAACAACAAGAATTATAAGGTATCTTTTGTAAATCAGTGGTTTCTATATTATATACTGTATATGTATTTACGTGTATATACAGTACACACACACACACACACACAAAGTATATATGATATTTTGTATTGGTACTTCTAAATTTTTTCTGGTTTTTTAATTTTGGGGTTTTTTTCTTTTCTTTTTTATTCCTTGGTTCTGTTTTAGGTTTTTTTTTAATTTTTGTACTTTTTTTTTCTAATGTTGCCATATAAAATAAAATTGGAAGAAAAAATGTTGAAATAATTTAATTTGAGGGGGGAGACAAAGCTACCTAGGTCACATTTTCACCCTTAAAAGGTGACATATAAATAAATTAGATGACTGAGCAGTGACACATCCAGTCGTGAGCTGCCACTTGGAAAAAAAGCCATCTGTAATGTCATCCCATGTATCATCTTGCCAAATGTATGGAGAATTTTACGCTCTAGAAAGAGAGGCTGCAGACTCTGAAAGAAGAGATCAGCCAGTGTCCAATGCAATCCAAAAATCCTTCAAATAGAGCAGATTTTGCATAGGATGAGCACTTTAGGCTGGGTGACAGTTGGCTTAACTAAGACTTATTGAATAAACCACAATTGGTTGAAATCACACAATATGGCAAAAGAAAATAAGCTACTTAATGGATTTGTTTTATTTTTATTTTATTTATTTTATATCCCGCCTTTATCATTTTTATAAATAACTCAAGGTGGTGAACATACCAAATACTCCTTCTTCCTCCTATTTTCCCCACAACAACAACCCTGTGAGGTGAGTTGGGCTGAGAGAGAGTGACTGGCCCAAGGTCACCCAGCCGGCTTTCATGCCTAAGGCAGGACTAGAACTCCCAGTCTCCTGGTTTCTAGCCCAGCACCTTAACCACTAGACCAAACTGGCTCTTAGCATGTTATGCATATTCAGCTTTCAGATTTGCTCAAACAGGGTCTCTTGTTTATATTACAGTGACCAGTTCTATCATAACTGAGGTCATATCTGACCATGTTTACTCTAAGAAGACTTCTGCCAGCCCTGCCCGTCAGAAGGCTTTGCAGTCCTTCCCATACAACATTCATCACTTGCCAACTCTAACATGAAGAGGGAAGATGCATGAGTGAATCAAAGATTATTAAAGGCAAAACTTCCATACAGTTGCATTTCGAGTTAAACACAGGACTTCTTGATACTTGACATATGCAGCTAAGAACCAACAACTCTTGTGCATGTGTGAAGAAGACCCACACCCCAGAGTGTACAACCTACATCCTCAGGGTCATATGCAGACTCTCCAAGATCTCCCTCTTCCAAAAAGTACAGTTTTTAGTGTGACAGCATTCTGACAAACTTGGGAGTCATTAAGTGCTCTTCAGTGATTTAAATTAACATTAAAGCAAATGCCCCGTCCACTTACTGAAGGATTTCACCAAACAGGGCATCCTGGTTCTCCACTCTTGCCCCAGACAACCAAAGGAAGTTGTTCTCTGGAGAAGGAGGGAACTGATGACTGTTGAAATGCATGTAACTTGTGACGCATTTTAGCACAACACAACATTTAATATTCAGCACAATCAAAACAGTACATTTTATTAGAAAGCTGTGCAAAGTCTGTTAATGCTGCATATTGATCTTGTAAGTGGCTTTGCGGGACTCAGATTCCACAGTGTATCACTAGACATAAAAACTGAAATTGCTATTTTTAAGACTGAAGAGGAAAGAAAGAAATAAAAGGCCTAAAGCCAAGTTTTTGGCGTTAAGAACCAAAAAACAGAGACAGTAGATCCTCAAGACTATAAAAAAATAAATGGCAACTGCAAATGCTATTATTTCCTAAAGTTCTGTGTGATATCTCACAGTTTACAAAATGAAGGATGTCTTCCAACACCAAACTGAACCCAGCAATATATTTTACACCTTTAAATTGGAGTGATTTCCAACAAAAACTTAAATATACAGATCTCTTCCCTCTCCTTTTGGTATTAATGGAAGTATTTGCGAGGGCATCCTTATATTGCACAACCCAATAAGGGTATTAAGCCACGGGCATCTCTGTGGAGTTAGTATAAAGAAACTTTGGAGCATTCACACATTTCTTAAAGCAGAAAATTTCCCCTTTTCTGTGAATAACAATTAAACAGTGGCTGCGTTCTAACATCACATTAAAAAACCATATTTAAACCAAATATGGTTTAAATATTGATTCAGTCCTAACAGTTGAGTTTATACCTAGTGCTAAGCCAAAATCATGGTTTACAAATCACCGTGGCTGGATTCACATATTACACTAAGCCAGCAGTCCTCAAAGTTTGCAGTACCATGACGTCTCAAACAATTTGTGAGTTTTCTCCCCCACCCCAAACCCCAAGAAAACTAATGTTTTCTTTGGTGCTAGAGTTAGCCAAGAAATAAATCTATGACTTTGATAATTACATTTTAATCTAGGTGCCAAAATAGCCAGCTGGGACTAAGCCCAGGACAAGCTTTTACAGCACTGCTACTCTGCCTGTGCAAGGCTGATCAAGTTTTTTTTTAAGTTGTGGCTCTCTTCTATGTAGTTTAAGACCCTCCACCCGAGAAGGTTCTGAGTTTAAGAACTGCTGCACTAAGCCAAAATCAAATAAACCACATTATCTGGACTTTTATGATGCTAACTTCCAAAGGCTCTAAGCAGCTCACAGAATGCCAAATGTAGGGTCAAGACATCACAGCACTCTAATCAGCATCTAGTAATAGTGCCATCCTTGGCAGTAGGCTAAAAATTCTACATCCCCCAAAACATAGCCTGATATGTGAATCTGACACGTCTTCTTACTGAAATTAAATGCTTTCAGAGTTAACTTGCAACCTTCTTTAAGCCAGAATGTGAAACTGGGAACTCAACCAAAATTCAGATCCTTGGTTAAAATGTATACTGGTTAGCCTGAGTTTTCGATTGACATGGAAACCAAAAATATGGCTGCTAATATTTTTCAGCCATTGTAGGAGCTTTTTGAGCTAACAGACAAAGTGGAATAAATAAAGAACATGCTCAGTTGGAATTCAGAGAGCTGAGAGATAGATAGGAACTCCCGAGAATAGATTCCACCTGATCAGTTCTCAGAAAGAATTTCATCAGCACTGGCCATCTCCTGCACTGAAGTGAGCAGCTACATGAACAATAGCATGCTTGCTTTATTTTACTGAATAATTTTTTTAAAAATGTTTACGCTGACCACTCCCACTTGAGGCTTCAGACAGCTTACAGATGTTTCTGACAATGCAAATTTTTAGTATCTAATTGGTAAAGACAGGACGTAGACTAGACCAGCAGCTCAATTTGAGAGCTCCAATAAATGTTAATCTTCTTTCTCTGCCTTCATTAATTACTCCTTATCTTTTGTACTTCCTCCTGGGAATTATCTTTACTTTGAGGAAGGTTGGTTATTTTATTTTATTTTAATTTATTTTATTGCTTCTTTAAAAAAGGGTATCTTAATTTATCTCAACTAACAGGGTAATTGCCAGAAGCCAGCATGGATTCATTAAAAACAGATCATGCTAGACAAATCATATTGCTTTGACAGTGTGACTAGATTAGTGGACCAAGGGATTGCTGTGGATATAGTGTCCTTAGCCTCTTTAGTAAGGAATCTGATAAAGTGGACCATAGCCTCCTTCTTAATAAATTGGAACAAGGTGGGATGGCTGATCCCACTACCAGATAGATCTGCAGTTGGCAGAACAAATGTAGCCCTCTTGTGGTCCTTAATGGGTCTACGTTCACATGGAGGGAGGTATACAGGGGGGTACCTCAGGGTTCCTGGTCCCAATATTCTTCAACATCTTCATAAATGGCTTAGATGAGGAATGGATGCTCATAAGGAGGGGGAGGATTGTTAACACCCCAGACGAAACGTTCAAGATTCAGAAGGACCTTGATAGATTTGAACACTGGGCTCTAGCCATCAAAACACTATTAAATGGTGAGAAATGTGAGGTTCTGCACTTAGGTAGGAAAAAGCAGACTCTTGGGTACAAGGTAGGCAATACCTGGCTTTGCAGTAGTACATTTGAGAAGGATCTTGGTATCCTGGTAGTCAATTGATTAAGCATGAACCAGCAGTGTGCCTCAGCTGCCAAAAGAGCCAATACAGTTTGGGTTGCATCAACAGAGGTATAGCACCAAGATCATGGGAAGTGATTATTACCACTTTATGTTGCACTGGCTAAATCACACCTGGAATACTGTGTCTGTTTCTGGTCACCACAATACAAAAGGATGCTGAGGAACTGGAAAGAGTGCAGAGAGGATTAATGAAGATTGTGAGGGGTCTGGAGACTAAATCCTATGAAAAACAGTTAAAGGAACTTGGTATGTCTAGCCTAAAAAAGAGAAGGCTAAGGGGAGACATGATAGCAGGCTCCAATACATGAAGAGATGTCACATGGGAGAGGAGGTGGCATTATTCTCCATAGCACCCAAGGGAAAGACAAGAACCAACAGGTGGAAGCTTTACAGAGAGAGATCCAAACTTGAAATAAGGAGGAATTTCCTGACTGTGAGAGCTATTAAGCAGTGGAACAGCCTGCGTCCTGAAGTGGTGGGTGCTCCATCACTGGAAGTTTTCAAGAGAAAATTGGAAAGTGACTCTTCTGAGAGGTATGAGGTCCTGTTCTGGGTAGGGCGTTGCACAAGAAGACCTCCAAGGTCTCTTCTAAGCCTACAATTCTATGAATTTGGAGCAACAGCAATAGCCTGGGGAAAAGAAGGAAGTGTCACAAAATGACTTTTTTACCCGTATTTTTATATTTATTTATTAAGAGTAATTTTATATTTATATATGGTATTTATACTGTATGGTGGTTGTTTTAATCGATCATTTTGTTGCAAACCACCCAGAGTCCCCCAGTGGGAGGAGATGGGTGGGGACAAATTAAATAAATAAATAAAATGAACTCAGGAAGGATGGTCCCTTCAAAGCTCTCAAAACAACCAAAAATTATTGACTGCTTAGCACTCAAGAATGAGACTCTGTAAGTAAAAGTAATGCAAGTCCAATTTATATGTTGAACCAACATGATGCTTTAGAATGGGACTTACGAACAGAGATTGAGAAAAAGGTCATTCTTAGAAATCTCTCTTCCTCCTTTTGGAAAGAATCAGATAATCAGAAATATTTTACAACTGAGCTCTTTACAACTGCTGTCATTAACACGCACTTCCACCCCCCCACAGCAATTCCAACTTCTGCAAAAGAGGTTCATGATGAACATTTTACAAATGAGAGTGCCTCAGATTTTATATCTAGGCACTACCTTTTAACAGCAGCAAGTAATTTTCATTTTTTTTAATCTTTAACAACAATAAATAGCAAATAAGGGCTTCTTTAAAAGAAACTGTTGAGGCTCTTACACTAAATCAAGTAGTTAAATTAACAATGATTATGGAAGCACAAATACTATATTAAGAGGGAGTTATCAGTACTCAGTTGGGAGATACATTTAAATTCCAGTTTCAATTCTTCTCTCACCAAAAGAAAGAATATATCAGTGACAGAATCTTTATTATTGTGCGGTGGAGAAAGGGAGAAGATAATGAAGAATCACCAGACTTTTCAAATTAAACATGGTATTCCTGAAAGCCTTAATGGACCTGGCTATTCTCCTGGGCCTTGTGTTAGAGTGTCAGGGCCCCTGTCAGATTTATTTGGGGTGGATGGGTGTTGTTAGCCAGACTTGCCATCAAGCTCCTGTTCTCTTTTATAGTTTCATTATATTGTACTTTCTATTTTGGAATCAGGAGGTGCTTAAATTGAATAATTTAAATTAAATTTAGATTAACCAGGTCTCTCTACAGGTATTAACAAGGTTAATAAGGATTGTTGGAGCACTCAAAGGGCCCTACCTTTAAGGCAGCTCCTACAAAGGGCAATGCCATCTGATTGATCTTTTGGCAGCTGAACGGTTACCTAATGAAGTAAGAGCTAAGCAAGTTCTACTGACATTCAAACATTCTATAATTTGTGGTCAGCTACTCAAAATGAAGGGACGCAGTGGCGCTGTGGGTTAAACCACTGAGCTGCTGAGCTTGCCGATCGGAAGGTCGGCGGTTCGAATCCACGTGACGGGGTGAGCTCCCATTGCTAGTCCCAGCTCCTGCCAACCTAGCAGTTCGAAAACATGCCAATGTGAGATTAATAGGTACCGCTTCGGCGGGCAGGTAATGGCATTCCGTGTAGTCATGCCGGCCACATGACCACGGAAGTGTCTACGGACAAATGCCAGCTCTTTGGCTTTGAAATGGAGATGACCACCGCCTAGAGTCGGACATGACTGGACTTAATGTCAAGGGAAGCCTTTACCTTTACTACTCAAAATGAAAACATTATTGACTTCTGAATCACCTTTGCGTATATGATGCAATAGCAAAACAGGCTTGCTTTTCAACTTATCAAATCAAGCAGTGGAAACAAAATGCTGGTTGCAAATAACCTTGAGGACACAGGGTCAGTCCTGCCTTTGACAAAGAGTAGTTTAATCAGCATCCCAAGAAATAGAAATTCTTAACACTTAAAAAGACCAGGATGGATGCAAGGATTCTATCTTTGGAAGAATGGCTAACTAAATTATGGGAGTCAGCCTCCATGTTTAGAATAACACTGTATTTGAAATGTAAATCCAATATAGAGTTTAATTCTTATTGGAAAACATTTTTGGACTACAATCTTATACATGGAATCATGCCACATCCAAAATGTGGGTTTTAGAGGTCATATCCTATTGTGATATTTGTAATCTTTTTTTAAAAAATAACTTGAACTCAGTTAACCAAACAGTGAGCTTAAAGTTCAATGGGGACACATGGATTTTGATTAGGAAATGGATATGAAATATTTTACAGTATTTTTAGCACTTCTAATGATGTATTAGACTATGTTAGCTATATATTTCAGATCAGTTGCTTATCTGCCTGTATTTCACTACCTATATCATCTATTTCTTTCAAATATATATAATAATAAAATGGGGAAAAAAGACCTGGGTGACATTAGATGTTTTGAGCCCTTCCCTAATTATACGAGGCAGGGCCCGGTCTCAGTTTCTGCAGCACGTTCCCTAGTTTAGGTCCCATCTATCCCAATACTTCCAAAGGTGTCCCTTGAAAAAAATGCAGGGTGGCTTGTACAAGCATCCTGCAAAAGATACTACTTCTGTTCTGGAGATTAACTAAGGACAAGACGAAGGGGACCTACAAAGGGGAGGTTAGGAAAGATCCATGTAATATTCGTTCATTTTATAACACATTTTGATTTCATTTCAGTGCAGGAGACATGGTTGAGAGAGAACTAAAGCTGGATGAATATTACACAATCACGTAGGAAACAACTGCTTCCCCATTTGGAGGTTCCCCAAGTGGGTATATTACTTTCCACCAAACCAAAAGTACATTAGGTTAAGCTTGACACATTAAGTCCTAGTTAGGCTTAAGAACTGATCCTTTTTGTTGACATAGTCTCACTGTAAAAAAAAAAGAAAAGGCAAGATCTAGATTATATGCCTGATCTGGTCACCAACTCTGCAGAAACATTGGTCATCTTAGGAGGAGATTTTAACTCAAGATTAGGTCCTAACAATTTCACCCTTTATTTCAAATACCATAACTATCCTCCAGAAAATCACCCACTGCCACCATTAGACCAGCTGTTTTGGTTTGTGAACCATAGTTTTTGGCTTAGGGTGATATATGAACCCAGCTGTGAGTTATTAATAAATCATGGCTTAGTGTGATGCATGAACCAGGTCAGATAGACCCCTGAGAAAATGGCAATGTTGCAATAAAGATTATGCTCCAATTTTCTACAAAGGCAAAGCTACAGATCCTAAGTGGCATCGTAGCCATAAACAAAGATTGATGTTATCACATAGTATTTGTTTGGCGATTCAGTTCCAATGACTGAACTTCCATGTACCCTGCAGGGATCATTAAAGGACGAAGCATATACATGGAAAGGTCAAAAGAAAAAACACATTTGCAGAAACATAATAAATAACTTTTTAAAAAGTAATGATATGGATGTCTTCAAAGTTAACAAAGCAAACAAACAAACAAAAAATAAAACCCATCAGATAACACCTTAAATATTTGTGAGCTTATTAATGGTCAGCATGATCAAAATAAATACAAAAATATACAGATTAGTAGCAGCACACGTACAAAAAAATCAGTCTACTGGCCAGTGAGACTTGATAAATATTTCATTTCCTCTGTTCCCCCTTTCCAATGATCACCTCTTAGGATCTATAATCATTCATCCAGGTCTACAAAGTTCCAAACATGCTGAAGAGTTATGCCCAAAAGATATCAATCCTTTACCTTCAAGAGCTAATGTGCCCTTCATAACCCACTTGTATTTTTGAGTAGATACGTACTGTGAAAGCATCAGCCGAGTTTTAGGACAAAAAATAATCAGGCACTCCTCCATCTCCACTGCTGTCTTAAGTATCTCAGTTTTTTATTTCTTTGCATGGAGATGTTCTTTTATCTTTAAATCTAGTCTGTTCTCCCAAGTTATAATCTATAACAATAGGATTAAGCCTAGCAAACCTTCTTAGTGCCTTCAGAAGTGCTGAGCTTATGACTCCTGTATGTGGTTGTGGAATTATGGGAATTGAAGTCCAACACATCTGGACAGCACGGGGTTGGAGTGGAGAGCTTCAGCACCTACCTCTAAAGACTAAGACTAGGAGAACTGGAAAAGCAACGTTCCCAAAGCTTAAAACTTAGAAGGTTACAAATGAAAAGTTAAAACCCAAAAAAGACACCCATGAGGAAGAGGGGTTAGCATCACATTGGTGTTGTGGTGGAATGCTGCATTGTTGTCACTTGAACAGGCACCCAACCATGAGAGCATATAAAAAAGAGAACACCAATTCCTCTAACGGTTGGGATTGCAAGGAAATAGGATACTTGCATGGCATGCCCAAGGTAGACGTTGGTGGCCATCTACCTTGGCCACATGCCCAGACTAGAAGAGATACTTCCAATGAGAACAGCTTCACCTGATTTGGGCTAGAGGTTCACAAACAAAGCATGCATGTCATGCATGGTACCCATGCGTTTGTCTAGGAAGTGCTTTACAGGAAGCAGTTGCTTCGGAAAGCAGGATTCTGGAGATTTGGGGGGCTTCTGTCCTCCATCTCTAGATCTAACTGAAACAATAGAGTACAAACAAACATAAATCATTTTGAGATTTTTTTTTTTCCAGATTAAGAATTAGATTAGATTTGGGGGGGGGATGGAACGTGTTAAAAAAATCAAGTGATGATAGAAACTACAAGGAGAGGAAAAGACCCCAGATTTTACAAAATAATTTGAGAACAGCCATTTATATTCCACTCAAAGTATGCAAGTGAGTACCATTTTAGAGCAGTGTTTCTCAACCGTGGCTACTTTCAGAGGTGTGGACTTCAAGTAGAATTGAAGTCCACACCTCTGAAAGTTGCCAAGGCTGAGAAACACTGTCTTAGAGGCAATTCCAACAGATCTTGGAATCATGTGCTACCAAGAGCAAAGCCCCAAATTCAGGAAAGGAAATTCTCTCATTCAGTCTAATGTACTGCACCAGGCATGCTTGATTTTGGCTTTAAACACAGCATTGGAGCTGCCCCCCAAAATAATAACAAATGATTCCCACCAACTTTGCAGGAAGCCTCAGCAACCTGAATATGCAGAGGAACCAGCTGCTGTTGAATTGAAGCCTGAAGTCTTTCTGAGTACATATGCATGTCTTGAAAATGATTTGGAGGAAGTGCTTCAGACCTCACCTGGGCACAGCATCTCTTTGCTATTTATTAAAGCAACACGTCTTTTTCCTGGCTTCCGGGTGAGCCTAAAAAAACAGATAGTGCTGCTTTAAGAATTTTAGATTCCAAGACTATCTTTCTCAAGCGGTCTGTCGGTACACTACATTTTTCCCTATGCCCTGCTCACTTTTTTACAGCAGCTCAATCCCATTGGTTCATTGTACCCAGTTCTTGTAATTCTGACCAGCAACAGAGGTCTTTCCTATCTCTGCTCTCCCAAACCATTGTACAACTGGAGATTGCAGGACTTAACCAGCGGGGGCTTTGCAGGTGCAATAGGAGCTCCGTCACAGAGCGCTGACTTTTCCTCAGACTTGTGACCCCTTACCCTGAACTTTTGCCATTTGTTCCACCACGTTGCCATATGGAAAAGTGGCACAATGCGGAGTGAAAAAGAGAGATGTACCCTGCACTACCTTCTCAAGCACAAAGCTCACTCATGCAAGGGGGAGGGCAGGGGACCAGGTAAAAGGGGCAGGTTCTCCTCTGAAGGCAGCTAATGGACCAAATAGATCCACACCCCATATCCCGTAGCACGTATTCCTGCCAATTGGGAGTGACACCGTTTTTCTTGTCTTTTGCTTAAATTCATTTACTTCACTGTTAGGTTTGCAAGTTCTCAGAAGCGTGGAGAGAGCTGGGGAGCAGGCCTCCTAAGGCACAGAGCACAGAGGCAGGGCACATGGCAGGCAGCAAGCAAGCAGAAGCTGCTCCCTACAGAGGGGAAGTCAGAAAAGAGCGGCTGTCGGAGACCAAGTCTCATTGGACGTAGCCGAGGTTCTCCATCTCGTTCTTATACCGCTGTTCGGAGACTTTGCCCTTGTGCTGCTTGCTCTCCAAATGCTGCCGGAACTCCACCTCCTCGCTGGCCCCGGCATTGCACATGGAACAGTAGAACTGGCCGCTGGGGGTGACGCACATGGCGAGGTCACGAGGTATCCGCTGACGGGAGCGTGGGTTGAAATAAGGGCCTAGAAGAAAGCAAGCAAGACATTTTTGGATACAGCCAATCATGGAAGAGTTTTCCGAGTTGCTGACACCAGCCAGAACTCAGCTGCTCCCACCTCCCAAAGCATGTCAACAACTCATGAGAACCGGTACTTTTTCTGGTGACAACAGAAGACCTGCATATTTCTTGCTTATTAAGAAGACCTGAGCTGCAGCACTAAAAGTGGATTTGGGAGGAGGAGGAGTTGAACAACATGAAAGCCTTGTGTGGAAGAGCTTGAGTTCCTCAGATGCTTCAGGGTATAGGACAGGTGGACCCTTTGATACTCAGTTCTGCACTTTTTAAAAAGGCAAGGGACTAGGGCTGAAACTTGGGGGCTTTCTTGGCTTGGAGGTGAGAGAAAGCTCTGCTTTTTATTCTAGTTAAGCGAAATAAAATCCCACCAAATTGTTGTGGTTGGCTTAGGAGAGTCTTGAAGGACACAAAAGGCTCTTTATCCAGGTTGCAAGGTGCCCACGCTCAACTCAGTTGTATCCTGTCCTGATTATTCATCCCTCCCTGTGTTGAGCCAGGAGATCAAGGCCAGTAGAATTTTCTGGACAATCATGGAGCCTTTTGTTTATTTTACATAGTAGGTATCCTTCATTTTGGTCCTAGAGCAACCTCTTCAGCAGAGGCTCCAAATGTGCAGAAATCTCTACTAGGACTCACGGGTGGAGAGAACAGTGAAGGAAGATCTGAAACTGAGGGACCAGGAGATAAACATGAAGACAGCACTAATCTATGCTATCCTGTCCTCCATGTAGTTCAAGCATGATGCCCTGAAGGATCATCACCCTTCAAGATAATCAGAACTCCCATCCACATGTATCTGGCTGCTACAGAATGTGATCTTGAGTGTATGGATCAATGAGAGACAAGAAAAGAAAGGTGGGGGGAGGGGGGAAGACACCGCATTCAGATACTCATGGAGTAGGATGCACTGCTGTGCAGGAGTGACTTTGGGAGAAAGGAGGAAGAACCACAGACTGGACAACTGGCATGTAAAAAGTATCTCAGTCCACAGAAGGAGGCATGAGAAGCATTTCAGAAGGGACCCTCCCTAGTTTTCTGGAGAGTAAAAGAGGAGGAGGGGAGAAATACTGTTAGACTTGCAAGATTCTGTTAATGTAACCTTACAATAAAGACAGAGCTAGTATTTCTGGGTGTGCTTCTTGTCTGGACTACCTCAAAGGACTAACATAGACTTTTTCAGATTATATTAGCAAAAGAACAGAACTAGGCTGTCTGGGAAAGGGGTGGGTGGAGAGAAAAAATTAGTTTCCTTAAGTGAAGCAAAATCTAAGCCCTTATATTAGCATTTCCCATGGCAATGCTTTATTTTAGAAAAAAATAAAGTCTGGATTAAAGTCTATATTTGCAGTGGCTTTTCCAGCGTTAATTCTAAACATGTAACTTGAGTTGATTAAAATCAGTGTAAAACAATCCAAGCTATCAATCTGACCAAACTTCTGTTCAGATGTTATATGATTTGGGCTCATATACCTTGGCATACGATAGCTTGGATTGTTTCATACTGATTTCAATCAACTCAAGTTACACATTTAGAATTAACATTGGAAAAGCCACTGCAAATACAGACTTTAATCCAGCAGCAGAAAGTCTACAATTATGGCCCCAAGGACACCTCCTTTCGGAGGATATTCCCAATCTGTGGGGCAACCACAGGGACTGCCTTGTACCTTGCATGTGATAAGTGGAGCTACTTTCGAGAAGAAATACGGGGAGGGTCCTCTTCTGATGGTCTAAATACAGGGGCAGGCTGTACAGATGGAGCTGCTCCTTCACTATATGGAGATGAAACCATTTAGGGCTTTTAGAAGCTAAGCACTAATTACATGCTGCAACTCTCCTTTCCATTCCTCCAACCGGGTATATTAGACATCGCACATCCTATCCTGTGGAGTTCTGGGTGTTCTCTGAGCCTGGTTATTTGCTTGCAGATGTTTCGTTACCCAACTAGGTAACACCATCACCTCACACTGATGATGTTACCTAGTTGGGTAACGAAACATCTGCAAGCAAGTAACCAGGCTCAGAGAACACCCAGAACTCCACAGTTCAACCTTGAGCTACAGATACTCTCTTCTACTGGCATCCTATCCCTGTTTACTAGATAACTACACATAGACATAATATTTGCCTGCTCCGAAGCACACCCAGCATAGGAAGGCAGTTCCTGAATTGGATGTTAACACCATTTAGTTTAATCTAGGCATGGTAGGTTTTATGTTTGCACTAGGCACGTATATGTGCATTTCAGCATCCAGCTCACACAGAGGCAGAATAAGCATGGCTGATGGGCTGGAAAGTATAATTTCCATGCCCTGATACAAGAAATCTCTATTTAGGAGGGTCATCTCGAATAGCAGATTTTTTTTCTGAAGTTTTTAAAAGTTATTTGAGCAAATCAAAGCACCTTTTGATCTATTTAAAATAAGGAAGCGGTCTCGCGGTCTACTTCTTTTTAAAAATTTGGCATGTGAACACTGATGTTCAACCCATCCGTTTTCTCTGGGGTGGGATTTTTTTTTAGAGTTGTGGGTGTCTTCCAGACATTCAGTATTTTTTTTAATGATTTCCCTTTCCGTTTTTATTGTTTTTTATTTTATAATGTAAGCTGCCCAGGATCATCTGGAGTTGGGTGGCCTCTAAAGTTAAATAAATACATACATACATATATACTGTACATACATAAATGGAAAAAAGATTCTCACAACAGATAGCCTTGGAGGGCAACTAACCCACTCTGACGTTTTGGAGGTTTTGGACGTGAAAAGGGTTCATGAATGGTCAGAAGGAGCCAAAGAGCATGGCCCCATGCCAAGGGTATAGAGCAGAAGCTTGCCTCTGCTCAGAGGGCAGCAGAGAAGGGCAGCCAGTAAATTAAGACATTACACCAAGGTTAGTATCAGAAGTCCAATTTAAGCACCTTTGGGTGCTGTGACGATGAACATGGGTAGACAGTTAGAGGTTAGCAAAAATCAGATGAAATAGTCTTTAGTGTGCCAATACATTTTCCCTACAGCAACTCCTTCAAGTTCCAGCAGACCAAAAACTTTGCATAAACAAAAGCAGTAAGGAAAACCAAAATTATAAAAGCAATACATGATTGTACCAATGGTGTTTGCTACCCTGGAAACTCTGCATTGTCCTCTGCATTGTTTATCTTCTATTCTGCTCCAATTTCTCTCCCCTCAATTGGACCTAGTAGACCACCTCACCCTCAGCTCTGGCTTCCCATAGAATACCAGGGCTCAGTTCTCACAGACAGAAGACAAAGCAGGAAACCTTTTATCTGAGCTGTTCTACCTCATAGACAAACAAGATAGGATGCAGCACATCAGTAGTCAAATCTAGGCCTGGGTTAGCATCCAACTCTTTAACAGTTCAGCCCCAACAAAGAAGCTGGCTTTAGAAAGCCACCATTTTAAAATTTCTGTCTATATCTCTTTTTTGTTATTATTACTTCATAATTTGCTTGTGTTTGTGAATATATTATAATTTTTAAAAATTGAGAAATGTCTCCTACTAATAAGAATAATATATTAAATTTATATGCTGCCTGACTCCCAGCTGAATCTTGTCGCTTCCTATTTTTAAAAACACCACTGCTAAACATATATACATTTCAGGCTTGGTTATCATAATGACTTTTTGCTCATCTTGCACCATTTTTCTTAGCTTCCGTTGTGCTGGAACCAAAGTCACTAATCTCTGGCCTCTGAAACTGCTGGATTCCCATTCACCTTCAACAGTTTTAGAAGATGGCTGCAGGAGTCCAGCAACATTTGGTGGCAATCCCCCACCTTTGCATTTATGATTAAGATTAAAGTCTTCACTGAGTACACGAAGTAAAGACATATCCCATTTTTCAGGCCCCAAATCAGGGGCTGCCTTCTAAAACATCATGGACAGGACCAGGACAAAAACTCCACTTTACCTCCCTCCATTTACATTTCAAATCCATTCACTTTAAAATAGTTAAGTTGATTATTCTTCGGTCATACATTTAATAACGTCCCCCTTAAAAATTGCCATTTGCACAAACTTGCAGAGGCTGTACCCACTGATTTGGGAAGCCATATGTGAACCCAGGCCTCAGGTGATGCATCTTCCTTATAAAACATTCTATTTTTGCTTTTTGGTATTTCTGTCTCTATTGTCCAGTGGTGGGTGGTGCTCATGGGGCAACCGATGGTATTATAGAAAGCCTCCTAGGATTGCACGTGGTTTTGGATTTGATCTCCAAAAGGTGCTTTGAAGTGTACAGGACCATGATCCTAATATCTTAAATCAGCTGCATCTTTTCTGAGACCTGCAACTCCATCTCTTTATGGTGCTGCAGGCAGATGCTATCTTCATGAACCCACATGTTCCTAAGCACCTTTTGGAGATTGAAGCGAAATCAACACAGAGACTTAAAACCTCCCACCAGTTGGGTGCCAGGGCTCCAGTGCTGACTCTTGCAATCAAAGGCAGTGAATAACATTAGATATTTTCTTAATCAAGACTTCCCAGAAACAGTTCTGGTATCAGGCAACACAAAACTCTCACCGCAGCTGCAAATACACCCCAAGTACAGGTTGTCCTCAACTTACGGCCACAGTTGGGACCAGAATTTCCATCGTAAGTCATTGCAGTCATTAGTCGAGTCACCACGTGACTGGACCCAACTTTAAGACCTTTTTTACAGTGGTTGTTAAGTGAATCACAGGTCATTAAGCAAATCCAGCTTCCCCAGTGGGCATTTTTTGATGGAAAACAGCAAAAAACATTGCAAAATGCAATCACGTGAGCACGGGGCACTGCAACTGATCATAAAGGCGAGCCGATTGCCAAACACCAAAAATGCGATTATGAGGCCACGGGGGTGGTGGTGTGACATTTTGCGACACACCAAAGTGCTTTATAGGCCATAAAGCACCCATTCTGAGGCCATCGTAAATTCGGACCGTCATTAAACGAACGGTCATAAGTCAAGGACTACCTGTAAAATAAGATGCAGATCTTGACAATACCTGTGTTATTCTGCACAGCATAAACATTCCTTCTGTTCTGCATCATCTTGAATTCGTTCCCTTCTTTACGCACTTTCCTTTTGCCAGTCACTTCAGACGGCTCTCTGATATCAAAGATATTAAAACAAAAATTAATTGCAGGGAAGTGATAGTTTTATAGGCATCAGCAGGAAAAGTTAGCAGAAGTACTGGAGCCATGACCACTCAGGAGCATTTAATAATACCTACAAGAATGAGTTGTTCTGCGCCTCCGCCAGGCGCAACCGTTTGGCATGATTCTTGCCCTGATAGTGAGCCTGAGCTACCGCTGGCGAAGAAAACGAAGCATCGCACAGCTTACAATAATCATTCTCCGTGGCCAGGATCACTCGCCCTCCTGGTTTGGAGGAGGACCCCTGGACAAAAGAGGAAAATATATTTAGATGCATCAAGGCAGTTGTTTTTCGAAACAAAAGGTTCTGGATGTGCCCCAAAAGCTGTCAATATATTTGGATCTGGTTGTTACAGCTTTGACTTTTGCCATATTTATCTACCTCCTGTAAGTTCCATAAGCAGTCCAAATGTCCTTAGGAGACTCCACCTTAATGACGTGTAATGGGTGACAACTGGAATAGAGTTTTTTTTAGTCCTGGCTCCCCAATCCTGTATTTTCTACAGAGAAATTCATTTGGTGTTTAAAAACCTTTTTATGTATGAATTGGAGGCAAGCTTACAGGTTATTTAGTCCTACCTCCTGTAGTGCAGAAATCCGTTAATTATCCCCAAGAAATTTATCCCAATCTGAAAATCTCCAGTGAGGTGGAAACCACCAGAGCTCTAAGGAGACTGTTCCATTGTTTAACAGCTCTTATCATCAGGAAATTAATCTTGACATTTAGTCTGAATCTCCCTTCTTTTAATTTCTTTGTTTCTTTAGAGCACTGGTCTGCCTTCTCTTGAATATCCTTCCCTTCCCTTCCCTTCCCTTATATATCTATCTTCATTCAACCTTTCCTTTTGCAAGCTAAATATACCCCACTCCCTTAATCCTTCCTCAAAGGGCTTCCTTTCCAGATCCCTTATGATCCTAATAATTATTCCTTAAGCTCCTCTCCAGCTTCTAGCCATGTCAATTTCAAAACACCAGGATCAGGATGCAGCACAATTCAGTTCATGATCACATTGGCCTTTTTAGCTCCTGCATCACTTTGCATGTTCACATTCAGCTGGTGGTCCCCTAATACAGGCACTCTTTGATCCTTTTCACAAGCAGTGCCACCAAGCCAGGTCTTCTTATCCAGATACAGGATCTCCTACTTGTCATAGATGAACATCATCTTTTTGTATTTGACCCTATACTCAAGCCTGTCAAGGTCATTTTGAATTGTGATTTTGTCCTCTTAGATATTAGACAATTCAACAAGTTTGGTGACATCTGCAAATGTTGTAAACATCCCTTCCTTTCCATCCTCTAGGTCATTTCTAACAAAGGACCCCATTTGATATTGCCCTCCAGGATGGTACAAAACCATTTACAAGCATCATCCAGATACAATTTTTCAACCAGTTGTAAATCCATCAGAGGATGGTACCTCCTAGCCCATATTTATTCAAATTGCCCCAGACCTTTTATTATTTCCTATTATTCATTACTTTATTTGCATTCACTATTTTTAAAGTTGTATATCACTCCATAAAACCATACTTTAAGTAATTGATTTGTAATTTTTTTTCTGGCTTATATTTAAAGGCTTAAGTTGCATTTTACTGTTTTTGTAAATTACCCCCAAAATTCTGTGCTTCCACAGGCTGTCAACAGGATTAATAATGATGATTTCAATTTTAAAGTTTATTCTTAGTATAGTTATATTCTACTTTCTTAGTGAAGTCAACATTTTTCAGTTTTCATTTTCCTATTCATCTGTCCATTATTAGTACAACATAATCTCTTTAGGCTGGCTCACTGTTACTAGTAGTTTTGATGGGTCTCTTTTTCAAGTGTCTTTGTAAAATCATAGTATCATGGCTATGTACTGACTTCAGTGGAAACTACTCCCAACACAGCAATGACACTCATTCACTTTTATGAGGGTGAGTAAAAAGACATCTTAAATTTTAAAGCTCTTTTTTTAAGCTAAGAAACTGTCTCCCCCCAGTGGCCAACCTTGTGAATTACACTTGAATTGAGGGAATATAATTAAATCTCTTAAGGGATCTGAACTACATTGAAAGAGATACAGGAATGCCAATCTTCTCCATGTTCCTTCTAGAATCTAGAGGATTATTTACTCTACTATTCCCCAATCCTTTCAGGCCTATGGACACATCTGAATGTGTAATAGGTATTGTCAGCCCTGCCTGGCAACTAGAAAGCCCTGCTTCTCAGAAAACAAATTGCTGAAGATGCTATTAAACTAACTTGTACAAGAATCAAAACTTTAGGCAGAGGCCAGGAACTAGTTATAAACACAAAACCAGTATGTTGAATGGCCAGATGCATAGTCAACATGATATCTGAGCATGAAACGTCATAATACCTATTTATTCCCATGAGCCAAACCAAAATGTCAGTTTTATAAAAGACAAATGGGGGTTGTTCAGAGAAACATGCATGCTTATTTTTACAGAACTAAAAGACATCAGGCAGAGAAAGAAACCTGGTGGGCAACAAGGGATATCTGCAGACAAATGAGAGCCCCACCAACATGAGATTGGGGATCTCACACTTACTGGTCTTCTTCACATGATACATATAACTAGATCATGATGAAGGCAGAAGTATCTTGTGCAAATTCCAATCCTGAGTTACTCCACCCAGCCAATAAACTTAAAGAAAGTCCCTGGATGACTGATAATTTACAATAGCCAAGAAAACAAACTGATGGATCATTGAACAAATCAACACAGAGTTGTCACTCAAGGCACAAATCCCCAGGCTCAAATTATTCTCGTTCAGACACATTATGCGAAGACCCAGCTCTTTGGAGAAGGCTCTGATGATGGGAAAGGAAGAAGGAAAGAGAAGAGGAGGACGACCAGCAGCAAAGTAGAGGGACTCAGTTACAGTGGCGATGGAGGCAACAGTGGGAGTCCTGAAGGAACAGGTTGGGGATAGATTGTCATGGATAAAATCTATCTATGGGGTTACCAAGTTGAAAACAAATTGATGGCACATAATCAATCAATCAATCAATCAATCAAAGGCCAAGCAACTGACTAGGAAAGGGAATGGTTGAGTCATTCTTGTCATGCAAACGGGGACCTTCTACATTGTCTGCATCACCATTTTGAAAGTTTCCTAGTTGGTCTCACAAGACAGCCAGTAGTCCTACACATTTTGGGGGTGGGGGGAGTATGAAAAGATGACCTGGAGATGCCATTCCCAGACTCTATTTCCAGATCACATATTTACTCCAAGCTGCACACTCAGTATCTGCCTCTTCATCTTATGGAACCCAGAAGGTGCTCTTTTTCTGTTGTAACATCTGCTGTGTGGAAGAGCTTCCTCCCAGGTTTGAATGCCCCAACTCTGTTAGCCTTTAGGAAGGCCTTTAAAAAGTGACTCTTCCCTCAAGCTTCAGGGCCAAGTTGTTGGTGGAATCTAGTTTGGGTTGTTGCCCTGTGTTGATGAAGGAGCTATTTTTGATTGATCATGCTTTTGCCCCATCAAATCACTGTCAACTCTTAGCAACCACATAGAAAGACCTTCTCTAGGATGATCTGACCCTAACCTGGTCCTTCAGGTCTTCCAGTGCTGCTGGTCATCCTCTTCTTTTCTTTCCTTCCACCTTTCCCAGCATTATAGACTTCTCAAGAGAGCTAAATCTTCACATAATGGGTCCAAAATATGACCTGGTGTCTTTTATTGTTCTTTTTTGCTGTTCTTATACTATTTGTTTTTATGCCTTGTTAGCTATTTGATTAAGATGGGTGAGCACTGAAATTTGCAAATGGGTAGGATAAATAAATTCTTTCCATAGGCAGATGAGCCACCATCTTATTCGCACTCCATTGAACACACTCACAACTCTCCTCCATTTAATTGTTGGATATGCCACCCAATGATGCATGTGCAATCAGAGTGCCAATGGAACAGAAACCCCACGTCTGCCCAAGATTCCAAGGGAACTAAACAGCCCAAAGCACACACAGACTGCTTACCACAATGTACTAACTTACAAGGTGGTTAGTCTTGGTGTGGTTTAGCATGCTGCATGAACCCAACCACTTTGCTCTGTAAACTCTGGTGTGTGGCTTAGCATAATGTGTGAACCTAACCAATTGTGGTGCATTCAACATATTGTGATTAAGTAAACCGTAACTGAACATAATGTGTGAATAAGGTTATAGGCTTTTATAACAAGTTCATTCAGCAGAGCCTCATCTAGACAATATATTAAATATACGTGTACATAAGCCTGTCTCACTGTTCACATTTAAGCAGTAACAGTCCGTAGAGAAGAGAAAGATTTGGTACCTTCAAGGAAAACTTCTCAAGCCTGCAAAGGGGCAGCAGTTTTGGGGAGAAAGAGATTGAAATGCTGGGGGGAAAGAATTAAACTTTCCCAAGTTGCTATTTAAAGAATAAAACCCAAGCACGTTAAAACAAACACATATTTAACACGTTGTCTAGTTTGGCTTAAAGTTTAATATTCACACTCTGCTTTTCAACAGGGCAACTCCAGCAGTTTATAAGAACAATTAAACTTAGATTTAAAAAAAACCTAGGAAGCATTAAAGCAGAACAAAAGAAAATAATATGTAATATCCTTTCTCTTACGGAATAATATGCGCTACTGATTCATTAATGCTGCACTGCTACACGCCCTTACCTGGGGTGGAAGGGACACCATTGGCTGAGTAGGTGGCTCAAGAGAGTTACTCACTCGGGCAGGAGCTGGGCAGCTGTTGGCAGCATAGTAGTTCCGAAGTTTCTTACTGTGGTTTTTACCCTGGAAAGCCAAGTTTCTATTAGTAGTTTTGAACAGGTGCAAAAAGTGTGCCAAAGCCACTGGTGACCTGCCACCACTCCTTCTTGAGCAGGGTTTCTCAACCTTGACAGCTTTAAGATGTGTGGACTCCAACCCCCAGCATGCTGGGGAATTCTGGGAGTTGAAGTCCACACATCTTAAAGTTGCTAAAGTTGAGAAACCCTCTTCTAGGGCCTTCATCAGTCCTGTGGTGGAACTAAAATCTTCAGGGCTTCCATTTCTGTTTTGGGAGGTTTCTATGAGGGGTGGATTTGGGGAGGTGGATTAAGGAGGAAAATTAAAGCCTTGCAGGGGTTTAAGGACCTTTTTTACCCCATAGAATGCCTGAAACTGCTCCCTTCAAAAGGGTCTTAAATGCACACACACTTTGGGAGTGTAGCTCTTCATGGGCCATGCAAAGTCTAGGGTGGCCCTTGAACAGAGAGAAGTTGGTTGCTCCTTCATGCATAGGTCTTGCAATTGGACTGACTAGGAAGGTGAAATAACCCAGCACTATTAAGCCAACAGAAGACATAGGAAGGCTCTCCCATTTCAAAAGGGGATTTTTACCTGAATTTTAGAGCTAACACTAAACAGGTATAATCTTCCTGACTCTGGACATAAACATAAAATAGGGCCCATCATGTTTCCCGAAGAACAGCTTATCTCATAAGAATGCTAAGACCCAGTGTGGGTGGCTGGTGAAGACGCTGGACTAGGAATGGGGAGATCCAACTTCAAATCCCCACCACCACCTCAGCCAAGAAGCTCTCTAAATGACTTTACAACCGTCCCTCAGCCCATGAGCCAGTGTGGTATAGTGGTTAAAGCAGGGTTTCTCAACCAGGGTTCTGCAGGAAGTCACCAGGGGTTCCCTGGGAGATCACGATTTATTTTAAAAATTATTTCAAATTCGGGCAACTTCACATCCAAGAGGTAAGTTTCATTCTTTATTTTTAGTTTAAGAACACTGTTAATGCACATGTACAGGCCTACCCGTGTATTTTGTAATTCTGGCCTATATTTGAGCCTGGATGTGCAGAGGTTCCCTGCGGCCTCAGAAATATTTCAAGGGTTCCTCCAGGGTCAAAAGGCTGAGAAAGGCTGGGTTAAAGTGTTGGGCTAAGACCTGCCCTCAGTCATGGGTGGAAAATAATGTAATAAATAAATATAACGCCAAAAGATATAGGACCGATACAATTACATGGACAAGGCTTAATTAATTAGGGAATGCATCGCCATCAAATGGTAGGATGGGAACTAGGCAAATTCATGGGAAGAGGGGGGAAATTGGGAAATTGGCCTTGATGAGTACATACTAGTACAGAGTATCATAAATGGTATAGTATATGGTTATTATAGTATATGACTATGTTCTATCCTGGAATCAAAGGAAACTTTTACTCTTAATATTATTTTGCAGGAATCCTGTCCTATTTGCGAGATTACTGGATTTCTCTGGCTGTTCATTACATAATAAAAAAGGCTGACAGCTTTGGCCTTCTTCAACGGTGCCTCATCTATCTCCTTAGAATTCAAGCCTCCAAATTTTACTTCATTTGGTCTATTATTGCTCTTTCATTATATTTATCATGTTCCATTTCAATTAGTTATACCTTGTCTTTCAAAACAGAAATCCTTCCAAAGCAGCTTATCAATAATAATCAACAATTGCAGGAAAATAATAGCAGGCTTCTTTTCAAAGGAGATGCTTCATTTACAATCTCCATATTGCAAACTCACAGCAAAGGTATTATGTGAACCAGGACTCCTGATTTATAATTCAGTTTTTAGTTCAATGCCAGGAGGTGCCCGAAGATTGCCCAACATGGCATGCCATTATCTTCCCAAACAAGCTGCAGTTTATATGCTGACATCTCCAATTACACCATCTTGGAAAAAGAGTGGCAACCTTCGGGCAGTGGAAATAAAATCAACTCCCACTCAAACACACACAGAGATTTGTATACGCAGACTTCCCTCCTCACCTGATAATGTGCCTGCGCTTGCTGGGCAGAGTTCAGGGTGACGTTACAAAGCCTACAGCACAAAGGCTTGCATAGTTCCCCCAGCAAGGGGTCCTGCTCCCCCCTCGTGGCAAGTTCTTCATCTTGTGCAAGCGGCAAGGATGGCCCTGGTCCCAGTGGTTTTTGTGGAGAAAGTAGCAAGTTGGCTGTGGGCCTGGTGGCCACTGACATAGGAAGAGATGGAAGCGTTTCAGGAGGAGGAAGAGGAAGAGGAGGAAGTCCAACTTGCTGCAAAAGAATCATCGGCTGAGAGACCTTCTAGCATTCTTTCTTTCAAAACCGAAGATGACTTCGGATCTAGGCTAGAAAGAGAGAGAAAGATTCAACTAAACAGGGGCCTCCAGCAACAAAATCCAGAAGTGCAAGTGGGTTGGATAATATATCTACAGACCAAGATTTGGTTCAACACATTCACAGGATTCACCCATGGTGCTAAGCTATGGATTATTTATAAAGTTTATTAAGTCACAATTGGCTGTGTTCATGCATCACAAAAAATCATAAACTGTGGTTTACAGACCATAATGACAAGGTTCACATAACAGGCTAAGCCAAAGACAAAAAAAAATCACATTATAGCTTACTACAGGAGTGCAAAATGTGAGATCCAGGGTCTACGTGGGATCCACCAGCATACCTTCCATAACGCCCCCCAACAGACCCTAGAGAGAGTAGGGCCGAAAATGTGGTGCTTTGGGGCATTTTGTGGGATTTGGAGGGCTATAAGGGGCAAAATGTTGCCTTGCTGATCTTACAGCACCCATTAAACTCCCAAAATCTCCTTCCAAAATGGGTTATAGCCAAAAAGTTTTTTGGAGTATAGCCCTTGACGTGTTACACATAGCCTGGTGTGGTCCTCAGATCCGTGGAAGTTGTAAGTCTCTGGTTTAGCATAAGACATCAACCCACCCATTATATGAACTTAGGTTAACCAGAAAAAAGCAAGGTTGTTTTTTTTTTTTTAACTTTCTCATCCCTTACCTTCCAACTCAGCTTCCCCTGTCTCAAGTTTTCCTGAGCTGGGTGGGAAATCTGGGAGCTGAAATCCAACATAATTGGAGATCATGTTGGAGAGGAGTATTTATGATATCAAACAGGAATATCATAAATGCTTATGTAGTTTAAGAAAGAAAGCTTCCTATCTGCAAGTTTGGTATTTCTGTGGAATACTAATAAGAGTAACACATTGTACTTTGTAAGACCACAGCAAATATTAACTTGCTGGAAGCATAATCCATTGCATGGTTCTTTCTTGGTCCTTGGCTTTAAAATAAATAGTAGAGGTGTATGAAAAAAACTATGTATCTATGGCAGGTAGATATGCTACTGTATACAGCCTCATCCTCGTTATAGATTACAGCAACTTACTTTACCCATAAATATCACACATTCCCTTACAACATTGAAACTAAAGTATGGAACTCGAAAATTTTATAGGAAGTTCAACTTGCCCGATTGCTGATTACCAGAATTTGGGAGAGACACGTGTATTCTTCTTACAACTGAAGCCAAAGCTGCAGCCCATGTAATCCATTGTCCACCAGCTATGAACAGAGCATAATACCCTATTCAAGGGGGATTTGAGAGGCTAATAGAGGAGATTATCGGTGAAGATACATCATGATGGCTTTATTACTCATAACATTGACAGCACCAGTTCCAAGGGAATAAGAGCAGGAGAAAGCATAGTGTCATGATCCTTTAGGACGCCTTTAACTGACCACCGTGGGAACAGAATGCAGGGCTAGGCAAGCTTTTAATCGGGTTGACCAAGACTCCTATGCTTGCATGGCCACAGAACTTTGTAAAACTTATGGAAAACAATCAGCCCTACTCAGCTGACCCAACCATTCATGAGACAAGCAGGCCTCTATGAAATCAGAACTGGTTCCTGTCTACACAGGTCCCCCATTTCACCTGCATATTCTTTTTTCATTACTTGAAACATCAAAGCTGGCTGGTGCAACTTATTAGACACCGAAAGAACATTGCCGTGCATGGCAGCTCACCAGAACCCCCATTTTTCCACCTGCCTGGAACTGCAGGATCCAGAAGGGCTGCCAAATATATAGAAGCTACACATGTAGCTGTATATTTATTTTTATTTATTATTTATTATTCAAATTTTGTTACCACTCATTTCCCCCAAGAGGGACTCTGGGTGGTTTACAATAAAATTTAAACCACAACAATAACATTAAAATCCAATAAACAATTTACCAATATAAAATACAATGTAGATAAATATAAAATCCAAGTGGCTCTAAAGATTCCAATCCGGTGGGAGGGGCTCTAAGGCGCAAGCCACCCCCAAGAATGGCTACCCACCTTCCCGCCCCAGGCGAGACGGCAGAGCCAAGTCTTCAGGGTCTTCCTGAAGGTCAGGAACAATGGGGCCTGCCTCACCTCCAGGGGCAAGATGTTCCAAAGGACAGGGGCCACTGCAGATATATATCAAGAAGGTCCTACTCTTTTTCCAGTTCGCCTGATCTCATCTGTAGATAGAGTTTCCAAGGGTGTTACTGCACTGCTTTTGGTCTGATGAGGCAGAAGAAATACAGAAACCGTGAGAAAAACTTGAAGGTTTGGTTCATTTCTTCTACTTCTCAGTGGAGAAGCAACAAGAGAAGAACTTCATTAGTTGCTCCTCCTCAGCCTTGATTTTAAATACTAGCATTACAAACCTAACAAAATGGTGTGGGCCCCAAAGGACCTCAGAAGCCACTTGCTTCCATATGAACCTGCCCAGCCTTTCAAATCACCCTTGGAAGCTCTATCTACGCATGAGGTCAGGTGAACTGGGAAAAGAGTACGACCATCTCGGTAAGTGGAGCTACAACTACAGAACTCCTCCCAATGACAATTCACCAGGCTCCTTCCCCTCCACCACCACACACACACACACACGTCTGAGTGTGTGCATGCTCAACAACCATCTGTTTCATGAAGTTCTCAAAACTAATACCTCTCCCACTTGATATTTTATTGTTAGCCCCTTCTAATGATATTGACCATTGATTTATATTTGACATTTATGGCAACTGCAATAACAGTCAACGAACAGGTTTACTGTAGAGATGATGATGATGATGATGATAAAGGCTATCATACATACAACACCAATGTATGATGATCTGCTATCACAACAGGAGGAAGGTTGAGGAGATCCTGAAGCTGCATTATTCTTCTGGCATTCTGTGCAAACACTGCCAAGGAACACACTTGTGCCTAGACAACACCATTTACATATATATAAACTTATTTCCTATAATTATATTTTCCTTCTTCTCCCAAAAAATTGAAGGTGGCATAATGTTAGGCACTCTAAATGATGTGTATATACAAGACAGGCAGGATATAACTTTTGCTAGATATAATATGTAAATATATATGCACACACACAGTACTGAACTCAATGAATAATATTTCTGGTTTTCTACTATTAATGAAGGAGGAAAAACAGTTCTCCCCTTCCACTTTATTTGAACAACTCTGCAAAATAAGCTGAGAAACAAGGTCATACAGTGAGATTAATTGCTTAGGGGAACTTGGACCTGAATCAGATCCAACCCTTTAAAGCAGTGTCAACCTCGGCAACTTTAAGACGTGTGGACTTCAACTCCCAGAATTCCCCAGCCAGCTGGCTGGGGAATTCTGGGAGTTGAAGTCCACACAACTTAAAGTTGCCGAGGTTGAGAAACACCGCTTTAAACACTACACTATTAAGGTGATTGATTTGATTTGATTTGATTTGAACTGAAATTTGCTTTTGATCTGCAATACATTTTCTAATTATTCTTCTTCCCAAGGCGGCAAAAAAATAAGCAAACACTATATTCAGCAATATTTCCTTCACATAACCCCATCTGAAAGACCTTTCCCATCTAAATCTACCCCAACTGAAAATTTCAGGCATTCAAAGAGAAAACTCCATAAAAGCCATACAGAATATAGTAAGATAAACATGAGAGCTTCATAAAAATGCCTGCAGGTGGAAAGCTGGTGCCTGAAGGAAAAAAACACCTGGGCGCTCAGACATTCCAGCAGTTTTGTTCATGAAGCAGGTAACAAGAACATGTGTGTATTCTCCCCAGATTGCTGTGACTTTTCCTGGAGAAGCAGTAATGCAGCTGAACTGGTCTGTGTCCAGGTTTTAAGGAGTTGCAATACTTCATTATGGAAAGCAAATGTGAGCCATCAGAAGAGATCTTTCCCCAAGTGGTAAATAAATAACTGGGAAACTAGACAGGTTTTCCAGAAACAGCAAGCAAGATTCAGTGGCAAGACTGTCATGCTGAAAGCTAGACCAGCTCCTCTAAGAATGAATGTTGACCTCTAGTGCTTGATTCCCGGTTCATGAAACGGGAAGAATGCCACCATAGGAGCACAGATTAAAATACCAGCCTTCTACCCCTCCTGCAGAAAATTCACACCAATGAATGAGATGTTTCCTACTTGCAAGCTTCCATTTGCCCCAGAAAGAGAACAGATTCGGCTCAGTGGAGGATGAAGCTTAGCGAATCTCCTTGGGTGGCTGAGGTTGCACAACAGGCTCACCTGGCATAAATTAAAGCATGATTTTCTCAATTGTCCCAATGTCCTGGGGTCTGACAATACACTGAATCCTAAACTGCAAGGGATTGCTGCTGCTATCATCATCATCATCATCATGTTTCCTGCCTGCCTCCCTCCCTCCTCGACCTGATCCAGTCTTGCCTCTCACTCTCTCGCACACCCACCCCTGGATACAGATGTGCAGTGCCTTGCAGCGACCCCAAAGACTTTCCCCCAAGCCAAGCGCAGCAACAGCAGCAGCGGCGGCGCAAAGCACCGACCGACGAAAGGCAGAGTCGGAGCCCCCGCTTCCTCGCCAGGAAATCCCACGGTGTCTAGCGGGGCTTCCTCGCCCCGCGCCCCCGAACTCCAGATGCCGGCTCGCGGCTCTCCCCTTCCAAACCGGAAGGCAGGCAGGCAGGCAGGCGGCACGGACCTACCGGCTTCCTGCGAGCTGGGAGGAGGGAGGGAGGTGCGCGGGGCGTCAGTCGCCTCCAGGACACAGCCCGCCAGCCGCAGCGCGCTCCGTTGCAGGCTTAGCAGCTCCGGCCCTTTCTTCCCATCTCCCGGGAAGAGGGAGCGCTCAGCCCGCTTACTGTGCAGCCGAGGAGAGCCTGGGGCTGGGGGGGGAGTGGGGCGGCATAACCGGACACAGATGCAAACAGCTGCAGGAAGTGACCGCAGAGCCAAGCTGGAGGGGAGGAGACTCGGGGAAACTACCCTGCCACGTCTCTCGCAGAGCGCATGAATCTTCCAGGCGCGGCCGCCTCGCCTTTCGCCGGCACGGTCTTCCCCAGCCGGCGAGCCTCCGCCGCGCTGGACTACGACTCCCAGAATGCCGAGAGATTCCCAGGACCGAACCCCAATATATTTGAGAAGTCCCGGGGAGGGGGGCGTGGGGGGAAGGCTGTAACGATGCCTCGATTGGAGAGCTGATTAGGAGTCATCCGTTTCTCACATGCCGCGTGGTTCAATCTAAGCCACTGTTACAAGGAACAACTGCTGGATATGCCCGATACTGAACGGTTTAGTCTAAACCCTAAATCGTGGTGTAGTACAAACCATAGTGGAAGGGTTGATGCGACACGCTAACCTACATCAAAGCGATCACAGTATGGTTCAGCACAGCGGGTGCTCCTACGTAAGAGTTTCCGGCTGACTGCTGTTTTTTCCCCCAGCAAAGGAACAGAGTGTAGTCTTGCAGCCCTCGAAAGAATAACACTTTTATTCTGGCATATACGTCTATAAATGAAGTATTGCCTCAAAAGAATCATCATAAAGTTAGACAGGGCCATTTAGGGTTCTGAATTCCATTCCTCCCCGTTGAGCGCAGGGACGGGGAAAAAAAACATCCACCTACCGAATGCTGTAGGGCTATCACATCTGGCCTGCAAAAATCTAGGTGATCACTAGATGGCACTGAATTTTCAGAGTCTTTCTGCTATCATCCAGGGTTGCCTGCCCCAAAGTTTGCAGCCTTGACAAGGGATCTACATCGGAGATCACCAGCAAAGTGGAGCTCCCCCACCTCATTAGTATTAATTAGGGTAATACACCTGCTTAGAAGTGGATATTTTTTTCCTCATTATGTGATAACCTTATACAGTCAGCATAATGTGGTTTCTTTGGGTTTGAGATAGTTTGTAAGCCATCATTTATAGCTTAATGGGATTACACACCTAGCAAATTATGATTCACTAAATAAGGCTTAGTATGATGTTTAAACTCAAACTCATTTATTTAACAATAGATTACTGAATAATTGGCTTTATGAACCAAATCATTGCCTGCAATACAGCATCAAGACTGGGTTACTCCAGAGGACTCTTCTACAGAGAATGCTTCAGGCACTGAAACATGCTATCAAACTGCTAAATTATTTTTTTTAGCCATTATCCTTGCAGCTGCTTCACATTAAGCATTCTGAAAGTAAATTCACACTAAGCAGTGTTTGCTTCTCAACCCTAGCAACTTTTAAGATGTGTGGACTTCAACACCCAGAATTCCTCAGCCAGCCATGCTGGCTGGGGAATTCTCGGAGTTGAAGTCCACACATCTTAAAGTTGCCAAGGTTGAGAAACACTGCACTACAATATAAGAATCCAGACGTTCTATTCCCCCACTATCAGATCTGGGCTGCCAAAACCAAGACCACCACTAGGTAGCAGCAAAGGTTACAAACCATGTTACTCTGCTCCCATTTAGTGGACTTCTAGATTTTTGCAGCCCAGATCTCATTTTGTTTTAAGGTGCCAAGCATCTGCAAAAATAATTCAAATGTTTACACTAAATAACAATTTTACAGTGGTAGCAGGCATGGGAAATATTGAAACTTATGCATATCACAATAGCTGTAGTCATCCAGGCACAAAAAGCATGAGTCAGGATGCAGCAGCTTTGCTGTCAGTTGTTTGGTGTTAATACACCCAAGTGATGTGTCATGATTTATTCTTTCTTCTGAAATGAATAAACAGTTGAAGCTAAAATTCTTTTTAAAGAAGCCTGATGTGAATTATATTATTATTGCAGAAGAACCAGTACTGTCAACAAGTGATGTCTATTAACATATATTAAATCAAATAAAGAGTCTTATTAAAATTTGTTCTGCGTGACCAAATAGCTTGAATTCCCTCTTCCTTGTACTTTTCAGGGGGAAAAAAGTCATAATTCAAATGTTTGCAAACAACACATATCAACAATCCACCCCTAAGATCCAGTGAAGATTTTTTCATTCAGTGTCATACAATAATCCTTTTGGCAACTCCCATGATGAAAAAGTCCACAATTCTTGATGAGCTGATATATTTTAGAGTGTGTGAAAAGGAATATAGCCAGGAGGAATATATGTAGCTCTAATCTGCAACAGATTAAAGTCATATTAATTATCTGGTTGATTTCAGATCCAGCCCAAAAGGTGTTGTTTATTGGTTTAGTCGCTTCCGACTCTTCGTGACTTCATGGACCAGCCCACGCCAGAGCTTCCTGTCGGTCGTCAACACCCCCAGCTCCCCCAGGGACGAGTCCGTCACCTCTAGAATATCATCCATCCATCTTGCCCTGGTCGGCCCCTCTTCCTTTTGCCTTCCACTCTCCCTAGCATCAGCATCTTCTCCAGGGTGTCCTGTCTTCTCATTATGTGGCCAAAGTACTTCAGTTTTGCCTTTAATATCATTCCCTCAAGTGAGCAGTCTGGCTTTATTTCCTGGAGGATGGACTGGTTTGATCTTCTTGCAGTCCAAGGCACTCTCAGAATTTTCCTCCAACACCACAGTTCAAAAGCATCTATCTTCCTTCTCTCGGCCTTCCTTATGGTCCAGCTCTCGCAGCCATATGTTACTACGGGGAACACCATTGCTTTAACTATGCGGACCTTTGTTGTCAGTGTGATGTCTCTGCTCTTAACTATTTGATCGAGATTTGTCATTGCTCTTCTCCCAAGGATTAAGCGTCTTCTGATTTCCTAACTGCAGTCAGCATCTGCAGTAATCTTCGCACCTGGAAATACAGAGTCTTTCACTGCTGCTACATTTTCTCCCTCTATTTGCCAGTTATCAATCAAGCTGGTTGCCATAATCTTGGTTTTTTTGAGGTTTAGCTGCAAGCCAGCTTTTGCACTTTCTTCTTTCACCTTCATCATAAGGCTCCTCAGTTCCTCTTCGCTTTCAGCCATCAAAGTGGTATCATCTGCATATCTGAGATTGTTAATGTTTCTTCCAGCGATTTTAACTCCAGCCTTGGATTCCTCAAGCCCAGCATGTCGCATGATGTGTTCTGCGTACAAGTTGAATAGGTAGGGTGAGTATACAGCCCTGCCGTACTCCTTTCCCAATCTTAAACCAGTCCGTTGTTCCGTGGTCTGTTCTTACTGTTGCTACTTGGTCATTATACAGATTCTTCAGGAGGCAGACAGGGTGACTTGGTACCCCCATACTGCTAAGAACTTGCCACAATTTGTTATGGTCCACACAGTCAAAGGCTTTAGAATAGTCAATAAAACAGAAATAGATGTTTTTCTGAAACTCCCTGGCTTTTTCCATTATCCAGCGGATATTGGCAATTTGGTCCCTAGTTCCTCTGCCTTTTCTAAACCCAGCTTGTACATCTGGCAATTCTTGCTCCATGAATTGCTGAAGTCTACCTTGCAGGATCTTGAGCATTACCTTACTGGCATGTGAAATGAGTGCCACTTTCGATAGTTTGAACATTCTATAGTGTTCCCCTTTTTTGGTATGGGGATATAAGTTGATTTTTTCCAGTCTGATGGCCATTCTTGTGTTTTCCAAATTTGCTGGCATATAGCATGCATTACCTTGACAGCATCATCTCGCAAGATTTTGAACAGTTCAGCTGGGATGCCGTCGTCTCCTGCTGCCTTGTTATTAGCAATGCTTCTTAAGGCCCATTCAACCTCTCTTCAGGATGTCTGGCTCTAGCTCACTGACCATACCGTCAAAGCTATCCCCAATATTGTTATCCTTCCTATACAGATCTTCTGTATATTCTTGCCACCTTTTCTTGATCTCTTCTTCTTCTGTTAGGTCCTTGCCATCTTTGTTTTTGATCATGCCCATTTTTGCCTGGAGCCCAAAAGGTAGCACTGGGAAAATCCATACCATATGAATTAATATTCCACTTCCTGAATTGCGTCTCCAACAGGAAGGCAATTGCAACCAACCCTTATTCAGTATTCACTGAGACATGAAATACACAAAGCATATCACCTTCAAAAAATTAAGATCACATTCTTTGAGCAACCATCCACTGTTTGACCAGGACAGCACATGCAAGCTCATTATTCCAAATTTTGCAAAATAATTGATATAGCTTTCATCAACTTTCTTCAGCTTTTTAGAAAAATAGGATGCTGGCTTAGGAGGCTCAATTGATTTTTCCAAAATGTTGTCTACTGTTAGATAAGAAACTGGCATCAGGATTAAGCAGTCCAAATAAGAAGTGCCTGGATTGAATTAAACTGTGTAAAGCAACACTTCGAAGTAAATGCAACTTGGTTTTTAATTTTTTTAGAAGTTTCACCAGAACTGTGTAAAACCAAGTAATCATATTATGAGAGGCCAGTTTACTCAGAAAATGGGTATTCAGTATTTTTAAAGTAAGATTGTTCCTTAATCTAAGCTTTTCATGAGTAACAACTCAACTTCATATCTGCAATCCAGTATTTTCCATATCTATCTATCTATCTATCTTGTGGCATTAAGTGCAGGTGTTCAAACAAATCATCACACAAACAGGGACCCCAACAGTTCTCACGATTTCTATGTGGGTCAGATAACATTTATCAAACTGAGCCCAAAGAGGAGCTGAATTTGGAAGCTCCTCACTGCAGCCAATGATAACAGCTACAAATAAATGCCCAATAAGTCTGAAAGTGTGGAAAACTAAATAATCTCTCCTAACAGGTGACTGTAATTTACATAATAAAAATTACACAGGATATTGTTACCAAACAAAATAATTTAAT
Source organism: Candoia aspera (assembly GCF_035149785.1). NCBI lineage: Eukaryota > Metazoa > Chordata > Lepidosauria > Squamata > Candoiidae > Candoia > Candoia aspera. The sequence goes on along the minus strand of NC_086158.1, from coordinate 10,953,184 downwards.
ATAATAAAAATTCTCTTAAAATAGTGTGATGAATAATGTCAGGAAAATGTAAATCAACTTATCAGGTAATTCATCTTAATTACATTTATCTTACTTTACATACCAAAAAGAATTTCCAAACCATCTGCCTAACTCTTCTTTCATTTATATCAAAATAGGGACTAATTCTAATTTACCAGCTGAAAAAACTTCCTAGGCATATTTCTGTTAAAATAAACAAAGAATATGACCTAAAACTTCAGTCCCTATACTTGTAAAAATTATTGGTACAATTCAGTGCCATTAGGTCTAACTTACTTAACTTTATACAACTAGAGAGAATAACAACGTCATTTACCAATGAAACAGTTTAGGGACCAAAATAATTAATCTGTCTATAAAACATATGATCAACATATAGCAGAATTTTAGGCTCTGCTTCCTTCCAGTAATATGCTTTCATATTTTCAGAATTTCTAATAATGTTAGCAAGAGATTGTAAAGCCAGATACAAGAAAAGGAGAAAGAAAATATCCTTAGCATGGACCATGATATTAATATAACAAGCAGCAAGCTCATTATTGGTAATGATTCATGACTGAAGGATGAAATGAACTACATCATTCCAAAATATACAACTCTGGGGAATTCCAAAATAAGTCAAACTTTTTGCATCAAAGGTGTTCTCAATAAACAAATAAACTATTGTTTATAGCTGGTACTGTTTATTTTGAAGTGAGGGCATTAATTAAAAAGCTATTTTTGTCAGAATCTTGACAACCCACACCAAGAAACCAGGAGAGGATGCATATAGTATACATCACACACTTTACAGACCAAAGTAGTTGTTAAAATTTTTGTTTCACTGTTCATCAAGGAAATAGATCTCTAATTAGAACCTTGTTCAGCTTGAAAAAAGCTCAGTACTTGCCTTTTTAAAACTAAAGGGTAGAAGTTTATTTGAAAAGGTTTTACTAAATGCTTCCAATAACATAGAAAGCTGATATACCAAGAGGCTTTCCTAGTTTCAGAGATTTAATTATAGTGACAATTTATTGAAGCAAAAGAGGTAAAATTAGTAATCTAGATCTGTGATATATCCAGAAACTGTACAGACCTTCACATGTGTATCCAGAACCAAAGATACAATATTATGTTGCTTCATTTGCTTAAATATAAAGACTTCCTAGATTTCTCTCATCTTTTCCAATATTATTGCTTGGTGCAACATAATAAAATTCTGTTAGAAAACTTGTTAAATTTCCTATTTGTTAGAGAACAAGGATCTATATCATTCAGGAGATAGATGGGATGTGTAAAGTATTAATTTTTTTAAAAAAAATTCTTCTCTAGAAATACAACTAATTACTTGTTTTAATAAGAAAAATATGAAATAATTTGACCTTGAATAAATACTTTGGCAGTATCCCATAACCACAATGTAACCAGGTCATTGTCTATACCATCCAAAAATCTAGAAACCTTCTACTATCTCTTGTTGGAACTGCCTAATAAACGCTTTATCATTCAACAAAAATATATTCAACATCCATTTAAATTCATATAGGCATTTTAAATGTTGTTGAATAAGGTTATACACTTCAAAATGTTATGATCTGAAATGGTAACAGCATATATGTCACAAGTTCTAACTTTACATAGCAAGGAATGAGGTAGCAGGAAACAATTTAAATAATTTAAATGAAAAATATTTTCTATTTATAGAGGAAGTCTATCCATGTTGGGAAAAGGTTTAACAGAATGATCAATAAATACTAAATTAGCTTCATGTGAAATCTTGTAAACTATTACAAATCTAAGAATATAACTGGGTACAGGGTTCTTCCACTCCAAAACAAGATCTAAAATATAATTCAGATTGCCTCCAAATATTATAATAATTATAGTAGTTTCAGTCCTCCCAAAAGTATTTTTAAAAGATCAATAGAGTGATAAAATGAAAAGATCTGTAATCCCTGATCTGAAGCAGTTCAAAATTATGTAAAATACCCCTATCAACCCTTACACAGTTTCATAAGATAACAATGGTAATAATTATTGCTACTATTGCACAGAGCAATGAGGAAAGAAGAAAAAAAAAAGGTTCTGTTAATGAACTACTGAAATATATGGCTCTTAAATGAAGAGTACTATAAATAGGAAGAGCAAGGGCTGATAAAATAGGCAAAGCACACCTGTGAAAGAAACTAGTTTGTCACCTCTCCTTCCAGTGAAGGACAGATTTGGCATGTATGTATGTATGTCTGTATGTAAAGGATAGATTTGGCATACACAAACACAATTTGTACACCACCCAACTGCCAACAACTCTGGGCTGTTAATGCTTAATTAGGAACTAAAGATTTTAAAAAAGAAGCTTCACCGCCTTAAGATGCACTGTCTTGGAAGATATCTCTAGTTGGTTGTAATTACTCTGTCCTTCTATTTGCTTCTGAGTAGGCTTCAAAATCTTGATGTTGGCTTAAGGTCCCTAAATGACTGGAAGCCCCACTTGATCCTAAGGGCAGAACCTGGGAAAGAGCAATCCAGAGCAGTAAGGCCACTATTATGGAATTGTTTGCTTTAGATGTAAGATCTTTGATTAGGGTTCATTAGAGTTTAAATACTATGGTGGGCAATAATTTTGATACTGCTATCATATTAAATAATAGTCACATTATTATTATCCAGGACAGCTTCAATGGAATTTCTATAATTAAAACTGGGATCACTCTGAATGAGTGCTGGTTTGGTCTAGTGGTTAAGAGGCTGGACTACGATTAGGGAAATTTAAATTCTAATCCTGCTTTAGGCACAGGAACCAACTGGATGGTTTCAGGCCAGTCACTTTCTCTCAGCTCTGAGGAGGCAGGGACAAACCACTTCTGAAACTGTTGCCTGGATAACCTGCCCCTGTAGTCACCAGGAGTCAAGTCTGACTCAAAGGCAAAAAAGAAAAAAAACCCTCTTAATAGTAAATGCTGTAGACTAGCTATAACTTCAACATGACTTCTCAGAAGCCTTTGGCTGGCCAGTTCTCATCTTCCTTGTTTAATGATGCATGACAATGTAGTACCAGCCCTATTAGTCCCAGTCTAGTCCAATTATTTCTAGACTCAATTCACAATCTTTGTTCTAACTTTCAAGCTCTTAACTGACTATTCTGAAAACAGCCTTTTTTCAAAATGACCTTTGTTAATTATTTGTTAATTATTAGAATCAGGCACTATAATTCCTGCTTGCAAGGCACACATTAGAAAGGTCTTTCTGTTCTGTAGGCTGTTTCAATGGAAGCATATATACGACTACATATTTTAAGTAAAAATATGAAGACATGTTTTTCTAATTTAGCTTTTCCCTGACTGTATTTTCTTTTTCAAGTGGTTTAAGATAATATTTTTAATATTATTTGTTACACATTTGCCCAGATGGCATTTCAGTGGAAATGCTATGTAAAAGTATAAACATTCCAAAACAAAGATTTTTTTAAAGGTCATAGCCAGATGCCTTCATAAGTGGAAAAATATCCTTGGTTTCCAACATCTAATTTATAAACCATATTGCTGTTTCCATAGCTTTTACATTTCTTTCATTTTTTTTTTTGAATGTGCATGTATAACTTATCTACTATATCTAAACCAATTGATGGAATTCATCAATCCTCTCTCTTAGTAGCTGCATCCAGCATGATGTCAAGTTCATAATCTCTGGTAAAATGAATAGCCCAATTATTCCAAGCTCTATAATAAGTACATGTTTTCTAATGCTTGGCATTTTGGGATATCCAGAATTAGATACCCATTTGGTACACAATGAGTAATCACTATATATTCCACTATCTGACAGTATCAGTCATCAGGTGGTGAGTAATTACAAATCACTGCCTCCCTGCCCTTCCAAAATATGGCTCCACCAGGCACCCCCAAAAATCCTTAAGGAATCACAGGGAGTGTCCCATGATGATTCAGTGCAGGATGACTAACTATATCCTTTTTATATTTGTATCCTATAAAAGCTGTCTGGGAGCATTCTTGCCACCTGTGATAAAAGAAATATGTTAAGATTCTTGGGGACTGCTTCTTTTCAATGAGGCAACTTCCACAAAGCAGAAAACTTCACCAATTGTAGCTTTCACCATCAGCTCTCAAAGATAAAGGCACATTGCCAAATGCTTCCACCTTAACCAAGCTGCTCTATTTAAGGTTACTATCTATCATACTCCTGGTAAAATAGAAGGGAGTAGAAGATGTAGCCCACCAGATGCTGATTTATAATGCCCAGCTGCTCTACCCATTTCAGCCAAGGATGAGGGATGCGACATTCAGGATTATCTGGGATGGGTTTGAGTATGGACCATGAAGTCAGTATTGACACTTAAGTGTTAACCACATTATTAAGTTGGACTGTTCTGTCACTGTAGTCTTTAGGATCTGTGAACCCTGACTTATGGCTTAGCACGCCATGCTATTCCTTATAGATTGTGGCTTACTCAATACACCATAGTTAGGCAAACCAACACTTATTACAGTCTGTAGGACAGATTTTTCCAAACTGCGCTTTTCCCACATATCCAAAACCACCCCCAGGTTCCCATTTCTCCACCCTTCCCTCTCTCGCCCCATCCCACACCTCTCAAAACACGGCGCTTGCGTCACTGGCAGACGCATGCGCCTTGGAAGCCGATCGGTGTCTATGATTGGATTTTCCCCCTTCTCTCTCTCGTCCTTCCCCCCACCCCTTGCGCGCGGCCCCTCTTCTTCCCAACGGCCGTTCCTGGGTCTGCATCCGGGGTCGCCTCCTTTCGCTTCCTGTTTGGAGGGGGAGGGGTGTAGGTGGGTGTTTTTGTTTGTTTGTAGGGTGGAGCGAAGGCGGAAGGAAGAAAAGAAGGAAAGGGGTGGGGAGGCGGGAGGAGTTGGAAAGAAAGGGTGAAAGACAGAAAGGAAGGAAGGAAGGAATAAGAGCCCCAATGGGAGACCCAACCGCCTGCGCTCGTGCGCGCGCGCGGCCGCAGGGCTCCGTCCGCTGAAAGGAGAGAGGGAGCGCGAGCCGCGCGCCCGCGGGGCTGTCAAACGCCGAGGGCAGCGTGCGCGCGCGCGCGCGCCCGCCGGCCCGCCCCCAACTGGCCCGCTGGAACCTTCGGAGGAGCGGGCGACCTCGGGCGGCGGCGGCGTGTGAGGGAAGCGCGGTGAGGAGCCCGCCGCCCCCCTCCGCGGGGCTCGTCCTCGGCTCCAGTCCACGCCGAGGCCGGCCAAGGTGAGTGAGCCGGCGGGGTGGTGGTCCGCAGCCGGGAACCGAGAGGGGTGGGTGGGTGGGTGGGCGGAGACGTCCGCAGTCGCGGAAGGGGGCTTCGGGGCCAAGCCGCTTCCTCCAGAGGCTGCCGGATCCCCTCCGCCTTCGGCTTGGAAGACCTCGCCGGGAACCTAGCGCTTCCGCGGGGGAAGCGGCGGCGCTCATACCCCGGCGCTTTGGGCGACGAAAGGCGGGGAGGGGGCGAGGGGAAGCCCACGCGAGGCGGGAGGCAGGGAGCACCTTGGGCTCCCCAGGCAGGCATCCCTCGCCCGGTGGGTGCTCTCTCGCCTTCTCGCCCTGCTAAGCTACTGTGATCTCCAAGCTCCTTGGCTTAATTCATCATGTGCAGGCTCGGGACTTCGCCTACCGGTTTTCCCTCTCCTTGCTTCAGCTTATTGTCCTCCTTTCGCACTTGCTAAAATAGGAAAGCAATTTTCAACCTTAAAAATCCACCTACGGGCCCAGGAGTTATATAGCTGCGGTTGGGAAATCTCATCCCCACCCCGCCCCCACAAACTGCTGTCACCAGCTCATCCTTCGGGTATTTTATTACGTTTTCATTCCATCCTGATTTCAAGATGTGCGGGGTCTTGCTGGCCTTCTACTTGCAGCATTTCTGAGATAGGGGTCTCCCATGGACTTACTTGCGGAGGCCTGCAAAAGGGAGCTAGATTAAGGCTTTCCAAACTTTGTGATACACTCCCGTGTCCCCTGAAAATGGCAAATAAGTTTGTGTGACACACCTACGAACATTAATAATGATTTTAATGGTTTGCCATTCAGCAAGAAGTAAGCATGACATTTAGTTTTAGGAATTACCTTGTTTTATTTATTGTGTTTATTTCTGTCAATTTATAAGACAGCCCATCTTACAACAGCAACTCTGGCTGGCTAACATACATTAAAATTCAATAGAAAAAGAATAATAATAACTATACATAGAGTGGTAGCTGAGGGCCACAACAGTTGCTACAATAGCATCCATTTCACAGATCCCTATACTTCAATAAAAGTAGATACAGCAGTGCAACTTTTTGAAATACAAAGAATAAAAATATTGAACTTCACTAACACATTTCTACAGTCACTCCAAAGAATACAGCACTACTACACTGTGCTGAAAGTGCACAAATATTTGTTAGAGTAGTTGACTCCACTGTTGATGGCCAGTGACAATAGATCACCAAAATCTGAAAATGTGTAAGCATACTGTGCTGAAATTAAAGTTTTGGCCTGTTTGTGAAATAAATTAAAACTGTCATAACCCACAATTTGAGAATTCTTGAGTTATCTGTGTCTCCTTTCGGCAGTATAGTAGTTGTCTGGTTTTTGCAGCCCACATCTGATATCTCTGCATTTCTAGTGATAGTATCTATCTCTCATCACAGAAATTCATGCTGTCTTATTTTTTTTTCTTCCTTAGCTTTCTTTCCATCTCACTGTTTCTGTCCTTGCACAATATTAAAGATAACTCTGTTACAGGAAAGCTAAAACGGTGGTGGAAACTTTAAGGTGAATACATATATAATGTAGTAAGTGTTTCTCAGCCTTCCCCGGATTGATTCCTTCCTGATGTGTTAACCTTTCAACTCCCATAATTCCTGGGTAGTATGGCTGGAGACTAAGAATTATGGGAGTTGATCCAGCCACATCCAGAGAGTATCACATTGGAAAAGATTTTCCTACTGGCATTACAAGATGTCAGTAGAAGATTGTGATCCAGTAAACATGTTATAGTCAAATCTTAGACCTATTAACTCAAGAGTACAACTTAGTTTTCAACAGGGCTACTGCATACTGCAGACATGCCTTCCTTTTGTTTATTCATCCATGCTCTCTTATATCAGCTTTCTGATATCCAATATGAACATGTTTTACTCCTTTCTAAATGAGGGTGGGAGGCAGCAGGGTTGTCAGGTTCCTATTTCTTTACCTCCACTCTGCCATGTGATGGCCTCTTTGTTTTCCTGGATCTTCTATTTCTGTGGGCTGTTCCTCCCCAATCCTGTTTTTGCACCTTTTCCCCTTCTCTTGATTCTCATGTTTATATCCTTTTACATGCTATCTCTCCTTTTTACAAGGACAGTTATAGATGAATGAAAAAAGGGGACTATTCCCCCCCCTTTTTTTTTCTTCCTTTTTTGTTATGTGGAATATTTACCTGGCTGCCTAGATAATGAGGCTGGGAAAAACAGTAAAAACTGGAGGGTTGCAAATATTGTTTATTTACAAGCACAGTTTTCAGCAACAACAACCTGTCCCTTGCCATTTAGAGTGTTTCCATTTGCGTAAACAAACCTGAGTAATTTCAGTCAGACTCGTAGGACAAAAATGTAGTTGATTACACCTCGCTCCATTTATTATTGCAGCAGTCTGGAATTCACTCGTGTGATTAACATAAGATGAGAGGAACATGGTTTCCATAAACACTGGAAGCTGCTTCTTACGTAAACATTGACTTGAAAAAAACACATTTAGAAAGGCTTTAGAAAGCGGATCCTGATATCAAAGGCAAACCTTATCATTGAATACATTTATAAATAGCTCAGAACCACATTCCTTCTCATTCTTAAATTATCTCATTAAATATATCCATGATACCTGAAAAACAAATTGTACCTTTTTATTGTATTCTTGTGAATGTTGTTGCATAACTGAAAAACTGGCACTGTGGTGCTAAAATAGGAAAATCTCTTTGAAGTGTTTTAGAAACCTACTTTATATTTTACAAAGCATGATTTTTATGTGTGTATATATATACAGTACATTATCAGCATACTGTATGTATACTTATTTTCATCCTCAAGTGGAATACTGACCTGATTCATCTGTCCTGCTTAATACTGCTGCTATTATCCACATAATACCGGGTATAAAATACTGTGTTTCACATAATATATAGACTGGCATTTTTTGGCTTACTGTCTTTTTAATGCATATTAATAGTAGGTGATGCTAATACTATTTTAATTATTACAAAGAACATCACAAATGACTTAATAGAGGTAATACTAGGTATAAATATTTGAGTAACTATGATAATATTGTTAAAGTATCTGATGTAAAAACATAGGTGAAATGAGCCATCTAAGTCAAGGCTAAATAGACAACAGCAAAGAATAAGCTGTGGCCTTCAAAGAGGGCAAATTCATATGACTAATTCCAACCCTTCCACGCAGCACTATTCCTACTCCATTTCCATCCCCAGTCCATTTGGGGATGGAAACTAGCCATGCAGTCATCTTCACTGCTGCCACCCTTGGAACACTGAAAACATACAGATATCTCTTTGAATCCATGCTCACTCCAGCTGACCAGTAGAATGGCACAAAATTGTCATTTGGTCAATGCCCTGCCTGTTGAGCTACTGCAGCCCTTCCCTTAATAATAACCCCCTTATCAGTGCTCCACACAGAAAAGGAAATACGTTGCAGATGTATTTTCCTTCAGCAAGACTTGTTCTTCTTCATATGCGTTGTTGTTGTTGTTTAAATAATGTTGCCACCAATTCGCTTGGAAGCAATGTTAATGTGACCAGCTCATAATTTCTCAGATCTCCCCTAGTCCCTCTTTAAACAGTGGTGGCGCACTGATTGCCCTCCAGTGCTCTGGTACTGAGCTCAGTTTGAGGACAAGTTGCACATTTTTGCTCTGGTGCTAGTGAGTTCACATTCGAGTTCTTTTAAAAACCCTTGGGTGGTTCAGGTCTCTATGATTCATTACTATGGTTCATTGCCCCAAGACCTAAGTTGTTACTGCCTGACCATAAAAGTGTCATTCCCTTTGCACTTAAAATCTAATTAGTAGCTGTGAAGAGGCAGCATGGTGAAATGATACCTTCTTGTATGCGTTTCTAACCAGGTGCTTGATAGAGAGTGTCAGGGCAAGTGGAGTGGCAAGGAGGGGTTGTAAAGAATGCTTCTAAGAGAAGAATCCAAAATCTCCAAGTCTGACTTATCAGTGATGATAATGGCCACTCTCCTACTTTCACTAAGACCAGTATATTTAACTGCAAATTGTCATGGCACTGTATTGCTCAAACATTTTATTGTCCTAAGTAAAAATTTTAAGTGACAGGAAGAAGTGGCAGCATACTCTTGAAAACCTAGAGGGATGAATTTGGCACACTGCAAAACAAAGAACAAATACTGTAGTGAAATATCTAGGGGTACCAGTGAAGGAAATAGCCTGAGCACAACTGTGATATTCTAGCATGTATCTTTCTTGGGTCTTCTATAACACTGTGAGTGAGATGAGCTGCATGGTAGAAATGTACTTTTTGAGCATTGATGCTAGTTTTGTGATACTCATAAATTTATTTCTTATGAGTTTGTAAATGCTCAAGTCTTTGAATTGTCGTTTGAACTTGGGCTTGACAGTACAGAATTTTGAGCAGATTGGTGCAGAGACCAAAACAGTATTACAATGAATTGGTAATTGTATAGACATTTGTGCACAGCTAGGCACCTGCCTTCTGGAACACCATACCCCCTGAGATTTGTTTGGCTCCAACCCTACCAGTATTTCAGAAGGTCTTAAAAACCTGGATGTTTCCTGTGGTCTGAAGGTTGAGTGAGCCCCTCAGTGTGACTCGTTATGACTATGGTCATATGGGTTGTATTTGATTGTCCTCAGATGCCATTGTGCTATTATAATATTCTGTTAATATTGTTAATTCTACATTATATTGTTGTTAGTTTTAATCCAAAAATTCACCACCCAGAGTCACAATTGCAAGATGCTGCTGTATAAATTGGTATAATAAACCAAGGAATTGTTGCTAACATTTTTGAAGTTAGGAACTAGTTGTGGGCTTGGGGAATATCTTTGTTCCTTTTAGCAAATGTTAATTTGCTTATTTTAAGAACAGTGTCCTTTTGTAAGAGGAATTATAGTCCAGTAAAAGATTGAATATAGAGAGTTACAAATTAATATTACAAGAAGGTTACAAGAAGGTTCTACAGAGGGAAAATTATTTTCTGGAACTTAGCCTGAAGTATGGAATAAAAGGCTACAAAATGAACCCCCCAATTTCATAAATGGTACAGAGAAATAGAAGACAGGAGAGTATAAGACTTAAGCACTGCATACAAAACCAAAATCAAACCTAGAATTAATTCCTGGCTAAAATATTTTTATCTATTTCTATAGAAATAGAAGAGTTACCTGGGCTTCCTTCAGCTTTTGGGGGAGGTTCTCTTTTAGAGGCTCTTGGGAAGATGTAAATCTTTTTTTTTTCATCCTTGGTCCTGTAATTTTTAAACTTGTTTTAAAAGTGACAAACTGTCTATCTCCAGCAGACTGAGGGACTAAGGTAACTGACAAAAGCATCACTTCTTTGTGGGAAGTGTGTTGTGCCTGAATTGAGGATGTATACTGTGGCTGAGTTTGCAACCTGGAAGTAGGCTACAATCACAATAACTCTAATCTTGCTATTTTTTTGTCCCAGTCAAACGTATTTTCAAACTGAATCTTTGTATTGGATGAACTTGTCTTTGTTGCTTCAGTGAATCTTTAGATTTGATTGTGAATCATAATTTTTAAAAATGTTTGAATTTCGGACTGTCATACACCACTTGCCTACCAGGTGTGATGCATATATATTGCTTTGTCAGATCCTGGAATAATTCACAAAAGTATTGATAGCATCCAAATTTGTGAAATACAAAATGGACTCATTTGTGTAGTATCTTTTAACAGAGAATATGATTAATTAATTTATTCCGTGGAAATGTGCGATTTTTACAGTAAAGAGCTAAGGAATTCATACTAGATGTTTATAGTGTTATGCACAGAGTGGAGCATAATGCTGTAAAGATTTGTCATCTTCAACATGCTTGAATTAAGTAAGACCCAATTAAACTTCCTGTAAATGCAGAAAAGGAAAAGTATTTCTTCAACCTATATCTGATTTACAAAATTCACTGCTGCAAGAGGCAATAATGGGTGCTGTTTTAGTTTTAAAAATATATGCAGTCTTAAGTACTTCAAATATTTTTTTTGTGGTGTGATTCACAAAAACTAAGCCTCTGCATATTCCTTGCAAAGGGGGAGACAATTAGGGCAATTTTTGCCTTAAATTCTCTCTTGTGGGTTTACTATAGGCATCTAGTTGGCCATTATCAGGAACCTGATAGATGCTTCGTCTAATCTAGCAGGCTTATCCATATGTTAGCAGAATTAATTAGTTTTTCGGTCAGTCCTTGGAAGTATGACATTCTTCCTGCATGTTTGCTTTATCTAGAAGTATTAGTAGTGATTTTTCTTTCAGTGTTTAACATAGTTACCAGCAGTTAACTGATTCCATAGTGGAAATTAATTTTTTTTAAAAAAATTATTAATAAATTAAACTTCAAAGCTGTTCTACAAAAATGAACGACAGCCTACAAAACAGCTCTTCCCCTGCCTGTAATCTGAATATTACAGACCCAATTCAAAACGGAAGTATAGGGAAAGAACACAAATTCTTCATAAAACTGAAGGGTCAGATAAAGGCTAGATTAGCTCCTATATCAAAACGCCCATGAAATCACCTACTCATGAAGATTTGCCAGTTGTACAGTTTAGGTGATAGGTAAAGCCCTTGTTTCAATAAACTGCTTAACTGTTTATTTTTCAGTCTTTCATATTTTTAAATTTTCTGTAATGGTTATTTTTATATAGAGCTTTATATATTTATATATATATATATATATATATATATATATATTGCATAATGTATGTTATTCTTTCAAAAATGCTGATTGGTTCATATGCAACAAGTATAGATTTCAGAAATAAAATAATAAACTTAAATTTCAAATATTTTTAATAATAGCAACATTTACCAGCTCCTCACTAACGCAAGTTAATATTTTATTGAACACAGGGATAAGTGTAGAAGTCATCCTGCACAGAGACTTTTTCATTTAAAAATACAGACAAGATCCAGACTGAGAGGAACGTATTATTCTAAATGAAATCAGTAGCCTTTCCTTTTAAAGGTTGGGGATATAGCAGTTGAAACTGAATAAAAGTAGATTAAAATTGTTTGCCGATAAATTTTAGTGCTGAGTCTTAATAGACAAAATATTTTTGGCAAATATTCTGAAAGAGGTGTGACTATCTAAATTTGTTGAAACCATCCAGAACATTAGTCCTAAATGTATGTAATATATTAATACTGTTCCCGTTTTTCATCGACAATTATGTTTCAATACAGTTACAAATTTACATCTGATCGAGACATAAAGATCCCTAAACAGGGGGGGAAAAACCTGCTTAACCTTTGATGACTTAATCAGTCATTGTTCTGATGTGATGTCATCACTCTCATCCACACTTTAGGTTTCCAGGAGGCTACACATCTGTATTTGAATGTAAGCCTACCATAGAAAGCATGCTGAGTAGACATGGAGCTACCCAGCTCAGTTTTTACTATGTGAAAGAAATTGTCTTATACTTACTGCAATATGCTTACAGGCATTATAATTTCTTGAACACAGTACATTTTTAGAAATAATTTTGTGATTTAGTTGTATAATTGTCAGTATTTTAAAATGCAGTTCATTTCATTAGTTTGGAACAGCCAGGTTCTAACAGTGCCACTGTTACTATGCAACAGATTAGCAAAGCCACAAAATGAGCAGGCTAGCAATCCTGCCAATTCTTGTACTGTGTTTTGGACTAAGATGCCTAAGAAAAAGATGAAAACATTTTGTTCTTTTGCCTTTGGGATCTCTAGGCAGAAATTTGGCATATGGAACAATTGTTTCAAATAGGCAAACATTTTTACTCCTGGGAAAGTGACTTGTGTTGTTGTTAGGTTGCTACATTTTAAGAAATATTCTTGAATTCAGTAATCACTAACTGATGTTGAAGATTGATAGACAGATAGACATACAGACAGCAATTGAAGAGGAAGGGAGGAAAGAGAAAAGAACTTCCATTTAAACATTGAACAAACTTTATTGTAATAAATTTTACCTGGGAGGAATTATTTCCTGAATGAGATATATTTGGTTCTAGAGCATGTTTTACTATTGTTACTATTAAAATTTGTTGTATTAACTTTTGTATAGAATATGAAATTGACCTTGCTTGTCAATTGTGGGAATTAGGTAGAAGCCATGAAGGGAATTAGGCAGAAGGTGTGTAGGAAAGAGTTATTTGGAAGAGTCAAAGGATAAAAGATTTGACTTCCCCATACCAACCCATGCTCTAAGTTCAGCTAAGAAGGCCTTGCTCATGGCATCACAAGTTCAGTGATGAGCATTGCCCTCTCAAGGGCAGCATCCCAATTATGGCACTTTTTACAGAGAGTACAACTGGCCTGCACACAAACACTGTCTTTTACTTGATAATTGAAAACATGCCTGTTCACCCAAATGTTTGCAGGATAATAACTACTTCAGAACCAAAAGTTTAGACTGCCTTTCAGTTTATTTTTCTTTCCAAAAATGAATTTTCCTTTAATTTTTGTATTTTTTAAAAGTGTTAACATATTTAAGATTTTGTATTTTTCTGGCAAAAAAGCCCATTGGGAAGGCTGGATATGCTTAACAACCCGTGATTCGCTTAATGACTACAGCAATTCGCTTAGCGACTGCCATAAAAATGGTTATAAAATCAGGTCTGGTCACATGGTGACCCAACTTACAACAGCAATGACTTACTATGGAAATTCCGGTCCCAATTGTGGTCATAAGTCGAGGACTATCTGAATGTTTTCCTTCTTAATATTTCCAACTTTGGCATCCCAGTCTCCAACCACAAGCAGCACAACCTGCTTGCAGTTGAACTTGAAAATCATCAACCTGCTCTTCTGCATCAGTGATCAGTAGCATAAACTTGGATAATCATCATATTAAAGGGTTTTCCATGAGGTTAACTGATATTATTCACTCACTGACTGAACTGTACCCAAGTACTAACTTGCTATATCCTTCCTGACTATGAAAGCAATCCTGTTCTTTCTTTCTTTTTTGTGTTCTAAGTAGTAAACAGTATGATCTTCTGACCAAAAGTGTCCAATTCCAGTCCATTTCAGTTCACTGATGCCTGTCAATACGTAGCCGATTCATTTCATCTTTCACTGTTTTGAGCTTTCCCGTGTTCATGCTTATGTTCCATATTTCTGTTGTAAATCTATTTTTGCAGCTTTGGAATTTTTTTTCCTGCATGGCAATATCAGCAACCAGAGGCCCTGAAGACTTTAATCTAACAACTCTGAAAGATCCTCAGCTCTTCCTCAATAGCATGTTGAATGCTATCCAGCCTGTGGGTCCCATCGTCCACTGTATCGTCAGTTACTTTATATTGTCTATCCATACGGTTTTCTTGGTAAAATAAAGGAGTGAATTACGTAAAGTTACTCTTTCATCACTGTTGCTCCCACACAGCATGAGCTTTTGCCATTCTCACTAAAATGATCTTCCATCTCCAACGTCTTCCTGTATAGGTCCCTGCTTGCTTTAGCTGGGCAGCTGGGATGACCTTCGTACCTTGTATGACCCTGCTGGGATTATATACTCTTGGTATACACTCGCAGCATTTTTCACTCATCCCTCTCAGGGATTTCTCCCCACCCCACCCCCACAATAAGGCAGGACAGTGGGACTTGAAGGGATGTTTTCGCATAGAAAACCTTGAAGAACTGTTTTTTTCAGCACATCCTGGAACAGGGTAATTGTGATCCCACTTCTGATATCTGTTCTGTATGTTGTATGATTTGTGTTGCTGTTTCTACTGATGTGGGTTGTTAAATTTTTTTTCATTATAGTTGAATTGTTTTTCTTCTCTAGTTGTTTTTAATTGTTTCTATTGTACTGTTGTGTGTTTTGTGGAGTCGCTGTTGTGATTAAGGCCCCTGTAAGTTGGTTAAATAGAAATAAGCAAGCCACCATATTCTACTGATTGATCAATATTCATGCAGGATGATAGGATGTAAATCACTGTATTTATACATATTGGAGTGCAACTTGATTTCATTAATTTTTTTAAAAAAAATAATTAAATGTACAGGTAGCCCTTGGTTAACGACAGCAATTGGGACCAGAATTGCTGTCACTAAGTGACATAGTCATAAAGTGCAATGTCACATGACTGTGCCACTTAACGATTGCAATTCCAGCACTCCTGTTGTTGTTGTTAAGTTAATTGCCGTGGGTCGTTAAGTGAGGACATCATGTGGTTGCCATTTGCAACTTCCTGCTGGCTTCCCCATTGACTTTGCTTATCAGAAGCTTGCAAGGAAAGTCAAAATGATGACCTCATGATTGCAGGGATGCTGTGATGGCTGGAACTCCGAGGGCCTCTTGCAAGTATCACTCAGCACCATCACAAGTTTGAATGGTCACTGAAAGAGTGGTCGTTAAGCAAGGACCACCTGTATGCTCTATTTTTCTATAGGGCTAAAGAAATATAAAACAACAGCAAAATCACTACACTCAAAATTAAAATTAATATCATTAAAGTTGCATTGTTTCACAATGCATAGTATTCCATCTGTGTCAAATATTTTGGGTGCAATACTACTGTTTATATGTTCAGCAATATAGCATTTCAAAAGGTAAGAGAAAACTTTGGTTACCATTTGCTTGGCTCAGCTAATACTAAAAGAAGGATGTTGATTTAACCTTTTTTTTTTTTTTTTTGGTAAATCAACATATTCTAGACTGTGGATAGTTAGGGATTTGTGACTTCATTTGGCAAAGCTTGCCAAATCACTGCAAAATTTCCAGCAAGTCTAGACAATACTTCCATATTTCTTTAAGAGTCCTGACTTGGATAAATGTTTGTAAGATATACCTTTTGTTTTGCTTGTAGACAAACGAATTATTTTGTCTTCTCCCATCCACTGCAGCAGTATCTCTGCATGCAGATAACAATTGCATTTTTTTGAGTATCTCTTCACTCAGAACATCTTAAAATTACAATAGTACCAATCAAAGAGAATATTTGTAGCTCAGGGTTGAACTGTGGAGTCCCTGATGCTCTCTGAGCCTTGCTGTTTTCTTGCAGACGTTTCATTGCCAGACAAGGCAACATCTTCAGTGCGAAAAAGGGAGTGGGACTTGCTCTCTGTTTATATACTGTGGCTTGGCCTGCTTGCGTTGGTGGAGGTGTTGTTCTCTCCTTGGGAGTTCCTTGATTGGGCTGTTGTTTGCTGCTGTTTGAAACATCTGCAAGAAAACAACAAGGCTCAGAGAGCACCAAGGACTCCACAATTACAGTAGTTTCCAAGGGTAGTATAGAAGAACTGTGGCTTTCTAGTCAGGTAACATGTAGTTACATCTTTGTCCCAGAATCTGAATGACTTGCAATGAACATTAGACAGATTGTATTATGCAGTGAGTAATATGGATATCAAAAATTAATGTATCAAATAACAAGTTGCTTATGCTAGATGAGAAGATGAAATGAACATTTACAAATTATGCATAAATGGTAGAGAACTAGAGCAAGTAAATGAATTTGTACAAATGAATGTACAAAGGACATTCTACTTTGATAGAACGTTTACTAAAGATGGAAAGTGGGTGGAGAAAGCTTTAGGCATGCAAATGTTGGTAGAAAGTGGATAGCATGTGGTCTGTTTTGAGGAATGAAAGAAGCAAAAAATCATTAAGCATTCCTCTGCCCACTCTGTTATATGGAATTGAGGGCTGGGTATGTCAGGAAAACCAAAAGTAAGTCAAATGCCATGTGTAATGATTGCCTTATCCCAACGAAGTCAGTCTCACCAGAGCTTAGTGAATAAAACTGATTTATTGAAAGGATAGTATGCAAATACGAAGAAAGCTGAGAATAAGCAAAAGCGCGCCAAATACAAACTAAAAACCCTCGCCTCCAAACCGATCCCGTCCCCACCCTAACATCGCAACCACCCCCTCCCAGCATTGGCAAGCGTCACACATCGGCCTGGGAAAGTAACCTTGAAAACATGTCATAACCCAAACACACATTCCTTCAGGGTAACGGAAAAATAACAACCTGGCAGGGCTGGAATTCCCCACCCCGCAGGCGATAGACACGGATCAGAAACATGACATGCGAAACGTTACGATGTATGCAAACCATTGGAACGATGAACATGACATACCGCCCCCCTTAAAGCAAAGAAATGACCTCACGGAGCAGGCTTAGCGGGATAAGCAGCGTGGAAATGGGCAACTAGAATAGGGGTAGTGAACATCATGGGCAGCAACCCACTCAGAATGAGGGAAATGTTTCCAGCGAACCAGGTATTGCAAGACAGAACGACATCGTCAGGAATCCAGGATTTCTCGGACTTCAAAGTGTTGTTGACCATCAATCATGATAGGTGCAGGGGGTGGAGGTTGTGGATGCCAGCGGGCTGATTCGTGGAAAGGCTTAAGCAGGCTGCAATGAAAGACAGGGTGTAAACGTTTAAGATTAGCGGACAAATCGAGTTTAAAAGTAACAGGATTAATTTGAGCAATAATAGGAAAAGGACCAATAAACTTAGGTGCCAACTTTTTTGACGGTTGCGTAGACTTGATAAATTTGGTGGAAAGATACACCTTATCCCCCACTTGGAAGAGTGGCGAGGTGGATCGCTTGGAATCTGCATGTCGTTTGTAAGTGGCTTGAGCATCAGCAAGCACCCGTTGTATTGTTGGCCAGGCAGCTGCCAGACGTGTAGCCCAATCAGCAGGTGAAGATGGGGGGGAGGCTGGCTGAGGCAGTTCTGGGATCGGGACAAAGTCACGGCCAAAAACGGTATGGAATGGCACCTGGCCAGTGCTTTGATGAACAGCATTGTTGTAGGCAACTTCTGCAAATGGTAGGAGATCGACCCAATCAACTTGCTGATAATTGACAAAAGCACGCAGATATTGTTCAAGGGTAGAATTGACCGCCTCCGTATTTCCGTCAGTCTCCGGATGCGACGCAGTGGACAATGCTTGGTTAGTACCCAGTAATTTCATAAATTCCCGCCAAAACTTGGACGTGAATTGTGTACCTCTGTCCGTCACCAAGCGGGCGGGGCATCCGTGAATCTTGTACACGTGTACAATGAAGAGGCGGGCCAACTGTTGTGCAGATGGGATGGAGGTACATGGGATGAAATGGGCTTGTTTAGAGAAAAAATCTTTCACCACCCAAATGACAGTTTTCTTCTGGCTAGGAGGTAAATCAACAATGAAGTCCATAGAGATCTCTTCCCACGGGCGGGAAGGATTAGCCACTGGTTGTAACAAGCCCTGTGGCTTCCCTACTTTTCGTTTAGAAGCAGCACATACTGGGCAGGAATTGACGTATTCTTTGATGTCGCGCCGGAGCGTTGGCCACCAGAATTGGCGTCTAACCAGATGAAGGGTCTTTCCAAATCCAAAATGTCCAGCCATTCTGTCATCATGGGATCGGGACAGAATGGTTTTGCGTAACGTCTCAGGTACATAGAGACGATCATGCTTCCATGCAAAAGCTTGTTTAAAAGTAACTTCGTTGAGGTTTGCTTGCAACCAAGTGTCAGTTTTCAGCTCGGAAAGAAACTGCTGTTGCAAGTCTGAGGGAAGAGGCAACCGAGGTGAAACTGAAGCGTCTGAACGTTGCGCTCGGGTTTGGCTGCGAGTCACAGCTGCCAGACTCATTTGGGGCTCTGTCCAGAGAGTTCCTACAAGATCTGGCACCGTACTGGCATCCTGAGGCTGGCGCGAAAGTGCATCAGCCAGGAAGTTGGTTTTTCCAGGTATAAATTTCAGTTTAAAGTCAAAACGACTAAAGAATTGAGCCCACCTAATTTGTTTTGGGCTCAGTTTACGAGAGGCTGTCAGTGCCTCCAGGTTTTTATGATCAGTCCAAACTTCGAATGGGTGGGTAGCCCCCTCCAATAAGTGACGCCAGCTTTCCAAAGCAGCTTTGACAGCAAAAGCCTCTTTCTCCCAAACGTGCCATCTCCTCTCCGTCTCTGAAAATTTACGGGAGAGGTAAGCACATGGCTTTAACTGTTCGAGGTTGTCCCTTTGCATTAACAGAGCTCCAATTGAGAAATCAGAAGTGTCCACCTGTACCACAAATGGTTTGTCAGGATCAGGATGCTGCAGAATGGGTTCATACATAAATAGCTGTTTAAGGGTCTGAAACGCCCTCTGGCATGCGGGTGTCCATTTCAGCAGCGCTCCTGGATTTCTCACCCTCCGTGTGTCCCCCAAACCTTTAGTTTTGAGTAACTCAGTGAGGGGTAGCGCAATTTCCGCGAACCCCTGGATGAAGGGCCGATAAAAATTCGCGAATCCAAGGAGACTTTGGAGCTGCTTACGCATGCGTGGCGGCTCCCATGCCAAAATGGCTTCAATTTTAGCGGGATCCATTTCAATTCCCTTATCAGAAATCCTATAGCCCAAGTAATCAATTTGCGACTTATGAAATGCACATTTTGATAGTTTAGCATACAATTCTGCCTTTCTCAGTTTGCTCAGAACTTGTCTGACTAGATATACATGTTCCTCCATCGTTTCAGTATATATTAAAACATCATCTAAATATACCAATACCCCTTTAAATAGGTGGTCATGCAAGACCTCATTGATAAGTTGCATAAAAACCCCTGGCGCCCCCGCCAGCCCAAATGGTAGTACTTTATATTGAAAAGCACCCAAAGGACAATTAAATGCAGTTTTCCATTCATCTCCGTCCCGTATGCGAATACGGAAATATGCCTCCCTCAAGTCCAGTTTAGAGAATATTTTCCCCTTTGCCAGATGTGTTAGCATGTCCTTTATCAGGGGCAAAGGATATTTATTTAATATTGATACTGCATTGAGCCCCCGGAAATCTGTACACAGTCTCAAAGTGCCATCCTTCTTTGGTCGAAACAGTACAGGTGTGCCCACTGGAGAGCTGGCCGGTTCAATGAAACCCCTAGCTAGATTTTTGTCAATGAACTCTCGTAGTGTTGCCAGCTCCTTCTGGGTCATAGAATACATTTTTGGACTAGGCAATTTTACATTAGGAACAAATTCTATGGCACAGTCAGTTTTGCGATGAGGCAGCAGCCAGTCCGCCTCTTTTTCGCCAAACACATCTGCAAAGTCCTGGTAATGCTCCGGCAGCCCTTCCAACGGCTTGAGGACTTGCAGAGAAGTGGTTGCTGCCCGTCCCACCTCGTTGTCGTCTAGTTGGTCTTTCGCAGGGGCTTTATAAAATCCATCTGCGAACGTCACCGTTCGATGCACCCAGTTAATGGAGGGATTTTGCCGTACAAACCAGGGCATCCCCAAGATGACCAAAGGTCCCCCTACCGGTGCCACAATAAACGGTAATTTTTCCCAATGGCTGCCCATTTGCAAAGCAACCATCCCGGTAGAGTGGGTCACTGGTTTCCCCCCTGCCATTGTCCCGTCCAACTGGGTAAAGATCATCGGCCACTTTAAAGAGAACGTGGGTAACCCCAACGCAGTAACCACGTCGGGGTGCATCAAGGACCGTGAACACCCCGAATCAATCATGGCCCACAGTTCTATGGTTCGAGTGCTGGACCCCAACTTCACTCTAATGGTCAGGGTCGGGAAATCCACACTCACTGAGACATGGTCGCGCCCATCTTCCTCTTCTTCCACCTGCCCCACGGCGCCCTTCAAAGCAGGTGGCTGGCGTTTCCCGCCGGCTCATTGGTCTCCTGTCCCCTCTCCTCTCCAAAGAAGGGGCTGCCGTCAGGTTCCACCTCAGCCAGGGCGGCTTTCATCTTCCTTGGTAGGGATGGCGATTTCCCAGCCGGTTTAGCTGGGCGATCCTCAGCTCGTCTTTTTGGGCACGCCGCCGCCCGGTGGCCTTCCTTCCCGCAGCGCAGACATTGCCCTTTAGCAAAGCAACGCTCCCTCTCCTCTTCCCACGCATGCTGGCTGGGTCGACCCGAAGAGATCGGAGCGCGGGCGCTTTTGATAGTTTTGCCTTGCTTCACCGCCTTACGATGGGCGAAGGTTTCCAGGGCGTTTTCAGCGCTGCCCACTAGTTGAATCCACCCATACAAAGTCTTTGGGTCATCACGCCTCAGAGCCCACCGAAGGACCTCAGTTTCCAGCCCATCTTTAAACAGCTCTACTAGTGTGGACTGGGACCAATCCTCAACTTTTCCGGCCAGTGCTTTGAATTCTAACGCATAGTCTGCCACTGAAAGCGACCCTTGGGCCAGATTCTTCAGAGCCCGTTTCGCCCTTTCTTGTGCCAGAGGGTCCTCAAAGTGTTTTAGCGCCCACAGGAACTCCTCGAAGTCCTCTAGCTCTGGGGCCTCTGCTTGACACAGCTGGATGTACCAATCTGCCGCCCTCCCCTTCAGCCTATTTGCAATGGCATTGATTTTCCCCCTCTCGGAGCGAAAGCTCTGCTCCCAATCCTCCATGTAGCTATTAGCATTGGTAATGAAGAAAGACAGCTTCGTAGGATCGCCATCAAACTTCACAGGAAAGGGGGGGGGGTCTCGCCGCCTCCAGCCGTTCGGCTGTTCCAGTCACATCTAGTGTCCTCCTCCCTGTCGCTGACTGTCGGAACCGAGTCCGACCTCTTCTCCGCGGAGATGGGGGTGGTGACTCCGGGTTAGCGCTCTGATCCCTAGCGCCCTTTCGTCTTCCCTCAGCCGACTTCCCACGGTTTTCCCTTAGCATTACTGCCAAAGACTCCAACTTCTCCTCCAAAGCCTTCATTCGCACGGGGGTGACCGATTCTTCAGCCGCATCGGTTACCACTACCACTGTAGGTGACAACGGAGGTCCTGGTTTCCGGACCTCTTGGGCGTCCCCTACAGTGGAGTCCTCGTCCTCGTCCCCCGTTCTATATTCAGCCCCTGACATGCCCGTCGTTTCCGACGTTACCACCTGCTCGCCGGGTTGTAGCCCCAGCTGTTCTCGGCGGGCCGCCCTCTCCGCGCGGGCACTCCAGGCCACCCGCACCGTCGTGGTGTCCGGTTCCTCTTCAATCCACTCGGCTTCTCGTAGTAGAGACATCACTAGCGCTCCCCGTCACAGGTAACCTGGCTAGGGGCTAGCGGGGTAGATTTCTTTGATGATTCTCAGCTTTATGTAATGATTGCCTTATCCCAACGAAGTCAGTTTCACCAGAGCTTAGTGAATAAAACTGATTTATTGAAAGGATAGTATGCAAATACGAAGAAAGCTGAGAATAAGCAAAAGCGCGCCAAATACAAACTAAAAACCCTCGCCTCCAAACCAATCCCGCTCCCACCCTAACATCGCAACCACCCCCTCCCATCATCGGCAAGCGTCACACATCGGCCTGGGAAGGTAACCTTGAAAACATGTCATAACCCAAACATTCCTTCAGGGTAACGGAAAAATAACAACCTGGCAGGGCTGGAATTCCCCACCCCGCAGGCGATAGACACGGATCAGAAACATGACATGCGAAACGTTACGATGTATGCAAACCATTGGAACGATGAACATTACACCATGAGAACGAGGTACTTAAGATGAGATAGAGTCATGAAGAAATGGGTGCTGAATGAATATGGATTGAATGTAAGAATGGATAACCAGTAGAAAAGTACATTAAGGTTGTTTGGTCATATAAAGTTAATAAATGATCTTCAAGCTGCAAAACAAATATATGGGTCAAGAGGAGTGAATAGTTTGAGAGGAAAGGGAAGATCAAGAAAGTCATGGTTTATTAGAGGTAAGAAGTTCTTTTTAAAAACGTAGTATATGGATGAGGTGGAAGAAAGGATGGTTTGCAATGATGGACAAGTATTAAGAGGTATGAGTGAATGGAATTGATAGAACCTAGATTTAGCCAAATTTTGTTTTCTTGTTACATGTTTAATTTCTTTACAATCTTTAACTCCCTTTCTGAGTTTCACATAATGTTGCTTAATCAAACAGGTAATACTATGATGGTTTATAAGTGCATATAGTTCGTATTTTGTAACTTGGTGATATTTCATTAAGTAATTTAATATAAAAATAGGTATAAATTAATTCTTAATATCAAGTTGGTCATGTGTCATTATAGAAGAGGCAGTGAGGAAGGGATTGCAAATTTTAGGAAGATATGAAGGAAAGATGAAAGTCAACTCAATCTGAAGTTTTTTTTTTTAAACAGAGAAAGAAAAGTTACTGAGTACCTTGTAAATATATATAGACATTGATTGACTGGATTTATTAAGGCCAACTCCAAGAAGACTGTATATTTAGGGTATGAGTTTTAATCAATAACTAATCAATTGGAGCAAATATTAAATGGTAATGCTTTGATTCTGGGGCAGATATGGATAGCTTTTTTAGTCAATTCTTATGCAATCTATAATGGGGAAATAGGACTGCTTACAATTACAAGTACTTTTTTTTACTTATAAGTCATAAAACAATTATTTACAGTACACATCCTTGGAAACACATCTTTATGAAGACTTACATATGAATTCAGTTTTAATTCAGTCATAAGTTGATAAGTTAATATTTGGGCAAACTCAAGCTTATGGCTGTCATTTCATATATGGCTTTTTTGAGGGTTCTGTCATATTTCCAGTCTTTTGTTCTATTACAGAAAGGTAAGAGAACTGATGATTGGGAATATACTGAGTCCTTTAGGTTGATTCCAACTGCAGTCCTGTGAGACATGGTAAAACAGGCTTAATCTAGTGTTACAAGGAAAAAAGTACTATAATCTCTGTGTATTCCTTACTCTATCTACAGTATATAATATTCAGGTCTTTCTATCAGTGTAGCTTTCCATGATATAACTTGTTGAGATAATTTAAATTTTGTTTCTATAAACTGCCCAGAGTCCCTCCTTTGGGGGGGAAATGGGCAGTAATAAAATTCGACAAATAAATAATTTTTTTTTCTCTCTCTCTCTCTCTCTTTTCTAGGGTAGTCACATGGTTGGATGTTTGCCTCCAGCTAACTTGACTTATTTGGAAATACTTATGTTGAATTTGGTTATACGTTTAGTGTTTTACAGTAAAAATTCAAACAGTATGATGTTCAAGAGTTGAGAAACAGTTCATATAAAGACTGTAGAATGTTTCTGGATTATATGAAAAATCCATTCCTATTTTACAACATGTGGATAACAGAGAACCTGTCAATAATGTAACCATCATGTGAAATAGGGAGCTGTGTGGGATCTCCCTGATCCAAAAAAATAAGACATTGCAGGTATGTTTTTGTTTTTGTTTTTGTTTTTGTTTTATTTTTATTTTTATTTATTTTATTTATTATTCCAATTTCTATCACTCCCCATCTCCTCTGGGCAGTTTACAAGTTTATTTGCTTGTTTATTTGTCTTGTCATTTCTCTTTCAAGTCCACCAGTCTGCAGGTACTATGATTGAGTTTAGGGGCAATGAGAAGATCACATCATATACTCTATATTGCAAAAACAAATGTGGTATGTTATGAGCATTCAAATGATGCTTTGTCTTAATTTCAGGTATTAGAAAAAGCTTCAAGCTTTTAAAAATTGTTTCCAGGGAATCCTGTGAAGAGTTGATGCCCTGACAGCTTGTTATAATTAACTATTAACAAGGACTAACAAGAAGAGTGGGGCTGAAGTTTGTATTTGGCTCTGTTGGAGTAAACATTATTTTAATTGGGATATATTAATTGGGCACAGTCCAAGAATACATTAGATTTCTGCCTTTGTTGAATTCAAAATATTTGAATTTTTTTTGCATTTTTTAAAAGAAAATTTCACTTTCAGTTTCCATTGACCTTATGTATTTGTATTGGTTAGTACAGGAATTCTCAAACCTGGGGATTGTAAGCAACTTAGAAGGAGATCACAACTTTTTTAAAAAACAAAACTAATGGTTTTTTGGCAAAACGTATTCCTGCTTGCCCAGGCAAAGCAGGGAGCAAAGCACAAAGCAAGTTTTGAAAGAGAGCTAAACCTATACTCCAGCCATCTGCCAAAATCATTCTCTAATCACAGTTGCAATGGTGACTTCCATCATGGCGTGTAGTAATATATTTGTAGCCTGGTGCAGGAGTATGCAAAACTTTTTTTTTCCAAAATGTTTCAAGCATAAAATTTCATGAAGTATGCAAAACTGCTGTATCAAATGCGAAGTGGGATATTTTTGGCATTCTAGGGGTGTTTCAAGCTCAAAACACTTCTGTTTCAAGCTTGGTGTCCTTCCAGAATGCTTAAAACAGCCAATTTCATGTTTGAAATAGCAGCTTCACAACTCGGATGGGATATTTCATGAAAATTCAGTATTGTGAAATTTGAGGACAAATTGCAGTGAAATATTTTATGCTTAGACTAAAGCATAAATTGGTTATAACATTTGCTGCTGCTTCTTAATCTTGGTAAAGATTTATCTTTGTAGTTTTCAAAGGATTCTCTTTTTTATATAGTAATTTTATTAAAAATTACACTTAAAAAGATAGAAACTAATACAAACCAAAAAAAAGAATAAAAAGAAAAATAGAAAGTGCAGAAAAGAAAAAATAGAAGACAAAAAGAATAGAAAAGGAAGAAAAAATAAGAATATAGTAAATAAAAAGAAAAATACAAAAGAAATGACTTCCCCCTTAAACAATTTTAGTAACATCACTTTCTCTTAAAATACAACAAATGATCTCTTCTTCCCATATCCCATCTCTTATCTGTAAACAAATCCTTAAAGCCTCATTGTTCAGTCCTGATCAGCAAAAGTCCATTAAGGGTTACCAGAGATAACAACATACCTATTTTAACCTTAATCAAATAAACCAACTTTATATTCCTTCCTTTTACTTTTAACAATCTTGATCTTTAGTCCCTTCAAATAATGTCCTAGAACTTGATTTCTTTTCATTTTTTCTTTATCCCTTCTCACAAAATTCTTCAAAGCTTTAACAAGTCTCTTTTGTAAATCCAATATAAATCCAATATAGGAAAGTTATCCAAGATCCTCCACTTGATACAATTATATTGTCCTTACAGAATCACTGTTGTACTCCTATAATTAGGAAAGATGGCAATTACTGTTATGAATAGTTCTATTGTGGCAAAAAATCAGGAGGAGTCTGGTAGCATGTTTTCCAACTAACAAGTTATATTAAAAGACATAAGCTTTTGTGAGCTGCAGCTCATTTCTTCAGAAGTATCTTATGCTACAAGACTCCTTTTGTTATGAATAGGGTACACTTTTCAAATTACTGAGATTTATAACTGAATTTGTGCTTCAAGGAATAGAGGAGCAAGATAAACATTAGGTCTAGTTTTTTAATTGCTCAATTAATTTTTAATTGAGTGTTTTATATAAGATGTAGTTATACCCATGGACGTGGTGGCTCTGCTGATTAAACCGCTGAGCTGTTGAGCTGGCCGATCGGAAGGTCGGCGGTTTGAATCTGCGTGATGGGGTGAGCTCCCGTTGCTAGTCCCAGCTCCTGCCAACCTAGCAGTTCGAAAACATGCAAATGTGAGTAGATTAATAGGTACTGCTTTGATGGGCAGGTAATGGCGTTCCGTGTAGTCATGCCAGCCGCATGACCACAGAAGTGTCTACGGACAAACGCCAACTCTTCGGCTTTGAAACGGAGATGAGCAACGCCCCCTAGAGTCGGACATGACTGGACTTAATGTCAAGGGAAACCTTTACGTTTTAGTTATACCCATAAGCCTTAACCTAGTGATGCTTTGTATTTACTGTGAATTCTCATACTAATGTTAAACTGTGAATTTGATGGTGAAAGTAGTTTATAGCTGGCAAAAGCTAATTATGAGTTATTTATGGACTTTACATATTATTCCTTCTAGTTTATCAACTATAAGAGATACTGAGATAAAATGTAGAATAGTTTGAAGGATCTCTATTCTTTTAATATCTCTAAAACTGTCTAATTTTTAAAATTAGTTTACCAAAAATACAATCTGTTCTGTTTCACCTATCTTTCTGGCTATCGTATATTAAAAGAGCTCTGTTCTTTATAATCCCTCTTTCCAAGAGTCCAGCTTCCATGACTTAGCAAAATAAACATACTTACATTTTAAGTATGGACCATCCTTTTCCATGTCCTGAAGAAGAAGGGTATAAATGCCCAGTGCTATTTTGATTGAAGTGCTCCAAAATGAGATGCTTGCTTTCAAATACAAGGAAGTTTAAAGTGCTGTATAGATTTAACTAAACTGCTATTTTAAATTGGTAGAGAAAATTTATGTTTTTGCAGCTGAACTTTTTAAAAAGGCATATCTACTATGTATCTTAAGACCAAATTGTATACAGTGTCAAGAGATTGTAATTACTGTCCCAGAAACAAATGCATTTTTGAAGGGCAGTAACAGACTAAAATAGAGACACAAACAGACCCATATCAGATAACCAAAAAGAGGAAGAAATCTTTTGACAAAGATTTTATGGAAACACCTTAGACAGTTGATAAACACATCTTGCACTTGTTTTGGTATTACCCTTGTTTTCTTAGTTTTCCCCCCTTTGTGTTAAAGTATGGCCTGCTTTTTCTATAAGGAGCTTAGAATTGCACCTAAAATTCAAACAGCATGAACATTTGAACTTGGATATTTATATTCTTTTTTTTTTTTGGTCCGTTCAATCATGTCGGATTCTTGAAGACTGCCTGGACTAGTCCCTGCAGTTTCCTTGGCAAGCTTCTTCAGAAGTGGTTTGCCATTGCTTCCTTCCTAGGACTGAGAGAAAGTGACTGGCCAAAGGTTACCCAGATGGTTTTGTGCCTAGGCAAGACTAGAACTCACCATCTCCTGGTTTCTAGCGTGATGCCTTAACCACTACACCAAACAGGCTCTCAACTTGATGAGATATTGTGCTCCAACGTTAACCACTTATACCATACAGACTCTTTTCTGAAGTCAACTTCCACCATGTATTTGCTTTCCAACAGGGCAGGGGGATTCCTCTGATTTTTTTCCACAAGTATTAAAGCAGCTGGTGGAACGGTTGATTTTGATTGTCATACCTGACAATTACCTTAGGGCTATTGGAACTGGGCTGCAAAAATTTCATTGACCAGTAAATAGCAAGCAGGGAATTAAGAGTTTTTTTAAAATATATATGTTTATTAAAAATGTTAATAGTAAAAGGTAATATAAAATAAGATTAAAAGAAAAAAAATAGAAGAAAAAAATAGAAAAAACAGGAAGTGCAGAGAAAAGGAAGAAAAAGGAAGTCACTTCCCTTTTTCTTTACAGCAGTCACAAACTGACTTAATATCACTCTTCCCCCTTTGAAATTATATTACATAGATCACTTCTTCCCATATCCAACCGTTTTCAACTGGTAAATCCAAAAATCATTAACTCATTTCTGTCCATTTTCAGCATTCAGTTGTCCTGCAGATTCTTCAAAATTATTTTTCATCTCTTCTTTTATCTCTTCTTTTAGATCTCTTTTAAATGATGCATTCACATAGGCAGTTACTGATGTCCCCAATTAGTCCAAGTAAAACTCTTTCCCTCAGATATATATATTAATTGTTCACTTGTTTTAAAAATACTTTAAAATCAGTAAATCCAAATTCAACTGTTCCCTAGTCTATTTTAAACTTCTTTACTTTAAGCTCTTGGCAAGCTTTCTACCTTTAATTGTTTTTAAATCCTTTAAATTGTTCCTTTGCTGTTATCTTTAAATCTGGGATGAAGGGTCACTCACTGGGTGGCTTGATTGCTCTGCTGCATTGAAGATCTCTCTTTAACGGTGCAATAACTGTCTTCCAAATGCGTTTAGGAAAGTGGGGGCTTTTGCAAACCCAATGTCCTTTTGCAGCCTCTGCTGTGGCTGTGAGACCACTTCCTTTTGGCCCCTGGTGCTTAGACTCATGAGAAGCCTGCAGAACCTCTTCAGATCACGAGGAGCAGCCTTTCGGAGCACAAGTGGGCAATCTTCTGGTCTCTACTTATCTGGAGAGGCGCCATTGACCCCGGGCTTAACGGTCAGCCACCGATCTTCACTGTGTCGTCTACACTGTTCGTGGAGGCACAGCAGTCTGCCATTTAGCCCCCTACCTGGAAGCCACACTTGCAAGCAAGGAGAGTTTTCTTTCTCTAGCAATGGTTCCCATTTTTTGGCTCAGATGTGGTAGACTTAGCTGGGAAAATCCAGTTTCTGCCCATGTTTTTATTTAAAAGAAAGAGTAAAAAAAAAAATATTCAGAACTATTTATGTGGTTCTGCCAGGCATCAATGATGCACTACATTTACCTTGATGATTAGGCTGCCATTCTTTTATGTTAGGGAAATGTGTGCCAAACTAGGCATTTTTTGAAAAAGTTACCATTTCAAAGAGCCAATAAGGGCAGTACAGAAAGAATGCTTCGTGTGTAAAACAGTTGGCCATTTTTCTAAACATCCGTTGCGATTGCTTGAGGTTCTGAAAATGCTGCAGAATAGAGAGATGCCATAGACTTCTTGCTATAGTGATAGTGAAAGAACAATAGAAGAATCACTGGGAAGAGTTGCCCTGAGATCTGCTCCCCAAAATGCATTAGCATGATCAAGGTTTTAACTTAAGAGAATTAAAGAATTCCATGAATGGAGCTGTAGGTGGTACAATTAACTTAATTATGAAAGTTGGAAGGAAACTTGTTAAGAAATCTTGCATTCATTGTTTTAATGCATAGTTCTGAAAGTATGATATCAGATAAAATGTGATTGTGAAACACATAAAAGCTATTTAAATACACTTTTATCTTTACTTAGTCTTTCCTACAGGAATCTACAATCATAGTGTTTTGATAACCTTAAACGAAGAGGGCTGACAAAATGCCTCCACGACCCTCATCCGGTGAATTATGGGGCATGCACTTGATGCCACCAAGAATCCTAGTAGAATGTCTTCTACCTAATGGTATGATAGTGACTTTAGAATGCCTCCGTGAGGCCACCTTGTTAAATATTAAACATGAACTCTTTAAAGAAGCTAGAAAATACCCTCTCTATCAGCTCCTTCAGGATGAGTCATCTTACATTTTTGTAAGTGTTACACAAGAAGCAGAAAGAGAAGAATTCTTTGATGAAACACGGCGATTATGTGACCTGCGGCTCTTCCAGCCTTTTTTAAAAGTTATAGAACCAGTGGGCAACAGAGAAGAAAAAATTCTGAATCGAGAAATTGGTGAGGCTTGCTCTTTTAATTTATTACAACTATATATGAATTACTGCCTAATCTGAAGATACTCAAAGTAGCATATAATTTAAAATACTTGTAAAGAAAGGTGTCTCACTTCCCTCCAACCGCAGGGAGAGATGATTCATGCAACTATCACAAGATAGGCACTGTTAGATTTATGAAAATGTGATTGAATGACCTTCCAATGACCTGCTTTTGGTTGTGCGAGAAGACCAATACATTGTCTGCATTATCATGTACACAAAATAATAATTTAGTACAACGTGTTCCAATGCTTTATCAACTGCGTTGACTGCCAGTCTTCCAGCACAGTCAAAGGTAGTGATGCTAATCTTTAAATTGCTTGGGGCAAGAATATATCAAGAAAGATTTCCTTTCATATGGAGCTGTCTGGGCATTTACTTGAAGTGTTTGCAATCCAACAAGATGGGCACTTTTATTGTTTGTTTTTGCTGTTGTCTTTAAATTTTAAATAATTTAGTAATCTGCCCAGAAACTCTAGTTATTGGAGTAGTTTAAAAATATAATAAATTAATAACCATTTAAGAAAATTTAAAAAGATGGGTGATTTAAATCCAGTGTTCGTTTAGAAGTGTGCCCACTAGCCAGCAAAGGAAAAAAACCATGTTTGAATAATAAAAAAAATACCGTAGAGGTTGGGGAACTAATGGTTGTTTTGTGACCATCCAGCCCTGATAGTCATTTTATGAATATGCAATCCCCCCACCCTCCGGTGCTGTAATTTTATGGCAGTGCCCACACTTCCAGAAATGATATGCACAGTAGCTCAAAAAGATTGTTTTACTCTTGAGGTAATGAAGCAATAGTGTAACGGACAGCCTGAAGACATCATGTACCACTCCTGGCTTTTACCCTTCCTTTTCTACGTCATGACTCGAATAAGCCAACTTTTAAAACAACTCAATGAAATGGTAATTTCTTCCATTCTACTAAGATAAATAAAGGGTTAACTGGAAAGGAAAAACGACAAACAGGAGAAAAAACATTGGTGTCTCTTCTGACAAAGAAGGCTATAATTCTGTAAACAAGCACAATGTCCTGTATCTCCAAACAGAAACAATTGACATCCATGTTTTCTGTCCACGTAACATCAGGGTTCATATACTACTAGATTCTCTGAGTAAATGGGAGACAGAAGATGCCAGTTCCCTCTCCGCCCGTCCTAAGCTCCTATGTTAGGAAAAAAGAGCTGATAAGAGTGAAGATAAGATCACTGTAAGAACTTCAAATGTATCATTTTGGAGTGGTGGCATCAAGGTTTTATACTACTACTTTATCCCCAAAATAGAAGAAATTATATCACTTCTAACTAAATGAACCTGTTGTCACTGCAGTCCTGGAGCTTCCCATATTGAAGGGTGATGTGGTTTGCTTTTGGTTTTTAATAAGATATGTGAATTCAGCTGTTGTTGTATTCTAAACCATGTTTATGGGTTAATATTTTCTTTCAGCCAGGCTTCTGTGGTTTTAGCATGATGAGGGAACACATTTCACATATAGCTTGAACTGCAGAACCACTGATTACAGGTAGTCCTTGTTTAGCTACCACCTTCAAAAAAATAACTTTGCAACCAGTGCCAGCATTTATGACCCTTACAGGTCTATAAAGCAAAGGAAAGCTGAAGTACAATGGTAAAATTGTGATGTTTCATTTAATGACCACTTCACATAATGACCAAGGTGCCAGTCCCAATTGTGGTCACTAAATGAGGATATTGTTAAGTTCAGTTCCACGAGACCACTTCCTTATAACAGCCCCTGGAGTCACCCTCTGGGGATAGTCACAACAGGCTTGCTATCAAGCCAAGAGCTGAGCTTTGGCAGATCTCCAGCAGATTTTGAGATGGGGCGGTGGAGCCCTGCACTCTGACATGGTATGAAAAGGGGGTGTCTTTCTTTTTTAGGTTTTGCTATTGGCATGCCTGTTTGTGAATTTGACTTGGTGAAGGATCCAGAAGTTCAGGATTTCAGAAGAAACATTCTTAATGTTTGTAAAGAAGCAGTAGAACTGCGAGACGCAAATGCGCCCCATAGCAGAGCATTGTACGTCTGTCCCCCAAATATAGAATCATCTGAACTGCCAAAGCATATATACAATAAACTTGATAAAGGTAAAAAAAATGCATTAATAATTCAGTGTTTCAGCATTCGGAGAAATGGGATGATACTTGAACAATGAAATCAGTCAAGTTATACTGTAAATTTTAAAATAAACTTCGATGTGTACACTGCTGGTCTGTGACCATAATAAAAATTGATTTGATTTGATTTGCACATTTCTCAGATCAGAGTAATCTATTTAGTACAAATTGTTTATTTTAAAGATATACCTTAAATTGCTTGGTGTAACCATTTCTTTTCTATAAAAATAATAATTATCAAGTTTTAGAAAGTTTTTATTATTTATTGCATAGGATACCACCAATGAGTGCAGCTTTTGTCTCCTGAGTGGAATTCATATGTTGTAGCTGGATTGTAAAAAGTGGGGGGGTGTTGGGTGTGGCCCTTGAAGCC
The DNA here is from genome assembly GCF_035149785.1 of Candoia aspera. Classification (NCBI taxonomy): domain Eukaryota; kingdom Metazoa; phylum Chordata; class Lepidosauria; order Squamata; family Candoiidae; genus Candoia; species Candoia aspera. The sequence goes on along the minus strand of NC_086158.1, from coordinate 10,920,328 downwards.
ATCTTTCTGCTGTAATTTGTCCTTTTGCTCCTCTCCCCGCCCCTCCAGTTTTGCCTTTTAGTTTTCTTTGCATCTTGCCATTAATTTTAAACAAAAGGAGAAACTTGACATGACATAATCAGTTCCCCTTCCCACCAACTGTTGCCAGTCCCAAACAGCCTCTGTTTCTGTCCTGCAGCAGCAATTGTCTCTCTTTCTCTCTCCCCTCCTTCCTGTGCTGCCTTCAGTTCATTCCAGAATCAGAAAAGGTGCAGCATCTCTGGGTCCTAGGACCCTCCATCTCACCTGCCCCCTGCTGATACGATACTTCCACTGCAGCCTGAATCTGCCCGAGCCTCTTCACTGATTTCTGCCTTTCACCCTGCTATAGCAGTGTGTCACTTTATCACCCTGTTCCATTCTAGCCTTCTGGCTCATGTTCCTACTGGTTACCTTTTTTGGTAGTTATAAAGATGGATAGTATTTAACTAGTATTGGGGTCTGTTCATTTTTTATTTTGTTCTGGTCTGATACCAAGATACGTTGAAGTAGGGTAGCATAAACAAAGGGGGCAAGGCTGTCTCTTTCTGTCTTCCCTTGCACGGCATGATCCCTGGTGCAACCTGAGCAAACCTCCTTCTATTTCAGGACAAATAATAGTGGTGATTTGGGTTATAGTCTCACCCAACAATGACAAACAGAAGTACACCTTAAAGATCAATCACGATTATGTGCCAGAGCAAGTAATTGCTGAAGCAATCAGGAAGAAAACACGCAGCATGTTGCTGTCGTCGGAACAGCTGAAACTCTGTGTGTTAGAGTACCAGGGGAAGTATATTTTAAAAGTCTGTGGCTGTGATGAGTATTTGTTAGAAAAGCACCCCCTGAGTAAGTATAAGGTGAGTGAATACCATCTATATTTTCAGAATTTAATGTCCAAGTTGGATGTTGGGGAAGTACAGGAGAAACAGACATACGTAAATATAAAAATACCACCGCAGCTGGTAGCGGTGTGCGAAACCTAAGTTCTGATGCCCTTTTTATGTGTGTATGATTTGGCATGTTTTACTGGGAAATGTTTCAATTCTGAATATTCCACTTACTCCATATAATTACTGTTATATAGTGGAAGTCAGTCTTACTGATGTCAGCAGCCTGACAGATCAACCATTTGAAATAAAATGGTAACACTTTATTCAAACTTAACTTGAGTCTTGCCTGAATAAAAAAGAGACAGAACTACCAGAAAGACTTTTGTACTCTTAGATGCTGTTAATTATGAAGAAACACTTTTCACTGAATAGCTTTCACTCCAAAAGTTCATTCATCTCTTCCCTCCTTGATACTTCCCTTTTTATTATTAGAAAAACAAAAAAAATGTGAACGTGTTGCTTTTAGAAAACGGTCTGAAGATCTGGTTTTTCATAAGCTTACACTCCAATACGAGCGGCATCTTTGCAAGGAATTGGTTACAGCTATCAGTTACTAGAATAACTTTCCTCTTACTCCACATCTTGCATTAGATGCTGATGCCGTGTTGCCTCCTTGGCCCTGAATAGCAGAATCTTAACAGTGCTGACATTGTAATCTTTCTGGCTAATTAATGATGCTTCAGGAGAGCTCTGCCCAGGACAATCACTGAGCTTTTGTTTTGTTTTCTTTTGTTTTGCTTACCTATTTCAGTACATCCGGAGCTGTATCATGCTTGGCCGAATGCCCAATTTGATGCTGATGACTAAAGAGAGTCTTTATGCCCAACTGCCATTGGATACATTTGCAATGCCATCTTATTCTAGGCGTATTTCTACAGCTACTCCGTACATGAATGGGGAAGCTTCTGCCAAATCTCTCTGGGCTATTAACAGTAATCTGAGAATTAAGATTCTCTGTGCTACTTATGTAAATGTAAATATACGGGACATTGACAAGGTAGGAGAGGAAGTCTGAATGTGTGAGTGTGATAGTTGTGTTCCTGATTAGCAATATCAAAATATGTCTGATTCTGAACTGTGTATGGGCAATCTAACAAAAAGAATCCAATCAGAAATGGAAGTCAGTCAGTAAATGTTCTGGTCAGGGTGGCATGGATACCTCTTATGGAGGTTTACTTATGTGTTGTAGTTCACCACTTAGATCATCTTAAAATATTATACCTTGGTTCCACATTTTTCTCCCTTTGGATACTCATCGCAGTTTGAACTATATCAGATATTCCGTAAAACCTTTATACAGGAGCTTTGATTATACTCTGCACTGTTTTAATACTTGCTTTTATTCTCAAGTGGATTTCCAATATAAATGTAAAGTAATTTTGGTAAGTTCTTGTGTTATATAGAAAATAACTTCATTTGGCCTGTGCTTGCTAATTCTATTTCATTTGATAGCTGTCCTTAATCAGCCAAATTATTAATTTTCCATATATATTTTGCTTTTCTTGAATTGATGCTTATCTTCTAATTCCAATTTTTAGTAGTAGTATAGTTTATTATTGATTAGCCATTAGGTCATATCAAAATACACAATATAAAACATAGAACATCAATAAGACGGTATATAAAAATAGAATAAAGGAAACAAATTAGATAAGAAAAGGAATAAAAATGCAAATCATATTTCTGAATCACCCCTACAGTTTACCATAGTCAGGCTCACATATGCAGATCTCAACTGAGCTGTTTTATTCAAATAAAGGGATGTATTATATGTGATTTTTGGATTCTGTCTGCACATGAAATATGTTGTTTTAATATAAGGATCCCAATAGGTTGTTCATCTAATGTGCGGTCCTATATACTGATCTATCTCTTTCTTATACAATTGACATTCAAATAATATGTGTATTATGTCCTCTATCTCTGGATTTTTAGTATTTATATGGTTATGTTTATACTTTTTTTCAGATTTATGTCCGAACTGGTATCTACCATGGAGGAGAGCCTTTATGTGATAATGTTAATACTCAAAGAGTACCTTGCTCCAATCCCAGGTAAATGATACAGTTGAAATAAATAAAAGCAAACTAGCACTTTGTGTTAACAGAGGAAATCAGGTAGATGAAATTGTAGGGTGTGTTCACTTGTATCCCATTATAGAAGGACGGATGGCGTTCCACGGTGTGCTACTGTTCGTTTCAATGAAGATGGTGCCTCAATTAACGTTTGTGCTAGTTTGATATTTTTATATGAGCAAATTAAAATGATTAGATTCAAATTTTCTCTTTTAGAGTTTGCTTAGGTAATTAGTTCTCTTGTTCATAAGAAAGAATTACTTTGTACAAGGTGTATAGTTATTCACCAAGGGTATTTTGCACTTTAAAAGATGAAAAGCATCCCCCTATTTTTCCAGCAGTTTTTATGTCAAAGATGAAGACCATACGGCTCTTCAGGTGAGCCACAGATCCTTCATCCCTACTGCAGAATTATTTCTGCTACTCTCGCCACCTGCCAACTTCCAGAATTGGCTTGATTATTTAGAATAGTGAGAAGCTTCGTGTTCTACAATAGAGCATTTTGTTGATAATAGATTTTATTGTAGCCAGTGAAACTGTCTTTGTATTCAAAATAGAAAGTGGGAAAAATCAGGCTGTATAGCATACTCATTACCTACATGGAATGCTGTTCTCTTTCAGATTAAGCAGTGCATGCAAAGCACAAAACTGGAGTAAAAGAATAGTGAGCCAAAGAAATTAAGGCATGAGATAAGAAAAAGAATCCTAGCTAAAAATTAGCTTACACTAACCCCACTATACCTGTCCATCTCTCTCAGTCCTTGAAAACATCCTTTCTTGCACCACATCCAAGCACATGCTGCTTCATGTGTTGCATTTCACTTTCTGTTTTTCACCACTCTTTTTGAAAATTTTATTTAGTCTAGCCAATGACAACTGCTTTGCTCTTTCTCTTCGACTTAACCTATTTGCTCTTCCTACATGTGTTTGTTTCAAAATTTGAACTTCATTCTATAGTCAGAAATTCACTTTTTTATCTGCTTTCTCTAAATTAAATGCATCTTTTCTTTCTCACATTCATACATTTCTCAGAAACCTGCTAAGGAGATGAAATATGATTTAAGCACACCCCGGCTGTCACTAAGTTGCACTGAATTCTTCCTTTTTAATCATATTTTTTTCCTGATCAATTCCATCATTCATTTAAATGCCACTCTTAACGTTTCACTGTCATTCCAATATATATCTTTAAAATACTCCTCCTAGCATTCCCTCAGTTTAGTTTCATCCCAAATAATTTAATCACTGTTGTTTTAACTCCATTTAGGCTCTGCTGGTGGCTCTTTGTTTAACCCTGTTCACCCTTTGCAAAACATTTTTTTTAATTTCCATTTTAAAAACCTGCATTTTTTCTTCTTAATCATTTTGTGTCCTCTTGACTACATTTTTTTGCAACTATGTTTTTCTATATATACATATTGCACAACACTTTTCTCTGATCCTCATTCGCTGATGTGCATTTTTCTCATCCATGGCCTTTTTCTGTTCATCAGTCTACCATTTATCCTGTTTCACATTTCCCATTAGTGTAACTCCACACATTTCTATGTAGTCTATAACATAATTTTCAGTTAGTTCCAAGCGGTTTTCACACTTTCTTCTTGCTTTACATTCACTGTCTATTAATTATTTGGGAAGATTAATCTGTCTTCTAATACTTGTTCATAAAAAGACTTGTATTTTCTCTTCATTCCAGTTTTTTTTTTTCACTTTCCTTTTTCCCATGTACATTTTTCTCATGACCAGTTCTGGACACAAATAACAGTCTCTCCCACATTCAGAACCTCTCATTATCCACATACTCTTTACAAATTCTCTCAGTATTTCATCATAAACAATAAAGTCAGTGGTTTTTTTATTTAGTCTTTTTCAATACATATGTACGCATAGATTTATGCTTAACTGCTGTGTATATTTGAAACAGACCTTTCTCTAAGCAAATGGTCACCAAATAATCTCCTTTCTCATTGATTCTTGCATCAATGAGTGGCCCGTTACTTTCTCATCTTGTTCCCACCTATCCATTCAAGTCACTTAACAGAAAAATCCACATATGCACCCAAAGCTGCATTTATTCAGAATATTGCAGTTTCTCCCCAAACTCATCTCTGGTTCTTTCATTATCCCCATTCTCTGGAACATAACATGAACCTATCACCAAACTGTGGATTCCAATTTTCATATGTACTATCAACAATCTAGATGACATCAATGTTGGCAGATGCTGGGAAAGCCTTTAGCCCAGGAGAGGTCAAAAAAGTCACCAAACATTTCTATAAAAATAATTTATTTACAGAAAGCAAAACAAAAGCAAAACATATTTAAAGGACTTAGCTCCCCTTTGGAGCAAGCCTTGCTTGGCTACATTGCCGGCAGAGAGAAAAAAGAGGAAGTGAGAAACAAGTCCGGGCAGGATCCTTCCCCCAGGCGATTTGCATGAAGCACGTGAAAGGAGACAATCAAATACAACCTCTTCACTCAGCCAAAATGATTAGGTACAATAGCAGTCTTAATCGTTAGTAGGAAAACCTCAACAATCAATTCATCCTTTCTGACATACATTTTAAGCCTTTCATTCATAACTAAACCTTAAGCAATCACAAAAGTCTGTAGTATTCAAAATTAGATACTACAGTACTTCTCACGGCCATTACCCAGATAGTTGTTTTTTTTTAATGTAGTTAATTTCTTTGGACAAGTGTTAGATTGTCCCTTCCTGGAACCATCTAATCACTATGTTGTGCTTTGTGCACATGCACAAAGTTTTATATACTCTAAAACTGAAATCTGTCTCCTGTACTTTCTCTAGTAGACATAAGTAAGGAAAAACTGTTCAATGCATACCATGCTCAGTTTTTATAATGACACAGAACATTCTGGCTAGCGTTAGCAGAGCTGCATTCAAAATGGAAAGTTCAAAATTGTCTTCCTGCAAATCTTAAAATTTGCATAGGGCTTTAATAACAAGGTTAGCCCTTCCTGAAGTCAGCCTGTAAGCTCCTTAGGGCTTTTTAGATGAACACTGATTATGCTGTACCTGCCCCAAGTCCATCAGAATAAATAAATAAGCTGCTTAAACTGTTTCCAGAAAGTAATTGGTAACCACTGAAAATCTTTGTTACTAATTTTTGATTTACCATGTTATTCAAAAATATTTGGCGGTAAACATGTATCTTTCAGATGGAATGAATGGCTGCAGTATGAGATGCTCATTCTTGATCTTCCACGTGCTGCTCGGCTTTGCCTTTCTATCTGCTCTGTTAAAGGCAGAAAGGGTGCAAAGGAGGTAAATTTCTTGTAATTAACTATTACAAATGAAGGAGGGAGAGCTGATGTTTTAAAAATATTCTCAAGGTTTATACTGTCTTGATAAGAGTTACACTGTAACTTTCTTAGTTAACTATGTTTCCTCAGTTATTTCCTTTAAATCTGAGCTTGCAATATTATACTAATAGGGGAGACTAAACATTGATTATTTGCTCTTTTGAAGGAGCACTGTCCATTGGCGTGGGGAAATATTAACATGTTTGATTACACAGACACTCTTGTTTCTGGCAAAATGGCTCTGAATCTGTGGCCTGTACCTCATGGGTTAGAAGACCTTCTTAATCCCATTGGAGTCACTGGTTCCAACCCAAATAAGGTAAACAATAATAATAATAATGTATTTCAAGCCAATTTCTAGCTTATTTACAATGTTCATTGTCTTAAATCAGGGGCTTTAATTGTAAATCTTAATGCTTGTCTGTAAAATATCCCATCATATACAGTATGCAAGGCCCTTGAAAGTCTTGGCCTCATTTCTTCTTCAAAAGTTCAGTGAACCATAGTTTGTAGTGTTGCAGAAGGGAGAAATTGTTAACCAGATGAGGAATAATATTAATTGCATTTAATTTTAATTAATTTTAAAATTCGTTTAATTTCATTTTTGTCTGTGCTTCATTCACTTTTTTACCAGTTCTCCTTGTCCATCACTCAAAGGCCAAATGAGGCTCTGAGCCAGAAAAGACTCTGTTTTTACAATAATAGGTTGTAAAATATTATTTCAGGCTGTAGTTAGGGTTCAGATGACTGTATGCTCCCCCATGTAACACACATGCAAAAAGCAACTAACTGGCATGAAAAGTACTGGGGAGAAATTCATGCTTGAACTCTCAACAGATATGTTCATTTTCTCTGTGCAGCAATATGTGCAAGAACCCACACTTGTGATCTAGGACAGTTAAATATTTTAGTTCTTTTAGGTTTTTGCATGTTTGTGCTATTTCTGCCTATAAGTGAAAGCAGATTTATTCTCTTTAGGAAACTCCATGTTTGGAACTGGAATTTGATTGGTTTAGCAGTCCTGTCAAGTTCCCTGACATGTCAGTAATAGAAGAACATGCCAATTGGACTATTTCTCGAGAACAAGGATTTAACTACAGCCATGCAGGGCTGGTGAGAATTGCTTTTTTTTCCTTCCCTGGTCTTCTTGTGGCTAAGAACATGAACTATGAGCCAGATCAAACTTTAATATTGGCAGGCCTTCTTCGTATAGAGGGATAGTTGTCAACCTGCTGTTCAGGTACTGAAATAAAAAAGCAATTGCTTTACATCTTCAAAAAGTGTTATACAGTGGTAATAGTATGAGTTCAGGGCTGTGACCTGACCTAACAATAAAAATGTCTACCACTGGTATCCACCTGTTGCATATTTAAAGAAACCAAGTAAACTACTGTTTACCTATGTCCTCTCCTGACTGAAAACTCCAAATACTCTGTTTTCCTCATAAGACTATCTTCAGGCTCATTAATATAATTGCTTTCCTTTGGACATATTCCATATTAAGTCATTGAATAGCTTTCATTTAAAAAATTAACATTAATTTTTTTAAAAAATAAGTACATGAAAGACCATTGATTCATGGGGGAAAAAAAGAAGCAGAGTGTAGTTCGTAAACTGATATAGTAGTAGAAAAAAAAAATCGTTGGATCATCTATGATTTATAATGCTGTATTTTTAAACCATTTGAGGAGGCATCAAAACCTGTTTGAAGATCTCCTGAACTTCATGTGCACTCTTTACTGCTGAACAAAGAAGCACTTTTTCCATTACCAAACTTTAAGATACCTAACAGAAATATTCCCATGCAGTTTTTTCCATCAGCTGGCTCAGAAGATAAAATAAGTCTTTCCCAGCAGTTTTTGTAGCAACTAGTAAAAGTTTGAACAAGGTGCTCATTCCTTTCTTCCACAGAGTAACAGAATAGCTAGAGATAATGAGTTGAGAGAGAACGACAAGGAGCAGCTCCGGGCAATCTGTACTAGAGACCCCTTATCTGAAATAACTGAACAAGAAAAGGACTTCCTTTGGAGCCACAGGTATGACAACGGGGGTTTCAGTATAAGTGACGTTGCAGAGCATCGGTGTGCCTGTGAACCTCAGACGTGATGCAGCCTGCCCCAAACTCCCCAGTCTGTACTTTAGGTGGGAATAGAAAATGTACCAGGGAGTAGCTTATGCCATCTGTGCATTTGTTTAAGCTACAAAATGTTAGATAGTTGTGAAGTCTATCTGTGATATATTAGATAGTAGTATAAAGTTCAGTTCCAGGTCCAGTTCAAGGCACTGGTGATTATTTTAAAAGCACTAAATGTGTTGGGTGATCTAAGCCTGTCTTACTTAAGGCCACCAAGGTCTTTTGAGATACATTGGTGACACTGATTGTATCTTTTCTGGGGTATGGGCCCATCTCCTGTCTCAAGACTTACAGGGTATTCTTTTCATTGGCATTCTGCTGACATTTAAGTGTTCTCTTCAAACAAACTGTAAATTTTGTTGTAATTATTTGACCCCTAGCTTTTTTTTAATACTGCATCTATCTATCTATCTATCTATCTATCTATCTATCTATCTATCTATCTATCTATCTATCTATCTAATTTACATGACCACCCATCTCGCAAAAAGCGACTCTGGGCAGTGTACAACAATCAAAAAAACAATATAGACATGCAAATACAAATACATAAAAGCAGTCATTATAAAAATAGGAAAAATCATTATTAAGAAAAATACTCTCAAATATTAAAATATACAAACCACACAGAGAGAGTAAAAAGATCAACCACAGTGGAGCCATCAAAGGAGGTCTCTGGTCCCCTGGGAGCCCCAGGCCTGGTGACATAACCAGGTCTTGAGGGACTCCCGAAACAATAGCAGGGATGGAGCTCACCTCACTTCAGGGGAGGAGAATGTTCCACAGGGCAGGAGCCATGGCAGAGAAGGCCCGCCTCCTGGGACACACCAAGTGCAAGTCCCTGGCGGATGGTACCCACAGCATGCCTTCTTTGCCAAATCTAATGGGACGGACTGATGTAATAGGGGAGAGGTGGTCCCTCAGATAACCCAGCCCCATGCTGTGAAGGGCTTTAAAGGTCAAAACCAGCACCTTGAATTGGACCCAGAAGCAGGCTGGCAGCCAGTGTAACTCGAACAGAGGTGTAATATCTGATCTTCTAGGAGCACAGATAACTGCCCACGCCACTGCACTCTGTACCAGCTGAAGCTTCCAGATACTCTTTAAGGGCAGCCCCATGTAGAGAGCATTACAGTAGTCCAATCCGGAGGTGACTAGGGCATGAGTGACTGTGAGCAGAGCCTCCCGATCCAGGAAGGGGCAAATCTGGTTCACAACACCAAGCTGTGCAAAGGCCCTCCCAGCAAGAGTCGTGAGTCTAGGAGGACCCCCAGATTGCACACCGGGTCTGTCTGGGCCAGTGCCGCCCCATCCAGCACCAAAGATGGTATAGTCCTAGAACTAGCAGGCCCCAAAACCCAAAGCCACTCAGTCTCTCCAGGGTTCAGTTGAAGCCTGTTGTTCCCTATCCAGACCCTCAGCCTCCAGGCACTGGGATAAGACATCCTCAGTGTCACTTCATTCGTCAGGGGCAGAGATGTATAGTTGGGTATCATCAGGGTACTGATGATACCCCACTCCATGGTGACGGATGAGCTCACCTTTAGCTTAATATATTATTATGTACTTCATATGCATTTCATTCAGAAGTAATACATAGAATTATTTGTACAATATACTTCTTTTTGTCTTTTTTTCAGGCACTACTGTGTAACTATGCCAGAAATCTTACCTAAACTTCTTTTGTCTGTTAAATGGAATTCTAGGGATGAAGTAGCCCAGGTAACAACTCTGTTGCTGAATAAATATCTAAAAAAATCTTATTTATTAAGCAGGACCTTTAATGTTTCATTATAATAGGATGCTATAATATTAATAATATTATAATATTATAATACTATTACTATTATAATAATACTATTATTACTATTATAATATACTTGATGTAATATGAGATAATATGATAAGCTTATCTGGGGCTACTGGGCATACTTAATAGATGAAGCATCCATGTTCAGAGATGGAATACCACCAGATACTAAACACTGGCGGCTAAAAGGCAGTCATTATCTGTTTCTGCCCTTCTCAAGGTCTCTGCTTGTCCACTGTTGGAAGTAGGATACTGACCTGGGAAGAATTTGGTCTGACTCAGAAGGTTGTTTTCATGACTGTAATCATGATATTACTCTGTTATTGTATCTCACACAGATGTACTGCTTGATTAAAGACTGGCCTTATATCAAGCCTGAGCAAGCAATGGAGCTTTTGGACTGCAATTATCCAGATCCAATGGTGCGAGCCTTTGCAATTCGGTGTTGGGAAGAAAACTTGACAGATGACAAACTCTCTCAGTATTTGATTCAGCTGGTGCAGGTACTGTCTTCTGTTTTAATTAACTGTGCCTCTGTCATAGGTACAGGCATTCAAAAAGTACATCCTTAAATGAAATTTGCCAAGGGCAGTATGATAGAGCTTTTCTCAAATCATGCATGAAATTTCAAAATTGACTCAAAACTACAACTGAGAGAAGAGCAAGGAAAAGGTATAACTGAGAAGAACTTCTATTGACAGCTCTATGAAAAATTACCACTGCGCAAGATACAGGCATCTACAGTTCATAATTAAGCATCATGAAAAACATCATATAAAATCCTAAATCATCAGTCCACCCAATAACCAAACCAAACTCTCAAACCAAAACATCAGTAAACTTCAAAAATAAGGTGGCAGGTCAGCATCACCATTAAAAAGAATATAACATCCAAAATTAACTCAAATGCCTAGCTATATAAAATAATCTTGCAGAACCTCAAAGAAAGACTGCCAAGTAAGCATCTGGAGCATTTCATTCCACGAGAGAGAGCCTACCCATAGTCTTTCCTCCCTCAAATAACCTGGAGTTAAGCTTTGCAGGTTAAGACCAGCACTTTGAAGCTGGAAACCTATTGGCAACTAATGCAGCAACTGCAAGGTCCCAGTGTTATATTACCATAGTAGATGTCACTCACTCCTAGTCCAGCCACCACATTTTGTGCCAAGTATGGTTTCTGGATCATCTTAAAAGGCAGCCCACTATTGCTGTGTGATCTGGATATGAAGGATATTATCAATCATTTGGCATGGTCAGATCACTTTCTGGTCCAGATGTGATTGACTGCCATCCAAGATCTCCATTGAGTTAGGCCTGTTCAAATTGTCTGCCCCAGGCATCTCATGGATTCAGATGGTTTCCAGCTGGCACTTGGGGAATTTCCTGACAATCTAGTGGGTAAAGGTGTTGAGGACGTGGTTTCCTGTTGGCAGTGTGAAGTTATCTGGCCTCTTCATGAACTTGCCTTTGAGGTTCTTTGTCAACTGATCCCAAACAGCTCCTTGGTTTATTGAGAGCCTTTGAGAAATGAAAGAGTAGAAGCAACACCTAGAGCCTGGTGGAGAAGGCAAGAACTGAATCTGACCAAGCATGGACTTTATATATATTTTATATACAAATAGTGTTTTACCTCTTTTATTGCCATGGATATTATATTCAGGCTTATTCCATGGGAATAAAAGAGGTAAAGCATATTTGTTCTCTTTATCGCAGCAGCAGGTTTTTATTTATTTATTTGTCATATTTTTATTACCGCCCATCTCCCCCACTCGGGGGACCCTGGGCAGTTCACAATAAAACAGTATAAAATTCAATAAAGTCAGAATAATATCAATAAATATACATATAAAGTATAATAAAATCCAGGTGATGGCAGATCTAATTCCACCCAAAGGGGACAAGACTGGTTCCAGCAGGACTAGGGAACTTACCAACCCCAAGAGAGGCTCTTCCTCTCCCCACGCTAGGCATGGTGACAAAACCAGGTCTTCAGCTGTCTCCTCAGTGTTGCAGCTGGTCCCAATTACGATCATTAAGCAAAGACTACCTGTACGCAAATAGCTATGCTGTTTGATTATTGGTGTCACGAACACTGTTCCACCCTTATCCTAGGTTCTGAAGTATGAGCAGTACTTGGATAATCTCTTGGTGAGATTTTTACTCAAGAAAGCACTGACTAATCAGAGAATAGGACACTTCTTCTTTTGGCATCTAAAGTAAGTTTGGATTTCTACTTCAAACTGCACTGTATTATACAGAAAAGGAATCTAAGCTTAACTATCTTATGTCTAAGAAGCTTTTAAATACTTTTGATTTTTTTTTTAATTAAAATTAAAATTTTTAAATTGTTTTATATGGTTGAAAATACACTTTTTTTTCTTTTAACCAGAAAAATACTTGATAAACAAGACCTTTCGATAATTCTTTTGCCTCTAAAATAAATGCAAAGAACTTGATACAGAATATTGGTTTCTCTTTAAAACATGGTATTAAAGCATTATGATAATTGAAAATTGAATATGTTTGCAAAAATCATTAGCAATCTATATCATTACTCAAGCTAAGATATTTTTATATTAGGTCTGAAATGCTCAATAAAAATGTGAGCCAGAGGTTTGGTCTGCTCTTGGAGTCCTACTGTCGAGCTTGTGGGATGTACCTAAAACATCTGAGCCGGCAAGTGGAAGCTATGGAAAAATTGATTAACCTCACAGATATCCTTAAACAGGAAAAAAAGGATGAAACACAAAAGGTAAAATTATGCACGAGCAAAACAAGGTTTAAAATTCTGGTATGTTTTAATATGTGAATTTAGAAAGCAGCATTTGTAGAATTTGCTGTATTTTTCTGCTCCTCCCATTGAAATGCTCCAAATACCATGCTGCTATTCATACTAAAAATGAAACAAATCAGAAAAGATTTTTTGGTGTATATTTGACTTACCAGTAAGTACTGAAAGCTGTCATTAAACAGGTACAGATGAAGTTCCTTGTGGAGCAAATGAGGCGGCCGGACTTCATGGATGCTCTGCAAGGCTTCGTATCTCCTCTCAATCCTGCTCATCAGCTTGGAACCCTGAGGTATCATTTCTTTCCCAGGATTTATTAGAGCCATGAATATATCTAGAACATGAACAATGGATGTTGAAAATGGCATCAGAGTAAGCCTCTTAAAGTATGGATTCACTTTGTCCCCTTCATCCTGATTTGATCCTGTGAGTTGCTGGAGAGAGACTGTTGAACTAAGATGGCCCAAAAGGAATTTAAATTTATTGGCATGAAGAAACCAATGAGAAACCATAGAAAAATAATGATAACATGATGCAAAGTAATTATTATGTTTTGTAATAATCAGAGCATAATAGATGAATAAATAATTGTGTAATAAAACAGTCAGTTAAATAAAGCAATTGAAATATCTTGAACTAAAATCATAAAAAAATTACCCAAGGCAGATTCAATCGAAAAATCATACTTAGTTCAAATTGGGAATAGTATGTTAAATTCCAACCCTAGCTCACCCCATTTCTAGTATAAGCATAATTCAGCATTCTATATTTTAAATGAAAAGAAAAATACAGGGTGTCCCAAAAGTCTTAGTGCAGTTTTAAGTTTAATAGCTTAATGCTGCTTTAAGACTTTTGGGACAACCCTGTATTGTGTCTATGACTCCAATAGAAAGCTTACAATTCTTAGAGGGTTTTCAAATTCAGGTGAAGGTGCCAAGAGGACATAGGAAAGTAAGAAAATTTTCTCCAAACTTTTTTCCTGTCAGCTAGGGAAATTCAAATAATAGAATGATACCTTGGGAGATGGTAAAAATAAAACTTCGCATACAGTTAGAAAAAAGTAATCAGCGTGCTCCTTAGCACTCAGGAAGTAGTTTCCCCTTTTTGGGTCAGCATAGATATCTTAGTGACATAGGAAAGACATCTCATGATCTGGTTGGTGACTGTGTTTCTGACATCATACCCAAATTTCAGCTGTAGTTAAACTGTATCACTGTGAACTAGTTTTAACCACAAAACATAACCACAGGTCTAAAGCAATAATATCACTGTTCATGGCATGTTCTTCATGTTTATATTATAATTAGAGAATGTTCATTAGAAGTGAAAAGTTAGTCTACATCTAAGGGATCTATAGAACTGTAATAATTTATGTCCATTGGAACACATACTTGCTTAAACAGTTATCTGTTCCTTTGTAGGCTTGAAGAATGCAGGATTATGTCTTCTGCCAAAAGACCATTATGGCTTAATTGGGAAAACCCAGATATTATGTCTGAGCTGCTATTTCAGAACAATGAAATCATCTTTAAAAATGGGGATGGTAAAGAAAAATATTTTGTTGTAATTTCTGCAGTGTTGTTTTCATTATCCCTCCTGTCTTAAACATTCCAATTCAGAGTATATACCCCAGCATAAATATTTAATATGAATTTTTGTCCTGTGCACACCCACACAGTTGTAGTCCCTATGCATCCCAACATGTATCAATGACTATCTTCTGAAGATATTTCATGACCTCCTAAATTTAAATTGATGTATACTTGTTGAGCATAATGGTATCAGGTAAAGATTTCACACAGAGCAGGAGGATATTCTTTTCCATCAAACAGCCATATGTATTGCATCCTGTGTGAGAGAGCTTTTTTCATTTTGAAAAGTAGTATCTTAGCAGAGTTCATCTGATTTTTCCTGGATAAGATCTTTTTTTAAAAAAGAAGGAATTTGGTACTTTGTATCTTTATGAGATCTTCAGATAAGAACTCACATATTTACCATTCAGATGGACAGAGTTAGCCCACTCCTCTTGGGCAATTTGTTTACAGAAGCATAAAATACAGGATGAGAAATAGGTGGAGAGAGGAACTTCTAGCCGAGCAAAGTTTTAAAAACCATATTCAGTTTTCCAAAATTCCCCCCTTACATAGTGTATTTTTTATCCAGATCTACGCCAGGATAT
The DNA here is from genome assembly GCF_035149785.1 of Candoia aspera. Lineage (NCBI taxonomy): Eukaryota > Metazoa > Chordata > Lepidosauria > Squamata > Candoiidae > Candoia > Candoia aspera. The sequence continues at coordinate 10,905,107 of NC_086158.1, read as the reverse complement.
GCTCACACTTCAAATAATTCGAATTATGGAGAACATCTGGCAAAATCAAGGCCTTGATCTCAGGCAAGTATTCCTAAACTCTGCCAGTAATTCTATTTGTGCTTTCCCTTTCTGCTTCTGCCTAATAAAGAACATGCTTTGATAAGCATTTGCAGCAAACTTTACATTACATCATCACCATCATTGTGGCTTTATCAATTCTGCAAATGTTTTAGATTCTTTTGCAGCCTCTTTCTATGTGCAAGGTAACTTTGCATTGTTTTCATTCAAGCAACTCAGGAAAGTAGCATTATACTCTTAATGTTTGTGTGTATATTCATTGTATATATTTGCCAAGGTTCAGAAAGCCCCTTCAGGCATGCATGGTGGAATATTTCACATGAAAAAACAGATCTCATCCCATACCCCAAAGCGTGTTTGAAACTTCTCTATTTGAAACATGATTTAGGTGGCTCAGAGGACTGGAGAAATATATCCAGTGTGCCAGTGGGCACTTGGAACTAGTTTGTTAATTCTTTAAAACCTCTTCTTGATGGAAATATAGTGCAATGATGGGGGTGGGGTGGGGGTTAATTAGGTTTCCATTAGAAAAGCCAAACCTAGCTATTGCAGTCCAAGGTTGTATACCTGTGCATTTTGTTCAATGGACTTATTCATATATTAATGTTTTGACAGTTGTATTAGAAAACAAAAGCAAAAACTGTCATGTTCCTTTTCTAGGATGCTGCCTTATGGTTGCTTATCCATTGGTGACTGTGTGGGGCTTATTGAGGTTGTGAGAAATTCACATACAATCATGCAGATCCAATGCAAAGGTGGCCTTAAAGGTGCGCTGCAATTCAACAGCCACACATTACATCAGTGGCTCAAAGACAAGAACAAAGGGGAAATGTGAGTTGAATTTCATTTTCCCTTTTTAAAATTTTTATCTCTTTTTGATGGAAGCTAATGATCTTGGCTTTTCCTCTGCTAAGGAACATTGTGGTCCCAGCCCCAAGGCCCTTAAGCTCATTGAGTAAGTATAGAGCCCAGTGGGTGATTGGCTTTTGTCACCTGACTTCCTTGATTATGGCTGAGATGTGTGATTAGGGTGATGTCACAGCATGCAGAACCTCGTAACTTGTGCAAAATCCTCCAGTAAACATTACTGAAGCTTTGTTGCATTTACATGATGGACAATATATTAATGGTGGGTGTTGGCAGCTGGGAAATGCCAACATAAAAGTTGCAGTTTTGAAGAACACCTAAAAATAGCTAGCACTGGAATGTACCATAGATTGGAATGATCAGCATAGATATAATAAGGTTTGTTATATCATCACCAGTCAATAACCTGCAAGCTATTGGACAGCAAGGCCTCCTCTGAAGTTTGTAAGTGTTGGGTGGTTGCTGGACAAGTATAACTGCAAAATGTTATTTTCTCTCAGTCTCGTAAGGGATTTGTGTGATATCTTCTTGGCTGGTTTTTCATAAGCAAAGCAAGTCTTCTCTTCCTCATTTGAAAGTGGATTCATAGGTCTACACACAATTTTGGATTGTCAATATTTTGTTAACTTAAAAATCACACTTACTAATAATACTTCAATCGAAAGTGAATCTTGAAAATATTTAAAATAAAGAACTTTGTCCTCTGTCCAGAAAATGTTGTAAGATTATTACAAGATGGTTACAACAATTAATAGCTTCACATTAACCTTTTGACATGTCCAAAATAATGAAGTATTCTTTACCCAAACTAATTTTTTTCTTTTTCCTAGGTATGATCCAGCAATTGATTTGTTTACTCGCTCATGTGCTGGCTATTGTGTAGCTACTTTTATATTGGGAATTGGAGATCGTCACAATAGCAATATCATGGTAAAAGATGATGGGCAGGTAAAAATATTTAAAACGTGTTCTCTTTCTATATCTTTATTTGTGGAATGCAGTTATTTTCATATGTTTTCCATCTTGAAGATATATTTTCTGCATCCACTGAGGATCCTGTGAACATCTGTCCTATGTTATCTGTTCATTGTAGAAGCAATTATCTAGAATAATATTCGCATGGGACACAAGCAAAGAAACTTGGACCTTAGCACTACAAATATGACCTGAGAATGTTCTTTAGAATTCACCCAATACTTTCCATTTCATTGGAAACTTTATTGTTCTGTGGAAATCTCCCCCCTCCACCCCCAGTCATCTGTTCATTAAGGTTCTCCTAACAAGCTTCTAATAAATGCCAGAGTCCTCTAGGACATTTTGAAGATCACTAATGTGTATAGAATTGTTTTGTCCCCTGACATATGGATTAAAATACCAGAGCAAATATGTAAATTAACTTTTGTCATTTCTTCATACTAATAATAATCTGAAATATATTCTCCAAAGCTGTTTCACATTGATTTTGGACACTTTTTGGATCACAAAAAGAAGAAGTTTGGCTACAAACGGGAGCGTGTGCCATTTGTCTTAACACAAGATTTCTTGATAGTGATTAGTAAAGGAGCACAAGAATGTACCAAAACAAGAGAATTTGAAAGGTGAGCAATCTGTAATAGAAATGCTATTTTGTCTGACCAAATTTCAACTGCGGAGCAGTGCAAGAACATGAAATTTTATATTTTAGAGAAAATGGTATTTGGGTTGCCTTAAGCTTTCTTGAATAAAACCTTGTGCATTAGATAGTAGCAACAATGTGGGCCACAATTTTCAATTATACTTTCTAGAAAACAAATAATTACATATGCCTGTGAGGCACTGTTGTTGCTGTAATAGAAAAAAACAGTGTTAGAATCCAAAGGGCAAGAGTCTGCTATTTGAACACATGGAAGGTTCCACAAAAATCTGTTACCAAGGACTGAATATGATTACTCACACCCTTCTTATCTTTCAGTTAGACTACTGTATTTTGCCTTACACATGGGTGCCCTTGAAGGGGACTCAAAAGCTGTAGCTGGCACAAGAATATTTGGCAGAATAGCACCTATTTTGTGGGAGATGCACATACTTGAAGATGCTGTTGATTGCCTATAAAGCCCTTCATGGTTTAGGTCCTTCATACTTTTAGGACCATCTTCTCCAAGTAGAACCTGCCCACTCTAGATAGTCTAGCTGGGAGAGGAGTGCTGGCAATGCAGGTACCCACCCCTCAAGGGGATTGGAGCTCAGAATGTGACTTCCTCAGTGGCAACCCCCTCAACATAGAACAGCTTGCCCCGTGAAATCAGATTAGCCATTATCTTCCTATCCTTTAGAAAATAGTAAAAACAGTTGTGTCCTACATTGCTTTTGAAGACACAGATTTTTAATTTTGGCACGGCAACTGAGATTTTCATTTTATATCTGTTACATGTTGTTTTAATATTGTAAACCACCTAGACAGCATACAAATTACAGATATGATGATGGTGGAGATGGACTAATCCAGCATCAGCATTTTGTGAATCATAGTTGGATGCTGGTTGTCATCTACCATCTTGTGTACCCTCAGGTCTCTTTGGATCTTAATTTGAATATTTCGCTGCATGTACAATTTGGAGTCCTCTAGTAATGTAAGCCTTCCTCTGTAAAGCTTAGAACAATTTCCAGGTGAAAAACTTGAGAAGATACATCTTGGCCTTATTATTAGACTGTCTCTACCACTGCAAATTGCAAATTAATTTGGCCCCTCCCAGAAGCTTCATACAAATGCATTTTCTTTTTTTCTTTTATTTATTTTCTATCCCACCTTTATTACTGTTTTGTAAATTACTCAAGGCTGTGAAGATACCTAATACTCCTTCCTCCTCCTATTTTCCCCACAACAACAACCTTGTGAGGTGAGTTGAGCTGAGAGAAAGTGACTGGCCCAAGGTCACCCAGCCGGCTTTCATGCCTAGGCAGGACTAGAACTCACAGTCTCATGATAACCATACTTGCTAATGCTGAACGAGGAGGTTGTTGATTGTGGGCATTGTCGAAGTGTACAGAGTTGAATAATATAAAGCACCTTTGTGTTACATCTCCAGAGACTCTTATGTTTAAAGTAACTCCATTTGTCAAAAGATATGTCTTGGAAGAGAAACATATACAGTATATATGACTGGCAATGAAGGTCAGCAGTATTCAATAATTTTTCCCAATTTGGCAGCCGCCATGTCTCCTACAATTTTCAGCTCACATGGTCCAGTCACATGAGAATTTGGGGAGTTGTGGCCTAAAACATCTGAAAGGCCCCAGATTGAGTGAGTCTATTCTGTAGAATTGTTTTCCTTAATACTCAAAACAAAAATTTGCAGCCACACAGTCTTTTTAGAGAGAAAGATACTAATGTTTTTATTGCATTGATCTCAAGTGTTGTTAACCTAATAGGATTTTGTTGGGGTGCTTTTTATTTTTCTTTTCAAGGTTCCAAGAAATGTGTTACAAGGCTTACCTAGCAATTCGACAGCATGCCAACCTCTTCATAAACCTCTTTTCCATGATGCTTGGTTCAGGGATGCCAGAACTACAGTCTTTTGATGACATTGCATATATACGCAAAACTCTTGCATTAGACAAAACTGAGCAGGAAGCACTTGAGTATTTCATGAAGCAGATGAATGATGCTCATCATGGTGGCTGGACAACAAAAATGGACTGGATCTTCCACACAATCAAGCAGCATGCCTTGAACTAAAGTAAAGATAATGAAAAACGGATGGCCCTATTTTTGGCTGTTCCACTGCACTGTTGTCTGCTGGCAGTAAAAAAACAAAACTTGTTGCATCACAGTTGCACAAACCAAGAACAGCATTTGAACTTCCAGCAAGGTTAAAAATGCAAAGCTATTTAAATAAATAAAACATTTGTAGTGTTTTGAACACTATAAATCATGCATTTCAATATGTAACTTTCCTATATGTGTAGTCGTGTTATGCCTTAAATGTAAGAAGGTAAACTTAGAGATTTGTTCATCTTGGTTATTTAACTGGGAATTTGTGCCAGCATAATAGCCCAATCTTTCACATGTCCAGTCTTTCACATGGTGAAAAAAGGATTCAGGTGGGTTACAGAATAATGAAAAGAAGGAAAGTTTAGCAGTTTCGTTTCTAAAAGAGTTTTCTTCTCCAATGAACTGTACTCAGTAAAAATTAGAAGGGATGGTGCCTTTATAATGTCAGATACAATTCGTGGATTTAAGAGTAGTGGTTTTTCTTAGGTTTTGGAGTTTGGATTTTATTTCTTTTTCTAACCTAAACTTCAAAACAATTTTCATGCATGCTTTCCAGAGCCTAAAAAAGAGGTGAGTTATTAGAATTAAAGATTATTTTTATAAAGGTTATTTATATAACAGAAACTTCTTAATATATATGTCTTTGTGTTGATTTTCTGTCATTTTAATTCCAGAGACCACTTCGTTGTCTAACAGCCAGATTTATCTAAACCACTAGACTGATGCAGTGACTTGTAGGGTCAGGTCTAAAGATCCCTGTGCTGGTCCAGGCATGGCTTCTTCAAATGTACTGAGTCCTGACTCTAGAGCCAGCTCTGATGCAGCCATTCCATAGGCACTGCATGGCATACTTTTACTACATCCAGGGGTTTGTTCAGCACTTGCTGAGATGGATTTAGGGAGCTTTCCATGGTAAGTTGAACAGAGCTGGATATGTATGCCTGCAGTTCACATGTTCAGAAGGCTGCTTAGGTACAGCGGCTGCACAGAGTTACTTGCATGGGACTATAGGATCAGGCTAGGGCCTGCAAGTCCTCATCTGTGTCATCACAAAGGGGAGCGGGGAATTCTCCTGAAACTGGTAACACTTGCTTCCAAATAAATATGACTTGTGATCAGAATGCTCAATTTCCATTGTCTATTGCTGCCTTTTCCACCTTCCCCTCTGCCAAATCTATTGGGCTACAACTTCCATCATCCCTGTCCAGTATAACTAATTGCTGTGTGGTGGGAGTTATACTCTAACATATCTGGAGGGTGCCAGGATGGCCAGTAATAAACATTTTTAAATGTTGAAGTTGAATCAAACATCAAGCACATTTGCTGAGTTCAGATGGTAAAATTAAGCTAAGTGTAACTTAGAAACCTAAAGGCTTTCTGAGTTATTTTAAGCTTTCCCAAAGTGGAACATCAGATATTTATAGCATTCTTTGAATACATCTTAGTACTGCTGGTTAACACAGTCAGAAAAGAGTCTTGACTAGACTGGGAAACAATTGGATGAAAAAGGGAGAGCCTGTCTTCAGCTTCCTGATCAAAGTAGTATTGGCAAAGGTTCTCAGAAAAGCTTAGGTTTCCACTGGTAACTATTTGAACTTCCCATAAGATGATCTGTCTATGGAGGTAAAAGTTAATTCTTGTTTATGCTAGTTTGGTGCATTAGAATGAAATGAGATCTTTCAGGTCTTCCTAAAAATAATCTCAGGCAATGCTGTTTAAAGGATATTTGGGGTATCTAGATAATTTTTAACTTGTCTTCCACCTCTCTCTTGGCTTTCTTTCCTAGACTGCTAGAAAGGAACTGCTTAATTAGAATAACCAACAAACCAGAAGTAATATTATTAATTTGATCACTAAGTAGTCTTCAGACTGCACACAATTCCCAGCATGCAGAGCTAACCAACCAATATTTTATAGATGTTTGTGCCTGTATGTGCTGTATGTCTTTATTGCAATATGAAACTGATAAAAATTGGCATCAACTGGCATAGCGGCTGGTACAAATTGTTCCAGAAATATTTTTTATAATATATATCTTGAGCCCAAAAACACAAGGTGCCATTTCTTTTACACTAATGTTATCTCACTGAGTTCATAGGATTTGAAAATGTTCAGGAAATCTGGATATTTGAGCGCACTTGACTTTCTCAAATAGGTATTACTCTGAGTGCAATATAATTTGATTATGGTGTGCTGACAGTAGCTAGTAGAATATAACATTATAAATAAATTTGTATAGAATGTAAATTGTTAAGAGGCTATATTTCTTGAGCAAGCTAAACATTCATTGTGCTGTTAGTAATTGCATCTTGAATTTATTTTTATGGGTACAGAAAATGCCATTGTGTAAAAACTAAAGCCATGACAATTCTGCACAGCTCTTTGTAAAAATCATAAATCCACTCATCTTGAAAGCTAATGTTCATACAGATGATACCGTAGGGCAGGAATGGGGAACCTGCAGCCTTCCTAATGTTGATGAACTACAGTACCAACATTTATTTATTTATTTATACATACATACATACAATTTACATGTTTGCTTAAAACATCCCTTATCATTGACCATTTAGGGTAGGGTTGCTTAGGAATCATAATTCTACAATACCTGCACAGGCCATCGGATCCCCACACCTGCATATGGGATTGTGGAAACCTGGAAGTGGAGTAAAAATAGTTCTTGGGTTATCTCGATTAGTTTTTCAGTATTCTGATCTTTGTCTGAGGTGTAATCTATTAATACTCAATCAGAATCCCCCCCCCAAAAGGTACCACTAATTCTGTGCCTTTGATTTGTATTTTTCCAAAAGAATTCTTTCATGCCACATGGTAAACTGTGAAAACACATGGACTTTCAAAAACAAATTTTAATATGGTGTTCTGGAATAGGAGGGTTATTGATCAAACAATCTGTTTTTAGATACCTAAAGTCACAACTTTGGATTTTAGCCAATGTCTCCAATGGCTGCCTTTGAAAAGATCCCTGTTTTGCATTACAGCCTAGTTGTGATTAAGTTTGTTTCTTTAATACTGTTCATAAGGAACAGATATTTGCAAAGTGTCTTTAGGAATTGGTAATTCGAATGTCATGATGTGTCTATACCTAGAAAGATCAGAATCATGCAAGCCATGGTATTCCTGTGACGCTCTATAGGAACTAAAATTGGAAGAAGCAGGATAGGAAGGGTATTGACGCCTTTGAACTTTGCTGTTGGAGAGGACTGCTGGGAATACTGTGGACAGCCAAGAAAACAAACCAATGGAACATTGAACAAATCAACCCAGAGTTCTAGAGGCACAAACGATCAGGCTCAAGTTATCCTACTTCAAGTAACGTTACTTGAAGACCTAACTCGCTGGGCAAGATGGAAGGAAGAAGACGACAACCAGCAGCAGACTCAGTTGCAGTAGCAATGTGTGCACTGTTGGAAGAGCTGAAGGGCCAGGTTAGGGACATATTGTGGAGAAACTCTACGTTGTTGCTAAGAGTCAACAAAGAGTTGATGGCACGTAATCCTCATAAATCTAATGTGGCACTTATTTACATATTTTGTAGTGATAATGGAAACCGCCTTATACCAAATGAGATATGTGGTAGGCTTAATTAGGTATTTTCTGTATTGACAAACTGGATCTCTCCAGGATTCTTCCCAGCCTCTATCTGGAAACAGCAGGATCCTACAAACCCTACAAACTATGTGCAGATCATGTGCCAATTATGCTGAACTAGAGCTCCTTCTGATCATCATGTATTTTTACCTAACGGAGCAGTTGTGTTCTATTTTTTTTACAGAGATTGCCAGCATCTTTACTTAAGAAATAATACTTCATACGTACTTTGAAAATATAGTTCTCCAATACTTCAAGAGCAATTATAACCTGCAACTTCCTTTCTGGTAAAAGATTGCATTGGATAAAATATATCTACTGAAAATCATTGTAAGCCTGGTCAGACCTCCAGTTGTTCTATCTGTTGTACCAGTGAATAGAAGTATTTATGGGCCCTATATTTTAAGTGCAGCTTAAATGTTGACGACATGTTCATATTATTGTGTCTCAGGTATTGCAATATTATAATACTGGTTCAAAAATTCAATTCAGTGTTTGATAAGCACAAAGTCAAACAAGTTTTAGTCTTTAAACTACTTGCCAGCAACTACCTTTTCTGCCTGGATACTTGGAAAAGTAAGAAACTTTGCTCCTGTTTATGGTCTTTGCTTCTCTTTTGTTCTCTCAGACAAGTTTCCTGGAGTTGTTCTTGCTAGATCATCAACCTCCATCCTCTAAGGTGCTTATAACCCAATATAAGGTACTTACAACTAGCTGCCTTCAATGGTTCAGGTGTGCACACTAATGCTGAGAGAGAGAACTGTAGGGGATGTGAGGCAGCTTTTTGGTGGCCACATCCTGAAGGTAGAAGTCCCAGTCATCAAGCATTTAGTGCACTGTAACCTTTCTGAGTGAGTACCTTCCAAGTCAGTCTTGATTCCTGGCAACTGGCTGGACTAGTCCCTGTAGTTTTTTTGGCAACATTTTTTTCAGAAGTGGTTTGTCATTGCCTCCTTCCTAGAGCTAAGAGGGGGGGACTGGCCCAAGGTCACCCAGCTGGCTTTGTCCCTAAGGCAGGACTAGAACTCAGTCTCCTGGTTTCCAGCCTGATGCCTTAACCACTACACCAAGCTGGCTCTCATTGTAACCTTACCCATGGTAGATTTGGATTTGCTTTGCCCTCCTTTGGTTTTGGTTTTTTAGATTGTAATGATACTTCAGTTGTTTAGTGCTGTCGTGGAAGCCCTTTGTAGAACCAAAAGGCAGTATATAGATGTTTGTAGGCATAATAAACAATAGTAAATATTCTCCTGGCTGCACTTTAATTTTAAAACAGCCGCTATTCTCACATGGGAAATGAGTTTTAGAGGAGTATTACTGTGTCTTTGAATGTTCATTTGATCTTTTAAGATTTTCTAGAAAAATAATTCCATAATGGGATTTACATTTCACAGCTTTCAAAGCCATAGGTATTGCAGCTATATCATGCACAGTTGTAATGGTAGTAGCATCATTCCTAGAAAAGGTTCTGTGAATTACCTTGAAACTGATGGATGAGGAAAGAAACCTCCTTTAGGGCTCCCCTCATCCTAAAAAAGTTCAAAATCAATACCTCAAATTGCATTTGGATATCAACTGATAAGGTAGTTTTGTGACCTTGGTCTGCTAAGAATTTAGTGCGAAATCCCTTTACCTGATTTTTATAAGGTATGACACTTAGAGCCCTTCTTGGATTTTTTTAGATGTCTTTTCTCAGAGCATAGAAAATACAACTCTTCCTGCAGAAGGGGAGCACAATATCTGTGGGTACAGATGCTTTCAGCACTATTCTTCCATGTTCATTTGAAGGTGGGGTTTCAACTTGGGCAGTGATGCATCATAAATGAAACCTAATCAGAACACAGCAGATACTCTTTTTATCTATATTGTGTATGCCACACTATGTCCTCATCCCTCTTTTGTACATTGATCTTTAAATTATCTCTAAAAAGGATTTTCTAACTAGAAATGGAGACCTAGAACTATAAAAGCACACTGCTAGTTTATATGCTACGTATTAATGCTATAAGCCAGTATTACAATACTATTAATTCTAAAAATGATGCAAAAGTGCAGACACCAGTATTTTGAGAGTAGAAAGACAAAGCAGTTTTTGGCAGTAAAGTTTGGGAAGAAAATAAACGCTGACATACTTAACGATGCTGTACCTTTTCATTTAAAAACTACATTTACACCTCAAAATGTTTTAGCCGTTAATTAAAATGTGTATTTTCTAGGGGAAAAATTAGAAATAGAGGGCCATTGTAGGTTGGCCATTACACTCACTGATACAGCAAGATGTGCACAAAATTTGCAGTAATCCCAATAATGTGGAAAGCAATTCCATTTGTAGGAATAAGAGAACAATGATTTGCTTGCTATAGACAAAGCCATAGAAACAGTGACACTATAGCAGTTTGAGATGGCAGAGTATAATCCTAAATTAGATTTATATACTGCAATAAAGGTAACCAAAATGATTGAATTCCAGATCAACGTATCAAGGCCATTTTGTTTTAGACAACTTTGCTATATTTATGTACATCTAAAAGCTGGATTGGTATACATTTTTTAAACCTAAACCTAACTCTGTCATTTGGAAACAATGATCATTGTTATCCACAAAACTAGATACTGGCAAACAGTTATGTTTGTATTATACAACTTTCTTTAAAAAAAAAATGTACTGACAAGTTGAAAACATCTCACATGGCAAGAGGCGTGTGTTAAAAATTACCATTATCTATGGGTTGATGCTTTAAAATGAGTTATCTTTTCCTTTTTTTTTTTTTTTTTTTGCTAAAGTCCTAAGGAAAGATAATGCTCTGGAGTTAAATCAAATCTGTAAAAAAATGTCTTTATTAGATTTTCATGTATTGTGATATTTCATGTTCTGAACAATTTGGGAAATGGATGTATGTAGTGAAGAAGTAAAGTTTATTATTTTTAGTAATTTTTGGAATATATGCATCTCCATCCTGTCCTTATACTCCAGGCATAAGGCTTAATCAAGATGGGGGCAGGTGGTGGACTGTGGCTCAGTGATAGATCTATTTAATTGTTTAAGTGCTTAACTCATTTCTTTTTTAATGGGGTGGTCATTTCATAAATGAAATCAGGTTATTGATTTCTTTTGCTCAGTACTGTTGCCTCTAGCAAAGCACTGAAGTTGTCAACCTTGGCAACTTTAAGATGTCTGGACTTCAACTCCCAGAATTCCCCAGCCAGCATGCTGAATTCTGGGGGTTGAAGTCTAGACATCTTAAGGTTGCCAAGGTTGAGAAACACTGCTCTAGCATCAATTTTTGAAGGACTTAGGTAGAGTTTTTCTCAATCCTCTTAGGTGGAAAGATGGAGAATTGAACCCAGAATGTTTTACGGGCATACATGGTGTTATCTGTGCACTGCCAACCCCTCTCCACATGCCTCATGCCCACAGCAGGTTGCATGTTATAGTAAGGTGGTAAAACATAGAAACAAGCAAAAGTATTGCCATCTTTTATGGCATTTTATATTCAAGATGTATGCTTGTGAAAACGCGAGTTTGCTAGAAACTATTTGAAAATTTGGAAACTACGGAGAAACCTGTACAAACACTTTGCTTCTCCCTTCCTAGGCATTTTTCCCATTCTCTAAATCCTTCAGTTGCTCTCATGGAGACGTATTGGTGGCACAACCATCTCTTGCCTGTGCTTCTGCCTCTTGATTCTAAGAGGAACCAGCTAGTGAAGACTGACTCTGATAGCCATGCCTTTTGATAGAGGTATAGGTTCTGCAGCTCCATAGCCACATATACCACTCAGTATCCAGGGCCCCAACTGGTGGGGGGGAAAGCAGGGCATGTGCCCCGGGTGCCGCCAAAATGGACACAGAATCCATGTTTGCCCTGGATAACCCAGACCCTAGTTGCGGGCCTGCTCAGTATCTTGGGCTGACCTCCCGAGGCTCCTCCAACAGTCATTCTTTAACATGCTATATACAGAAGAGGATAGTCAATGAAAAGGAATAATTTTAATGCTAAACAAGTTGAGTTAAATTTGTGATTCCAATCCACTTGCTGGAGTGTAACTATAGCATGTCGTTCAATGGCCAGGCCCAACCCTCAACTCCAAAAGGGTTATGCATCCCAACTCGGGAACTGTTTACTCAAGTTGAAACCTGGTTATTTATCTATCCCAACTCGGGGAAGAGAGAGCACCTTACCTGTTTGAGTTCCTTGTTCCATGCCATAGGATGTACTGAGCCATCCAACATCAATATAAAACATTTTGACTACATGCAAATAGCTTCTGGAAAGAGGCAAGGGAAGCCATTCTCCCCAGGAAGCTAGAACCGGGGCCTTCTTCCTAACTCTACAGTCTTAATCTGAGTTGAGAATGGGTGCAGAGCTGCTTTTTCCAAACTGTACGCTTGGACATTCTTTCTGCCTGGCCTGATCTGATCTCCATCCACTGCACCTTAACTTTGGAAATAAAATGAAAATGAAAATGTATTTTGTCATATTTCTTCTTCTGTCTCAGTTTTGTATTTAAATCTTAACTGACAGTAATTTATCAAATGGGTCTACTGCCTAGACCTTAAATTTCTTCTATGATTGGGGTGATAAGAGCTAGGCTTTTTCATACTAAAAGAAAAGGCTTTTTCAAGTCAAACTTGATGCCAAGTGAGGTTCCATGAAGTTTTTTTGGCAGCAATACAGAAATAGTTTTCTTCCTATATGGATGGATGGATTGACGGACAGACAGACACTTCCCAAACTAGACTCCAGCCTTGGCATCCCTGAGGGCTTCCCATTAACCTTTAAACAGGCCTGACCCTGTTTAGCAAGTCCAGACAAGAACAGCCCCGGGCTGCCACCTGTGAAGACATGTTCATGCTTGCATAAACTATTCCAAAATTAAAGCACACAGAGAGAAAATTTGGAGGGAATAATCTGAATTTTAAATGATGTTCCAGGGATGGTGAGATCTTGCACAGTACTGGAGATCTGTAAAGAAAAGCAACAGAAATACATGAATCTTTAAAGTAGTTGGATGCTGATAAAGTTTAGGAAAGAAAAAAGTATTCTGTATGTAATACAGCTGTGCAAACTGAAGGTTCCAGACTTCTGGAGATGTCAATCCTGACTGCCCCTTGGTATCTAGAAATACTATAAAATAATAATTATAAATTACCTTGTTATAAAGATCATTAAGGAGCACAAGGAACTGCATAAAGCTAAGTTGTTTTTTTTAATGTAGCTGAATCAAGGCCCTGGTCAACAGGCTTTGTGGTCTGCAGTTGGTTAATGAATCAGGAGTGAAAAAGAACCACAGTTACAGAAACAACAGGGATGTTGCAGTGAGTCTTGAGACAGGTGAGGCAGCCCAGAGCACATGGAGCAGCATGATAGAATGACCAGCAGAAGGAACGGAAGAATGCTTTTAACTGAAAAAAAATTAAAAGAATGGAGGGCAAATAAATAGTATAAAAGATTCATCTTAATTTTTTATCCTATATTTAACCCAGTCCCCAAAGCACTGTCCCAGGAAAGAATAAATACCGGATAAAAACTAGTCAAAAATTATACAGGCAGGGCTCACTTAACGACCATTTGTTTAGCGACCATTCAAAGTTACGATGACGCCAAACAAGTGGTAGTTACAGTCTTCAAAGTTACAGCTGTTGCAGTGCCCCTGTGGTCATATGATTAAAATTTGGGCTCTTGGCATGTCGCCCACATTTATGATCGCAGCATGCACTTCAACTCCCCCCACCTGCCTATCTCTCCCCATCTGTGCCCTTTTGGCCCCCCTTCATTCTGCCACCACATACCCCTGCCACCCCCAGATGACCTTCGCGTCTTCTTCCGCAGCTGTTGGCCCTTCATGCAGCCCTCACGCCACCTCCCTGAAGCCTTGCGAGGAGCTAGCAGCTGCCTCAGCCAGGTGTGCCTCATCAGCAGCGGGAGGAAGATGATGATGGTCAGCTGGGGGCGGCAGGGGTAGGTGGTAGCAGTGGAGCGCAGGGCGGCCAAAAGGGAAGAGATGGGGGACAAAGAAGTGGGTGGGGGGAGTTGAAGCGGAGGCGAGCACAGCAGGGCAGGAGAAGCGTGAGGTCTTGGCCTAATGACCACAACTGGGACTGGGAACTGCCATCACTAAGTGGTGCTGTCACATGATGTTTCACCTAATGACCACTTCACTTGGCGATGGAAATTCCGGTCCCAATTAGGGTTGTTAAGCGAGGACTACCTGTAAGCAAAGCAGAAGAGGGCAATTGTTTGAACTATTACTAGCCATCAAAGGGAATAAAAGGCAGCATCTAGGACCACCCCAGTCCCATTCATTTGTTATTTGAATACGCCCATGAGAAAAGGCTGGCTTTCACTACCCATGGGAAATAGGAAAGGAAGGGAGTCAATTATGGCTTCAGGGTGGGAGCAGTATTTTGCAGTCTAGATACCCTCCCCAATAAAGCCCTGATTTGGGGAACAGCCAATTCCTCCAATCACAAGAGGCTAAAATGTAACGTCAGCCGTTCTTCAGTATCCTGGACCCCAAAGCTCTAACAGCAACAACCAGCACTGCTTAGGAAACAGGACACTTTCTTCTCTGTGTCCAATAATGTAACATATTATTATGTTCTCTAGTTCAATGTCATTTCTCTGGTTCTCTAGATTCTGTGCTGGTTCAGCCTTATGGAAGGATAACATCAAATAAAAAATGCCAGTGTTTGTCCTTGCTTGTGTTTATCCTATGGAAATATCTTGATTTTGTTCTGTTTTTTAACTTGCTGAAAAAAGCAGCTTTCATCTCACAGATAGTAGTGATCACCAAGATGTTTGTCTCAAGGCTATGACATGGTGGTTAGTGTAATTGCTAAGCTAGCTTTGGTGATATCTTGCTTAAAATCTGGATTCTCTTCTTACAGTTACCAGAGTGGGCTGTCAGCCTTTTACAAGGGGTGCAGAAGGAAAATTCACACTTAAAGGGCCTTTCCTTTCATGACTGAGATGCTACTGGAAGCATGTAGTTTAAAAAACCATATTTCTCTGCTTTGCCTCTGCCTGCTGCAAATGCTCCCAATCACATCACTGAAAGTGGGCAACAGATTGATGAACTTTGGCAGCATGATTACCTACAAGAAATAAAGGTGCATTAAGCCTTTGGATAGGCTTAGTGCAAATAAACCTGGGGCACTGGGCAGGGATCTTGCACTATCCCTAAATTTTAAAAAGTTGCTCCCACCTGCTTGTATGATATAATCACCAAACCCCTTATGAGTCCTGACTGCAGAAAAAGAGGGGATGCACCGCCAGCTACCAAAAAACGGATCATTTTTGCAGCCAGAGCATCTTGAGAAATCACTGGCAACTTCATTGTGCTGGGATTCAGGCAGACTGTTATGGCTCATACAGACCCTGGCAGTCTCCAGATACTGGGACAAGGCATTGATAGCATCTCCTGTGGGACCCAGGGTAGTGATGTACAATTGGGAATCATCAGCACAGTGACGAAACCACATCTTCAGATTGATGGATGACCTCTTCCAGTGGCTTCACATAAATGCTAAAAAGGAAGGGGAATAGCCCCAAGTCATGTGTCCCACAAGGGAGTCACCTCCTGGTTGATCTCTCTAGCGCCACCCACTTGAACTGTCCACTAAGAAGGAGTGGAAGCAGAGCAAACCAGTGCCTCCAATTCCCAACCTTCACAGGTGGTCTGGGATGATACCACGATCATTCATCCTTAGGGGGGAGATGGGTGGTGATAAAAATGTGATGATAGATAGATAGATAGATAGATAGATAGATAGATAGATAGATAGATAGATAGATAGATAGATAGATATCAAAAGCTGCCAAGAGTCTTAAAAGGATAAGGAAGCTGTGCTACCTCCATCCAAGTCCTGACAGAAGTCATCCACAAAATTGAATGCTGTCCCCATCCTATATCTACACCTGAAATCTGAATGAAAGGAGTTCAGATAATCTGCTTTCCTTCCTTCTAGACACTGAAATCCTCAGTCTCAAGAGTCTAGTGGAGGTCCTAACTAGAATCCATAGAAAATTATGTTTTATACAGTCTTCCAAAGATGTGAACTGTGGACCAAGTTATTATACAGTATCTTTATTGATTAGTCAATTGACCATTAGAATTATAGGCTAAGCTACAATTATGGTTGATTTAGTTTTGGCTTAAACATTCTGTGAACTCAGCCACTGTGGTATATAAATGATGATTTATAGCTTAGTGTAATGTTTGAATTCTATGTACCAGCAGTGCCCATAGCAAATTGCAATGGTGACAACATGCTCATTTTCCTACAAATACTGTACCATTACTTCTGAATACAAGTACCCAAGTCACAGCATGCACAAGTTATCATTCTCTCCCCACCACAAGTGCCCATGCACACAACTCTGATTTGCAAGAAGAATCAATCTACTGTAGTCCGTAAAGTGTTAGTCTAGGACCGTGAAGACCTAGATTCCAATTCACCCTCAGCCGTGAAAACTCACTGGATTTTAGGCAGCTCCCTCTCAACCCAACCATCTCACAGGGCTGTTTTTGGGGGGAGAGAATGGAGAAACAAATCTTACGTATACCACCTTGAACTTCTGGATATAAATCTAACGAATACTTTGTTAACTGGCTCTGTCTTAGTATGATGTCTGAACCCAGCTGCCTTCCTCTTCTGCCTTGAATCTTTCAAAGTAGGCATGGCTCATGTGTGCTGAAGGTTAATTCTGTTTCTCCTATCACACAGGATTGTTTCTCAGTTTCTCTTTCTCATCTAGATACCCGTTCAGCTCTTATTAAAACTGAACACTCACTATATACATGTTCTGGATAATCCCTATCCCCATCTCTGGCGTTTTAGTATGAATAGGATTTATATATTCATTCCTTCTTCTAATCAGTCCCAAGTTTGTTTGATATTGTCTTAGCATGTTGTTTGTTTGTTTATTTAATTTCTATAGTTGCCCATCTCAGCAAGTGATTCTGGGCGGCTTATAATCATAAAAACCATAAAACAGTTAAAATAATTAAAAACAATTAAACAGTATGAAATAAATATATATGGTTACCAAGTAAGCAATGCATAGATGTTAGTATAGCCAAGAAATGGGGCCCTTAATATACTGGGGGCCCCAGGCCCAGGCACATAACCAGGTCTTCACAGCCTTACGAAAAGCCAACAGGGTCGGGGGCATCCTGATCTCTGAAGGAAGAATATGCCAGAGGGCAGGCGCTATGGCAGAGAAGGCGTGCTCCTAGTCCCCAACTGACATTCCTTGGCTGACAGGACCCGTAGCATGCCCAACCTACCAGACCGAATTGGGCAGGTAGAAACAACTGGGAGAAGACAGTCCCTTAGGTAACCCAGTCCCCAGCCATGGAGGTTTTAAAGGTGACAACCAGCACCTATATGCCCAATTACTGCAGCTTACTCAACAAACCATGGTTAAAGCAAACTTTAGCTCAGCAAGGTGTGAGACCCAAGGTCACATTTTTATTCCAGGTCCCTAAGCTTACCTCATGTGATCAGAGTGGTCATCAGTAGTGCCCATTCAGAACTTCAGGGCTGCTCGAATTGCCTGACAAGCTGCTCTCTTGACTTCTAAAGCTCTTTCGGGTTGGCCTGACTGATAGACAGCTACCTGGACTTGAACTTCTGGCTCTGTCCCATCATGGTCTAACAACAAATCGCAGCAAAAGAACCCATCTAGCAAGCACCTCAGCCAGCGCCGTGCCCGGGCCTCCTGTTCTGCATCCAGTCCTGGGTCTGGATCCACCTGCACGATGACTCCAACCAAGGCCACTGGGTTATAATAGATGCAGTTCTTCAGCTTGTGTAGCATTTCGGCCAATCGATCCAGTTGATCCCAAGACTTAAGGAAAGGGGCTCTGCACAGGAAGAAGATGAGCTGGGAGTAGATTCTTTCTTGTTGCCTGGAACAGCCATTTTCTTTCAGAAGCTGAGACCTCTCAGGCCACTGGCTGGCAGCTTGATCACAGCAGATCACTGAGCTGGTCACATGGAAAGCTGGTATAGGGAATTTTGCAAACACTTCCTGTCGGAAGTTCTCCACCACCGCTTGGCTTTGCAACTCCCCAAGCAAATGCACATTGCCTCCCATCATAAACTGAAGGGTCACAAATTCCAACTCCAACTTTTCTTCATGTGGAAGGTCAGATCTGGTGACAACTGTCAACAGGTCCCTGACTAGCTTTAGGCCTGCCTCTTGGTCTTGGCTGTCTTGTTCTGCCATCTGGCCCTGCCCTGTTCCCACTTTCTCTGTGACTTCTTCCCAGGATCTCCCAACCTGCCTCAGGATCTTCTTGTGAGTTCCTACTGAAAACCCTCTGAACAAATCTTGGCCTGTTCCAACCGATTCTGCATTCCTCGTTAGGGCTTCTGCAGATTGTTCTGTAAATTCTTCCTGTCCTCCTTGAACTTGCTCTTTGATCTTTGGCCGAGCTCCAGCCACAAACTCACAATCCCTTCCATTCTCCTCTGGGATATCTCCATTTAGCTCTGTGCTATCTTCCTGTATTCTTTCTTCTTGCTCTAAAGCATTCTCCTGATTGCCTATCTCCAGCTCTGCGATCTGCTCCTGAACTGTCTCATTCAGCTCCCTACTCTTCACCTCAGCATTTGTCTCTTGGTCTATAACCTCTTGGATTCCTCCCTCCTGCTCCATAACCCTTAGCCTCCTTCCTCCCCCTGATCATTTCTCCAGGTCCTCCCCAGTCTGACTGACTTCTTGTTGCCTAGACCCACTGGCTGCCGTGTGTCACAATAAGCACTGACCCACTCATTCATTGGATACTGACTTTGACCAAGTTCATCTTGTGAAACTTGTATTACCCTTTTCAAATAGCAAGCTAATTATTATTTTTTACATAACAAGATGGGAATAGGTACACAGAGCTTTTCAAACTACATTTACTAAAATGTATTATTCTAAAGGAAAGACAACTAGAACAAAGTACAAATATTACACTAATGTGATTGACTAGTTTATGGTTTTGTATGTCATGTGAATGCAGCCATCAAATAATATTGATGAGATTGTTCCCTGCCATCCCACCATTCTGCAAGATTCTGTCTCCTCCCTCAGCTTACTTTTGTAGGCTCTGGGCAAGTATGCACATTTCCCAAAAAACACTGGGCTACAGCCACTTGCCCTGTGTATTTCCAAATAACTTCTATATCTCTATGGGAGCTTCAGAAGCATTCTTAGAAATAAGCCAAGTAAAGCAGAAACCCCAGCAAGTGCCTGATGAGATGTCCATGGGGCACATTGATACCCCTTGGGAACATAGTGGCATCATCTTCTGGGGGCTCCAATTCACTTAGCAAAAGATTTATTGGTTTTGGGTATACAACAAAGGCTGCATAAAGGCATGACGATAGCAACAGAGTTGATATCAACATCTTGAACTGGTAGGACCGTTCCACTTCAGCCTATAGGTGAAATGGGATAAGGAAAAATATGTTGTGAAAAAGCAAAAAAAGGTGGGGAGAGTTATAGGCCTGCAATCCTCTCTTCTCTGAAGTTTAGGTGATACGATGCATCTTCTGTTGCAGTTTGCAGAGACTTGCTTTTGTATAGCGTTTGTGGGTAGGAGAGAACACACAGTATTCAGAAGTTTAGTTAGAACAGTCCTGTCTCACAACTCAGAATTTGCACCATTCTGTGAACTAGGTTCATACATTGTGCTAAGCCTTGGTTTGACTAACAATAGTTTACTGAATAATTTCATGTATTAATACTCCACTTTTCTACTTGAACAAATACTCAAGGCCTCTAGCAAAATGTTTAAAAGCATTCTATAAGCTGAAAGTGACACAGGAGAATGCCTTGACCCACTTCCCAGAGGTGTAAACTACTTAACAGGATGATTTGATAACGAGAGAGGCTTTTCCTCAGATAGTCACAGTCCAAGCACCTGGGGTATTAAAGATTAATAATATCACTTTGAGGTAAACAATTGGCAACCAGTAGAAATCTTTCAGTACAAGCATCATGTGATCCTTTAGTTTTTCCTTCCCAGATGCAGATTCCATTCTATTCATTTCAGCCCCCAACTCAAGCCTGTATCATTTGTTAAAACTCTTCCCTAAAGCTGGGAAGAGCAGCTTTGTGTCCTCTGCAAACTTGATAATCATTCCCACAACCCACTCACTAATTAAATGTACTCAACATTTCTCTCTAAGCAAAAGCTGAGCCATTAACCAGCACTTCTTGGGTGTGAAGAATTCAGCTGACTACGAATCCATCTAACACTAGTATCATCTAGCCCATATTTTACCATTTTATAAAAGAGAATTATCAGGGGAGGGTGTGTTGAAGGCTTTGTAGAGGTCTGGGCACACTATGTCAATCACATTCCCCTGGTCTGTTAAGTTAGTATCTATGTCGAAAAGAAAAGAAAAGAAAAGAAAAGAAGAAAAGGGAGCCCGGCTGCTGTATTTTACACCAGTTGAACTTCTGGGTAACTTCCAAGGGTACTCACATAGAACACATTGCAATAATTAAGGTTGTATGTAACCAAGCTAAAACTGCCAAATCAGACTAATTCAGGAAGGGTTATAGCTGAAGGATCCTAACTATAAACTTGCCTTTTCCCACAACTACCACTGCAAGTCCAGTGACAGCTGAAGATCAAGGACTGCCTGCCAGACTTTGAACCTGTTCTTTTAGTTATGGAAAGTGCAATCACAACCAATATAGATGCCTTGAGCTAGCTTCTTATTCACAACAGCTTCTCCATCTTGGCTGGATTTGATTTCAACTTGTTTACTATTATTGTTATTATTATTATTTTATCCTGCCTTTTATATATTTTGGGCAACTCAACATACCTAATATACATTCCTTGGAATTGGATGGCAAGGAAGAGTAGAGATTAATGTCATGGACATATTGGTGGCACCCAACTCCAAATGACTTCCCCCTTCAGTTTCAAATAATGAACAGCATGGGGGACAAGAAGGAACTCTACTGACCATTACAGGCTATTAGCTTAGGCATCAAACCATAGTTCCCCAGTTAACACTTTTCGGTGCAACTTTATATGAACGACTGGACCCATTGCAGCTCACTCCCTACCAGTACAATCAAGAGTAACGCCAAGACTGATGGCATCAGAAACTGCAGAGAAGTCCAGGAGAACTTCCCCACCCATCCAGTCATCCACCAAGGTGCCAAGCAATGACAGGCCAATTAATGATGACTATGCTCCATCAAGTCATTTTCAACTTTTAGCAACCACATAGTTTTCTCCATAACGCTCTATCCCTAACCCGGTCTTTTAGCTCTTCCAACAGTGCACTCATCACTACTACAACTGAGTCCATCCACCTTGCCACTGATCATTCTCTTCTTCTCTTTCCTTCCACCTTTCCCAGCATTAGAGCCTTCTCCAGATTCCTGGGGCTTCACATAATGTGTCCAAATTAGGATACTCTGAGCCTGGTCATTTGTGCCTCTAGACCAGTGTTTCTCAACCTTCCTGGCTGGGGAATTCTGGGCCTTGAAGTCCACACATCTTAAAGTTGCCAAGGTTGAGAAACACTGCTCTAGACAGAAGTCTGGGTTGATTTGTTTGATGATCCATTTGTTTTCTTGGCTGTCCATGCTTTTCTCAGGATCTTCTCCAACACCAAAGTGCAAAAGCATCAATACTCTTCCTATCCTGCTAGGCCAGTAGCTTGATCAAAACTGCATTCAGATGCCCTCAGGGCTGCACAGCCACTCCATCGTCTTTTCTGATGCCCAAAGCCACGGGCCACTTTGCATCTCGGGAGAGCAGGGCTCCTTCCCCAGGGCCACGCTAAACGAACATCAAAGCAACCCGGAGCGAACCCGGATCGAGCAGCCCCCGCCAGGGAGAGGCGGCGGCGCGCGTGCGCATTGACGCGCGCCCGCCTTTCCAGAAGGGCGGGGTCAGGCCAAGCGTCCCTCGCGTCCGCCCGGTCCTCGCGCGCTCCCCACCGTTCTCCCGTGTTCCGGCGGCGCGTGAGGCGACGCTTGCGGCCTGCTCCTTGAGGTGAGTCCCCCCCGCGCCGCTCGCGCGCGCTGAGGGACGCTAAAGGCCGCCTCGGGCCGGGCCGGCGGAGTGTCCCATTTCCCTTCCCAGGAGCTCGGGGCGCCGGCTCATCCGCGGAGAGCCCGAACGCTTTCCCGGGGAGGGCGTTGGGGGCAAGCCTTGGGCTCTGCAGAAGGGCGTTGAACCCTCCCCCGTGCGCGGCGGTCCTGAGCGTCGCGATTGTTCTCCTTGCTTCCCTCGCTCCAAGGTTAATCAGCAGCCGCGCGAACCGTTGCGCCGCCCTCTCATTTTTACTCGGGAGTAGCCCCGTGGTGCCCAATGGGGAGCCTCCTCTTCCCGCCGCCAGGCATCGGGTCGCCTTGGGGGAGCTTCCTTTGTGTTTCCATCGCGGGGGTCAATTCCCACTCTCCATAAAGGATCGTAGCTGCAAGATGCAATGCAGTCCGAGCTGAAACCGGCCTGGCTGGAATGGGGGGGCTGCGGGGGCTGGGGCGATGAGTCGACGGAGGGGGCTGGATTTGCAGAAAATTTTTTAAAAGGCGAGTATTCATCCTTCCCATAGTCAGGATCATCATGATAAGATGATCTGCTTTGCATCATCTTCTCTCCTCTGCAAAGGTTGGGACATCTGTGCCATTTCTGCCATTTTTTTAAGCATGCTTAAAATAAGGTTTTTTTAAAATAAAAATGGGAGTGGTTTCACTGCTTTCTCTTCTTGCACTTCTCCCAATTTGAAATCCCCCTTCAAAGAAATTTCTGCTGATGGTTAGAAGATCACTCAGATTTCTCTCTCTTTGGAATAAGTCTATAAAAATGGGTGCCTGTTCCACTCTCTCTTTTTCTCTGTCTTGTATAAATATGATATACCTCACCAGAATGAGATGGTAGAGTCTTGATAATGTAAAAACGCATGGTGCCAGTTCAAACTTCTCTCATTCAAAGGAGCCATCTTTTTAACACATTAATCTTTGCAAGTAGGAAGTTAGTGAAGCACAGAATGCTAGACTGGAACTTTTTTTTCCTTGCTGCTGTTTTATTTGAAGAAACATTTGAAATCTGTTCTCCACTTAGAACCTGATAAAGAATACCTTCTACCTCCCCAGATTCTGCATGGCTGATTTCATGCAGTCCATAAATCAGTTGAGGGCTGTGGTTGCATGTGAATGCCAAGCTAAACTTAGTTTTATTGCGGGGCGAGGGGAGTATTGATTTAGTATGCAATGTAAACCAAAGCCTGTTGCATTATTTCATGATTCATTGTATTACAGGAACCCAGAAAAATGTAACCAGTTTAAGCATGTTGTGTGAACCCAGCCAGTGTATAAATCAGACTTGAGTGTATTGGTAGGAAAGGTTGATTTTTTTTCCCCTCTATTCTAAAATAACTCCATTCTTCTCCCTGAGAATTTTTGATAGAGAAGGTTGGATTATGAATCAAAGCACACAATCTATTTATGGACTGTTTATTTATTTAATTTAAAAGATTTGTATGGCTGCCCATCTTGCAGTACCCACAACTCTGGGGAGCCAACAACAGGGATAAAATCACAAATAATAAAAAAAAATGAAGAAAAACCAGGCACTCAGTCCATCATCCAGATCCATTCATCTGTGCAGTCCCAGGGCCCCGACCTTATTATTCCAATGCTTGAGGAGAAAGCCAGCTCTTTACAGCTTTCCAGAAGGGTGAGTGGGGTGAGAGCCTGTTGAGGCTCAAGGGGAAGGGCTTCCACAGCAGGGGCTGCTATGGAAAAGGCATGCTTCCTAGGTCCGGCTAGATGGAAACGAACCAAAATCCTACTCAGCCTCTTTGGAGAGCATTTATTGTGATGTTTCTTTCTTTATATTTTATGTGAAGTGCATCTCACCTCCACCATTTTTATACAATGCTCCTGAGTCATTTACAAGTCAGATGGTGCACCCCTGCACATTCTTTCTCGTTCTCTGTTGGCATAAAGGGAAAATAAGCCTTTATGTTCCTGGGACCATATACAGGTTCGCTCAACATGACTTTTGGGTATTTTTAGATACAGGCTTCCTGTCTGACTTCCAGCTGACCCATATAGCCTCGTAGATATAATCCAACCCAAGTTAATGATCTTTGATGGACCAGAGTAATTTCTGAGATACTACAGTGGTAGGAATTGCCTTTGGCAAATGCAGAGATTTTTGAACTCAGCTGAAGGTTATTCATTTGGAAGCAGAGATGCATACTTGAGTGTGGTATGTCTGTGCTCCCTTTTCCTGTGCAAGAGTTCTGTGTTATCAAGAAAAGGATGAGCATCCAAGGTCTAAAGAATTTAACGTGCAGTTGAGAAGATAAATTGGAAACTATCTGAAAGTGAGAAAAGCTTTCTGCTCTGAATGAACAGCCATGCTACTTCCCATTTCCATAGTGCTTTTTCCCATCATAATACTAACTGTTTATATGGTACTTTAGAAATGTTTAGGCTCTTCACAGACATTATTCTTTTGCCATATCTTGAATACTTAACACATGCATAAACAACTTGATGATATTATGGACTAAGCTCTTCTGAACCCCAGCTACATAACAGAATGTAGTTCAAAGTTTCTTGAGGGCACCAATCCCCTCTTACCCTATTTAACACCTAAGCCAGTTTCATTGTACATAGATCTCCATGGCAGATGAAAGGTTTGCCACCTGGTGACTTAATGGCAGGGCAAGATACAAACCTCAAGGGCTTTGTGATTTTCCGTCCATTCTCATAGCCCTTATACTATAACAGCTGCTTAACAGAGCATAATTCTCCATTTGAAAGACTTCTGCCTGCACATAGACTATCCTTGATCTTTATGAAGATTGCCTTATACCCTGCCACCGTTCAGGTTGTTCTTTCTAGTAAATTTCCCCCCATAGTGGAGATTTCAGTGTCATGGGAGCACTTCTATTTTGTGAACCAAGAATTAGAAACCCTTTCATATTTCTTCAGATAAATTCAGTTTCTCAGGAAATGTGTGTGTGTATCTGTAAATCTGTAGTTTGAATTCACAAATGTGCCAAATACCAATCCTGTAGAACCAAAAATCACTATTGACGACACCCAGCTGACACAGATTTGTGAGCACCATGTTGAGGACCCCCATTGTATGAAGTCTGTGTCACCAGATCTCCATACCTACAAGACTACACACAATTTACAAACTGAAGATTAAAAAAGATAATTTGTCCAGGTTCATACAAATACTGGAATTGCGTAATATATTCCATCATGAATTAAACCACATCCTAATTGCTTTATTTTTCCTTTTGTAGAATTTGTAGTTTTAAATCCTCCAGGTGTTATTTCTTTTTCTAATAATCAAAAATTCTATTTAGCAAATTGAAGGATTCTTTAATAGTTTCATTTTACAGATCTGTAGATGCAAACGGTTAATTTAAAATGCAATCTGAAAAATGCATATTATTAGCATTCATTATAGTTAGTTGGAGGGGGAAATGCTCAGACAAATTTTCTTTCTGTCCATGTCATTCTTGGTACAATAATATTCTTGAATGTAGGAAAAAATGTGGGATCTTCAAAAACCAGTGGAAACCAAAAGTTGTATAATGCTTAAAGATGCTTACATTTTGGTAAATCTCTAGAAGTAACAAAAATCTACAGTGGTATAGCATTGCAGGGATGGATTCACTCCCCTCAACTTCAGGAAAAGGGTCACCCTTTATTCCCATTGGCCCCTGAACTGCAGAGCTTACTTTACATCACAATGAAAGCTTTATTGTTTAGTCCTCAGGGCAGGGAGTTGTATTGGTGACAATGACAAATTTCAGCTAGCTATCAAAGCTTGTCATTAGTCTAAAGCCCCTGAAAAAGGGGTTCCTTCAACAGTAGAGGACCAAGACAGAGATCTGCTGTTGGTTTCTGCTGGGTTTTGGATTCAACTTGTGGATAAAATACCATCACAAGTGTGCTCCCATTCAGCTTTAGAAATTGTAGCATAATACAGTGTTCTCTCTCATGTTTCTAAAAAAAATTATGGAGAAATCACTTCATAATCCTTCCACACTCACATCTCTAAGTAGTGCCTGTTACTAACTTAGATGAGCAAGATGAATTATTTGTTTCTGATCATGCTTTTCCCAGGTGCACGCTTGAGACTGCAGTCTTCTAAGCCATGTTTGCAGCCCCAAGCCACATTTAAACAGGTTTAATTATCTCTCACTTTCTTTAGAGATCTCCAAGAAGTAGAGTCTTGTAAAAATAACTTGGGATGTCTTAACATTCTCATCGTGTTCACTGAATTTACAAGATTTGCAGTGGAAGGGGGCAGCTATTGTTTAAAACTGACACCAAGTCAAGAACAATTTATTTTATAAGTAATACACAGTACTAAAATAAATTGCCTGGTTGGAATTGAAAACTGCCTAGCTGGGTTCTGCTATACCAGAACATTGCTTGTGGGTTATGCATTGAAACAGATAGATATGAATCACCTTGAGCAAATATTGTCGTATTTCTTCTTCTTCATAGTTTTGAGTTTACCTCAGCTATAGAGAGAGAAAGCCTTTTTTTATTATGAAATTTTTACTTGATATTTTAATTAGCAAGAAAATTTCTGACCTGAGGCTCCTGTGGCTGGGTGGTAACATTAAAGTGAAATGGATTTCTGGACTTCTTTTATTCCAGAAATTATTGGATGGCATTTCTAATGTCTCAGGCCTTTGGGCATCTACATATAATAGCACATAATTCACATCCTAAAAAAATTACTGTAAATCATTTATTAAATAATAAATAAAGCCATCTTACATGTGAGCATAAGCCAATCTAAAGTGATACACCTTCCATCACTGAAATAATCATACAGTGGCTGCCCTGATACAGAACCAACATACGAGAACATCCTTGTATCTAAATTGGTATGTTAGTAAAACTTGAAGATATGGTTGAATAGCTATTTCAGCAGCAGGGGCATCTGGGGAGGGCCAGAAGAGTCAAGATGGTGGCCACAGCCATGTGATCAAAGCCCGTCTCCTCTTTAAATGTACCCTGTGGATGCCCCTAGTCAGCAGCATAAATTAGGGCTAGGATATTGAGCTGCTGTCTCAGCTGAGAAACCAAGCAGGCTAAAGTGTGTTTGGTCATCGGATAGGAGACTGCCAGGGTATTCCAGAGCTAGACTGGGAAACCTCTGAAAAACATCCAGAAGAAGGCAGTGGCAAATCACTTCTGTTGCCAAGAAAACTGTATGGATGTGTCCATGTAGTCACCAGGAGTAAGCTTAACTCTAGGGATCTTTTTTTGTTGTTGTTGCTACTGCTGCTGCTGTTAAATAATTGGTAGCTAGACTTCTTAGACAATTTCCTGCAAATTACCTAGGGAAGTATTGGCACTGCTTTCTCCAACCCGCTTCCCAATCCATTGGATTGCAACTCCCAGAATTCCCAGCAGTGTATTTTGGTGCACCAAATTAGGGAATACTATACGTGGAGATCCAGGTCTATATTCTAACTGAACCTGCCCGAAGATGCACTTTGTGAGTGTGCTGGCAGATAGGCTGATTGTGTTGGTTCTTGGCAGGGGTGGGTCTGTGTTTCTCTTACTCTTTGTAACTGCAAATTATCCAGTAGTGCATTAACAGATATATTTGGCTTTGGTTGCTACCTGCAGTTATTTCAGACTAAAGCAAAATGAATGAGCATCCAAAGAAAAGGAAAAGGAAGACTCTACACCCTTCACGCTATTCAGGTAAATCACATGTAGATACGTTTACCCGTTTCAGTTTACAGTAAATTACATTTTCTTTTGAATGTGCCTATTAAACTTTCCAGACGCTAGATTTGTGAGAGGAGATTGGTAACTGAAGACTGAATTCTTAAAATTCCATGTAGACTGTCTATGATTCATTGTTATATTATTTAAGTAGAGGGCAAAGTTACTGATTTTGGTGGAAATATTAATTTGTGTATCATAGAACGTAAGGGTTGAAGGTACTTTGGAGATTATCCAATCTCTAAATTTAA
This sequence comes from Candoia aspera, assembly GCF_035149785.1. NCBI lineage: Eukaryota > Metazoa > Chordata > Lepidosauria > Squamata > Candoiidae > Candoia > Candoia aspera. Next base: position 10,876,810 of record NC_086158.1, on the reverse strand, counting down.
CCCAACTCCTATAGTCATTACTTGTAAGTCGCCATCCCTGTAGTTTATGTTTTTTATTACAATATACAGTGTGATTTAGAAAAAGGAAAAACAAAGCACACAACAGCACACCATTTAACATGTCTCCACACAGCACCAGTTCTCTTATCATTATAAAAAATGTGCAGGTAGGAATATTCCAGTTCTGACACAATTGTTTCCAGAGAAAAATAGCTGTTTCTGGGGATAGTGGTGCCCTCCGGCTCTCTGTCCATGTCCTGTCAATTTTTTTTTAAAAAATCAGTTGCCTGTAGTGCTTTGAAGTGGCTACAGAGATCAGCTATCTTTCTTTGGTTGAATGAAGATGCGGGGGTGGGGGTGGGGGGCATCCCTAGATGAATGCTTTGGATTACCCAGAAAAAAGAATGTGAAGCAAAGGACAAACCACTTCCTTTTCCTCCAACCTCCTCTTCCGCCGGGCTGGAGCTCGAAATCTCCTGTATCTCCAATCTTTCCCGAGTAGGAACCCTCTTCGTTCTCCTCACTGTGGAGTCGGGTTCCCCATCACTTGTGTCCTCGCTTTCCCCAGTTTGCGGTTTTGGTTCAGTCATCGCTAGCACTACTCCCTCACAAGATAACTCTGGAAAGGGGCTAACGGTAAATTTAAAGATTCTCAGCTTTATGTAATGATTGCCTATCCTAACAAAACCAGACTCACAAGCAGGAACTTAATGAAATCTGATTTATTAAAGAATAGTGTGCAAATACAGAGAAAGCTGAGAATGAGCAAAAGCGCGCCAAATACACACTAAAAACCCTTGGCACAAATGTAATCCCTCCCCTCGCCCAACCGTTTCATATTCCCCACCCCAGGTGCTGGTAAGAATTTCTGCTGGTGTCCTGGGAAGAAAACCTTGAACACACAAAATAACCCAAACACATTCCAATCCTGCTGAATACAGATAACATCCCAGGAGACAGAATCCTCCTCCCCTCCCAACCGAAACACGCATCAGCCAAATGACATGCGAAACGTTACGATGCACCTTTAACATTGAAATGATGAACATGACATTCAGGCTTTCAAGATTCAGTTGTTATAGCCTATATCGATAAAAATGATAGTTCTAGTATTACTTATGGTGTCTGTGTTCTTACCTGTTCTCCCTCAAAGAACTGACATTTTGTTTAATGTATGTTGAAGAGAGATTAAGCTATGATTCAGAAGAAGGAATGTTGGAGGGGTGAGAGATAGGAAGGGTTTGATCTGAATAAGAAGCAGAATTGTGGGTTCAAGGATATAATTTTATATACTGGGGCACAGATCCCATGTTTGTTTTGTATTCAGGTTCACAAGAAATTAGAAACTCCTATACTAAGCATTGTTTATTGCCTGTCTGTTTCTTCCAGAAATGTAATGTTACTTGGTAGAGTGGAGGAAGAGAAGAGAAAGAGTTAGAGCCTTTCCTTCCTCCTATCTGTACAAGGCAACCTACCAGTTTTTATGTTAGTTGAAGTTTTAGAGTCATAGACCACCATCTAATTTTTATGCATTTATGTATTCTCTTCTTGGTTTGCAATTCTGTAACACTTATTGGGAGTAAATCTCACTAAAGCCAGTTGAGATTAACATGAGAGAATTTAGCAAAAGGAAAGTTAAAAGCTTTGATACAGATATCAAAAAAACTTCCATCAAATATTTAAGTTATGCTTTTCTTTTTTTCTGTCTAGATTCTTCAGGAATTCCAAAATACATAGATAACAGTGGCATATTTTCTGACCATTGTTACAGTGTCTGTTCCATGAAGCAACTAGACACAAAAGTTCCTGATAACCGAGGTAAAGATTAGCATTTGGCAAACTCACAGGTGTATTTTTGAACAGGGTGCCTGTCTCCTTGTACACATGTCCTGCAAGATTTTGTGGTATTCTACACAATAGTTTACTTCGTGTACAGGTAACCAACCAAAAATTGTATGAAAAGAAAACCATAGATGCTGTGAGAATGTTGAAAAATTGTAAGACTGCAGAAGTAGATTGTGTAACTAGATAAAAATTGTTTGCTTATGGAGTGGCTGTGCTGTTTATTTAACATTTGTGTGCATTTGTGCCTGACAGGTATTATTCTCCTGTGTGAAGGAAAAGGTAAAGAGTGAACGCAAAAACTACTTTGTTGTTTGCCTAGGAAGATGTTTAGCCAAATATTTATCAAAAGTTTACAAGAGGTGACAATTAGCAAAATTGTGAGTGGTGCACTGTGGCTTTATGTTGAATAGAATGTGTGCAGAAAAGATTTTTAAGTATGAAGGTGAGAAAGAAAGTTTACTGTTCGTTGACTTTTAAAGAAAATTTATGATAAAATGAAAAGACTTGAAATGTGGAATGATTTGTGAAAATATAAAGTTGAAGTTTGCTTGCTGAATGAGATAAAGAGCGATATATAATGGAACTCAAACATGGATGAAAATAAATAGAATGCTTAGCGAATGGTTCAACATTGAGTATGGAATCAGACAAGGATGTGTGATATCTCTTAATTTGAATGTACTTATGGATACTTTTGTAAGAAGGTGACATTAGAGGTGTGCTGTTGAGGATGTACTGTGTGTGTTTGCATGCAGATGATGCTGTACTATTTCCTGAGAACCTGCACGATTTGCAATGAATGTGTCATGAGTAAGGATGGCGAGCAGGGGGCTCCCGTCCAGACTGTTAAGCGCATGCGTAGCACTGAGGAATTGGGCAGCCATTCAAAGAGACACAGATCGGGACCGCCTTAACCTTTGGGGTTTATATGTCTGGGTTTTTCCCACGCTTCTTCAGTTTGTTAGGATTCCTGTTATGTACAAGCAATAAAACATTAGAGACCAGTTCCTTGTCTCAGCGTGTTTCCTGGCTGTTAGGACAGAATGTTAGATTCAGTGAAGGATACAACAAGGAGTATAGATACGAGAATTATGTTTCAAAGCCTATGGCAGTTATGTTTAACAAGGAAAACAAAATGATCTAATGCAAGTTATACATAAATGGCAGAAAAGCCAAAGGAAGTGGATGACTTTGTTTAGCTTGGTAGAATGTTTATTAAAGATGGGGAAATGGAATGATTTGAAGATATGCAAATGTTGGTATAGTGGTAATGGGTAGTATGTGGCTGTTGCAAGAAATGCTGAAAGAAGCAAAAATGGCTGTGTGGGAGACTGCTTCTGCCCCTTTTTGGGAGGAAGACAGGATGGATTGATTCAGGCTAATAATAATAATAGATTTACACCAACGCCATTAATATTATTAGCCTGAATCAATGCTTATTATTTTTCTTGCACCTTTCCACACTTTGAGGTATTCCATTCAGTATTAATGTTATCTTAAAGCTGCTTGTGCCATCATGATCATGTGTCATGACTGCACAAAGCAACAGTAGGCGAATTCATTGTTACAAGCAGCTACCTATAAATGAAACCACTTTCTATTATTGATACATGTGTCTTCAGAAAGACTTGATATGATTACTATTATGTTTGAAGGAACTTCTGCCACTGAGTAAAGATGTGAAGTCAGTTCAGATTGATAGGTTAAAATATGCATTGGAAGATTTAAGTATTTAAAGCAACAGTAATGTTTTAAGACATTTGTCATGTTATATCATCACGAACTGTAAATATGGGCAAGGAGTACATTAAACAAAAACATACAAGTTTATTAGAAACCTATTCTTGCAGGGATAACTTAGTTGATTTTCTCAGTGTCTGGAGTCATTCTATCCATACAGAGAAATAGTTTTAGATTTTTAATTTGTATTACAGGGTATTAAGTAGGAGTTATCAGTCTCGTGTGGCGCAGAGTGGTAGGTGGCAGTATTGCAACCGAAACTCTCCCCATGACCCGAATTCGATCCCAGCGGAAGCTGGATTCTCTGGTAGCTGGCTCAGGTTGACTCAGCCTTCCATCCTTCCGAGGTTGGTAAAATGAGTACCCAGCTTGCTGGGGAAGGTGACTACTGGGGAAGGCAATGGCAAACCACCCTGCTCTATAGTCTGCCAAAAAAACGTCGCGAAAGCGGCGTCCCCCCAAAGGGTCAGACATGACTCGGTGCTTGCACAGGGGACCTTTCACCTTTTTTTTTATGTGAGTCTTGTAACAGGGTATGAAACAAGCTCTGAAATACATATTGCATGTTGCAGAGCTACTGAAAAAGTATGAATTGAATTAGGAGAGTAACACCAAAATACCCTGAGTTGTGTGCTAAGTGAGTATCTATATAAATTGATTAAATGAACAAAATAATCATTTTCTCATCAGGTCGATTTCATAACACAGTGCCTAGCATAGATACTGATGAGGATGGCAGCCAGGTGTATGCTGGGACATCTCAGTGGAGTGGGATCCAGTCTAATGTCCTGGGGACACACTTGGTGGACCCTAAAAAAAAAGGTAAGGGCAAGGTGGGTGTGCCAATTCCTGTTTATACTCCCTATACTTAATAATGCTGAACGGGAAAGGAAAAAAAGTTAGAGATATCAGTAATAAAGACCCTTGCTGAGCATTAAAATGTTGGGCGCCTGAGAGCCTAACTATTGTATTCATTAGAACAAGGATAGATTATCTCAGGCCCTCCAGATGTTTGGGACTGTAGATCATAATCCTTTGCCACTGGCCTTGTTCCTGGAGCAGGTGGTGGTTGTTCCAAAAGCCTGGATTCAGTATATAAGAAAGCTACCTTCAGCTTCTTAATGAAAGAGTGGAACAAAAATATACACCCCTAAGATCTATCCAGGTGCAATTCGGCTGAGTTCAGTAGAACTGAAAAGTATGCATGCAAAGAATTGCAGTGTTAGTGATAAAACAAAAATGATGGTATTGCAAGTTTGCTTTTATTTTCTATCACAGCATTCAGTACCTCTTTCTGCTTATTCTTAGTGAAGTTGGGCATTTTTTTTTCCTTAGGAAGACCAGAAAGCAGAGTTGATCTGTTTGTCATAATTTAGAGTGTCTTGAATTAAAATCTGTCTCTTGTTTTTTGATAAAAATTTACTCAGCAAATTAAAATACAATAGAATCAATTCTTTGTAAGTTTGGTCTTGAATCCTTTTGCAGATAAATCCCCCAGTAACGGAATTTTTAAAGATTCGTGTGAATCACCTATCTTCAGTGACAGTTTAACAGAAGAGGAGAAACCTTTGGACATTCAGACTGTAGAAATTTCCACTACTGAAGTCCAGGCTGTGGAGGTTCATGACATTGAAACTCAGACCATTTCCCCAGAGAAGCTTGAAGCAGAGGATGCAGAAGAAATCCCTGTTGGAAGTTGCAAGGTGCTTGAAAAAAATCCTCCTTTGAATGTTGTCATTCCACCCAAATGGCCCCTGCTCCGGGCAAACAGCAGCGGTTTGTACAAATGTGAACGATGCACATTTAATAGTAAATATTTTTCAGACTTAAAGCAGCATGTGGTTCTAAAGCATAAAACATGCCCTGAGGGCAACATCTGCCGTGTGTGTAAGGAAAGCTTCTCTTCCAAAAAGGTGCTTATTGAACACTTGAAAATTCATGAGGAAGACCCCTATGTTTGCAAATATTGTGACTACAAAACAGTGATGTTTGAAAACCTGAGCCAGCATATAGCAGATACACATTTTAGCGACCATCTTTACTGGTGTGAGCAATGTGATGTTCAGTTCTCTTCCAGTAGTGAGCTGTACCTCCATTTCCAGGAACACAGCTGTGATGAACTGTACCTGTGCCAATTTTGTGAGCATGAAACAAGCGACCCCGAGGACTTGCACAGCCATGTGGTGAACGAGCACGCAGGCCGGCTGATAGAGCTGAGTGACAGCTACAACAGCAGGCAGCAACAGGGCCAGTACAGTCTGGTCAACAAAATCAGCTTTGACAAGTGCAAGAACTTCTTTGTGTGTCAAGTGTGTGGCTTCCGCAGCAGGCTTCACACCAATGTCAATCGCCATGTGGCGATAGAGCACACCAAAATATTCCCCCATGTTTGTGATGACTGTGGGAAAGGCTTCTCAGGCATGTTGGAATATTGCAAACACTTAAATAGTCACCTGTCTGAAGGCATTTATTTGTGTCAATATTGTGAATATTCGACAGGACAGATTGGAGACCTCAGAATTCACTTGGACTTCAGGCATTCGGCTGAACTGCCTCACAAGTGCACCGATTGCTTGATGAGGTTTGGTAATGAAAGAGACCTTTTGAGTCATCTTCAAATACATGAAACTGCTTGATTGTTGTTGTATTTTCTTGTCTAGCCCAGAATAATAGCATTTCAGAGTTTCATCAGCATAAAAAGCAGCTGAGTGTTTCAAAGGATGGTGTATTTCATCAAACCTTTAATGCGTAATGCATGTACAGTTGTCTGGAACCATAGCATTAAGTCCTTTTGTGCCTATGGAAGGAAATAAACATAACCATCCAGCTAAATGTGTATTATTTATGTTGATACTACTATTTAAAAAGCGAAACAGAGCTTACATAGATGTGTGCCATCAACCTGGATATTATGTAGAGCAGCTTTTCTCAATTTTTTGACCCTGGAGGAACCCTTGAAATGTTTTTCAGGCCTCGGGGAACCCCTGCACATTCAGGCTCAAATAAGGCCAGACATTACAAAATTAACTGTATTCATTTCATGTGTAGGCCTGTATATATGCATTAACAGTGTTCTTAAACTAAAAATAACGAATGAAGCTTACTCCTTTAATGTGAAGTTGCCCAAATTTGAAATAAATAAATCGGGATCTCCCAGGGAACCCCTGGTGACCTCTCACGGAACCCTAGTTGAGAAACTTTGATGTAGAGGTTACTAATGTTGAAAAAAATAGCTTTTATGCAGGTGTTGCCTTTATACACCTTCCTGTAAGGTACCTCATTCTCAGTGTCAGCTGAATTTACTTCATGCATACGATTAACTTTCTACCTCACAGGTAACTAGTATCTGCTTTTATTTGTAGAACCAGAGTCATACTAAGGAGTTTTGAATGTCATCCTAATGCATAAAGCTAATTACATCTATTTCCTTGAACCTGGTCATTAAGAGTCTTTTTGATTTGTAACTATTTCAACATGCTGGCTTGTTGTGTTATAGGAAATTTGCTTTACTAAAAATCCCATCTTTTGCTAAATGAGAGAAATAAAAAGAATGAACAAATAAATAAGAAATATAGCTAATGCATTTTAAATACTCTTCCAAAATCATTCATATCACTTTACCATTGATGATTCATTCCTCTTTACTCTGTTACTGCAAAAATCTTCAATTTAAACACAGAAGTATCTTTTTTCCACAATTTTTATATCCACAATTTTTTCCTTTTATGTTACTAAAGATAAATGTCTGATGTCCCATATTCAGTATAAATCAGCCCTGAGACGAGAGGACCAAGCAGCCTAAAATACTATTAGCAGCATAGTACTCTTCTATCATACCTATTCAAAAGCCTGTTCCATTGAGTTAAATGGGACTTGTGCCCCAGGAAATACATTGCACTGTTATCCGGTGTTTTCATTTCCAAGGCGGTTGTAGAGTAGTTACATTTTAAGAATGAAACTTTGCTATGTAAAGCACCAGGCCACCAATGCTAGTCACTGAGTGAACCATTTCTGATAAGCTGTGTTTATGCCAAGCTATTTAGCAGTTCTGTCAATAGAGTATCATAGCCCCAGAAGATTTCTCATTTTTATGAGAGGAGTTAGTCCTGGCACATGTAACAATCGCCATGAGTACGTACTGTAGGTATGGTCAAATACCTTGTTGTTAGGTTGTTAATGCTATTTTATTCATACAAAAACCCCTCCCACCATTTCTATAGTGTTCACTTCTGGGTAAGCATTATTAGGTTTCAACATGTACATTTGGACTTAGTCATACTGTGGCTGAAGAGTTGTCTGCCACAATCACTAACAGAGGTCCACCACCCAAGCATAGCTGTTCCCTCGGATGACAGATCCAACCAGGACAGATGTTCTTGAATGGGGAGAGGTCCCACTTCACATAGAATCTGGATAGGGCAGAAAAGGATAGTAGCTTTTACCAGGGTTAGATTAAAAAAAAAAAGTAATGGCTCCACTTTCCACTTTTAATTAAGGTAACAGTTTGAAATGTGTGACCCTAATACAAACTCAGCATGGAAGAACAACAATTAAAAGGTTCTCTATTTAACATATAGTCCATCCCAAACCTAACAGATTCTGGCATGAAATCCAGAATAAGTACATTGAAAATATGCCTAAATAATTGGCAGACCCCTGTAGAGTACATGGCAGTAGTCTAGCCAGGTGGTGATCAAGGCATGTGTTACCATCACAAGGGCATTTTGGTCCAGGTAGACACACTAGCATAGGCTCCCTTGGCCGTGGATTCCACCTGCTGTTTTAAGTAGCAGCGGTGCATCCAGCAGAAGTCCCAAGTCACCAACTAACTCCTTCAGGGGGAGGTCTGCCCATCCAGGCCAAGTCCCAAAGCTGATACTACAAAATTGCCATGGTATCTACTGACGACAAGCAATACCATCTTGGTAGGATTTAACTGGAGGTTGTTTTGCCCCATCCAGAACCTTATAGCCTCCAAACATCACTCAGGACTTCCAAGATCTCCAGCTGAGGTCATTGGCAGATTGGTGACACCTCACTCCTAACCAACAAATGACCTCTCCTGTCCCTGAGCTTTCATACAAATTTTAAATAATGAGGAAGACCTCTGAACCCTCATTTAGCAAATGCAACAAACTACATATTAGAGCAGCAGTTCCCAACCTTTTTGGCACCAGGGACTGGTTTCATGGAAGACAATTTTTCCACAGGGGGGCAGGGGGATGGTTTCAGGATGATTCAAGCACTTCCTCTTTTTCCCAACCTTTTATTCTTTTTGCTTTGCACCGTTTGGAGATAGCAGCCAATGGGCTTGCTTTCTCTGACAGGAGGCGGAGCTCAGGCGGTAAAGTGAGCGATGGGGAGCAGCTGTAAACACTCAGGCTGTAAATTCGCTGGGTTGCCCACTGCTCACCTCCTGCATGGCCCGGTTCCTAACAGGCCACGGACCGGTACCGGTCCGCAGCCCAGGGGTTGGGGACCCCTGTATTAGAGAAACAAGGGTGCTAAGTTACAGGAAGCCTAAAGCTACATATAAAAGGTAGCAATCATTAACATACAAGCAGAGCCACCAACAAGAGAAAATGGCAGGAAAGATAGGAGCAAAGCAGCCCTGAAAAGAAAACCTCTAGTACTTTGGTGTCTATTTTCTTTGCCAAGATTATCTTACTGATTCTAGTTTCCAAAGGATTTGGAGCAAAAGTCCACAATTCCAGACCCACTCAGGAAATAAGCTGTTTCAGTCTTTGCTGCTGTTTTCAGTCAATGGGAGGAAAAAAACTAGCAAATCCTGGCTTCCTCTCTCAGCCCAAATCTACTATTTCATGGAAAAAGACAAGTGCTTTTATAGAGCTAAGGGATAGCTGTGACTACTCAGCAAATCCCTAAGTTACTGAGCCTTTTATCAGTGTTTCTCAACCTGGGCAACTTTAAGACAGGTGAACTGGCTGGGGAATTCTGGGAGTTGAAGTCCGTCCATCTTAAAGACCAGGTTGAGAAATACTGCCTTACAGATGGCTGAGTTTGCAGAAATAGCTAAATTGACTTGTTTGATTAAAGAGGGAACTATAATTACTTTTATAAAAGACTGGAAACCCTTCATGGACTTTTTGCTGAAAGTGGACAAAAATGAAGTGCTGATTTCGGGATTTATTGATTAAAACAGTTTGTCGATGGGAGGAAGGGAACCATGTAATTTGAGAGGGTAGAGATGGTCATTGCTATGTTTATAACTGCCACAAAGAAGATCAGAAGTCACTTCTTTAGATATCTTTCTTTTTCTTTCCTTTTTATTATCTTTCACTTTTTCTTTTATCCTTGTATATTTTCTTTCTTTTCCTACTTTTTCTTTTATGTTTCTATAGTTTTTAAAATCTATGTAAATCTTCTTTTAATAAAAATTATTTGAAGAGAGAGAGAGAAACATTGTCTTACATAAACCTTTAACTGGATTGAACTACCACTCCATATCTCCCCGGCAGGATCAGGGTGGAGAAAACTGTCTTAAGTTCTTTGCCCCGCATAAGTCAGCAGTCAAACGGAAACCTGAAATAGATTGCAGTTGTATTTTTTTCCTGGCCTCTTAAGGTAAACCTATCCTATCTGGCTGCAAAGGATGGGAGGTCACGGAACGGCACCCACAAAAACCTAGAAAACTCTGATTACCGCCACCTGGTGTGGCGTCCGGATTTTTGCCTCCCTCGGAAGGAGCAGAGGGAGAGGGTGAAGAGGGAGAGATTGGATCCAGGCTCCACTTCAGGCTGTCGTTCGAAGTTGCTGAGGGGGGACCGCGAGAGAGCTTCGCAGCCTATGGCGCACGCGCAGAAGAAGAATCTGAGGGCCGGAGTAAAGATGAAGCAAAGCACCGCCGGCGGGGGAGGGGAGGCGGAAGTACCCGCCGCTTCGTCCTGATTGGGCGAGAGCAGGAGGCGGAGCAAGGCCACTGAGGTTCTGTGGGGGGCGCGAGCCCCGCGTGTCCTGCCAGGTAAGGGCGGGGATGAAGCGGGAGGATTTATCCGTTTAATTAGCCCTCTCCTCTCAATTAGTGAGGCGGGGGGTCATTTGTGTACCTGAGCGCAGGCGGGGGGCTTCCCGCCCATCTACGGTCGCCTTGGCAGCCCTCCTCCCCACCTCGTGCTTCCCAGGTGCGTTGGACTACAATGCCTACCTGTCTGGACATGACGGGAGTTGTAGTCCCACCCTCTGGAGAGGGCTGGGAGGTGTCAGGCCAAACTTTTCCTCGAGGCGGGGCTCCCTGGTTGCCCACGTTTTCTGGGCGGCCCCAACCGTGAAATTCCACGTTAAGATGTTGAGCCACTTGCAGTTATTTCTTCCTTTTTTATCTAATCCAGGTAGGGGGGAAGCGAAGGCAGTTTAGGGGCAGCTGTTTGGGGGTCATTTCAGAAAGGGGGCAGCGGATGTTGGAGGGTCCAATCTGAAAAGCTTCTTTTCTGGCAATTCTGAATTTTGCAACTCTGAGGAAAGGGGGCTCCGTCTCGGGGCAAAGCTCATCCCCTAAAGCTTTTCCCGGAGGTCTCTTTGCCAAAGCTGGCCCTGGACCCCCGGCCCCTGGCTTGAAAGTTGCTTTGCGAGGTTCCCCCTGGGCCCTGCGGCTTGGGGAGAGTTGCCGGGTGGGCTGGTGGCCAGAAGACTAGACCCCCGTCTTGCTTTAAGGAGCAGCAGATGGAAATTTCTGGGTGGGAGAGAAGACCAGGCACGTCAATTAGAAATTGCAGACTAAAGATATGCTCTTATGTTTTGAAATTCAGAGGGAGATTTCAATACTTTGTTAGGTCCCAACCCTGGCATTTGCCTATTTGCTGCAATAAAAAGATGGGGTAGACCAGGTGTCCCCAAACTCTTCAACTCATCAACCCTTTCATAAAGTTTCAGATTGTTCAGCAACCCCCAAACATTTATTATATGAAAATAACTTAATAAATACTACTTTAACTAATGGTACTACAAATAATAGATAGTCCCATCAACCCTTGGGGGTCGATACTGACCACTTTGGAGAACTCTGGGGTAGGCAGTAAAGTTATAAAAAAAGATATAACTGTAAGAAAAATAGATAATGGCTTCTTAGGAATCTTCCATAAAGTAATTTGCTCCATTTGTGTGCGCAAGTTAATTTTCGTGGTCAAGTCCACTTGGGAGTAGTTCTCTTATCATTTTACTGGATTTCATACACTTTTTGAATGGATTTAATTTTGGTTTGTGCTTTGCACATATCGCAGCACGCTAGTGTTAGGAATTAATGTGCTCTGTGAGACGTGGCCTCTGATGTCTAAAAGCTTCTGCCATGATAAATGTATTAGGCTTTCTTTGGGTTTGGGCTGTATGGAAATGCAAGTTTAGTCTAACTGAATGAGGCATCTGAATTTGTGCATTAAGTACGTTTAAGGACACTAATATATTTGTAAATAACATGTGGTAGCCACTGTTGCAACACAATCCATTTCTGGGAAAAGCAGATTCCATGTATTGCATCAAACTGGCAGTGCCAGTAGGCAGGGCTCATACACTCCAAATATCTAAGTCAGTGTGGCACAGTAAAAAGACTGTGGAGCTGTTATGCTGCTGTATTTTCCTGGTTACCTCCCAGGCTGGAAAAGCATCAGTTTCAACCTCCATTTGACAGTTTCAATTAAGATCTTGCAAGTTTCAAGCAGTAAGATGTTTTTAACAGAGGGTTCCAAACCTTAGCTACTTTGTATTTCCCCCCAAAATATTTGACAATATTTACAGAAGGAAAACTGCATTGCGAATGTGAAGAATTTAGCAGTTGGATTATGAAATAAAAAAGATAAATATGATTAATATGTACTTGGTTTTCTAACAGTATGTTTGTCTTGGATTAAAAGCGGAAATTTACGTTGGATGAAATGGATGCCTTTGATTTTGTAAAATGTAATGACATATTTTAAAACACTTTTAATATATTTTACAATTATGAACTGATCTATGCATCACCCCTTCCCCCTCAGTTATTGCAATTGGCCACAAAATAGATTTTTGCTCTGAGGTAATCTTATGGAGAGATTCCATGGGAAAATTGATTGACACTATACATTTTTAACTTGGATGCATTCACTACCTAACTTCAAAATGTCAAAATTTAGGAATATAACTGCCCATTGTGAGTGGCATGCATGCATTTTGATGTGGCATTCCCCATAATAAAGGAGTAAATGGAAACAAGATTACTGCATGTAACCCAGCCATATACATGTAAAGGTTCATTGCCACTATTTGGAAGAAAAATCTCACATTCTAAATTACCTTGGCACCTGCACTCAATAGTTCAGTAGTTTTGAAACAGTTTGGTAAATGCATACATATGTAGGTACATTTCCCACAGTCAAGAGAAACACACCAATGGAGTTCACCAGTATGGTGTTGGTTTCAAGTGTCCCCTTTTCGGTCGTTTTTGCTGTGACTGTGGGCTGGAAGAAGCACCTTCGATATATTTGTGGTTCTGTCTAGAATTCCTTCTCCTTTTAGAAAGGTAAATAACCAGCCAGGGTTCTTTCCAGGTCATCGTGGGAGTGAAAACTCTGTTTATGGCTACTGAAGACATTTTCTGAGTTAGATTAGAAGTCGGTATTCAATTATTGTTAACTTTGGTATCATCTTTTTCAGTTGCATAATGGCGGACTGTAATCCCTCCCCACTTAAGCACTTTGTATTGGCTAAGAAGAAGATTACTGCTATTTTTGAAGAGCTGCTGAGTTATGTTACCGAAGGAGCAAGCTTTGTTGAAGGTTGGTTTTAAGTCAAGGGGGACAGGGAAGGCATATTTTGGGGAGAGTAAGGGAGGCAGCTATGCAGATCCATGTATGTGAAGACAGGAAGGAGTAGCTGCTGGAGCAGCTGCATGAACCTCACAAAAGCTTCAGTGATTCAAAGAGAGGTGCTTCATTCACACTCTGGAATATTTGTGAAGTGCCTCTCTTAGCTCTTCTGACAATTGTTCTTTCTTTCGCATAGCCATGATTAGGCAGAATTCACGAATGTTTTATTGTAAATAGTGAAACAAGATGAATGAAGGCTTCCTTATATTTTGGTCAGCCAACAATTTTCTGGCAGGGTTTCTGTTTTTTATGGTTACGCTATAAAAAAAAGAAACAGGCAAAAATTGTATTGGTAGCTCATCACACTTCATAGCACTAGAAAAGGGCCTGTCAGTATGCCAAGTTGATTGTCTCAATAATGTTTGTGCCTTGATCTTTGCCTGCCTATTATCTCCTGAAACATTCCCTGAGTTGTTCCAATCAGCCTGAGAATGACATGGTCTCTCAGCTTCCTTTGATTGGTTAACTGCTCTGATATCACAGAAGTGTTAAAAAGATTTAGGTTATGAAGCTGAGTGGCAGAGAGAGGCTTTGATAACAGATGCATATTCTAAGGCCCCTAAACAGCATTTGATAAACATAGTCCTTCCTCAGAGAACATTAGATTTTAGTGCTACTGATAGAATATTAGAAGTTGGCAGATGATATATGCTGCTTATCAAATATACAGGGAATAATTAGAGGTGCACAAAATATTTCAAAATTCAGAAGATTCTGACCTGGAAAATGGAGGTGCAAATAATCCATTTGGAGGTTGAAATACTTTCAGTCAGGCTGGAAAAGGCTCAGAATGCTTCCAGTACCAATCCCAGAAGGAGATGTTTTCTAGATCAAAATGTTTCGCTTGCCTCTATAAATAATTTTGGCAACATACATAAAAAATGTTATAACTGAAATATAATTCTGATGTTTTTCACCACTGGAGATAAAAAGGATTCAATTTTACCCCTCTGGAGTAGTTCTTGCCTGCTTCTGTTTTAATAGCAATACCTTTCTTTGTGCTGAAAGAAGCAGCAGCAGCCTGTGGATCATAACTAGTTGTGATTTAGCAGGCCAAAATTAATCTGCTAACCTCTGGGGTGAAAGGCCACTAGGCTGCCTTCATTGAATCCCACGAGTGTGACTGCATAAGAATTTAGATCAGTAGTTCTCAAACTTTATGGTACTGTGATCCCCCAAAACAATAACTGAATTTGTGTGACCCTTATATGAACAAAATGAATAATTTCATTAGTGTTAGGGTTGGGTAAAAAAGTAAATATGACACTTTAATAATTAAATGCCAAGTTGTATTTCACTGGAGTTCTCAAATTTTGGAGTACAGCAGCTACTCGCTGTAGACTAGCTCAATAATAATAATAATAATAATAATAATATATTGATTAACCATTAGGCCATATCAGAATATAAAATATAAAATACAGAACAGTAATAAGACTATTTGTTAGAAAATAGCATAAAAGACATAAGTAAAACAAAATGCAAATCATATTTCTGTGTCACCCCTACAATTTACCTTAGATTTACATAGGCAGTTCTCAATTGTACTGTTTTGTTAAGATAAAGGGCCGTATTATATGTAGTTCTTGGATGCTGACCACACATGAAATAGGTTGTTTTAATGTAAGGATCCCAATAGGCCATTCATCTAATATGCAGTCCAAGACATTGACCCTTCTCTTTCTTATACAGTCGATGATCAAATAATGTATGTACCAGGTCCTCTAGCTATCTCAGGTAAAATGAGGAAACAAGCCAGAGCAAGTTCCTACTTTGCCTGTGCAAGCTTGATCAAGTTGAGAAAAACCTGTGACTGCCCGCTCCCCACCGCCTGGCAGGTCACGACCCTTCCCTCTTTGAAAACTCACGGTCTCGGCACAAGGTGACTCCTTGCAAAAACTATTTCCCTTGAAGTTGCACTGACTTGTCACATCAAAAGGGGAAAACGTTGTTCTTCGGTGGCCTGTATATAACACTGTGTTTTTGTTCCCTCTGATGACAGAAACCTACAAAAACCCAGAGCTTGAATGTATAGCTACCATGGACGAACTTGCAGAAATACAGGCATATAAAAACAAGCTGGCCATAATTGGTGAAGTATTAGCACGGCGGCATATGAAAGTAGCTTTTTTTGGCAGGTAAGGGTTGCTGTTCATTGGAATAAATGGATACGGCTCTTCTCTTGGAAGTAGTCCATCAAGAATCATTCCTAGCCAGGCATCTGTGAACTAGCCATCTTGGGTCGGTAGGAAAACACACTATAAAGTTAGTAAATAGTAATAACAACACTGCATGCAAAGCAGAACGCTTGACCAGGTGACAGCAAAATTAATGTCTCTTTCATCTTGATATCCACTGCTGATGACTTCGTGGGTCCACCCATGCAGTGTTCTTGGCAACAAAACAGAAGTGTTTTTGCCATTGCCTTCTTCCAGGATGTTTTTTTTTCTGACTTGCCAGTTTACTTTACAAGTGAACCATCAAGGATTTGCTGGTAGTCACCCATGCAAGTACTAAAGAGCTTCCATCCATGTGTAAGTTTTCAAGGTCAGCCAAGGTCTAGGTCAGTCTTTCTCAATCTCAGCAACTTTAAGATGTGTAGATTTCAGCCCCCAGAATTTCCCAGCCAGCTGGCTGAGAAATTCTGCAAGTTGAAGTCCACACATGTTCAGGTTGCTGAATTTTGAGAAACGCTGGTCTAGGTGCTACTCCGTGCTGATGATACTACTTAAGCTATTATATAGCACATTTCAAATTATTTCAGACACATTACCTGATAAGTCATTAAAATTTCACGAGGAAGCTAAGGTTCAGAATTAAGAGTTACCCCAGTGCTGTTCCCTGAGCAATTCTCAATTCATTTCATTGATGCTTGTACAATATAATTTCTCAGCAGGAATGTCAGTCTTGGGTCTTTTTCCACTGAAAAAGGGGTGACGCTTCAGTCACAGCTGCCATCTTGACTTTTCTGACCTGCCCACTCCCTCAGATGCTCTTGTGTAATTGTTTGCCAGAAAAATAGAACATGTGCAGTTGGGTTTCCAGAGAGACTTTGCTATCGTTAGAAAGGAAAGCAACTTTCTAGTTCTTACATCTGCCAAACTATGTTTTAAAGTGCCTGGGCAATGCCTGCTTAGTAATTATTGCAAAGAAGGTGTACTGGGAAGAAAGAATCACCTTGAGGAACAGGAGGAAGAGCCACAACCAACACAATGGTCAGATAAAAGAAATCTGAGTCCGTGGCAGAGATGTAATTTGAGAAAGCGTCTCAGACAGGACCCTTCCTAGTTCTCATGCAGATAAAGGGAGGGAGGGGAGAAGTTCATTCAGACATGCAAGATTCTGCTGCTGTAACCTTATATTAAAAGTAGTATTAGTATTCGAAGCTGTGGTTTCCTAGTCTGAAGTACCTTGAAGGGCTGACAATTGGGAAAAAAGGGCTATTCTCTGGCTATACAGGTAGTCCTCGCTTAACAACCACAATTGGGACTGGAATTTAGGTTGCTAAGCGATGCAGTCGTTAAGTGAATCTGGACTGGATTTTACAACCATAAAATCCAGTCCAAATTCACTTGTGGTTGTTAAGCAAATCACTGTGGTTGTTAAGTGAACCTCATGCTCATTAAGCGAACCATGTGGTTGTTAAGCAAATCACGCGGTTCCCTATTGATTCTGCTTTTCAGAAGCCAGCTGGGATGGTCAAAAATGGCAACCGTGTGACCCCACGGCGCTGCAACTGTCATAAATGCGTGACAGTTGCCAAACACCCGAATCATGATCAGGGGTTGTAAATCAGTTTTCTCAGCGCTGTCGTAACTTGGGATGGTAGCTAAACAAACGGTCTAAGGACTACCTGCATAATTAATGATACTGCCAAATAAGAGAAAGCAAGCAAATGTACACAAGTTGCTTCAGAATTAAGATTTCCTAGGCCTGCTATCTGGATTTATTTTTTCCTGTACAGACTATTTATATTCTTGGCTACATTGTAAGGTTTAAAAATTCACATTTCCATTCTTTTCCTGTTCCGTCTCTAGAACCAGCAGTGGGAAGAGCTCTGTGATCAATGCGATGCTGTGGGACAAGGTGCTGCCAAGCGGCATTGGGCACACCACTAACTGCTTTCTCAGTGTAGAAGGAACCGATGGCGATAAAGCTTACCTGATGACTGAAGGCTCAGACGAAAAGAAGAGTGTTAAGGCAAGTAATCCTCATTGCTGCTTTTCTGGTCGCCCCATGAAATAAGCCAGGTCGGAAAACAGACACCGCAAAAAATAAAAGAACTCTACTCTTCTGATACAGGCCGGTGTTTCTTAACCTTGGGAACTTTAAGATGTGTGGACTTCGACTCCCAGAATTCCCCAACCAGCCATGAGAAACAGTGATATAGGCTATAACAACAAAATCTTGAAAGCCTGACAGCGTTTTTTCTCCCATCCCACTTACCAGACAGGGTCAGGGCAAGGCGATTTTAAATTTCTTTTTCCTGCTTTCTTGTTTTCCTGGGCTGAGCTCCTGTTTTGCTGACAGTTGTCACATATCTTCTCCACGGTCATCTCTGTGTTCCTCTCCATGTTTGATAGAAACCTCCTTAGTCATACCTATAGGCAGCTTACTTACTTACTCTACAAGCAGGAATTGGAAGGGCCTCCAATTTTTTAAAAAGTGGCTCAGGCAGTTGGAGCAAAATTTGTAAAATTATATTCTCTGCAATACGTAACAGTGTAGAGCAGCCTTTCTCAACCGTGGCAACTTGAAGATGTGTGGACTTCAACTCCCAGGATTCTCCAGCCAGCATACTGGCTAGGGAATTCTGGGAGTTGAAATTCACACATCTTCAAGCTGCCAAGGTTGAAAAACACAGGTGTAGAACAATAAAACACTCAGTATGGGCTGTTTCAGTGTCAGAATTTTTTGAGATACAATGTTTGGCACATACATTTTAATATTTTATGTAAATGATGCTAAAATTAAGGCATCTGGGGAAGCAAGGCTTAATGTGTGTTGGAAACATGTATGCTGTTATCAAGAACTATGCAAGCATTAGTTGGTATGCTAGTTAAATGGGTTAATTATTCTCTTTATGTGTGATTTTTGGAATTGGAGAAAGGTCTGTAGAGAGAAGATAAAAGATT
The DNA here is from genome assembly GCF_035149785.1 of Candoia aspera. Taxonomy (NCBI): domain Eukaryota; kingdom Metazoa; phylum Chordata; class Lepidosauria; order Squamata; family Candoiidae; genus Candoia; species Candoia aspera. The sequence continues at coordinate 10,858,236 of NC_086158.1, read as the reverse complement.
TTATGGGGTAACTTTTTGCAAACTGTAGCCATGGTTTTTTTTTAATGAATAAGCCACAACTGACTCGTATCAGACATCTCACTAAGCCAAAACAAAACAAATCGTATCATGGTTTAATCTGTTGAGTGAATTTAGCCAGTCTCTATTGGAGGTTAAAATTCCATATTGCATAGTATGCATTAAAATTACATTCTACCTGTTTCTGTCAGGCCAAGGTGATTCCAGAGGTCCATAAGAACCCTCCACGTAGCACATAGACTACTTTAATAAGCAAGCAATCTTTTTACAGAAGTCCTGGGACTCAGACGTTACATAGTAGGCATTACTTTATTTTTAAAAATGGGGTTATGTACAATAGCAAGAATAATTTGGAAGTTGGTGTTCTGTTACCCTTTGTGCCTCAAATCAAAAAATTCAGTATGCTTGGCTACCTGAATTAAATCAGTTGGTACAGATGTGCCTGAGAAAATGCTTCCATCAGTGCACATGCTTGGTTTTTCACCAACCCTTGAGCTTACTTTGGAGCACTGCAAGCCACATCTCTTATCAGAGAGAATTCACAATCTATTTGCTCATCTCTGTATCCTCACTCATAATTTGACTTTCCCCAGATATTGGCTCTGTGAAGCAAAATTTCCTCCCTGGCAGCTTCCTGTACGCTCTTAAAGTCCTGCCCCCAGTCCTATTTAGAAGTCAGGTAGGGATGAGAAGGGAGGGGAACCCTTCCTCTCCCTGGTCTTTTGAAAGAAGCAGTGGTATTAACGGAAGGATCCCATCAGCTTTTATTCTATATTTTGCAATCAGGTTGTGGGGGGGGGGCAGAGGGGGGAATTCTAGTGACCAACAGATTAGATCCCAGAAACTTAGTTTGCTGCTGCTTCAGATGACACTCAGGAACAAGTGTCTTCAAGTTGTCGTGCCACTGACCTTTTCCTAACATGTCCATTCCTTTGCAGACAGTTAATCAACTTGCCCATGCACTCCATATGGATAAAGACTTAGAAGCTGGTTGCTTAGTTCATGTCTTTTGGCCTAAAACCAAATGTGCCCTCCTGAGAGACGACTTGGTCTTAGTGGACAGGTATAACTCTTTTTGGTTCATTATAAAGGGGCCACAAGGCGCTGTGTCTTCCTTTTAAACACACACTTCCTCTTGGCTGTTCTTTCCTTCTGGAATGCTACGGCAGTGTGCAAAAGATGACTTGGTGACAGCATGCATAGAGGACGTCTTGTGACTGAGGTTTAAAAGAAGGAGCTGAGCACGTGGTAGAATTTTAAATAGCGTCCTCATTGCAACAATAGCAGGGATTTTGCAGGAACAGTCCATGATTTATTTATTTACTTACTTTCAAGATATTAATACTAGCCTTTTAGAAGGAAAGATGAATTAGGAACTTTGCTAGATGAGTCAGGACAGGAGACCTCTTGAAAGAAACTGGGGGGAGAGAAGGGGAGGAGTCTATGAAAAGGAGAAAATCCCTCAAAACTAGACGTTAAAGTCTAGGCAAGTATACAAGATCAATTGCTGTAATATGGAGTATATTTGGTAGCATCAGTGGTACATTTTCTTGTAGACATAGTCATTTAATACAGCAAATTGTTTCCCTTTCATTGCTGCTAAAGTACACAAGCTGAAGTTGTGAAAGTTTTCATGGTGACCCCTAGAGGCCTCTTAAGAGCTGCTGTCAAATTGCAATTTTTAATGTATCTGAAAGGAAAGTTATGAATTAGAAAACAATGATGTCCACTAGATTTAATTTCAAATAACAGAAGAAATCAATTTCAGGTTTTGTCTTAGACTGATATACCACTCATAGGCCAAGTGAGGCCTTCAGCTCAAGCTAAGTTGCAGATTCTTGAATTCCTGATGGTTTTTTTAAGTGGGGAAGTAACTAAAAAGTAACTAAAACTATAAATTTGTTGGTGTAAAGAGTGTATCAGAGACTGATAAATGTGTAGGCATTCAGATTCAGATGGCAAACATTTTATACAATGAAGAAAATGGCACAGATAAAAGTGAGTGGCGCCTATTGTTGTTTTTTATGCATATATTAGCAACTCCCACCTTTTCATTTTGGATAGAATGCTGAACTTTCATTGTATATATAAAATGAGTCAAGATAGGAATGAATCCTTTGGTAGATAGGCATGCTAGTTTTATTTTAACTGTAGCTTCCCATTTTCTTCAGCCAATCTCTGAAAAGACTAGGTGATTAAGCCAACTCTAGACTATAGTTTAATATTCTGGCTTGTTCAGAAACTTTTTATCATAGCATCTAAAGAGAGGAAATTGTAATGAATTGAAATCTTCTTGACTTTTTTGCTGTCTTGTGGCAACAGAGAAGCCCAAAAGGGCTATATGTACAGCCAAAAGGAACATTCAAAACTTACCTTACTGAGATATGATTGCCTGGTATGATCTGTGTGATGTGTTTCCATATTTCTCTATCTTTTCGAATTCCATCTTTAACTCTCTCCCCTCATTTCATAGTCCAGGCACTGACGTCACCACAGAGCTTGACAGCTGGATTGACAAATTCTGCCTGGATGCTGATGTTTTTGTTTTAGTTGCTAATTCGGAGTCAACCCTCATGAATACGGTAATTCTTGATCTTTTTTAAGTAAGCCTCCATTTGTCTAATTCATCACACCTTCCTTTTCCCAAAATGGAAAGTACATCTTGTTTTAATAGTCATAAGAACCCTGTATGTTTGAGGCAACTGGTCCAACAGTACAACCGTAGGCCTAAAATATCTCTGTCATCAAGGAACTTTATCTGCTTTTGCTAAATTTGTTGTTGGACTGTTCCCATCACCCTTCTAAGCTAGCATAGTGTAATGGTATGTGAGAAAGACCTTGAGAAATGGGGCAAAGAGATGCTGCCTAGGGAATGGTCAGATAAGAGGGAGCACAGCCCACAGCTGCACAATGGGCAGAGAAGGAGGCTCAGAAGGGACCCTCCCTAACTTCTCAGGCTGTAAAGGAGATGGTGGGAGATTTATACTTTCAGACTTGTGAGATTCTGTTAATGTTGCCTTACAATAAAGTAGAAGTAGCTCATCTGCTCATGTTTCCTGTCTGGTCTATCTGCGAATTCTGAGACATAGTAAATGGTACTGTTAGTAGGTATTAAGTACAGTCCAGATTAGGGAAAGCTTGAGTTAAAATATTATTACTTTTTATTTTCTCATGACATTGGAAGAATATTTGCCACTAAATTTTTGATGTTATGTGGATTGTTACTTTGGGTGGGACAGTGTTCTAACTTCTTTGGTTTTTAATTCTGTTGCTCCTTGTTATCTTTTTCTGTCTTTACCACATTGATGACTGGATTCTTCTTCTTCTGAGTTGTATGGGAGCATCTTGACTGAAGCAGGAAACAGATCTATTGATTTTGCTGATCAATAAATGTTCATCTAGAAATTAATTCCAATGTACTCATTGAAGTTTAAGTCTTAAGAAGGTGTGAACTGTACTGCAGATTCTTTGTCTAAAAACATTTTTTGTCTTCTGGGGAAAAAAAATTCCTGGTGTGAAATTTGAAGAGAAAAATTATACCTGGGTAGACAGTAGCTCTTCACAGACTCCTGTTTGTTGCTTCTCTCTCTTTTGTCTTTTATAATATTTTCATTTCCTATTATTTCTAATTTTAAGCTTATTTGGATGATTTTATATAGTGGAAAAGCAACATAGGAGTTCTTTAAACCTTAGTTGGAAAGTATAATCTTTACAAAGCAAAACATCAGATGTTTTAAAATTCATTGGGACCAAATGTAATCGAAGGTCAGCATGACTGTATCTTCAATCAGATGCCTGCTGTTGAATGATCACGTTGAGTGAAGTTAGGAGATTGTGTTAGTGTACTCTCTGCACTTGGATCCTAGCCAGAATTTATAACTGCTTGGATCTGCAAGTCAGTTAAAAACTTGGCACTCTCTATTTCGGAAATGAAGTTCAGAAGCTCCCAGGTGGCTTGTCTAAAGCTTAGAATCTGAAAGGCAGGAAGCAAAAAAAAAAAAAAAGGGGGGAGATAAAATGCCATTTCCGTTCTGCAGCAGAAGGAAACTAATAAAGGAGTATTCTTTGCCAGGTTGATGAATAACATAGCTATTCTCCAAAGTTCTTCCACTATATGAGAACTTTAAAATAAGTGCAATGTTGAGAGCCATCCTGAATATTTTCTTCCTGGGTATGTGTGTATGTGTATCCATATTCGTATCTATCTATTTTAGGAGAAACAGTTTTTCCACAAAGTGAATGAAAAACTTTCTAAACCAAACATTTTTATCCTGAATAACCGCTGGGATGCTTCTGCCTCAGAACCTGAATACATGGAGGATGTGAGTTACAGATTGGTAATTTTTTTGGGAAAGGCAGGGGATGGGTGCTTAGATTACTTAAGAACCCACATTCACTTAAGGTGACAGTCAAGAAAATCACATGAGTTCAGAGATTATCTTCCCAAAGTAAGCCACCCAAAAGGTGGTACAGAGAACAGAGAAATTAGAAGTTGCTTTTGTGTGGGTTTTTTTTTTGTCTCCACCAGTCTCCACCTCATAGTATCTATGAGGTCAGTCCCAGAAATGAACACAGATTTTATTCCATATCATTCAAAAGTGATGCTTCAGTTTGCTCACTCACTTTCTACTCTCCTCCTCCTTGTTTTCTGCATTTACCTATCTCAAGATGTGATTACTTTTCTTTGAGTGGTAGAATTTTGCATTCCTTTCCAAATGTTTTGAACCTTAAAAGATTAGTGTTGTTGTGAGAAAGAAAAGCTCTTTGACTTTTTGTGAGTTTCCACTGCAGCTTTTTAGTTCATATGCTGGTGTGGCTTTTTTTTCCTTTATCATCAGAATGTTTGAGGATACCTCCTTTATGCAGTCTAATCAGAGGCAAAATAAATGGATTCAGGGCAGTATTTCTGTAGACAGAGTATTGCAAGGCTGCCATTTTCTTCAGTAGCCCTTAATCTGGTTCTCATGCTCTGTAATATATAACAGGCCTGTCCAATGCTTCAGCCTTGATCTCCAAAAGGTGTTTCAGTGTCTGCAGGAGCACAATTGTAGCACCTGTCTGCAACATGCTTAATCAAAAGGGCCATGCAATCCTGAGAAAAGATGCAACTGCTTTGAGGTATCACAGACAGTGCTGTATTCATGCTCGCATGTCTTCTGAACCACCTTATGGAGATCGAATCTGAAGCACAGTCCTAATATTTAAAAAAACTTGCTCCACCACTGGTTGATATTATTGTGTTTTTACTCTTCCACATCACTAACTACAAGTGGGAATGGGAGAAAACACAGTATAAGCATATTAGGGAGAAACACAAAGTCAAACTGTGTGTTACAAATGGAGAGAGGCACAGGTAGTCCTCGACTTACAACCACAATTGGGACCAGAATTTCCACTATAAGTCGTTGCAGGCATAAGTCAAGTCACCACTTGACCAGACCCAATTTCATGACCATTTTTACGGCAGTCTCTAAGCGAATCACAGGTTGTTAAGTGAATTACCACAGTCGTTAAGCAAATCCAGCTTCTCCAATGGGCATTTTTTGCTGGAAAATGGCAAAAAATGTCGCAAAACGTGATCATGTGACCACAGGATGCTGCAACTGGTCATAAATGTGAACTGGTTGCCAAGTGCCTGAAATGTGATCATATGACCGTGGGGGATTGGTGTGACATTTTGCAATGCTTGGAAGTGCTTTACAGGCTGCAAAGCACCATCCTGAGGCTACCATGACTTTGGACCATGGTTAAATGAATGGTTGTAAGTCAAGGGCTACCTGTATTCTCAGTAACCTCCCAACATAGGAATTCACCTAGAGAGGGTGTTTGTTTATAGCTTTGAGTTGCTGATTTGTGTTCTGTAAATGGATGGGAGGCTGATTCTTGGTCCTATGCCTTATCACTGTCATTGTCCAGGTACGCAAACAGCACATGGAGCGTTGCCTGACTTTCTTGGTGGATGAGCTCAGAGTTGTGGATCGTTCTGAAGCCCAAAATCGAATTTTCTTTGTTTCAGCCAAGGAAGTTCTCAGTGCAAGGAAACACAAAGCTCAGGGCATGCCTGAGGGAGGTGTGTATGGTATGTGAGGTCCACTTCCTAGTGGCGGTGGCCCTTAACACTTTTTAAAGTCCAGAAGTTTTTTCCCCCAGAAACGCTGAAGTTTAAAAAGACTTGTGTGACTTCAGAAAATGTTCATCAGCTCTGTTTTGTGCTCTCGTAGGTGATGCACTCGCCGAGGGATTTCAGACACGGTTCCAAGAATTTAAGCATTTTGAGAAAATATTTGAGGTAAACTTCCAGAGTATCTAAACCAGATCGAATGGACCTATGTATATAATACCATCCATAGGTCTGTTCACTCTAGGCTTGTCTCCAAAAAGAAATCTATCCTGGGCTTGGTGTGTTTCCTTAGAGCAGTGTTTCTCAACCTTGGCAACTTTAAGATGTCTGGACTTCAACTCCCAGAATTCCCCAGCCAGCATGCTGGTTCAAGGATTAAATTCTTGACTAAGTAGGAACCTGAATTTTCTCTCAAAAGTACTGTAACATTACGAATGCTTTGCTAACACCTTTTCTGTGAATGCCTGAGCTGCAGCACAATCCAGCATCTTCTCCTTGCATGAAAATCAATTCTCAGTATCTCTAAGTATAGTAGAAGAGAAAGATGGAGAGTGTGGTATAGAGGCAAATTTAAATAAGAACAGCCTGGATGTGTTCATGGGGATCAAAATGACACAGTAGAAAAACTAACCAGCTCAGTAGTCAGAGAGCCTGCAGAGCTGTCATTCAGTAGAGGTGGTCGGTTATCATCTCTAAGACCTGAAGGAGCCCATGGCTGACATCAATGAAGGGGATACTTAGAAATATTTAATCCTATTTTGTTTTGCTTTGGGATTGGGGGTCAGCTTCAAAAGCCAAACACATGTATTAAGCCAGGCCCCCAAAAGCCCAGGGAATGCGGCCAGCCAGCCGGCCATTCAGTTGCCATCTTTTAATTGGGCCTTGCTAGAGTTGAACCCCTGAACTGTTTGTGGAAGGGTGGTCCTGCTCCAATGCAGACATCTCTCTGTTCTGATCTTGTCAATGAGTGGAATTGTTTGAATTGATAGTTTGCCTTATTATTTTCTGTCTTTTTTCATCCCTGAGGTATTGCTAATATTTCTTATAGCTTCCTACTATGGACTTTCTTGTTGTATAGTCTGCAGGGTGAGCTCATAATCCTTTTGCCTTCTGCCTATTTCCTGACCTGGAATTGGACTTTCCTGCGTATCTTGTCTAGCTCTAACAATGTGCTCTTGTTAAAGTGAATCACTTGCTTTTTCATTGCTGATACCTAGATCTACTTCATCGAGTGTAACGGCTCTTGGCTATTTGTGTTTTATGTTTCCTTTTTTTTCCTTACTCTTTTTTGCCAATAACCATTATTAAAGTTTTAGTTATTTGTTTATCAAATTTATATAGCCACCCATCTCACAGAAAGTGACTCTGCGCAGTGTACAACAATTAATTAAAACAATAAATATATAAAAACAGTTCATAATTAAAATGTAAAAAAACCACAAGGTAGAACAGAGAGTGAATGTTGGAGCCATCTCAGGTTTTCACCAGTCCCCTGGGATACCCAGGCCTGATGACACAGCCAGGTCTTGAGGGACTTCTGAAACATTAACAAAGTTCAGCGGGATCGTGACCTGCAGTTTTGAGTTGTGTTAGGATACATTCAAGAATCTAGGAGAGTACAATAAAGAAGAAAATCAACTGTTTATCTGTGTAAACAGGTGAATAATATGTTTAAGGTTTTACTGAACAGCCAGTAACTGTTCCAATGTAACCCTGTAACTCCTTAATGGAATAGGCCTTATTCCTTCAAAAAAGGATTTCCAAATATTTAGAGTCACTATATTCTTGCTGCCGTAAGAACTTGCATTAAATTGAAGGTGACATTTAGCCTAAGCTAACCAGAGAATAAAATAGAGGATTTCTACCCAGTGGTGACCCAATTGTGTCTACACAGACTTTTTGGCTACCTTGTCTTCATGAAAATAACATAAGCATCTTCTTGCAAGACAAGTCTATTTGTTACATTTACATGGCGCTGAAAACCTTACACATAGAACTTCTGGATGGCCTTCTTCCATGCACGGACCAGAATCAGATTTTGATGGCACCAGCATGGCTGCTAGATCAATGTGTCTTCAGCCTGAGCCATGTGGTAGGCACCCCAGCCATTATGTATGGATGCAGGAAGCATTAACCCATTTATCCTTCTCCTTTCTGTAGTATTTGGGAAAGGACTATCATGCAATGGTACAGTAGGCTGGTCCTCAGGACTTCTCCATACTGAAGGACCCCTGGCAATGGCAATGGGAGTGACGGAGGCTCTGGAGAGCCAGTCCCAGGGTAGGCAGTTCTGCATTGGATGGACCAACATCCATGTCACATACCCCGCAGACACCTCTGATATATGCATTCTCCTCGTTTGCTTCTCAGGAGTACAATATAAATTACCTGCTGCAGACCATTCTGTGAGTTTCTGAAATAATCCTTGCATCAAGCGGATTTCTGTTAATTGTTGCCTTTATCATTCTTTTGCTTTCTGCACATTACTGTTAGCTGGACTGCAAAAGAGCAGGAATTGACTGCTCTAGCGTTGGAGTTTATTTGTAGTTTGTCTTTTTCTGTTCTATGCATTTTGTTTCCCTTCCTTTATTTTAGCTACATGTGTCTAATAGCAACAGAGTGCTTTCTGAAAGCTAGAAATTCCCAAGTGTTTTGGTGGTGGAATTGCAGTAATGTGTTGTGGCTTGGGCCCCTCGCAGGAGTGTATCTCGCAATCAGCTGTGAAAACCAAGTTTGAGCAGCACACTATCAGAGCTAAACAGATCCTTGAGACTGTGAAAAACATTATGGACAGCGTAAACGTGGCAGCAGCCCATCAAAGGTAGGCCTCTCCTGTTGTGTTTGCCTTGTTGCCCAAAGCCGAATAAAGCCACCAGGTTGCACTGACCTCTCTCTCTGCTAGCTGGAGGTGAGTAGAGCCAATGAGGAAAGGAAGCTTTGAGCTTCTGCCCGCGATGCTGGATTTGCCCGTTGTTGAGTTCCTAAAGTCCCAGGGAAACACGAACCGCCTCCAAGTCATGTTTATTGTTGCTGATATTATTTCTGTGCCACCTTTCCGTCATAAGAGCTCAAGTAGTGTACAGATGAATGATAATTTAAAAACCCTTAAAATATGTTGCCAGTTTGGTGTAGTGGGTTAAGGCATCAGGCTTGAAACCAGGAGACCCTGAGTTCTAGTCCCACCTTAGGTGCAAAGCCAACTGGGTGACTTTGGGCCAGTCCATTTCAGCCCTAGGAAGGGGGCAGTGGCAAACCACTTCCGAAAAACCTTGCTAAGAAAGCTGCAGGGGCTAGCCCAGGCAATTGCCAAGAGTCAAATACTGACTTGAAGGCTGTGTGTGTGTGTGTGTGTGTGTGTTGCAAGGTGGAATCATAGAATCATTGGGTTGGAAGTGAGCTTGCAGGTCGTCTAGCCAACCCTCAATCTACAACAGTAAACTAACAGTGCTAGAAAGCAATAAAATACAAGTATTAAAGCTATGTTCTTTTTATAAAAAGGCAGTCTAGTCCTGGAAATACCTGAGTGAAGAGTCATGGCTGCAGGATCCAACTGCCTCTCCCTTGCAAAAGAATTCTATGGTTGCTCCATCCCCAAGACCCTGCACTCCATACTCAACATCCAGGGCCTGCCTTCCAAGCTAATCGATGGCTGGTTCTTTCTTCTCCGAGAGAGGGACTGAACTGCAATGGGTTACAAGATAAATAAAAAAATATATGTGCCCCTTTAACATAAACTTTAAGCACATTGTTCAAAGGACCAGGATTGAAAAATTGGCCATATGCAGCCCATTTCTCAATGCAGCATTTCTCAACCTTGACAACTTGAAAAGGTGTGGACTTCAACTCCCAGAATTCTGGAAGTTGAAGTCCACACCTCTTCAGGTTGTCGAAGCTGAGAAACACTACCCTAATGCACTCACCACCATTTCCTTTGTTTCTTTCTTGAGCCATCAGCTGGAGATGCAGAGGGAGGAAACTCCATGTAGCTTTATTTCATGATTGACAGAGGTTGTAATGATTGCCACAGTTATGCTAAGCTCATGTCCACCAGAGGCTGATCGCTGCCTTTCCACTGCCTTAGAGTGCATTCAATGGAAGAACGAGAGGAGCAGAAAGACAGGTTGGAATTCGTGCGAAACCAGCTCAACTTTTTAACAGACGAGATTAAGAGGAAAATTAAAGAAGTTACAGAAGAAGTTGCCAACAAGGTAAGCAACCAGGAGCAATGTTCTTCAGTTGCACAGTTGTGGACGCCACCATAACTTTTTAAACCATGCCCTGCAGATGCCCCTGTGGCAAAGAGTTTTAACATAATACTATATACTTTTTTTGGAAAAATTAAAAAAAAACACTTCTCCTGATCTTGCTCATGCATGTGTCATATTTTCCAGGTGTCTTCTGCCATGACTGATGAAATTTGTCGGCTTTCTGTTTTGGTAGATGAGTTTAACTCTGATTTCCATCCATCCCCACAAGTTTTGAAGCTTTATAAAGGTGTAAGTTCTGCCATTGGCTTCCTATCCCTTGGCTAGCTTTGTCATAGGTCATTTATTTATTTATTTCTCAAATTTAGCTACTGCCCATCTCTCCCCCAAGAGGGACTCTGAGCGGCGGACAGAATCCATTTCTGTGGATTGCTTTTTTTTTTATGCTACTGAGGCATCAACTACTTGAGCATCATATGCACTAATTTCTGTGACCTTAATATGAAGAGTCCAGAATTGATCAAAGTTACATAAACTCGCCTTGTGATTTTTTAGTAAAAGGATTAATTAAATCTAGGTTCATAGTAAAGCTCATCATCTTCCTTTTGCCAGGAACTCAACAAACACCTAGAGGAAGGATTAGGAAGGAATCTGGCTGACCGTTGCTCCAGTGAAGTCAACAACTCTATGCATCAATCCCAACAAGAAATGATTGGTAAACAGGAATGAATAGATTCTGCCCTTTGACTCCTTTCTTCCCCATGTTGCTTATTTGGGTTGATAGGTACAGATCTTCAGATCCAAAGTTTCCAAAACAATGAGGCTGCATCATCCTGGTCCCTTTGTGTGCAATTTCAGACATGCATTCAGTTCTTAGAGCTGCCTTTGCTGCCTTTGCTGCCTTTGCTGCCTTTGCTGCCTTTGCTGCTGCTGCTGCTGCTGCTGCTGCTGCTGCTGCTGCTGCTGCTGCTGCTGCTGCTGCTGCTGCTCCTCCTCCTCCTCCTCCTCCTCCTCCTCCTCCTCCTCCTTTGAGTAGTCCTCTTGGTTAGAAACAGAAGTATGTGGTTGCCACTTACCTGTCCTCAGTTTTCTGATCCTGGAGTTCTTTCAAGCTTCTCCCTAAGGCTGCTAGCTCTAGAATTGGTGCATGCAGCAGGTCACGTGCTTACCTGGTGGCCTCTGCAGTTTTGTATGTTCAGAGCTGGTCCTACAAGTAGGCTAAGCGAATTGGGATGAGTGGGTGACATAGGGCAAATCCCTCACCCGCTGCCCTTCAGACGTGCCACCCAGAGAAACTGCTTCATTATACCTAAGATAGCCAGCTCTCTCGAGTAATTTGCCATGAGCAGCTGCTTGATTTGTGTCAGTCTGGGGTCCTCCAAATGACACTTGGAGGAGCAAGAAGCACCGAGGAGGAAAAAGAGTACGCTGCAAGGTTTTATGTGGCTCAGCTGGGATAACTTCGAGAACTGTCTTTTCTTTCTCAAAGAGCAGCATTAAACCTGAGCATAGGAAAGGCCACTGGAGATACTTGGTGGCCTGTTAAGGGGTCGTGAACATTCTTATTAGACAGCAGGCTAAGCTGAGATATCTGAAAAGGGATGCTGACTGCTGTTGGTTCTAGAGCTACATGGAATGGAGCTGCTGCTTCACCCATCTTACAGGGGTTTTCCAACAGGGTGGGTCAGCCAGGCTTGGCTTTCATGTCACCCCACTGTATTTAAAGCGAAACTTCCTTCAAGTTTCTCAAGCGCAGCATATGAGAAGCTACAGCCCAACTCAACGTAGCATTCCCTTTTAGAACACAGCAGAAACAGCTGTTCCAAATGGCCACACGGTCCAGTTACAACACAGTCCCATTATGTCCTATGCATTGGCTGGAGAAACGTCTGCTGAATTCATGTCAAGAGCCAACACTTGCACTTGAGAAACATTTGGTGTTTCTCAAATAGGTCTCTGGGGAGGCATGTGTGTGTGTCTGTATATATGAGAGACAAGCAGCACCACACAAAGTGTGACGTATTTCTGGAAATGAGTTTAATTTTGATTTTTTTTTCACTCAGTGTCTTTTTCTTCTTTAGAAAATCTGCAGTCGCTCTTGCCTTCTGATGTCCAGGACAAGCTCCACTTGCTCATTCCATGCAGGCAATTTGACCTGAGCTACGATTTGAACTGCCACAGCCTCTGCTCAGATTTTCAGGAGGATATCACATTTCGGTTCTCCCTGGGCTGGACGGCTCTTGTTAGTCGCTTCCTGGGCCCTCAACACGCTCACCGGGTTCTGCTCAGCATGGCAGAACCAGCTCTTGCCGTGAGTGCTTCAAATGGTTTCAGACTCAGCTTGGATAGATGGGAGCCTCATCTGTGCCAATAGCAGATCAAATCTGAACACTGTAGAGCGTTCAGCACACCAGTCACAGCTCATGATTGTGAACAGCTTCCAGAACCAGTGATAGGAAACCTTCTGTTCCCAAGTGCCATTGGTTGTGCTTGACTGTTGAGATGGATGCCTCCAATGAAATAGCAGAATATCATTTTGCATAAAGTATTTTATTTTAGTGAGGCTCTTCCCCAGAGTTGATGCACTGTTGTGCGTTCAGACTTCAGTCGCATCCTTGGTAGCACTTGATTGGCTCACGAATGCATGAACGTAGAGTTCTTATTTAAAACCCAGCTGTCTCCACCTTCCAGGCAGACTTACTGCAGAGTTTGCATTCTCTTTCCTAGATCCCTAGATCTCTTGCCTCCACTCCTTGCACCACTAGTGCTCCCACTCTAACCCCGGAGAATGCATCGCAGGAGGAGCTTATGGTTTCCTTGGTCACCAATCTGGCCTCACTGACATCTCGGACTTCCATGACGGTCGTCATCCTTGGCGGTCTGGTGAGCACTGTGACCATCTCTGCCTTCGTGAAAAAACTGGGCTTGGCCTTATATCTACCCCTTCCACTCAGAAAGGTTCTCTTAACCCAGCTCTGTGGATCCTTTTGTTTCCCAAGTCTGACTCAGGCCCATCTTTTCCAAAGCACTCTTTACATTCCTTTTATTAGGAAGCAAGGTGAACTCTTAGCTACACTAGCCCAAGGCTCTGTTTAGTTATATAGCAAAGTCACATTATGTGGGCACGGGAGTCATGTCCCACCCAGAAGACTTGTTTTTGCTAGCCACACTGTTGAGAGCGGATCCATCCCTCTCAAGAGTTGAGAGTTTGGCTTGCGAATCCACCCTCCTTGACACTGGTAGGTCCTTTTTTAACAGAACGCAGGAAGCCATCAAGTATAGGCAGGCTACGTGAGGTTAGTAGACTTTATACGTACGTAAAGAGAACTTCCCTACTTAAAAGATGGAACAAATGGGGGTGAAAAAGTGGAAGTCCTCTTTTGCAGGTACAGAAATTAAAATAGAAACATTCAGAAGCTCTGTCCTTCTGCTGGGAGGTGCAGTTCCCCAAACTACCACATTTTGTTACTATCTCACAGCCTACCACGTTTTATAAAAGTTTCACAGTGAACGGTTTCCTCTTCGGTTTATGGTTCCTCTGTAAGATACTGCAGTTGTTTCAGTCTAAAATTGTTAATAACTCAGCACTGTTTGTAAAATTCAAAATTTTAATGAGAGATATAATCCTAAAATAACTATTCTTTTTAGAAAAAAAGTAGCAAACCTTCAGATTAAAAAAAAACAAAAAATTGCTTTAAAAATAATAAGAAGCCAACATCTATTGAGCACTTGTGAAACATAGTCAGCTTTGCATTTAAAAAAAAAACCCCAGAGATTGGGAAATTAGTGTTGTCTCCTATCTGACCCAAAGAGATGTTTGCTAGCAAATATTCACATTTTCTGACTGGAGCTATCTCTGATCCAGTGCTTCTCTTCCAGATTTGGAGAACGGTTGGCTGGAAGGTCATCTCTCTTTCCCTGAGTATGTATGGGCTATTGTATCTCTACGAGAGGCTTACTTGGACAATGAAAGCCAAAGAACGGGTTTTTAAGCAGCAGTTTGTCAACTATGCTACAGAAAAGCTGCAACTGATCATCAACCTTACCAGCGCAAACTGTAGCCATCAGGTGCAACAGTATGTCTGACCTGTTTCATAGCCAGATCTCCCCTCCCTCTGCACCTTGAGGGTCCTTCTTGCTCTTCTGTTGAGTGGGGATGTCATTTCCATAGCTCTACTATGTTATCCCTGGGCTATTGATGGATTGGGCTCTGCCGTTTTCTCTCCTAGGGAAATGGCCACCACATTTGCTCGCCTCTGCCAGCAGGTTGATATCACAGAGAAGAATCTGGAGGAGGAGATTGAACGCTTGTCCAAAACAATTACTCAGCTAGAAAAAATCCAGAACAGCTCAAAGCATCTACGGTGGGTAATTCCAGGAGAGGTGTTTGTCAGTGCCTTGGATGAAAGATTAGGAATGTTTGGATAGCAGACAAAGAGCACTTCCATGTTTGTTTGAAGTGCTTTTAAATATATGTATATAACATCATATGATGGGAATGAATGGGTGTCTGTGTCTAACTTGGATTCATTTAGAGACACCCTCTTTATTTTAATTAGTTTCTTACTCCAAACACTAATTTACCAGTTCTTGTCAAATTGGCTTGGATATTGTTGTGATGTTTGAGGTCCCTTGAAGGCTCCTTAGAATGTGGTTCTTCTTCCATCCTTGACGCAAGCGCACACAGGGCTTCTATAGCTAATTTGTCTTATCTGCCTTCTGTACTCTATCCCTTTTCCTCTCCCCGAAATCAGGTTGGAGAATTCATAAAACATAGCCATTAAGAAGCTAGGTATATTTTCTCTGCTGCCTGGCTCCTGCTATAGATTCTCCTGTCTTAAGAGTGCATCTCAAATATTACAGCCCATGCCACCTGTAGGCCGCTTGCCAAGGAGTTCAACTGCATTGTGTGATAAGCACTCGCATTTTACCACACAACAGCTGAAACCAACTATCATCCTGAGGCTGATCCAGTTTTTAAATACCTTTATGAATACAATACTTGAATTATTTTATTGATGTGACTGCCTAGTTCTTACATTATTCATGGGACATTGTTAGTTATATGAACAACAGTAATGTTACAGAAGTATGGTGACCATATTTTCTTGGAAAAAATAAAGGAAAAAAAACTGAAAAGGGGGCAAATCTGAAAGAGGTTCATATGAATAAACAATATTGTTTTAGCTTTACAAAAGAAAACTCAAGAGCAAAACCAAGAAAAACACGTATTTTAATAAAAATACCTAAAATCAAACAGTATATGTAAATTTATTTTAAAAAGACAATTCAATTTCCCTATTTTTCAGAGGAATGTGAAAGACAGTGCATTAAGTGGTACCACTTGTATGGTAGAAGTTAAATGACCAAAATAAAGGACAAAGGTGACTTTATGAAAAATAAATACATCTAGCTTTCTAAATTAAAGAACTGTCCTTTATAATAAAGGATGCATGGTCACCATATACATACGTCTTAATTGTATTGGGCTGTGTTCCAAACATTAACTTGACTGAAGGCAGGAGAAGTGTATCACTCCAGGAGATTCCCAGCCCCAAAGGTCTTGGAGGGCAGGAAGGGTTTTGGAGGGGGTTTGAGCCCCCAAAATTGCCTCCTTCCCTATCACATTGGTAAATTTCTCATCAGCCCAAATGTTCATCATGGGTGTGGATCATTGATTTCATGTGCCAGAAATGTTGGGGAAGTATGCTAGACAATCCGTGGGCTAATTTATCTCCCTCCTTCATTTTGTAGGAAGAAAGCTGTTTATCTTGAAGATGAATTTGACTGTTTTTCCAAGGATTTTCTCCAGAAAAAGAAGTGTGGAATTTAAAAGATTAGCACCATTTCCCTCTCCTTTAAGTCACATGAATTTTTCCTGCTCCTTTGACTACCCTACTTCTCCATTGCTACCCGGCTGTTCTGATACTTACTTAGGCTATGAATTCTGCCTAAGAACTCAGGAAGGAAGCAGCATTTACTATTGACTGAATCATTTTGCAACTTTTCGCAAGAGAACTAATTTATATTTACTGTTGCATATGACATTTATTTGGAAATGTACGAAGTATATAAAATAAAAACACCTATAATATTTTGTATTAATGTTTATCCCAAGGGTCAGCTCCTCTTCTGGCATCCAGGAGAAACATTTCCCACCCCAGTCCTGTATCATACTGCTAACTGCAATTCTCCGTGGGAGTGAGCAACGGTGATTTTTTCGAAGACTCTTGTTAAAGAGCAATAATACAGAACGCTGCCAATTTTTGAAAGAGATTTGTGGTGTTTGGATGTAGAGACGATCAGTTTTCTTAATGCCATTCTAGGTTTTTCATTTGGCTGAAAGAGGAATTAAACTTCCAAACTTTGTGTTGCATATTGAAAGCTTTATGTTCTTACTAAGGGAGTTCTTGTCTTAAGTCACAGATTAATTTAGCAGAAAATCTGGATGTCCTGTACTTACTCTGCTTCTCAGAGTAGCTGTTGTATGATGGCTGTGGTCGGCAGGCATCCTTTTCTCAAAAGGGAGTTTTAGGAAACCAGAGTACTGTCATAATGTGTGTGATAAACGGTGGTAATGTCTAACCTTACAGAACATCAGCATTATTTTAATTTAGGACTTGTGTGATGCCTGGATAGCTAAAATTCATTTGGATAGTACAATCCAAACCACGAATTTGAAGTTAATTTTTTGTGCAGTTTCTAAAGTATGTATTTAAAAAAAAAAGTTCCCAGGATTATAGCTGCTTCACCTGGGACAAGTGAGAAGGAAATAATGTCCAGGTACTTCTTGTATCCTTCCTTCCCTTACTCACAGCTGAAATATCTGAGATTAATGTCAGTCAGTGACTCAATCAGTTATGGAGGCAAACACACGGTGTTGCTTGTCCATTTATTCACGTTGGTGGAATGTTCTAATGGTTGACATAACCAAGGGCTTCTCTGTGTTTTGAGTATTCGTCTTGTATCTTCTCATCACCACCTTTGGTTGGCACCTTCTACTCCTTTGGAATTATATAATTAATGTGCTAATTTATGAACTACTTTTCTGGCAGCATAATTGGCATGGAAGTCATTTTAACCAAGAAAATACAAATATGCATTTTTAAAAAAAAATGATAATTAATTCTACAAAAATGTCTGCTATTGTGGTGGTACTTGGAAGGAGTTCATGAGATACAAAGGGCTAATGATGCCACTGGCAGTTTTCTCAAATTCCTGTCTTCAGCGACAAGAGGTTCATTCTGGTATTACTCTGATGCATTTGAATGTTTAATGTGGTTCTTCTGTTCTCATGTGAGATCAATACAGTAATTATAGATGCAACCAGTGACATTCTCCTGAAATGTTAAAGTGACAACTTGAAACACACAAGTAAACTGATTTAAAAATTGCAGCTGCTTAATGGCCATTTTTCCTTCCAGGATTTTAGTGTTGGAAGAAATTTAAAATAGAACAAGGAATAGTACTGAATAGTAGCCCTTCTTTCTGGGAAAGCCTCTTTAGTAGGGCATAAAAACAATACATGCATTATTCACATCTTCATATGGGCTGCCAGCAACCTCTTCTTTAAAATGGAAAAGGCTCAGTAGGTATCTGGTTGGGGATATTCAACCTTGGCAACTTTAAGATGTATGGACTTCAACTTCCAGAATTCCCCAAACTTAAAGTTGCTAAGGTTGAAAAACACTGCTCTAGTCCATTTTCATCTAAGCCATTTTGTAGCTGATGCCCATGCTGCTTTAAGAGGACTACCCCATGGCACTGCCGGTTGCTTGCTATACGTTTTCTAAAGAAAGGCATGAAGTGCAGTGGTCTTGTATTATCATCCAGGGCTATGTAACATGAAGGTATTTTCCTTCACGATGCTTTGTACTTTTGATCACCCTGAATTTTCTGTGAAGTTAAGAACACCGTCCAATTGAGTATGCTCTTTGGTTTAGGAGCTACAGAACTTGCCTCAAAGTCCCAGCAGGTGGCAGCACTAATTGGTCTTGATCCATCCTGCAGCAGCAGCAGCTTTGTAGGTGGGCAGGAAATTCAGGGCTACAGGTTGCACTGAAAAATGGAAAAATCATCCTAGAAGGCAGCCATGCCCAACTACTTCCATATTGTGGCCAAGAAAATGTGAATGTGTCCATGTGGTCACCAGTTCAACTCAAAGGAGGTGTTATCTTACTGCTAAAGTATGACCAAGGAGTGATAAATGGAATAATGGCTGTAAATAGTGCTATCACAAAGGAATATCCAGAGTGGCAACCTGTAACGGGCCTCCTTGTGGTGCACCCCTGGCAACGTGCCTTTTCACGGCTAAATAGTCTACACATCTGGCTACTGGACCTCACAAGGATTTCCCAGGAAGAAAAAGCAGCATAACACCGAACTCCTATGCCATACGATTAAAAAAAACCTGTAATACACATTTTGTTCCTGCTGCAGTGTCTGGGGAAAAAAGAAAAATCGGGGTAATTCTGATACACACATTAATGTTCTCTGTTTCCCTAAAATAAGGAAAATACTCAGACAATTCTTAGTGACATGTTACCTGTCTTCCCCTAATATATGTCGTTAGAACTAGGAGCCTGCTTTTGTATATTAGCTTTAATCCAGTATTTTAATAGTTTTAAGGGAAACCCATTGTAAGGGCAACTTCTAAAACTAATATCCATGTGTAGGAATTATGATCAGGATTATTTTACATTAACTGTTGCTTCAACACAAATAATCTTGGGGGAAAATTATACACAAGAAAATGATAGTTGTATCGAAACAATCTATCTTGATCTTATAACTGCTTGCAAGGAGCGGCTGTTTATGGAATACAGCCTGAGGCGTGCTGTATGAAAATCCTTTCTGTCACACTCTAAGCAGCTTTATTATATTCCTGGAAAAAGATAACAACTGGTTAGATTTAGAAAAGGGAAGAATGAATCATAACAATTTGAAGCTAAAATGTATACTGCATCCAAGTACAGTAAGAACATCTCAGATATTTCGTAGGAGAAGGTAACAAGGAATATGACGCCTCCAAAAATTGTATCCATCATCTCCTGAAATCCTATTTAAAAAGAGAGAAAAAACTCACCAGTGGGAGATTTGGGGATATACCTGGTTTGCAGGGCATGCAGTTAATTCTTTCTTCCTCTATTTTGAGGGGGGGAAATCCTTTGCCCTTTTTGTTCTGTGTCAAAATGCAATGATGTATTTAAAATATGTATCTAATTTTAAAAAATGTGACCTAAAGAATTCAAAAGGAATGTGTATTGAATAGCAATATCCCATATTCTAATGGCTGTCAACGAGCATGATTCATAAAGGAGGACTACAGAGTAAGCCTTTCAAACTGTAAAATCCCTGAAAAGTTTTTTTTTTTGCTTTTGTTTTCTAATAGGGAGTAATCCAGGGTCTTTGACAGAGTAGCTGGTGGGACTTTAGATGCAATATGCTAAATAACAGGCATATATGAAATCAACTAAAACAGGAGAGAGAGAAAGCCTAGTTAAAAGCACTTGTTTATTGGTTACAATGTCAAGTCAGGCAACATTTTTCACTGAGACACTGTACAATTACAAAGGAAAGATTCATTAGGGGAAGAACTATAAACAATTCATAGCAAGTGTCCATCCCCCCTCCCCCCGACAGGGAAGTCTTTATACAATAGCACTAAGGAAAAAAATGGCACAAATCCCTGTGTTTTTGTTTAATTAATTAGGTTAAATAAAAGGATTTAAGATGTTCTGAATACACAATCCAAGAGGCAGTGCAGAATCACTTGGTACCTGGAAACATTTTGGAAGGTTTTCTTCAAGAGAAGATGGTAACAAGTGAAGGTTAGAAATAACCCTACCACACACTTCCTGGAATAAATTGTAGGAGCAAAAGCACAAGACTGTCCATTTATGAAAACAGGTTAGACGCAACTCCTTTGGAGGAGGATGCAAGGATTGACACAGAGATGTGCTGCAGCAAGAAGGAAACAAAGAGAGCACCATTGTGTAGTAAAAATAAAGGCCTGAAATATCTAAGAAGCCCATATTATTCAAAATCAAACCTTGTGTGGCACAAAGAAAGTCAGGCACGTTTCTCAAAAAATCTTATTTATTAATCATTTAGTAACACTGTGAACAGACTCACCAGAACACCACTAAGCATTTAACAGTCTTGCATGTATTTTACACAATCTTTATTTCACTAAAAGAAACAAAGGAAAAAGAAAAGTAAGACTTGCAGTGCCTCTAGTATGGAAGAAGTCTTGAGTAGCACAAGTGCCTAATTAGAAGGGGAGGGGGGCGCAAGTCCATTATTTCCAAGGTTAGAAACCGTCACCTAGCATTTCTACATAACAGCCAGGATCCTGAACAAGTCCTGCATCTGTGTGAGATGGTTGCATCCCCACAGGGAGGGCCAGTGATTTTCCCTTCCAGCTACAGCGAATGCTACTCAGGAGCCCCACTCCCTCTCCAAAAAATCACGTTCAAGGGACCATTTTCCGGGAGTCAAGAGGAGCTGCAGTAAGAATGGGGGCAGGAGGAGGGAAGAAAAGTTAGGGAGAATACCGAACAGCTCCATTATACATGCAGGACTTAAGAATCTACCTACAGGGGGAACTGGTTATATACAGACTGGTCGCATAATGAGCCCTATTGCAGTGGGAGGCACTAGGTGACCTGGCTTGGCTCACTCTACGATAAAGCCCACGGCACTTTCTGAATCATCAGTGGGATGTCTGAGACACTGGTTCTTGAGTGAATTGTACAATTCATCTTTGGGGGCATTATCAATTCCAGGTATTGTTCCTTCTACTGGAAATACTATTGCCATTTACTCTGATGCATAAGCCATACTGGGTTACTTAGTCACAAAGCACAATCAGCACAAGGTACAAAGCTCTCGTGGGAGGCAGGCAAATGGAGAAGGGAAAACAGCGAGAATCTAAACCGTCAAGGGTCTTTACTACAGGACAGGAATGGGTAACCTACAGACTCCAGGACAGGCAGAACCAAAGATTTCAGAACAGTTTGGGGTAAGGGGCAAAACAGGGCCTTAACTCTGCGGAGGCTTCAAGCACCCACAGCAGCACTTAAAAAACAAACAAATGATCAGGTTGAATTTCCCCATTTAGAAGGGGAGTTAAGGAGGAAACTAAATACCTTTAGGCTTTGTACTTTTCTTCCTTAACTCCTCCTGGCAAAAACATGACATTTGAGCCCTGTCTCCTCCAGGGACACAACACCCTGCAGGCCCCAGGTAGGGCAGGAAGAGAACTGCAACCCCGGCTCCCAAAAGGTTGCCCATCTCTGTTGCAGGACATCCATTCAAAACCCATTTCATTTTATGCATTCCAAGCAGACATACGTTGGCAAATCATATTGGGAGATCAGTTAATTCTTACAATTTATACTGAGGACTACACTACACATCCAGCCTCATGTTTATGCTAGCTACTCTGATTCCTGGGGGAATCATTCCCAAAATGAATGATTACTGATGAAGTAGGATAACCGATACACTAAAACAGTGTTTCTCAATCTTGGGACCTTTAAGATGTGTGGACTTCAACTCTCATGGCTGGCTGGAGAATTCTGGGAGTTGAAGTCCACACATCTTAAAGGTCCCAAGGTTGAGAAACACTCCACTAAAATAACACTTAAAGACTGTGTAATGGCTTCCAGCTTCTTCAACAGACTGAACAATTCACTCCTCTGTATTTTTTTGTGTTGGACATTTTTCCCCTAAAAGGGCAAATTTGTCTTACTCATGCAAGGCAATCTTAAGGCCCTTACAAAAGAACACAAAGGAGACAAATAGTGGACCAAAGGTGAGGTAAGTTGTATAGTGAAGAGCTGTAGAAAAATTAATAACTCTTTCAGGATGAAATTACATCAGTATCAGATGTAAAAAGAATGAACCGTATGAAAGGTAGTAAACATTGCATGTTTGTATCCTAACATATGTAACAGGATCTTTTTTCTCTCTCTTTCTCTCTCTCTCTCTCTCTTTTCTGCAAGAATACCTCTCTCAGTATGTCAACAGAGAATTCATGGCCTGTTAGAGCTCCTACATCCAATATGCTTGGCACGTGCTTTGGTACTTTTGCCACCAGTAAGAAAGGCTGGAATGCAGGATAAAAAATTGGTCAAAGTTGACAAAAGAATTGGCACTGCATCAAAATATGTTTTAATATGCTAAGAACTACTAACCTATGTCCAGACAGAGGAGATTTTAGGGGGACATATAACACTGGATCTTTCCTCTACTGTGAAATGGGACAACACAGGGCTGAACCTACATTTGAGGCCAATCCCTAAATACTTCCGTAAGAATCAGATCCACTTCATATCTGCTACAAGTACAGACAGCAACAAAACTAATTTCAGGGATTTTTTAAAGCACATTTTCATATTAATATTATCCCTTAGCATATTCATACAATTCTTATGGCCTATTATTAGGTGACCTTCACTCAAAAATTTAAAGAGACCAAAATCAAGAGGAAGTGGTTCATTTACTGTGATCCTACAATACTTGATGCCCCATAAAAGACTGAAGCCATGGCAAGTCATGGGAAGTCTTTACAAAATGGGATCTATTTTAAGAGAAGAGGAAGACTGGGGAAGGCAACTTCATTTATTAATGTTTCCCCAAGACTTACAAACACAAAAACTTAAAAAGGCAGCTCAGTTTTCTGGAATGTCTGGGTAAACCCACTCCATAGCTTGGCACAGCAGCTATTAAAATGAATTTTCTGCACTTCTTGTAGTGGGTGACTGCTGTAATTGAAGTTTCAAACAGCTCATTAAAAAATGATGTGGCATGTGCTAGAGTCTTAAAGAGGCAATACGAATGCAGTGATGTCCTATTTTAACACTTCTCTGCATATGCAAGATTCATGAGAGAAAATTTTTCTACCTGGAATATGTAAAGCAGGAGAATTATAATGTGTGGATGCACTCAGACTATGCCCCACATACATTTGGAGTGATACGGTTCAATGAAGGTTCAGGTACCTTTGCTAGAAATTGGAAGCAGCCTTAAATTCAGTCTTAAGCTAGTCAAAATAGACAATGAGTTTACAGGAGATGAGAAATATCTCATTTACAATTATTCAGTCCCCACAAAAATACATCCATCAAACACTGTCTCAAGCATTTACCTATATTTCAATTTACTGACCCTAATCTCATTAGAGGCCTTTAGAAGGAAGCTCAAAATCTAAATATCTAAACATTTCAGTTCCTATGTTTGAAGGATGCATCTGATCATCTATTTAACTCTGTGGTTATCAGAGCCCCTTGGCTTCTAATGGATTATCTGGGATCTGCTGGCACGAAGGGGAGAAAAAGTCACTGAACAAGAAAGGGGCTAAATGTCACAGGAGTCATCAGGGCATTTCCTTTTTTTTGTTTGTTTTGTTTTATACAGACACTCAAACACCTTCTGTTATAAAATTTCACAAACAGCTCATTAACTTCACACTTTATCTACAGTAAATTCACGAAGAAAGGAGGGGAAAAATTTTAACAGCAGATTAGCTGATCCATTGTAGAACTCAGAAGATACATCTTAGGTTAAACGTAGAGCTATATAAATGCAGTTTCTTTAAAAAAACGCAAACATTGTTCCTTTACTTACAGACAAAATGTTACATGATTGGCTGCTATGTGTATATTCAATTATGTACAAAAAAGTACAGAATTAGCAGGACTGGGGCACAAGCAGAAAACCCTTCAGGGCAATGTAGTCAAATCAAATGCTAACAGACCAGCTCTTTTAGCTTCACTCACCATGAACAGGTGTGCCGCCCCCTACCTTTTTCCTTGAAAGAAAGTCACTGATTTCTCCCACCCACCACTTCTTCATTCTGTTTGTTTGTTTTAACTTCATTTACAGAAAGCCTACTTATGCAATAATCAGCAAGTAGAAAAACTTCACCTGTAAATACAAAGTAGAAATGTTATTTCACAGCAAGAGGCTGCAGCATTGCTCTCTCCAGATCTCAATGGAGAAGGTGTGCGTGTCTATTGGGGTATGTTTCAGATGCCACGTTAATTCCAGATTCTGAGAAAACTGTCCCAAGATCCTGTAGCTACTGCCATGCCATCATCAGTCACTCCTAAGCAGCTGACTCGGTTGTCATGACCAGCAAGAACACCTGAAGGGTCAAGGAGCATAATAATTATTATGCAAATGGCCCTGAGATGATCCATTTTAAGAAACAGATTCACAATTCTCATGTGCTTCCATACATTTATATCTCAGTTTTCAGAAATATGCTCTCACAAAACGCCTTAACAACAATACAGGGAATGGATTGAAGTACAAAAAAAAACCCCACACACCAGTTTGATTTCAGTTGTGAAAATCAAGGCAAGTCTGAAGCACTTGTGCAAATGTATAACAACTCTTTTAAAAACCTGCACTAAAGATGAAAGATGCAAAGTATGGACAGATGGAAGGGAATTCCAGAGGTGAAAAGCCATGACTGGAAAACCCCTGATGCATACATATCAATCCACCTTTCCTTACAGGTAGCTCTTTGGGAAAACTGTTAACGAACAGCTAAGGCTTTAAGATCAAAAACCAATGAAACAAAGCTTAACAATGAACTGGTATTCCACATAACTGGCATCCCACGGAACAGTCACAAGGAAACAACTCAAATCTTCTGGCTCCTATTAACACAGTAGCTTTAACTCACCTGCACGTTCTCCCTTCAAGGTATCCCAAACGTTGCAGTTGAAATCATCATACCCCGCCAAAAAGAGACGTCCGCTCTTTGAGAAAGCTACAGAAGTGATCCCGCATATGATGTTGTCGTGAGAATACATCATGAGCTCCTGGTCTGCACGAAGATCAAAGAGTCGACAGGTAGCATCATCTGAACCAGTGGCAAAGGCATGGCCACTTGGGAAGAACTGGGAAATACAACAAGAAATAAAAATGTAGACAGAGGAGGAAAAAAAGGAAGAAAGCAGGCAGGGAGGAAGAGGCCAGCTCTGGAATCAAGTGCTGGAATTTGAAGTTCATCCATTATTAGACTAGCTATGCTCAAAATGAGAGAGATTTTACAAAAGACTTAGAACAGCATCTTACATGGTACCTAAAGCTTTAAATTTGTATGAAATCTTATTTTATCTTACACTTAAACATTTGCCAAGTTCTTTATTCTTCATTAGCAAAGCAAGAGAGTTCTCTCAAATAATGGAATGGTTAACCATCTAAAACTTTAATGGGATTGTGTGGATGACCCAGGAACTGAGTTCCGCGTCATGGAGACTGGCACCCCAGAAACTGCACATACTTGTGGCTCTGCTAACTCCTCTTCCCAACTAACTGCCCCTAAGAAGCCCTTGGCCTATGCAGAGTTGGCTTCCATAGATGAAAGAGATGAAGAGAATTTGCACACATCCAATATATTGATGGAAACGCCAAAAACCATCTAGCGGAGGTAGAGGAGAAATAGTTAATGCATACAAGTCAGCATTCATATCCTCCTCTCCGTATTATTTACGAGCAAGCTCACTTACACAAACCGCATTGATGTCTGACACGTGTCCCATGAACGACTGCCTGCACATCCCGTCTCGGATATCCCAGAGCTTGGAGGAGGCGTCACAGGCACCCGAAACAAAAGTGCTCATGTCTGGGCTTAGAGAGAGACTCATGACATCTCCAGTATGTCCAGTAAACGCAGTAGTCTGTTGGCCTGTCTCAATATCCCACAGAGCACTGCAAGCGAAATAAAAGTATTTGAATTCAGCAGCTTAAATATTTAGCTAGGGGAGCTGTAGCACCCTCATTAAAAAAAAAAAATCCCATGACACTCACCAGGTAGTGTCTCCAGAGCTCGTAACTATTTGGTTGTCATCCAGAAAGCGACAACAGGACAAGTACCCTAAAACAGAGAACAGCGAAATGGCTGTTCAAAATGGCTGCTTCAAACTGTGACTCAAATTAAGTACAGAATCCAGCTTTCTGAAAACTTCTAGCCTTTATTAAAAACATTTTTAATACTTAAAACTACAAATGTCTAAAATCAGGGGAGCAATTTCAAGATCTGGGGGAAAGCTGAGTTAGCAAACGGATTAGAAATGGGATGGCCCAGTGGCATCTAACTCAAATACATTACAAACTGCTGGCCATAAATGTCCATAAAATTTATCTATGAGGTTCACATGCTGATGCTTGGTAAGAGACATTTTTCAACTTTTTGGATAGGACACAGAAGCAGCAAATGTGTGTAAAACAATATCCATACCAGTTGTTTAACACAGAGTCAATAGGCCAAATCCTATCTTAGAAAATGCCATTTATTTATTTGGAAAATCTTTTCCTTTTAAAAATAATCCCAGAGAGATAATATATTCCATTATTTCTTCCAATTTGACTCCCTTGCTTTTAGAGGGTAAGAGAAAGTTAAGTGTGTTATCATTTCATTACAAATGGTCGAAGAAGTAGAAAGCAGCGAAAGGCAGCTGACCAGTATGGCCCGGTAGTTCTCTGCTCACTCGTACGTTGCCCTCCCTTGTCTTCAGATTGTAGATAGAGCAGATGTTGTCCAATCCACCACAAGCGACATAATTGCCAGATGGTGCATATGCACAGGTCATTACCCAGGAAGACCGCAACGGAATAGCATGCATCTTTAAAAGCAGAATGAAGAAAAAAGCACCATGAGGAGTTGCCCTCTTCAAAAATCAGATGCAAGAAACTGGTGTAGACGATTAACAGACACTGCGGGAACTACCATTGCACTGGGAGCAGCAGATAATTAACAAAATCTTACCAGAGAAATTGTCTAGAATGTATAAAGGCACTTCAAACTTATGTTGGAAAAGTGAACGAGAAGGGACATTTTATCATACTTGCTGGAGGTGTAAAAAAGCTAGAAAATGTTGGATTCAAATATGCACACTGATTCAGAGAATTTTAAAGATTAATATGCAATTGAGACCAGAGGTTTTTCTTTTGGGATTGATGGACAAACAGCTGGAGAAAGGTCATGGAACTTTGTTTTTGTATATGATAACTGCAGCGAGATTACTGTATGCACAACGATGGAAAGATTCGGCATTACCCATAATGGAGGAATGGATGGTGAAGATGATGGAACTTGCTAGATGGCTTAACTGACTTCTTTTATCAGAGAAAAGACAGTATCTATGTTTATTGCTGACTGGAAACCCCTTATGGACTTTTTGCATGAAACAGGAAAAAAATGAACTTATGGTTTATGGTTTCAGTGATTAGATAGGATCAGATTAGATAAGATTAGAAAGAACAGTCATGTAACCACAGAGTAAGAGGTAAATTTATAATTGTACTCATAACTGCTGTAAAGATCAGAAGCCACTTCTTTGTATCTTTTTTCTTTCTTTTCTTTCTTTCTTTTACCTTTTTTTCCTTTCTTGCACTTTTAGCTTTCTCTTTGATTTATTTTTCTTTTCTTTTTCCTACTTTATATTAGTTTGTATTAGTTTTTATATTGCTTTAAAAAAATTTTTAAACAAAATTACATACATATATATATATATATATATATATATATATATATAGTGGATATTATAAAATATCCATATCCATATCCATATCCATATCCATATCCATATCTATCTATCTATCTATCTATCTATCTATCTAAAATATAAAAAAAGATAATTAACTGAACCTTTTCTCTCATTGGAGTACCAAGGTTCCATGACACACTGAATACTGTGTGGACAATAGCATTATGAAATGAAAATATGTAGAGTTTTCTTTTAAAATGTAGCATCTTTCATTCCAGCCCAGTTTTCAGAAGTTGCTCTGACATGCTCCAAACTAAGCAACTATCATTTTTTGTAGCAGGTTGCTTGCTCACTATTTCCAATATTTTTTGGTAAGCACTAGTTTATGTGATTGCCTGGAGTTATTTCTCCAATTAGCTAACAAAATACAGACTAACAAAATCACAATAGCAAAGAACTAATATTACAACAGTCTAATAGGTAAAAATATTAACTGACATTGCTACCAATTTTAAAGAGGGTAAACAGTACATGTTTTGCAAACAGCAAAATCTCTATTTTGCACCATATGTCAAAATCACCTACTTTAAAAAAAAACCTAATAACTTCCAGTGCTTTCTGATATAATAAGAATACTTAATTAATCTCATACTATCCCAGGCCCTTCAAATGAGAACATGAAAAAAAATGATATGCCAAAGTGAGGGTATTGTTAGCCTCATGTTTACAGGGATTGACACAATTTGGCTGGCGTTACTGGCTAACCACAAATGTGTCATGAGAAGGATCTTCCTCCCCAAGAACTTGCCTCCATCATATTTTACTTGCCAGAACCCATTTCCCCTGTCACTGCCTCTGGGGAGGAGAAGAAAGATGACTGAACCCTGCATATTTGTATTCTGAAGTGACACTAAATGATTCAGTTGAAATTATCTTTGACATTACAGCACAGCTATTATTGCCCACCATTAAATGAACACCTAGGTAGCTGTCGAAAACAAAAGCTTCTTTGCTTTCCCATGAACACCACCACCTCAAAGCACTTCAATATACATTTCAACATACATCCAACAGTTTGCCTCCCCAGGGGTTTGAGCCAGAATTGTTAAGATTAACGAGATGGAACAGTCAGCAACATGCTTGAGAAAGCAACAGACTTATTCTTCCAAACACAGAAAAAGATGAAAACAAGGTAAGAAATCATACTGGAATCTGAAAACCATCAAGAAATAAAAGAGCCAATAAAAAGGTTGGGGTGGGGGACAGAAGAAGTAATCCAACAGATGGATGGATGGATGGATGGATGGATGGATGGGAGTGCTAGGAACAGCTGAGATCCTGCGCAGAACCCTCAAACTCCCAGGCCTCTGGTAGAGGACCCGAGGCTGAGGAAGACACACATCACCCATAGGGGTGAGAAGGGAATTTATATATATATATATATATATATATATGAAAATAGCAGTGGAAACTAAAAACAAAGCCCACCAGCAAGAGGCACATAAAATATCCAAACTGAGTATATTAAAAAAAAATAATAAGAGTACCTTGTTTGTTGTATAACTATCCCAAATAATTAATTTTCCATCTTGGGAAGCGCTCACTAGTAGCCTAAAGATAATAATAAAAGAAAGCAAAAGAAAGAAACACGCACAAACAAAGTATGTATTAATATGTTAACCTTGTGTCTCCCTCTTCCTGGTTTCAAAATTGAAATGTTCAAAGCCAAATTCCGGCATATTCACTAAGACCCCAATTTCCTTTTCTCCAGTTGCAAACCATATACAGCTTGGGTCATAAGCAGAAAACACCAGGGTCACACACTGAAAAGCTGTTTCTTTTATGAGATCCTAGCTTACTCTTCCCCAACCTGATGTTAATGTCTTGTTTATTTGTTTGTTTGTTTGTTTATCTATCAATCAATCAATCAATCAAATTTATATGCTGCCCACCTCACTATCTGAGTGACTCTGAGAGGCTTACAAGTGAAAAAGAAAACCATAAAAATCCTTACAAAAAATATACAGAGTTAAAAAAGATGGAGAGAGTGTCTTCAAGCCACCAACCACCCCCAGGGCTGTGTACCACTACTGGATCCCCATGCTAGTTGGCAGAGCCATCTTGGCTTTGAGTTGTAATCCAACCCAGCTGGAGAACACCAAGCTGAAGCTGGTGTACAGGACTAAAACCCAGACAAACTGACAAGCAGGATGAGGAATCAAGAAGAGCCCCTAATATAGTACACTGTTGGTGAACAGTTGACTGCTCAACCCAGGATTAATAGGTAGGTCCTGTTCAGTACAACAGTATGAAGTGTGTGCTTCCTCCTCATATTACTATTCAGTTATCTGGAAGAAAGGGAGGCAGCTTCAGGTTGGATAACTTACTTTCTTCCATCACCATTACACTGTTTTGGGGAAAGGAAAAAGGTTTACACTCTAAAAATTTTGTTTAACTCACAACATTCCCAGGAATCTACTGAGCCAGCTCCATTTACATAAATTTTCGAATCCATTTTTTATGGGATGCTTAAAAATACAGGGAAACCCTGAAAAATGAAACTTCTCAATACATACTGCTGAATTCTTAAAAAATAAAAGGAACAATTCTTTCCTGTCTGCCTAGAATAAGGAATTATAACTATATAATATGGTTACTATATTATTTTTTCAGTTCACAAAATGTTAGTGCTTGTTTAAAAAAAAAAAAAAAAGGTAAATGCATATGCATGTTCTTTATTAAAAGCTATTTTAGGATCAGAAGAGTCACCTGTTTGTGAGATGGGTGGCTATATAAATGGGGGAAATAAATAAATAAATAATTTCTTTTTATGCACTGAAATCTAACGTCTCAATGTTAATCCCAAAATACAGCAAAACTCTCTTCAAATTACTGGGTTTAAGGAGGTTCTTTAAAGCTTAGAATAATTTCCCAAGAAGCTAAATTTATTTTTGTTCAATGCGTTTTATTTCCATATTGACAGCCTGCTTTTTTCCAAAGTTACTGTTCACATGGCCAAGAAATAAAGTACACCCTGTTTTTTAAAACTATAATAAAGTTTGCCCACCTAAAGCGTTTGTACAAACCTTGAATCAGATCCCCAATGCATAGCATAAATTTTGGCTAAATGACCTCTCAAGGTCCTCCTTGTACGCATCTGGATTCGACCCACCGAGTCAAGACTTGTGGTGATCTGAGGAGGAGAAAGGACAGGACACTTTTCAAAACCATCTCCTGGACAGCATAAGAGTACGTGACAATTGAGTATAAGAAATAACCTAACAGTATATAATACTAAGTCATTTCTTATACCCGATTGTCACATACAGTTTCTTTATCTGAAGAGGTCTGCTTATGCTAAGCTATAGTATGATGAGTTTGGGACTCTGCATGATGTGCAAAGCCATTCATTGTGGCTTAGTACAACGTTCAGATCTGGCCAACTGCAGATGGCTCCATAAACCATGATTTTAAAAACATGGTTTAACGTACATGAATGGAACTAAGCTTGAGCAAGTGGTTACAACCAAGGCACAAGTCCAAGGAGGCAAAAGTACTGTTTTGGTTTACTGATTTCTTTTTCAAGCCCCTTGAAACGACTGTGGAAATACAGTAGCAGATCTTCAGACTACAGAGTCAATGTCAAACAGAGATCAAAACTTTTCTCCTTTCCTAGTCAAACAAGAGCGGTGTAAGAAAGGAGTTTCTGCTAAGTCACAGGTTCTGCATGTCCGTTTTAGATGCTGGGATTGCTTTATAGCTCTTAGCTGTTTAGGAAAGCAGGGCAGGAAGGAAAAGTAAATAGTAACATACCTGAGCAAGCGTTGTGTCACTACATGCTTTTCTTGCATCCTTTAAAATAAAATGTAAAAGATTACTTTATATAACAAAAGCAGGAATCAGTTTTGCATCCTTACCAGATTAATGTGTCTACTAAGAGAGAGAGAGAGATTCCATTCTGACAGGCTATCTCTGGATGTCTGTGCATCGTGTCTCTTGTCCTTTATTCAGGGGCAAGTGGTAGACAACACATTTAATCCAAAGCACTTCCGATTAACCCTCTGCTATCCATTTCACTGAATGCATAAAAATCTGTATGTCACTTATAGCTTTTCTCTAATGAGTCCATACCACTACTGTATTTTCCTATTACTGTCACGGAGAAAATCTATCTAGGTGGTTGCTAAGTGTCGACACCAACTTGATGGCACACAATCAGTCAATTTTCCTATGGGGTTGCACTGAACTGAAGAATGCCAAGTCGAAGCTAGTCTACAGACAACTTAGGCTTTGTGCGAACAAGCAGCAACCAAATCCAGTTTAAGGACAGTACAGTTTGGGAACTGGTGCTCCTTCAGGCTCAAAGCATAAGGTAGTTTTGTCTACAAGCAGAAAGGGCAGCTTATCATCACTAGAAGACAGTAATAAAAGTTCCTCCAGGCTGCAGTGGTTGCTTGCAATTTGCAATGTTTTATCTTGGGGGAAAACGATGGAGACCAAGAACAAGAACAATCTCCTAATAGTATCAGGGAGGTTGGCTCCAGTTATTCTGTACATGCATGGTATTTTTTTCTGGGAAAAAAAATATTCAAATATGCTGAGCCCTACTTTCAGCCTAAAACTGAACAAATTGCAAGGAGTCAGTAACATATCTGAATACATTTTTAATTCTAAGTGAAACAAACAAAAAACAAGATCTCTTTTTTGGTTTAATACACTCAGAAAGGAGACAAGCATTAATTTCAATGCCTCTCAAATATGATCAAACTATATGATCTAAATTAGCAAGACGATCATGAAATATGAAATATATAACTGCAATAAATTTGAACAAGTGCTTGAAAAATCCACTTCCTCACCCCTTTGTCAAAAGAAACAGCTCAATTGCTGGTAAAGAACCTATATCAGCAATTTGCTGCTCTCATTCAGGGGCATATCAACCATTATTGTACAATAATTCTTCCCCCACAGCCTGTCATCTTGCCACTGAATTGAACTTAGGGATAAGTCGCAGGTTTGACCTCAACGTACTTGTCCCCTAGACAGATCAGCTGTTTGCTTAAACAGCTCTTGTAAGAATTAAGATGGCAAAAAATTGTGAAAGAGAGTGTATTTTTCTGGGGTCATTATTTATTTATTGAATTTATTGCCTACCACAATACCAAGACTGTCAGTGGTTTACACTAATGAAAACATAATAAAATAAAATATCCACTTAAAATTAAAATTTCGTAGTTGTAAAGTCATAAAACCGTAAAACGATAGTTAGAATTATCCATCCTAGGTTTCATTCATCACTGTAGTCTCTCTAGGACACTGCCCAAGAAGTTGTAGCTGTGAGTCTAAGAAAACTCCCAAATGTGTCCATTCAGTTGAGGCAGCTGGAGAATTCTGATCTAGTGGGAAGCAGCAAGCCGCTGGGCAAAAGGCTCCCATACATACACTCACTGGCTCCAAACACCTCAAAAATGTTGAACGAGGTCTCGGAAGTCAACCCTGAACGCACTGATCCAACCGATGGGGCTCCCTGAAAGAGGCCCAGCACTGTGCCCTGAAACCTCTTTCAAGGCTCCTTCACCCATCAGGTGACAATGCCACAGAGGAGAGAAGATTCTGGAGAAAAGAGGACAGGGACAGATGAAACTTCCCCCTTTCTCTCCCCACAGAAAGATCTTCATGGGTCCCCGTTAAGTATGTTAGAAAGACATCTTACTCTAATTTGATTCCGGAGCTGTTCTGCCTCCTGCCGTAATTGTTCCAGTTCACTCATTCTCCTGAATGGGTCTCTTTTCCCCTTTTACAGTACAAGCGAAGAGAAATCTGCTAAAAACAATTTACAGAAACCACTTTAGTTGTTTGCCTGTAATTAACAACATCCACATTTAACACATCAAGGAAGCCAGAAATATAATTTACAGCCATCCTTTTCATTCTCCCCAGGGCTGCATGCAGCCCCCCCCCCCAAAGTCTGTAGAGACCCCAGGGTTTTCCAAAAGTTGCTGCCAAACTAAACATTAACAACAGACAAGGGCAACATTACAAAATATATGGGAATAAATTATGTTAATTGTATTTAATTCACTTAAATTATTTTTAAATTAAAACCTAATTTGGGAATTTTTCTTGGCCGCACAGTTTGTCTCTTCCCTCCCTAGTTTTCTAGCGTGAGCCCAGCACATCAACAGCTTGAAAAAAGTAGTGCACCCTGACAGTGTTATGTCAAAATACCATGGAATTACAGAATACATTTAAAGGGATTTGTGTGTGTGTGTGTGTGCGTGTGCGCACGTGCGTGCGTGGTGTCAGCATCATCCCTGTAAAAGAAACTAAGTACAGGCCCCCAATTACAGATGCGGGTAGAAACTTAAATAAACAGAAAATTTTGACTACCTCCACATTACCTCAGCGTGCTAATTTTAATGCAGTGCAACATTTCAGAAGGGGTAAGATAGGAGCAAAAAGAATTACAGGAAAACAACTTCATTATATTTTAGCAAGTATTTGAAACATTTTCTGATTTAAAAAAAATTAAGATGACTATCTGGACAGAGGCCCATTGTGAGGGACTTATTTATTTCGTATGGCATAGCAGAATACAGCATTATTGCATAAAAGTTCACAGAACAATATATAAAATGTGTATAAAATATAAAACATTGGGACAGTAGATTATTTTAAGAACATGCAATACGAATAATGAATAAAAGTATAAATAGAATTAAGTTATGTTTGAGCAGTTACTAGATTGGCTAAGCCTATGGCCGAATATCTAGATTGTTTAGCCATTGGACAGCAGTGCCATTAAGATGATGTAGTTCTTGCAGGGAGCCAGGGGACCTTCTGAGGGGGCATTCCATTGCAGTCCAAGTTTGTGGGACATTCCCACAGTCACAGTCAGAATTATCAATCAACCCCCATTTTGTTTCATTCATGATTAGTACAAATCCAGTTAAGCGCTGTCCAGTTTTTCCTTGGGAGATCAAAGCCATAGGGGCGTTGTGCTGGATCAGACACTAAGTTAAACAGATCTGGATTAGAAGCTGCCCACTCCTGGCGCCATGCTGTCTCAATGCCAGAGTCTTCTCTGACTAATCGCTGTCTGAGTTTCCATGGCGGGTTCCAAGACTTAAGTCTAAATATTTGATTGTGGCAGTCTTCGTGTATAGGTAGTAGTTGGTTTGCCTTGCATTTCTGCCACTCCCTTTTTAAGGCTAGTTGTCTTCTAAGGTGTGGAGGTGGTATGTTAGATGATACCAGTAGCCATTCGGAAGGCGCCAATTTAATGGTTCCTGATATTAGCCTCACAGTGTGGTTAAGCTTGGTGTTTACTGCTTTTGTGTGAGCACTTTTTAGCCATACAGGGCTACAATACTCAGCTGCCGAATATGCCAGAGCAAGAGCTGATGTCCTAAGAACTGTAGCACTTGCTCCCCAGCTAGTCCTGTAGACTTTGTGTAGAATGATGTTCCTGGTTTTTATTTTATCCGTAGTTTTTCTTAGGTGTTCCCTATAGGTTAAGGGTCACTCCTAAATACTTTGGGTTGCGATTGAACTTCAGCAGCTGATTCCTAAATTCCACTTTTGGTGTATAATTGGCTTGTCTGTTGTTCAAGTGAAAACAAGCGACCTTGGTTTTGTTGATGTTGGGTTTTAATCTCCAAGTTTCAAAAAACTTATCCATTTCCTTTAAATCATTTTTGAGGGCTTTTTCAGAGGTATTGTAGTCTTCAGATTGTTTAACCAGTGCAGTATCATCACAGTACTTGGTAAATCTGATGTGTAAATATTAAAGAGTAGTGGGGACAGCACAGAACCTTGTGGCAAACCATCATTTAACCTATACTTCCGGCTGATTTGGCCATCCAGATGCACTTCGATGTATCTGTTTGAGAGCATGTTGTTGAGTAGGGTAGCTGTTTTCTTACAGGGTGCGATATGTAAGAATTTTAAGATCACCCCTTCTCTCCACTCTGCCATAGGCCGATGATAGATCAATAAGCACGGCGAGAGATTTTTTCCTCCGTTGGAATCCATTTTCTATGTGGGAGGTTAGTGATAGTACCTGGTCACAGCAGTTTCTTTTTGACCTAAATCCAGCCTGTTCTATAGGTATGTGTTCCTCAACCAGAGGTTTAATTCTGTTTAAAATAAGTCTCTCCAGCAGTTTGTAAGAGATGCTCAAGAGCACTATAGGTCTGAAATCCTTCACAGATTTCCCCTCTTTGCCAAGTTTTAAGATGGCAACTATTTTTGTTCTTTTAAAGATTGTTGCCAGTCTCCCTGTTCGTTAGATATCATTGTAAAATTGTGTGAGCCAGCGTAGAGTGTGTGGCCCACAGTGCTTCATAGACTAGCCTCCTCGTGGTGCACCCCGGGCAACATGACCTGTCACGGCTAAATAGTCTCCACATCTGGCTGCTGGACCTTACAAGGATTTCCTAGCAAGAAAAAGCAGCATGAACATTGAAAATAAAAACAACGGCTCTTTTCAAAACCAGCTGTGAAAGGACATAGATCTCCTGAAAATTATACAACTCAATGTGGAAGGTATGAGCACATTTAAAGCTGACTACTTACTCAGGCTTATGAACGACCACTCAATGGATGTAGTCTTACTACAAGAAACTCACTGTGCCGATGAAACTCAACTTAAAAACAGATGTGAGGGACTTGACTGACACTTAAAAGACACCTGAAGCCATGCATCAACTGATCATGAAATGCCTCAGAGAAAGGGAATGAGCAATATTCATATAGTGATCTATACAGGTAGACCTTGCTTAGCACTTACGACGGTGATGAAAAAGTAACTTAACAACCAATGCCCACCTTTATGACGTTCACAGCATCTCTCTCTCAGTCACGTGTTCACCAATGCAGTCAGTTAGTACATGTCCTGTGCCTGAACCCTTTCCCCCTCTCCTCGCAGTTTGCCTAAACAAGCAATCTCTTCCTGAGCTGCTTTTAACCACAGTGCAGTGCTTCCCAAAAAGGTGCTAACCTCAAGTTAACAACAAACTCAGCTCTGTGACCTTAAGCCTACTTGCAGCTGCTGCCTGTAACTGACAATCACTTGTCAGTTTAATCACTTTCACACCTTCAGCTTTTGCTTGCCTCCTAAGTGGCTCCTGGCACTAGCACTTTCCTTTCCATGTGTATTCCCCATTCTGTGCCTGCTTGCTCTCTTGTAATCCTTTCCTCTCCAATTGGGAATGATCTGCAGTGGAGTGTTTGTAGGTAAATTCTTTGTGTTGGATGTGAGAAGCTGGAGTTGTGGGGGCTGGTGGTTTGGAAGTCCAGAGCAGGGCAGCATCTTTGAGATAGCCTCCAGGAAGATCGAAGCAGAGCTGACTGGCCACCTGGACGAGATCAACAGCCAAGTGGATTTGTGGGCTTGAAGCTGCTGCTTTTGATTGGAGTGGCAGTAGAGGCTTCAAGCAAGATGCATTTGCAGGCACACCACTTATCAGCTGTTAAGCTATGGGTGAGGACTTTTTATCCTGCGTAGTGGACTTGTGAAAAAGCAAAATGTTTGATGCAAATCCATACAACGATGCAAAAGATACTGTGGACTAACATTATGATGAAACCAGATTTATTTCTATTGGGTTTTATGGACTTTGAGCTAGAAAAGAAATATGGGAAATTAATATTGTGTAAGGTAACTGCGGCAAGATGGGAGAGTAATGAAATAACCCACGGTGGAAGATTGGATGATAAAATTGACTGAACTTGTGGAAAAAACAAAGCTGACCAGTTTGGTCAGGGAAAAAAAAAAGACAAAAGACTTTTTTGAAAGGCTAGAAACCTTATATAGACTTTTTGTTGAAAGAAGAAAAGACTGAACTGATGATTTCTGGATTTGGGGATTAAAAAGGGTCAAAGAGGAAGGGGAAAGAATAAAATGGCAATTACTCGATAAAAAGAAGGGCGGAAGGCATAACTGTATGCTTTCTTCTGTTTTCATTTTTGTTTTCTTTTTTTGTTTTCTATATTCTTAATCTTCTTTTTGTTTTGTAGGCTTTTATTGTATTGAAAAATGCTAATAAAAAAATATATATCAACTGTTCAGCGGTGGCTGCAACTCCACTGCTCAGTGGCTGAAGGTTCTTTTGCAACATGGTGGCAGCGGCAGTTCTGGCATGTTTTTCCTGGGCAGCAGCAGCAGCGATGATGGCAGTGAGGATGGAGCTGTGATTTGACTCTTGGGCTGCAGCAGGACTGCATTAGCAGCAGGATTTGGCTTACCTGGCCTTTTGGAGACTGCTGTTCTCCTGGTTGTGGCATGGGATAACTGGGTTTTAGATCCCTGCTCCTCCTGGCTAAGGTCTCCTAGGAGGTGAGAGGTGGTCAGGTCAAGGTGGTAGTGAATGTTCCTCTGTGGGATGGGGTGGTTCTGTCCACCTTGACAGACCATTGCTGAACCCAACAGATCTGGACAATTTTCATCCAGTGGCTAAACTTCCCTTTTTAGGGAAGGTGGTTGAGAAGGTGGCTGCCTTATGGTTACAGAAGGCCCTGGAAGAGGTGGTTATCTGGACCATTTCCAGTCAGGATTCAGGCCTGGTTATAATACTGAGACAGCATAGATCACACTTGATGATGACCTCTGGCAGGCTTGGGATGGGGTGTACTGCATCCATCCTGGTCTTCCTCAATCTCTCTGTCGCCTTCAATACTATCAATGATGGTTTTCTTGTGGCCTGGCTTAAGAGACTGGAAGGCACTGTGTTACAGTAGTTCTCCTTTCTTCCTAGCCAGTTCCAGTAGGTGTTTGGAAGAGGGGGGGTGAGATCAAGTGCAAGGCCTCTGCTTTGGGGGATGCCTCAGGGCTCTACTCTCTACTCCTATTTCACATGTACATAAAGCCTCTGGGTGAGGTCACGCATTGGCATGGGGTGTGATATCATCACTATGCTGATGATGCCCAGTTGAACATCTCCACCTGGACTGACCAAGCAATGCTGCCAAGGTCCTTTCCCAGTACCAGAGGCTATGTGAGTCTGGATGGGGGAGAACAGGCTCTGGCTTAACCCTGGCAAGACTGAGTGGCTGTGGGTTTTAAGGCCCCCACAGCTCTGGAGCTTTTCCACCTTTAAATCTGCCTGGGGTGCATTTCCCAGTCAGTCAGTGTGCAATTTCAGGGTCCTTCTGGATGAGCATGTCGCAGCCATGGCTAAAAGTGCCTATGCCTAGAAGGCCTTGCTCCTGATGACTCATGCCTAAGTAACCTCCTGTTTAGATTACTGTAACATGCTCTACATGAGGCTGCCCTTGAAGAGCATCTGGAAGCTGTAGCTGGTCCAGAATGCAGTGGCACAGGCAGTTTTGGCATGTCTTGTTATGCTCATATATTATCAATGCTCCGTGAGCTGCACTGGTTCTCAGTAGGCTTCTAGGTGCAATTCAAGGTGCTGGCTATCACCTATAAAGGGAAATAGGGCCAGGTTACTTATGGGACTGCCTCTCTCCCATTGTTTCTGCTTGCCCCACCAGATCTGTCAGAGCTGGTACACTCCAGGTCCCCTCTATCAAGCAATGTTGTATTGTTGGACCCCAGGATTGTGCCTTCTCAGTGACAGCACCTGCCTGGTGGAACAGTGTCCCCCCCAAAGATCTGAATGGCCTCAGGCCTGCTAACCACCCATAAGACTCTGAAGATCTGGCTGTTTCCCCAGATGCTTGGCCAGGAGGTTAGGCAAGCTCTGCTGTTGATATGGTTTTTACGAATCAGGCATATTGCTTACTTTGGGTATCATGGGTCATTGCTTCTAACTGTTGTTTTAATCTTTTGTATGTTTCCCAGAGTCCCTGTTGTGATATAACACACATAAACCATTTAAATAAACTCATTTAAATAAAATAAAATATGGTAAAATGACAAGCAATATGGAATTTAAAATATGAAAAGTCCAGCAAA
This sequence comes from Candoia aspera, assembly GCF_035149785.1. Classification (NCBI taxonomy): domain Eukaryota; kingdom Metazoa; phylum Chordata; class Lepidosauria; order Squamata; family Candoiidae; genus Candoia; species Candoia aspera. The sequence goes on along the minus strand of NC_086158.1, from coordinate 10,818,465 downwards.
TATTGACAGCAGCAGCACTCTATTCCAAGGAACTTTTCACCAATATATTTGCAGCATGGTAGCACAGTTCACAGGATCAAGCCTTTATCCAAAAGTCCCGTGCCACTGGCGGCATCATACAAGCTCAGTTCCCTGCTTCTGATACTGCAGCCACCTTCCCAGCCTCTGTACAATGCAGATTAACTCTACTTGGCCCTGCATTTTTGGGTGGATACTATATAATGTCCACCACTCTGTGCAGTTCTCTGAGGGCCACCCCAAAGTTTTCCTGCCTCTGACCCTAATCTTTAAGAAATCCGCAGCAATTAAAAAAAAGAAGATAAGGTTGCCCTCTGGTCAAACTTCAAACCTGATGACTGCATATGAGCAGCATTATGGAAACGATCTGCCAGTGCCTTCTTCTGAAATATTTTATGACTGGAATTGCCCTAGAAACTACTCTAGAATTTTCAGATGATCCCCTATCTATGTATTAAGCCTATTTCTCCTTAAAATATTATAAATATTAATTTTAACTAGTAACTGGATAAATGTTAAATGCTTAATATGCTCACTGAACAACTTTGGGCCAGTTGCTTTCTCAGCTCCACCTTTCCCACAGGGTTATTGTGAGGAAAAACAGGAGGTGGGAGTGCTATCTAAGTATTTCTTTTACTTTTTCATTTTAAAAAGAAATATATTTTCATATTTCCCATCTTTAAAGAGACCACAGAAACCAAAGGCTGAAAGTTATTCACATTAAGACAACATGCTGCCATGATCAAGTGCTTACCATAATGTTTAAACCAATTTTTGCTTCTACATAAAGAGATCTGGGTTACTTTTCCCCCAAACGTCCAGAGACATGGCAAGCTATTCTGACATCAGTCACGGAAAGTATGACTAAACAAAATATGTATTTATAAAATGCTTTTTAAAGTTAAAATGTCTGGCCACACACATACAGTTTTATCTATCTAGCAGTATGTTTTTAAAAACATTCTTCAGAGTTCAACAGAGACTGAGCCTCTTCTTTCCATCTTGGACTCTTGAATCAATGAAAGTCCCTGGATATCCCTGAGAGAGTTTAGGTTCAGGTAAGAGCATTAAGCATTCTCCCCATCTTACAGAACAAAGGATTCTACCTTCCAGCTGTTAACAAAACCAAGGACAATTCTAACATCTTCAATTCTTGAGGTATAACTTAATTCTGTTGTAGAAAACTTAGGTTCTGCAGACTCACATAGTCACATGAATTAAACATCTACCAAAAAAAAAAGCCTGATTTACATGTTGTCTGAAGTGCAACTGAACTCCTAGTCTTACACTTAACCAAAACCAGCCATTTTGTTTTAATTCAAGGGATACAGGCTGAAAGCACCTAACCAAAAACTACACACCCTCTTTACTATGAATGTTTACCCCTGGAAATGATGGCTGCCTAGATTAGAAGTGCCACAGCTTCATGTCAATATTTTTTCTCATTTGGAAAATGTCGGAGAAATCTTTTACTGTTTGACGAAGCCTTTGTTTCTCCAAAAATAAACACAGGAAACAGGCCTAGGTGTGTCCTTGATCTTTAAGGTTGAAGATATTGTGCACATTTTCAAAGGGCTCTGTGGCACCATGCCTCTACTGCAGCTAGACAACAAAACACAGGAAACTGTGGCCCAGAAGACAAGCTTCAACCCAGAGCCTGACCCCCAATTCAGCTCTGGCAACTTCAGTGGCTCTCAACTTTGACTGAGTATAAAACCAAACCTCACTTTGGAAATTTCATATAGCTCCTTCATCTGCAGTGAGAAAAGTCATTCACAGCTATAACCAAATGACAACAGGTTTCAGGGTACAAGTGAATAGGGTTTTTTCAAGTAGCCTTTAAGTTGCTGAGCTGGTCATACTCAAAGACTGTGAGAATTCAGTAGAACTCCCTATCTTGGTTGGGAAGTTGATAACAGCAGCGTCTACTGATAGGGCAGCAATCTATCTTCCAGCTAATTTTGGCTCTCTTGGAAACCCCAAGCACTGCTGTCACAGACATCACAGCTTTTCACAAGTTCCTCTCACATCCTGTCCCAAGGCACTGTGATTAGAAGTTATTCCTTGGCTAGAAACAATCACAATTACATCCCATTGCTGCTAACAACTTTTCATATATGGATTGCTCAGCAAAGATGTTCATTTCTTGCATATTCGAAACCAATTTCTTTCTGGCCCTCAAATCACTCAAACCCCTTTGGAAGGAGACACATTCACAGGACTCTTACTTTGGATAAATTCTGAATTTACCATAAATAGCCCAATTCAAGAAATCGTAGATAAAATGTAAGATTTAAACATTCAGATTTTAAATAAAAATAATGAATTTCTAGTTACATTTTATTTTACATCAAGATGAGACAGAAGTTAACAGATCTTTGTCTTGTAATGCAAAGACAAAGAAAATCAAAGAACAGAGCATTTGAGGTGATAGGTTTTTATCTGGACTCTTCCTCTCTGGTAATATCTATGGGCCAAGGAAGAGGGACACAAAGTGACATGAGCAGAACACATTCCTGCAGCCCTAAGGATCTGAAAAGTAAAGTTCTAGTCCTGAAGTATTCCATCTATCGACTAAAACCTTATCCCAGCAATAGTCATAAACAAGACCCCATGTGGGACTGTCTACTTCCAGTATTTGTAAAACAAGCAGATGTGCAAAATGCAAGTGGTACAACAAAGTAGTGCAAGGCTTTGCAGTTCAAGAAGCATCATTTTGTTAACTGCCCCTACACAATGAAGGCAGCATGTCAGAATATACAGGATCTTTATGGAAGTAAATCATTCTATCCAATTCTTGTTTTTTTCCTTTATCCATCATTCTTCTCTGGTAAGAGCATTTGGGTTGGTTTTTCAAATTACTGCTGGAATTCTGAAGTCTGAAATAAATACTACACTATTTTGGGTAAAATATTTAACAAAACAGGCTGATTTATTTTACTGTTCTACTTTTATCACTTCATAGCTTCAGTAATGCTAAACAAGTAATAAGTACAGCAAGCTGAAGTTAAAAGTTTGTATTTGCTCAGTGCCTCAATGGCCCTTATCTGCACAATCCTGAATCTGATGATGGAAGACAGCTAGAAAAAGATGTCCTAAAATAAAACAAAATACTGAGGTCATCACAGATTTAGGCTCCACTTAAAAAATCCCTTATTTCCTCTTCTGGAACTTAATGGCAGCAATACACTTCACAGTCATACAGCTGAAGATAACCTAAATGCAACATTGCCTGTCCACTGGGATGCTATAAAATGAATAGACATCCAATGTTGACTTCATAAGTTGTGCTGGACCATAATGTGGCTGATCTGACTTGATGTGCTATGCAAACACTCGTATTGTGGTATATCATGTAGTGAAGAAGTAATTCTATTAGCTACTAGTAATTCTACTAGTAAAAAGTAATTTACTAGCTTTCCAGTGGCAGAAATTTAGTCAACACAACCAGTGTCACATCTGAAAGTAACAATATACTGCTGGAGTATAAGCATTATACATATAAGCACATAAGATGCATTTCCGCAACCTACAAGAAAAACATGGAGCTGAGCCATTTAGTACACAGCTATAATAGCTCTGAAGCACAGAGATACAGAACTTTTTATATGCAATCATAAACAAAAAAAGAAACTGACCTAAATTTGGTAGGCAAATTTTTGTTATGCCAACTCAAAAAATAAATTTCAGGCCACTGATCTTTTGTTACATTGGAAAAAATCTAAAATAAAAGTCTATTGGTAGGAATCAACTTGGAATCTATACCAGAGGACCTCTACCACTTATAAAGACCTCACAACTTAATTTCAGTAAGATACACGCTACTGAACAAGCAACATATACCAGAAACTTTACTGTCCAGCCAATCAACCACAAAGCTATCTATGTGTTCAATAAGACTTTGCAATGCTTTGGATTCAAAGGGAAAACAATGTTTTGGAGTATGTGTGTGGGCTCACATAGGACCTGTTGGCAACTCCTTAAAGTGGCTGTTTTTCTTCCAGGGAAAAGGTGTGCTTAGCTCATGGGAAAAGACACTACGGCTTTAAGGAGTTGCCAATAGGTGCTATGTGGACACCCACAACTATTTGAAGCATCTTTTTCCCTTTCAATCCAATCCACTGCACAGTTATAGCGCATCAGAAAGTTTCAAGGGCTTGGATGTAAAAGCATAAGTATTAATAGTTTTCTGGAACTGTACCTCCATATAGTAGGCCATGAGAATCTAAATACAGTACATTTGTTTTAAACTATAACAGCAATTCTAAAATATTTTAAAATTTCATGCAAAACTCTGCTAAAGAGTTTCAGATAAATATTTCATAATATAGTTCATAACATTTCCCATGAGAGCTGTCCTTTGTTGCTGATTACAGCGACAACTCAAAAATTCAAGATAAAGTCTATCATCTTTACAAATGATCAGAGAAGAAAAAAAATGTAATCACTCTAGCACTTAAAACAAGAAAGCAAAATACTTTACGGCAAGTTATCATATTATGTACTAGAGCTCAAAAGGCACAATCAGTAAGTTCTGAGAAAAAACACTGAATTCACATTAAAAAGAGAACTTTTTAAATAACTGCCACTCATCAGTTTGAAGACTGTATTTTTTTTATCGGAGAGGAAGGGAAGATTTTGCAACACAGGCACTATTTGGATTAAGCATTAAACTGGTGCATGTGACTGCAATAAACACGTAGCTCTTCAGAATAAATGTTTATTACAGACACATGTACTAGTTTTGGAGAATAACATTTAAGACTTTTAATGCTAAAAAGCATATTTAGGGGACAACCTTATAGCTGTGCAACAACCCCTGAAAGAGAGACAGCTGGCCTAGAAACCAGGATACTGTGAGTTCTAGACATGAAAGCCAGCTGGGTGAGTTACTCTCTCTCAGCCCAACCCACCTCACAAGGTGGTTGTTGTGGAAAAAACAGGAGGCAGGGGTATTAGGTACAATTGCTGCCTTACGTTATATATAAAAAGGTGGAATAAAATAATAACAGCAGCAATAGTAACAACAGCAGCAGCAATATTTATGCCCTCACACATTTTGAAGCTCTTCTTTGGAAGTGAATCCAAAGTACTTCACAGAACTTTCAAATCTCTCTATCTAAGCTACCTTTAAACTGTTTTCTGTAGCCTGGTGTGGTCGTTAGAAATGAGACTGCAGGATATGGCGAAGGGCAAAAACTCCCATGCCCTTCAGTGTGGCCTGGCCTTGAATGAGCTTACTGCCCAGGCAGATACTGAGCCATTCCCCCACGCTGAAATGGAAGGCAAACAGGAACAGGAGTACTGTATTGCAAAGGGAAGGGGCTGACTAAACAACGTCACCTGAACCTAGCAAACCTAATGTGTCGGTTGGGGGAAGAACAAGAATAAATGTCATAAACTGCTACTGCTTAATATGAGTTTCTAGGAGATATTCTTTTGAAGGACTGAAGAGTCTGGTTTTGTTTTAAAGCTGTGTCCCCAAAGCTTAGGGGACTGCAGTGAATAAATTTAATCAAGCTGCCTACACCTTGGATGTTTCAAGTGCTTGCCTTCTGGCCCCTGCAAATGTTAGTTAGTTCCCCACCTCCACACAGGGAGAAAATATCTTGAATAAATCCATCTGATCTGACACAAATTTCTTAATGGAAAGTTCCTTAAGTGGCTGTTTTGCAAAGTATGACCCATGAAGAAAAAGTCCTACTGCCAAATTCTTAATTTAGGGATAAGAGAAAAGGACTCCATGATCCTGGTACTTACTCCTTTGACTTCCCATGTTAATCCTTCTGGAGGCTGCACCCTCTCCAGCCAGTTTTTAGTAGTGGAAGTCCCCTCTGCCAAGCAAATCAACACACTTTGCTCATGCTACTGCTCTCACACCACTATGCTACCATGAATGGAGCACCTGAACTGTGGAATGGACCCCAGCTCACCTGTTCCCTTGACTCTGCCCTCAGAACTGCTTCATATCATTCCCTCTTCAATGACTTTTATGTATTCGTTTGGAACCACCATATTCAAAAGACTCTCAGTGATTAACAACATGCTGTAAAATAATCAACAATACAATCAAACATCCATGGTACAAAGTTAAGATTAAACTAAATAGTAACAGGAAATGGCTGCTCCAAGCATACAACAGCTCTCCTTTGCCTGAAGTTCTCCACTGTTGCATCGACTTCAACCATTTCCCCAAATAATGGATAAGACTTCACCCCACCAAAACGTCTCTCTGTCCCAGGTAACTAAGTTAACCGAAAATACAAATTTAATTTAAAATTTAGGAGGGAATGTAAATGTAGCATGGATTTGGAAAGAAATCAAATTTAAAATTAATTTTAAAGATGAATAGACACAGCCTTTTTATGAATAGTCATGCCACCTTGCCAGTTTTTTGAGATACTTCAACAGATAACTTCGCCAGAATCCTAAATGTTCCTGTGATGCTAAAATAGTTGCCTTTAATCTAAAAATTAGACAAAATAACCAAATACAAAAGTTAAAAGCAAATACAAAAGCTAAAAACTTGTATAGATTAAAAGTAGCAAAAATAAAAATAAAATAAAATTTTAAAAATTGCCAACTCTTAGTCAATATTACTTCAGCAAAGGATCGTTACCTTGTCGTGGTGCTGGAGCTTGAGCACCTCAACGATGCCATGAGCTAAACCGTGAAGGGCCACCCAAGACGGGAAGGACATGACAGAGAGGTCAGACTAAATGCGATCCCTGGGGAAGGTAATGGCAACCCACCCCAGTATTCTTGCCGTGAAAACTCAATGGATCAGTACAACCAGAGATATGTCGGTATACCATCGGAAGATGAGACCCCCAGGTCGGAAGATGGTCAAAATGCTACTGGGGAGGAACAGAGGAGGAGTTCAACTAGCCCCAGACGTGATGACGCAGCTAGCTCAAAGCCGAAAGGACGGCTAGCGGCCGACGGTGCTGGTGGTGAACGGCGAATCCGATGTTCTAAGGATCAACACACCATTGGAAGCTGGAATGTAAGATCTATGAGCTAGGGCAAATTGGATGTGGTTATTGGTGAGATGTCAAGATTAAAGATAGACATTCTGGGCGTCAGTGAACTGAAATGGACTGGAATGGGCCACTTCACATCAAATGACCACCAGATCTACTACTGTGGACAAGAGGACCACAGAAGAAATGGAGTAGCCTTCATAAGTAATAGTCAAGTGGCTAAAGCAGTGCTTGGATACAATCCAAAAAATGATAGAATGATCTTAATTCGAATTCAGGGCAAGCCATCTAACATCACAGTGATCCAAATATACACCCCAACCACAGATGCTGAAGAAGCTGAAGTAGAACAGTTTTATGAGGATCTGCAGCACCTACTGGACAACACGCCTAAAAAGATGTTATTTTCATCACAGCGGGTTAAACCGCTGAGCTGTCGATCGGAAGGTCAGCGGTTCGAAACCGCGCGGCGGGGTGAGCTCCCGTTGCTCGTCCCAGCTCCTGCTCACCTAGCAGTTCGAAAACATGCAAATGTGAGTAGATCAATAGGTACCGCTTCGGCGGGAAGGTAACGGCGTTCCGAGTCGTCATGCTGGCCACATGACCCGGAAGTGTCTATGACAACGCCGGCTCCAAGGCTTAGAAACGGAGATGAGCACCGCCCCCTAGAGTCGGATTCGACTGGACTTTACGTCAAGGGAAACCTTTACCTTTACCTCATCACAGGAGACTGGAATGCTAAAGTGGGCAGTCAAATGACACCTGGAATTACAGGTAAGTATGGCCTGGGAGAACAAAACGAAGCAGGACATAGGCTGATAGAATTTTGCCAAGACAATTCACTCTGCATAACACTCTCTTCCAACAACCTAAGAGACGGCTTTATACATGGACTTCCCCAGATGGACAACACCGAAATCAGATTGATTACATCCTTTGCAGCCAAAGGTGGCGGACATCTGTACAGTCAGTAAAAACAAGGCCTGGAGCTGACTGTAGTTCAGATCACGAACTTCTTCTTGCACAATTTAGGATCAGACTAAAGAGATTAGGGAAGACCCACAGATCAGCTAGATATGAGCTCACTAATATTCCTAAGGAATATGCAGTGGAGGTGAAGAATAAATTTAAGGGACTGGACTTAGTAGATAGGGTCCCAGAAGAACTATGGACAGAAGTCCGCAACATTGTTCAAGAGGCGCCAACAAAATACATCCCAAAGAAAGAGAAAACCAAGAAGGCAAAATGGCTGTCTGCTGAGACACTAGAAGTAGCCCAAGAAAGAAGGAAAGCAAAAGGCAACAGTGATAGGGGGAGATATGCCCAATTAAATGCAAAATTCCAGAGGTTAGCCAGAAGAGATAAGGAATTATTTTTAAACAAGCAATGCGCGGAAGTGGAAGAAGACAATAAAATAGGAAGGACAAGAGACCTCTTCCAGAAAATTAGAGACACTGGAGGTAAATTCCAGGCCAAAATGGGTTATGATCAAAAACAAAGATGGCAAGGACCTAACAGAAGAAGAAGAGATCAAGAAAAGGTGGCAAGAATATACGGAAGACCTGTATAGGAAGGATAACAATATCGGGGATAGCTTTGACGGTGTGGTCAGTGAGCTAGAGCCAGACATCCTGAAGAGTGAGGTTGAATGGGCCTTAAGAAGCATTGCTAATAACAAGGCAGCAGGAGACGACGGCATCCCAGCTGAACTGTTCAAAATCTTGCAAGATGATGCTGTCAAGGTAATGCATGCTACATGCCAGCAAATTTGGAAAACACAAGAATGGCCATCAGATTGGAAAAAATCAACTTATATCCCCATACCAAAAAAGGGAAACACTAAAGAATGTTCAAACTATTGAACAGTGGCACTCATCTCACATGCCAGTAAGGTAATGCTCAAGATCCTGCAAGGTAGACTTCAGCAATTCATGGAGCAAGAATTGCCAGATGTACAAGCTGGGTTTAGAAAAGGCAGAGGAACTAGGGACCAAATTGCCAATATCCGACGGATAATGGAAAAAGCCAGGGAGTTTCAGAAAAACATCTATTTCTGTTTTATTGACTATTCTAAAGCCTTTGACTGTGTGGACCATAACATATTGTGGCAAGTTCTTAGTGGTATGGGGATACCAAGTCATCTTGTCTGCCTCCTGAAGAATCTGTATAACGACCAAGTAGCAACAGTAAGAACAGACCACGGAACAACGGACTGGTTTAAGATTGGGAAAGAAGTACGGCAGGGCTGTATACTCTCACCCTACCTATTCAACTTGTACACAGAACACATCATGCGACATGCTGGGCTTGAGGAATCCAAGGCTGGAGTTAAAATCGCTGGAAGAAACATTAACAATCTCAGATATGCAGATGATACCACTTTGATGGCTGAAAGCGAAGAGGAACTGAGGAGCCTTATGATGAAGGTGAAAGAAGAAAGTGCAAAAGCTGGCTTGCAGCTAAACCTCAAAAAAACCAAGATTATGGCAACCAGCTTGATTGATAACTGGCAAGTAGAGGGAGAAAATGTAGAAGCAGTGAAAGACTTTGTATTTCTAGGTGCGAAGATTACTGCAGATGCTGACTGCAGTCAGGAAATCAGAAGACGCTTAATCCTTGGGAGAAGAGCAATGACAAATCTCGATAAAATAGTTAAGAGCAGAGACATCACACTGACAACAAAGGTCCACATAGTTAAAGCAATGGTGTTCCCCGTAGTAACATATGGCTGCGAGAGCTGGACCATAAGGAAGGCTGAGAGAAGGAAGATCGATGCTTTTGAACTGTGGTGTTGGAGGAAAATTCTGAGAGTGCCTTGGACTGCAAGAAGATCAAACCAGTCCATCTTCCAGGAAATAAAGCCAGACTGCTCACTTGAGGGAATGGTATTAAAGGGAAAACTGAAATACTTTGGCCACATAATGAGAAGACAGGACAGCCTGGAGAAGATGCTGATGCTAGGGAGAGTGGAAGGCAAAAGGAAGAGGGGCCGACCAAGGGCAAGGTGGATGGATGATATTCTAGAGGTGACGGACTCATCCCTGGGGGAGCTGGGGGTGTTGACGACCGACAGGAAGCTCTGGTGTGGGCTGGTCCATGAAGTCACGAAGAGTCGGAAGCGACTAAACGAATAAACAACAACCAAGTCAATATTAACTAAATTCTTCTAGTTAGATGACATTCATTGTTAGAATAGATAGCATAATTTTGTTGCAACAGATATAATGCTACATAAACGATATATTATGCAGAAATTGGAAAGGAAGTGTTCCACTCTGCACCAACACTGAACCAATGATTTTTATCTGATTAAAAAAAATTATAATTTGTTTTGCCAAAGTCTATAGTCTTTCAGATTAAGTTTCAGCAAACAAAAGCAAGATATTAACATTTAAAAGTGCAATGCCCACAATTTACCCAGTTAGGAATTCAAAGGGACAAGAGGATGCTGTTTATGTTTCAAAGTCAGTCAGTCACATCTAAATGAATCATAGTTAAAACACAACAAGGAGAAATTCTATTGATATAAACAGCAACATGACTCAACCATTCTCACAAACTAGCTGGAGATAGTAAGGAATCTAGCCACAAGTCTGAACCAAACAGATTTTGCCATAGTCAGATATTCTATCTATGGGTGGAGGACAAAACCTAAGTCTTGTATTCTTCATACTGTTGACTCATTACCACATTATTGGATGAGGAAACAGACTGAATGGAAGCACATCAGGGTTCATTCTCTTTAAATAAATAACTAAGTCAACATTACAAAGTAAATCACTTGTACTGGGCTAGGATACAAAAAAGAAGTTATACAGGTAAATTAGAAAAACCGTGTGTGCATTGTTTAAAATTTTGAAATTTTTTACAGCTACTTTTTAAATGCTTGTTTTATGGATAATCTTTTTAAAAATTTACTGCAAACAAAAGAATGTCTATAGATATTTTATGTACTTACTACAGTATGTTGCAAAATACTAGGCATGTTTCTAGCATTGGGAGCTGAAGAATTTCAACAGCATTTACTGTTAAAATATTTTTTTTAAACTACATGCTGCAGCCGTTAGAAGCAGCTTTAAAAAAAAAAACTCATGAATTCCAGCTTTATCTCAGCAATTCCTAAAACTGCCTGTATTATCCATGTATTGTAGTTGGAGGCTAACACTGAGAATGCAGCTTGCCTAAGACCACTTACTGATATCATAGCCAAGGTGACTCTTGAATCAGGTATTTCCTGATTCACAGCTTAATCTTTTGATTACCACAGTAATGTTTCTATCCTTTGAACTCTGGGGTGCATATCAGGAACATTACCCATAACTTAAAATTCATACTGAGACAATACATTCATTAAGTCAACTAAATGTTTTCAAACCACTTGTCAGCTTTCAGTTTAAGAACTTTTCATCAGCCAAAATTACTAAAAATACCCCCAACAAGGGAAGGATCCCTGTTAATTTTGAGGCAATTCTGTACCAGGTTACTGTCTATACACAATGCAAAGCAGGTCCTGTTCAGGTACAGAGATGGTGTTAAATTGCATCAAGATTCCTTCAGAGGTTTGCTAGGAATTAGAAACAAGTACAGTACATCATTGTTAGTCCCCATATCAAAAATACAGTTCAGCTGAGGTTCAGCTGCTAAAACTGTTTTAGTCCTTTGTGAGATACAAAATCCCTTGGGAGGCTGAAAATGAAATATCAATTAGGTAGTCTTCAACAAAACAGAGCTGGACACGAGACATTTCCTACTGAAACTGATCTGCAAGATTTCCGGAATTGTAAAGTAGAATAAAGCTGCATCAAAAGTTACCTACTCACTTCAAAGCACCATTGGTCATATATTAAAAAAAAAAAAAAAAGGCAATCTGTTTTCTACAAATTTCAGCAAGTCCTTTGTGTGGTTTTCCTCAGATTCTACAATGCTATCTTCAATAGAAGTTGTAGGACTGGTATAAAAATAGTACACACACATAAGATTTTTTGAATGATATTACATGTGGAATAAGTTAAAAAAAAAAGTTAAGGTCATGCTTAACTCTCCAAACAAAATTAATGGGGCATAAATGCTTCACTTTGAACCCACTGCTATTGCAGGGTATTTAAAACACTTCACATGCAGTATTACACTACAACTCAGTATGAACGTCCATATTACACTTAAAAAGCTAAGGATAAAAAAACGAGCATCCTGCCCAAAAATAAACTCATGGCAAAGATAAACTGTGAAACACGCATTTACTATTTCATAGGTTAGTCTCTTGGCCACAACTGAAAATCATAATCCTATTACAATAAATTGGGCATTACCTAATACTTAAAGTATATCTTGGCATCACTATAAAAATGAGCCATGTCGGATTTAAGGCATTCACACTGTTTCAGCTGCATTAAAATGAATCAGCATCACCTAATCTTTTTCCAGCTTTGTTATTATGCTGTATCAATTTAAGAAGCCAATACTTTCTTTCCTCATATCGTATTGGAAACCTATTCCAATATTTGAATATTAATTTCTCTTTTCTTCAAATCATTTCAACTCCATATTCACTGATAAATGGAACCCTGCTGTATCATAACAAGATTGGCAGTTAGCCACAGCAAAACAGCTATACATAAATCTTTCAGGTGAATTATGATTGCAATAGACATTAAAGACTTTTCATGCACAATATCTAATAGGCACTTTTATGAACAGATAATCTGTTTTGTAATATCCTGTCTGTAACTAAAGGGCACTATGGGTGTTCGCCTGGACACAGCAGGCCTGGTAAGATGCTTTGTATAGTAACACCAGGAAGCTAAGAAGTCACCTGGGTGAGAATGACCCTGCATATAACACAAACATTTTCCCAAATCAAACAAATCTAAACATGTTTTTAAGCAGTGTTTCTATGAACTTCCACCATTTATGTTATTATTTGGATTTGTTCATTCACTACCCTACAAGTGTATGAAAAAGGCAGTTTTAAATGGGAACTCTTCCACATACGGTTATGTGAAAAAGCAAGTACACCACATGTAAAGTTTTCTTTTTTAATATATGTGGGCATATCAATATATTATCTTCATTCAAACAGTATGTAAAGGTGATGTAACTGAACAAAAAACTATGAAAACTTAATTTTGCAATCATTTATTCAGTGAAAAATTAACAGATATGCCATTTCCTTCTGTGGAAAAAGTAAGTACACTCTAATAGCTGGTATTGTCCCCTTTGGCAGAAATAACCTCAAGAAGGCATTTCTTATAACTGTCTACCAGTCTCTAACATTGACTGGGAGGAATTTTTTCCCACTCCCCCATGCAGATTTTTTCCCTTCTACTATGCAATATTTAAGGGGTTTCTTGCATGCACAGCCCATTCCAAATCATCCCACAGCATCTCGATGGGATTTAGATCTGGGTTTTGATTTGGCCATTCTACTAACTAAACTCATAAAATTATCTCCCTCCCCTGCTGAACCTCAGATGGGGGGACCCTCAATATCCCAATTCAGGACACACATACTAGATGGATCAGTCTTACTTGAAGCAGGAAGTTCTGTTAAGTATCCAGGTGCCAAGCTATTAAGGGTTTCACCAGTAATGGTCAGCATTTTGGACTGTAATTACAAGCCTACTGGCAACCAATGCAGAGCCTACAACACCAGCATTATAAGATTATGGCAGGTTTCACTTGCCAATAAATGGGCTGCTATATTTTGTACTAATGGTAGCTTCTGAGCAGTCTTCAAAAGCAGCCTCATGTACTGCAAAGTGCATTTCGACAGTGGTAAGTCCACAGGTAACTGTTGCCACTGGTGCACCAGCCACTGGACAACCCCTCACCCCCAGTCCAGTGTATACTTGCCTATCCAGAAATAATTGCGAGTCTAGGAAAACCTGGTCCTCCAAGGGGAAATGCTATCCTGCCCAAAGTTGCCCACAAAGCCAGCAAGAAGCCAAATGCATTTCTGCACAAAAAGCACCTCCACATCTTGCAGGGATTCTACGTCAGCTTGTTCCTTCCCATCCAGTCTCCCAAGTCGGCAGATATTGAGACAAGGACACCACAATATCTCCAGCAAAGACCAGGTGGAGATGAGCATATCCATCACACCACACCCTGAACTGAATGACTTCCCCCGATCGCTTAATGTAAATATTAAAGTTCAGGAGTGACAGAGACTAAATCCTGTGATATTCTATATGGAGCAATCACTAGGTTGACCTCTGCCTCCACTGCCTGGTACTGCCCACTTAGGAAGGAGTGGAACCACTATACAATTATGCCTCCCTACTCCCTACCTGCAGCCAGTTCAGAAGGATACCGTGGTTGATGTTACTGAAGGCCACCAAGAGGCTGGAGACTGGTTTATAGTTGCTTAAATGTCTGGAACTAGGGAAAGGCCTCTTATGGGCTTTTTGTATATTTTGGCAATTTCAATACATAGGAGATTTTTTTTTAAAAAGCTGTGATAATGTGTTTGGCTATATATATGAAGAATGAAGTATTCTAATTCCAAGAATTATCTGAATAACACAGGGGCAGCCATTGGTGAGTTGGCCGGTTCAATGAATCCCCTGGCCAGGTTCTTATCTATGAACTCTCTCAACACCTTCTTCTCCATTCCTGACATGGCATACATTTCAGCTTTGGCAATTTGGCTTTGGGGTCAATTTCAATGACAGAGTCTGTTTTTCTGTGTGGAGACAACTGATCTGATTCCCTCTCATCGAAAACGTCAGAAAAATCCCAATACTGACTGGGGATCACAGATTCAGCTTCGGAGCCTAGCGTCTGGCATTGCCTAATCAAAATTCCAGCAAACTGGCTTGGGGGGTGCTTAACCTCCGGCTCTGCAGTAGCATAAGCCCCATCGGTGAATTTTAGGACACCAGTCTCCCATTGCACTTGTGGTTTTCTGCTTTTTAACCACAGAAGCCCCAGAATAATCAAGTAATTGGCAATAGGGGCCACTATGAATTGCAAGGTCTCTTTATGGCCCCCTATGCTCATGGCAACAGTCTCGGTATGGAACTCTACGGGTCCCTCATAAGCCATGGCTCCATCCATCTGGGCAAAAACTATAGGCTGTTTGAGCTTCTTCACTTTAAGATTCAGGGTATTAATGAGAGCTGGGTGGCTTAAGCATTTGGTGTGCCCAGAATCTAACATGGCAGTTAAATTAGCTTTGTGCCTGGTTCTTAGGCTTTTTTAGCTCAACTTGAATAAGTAAAGTGGAACAGTCATCGCTCACCAGGGGGTCTTCATCTTCCTCTTCCTCAGAGGAGGGAGTTTTGCACCCGGGATTCTCCACCTGTTCGTTGGCGTGCTTCAGAACAGGTGTGCCTCGTTTCCTGTGGGCTGTGGGAATTTCTCCTTGGAGTCTCTCTTGAAGTCCTCAGGGATTTTGACCACTGCATCCTTGTGGGCCACTGTAGCCGCCATGGAGCCCTTTAGCTTCACTGGAGGGGACTTGGCTGGTTTCCCGCCAGATTTCTCCACTGCCCCAACTCCTCCGTGCAGGCACTCTGAAGCTCGATGGGTGTCTTTCCCACACTTAACAGCAGCTCCCCTTCTTCCAGCCTTTGTCCCTAGCTTCTTCCCTGGGTCTGAATGGTTTCCTCGGGACCAAGGACATCTGGCCAGGGGCCACGGTATTCCTGCCGGCAGCTTGGGCTCGCAGCTGCTTGCAGAACTGATACTGAGTATTTTCCACCTCTCCTGCCAAACAGATCCACTCTCTCAATGTGGGTGGATCGCCTCGGCAGAGGGCCCATCATAGGATTTCGGGTTGTAGCCCCGCTTTAAAATAATCCACTTTAGTGGCTTCAGACCAGTCTAGCATTTTACCTGCCAGAGCCTTAAACTTCATAGCATACTCTGCTACACTTTTCTCCCTTTGCCTCAGCTGCTGCAATGCCATCTTTGCTCTGACCTTATCTAATGGGTCCTCGAATCTCTCTCTCAGGATCTGCATAAATTCCTTCAGACTACGTAGTTCGGGGGCCATGGCATCATGGAGCTGCACAAACCAATCCGCCGCAGTGCCCCTCACCTTAGCCCCCACTTGGCTCAGCTTAGCATACTCAGTCGGGAAGCGGCCCCACACTCTTGCATACAGATGGACACATTCATCATGAAGAATGACAACCGCTGGGGATCTCCGTTAAACGTAACTTGGAGATTTCTGAGCATGCTCCTTGCAGGGGCTGGAGCTGCGGGTTCGGCTCCCGGATCGTCCCAGGTCCAAGTGGATGGCCCTCCACTTCTGCGGGCCCTAGGGGGCGAGGGAGGTAGTCTGGGTGGTGTCACGGTTCTTTGAGCCCCGCTCTGATCAGGCGAGGTTTTCCTGGAGTGTGTGGCCGACCCTTCATCTTGTTGGAACACCAAGTAGTCGATCGCCTTCGACATGTGCTGCATCAACTCTTCCATAGCAGACATTCTTGCTTCCAAACCCCGGACCTTTTGGGGGTAGCACCCTTCTCACTCCCAGACCACTGAGAGCCGGGACTCAGGATCCTCACCTGGGCCTCGATGGGCTGGGGAATCCCCGCTTTGCCCATTCCGACAGCCGTCGCAGCCAGTCCCGACTCTGGGCATGGCCCCTTTGTCTCTGGCATCTGGGGTTCTTGGACCAGATCCAGGGTAATGAGCACACTCTTGAGCTCAGCGGTACAGTCTATCGCCAGCTCCACGCTCCCTTCGACCACGTCGCTCCCATCATCTTCTATCAGCCCCTCCGTCTCCTCCACTGCTTTCGCATAAAGGATGGTCTTGTCAGCGTCCTCTGAGGGTGAGGACTCCTTGGACCTCTGTCTCAGTTTCTTGGACATTTTCCTCAACTCTCAACTGGGTGGTGAACCATCAGGTAGAGTCTCTAGATGAAGGATTCGCAACTTTATGTAACAACCGGAACACTCGAGCATTCACTCAATGACAGTCTAGAGGCTTTTGCTCATTTAACTGTTTAATGAAGCAAAGTGTCTAATACTATGTAAAAGTTGCAAACAGCATTTCCCGCACGCTCTGCAGTTTAAAATCACACGAACTTCTAACCCTCCCCTGCACTTACTACCCTCCAAGGCATGCACCTCCCCGTACCAGCAGATGGCTTGACCAGTATGCTGGCCGTTACTCTTGGGCAGAGGTATCTAACCCAAACAAAATAATTCACACTCCAGTCAAAGTCCCCCTCCCCTCTGGCAACTCGCAGTATGCTGACACGGGTTTTATGTTGATGGATGCGAGTCTGATAAACATGTTCTGGGAACATTTGATTGGGGAGTCTGACAATAGGTGCCTGTGACAACTATGTAGCCTTGTTCTAACACTCACGCTGTAATAAATGTAATAATGCTGGGAAAACAGGCAAGAGGAGGGAGAGGGAGAAAAAGAAAAAAAATGCCTCTGAAACTGAAGTGCTTCTCCGAAAGAAAATGTCTGGACTCCATGCAGCCCTCCCCCCAAAACTAACAGATCATTAACTGTACAGCTGTAGTGCAATTAGCTGTCTAGAAAGGCTAATAAAAGCCTATTAAATAAGACTACTGTCCAAAACTGAAATCAAATATTAGGGCAAACAATACCTTTTAGAAAAGCTTAAAAGCACACCAATTCCAAAGGGGGAGGAGGCTGTTGTTCTATCCTCATAAACAATAAGACCATCCACCCCCACCGTTTGTAAGCACTACTAGCTTCCATATTGTCAGAGGCAATAAAAGAGAAATGGGTCTCCATGTGCACATAGCATCCCTTCCCCCAGCCCTAAATAGGGCATCGTGCACCAAGTGTTCCAAACCTCTGAACTCAAAATTAGTCTGACACAATGTAATACCATCATCCTATTAGTTATGTATGCAAGTATTAGCTTTAAGTCATATTACTTACTTCCACCATTTACCTTAAAAAAACACCCTATTTTAATCTGATTTGCTTGTTCTTTTCCCTATTTCTAGTTTCAAACTGTTTCTCGTTCCCAGTTCCTGCACTCCCTGAGTTGACAATTATAACCACAGCTCCACCCAATCCTAGATTTGGAGCTACCATGAATATTGCAGTCAGCTTGATAGGATTGCTGAGTTTTATGCTCCTGATTTCATAATGCCATTCTCTATTTCTAGTATAGTATCTTCCCAGAACTCATCAAAACATCTTTGATTGCAAAGTATTTTTTTTTTCCACGGGGGCTCTGGTCTTTCAAAGGAGGCCATTCCTAAACATTAGCTGGAAAAAATTAGTCAGACACTTCTAAAAGTTTTCTGAAATATTCAAGTATGCTATCTTTCTAGAGGAACAACACTGCATAATCAAGATGGAAATGCTCATTCTGTTCTGCTGGATTTTAGGCATTTAGAGTTTTTTTTTTTTAAAGGCCACTGTGACTACCTAAATATCTATGACATATCCATTTCTTATTTACTATAGTGTTATTTCTGTTACTCGGTTGTTATCCCTTTTCTTTTGGATTACTGCTTTAATTTGTACTACTACAGATTCTAAATGCTTTGTTATCCATCTTTAAGACCTGTTAGACATGCAGCTGTAATATAATCTTTTTAATAAATAAAATACTGAGGATGGGAAGCCCTTGGGAGCAAGGAAACCAAACTGAATAGTGTTAGTAAATATTTGTACCAATTTATCAGGATAAATGTTCTGCCTAACTTCAGAAAGCCCTTATGTGCAGAATGGCCTGCTGTGACTCAGCATGGATGCAACACACATAACAGGCAAGAATGTCATTCTCCACATGAATGATGAATGCAATATTTTCAGCATCAATTTGACCCAAAATTTCATGGTGCAAATATGTGTTTGTACATTTAACCATTCTTAAAAACAAACATTTTGTGACAAGCCATGACAACACTACTACTGAATTTAAAACATGTTGGAACTAGGAAAAACTGTCAAATTACTGGAACCATGAGATAGTTTGTTCATTTTTTCCCCCCATGAATTTTTATTGGAAAATAGTACTTATAGCTTTAAATCCTGCAAAGCAAAACACAGACCAAAACTTTAAAAAAGGAAAAAGAGCCATATAATCTTAATAAACATTTTATCTATTATACACACACCCATATATATATTCACATTTTTATTTTGATTGTATCATCACTGTTATACCATTTTATTGTTTGCTATAAAATTATTTTCAAAAATATGAAGATTAAGCATCCTAAAAATATCTGTAAGTCAATGCTTAAGATGTAATTCCAATTCTAGATTAATACACCATTTTGTAAGAGAGATTTTTTAAAAATAGGACAGATTTCTGTGAATTTTTTTTTAAATCTTAACATTCCAAATATTTTCCATCTAAGAGGATGGGAAATCTGTGTTACATAATTCAACAGGTACAGGTACTTATAATGAAATACAACATCTTGGTTAAACTCCACAGATATAAGCCAACCCACGCCTCAAGGCTGGCCACAAGCCTCAAAGAAATGCTTTGATTTTTCAGAACAGTAAAGACAATTTCACACATACCACGACCATTGTTGTACTGCAGTAATTTCTACAAATGGGGTAAATTCAGCCAACATACACTGCACATACAGTTGTTGATTTTAAGTGTGTGGCAACCATCTAACATTTCAAAGCCAGTATTTCTATGGACAGGTGACTACTCTGCCTTTTTTGAAACTAGTCAGCCTCTGCTCTAACAGTAACCTCTCTCTTATACACCCCGTTGTGACCAAGCATTCACCTGTGAAAGTCTCAAGATGGCACAGCAGGCTGGATTGCTCATACCCAGTCATGTCAAGCTTATTCAATAGGTTCCAATACTCATTCACCACACTCCAAACAATTACCGTGATCACACATTTTACAATTCTCCCTTTAACTGTATACTTGATAGAGACCACCTTATGTCATCCTGGGAAAAGGGATGAATAATGCTTTAATGACATAGGAAACGATGACAGAAAAAGGGAACAAACCAATGCAAACAGACAAGGGAACCAGTGTTACACTGATGACAGTTTAATTCCCAAGGCTTCTCTCTGGAGGGTATTCCCAGGACCTAAAGACATCCAGCTCACAGTCTCCTCTAAAGCTTTTTACAAGCTTGCACACCACAACCCCGCACCAGCCTCTTCTTGGGACTGACAGAGATACAGTGTGTTCTCCGCAGGCGAGGCAGCCGTTTATTTCTATCCCCCTCCAGCCTTCCCACACCAATAGGTCTGGCTTGCAGGGCCCTTTCCCTCCACCATGTCCCAGGCACACAACATCCCCAAGGGATAGGCCCGGTGAGGAAAGGCTCCTCCTCGAGCTTCAAGACTTGCAGGGGAAGATCTCCATCCGGATCCTGGGACAGCTCAACGTCGGTCCCTGAACCAGGGCTGATCCGCGTTGGGGTCGCTCCTCATTCTCACGTGCGCCCCCTCTCCTCCCTTCCCAGGACCCCTAAAAGCGGCTTTTCTCGCCTCATAATCCCTGCCCCTGCCCCCAGGCCTCTTACGAACTGAAATCGCCCATCATCCCCACCCAGCACAGGGAGGGGTGCGCGCTGGATGGGAGCTGTAGTCCAGCCCAAGAGCAAAGGGAGGAGGCTCCGAGAACCGGCGCTCAGAGGCTCGTCGGTCCCCTTCCACCCTCTCAGCCCCACCTCTTCGTCTCCCTGGGTCCACAGAGAGAGGGACGCCGCCGGTCAGCCTTTCCAAGTCCCCCCCCCCGGCTGAAAAAGGGCGGGAAAGGGGCCCTCGACCCGAGAGAACCGCATCAGCGACTCCCAGGGCCCAGCGCGGCCGCGGCTCCTCTCCCACCTACCTCTCCCAGCTCACCGAAAAGGAGACAGAGGTCGCCGAGAGCCGAGCAGGCCAGTCCGGGCCTCCTACCGCCAAACCGAAACAAGAGGAAGGGAAAGGGGCGCGGCCGGGCGCCCGTCAGTCACTGCTTCGCCCCCGCCCCCGCCGGCGAAAGAGCCAATCAAAACACCGCCCGCGGCTACAAGTTTTAAGGCGCCGTGACGGGCTCGCTCCCTCCCTCCCGTTCCTCGTCACTACTACGCGGGGTGGTACCGCCCCAGCCTCGCTGTTTGTGATCCTCGGCGCGCCTCCCCCGTCGCGGCTCCTAATGGAACGCGCCACAGAGGAGCTGAGCGGGACAAAGACCCGAAAGGGGCAGCCGAGGCGGGGAGGGAGGGGCGCCCCACTCTACCGCAGCCCCGCCCGCCCGCCGGAGCTGGGCAAAAGAGGCTCGGGGGAGTGGCGGAGCTCGGCGAGCTTTGCCTGGCGGATCTCAGTAGCCGCGCTCCTTCCCTGCCGTCCGAAACGTTTCTGAATCACTCTGCACCGATTCAGGGTATCTCTTAACTACTAATACTGATGGCGTCTTTATTAGAAATGCGAATCACGCATGCTAATATAATAACCCTTCGCATGGCCCTTCTGCCCCGAAGACAGATACAGCGGGTCTCAAAATAAGATTAAGCACAAACTAGGGATAGGCTGTGTTACGCCGGTAAGGCAGGCAGTAAAATTTCATCTCAGGCGATGCACTGACTAAGCCATAATGTGATTTTAGTTTAGCATGTTGTGCAAACCCGGCCAACTTCAATAAGCCATGGATAAACAACCTATGGTTTAACAGGGATGAGCCAAGCTAATGAAACCTCGCTTCTTTCTCAGCCTAACTGCTACACTTGCAGTGAAACGGCTTTCTGTAGATGTCCCAAAATGCAGCCTTAAATTATTAGATTGGTCCAAACATTTAAATCAATTTAAAAGGTCTAGCCATGATTACAGTAATGAAGCAAATCTTTACATTTAATTTTAAGTACATAAACAGTAGTGTTTCCTTTTCCTTCCTAGATGGAGAAAAAAATGTTTTTTTTACTGTTACTTGCTAGGATAATAATAAGATTAATATGAAAAGTATATTGAGGTGGCTTGGTGACGGCTGAACTGTAAACCAAATCTATAAAGGAAGAAGTTAGAGGAGGGAAAGGAAGAGAAAGTCATAGTTGGATTTTGATAAGGTCTTCAAAAAGAAAATGGTGAGAAAGTTTGAACAACAAAAGGCCATATATAAATTAGTGTTTAGACATGTTGGAAGGATGAGTTGCAAGGATAGAAAGAGATGGAAATGTCCCATTCTTCATAAAAGGGAAAGAGAAAAAGCCAAGAAATTATAGGCCTGTTTGACCTTTATTCTGGTCCTGGACTAGGTTATTAAACAGCATGTTTGTGAGCCCTTGCTTAGGCTGCCCCAACAATTAACAAGAGCCAGTATAGGTCTGTCATAAACAAATCATGCCAGACTATTTCCTATTTTGACAGTTAACAGCTTAATAGATTGGGGGAATGCTGTAGACACAGTATATCTTAACCCCAGCAAAGCATTTGACGAAGTCTCTCCTGAGGACACCCTCATTAATAAAATGGTAGAATATGGGCTAGATGATGCAGCTATTAACCGCCCAGAGTCCCCCTTTTGGGGGAGATGGGCGGTAATTAAATTTGAATAAATAAATAAATATTCATTAGTGGATGAATCAAAGTGCTGTTATATGCAGAGCTCTGTTCTTGGCCCTGTGCATAATGATCTGGATAAAGGAGGTAGGGGGATGATTACAAAATGTACAGAGGATACAAAATTGGGAGTAGTGGCTAATACACAGGAAGAGATTCAAAAAGGAGTCCTGCATCTGAGGAGAAAAAAATGCAAGGCACAAATACAGAATGGGGGAGATTTGGCTTGGCAAAAGTACATGTGAAAAGGAGCCAAAAGTGTGATACAACTACTAAAAAGGCAAATGCTATTTTGAGATGTATTAATAGAAGCATAGAATCCAGATCATGGGAAGCAAATACCTCACTCTAATCTGCCCTGGTCAGGACCCACTTAGAATACTGAGCCAAATTCTGGGTACTGCTGTCTAAAACAGGCAACACTAAACTGGAAAAAGTTCAGAGGGCTATCCAGGAAACCAAGTCCAATGAAAAAAAGTTTTTAGAAAGTGTATGTTTAATTTGCAGAAAAGAAAACTGAAGAGAGATATAGTAACACTCTTACGTTTTTAGATATCCAAAGGAATATCATAAGGAGGGCATGGACTTGTTCTTTGCAGCTCCTGAAGGCAGAACTAAGAATGAAACTACAGAGAAGCAGATTTTACTTATTTATTTATACTTCAAATTTAGTCACCACCCATCTCACTGAGAGAGCTACTCTGGGTGGTTGATTCAGGTTAATATGAGCACAAAAAATGTTTATATCGATTCTGTTTTAATTTAATAGATGTATATAGCTTGTTTCCTACGCCTGCCTCTATTTCTATTTAAAGAGGGTAAATGTATGAAGTCTTACTTGAGAATCTAACCTGTTAAAGATAAATACGAATCTTCCTTGTGAGTAATCATCCACAGGGTGTGTTATATGGTTACACTATCTAGGAGCCTTACTGAACTGAACTTGGACTTCTGAGAAAATGCGTAAGGTTAAATTGGACTGTGTATGTTTTCACTGCATGACACACTAATCATGTTTACAGAGGAAATCATGAAAAGTGGGTGTCCACAAAGGATAACCCTACACCTGTACTCTACAGCTCTATGCATATATTTTCTGGCCGGTTGGTAACCTGATCAATCCAGCTTCATCATGTGGAATTAAAGTAATGCCTAGAGTTGTACATACGTAGCCTTCCCCTTGGAGACCTATATTTAATGTGTTGGCGTAGAGTATGGCACTGTGCCCAATGTCAAGAACAGAACAGAGAACCAGCCAAGTTTCGTCTTCTACTCATTGCCCTATGCTTGGTGGAACATGTTAAAAGAGATTAAGTGTGTGCAAATGTTTGACTTAGGCAGAGCTCTCATTGGTCCATCAGAAGGAAGGCATAATCAGCTACGGAGGGAATGAGTATTTTTAATCAGCCGCAGTATAGTCTTGCACGTTTACCTGGGTACAAGGCCCATTTTACTGCTATTGGCTAAAACTGAAGTCTTAGGGAAATATTTATGTGCGTACAAATCTCCACCAAACTCATAAAAGTATGACCTGGTGCCAGGCACACATTCTAAGCCTTACCAATCTCAGAAAAATTGTTTTCATGATAAAGAGGAGGAGGGATATACGGTGCCATAGCTTCTTTAAACAAAAATCATCCCCACCATCCTCATGAGAGGTAAGTTAAATCCGAGTTTACAAGATAATAGTAAAAAATATATAGCCCCAAGGAATACATGAGAAAATGATATAAAATTCTCCGCATGCTGCAGCTGAATACTTCAGAAAAGCCACTGTACATCTAAAAGTATTCTGCTTAACCTCATATGAGGTTTGGTCTTGATGCATCAAAATCAGTTGCAACATCCAAAATGTTGCAGTATCCAATACCTTGTATATGAGTGTTTTCTAAGCAGAAGAAAAACGTGGGAAAACTGATAAAAAATTAGGATCTATATTTAACAATAAAGGGGACCGACAACTTTATGCATATATATTAACGTGAGTTGGTTCATACGGAGGGCTCTGACGTAGACACTACAGGAATCTATTTTGAATTAAACAAGGTAAATAAATGCTATGTCCTGCAACAGGCAAGTTCCCTGAAATATGCTCTGATGCTCCGCAACAACTATGTGCTTCTCGCGCAAAACAAGAATTATCTGGGAAGGCCTTGATCCATTAACATTTGTAATACACAATAGTAAAAATGTTCTTCTTGCCTTTCTCCTATCATTACACTATATGTGATGTGGAAGACTGTAATCTCTCTTTTACTGGCAAAGCGTCAGTAAAGACTTAATTCCCTCTAGCTTGCATTCCATGTTCTCTGGATCCAGCATGGTAGAAACTGCTTCTCTCATGCTAGGAGTAACTTGATAGACTAGACTGCAGAGCACCTTTGCTGCATCATATCTGCCAGAAGTGGTAGAGAATGGCACCATATTGCCTGCGGACGTCTTTGCATTTTGAAAAACAAGGCTGTTGTGTTGAGACTATTTGTTTATCCATCTGTGGACAACAAATCAATCAGTGTAGTAGAATCCATATGCAAAATTAATTGCCTTCTTTAGAAGCCAATACATGCAGCTGATGTAAACGTATTTGTAAAAATTTTCACCCCTGAGCTAGGTCCTAATAACCAGGGGATAAGTGGGGAAAAATTACAAGAGTTTCAGGTCTAATGGTCACGGACACTCTAACAGGATTCTCATGCTAGGTAGTGCCAAGAGAACACCTTTAAAACACCGTAGTACCAAAAATGACAGAATGCAACCAACATGTTGGGAGAACTAGTGTTCCTGTCCTAAAAACAGGGCTTGCAAATTTGTGTCATTTCAATAGGTCTGGTTGCCACGCAATGTTCACAGTCCACAGATTAATTCTAGAGATATTCTAGGAGAGCCACATCTGGCCCAACCAACAGATGGCCAGAAACTATTGGCGTTAATCCCCCGTGTTGAGAAGGAGAAAAGATCGTAGATGGGGGGGGGGGAGTCCAGAGCACGATGAATGCGGAGGCTCTCCCACCCTGATTTTGTGGGCGGCGCGCCGCCTCAACTTGCAGGCACCTGTTTGCTGGATTCTCCTCTTTTTTCCTGATCCAGCGTGATCGAGCTTTCCCAGACTCCCGTCTCGTTCACGGAATGCCCATAACGGACGCAAAGCAACGCCAGGCATTGAGCAAGCATGTTCAAGACGCACTGGACAAGTTGCCAAGAAAAGAAATCAGACGAACCCTGAATAATTACCACAAAAAAAAAAAGGTGGGTGGGGGCGGGCTAAACAGCTGAACCTGGCCGTTTTGAGACACCGGATAGGATGGATCGCAACCACTTGCAGCAGCCACTTATCCAGAGAGCGGTCTCCCTCTCCTCCTGGTTCAGTTCAAAACCTGGGACCCGCCAATCGGTTTGTCCCCGGACTCCCCAGCCGCAGATCGAAACAGGTGCCCCGCCGGAGGGAGGACGGGGCCACCCCTCTTGCGGCAGAGAGCCGTCGCCACGCCCACCGCTGTCCTCCCTGAGCCGCCCCTGGGATTTCCGCGAAACGCCGGCGGCTGCCGAGAAAGTCCGGGCGCGGCGGGAGGGGCGCGGCGGTCAGGCCGCCCTGCAGGCGCCCCGCAAGCGGCTTCGCTCGCCGCACGCCTCTGCCGGGCACGCAAAGCAACGCCGCGGCCAGGGCGCGGACGGGTTCAGGATCCGGGGGTTTCCCGCCCGAAAAAGCACCTAGATTTTTTTTTTTTTAAAATGGCCGTAGCCAGACTTTGGGCTACGTGCTGTGACGGTCTCTTTTGTTCAAGGCGGAAATGGCTGAGAATTGGCCCTTCGCCCCCCCCCCCACCCCGTTCCTCCTCCCGCTTGGGGTTTGGACGCAGCGTGGGTGGGTTTCCCCGGCGCAAGAAAAGCCGCCCCGGCCGCTCCCGGATCGGCAGCCGCTCGTGGGTCCCCAAGTGCCGCGCACGTCGCACCTCTTCCTCGGGGCGGGCGACGACGGGCTCCGCGCACGATACTTGCGATTGCTCCCCCGCGCTCTCTCGCCGCCGTCCGTGCCTTCTGCCGCGCGGGTCCGCGGTTCGCGAGGCTCTGCTCGGAATGTCACAAAATAAATGCGTCCATTGTGCCTTTCGAGCGCTCCGCAGCCTCGGTTGAACTGGACCCGTCCTTCTCCCACTTCCCTCGTGTGCTCATCCAACGTGATGGACAGTTGCTATGGTTTCGCGGCTCTGACGTCAACGACATTAAAGAGGGAGAGAGGAGAGAACGCGCGTTTCTCACTGCTGGGATAACTTGAGCCCGTAAAGAGCGAGGATTTCTTCTCCCGCTGAGTCTAGCAGGGCGTAGTCCAAAGTCTCCCGGCTTTTCACTGGAGCCTGAGGGGTAATTAGGGTGGGTGAATTGCTCCAGAAAGCTGAAAGTTCTTCCCTTGGTCACTAAGAGAAAGGGGGGAAAAATCATCCTTCTGCCAAGATGTGAAGGCATCTGGGTTGGGTGCAGGGCAACATTGCAAAGATCTTATTAATTACTGTGTGTATATCCTGCAGATAAGCAACCAGGCAAATAAAGCTTACCATTAGATGCCAGCCTCCCAGCTTTCTAGCAAGAAACTCAAGGTGGCTGTATCTAAGCTGGCTTTCTCCAGCATGCTCCATCACAAACTAGCAAACTGCATGGAGTCTCCATTTTAGTGCAAACTAAATAAATGGGTAAAGTGAAGGAATCATGGTTTAGCAAACTGGTCACCCAGATATGTTTAAAAAGCTCACTGAGTGAACAGACAGAATGCGTGGCCTTTGTGTTCATGGGCAAAATATCTTTGGAGAAGAGATGCATAGTTGTGTAAATATGGATAAACGTGGCTTGCAAACAGCATTAGGTTTCCAAGGTTTCTTTCAACTGGATACCTTCCAAAATGAATCATGCTTTGTTTTTTCAAAGGCATTTGCCTCCGGACCCTTAACAGTTAAAGCAGTAACTATGGGCTGTCTGGTCAGGCTAGCAATCTGAAGTAGCTTATCAAGGAACAGATGTTGGGTTCTTGGTGTTCTCTGAGCTTGGTTGTTACCCCGCCATTGGAAACATCCAGATTAGCAGGATACAGCACCAAATAAACCATCAGGGAAGAAACAATACTGTAATCAAGGAACCCTCAAGGAAGAAACAACTAAAATTGGCAGGACAAGCCACGACATATAAACAGCCAGCTAACTTTACTCCCCATGCACTGATGATATTACTTAGCCTGGTAATTAAATGTCTCAAATCTCAAGCTCAGAGAACACCAAGAGTCCTATATTTCAATCCTGAGCTACATTTATTCTCCACTATTGCAAGAAATAGCTGCTGGAAAAAGCTGAAGGGAAAGGCTATATATCTTTCCTGTCTGGTCATATGAACTTCCTTTATGTATCTGCTTGAGAATTTTATGACACAGAAAGCTTGGAATACATAGGCCCTTCCCCTGACCCACCAGAGCTCTTCTCTTCTTAGCATGATACACATTTGGCTTGGCTCTTCATGCCACCACAAATAAAAGGACAGTGTGGGTCAAGTAAGGACATATCAAGCAATGGAGACCTGTTCAATTAACCTTTCTGGAGCTTTAGAGCAGCAAACTATGGACACAATGCCAACTCCCTGGTCTACAGCTCCTTCAGGCTGTTGACCACGTTGGCTTGGGATTCTGAAAACTGTAGCCCCAAATGCTTGGAAAGTGCCAGGTTGTAGAGACTTGGGGCATCTAGTCTTGAATACATCTGTGAATGGAAAAGAACAGAAATGCCCTCAAAACAGTTATCACATTTATTGACATATACTGGTGGAATGCACACTAGGTAGTTGTTGCCCCAAATTTTGTCTCTCAAGTTTTATTCACTGTCTTGGCATCTACTATTTATTCTACTGAATGTTGCTTGGTGCTAAAAGCACCTAATGGTCTGAATATAAAAATTAAAAGCATCAAAAACAATTTACATTGATAATAGTTTTGCTACCATGACACTATTGAAAGCAAGCAGAACATAAATCTGGATGTACTGGGAGATCTTTGGATGGATTGTAATAGATTGACAAAAGTTCCTTCTCAATAACAATTTATTCTATGCAAATCCCACCAGTTGTATTCTCATCAAATGCTAATCTAGGTGGAATCTTCCCATCCATGCTATCTTAGTTTAATATGCAAAATAGGTCTGATTTCAGCCTTCAAAGTATAGGTGTTTGTTGAAGCTAAGTTGCTCAAGAATTACAGAATGGTAT
The DNA here is from genome assembly GCF_035149785.1 of Candoia aspera. Taxonomy (NCBI): domain Eukaryota; kingdom Metazoa; phylum Chordata; class Lepidosauria; order Squamata; family Candoiidae; genus Candoia; species Candoia aspera. The sequence continues at coordinate 10,789,754 of NC_086158.1, read as the reverse complement.
CATATGGTTTTCTAACATACACAGCAAATAAAACCAAAAAGTTAAATTACAATGGTCTGGCAAAACAGAACTTCAGGTTGGTGTAAAATGGGTGTGTTCACACACCACTCATAAGCAGGACCTTCCAATGCATTTGCATTACACACTATTGGGTAGCATTATCTAGATTTAGTTTTAGTGTAGCCTGTGGTGTGAACTGAACCATTTTGGTGAGTTTATGGTTCAGGGTATAATACAGAGTCAGAAAATGAGTTCATTCAGTATCCATGTTTCATGAATGCAGCCCATGTCTCCATCCAGTAGATTGGAACAGGAAGAGGAAGAGGAGATGCAAGAATGTAAGAGAGAACAGGAAAAGGAGGGGGAAGGAATCCTGGGATAAATAGTAATTTGGGTTACAATTATATTTATTTATTTATATCATTTATATAGCCACCCATCTCACACAAGTGATTCTGGGCAGTTTACAAGATTTAAAAACAAACAACCCCTTCCCCAAACTTAATACCATCCCCCCCACCCCAATGCCCAAGGATAAACTGTTAACTCTAAACCATCAATAGTAGCAGCGCTCATCTCCCCCTGACCCAAATGCCAGGGGGAACAGCCAGGTCTTCAGTACCTTGCTAAAGTCACCAGAAGTGAAGCTGAGATGTTGAACTTGATGGCATCTTTATCTGTACCCTTGTTGGGTACAGGCTTAGGGCTGCAACCAATAGTTGAGCTCCAGAGAACACGGATGGGCTTATGTCTCCTTATCTCATCACCCAACATTGATTCTTGCTGCTCAATTCCTTGCCTAATCCTGTTGCTTGCTGGAACACAAGCTCTAACACAAAACAAGAAGCATGATTGTTAAGCAAAACCCTCTGATTCAAATAGGCCATTTGTTATTCAATGCAGCTGCTACTTACTCTCTTTCATTTGCTGCTGGGCCCATGGGCCATTTACACCTGTTTTAAGGAATAAGCAATAACATACCAAAATGAAATAAAATAGAGGTTTATTTAACTCACTCTGTGACAAGAAAAGACATGTTAAACACTTGACGTTATATTTCTTTCCCCTAATTGCAACCAATTTTTTTTTAAAGCAGAACTTGACAGACACTGGGTATTATTAGAGCTGAAGAAAAAAATAAACCAGAAGTGTCATCTCATCCCCAAGTTATATTAGCTTGGATGGTGATAAGGCTGCAATCAAATATACGTTGGTAGCCCACAGTGTCTAGGCCTGGCCTCATTTTCCTTACCTGTAAATTGCACTGGAGTAGGTCCTTGTAGTTAGTAACACCCACACAAAAGATCAGGAATTTAGACTTCTTCTGCCTCCCTGTACTTTGAGTTTTGGTTTAGTAGAACAAGACCAAAAGATGGGTCAATTTCCTCTTCTCCATCTTGCCATCTCACCTCCATCAAAGGAAAGAAGATATTGAACCTGGCAGTCAATAGTGAGAGTAGGATTCATTAATCAGATTAGCAACCATAGTACAATAAATGGCTGGGTTCACGTGTCACCTTAATCCAAGGTTGGATTAGCTTGTTAAGTAAACCACAGTTGGTGGGCTCACGTATACTAAAACATAAATCTTGGTTTATGAATTATAGTGCTTAGGTTTGCACAGTTTACTAATGGAAACCAAACAGACCAGCCTGGCTTAGCTTAGCACAATGTCTGAACCAGCAGATAATGTTGGTATTTGTTTTTTCTGCTTTTGGCTGTAGAGAAATTAAAGTTATTATGGTAACAAATCACTCTGGCAGAGTCAGAAGGTCAAACTGAAGTATCCTTAGTTTTGGGGGTGAAAAGGCATGACCATATAAGGGAAAAGCTCCTGATTTCCCTGGAGGGCAGCTTGCCTGGGCTTGTTAGTTTCAGTTTCCTTTCTACACAGGCTTCCTTCCAGTCCTCTCTGAGTGCGTGTGAATGCACAAGCTTGTAAATGTTTTTGTGCTTTCTGTAAATACATTTATTTTTTATAGAAATGCCTGGTGTGTGTGATTTTTCTGATCTCTCGGGCCAAATGCTTTCCAGCACACTCTAACAGATAAGAGCCAGACATTTCATATGCCCTCCTCTGTATGGAAATATTACATGAGCATGCCCAAACTCAAAAAGAATCTTGGTTCGGACAACTGGGTGAAATCTTGCACAAATTGAAACATATCCATCAAAACTGTTGAAAGAGAAGCCAAGTTCCACCACTCAGGTCCATGGCATCCAAGCTGATAGGACACAGGCAATTTTTTTTAATGCAAAGTGGTTGCAGCATGCTGTCAGATGATTTACATTTACTTCTTGCTTTAATAGAACTTTGACTACTCAGTCCCCCTCCCATCTTGTTTGGACAACCAAATAGGCTACAGTAGTGATGGAGAAGAACAGGGGGGACGTGTTCAGACAGATTCTCTTCAGGTAACTCCTCCAGCTTTTTTTTTTTAACTTTACCATTATAATTTGGGGCAAGAGGCCATTTTTTTGTTCCTGTTAAGCAACTGGGAATTCAAAAATCCTTCCTGATCAAGCTACAAAACCAAAAAATTAGCCAGAGCCAATCAGAGAGACCATTAAATAATGTTGGAAAAGGTAGGAGGAAGAAAGATGAATGAAATCTTTAAGATCATCTGACCTTTTTACAGTATAGTGAAAGCAGCCAAAAGTAGCAGCCTAAAATATGGCTACTTTTATATATAGCTCTCTGGGTCTGAGCTAGCAAGCCAAGCAAGAAGCTTGCAATTCATTCTGGTAATGTTGGGAGGACAACCATTTTTATATTTCTGATAGGGTGTCAAAAGTTGGAAATAACCCAAGACTTTCTGAGTCTCTGAAAAGGCTTTGTCTCTCACATCTACATCTTCTGCCCAACCCAGATTACAAGTAGTCCTTGACTTACGACCATTTGTTCAGTGACCATTCAAAGTTACGGCAGCGCAGAACAAAGGGACTTATGACCCATGCCCAAAAGTACAGCCACTGCAGTGCCCCCGTCGTCACATGACCGAAATTCTGGCACTTGGCAGCCTGCCCACATTTACAGCTGAAGGGGCTCTTCAACTCCCCCCACCCATCTCTCTCCCTCCCATCTATGCCCTTCTGGCCCCCTGCCACTCTGCTGCTCCACCTGATCTTTGCTGTCTTCTTGCTCCCGCTGCTGACGAGGCATGGCCGGCCTGGCTGCTGGGCTGGGCTGGGCTTCAGCTGCAGGGGAAAAAAAAGCAGAAACTGCTCCAGAATTGCGGTGCCAAAAAGCCCCTTTGCTTTTTTTTTTTTCACAGTGTGAAGGGGCTTTTTGGTGCTGTGGCCATGCCGGGTATGCCTTGTCAGCAAGCAGGATCAAGAAGACAGCCAAGGTTGGCTGGGTAGCGGAACACAGGGCAGTAGGGGTCTCAGAATGCAGGGTGGTGAGGGCAGCTGGGACTGGGTGGGGATGTCTCATTTTATGACTGCATTGCTTAGCGATGGAAATTCTAGTCCCAATTGTGGTCGTAAGTCAAGGTCTACTTGTAATAGAATTGAACAGAGCTTAGTAAATACATTTCATGCACCAACTGTCTTATATATGGCAAATGTTTTCAGCCAGGAATTACAGAGATTAGCTTTTAATGGGTAATCTTCCAGGTAGGAGAACCGTGCCTGTTAACCTATTGTTAGTTCTCAGAGATCTGGTAATATTATCATAGGAGATTTCTTACTGACAATTGCCAGATGAAAGATTTCTTTTGGCTGTTATCAGAAGGACAGTTAAAATCTGATATCCAGTGGGAGAACATAATGCACCAATTTTAGTTTGTGGTCTAATTTTGAGCTTATTTATTTATCCTTAAGAATTAGGGTCCATACTCTTCTTTTATTCCTCACAGGAGGTACATGTACAAATGTTAAACCACAACTTGGGCATTGAGTTTGCACAGTGCCTATCCACCCCGAAAGAATCACATGGAAATGAAAGGTAGTTATGAATGTCTTTGAAAGAACTTCAGGTCTGCAGAATTTTAGATTAAAATGCATTCATACATACCCTGGGGAAACAAAGAAGAGTACAAAGTGTCCAAAGATTTGGACCAGGCCTAACAGGACACGGGTGTCATGAGTGCCGTTGAGCTAAAGTCATCAGCGCAATGGCACACATGACAATGACAAGGAAATAAGTGAAGGGGCACAAGTTAAGTAGCCATCAACCCACAACGACTAACGGCTAACAAACAATAGCTAAACGAATCACGGAGCCACCCAAGCCATCAGCGGCAATACAACGGGGATCGCCCAGCTGAAAGCAATCAGCAGAAGAATGGAAACCTGAGGATGGGCGATCCTGGAAACCCTCAACCAATGGCAGGGCAACGCATGGGACAAAGGGGGGTGACGTGACCGTGAGCGAGGGGGCGCTGACCGGCGCGGGGTATTTAAACCCCGCACCGGCGCGCTCCTGTCACTCTCAGCTTTTTTCTACCAACGTTGTACCTGCCCTGAAATAAACCAGAACCTGATTTGCAAACCAGCGTCTGAACGTTATTCAGAGGTAGGCAGCGCATGACAACGGGGGGGGGGGGGGGTCAGTTGCTGAGGAACAAATAGAGTTCAGAGGGCAGAGCCATATAACCTATCCTGCACTTCCTACCTTCAGATGTGGTGGAGATTTTTTGTAATGCAAAATTAAGATTCAATTGACAGCATGGTTGACTTGTTTGTCCACATTTTATGTGTTCTCCATGTAAGACTACTATCCACATGTTCTACAGTTTGAATTAAACTGCCTCTTCACTTGCCAAGAGACCCAGGGTGTTATGTTGGATCAAAGCTGAGAAGATCTGGATTCAGAACTCTAGTCCACCATGACACTCACTAAGCAGTCTTGGGCAACTGTCCCTCAGCCAGATGGGTCTCAGAGGGCTATGTGGATGACATAACTGCTGAGAGCTACGATGCTGCCTCCAGCTCCTTTGAGAGATGGTTGGATATCAATGTAATATAGATAAATAAACTGGAAAGTCTGATAGCATATGGGAATTTAGCAGCAGAAAATAGAACATTGAGTTCAGAGTTTAATTTAATGGGCCATTAGCTTTTGGGTGTTGTAATCAATGACATCTGGAGGGTGCCAGATTGGGGTAAGGTAAGTTAGGGTACAACTAATGGATCCTACATAAACCATAGTTATATACAGTAAAAGCAAAAAATTAAGGAAGAAATTGTTTGCTATGTTGCTTTTTGCTGCTAAAACTAACTCCTCAGTCTATTTACATACTTTCTTTCTCTCCTCTCCATAATCCTGTTAGTTTGACAGTTGCATGAATAAAACCATATTTTTGACAACTTGATTATTGTATGAAACACTGGAGGATATAACTGCTAATCTTCCATGTTGTGAAGCGAGTTTTAGCAACATTTAATGATATTCTGGATGTTGATACAAATAGTCATTCCATGGAACTCTGCACAAAATGCCAACTTGGAATGGGCAAAGGAAGGAAGGATCAGTCATAAATATAATGTGGAAGATCAGCCAGACACTTGGTTCATGGCAAATGACAGGGCTGGCCCTATCATCTCAAAAAGCAAATGTAGCAACAGAAGGCTACAGCTCTTCTCCTTTGTTAGTGGACAGAGCTGTGGATGTCACAAGTTTCGTCCTCAACACATTAAACCAAGGGTGCAGTTACAATTGGACCTCGGGGCCAAAACCCAGAGCATCACAGTCTAGGACAGGGTAGCTCAACCAGGGTTCCATGGCACCCTAAGTTTCCATGAGAAGTCAGTAGGAGTTCCCTGGGAGATCATGATTTATTTAAAAAATTATTTCAAATTCAGGCAACTTCACATTAATGAGGTAAGTTTCATTTTTGATTTTTAGTTTAAGACCACTGTTCATGCACATATACAGGCCTGCCCATGAAATGGATATAATAATTTTGTAACTTCTGGCTTACATTTGAGCCTGAACATGCAGGGGTTTCCCAAGGCCTGAAAAATATTTCAAGGGTTCCTCCAGGGTCAAAAAGTTGAGACAGTCTAGGAGATCCCACATACCCAGATGGAACAGCAGATGATGAGGTCTGCATCAAATATCCTGGCATGAGCATTGATTGATTGATGCAGCATGTTTTCTTCTTATTCTATGGTATGCCATTGTTTTTCAACCATGATTTATTGAATAAGCCAAAGCTGGTTTAGTTCCATGGGACTAAAGGAAAAAAAAACCCTTTCCAGAAGGGACTAAGTGGAGGGGGAAATCTTCAAATGTACTGAGCTATCCTCTCCCATCTCAGTGTTGCTCTCTGGGGCATCCCAAGCAATTTTTCTATGATATAGCAGAAGGGGCAGAGCTGCTCAGCTGACCTTTACAAGCCCTGCCCTCTTAATCCAGGATTGTTTTTTTCCAGACAGTTTCTGCAGCCTGAGAAAGTTTGAAAACCCCTGCTCTCGAGCTCCAAATGAGCTTATTCGTGTTAGTGTGTGTACATCCCAGGAAGAATACAATATGGGCATTGTCTTCCTTCATGGTGAAATATCTCAGACAATAGGAGGATGCTTCTTTGAAACATGTGACTGCTAATAAATTTTCCTCTATGCAGAATACTTCCCAAGGAGGAAAATTATCCCAGTTGATGGCACTGGTCCTCTATTTGCAGAGAAGGGACTCCCAACAGCTTACTCCTCTGATGCAGGTGACCAGATGGTTCAGCTTCTGTATCAGCTTCCTCTGCCTTTCCTCTCTGGAATTAAAGAAGCTAAATTCTGTCCTATCTTAGTGATTCCACACTGGGGAAGGGTACTTTATTTTAAAAAGCAGAAGATCTGCTTTCTAAAAAAGAGATGATAATATTTTTCTGAAATCCCAAACTGGCTTTAGAATTTCCTAATGGGGTTTTGGGGAGAAACACACGCAGAGAGAGGGGGGGGGAAAGGAAGACTGAAGGAAGGCAGGAAGGAAGGACTGTAAATGTAACAAAAGAAATATTTTTCCTGACATAGTCACCGGGTGTTCTGCCATTGTTTCATATTAAGAAATTACAACACAACTATAAAACATCTCCAGGGAGGAAAAAAAGTCCTCTTGCTGTTATCTGTAGGGTTGGCTACAAGGCATAATAGCTGACTTTATAAAAGTCACAGAACAAAACAACAGAGCATGGTTTCTCAACCTCAGCAACTTTAAGCTGTGTGGACTTCAACGCCCAGAATTCCCCAGCCACGCTGGCTGGGGAATTCTGGGCGTTGAAGTCCACACAGCTTAAAGTTGCTGAGGTTGAGAAACACTGCAACAGAGACAGACAAAGAGCATAAATACTGTGCTCATTTCTGTATATATATGACTTCAGATTATCATACTTGTTATTCTGAGCTTGTTCTCTTATATATAGCTAGATTGGCACCAGTTAGACATAAACGGTGAAAGAAGAAAACAGCCATGCTGTTTTTATTGCATTTAGCTTTAACTGCAGGAGTTCATTCTCTTTTGCAGAGCAGAGTATTTAGACCAGGGAACAGGTATGAAAAGAAAAGGTTAAACATCCTTTCCTGATAGCTGAAGTAGCTACACATGTTTGCTTATAGGTGGGTGGGAAAGCAGCTTGTTAAGTAGAGGCGTACCTTGTCATAGCTTTTTTCCAAAGCCCAGTTTAGGTTTCTCCAAAAGCGCAAATCTTTCTGGCTGAAAGTACCCTCTGCCTCTGAAAACTGATGCTTGAAATTAATACATTCTTAGAATACAGAGACTGCTTTTGCACAAAGGGTGCTTTCAAACAAGGCTTTTTGTCTGCCATCATCATGTTTGTTCACAGAATTTTAAAGGGGAGTTTAGATCATATCATTTTCCACTAGTAGCTTTCCTTTGGCCTCCAGCTGGTTTGTCTGTCCTTTTACTGCCCATAAAACATGTCCACCCACATATATACAAATCCTCTTAAGGTGGAAAAGATGGGATAGCTACACTGTGTCATTTGATTGACATCACTTGGATTCTTCCATTTCAAAACATCCTAGCCATTCAGTCTGGCATAGCCCTAAAGCATTCGTTTCTTAAGAAGCATCTACATGACGTTAGGGTCCAACTGTTGTCCTCCTGTGTTTAAGTATTTTAATATTCTTATTTATTTCTTTATTTTACATAGACTGTGGGCAAACTGCTACCAAAGTAAAAAAATTTTTCCAAAGGAAATCGGTTTGCCTGCCCAGTAAATCCCTATCATATCTATCTATCTATCTATCTATCTATCTATCTATCTATCTATCTATCTATCATGGAACTTCTGGATCTGATGGAAGAATCATAGTATATATCAAAGAACTCAGATGTTCTGGTTTTCATTTGTTTGTTTGTTACCTTTTTAAGCCGGATTTTCTGTTGGCTGAGAAAAGGCATTAAGCAACACATGGAAGTTACAGGAAGACAACAGCTGGATTCCAGCATCACTGGGATGTTTCCTGAAAAGTGGATGAGCTTGGATAAGCTTGAGCTGCTTTGTGTCTGATGGACCCAACTTCCACTAGCTAGCACTAGCTGGGAGATATCCATTGGGGAAGATGTTGTGGTCTACTATTAACGTCTCTCTCTGTCAGGGGGTGATGCACCTTTGCTAAAGGAGGCAATAGTACTCCAGATCCTTTCTAATTTGAGAGCTAAAGGCCAATCTCTAATATACCATTCTTGGCAATTGTTGTGGGAAAAAGTCTTAGTAAAATAGTTGATCACAAACAGAATACGAACCAGCAATGTGATGTGGCTTAAAGAAGGCAGATGTAATTTTAACTTGCATCCAAAGAAGCATGATTTCAGACCTAGGGAAATAATATCATTATATTTTGCTTTGGGCAGAACCTTGAACATTGTGTCCAATTTGGGGCACTTAAGTATTCAGACAAATTGGAGCTGGTTTATATAAGGGCAATGAGAATGATCAGAGGACTTGAAATGACATACATACAAGAGCATTGATAGAATTAGGAATGCTTGGTCTTGAGAAAGGAGAAAAATGAAGGAGGATAAGCAAGTCATCTTCAAGTACCTGAAATGACGAAGAATGGTTCTCCGTCATTTCAGATTGTAGGCCACAGCATAAAAAATTTAAGTTACAGGAAGGCAGATTCTGACTTGAATTTTAGAACAGACCTCTTAGGAGTAAGAGCAGTTCAACAGTGGAACCAAATACCCAGAGCTGTGGTGGTCTCTCCTTCACTAGATGTGTTTAAGCCCCAGGTTAGACAGCTACTGTATCTGCCTGAGATGGATTCCTGCAATGAAGAGAAGGTGAACTAGATGGCCCCTCCCGATTCTATCAGTCCATGATTGTATGAAAGAATAACTAATTTCTAGTTGTTTCATTGCTACTGTATTATTATTGTCAGGAACTGACTTTTTGATACTATTTATCCTGACTTGGGTAGATAAAAGGAAGGCTTTGAGGCATTGCCTCAGCCAGCTGTAATGGCTTGCAACTGCTGACTACTATTGCAGACTCCAGATCTCACAATCTGCATGGCTGAGACTGTGGGGAGGTGTAGTTCATTTATGATTGATGCTCCCTTTTCTCAGGCTGGCAAAGAAGGCAGACAGAAGAGCTTATGGTCCTGCTGGATCTTATCTAGTCCAGCATTCCCCCACTAACCCATTAGATACCTTTGAAAAACCCACAAGCAATATATGAGCTGAGGAACACCATTCCCCTCCTATGTCCCTAGCAAGAAATATTTGCACAGCAGCCCTTTATTCTTCAACAGCAATGTGTGGGTGGGAGTGTAAGTGTGGGTGGGTGGGTGTGCAGACAGATTCCAGCGGTTGCCATAGTGAAGGGCTGGCTTAAAGACTTTAAGTATAGGACTGTCCATGAAATTTCTGCCTGGTTTAATTGAGAATGGTGTTACAGACTTCTTAAGAGGGTATCTATGACAAACAGGTTTGCCTTCCTGTCCTTCTCTGGTCTTATGCTTGCTTTTTCCCTCATTTGATTTGGAAGGGACTATTCCACCAGATGGAAAACAATGCCCTTTGGGTAGCTAGCAAAATTGCTTTGGGACCTGGAATCAATCAGAATTGGGGTAAAGATGAAAATGGCCAGGTAGCGTGTTTATAGAGGATAGTCCTCTTGCTGAAGGCATCTTCTGTTTAAAGAGCTGCCCAGACCAGCTCCTTAAATATAAAGAACTATAATTGGGGCTAAACACCCAGAAGGGAGAGCTAGAAAGAGGTTGAAGTGCACCGTCCTCTCTGTTACCCTTCTGGTGCTTATAGAGCATACCAGCATCTTCATTCTCTTCAATATGGGTGAAACCCACTGCATTTCTACTGAAATGAAATCATAGCTGTTCTTTTTAAAGTTGCTTATGCAAATGCTATGCATATCTGTGCTTTTATTTTTGTTTTTGTTCTCTCTCCTTTTTTTCTATTTTGGCGTTGCATAAGTGGGTTGCTCTTGTGAAGGCAACAATAGTATTTATAGCATGGTGGGGACAGAATGGATGCACTTTCATCCCAACTGATCCACATATAAAGGGCTTCTCTCTGTCTCTCTCTGCAGATTCTACTAAGCTGTTCTGTTGTCACCAGTCCCGTTTCTTCCCAGATCATCCATGTTGCTGGGGGAGGGTTGCCTGCCTTATCCCGCTTCCCAGTTGCTATTTGGAAGCAGGACCTGCCAGGCAGAAGGGGGTCCTGAAGCAGGACCATCATATCCTAGCGTAAGTACTTCACCAAGAAACAAAGAAGACATTGGCAGTTTGCATTTCCTCTCTCCTGGGGAGAAGGAAGGGGTCTCTATTTTAGGGTGAAAATGGGAGAGGACATACAGCAGTTATTTCTGACCAACAGATGACCACTGGTTGGCTGAGACGCCCCTGGGCTCATTTATGGCTCAGGAAGAAACGGGTGCCTGTGATTCTCGATTCCATGGGGGCCCTGCAGTTCCCAAGCAAGAGAAGAAGGCATGTGTCCGTTGCATCGTAGTATCTAAAATGTCAGATCACGTCCTCCAGCCTGGCTTCATTTTAATCATTAGATCAGTTGATGAAATGGTGGGTCATCTGGTAAGGCTCATAATCAGATGTAGCCCCCTCCCCCAATCCCCAGATGTCTGTGTGTGGGTGGGTGGGTGGATGTGCCTGCGCACCTCCCACCCTTACCCAAAAGCAAAATGTACCATTTCTAACAAAGACACTTTAACACTGTCATAACCTTTATTCTGTTTTTATTCTTCTTCTGAGCACCATCTGTGATCATTGCTGGGTGGTTCCCCCCCCCCTTTTCTTTTAATCTGTAGACTTTAGGGAGCATGATGGAAAAGGAACTGAACTGCTCTGTTGCTATTTTAAGCTATATCTGAAGCTAAAAATAGCTTGCCAGCTTGCAGATGCACTGCTACTTGCATATCAATGGCCCATTTTTCTACTCCTAACAGATCACACTGTTGCTGTGCTGCTTCTGCACACCCAATGCCTTTTCAGAAAGAATTAGCCCAGTGAAAGCAAGGTAAAAAATTCAACTTGAACTATCCATATCCTTAAAGGTGGACAATCTTTGTGTTGTTGTTGTTCATTATTATGGAGAGACATCAGTGATGGGCTGTTCATTATGGCTGCAACATAGCTGTGCACATTCCTACTCATACATATATATACACACACACACTCTCTCTCTCTCACACACACAAACAGACACACACATCTGGGTTGTAAGCCATTTTCTCTAGTGCTTGCAGCCTTCCTGTTTTAGTGTTGTGCACAACCCCCCCCCCCCCAGCCTCTTGTATTTTTCTTTTCTAACAGTTATAATTCGGTGGGATGAGAGACTGTTTGTTTTTTCTTTCCGAGAAGAGATTTTGGGTGGAATTCTTGTGATGGAGTGTGATGTCCTTGTGCTGATCTCATTACGCTGTCATGTCTTTCACTGTACAACCGGCTCTCCAGCAGCCTGCAGGGGTTCTTGTGCCGCAATCAAATCACAGGAAAAGGTTTCATGAAGGAATGCCCGCCGTTGGACATTTTTGGATTGGGAAGCATGGGCTTCAGGAAAGAAGTATACTAGAAAACAGGATGAGCAGTCACACCCTCTGGCACTTCCAGTGATCCTGCACAACACCGCCAAGAGAAAATCACAATAAATACTTGAGTGCCCTGAGAATAAGGTAGAAAAACAGAAGGCTCTTCTACTCAAGGAGAAAACTTCGGTCAAATGACAAGGCAGATTTTAGCACAGCGTGATATCCACTTCCTACTTTTGAGGCTGTGGCCACTCTCAGTTTCTAGAAAGGTATTTTTTCTGCAAACCCCAATGGCTGTCAAGTATCCGGAGCACGGTGAAGGACCCAAGGGTCACTACACTTTGAAGAAAGAAGGCCTTTGTGGAAATTGACAGCTGCAGCTGTTGCTATAACAGAGCAATGGAGGAGGAAGCTGGGAGGCAGTGGGCCTTTAGGGAGCACAGCACCACAAAGGCTATGACTATGCAACTGTGGTTGCCATCTTGACTTTTTTGACCCCTGCCCCATGGATGCCCCTGCTCACATGGGATCCTGCCTTTGTAAAGTGAGTCATGTATGCGTGGACGATGGGATCCCAAATGTTCTCTAGAGAGCTTCTAATCTTGTAGGAAAAGTGTTGCATGGAAACTTAGACTGATCCACCCGAACTCTGTCTACAGGCACTGGTTTCTTTTAGCAGGATGATCTGCTACACAACAGAAGCTGAAACAATCTTTGAGAAGCCCAGTGGAGGAGCACATGCCAGAAGGCTCCAATACAATTGCTGCATCTTTGGTTAAAAGCAGTGTTTCTCAACCTCAGCAGCTCTGAGATATGTGGACTTCAACTCCCAGAATTCCCCAGCCAGCATTGAGCTTTTGTTTGGAAATGGAAGTATTATTATTTAAACTTGTGTTGTGAAAGCAAAAGCTCATGCTGGCTGGGGAATTCTGGGAGTTGAAGTCCACATACCTCAAAGCTGCTGAGGTTGAGAAACACTGGTTAAAAGGATCAGTTAGCTGGGGATGGGAAAGACATCTGCCTTAGAAGGCGTGCTGGGAAGTGCCTGTCAGAGTTGATAGCACAGAGTGACATGGACAAAAATTGTGACCCAGTAATGGAGAGGTTTTCAGGACAGAATTGGCCATAGCTATAGCCTTAGCCAGCAGATTTGGGGGGTTATAAAAGGTCATCCTATGGTTTTTCCTTAATGAATTTCATAACGCCAATGATGAAGAGAGCAGTTTATTTGATTTTTCTATCGGTGTGCCAAAACAACTTGGCTTAGGTACTATGGCTGTGTCATGTCTTGGACCACCTCTGGATCCTGGGTCTTCTCTCTTTCTCTTTGAAGCTTCCTTGGAGCGAACAAAGGAGGAAAATTGGACTCAGTATTATGATGCCCCTCATTGCATTTACCCCAAGCTCAGACTGGCCCTTCCAGCAGTGGCTTCAGAGTTGAAAGAAGGATGATGGGTTGATAGTCCTAATTGCTTGATTACGGTGCATACAGATTTCACCGGGAAAACCCAAGTTAATCCCTAAGGTCATTCTCATGCAGTAATGTAGCTAAAACAGATGGCAACATAGAAACAGGTACTTGCCTGATTTGCTTCTGGGTCTGGGAGAGGGAAAAATAGCAGAATGAGAACTATACAGCTTGCAGAGCCATGCAAAAGATGCAGGCGTGGCTTCTCAATGATCAAATCTGTTCCCTGAGAACCTCAGCAACAGGATATCAATAAAGTGAAAGGATGTCTTGGACAAGAATGGCCAACGTGGCCAGTTGGCTGGAAAAAGGACCATAAAAATGCCCTGCTTTCTTTTGAACAGAGATTTAATATGCAGAAATCAGTGCGTGGGGAGGAGTTTTGATTAAGTCTTAAAGCACAGTCCTATCTACATTTATTCAGAAGTACATTTTATTGGGTTCAGTGGATTTGAACCAGAGCAAGCTACATTCTTACTCTGTTTTTACAAGTTTTCTATGCTTTTTCTTTTGATTTCACACCACCAGTTTAAATAATAATATTTTCATTTCCAAACAGAAGCTCAATGCTGTGTTTCAGCCAGTTGACAACCCTTTGTTTAAAATTCACTGTTGCTAGGTTCACATAGATATGGCAAACACCAGTCACATTTTGGTTTTATGCAATGTGTAAATCCAGCTATGGGGGTTATAAACCCTTTTATGGTTTGTGTGTGCATGGTAAGTTAAGAGCTGTGTTAGTCTACACTATGGTGGCAAAAAATCAGGAGGAGTCTGGTAGCACCATGCTTCACCCCATCTGATGAAGTGAGCTGCATGAAAGCTTATGGCTTTTCATGAAAGCTTATGGTTTTTAATAACATTTGTTAGTTAAAAAAGGTGTTACTACATCCTTTTGATTTTTTTTTTGTTTTCTTTGAATCAGACTGGAATTCATCCTGGGAACTGCCTGGATGAGTCCCTGTAGTTTTCCTGGCAACATTTTCAGAAATGGTTTGCCCTTGCCTTCTTCCTAGGGCTTAAAGAGAATGATTGACCCACAGTCACCAGCTGGCTTTGTGCCTAAGGCAGGATTAGAACTCACAATTTTCTGGTTTCTAGCCTGGTGCCTTTAACCCCTACACCAAACTGGCTCTCATTTATTGATTACCCTGTTATATAAGTCTAACTGTGGTTTATCCAATAAACCATGGTCAAACCAAGCAAGGTGTCAGGCAAGACAATGTGTGAACCAGGCCTGTGTTTGACTATATAAACAAAATAAGCGCCACACTTTCAAATTTGTATATATTTCCCATGATACATGTTTTATACACAAACCTCTTGGCATCCTAACTACAGTCTGTTGTTTTTAATCCGTTCAATCATGTCCGATTCTCGGAGACTGCCTGGACAAGTCCCTGCAGTTTTCTTGGCAAGGTTTTTTGGAAGTGGTTTGCCATTGCCCCCTTCCTAGGGCTGAGCGAAAGGGACTGGCCCAAGGTCACCAGCTGGTTTTGTGCCTAAGGCAGGACTAGAACTCAGTCTCCTGGTTTCTAGCATGATGCCTTAACCACTAGACCAATCTGGCTCTCATAACTACACCTTTAAGATTCTGCTAATGTTGAATTATCTCAACCTACCAAAGCAAGTTAATTTTAACTAGCTGCCGTCAGCCCTTCAAGTCAGGAAACAGACACCCCAAAGATTACAGGAACTCTATTTTATTGTTGAAGGGTGTTGTTGTTTATTCGTTCAGTCGCTTCCGACTCTTTGTGACTTCATGGACCAGCCCACACCAGAGCTTCCTGTCGGTCGGCAACTCCCCCAGCTCCCCCAGGGACGAGTCCGTCACCTCTAGAATATCATCCACCCACCTTGCCCTTGGTCGGCCCCTCTTCCTTTTGCCTTCCACTCTCCCTAGCATCAGCATCTTCTCCAGGGTGTCCTGTCTTGAAGGGTATAATAACAGAATCTTGAATCCTGCTAGAGTTTCCCTTGGCCTCCAGCTTATGCCATGCAAAATCAAAGGGGGGTTATTTTGAGTCTCTTTCTCACACTTTGTCATGATCGCCGTTGCGATGTTTGCGACATCGCAACGGCTCGCATGACAATACAGGGATATGGGTCCTGAGCTGATAAGGCAAGGGCAATAGAAAAACACAAAAAGAAGTAAGGGGTTTAAGGAAACTATGTAACAACCGAGTCCAGCAGCCCAGGAAGCAACAATAAAAGGAAACTGACATGAAATTGAATAACAACCGAACAGGCGAGGTTTGGAAGGGCGTGCCTGGGCTTTCGAGGAATTAGAAGCCTGATCGCCCGGCAATGGATCATCACCGCACAGGAAGGCGATCGAGGCGATGCCTGGGGTGCAGGGGGCTGGACGACCTCTCACCTGGCAAGGACGAACTGTTGGGACTCGTGGGGCGCACCTGGGGTAAGGTGGGGTGGAGCGCTGACTGGCGCGGGCTATTTAAATCCTGTTCCGGCATGCTCCCCTCACTCTCAGCTTTCTAAGGGCATGCATTCTATTCCCAAATAAAACCAGAACCTAAGTCTACTCCAGCGTCTGTGTTTTTATTGGGTCTCAGGCAGAGCCTGACATAAAGCTGAGAGTCATTTAAAATGAACCTCACCGGTCTCCACCGGAAAAAAAATTTTCCGCAGGAGAGAACACCGGCGATGACGGAACCGGGGACGGCCATGGAGTCGGCGCTTCAGACCGGAGACGCGAAAGACGCAACGCACGTGGGAGAGATGACCAGAAAGCTTCTGGAGTCAGCGTGCCCGAGAGGGGACACGGGCTCCCTCCCTGCCCACACCGCACCCCAGTTCCAAACCTGGAGCTCCAGCTCGGAGTGGGGAGGCCCGATGGAGGAGGAAATCGGGAGTCAACAACTCTTCACTTGGGACAGCATAACGGGACCCCGGCCAGGAGCATCCTACACCACCTGAGACTCCACTACCCCCAAACGCCCGAGAGGGAAGTTGCAGGACTGCCGATCGGGCAGCAACCGGCAGCACCGAGGATGGACGACCCTGTCACACCCGACAGGTTCAGAGCCCTGGAGTCCAAGGTACAAGCCCTGGAACACATGCTCCAGTCCATGGCATCAGTATCGTGGGGGATCGTGGCACCCCACCCACCCTATCGACAACCCTGAGAGGAAGGGGCCAAGCACGGGACTCTTTCTTAGGGCCCCGTGGTCCCATTCTGGTGGGGGTCATCCCTAGCCACCCACAGGTGGGGGTCTTGCAACTTGGGGGGTTCGCCAAGGACTTCCCCGTGAAATTTGACGGAGACCCCACGAACCTGTCATTCTTCGTGATGAACGCCACGAACTACATGATGCAATATGGACATTGCTTTGCAACGGAAGGGGCCAAAATCTCAGTGGTGGCCACAAAACTCAAGGGCAGGGCTGCAGACTGGTACGTCCAGATGTCAGAGTCCGGAGCCCCAGCCCTGGCTACCTTCCATACCTTCCTAGCTGCTCTAAAGCGGTACTTCGAAGACCCCCTGGCAAAGGAAAGGGCCAAGAGTACCGTTAAAGGACTTCGCCAAGGACAAAAAGCAGTGGCGGACTACGCCTTTGAATTTAAGGTCCTAGCAGGGAAAATCCCGGAATGGTCCGAGGCCACCTTGATCGACATGTTCAAGGATGGCCTCAACCTTGAGGTGTTGCGATGGGCACTATACAGAGATGATCCAGACTCCCTGCATGAGTGGATTTGTCTTGCCGGGAAGGCTGAGCACACCCAGCGCACCTTCATGCTAGCGACCGAGAAAGACAGACCCCCTCCCAGCGGGAAAGGGCCAGTTCCACAGTCGGGCTCGACATGGGACGCGGAGCAACAATGTCGGTTTGCCTGCGGGCAATGTGTCAGGTGTGGGAAGACAGGCCACCGGGCAGCTGAATGCCTCAAGGCCAGAACGACAGATCGCCCGCCCAGACCAACGCAGAAGGCGCCGCACAAGCCACCCAACCCTCCTAGATGGCTGACAGGAGCACTAGTGACCCCGGACGAGAAAGAGGATGCCTACCTCGCAGGGGACATGTTGGACACCCAGGAGCAGCCGGCGGGAAATGCCTTCCACCTGCACTAAGCAGCGCCGCTGGGCAGGTGGTGAAGAATGGGCGCGACACCCCCAGGGTGAGTGGGGATTGTCCCATCCTGGCAGGGGAAATCAAACTGACCTACGGCCCAAAAGCCATCACGGTCGGAGCTTTGGTGGACTCTGGGTGCTCCAGAAACCTGATCCACTTGGACATTGCCGCCGCATTAAACCTACCCTGCTTCCCCCTCCCAAAGTGCTGATCTTTCAGCAACTCAATGGCTCCACGGCAGGGGGGGGGGACCGGCCACCCAGGGTACAAGGAAGGTCACCCTGAAAATGGGCACCCACAAGGAGACCATAGACTTCGTGGTCACCCCGGTAGGCAAGCCCATAGTGGTGTTGGGGATCCCCTGGCTAACCCGCCACAACCCCTACATTAATTGGAGGACCCATTCGATAACATTCGAGGACGGGTTCTACCAGGCGCCAGCAAGGGAGAAATCCTCCGCTTTGACTGTGGGGAGGGCTGAGATCGTCGACCACCAAGCCCACGCTCCCCCCCCCGGAAGAACTGCCGGAGCAATACTCGGACTTCGCCGACGTCTTCGGGGAGGAGGAGGTGGACCAATTACCCCCCCCATCGCAAGACGGACTGTGCAATTGAACTGCTCCCGAACGTCCCACTACCCAAGCCCAAAATTTACCCCATGACTCAGAGGGAATTGGCGGCGCTGCGAGACTTTTTAGACAAAAACCTCGCTAGGGGCTTCATCGAACTGGCAAACTCACTGGTTGGAGCGCCCGTCCTATTCCGGGAGAAGAAGGACGGCACCCTAAGACTATGCACAGATTACCGTGGGTTAAATTCTACCTCCCTGTCAAACAAATACCCCCTCCCCTTCGTAAAAGATATGCTGCCACACTTGTCAAAGGGAAGGGTGTTTTCCAAACTCGACCTCCGCGAGGCATACTACCGAATTCGCATCAGGGAGGGGGACGAGTGGAAAACAGCGTTCAACTGTCCCTTGGGCTCCTTCCAGTACAAGGTACTGCCTTTCGGTCTTGCGGGGGCCCCGGGGGTCTTCATGCAACTCATCGAGGTGCTGCATGAACATCTGTTCAAAGGAGTCTTAGTTTACCTAGACGATGTCCTAATCTACTCTAAGACTCAGAGGGAACATGAGAGATTAGTGAGACAAGTTCTCACTAAGCTCCGGAAAGCCAAACTCTACGCTAAGCTCTCCAAGTGCGAATTTCACAAGTCGCGCTTGGATTACTTAGGGTACAGAATCTCAGACAAGGGCATAGAAATGGACCCTGCGAAGGTTCAGGCTGTTTTGAGCTGGGAGTGCCCACGCACCCGGCGCCAGCTTCAAAGTTTCCTTGGGTTCGCAAATTTCTATAGGTCCTTCGCAAAAGGGTTTGCTGAAATTGCCCTGCCCTTGTCCGATTTATTGAAGACCAAAGGCGTCGGGGAGACGTGCAAGGTCAAAAACCCAGGAGCCGTACTTAATTGGACTCCCGACTGTCAAACCGCTTTCGACAGTCTGAAAGCGCTGTTCACAGCGGAGTCAATCCTGTCCCACCCCGACCCCGAACGGCCTTTTGTTGTGCAGGCTGATGCCTCCGACTTTTCAATTGGGGCTATCCTACGGCAAAAGGATTCTGCCGGAATCCTGAAGCCCTGCGCCTATCTCTCCCAGAAATTTTCCGAGACAGAGAGGCGCTGGCACATGTGGGAGAAAGAGGCATTTGCGGTTAAAGCAGCACTGGAGGCTTGGCGTCACCTTTTGGAAGGGGCGACTTGCCCTTTTGAGGTCTGGACAGACCACCGCAACCTCGAGGCGCTCCGTACGCCCCAGCACCTCAGTCCCAAGCAGATACGCTGGGCTCAGTTTTTCAGCCGGTTCAAATTCCAGCTGAAGTTCATCCCAGGAAAAAAGAATTTCCTGGCAGATGCACTCTCCCAACTACGCCAGGACGTGGAGCCTATCTCCAATGTCGTAGGGACTGTGCTTTCTGACTCCCAATTGGGTTTAGCAGCTGTCACCTGGAGCCGCGCTCGGGGACAGCCTTCCCGCCCCTTGCAAATGACTCCGGCGCAGCCCGCCCCGAGCCACAGGCAACCACAGATGCCAGGTGGGTTACATACAGATTTTATAACAGCATTAAAATCTGACCCCTGGCTCCTCGCCAACCCTAACAAAGTGACTATGGAACAGGACCTCACCTGGGTGGAGGGAAGGTTATACATCCCTGACTCACAAAGACCGACTATCCTCAGCAGGTCACATGATAGCAAACAGGCTGGTCACTTTGGGTTCCTAAAATCCCTCCACCTAACTCGATGCCAATTTTGGTGGCCCTCGCTGAGGAAGGATGTCAAAACGTATGTGGCATCCTGCCCTGTGTGTGCGATGGCCAAGTGACCGACCGGTAAACCCCAGGGGCTGCTGCAGTCCGTGGCTGAACCTTCATGCCCTTGGGATGAAATCTCAATGGATTTCATCGTGGATTTACCGCCCAGCCAAAAGAAAACAGTCATCTGGGTAGTCAAAGACTACTTCTCAAAACAAGCCCATTTTATCCCCTGCGCCTCGATCCCGTCAGCACAACAGCTGGCGAAACTCTTCCTGGTACACGTGTACTGCCTCCACAGCTGCCCCTCCCGCTTGGTGACCAATAGGGGCACACAATTTACCTCGAGGTTTTGGCGGGCTTTTTTGAAGCTAATAGGTACCCAGCAAGCCCTGTCAACCTCCTGGCATCCCCAGACGGACAGATCTACAGAGATCCTTAATGTCACACTGGAACAATTCCTCCGCTCCTATATCAGTTACCACCAGGACAACTGGGTGGACTTACTCCCATTTGCAGAGGTCGCATACAATAACACGATACATCAAAGCACGGGACAAACCCCCTTTGGGGTGGTGTCGGGTCGGGAATTCATCCCCATCCCAGAGCTCCCTCAGCCCCCGTCCCCAGCAGTAGCCGCCTGTGACTGGGGTTCAAAACTCGCAGACTCCTGGCCCGTCATCAAGGACGTGCTTAAGGAGGCACAAGCCGCATACAAACTGCAGGCGGATAAACACCGGCGCCAACAACCAACTTTTCGGGTAGGGGATCTGGTTTACCTATCCACCAAATTCATTAAATCACCGCAACTGTCTAAGAAACTGGCCCCCAAATTTATTGGGCCATTCCAGGTGACACAAATCGTGAACCCAGTCACGGTGCGCTTGGACCTGCCCCATAATTTAAAGCGGCTGCACCTGGTGTTCCATTGCAGCTTACTCAAGCCGGCAAGTGACTCCTCCCGGTGGCACCCACGCACCCCCCCCCACCAGTTATGATAGATGGACAGCAACATTTCGAGGTCAAGGAGGTACTCGACTCCTGCAAACTGCGGGGCTCCCTCCAATACGTGGTAAAATGGAAACACTTTCCACACACTGAGTGGGTCGCTGCCCAAGACATCCAGGCTCCCGAGCTAATCCACAACTTCCACACTGCATATCCCTCCAAACCCTTGGCTTGATTTTTCTCAAGGGGGGCAGTATGTCACGATTGCTGTTGCGATGTTTGCGACATCGCAACGGCTCGCATGACAATACAGGGATATGGGTCCTGAGCTGATAAGGCAAGGGCAATAGAAAAACACAAAAAGAAGTAAGGGGTTTAAGGAAACTATGTAACAACCGAGTCCAGCAGCCCAGGAAGCAACAATAAAAGGAAACTGACATGAAATTGAATAACAACCGAACAGGCGAGGTTCGGAAGGGCGTGCCTGGGCTTTCGAGGAATTAGAAGCCTGATCGCCCGGCAATGGATCATCACCGCACAGGAAGGCGATCGAGGCGATGCCTGGGGCGCAGGGGGCTGGACGACCTCTCACCTGGCAAGGACGAACTGTTGGGACTCGTGGGGCGCACCTGGGGTAAGGTGGGGTGGAGCGCTGACTGGCGCGGGCTATTTAAATCCTGTTCCGGCACGCTCCCCTCACTCTCAGCTTTCTAAGGGTATGCATTCTATTCCCAAATAAAACCAGAACCTAAGTCTACTCCAGCGTCTGTGTTTTTATTGGGTCTCAGGCAGAGCCTGACACACTTCCTCTTTTCCCAGGGCTGAGCTGTCATTTATTTTCTCCTTTATTGTCTCTTAACTAGGCTGACTATATGTCCCGTTCTGAACAGGACAGTCCCATTTTTTAAACATTTCCAGACCATCCCGTCATTTTAATATAAATGTCCATTTTGTCCCATTTCCTTAAAAACCTTACTTAAAAATTGGAAAGTTCCCGCAAACCTGTCAGAATGCAGTCTGACTTTGAGTGGAAGGAGGGGGAGCTCAGCAGAAATAGCGTGAAAAAAGCCGCAGAGCTCAACCCAACAGGAAACCTAAAAGGAAAAAAACAGGATCAGCTGATAGGCGGTGATCAAAGGGCGAGCCGATTGGCTCCTACCTTGAAATGGTGGGAAGAAAAGAACATCAAAGCACAGCCAGAGGATGAATGGTTTGTCGGGGACAACCATTCACTAGACTCTCCAGCCCAGCCTCTTGCAAACAAAGGAATCCGAAGATTCCCAGCCTGAGAAAACCAGAGAAGTTCCTGCCTGCCAATCCAGCACGTCACCCAGCCCTGCCCCGTTTTGCCATCCCAATGTCCTGTTTTTAACCCTGCCCCGTTTTGCCATCCCAATGTCCCATTTTTGTTTCAAGGAAACATGGTCAGCCTACTCTTAACAGTTCTACTAAGGGCTCTTGCATTCCTTTGCAAACTTTTTCTCCGCTTCCTTACAGTACAAGTAAGGGTACAGGAACTTAGCTGCTCTACCTGAATGTTGACCTATGACAAGGCAAAGTACATAACATTGGACCAGTCTGCTTAGCAAATTCGTTAAAGTGCACAACAAAATTAATGGGATAAATTAAATATACTGGTAGAAGGGTAACATAGGAGGATGTGACCTGCCAGCTGTCTATTTCTCCAATCTCGTAATGACAGATATTCTGAGCAAGAGGAATATTTGATATCTACCGATCAGTCATTTGGAAAGGAAGACATTCAACCAGGCCAGCATAAAAGCCCTCTCCAGCTTTGGCACTATGATATTAGATCCTCGAGATGTCCAGAGAAACATTCCTCATTTCCTCTGAACAACCACATTTGGGAGCTGATCTTTTAATCTTTTCAGAGTGAGGCCTTCTAGCGTTGCCCCAACCATAGGGGGGTACCTATGTCCTCCTTTTTGTCCTCATGTCCTCCATCCAGCAGGCATAACCTTAATATCAAATATTATCTGGCTTTTTTAGTATCTAACAAGCTCTTTGTTCCTGAGCAGTTTTACTGTGGGGCCCAGGGTTTCCCTAATAAGTGCTAACCCCCAAGTTAACAGGCTCTGCTCTGGGACCTTAATTAGTTGATTAGTGCCAGCGTGCCAGCTGCCTGAAATTGACAAGACCTTAATCAGTTACATGATGACGGCGTTTGCCTCCTGACTGGCTCTAGCACATTCTTGTGATTGAAAAACCAGTCCTTCTGATGCTGGAAGAAGTAATTCCACATACATGTAGGCCCAAGTCCTTTTTTTTTCTTTGTGCAGTTTTTCACTGTAAAGTGAAAGTTAAATCATGTGTCCTCCTTTCCCCCATATGTCCTCCTTTCCAATTAT
The DNA here is from genome assembly GCF_035149785.1 of Candoia aspera. Taxonomy (NCBI): domain Eukaryota; kingdom Metazoa; phylum Chordata; class Lepidosauria; order Squamata; family Candoiidae; genus Candoia; species Candoia aspera. Next base: position 10,766,597 of record NC_086158.1, on the reverse strand, counting down.
CTGTGTCCTCCTTTGCCTGTCCAGATATCTGGTAACCTGACACAACTCAGAGAATTTACAAGACTACAATCTTGTACTACAGACCTGGAGTTTTTAACAGGGCCTTTTTCCAGCTGATCTTATACAGTAATTATTTGTCAAAATTAATGGGGATAAACCTAATTTCAAGTAGAATTCATGGACATGTCCAAGTAAAGTATGTTCTGAAGGACCTTAAAACAAATTCAAGATTCCACTGAAATCTCATTTTAAAAGCAGAGGCTACGATAGATCCAATACACCCCAGCCTATTAAATAAAGTTTAATGTACTGATTTCGTTAATATAATAGTATATATATTGATTCTATAAATCTGAAGCACATAAGGCAATCCACAGGAGAAACTATAATATCTGATTAGTACCCAAATACTGATTTCAGCAAAGGATCGTTACCTTGTCGTGGTGCTGGGGCTTGAGCACCTCAATGATGCCATGAGCTAAACCGTGAAGGGCCACCCAAGACGGGAAGGTCATGACAGAGAGGTCAGACTAAATGCGATCCCTGGGGAAGGTAATGGCAACCCACCCCAGTATTCTTGCTGTGTGTCATGATCACCGTTGCGATGCTTGTAACATCGCAACAGCTCGCATGACAATGCAGGGAAATGGGTCCCTGGCGGATTAAGGGAAAAGGCAACGAGGTAACAAAAGAGAGCAACAGGTGCTGGCAACAAAGTATCAACTCTAGCTGGAGGCGCGGAAGAGAGAGATACAATGTTGCAAAGAAGGCAATTGACAAGACCAGACCACGAGGCGCGCCCGGGCTGTCAAAGAGATTACGAACCTGATCGCCCGGCAATGAACCATCACCGGTCAGGGAAGCAATCGAGGAAACGCCCGGAGCACAGGAGGGGCTCCACGACCCCTCACCTACCGACGACGGAACTGGTGGGGCTCGGGGGCGCACCCGGAGTAAGGAGGGGTGGAGCGCTGACCGGCGCGGGCTATTTAAATCCTGTTCCGGCGCGCTCCACTCACTCTCAGTTTTCTTAAAGGGCACGCATACTGTTACTCAAATAAATCCAGAACCTAAGCCTACACTAGCGTCTGTGTTTTTACTGGGTAGCAGGCAGAACCTGACACTGTGAAAACTAAATGGATCAGTACAACCAGAGATATGTCGGTATACCATCGGAAGATGAGACCCCCAGGTCGGAAGATGGTCAAAATGCTACTGGGGAGGAACAGAGGATGAGCTCAACTAGCCCCAGACGTGATGACGCAGCTAGCTCAAAGCCGAAAGGACGGCTAGCAGCCGACGGTGCTGGTGGTGAACGGCGAATCCGATGTTCTAAGGATCAACACACCATTGGAACCTGGAATGTAAGATCTATGAGCCAGGGCAAATTGGATGTGGTTATTGGTGAGATGTCAAGATTAAAGATAGACATTTTGGGCATCAGCGAACTGAAATGGACTGGAATGGGCCACTTCACATCAAACGACCACCAGATCTACTACTGTGGACAAGAGGACCACAGAAGAAATGGAGTAGCCTTCATAATTAATAGTCAAGTGGCTAAAGCAGTGCTTGGAAACAATCCAAAAAATGATAGAATGATCTTAATTCGAATTCAGGGCAAGCCATCTAACATCACAGTGATCCAAATATACGCCCCAACCACAGATGCTGAAGAAGCTGAAGTAGAACAGTTTTATGAGGATCTGCAGCACCTACTGGACAACACGCCTAAAAAGATGTTATTTTCATCACAGGAGACTGGAATGCTAAAGTGGGCAGTCAAATGACACCTGGAATTACAGGTAAGTATGGCCTGGGAGAACAAAACAAAGCAGGACATAGGCTGATAGAATTTTGCCAAGACAACTCACTCTGCATAACAAACACTCTCTTCCAACAACCTAAGAGACGGCTTTATACATGGACTTCACCAGATGGACAACACCGAAATCAGATTGACTACATCCTTTGCAGCCAAAGGTGGCGGACATCTATACAGTCGGTAAAAACAAGACCTGGAGCTGACTGTAGTTCAGATCATGAACTTCTTCTTGCACAATTTAGGATCAGACTAAAGAGATTAGGGAAGACCCACAGATCAGCTAGATATGAGCTCACTAATATTCCTAAGGAATATGCAGTGGAGGTGAAGAATAGATTTAAGGGACTGGACTTAGTAGATAGGGTCCCGGAAGAACTCTGGACAGAAGTTTGCAACATTGTTCAGGAGGCGGCAACAAAATACATCCCAAAGAAAGAGAAAACCAAGAAGGCAAAATGGCTGTCTGCTGAGACACTAGAAGTAGCCCAAGAAAGAAGGAAAGCAAAAGGCAACAGTGATAAGGGGAGATATGCCCAATTAAATGCAAAATTCCAGAGGTTAGCCAGAAGAGATCAGGAATTATTTTTAAACAAGCAATGCATGGAAGTGGAAGAAGACAATAGAATAGGAAGGACAAGAGACCTCTTCCAGAAAATTAGAAACATTGGAGATAAATTCCAGGCCAAAATGGGTATGATCAAAAACAAAGATGGCAAGGACCTAACAGAAGAAGAAGAGATCAAGAAAAGGTGGCAAGAATATATGGAAGACCTGTATAGGAAGGATAACAATATTGGGGATAGCTTTGACGGTGTGGTCAGCGAGCTAGAGCCAGACATCCTGAAGAGTGAGGTTGAATGGGCCTTAAGAAGCATTGCTAATAACAAGGCAGCAGGAGACGATGGCATCCCAGCTGAACTGTTCAAAATCTTGCAAGATGATGCTGTCAAGGTAATGCATGCTATATGCCAGCAAATTTGGAAAACACAAGAATGGCCATCAGACTGGAAAAAATCAACTTATATCCCCATACCAAAAAAGGGAAACACTAAAGAATGTTCAAACTATCGAAAAGTGGCACTCATTTCACATGCCAGTAAGGTAATGCTCAAGATCCTGCAAGGTAGACTTCAGCAATTCATGGAGTGAGAATCGCCAGATGTACAAGCTGGGTTTAGAAAAGGCAGAGGAACTAGGGACCAAATTGCCAATATCCGCTGGATAATGGAAAAAGCCAGGGAGTTTCAGAAAAACATCTATTTCTGTTTTATTGACTATTCTAAAGCCTTTGAGTGTGTGGACCATAACAAATTGTGGCAAGTTCTTAGCGGTATGGGGATACCAAGTCATCTTGTCTGCCTCCTGAAGAATCTGTATAACGACCAAGTAGCAACAGTAAGAACAGACCACGGAACAACGGACTGGTTTAAGATTGGGAAAGGAGTACGGCAGGGCTGTATACTCTCACCCTACCTATTCAACTTGTACGCAGAACACATCATGCGACATGCTGGGCTTGAGGAATCCAAGGCTGGAGTTAAAATCACTGGAAGAAACATTAACAATCTCAGATATGCAGATGATACCACTTTGATGGCTGAAAGCGAAGAGGAACTGAGGAGCCTTATGATGAAGGTGAAAGAAGAAAGTGCAAAAGCTGGCTTGCAGCTAAACCTCAAAAAAACCAAGATTATGGCAACCAGCTTGATTGATAACTGGCAAGTAGAGGGAGAAAATGTAGAAGCAGTGAAAGACTTTGTATTTCTAGGTGCGAAGATTACTGCAGATGCTGACTGCAGTCAGGAAATCAGAAGACGCTTAATCCTTGGGAGAAGAGCAATGACCAATCTCGATAAAATAGTGAAGAGCAGAGACATCACACTGACAACAAAGGCCCGCATAGTTAAAGCAATGGTGTTCCCCATAGTAACATATGGCTGCGAGAGCTGGACCATAAGGAAGGCTGAGAGAAGGAAGATCGATGCTTTTTAACTGTGGTGTTGGAGGAAAATTCTGAGAGTGCCTTGGACTGCAAGAAGATCAAACCAGTCCATCCTCCAGGAAATAAAGCCAGACTGCTCCATTGTGGGAATGGTATTAAAGGTAAAACTGAAATACTTTGGCCACATAATGAGAAGACAGGACACCCTGGAGAAGATGCTGATGCTAGGGAGAGTGGAGGGCAAAAGGAAGAGGGGCTGACCAAGGGCAAGGCGGATGGATGATATCCTAGAGGTGACGGACTCGTCCCTGGGGGAGCTGGGGGTGTTGACGACCGACAGGAAGCTCTGGCGTGGGCTGGTCCATGAAGTCACGAAGAGTCGGAAGCGACTAAACAAATAAACAACAAACCCAAATAGTGAACCTTCACAATTCTTATGAATTCCCCTTTGAATTCCATGTTGGTTAAATGGTGGGATACAAATACATATTCATTCCTTTAAAAAAAAAGGTATAAAAATGATACCTGAACTAATGTTTAAACCTGCCGGTGGTATATTTGTATCCTATTCAGATAGTGTTACTTCCACAGTAATTCTCCAAATGTTGAAAAGTTTCAGCAGTCAATTTCATTTCCTTTAGGTTTAATAATGATAGATAGGTAAGACTTTAGCCCCAAATGTCTTTCTAGTAACTACCAGAAAAAAGGCTAATACAGCTTCCCTTCATAACTGCCAGGTGAAAATAAGGGCCATTGTGTTTTTCTTCCCCCAAAGGCACCGAGTCTCCCTGAACAAACACTTAATCACAATATGTAGAATTATGAGAGTTTAAGGTTTTATAGAGGCCAGAAAAATAGCTCAAGGCCCTGCCTTCTAGCTGAATCTTGCCCAACTTTCCCCCCTTGTGCTGCTGGGCTTTAAAATCTCTCTGCCATCTTCCTGCATGATAGTACAGTAGCCAGCAAAGATGATTAGCAGACTCACCAGCAGCAATCCTACTGCAATTAACCTAGCAGCAGCAGCAGCAGCAGCAATGAGGAAGGAAACACCATGAATTATAGATAATTCTAAGAAATAGCACTCCTATGGACACCACATGGCTTCCATAAGTATGAAGGACTTTCAATTTCTATAAATATACAGGCAAGAGGGGGAGTGATTCATGTCCCAATGAAGCCCAAGAGTTTTGTTAATGTGAAAAGTGAAGTGGTCCTAAAGATCATCAAACGTTTAAGTGCAGCAAAATGGATTCTGTGAGTTCCCAGTAATAACGTAAGCAATGCTCCTTAGTGCTCTGCACTTCTTGAATAGCAGAGGTAATGCGATTGAGCTGGCTGATTTTTGCTTTTTATTGTGTGTTTTTGAAGCAACTCCTCTTTTTCTCTCTCTCCTAAACTTGATGCTTACGCATTTTGCTCCATCATTGATTCAATATGAGGTAAAGGGAGTAAAGAGAGAGAGAATTAAAAAAAAAAGACCAGAAGTGAAATAGACCTAAGAAAACTCTGGACCAGCCAAGGGGAAACATAGTCCAGGAATCATTATTAAGGTCAGTTAAGTTTTAGATTCTCCCCTCCTTATTTTTTACATTTTTGAACAGGCAGCAAAACTAGAATGCTTTTTCAGACTCTTGAGGGCTGCATTCAGCTTTGCTGGGTCACAAAATTGTGAGCATCAATTAAATTCTAATGCACTCATTTGTTGCAGTGGGAATAAATGTCTAAGGCTGCTAATGATGTTTGAGTCTGTTCTTACCTCCTGAGACTGGTGATACTTTTCCAGCAAGCGCTCTGGGTCTGAATCTCAACGTGGAAGGAAGGAGGGAAAAATCTTCATTTATGCAAATCTATAAATGAGAAAGCTCCTTATTAGGATTAACAAAGGTGGCAACGAATGTTGTGCAAATCTAGTTGCTTTCCAGAGCTCTTCTTCAGGATGGATGGGGTACAAGTAAGGAGGTCCAAAAATTAGATCTGATGCTTAATCAGGCTCAGAATCAGACCCAACGTGGAAATTATGGGCTGAATGCAGAGTCAGGATTGGGTATGGTTGGTATGAAATCAGGCATAATCTTGGAGCAAAGACAGGTCAGAGAGATAAAATAGAGGCTTATAAAATCAGGTATGGAAAATGTGGATGGGGTCCTCCCTTAATATCAAATGTGAGGAGATTCAGGACTGAGAAAAACAACTGCTCCCTTACACAACACAACATTTGGAAGTTGTGGCCATCACAAGTGGCAATGGCTAGAAATTAATCAGTTTTCAAACAAGAATTGTGTTAGGTTCCCTTGGCCATATGTGGTAGGAAATCACAGATGTCCAGATTTTACACAGCTGAACCTGTTTCTTAGGCTCAATTCTGGCAGGGGCAGTTCAGCTGGTTAAGACTCCTTATTGGAGAATTAAGAATTAAACAAGAATTAAGCCAAATGGAGCAGTTGACCATCCACCTTTTGTATAAAGGAGCAAGTGATTCTTATATCCAGAATGATTCAAACCCATTGGTTTCATTTCCCAACCTTCTCACAAATTAACATGCTTCTTGTGCGGTGGTTGGTGGCTTTGAAGCTGAGTGGCTCATCTACTGCCAACTGTAGCCTGAGACTCACTGTCTGGTTCTTGGTTTATTTTCACCAGTTAGATCAATTCATGAAAGCTATCAGGATCTGTTAGGCTCAGTGGCTTCTTTCCTATCTCCCCAAGGAGGTCTTCAATCCCAGCTACTGGGGAGCATCAGTTAAGAGTTTTTGTGAGCTGCTGAATGCATCTGGTTGGACAAGGTGTGACATAATCATAGAGTTGGAAATGGCCATGGAGTGCAGCCTTCTAGGGCAGGAATCCTAATTAGATGGCCTGGCTATCTAACCTTTGTTTGAACTTATCCAGGATAAGTTACCCACTACCTCTCTGGATTACTGGTTCTAGACAACTCTTCTTCTCAGGATATATTAGCAGATTTATTTGGCATTTGCCACCTGGAACAGAAGAGCTCTTCTCATGAAAAAGCAAACAGTTGTTCTCCCTATTTTGAAAGCACAAAGATTATTTGTCAATATTGAGAAAGTGCAATGTTGAAAGGAACTTGCTGGTATTGTGAAATAAAATATTCTTGCTCTTACAGAGAACATAAGCAAAAAGTATTAGGGCAGGGCTACCAGATCTGCAGTGCAAAGCTTCAGGTGACTGCTGGACAGCTCAAGTAGAAGAAAACTCTTAATCCTTTGCTTGCAGTGTTTCTCACCCTTGGCAACTTAAAGATGTGTGGACTTCAACTCCCAGAATTCCCCAGTCAGCATTGCTTAAATTCTGAAGTAAACTTAGCCAAATTTCTGTTCTGAATGTATACGGTTAATTTTGCCATTGCTGTATATTCCCCAAGTTTGGTTTCCCAGTCTGATATTGTTGGCAAAGTATCTCTTTTCCAATGTTGGGCCAAATTTGTCCTCACGGCTGTCAGTATATATCTTAATAGCGATTTTTTAAAAATTTCTTTTGGAAGGATTCCTAGTAGAAAAAGTTTCTATGTAAGCTTTGTTTTGATATTTTTTTAAAATAATGCTGGATATCTCTTTCCAGTACTTTTGAAGACATTTATTTTCAATTTCTTAAAGCAGAGGAGTAGCAGGAGTATTCACAGGAGTGTCTAAATGTCAAGATGGCGGCTACAAACGTGTGATTGAAACCCCACCCCTATTTATGTATGACATGGTGGGGGGGCTTCAATCACATGGCTCCCCCACCACGTCATACATAAAAAGGGGTGGCGTTCCAATGGCTATGGCTACTATCTTGACTTTTTTGACCCCTGTGGATGCTCTTGGGGTAAATATTGTTTTCTGAAGATCACAAGGGAAGTATTTTTCATGGTGGTCAATACCAATCTCAACAAATGGGGAAATCTATTAGAAATAAACTTCCTTTTATTTTGGTAGCATAACAAATGCATGAAAACAAGTCTGCAAGCAAGAATGAAGTACCAGTTCACTGAAATTTTGAGTCATCTGTTCTACTGGGAAGTGCTGTGGGCTTTAATTATTGATAACCACTCTGTACTAAATGGTGCAACTCTATGATTATACTTTTTGGCAGAAACTAGGTCACTGATTAATTGAAGTCTCATGACACCAACTTTTTCGCTATTAAATTTTTGCTGAGAAATTAAACAAAACCCTCTCCGCCCATCAGAATTCATTATCAGTGCCCAAGCTAACAGCTTCTGAGCCTCTGAAGTTGGTGTTTTTAGGTGTATGGTCAATTAAACAGAGATTTCATTTCAGTGTGGAGAAGAGACATTTCCTCCACATTCAATCAAGACTCCAAATAATTGCAACTCATGATCTGGTTCATGTTCTGTTCCAAACCATGATTTGTTACCATATATGTCAGAACGAGAAACTTCCCTGGCTGATGAGAAAAGCTTTTATGCAATTTAAGAAAGCAAGTGTTATATAAGTGTTATATAATGAATCATGAGGTCTTGTGAATCAAAACCTTTTAAAGAGGTATCATGTGTTAAATGAAACCAGTTAAAGGATAGTGAAGATGCAAAAATTGAAGATGGTAAGCACAAAAGTAAGACTTTGGAAGGGTTGCAAATAATCTGGTTTGTTTGGTTTAGTTTATTGTTTCTTTGAACCCAACAATTATGATTTGTAAACCATAGTTAGGGAACTGATTGGGTAAACCCCCCAAATTATGACTTGCTCAGTAAATAAGATCTAAGCAGCTGGGAGAAAGGGTCAGCTTAAATGTTGACTGGATTATTATTAAGTAATTATTAAATAATAATATTAATAATAATTTAATATTAATTTAATAATAATAATAAAGAAGATCTAAGCAGCTGGGAGAAAGGGTCAGCTTAAATGTTGACAGGATTATTATTAAATAATTATTAAATAATAATATTAATAATTTAATATTAATTTAATAATAATAAAAAATAAGATCTAAGCAGCTGGGAGAAAGGGTCAGCTTAAATGTTGACTGGATTATTATTAAATAATTATTAAATAATAATATTAATAATAATTTAATAATAGTTTAATAATAATAATAAATAAGATCTAAGCAGCTGGGAGAAAGGGTCAGCTTAAATGTTGACTGGATTATTATTAAATAATTATTAAATAATAATATTAATAATAATTTAATATTAGTTTAATAATAATAAATAAGATCTAAGCAGCTGGTAGAAAGGGTCACCTTAAATGTTGACTGGATTATTATTAAATAATTATTAAATAATAATATTAATAATAATTTAATATTAGTTTAATAATAATAATAAATAAGATCTAAGCAGCTGGGAGAAAAGGTCAGCTTAAATGTTGACTGGATTCACACATCATGCCAAGCCATAGTGTTGCTTGGTTAGTTACACTCTGCGTGTTGTCCAGCTCAGATAATTATGGCTTATTGATAAAAATATGGTTAAAGAAATCTTGTGCCAAGCTCCTTACCACAGCTCCCAACCAAGAAAGTGAGATCTCACAGATTCAGAAGAGGCAGCTTTAATGCAATATTAGATAAACTAAGGTTGAAGTTCAGTGTATTGTGTGAATTCACTCAGTGTGGTTATTTCTTTATCTAAACAATTTATATGGCCATCCATTCTCACTCAAGTGATGCCGGGTGACTCACAATACACTAAAACAACACAATAACACACACAGATTAAAACTGTAACACTGTGACCAGGGCCACTTAAATAAATCATAGTTTATTCAGTGGTTGTTTTCACAAAACTCATTTAACCAGTTTGTTTTATTAACCCTTTTTCTAAGTTCACACACTACACTAAACCACAACCTATCAAATAGGCTGGGGCGGCACAAAATGATAAGTCACAAAAACCTAACCTCAGTTCACCCTACTCAAGCTTATGTTGTGCAAACGCACCTGCTGCGTCTTTAGGTGAATGAACAAAACATGCACACCCATGCACACAAAGAATATCACAAAAGTCAACTGCCATGATCCTCTTGCAATCAAGCAATCAAACTTTATTACAGGTCACAGAACCAGCCTGGATAAAACAAAGTACAGCACATAATACAAAGTACAATACAGCACCCATGGTAAAAGGGCCTATAATCATGCTTAGTCTGCTTTACTCTCAACAGAGCACGGATTTTACAGGCTACAAATACGAACTTTGCAATAGCAAGTGTTCCCTTGGGGTCTTCGTTCATCCAAAGAAGCTGCACGTAGAATTCTTCTGTCCGACTTGCAAATGGGCTAGGAAGAGGTGTTAGTAACTCATTGCAAACTCATTCCAAGGGCCTTGGTAAAAATCACAGTAGAGTAGGGTGTGATTCTGTGATTCAGGGCTCTCATCTTGACATGACTTTTGGCATAGCACATTTTGTGGTAGTTACCCTCCAACACTGCTGACAGAAGATACAGTATTCAACCCCTGTTGCATAAAGCAGTGTTTCTCAACCTCAGCAACTTTAAGATGTGTGGACATCTTAAACTGCCCAGAGTCCCTCCTTTGGGGGGAGATGGGTGGTGATAAACGTTTAATTAATAAACTCCCAGAATCCCCCAGCTGGGGAATTCTGGGAGTTGGAGTCCACACATCTTAAAGTTGCTGAGGTTGAGAAACATGACGTAAAGGCCCTCCAAAATGTATTATTCGTAAATTGGTCTAAATATAATGCTGGTTGGAAATAAAATTTACCGTGACCCGGTTGATCTCTAAGTGGCATCTTGCTATATTCTATTGGCAATTCCGCATCAAGAATCTTTTGAGAGATACCATGGCCTGATCTTTTCCCAAGTGCATCAGCCTCTCACTTGAGAATCCCAATTTTTGTCCAATGTCTTTTATTTGGAATTTCCAATGGGAATATTTATCTGACATTTGTCTGAGAGCCAGTTTGCTGTAGTGGTTAAGGCACCAAGCTAGAAACTGGGAGACTGTGAGTTCTAGTCCTGCCTTAAGCATGGAGCCAGCTGGGTGACCTTGGACCAGTCCCTCTGTCTCAGCCCTAGGAAGAACAAGGGCAAGTCAGTTCTAAAATTGTTGCCAAGAAAACTGCAGGGACTAGTCCAGGCAAGTGCCAGAAGTCAACACTGACTCAAAAGGCACATAGAGTTTCTGAACAGACATAGCCACGCCCTCATTTCAAAGTTTAGTTACTTGGAATAATTTCTTTAGGAAGCCAGATCCTCTTGCAATGGAATTACAGCTTCAAAAGTTTCTGTACCATAAAAATACTTCTAGAAACCTTGAAGGAAATCGGAACAGTGAACTCAATCCAGAGAGCACATAGATCTGCGCAGCTTTGATAGAAGAAACAGATATAAACTTCCTACGTGTATGTTGAACTTGATAGGAGGGAAACCATGATGAATCTAATCCTTGTTTATTATGCTGATAGATCCTATGTTTAGTGTGGCAGCTCTAGATCTAGAAAGTCAAGGAGGGTTGTTAGTGCAATATTAGATAAACTTATCCAAGTTAACACTTGGATAGGGATCATCTGGGAAGTAGGGTAGACTAGGAAGTCCAAAAAAATGGAAACCACTTCCATGTTATATGCAAATTGCATAGATGGGTCCATGAAATTACCAGGAATCAAAAGTGACTCAGGGTGTTGACTTACTACAGCTTAGCCAACATTCTTCTTGCAGAAGTGCCTTTTATTTCCCTTTCTCTCCTCCTCACCCAGACACTGGAATTCATTATTTTCCAGGGTCTGTCTTTGAATGTTTTACTGTTTAGTCTATGGCAAAACAAGATGCTCCCTTTATGAATGCAGGGGGCGAGATGTCTCGTTTAAACCAGAATAAATATGCCCCCTAGTGCTGACTATCCTCTATTTCAACTCATCAAACCAGCCTCTCCAAAACATTTATCTGGCCAATTTCTGCAGAAAAAAAGAAAAATGAGAAATGGGCGTGAACACGGTGAAGCATGGAATTACGGCTAATTATTCATATCCTTATATGTTGTTCCAACGTACACATGTAAATGACTTTCCTTTCATGCTGGTACTGCAGATAACTAAAACCTGAAGCTAAAGCAACAGCAAAGTCACTTTTAAAAATGCATTTTCTTTGAAAATAGATGTGAAAATCAGTTGAAGAGCCATATAAGGGAGTACCTGTGATCTTGATAAAGGTAAGCATGGCACTTGGATGAAAGGTGGCCAGAAAATGTAAGGGCTGTTGGTTACATTAGGAAGTAGAAAAAAAGGGGGGAATGGCTTTTGACTTTTTTTTTAAAAATTCATCAGGTACTGGTTTGTTACTTAGGTATCCACACATTCTGGTACATGGCTGGGAAGTATCTTTGGGTTCTTGGGGCGAGCCTTTGGGCCAGTTATGGGTGGGCTCAGCAACTTATCAGGTAGCTTGTGATCTATGGCAAGCAAACTAAAACCAAATTGGGTTTGAATGGCACAATTTATTACAAATTAGCCAACTAAATTGTAGCCTAGTGGGTTGTCTGAGGTGGCCTGTGTGATTACTTTATGGTTCAGTATGTCGTGTGAACCTGGCAAACTAGCCTGAGAAACCACACCCAGCCACATCATTCAAATAGTTTTATCCAGGACCTTAAGGAATGTGCACATCAGGATCTATCCAATCTTAGCTCTCCTGGTTAGTATTTGGAAGGCACTCCTGTGCTTCATTTTGCACATCCCTAGGTATAACTGAGCAGGCAGCCAACACCAGGTAGGGGGTAATCTTCAATGGCCCTTGGGCTTTTCCACGGTGATGTCTGCAGCTATTTGAAACTGCTCCCATTTACTGGTTTTTAACAGGTATATTCCTCTCAGCAGCCACCAATTCCTCCCAATTCCCAGGTAATTTGGGGCGGGGAACCCCCCCCCCAAAACCTCTGTACAGTAAAAAGTTGACTCTCCAGACCAATTTGTTAGAAGCACTCTAGAAAATTGACATCATTTGCATAATTGCACAAATGATGTAAAAACATCCATACCTAATTAGGCAAAGTACCTGCATTTAAATGTAATGGGTTTTTTAATTCAATGGCAGATGGCACTACTGTGACCCAAATGTGCCATTAAGTTAAAATTTGATTGTATCAGTAAATATTACCTTTAATATCTACAGCTCCAAATCCAGTGGCCTGGAACACAAGCAAAGGTCAGGTCACCGCACCCTGATCCTGCAGTGGACTCCCATACACACCTCACTGGTCACTAGCAGAATAAAAAACTGATCTGGAGGGGCCTTCATTCATATTCAGCATTAATTTCCAAACCGCATCCATTCCTTAACATAGCTATGTTAACACAGCTATCTCAACATAGCTATGAAGAACAGCTACCTGGATAGTCACCAATCCAGGGAACACAAGACGATGGGAATAAAGTGGTTCATTTTGACCATCAATACAGGTTATTCCAGTGGCCCTAGAAGGCAAACCATGTTACAACCAGACAAAGCTATTCATTACCAATTGTTTAGATGTAATAAAATTATTAATAAACACTTTTTTGAATTGTGTGATAATACCCACTTTGCCTCAATGGTTCTCGACTATTGAAATGTTTGAAGGAAGGATTAAAAAACAAACAAAACCTGGCATGAATTCCTGAAGTGGTGTAGGATGCAGATCTTTGTAACCTTTGAATAGTCCTTGATTCTTACCTGCTTTTCTGGTGATGAATTCCACCAGAAACTACTGACATAGAACAATGATCCAATATAGCCTTCTCCAATTTTTGCTTTCCACAGCCTCCAGCTGGTGCACTGGATTGAGGAAGGCTGACCAACTACGTTGGATGTGTCGTTTGCATACATGACCAATTAGCCAAACTGAAATCTATTAATTAATACAGTTCTAATGCACATCATTCAAGACTTTTGATTTTTATTCAGTTTATTCTGCATTTGAGTCACAGTTAGAGAAGATTGAGGTTTTCTCTAATATCCTGTATTTTTCCTTTCTCATGGATGTCCACCCACAGTTCAAACTTTCCCTGTAGACATCTGCGGCAACATTTCTGATACCTTTGATATCAAGTAGTTCCATTTTACAGGGCTGAAAACCTCAAAACAGACAGTATCTAAAAATATTTCTGTAGCAGTGGAGCCCACGTTTAATGATGAGATGTAGGGATGTGTAAAAGAGTGGCTTTCAGGTGGTTTAGGGCTGAACTAAGTGTTTGGTCCAAATATCAAAGCTTAGGTGGGTCGGTGGTGGTGAGAGCCAACTTACCGAGTAGATGGGCCAGTGGGGTGTGTCTTCTTAGGACACTAGTGACACCTGAGGGAAGGGAAGGCCCTGGGAAGAACAGTGAACTGGTGAGAGATGCTGGTCTGGGAGCTGCTGCAACCAATGATAAACCAGCGCACAGGCCATGCGGAGGAAGCAACATTACATATATTTCTTTCTGGAGGATGGAAGAGCTGACCCACACTAGTCTTGCCCTCCTCATCCTGTAAAATTACTCTGGGGTTTTTACATAACAAAAATATTCAGGATGTTGCTTCTGCCAAACTGCAGTCAATCTGGAAGATTTCAGCAAGATATCCAGAACGGGATGTCGATTTGACAGTAGAAAAGGGGAAAAATGTACTGAAACTTCTTTTCCCTAGAACTGAGAAACGTCTTGTGTACTAAAAAAAAAATCCCTTGTGATAAACCAATTGTTATGGTTTACATTTTTTTTTTCTTTCCAGCTGTTTTTCTCTGTAATTTTGCTTTTTTGCTTTTTTGCAGGGCAGACTTTATACCCGCAGGTGGTAGTTTGAAACTTATTTCTTCATCTTCGCTGTCTTCTGGCTGAGATTTTTGGCATTCAAGAACTGTTGGTGTACACACTGGGGCGGGATCCTGGACAGGTAGAGAAGAACATTATTAAATTAAGCAGAACCATTGTGGGTTAATTATTAAAAAGTTTATTTTCACAAAAAGCTGAAATACTCGTTGGCAATAACTGAAACAGGAAAGCTTTTTACCTGTTCTAATTTGAACAATATAAGACAAAATGTTGATAACCTAGTTAGTTTCTGAAGAAAACAATGAGAACAATTTCCCATAAGTGTTCAAAATTTAATTCAGTATGGTAAGTTTATTATCCTCTTTTCTCTGACTAAATTCCTAAGTCCACAGAATCTGGAAATGACACAGCACAGAAATGGGAAATAAGGAAGCTGAGGGAGTGGACCTGTCAGCTTAGCAGGCAACTGATGGTGGAGGAGGAGCATGCTTGGACTTCAGCAAGCCAACAGCTGACAAGCTGGAAAGGGAAACAGAACCCATCAACCACACCATCCTGGCAGAGACACTGAGAGCCTCCAGCCAGCAGCTTTTAAAGCACCTTCCTCCCCTCTCCAGACCGAGAAACTGCAAGGCCAACAATTCAGCAGCAGTTCAGAACAGCAGCTGATAGCAGCAGAAGCCAACTAAGTTAAAGGTGGCTATAGGCAACAAAGGAGAACTATTCATAGGTCTGTTTAGGAATTAGATCAGTGTTTCTCAACCTTGGGGGCTTTAAGATGTGTGGACTTCAACTGCTATGCTGGTTGGGGAATTCTGGGAGTAGAAGTCCACACATCTTAAAGCCCCCAAGGTTGAGAAACACTGAATTAGAGAAACACGTAGGCACTGACATTAGTATTAGTATAATATGGCATAGGTTTAGTGCTAAGTGTTAAGGCAGAGGTTAGAAAACAAGTAACTTTGTTAACTTTTATACTATAAAAGCCTCCCAGAAAGCACAGGCAAAGTAACAGCAGTCTCACTGTTAGCGGTCTGTACCATTTCTCAAAAGGACCCGACAGGCACGAAGGTCAGTGCAAAGACCTTCCATTCAAGGAAACACTCACTGATATACAAACATTTGTTACTATACTCTAATACATTTTCCCTCCCTCAAATAAAAGGCCCATCATAATGCGGAAGATTTCAAAACCTAAGACTTTCACTTACTTCATCATTCACTGATGCTTTCTTGTTTGAAACTGATTTTGAAATCTTCTTTTTCTTTATCAGAGGCATCTGAGCAGCCTAAGAAAGAGAGTTTTAGCATTAAGATTACCTTGTAATTCAAATTTAAAAATAAACATGTCAACAAATAATCTTTAAAACAGTTAGCATGCTGAGTTTGCCTTGAAGACGTGAAACTCAGTATAAACGGTTCTCACCAAAATAGGATGAAAAGTGCTAGAAATAAAAGAATATAAAACCCTAAATTCAATTCCCAGTTAGGAGTTGTCACTATGATACCAGAGCCAATTCACACGTGTTTGTGAGGGGTTTATGCAAGACATATTTGCATACTAGTTGGCCTTCTTCAAACATGTAAAAAAAATTAAAACAGAAAACAAACACACTGTGGAGTTCTTGGGGCTCTCTGAGCTTGGATGTTTGCTTGCAGATGTTTCATTACCCATCTAGGTAACATCATCAGTGCGAAGGGGGATGGGGCTTGTGGCCTGTTGATATATAGTGGCTTGCCCTGCCAGTTTTGGTGGGAGTGTGGTTTCCTCCCTGGTGGTTCCTTGATTAGAGTACTGTTTTCTGCCTGTTTGGTGTTGATGCCTGCTTATCTGAGGGTTGGCTGCTGGAGGGGGGTGTTCTAGTCTCCCCCCCACTTCCTACGTTTTTTATTGCCTCTATTTTATAAATCAGTCCTATCTGTTCATCTGGAAGTTATTAATTCCTTGCCATGGGAAACTAGACAGAAGTGTGTCATAGCTTATTTTTAAGATTTCACCTGAATGCATAAAGAGCAAAGACTAACATTCGTTTGCAAACATATTCGTGACACAAGTGTTTTTTTTTTTTTTTTAAGAAAGTTGTAACTGGCTGCCAATCTTTTGACAGGCTTTTGTCTGAATCATGTGTTAAGTGATCTCACATCTCCAATTGTTTGGTAACAATATAACCTTTCTATTCTAACTTAAAGCATTTAAATTTGCAGTCAGTATGCAACAATCACATTTGTGCCTCATTCTTCTCATTATACTAAGTATTATCCAGAAAAAAGAACAGTCACTTACAAATCCCGGGAAATCATAATCTATTCCTTTCTCAGCGAGCCTTTTTCGCAACTTTCCTTCCTTTTTCAACATCCGCTGTGCCATCTTTTCTTTCTCCTGTGCTGTTCGATTCCTGTTGTAGCGTTTTACTGCTGGATATGTTGGCCTTCTGAATTTTCGCTCAGAACCTTTAAAGAGGTTTTCATGTACTTTTTCTGATGGTATAAATTCACCTGTAACATGTAATCAAGGCAATAGCAGCTGTGAAAAACAGGTCAAGGCCATTATAAAGGCTTCCATCTTACTTGTGCTCCTCAAAAACATTTTAAACAATGCTACAAACGTCTTATCCAGTCCATATACTCAAAACAGTATATTGATGAATCATGGCTTTGACCAAACCAAGAGACATACAGGTTCATTGCTTCCCCTTCTGTGAGGCATCAAGTCTCTCTCACATATACACTATGTATTTTAATTTTTTGACTGTAATTGTTTTTAAGTTAATATTGCTCACTGCCCAAAGACACTTGCCATACACTTGGCTAAATAACTAAATACATAAATATAGTTACTTTCATGCGACATTGTTACATTGCATTACATTTTTCTAGTTATAATTTTGTATTAGTATTGTCCTTGTAAGCACCTACAGCCAGGCTGCATTGAGGGGATATGTACATTCCATAAAGAAATAAATGCATCTGCTGTTGCTCCCAAGCATCCGTACAAATGTCAGCCACTGCCAGATGCTTTCTATAAAACATGTCAAGATCAAGCCTGGTTTAAATACTGTGTGGTGCTCAACTCTCTTCCCTTGTCAACTCTGGGGAGGAAGAGTGTCCTGTCCTTCTTTCAAACCGAATCACCAAGGCAAATTGAATATAATCTACCACAGGCTGTTGATTAAGCAGTGTGTGTGTGTGTGCGCGCGCGTGTGTATGGTTTGAATTACATTTCAAGGCAGACAACGTAATGGAAAATGCAGCTGCAGCCATGCCTAATCTCAATGTAAAAGATTCATTTGCATTGCATTGCATTATTTATTTTATTTATTTATAAAATTTATTGATGGCCTCAATCCCAAAGGACTAACCAATGGACAGGTCTGAACTATACTAACAAAATTAATACACCATGTAGGGTAACTGTAACCATAACCAGGGAGATTTAGTGGGAGAATTTTCAACAAAACTGACTCCCTCTTGGAACTGCCACATTTAACAAATTGGGGCATACTCACATTTCAAGAGTTTTTCACGGAGGAGATAATTGTTCATTGTATCTGCAGCTATCTTTGCAATTTCATCATATTCAAATTCCACAAAAGCATAACCTTTGCTACCTCCTGTCTATTAAAGAGAAGGATGTAAAAATGGGAAAAAATTACAATACTTTTATAAATGTAACCGAAGGATTTTTTTTTGCTTTACTATTACCATTGTAAGATATATTTCTGCTTCTTCTTCAGCAGCTCAAGGCAGGATATAAAGCACTCCCTCTTCCAATTTGTCTTACAACAACCCTGTGCAGTATGCTGGGCTGAGCCAACAACTGACTCAAAGTCACCCAGTGACAATCTTAATCCAAAAAAGGACTTCTGCACTATAAAATGCAAAATGCTTTTACTTTCCACCAATATGCATGGACTTTGTAAAATACAGGGAAGCCTCATGAAAGTTAAGTAATTAAAATTAATTTCCAGCTATTTTTTTTAAAATGATGCAATGGAAAATGTTCATTGTGAAGAGCTATAGCGTCTGATTGATCAGAAGGACTTCTGCCAAGTCATTTCAAGAAAGAACCCAATCCATGTTTTCAATACTATGCAATAGATGGCACTGGGTCAGTTTGTTGCCAAAAACAAACGGACCCACGGCAGTTTCCAACCCAAAAATGTATTGTCACATAAGGAGGATGCAGCTGGAAAAGAAGACAGTACAAGGCCTGGCTTAAGGGGCTAGACCAGAATCAGCCTCAAAACTGTGGAACTGTTGTGTTGTATGTAGGTTTCTGAATGCACACTCCCATGTTGTTTTCTATAGTTTTAAATTGTTCTAATGGCTTTAATTGTTCTGATGGTTTTTAGTTTCTTCTTAATTGTGTGCACCACTCAAAGTCACCTACATGAAATGGGGGGCTACATATACAAAATAAATTCCCTCTTAGCCATGGAAATACTTTGGGTAACTGTGGACCAGCTGCTGTCTCTCAACCCTACCTAACTGACAGGGTGGTTGTGGAGAAAAAAATTGGCAAAGGTCTCCCACATCAGTTGCCTTGAAATTCCCAAGGAAGGGCAGGATAGCCACCCACCAGACAAAGAGCACGAAGGTGCTGGCCTAGAAACCAGGCAACTGTGAGTTGTAGGCCTCTGTTAGGCTGAGTGACTTTGGGCCAGTCCCTCTCTCTCAGCTCAACCCACTTCACAAGATGGTTGTTCTGGGGAAAATAGGAGTTTCCTGCCTTGGGTTATATATAAAAAAAGTTGGATAAAAATATAACAAGAATAAAATACAGGGGGGATTCAACACCGTGTCATGCTTTCTCTTTCTGTCCAGGGAGAGAAATGTACCCCCATATTTTATTTATTTATTTTTCAAATTTAATTACCGCCCATCTCCCCCAAAAGAGGTAAGGCCAACACAGGTAAGATTCATTCAAGATCCTCCTTCTAACTCTGCTTTTGTCACTGGTCTGTTCAGAAGTGTTCAGTAGCCAGATTCCCAGACCCACCAAAGTCCAATGGCTAGTGGCTTTCTCTATTTTAGGAAGTCTTGCCCAAAGCGGTAACCACCTTCAACACCGTCACACCCTCAGCCCAAACCACCTCACAGGGTTGTCGGGGAAAATAGGCGGCAGGAGTATTAGGTAAGTTCGTCGCCTTGAATTATATATAACTAATAATCATCGAAACGGACCTTACCTTTTTACTCCTCGAAAGACGAACGCGAGTCACTGTCCCAAACTGGCGGAAATACTGCGTGAGTTGCGGCTCGTAGAGGCCTCTCGGTATGTGACCCACGTAAACGACACCAGGCCTCACCTTCTGATTCTGGGCAGTAAAATGGGGGAAACCGCAAACAGGCGTTGGACGTTCCGCTCCCACCGCGCGTCGGGAGAAGCCACCCCGTTTCCTCAGCTTCTTACCTTGGCGGCCGCCTTCCGCACCCGATGCACCTCAGCCTGGAACTCGCGCTGCTGCTCCGGGTCCAGAGACAGGAGGGGAGTCGCTGCGGACGCAACGCTGCTCGCCGCCATCGCGCTTCTGAGAGAAAGACGGCAGCGCGCCTGCGACACAAACCGGAAGCTCCGTTTCGCCACTTCCTCCTTGGCTTGTGGAAGCGCGACATAGAGGAGACACGGAAAGAGAGCAGTGGCCCCTGTCGGTTAGAGGGTGAAACAACAGCCTCTTGCTCTATATCGCGTTTTCATTCAGTTTATAATTCCCCCAAAACATAGGATGGATAAGGGAGAACAATGATTAAAGTTTAGGAGAATGCTCAAAAGCAAGGTTACGTTCCCAGGCCTTTCAAGGCTGCTGTTTTAGGCTTCATGTTTTATCCATAAACAATTGTAACGGGTCAAAAACCCGTTGTGTTTGTTGGGATCCTCCGATGTATGTCAGTTCAGCAACCTCTCGTTCGCTGGTAGAGTTAAAAGTCTTGGATTTTCAAAATTGTCACTCTGAGGCCTGCTATAGATTGTCCTAGGAGGGCTGAAATGCTCTAATCTTACTTTTGTCTTTGAGTCCTGATGCCAGTCTTTGTTTCTGCGAATTCTTTTGCACAAAGTTTGTCCCACGCAGAATCCAGAAGCACGTTGCTGGCAGACAATGGCATAGACCAGTGTTTCCCAACCTCGGTGACGTTAAGACACGTGGACTTCAACTCCCAGAATTCCGCATTTCCAGGGGAATTCTGGGAGTTGAAGTCCACCCATTTTAAAGTTGCCAAGGTTGAGAAACACTAGCATAGGCCACGGCGGAGGGAGAGCATTTGAAAGTTCCTCTAAACTAGTGGGAGCCTTTGATTGGACTATAATCCCTATCACGACAGATACGTAAGTGGGGGCGATGGGAATTGTAGTCCAGCACTCTGGAAGAGACCACACTGGAGAGAGAATCTCGCCACTGAACCCAGAAGGCTTTACTCCCAAGTAAAAGCGTGCCTAGAATCGAGCCCACGCAGCACACAACCCAAGCCCCTTTAGCTCCGCCCCCAGGCACTGCCGCCGAACTTATCTCCTCCCAGGCGGGGGCGTTGCAGGCGGGATGCATCTCAACCTATCAGAGTGCCCGACCGAACCGAAGCGAAACGACCCGAGAAAGCGACTCCGCCATTGGCTTATGTATTCCATTTCCTTTCCGATAGGCTGCCTCCTCCGCCACTTCGCTTTCTATTGGCTCTCTGAGGGGGACGAGGGCGGGACGTCCGGGAGCAGCCAGACGGACGAGGGAGCGAGGCTGAGGGGGTTAGACACTGGCAGGTTGGAGCCGCCCCCGGCGACGCGGGAGCTCGAGCGGCCATGAGCGGCGGCGTCTACGGAGGAGGTGAGCGGCCCTGGGCGGGAAGGGGCTGCCGTTCCTTTAACTCGCGACCCTGGAGGACGGAGCCCCTGAGTACCCCCCCGACCCCCGCGCGAGCCCCTGTGCCTTTAAGGGTCTCCTTCGCATGTATGGAAACAGAGCCCGCGCCCTCCTCCAGCGGCTCTGGCTAAACCACCTGCCGGGTTTCCGAGCCTCTGATTGCCGCCGCCTCCCCTCCTGGCTGCCCCGGGATCCTCTTGTGGCACGAGTGCTGATGGTTAATCCTGATGTTGCCAGATATGCCTAACTAGGCTTGGGTGGGATGGGCGGGGGATGTTGCAGAAATACCAAGAACAACAGTGCCTATAATGCAGCGTTCGTCAACCTGGGCGACTTTAAGAGGTCTGGACTTCAACTCCCAGGAGTCCCCAGCCAGCCGAGCTGGCTGGGGACTCCTGGGAGTTGAAGTCCAGACCTCTTAAAGTCGCCCAGGTTGACGAACACTGCTATAATGGGGAACCCCCCACCCCCCCAAGACTTTGGCGCTGAGTGGCTCCATAAGGCTAAATGTCTGTTTTGCTGAGGGAGAGAGCATCGCCTTGCCTGAAGCCCTGCATCGATGTCACCTGTATCATCTACTAATAATTTATAAAGCTTGCATGCTTTCTGATTCTTAACAACTCTGGGAGGGTGCTTAGCCTCGCTTACTGGAGAATATACTTTTTTATTATTTATTTACTCAGTTTATATGGCCACCTGTCTCAACAAGTGACTCTGGGCAGCGAACAGAATGGAAATAAAATCAAAACAATTACAAGCATTAGAAAAATTAAAGTACAAAGCAGCCAAGAAACATCTTAACCCAAATCGCTAGTACAACCAAGAAGTGGGTCCCTGCACACACTCGGGGCCCAGGCCCAGGCCCTTTTCTTCTAACCCTCCCACTAAATCTTCCTATTAAACGTCGCAAGCCTTAACTGCCGTTTGACATCTTGGGAGGTGCCAGGCATTGAGTTTAGTCTGCACTAAATTATGGAATTTAGTGTCAGTGTTAATGGGTCTAGCATGGGAGAGTGTGAATGACTAGCTGCCTTGTGCAGTGCTGACCAACATAAAGCTTTGATTTGGAAAGTGAGGGAAAGTCTGTTAAGAACTTAAGGAGGTTTGGAGGCTTCCACTTCCAGTTTGGACCAACTGGCTGCAGCCCTCCTTTTTTGTTCAGCATGCAAGGCCCTTCAAACTGTTGTGTAACAATGGGCATTTGGATCCTAGGGTGATTAGGAGCATCTCTCGTTGTTATTAATATGATGCATTTGTTGATAATTGCATTATTATAGTCTGTTTCTAGGGTGCTCGTGGGAACCACCCAAAGGCCATCAGATTTGGGGTGATTTATAAGTATTGTTACTGATGAGAATAATAATTCCATGGTTGGGAAGTATGGAAACTCCTAAGAATTCCCAGGATTGTGTGGCATATTTGATGCCCCCCTAAGTTTTTTCTCTTTATTGTTTTGTTGGGTTCATCTTTGGTGAACATTGTTGTTTTTTCACAGGTAGCCCTTGGTTAACAACCACTCATTCAGCAACCATTCGAAGTTATGGTGCTGAACAAGGAGGCTTGTGATGGCTCCTCAAAGTTGCGGCCATTGCAGCGTCCCTGCAGTCACGTGATCGCAGTTCTGGCTTGGCAATTGGCTTGCAGTTATGATGGTCACAGCATCCTGTGGTCACGTGATTGCCATTTGCGACCTTCACCTCTGGCTTCTAACAAAGTCACTGGGGAAGCCGGCAGGAGGTCACAAATGGCGATCACATGACGTTGCACTTAACAACCTCATGGGATTTGCTTAACAAGGGCAACAGGAACTGCCGGAGCTGTTGTTGTAAGTCGGTGCAGTCACGTGACACGCACTTTATGACTGCATCACTTAGCGATGGAGTTGCCAGTCCCAATTACTGTCATTAACCAAGGACTACCTGTTTTTATTGTTTTAATGTGTTGTTAGCTGCCCATGTTTGTGAGATGGGTGGCCATATAAATTGATTACAAAAAAAAATACTTACAGACCAACTTTATTCATGGATGTTTGGGGAAAAAAAAATAGGTATTGCATTTTTGCCTGCTTTTTCTCTGAAAGCTCCACCTGGCATAAATGGGGGCTCCCCTAATCCTATCCCCATAACAAGAACCTTGTGAAGTAGAATGAAAGAATGATCACCCAGCAAGCCCTGGTTGAGTGAGGACTTTAGTCTGGTCTCCCTGGTCCAAGTTCTGCATGTTACTTATCCCAGGGATTCTCAAAATGTGGATTATAACCCTCAAGGGGGAAGTTGCAGATTGTGGGGGGCTTTTTCATACAAAGTAGAATACTGCTAGAACTTGCTCCCACTCTGATTGGACAAGCTGACAGCAAAATCGGGATTTCCTACAATTGTTTCAAATATTGATCTAAAATATGTGTGGAATGAGAGAGTGGCAGTTTCAAAATAAAACCCACATTTCAGGAAATAGGAAGGTGTAAAAACTAAGGTGGTTTAGCCTTCCCTTGAAAAATATGGCTTTAAAGCATTTGATTATTTCCAAGAAAAAGATTTTATTTTTATAAAGTTGTAGGGTTCTGTCATTATATTATTTGATTTATAGAGGAAAACGTAATGGTTAAAAGTACATGGTATATTTATTTTTTGTTCCATCCTAACCCAATGAACTCATTTGTTTTATTTCAAGGAGAAGGTCACGCAAATTAATTTATCATTTTAGGGGGTTACAGCACTGATAGGCTTGAGAGCTCACTATACTCTGCTTGTATATGTAAGCTTTACCAGTACATGTAAGAAGCTCATTCATTTGGGATGTATCTGAGTGGCAACAGTTTTTTTTCCCCTGTCTTCTGGGTGGTTATATCAAGAATTAGAGTATTTTGTCAGTAAAACAAGGTAGTGCTTTTGTAAGGTAAAGGTAAAGGTTTCCCTTGACATTAAGTCCAGTCGTGTCCGACTCTCGGGGGCGGCGCTCATCTCCGCTTCAAAGCCGAAGAGCCGGCGTTTGTCCGTAGACACTTCCGTGGTCATGTGGCCAGCATGACTACACGGAACGCCGTTACCTGCCCGCCGAAGCGGTACCTATTAATCTACTCACATTTGCATGTTTTCGAACTGCTAGGTTGGCAGGAGCTGGGACTTTTGTACTGCATTTAAATAAACTGAAATGATACATCTCTGTCTGCAGATGAAGTTGGTGCTCTGGTGTTTGATATTGGCTCCTGCACAGTGAGAGCTGGCTATGCTGGAGAGGATTGCCCAAAGGTAAGGACAAAAGTAAAGTGGTAGATTAAGCGAGGAGCCCTCATAACTTAATATAGCAAAGCAAAGCTCTATATAAGTGTTTCAACTCCCAGAATTCCCCAACATGTTGGCTGGGAAATTCTGGGAGTTGACTTCCGCATATCTTAAAATTGCCAAGGTTGAGAAACACTGCTCTATATAATAAACAACAGAACATCCCCTGAGCAATTGTGGTCCGATAATATGTGAAACATTACAGTTATGTGTTTATTTGTCATATCCGCTTGATTAATTGGTATGCTCTGGGTCCCATCAATTAAACAATGTCACCTGGTGGGACCCAGGGAGTTGCCCTTCTCTGTTATTAATTGATTGTTGATTTTCTCCAGCCTTTCTTTTGGATGATATGTTCTGTGTTTTATTGTTGCATTTTGGAAGCTGCCCACAGTCATAACAGATCAGGGCAGCCTATAAATCTAATTATTAATTACAATAATCGCTATTGCCCAGGAAAAAATTACATTTCACTTTTCATATTAAGTGTAGTTTTTGCTGTCTAAAGTTATTTCCCTACATACTCTGTTTATCTACCATTATGTGGTTTCTTCAGAACTTTTCTCTTGGATCCCAATCTTTGTCCATACGATCCCCGTAGCTAATAACTGATTTATCATAGCAGAAACATTTCCTAAAGGTACATAATGTTTTGGCCTAGCCACACAGTTGGTCAACTCCATCTTGATCTTTGGAAGCAGAAGGCGGCTATGGAAATGTGGGATCTTGATGGATAATCACCCGTTTTTGTAACACCTAGGCTAGTTAAAATAATACAAGCAGGTGATCATTGTATAACATTATATGTTTGGTCTCCACACTGTTTATTTTAGGTGGACTTCCCTACTGCCATTGGGGTGGTCTTGGACCGGGATGATGGAAGCTCCATGATGGAGATTGACAGTGATAAAAGCAAGCAAGGAGGGCCAACATACTACATAGACACAAATGCCTTGAGAGTTCCAAGGGAGAATATGGAAGCCATTTCACCTTTGAAAAATGGAATGAGTATGATGTTCTGTGTTTCCTCTTTTTGAATTTAAATCCTGCTTGCTATTTTGTGGTACATCAGAATCTCTATTTCTGAAAAACAGATTTTGTCCTACTCAGGACAAGATATGTGGTGGTGGTAGGAAGATGAAAATAAAAGTGTTATCTTGCTCAAACCAAGATTGCTTTTAGAATAACACAGGAACCTTGTACATTCCCTTTTTCTCCTTCCATTTATTATGTGGACTTAGTCTGAAATAAGGATTTCCGAGGAAACCTAGTGATTTTTTTGAATCCTTATAGAGAAGATGTAACTCTAATTAAATATCAGCACTCTGGGGAACTGAAAAACATGGTCCTCTCTTGTGTAGTTTGTTGGGTCTTTTCTGTGGTCATTCTTCATTCTGCTTAAGGTAAAAGACAGGGATTCTGTTCAGAGATAATGTTGAAGCCTGGTTAACCGTTACAGTGGTTTTCTTATCCTAATCCTGGATAAAATCCTGAATGCCTGCTGAAAGCATAGTTTGGCTTGCCCAGCTAAGGCTATCCCTCCAAATAAGGGATGCCACTGAGACTTCATGGAAACCGGTGGGCTACGAAGGGTTGCCCTGCTTGAGGCATATTGGATACTTATGACACATACACTGCTTGGAGACCTACTTTAAACTTTTCACTAGTTCTCAACTGTTGTTCAGACATTGGCTGAGGTCATACATTACACTAGTCATAATGTGCTTTGTTTGATACAGCCTTCATGTGGTATAGGAACTCAGCCATCCTGTATATTCAGTGAACCATAATTAAAAGAACTCATGGCACATGCTACTTGATCATGGTCAAGACAAACCTAATGCTAAATTTCTTTGTTCAGCGAGAAGTGGTATATTTATGCTCCAAAATCGTTGTTAATTTTGCTATCTTAGATGGTCCATTTTATGATGGTTGTTTTATAGCATATATTGTCAGTCCTCTATCCTGTTTTGACCGTGTCCATGAGCTGCTTATATTTTCATGCTGAACCTTGTGTTAATAACATATATGCAACAAGCAGAACACATTCCGTTGACAAAAACAGCATTAATTTTATGTTGTTACAGTTGAAGATTGGGATAGTTTCCAAGCCATCCTGGATCACACCTATAAGATGCACATCAAATCTGAAGCTGCACTGCATCCTGTTCTAATGTCTGAAGCACCAGTGAGTAAAAATTGGTTTTATTTCTTTCAAAGAGCTCATCAAACTACGTGCATAAATATATGGCTGTTTAACTAGAATATTTGGCTGTGTAATTAAAA
Source organism: Candoia aspera (assembly GCF_035149785.1). Taxonomy (NCBI): domain Eukaryota; kingdom Metazoa; phylum Chordata; class Lepidosauria; order Squamata; family Candoiidae; genus Candoia; species Candoia aspera. The sequence continues at coordinate 10,739,703 of NC_086158.1, read as the reverse complement.
TAGTTGGTAGGGGGTTGAATATCAAATCCCTACCCCCCACCCCATCAATATATGAGAGGCCCCAACTCTGCTCACCTTTAGGAAAGCTGTTCAGGCCCGGCTTGTCTCCTGGGCATTAGGGGCCAGTGGAGTGGACTTGGTTGCCATTTTATATTTTGGATTTTATATTTATTCATGGCATATGTTTTAATGTTATATGGCTTGGGGTTTTGTTTTTGTTGGGTTTTTTTTGTCCTGTATGCTGCTTAGGGGACGCGGTGGCTCTGCGGGTTAAACCGCTGAGCTGCCGATCGGAAGGTCGGCGGTTCGAAACCGCGCGGCAGGGTGAGCTCCTGTTGCTCGTCCCAGCTCCTGCTCACCTAGCAGTTCGAAAACATGCAAATGTGAGTAGATCAATAGGTACTGCTTCGGCGGGAAGGTAACGGCGTTCCGAGTCGTCATGCTGGCCACATGACCCGGAAGTGTCTATGACAACGCCGGCTCTAAGGCTTAGAAACGGAGATGAGCACCGCCCCCTAGAGTCGGACACGACTGGACTTTACGTCAAGGGAAACCTTTACCTTTACCTTTACTATGCTGCTTAGAGTCACACTGTTTGAGTTGGGCAGCCTTATAAATCTAGATAATAAATATATAATAAATGCCTTTAAAAGAGGGCTTGAAAAGAAATATAGCAAGTTTAATTGAGGTATCTGTGAGTAGATTATTATTGTACAATATTAATTTAAAACTCAAGTTATATATGTGCATGTCATATATGGAAGATTGCTTTGTGCTAGAAAGAGTTGTGTGCGCCCTTTGTGGTTATTTTGAAAAGAACATTATATATCATTTAATTGTTAATAGCTCTTAGGCTCACATAAGTAAAAGCATCAAAAATCATGTGAATAAAAATACCAAAATAGAATAATAAATTCAAATATGAATACTGGAAAAGAATCTGTCTTGGGTGCATTGATATAATGATATGATCCCAGTGCTAACAAACACTTCTTCAGAATTTTATTAACACAATACATCTGTTAGAAATTGCTAATGAGTACTGGAAACAGAGGAAATTGTTACTATTGAAATCCTAGATGTTGGAGGAGGAGAACCATATTAGTCTATGAAACCCAAAAATCATTTTAATCATATTATAAGGCAGTGAGGGTGAACCTTTTGGGCTCAGCGTGTCGAAAATTCAGAAAATGCGTAACTTGACTCTGCTGGCGTGTCACACTCCTCTTGAACAAAAGAGAATTCTTTACATACTTATTTTAAAAGAATACAATCCAGTTTTGGACGGCCAAAAGGGCAGAGATGGGGGAGGGGGAGATAGGTGGGGGGTGGGAATTGCAGTGCCTTTTGTTCTTTCAGTTTCTTTGGTAACTCAGACAGGGAGAATAGTTGTTGTCCGGTGTTGGTGAACGCCAGCATGTCACCCAAAACATTGTGGCGTGTCACCTCTGACACGTGTGTCAGAGGTTCCCCATCACTGTTACGAGGTTTACTCAAATAAGGCTTAAGGTTTCATGAAGTACATCTCATGAAGTGAACTGTAGCTCATAGAGGTTTATGCCCTTATAATAAAATTCGTTAGTCTTAAAAGGGTCTGCTCTTGGATTATTGAAATCTTAATAATGGTTATTTTGGATTTGTCCATAGTTTTGTCCAATTAGCATGAGATATTTTTCTGTGCTGGCAACTGAATTATCTCTAGGATTGGTAAATAGATAAGACTATTACAGTCTAAACTTTCAGCCTCGTACTTCTTGAGTAGTACATAATATTTTTGTATTTTGAATATTTTCTCTGTGCTTTTCTAGTGGAACATCAGAGCAAAGCGTGAAAAACTGACTGAATTAATGTTTGAACATTACAATATCCCTGCGTTCTTCCTATGCAAAACTGCAGTACTCACAGCGTATCCTAGAAATGTTGAAGAATAAGTGGGCATCATCACAAATATTATGCTGTTTTAAGGAAGCAGTTATAAAGTAGCTTTTATAATTGTTTAACCAAGATCCTGTTCCTGTGCTACTTCCCAAACAGATACAGTAAATTGTGAAAACTAATGAATTATGTATAGGGAGATCTCATTAAGTTTGTTATATAAAAACTGGTTCCTTGTTGCATTTGTATATTTTGTTTAAAAATCAACCTTCTCCAGTCTGGTGCCCTCCATTGATGGGATCATGCTAGCAGGATATTATAGAAGTTGAAGCTTAACTCATCTGGAGGACACCAGATTGGAGGGGACAAATGTAAATAAATGGTATTTTGTGCTGGGAAGAAAGTAGATTGTCTGTGTCAATAAAAATGAAGTTGATACGACCTTGACCAGAACTGGGCTTTGGAATTCTTCAAGCAGTTCTGAAGCTTAATTCTGTGTATGTATACTTGGGAAGCAGTTTTGGGTGACTTATTCCTCTATAAATTGGATGTAATTTACAGCCAGTTTAGTTCCCTAAGCTGCTTCCCCCCTCCCCAAAGCTGCCAGAAATATAACAAGAAAAAACACGTAATATGATCAGCTATAATTTTATATGCAACATATAAAAGCAAAATAAACCATAATGAGTATGCTGTTACTGTGCCAAAATTCTGTTGTCTTCCTTAACTCCGCAACTAGCTTTGCGAATGGCAGATCCACGGGGTTGATCTTAGATAGTGGAGCAACTCACACCACTGCAATTCCGGTCCATGACGGATATGTGCTTCAGCAAGGTGAGAAATCTTCCAGCATGATCTGAGCAATCCCACGGTATAGTTAAAACTTAAGGCAGATAAATGACAGGGTTTCTTCATACCAAACAAAATTAAATAAATGAAACTTATTTATGAAAAATGTCACATTGGCCACCAGCAGAGAGATTTTTTTAATGGGGATGAGAGGATGTTTTGGATGACAGCCCTGATGTCTCTTCAGAAATTAGTTATTTCAAATGTATTTATTTAAATTACAGATATCATTTGAAAGCAAAAATGCGTATGTGGGTGCAGACAACTGGGGACTCTTTTCAAAGCAACTCCATTATATTTGAGAAAGATGCAGCTGCTTTAAAATTCAAGGAGAGGTCTTCTGTTCACACTAACATGCTTTGCCAAGCACCTCTTTCTAATGTATTGTAAAACACTAATCCGTTAGAAGAATGAGATGTCGTCCGAACATAGCAGAATAAAACTAGAAGAAAAGCTAATGCTGTACTGTTATCTAAAGATGGAAGACTTGAAGCTAGACAAACGTAACCCTCTGCACTCGTAATCAGTACATGTCTGAGCACCAGGTGCTGAGGATAAATACCAGTAAAAAGGCTGGATTAGATAGTCTTGTCAGTGATACTGAAGACCACATGGGACTACAATTGCTGTTCAAATGAGAGACAATCATTCAGGAATAATGCAGGAAATAATTTTATAGGACTTCTAGGAGCCAATCCAGATTCAGTGAATGTATAATAAACCAAAAGTTCCCCATCTGGTTTCTCCTGAAAGAAGCATCTTTGGCTTCTAACAAACAGAGGGATTCCATCATTTTTCCTTTTACTCTTGTGCAGCAAAATGCAGGATCTGGGAACTCAGTGGCCCTTAAGGACACAGAACCTGGTTAGTCTGGTGGTAGGAAGCATGAATTTGTCCACAAAAGGTTTCTGTACAAAACATACTTGTGGGTGGTGGCAGGGTCTTAAATCTTTTGATTGTATTTGTGCTCTGCATTTAGGTATTGTGAAGTCACCTCTGGCCGGAGATTTCATTTCAATGCAGTGCAGGGAACTATTTCAGGAAATGAACATTGAGATCATCCCGCCTTATATGATTGCATCAAAGGTGAGATCCTGTGTGGGATAGAACGAGAGAAGCTGAGACTTCCTTGCAGGCTGCATGTTTCTGCAAACATTGGTTGCTTTTTGACTCAATACTTCCAGTTTAAAAATCGTTTCTCCAACACTGAATTCCATCAACCTCGTCTCCCACTTAGAGCACCTCTACGTATGAATGACGCTTTGCATTAATTGTCACAACTTGAATCCTCATAACACGAGGACACTACGTGGATACAGCTGACCCATATGGGTGAGAGGCAGGATGATTAAAAGACAACAGCATTGGGGACATTCCCATCAGAGTCGCCAAGAGTGGTGGTGGTGCTATTTATTTAATTTTAAAAATTTGTACGTTTCTCTTCAAAGCACTTTTCCCAGGATTATTGTGTGAAGTGTTGCATAGAGACCTACCTCTATGTATGTACTAATGGGATCTGATGGACAAAGGGATGTTGACATTTGTGGGAAAATGTTTTCATGAAAACATTTGTTATGCAACTCCTGCAAAGGAGGTAAATTCGGTGTTGGGGATGATGAGGAGATATATTTAAAACAAATCTGTCAATATGCAACCTGATGTGATGTTTTTAGGTCCCTATTCCTATTCAAAAAATTTACTTACATGCAGTTGTCCAGTATCTAGCCAAGGTATCTGGCCTTGGGATTAAGTACAGTTTAGAGTCATACACGGAGGGTGTACATAAAAGAGTTTTGATTCCCAATGTACTTCACTATCCCAAGACAGAGGTTGGCTTCACACATTAAGCCGTAAGCCAGGACGGCAACTTGTAGTGGTCCAGTTGTGGCTGAATTACAATATCCAGCATCCTTTACTTTGGCCATGGATGCTGGGAGTCGTCGTTCAGCTGCAGCTGGAGAACCATAGGTTGTCGGTCTCTGACAGAAACCATTCCACAGCTGCATGAAGCATGAACCCAACTAACATTCTGTTACTGTGCTAAAGAGAGTATTTACAGTCGTAAATCTTTGCAAAGCCACAGTCCTTTTCACACGGTGGTTATGTTTTTAGAAACATTAAATGGTGAGAGCTGGACTGAGTGTAAATAGCCTTTAGGTTAGTCAGGCTGGAATATTCTGTGGATGCCTAGGTGTTGTCTTGGCATAAAAGGAAACCTTGTGTATCCTCAGGATACCTGGGTTTATAGCTGCTCTAAGCTGTCTGTCTTGAATAATGCATTTGAGTGTGGCCCTTTTGAGTGACCTTGATTTTATATTCCAGGAAGCAGTTCGAGAGGGTTCTCCCGCAAACTGGAAGAGAAAAGAGAAATTGCCTCAGGTCACAAGGTCTTGGCACAATTATATGTGCAATGTAAGTATTTGTCCGTAAGTTAATTTACTGGGATATAAGAAGTATTCCCTGCAAATACATTGATTCCTGTAAGGAATGGTTCCTTTAGGAGTGAATTACTGATGTGTCCCATGGCTCCGATGATTAAATAAGATTTCTTCACCACATGCAATCTATGAATTACAGTTAGTAAAGAGGAAATTAATAGCACTATTAACATCACCTGTATGTAGCATTTTATCACATGGTAAGTCTAGACACACAAATCAGCGTGGATGTGGGTCCAGGCCCAATGTCCCAGCGGGGCCTGTCCTCTTCACTAATCTCCACAAGTTCAAAAGGGTCCTGCCCTTACTTGAGTCACCTCTCTAAACTCTGCCCAAGTGGAGTTCCAACACTGAGTGAATGCAAGTGATTTTTATCTGCAAAAACCTTGCAAACGTGTCCCAGCAACTGGTAGGAGCATCTTTGCTCTGACTTTTCCCCCAGATGGAATGGGTAGCCTTGAACCAAGCTACTGGAGGAGAATCTGTAGATGCAGTAAGAACAGAAAAGGGAGCATGCTTCACCATTCTTATCACTATAGTATGCTCCCAGACCTGGGCACATAACTACAGGTAGTCCTCATTTAGCAACCATTCACAGTTACAGCGGTGATGGAAAAGTAATTTTGCAACCAATCCTCACATTTACGACCTTCGCAGGTCTGTAAAGCAAAGGAAAGCTGAAGTAAAATCATAAACACAGTTGTGGTTTCACTTAGCGACTGCTTTGCTTAACGACTGAGTTGCCGGTCCCAATTGTGGTCGTTAAATGAGGACTACCTGTATGCACGGTCACCTGCAGTATTGGTCTAGGTGTGTCTTAACCCAACTTATGGGATAATTGGTTAATGGATGTTTCCCCATAAGAGTTGACTTTCTTAATCCTGAACTGGATTGCTTGCTCCATGCATCCTTCTAGGGTTCCTGGAGAGTCTTATATTTTGATTTATGACATTACAGATATATTTCTGTAATGTCATAAATCTTGGTGCCCCTAGATCGGCACATATAACACCTTTGCTGCGCGAGCTGCACTAGGTGCCAGTCTGCTTCCGGGTCCAATTCAAGGTGTTGGTTATCACCTTTAAAGCCCTACATGGCATGGGGCCAGGGTACCTGAGGGACCATCTCATCCCCATCACATTGACTCGGCCCACCTGGTCATGCAGAGGTGGCATGCTATGGACCCTGTTGGCAAGAGAATTCCACCTGGCGGGGTCCAGGAAGCGGGCCTTCTCTACAGTGGCCCCTGCCCTTTGGAACATCTTGCCCCTGGAGGTGAGGCAGGCCCCTTCACTCCTGACCTTCCAGAAGGCCCTGAAGACCTGGTTCTGCCATCTCGCTTGGGGTGGGAAGGTGGGTAGCCATTCTTGGGGGTGGCTTGCGCCTTAGAGGCCCTCCCACCGGATTGGAATCTTTAGAGCCACTTGGATTCCATATTTATTTATATTGTGTTTTATATTTGTAACTTGTTTTTATTTTTATGGGATTTTAATGTTTATTGTTATAGCATTAATTTTATTGTAAACTGCCCAGAGTTCCTCTTTTGGGGGAGATGGGCGGTAACAAAATTTGCATAATAAACAAACAAACAAACAAACAATTCCATTGTTTGTACTTAGATAGGGCTTTCTTAAAGAGGCCAGCATTGGGGGCTTTTTTGGTCATAGCGCTGCAGCATTAGAGGGAGCAATTTAGGCTGTCCAGCCCACTCCTCTTCTGAGTTCAGGAATCCAGCCTAAAACAGATTTCAGTCTGAACACATGCAGGGAAGTAGAGGTCATCTCCTCTGTGGATATTGTTTCCACTGTGGTGCTTGCTGCTACTAAGTTTTTCCTGACCTATAACTGGAGGTCCCACTGGGGTTTCCCAAAATGATAGTGACATTGGGAACGTGGTATCCATGTTGTCTAATTTGGAGCTTTGCCTTACCTTGATTTTTTTTAAAAAATATAGCAGTATTTGTGTCAGAAATCCTCATACGCAAACATCTTTTCTCCTCCAATAGTGTGTTATTCAGGACTTTCAAGCGTCTGTTCTACAAGTTTCTGATTCAGCTTATGATGAGCAGTAAGTCTTTCTTAATTTAATGGGAGTGTTACAGTGGCTGATATAAAACCCAGATTCCAGTCTTTTCCAGTCTGAAGTTGTAGGCTGGTTCGTGCCTTAACGTTACAAAATTGACCATGCAGTTCTCCTCTAGGCCACTTAACCTAACCCTTCCATTTTCTCCCTTAAAATCCCCTCTAAGCAGGCTGAAATCCCTTTGTCTGAAGTCTCTGCAGCCTTTGTGAGACTGGTAAATTAAAGGGCTGCCACCAGCTGCAAGAAAGCTGGGAACCCCTTTTTTTAGGATGTAAAATGCTTATGGGGCCTTTTGGGTGCCACCATTAGCCCCTGAGTATGTGCTGCGGGTTAAACCGCTGAGCTGTCGATCGGAAGGTCGGCGGTTCGAAACCGCGCGGCGGGGTGAGCTCCCGTTGCTAGTCCCAGCTCCTGCTCACCTAGCAGTTCGAAAACATGCAAATGTGAGTAGATCAATAGGTACCGCTTCGGCGGGAAGGTAACGGCGTTCCGAGTCGTCATGCTGGCCACATGACCTGGAAGTGTCTATGACAACGCCGGCTCCAAGGCTTAGAAACGGAGATGAGCACCGCCCCCTAGAGTCGGATTCGACTGGACTTTACGTCAAGGGAAACCTTTACCTTTTATAGCCACAATATTCCTGGATTTTGCAGAAAACCCAGATAGAAATTCCTTGTAGATACTGATGTGGCAGAGCCTCGTGTGGCGCAGAGTGGTAGGCGGCAGCATTGCAACCAAAACTCTCCCCACGACTGGGTTTGATCCCAGAGGAAGCTGGATTCTTGGGTAGCTGGCTCAGGCCGACTCAGCCTTCCATCCTTCCGAGGTCGGTAAAATGAGTACCCGGCTTGCTGGGGAAGGTGACGACTGGAGAAGGCAATGGCAAACCACCCCGCTATAGTCTGCCAAGAAAACGTCACAAAAGCGGCATCCCTCCAAGGGGTCAGACATAACTTGGTGCTTGCACAGGGGACCTTTCTGCTCTCACACTGATGTGGCACAGGGCAAAATGTGATCTGGTTTTAAAAAAAAATCAAAATCCTTTTTTTCCTTTGTTTGACAGCAGAGATGGAGAATTAGGTATTCTCCAGATATTAATTATAGCTCCCCAAATTCATGTGAATTTCTGTGTTGATTAGGGCATATGGGATCTTCGTTCAAAACATCTGGAAGACACCGAGTTGCCAAGAGATTCTTCCACTGTTTTTAAATTGCTATTTCTCAGGTTTCTTGAAGAGAAAAAGCTGATTAGAAATGTAATTTATTTTATCAAAAGGGGAAAATAAATGCATATTCACTGAATGCCATCTGAAAATGAATGATTTTTGTCTCCAGGGTGGCTGCGCAAATGCCCACGGTACACTATGAGTTCCCCAATGGCTACAATTGTGATTTTGGTGCTGAGCGGCTAAAAATTCCTGAAGGCTTGTTTGACCCTTCAAATGTAAAGGTAAAACTAAGTAAGATGGAATGGAAATGGATCCTTTGTGTACCTATGTTCAACAGCAGTTTTATGGAAACAAGTGGAAATGGCTGAAGACAAGTACTCTAGAATCTTAATTTTGTGGATTGTAGGGGAATTCTAGAAAAGTCACAGTGCGTTTTGTGTTTCCATGACATCTGATGTTGAGGCTCTCATTTTACATTATAGTAAATTTATGTAGTGCTTATTTAGTGTTTTAGTTTCAGACGTTAGAATTTTGTGTTCATGTTTTATTTTCACGTGTTGTGGTTTTAACTTACACATGCATTGCCACATTTTGAGGCCTCATATGCCATTATGTAGATGAGTACACCATGCTGTGACATGATGTGCAAAAAGGGAATTTTGCTCATGAAGAGTTTATGGTCTTCATAAGAGCTTGTGGTTATGGAATCTGTTTTGGTTTCTTTCTTGTGTGAATTGATCTGCCTAGGAACTCAGATAGGGGAAGGCTCTGTTTTACAATCTTACTCCTTGCTCAGCCATAAACAATTGTCCTGAGTTTTGGGGTGGGTTGAATTTTCAGGTTTTTAAGAAGCAAAGTGAGTGCTGCAAGGCCATGCAAGGTTTACAGCCTCGGTTTAGAAGAGTTCAGTCAAACCCCATACATGGTAGCTTTGCGCCATTGGCGAAGGAAGCTCTTAACATCCTTCATTGAACCATTCGCTGCACGACCAAATGAATTTTACGTACTGTAAATCTCCTTCTGGCAGACAGACGTTCTAAGACAGCGTTTTTCAAGCTTGGCAACTTTAAGATGTGTGGACTTCAAGTCCCAGAATTCCCCAGCCAGCATTCTGGCTGGGGAATTCTGGGACTTGAAGTCCACACATCTTAAAAGTTGCCAAGTTTGAAAAATACTGCTCTAGGATAACACAAACCGCTGCTAAGTGCATTGTAACCTGCAAAATTCATTTGTTACTAATTGCAAATCAGTTTTGGATTGGGGTGGTGGTGAAGGCTATGAGGAGCAGAGTATTGTGCAAAGTTTCAGAGTACTGCACTACTTTACCTTCTCTGTATCTGACTTTTGCCTTTCAGTTAATTTTCTTACTTTATTGTATTTTATCGTACTGTTTTTATTCTGGTGCACTTCGTGAGTCTGGGACCTGCAAGGAAGTAGTCACAAATGCATTGCTAGCCAGCTTGGATGTACCTGCTCAAAAGGAAGCAGAAACTTGATTCTCCTTTCCTTACCTTGAATAAAGTGATTAGTTATAAACCGTGTCATAAGAAGGAAAAAGAAGAGGTTCTGTGAGCTCTGCTGCGTAATACCTTTTTATACTGATTAGAATTACCAGGTGGAGCTTCCCATTTCATTAAAGTTTTTTACTCGATGACAACATTCTCCCACAATGTTCTTCCTAATTCTGCCTGTTACGTGATAACAACTGATGCCAGACATTCTTTCTCCTTCCTAGGGCTTATCTGGCAACACAATGCTTGGTGTGAGCCACGTGGTCACCACTAGTGTTGGAATGTGCGATATAGACATCCGGCCGGTAGGTTTTAGCTAGGCGTGATGGGAAGCTCGTTCTCTGTGATTAAAATTCGGAATGGTGGGTTGGCAGGGTAGAACTGTGCTCCGATGCAGAAATCTGCACCATTCAGGGGTACCTGAAAGCTCAGTTGCAGTCCCCAGGTAAGCCCTGGGGTAGCTTAAAGGCTGCCGATCCGATGACCATGGTTCAGTTCTCGTGTCAGCGACAGGCTTGTTGAATAGTCTTAGCGAAACATCTGCTGTTCTCTAAGAAGATTAGGCCACATACCAACATTCTCCTTACATAGCTGTTTATAGAGAACACACAAACTGTGTGTGAACGAGAGAAACCCTCTTTGTGTTTTCCAGGGATGGAAACCGAACGCACGTTAATTGTCACAGAGCTATTCGGTATTCAGCACTGATCACCTGATCCTTCCTGGGATCTCCCTGATCTCTTTTTAAGGTGACCCAGGTGGCTCTCCCCTTGCTTGATGGTGTGCTCTATCAAGAATGGCTTCCTTTTTCTAGAAGAAACAGTTCTCTAGTTACAAGAGGATAACTTACAAAAGAATTAAGTACCAGATGGTGGGAAAGTACTTCTCTGCCTGAATGCCTAATACTTGTTCCTTTTTGCATCTTCTTGGAGGACAGCTGATCTACAAAGACTATGTAAAAGCTTCAGTGATGCTGATGATTATATCATTTGTATGTCAAAAGCTGAGTAGTAATAGTAGTGAAATGCTTTACCTTTTCAAATTATGTATATTTTAGAAGATGGCTAATGGTGCTTCAGATGGACGTTCCTCCACTTTTAGAAGCTCTTCAAATTTTAGAAGAGAAGCAGCAATCCTAGAAACAAAGCTTGATCAGAGGAAAGAAATGTTTGGCGATTGTCAGCCATGTTGACTGGCATCTGAAACGGGGAACTGAATTGATGCTTTCGGGCAAAGAATGCTGATTTTTTTTTTTCTGTGATCCTTCGCCATCTCTCACAATTTGGCATGGGTGCATAATGAAAATCTAAGCATTAAATGCTGGCGTTTTAGGTAGCCAAAGGTTCAGTTCACCCTAGGTCTATGTGGCACTTGAGAATCAGCTGCCACTTTGTGTGTAGTATTTTTGTACAGAAGTAACTGAGATTGCTCTGTGAATTTCTGTGAGACCAAGGAAGTCCAGTCTGGCATGCGATGCAGAGTTAGGTGGTTCTAACTTTTACAGTGCAGAGTCCAGGATTTTTCACCATCTGCAGTTGTGCCCCAAATGTGCAAACTTTACAGAGAATCCAAATTGTGCTGCTTGTCCCGTTTTCCATACCTTTACTAAATTAGGCATTCCTGTTCCCTAAAATACCATTTAGTAAGGAATTTTAAATGTTCTTTGTACAGTGGAAGACTCTTTCTGATTAAAAAGGGGAAAGATCTCTCTTCTGCTCAAGGACCACCTGCAAGTTTTAAATTTGTTAGCAGAAATGAGTTTTTACCCCCTTGCACTGTAATATAAGAGGGTGGGATTTGCCTTCAAATTCTCTGTAGGCCTGTGTAGTCTTTCCTCACTATTGAAAAGGAGACTGCAGAAAGCTACATGTCCAGTGACTTATGTGCATTGCTTTCCTTTTGCAGGGCCTCTACGGTAGTGTGATTGTAGCCGGAGGAAATACACTACTACAGAGTTTTACAGACCGGCTGAATAGAGAACTGTCGCAGAAAACCCCTCCAGTAAGTTTGTCATTTAATAGTTACATTTACGCTCTTCTCAACTCCCCATATTGGCATATTTGAATGATATTCATTTGGACATACTTATTTAGCCCTTGGTGGCTTTATTAAAAACCACCATCGGTACAGATACAGAAGATTCTGATCCGGGTTGTCTGTTGAAGATAACCGTGTTAACAGCCACAGTCCAAAGAATTATGTTAGCTCTGTGTGTTTTAGCAGCTTTGGAGTATAGATTTTGTAAAGATGAATATCTCCCATTTTTGCCTTGTCTGGTTGCAACTTCCCATGAAACTGGGGCATTATGTGGTTTGAAAGACTGTATTGGGAATTGGGTTGGCAGAGGCAGCTGCTTCCCAAGTGAACAATAATGCTGCTAAGCACGTTCAGACCTTTGGATGTTCCTCAAGCAGCTCTACTGATCTGTGCTAAAGCAACAGGATAGTTGACTTATTATTATAAACTATTTGGTTCATGAAGTTCTAGATAGTCTTCTCATCACCCAGAATTCTCCAGATGAGTTGGGACTAGAAATCCTCAAATTTTCAGATTATAAGGGATTCTGGGATGTGTAGTCCCAACATATGAAAGGCACTTAGGAAAGAATTGAAAGGTCTTCATTTTTCTTTTTCTAGTTGTTTATGGTAGGAATGTATAGTATTAGGTGGCCAGGGAACACTCATGGATGTAGAATTGGGTGGGCAGCTTTTCCAGGCAAAGCTTGATGGTGACATTACAGGAAGGTGTGGCTACTTCCTGCCCCGTTTGGGGTTTTTAATCATGCTGCCAAAATTCAACAGCAAAATGCAGAATTGCAGTTATTTGGGGAGGTCAGAAATAAGGTGGAAATGAAGCAGTTAGGTTCCCCCCCCCCCGCCCCAAGGTTTCCCACTTCTATTTTATCTTTATCTGGAGGAGGGAATTGCACAACTGAAAATCACCCATTTTGCTATCAGATTTCTGTGTCTTTGGGTATTAAGGATCGAAGCAGGTTGCCCCTTCTGACATAAAGCAGTGATCTTGGTTGACTATGACTTGAGCTGCCCTGATCTGTATTCTGGAATGTAGAGCATACATTTCAGAACAGCAAATATTAACGGTTATCATTTGGGAAGGCTCCTCCCCACCCACAACTACCATTAATCTCTTTTCTGATTTCAGAGCATGCGGTTGAAGTTAATAGCAAACAATACAACAGTGGAGCGAAGGTTCAGTTCCTGGATTGGTGGTTCCATTTTGGCTTCTTTGGTTAGTAAACTATTTTGGCTGCTGATGGTTCCTAAAAAGACTGTGGATACAGGAGGGTACATGACAGAGAGAGAGGGAAGAAGCATCTAATTTTGTATGTAACAAGGGAATGACAAGCAATCAATCCATTCAGAAGTCTGCAGAATTGCAGTGAACCCTTCTTTGATGGGTACAGCACGTCAAACATAAAAGCACCTGCTTCAGACACTGGTGGGTGATTCCTCTTTCCATTCAGAGTCAGCATCTTTGCAAAAGAAAAATATGGATGACGAGGCACCTCCTACTTCCACCCCAGTGCTAATCGTTTCTTTCCAGGACTTGTCCCATAACTCTAAACATACAGAATGTTAAGCTGGCTAAGTCAGACCTTTGCCTTTCCTTAATTATTCTTTAAAATCACTGCCATAACAAGAAAAGTGGAAGCATGGATTAGCTGTCCTTTCCTACTTTCAGTCCTGTTAAATCAACAGCAGCCATCACTTGAACACGTCTTGTTGCAACCAATAATAGGTTAGGCATGGCAAGCTTCCATCTCCTTCAGCCCTTTCTTGCAGGCCCAAGGAACCCATCTCAGAAAGAGATGGCATTTCTAAGAGATCTGGGGCAAGATAGCCAGCCCTTCAAATAGTCAAGCCCTACTTATAGTTTGAAAAGTTAAATCCCTCATGTTAAATTGGTACCTAATGTATTTCACATATTGGGTAGCAGTTACAGTAGTGTCTGGAAATCCACTAGGGAAACTCGTAAATGTCTAAAACCGAGGACTTGCATCAGCCCACCTGCAAGCTGAGCAGTGCTGTGGGCATGTTTAGAATGGTATGCTGAGCAAAGGCACGGGAGAATTGCAGTTCATGAAATTGCCCACTCTGTCTTCTGGCATTTAGAAGATGTATTAAGAGTCTTGGATTAGTTAGCACAACAACTATCCAGATATTCATGGAAAGCTCACCAGTGGGACATGAGCATAGAAATACCCTTTCTTCGGCAGAAGGAGTATCAGTCGAAATTATCTCATGGGTAAAAAGGAGTAACTCTCTCATGACTAGGAGCCAGTCAGGAACCATTCCTTGAGCTAATGGCCATCAATACATCTTCAGCAGGCAGATTTCACAGGTTAACCACATTCTGTGTTATCTTCATCTACATAACCATGTTAGTACTAGATTCTCATATTTTAGGAGCTGTAGATGGGAAAAAACTCCCTTTTCACCTTCCCCACAATATGCAAAACTTCATATACTTCACTGCTTCTCTCCTTAGTAGGCTTTTTTCTTAACTCAATCCCCCCCCCCAATATTTTAATATCTGTGTGATTGTGAGAGCATCACCATTTAATATGGTAATTTATGCAAAGTGAGGCACCTGCTTCAAGAAACATGCAGTCCAAATTAGGCATGGAGGAGGAGGAGGAAGGCAAGAAAATACTGCAGTAAAGTTGGGGGGGCACTTGAAGGGGAACTGAGTGAGAACCATATTGCAATCTTCCGCTAAGGCAAGTTGTGCATAACTTAGTTTCCATATGCCACAAATAGCTATCGTGAGATGGAGTGACTATTTCTGCTTTTGACTTTTTGTAGGGTACCTTCCAACAGATGTGGATTTCGAAGCAAGAATATGAAGAAGGGGGAAAGCAGTGCGTAGAAAGAAAGTGCCCATAAACCCCATGACTTTTTAAGAATCTGCCTTCCCGATGCTTCTCATTTTTTATAGCTTTAGTATACTCAGGAATTGAAACTTTGTCTCTTTTGTAGGAAGTGTATACTTTTTGTGCATCCTGATTTTCAAGTTAAAAAAACAAACAAACCACCCTAATATTTTAAAAGGCCAAACTTGTTCTGTCACCGCACGTGGATACTTTTATCCATGGTAAATGCAATAACTTTTATACAAACTTTTTTTTTTTTTTATAATTTTGTATAAATATCTATTTTCTGCAAACGAAATTCTCCTGGAAACTGATCTATACATTATGGATGTAATTTCTTGCCTTTGGGTGAAGATGAAAAGAATTGTATCTGCTTACAGATGAGTCTTCCTTGTGCTGGCAGTAATAAATTTCTCTAGTTTGGCTTTGGGGCTCCTTCATTTTACAACATTTATTCCAGCATAGGGGTTTTTACATCTAGAGGTTTTTATGGCTACGTATTTCTATTACATTTTTTATATTCGTAGAAGGTATATATGTATCTGCAGCTAGGCTAATCGCTGCTGGTTAACACAGGATAACGATGATGCTGTTTAATCTTCACCAGTGTGACCATCTTGAAAGAGATCCAATACTCAGAGCTAACAGAATGCCCCAGACCTTCGCTTATTTATTCATAGTGTATTAGAGAGCTGCATCACCTGAACCACGGTGTTAATGTGGACCCCAGAGATCTCCAAGTATCACCGAGATAAATAAAATAAAATCCAATCTAGTTTTCCTTGGTCCCAGCATGCCATTCAAAAGCCAAGCGTAGCACTCTCCAGAAATAGTTGCGCACCTTGGTTTATTAAAGAACAGCTGAGTAGAATGGCACAACACGCTAAGCCATGCAGACATACATATATACCTGTTTGGGACAAACAATATTGTACAGAATATTGAAAGAGGGTAAGAAATAAAAAACCGAAGGAACCGCCCAGAGTTCCTCCGCTCGGAGATGGGTGGTGACAAATTTGACAAATAAGTAAAGACTTGAGGTAAGAAATATAGTTAATATACTTGTTTACATCAATACCATTCACAAAATGCCTGCATAACTTTGCATCCTTTGTGTCTAATGCACCCATACATCACTTTATACATTGTCTTCTTTAAATGCCTTTTTGAGGAACTCCATCCAACCAAGATCTTTTCAGTCTTCCACTCTCTCACACCTGCTCATATATTTGTTTTGTGATTTGATCCTCATTTTTTCAGTATGACCAAAGTGCCTCAGTATGCTTCTTTCCAATTAGTTACAGTACTCACTTTCCGGTTCAGTCTGCATTCATTTAGCCGCTATTCATTCTTTACTGTATCTCTTATAAATATTTAAGCACCCCATTACCACTGCATTCAACTTATCTATTATATCCCCAACTCTCACTTCCATACAATAAAATGGGCAAAATCATGCTTACGCATAGGCATTTTTGGATCTTTCAACATTCATTCATTCCTTGAACAAAGCCACATGCTACCCATTTGTGTCAGCAGACCCTAAAATTTCACCATCCGCTTCCCTTCTTTAGTTAACTTTTTACCAAAGTACAGAAATTCAATTGTTTGTTCTTTTTTGTAATTTATTTATAACTTTAAATCATTCACACCATTTTCCTGATCAAGCACAACTACCTTGATCTTTGTACACTAGTTTCAGGTCTATATTTGTTATGAGGTTCACTGCAAATCATTTGGGTTCTCAGACAGCAACTTGGGTTACGTGAAAACAAATAATGTCACTTAATTGGTTTTGACTTGGCATACATGTAATTATTAATGGCATGAACCTGGCCACAGGGTCTTCATTGGGCAAAGCGAAGTTCTGACCTTATGCCCACATTCACCGCTAAAGAATGCATCAGCGCTGTGCTGAGTGGACCAAAACATTTAATCTTTCTGGCCTGGAATCAACAGGTGCATCTTAATTCACAGAGTCAACGTATTTCAGTCCTTGGTCAAATCTAGTCCAACTCCATTTTTTGGTTCTAATTCTGATTGGCATCCAGGGAATTCTGTGTGACCTTATGTTAAGATTATATGGACATGAGCAGTGGCTGCCATCTGGTGCCTGCAGGCTGTGATCAACAGCTCCCTGCCTCACCTGCTTTTTAAAAAACATGTTTAATTTTTTAAAATAGCAAGCTTTATTTGCAGGTTTATTTGAACTCTTGTTCCAGAAGGTCACTTGCCATTTAAATTATACCAATGAAGATTCTCAGGATCCTAAAGGGGATATTCCAGTTTCCATTTTGTTTAAGGGTCTAGTCAGAGAATTGCAGACAATATGCTGTTGTGGGCAGCATATATAAAAACTGGTAGTCAAATGATTTTTATACCGGAGGCACAGCTATAAATGAAAAAAAAAAAAAAACAATCACAACAGGTGTACAGAAGTTTTATTTTGGTAAGAAAAAAATGAGCTGATTTCTGAAGTTACACATTTCTCACCTCAGTGTCCATTTATAGGTAATGACTGAAGCCAAAGCACGTGCATCACGTTTTCACTCCCTGCAACAGTCTGTTATTCCTCCTAGTCTTCTCAAACGTCAAACACCTCCAACCCCGTGTTAACTCTGTGACTGTGTGGCAAGATGAGGATTTTTTTGCTGTAGACGCTCCTCTTTCTTTCGCTTCAGGTTCTCCTGCTTGTTTTTCATGCGCAGGTATTTCTCAAATCTGAGTCTGCGGGATGAAACCAACCATCAGAAGTTACCGCTGAGTGGAAAAGCTATTTCATTCCATGATAAAGATGTAAAAAAAAAAATAATGTTCCCATTTTAAAGCATACTACTATTTACCTTATAAAAGGCTTGACATTTGGCAGGTAATAGAAGCGTTTCCTCTTGTGCCTTGCATTCATGTACCAGGGGATTGGCCATTCTCTGAAAGTATACCTACCAGCAACATGGAAATGGGAAAAGCATAGTATTTAAGACCAAACAGATCCTCCCTGCTGGATGGAGTTTGCACAGAGATTCACCTACACACAATGCGTCCTGCTTCTAAGTTCTCCCTTTCAGTCAACACAAAGTGAATCATCCTCTGGAACAGTGTGTCTCAACCTTGGCAACTTGAAGTTGTGTGGACTTCAACTTCCAGAATTCCCCAGTCAGCCAATATTGAAATTTTTTTTACTGTAAGATTTTGGAACTAACTATATAAAATAAACAGCTTTTTGTGGGAACTAGAATTATTTTGTCTACTTTAAGTCATAACAGAGATTAGAAACCTTATGATTTAAATTGGACACTGGAGGAGACTAAAGATTCCAGGCAAAAAGGAAAAAAAAAAAAGCTTCCTCTGGTTTTGATTCTGACTGGGATTTACAAAATGACACAAAATACTGTAACATGTGAAATATTAAAGATCTTTGAAGAATGGGACCAGAAATTAGTAGCCATGATACCAACAATGTCAACAATGATAGATTATGTTTAAAGGATGTTAATGAAAAAATGACAGATGTGAAACAAATCTTGCTCAATGCAGAAATAGTGGAATCAGAAATATTGGATTAAAAAAAAAGTGTGGATTACAAGATAGAGAAGCCAGTGTGATCTAGTGGCTAAGGCAATGGGCTAGAAACCAGGAGACAGAGAGTTCTAGTCCCGCCTTAGGCATGAAAGCTGGCTGGGTGACCTTGGGCCAGTCAGTCTCTCTCAGCCCAACTCAACTCACAGGGATGTTGTGGGGAAAGTAGAAGGAGGAAGAAGTATTAGGTATGTTCACCGCCTGAGGTGTTTATAAAAATAATAAAGGCAGGATAGAAAATAAAATAAATAAATTTAAAGTGGAAATACAAGTGGCAGGCCAAGAGAACAACCATTTACTGGATAAGGATTCTTTAGTGGATATACAAAAGAATCTGGCTGAAGTTTTAAGAATTAAAGGGAAGATGCAAATGATAAACCAAGAGAATGACCTAGACAATGTATTTGTATTGGATTTACAAAAGAAGCTTGTTAAAGCCTTGAAGAAGCCTGTGCGAAGGGACAAAGAAGAATTGAAGAGAAATCACATCCTACAACAATATTCGAATGAACTAAAGGTTAAGATTTTTCAGGGGCAAAAGGAAGGAATATAAAGTTGGTTTACAAGGTTAAAAAAAGACATTTTTATGAAATTCTGGCAATCCCTAACGGACTTTTTGCTGATACCGGGATTGAAAAGTTGATGTCTTATGGATTTGCTTATAGATAAGGAATGGGTTTGGGGAAGAAGAGATATATGTCACTTTATAAGGGGTGAAGAGTTCCCAAACTTGTTTATACTTCTTGTGATCAAGATTGGAAGTCACTTCTTTATATATTTTTCTTTTTCTTCACTCTTTTTTTCTTTTTTTTTTACACTTTTTACTCTCTCTTTTTACTTTCTCTGAGTTTAGTTTGAATTAGCTTTTATTACTGTAATTAAAATCTTTAACAAAAATTACGTATTAAAAGTCATAAAAAAACTAATTGGAAAGATTTTTCCACAAGACAATCCCTTCTTATGCGAAACGGTCTTGCATTGCTTGAATGCACAGGCTTATACACAGTCAGAAGCACAAAAAAAAGTTTAGAAAATACACCATCAAAAAATGAAAATCTTGAAAATGGAAAGAGGAGAGATGTACCACAGAGGACGGTCTGCTACTCTTGACACTAAACAGCAGTGCTCCACGGTGCAAGTTTGTTGCAGGTCCCACTTGCATGTCCTGGCTGGTTAGTGCTTGCCACAACCAGGTAAACATTTTCCTAGCTTTGTTACCTCTAAGTCTTTCACTGAACCTGGAAAATATTACTGAATCAAGCTTAGCATTTACTTCAGTACTTCCTAAACACACCACAGATCTGATGTGCCAGTTTACCAAACAACGCGGCCAAGGAAATCATATCTCCATTCGCCCGGCCACTCCTTCTCCTGACCCGTCTGCAAAAGTCGCAAAGCATCTTCCCTTTCCTGAATGACCTGGTCCATTCTTTCCATGGAAGTTTTTACCTATAAAACAGAAGTGGTGTATTCAAGAGGTGGAGCTCAGGGGTATTCTCAACATCATCCAAGATGCATCAGGGTTACCTAGTCTTGTAACAAGGTCTACTAGTTATAGGTTAGATTCACACACTGCAGTAAGTCATGACTTTGCCTTAATATTAGGTGTGAAACCAGCCAGTATTACTCTTTACAAATGAAAGGACGCCTTGCTTGAATTCCCTATCTCAGAAACACCCATCGAAACAGAGATAGGAAATGTAAAGAAACACTTCTCAACAGAGTTCTGTCTTTTTTCACTGTTGGTCTCTCTTACCTGCAAATCTATTCACTCACTTTACACACTGCCATAAATATCAGACTTTATTTTTCTATCCTGAAATCTTGCTTCACTTGTTTTCCCAATATATGACTTATACTGAGCAAACTAGGACTAAGTAATAGGAAGTCATAAAAACACAACATTCTGGACAGGGGGTCATGCAGCATTCCCCTCTACCATAATGTGTTGAACCTAGCTGTCTGCCTGGATCAGGTATTTTTGTCAAGGAGCAGCTCAGCAATTAATATAGCCTTTGTATGACTTGCAGGTTTTTCAGAGCACCAGATAACCGTATCTGACACCAGAAGTATTTTCTCCATTGGCTGCCAAGTTCCACAGAGTCAGCACAGATGACAAACTACAAGGGCAAATTGATAGAGGATCAACAGGGACTTCTTGGAATTATGAACATTTAACAGCATCTTCCAGCTCATCTCACCCTCACAGCAAATCACATAAGCAGTCTTGGGTAAACCCATTAATGCTGTATCTTTAACAAAGAACGTGTGGCATTCTCAACACTAATTTACCTTTTCCAATCTTTCTGGGCTTGGCATTGGCAGCACCTGCCGTTTTGCTTCTTGTTCTAATGTTAAAAGCATATTTCGCTCTTTTAGCAGGACATACCTGAGAGAAAGAATCTATTAGTAAGTAACATTACATTGTTAGCTAGGACAATGATTCTCAGTAAGACAACCAAATAGCCTGGATGGGAGACAGATTAAGTAGTTAAAACTTATCATAAAGATTAAATATAATACTAGGATGCCTGAAACTCATAAACATCCTTCTTGGAAAAAATGTTTTATTGTTTTTGTCATTGTAGAACCCATTTTTTCTTTTTTGATTGAGTTATCAACTGGACAAAAGATCCAAAAGTTTGAGAATCACTAAGCTCAGTTTCATCTTAGTGCTTTTTTAGTGAGCTACAACTGATCACACATTTTAGTTAAATGCAAATAAAACAGTACTGCTATTTGTATACAATATTAGTAATTATAATATCAATATAATCATTATATTAACTACATTGATAAGATAATTGTTCTTATTAGATACCGCCAAATATTCTTGTACATTCATCGCAATATATGAAATTCTGTTGGCTACCACCACCCGCTTTTTGGACATCACTCCCTCCTTGTGTTGCTACTAAGATACAACAATAGCAGAAGCCATACCTGGTAGAATTCTCCCACCAGTCTAACTTTCAGATCCACCAGCCCTCTGCCTGCTTTAACTTCCTCTTTTAGCCTTCTCCTTCCTTCCAGCCCACCACTTACATCTCTAAGCTTTCCTTCCATCCTATTTTCACATCTCCTTTCTTCAACAATATGTCTCCACCATTCATAATTTTAAGAACTATTAATACCACCATCTTGGATTTTATATTTTATACTTATATCTATATTTGTATTTAAGTAGTATGGTTTTTTAGCGTATTTTAATTTGTATTTAGTTTTAGTTTTATTGTAAACTGCCCAGAGTCGCTTCGTGCAAGATAGGTGGTGACAAAATTTGAAATATAAATAAACAAACAAATAAATAAATAAATTTCCTCACATTCCTGTCCTTTAGACTGTTGCCTTTTTAAACTCTCTTCCTTTAGGCACTTTTTTGCTCTTTACATGCATTCCTTAGACATTCTTGCACCTCAGCACTTATCTTTCTTCATTCTTGTCCCTTTTCAATTTAAATATCTCTGCAATTCATGCTTAATTTTCCATGTTCTCTACCTTTTAAAAAATGTTTTCAATCTATTGTCCACTCTGAATCCTTCTTTCATACCTCTTGCCCTTCACTTTCTTATCATTTATGACTTGAAAGCTGTTTAAAATCCCAGCCAAACTGATAACCTTTATTGACATATTTGTCACATTTAAATTGTTCTGTTACTTCAGGAGATCAAGCCAACATTCTTAGCACTTCCTCCCCCAAATTTTTCCCACAGCAACATGACATTGGTTGGGCTGAGAGAGAGTGTTCAACCCAAAGTCATCCAGTCACCCTCTGCAGCTGAGGGTGGATTTGAACTGAATTTCCCTGGTCCTAGTCCAACCTCTGAAGTACTACACAGTCTCTCCATTTACTCTTCTCTCATAGACTCTTGGCTATAAACTTTTAGCTTTTTGAATAACTAGAGACATGACAAGAGCCAAAGACTTAGTGGTTACAAATTAAATCTAATATAGATTTTTGAAATGGGTACTAAGTGTAAGCAATTCTTTAAATAGCTTGTCACAAGGAAAGACTGGCCCCCTAAGTCATACAAAGAAGCACCCACCAAAGCTTATGCAAATCTTCGCTGCTTTTGCCTCTAAGTTGTTCTACAGTCCAGGAATCTCCTGTGGAAGTCACAAAGCAAAGTAAAACAAGAGCATCTTCCTGACAGTCTCATGATCTTAAACTATAGCAACTTCTACTCCATGCTGATTAAGTGGAAACAGCTACTATTTTGGTAGTTATTCAAAGATTTTCTCTTAAGAGCTGTACTCTCTGGAATATAAAAATCAATACAGGTAGTCCTCACTTAATGACCATTTGTTTAGTGATGGTTTAGACTTACGAAGGTGCTGAAAAAACTGACTTACAATTGGTGCTCACACTTATGACAGTTGCAGCATCCCATGGTCACGTGATCGCCATTTTCAACTTTCCCGGCTGGCTTCTGGCAAGCAAACTCAATGGGAAACCACATGATTTGCTTAACAACCGCAGTGATTTGCTTAATGACCACCGCAAAAAAGGTCATAAAATTGGATAGGATTCGCTTAATGACCATTTTGCTTAGCAGCCAAAATTCCAGTCCCACTTGTGGTCATTAAATGAGGACTACCTGTATTCGTCATTATCTACATTTTAAAAGTCAGCCTCTTGTCAGCTACCCTGTTTTTTTTTTTTCTTTTGAAAGGCAGCACAACACTTTTTTCCCATTATGGAATTTTGTAGCTTTCATTAGAGCCACCCAAAACAAATCAACAAAAAAGCATTTACAAGATCCTATTTGAGTGCAGAAGAACTTAAAAAATTAAATAGAAAATGAAGGCATTACAAAGTCAGGAAAAAGGTGATGAAATTATTCAGGACAATATAGAACATTTTTTACTCATGCATATGTAAATCCAAAACATAAAATACAAATAGTTGTAATCCATTCCTTGATTTTTATTTAAAGGCATAAATCTGTCAATCAGACTAATGGATGAGATATCAACTTTTGAAAAAGATGGATTGTATGAGCAGCAATTTTTACAAATGGAGACTCAACATACATGTGATATACTCTTACTGAATCTCTTATAATACTATCTGGCTTTCTTATTTACAAGGGTATCTTACCAGACTTGACTTCTTTCTTTCCCCAGTTTTTGGGGTCATCAAAAAATTCCTCCAACCCATTTTGAGACACAGTTGTATGTAGCAACACAGAACAGGGACAAATCTTCAATTCTGAAGCCTTCTTTGGCCAATCACCGATGATTCCTCTGAACAGCAAAAGGTCAGAATTGTTTTACCAACATTGTAAGCACATACACAAATCAGATTCAATCCCAGAAGGGCATTTTTCCCCCCTTAAGCATGTACATTCAAAAGATTTCTTTGGATAAAATAATATCTATTTTTAGAAGCACCAACTGCATTTTTAGCTTCAAGACTCTTCTCTCTAGTTAAAAGTAAATGTTCAGGATGTTTTAAAGAAAGCTTTTACAGGATGTCTTTCTTACTTATTTATTTAACTGAGGGAACCTGAATGGCTTTATTTATTTTATTTTTATTTATTTTTTATCCCGACTTTATTATTTTTATAAATAACTCAAGGCAGCAAACATACCTAATCCTTCCTCCTCCTCTTTAAATAGAGGAACCAGAACCTGGCGTTACCATTTTTTTTTCCTAGCAAGCTCATACTTTCACGAGGTCTACAGTATCAAGGACTGTTTTCCAGAGAAGGTTTCAAACTTATTATATGCACCTTCCCAGAAATACATCTGGGCAGGGAGGCTCCTCTTCGCCATCATTCGCAGGGACAGCCCCTTCCCCTGCAAGGCCTCAAAGCAGCCTGCAGCCCCAACTCCTTTTTCCCTCTCGACAGGACCTCACCTGGAGGCTGAAGCCACCGAACCGTCCCAACTCGCGCCGGTCACCCGAAGCACCGCGGAAAGCCGTCGGCAAAGCGCCATCAGCGCCATGATTCCTCCACCTTTTTCCTACAAGGCCCTTCCTGGGATTCGAGGAAGCCCCTCTAGTCGCTCCTCCTCGGTGGTATCTTCTCACCGCCCACCGCTGCCCGGTGCAAAGATGGCGGCGGCGCGGCTTCAGCTGTGAGCGTCGCCGAAAAGCGCTTCGCGGCTCGCAGCTTTGCCCAGTCCAGAGATGGCGGCCATGAGCCTCCTGTTCCGAACGGCGGCCCGCGCCGCGGTCCGGAGGGTGATGACCGTCTCCGCGTGGCTCGGGCGCGCGCCGCTGCCGGGCCCGGCTGCCAGTCGCTCCGGAGTGATCGGTAGGGACGGGCTCGGATGGCAGGAGACGCTCAGGGGCTTCCCGGCCAGTTGACCTTGGAGGCGGACGGAGCGGGGAAGGAGGGCGAGATGCCCCTGAAGGTGGCGGGGGAGCGTCCTTCCGCCTGGAGCAGCTTCACCTGCTGGGTTTCTGCTTGCCGTGCAGTAGGGTTGAAAACATGGGAGCGGGATTAAAATCTTAGAAACGAAAGCGGGGAGCCTGAGCCAGAAACCCACATTGATTGATTTACTTAGATTTCCACCCGCCTTTCCTTTAGGAGCTCCCTCTAATTTTTCCCCACAACAACCCTATGAGGTAGGTTGGGCTGAGCTCCCGTGGCTTCTGAGTCCTCGTCCAACGGCTCTCGCAAAATACATTTTCTTTCGACGCTGCATTTAGCTTATAAGGAGCTACTGTTCGTGGCATCGTTTCTTTTTTAATGTATATTCTGAGTGAAGAAAAATGACGTTCGAGGTAGCTAACGAAAGACAGAATAGGTGAGCAGCGCAGTTAAAACCAGGATATTCCTATCAATGTAAAATGAAAGTGTCAGCATGTTATAGAATCTTAAATCAATAACACGATGTTAAGCAGAGTCTAGATTTTAACAAGTACATTTAATCCAGTGTACCTTGAAACTTGAGAGCCAGTTTGATGTAGTAGTTAAGGCACCAGGCTAGAAACTGGGAGACCGTGAGTTCTAGATCTGCCTTAAGGCACGATGTCAGCTGGGTGACTTTGGGCCAGTCTCTCTCTCTCAGCCATAGGCAGGAGAAGACAATAGGAAACCTCTTCTGAAACCTTGCCAAGAAAACTGCAGGGACTAGTCCAGGCAGTCACCAGGAGTCAGCATTGACTCAAAGGCACACATACCTTGAGACTTCCCACCTGGTATTTCCATAGTCTCATGCTGCTTTTACCTTGCTTTTTCCGTCAACCAAAATGCTTAAACCAAGTTTAAGTTAGTGTTCAGCCTTCAACACAAGCAATTCTAAAGAAAAAAAAAGTGTGTTCCTCATACTAGGAAGTAGATGGATTTCTGCAAGGCCTGCAAAACCCCTGCGGGTTTGCATGAAGATTAGATTACAAGTAGTCCTTGATTTACAACCATTTGTTTAAGGGACTGCTTGAAGTTATGACAGTGCTGAAAAAAGTGACTTGTGACCGGTCCTCGCACTTACGACCATCACAGCTTTCCCCCCCATGTGTCACATGATAAAAATTGGGGTGCTTGGCAACCAGCATGTATTTAAGGTGGTTGCAGCAGCCCAGGGTCACATGATCTCCATTTGCGACCTTCCCAGCCAGCTTCAGACAAGCAAAATCAATGGGGGACGCCAGATTTATTTATTTATTTAATATTATGTCACTGCCCATCTCACTAAGTGTGACTCTGGGCGGTTTACAATAAAATTAAAATAACTGCAGATTAAAATACAATAAAAGCAAAATTCTTCCTAAAAATATAAATATAAAATCCATGATGGTGAATCCAGAAATCTTAATTTAAATACATATAATTCCCCAGGGCCTTGATCATGATCATTATGTCATTTTTATCATTGTTTCATTCTTATGACCTAGGGGTATGGCTTGTGCAAACACAGCTACTGTATGTATAAATGTGCCACTTTGCTGCACTGTGAAAAATCCACCCTGAAATTTTGACAATATCTGCCAGACATACCTCAGTGGGGTCGGGAAACTAAAATGATACTGTAGGTTTGTAGAAAGCAGTCTTAGCTGGATTAAATAATTGGGCCTTTGAGTGAATTGTTGTCCAAATTGGCTATGTTTGCTCAACAAGCCAAGCTTAGCACAGCGTGAACCATAGTTGGATGCTACAACCCAGCCTTAACCACAGTCTCCCATGCTCCAGGTTAGCCTGACACAATAAATCTCACCACAGTGCAATATACCTTATGTGCAAATGTGATTGCTGGCAGCACGTTTATTCAACTGAGCTCCCATTGGAGTTGTATAACCCTAAGACTATTATATCTGGGCTGCACAAATCCAGATACCCACTAGATGCCAGCAAAAATACACTGAAAACTTTACAACTTTGCTGCTAGCTTATGGTTGTCTGAATGTTGGCAGCCCAGATCTGGATAGGGCATCCCTTATTTTTCCATTGCAGAATAGCTGTGTGTGAATGTCACACTGAAAAATTAGACTATTTCAGAGCTTTTTGTGTTCTGAAGAGATTGCAGAAGTAACTGTTGATTTGTACTAATATGCCAATTTAATTTTTCAGTTCCGTTGCGCCATGCCAGCGACACAAAAAGGATGTTTTTCATCAGAGCATCACGATTTTATGATAAGCGATTTGTGAAATTACTGGTAAGTTTAGGATTAGAGTTGGGAAAAAAATTAGAGCAGAGAGAGAAAAAAGCAAATGCAGTTTAGACTGCGTGAACAGAAGTATAGTTTTCAAATTACGGGAATGAGTAGTTCTACTTTATTCCACTTTTCTCCAGTACTGTCTAATACTGGGCACCACACTTTAAGAAGGATTTGGAAAACTGGCCCAAGTTCCAAGAATGGCACAGTGGATTGACAGAGGAGTAAAAGTTAAATCCTGTGGAGAGAGCTTGAAGGAGTTGGGAATGTGTTTCTAAGAAGGATGAGGGGAGTTATGTTAGCTGTCTTCAAATACCTGAAATGATGTCACACAGAAGAAAGTTCTGTTTTGCTCCAGACTACAGGACACCCAGAATCATGCAAGCCTAAGTTGCAGGAAAGCAGATTTCAACTGAATGTTAGGAAACCTCTTAAACAAAATAGTTAGATAGTGGACCTAATTTCCCAGGGAGGTGATAGACTCCCCTTACTGGAGGTATTCAAGAAAAGGCTAATCAGCCATCTGTCAGGGATACTTTAATTTGGATTCCTTTCTTGGTCTGGGATTGTAGATAAAATGAATGAAATGAATGTGGATTCCTATACTGAACCGTAATTTCTAAGAGTTCCTAAAATTTTATTGCATTCAGTCTTTCAGTGTGTCAGATCCCCCCGATCAAAGGTTGGGAGGGGGTGTGAAGTTGGAGTGTGAAGTGGTTTATTATGGCTATGGAGGACATCAAGGACACGGGGTTGAGATATGCCAGGAATACCATCTGGATGGGAGGGGGAGTGACATGGTTTCATGGGAAAGGGGACTAACTAAGGGAATGTAGTTTTTAAGTTAGGTTTGAGCCGGAAATCTTTATTCGCAGCTTGCCTTCTGTACTGTTCATTACGCTTCATTAAAACAGTTAAAGGAATCCCAGCCTCCTGACTGTGATTGTGTGAATGCTCGAATGATCAGGTGCTGACAGTGATCCTGAAAAGTCTAGATATTTTCTGTGTATAGTCTGGCTGGAAGAAAAAGTGTTCTAATAATAATTCAGCTTGTAATTACATAAAGAAAGACTGTAAAATTTGTGGGCTTGCTTTGTACTGACCTTGCTCTTTCCTTTTTTTTTTGAACAGTATTGGTATACTTCGTTAACTGGAATCCCAGTGCTGCTTTTGGTAGCTTTTGCTAATATCTTTATCGGTAAGTATTTCTGCACCTTGGAATCTTTTGTTCTGTTTTGTACTGCTGAGCATCACAGATAATTGTATCATTTCTGAAGGACTGCTATTTCGCTGAGATTGGATTAATTCTGTTGTCCCTGGATAAGACAAGAACCATTAGTGCATTCCTCCAGATGTTTGGACTTCAACTCAGTTCCCTTGGAAATTTAGAATGTGTAGTCTAACACATCTGGAATTACCATCTCGATGACGGCTGGGCTACAGAATTTCTGTAAAAAGCCTCTTGGAAGAAGTTTCTTGATGGTTTTCTGCTTTTTCTTGATTTATGAAGATAATGGACTACATCATCTTGCATCTTTGTGGCTCTCCTTCTTGTATGCTTAAATGGCTGTGGAAGTCTATGCGTGCTTGAACTTGGTGAATAAACATGCATTCAATAGGATTAGAAATGTAGGATTCATCCTCCCTTTTGGCTGATAATAAATTGTGACTGGCAATGTTCCTGGTCTTCCAACAGTCTCTTTTTACATGTCTGTTGCACTTAAACTTAATGACCTTGTCTCTTCCCAGGTGAAGCTGAATTGGCTGAGATCCCAGAAGGTTATATTCCAGACCACTGGGAGTATTATAAAGTGAGTACAACACTAAAGAAAAAGACTGTGAATTTTGTAAGTCATCCTTGGGAAGAAAGCTCTTAAAACCACCCAGAGTCCCTCTGGTGGGAGGCTATGGGTGGTGACAAATTTGATAAATAAAATAAATAATCTAAATTTATTTATTTTTATTTAAGCAATTTGAAATGTAATAACTGATTTGATTTTTTTATCCCCCAATTTGTTGTATTGGTTATTGAGACAATAAAAATCTTACATTGATTCTGTTAAGGATCATACAACTGAATGAATTTCCATAGAATCTGCTTTCATTTAAACCAAGTACCTAGTAACAACTCTGCATGGCTTTGAGAGTGACATATGAGAACTGTTGGAGGAAATCTTGGAAGCTGACATTGGGGTCATTCTGAAAGGCAGCACAGTTAATGGAAGGTAGATTGCAGACTTTCATTTTTCTTCCTGCAAGTTAAAATGAAGTATGGGAAATAACAAGTTGCCTTTAAAAAGGCAAGACCATTGTCCAACTAGCCAGTGCAGAATTCTTTCCCCTCACCTGTTACTTGATTCATTTTCAAACTGAAGTGGCCAGAGATCAGACTTTGGACTCTCTGAAAAGCAGCTACTGAGTTTACTGAGTAAGTTGGAATTTAGCTTGATTTGGTTTACTTAGATGTTGGGTTCAACCTCAGTGACTGTTTAGATGACTGCCTGCAATTTTAGCCTGAACCTGGTGATAACTTTTAGCTCTTCCTCACCGTATCTGGACTCTTCTCCTTTTCTCCGTAACCTTAACTTTGCCAGACACAATCATTTTTTCTAGTCCATTCTATTTAACTTGATAAATTCTCAGCTATTGGTTGCAGCCTTGATATAAACTTATTGCTCTTCTTCATTTGTTATAGAAAATATAGACTCTGGATTCTAAAATAAAAAACTCATTGAAGATTACATGGAACCAAACCATTCTGTTTAGCCCAAATAATTTAATTTTTCTTGGGAAAGCTGCTGCTTTCATGAGGTGGGGGCTCAGGCCAGAAGACACTTCTTTTCCATCAAGGCACCTATGTTAGGGAACAGCCTCCTTCCAGAAATTAGGCTGGCCTCTTTGCTGATGGCCTTTCAGGAGCTTTGAAAGACTGAGCTTTTCCAGAGATGCAAGAGATTGTGGGGAGGCTGGAAAAGGAATAGGTGAGAAAGTAGTGGGCAAGTCAGTTGACAGCTTATCTCATATACAACCATTTAGCCCTGGTGAAGAGAAATCTGGGAAGAAGCAAATCAGAGACTCTTCCTTAACAATAAATGAGGCTGAGAAATGCAGTTTCCAAGATCCTGCATTTACCTCCAGTCTAGTATTAAGACACCTTGCTGAAATCTGTGTAGTTCTTGATTCCTTGGCCTTCCCCAGTTGCATGGGGCTTGACAAGAGGGCCTTTGGTGAATTACTGTGATCTATTTTCTGTTATTAGGTGCTATCGTTATTAAGTTTGAGTATTATGCTTTTAACTTTTCATTATGTTGTGGAAGTTGTTTTTCTACTGTATTTTAGTGTGTCATAAGATGCCACAAGTCTAGATTTGCTGGCATGCAGATTTAATGAATGAATTAATGAATGAGACAAACTCTAGGGATCATTCAAAAACAAACCCTGGAGATACCAGGAATCAAATCAGGATCATCATACAAACCAGGAACCTCAAGAGCAGGCAGTCTTGCACTGAAATCTGTTCCTCCCCCCATTGATTCTTTATCATTTCCCCCAAAGTTTAGATTTTGCCTCTTTTCTCGTTCTGCCTTTTTCATTCCTTCCTTCATCTTTCCAGAGCTTGATGCCCTCTAGTTGCTCTGGCATTGCTCCCAATCTGATCACCCAAACTGGAAATGATGGGATTTGCAGTCCAACACAAGTGGAGGATGACAGATTGGGGAAGTCATGGAGTCCTAAAATTGTAGAGTTGGAAGGGATCACAGGATCATCTAGCCCGAACCTCTGCAATGAGCAGGAAAACCAACCAAACCACCTGCGTGAATTGGCTGTCCAGTCTTTTCTTAAAAATCACCAGAGATGGAGACCTACAGCCTCCATCGGTGGATTATTCCACTGTTCTACAGATCTTACTATCATGACATTTTCCCTTATATTTAAAAGAAATCTAGGTAAATGCAGCTTATACCTGCTATTCCTGGCCGTATTTCTGTGACCATGGAAAATAAATTTTGGGCAACTTCCTTGTAAGTTCCCTTTATGGACCTGAACACAGCTATTATGTCTCCCCTAAGTCTTCTTTTCTTCAGACTGAACATCTCAAGTCTTTCAGCCTATCCTCATAGGGTATATACTGAAGTCCCTGCTTCATCTTTGTTACCTTCCTCTGAACCTGTTAATATTTTGCCTGACTTTTGGGATATCCCCTCCAACCACCTTCCATCTTTGTCTTACAGCTCCTCTTTCCACAGGATGAATATGATACTTTAATCCCAGCCAAGCTGGACATTTACCTCCTTCTAACCTTTATTATTTTGAGACCCTTGTCCCTGAGTCGTTGAAAGTTCTTGTGCCTTGACCTTGGTCCAACCAGCCCATGCCTGTAGCTTCCTTCTTCAGGCAAAATACAGTAGTGATGATCACAATTCTCTTGTAATGCCTGCCTTTGGTTTCCTTCCAGCATCCTATAAGTCGGTGGATTGCCCGCTACATCTATTACCCCCCTGAAAAGGATTATGAAAAGGAAATGGCTAGGATATATATTGAAATTGAGAAAATGAAGTTAAGGTAGGAGAAACCAGAAATGTACCCGTGCTTTTCAAGACTTAATGGAAATACTGAAATATTGTTTCATGTGTGAGCTAGAAGCTGAACAAGTTGTTTATCTGGTTACCCCTTATTTATTTGTTTATGCATTTCCATCCCATCTTTCCTCTGAAAGCTCAAGGCAATACATATGGGGAGGGTTGAATATTAAATGATAAAGGGAACAAAAAGTATCATTGTGTATTATGATTTTGCTTTTTCTATCATCCAGACATCCCATTTTTCTTCCTTTCTTTCTGTATAAAGAGTATGGATATAATCATATCATCCCACAGTACATTTCCTCCCTATTTTATACATGCTTTTGAGATGGAGTTTCTTTGACAAGATTTGAAAAGCCTTATTTATTTGGTAAATATATATAGCCGCCCATCTCACATATGTGACTCTGGGCAGTGTACAAAGTTAAAAACAAAGCCACAAAATAACCAAGAACATAACAGCAAAAATCAGTAAAAACTGTTAAAAAGCAATCTGTGGGAGAGCACACTCAGTTTCCCTAGCAATACAGCCATTTTGCACGTTACTGGATCCCCAGGCCAGATGGCAAAGCCATGTGTTCAGGCCCTTCGAGAAGGCCAAGAAGGTTGGGGCCAATCTGACCTCAGGGGGAATGATGTTCCAGAGGGCAGGTGCCATGACAAAAAAGTTATCTTGAGTCCCATCAGATGACACTCCTCATGGGTTCACATTTCAAACCATTTTTAAACTGTGCAAATATCTGCCAAGAGATAATCCAGGTTTGTCCCTTGCCCTGAGAGGACATTTGGTCTAGTGGTTAAGGCACCAGGCTAGAAACCAGGAGACTGAGAGTTCTAGTCCCACCGTAGGCATGAAAGCCGGTTGGGTGGCCTTGGGCCAGTCCCTCTCTCTCAGCCCAACTCACCTCACAGGGTTGTTGTTGTAGGGAAAATAGGAGGAGGAAGGAGTATTAGGTATATTCGCCACCTTAAGTTATTTATAAAAATAATCAAGGCGGGATAGAAAATAAAATAAACAAACAAATAAATTTTACTTAACCCCTACTTCCTTGAAGGCATGTCTAACAGTCTTTCAAAAAAAAAAATGTATGGTTTCTCAGCAGGTGGGCTGATTAGCTAGTCAACTCGTTAAAGCAACCACATCTCTTTTCAGGCTGGGGAGGGAACAGTCTGAAGGCCAGAAAGAGGGTGCAGGTTATCCATTCCTGATGGATAAGGAGCAATATGAGACCTTTAAGTCTATAATTTAGTTTGGCTTCCCCCACTCGAGTTGCTCTAAGAATGCATGGACTTCAGGACTTGGATTTTTCAGCAATGGCCGTGCTCCCTGTGGAATTCTGGGAATGGAAGTCCACATGATTGAAGGCCAACCAGGTTGGGGCAAGGATCTTTGTAGAAGGAACACAGGTATCCAAGAACATATAGCTTTCCCTCTCTGCTTGACAAATTAAACAGTCCATTTACTGCGCTGTTGAAATAAAACCATATGGCTAACATTAAAAAATATTTATTCATGGTTGCTTTTTTCTCTTTCCTCTCTTCTCCTTTAATAGGAAGTTGGAATCAGAGGCATCTCATCTGATGTACCACAGGGGGGATGGACCATGGTATCAGTTTGACGCCCCAGGCACGGCCATGATTGATAACTCTCCTAAAGCATCACCCGACTGCTGAGTTTGCTCAGCTGGAGTCCTCAGCAGGCTCCCCTACAGAGCAGTTAAAATATGTGATGTATATCTAACGTAAATCAAAATGTGTGCTGTCCAGAGTTGTCACAGAGTTGTTTAATTACATGTGTAATTAAATAAACAAACAAATGTCCTGATTCAGTAACCCCTTGTACTAGCTGAAATACTTTTCATTTACTGTGCCTTTTTAATGCGTGTGCTCCAGAATAAATCCCATTCAGTTCAATATAGTTCATTCAAAGCTTATTATTTCATTTATATCCTGCATTTCATTCCAGAGTTCAAAGAGGCATAGCTAGTGTTCTCTCCTCAGGTTTTGCCTCACAATCCAATCCTAGGTTGGGCCAAGAGAATAACTGGCCCTGGTCAACCAGTAACTTCCGTGGCCAAGGCGAGATTTTAATGTGGCTTTTTCCGTACTTAGCCCAACACCTTCGCCATTACACCACATAGATCCCTTTGGGACATAGCAACATAAATTATAATGGGTACGAGAAATAAATTTTACTTTGTGAGTACCAATTTCTTGCCTTTTCACTGTCACTGTGATACTTCTTATATTTTAATTATTAAATGGGACTTGACATCAATTTTTGGTTATTGATTACAGTATGTGCCATCAAGTTGTTTTCAACTTGTAACACATAGATTTTCTCTATGAGGATCATTTGGGAGGGGGACTTGACATCCTCCTCCCAAAAATCCATTTTCACTCTCAACCTAAGATGCCGGTTTCCAGAATTCCATCACATTCTTGTTGTGTTTGCACAATATGAACAACCCCGTTTGAGATTAACACATGTACAGAGCCATCCCTATAGATCTGTACTCGCTTTTGCAGAAATGCTAGATCAACCATTGACAGGTTGGATGATTTGCGCAGTCATGTGAACCCAGCCATTATGTTGGCAAATTGTGAGAATCAGGCTATCACGCTAATTCAATGTATCGGGTGGCATATAATATATATTCACCCAATTATTAAATTTATCAAGCTTGTATTGTTTGAACATAGCATATCGTGTGAGTGCAGCAATGTTGGTTAATCTGAGTTTAGCGTTAAATGTGTTGAGTGAACACACCCAGTGTGTTGAGGAAACCTAGAGAATTGGGATCAGTGAATCTTAGGTTAAACATGGGCCTGTCATTTGATGTCAGGATAATGTAAATTCTCCATCATAGGCTGTACTTGCCTTCTGCTGTGGATGTTCCTAGAAGTTATTAGGACCAACAGAGGGCATGACTTTGATCTCAGGTTGTTTCTACATCACAGATGTCTTAACATTTGAATCACAAGCTAAAGTATGTTTACCACCTATTTTTTGTTTAGTGTGCTGTATAAATAGCTCATGCTAGCTCTGTACAATACACT
Organism: Candoia aspera; assembly: GCF_035149785.1. Classification (NCBI taxonomy): domain Eukaryota; kingdom Metazoa; phylum Chordata; class Lepidosauria; order Squamata; family Candoiidae; genus Candoia; species Candoia aspera. Next base: position 10,705,061 of record NC_086158.1, on the reverse strand, counting down.
ACAGTGTAAAGTTACCAAATGAGCTGAGATCACTAGGATCCCAGCTGCACTCACAAACAAACCAAGGTTAGTTTGTTGAGCCAATACATCCACTACAGCTTTATCTGGTTTGGTTGAATATGTTGTGCAAAAACACCTAATGTGCCTGTTGTACAAAGCGATAAGGACCAATGCAGTATGAATTTCCTGCTCAGGAAATCAACTTTTTTTTTCCGTTGTCCAGTAAATCTGACTAAAGGACAGTTTATACATAAGTATTGATTTCAATTGCCGAAGACATGAATGGGTGAATGTTGATATAGGATTGTACTCTTTCGTGCCATTTTGATTAGTCCCAGTAAAGACAGTGTCCTACTATGGAATTTGGATAAACAGAATCCTTTTTCCATTACCACACATTATACAGATCAGACTTCCCCAGCCTCTGGATCCTCAGAATCCAGATAGTGTGCATATAGAAGCCCAGCTATCCCCGGTCTTCACACAACATACTTAATCAGGTCAGGTAAAATCAAGATGCCAAGTTCACTCCCAAGTTGTTACATTTTACCTTAGGTTTTGGGATGGGGTTAGTGTCTGCTTTGTGAATCCAACCCCTCTGGTTTTAGGGCTCAACATAAACTCTGCCAGCCCAGAAAAGCGTTTCGGTAGATTCCCTGTATCTTGAATGCTCCCGTTGGAGGTTAGGTAAAATGACCCTTCGTTGGCTCATGCCAGATAACACGTGCTTGGCTTGTTTATAGCTCGGCATATTGTGCAAACGTTGCGGTTCTGGGTATTGCGTGAACCCTGGCAAGTGGCAGGCAAGCCCCCCCCTCCCCCCCGCAGGCCGGGTTAGCCTTTTGTGTGAACACGGCCACGCTCATCTTTTCGTGCAACCCCCATTTGTCGTCATCACCCGTTTCTGGGACCAGCCCTGGAATTTCCCTTTTCCCAGAATACAACCCCCCCTGCAAAGTCCCCTATTCAGATCCATGACCGCGGACGCGGGGAGAGAGAGCTCCCGAGCAGGTGCAGAGCGCGCTCTTTCGGGAGGCCCTGCCAGGGAAGCCGGACCGCCAAACCACCCTTGGGCGCGGTCTCCGGTCCCGAACACACGCCGGGCAGAGCTTCCCGGGCGGAGGGGGGCTGCTTTCGGGGAAGCAGCTGCGCCGCCGCGGCTCTGTCTTCCATTGGATTAAAAATAGCGTCTCTCCGCCCCTCCGGGCGGGCAGGCCGGCCTCGGCGGCGCGCTTCTGCCCCTGCCCCCGTCTCTTTCCCCGGGCTCGGCCGACCGCTCGCGCCCCGGCCAGCCAGCCAGCCAGCCAGCACAGCTCTTGGGTCCGGCCGGCGGCGGGGAAGATGGAGCGGGCCGCGTTGTTCGCGAACGGTCGGGAGGCGCCGATGGCCGCAGGGGACGTGGGCGAGCTCTTGGTCCCCTACATGCCCACCATCCGGGTGCCCAAGACCGGCGACCGCGTCTACAAGACCGAGTGTGCCTTCTCCTACGACTCGCCCGTAAGTGGCGGCGGCCGGCGGGGCTCGCCCGCGCGCCCGGCGCTCCCTGCCTCCTTCCCCGCTGTCCGCGTGCTCCCCGCGCCCGGGATCCGGGGCTCTGTCTGCGCGCCCGGCGCTGCTCCCGGGTTCTCCCGCGACCCTCCGCCCCTCGCGCCCTCTTCGCCCGCCGCCAGCGCGGCCTCGCCTCCCGCTCTTACTCGTTGCGCGGCGAGGCTTTACCCCAGTTTTCCCCACCTCTCCAGGTGAGTCGGACTACACCTCCCCTCGTCCCCTGCGGATTTTGGTGACCCGTGGGCCTGATTCATCTGAATGGGAAAGGCTGGGCAGCCCTGTGGCTGTCCCCCACCTCCACACCCTCCCAATTTTCTGTGATTCCCCTACCTGTTGTCTTGAAAAGACCACATCTGCTTCTTTCTACTTTTTTTTGGGGGGGGGGGAGCTAGGTGGCAGCGCCTAGCCAAGGTCAGCTGATCTAGAAAAAGCTAAAAGGGGGTTGGGTTTGGTTAGTACTTGGATGGGAGACCACCAGGAAATGTCCAGGTTGTAGGCCAGATTGGGAAGTTAAAAAAAAAGCATCCTGAAAGAAAGTAATGCCAAACCAGTTCCATGTCATTGTCAAGAAAACAAAGTGGACATGTCTGTGGAGTCACAAGTCCAGTTCAACTTGAACACATTACGTGTTGTGGGGTGGGCAGTTGGATTTTTGAGCTGGTTACAGGTGTATGGCTGGGTTATCTCGTCACCCTGCACTGCTGCAGGTGCATCTAAATAGGTTCCTTTCCCCGTATGCACCCTGTGCCCACCCTATTTTATTGCCAGTGAAGCCCAGTTCTGCTGATCAAGCCCTCAGCTGCCCCTCCTGTCTTTCTCATTTGTAAGGAAGTTCTTCTGCCAGCCGCAACTCAGATTTGGAGTGGGGTGTCCTTGGTCCTCAGGTTGCCACCTTTTAAAATTTAGCTTCATTTTTTTTTTCAATTCAATTTTTATTCGGTCATAGACCAGCAAAAATAAAAAAAATCACAATTAATTAGAGTAAAAATTATTAATTAAAATAAGAGAAACACATAAATTTCTGAAATATCTAAGGAAATTTAGAATGGGTACTACTGGGTGCTGTACATACTATAGAGCAGTACTTAGCTGTAGTCAACCAAAGAAAAATCAGATTGATGTGATAGTAACAACTTAAGATAAATCAGAATGACCAGGATGTTTATAAAGATGATAATTCCTGGTGAGCATATGCGTTAAAGGGACAGTAGAGAGTAACATGTTCCATCGTTTGTTTTTTTTCTTCTTCTTAGCTTCCGTGTTCCCCACAGTGCAGCATATTCAACCAGGTCTGTTAAAGGCCTTAGCAGCTGCCTTCACTCAGTACCTTAATTTTAGCATTGATCTTGGTTAGTTTCTTGTTGTGAATTAGCACCTTGAGCGAACCAACTAATTTGGTTAGCAGATGATTCAGCATATCGTGCAAACCCAGGAAATGAATTAACAAAGTTAAGTGAGTTGTATGAATACGCCCAGTGAGTTTCTTGGCCCCTTTAGATACTATCCTATCAGCCCTTCTGTTGCTCAAACTTCCTCTCTGCCTAATAATGATGGTTTTGTCTTTGCTTCCTTGGTATCTTTTCAAGCTGCTAAGCTAGTTCCTTCAAGTCTCTATTGGATTTCTCTCCATCAGCTCTTAATCCTATAGATCTGAAGTCACTGGTATATTTCTGATTGAGTTGTAAGACACTTGTACCGATGTCACACAACTGAAATACAGTAAGTTGCTATTTTATCCAATACATCTCAAGGACTGTGGATGGGAATGACTGGTTGAGTTATAGATGCATTTCTGCCTGCATTTCCCACAATCTGGAGTGTCAGCTTGAACTCAACAGGGTTGCAAACATATCTCCTATGATCTTGGTCTGTCCTAAATCTGTACATTTCCGATTCTTGTTATTCTCCTGCTTTTGAGGTCTGTGCTATAGATCTGCTCCCTCCACTTGCGAACCTGTCCCTTCATTTTATCTAAAGGGAACTTTGTTTTGATTTTCTTACACCTGAACAAAGCATTGGGTTTAATTATAAATAGAGTTTCAGTATTTGGTAGCTTTGTGTATTGAGCATCAATTGTGGGGCATGAACGAAAGAAGAATGCCTTTATTGCAAGGGGGCAGAAATAAGGCGGTATTTAATTTTTTTAGTAGATATTTGTGTCATGTTCACTGTTTCCATGTGCACTGTACATCGTAACGTTTCACATGCCATGGTGCTGACGCGCATTTCTGTTGGGAGGGAGCTGCTGTGAAACCTTGTGCCAAGCTCTGTATCTATGTTCATTTCAATGGAATGTGTTTGGGTTATGTGCTCTGCTCAAGGACTTTTCCCGCAGACCATCAGAAGCCATTAGGAGCACCTGGGATTGTGAGCCTGGGAAGATTCTACGGGGGGAGGGATTTTGTTTGTACCGAGGGTTTTTTTAGTTTGCATTTGGCACGCTTTTTCCATTCTCAGCTTTCTTTGTGATCCTGCATACTATTCTTTAATAAATCAGATATCTTTATGATCCTGTTCATGAGTCTGATTGTCATGAGTAAGGATGGCGAGCAGGGGGCTCCCTTCCAGACTGTTAAGCGCATTTCTTGGTTTTCTGCAGACATTTCTAAAAATCTCTCCTTAATTCCTTGTTCCTCCCTCTTTCGATGGGAGTAGGAGTTTGTTAGGATTGATGTCCTGACTCCCAGGAAACACTCTGAGACAGGGAACTGGTCTCTAATGTTTTATTGATAATACACAACAGTAATCCTAACAAACTGAACAAACGTGGGAAAACCCAGCCATATAAACCCCGCAGGTTAAGGCGGTCCCAATCTGTGCCTCTTGGAATGGCTCACCAATTCCTCAGTGCTACGCATGCGCTTAACAGTCTGGAAGGGAGCCCCCTGCTCGCCATCCTTACTCATGACACTGATGGTGTTTTAGAATAGGCAATCCTTACATAAAGCTGAGAATCACTAAAGTTGTACCGTTAGCTCCTACCAAGATTAGTTTCTTGTGAGGGAAAACAGTTAACGATGGCCGAATCCAAGCTCACGACTGAGAGACTTGAGGAGCCGACTGGCTTGATGCCCGAGTCAACGGTCAGGAGCGGAGAACTGAGCCTCACCCCAGAACCTTCAGGTTTACGGCAGGATTTGAGTTCCAGCCCTGAGGTAGAGGAATCCAACGATGGGAGAGGACCAGAGCAACCGGCACCCAGCGAATCGCCCGCAGAGTTGATCACCTGGGACAAAATGGGAGAACCCCAGCCAGGGACGTCCCAGGCATCCTGGAAGTATCGGTTCCCGCTGACCCCAAACGTAGAATCTACCATGGTATCAACAGGGAGACAGCCTATCACGTGAGGGAGGGAGGAATCTCAAACCCCTGAAAGGCTAAGAGTGGTAGAGGCCAAATTAGAATCGATGGAGTACATGCTAAAAAACCTGTCTCTGTCATGGGGGGAGGGCAGCCGAGACGCGAAGGAGATTCCAGCTCCACGCAATCGTCCTCCATCCCCTCACCCGGACCGCCGGCGGAGTGGGGCCGGAGACGGCGCCAGGATGAATCTCCACCCCGCAGAGTTCAACCATCAGTGTCCCAACCCCGAGGAGGAAGAACTACTGTAACCTGGGGCCCAACCACTCAAGCAGCCGCTAATTCAGCTCCAACAGGAGTGGGGGTGAAATACTTTTCTGTCAAGTTTGATGGGGATCCAACTAAGTTGTCTTTCTTTCTCACTAATGCTAAAAGTTATATGAGGCAGTTTGGAACATGCTTCCCTTCCGAAGAGGCTAAAATAACTGCCATTGCAACCAAGCTGAAGGGACGAGCGGCTGACTGGTATGTTCAATTAAGTGAGGCTGACTCCCCTGAGCTTGAGGATTTTGAGGAATTCATGTGGGCGTTAAAGCTGCATTTTGAAGATCCTCTAGCCAAGGCAAGGGCTAAAAAGGCACTGAAGGATCTTACCCAGGGCCAACTGTCTGTAGCTGATTACGCCCTGGAGTTTAAGGCTTTAGCTGGGAAAATCCCCGACTGGTCTCAGTCAACCTTAATAGAACGGTTTAAAGAGGGACTCAACAGGGACGTCCTGTAGTGGGCGTTGTGTAGAGACGACCCAGAGACATTGTACGAATGGATCTGTCTGGCAAAGCTGAGCATGCCCAGCATACCTACATGCAAACCAAACGACCTGAAAGACAACCAGCCACCATGAGGGGACCCCAAAGTGCCGCAACTGCTGCCCGGCCAGGCTATAGAGCCTGGGAAGAGGAGAGAGATCGGCGCTATGTGAGGAGTCAGTGTCTCTGACACGGAAAGGAAGGGCATCGAGCAGCAGATTGCCCAAAAGCCAAGGCTGGAGACCGAGCGGGCAAGCTGCCGGCCAAATCGCCGCCCCCCTCGCAGCGGATGACAGCAGCCAACGGGGCAGCCGACACTGAAGAAGTACTCTACTTCTCGGAAGAGGCTGAAGACGACTCTAAAGAGCCGGTGGGAAATGCCAGCCACCTGCCGTGAAGAGCGCCTGCAGGCAGGTGGAGGAGGATGGGCGCGAGGATGCCATGGTGAGTGCTGACTGTCCCACTCTAGCCGTGAAAGTGAAATTGGGCTCCCGCACAAAGACTACAGTGGGCTGGGCTTTAGTTGACTCTGGGTGTTCCAGGTGTCTGATTCACCCTGATCTGGTTGCTGCTTTGGACCTGCCTAGCTTCCCACTCCAGCAGCCTTTGATCTTCACACAGTTGGATGGTTCAACGGCGGGGGGGGGGCGGCAACCCATTTCACTGGAACTGTCGCGATGCAAATGGGCAGCCACCGTGAATCTTTAAAATTTGTAGTGGCACCTGTTGGCAACCCCTTGGTAATTCTGGGGATTCCCTGGTTGACCTATCGAAGCCCACACATAAATTGGAAACACAGAACTCTGACTTTTAAGGATGGGTTTTACCAAGCCCCTACCGTGGAGAGGGCTTCAAGCGCAGGGGTTGGAAGGGCTGCAATTGCCACGCCGCGCCCTAGTTTGGGACGTTTAGAAGGCTTGCCCGATCGATACCAAGATTTTGCAGATGTCTTTGGAGAAATGGAAGCAGATCAGCTACCCCCCCCCCCATCGAAAAACCGATTGTGCCATAGAGTTGATTTCTAACGCTCAATTGCCCAAGCCAAAAGTTTATCCGATGACTCAAATGGAGCTTGGGACATTACGGGACTTTATCCACAAAAATCTGTCAAGGGGGTTTATTGAACCTGCAAATTCCCCATTTGGGGCCACTGTGCTATTCCGGGAAAAGAAAGATGGCATGCTTCGACTCTGTACGGACTATCGGGGGTTAAATTCCGTCTCAATATGCAACAAATATCCTCTGCCACTAATGAAAGACATGTTAGCTCATTTGTCAAAAGGCAAGATTTTCTCCAAGCTCGATCTTTGTGAAGCCTATTTTCGCATCCTCATACGAGCTGGAGACGAGTGGAAAACTGATTTTAACTGTCCACTGGGTTCATTTCAGTACAAAGTCCTCCCTTTTGGGTGTAAGGATTGCCTACCTTAATAGACTCAGACTCACAAGCAGGAACTTAATGATATCTGATTTATTAAAGAATAGTATGCAAATACAGAGAAAGCTGAGAATGAGCAAAAGCGCGCCAAATACAAACTAAAAACCCTCAGCTCAAACGTAATCCCTCCCCTTGCCCTGCCGTTGCAAACTCCCCCCCCCCCCCCAGGTGCTGGTAACCATTTCTGCTGATGTCCTGGGAAAGGAACCTTGAACACAGGAGATAACCCAAACACATTCCAATCCAGCTGCTAACATATAACAATCCCACGAGATGGAATCCTCATCCCCTCCCAGACGAAACACGCATCAGCCAAATGACATGCGAAACATTACGATGTAACGGTAACATTGGAACGGTGAACATGACATACCACCCCCCCCCCCAAGAACACTAAGGAGCAGGTTTCAGAGGATAAGCGAGATGAAAGCGTTGAACTAGAACAGGAGATTGAACATCACGGGCAGACACCCACTCAGGGTGGGGAAAGTGTTTCCACCGAATGAGGTACTGCAGGGTCCCACGCAGTCTGCGAGAATCCAGGACCTCCTTCACCTCAAAATGTTGCTGTCTGTCAATCATGATCGGAGCAGGAGGTGGGGGTTGTGGATGCCAATGATTGGAGTGGTTGACAGGTTTGAGCAAGCTGCAATGAAAAACAGGATGTAAACATTTCAGATTGTGTGGCAAATCCAGTTTAAACGTGACAGGGTTCACCATTCCCACAATGGGAAAAGGACCAACAAACTTAGGAGCCAACTTCTTGGAGGGCTGAGGTGACTTAATGAACTTGGTGGAGAGGTAGACCTTATCACCAACTTTAAAATCAGGTTGAAGGGCTCGTCGCTTATCAGCGTGCAGTTTATAGGCAGATTGGGCATCAGCCAACGCCTGCTGAATCACTGGCCACGAATCAGCCAGTTGAGCAGCCCAATCAGAAGCAGAGCAGGGCTGCGCGGGGGGTTGAGGCAACTCAGGAATGGGAACAAAATCACGGCCAAAAACAATATGGAAAGGGGTGTGCCCCGTGCTCTGATGGACGGCATTGTTATAAGCCACCTCAGCAAAAGGTAGCAGATCAACCCAATTATCCTGCTGATAGTTGACAAATGCCCTCAAAAATTGCTCCAGGGTTGAATTAAGAACCTCCGTAGATCCGTCAGTCTCCGGATGCGACGCAGTGGACAACGCCTGCTTGGTGCCCACCAGCTTCAAAAATGCCTTCCAAAATTGGGAAGTGAACTGTGTCCCACGGTCCGTGATCAAGCAGGAGGGGCTACCGTGAATCTGGTAGATGTGGATTAGAAAAAGGCAGGCCAATTGCTGAGCAGACGGAATAGAAGCACATGGAATGAAATGGGTTTGCTTGGAAAAGTAGTCCTTTACCACCCAAATCACAGTCTTTCTCTGACTAGGAGGCAAATCCACAGTGAAGTCCAAAGAGACCTCCTCCCAGGGATGGGAGGGGCTGGCCACTGGCGGCAGCAGCCCCTGCGGTTTGCCCCCCTTCCGTTTTGACATGGCACAGACAGGACAAGAAGCAACATAACTTTTTACATCACGTCTCAATGTGGGCCACCAAAATTGGCGGCGTACCAGATGCAAGGTTTTGACAAACCCAAAATGACCAGCCACTTTATCATCATGATACCTAATCAAAATTTCCCTTCACAAACTGTCAGGGACATAGAGGCGGTTTTGTTTCCAAGCTAAGCCTCTGTCAAATGTAACATTGTCTCTATTCGCTTGCAACCAAGTATCAGATTTCACCTCTAGTAGAAACCGTTGCAATTGTGAGGGAATTGGCGTCCTTCCCCCAGCCGGTGAAACTGAAGCTGGAGGCAGCTGCGCACGAGTTTGACTGCATGTGACAGCTTGCAAACCCAATTGGGGTTCTGTCCACACTGTATCCACAATGTCAGGTGCCTGGACTGAATCTTGGGGCAGGTGGGAAAGCGCATCAGCTAGGAAGTTTTTCTTGCCCGGAATTAATTTCAACTTAAAGTCAAAGTGACTGAAAAATTGAGCCCAGCGGATCTGCTTAGGACTGAGCTTACGGGGCATGCTGAGCGCTTCCAAATTTTTATGATCAGTCCAAACCTCAAAAGGACATTTAGCCCCTTCTAAGAGGTGGCGCCATGCCTCCAAAGCAGCCTTGACTGCAAAAGCTTCTTTCTCCCAAACATGCCACTGCCTTTCTGTCTCGGAAAATTTCCGGGACAGATATGCACACGACTTCAGGTGGTTGTCAGCATCCGCTTGCAGTAAGAGCGCTCCAATTGAGAAATCGGAAGCATCCACTTGAACCACAAAGGGTTTAGTGGGATCAGGGTGCTGAAGAATGGGTTCAGCAGTGAACAGGCTTTTGAGTTTGTTGAAAGCCAACTGGCAGTCAGATGTCCAATTGAGCAATGCCCCCGGGTTCTTTACCTTACATGTGTCCCCCAACCCCTTTGTACATAACAAGTCAGTGAGAGGCAACGCAATTTCTGCGAACCCCTGGATGAATTGGTGGTAATAGTTGGAAAATCCCAGAAAACTTTGGAGCTGCCTGCGGGTGCGCGGGCGCTCCCACCCCAAAATGGCTTGAATCTTCACAGGATCCATCTCAATGCCCTTGTCAGAGATCCTGTACCCCAGGTAGTCAAGCTGAGTCTGATGAAATTCACACTTAGAAAGCTTAGCATAGAGCTCAGCCTTTCGCAATTTGCTAAGCACCTGTTTCACCAAGCGCTTATGTTCCTCTTCCGTTTCAGTATAAATCAAAACATCATCCAAATAGACCAGTACACCCTTGAACAAATGTTCATGTAACACTTCATTGATCAATTGCATGAACACCCCTGGTGCCCCCGCCAATCCAAAAGGCAAAACTTTATACTGTAAAGAACCCAGTGGACAATTGAAAGCAGTCTTCCATTCATCCCCCTCCCGTATGCGGATGCGGAAATAGGCTTCCTACAAATCCAGCTTAGAGAAGATTTTCCCCTTAGCCAGATGTGCTAACATGTCTTTTATTAATGGCAGAGGATATTTGTTCAGTATCGAGACCGCATTTAATCCGCTGTAATCTGTACAAAGTCTCTGTCATGACCTCGTTGCAAGGCACAAAGAGCCTCACAACGTGGATCATGATCATCAAGGAAAAGAGGAAGGAGATAATCAAAACAGGGATTAACACAAGCACCCAAAAGCACCCACACCCATGGACCCATAGGCAGCTGAAAAGAAAGATGTCAGAGGAACGAAGATAAGACGCACCTGGTGCCCTGGAGGACACAACCGTCACTGGGAGACAAAAGAGGACACCGGGAAAACGCCCAGGCAGCCATCAAGGGTCCCATCAAGAGGGATCGGGTCAAAGCAGGGTGGGGAAGCCCGGGGCAATACAGGAGGGTATAAAAGGGGCACCCCCACACCACCTACCCCGTTCCCGTTTTTCGTTCTGTCAGCTATCATTCCAATAAACCAGAAATCCTTAATACCCATTAAGTGAGTCTGTGTCTTATTGCGAAGCGAGGCTGGCCCTGACATAAAAACGGGAACGGAAAAAAAAAATTTTTCACCTGGCACCTATCCAACAAGCTTGTGAGGGACCCAGCCAGGCATGGAAAACCAGGAACCGAGGCAGCACAACCCTTCGGCGCCCGGCGACGAAGCCCCGCTTCCGCAGGGCGGGATGCAGCTGAGGTCCGGGCGATGTAACACCCCGGTAAGTATGGGACCCAGCTGGGGGGAAGCGGCGGGGGAGGGACCCGCCCCGGAGCCCGCGGGGCGCCGGGGGCGAGACGAGGGGACCCTCTCCAGGCCCGCAGGCAACCCCGGAGGAAGCACGAGACGAACCGCCACCCTGGGCGCACGGAGGCGAGGGCGCGCCTCGCACTGCGGAGGGGCCAAGGGAAGATCCGTCCTCCACCACGGCCAACGGTGAGGGCGAGCGGAGTGGCGAGCACCTCGGTGGGAAGCCGTGGACGGCGGAGAGGCTCAACGCGCTGGAGGAAGGGATGCAGGCGATGCGGCTGATGCTGCAACAGCTGATGGCGCAGGGACCCCGCGGCGGAGGCGGCGCAGAGGCACCTCCGGACGAACGGCGGCGGGGCGAGCGGGGCGGCGGTGACGGCGGAACCCGGCCCAAGGAGCCCACCCGACGATCGGAGGCGCACCGGGACGAGAGACGGGGTGGATACCCAGCGGACGGCGGCGACCACGGCGGAACCCGACCCCAGGAGCCCACCCACCGATCGGAGGCGCACCCGGACGTGAGACGGCGGGACAACCTCGGCAGCGGCGGCGCCCGGTCCCAGGAACCCACCCCACGACGGGAGACGCACCAGGATGAGAGGCGGAGGGACGACCCGGCGGGTGGCGATGGCGACGGCGGAGCCTGGATCCAGGAGCCTGACCGAGGGAGAACGCCCTGCCCTCCCCCCCGAGCGATGGGACGACGACCTTGCGAGGAGACCCAGAGAGAGGCACCAATACCGCAAGAAAACTGGAGACAACCCGACCCGTAGCAGCTCCCGCAGAGCCCGAGGCATGACACAGAGGGCGTCAGGAGCCAGACCAGGACAGCTGCCAAGGACTTTGGCATAAAGCTTGATGGGGACCCCTCTAAACTCTCCTTTTTCTTGACTAACGCGAGGTACTACCTCGAAGAATGGGGTCCCTGCTTCAGAACCGAAAGGGGCAAAGTCAACACCCTGGCCATAAAACCTAAAGGGCGGGCCGCCGATTGGTACGTCCAATTGTGCCAATCAGGTGCCCGGGCGCTGCAGGACAGCACAGAATTCCTGCAGGCGCTGGAGCGGCACTTCAGGGACCCCCTGGAGCAAGAAAAGGCGAAAAGGGCGCTAGAGACACTCAGACAAAGCCCGCGCTCCGTGGCAGAGTATGCCATGGAGTTCCAAGCCCTAGCCGGAAAAGTGGACACTTGGTCTCAATCGACACTGATTGAGAAGTTCAAACACGGACTCAACTTAAACGTCCTTCGGTGGGCACTCGGCCGCGACAACCCCAGCTCCCTGACGGGTTGGATCCGGCTGGCAGCGGAAGCGGAGAACGCTCATGACACGTTCCTCCATGCAAGGAGGGAAACGCAGCAGATGGAGGCAGCGAGACCCCCACGCACCAGCGCAAGGCAGGTGAGGGTGAGACCCCAACCCTGGAAGGAGGAACGGGACAGATGCTTCGCTAAAGGGCAATGCTTCACGTGCGGCAGGGAAGATCACAAAGCAGCCGCATGCCCCAAAACGACACCCAGAAAGAGCCCGAGGAGGGCACAAACCGCACCAACCCCAGCGCCAAGAAAGCGACCAGCGGCGAAGGGGGAGTACTGACGCAGACACGTCCCCTACAGTTCAGAGGAGGAGGGAAGCAACCCCGACGAGCCGACGGGAAACGACAACCACCTGGCCTAAGGGGCGCCGAAGGACAGGTGGAGGACAGTGACAGGCGCTACGACAAAGGGGTGAGTGAGGAATGCCCCACCCTCTACGTCCGTGTTACCTTCACCCATCGAAATAAAACTGAAAAGGTCTGGGCACTCATTGATTCGGGTTGCTCCAAAAGCCTAATGCACCCTGACCTGGCAGCCGCACTCGACCTCCGCTGCTATCCACTTCAGCACCAACTGGTGTTCTCGCAGCTCGATGGATCTGCAGCGGGAGGGGGCCCGGTCACCCAATACACCGGAGAAACCGCGCTAAGGCTCGGCAGCCACGAGGAAAAATTGGCTTTCATCGTGGCACCGGTGGGGCAACCCCGACTCATACTGGGGATCCCATGGCTTGTGCAGCAAAACCCAGTCATCAACTGGAGAACCAGAGAGATTAAGTTTGCTGACGGGCGTTACCAAGCACCTTCAGGGAACAGGGTTCCCCGAGCAGCCATGGGGGGGGCGATGACGACTGCGGAACACAGAGAGACGGCACTGCCAGAGGGACTGCCAACCAAATACGGGGATTTCGCCGACGTTTTCGGCGAGAAAGAGGCGGACAAACTCCCCCCCCCACAGAAAGACGGACTGCACCATTGAACTGGTCCCGGGGGTACCCCTACCCAAACCAAAAATATATGCTATGACCCAGCGAGAGCTGGCAGCATTAAGGGACTTCGTAGACAAAAACTTGGCGAGAGGTTTTATCGAGCCAGCAAACTCTCCAGTGGGAGCGCCAGTCCTCTTTCGTGAGAAAAAGGACGGGTCATTGCGGCTCTGTACAGACTACCACGGATTAAACGCAGCAAGCATTTCAAATAAATACCCCTTACCCTTAATAAAGGACATCTTGTCCCACCTGGTAAAGGGTAAGGTATTCTCCAAACTGGACATAAGGGAAGCCTACTACCGCATACGGATACGAGAGGGGGATGAGTGGAAGACTGCTTTCAACTGCCCATTGGGGGCGTTTCAATATAAGGTACTCCCATTCGGACTGGCAGGAGCACCGGGGGTATTCATGCAGTTAATTAATGAGGTCCTGCGTGACCACCTTTTTAAGGGGGTTTTGGTTTACCTCGACGATGTATTGATCTACACAGAAACAGAACGTGAGCACGAACGCTTAGTAAAAGAAGTGCTCAAGAAACTTTGCAAGGCAGAGCTGTTCGTTAAGCTCTCCAAGTGCGAGTTTCATAAAAAACAAATTGACTACCTAGGGTATAGGATTTCAGCAAAAGGGATAGAAATGGACCCCAGCAAGGTCCAAGCCATCCTGGCGTGGGAGCGCCCACGCACGAGGAGACAACTGCAAAGCCTCCTTGGATTCACTAATTTCTACAGGGGGTTCACGCCCAGGCTGGCAGAGACTATTTTGCCCCTAACTAACCTGCTAAAGACTAAGGGCTTGGGGGAGACGCGCAAATCGAGAAACCCGGGGGCGCTACTGAACTGGACAGCTGACTGTCAAACGGCATTCGAGAGACTGAAAAACCTCTTCACAGCTGAGCCAGTGCTACAACACCCCGACCCCACCAAGCCTTTTGTGGTGCAGGCAGATGCCTCCGACTTTTCCATCGGAGCCATCCTGCTTCAAAAGGACTCAGACAACCACCTAAAACCCTGCGCCTACCTTTCCCGCAAATTCTCCGAAACAGAGCGGAGATGGCACGTATGGGAAAAGGAGGCGTTTGCAGTAAAGACAGCTCTGGAAACATGGCGGCACCTGCTGGAAGGGGCCACCTGCCCCTTCGAAGTCTGGACGGACCACAAGAACCTGGAGGCACTCAGCACGCCAAAACGGCTCAGCCCGAAGCAGGTGCAATGGGCTCAGTTCTTCAGCCGGTTCAATTTCACGCTGAAATTCATACCGGGCAAGAAAAACTTCTTGGCAGACGCCCTTTCCCAACGGCCACAGGATGACACGCAAGCCTCCGACATCGTGGGGACAGTATGGACCGAGAAACAGCTCGGCTGCCCAGCTGTCACGCGTAGCCAGACAAGGAATCAGCGCACGCCAGCACGAACGGTGGGGAGCGATCGGAGCCGGCGCTCAATTTCACCGAACTGGCAACAAAGACTCACACAAGCACTACAGCAAGATACATGGTTGCAAAACAACCGACAACATGTATCTTTTAAAGACAACATCGCCTGGAAAGGGGAAGCCTTGTACGTGCCCGAATCACTGCGGGGGGAGATCTTACATAGATCGCACGATGACAAATCTGCAGGGCATTTTGGGTTTGTAAAAACCCTCCACCTGACGAGGAGGCAATTTTGGTGGCCAAACCTCAGAAAAGACGTAAAAGACTACGTGGCCAACTGCCCCATATGTGCCACCACCAAACAGAAAGGAGGGAAACCCCACGGGTTGCTACAGCCGGTAGCCAGCCCCTCCCGCCCATGGGAAGAAATTTCCATGGATTTCATTGTGGACCTCCCACCCAGCCAAAGAAAAACTGATATGGGTGGTAAAAGACTATTTCTCAAAACAGGCACACTTCATCCCGTGCGCAACTATCCCCTCCACACAACAACTGGCACGTTTGTTCCTAACACACATATACAGGATCCACGGCGCCCCCTACAGGTTGGTGACCGACAGAGGCACACAATTCACGTCAAAGTTTTGGCGGGAATTTTTAAAACTAATTGGAACCAAGCAAGCACTGTCCACTGCGTGGCACCCACACACGGACAGATCTACAGAGATCCTAAACTCAACACTTGAACAGTTCCTGAGGGCATTCATAAATTATCAACAAGACAACTGGGTAGACCTACTACCTTTTGCAGAGGTGGCCTATAATAACGCGGTACACCAGAGCACTGGCCACACCCCATTTAAGGTGGTCTACGGAAGGGACTTTGTACCGATACCAGAATTGCCGCAACCTGAAACCCTGCCCTGCTCACCAGACGATTGGGCGGCACAGCTGGCAACAACCTGGCCAATCATCCAAACGGCCCTAGCAGACGCACAAACCACGTACAAAAAATATGCGGACAACCACAGGGCGGAGGCACCAAACTACAAAGTGGGAGATAGGGTCTACCTCTCCACTAAGTTCATAAAGACCTCACAACCCTCGAAGAAATTGGCACCAAAATTCATTGGACCTTTTAAAATCATACAGGTAATCAACCCAGTTACCTTCAAACTGGAACTGCCTTACAATTTGAGACGGGTCCACCCAGTGTTTCACTGTGCACTACTGAAGCCAACGAGCACATCCAAATGGCATACGGAAGAACCTCCGCCCCCACCCATAATGATAGACAACTAACAACATTTTGAAGTAAAAGAAATACTGGACTCAAGAAAGCAAAGAGGAACACTACAATACCTCGTGAAATGGAAACATTTTTCACACCCAGAGTGGGTCCAGGCACGACACGTCATGGCTAGACAACTAACAAGACAGTTCCACGAGGCATACCCTGAGAAACCAGCACCATAAGAACATCTTTGGGGGGGCGGCATGTCATGACCTCATTGCAAGGCACAAAGAGCCTCACAACATGGATCATGATCATCAAGGAAAAGAGGAAGGAGATAATCAAAACAGGGATTAACACAAGCACCCAAAAGCACCCACACCCATGGACCCATAGGCAGCTGAAAAGAAAGACGTCAGAGGAACGAAGATAAGACGCACCTGGTGCCCTGGAGGACACAACCGTCGCTGGGAGACAAAAGACACCGGGAAAACGCCCAGGCAGCCATCAAGGGTCCCATTAAGAGGGATCGGGTCAAAGCAGGGTGGGGAAGCCCGGGGCAATACAGGAGGGTATAAAAGGGGCACCCCCACACCACCTACCCCGTTCCCGTTTTTCGTTCTGTCAGCTATCATTCCAATAAACCAGAAATCCTTAATACCCATTAAGTGAGTCTGTGTCTTATTGCGAAGCGAGGCTGGCCCTGACAGTCTCAATGTCCCATCCTTCTTTGCTTGAAACAAGACGGAGGTGCCCACTGGCGAATTTGCTGGTTCAATAGAACCCCTGGCCAAGTTTTTGTCCCACAAACTCCCTCAACGCCGCCAGTTCCTTTTGAGTCATTGCATAAATCTTTGGTTTAGGCAGTTGAGCGTCAGGGACCAACTCTATCGCACAGTCAGTTTTTCGATGGGGTGGGAGTTGGTCCGCTTCTTTCTCACCAAATACATCCGCAAAGCCCTGGTATTGCTCCGGCAAGCCCTCCAGTGGGGTGACAGCGAAATGCGGGGTTGCTGCTGCCGCCCTTCCCACTGCAGCCTCCGGAGCGTCATCCTCCCCAGGGGCTTGATAGAAACCATCCCCAAAAGTCAAAGTCCTGTGTACCCAATTTATGTAGGGGTTTTGCTGGACCAACCAAGGAATCCCCAGAATGACTAAAGGATGCCCCACAGGTGCCACCACAAATGGCAGCCCCTCACGGTGGCTGCCCATTTGCAACGCCACCATGCCCGTGTAGTGGGTAACCGGTTTCCCCCCCGCCGTAGAACCATCCAGCTGGGTGAAAATCATGGGACGTTGCAGTGGAAAGCTGGGCAACTCCAAAGCAGCCACCATGTCAGGGTGCATCAAGCACCGCGAACACCCCGAATCAATCAATGCCCAAACTTCAATGGTTCTTGTGCGAGAGCCTAACTTCACTTTCACATTCAGTATGGGATAGTTGGCACTCACCGAAACATGTTCGCGCCCATCCTCCACCACCTGCCCACAGGCGCTCCTTAGAGCAGGTGGCTGGCGTTTCCCGCCGGCTGGTGTAGATCGGGCTCCCCCTCGCCCCCGAAGTAAGGAACCTCCTCCACTTCAGTTTCAGCCATGGCTGCCTTCATTTTCCTGGGTAGGGAGGGAGATTTCCCCGTCAGCTTTCCCAAACAATCATCGATCTTGCCCTTCGGGCACGCCGCCGCTCAGTGACCTTCCTTTCCACATCGGAGGCACTGCCCTTTTGCATAGCGGCGCTCCTCCTCCTCCTCCCAGGCACGTTGACCGGACTTTCCAGTAGGCGCCGCAGGGCGGGAACCCTTGCTGAGCCCGGAATATCTCATCCCCTTCCTGTGAGCGAAGGTTTCATGGGCATGCTCAGCCTTCCCTGCCAACTGTATCCATTCATACAGGGTATCTGGGTCATCCCTACCGAGCGACCACCTCAGGACCTCCGTGTTCAGATTGTCCTTAAAAAGTTCTATTAAGGTAGATTGGGACCAATCCTCAACCTTCCCAGCCAGAGCCTTAAATTCCAGAGCATAGTCTGCCACCGATCGTGGCCCCTGGCTAAGCTCCCTGTCCAGGAAATTTTCTGAAACTGAGCGGTGGTGGCATGTTTGGGAGAAAGAGGCTTTTGCTGTAAAAGCCGCTTTGGAAGCCTGGCGTCACCTCCTGGAAGGCGCTAAATGCCCTTTTGAGGTTTGGACTGATCACAGGAATTTGGAAGCCCTCTGCACCCCCCGGCGTCTCAGTCCTAAACAAATTAGCTGGGCTCAATTTTTCAGTCACTTTAACTTCCAGTTAAAATTTATTCCGGGAAAGAAAAACTTTCTGGCCGATGCTTTGTCATGTTTACCTCAGGACTCTGACCACGTGGCAGATATAGTTGGGAGTGTTCTCACTGAATCATGACTGGGCTTGGTTGCCATCACTCGGAGCCAGACCTGTGCGCAGGCAACCCCGCCCCCAGCCCCGTCTGGGAAGCAGAAAATGCAAGTTCCTTGTCAGTTACAGAAGGACTTTCTCCAGGCGCTGAAATCTGACACTTGGTTGCTAGCTAATAAAGACAATGTTTCTTTTGAAAATGGTCTGGCATGGGTGGCACACCGCCTTTATTTGCCTGAAACTTTAAGAGCTGATGTTTTGCAGTGTTCCCATGATGACAAACTTGCTGGACACTTTGGTTTTGTCAAAACCTTGCATTTGGTTCACCGTCAATTTTGGTGGCCAACCTTAAGGCGTGATGTAAAAGACTATGCTGCTTCCTGTCCTGTTTGTGCCATCGCAAAGCGTAAAGGAGATAAACTACAGGGGCTTCTGCAGCCAGTGGCCAGCCCATCCCGTCCCTGGGAGGAGATTTCTATGGATTTTATTGTGGACCTGCCTCCCAGTCAGAAGAAAACTGTCGTTTGGGTTGTGAAGGATTTTTTCTCCAAACAAGCCCATTTCATTCCATGTGTGTCCATCCCGTCGGCCCCGCAATTGGCCTGCCTATTTCTCATCCACATCTACTGTCTCCACGGTAGCCCCTCCCGTTTGGTCAGCGACCGCGGGACACAGTTCGCTTCCCAGTTTTGGAAATAATTTTTAAAATTGATTGGCACCAAACAGGCGCTGTCCACAGTGTCGCATCCTGAGACTGACGGATCTACTGAGGTTTTGAACTCTGCCCTTGAACAATTCCTTAGAGCATACATAAATTACCATCAGGACAATTGGGTGGACTTGCTGCCCTTTGCTGAAGTGGCTTACAACAATGCTGTCCATCAGAGCACCGGGCAAACCCCTTTTTGGGTGGTTTCTGGTCACGACTTTGTTCCCATCCCTGAACTGCCACAAACCCCTCCCCAATCCTGTTCTGCCTCTGACTGGGCTGTTAAGTTGGCTGATTCCTGGCCGGTGATTCAACAGGCTTTGGCTGATGCCCAGGCTGCTTACAAGTTTCAAGCTGATAAACGTTCTTTGCAACACAATTTCAAAATTGGGGATCAAGCCTATCTTTCTACCAAATTCATCAAGTCCCCACAGCCCTCTAAAAAACTTGCTCCCAAGTTCATTGGTTCTTTCCCTATTGTTGGTCTTATCAATCCAGTTACTGTTAAGTTGGACCTGCCTCACAATTTGAAACGCTTGCACCCTGTTTTCCATTGCAGCCTACTCAAGCCTGTCCACCTCTCTTCCCGCTGGCATCCCCAACCTCCTCCTCCTGGTCCAATCATGATTGACGGCCAACAGCACTTTGAAGTCAAGGAGGTCATTGATTCTCGCAAGCTTTGAGGCACCCTCCAGTACCTGATCCGCTGGAAACACTTTCCTCATCCTGAATGGGTGCCTGCTCGCCACGTTAATGCTCCTGATTTAGTTAACCATTTCCACTTGGCTTACCCTTTGAAGCCTGCCGCTTAATGTTTTCTTTCTTTTGGGGGGCAGTATGTCATGTTCACTGTTTCAATGTGCACTGTACATCGTAACGTTTCACATGCCATGGCGCTGACGCGCATTTCTGTTTGGGAGGGAGCTGCTGTGAAACCTTGTGCCAAGCTCTGTGTCTATGTTCATTTTGATGGAATGTGTTTGGGTTATGTGCTCTGTTCAAGGACTTTTCCCGCAGACCATCAGAAGCCATTAGGAGCACCTGGGATTGTGAGCCTGGGAAGATTCTACAGGGGGAGGGATCTCATTTGTACCGAGGGTTTTTAGTTTGCATTTGGCGTGCTTTTTCCATTCTCAGCTTTGTTTGTGATCCTGCATACTATTCTTTAATAAATCAGATATCTTTGTGATCCTGTTTATGAGTCTGATGGTGTTTTAGAATAGGCAATCCTTAGAATTTGTGACTTCTATCTGCTTCTCTTGGAAATGGAAAACTGAGCTCTATTTTGCTATATTAATTTAACCAGTTTCTCTTAAATAACCTAGTTTTCTGGGTTTGTACAGTATAAAATGTGTTTGGCTAGTTTGTTGTTCACTCTGTTGTGTGAATATATCCTTTACATCAGGTATTGTAAGTCAGGTTTAGAGACCTGGGATTTTTGTAGTCTTACTCCTTATTTTGAGATTTTGTCATTCCAGTATTTACATGTATGGGAATTTACAGCTCTACTCTAGGTTGGCCTCCTTTGCTGTCCACACAGAAAGTCGTAGATTCAATATCTGGTGTCCTCATTTGGGGCTCAGAAGGGCTTCCACTTGAAATCTTGGATGGTCACTGATGATCAGGATACTATTTTTGTAATATTTGGGACCATAGGTTCCACAGTAACTTCTCAGTGGCTGGGATTGATGTGAGATGGAGTCCAAAACTTTTACAAGACACAAACCAGATGTCCTATTCTTGGTTTAGGCCACCCTTTTCATATCCGAGTTGAGAAGTTTGGGAATTACAGTGCTAAAACCTCAGGGGGCCACCAGAGTGGGGTAGCTGATACTTATTTGGGGTTGTGATATGATATAAAATAGAATCATAGAGTTGGAAGGTACCTTAGAGCAGAGTTCCTCAACCTTGGCAACTCTAAGCTGTGCGGACTTCAACTCCCAGAATTCCCCAGCCAGCACAGCCAAGGCTGGCTGGGGAATTCTGGTAGTTGAAGTCTGCACAGCTTAGAGTTGCCAAGGTTGTGGAACCCTGCCTTAGAGGTCATCTAATCCAATCACATGCTTGCTGCAGGATCCACTAGAGCAGTGTTCCTCAAACATAGCAATTTTAAGATGTGTGGACTTCAACTCCCAGAATTCCCTAGCCAGCATGCTAGCTGAGAAATTCTGGGAGTTGCAGTCCACACATCTTAAAGTTGCCGAGGTTGAGAAATACTATACTAGATCATCTCTGACAGATGATCAGCCTCTGTTTGAACACTCTAGATTTGAATAAGACCGCGTAGGAATCTGTAAAAGCTGTTTCTGCAATAAATATATTAGTCTTTAAGAACTAAACTTGAAGTTAAGCCTTTTTAAATAATTCTACTCTTTTTCCAGTGCCTCTGAGAAGTACGTGTATCTGAAAATATTGCACAAAAGATTATAACAACATATAAATAAAGGGCTTCAGTGGTATCTGAGTAAAGAACCTTTTATAGTTTCTTCATTGGTAGACATTCTCAAAGGTATATTGATTTATAATCTGTCTAGTTATGATTTCATTTTTAAACTTTCTGGCATAGGCATACACATTTCTTTGTAATGTTGAAAAGTCAGCAGCCTGGAGCAAGAATGGTGATTTAGATGCAGTATTCCCAAATGTAATATATATATTAAGTATTTATAAACATTCATATATATATTAATTAAAATGCCCCAAATTTTATGAGATCATCAAGAGTTCAAGCAAAATTGGTGATCTTTCAAGTTTTGGGTGAACCCTTAGAAAAAAACTACAGTAGTTGGTTTAGAATGATCTACAGTTTTCTCCTTGTCCTTAAGCCAGTCCACCACTGCCTCCATTTATTTGCCTCATGCTTTGAACACTTTCCCAAACTTTTCTCTTTGCCAAGCTAATACTTTTTTGTGATGTTCTTACTGCTGCTCAGAGGGGAACTGGGAAACAATTCCACCTGTAGGCTGTCCCTCGTGATAATTAAACTTGCAAACTTTTTGTTGGGTATCCATTACTTTCATCTTGCAGAACATGGATGCTTGGGGCCAGTGAAGAGCTTTCTTACCTTTGCAATATTCCCCAAGCAGAATATATTTCTATCCCATTTCCTAGTGGTGAAACCAGTTGCTTGCTAGGAGGATGAAAGCATGAGTGCACCCACTTGTATTTAGGAGCTACTGAACATAACCAGGGAGATGTATTTTCATATTAGGAGGGGCTGGTGTGCAAAAGCTTGATGCTCTTCCTGGTGTCTCTCCCAGTTTTAGCAGATTGCAGGTCACAAGTAGCCAGAGATTGTTGGAAGAAAGGCATACATTCTGCCTTTAAAATTAGCTTGAACCATTTTTGCTTTTCCAGGGCATCTGACACCCAACATTGCAAAGTAGATATGAGCACTTTCCTTTTTATATATGGTTTGTCCCAAGTGTGGTGTTCTGGTTTTGTCAACAGTCAGTTTCAGCTGAATAGAAGTGTGGGCTTTGCTGTCTGGCTTGTCCCTCATTTTTGGGGAATAATGAATTAAAAACAGATTTTTGCTTTGCTTTCATTCTCTGGGGCTGGCCTTCTGGCTGGCCTTCTGTGACTCAGCAGAGCATACATTGTAGTGTTTAGTTTTATGCTGAATTGAGTGATTTACCTTTTTTTTTACTTTATTATTTTTCAGAGTATAATTATGATACAAAAAAGGAAGTATAGAATAGATAGAAAGCAGGACTGAAGAAAAAAGAAAAAAACTATAAAAATGTCAGTTAGAAAGAAAACAGAAATGGAAAGTGACTTCTGACTTTCTCCAATACAGATATAGATAAATTTACAAATCTAATATCTTACCATTAATAAACCTATCATAACATTATTTCTATTACAACAAACTATTTAATCACTAAAAGCCAAAATCAAAACATCATTTTTTTCTATTACAAGCAAATACTCTAAAAGTGGTTGCCAAGTAGACATAAATCCAGAAACAGAATGTTCTTATTAAAACTGTTAATTTAGCCATTTGAGCCAAATCCATTAATTTAACAATTCATTCTTCAACTGTAGGTATTTGTGGATCTTTCCATAGTTGAGCATATAAAAGTCTTGTATAAGAATTGAGTGATTTACAAGTCTAATTCTAATTCTAATTCTAATTCTAATTCTAATTCTAATTCTAATTCATAAACATACGGATGTGTGCATAAATCCATCTGCCCTTGGTATCATATTTATTTGTGTGTGCTTGCTTGGCTGAGTGCATGCATGCATGCACACATACATACATAAATTGGATTATAATTCCTGTTTAACTGTTGCTGCATTGGTTACCAGTAGGCTTCCAAGTCCAAGTCCTGGTTTTGATCTAGAAAGCCCTATATGACTTCATCCTAGGGTAGTGTTTCTCAGCATTAGTAACTTTAAGATGTCTGGACTATGCTGGTTGGAGAATTCTGGGAGTTGAAGTCCAGATATCTTAAAGTTGCTAAGGTTGAGAAACACTGTCTAGGGTAATTTAGGGACCACGTTAAGGGTCCCGTCCCTGAGAGAGATCAGTGGGACATGAACCTGGACACCATCTTCTGCTGTGTTGGTCCAGATGCTTTGGCATCCCTTGTCTCCAGAGATTCATGGGGCACCTTCCCTGTTGGCTTTTTGGAAGGCAGTCAAGATGGTTTTGTTTGAGCAGGCTTTGGGGAAATGATTAAGTCCAATGTTGCTATTTTTAGTTTTTAGCCCAGGAAAGGGGTTAGACCTGTGACGAAATGTGTGTCCCAATGTTGGGGTGTGAATCCTACCACTAACATACTTGTATCTGATGTGGTGAGCAAGTATGAAAAGGAGGAGAGTGCAGCATGACCCACATTTTGTCACTTTTTCCATTATTGTGGTTAGATATGTCTAGATTTTGTTTTAATAAACTGGCTGTAATCTTGTGTTTTCATACTGCTGTATTTATGGACATGAGGTTGTTGTATGTCATTGACTTTATGCTTACTGAAGTGTATTGGGATTATTCCTGGATGTTGTAAGAGTCTTGGGAACTGGGCAGTATGTATAGAAATACATGTAATAAATACATAAAAATCTCTTTTTGTACTTGCTTGAGCCCAAGATGACACAGTCACTTCTCCCAAAGTTCCTACTGGTTTTACCTCTCCAACCAGCTCTCTTCTGTTAAGTAGGCAGGGCCGCAACTAGGGTCTGTGTCACCCGGGGCAAACATGGATGCCACTCCCATTTTGGTGCCCCCCCAGCGCTCATTTTGGCGCCCCCCCAGCGCAGCGCCCGGGGCACATGCCCTGGTTGCCCCCCCCCCCAGTTGTGGCCCTGTAAGTAGGAGAAGGTCTATGACAGCCAATCCCCTTGTTAAAAAGCTTTTTCTTCAGAAGGTCTTCATAGATCTCTGCCAGGTCTCCTTTATTCAAACTTGGGATGATTTTCATAAAACCTCTTCTCAAGTTCCATCTTTTTAGTAGCTCTCTCAAATTATAAGGAAGCAGAGGGATGGTTCATTAAGTCAATGGAACTTATTGATAAATGAGTGGTTATGTTGGAGAAAATAGAGGCACTCAAGAGGCTGCTTTGTGAAATTAGAGAAAAAAATGAGAATAAATGGATCTCAGAAAGGTGCAACGCTGAATGGATCAGACTTCTGGAAGCCACAGCAACTCTGCTTGGATAATCTGGGGTTGTAAGTGGTAGAGCTTCAGCCATTCCAGATAGGGTCAGTAGTTCATGGAGTAGCAGACACTTTCCATCTTTTTAGGAAAAGAGAGAGACACCAGAGGAAGTTCCACAGGGAGACGACAAAGCTAAGAAATCTCAGCCTGGCCTGGCTGTCGTTGAGGATGGTGATGTAGAAATGGGGTGGCAGAGAAATGGAAGAAGTGAAGGAAGAAGCTGCAAAAAGGCGCAGCTGTGAATGTAAAAGACGTGTCCTGCGTTGGGGATGTGCAGAACATTCCGTTCTGGGAATAGAACATGCTTGGGGAAAATGGAATGTTCCATTTCTCTCTCGGGTTGTGCGATTTGGGGCCAACTTGGTATGGTCCAGGAGCAGAATTCTTTGCCCATCCTATTCTCTGCATTCCCTCTGTTCTTTCTAGTTTTCTTGGGCCTTTTGCAAAGCACTAAAACTTTTTTAGTTCCTTGATTCCTGTCACCCTTTTTGGTCATGCTTTTGTTCAGGCAGACTCTTTGGTGGTTTGCATCCCACTGCTGACACTACATTTGATTAAACTGGGTTGATTTGGTGGGAAATGGCATAATTCCTTCTAAGATTATTTGGAAGGTCTGACCGTTGCCACCTCAGAATGGTAAATTTAGAGTTCTTACATTGAATTTGGATGAGTTCTTTTCTTACTAGTGTAATATCTTAGCAGTGGTGGTGTGCAGGGTGAGGGAAAGCCTATCTGTTTCTGATTTCTTAGATCAGGGTTCCTCAACCTTGGCAACTCTAAGCTGTACGGACTTCAACTCCCAGAATTCCCCAGCCAGCAAAGCTGGGAGTTGAAGTCCACACAGCTTAGAGTTGCCAAGGTTGAGAAACCCTGTCTTAGATGATCTGCTGATTATGAACCGTTAAAAGTTTGTTTAGCAACAACACTGTACGGTATAAGCAGGTAATCTAAGATACAAGTTGTTTGGCTTTGAAGAAGTGCATTAGCAAACCTTCTCTTTACTTAGTTACATGAGGATTGTTTGATTTGTCTTGTGGGCTTCCAGTGTCTTGGCTGGTCTAATCCTTTTTCTTTCTTTTCTCTCTTTTATATTCTATTCGAGGGTCAACTGCCTCTCTTAATGCCCCCTTCCCCAATTCCCTTAACTTTTGTAGAGAGCCATGGAGATGGTCTTGAGGGAAGTACTCAAAAGCTATTGTGAAAACAAGGTCAGAAGCATTCCTTAAGTCATGGGAAAGGAGATAGTATTAGAAAGAGGCTGGCTCCTCCCTGACTCACTCAGGCAGTGGTTCTCAACTGTAGCAACTTTAAGATGGGCGGACTTCAATTCCCAGAATTCTTCAGCTAGCATGCTGGCTGGGGAATTCTGGGAGTTGCAGTCCACCCATCTTAAAGTTGCTGAGGTTGAGAACCACTGCACTGGGGTGTAAGAGTGTTCTGCCAAGTGTCCGGGCAGAGATCAGGTGCTCAGGCCATTGGTTCTTTTTAGATCCAGAGATAATAAGCACGCCAGTGGATAAAGAAACTAAGCTTTATTATAAACTTAAGCAAACAGAGTTAAACAGAAACACGGTTCAAACGGAAATACAGTTTAGGCAGGTTAAACAAAAGTATAAAAAGCATAGCATACAGAAAGAAATCATACATACCAAAGCAGGGTGGTACCTTTATTCCCTTTTATGTTGCCAGGAGCCTCCTGACCAAGGCAACAGAGATCCCCCAAAGGCTGGCTTTTTGTTCTGCAGCACCCCAGAGCTTAGAGTCTGCACAGAAGCTCCCAAACCCCCAAAACAAGCCCAGGAGTTTTATCAGAGTCTGGGCCTCAAATCTTGTGACCGTGTTTCCATGGTTGCAGGCTATGAGACCTGACGTTGACTGGCCATTTCTCAGGCCAAAAACACCTGTCTTCAAGAGCCTGGGAAGTTTTACAGATTTAGAAAAACAATGGTGCGGGGGGGAGTTCTCTCATCTCCTCCCCACATTTTTGGAGGGCTGTTGGAGGAGTAGACTTTGTCTTACAAAAACAGTCTTAAAGTTTTATCTCTCCCCCCCCCCCATGCCAAACAGAAATGAAAACAAGCCAATTAAGCATCGGCATTAACTCAAAATAAACTCTAATCTTCTTTGTGTGAGGGAGAAAATCAACATGTCAACTAACTCCTCAAAATAACAGTGGTCTTCCGTGTATTTTCACTACAAAGAGGGAGGGGAGAAAAACACAATAAGATTTGCAAGATTCTATTACTGTAGCCTACCTCAATAAAAGAGAGTTCTCGCTGGGAAAAAACCATGGAACTTTCTTTTTGTATATGACAACTTCAGCGAGATTATTATACCCACAAAGGTGGAAAGATTCGACTTTACCCACAATGGAGGAATGGATGGTGAAGATGATGGAACTTGCTGAGATGGCCAGCTTGACAGCTTAATGAGAGATAAGACCTTGTCTAAGTTTATTGCTGACTGGAAACCCTTTAGTGACTTTTTGCATGAAACAAACAAACAAAAAATGAAATGAAATGAAATGATATATGGTTTTGATGATTAGAAAAAAAATAGGTTATAGAAAAAATGTAAGTAATGTTGTAACCATAGAGTAAGAAGCTAATTTGCATTTATAACTGCTGTAAAAGAAAATTGAAAGTCACCTCTTTATATTTTCTCTCCCTTTTCTTTTTCTTATTCCTGTACTTTTGGCTTTGTTCTTTTTTTATTTCTTTTTTCTTTTCTCTTCATTCTAAATATCAGTTCTTGTTAGTTTTTATCTTTCTTCTTAAAATTTTAATAAAGTTATATATAAAAAGTTAAAAAATAAAGGAGAGTTCTTATCTTCTCCTGGAGTCAGTTTCCTGATCCGGACGAACTTTTATAGTGAGATGGACAGTGTATACATTTAATCAATCAATCAATGAATCAAACCTTGAAGGGCTGATACCTTTCTGACAACCTTCCTTATAAGGAAGTGGTTAGTTAATCTTTTACTTGTTTTCTTCCAGAACAACAAACTACAATTTCATCACAACTCTGCCCATTTATTTTTGGTTTTGGCTTCACAAAGTGGGGGCACCTGGCTGACCATGGCTGGTCATGGGAGTTAAGCAGGGTAGGCCTGGTTAGGACCTGGATGGGGGATACTTGGAATTCCAGGGTTGTAGACAGGAAGTCGAAGAAAACAACCTGGAAGAAGGTGATCCCAAACCACTCCTGTAACAGTGGCATAGAAACTGCAAGGAGTCAAACTCTCCTAAGAGGTCTTTTATCTTTACCTGCCCACAACATGCATTATGCCCTCTTTACCCATTTTTAGCCCACAATTAGTCCTACAAGACTGGAGGGGCCCTGATAGGGTGATTATGGGTCCCCCTCCTTAAAGGCTGTCTGTGACATGGAAGCAAAAATTTGACTTTGAAGAAGTAGGGTAGAAAGAAGATCAATGCTTTTGAACTTTGGTATTGGAGAAGACTCCTGAGAATAACATGAAAACAAACCAATGGAACACTGAACAAATCAACTCAGAGTTGTCACGCGAGGCACAAATGACCAGGCTCAAATTATCCTACTTCGGACACATTATGTGAAGACCTGGCTCTCTGGAGAAGGCTCTGATGCTAGAAAAGGTGGAAGGAAAGAGAAGAAGAGGACAACCAGCAGCAAGTGGATGGACTCAGTTACAGTGGCGATGAGCATACTGTTGGAAGAGCTAAAAGACGGGGTTAGGGACAGACCACCATGGAGAAAATCTATGTGGTTACTAAGAGCCAACACTGACTTGATGGGATGTAATCAGCCAAGCAGCCAATCAATTAATCAATCTACTTAAAGGCATATCTGCAAGGTCACTTTAATGAAAAAATAGTTCCCCTTCCATACATTTAATATACCTTCCCATAAGAAAAAGCATATGGTTCGCATCTCCAGAACTGTATATTTAGAATTTTAGGAGGATTTTCACATGTTTTAGTGGTCTGCAATGAAACCCAGTATGCAGAAGGCTAGCATATCATTAAGAATGATTCTACTTTGGATGGTTTCTTTAAAAAAAAAAGGAGATTCTGACCAAAGCCAGGTTTGCACTGCTTTCTGGAACCCCAGGAGAGAAGGCGCCATCCTTATCTCTGGGGGATGCTGTTCCAGAGGGTGGGGGCTGCAACAGAGAAGGTATGCTTCCTTGGTCCCACAAGATAACATCCAATGGAGGGGACCTGGAGTGAACCCACTCTGATGGCATGTACTGAGAGGGGCAGAAACTATTGGAGACAAGCGGTCTCTCAGATATCCAGGTCCTGTGCAATACAGGGCTTTATAGGTAATAACCAGCACCTTAAATTGCTCTCGGAAGCTGACTGGCAGCCAGTGCAGCTCGCATAGCAGTGGTGACATGTGGGACCACTGAGAGATGCCTGTTACTGCTCGTGCCACTGCATTTTGAACCAGCTGTAGCTTCCGGGTGGTCTTCAAGGGCAGCCCCATGTAGAGTGCATTGCAGTAATCCAATTGTGAGGTGACCAGGGTGTGAGTGACTGTCTGAAGGGCCTTCCGATTGAGGAAGGGATGCAACGGGTGTACAAGATGAACCTGGGCAAAGGCCCTCCTGGCCACAGCTGCCACCTGCTCTTCAAGCAGCAGCTCTGAGTCCAGAAGGACTCCCAAGTTGTGCAGCTGTCTTGACTGGGGAAGTGCAGTGCCATCTAAGACCAGTGACGGTGACATCCAACAACCACAGTCTTGTTAGGAATGAGCTGAAGTCTGTTCTGCCCCATCCAGACTCGAACAGCCTCCGGACACTGGATCAATACAAAGTTGGGATCAAGGTTGGGAGTGATTTCCTTGTTTATCTCATAACATGCCTCACAAATTTGGGAGATGCTCAGGAATGGTACCTAAGAGTTCAGGGAGAGTAGAGTAATTCTGTTGCACAAGCAGAAATCTATCAATACACTGTTGGATTTGGCTGCTGATCTCTACAATTGCCTGATCACATTGCTGATACTCTGGGTGGGAAGAGGAATATGTAGATAAGAGAGAGAGAGAGTTTTGTTTTTAAGATCAATCAATCAATTTTATTTCAGTCATAGACCAGCATACAACTAGTAACATAACAGTTATGCTAAAATAGAAGTAAAAATAAGTCATATTGATAGCATAAAATAAGGTAAAAATGAAATTATTAAGGTAAAATTACAGAGTACAGGTATTAAAAAACAAAAGAATCCTATAAAATTACAATTAATTTTACAATGAATAATCTAAATACTATAAATAACTAGGGCAAATAACTATAAAAGGACATAGGTAATACTGGAATTTGTAAAACACTGTGAGAATGTGAAGCTATGCTAGCTTATATTATGAAATCAAATCAATTTTTATTTGGTCATAGACCAACAAATAAAACAAGATTCACATCTGAATAGAATAAAAGAAAAAACACTTAAAATTCTAAAAAAGATCTAAGAAAAATTAGAAGAGATATTGAGGCGTGCTGTACACATTATAGAGCAATATTTAGCTGTGGTCAATGAAGTAAAATCAGATTGGTCTGATAGAAACAGCTTGAGATACAAAAAATCCGAATGACCTGGATGTTGAGATAATAATCGCTGGCGAGCAAGTTTGCTTTTTGTGAACCCGTGACTGTCCATTGCCTTAAAAAGCATCTCCAAGATTTTTGGTTCCCCTTCTTAGGAGCCAAGAAGAACCTCCTTTAGGAGCCAAGTCACCTAGAACAACATAAAATGTTATGGCACCTAAAACTAATACATTTATCAAGGCATAACCTTTTCTGTTCTGGCTAGGTTAGCATTCTCATCTTCCCTTATATTTAAAGAAAGAAAACTTTAAAAATTTCTTCTACCTTCCTAGTTCCTTTTCTCTCTTCCCTCTTAAAAAAAAACCTATTGCATTGTAAACCATTATTTTAAAATATAAACCAATTTGGAAGCACTGGCAGAAAGACAACATTTCACTTGGGTAAGTCAGTAAATAAATAAAAGATGCTTTTGTCAAGTCCAGAGGACGCCAACAAACACGAAAGCAGAAATAGGGGAAACGTTGCGAAATATTTTTCTTCCTCTCAATACTTCTATTCCTTCTCTTTTAAGAATATATTTCAAAGAGTCTTAGGGTTTTCGCTGTTGAGTTGCCTCTTTTTAAGGTTGTGTTTGTATTTTGGCCATGAAATGTTTTGTACACGATTCAAAGGCCACTCAGCTGCCTGGTGTTTGTCATTTTGTTGGAAGATAGGTTATATTTATAACCCACACACTTCAAATCTCAAGTGTCACCCAGCAGGTCTCTCTGAACAGGGAGCTGCACTGATTAGGAAGGCCAAAAATATTCCAAAACAATGTTATAGATTTAAATACTTAAGGTCGACTGGCTGAAGGACACCCCTCTGTTGCTGAAAGCTTACCGGGCTAAAACAGTGCTAAGGCAATTTCTTCTGGGTCATTCCAAGATGCTTAAAATCTGTGATGATTGAGGGTTGGATTGCTATATAAGCAGAATGGGCATTACGAACTATCTGGGAAAAGTACATGTTTTGCGGAGAGTCCGAATGCAGCACGAAGCATCTTGGGAGCCTCTGCACACAGTGATGCGTTGCATTTTAACCGTTGAATTAACCTGAGTAAAAAGTGGTGCTTTCTTGGGTTCTGCTTGGTTGCAGTAGAACCGTTTGACTTGTCTTTTCTGCAAACAAATAGCAAGGACAAGCTCAATTTGCACAACGTACTAACCTGGTGTTCCCCAACCTTGACAACTTTAAGGTTGCGGGCTGGATAATTCTTGGAGTTGAAGTCCACACACCTTAAAGTTGCCAAGGTTGAGGAACACTGCCCTAACCCATGGTCAGCTGAATAACAGTTTACTGAATTAATATAACTGCTTGGGTTTGCACACTGCACTGAACCATAAACTTAACCACACTGCCTTGGTTTCCACAACAGAACAACCCACAAACTAGTTAGCCATATTTTAACCAGTATTGTATGTTGTAGCAGCCCACGCACTTTGGGATGGAAACTTCCCCACTCCCTCAATTTTTGGGAAGAGTTCAGTTGTTGTCCAATCTCAATAGTGTCCCTAATTGCACCCTTGTTTAGTTTGTTCCCACTGTGTCAGGAGTAGGAAACTGACATTGAATCCTATCAATGTGGAATACTGTAAATGGGCAGTTCCTGGGTTCAAGAGGAGAAATGCATCTTCTTCTGGACTGAATTGTAGTTGTCCTAAAAGAGCAGATGTACAGCATGGGGTAATCCAGGAGGCCCAGGTGACTGCGATGGCGAAGAGTGCCTATTTTTGGCTCGGAATAGCTTGGCAGCTGTAGCCATTCTTGGACATGAGAAACTGCCTGCAGTGATCTAAATGCCTTAGTAACCTTGCATGTTAGATTACTGTAAAACACTCTACATGGGGTTCCCCTTAAAGGTTGTTCCAAAGCTTCAGTGGGTGCAGAATGTTGCTGGCCTGTTAATGATTGACAGAAAAGATGTAGGTCATATTACACTGATCTGCCATGATCTGCTCTGGTTTCCATTTCACATCTAAGCCTAATTCAAGGTATTGCTGCAATACCCTACGAGGCAGACCAGAGCAAGAAATAACGCCTTGGGAGACTAAAGACAACTTTTATTTAGTTTGGCTTATATACAGTAATTTTGGAGTCTGATTGTGTTCCTCCTGCCCCTCTCTCTTTTAGAACAATGCGAATTAGGGAGGTGTCTGTCTGAGACATTTGTGCATACTTTCTATATGTCCTAGTCTGTGTTTTCCTTCTCATCTCTTTGGTTAAGGTTTTCCCCTCTCTCCTTCAAGACTACTACACTAATGTGGATTGATAAATAGATGTTTTCCAATTTTTCAGTCTAGGGTTGAGAGAGAGTGGCTGGCCCAAAGTCACCCAAGCATCTAGTCCAACATCTTAACTACTATACCATGCTGGATCTTGGGCTGAGAGAAAACAACTGGCCCAAAGTTTTCCAGTGAGCTTCCGTGGATGAGGGGAGACTAGAACCTGGGTGTCCTCACACTTAGTCCAACACCTAAACTACTACAGCACATTGGCTCTTGGGCTGATAGAGTGTGACTGGATGTTTTAGTAGAAATGCATCTTCTTCTGGATTGAACATGTGCCAACAGTGTGATGCAGATGTTAAAATGGCAAATGATATTTTGGGATGTATTAACTGGAGCATAGGGTCCAGATCATAGGAAGTAATTGTCCTACTCTATTCTTCCTTGGTCAGGCTCTACTTGGAATACAGTGTCTGGTTCTAGGCACCACAGATGCAAGTTCAAGAAGAGGGCTACAAAATGATGATGGGATGGGAAACCAAGTCATGTGGGGAATGGTTAAAGGTACTAGAAAAGTTTATCATGCAAAACAGAAGACTGAAGGGAGATACTATACCAGTCTTCAGATATCTAATGGATTGTCATATACAGGGAGTAATGGACTTCTTCATTGCCCCTGAAGATCGAACTAGAACCAGTGGGTTAAAACTACAGGAATGTAGGACCAGGTTAGATATTAGGAGGAATTTCCTAATGGTAAAAGCTGTCAACCAGTGCGTTAGATTGTCTCATGAAGTGGTATTTTCCTCTCTCTAGGGTCTTAGAGCAGAGGCTGGATAGCCATTGGTCCAAAATGATTTATCAGGTTCTGCACTTAGGAGGAAGTTGGGTTAAAGGACATCTGAGATAGCGTCCAATTCCATGATTCTTTAAAGGAAAGTTTATGTCCCTTGCCATGCTGAAGAATTATGTCAGGTGGTGTATACTCTAATGATTGTCTATTATTCTCTTCAGGATTCTGAAGGAGGCCTTTATGTCTGCATGAATACTTTCCTGGGATTTGGAAGGGAACATGTAGAAAGGCATTATCGCAAGACAGGGCAATGTGTGTACCTGCATATGAAGCGGCACATGAGAGAGGTAAGTGTTGTTCTAACCAAGACTTCAGAAGGCTGCTTCAGAAATTATTTTCTATTTCAGCATTTATACTTGT
Source organism: Candoia aspera (assembly GCF_035149785.1). Taxonomy (NCBI): domain Eukaryota; kingdom Metazoa; phylum Chordata; class Lepidosauria; order Squamata; family Candoiidae; genus Candoia; species Candoia aspera. The sequence goes on along the minus strand of NC_086158.1, from coordinate 10,671,564 downwards.
TTGAAAACGTAATTTGATGAAGGGCATTATGAGGTGGTACATTTGATGGATACATGTGGGAGAAAGTTCTGCCCCCAACACTTCCTCCAGTCTCTGGCTTTGTAATGGAAGCTTCTTCAAGATCTTGTCTGAACCGTAGAATATTCCTTGGTTTTGTAGTTATAGAGGAATGTGGTCATAGAGGCAGTGGCAGTGATGGTTCCTCTCTATTTGAAATTGATTAGATCCCACTTCGAGTACCATATGCTGCTCTGGGCATCTGTTAGCCTTTCAGGTTAGGCCAGGTCAAGAAACAGAAGCCATGGGGATTCCAGGACTGTTCTTTATTATTGTAGGGTAGGTAACAGAATCTTGGAAACATGACTGAGTTTCTCTTGTCTCATTTTATACCAAACATAATCAAGGCACGATTATTTTGAGATTCTTTCTCACACTTCCCATTTTTTGCAGGAATGAGTTTCTCTTCCTTTAATGGTTCGTTGTTTCTTCCCCCTTCCCAAGGCCAAGCTTATATTCTTTCACAGCACCATGATTTAAGAAGGATTTTGATGAACTGGAACAGCTTCAGAGGAGGACAAGCAGGATCAACAAGAGACTGGAAATCAAGTATTATAATACGTTGGGAGACTTGGTTATATTTAGCCTAAAGAAGAGAAGTTTGAGAGAGGATATGAAAGCACTTTTAAATACCTGAAGCAATGCTGGTAGTCAGTTTTAAAAGGCAGAAGCTATCCACCATTTCAACATCTTTATTGTCAGTTCTAAGGCTGCGGAATTGCTATACCTGTTGTCATTAGTTTAGTCATCTTTATCTTAGTCCCATTTTTTCATTGTGCTCCTAGATTTTGATTACTAGAGATTCCAGATCATTTGCATTTTCAGCTGTCAGAATAGTGTCATCAGCATATCACGGGTTATTGATGTTTCTTCCTACAATTTTAAAAGCATGTTCCACTTCTTCCAGGCTAGCCTCCTTCAATATATATTCAGCATATAGGTTGAATAAATAAGGGGAGAGAGTATAGCCTTGTCTCACTCTTTTGCTGACTTGGAGCCAGTCCATTTCACCATGTTCTGTCCGTATTGTGGCTTCCTGACCTGTATATACTGTAAGTTTTTCACAAGGACAATGAGATGTTCTAGGATTCCCATTTCTCTGAGCACTTTCCACAGCTTATGTGATTGACACAATTTAAGGCCTTTTGATAATCAATGAAGCTCATACTGATTTCTTTTTGGTATTCTTTGGCTTTCTCAGTTACCCAGTATGTATCAGAAATAATGTCTCATGTTTCTTGGCCTTTTTTAAAGCCAGCCTGAACATCTGGCATCTCTTGTTCTATGAAGGACTCTAATTTGCGTTGGATGACCCTAAGCATTATGAGATTCAGAATGTGAAATTAAGGATGTGTATGATTTGCACACTCGGTTAAGTCTCCTTTTTTTGGTATTGGTATGTTGACTGACCTCTCCCAATCTGTTGGTCACTGTGTTGTTCTCCAGATTTGCTGGCATAGCTTGGTTAGAATCTTTACTGATTCTTCTTCTATTGCTTGCCATATTTCTCTTCGTATTCCATCAGTTCCTCTAGCTCTCGGCATAGGTAATGACTGGAGTATTGCTCTAACTTCTTCTAGTACTAGAAGTTCTTGTAAATAGGGAATATTTTCTAAGGTATATTGGATGTTGATCTCTCTACTGTACAGAATTGCAGTATAATCATTCCATCTTCGTTTGATCTTGGAATCAGTTACTTTCCGTCTATTGGCATCCTTTAGCATGCCAATTTGAGTTGTAACCTCCTTCTGAGTTACAAGATCTCTTGGAAAACTTTCCTTATTTTTCCAAGTCTGTTTCCATCTTCAATGACTTTACAGATGTGGTTCTAATATCACTTCCATTTATAACCCTAACCATAATAAATGAATACCACTTCCATAAATGATAGACCTCCACATCTTCCTTTTGCTCCTGATTTGATAACTGGAAGGCTCAGTGATGCCCCTTGGAATAGCATTTCTTACATTTTTCAATGCCAGTATGTATTTATGAGGAACACCTGTGACTGTTTCTTTACAAAGGGTACAAGCATAAAAGGAATATGGAAATAAAGCATGCTTTGATACTGCTCCTTATTTTTCCTTATCTTTAATCTATCAGTTATAAAACAGAGGATGTATTAACTTGAATATGATGGCATATTTCACCAGTGCCTAAAATGAGATTTATTAAGTCTCAGACCTGATATTGTTGATCCTAAGTCAGATGAAAAAGGAGGAAGGTTGGACATCAGGCTAGAATGAAGTCCATAAAAATGTTCACAGCTACTGAAAAAAACAGATGCAAACCAGTCAGGTCTGATTGAGATCTTCAGAGAGCAACTGTTGCCCTACATGTTGAACAGCACACACAGACCTCACCCTAAGTCAGACTTGAGAGATCCTAATTGTGTCAGTATAGTGCATATGCATCCTAGTTGGTGGGATGTAGGGAACAGTATTGTGGCTTGCAAAGTAGTCTCTATATTATAGGTCCTAGGTAGCATAGGAGAGCCAGTTTGGTGTAGTGGTTAAGGCACCAGGCTAGAAACCAGGAGACTGTGAGTTCTAGTCCCACCTTAGGCACAAAGACAGCTGGGTAACCTTGGGCCAGTCAATCCCCCTCAGCCCTAGGAAGAAGATAATGGCAAACCACTTCTGAAATCTTGTCAAGAAAACTGCAGGGACGAGTGCAAGCAGTTGCCAGGAGTCAACACCGACTTGAAGGCAAAGAGTAAGAGGCAGCAGCAGCAGCAGCAACATAGGATAGGGTGAATGTTGCTGGGGGTAAAACTTGACTTTAGTTGTGCTTATACTTCAGTAGGCTAAACTATGCCAAAACTGATGAGTACTGTCAACACTGTTAGCAGGAAATGCAACATGTGACATACCCACAGTTAAGGATGTAGCCTAGTCTACATCTTCTCTATCTTACTAAAAAGCATTTAGGGCAGGATATCAGAGGTCTGCATGGAGATGGTCTGATCTTGTGAGTAGAGTTTGTTTATTATTTATTAAGTTATTGGCCTTCTAGGCCACTCCAATCATAGCAGACTCTGAGCAGCACCCATACATGATACAGCAAGCAGAGTAAAGATGAGAGATAAAAATAAACTCCAACAAATTCCAGGCACTGTTAGCAACAATTCACATACTGTAATGGTCTGTGGGAATGACCTTGGGAGACAGGAGGAAGAGCCGCAGACTGGACAACCACAGGATGTAAAAGATTTCTTAGCCCACGGAAGGAGAAGGCATGGGAAGCATTTATAGCTTTTCGAAAACTCAGGAGCACAATTTAATTGTTTATGGTGAAAGGTGAAAGAATTAGTGGTGGATACCAGGTCAATAAAAGCTTCTGAATGTAGGAAAGAGCAATTCTTGGTAGTGTCAAAAGTGGATCTTGGGAAAATGGATAGGGAAGAAAAGGAAATATGTGAAAGAAATTAAAACAGAACAACTTCAGGAACAGAAGGGTCTTGTATGAAACATATTAGAAAGAGGATGTAGAAGTTACTTAGACACTGCGGAGTGCCACAGAAGTGTGTGGAGTTATGCTGTTGGGAAGAATGGAAAAGGATGCTTGGTGGAAATGCAAAGTGAGAGAGACTCTGGATAAAAAAAAAAAAACCTGAATACAAGAGAATGCTGCAAACAGAAGAAAGAAAAACGCTCTATTTATTTACTAACTTTCTTCTCTACTGCCTTGCTCCATACGGTATCATTATGGTGTACAATAAAATCCCCAAATGACCATGACAGAAAAACAGAGTAATAAAGAGCTAATAATCCTTAACAAAATCAGAACATTTCATAAATTGTTATCGTCAGAAACAGTAGCTATAATAGGCACACTGTACAGCTTTGTTTAACCTGTGTGAAAATTGCATATGTGGCCACCTTTGGGAAGAATGGTACTGTTGTTCCCTTGTGCAAGGAAAAGGTAGCAAAAATCAATGCAAAAACTACAGGGGGTTAGTTTGTTAAATGTGCCTAGGACGGTGTTTAGTGTCAGCCTTGTGAGGTAGTCCAGACAAGAAGCACACCCAGAAGTACTAGCTCTAATTTATTGTAAACAGAATCTTGCAAGTCTGAAGGTACATCTCTCCCCCCTTGCCTTTACAGTCCAAGAAACTAGGGAGGGTCCCTTCTGAGATGTTTGCCACGCCCCCATTCCTTCTCCGGGCTCAGCTGCCTCTTATCTGACCATTGTCTAGTCTGTGACCCTTCCTTCTGTCTCCCAAGTTTAGTCCCACATACCATTACATCTAGCCAGATTCTGAATGAAAAGGTATGAGAGATGACAATGAACAAAATTTGGAAAGTGCAGTGCAGTATCATACTGGACAAGGGCTTTACTCTTTAGCAGGTCATTGAGAAATGTATGAAATGGAAAGAAAGTTTATTGCATGTTTGTTGATTTAGAGAAAGTGTATGATAAAATGGATAGGCTTGAATTAGGGAAGGTTTTGCATGAATAAGGAGCTGAAGGCTTGATTATTGAATATGGTAAGAGTGGTGTATGATTGAAGAAAAGTGTACATGAGAATAAATGAAATCCTTAATGAATAGTTCGGTATTGAGCAGGAAATGAATGGGTATATAATTTTGTATGCAGATGATGCCGTGTTGTTGGCTGAGATTTGCAACAAATGTTAGACAAATTGTATGATGCAACGAGGTGTGTGGATGGAAAAATAATGTGCCAATGATTAAGGTAGTTGTCTTGGACGGAAAAAATGGAGAAGGTGGTTGCAAGTGGAAAACTAGAGCAAGTAGAGTAATTAAACACATCTGTTGAGGTAGTTTGTCATGTAGTGAGAATGAATGAGGACCGATTCACAAAATAAATATATGAAGCAAGAGTTGCAAGCAAAGGGAAGGCTGAGAAAGTCATGGTTGAATGAAGATGATGTGATGCTCAGAAAGGGAGTGGCAATAAGAACAAAGGACAGGGTATAAAGCACCCTACAGACAAGGAAGTATGGTTTGCAGACCGAAAGGTCCAGTGCGGTGTAGTGAAGGATGATGGCATAATCCAGTTTTTGCTGTCTTTTCTTATCTCCTGCTTTTAATTTCTTTGGCTTACTACGTCCAGCTGCTTTTCTGCTCTTTGCATGACACTCCTAACCCGAAGGGAATAGTGGGATGGATGGATGGAAACCGCCCCCCCCTCATATGGCTAAAAGCTGCTCTCCTGTGATACCTTGTCCATGTGGCCCTAGGCAGCTGAACTGACTTTTTAAAAGCGGAACCCCTCTCTGCAAGAAGGTGATCCAACCTGATCCCAGTCAGTATTATCTGTAGAAATGGAAGGCACCTCTCCCAGATTTTGAGAAGCAATTGCTACCGCTGAGCTTTGGCCTTTCCATTTCCAGGGCCAGGAAAAAATATGTTCACATTATTTTATTTATAGGTAGGGACTAAGGCCTCTGGGCTGGCCTTGCTAGGTAATTATACTCCCCTATAAATATATTTTGATCCTTGGTTTGTCAACAGAACAGGAATTCCTGGCTCGAGTTCTGGGATCTCCACTCAGCGTTTCCGCTTTCATCTTGGTCTTTGCTGCTGGGTTTCCTGCCCAGCCCTTTATTTCTAGCCTTAGCAATAACTCTGCAAAAAGAGAGAATAAAAACATGGCCCAGATGAACCAAAGGTCCACCTGATTCTGTGTTGAGGATAATGCCGTTTTCCAGGAGGGGACAACCCTACTGGGATTGTACCCATCTTATTTTTGAGGGTAGGAGATAAATAGGTCAGTGAAATAAATGAATGAATTTGAATGAATGAATGAATGAATGAATAAATACATAATAGTCCCTGTGGGCAGTACTTGGGTTGTGTCAGTTCAATGTAGTTGTCTTTAGTTCATCTTGTTGTTCTGTAGGCAGAGAAGGTATGAACACTGAGCCCAAGGGGTCCACCCTGTGAAATAAGAGTGTTAAACCTTTTTGAGGATAGGCACCTGGCCTTTTTCTCTTTGGAGCTTCCTTCTGCCTATCTACTACATCTTCTGTACTGATTCTCTGTTCCATTCTCCTATTTGGTCTAAGAAGATACAAGTAGGCATTTCACATAATTGCCTCACCCTCTTGTTAAGCACAATGAGCTGGTTTCCATCGCATGCTAATGTGGTGGTTGAGTTTGGGTTTAGCTTATTCTGTGAATTCAGCCACTGTGATTTGTAAACCAAAGTTCATGCTTTAGCATCATGTGTAAAGCCCAGCATTGTAATATAACAAACCAAGTTAAGAAACATAGTTTAGTTTGCTTGAGAAGTCACCTGGTGTCTGGTTACTGGTCAACAACTTTGAGAAAAATCTAAGCTAAGACCAGGTTAGGGATGAATACCATAGTAATTTTCAGTTAGGATTTTATTGGAGTAGTCTGGGTAGTACCACCAACAAAGGCAGGTCAATGGATTTTTGAATATCAGTGGACTCCTAAAGAATACCATTTTAATTTTACATTGTCTGCTGTTTCCACTCAACTCTCAGGGTAGATAGAGGATATGTACCAAGCTTAATCTTATTGGGCTTCTCCCAGGACAGGGCTAAAGGGAGAAGGGATTAAAGCTAAAATCCAGACAACCATAAAATGGTGTGATGGAAAGTCACTATAGAGCTATGGATTTACTTTCAGTGGGGCCTTTTTTTTTTTTTTGGCTATCTGAAGAAAGCTGAGATAGGAAATGCACCCCACTGGTCCCATCCCTCCCAACCTTTCTCCTTAATGTGCTTTTATTTCAAGTACTTCGGTAGGAATTACTAACAGGGGGAAATAAGTTTTAATTGATGGCTCAGATGGAAAATACACTTATTAATCATCTCTGCATACTTTCTGTTATTTAAAAATGCTTCCAGATTAAGGCTTTTAATCCTGCAGATGCCTGGTTTTATTTATGCATTTCTTTACAGGTTTGTCTGACAACTTTTATTGTGAGAGAAAATTTGTGAAAGAGACAAAGGAGGCAGAATTGCTCTGTGGTCTTTCTTGATGAGCAGCTTTTAGAGTCGTCCCTCTGGAAGCACCTAATTCCCTGTTTTTGAGAATCAGTGCTTTATGACAAGACATCCCAGCCCTTTAACATGTTTGATTTATTCACTAGTGGTGGCCTGCATTGTATAAATATAATCTGTTGTAAATGCTGTTTAGGATATGCTCAGGTAGGTATTGTGTATTTTATTATGTATTTTGACATTTATGTCCATTTCTCCTTGTTAAGGACACTTCAGAACCTTTCCAACCATCTTGTAATTTAGCACCTTATGTTAGAAATAATTCCCCTTCAACGATCAGCCTTGTAGCAACAGGCACCGGTGTCTTTCCTTCTCCAACTTTGCAGTCATAAAATTGCTTTGATGGTTTTGTAGCAAGGCACTTACAGATCTCTCTAGGAAGTTTAAAAGGGAAAGATGGTGTCTGCTGGATTCCAGGGCTTTCAAGGAGAGGGGGGAAAAAAATCACACACACACAGACACACGCTCCCACATACTGTGCAGTTGGCACAGTCCTGTGCTTGATTTTCCTTGTAGGAGGTAGGCCCCCAAAACTTTCTGGAAATTACGAGAAACAGAACACTTCAGGGGCACCTGTTACAGTGCTGTATTTCTGGAAATGCAGAGTCCTGATAATCCTGATTTTAATGTACAGTGGTAACTTTAGAATCTGTTACTGTCCTTTCTGGTTACTTGGAAATCTTTCCAGCATGTTGTAGAAGGCTATTGAAGATATGTACCAGCAAGTTTGGCTTGAAGATTGCTTACACATCAGTAGGAACTACTGAGATCACATAAACTCTTCAACCCACTGGCAGCAGAAGCTAATACACCACTGCCCCAGTGGTGTTAGATCAAAGTTGATTCAACTTTTACAGCTTTGTGTTTGTCTGTTACTCAGTAGACACATGAACACAGATGAAGACACTCTGTATACATTTGGGCTCCTCAAACACGAAATATATTATATAGATATGATGCGTTGCTTCCTTAAATAATCTTGGTGTCATAAATCACATCTGTAGAAATGGGCATCTTGTAAGGAACCATGAAGCAAAGAGCTCTGTTGAAAGAAAATGTGTGGAACAGTATCTGTTATCTGTTAGAATTTCCAGCTGTTCTTATTTATCCATCCACTATCTGATTTAATTGCTTGCATCACTTATTAACTAGGCTTCCTCTGTCTAGCTCAACAGTTGCTCTGATTGCAGTCTACTTTAGGCTTAATTTATTTAACTTGCTTGCTGCAACAGGCTTTGCATGGCTTCCCTTCCCTTCAGCACTGTGAGGATTTTAGGCAGCCCAATGGTTTTTAAGCCTCCCCTAACCTCCAAAAGAACTGGGGAAAAAAAGAGGCTAAAACTTTGGGGCTTGTTCCCTTTAGGGGAAAGGTCTGTGTGGGCTTCAGAAGTGTCACTGCTGAGCTGAATGTCACCTGTGGGCCACATTTTTGGCACCCTGGTCTGTCTGTCTGTCTGTTTATTAATCAATCAATCAATCAATCACATTTCTTCACCGCCCATCTTGACAAATGACTCTCTTTTTCTGGGTAGTCAGGATATATGGGGTGCTTATATATGTATTTAGTAGTTCTGGAATAACAACTTTTCTATGCTTGTGTCTATTGCAAAAACAGTATGTCCTTGTACTATTATAATAATTATTTTAGTTTAATTTTAGGAAGTGGAGCCACATTTATACCAACAAGTAAACAAATGTAACATTCAGAAGGGAATAGAGCAATAGGGATGGCTTTTTTGGCTGGGGCATGTATTTTTAATTTTGCTCATTATTTTAACTGATGAAGGTCTGTATTGGTGGAAAATTTATGCATTTTCCCACTTTTGCAGGTTTAAAAGAATGTTTTAGAGGTGAATCAAGTCTACATTAAACCTACGTACATTAAATGTGCAGGGATGTTGGCATGCACACTTACAGAGGCATCCACGAGGGGTCATCAAAGCCAAGATAGTAGCTATGATCACACAACTGTAGCTGCCATCTTGACTTTTTTGATCCCTTCCCATGCTCCAGTATACTTACCCCACTCTTTAAGCCCCTGTACCTCAGTGTTGAATGTGTTGAACACGGAAGACTTTGTAGAATTTCTAAAAGGTCTTCCATATAATGGATTGCTTTAAAGATGCTTGTGTTGTTTTCAAGATGTATAGTATGTATAGGGCTGAGCCATTTCAAGTTGTATAGTATGTTTAGGGCTGAGCAGCACTTCAGATTGAAGGGAAAACGGTGTGGGGGTTTGTTTAGGACAAGTCAGCAACTCCTTAAAGTTGCTGTGTCTTTTCCAGGGACCACATGGCTGCCCTGCACAGCTGCAGAGTAATCTCAGGAAAACATGTTTTTGATTTAAGGAGTTGCTGACAGATGGTATGTTTGTTCCGAAGCACTTTTTTCCCCTTCAAATCCCAAAACTTGCACCATTCCTAATATTCATATAAATATATATTTTTTAGAGTTTAGATTTATTAGAACTTTGGACTGAAAATAAAAATTGAAAATAACTATTGAAGATAGACTTATATGAATGCTTTTTAAAATTTTGATCATATGCATTGCAGATGTTTATACATATAACTGTATTATGTTACTGTATTATACTGTACTGCACATATATATGATACACACGTATGCATGTTATATATATATATAAAACAGATATATAATACTACATATTTATTATAATATATATATGGTCATATATAATACCAATATTATGTATGGGTGTGTATATATTGAATTTAGGGACAGATGTTTCCCACTTAGTTTGAAGGTTTGTAGTGTTGTAGGTTGAATATAGTTGACAGGCCATGAATGAAAAAGGCTGGGATTAGATCAGATCAGATCAGATCAGATCAGATCAGAGGTGGTAAATCTGCTTGTTCTGAACAAGATTATACTCTGTGTAAGGAGAAATTTTGGATCCAAATTTTCTCTGGTTTCCCAGATTGAGACAACAGGCAGGAACACCTTTTAATCACCTTTCATTGGTACATCAATTACATCATTTGAGAAAAAATGGCATCATTGACCTTAAAACTGTGGTACATGTGCTGTTAACTTCATGGCTTGACTATGATAAAGGGAATGTCTGTGTCATGTCTGGAAACTTTGGTTGATACAAAATTTGGCAGCCAGATGATCTTGAGTAGAACCCCAAAGGCAATATTGTGCCTATGTTTAATGGACTGCACTAGCTGCCAATTTGTTTCTGGGCAAAAGAGAAATTGGTGGTTATTCCCTTTAAAGCCCTACATGGTTAAGGTCCAGGTTCTTTCTACATGAACCTATATATTCACTGACAAGATAAAGAGGGTCTCCCACAATTGCTATCAGCTTGTGTGGTGCCAACTCTGGGTCCTACCTTCTCTGTTGGCTTCCCAACTCTTTGGAATGTATTCTGCAGAACTGAGGGGACAAACATTTGTATAAAAGGCTAATAAACATGTTAGCTTGATGAACATCTTTTTGAACAGGTATTTTAATGGCTGATAAGTTGCTAATTTTAATTATTAATTGTAGCTATTTTGAAACTCCACTTGCTGGTGGTATAGTATGTTAACTTAGTAAAAGTGTGGTTTTGTGTAATTATTTAAATGTGTTGGGTGTTATTTACTTAATCACAAAGAACAGATCTGCTCATAGAAAGAACTCTACTTCTTAAATACCTTTATGAACAGGGGTCTAACAGGTGTAGCATCACAGAGGTACCATGATGGAAGGCCAAAGATTTTACCTAATTAGTAACATGGGGAATATCTTGTAAATATTAGTGAAAATTGGGAATTCAGTGCCAAAAATTGTTGGTTTATTTTCTTGTTATTGCTTTGTTTATATATCTCTTTCTTTAGAAACTTAACATTTGTTCTAATTTCCACTGACACTGATTTTCTACTACATTTAGAATCCAGCTGTTCTCAGCTTTTGAAGAGATTGTAAGGAGATAACAAATAGTATTTTGGGAGCTTATCATCCAGATTTTATGTTTCAAGACAGCCTTCTCAAGGTTGGTCCTGCCAGATGTGAGGGGAATACAGTGCCCTAAAATTTTAGTCAGTGTGTCCAAAGTAATCCCAACACATCTGCAGTATCCCAAGCTAGGGAAGGCTCCATCAGGAGAGGAGGAACATATCAACTCTACCCAATTTTATTTTTCATCCCATTCCATCTGTCATAATCCTGTCAAAAGCATTGTGGTTACCAGTGTTTGGGGAAATTTGTGCACAGGATAGCTAAGCCACAGTTCCCATGAATTTTGGGGGGAAAGGGGAATAGAAACTCTTAAATCAGTTACAAAATCTATGGCAGTCTTCTTCAATCTAATGTCCTCCAAATGTATTGAATTGCAATGTTTATCATCCTGAGCCAACATGGAGGCCCAAGTTGAGAAAAGTTGGTGTAAGATATAAATGCTCTCTGTGTCTTCATCTGAATGAAAAATATGATCAACAATCATATTTTATATTACAATATGGTATTAGTTGCACCTGCTTTTTCTTGTATATTTTGGGATGAATCTAGGGTGAGTAGAACAAGTTTCTGCACTATGAATACCCTCCAGATGTGTGGACTGGACTTTGCATACAGCATTCTTAGCAATGGATTTGTTTTCTGGGGGATTCTGACTGTTGAAGTCCACATATTTAGAGGGCAACTGGGTTGGAGAAGGCTGGACTAGAGTCAGGGATGAAAGATTTCTTTAAAAAGCAGGTAAGTAAAAGAGAGACAAGGATAGCTTTTCAGGAAAGAATGAATGAATCTGCACCTGTTGGAATCCTTTCTCCTAAATCTCTGTTAAAATCTAAAAGATATTTGCATCTGTGTGCCATGACTGCACTATCAACAATGCGCAATGATTAACCAGTGATTATATTATTACGAGAGCCAGTTTGGGGTAGTGGTTAAGGCACCAGGCTAGAAACCAGGAGATTCTGAGTTCTAGCCCTGTTTTAGGCACGAACCCAGTGGAGTGATCGTGGGCCAGTCACCCTCTCTCAGTCCTGGGAAGGAGATAATGGCAAACCACTTCTGAAAAACTTTGCCAAGAAAACTGCAGGGACTTGTCCAGGCAGTCTCCGGAGAATTGGACATGATTGAACGGATTTAAATATATATGTGTGTGTGTCTGTGTGTCATTGTTGCTGTTGTGAATTTGCAACTCTGTGAAGTGTGATAGAATCAAGTTCTAGTTATTGGAAATAACAGCATCCATTTTACACCAGAGTATCCATGCAGGTTAATTTTATGTTGATCCCATTTTTTTTCCTGAATATATGGGGGGGAAAAATCTTTGTAGCAACATAAGTTAGATTTTTAACCTTTCTTCTTCCTCTTCTTCCTCTTCCTCTTCTTTTTTATCTACTTTTTCTTTCTTTCTTTTCAGAAGGTAACAGGGGCATCTGGTGGAGCTTTACCAAAAAGGAGAAACACCAAGCTATTTTTAGGTATTGTAAAGAGCTGTTTTCACACCCTTCTTCTGACTAACCTAGGTGCATGTATTTTTATGTTTTGAATGTTCATTCACACTGGTTTAAGTACAAATTCTATAGGTGATGGGGGAGGATTTTGAATTAAAAAAAAATCACTTTATAAGCTGCAGTCCTATAGAGGGATTCCTACATTGCCTTGAGAATTTCTTTGGGATACTGCTTTTCTTTTCCCTTGATCCCCACTTGTACTTTACAAATGCTTTGCATGACTTCGTAAACTGAACCATGAATCCTTTCTTTGTGCTACTGAAGGTCCCACAGAAAGAGACAGAACAACAGAGAGGCTAATTTCCGACTCGAGTAGCTCTTTGCTAGTCTGAACACAAGCTCTTTGTTCTGATTTAATTAATAACATGTTTTTTATCTGTCTTAAAGCTAAGAATTCAGTGGCTGTTGCTTGAGCTAAAACCTGAATGCAGTTATAATCCATTTGTTTTGCTGAAATCAGTAGGGTGAAACTTGGTAAAGATTATAGCCTCACTGTAAACGTATGTGCATATTTGTGCTTATAAAATATATATTAGGGTTGTAACCCTTTTTCTTGACAGTTTCCCCTGCCTTTTAAGAGATAAAGAACCAAAGGAATGGGACACCTTAGAGGAAAGGAACTGCGTGAAAAAGTTTACACTGATGAGTTATGTCATATGTTGAGGTTTAGGGATCGATTGGAGTAATTGTGAGTTTTATTTTCTGTCACATCCCATTTCTTTTTTTCTCTTTTTCTCTCTCTCAAATTATTTTCATCCTGTTTATCACAAAAGAAATTTGTGAATTTTAGTAAGTTCTTACATTAAAGCCAGGGTTGAAAGGGGAATGAAGCAAAAGAAAATATTATTCATACCTACTGGCCAAGTTCAGTTTCAGTGTGGAATTTATCATCTACCTGCTGTGCAGCTGTTAAAGATGAGCTTGCAAAATAAAGAGGTGGCAACTCAAATTTAGCATCACAAATAATGATCCAAAGCCAGACCTTTAAAAGGTAAGCACCCAGTTCCCATTGCTTCGGTGAACAAATCCATTATTTTTGCTTTTACACACATTCAGACATTTTTAAACCTCAAGTTCTTTCCACCTTGCTGATGAAGAAATGAGGGTATTTTGGATCTCGTCAAAAAATAAAGGCTACTTCCCTCACCCTAAATTCAACTAAGGTGATTTGAAAGTCAAAAGGTTATGGGGCTGGGATAAAGGGCTGAACCCTATATGCTAAGTTTAAAGAAAGACATTGGGATTTTTTGGGGTCTACAGATCTATAATACAACTAACAGCTTTACTAAATATAGCAAAACCATTGAAAAATGGTGATGGAAAAGGGAGGGATATTAATTAAATCTACAAGCCCTGGTGATTCCACCTGCTTTTATCCAATTTGTATCCTGAAAGCTCTGTAAAACCATTAACTGAGGCTTATCATGAAAGATAATAGGGCTAAGCCCCCTCTATTTACTTTATAATTCGAGCATTTATCTAAGGCAATTACCTGTATTCTACAATTATCTCCTTTTTCCAAACCAAGGGAGTATCTATTTTAAAATTGATCCAGAAAAGCTGGTTCAAAGCTAGTTCCAAACTATAAAGTGTGAAAGGAACTTGGGTGCAATAAGCATTTGAGGGAACATAACAATATATTTCTGTTAAGCTTTAAATAGGTTTTTGCTTAGTTTTGCCTTTTATTTATTTAGGATTATAATGGATGCTTCCATGTTTCTAGAAAACCCCATTAGGTCAGAAATGTACCCACAGTTGTCATGTAGTAAGGTAAGTCTAGGGAATTAAGTCCTCTGCTCTTGAGGTTAAATAGCAAAGAAGGAGTTTGCTGGCTGTTTTGATTCTTTGGAATTTCCCTAGAGAGCAACAGCTGCTGTGGAGAAGGAAAGAAAGGGATCTAATCTCCCTCGGGCTGTGGAAAATATTCCAGAATGCAGGAAACACTATAACTCCCACAAATTAACTAGAGAAAAAGCCATGTTAATTTGGTTTTTCATGTGCTCAAAGAAAAACTTGCCCAATTTCCTTGAGGAAATTTTTTCCCTAAGTCCTAATTGTCACCACAGATGGTCCTGTTCATTGTTCAGTCTGCCTGTCTTGAAGCCTAGTCTTTTTCCTAAGCCTGACACCCGTCTGTGCAATCTTAATAAACTCTAAATGCAGTTTGAAATAGATATTTTTGTCACCAATTTATGCCTTGGGGTTATAATCTGACAACGTGCCTCAGCCCTTTCAAGACTGACTATGAGATACTGGAGTTAAGGTTCCTTTGTGTTTCTCATTTTTTCCCCCTTTTTTATGAATTAGTAATTGTTCAAGATATAATTAAGACACATAATGTCAAATATAAGACCAACAAAATACAAGTCTAAAAAAGAAACAGGAAATACGAACCCAAAATCGATGCAGGAATAAGCAAAAAAGCATATCTGACCAGTGGCTTCTGAGCTTTTCCAACACTGGTATAAAAGTACTTAAAAGTTAATCCCTTACTATTAATTAAACATTTAGGAACCTTGTATCTCCAAAATCAAACCATTCAATCATCAAAACCCAAAATCAAGACTTCATTCTTTTGCATTACAAGTGAGCAGCTTCCAGCTGGAAAGGAATCTAGTTAGTGTTTTCTCTTATCAATGCTGTCAGCTTAGCCATTTGCACCAATTCCATCAACTTAATCATCCAATCCTCTATTGAGGGAATTAGTGCATCCTTCCATCTTTGAGCGTATAGGAGTCTTGCTACTGTTATCATATATAAGAACAGAGTTCCATGTTGCTTTTCAAGCTGTTGATCCATCAAACCCAAGAGAAACAGCTCTGGTTTCAATTGTAAGTCCACTTTAAGAATCTTTTGGATAGTACTACATATTTGGTTCCAGAATTTCTTAGCTTTAACAGAAAAGGAAGGACATTTTTCTTGTTTTGGCCTTGCTCCCATGACCCCAGTTGAGGGGAAGAAAAGAAGGTTGTGGCAGGAAATCATTGCTGCATCATCTCAAGCAGTTTTGTTTGGGTGGGGCAGACCTGCAATTGAGGGAACCTTATATAGGTATTTTAGTTTTAACAAGAAGATTCCCAAGGTGTATTACAACTTAAAAATAATGCTGAAATTATTAAAATTACCAAAGTAGTAGCATGTAATATAGCCTAAAAACAATTAAGTTTTAAATAAAAAATAATGGCAGTGACATTCTATCTGCTAATTCCCATATCACCTTCATCCCCAAATGTCTACATTATTCTTTTATACAGCATCTGTTAGATGTGTTGGCATTGCAACTTTCAAAATAACCAGTTAGCTGGCATCCTCTAGATATTTTGGGACCATATTTGGAGGACATCAGACTGGAGAAGGTTGGTCCATGGCCTTTTTCCCCTTCATCTGTTGCTCAGCAGTTTTAACAAGAATTGCCATTCCCATAATTCAGTTTCTGGTTAAAGAGAAGCAGGGTGATGGTTGCCTAGGAACTGTTTTCCTGAAGTTAGCAAAATGGCTGCCTTGGGCTAAAATGAGGTTTAGTGGTCAGTAG
The DNA here is from genome assembly GCF_035149785.1 of Candoia aspera. Lineage (NCBI taxonomy): Eukaryota > Metazoa > Chordata > Lepidosauria > Squamata > Candoiidae > Candoia > Candoia aspera. Next base: position 10,655,504 of record NC_086158.1, on the reverse strand, counting down.
CATAGGGAAGAGCAGTCAGGAACTACAAGAAATTCCTGACAGGTTTCAGTTTGGCATAATCCTTTTGGATTGTCATTAGGTACAAATTCCTTATTAGTCCACTAGGTGACTATGACTACACTCACTTTTTTCTTAGACTATAAAAATATACTTTGCAAAAGCTTGCTTATTTTCTTTTTACCCCTCTGAAAAGATTTGCATTTTTACAAACTCTTGAGATATATATATATATATATATTAAAGAATTTATATGGCTGCCCAATTCCAATATTGCAAACCTGGGCAGCGTGCAGGAGACCCTGAAAATAAAACAAGATAAACAATTTTAATTCCAATCCAAGATGGGAACTTCAGTCAATTTGGCCCCAAGGCTTGAGGAAAAAGCCTGGTTTTTATTGCCTTGCTGAAAACTAACAGGGTTGAGGTCAACTGTATCTTGGAATGTGGTGGTGGTGGGGGAGATAGGGAGATTGTTGATGGTAGGTACCACAATGGAGAAAGCCCACCTCCTGGGTCCCATCAGAAGAGATCTCAAACAAGCACACCCTCTTGGAGTGTGTGGGACAGGCAGTTATCACTGGGGAGAGGCAGCCCCACAGACATCTAGGATATCCAGCAGCCTGTGCCAAAACCTCAAATACAATCTAGCTATAGTTAATATTGTTTTCAACACCTGATCATACTTGGAAAGGGTGGCAAAGGGACAGAAGATGAAGCCATCATGCTCTGATAGCCATTACTGTTGGAGATCCTGGCAAATCTGGCATGCCTCATTAGCATAAAAATGAGTTCATCCTAGGATGCAACTCTCCATGCTTCTGAGGAAGCTGTTTGTTCCCACTCCCACTTCTTCTCTCTCTCTTCCTCCTTCACCTTCTAGCAAGAAGCATGTTTTGCTTCTCTCTCCATCTTGGGCCTAAAGCCATGTGGCTGCCCCTTTCTTCCATGCAGCTCTTAGCAGCTATAGGGCTAAGAGATCACTAAAATATAGGGAAAAAGAGGAACAAAGATTTCATCCTTTCTGAACGGAAATGTAACTGGACCAAGAATAAAGTCAGTAAGTCTCTTTTTACTTTACTTTGAACTTATTTGGTCTAAGCGTGTGATTCTTTATGCTTGGGAGGGCTGAGTGTGTAAGATCAATAACCTGTATTTCTCTAATGTGCTCATTAAAGCTATTTAAGATAATATTAATTTTCTGTGCGCAGCTTCTCCGCTGTGTTAAGCTCTGCTCCATTCAGTGGTCCTAGCTGTCCACTAACGGCTTCAATTACGAGCCCTTCCACTATCTATATATGGGATCTGATCTCAGTTCCATTCCATTTAATGAGTGACAGAAACGAACCTTTTCCCCAGCCATCCCTTAACCAGCTGTACAGTTTTGTAGTCTTGGCAAAACATTTGTGAGTTATATGCTTTCCTCTTGGCTCTTAATACTTGCCAGAGATAGCAACCTCTATTTGCATAGCTCTTTTCTGGTTCAACCTTTTTTTCCCTAATCTTCTGGAAGGTGCAGTTCATTTAGCATTCACCTTTATAAATGTAGGTATTATTTTGGAGAACTTCAGGGAGGGGGAGGAGGGTTATGTGACTTATTTTTTTTACTTGGGCCAAAGGTGCCTCTATGTTGGGGATGGGGCAATGGTTTATCAACAGATCTCTACTCAGACCTTCGTTTTAGTAATGAAAATAAAGTCATAGGCTCATTTATCCCAGTACTATGTACCTTAACTGGCAGGAGCTCAGGGATGAAGTTTGATGTTTTCTGTGACTGCCTCATATTCTTTTAAGCGGAAGTATCAGGAACTGTACTGAGTTCAAGCATGGGCTTCATCTCAGAGCTATAGGGCTTTACATTTTCTTTATAATGCATGATCTTGGCTGGAAACCATTCTTGCACCTGAGAATTAGTCCCTTAGAACAGGTTTGTGCAACCTTCTTCAGGCTGAGAGAGTAATACTGCCAAAATGTTGGCTCTCTCAGGACATAAGCTGAAGTTGCTATGAGTATAATTAATTTAGTTGAGTATAATTAATGTAATACCATTAATGTGCTATTCTCCATGGGCTTAATAGAGTGAGAGCCTAATAATTTTAAGAGTCTATGGGAATGGGCAACTCTAATTAATATAATAATAATCCTCTTTTATTATATTAAAAATGACAGTATGATGACAACTTTTGGAGGTTTTTTTTTAAAGATCTGGCTACAGAAAACGCAGCCTATGTGGCCTGCCCACATCTATTTTGCATGTCCCAAAGCTCCTGTAGAAGATGTAGGACCAAAAGTTGAGGTCCATTTTTACATGACAAAACCCTTATAGTAAAAGATATAAATCTTTTATAGGATTTTTAAAGGATCTGCTTATAATTAAGCAGGAAATTTGTGGCAGAGAGAAAAATACAAAGTTTTGATTCTTGGTCTGTTGTGTTGCTGAATTCGTTGATACCTTTTTAGATAATAGTTTGTTTTCCCGTTTATCAGGGCAACATGAGGGTCGCTCCCTGTTCCAAATTATTAAATGTGAAATTTAAATATGTGATTTCTGTGTTCATCTTAACATGTTGTGGAAGCAATTCCAGTGTGACCAGTCTGACAGGAAGAGCTAATTAGCTCAGTTAGCCAGGATAGATTTCATGGCTTGACTCTAGAGCTGGTTCTCAACACTAATTGCAAAACTTTCAGTGAACAGAAGTAAAGAAGGGTTTCTGTATTAGCAAATGCAAAAATCTCAGTGTGGGAGGGAAAACCTCTAATTTAGCCAACACAGAATGTGACATGGATGTGTTTTAATTTATTTAGTCTTGCACCAAAAGATACCTTAAAAGCATTTAATGAATCCAGACTGAACATTTGGTTTCATTCTTATTTCTAATGCTTTTTGAAGTGAAAACACTTAGAGATACTAAATTATTTTTCGCTCTTTCTGTATTAAAAATATCCTTAATTTGCCTTAGGCAACTCAGCAGTAATTACAAAGACAGAATGCAATTCCCCTGCCTTTCAAACTTAAGTTTGGGTGGATCACATTCATGGTCTGCAGTGAGGCATGCTTGAACTCATGCATAGGGATGTGGTTGCCTGGCCCCCATGAGGCAATCTCTGGATGCTTCACTCACAGTCCTTCTGCACCTTCTCCCAACTCATAGGAAGGACCTGTCCTTTAAATGCTGCCACCATCCAGTATTCCAGAGAAACTCCTACTCAGGAGGATGAAAGTGGCAGACATCCTGTCTTAGCTTTTTTTCCCCTTTTCTGTAGCTTAACCAAGCAGGGAGATACATGTGCTAAGAGTGTGCTGATTTTGTTAAGAATGCAAGCCTGTTATATCAAGAACATATGTGAGTTGAAAACAAAATAAAAGGATGGCAGTGGTGTCTATAGGGCTTATCTCAGAGGATACTCTTCAGCCAGGCATACACGCAGACATGCAAAAGATACAGCCAGGATGAAGAACAAAGCATAACACAGGACCACACTTCAAATCAGTCCCATCAAATAAAATCCAAAACTTGAATCCTCATCGAGGTCCACTGTTTCTTCCTTGCTCCCCAATCCTAGGAATTGGGGTTTTGGTTTACATGGCTTGGAGCTGACCCTGGAAGACAGACTCTACCAGTAGACCTGCCCCTTCCTCCTTTTAAAAGCTCATCCATCTGCTCCCAATGGGTTTTGAGTATTTGATTTTTGTGGGCTTCGATTGTCTCTGTCCCCTTTGTCGATTGACAGATCAGATTTGATGGACAAATCAGATGTATGATCTGATTACCAGATTTAACTCTGAATTTTTGGGGATGAGATTCCTACCCATTCACTACAGGATGGCTTTCAAACTGAAGTAAGATAGGCGGATTTGCTTAGAAGATGACTTAATATTTCAGTGTGACTAGTAACATTTTTGCAAGAATCCCTCTTTGTCCTATTTCAGTTTTATTCTGCAAGGAGCGTATTTCAGAGTTGTGACTAAAATGGCCTGTGCCATATTTAGCAATGGAAGAAATTCTAGTAAGATGAATCATAAAGTTCAAATTGCCACACACGACTTTTTCCCCAAGTTGGCAGCTAATGGTCTCAGGATGCATCTATTATTCATGGTCACTTCAATAATAGCTGGATTCATTCTGTGATATGGCTTAACGCTGCAAATGGAACCGCTCCCATACCTCTCCAAAAATTCTGTCCTCGTTGGTTCCATGTAAGCATTCATAAAAACAGACAAGTGCTGGATGGTTGCTACACAGTGTTTTGTCTGAAATTGCCCCTGCTTGCTCAGAAAAAAAGAAAGTGGTAAGAAGTGGTCAGGGAAACTCTACAGAGATGTTAGGAGCCGAAGGATATAGAAGGTTGTTTTGCACTAGCACTTTCCAAGACTAAACAGACCCATCCCTCTTTCTCATTTTATGAGAACGTCCATGACATGTTCTCACTGACCCTAAGAGATTACCCAGCCTTTTTGGAAGCTCAAACTTCAGGAAATTGGAAGATAAGTCTGATGGCCATGATCAGTAATTGTGTTTTGAAGTGCTGTGCAAAAGACTCATGTGCTTCATAGGATTAAGATAGTGTGGGACATTTTGGGCTGGATTTCTGGATTTGGGCCTGAACTGCTAAAGAAAACACTAGGCATTTCTGAGGGAAATGCATGAACAAGCAGACAAAGTGGTTTTTTTTTTTAATCCTTACTGACCATAGGGTGTATCCGTAATGGTACTGATACACCTTAAGGTCAGTAAGGATTAAAAAAAAAACATTAACAACCTGGCTTCCAATTTACCGGTTTTGTGGAGCTTTGCTTAATTCTGTCTTAATGTATTCATTGGCAAACTCATACTTCCCGCAGTGATTTACCTTCCTGGAAATTAATGTGTGTGAGCAATTAATATCATCATGTTTTCATTTCAGGGTAAATAACTTTCTTTTTTAAATGGGTACATCTCAAAAATTAAATGAAGACAACATTTTTTCCTAACTAAAACAGAACAATAGGATAGTACAGATAGGAACAGTCAAATGTAAATGTTTGAGATATCCAAGAGGTACAACACAATCCTGATGTAACAGATCTCTGTTTAGCAGATTACTTTTCTGCATTCTGTATGCTTCTGTGCTTATTGTACTTACATATGCAGTAAATGTGTAAAATATACATGCATAAAATCCCATTTGGATTTAATGGACACTCTCCTTTAATGGACAGCCTTTCCTCCCAGTTTACTGTATCCCAAAAGAGGAAAGTCTATTGGTATTTATTACAGTTCTCTAATTGTACGTTATGGCTGGAGGATGTGGCTTTCAGGTAGAGACTGTAATTGTGTCCTGATTTACCAGGCAATAAGTTGCACTAAACAAAATTCAGTTTATGTTACCTAGGACTAGTAAGCTGCTATGAAGTAGTAGGCTGGAATGCAAATGTAGACATTAACTTGCTGGTCTCTGGCCTCAGAGCTACTGCTGGATGAAAGTTCTGAGTCAATATTTGATTGTAGATTACCTCCATGGCTTCTGTATTAGGGCTTTTTTATTCCCTCTTGCTGATGTTCCTCCAGTCTTTTCTGTCTATAAATCTTCCATTCTCCCACAAAATCATCTTGCAAACACGCTTTTTAGGAAATTTCATGCCAGTTCCATAGGGCAAGAAAAAGCTATGTTTTAGCATCCTATAGAGGAAAAAAGGGTTAAGGCTCTCCATCTCTCTTGCTGGAATCCCATTCCATATTGTAATGTGTAGTTTGATCCTGTGAAATCACAGTTCATAATGAAATCAGTAGGAACTGAACAGAGGATCTATTAGATTCCCTCTGCAAGATTGCTGAGGGTGCTGACAGCATTTAGCTGCAGAGCTTAGCCAGCAGTGACTAGCTGTGGTGGATTTTAGTGAGGCAGGAAGACCTTAATCATGCTTGAACTGCTGCTTGGAATGAAGACTGAATAGATACTCTCTCAGCAGAAGTTTTCACCAGGACTTGAGAGGAACATACCCTAGCTGTCTAAAGTTTAGAGAAAATTTATAATTTTTCAACATGTTTTAGCTTGCAGGTTTTATGAGATTGAGTTGAAATTTGTCAATCTGTAGACCTCATCTCGTCTCATCAGAGTAGATTGTGAATGCTAAATACCATTTTTATATGCAACACAATATTAAGGCTCATAATGATGGAACTCCTTTTCTCTACTTGCTTTAATTTTAAACTGCATCAGTATCATTCATTAATATCAGCTAATGCACACACAGAGAGAAAGCTCTTTGCGTGATCAAAGTTTATCGTATTTTCATAATTCTTATAATATGCTACAACAGAGCCTTTTCTCCCATACCTACTTTGATCTGATGTCTCTTTTCATTTGTTGTTGCTTAATGAAGATCTTCTTTTGCCAGATAGTTTCCTAAGTGTTAATAAGCGTGAGCTGCTGGAAGGTGTGCATTTGTGAGGGTATCTCAGGGTTGGTTTTGTTAATTGCTGCTTTAATTTTGTGATTTTAGACAGAGTGTTTAGGAGAGTTTAGGAGAGCTCCAAAGGTTGCACATTTCTTTGTGGAAGTTTCGTTGGTCCCAGTAAAAGTATTACCAGATAGGAATTTTGGATGAATGTTGTTAGAACTGGAAGAACTGAAGGATGTTGGTTTACAACTTCTAGCTGAGATTAATTTTAAAAACAACTGTGGTAAAGCAGTCAGAGCAGTTCTTCTAGTCTTCAACAATATTGAACTCATTGCAGTTCTATTCCAACATGCCAGATTAGGGAAACCTGGATGAAAGTACTGGACTGAGATCATGAAGACCCAGATTCTAATCCCTACTCAGTTCACAACGTGGTCTTCGGGCCCACGGCTTCTCTTTCATCCAAGCCATCTCAGGAGTCCATGAACAGGGCAACAATGGAAGAGAATCAGTTATGAAATCTTGAAGTCTTTGAAAGAATGGCGGGCTGTTTATGAATTAATAATACAACTTAAAACTGGGAGATCCTTAGTTGCCGGCAGTCTTACTCAGTTTCCACACAGGACTGGCTCACAATCCCTGGCTTTTTTTTCTTGTAGAAATAGGATGGAACTGCAGAAAATGGAAGAATTTACAACCTGGGGACCCTTGTGCCAGGAGTGACTGGCTTCTGTTTTTCTATGTGAGAATGTATCTTACTTTTTTTTCCTTGCTCGAATGCAACGGTCCTCTTGTTTGGGAGCCCAACTCAGGATCTAATAATCCTGCTATAATTAGCACATTCAGTTAGCAACATCTAAACCTGATCTGGGCATGTCTAGTTGCACAGCTTTCTTTTCCTTTCCCCTCCAGCATGTCAACTTCACAGCTTCTCTGTCTGCCTGAAGCCAGGGCACAGCTGCTGTTTTCAGTCAGCTGGTGATGAGCATTTGTCATCGTCTAACACTAGAAGTGACGCTTGTTCAGCTTGACCAGATGGTAGACGAAGGAAATTTCCTCCACAGAGAGCTTGCCCCAAAATAACAGCTTCTCACTCCTCTCTCCTGTGCATGGTCCCTGCCTCAGCTCACTCTTTGTGGGCTGACACCATGCCTTATTTTGCTTTGCCCGCCGTGGTCTGTTCTTTCTTGTGCCATTTGGTGGTACCTCTCTTGATGACGGCACCAGTTTTAATTGTGAATTCTGATTCAGCTTCAGAGAGCTTCCAGCCCCTTAGAAGGGAAATAGGCTCTGCACTTCACATTAGCACTTCTAAATCCATCGAGTCCTTAGTGCTCTCTGAGCTTGGTTGTTTGCTTGCAGACGTTTCATTACCCGGAAATGTAGAATCATTTATATTTATCAGTGCCTGATGATGTTACCTAGTCGGGTAATGAAACGTCTGCAAGCAAACAACCAAGCTCAGAGAGCACCAAGGACTCCACAGTTCAACCCTGAGCTACAGAGATTCTCTTCTTTTGGAACTTCTAAATCTCTCTTAATGGGATTGGCTGGTGGCAGTGGAACTTCTATGAAAGGAAAATGGAACAAGGCTCTTAGGATTATCTGTAGGCACTTTGAGGAGCTTGCCAATTTTGGAAAAGAAGTCTTTATTCAGAATAACTCCTGGGTCATACAAGTGTAAAGGCTTCTCGAGAACTACATAGTTATTTCGTATAACGTGGAAGTATACATATATACATGTGCTACTTCTACTGTTTCATCACAAATGGGGAACAGACGGAGAAGGGGATTTCTACTCAGGAGAACTTAGTGTTATTGGATTAAATAATTAGCCCTTTCTAATTAGACGATGAATAACTCACCAGATGTTGCTAGACTACAACTCCTATCACCGAGCTTTAAATCCCAATTAAGTAATAAGACATGCTTTAAGAACTCTTCCTAATAATATTGGAAAAGCATGTGATTGCATAGTCTTCTCTAAAAATGTGAAGAAAAGTGATGCTATTGTATTTTGGGTCAGTACTGCAAGTCTGATTGTGCTATATCTCATCTCCTTCTTAGACCCCAGTGAATCAAGGAGGTGCCTGCCTGAACTGCTTCAGAATATTAACTTGTTTCCTGGAACTTAATGAATGTTTCAGCCCTCTTTGCTTATGTAAACATACTTGCATATTTCTGTCAAGTTTGACACCCTTACTCTCTATACCTTGTCCCTACCACTTGGGTAGAGATGGTGGTCCACCTTCCTCAAGGGAAGGCACCTTCCCCTCTTGCCAAGTTCTACTGGGTTGGCTGAGAGACATCACCCTGTCCTGCTGTCCCCCTGCTCTCCAGCTGTGGGGAAGTCACTGGGAGGAAACAGATAAGCCTCAGTGGCATACAAGTGGGGCTGCAGCTGTTGATTCCCAGGGGTTTGCCCCACTGATTTTCCTCCATCTGCCTCTGCTGGAGAAGGGCATCACAATTCAGGGTCTCCTTGTGCTCTGTTAGAGGATGGTGGGAAAGGAGCGCCATGGAAGGAAGCAGCAGCTGTGTGGCATCTGTCAGCAAACCCCAGTGAACTTGGCTGGGAGGAAAGAGGAGAGGAGGGCACCTCCTGATCAAAGGACTGGCAAGCAGACAAGCCCAAGATGTGAAACTGGAAGGCAGGAATCTAATTGGAGATAAATAATAGTTGTTTCCTCTGTCCTTTCTCTTCTGCCCAGGATATTGTTTAGAATGGCCATCAAATTAATATTTAACCCTCCGATTCTACTTTTTCTAGTGCACTGTAATACAGGTAGTCCTTGGTTAATGACGGCAATTGGGACCAGAACTGCCATTGCAGAGCAACATTATCATAAAGCGCAACTTCACGGCAGTCCCAGTTGCTGTCATTAAGCAAATCACCATTAATCATTAAGCGTGGACATCATGTGGTCACCGTTTGCAACCTCCTGCCGGCTTCCCCATTGACTTTGCTTGTCAGAAGCCAGCAAAGAAGTTGTAAATGGTGACTATATGACCAAGGGATGGTACAACTGATGTTGTAGCAATCACAAGGATGTTGCAACAGCCATAACTCCAAGGACCGGTCGTAACTACCATTTGTTCAGCACCATTGCAAGTTTGAATGGTTGCTGAATGTGTGGTCAGTAAGCAAGGACTATCTGTATTTTGTTTCGGATTCTGAAAAAAAAAATTAAAAATGGTGATGATGATGATGACAAATCCTTAAAGAACTCACAAGTATCATTTTAAATCAAGGTTATACAGTATGCCTGTATTCTATTCTCCATGAAATTCCTCCTATGAATAGGAATTATCTAGAGCAGCCTTCACAAACTTGGTTACTTCAAGATATGTTACAGCCACAACTCTTATATTCCCTGCTAGCATGGCTATTGGCTGGCTAGGGATTGTGGGAATTGTGGTCTTTAGAGATCTGAAGGATTCTATATTGGAGAATGTTAACTGAGAGATATCTCCATATAAGCCTTGAGATTTTATTAATTGCTGCTCTAATTGTAGGCTTCTTTGTATTTATAGATATAGCTGCAGGCTAATTTCTGCTACAATCTAATTTTCATGGAAGTTTGTCTTCATGTTTCTCTAATGCAAGCAGGATCAATGGGTGGCAGAGCAAAATGCCTGGAATAAATACTTTGATTTTTTATTATTACATTTCCTTCAGGAGCTCAAAGCAGTGTGCAGAGCACTGCCTCTTTCAATTTTTCCTTACAACAACAAACTCATGAGATAGACTGGGTTGAGAGAAAGTGAATGGCCCAAAGTCACCTATTGAGCTTTTAATCACTACCGGTGGGCCTGGACCTGCATCTTCCCAATCTTAGTAGTCTAACATCATAACCAGTACCCTAGACTATTTCTCATTGTGATCTGGTCTTGAGAACCAAAAGTTTCATAGAGAAGGGACTAAGTGGAAGCTTGAACTGAACTGAAATTTTCCAACCATGAAGCTTTGGGGTTGCCTTGGACCAGTGGTTCTTTCTCAGTCTCACCTAACATACAAGGCACTTAACACTGATAAAGTATAGAGTGCCATTTTCACTATCTGAACATTCGTGGAGATAAACCAAGGATATGTCTGTAATAAATAGTCCACTCTCTATAATAAGCTGATATTTTCTGAGGAGACTTGTTTTTTCCCCCCACTGACTATTTTTTTCTCAGTGGTTAAAGACCCTGGTTATCTACCTGGCCTCTTTCCAACCTGCTGGAGATAATCTTTGTTGGAATTTGGTCGTTTGTGTGCAAGAACAAATATTGAAGTGTTGACGACCGACAGGAAGCTCTGGCGTGGGCTGGTCCATGAAGTCACGAAGAGTCGGAAGTGACTAAACGAATGAACAACAACATTGATTTGCACCTTTCATAATGGATTTGCAGCTTTCATATATCGAAACCAGTAATAAGAAAGGAATTGTTGCTTTTAATGGGTGAATTTTATCCCACGTTTCCCATTGCTAAACAGGCTAGGTAGGACTTTTAGGTTTCACAAGTCTAGATGGGACAAAGTGTGCATGAGGCCTCTTAGAGCTCCCTTCAAAATCAAATGTCATTTTAGATTCTCACCCCTCCACTTACCATGATGATTATTTTCTCATTGCTTTTGAATATCCAGCAGCTGGCCTCACTTTCCCTTCCTTGCTCGGGCCAGTGTTTCCTTCAGCCACCTCGCGATGGTGGGCATCAAAACATTTCCCCATCCTTGTCCTTCCTTTTCCCCCATATTAGCTTTTTGTGGGAGGGAGCTAAAAACCAAGCCTGCTCAGCTGTTCCACAGGAAAAGAAACCAAGGCATTATAACTCCTTGGCTTCTGGATAGAGATGAGAATTCCTGAGACTGGAGACAGAAAGAGGTAGAGGTTTCTGCTAATAAGAAGCTGCCCTGCTGTGGAGCTCTAGAAAAAGTGTTGTGCAACTTTCCTTTCCTCTGGAACAAGAGCTAAATCCTATCCTTATTTTTATATCTATTTATTAAGGGTATTTATATTTTTATATATTGTATTTTATTTACTGTTTTAATTGACTATCTTGTTGTAAACCGCCCAATGCCCCTCTGGTGGGAGGAGATGGGTGGTGACAAATTTGATAGAGAGATAGATAGATATCAACAGGCTGTGACCCCGATCTCAGATTGGTATATGCCTTGCATGTGGAATGGGCCTTACTGTTGTTGAGGAACAGTGAGGAACAATAGGGTGTCATTAGGCAAGAGCTAAACGGAGGTAAAGCTAGGATGGGTGCTCAGAAGGATTTGGACATATAGTGTTTGCTGCAGATGACTTGGGATGTGTGTTTTCTCACTTCACCTCTGTGTCCATAAATGAGTGGTTCAGTTGTTGGTGAAAACATTCTATCATCACATATGTCGTTACCAATTCTTTACAGGACTAAAGAGACATCTGCTTGAGCAGCCTTAACCTAGTTAATGCTTATTTTTCTGCTCCATTAATGCTCTATTTTTTTTCTCTCTCGACAGATCTTGAATCTAACAGCGATTTAAATAACGATGATTATGAATATGAGGATGAAGCTAAACTTGTCATATTTCCAGACCACTATGAAATTCCTTTACCCAACATAGAAGAGTTGCCAGCACTGGTGAGTGAATGAGAGAATGGGATAGCAAAGAATGGGATTGAAACTAACTTTGTGGGTTGAGGAAGCCAATTGGCTATTTCAGCATACAGGAAACACTTGTATAGACATGTTACTGCCAATACCAATTATTATAGTTGCTAGAGGGTCACGCAAGGATGGTCAACTGCAAGCTTCTGGCATCTATTTTTTTAAAAAATTACATTATTCTATTCTCATACCACTTTGTCAATACAGACCAGAGTGAATTAAAAAAACAATCATCAACTATGTCTGCAGTAAGTATAACTAAATTAAAACAATAACTAATCAAAGTGGCAACAATACAAGGATAAATGATAAAAATAGTGATGATGAGAAATAAATAAAATGTTAATATGTTTTCTACTACAGATTAAGGTTACTATGATAACTAATCATTTTGGCCGGGTGAAGAGGTTGAATTTAATTGTCCTCTTTTCGGATGTTAATTTTTGCACCTGGGGAGAAGAACTTGCCTGGACTTGTTTTAGTTTCAGTTTCCCTTCTGTGTAGGCATGTAGAGAGCTAAGCAGCTCTCACTGAGAGCCTGTAAGAATGCAGAAGCTTTTAAATATGTTTGCTTTCTGTAAATAAAATTATTTTTTATAGAAATGCCTGGTGTGTGACTTTTCTGATCTCTCCTGGGCCAAAGGCTTTCCTAGCAATCTGCTAACATAAAACACATCATAAATCAAATGAAATAAATCAATTTAAAGCAAAATAAATTAAAGATGGTGAGAACAAAGTATTCCACCCAATGCTATGTGGAAAAGTTTTCTTCAGTAGCTTCTGAACATTAGAAAGGATGGAGCAAGCCTTAATTCTAAGGCAGTGTTTCTCAACCTTGACAACTTTAAGATGTGTGGAATTCTGGGAGTTGAAGTCCACACATCTTAAAGTTGCAAAGGCTGAGAATACTTTCTAGGGGAAAGTATTCTGCCACATTAGAGCACTAACTGAGAAACAGCACCTCCTGGCCTCCATTTCTGTTGCTTCACAAAAGCTGGATATGACCCAAAGCTTCTCCCAGGAAGAACATACTGGATAGTCTGATTCAGGTAGAAGAAGATGGTCCTGCAGATACCTGGGTGCCAAGTCTTTATAGGTCAAAACCTGTGTTTCTGAGAATTCCCAGTTAGCATCAAAGGTCTGCATGGAGTTAGCATCAAAGGTCAGCAGGGCAATGTGAGCAAATCCGTACAGTTTAAGATGTCTGGAGAGTATTTTTGAGCACAGAGATTTATTTTCATGACCTGAATTGGATGTTGGACAACCCTACCCATAGTTTCTATTCTGCTGCATCTCAGGTTTTTGCCATTTCAGCAGAGACAGAGAAAGGAAGTGACATTTCATTGGTCCTTCTATGTAGGCAGGTGTTCAGAAATCCTTGCAAACTCTGTTCCATCTTTTTTGCCCTCTAAAGTAACTGGCTGACTGTGTGTATTGTGAATGACAGATTCACTGATACCAATTTTTACTTCTCTGTTGAAGTCACTAAGATAACCTGAAGCATGTCAGCGTTTCTCAACCTTAATTCCGCTATTAACCTGCAGTTTCTTGATGCAGTCAGTGTAATTTATGCAACAATTCAAAGGATTACTGAGATTATGTGTAGGAAACGGATACTCCAGAGGGCTACCTGAGGGTTATAGTATTGCTGGTGCTCTTGGTTACAATCCAGTAATAAAAAGCAGGACAGAACAAACCCAATGATCACTCTGCCTTCCTTTGATATCCAGTTGAATTTTCCTTCCACTCCAGGTGACAATAGCTTGTGATGCAGTCCTCAGTTCGAAATCTCCATACAGAAAACAAGACCCAGATTCATGGGAAGAAGAGCTGCAAGTCTCAAAACATGCCAACACTCTGGTGCAATTGGACAATGGGGTCAGGATTCCACCAAGGTGAGGTGGTTGTGTTTCTTACCCGAAGAAGTGAATTAGTGGGTGAATCGAAGAGCCCATGTGATCCAACTGCCACTCTTGTATTAGCCAATCTGACGCAGCCTTTGGGGAACACAATGGCGGTAACACCCTACTCTCTCTGAGTTGACCCTACCTCTGAACGTGGAAATTTCATTTAGTCATCAGGGTGAATAACTTCTGATGGGCAAATTAATGCAGGAAAATGTCACCCTTTTATTTAATATCTTATTTTCCCAAGACAAAACATTTGCATAAGCTGCCCCCCTCTGTACAAAAAAAAAGGTATGTAATCTTTGTGTATTCTCCTCATTGTGGCTTTGCTCAGCTTTTAGTTTTCTGAGTCATACAGTCTACAAACTGTACATACAACATTGTGGAATATGTGGAGGAGGGGATTCTGAGGGTCCAAAGGACACAACTTCACTTATGGGAATCAGTTGCCCTGTCAATTTTGCCACTGTACGTAGATTTGTGTTTGTTCGTTCATTCATTCATTCATTCATTCATTCATTCGATTTCTATAGCCGCCCATCTCAACAAATGGCATTGTTGGTCATTGCCATACTTGCTACCTTTACAACTGCCTGAATGTGAGTGTTGTATGGGAGAGAGCTCCTAAGCTTTATCTTATCTATATATCTATCTATATCTATATCTATATCTATATCTATATCTATACACCACCACCCCATAATGTAAGAGCAGATCTCATTCTGGGCAAGGATGAGGCATGACATAATGAGGAAGGTGTGGGGATGGCAAAGTCTAGGAAGCAGTTGTAAGGTATCACAGGATGGTAGATGTTGGACAGGTTGTGGGAGGCAAAGCTCAGAGGTAGCATGCATGCTTTGGAACTTGGATGACCCAGGTTCTACGAACAAGGGTTTGAAGAAGTGTGACTGAGGTAGACTTCTGCTAACATGTCCAGAAGTACTGCTGATTAGAATGGTACTGACAAGGAAGCTGTTCTGGTGGATACTCCAAAGGGCTCCTGGCACAGATAGGGAATACAGAGCTGTCACTTTCTGAACTGATGAGGGAGGGGTGAAACTCCCATTTTGCTTTTTTTTCTGTACACTTGAGACTCTGACTTATGATGGCTGGGGGACAAAACGTACTCCTGTTCCCTTGAATAGGTAAATAATATGTGTTTAGTATAAAAATAATTACTCCTAAAATCATAATGCGATTTTGACTTGTTCAGGTTCAACCAGATTGTTGCAGATACTGGTTCTGGTTGTGACTTCAGGTATCTTGAAGACATTTTTTCCTCCCTTCGACTGCTATTGGCATCTATTGCCAGTTGAAGTGGGATAGGATAGGGCAGATGATGTAAAAATTAGAATAAGGTAGAAAGTTCAGCATGTCCTAATGATTCAGACACGTTGTGGCATATGGAACAAAGCCGAGACATTTTTAGCCCTTCAAATACTGTGGTTCTACGGGTTTTTCCATATCTGACCAATGGCTGTGCTGGAAGGAAATGCAATCAAACAATATCTGGTAATTTAAAGGAGCCAAGGTCTTGGGTAAGATCTGCCAGATCACAGCCACTGGCTGAGATTTTTTCTTCCTTTGTGTCATGTAGATATCTGGCTTTAGTTTTAAATCAAAAGTTATCTTACTTTCTGTTCCACTCATTTTCTATCTGCCTAGCGACTATTCAAGTGTCTGTCTGCAGCTGTTTACATTTCTTTAGAAACATTTGCAGCATTAATCCGTTCATTGTCTTGTGTAAAGTACATGAAAGTTAATTCAACGATTCTGAAGTGCACTGCAGTCCGTTATAGGTATTTTTTTAAATATAGTTTCTAATAGATCATGATTTTCTTTATCAGCAAGCTGCTTTAATCTCTGTATTGGTAAGGAATATTCAGGAGAGGACATCTTACTCACATTTATTCCCCCTTTTCTCTCTTTCTATCCCTCCTCCCAACTCACTTCTGAAATGTAGATTAAACATGCCTTAAGGCCCACTATCCCATATCCCATATATATGTTGATGGCGCTTTTTAAGTAACCTATAATAGAGAACTAAAGTTTTGAAAGATTAGTGGGGTGGATTTCCTAAAATAATAGAAAAAGGAGGTGGTGTCTTGCTATCTCAGTCCCTGGTGGTTCTGAGGCAGGAGTTGACTTCATGCGGGCTGTTTAACTGCGGCAATTTGTTTTGCAGTGGCTGGAAATGCTCCAAGTGTGACTTGCGGGAGAATCTTTGGCTAAATCTTACCGACGGGTCAATATCCTGCGGCAAATGGTTCTTTGATGGCAGCGGAGGAAACGGACATGCGCTGGAACATTACAAGGAGATGGGTTATCCCTTAGCAGTGAAGCTCGGAACAATTACTCCTGATGGTGCAGGTTAGTGAAAGCTTGTGTTGATGACCTATTATACATCAGCAGCCTTCCGATATCTGTACTTTGTTTTGCACTCGCACTATAGAGATACCTGCCAGTGGATTTGCCAGATGACAGCATCTTGGCTAATCTTGAAAAAGTTCTGCAGGAAATCCCAGGGGTGTAGACTAGACTAGGAGCTTTTTAAAAATTCCTAAAAATGCAGAAGCAAGGTATTCCTATATTGTTGCTAAGAAAACGGTGTGGACACTCCCATGTAGTTTCCAGAACTTAAGCTTGAATCTAGGGACACCTTTTTATATGTCTGGCAGCGTCCACTGAGAGAATTCCTTAGGCAAAATTGCTGGATGCTTGGGGGCAGATAAATTTTCACCCACATAATTGTGAACATTGGGAGATGGTAACAAATGCACAGGTTACTGATGGTTAGTTGCCCTGGTTTTGGACTATAGCTCTCAGCCGAGATACTTCTCTGGATAGTCTCTGTGCATTTGCATGGTGCTGGCAGAGGTATTGTTTACATATTCCATGTTATTCGAAGGCTTAAAGCTTAAATGAGAATGTCCCCTTGTACCTGATTGCGACGTAGCGGTTGGAATTACCTTTCCGTAATATACAACTCTAGACAATGTATTTGTGGCTGGAGGTTGTACACATTTGTATGTCAGTAACATTACTGAAGAAGATAGGGGTGAATTTTTCTATTCGATTTGATAGTATATTTGTTTACTTCTGAATATATAGCCTACCTTCCTGTTTCTTTCAACACTGAAAGCAACTTACAACTATGGATATGCAAAAAGTTATGCGCATGGACTGGTCAGGTTAGGGTGGTCCAGGCCAAACCGTTAAGATCTGTTTAGGCAAAGATCTAGAGCAGTATTACTTCAACTTTTTTGACTCCGGACCCCTTCCTGCTTTTAAAAATTATGGAGGAGCCCTAAAGAGCTTTTGTTTGTATGGGCTTTATTTACAGGTAGTCCTCAACTTACAACCACAGTTGGGACTGGAATTTCTGTCGCAAGTTGTTGCGGTCAAAGGTCGAGTCACCAAGCGACTGGACCCCATTTTTATGACCATTTTTTATGACTATCATTAAGCAAATCCAGCTTCTCCAATGGATGTTTTTTGCTAATTTTTGCTGGAAACCAGCAAAAAGGATCTCAAATTGCGATCACATGACCACAGGACACTGTAACTGGTCGTAAATGCGAGCCAGTTGCCAAGTGCCCTAATTGCAATCACGTGACCGCAAGGGTGGTGCAAGGATTGTAAGTGCGAGTACAGGTCATAAAGCACTTTTTCTGAGGCCTTCATAACCTTGAACTGTCGTTAAACGAATGGCCGTAAGTGGAGGACTACCTGTATTGATATTTACCACATTAAAAATTAAAATGGACCCATTTGCTGCAACTTCTGCTTCTCACAATTGTTTGATAGGATTTTAGTATTATTTTTCAATGTAGGTTGGCAAATAATTTTGATTTTGCAGACCCCTAAGAGGGTCTTGTGGGACCTGAGGGGTCCTTGAACCACACTTTGAGAAACACTGATCTAGAGTGTGGGGCACCAGTGTTCTGAGGAGAAAGGCAGCAGGAAAATAGCAAAACCATTGGTCACGGTAACAGTTGAGCAGAGATAAGGGAGAGGAATCCACTGGGGCATTCAGAGAACTTTTGAGTTCAAGCACTGTTGCATAGGCCATTCAGAGGGCAAAAAGGGGCAAAGCACATCAGCCTTAGCTACTCTTCTACAAGACGCTTCTGAAATTTGTCTTGCCCAAGCTTGGAATGATCAAGATGTCCTGGATTTCAGTTCAGCTAAACTCCTGAGCTGCAGAGTGTTTGGAGCATAGATCAAAAGACATTTTCCATTTTGTGCATGTTTTGGCTTGTCACAATAAAAATACAGAGTACACGACATAACAAAATGAATACAGTTGAAATTGATTTAACAAATTGAAATGAATTTTTAAATATAATTAACAGTTAAAGCTTGTTGAAAGTGGGGTGTTTTTATGATGTTCCTAAATCATGGGGGAGTGGGAGTGAAACGCACATCCTTTGGGAGTACGTCTTTCCCCCTATTAACTTGCCCAATTCATCAGGTAAGCGGAAGTGGGAAAGATGGTCCTATAGATAATCATTAGTCCTGAAGTTGTTTTTGTCTTGTTTTAATCAAAGTGGGTTTGATAAAATTACCTAGAAGCCTAATATATCTTAGTCCTTATTGGGGCTGCTGGAAATTGGAATGATCTATGGGGCGGGGTGGATGGGTTGTGGGTGATGATTCACGGGGCAGCAAAATGCATCTGGAAGGTCCATGCAGCTGGAAGGGAATTTGTCCTATGGCTGGCAAATTGCTCATCCTGGCCAAGAAAAATGCCATTTTTGCCACCATTCTACACAAAGTTGATACCAATCCTGATCCTATAAAGGCTGGCTTCTCCTTGTTTCAATGATGCAAATAAAGAGAAATCATGCCTTTTTTACACTTCGTTGTGTTTTTCCTCATAGTTTTTGAGAATGGTGTTAGGTAAGTGCCCAAGTAGAGTACAGATGCTTTCTCTGTAACCCATCGGCATAACTGGAATTCAGGTGGCTCCCATTATTGATCTCTCTTTCATGCTATAAATAGAGGAGGAAAGTAGGTATTGTCAAGGAGATGAATTCTGGATCTCATATTCCAATTTTTCATTGGAATTGTAATTTATATAATATAATGTTTATGTTTTTTTCCTAATTTTATTCTGTGAAGCATGCTGGTCTGCTAGAGGGTTGAGTGCCTGAAATGTTTTTGAACGTTCTTTCTTTCTTTCTTTTTTGGTGCCTCTGAGTCAGTCTTGATTCCTGGCAATTGCCTGGACTAGTCCCTGAGGTTTTCTTGGCAAGGTTTCAGAAGTGGTTTGCCATTGCCTCCTTCCTAGGGCTGAGAGAGAGCGACTGGCCCAAGGTCACCCAGCTGGCTTTGTGCATAAAGCGGGATTAGAACTCACGGTCTCCTGGTTTCTAGCCTGGTGCCTTAACCACTACACTGAACTGGCTCTCTTTTGAACTTAGACTCTCTTAAATAGAAATTAGCTGCTGTGTATTCCAAAGCAAAATGCTGGATGTGCCAAATTGTGCAGAGATATCAGAGGAACAACATAAGTGTATGCATGTGCACTTCAAACAAAGGAAAAGATGCTGGGCAGCACTTAAAATAGGCAGAGAGTATGCAGATTCATAGGATTTTCACCTAAATTTGAACACTCTTTAGCTGCAAAGTTGACCAACGTATCTCTCCTTCAAAGCCACTCCAGTCCTTCGTGTCTTCTTTCATCACTGCAAAAAATGGATCTGGTATTGGGAGAGCAAGTATTCACCTCCTAGCCATCTGCAAATTTAGAACAAAAAGGTCTGCAGGGCCTTTTGACATAGCAGTGTTTATCACACAGCTCTCAAAGGCTCTGTAGCTCAGCTAGCAATTCTCTAAGGTTCATCCTTCTTTTTCCCCTAATTTTCTTCCAGAATTAATGCTGCATCACAAAGCAAATTAATCATTGGATCTTCTAGTTGCAGCAGAAAAGGGCAAAGTGAATTCTGTCCTTGGGTCCTTAGGGAATTGGGACAAAATTTATTAGAGGATGCTAATGCTGTTCATGCACCCTTTGTGATGAAGTGCCTGACGTACTGCTCTGGAGGGCTCCCATCTGGCTAAGAGGGGATCAAAACATGTGCTTTGAAGTCACTTGGGTAATATTTGGCTGGAGCATATTGTTAAGAAGACCAGTGAATTATTTTGGAACTCAGTCTAAATATGAAGTTTTAGTAAAGGATTTCACTGTAAATACTGGACTTCTGCACAGCATTTTGTGTAGCCCAGGTGATATTTTCAAATCTTATCTCTCATCCTTGAAAACAACCCTTTTAGCATTCTCTTCCATCTGTTCCACTGCCAGTGGAAAGCAGTACTTAGACAAATTTAGCTGCTCTTAACCAAGTTAAGCAAGGCTAGATCTGATGTGTACTTGGGTGGAATATCACCAGGAAATCGCAGACTGCAGTGTAGATGAAAAAGTTGAAAACAGAAACAAAACCACATATTGATGCGAATCAAATACCAGGGCATATCCTTGTCTGAACCAGAAGGCAAGTATACCAGCCTTCCTCCTGAAATATGAGCAGCCCCTGCTCTGTTGGCCTTTTGCAAGACCAGGAAGACCTGGCTCTTCCCCCAAGCATTTGGCTCAGGAGGCTAACATGGGGTGTGGTTTTACTGAGTCTCAATATGGCTTTATTGGTTTTTTTCCCCTCCTTTGGTTTAATGAAATTCTTGTTTTTAACGTGTTCATTGCCCAGGGTTTCTTGGAAGGATGGGCGGTCATATAAATTGGATAAGCAAACAAACAAACAAAGTTGATGGATATGTAACTAGCAATTTTGCTAGTTTTAATTCTTGTTTTCATCAGCTTTGGGACTAATTAGATGTCAAAAAGAAAAAAAAAATCCCAACCCCAACCTTTCAAAACTGATGAGACAAGGTAGGGTATTTTTTGACACACACTCTCTCTCTCTTTCTCTCTCACCCCTACATGGAGAGCACATTTTAAAGCTAGAATCTTAAAAAAACTGAGCCGGGTTGCATGTATGAATTAAAAAGTATTCTGAAAAGCCAAAAATATGTAAAATCTGTTCATTATACTTGTTTGGGTTCTTCCTTAAAGGAGTTCAGAATAGCATATCCTTTTTCCTTTTCCCAAGCAGCCCTGTAAGTTAGGTTAAGCCAAGATGGTAACTAGCCCAGGGGCTTCCAGTGAAGCATTCTAGCTGAATGAAGGCTTGTGTCCAAATTAGCTTAGACAAGATCCAAGGCAACAATCTGACCTCAATGCGACTTCAGAAGAGACAAACGATTTGCAGAGTTGCTGCGTTAGGGTTCTTGGTTTTACGATGTTCTGCCTGGGGGTATTCTTAGTTGCTTCTCTCTAACCAGACATTGATTATTGTTAAAAATATCCACACAAGGTCCATTTAGAGCCACACTGATGCAGAGACGTTGACTGGGTGTCATGCGACATCATGACTTCACTGAAAAAGCATGAGACCT
Source organism: Candoia aspera (assembly GCF_035149785.1). Lineage (NCBI taxonomy): Eukaryota > Metazoa > Chordata > Lepidosauria > Squamata > Candoiidae > Candoia > Candoia aspera. The sequence goes on along the minus strand of NC_086158.1, from coordinate 10,634,123 downwards.
CTCTGAGCTCATGTTTATATAGGGGAACAATAACACATAGTGGGAAACATTAAATTGGAATGCCAGCAAAAGGCCATGCTGCATATCTATAAATGCCAGCAGGATCATTCTAGGTGGGCACAGGCAGGGAAAATGCTGGGCTTGATAAATTCTTGGCAGAAGAATAAGAAAGCTTCTTTTTTTCCAACACCAAGCAATGTACATTTCTGATAAGTACAATACACAAGAGTGTTCATATTTGAAATGCTATCCCTGATAAAATGTTTTATGTTCTACTGTTTAGCTTAAGGGGATTTTAGCAACGAAGCAAACACATTAAAAAAGTCACAGAAGATCTAAAAATCCAGTTCATCTACATTCCTTCCTTTGACTCATCTTCTGGGACATGCTGTTTACAGCATTATTGTTGTTGCTGGAAAAATATCCTAATGATAATCATGAATTATTATTCATTGATAGTATCTTGATAAACAAATGATAACATATTTGTTATTATTATATTTGATCTTCTTGTTCATATTCCCAGTTGTAGTTGAGTCTCTATCCCTACAGCAAAAGCATTTTCTATTTGATCATTTGCAAGTATTAAGGGCGCAAGAGAAAAATCCATATCAGCTAGATTCTATAATTTGCGGTGATAAAAAAGCAGACCTGGACAAGACATAAAGCCCACAGGTGCCAGGTTAATTCAAAGTATTTTGCAGCCCAGTAACTTGCAGCATGCAAGGGTTAAACAAATGCAAACAGGGGCCATTAAAAGATCTATCTCCTGCAAGAAAGTACTTTTGCTAGCTTGGTAGAAGTTAGATACAGTGACTAGAAACATTCTTTTCCAGCTTTGTACTTCCAAATGGGTTGAGCTACAATTTCCCATTGTTCCTGGCCTGAATGAATGAATGAGTGAATATTTATTTATTTATTAGATTTATATCCCTTCTTTTCTCTTGGAGCTCAAGGTAATATATAGAGATTTCCCTCCTCCCTATTCTTCCTTAATGACAACTCTGTTGGATAGCTTGATCTGAGAAATAGTCCTTGGTCCAAAGTTACGCTGTGAATTTTGATGAAGAAGGGTGGGCTTGGCCCTGAATTGGCCTGGTCCTAATCCTGTACTTTGACCACTACTGCACAGTGTTTATGATTTGTTGAAAGTTGTCTTGGAATCTTAAGTTGCTTCTCCTTCCACATTAGGTGGAGAATTTCTGCTAGAAAGTCTTTTTCCTTACCTACATGTCATACCTCCATGTGGGATATAACCTACATTATATCCTATAATACGCCCAGGGATCCCCCATCCCCAGGAGCTCACGTTTTAAGAGGTGCCGTGTGGCTACAGAAGAAAGAGGAAGGCAGAAAGCCTTTTTCCACAAGTGTGAACTCATTTGTATTGATGGAAGTTAGCATTCAAGCCTTTGGTTTTGAGTTCCAAAAAGTATTTGACTGTGGAAAAGTCAAAAGCCATCTCAGTAGCTTTCCTCATTGGTAGCAGTAGAGTGCTCAGCCAGACACATTGAGGGTGTTCTGGTTCCTCATATGTTTGGATCTTGACTTGGGAACTGTGGCTCAGAGAATTATGATTATAGTGGTTCTGCACATACTCCTTTATCCTGCCGGTTCCCGCTGTGGTAGTTGCTATGATCCAGTTCATGGCGTATCTGGGAAGAAGCTCAACTCTCCGTTGCTCTTGACTTCTCCTTCGGCAGATAGGCTTTTATCTGAAAGCAATTTCTGCAAGTTCATGGCATGGTGAATGAAAATTGGCTAACATACTTGAGTTGTGCCTTCCTATAATGGTGTATATGTATGTGTTTGGGATACTGGGAGAATCAGGTAGGTAAGATGGGAAAAAAACAAATTAGGAGCGGGCAAGAGAAGCCATGGATTGTTTAGGTATCTGCAGGATAGTTCATAGTTAAGAGTAATAAATTGTAAAGGAATTTAAACCTGACCTTGAGTGGGGAAGGAAGGAGCAAGGCATTAAGAGGGCACTTTGAGAAAAAATTACATAGTCCTAAGATAGAAGTGTGAGAAAGAAACTCAACATAACCCCATCTTGATTTTGTTTAGTATAACATGGGATAGAGAAAAACTTGGTCAGGTTTTCAAGATTCTGTTATTCTACCTTACTGCAATAATCAGCATTCTCGGATCTCTGCTGTGCCTGTTTCTTAACCTGGAGTACCTGAAAGGGCTGATACAAACCATGGTTTAATTAAAAAATTGTATTGCACATAGCCATAGCCATTACAATATAGAAAACTTGGTAGTTTTTCATGATGATTATTTGCATAACAACTAGATTGGCAGAAAATTATCATAGTACCATTTCAGAGTTTCAGAATTGTTAAATACTATTGATGGGTAGTATTTGGTGAATTGCCCTTTTGTTCCTCTTTTTGCAGATGTCTATTCCTTTGATGAAGAGGAGGCTGTTTTGGATCCTCATATCGCCAAACACTTAGCTCATTTTGGAATTGACATGCTTCAAATGCATGTAGTAAGTGACTTGATGTTTATGAAGAAGCTGTCCTAAGCAGCCGGTTATCGTGACAAACGAATTTGACAAATAAATCAGGAAAACAAAATCTCGGTGAAAAATACTTTTGTCTCTCTCCCTCTTTCTGCATTTTTTCAGTTTATGCTCTTTTACTGAAATAGATCTGATAACATTAAAAAAAAAAAGAAATGGAAATGGATTAGTATTGGACTAAGTAAAAAAAGCATGGAATATGACCTGTCCACTGAACAGAAACTGATTTTTTGTGTTCGTATATAGATCCTTGCCTGAACTCATCCAGTATATATGCAGATATGTAATAAGTCATATGAGAGCCACTTTGGTGTAGTGGTTAAGGCACCAGGCTAGAAACTCATGAACTATGAGTTCTAGTCCTGCCTTAGGCACAAAGCCAGCTGGGTGACCTTGGGCCAGTCAGTCTCTCTCAGCCCTGGGAAGCAGGCAATGGCAAACCACTGCTGAAAAACCTTGCCAAGAAAACTGCAGGGACTTGTCCAGGCAGTCTCTGAGAATCAGAGACAATTAAATGGATAAAAAAAAAAGTCATAGGAAAGAGTTACATCTGTAATAGCTAAATCAGATGCTCTCACATTAAGGAAGTGTAACATAGATGGGATGACGGGGTCCAGAGAGCTACATCAAGTATCCCTAAAAACTTATAAAATCTATACCTCTAAAATATTTATAATTTAATATAGAATTATTTATTATATTATATATATATTGATAATACATTATTATTAATCTATTAATACTATATTATCAATAATTAATGATAAACTATGTATTACATTTTATATTATATGTATAATAATTTTATACATACTTATATAAAAACTAATTATATAATTTATATATTTATAAAGATTTATAAAGTGTATACTCAGAGTTTTATTTTAATTTGAATAGCCATGCTACTCAGTGTCTTCAAAATCCCACCCCTGTGGTTCTAAAAGAAATATTGCTGTGACCTGAATGACAGCAACACCCTGTAGAAATTTTGTTGTGTGGTTCAGACCATCCCTCCACAACCAGACCTTTTTTGTCAATATGCCCTCACTTTTTGTAACTTTTTGCCCACTGATCTTCCCATGTATTTTCTAAAGCAGCCTTTCTCATCCTTTTGACCCTGGAGGAACCCTTGAAATATTTTTCAGGCCTTGGGGAACCCCTGAACATTCAGGCAGAAATATAGGCCAGAAGTTACAAAATTATTATATTCGTTTCATGGGCAGGCCTGTACGTATGCATTAACAGTGTTCTTAATTTAAAACTAAAGCATGAAACTTACCCCTTTAATGTGAAGTTGCCCAAATTTGAAATAATAAATCGTGATCTCCCAGGGAACCCCTAGTGACCTCTCGCTCAACCCTAGGGTTCCACAAAACCCTGGTTGAGAAACCCTAGTCTGAAGTATGTCTGTAGCTTTTAGTTAAACTCTGGGACAGCTAGGGTTCCATTTTGAAGAATGGAAATCTGCTACCATGTTGTCCTGCAGAAATGTGAGGCTTCATCAGGATGGTATATCAACCAGCTGGTTTTATTCCTCTTTTCTTCTCATTATTATTGATATACCCATTACATATCTGTGATATTAAAGACAATTAAGAGGTGTAAAGTCTGGTAATTTTTTCTTTATTTAAACCTGTCCTATTTGGATCAGTAGCACTGAGAAAAGAAGATATTTAAACTGTCCTCACTGCATTTAAATTCCCTCATCCAAAATCATGCCCTCTGTGGATAATGGAAAAGCTAAGGCACACTTAATAAAAACCTTGAATCCCAGAACAAGTATTTTTTCAGTAGGGATGCATAGGATTAAAGTGTTAAACATCAAGAGAGAGAGAAAAACCAGTCTAGTGAACTTGATGAATTAGCCTGAGCTGCTATTTATTGTAAAGATTGTTTCCCAAAATGAATATTATGGAAATACCTTGTTAAGTCAACTTAAGGATAAGGTTTCAAGTTCTCCACGACTTTTCATTGGGCAAGCTTCTAATCAGAGCAAAAATGGAGGTGCATGAGAAAGGGGACCAAGGGCCTGTGTTCAAGCTTTTTAGTCTGAAAATGATAATCAAATGAGCTTACATCAGATGCTGAAATGATTGCAAGTTTTACCTAGGTGCTACCACAGGGCTCCTGAGCAGAGAAAATAAACTATAGTTAATCCTCCACTTGGGAAAACATAAAACCCTACCATTACTTGCTCCATCGTATATTATGTGTTTGAAAATGTATACCTCACATCATTCGTAAGTTTGCATATTTTGCTATGAAATTACTATATACCTAGCTTAATAAAGTGCTTGCATGATACATTATTCGCTACTTCTTTTGAAAGAATGTTTTTAACCTAGAATTCAGAGTACCCTTTATTCTCCTTTAAAACAACCAGCTAAAGTAAGCTGTATTGTAGATGTAGAAATTTTCTAAAGAGATTGTGATGTTCCTTAATAGCTACATAATGAGTTCATGAGTTATAGGTAGGAATTTCAAAACTACCTGTTCTTGAAAGAGGCTTTATCTTCAAGAAAAATCTAAAAAAACAACCACCACTCCAAACCAGAATGAAATGCGAAACTTGAAAATCAGACTTCTGAACCTTGTCTTAGCATCTACACTGACTCTCCGCAACAATGAGATTGATTAATTGATTGATTATTCAAATTTTATTACTGCCCATCTCCCCCAAAAGAGGGACTCTGGGCGGCTTACAATAAAATCAAGCTACAACAATAAACGTTAAAATCTCATCAACATCAAACACATTACAAATCTAAAATGCAATAAATAAATATAAAAAAGATTGGAAGTAGTTTTATTCTCAGAGCTTTACCATATATCACAGCTGAATGTTTGCAGCAATACTTGGAAGTTTTTGTGGGTGTAAAGATAATTTTCCATGCAAAGCTGTAGAGTGTGACTTAACTGTGGGATCCTTGTATTGATTACAGTTACTTGGGTAATTCAGCAGAGGGAGTCACGGTCACATATATGTCTCAGCAATTATAAAATAAGGTATTTTTATGCTGAGAGATGTTTCCTTTTGGAATGAATGGGTTTTCATAGCCCATTGAGTCACTAGCTGAGATGGCCGGCTACAGAAATCGAATAAATAAATAAACAGACAAGATGTATGATTTTTCTTTTAAATATCCTGGCTTTGTAAGTTGTTAAAAACTTTATTTTTGTTTTCAGACAGAGAACGGCCTGAGAGATAATGACATAAAACCCCGAGTCTCTGAATGGGAAATCATCCAAGAATCGGGCATGAAGTTGAAACCAATGTATGGCCCCGGATATACTGGCATGAAAAACTTGGGGAACAGCTGCTATACCAACAGTGTACTGCAAGCCATTTTCAGTATTCCTGAATTTCAGAGGGCGTAAGTCATTTCCAGGGGTTTGTAAGAACTTGGGTTGCAACAGATTGGAGACAAGCAATTGGTTGATGACTGCACTTTTGGGGAAGGGCCACAGAGGTGGTGCAGCGATGTGTGAAGTGTTACAAATGTACAAGGCTACAATGTCTGTGAAGGCCCCCTGCTATTTAGTTGTATTAAAACCTAGGCTTGTTTCTTCTAAACCTTTGGGAATTTGGGGCCAATAGGTTGCCTCCTTGCTTTAAACACAGTTACTTGCCTATGTGAAGGCAAACTGGGATTTGAGAGGCTAGTTTTTTGGTGACCACTGGCCTTTAATTCTGCATCCTTTTAGAAATATTATTACTGCTATTTATACATGGCAAAACTCATTCAACAGGAAGCTGCCGTTAACTGGGAGTGTTGAGTGAGCATTGTTGTCTGTGGACAAAGTTATATTTATTGCATTATTTTCTTATTTTTGATGTTCTCTTTACAGTGTTTGTTTGTTTGTTTATAGCTTTCCATCTCAAATCCGTGACTCTTGCACATATTCCAGCAAATGTAAAAGCAGCCTCAGGTTGAGCTAACCCTAACGCTTGTGGCTACGTGGACAAAATCTGCGTGGTTTTCTTGCCAACACTGCAGACGTACAGTAGATTGCTGTTGCTTTCTACTGGGATGGTTGGTTTCTAATTCTCCCAGTCTGGTCTATCCTGGTGGTCTCCCATCAAAATATTAACTGAATCTAATGTTTGGAGATCAGTCAAGGCAGGTGTGAAAAAATCCCCCATGCTACTTGATTATGTTCTTGTGGTGCAGGCGCTGTAGAACCTACTGCTCATGTTCTAACCGCCCAGAGTCCCTCTTTTGGGGGAGATGGGCGGTAATTAAATTTGAATAATAAGTTAAAATAAATAAATGTTCTACTATCAAATCAAATCTTTATTATGGTCATAGACCAGCGTAAGGAAGGTGGGGTACAGTCAATTAAAAAGCATAGAAGATACATCAGAGTCTAAAGAAATTACAAAAAGCGAGAAGATATATATAAACCGCCCAGAGTCCCCCTTTCTTGGGGGAGATGGGCGGTAATAGAAGTTTGAAAAATAAATAAATAAATAAATGTATATCTATACGACTTTATTATTCATATATATGTGTATATATATAGAGAGAGAGAGTCTAAAAGAATCTAAAAGTTGGGTAGGAGCATTAGATGGGTGTAGGGGAGCATAAAGGTTACTATGTAGGAGACAATATCAAATTGCAGAGCACTCTAGTATGACAAACTAGATGCTGATTAAGTCTAGTTTATGGCACAGGTCATACTTAACTGGCAGGAGAGATACCTTGATCATGAAGGAGGTTTCCCAGGGTTCATTCAATGCACGTATTCTACTATAGTGTAGCTTCTATCAGGATTCCAGAGTCCATTTAATTTACCCACATAGTGACCAACTGACTAACAGAAAATATCACACCATTTATTTTTCACCCTGAGGTTGGATTGGCACAGCACATGGAATTTGCTACTGAAATCATCCCATGGTATTGCATTTGCACAATATATTGGCGGTGTCCACCCAACAAACTGAGCCTGGATACTGAATAAACTTCTTTATGGATTCACCCAGTACACTGAACCAAAAGCTAACCCAGTAAACTGGTTTTGCAAATAGTGCTAACCCGCAAAACGTGCAGAAAAGGTTGAAGTGACCAAGCTTAGCATGTTGTAGAAGTGCAGGCACTGATCTTTTAATTGGCCTGGTTAAGCATCTGGAGAGGCCAGGATACTGAAGTTTAAGTTAATTCTTGGGTAAGTCAATAGGGGAGCAAGGGATCCCTAAAGATACCTGGTTCATGCTAGCTGGAAATTATCAACACATCTACAGGATACCAGCTTGACATGGGTTTTACAAATTGCTGAAGTATCATATGGAGCTTCTCTGTACTTCAGTATTGATCTGATAATGCTTGTTCATATCATAAAATGATAAGCAAATGATTAAGCAAATCATGAAAACACTGGCTTCAAATATATTCCCAGTGAAGTTAATTCTTCTTTAGATGGAAGTGTAAAGTGTGAATGCAACAGAGTCTGAGCGGGCCTTTCTGATATTGTAGTATAGGAGTGAGGAATGGCAGCAGGGAGAACTTAATGTAACCTAAAGTCTGTTTTGTCCTGTGCCCTAAAGACTGTGCCCGTCTTCAAAAGAAGCACCCTCATATGCATTCTGAGACATCATGAAGGGGATTCCACAATGTCTGTCTTTCTGAAGTAAAAGACACTAATATTTGTAATCTTTCAATATTTTGTTCTTTTTCTTGTTTTCCCTTTTTTCTTCTACTATTCTCTGTGTTAGGTATGTGGGAAACCTTCCAAGAATATTCGACTACTCTTCTTTGGACCCAACACAAGATTTCAATACTCAGATGTAAGTGGCTGGTTACTTTAGGAAGTGGAAAGAAGCTTACTTGGAGGATAGCCTTATTGGGAATGTCTGATGAGTCCAGGTTGGATGTGTGTTGACAGATGGTTGATTTAAACTTACTTTCCACTTCCTGTCCTTTCTCCCTTTTTAAAACTTCGTGGGCAACTTTTTGTATGCTTTCTCTTTCTTCCCCTCTCCCTTCTCCTTTACTACAGGGCTAAATTGGGACATGGCCTTCTTTCAGGCCAGTATTCGAAACCTCCAGTGAAATCTGAGCTCATTGAACAGGTGATGAAGGAACAACACAAGGTATTTGATCCATCGTATACAGCTTGAGAATTAAGTAGAAGGGGACAGATGTGAAGAACCACCATTGTTTTACAAAACGATTGTCTCTTCGAAAATCACAGCCTCAGCAATAGCAGAATATTTATTTGTAATTTAGGTATTATAGAGATCTTTGCAAAGGTCTAGAGAGAATTCTTGTATGGAACTTTAATTTAAAGATTTGAAAAGTAAACGCTGTATTATTATGCAAAGGCACAATAGTCTTGTTCAGATGTTAGGCTAATGCAGGAGAAAACAGTATGCAGCTCAGTGAGTGCCCCAAGACTGCATCAGTGAAATTGGACAGCCAGATGTTGAATAACAACAACATGATTTTCTGCCAATTTTGGCAGGATATTGAGTACAATAGATGCAATAAGCTTCTAATAAGCTTAGCAAACTTACTGTAACAAAAACTTGCAAAGTGCACACCAAAGGAAAAAAGTGGGCCAAATATTCGATTTTTCTATTTCAGTGAAATGCGTACGTGGCAGATGCACCTCTTGCAGCCCTTGACATGGGGGGTGGGGAAGTGGGTGGCAGAAATACAAATAATGACTATCTGCAAAATAGCCATAACTGTTTAGCACAATGGGAATGAACTTTATATTCATCTCCAAGCTGTTCCTCTGCTGGAAATTCCGAACTGAACGTTAGGAACATGGCCGGCTGCTTCCAGCTGAGTCAAGCCATTGGACCATCTACACCTGTAATGTTGACACTAATTAGTGACAGCATTCTGGGTTCCATGTGAGAATTTCTCTACCCTTACTTGAAGATGGTGGAGTTTGTTGAGAGGATTTTTTCCATAAAAGTCATATGCTATTTTGTTGAGTTACAGCCCTCTCGAATTGGACGTTTCATTTCTTTTTTTCAATTGTTTCATGATGTCCGATGTTTGCCTTGACTTTGGCTTATTGAATCAAGCCAGCTACAGTTACAAGACCACAGTTTGAAGCTGGCTTGTTTCAATACACAAGTTAATTGTTTAAGAAAAGCTGGCTCAAAATTGACTGGATTTGGACAATAATACCTAATTGTAGTTAATTAAAATGAAGGGATTATTTCCATTCTCTTTTACTCATCTAAATAGGAAAGGGATTCAGGTGTGCATGAATCCCAGCTTTTTACCTAACATTAAATCATAGTTTAGTGTCAGATCCATGGGGCCAGAAAACAGAGGACTCCTTTATTTAGTTTTCCAAGTGCCTTCTTAGGTCCAAATAACCATGAGATACAGGAGAGCCATGAATGGTATTGAATACTATGGTATTGAAACTGACCGAAATGTCCAAGAGGGCCAGACCTGTAGCACTACCTCTGTCCCAAGGTCTCTAGAAGTAGTCTGAAAGACAACCATTGCTGTCTCCGTACTGTACCCCAGCCTGAACCCAGACTGAAAGGGGTTCAGATAATTTACTTCATTCAGAGCCCTTTGCAGCTGACAAAACTTGTCCAATGCTGTTGGGTCCAAGAATGGTTTCAAGACAGACAGTACCACCCCCTCCTGCAAAGAGTCATCAACCACCACATGGACCCAACCACATGCCACCTCCTGGGAGGCCTTGACCAACCAGAAGGGCATGGGTCCAGAACACAGGTGCCCAAGCTCACAGCTGTGAGGACCATCTACTTTCTCAGGATTGACCAGCTCCAACTCATTCCAGATAACAGGGCACAGTTGTGTCTCAGTAACTTCCAAAGGACCAAGAGTCTGGAAATGACTAATAAACATATCTGAAGAATAGTCCCATGCAGCATAAACACAAACAGAGGACAAATTGGTATGTTTAACAATTGTGTCAGTTGACATCCCAGTGCAACCTTCATTATTTTTCATTTTGGCAAAAAGATACCTTTGTATTCTGAGAGCAACACTCTGAGCTAGTGTTCATAAAAGTGCTTGCCTGGTTTAAGAATGAAACAGGAAGATATTTATGTCTGCCCTACTTTATACGCTTTGTTTAATGAGAAACCATTGATATAGTTAGTATTTACATCTAGTTAACATCTGAGTTCCAGCCAGTGTTTTATTACCCCTAAAATGTGGAAACTCATTGTAGACCTCCATGCCTCACCCCTTACCTCTCCCTCTAAAGTGCTGTATATATTTCCCAAGTAAATCTAACACAGATTTTAATTCAACTTGAAAACTATTTGTAACTCTCTGCAGGATGGTGCCACTTCTGAAATTTGATTTTTTTTGTAACGTATTTAATTGCTTGGGTAGAAATTGCTGTAATTCTTAATCTCATTTTATGATTTATACTGTGCTGCTGAATGTTGCTGTCAATATTCATAGTTTACTTGGATTTTAATAAAGATTTGTAGTTTTTAAAAAGTATTTAGTACATTCCCATTACTTAAAACTAATCAGTGAAATATTGAAAAAAATAACTAATTCTAGGATGCTTGTAGGATGCTTGTAAATTTCCTATTTACAGGTAGTCCTCACTTGATGACAGTTTGTTCAGCAGCTGTCCGGATTTAGGAGGGCACTAAAAAAACAACTTATGACCTTTCCTTGCACTCACAACTGTCATAGTGTCCCCTCGGTCATGTGATTGTGATTCAGGTACTTGGCAACCATCGCACATTTACAACAGTTGCAGCATCCCATGGTTATGTGATCACTATTTTTAACCTTCCCAGCCGGCTTCTGATAAGCAAAATCAATAAGGAAGCACATGATTCACTTAATGACCACATGGTTTGCTTAACGACTGCCACAAAAATTGTCATGAAATAGGTCCAGATTAACGACTGCATTGCTTAGCGACCTAAATTCTGGTCTCAATTGTGGTTGTTAAGCGAGGACTACCTGATACCTACTTTGTGCTTGATTTTTTTATTTTTTTGTGTGCCTTTTTTCATAGATAGATAGATAGATATAGATGGTATATTTAGAAAGGAAAGGTCACTGTAACAGATATAGGGGATGCAGTAGCTAGTGAGGATTTTTTCTTCTGGGAAGAACTACTTGGGTAAACACAGATATATTTATAGGAGGGTTGAAAGTTGAATCAGTAGGTTAATCAGCTGAACTTCAACTTGAAGGCAGATTTTGTGAGTGATTGAATGTCGGGTCAAAAGTTGAAGAAAAACTCTTTCTAGAAGCTTCTTTGATTCTACAGTATTTTATTTGATTGTGCGCTCTTTGATTTCTGTGCTGTGTTTGTGTTAAGACTGAATGCTGAGGCAGAAATTGCAAGTCATAAAAACCTATGAAAGCATAGCTAATGAAATCAAAGGTATTTAAAGGCCTAGAGAAAGATATCTATGCAAATACTCTGAAGACAGGATAAGGGCCAAATGCAGTTCTTGAGGAACCTGTAATCTGGGAGTGATAAAATGCTGACAGTGACACTTTCTTCTGATAATGAGTAATAGCAGCTTTTCTTTATTCAGTTATGAGCAGTGATCACACCCTTCAGTGTCTCAGGAAAAAAACACATGAAACCTTTATATAAAGTCTACATACCACGGTCAACTCAGTGACTTCATGGACACGTTGGTGGAACTTCCTTGGCAATAACACAGAAGTAGTTCATCACTGATGCCTCACAGGATTTTCTGGAATCCTGCTTCTATGTAGGTGGTCAGTGATAAGACCCGATCAGTGCAGCTTCGTTTAGGGCGAAAACCAGCTTGCTCCATGGGAACCCTCTCGAATATCTTGATGCTAATTCTGTTATAGAGGAGCATTTCTAAAAGCCTGTAAATTGTGCTCAAAAGTGCAGTGGGCCGATAACTTTTTGGTTGGTTACCTGGTTTTCCTGGCTTGAGAATAGCAATAATGTTAGAATGCTTCATCTTATGGGGCATCATGCCTGTCATCACGATATTTGTAAAGAAGTCTGCCAGCCACTTCTACAGTTAAGGAGGAATTCTGGATGGATTCCGTCAGGCCCTGGTGCCTTGTTCGCCTTCACATCCTTCAGCATGGTTGTTACTTCATCAGTCGAGAATGGGCGGGAGTATTCAGTTTGTTCTTCGCTGGTAGCAAGCAGCGCTGTAAACTTATGTTTAATATAAATTGCATGAGGTCTATCCTGTGGGGCACTAGATGTTGATACAATGTGGGCTGCGATCTTATTTGGGGATGTAGATATACTATTTTGTGCCATCCTGTGGCCTTCACCCAGTTTCCGTAAGAGTGACCAGGCTTTTCTGCTGGATTTTTTAAAATCCAGAGCCTCAAGCTGTTTCTATCCACTTCTTTTGTCGCCCTAAGTCAAGACTATGTAGTAATTCATCCACAATTTCTTGATCTCCATTCTCAAGGAATTCCTGATAGTTTTTCGCAATCATCATTCCATCCTGAAATATATTGTTTGCGATATCCTCTAGGTATGGTGTTCTTTGCTACACTTATTATTGCCCCCACAAATTTCTTGTAAGACTCTGACATAATACCCAAAATATCTTGGGGTAACCCTAGACAGGACGCTTACTTCTAAGAAGCACTTAGAAGATACCACAGCTAAACTGAGAACTAGAATTAACATTCTTCATAAGCTATGCGGTACTCCATGGGGTTCTTCTGCTGACATGCTGTGCACTTTGGCTCTAGCGCTGGTCTATTCAGCTGTGGAATATTGCGCTCTGGTGTGGCTTAATAATGCGCACGCAAAGAAGGTAGACATAGAGCTCAACAGTATGATGCAGATTATTAGCGGAACCATCAGGTCCACTCCTACCCAATGGCTGCCCATCTTGAGTCATATCCATCCTCCAGACCTCCAGCGGAAGAATGCTCTTCTCCGAGAATATAAAAGGATAGCTGATAACTCCGAGCTCCCCATACATGGCGATATAGCGGAATTAGGAATAAACAGATTGCGATCTAGGCATCCACCTATGGCTTTGTTGTTTATTCGTTCAGTTGCTTCTGACTCTTTGTGACTTCATGGACCAGCCCACGCCAGAGCTTCCTGTCGGTTGTCAACAACCCCAGCTCCCCCAGGGATGAGTCCGTCACCTCTAGAATATCATCCATCCATCTTGCCCTTATTCGGCCCCTCTTCCTTTTGCCCTCCACTCTCCCTAGCATCAGCATCTTCTCCAGGGTGTCCTGTCTTCTCATTATGTGGCCAAAGTATTTCAGTTTTGCCTTTAATACCATTCCCTCAAGTGAGCAGTTTGGCTTTATTTCCTGGAGGATGGACTGGTTTGATCTTCTTGCAGTCCAAGGCACTCTCAGAATTTTCCTCCAGCACCACAGTTCAAAAGCATCGATCTTCCTTCTCTCAGCCTTCCTTATGGTCCAGCTCTCGCAGCCATATGTTACTACGGGGAACACCATTGCTTTAACTATGCGGACCTTTGTTGTCAGTGTGATGTCTCTGCTCTTAACTATTTTATCGAGATTTGTCATTGCTCTTCTCCCAAGTATTAAGCATCTTCTGATTTCCTGACTGCAGTCAGCATCTGCAGTAATCTTCGCACCTAGAAATACAAAGTCTTTCACTGCTTCTACATTTTCTCCCTCTACCACCTATGGCTACTGCCAGGGAATTGGCTATAAAAAATTCCATCTCCTCAATTCCTGGAGGCAATCTTGGCAAAAAGCCTGCCCCCAGCATTGTCAAAGCCTACCCTGTATTACAACGAAGCTCCTGTTTTTGATCAGCCATGCAGAATATGGTCAGCTATCAACAGAGTGTGCGCTGTTCATGGCAGGTGTGCAGATTCCCTGTATAAATGGGGTAAGATACCATCTCCAAGGTGTGACTGCGGGGCTGACAGGCAAACTGTTAAACACATAATACAAGAATGTAAGACTAGAGCCTACGACTTGCTGATTTCTTGATGGCAACTGATGCTGCAAAAGACTATATTTGTAATCTTAATGTTGGTTTTTAGTTATAATTGCCCTATGACCATTGTGTATTTTCTGTATACCTTTTTATATTTCCATTTTTAAAATATAATGTATTTGTAATATGTATGATGTGCTGCCATACAATAAATAATAAATAAATACAGGATTTTTTAAAAAAAATTCCCTGTTTAGTCTGCAATTCTGGCCTAATCATTTGCTGATGGATGGGGTGAACTTTGATGTTCTATCTTTGAGAAATCTTTCAGAACTGATGTCTCTGTCTTTAAAAAGAAGAAAAGAGGCTGGGATTTTCTGGCCTTGAGAAGAGAAGACTAAGAGATAGAGATGATAATGTTCTTTAGATATCTGAAAGGATGCCCCTGTTCTCTGTTGTTCCAGAATGCAGGGCACAGAATAATGGATTAAAGATACAGGAAGGCAGATTTCCACTGAATGTGAGAAAGAAAACTTCCTAACAGTAAGAGCAGTTTAATGGTGGAACTAATTACCCAGGGTAGTATCAGTTTCCCTTTCACTGGATATTTTCCAGCAAAGTCTAGATAGTCATCTGTTGGATGCTTTAAGAGAAGGGGGACAGAGTTGATTTCAATTATATGATTTTAACCAGGACTGACCCCACTTAGCTTTTCACAGTCAGCTAAAGTTGGCTAGGCACTATCAGATGGCTGGGCAAGTGGAAGTTTTGCTAATGAACCATTTTAAAAAAACATGAATGATCAGTTGTCCTTTTGAAGAATCAGTAAACAATACATTTTAGCACATTCCCAATTTATTGAATAGAGAAGAGAACCAAGACTTAGAGCATTGGAGTTTATTTCCCACAACCAAGATGAATGGCAGTCAATTTTGGGCAGAACCTATATATTTTAGCTCTCAGTCTGTAACAGGCCTTGTTATTTTCTTCTGCCTGCACAGGAAGAATTACAGTTATGGCATCCCACTGTAAATATGTCTTCTTGGGTGCTTCTCTGACCATCAGAGTGGGGTCCTGTTTGTCACAGGGCTTTGGAAGCAGTTGATTTTATCATATATGGACGCTCCCAGCTCCCAAAAAACTGGATTCATATCCTACAACCCGAAAACATCATGGATCATCATGTTTACTTCTTCTAGTTGACTAGATCTCTATAAATATAGCCTTCTTATTTACATGGATGGCATATAGCTTACACCATGTCTGTTAATGTACTTTATAAAGAGTTCTCTTAATTTTATGTAACGGCGGGACATCACGGAGTGCCTCCTGCCTAAATTATCTGTGTGAGAGGTTGAATAATTAACCCAGTTTATTTTTAGCTAAGCTGTTTTGCAACTGTTGATGAGGAAAGCATGCCCAGAATTTTCTGTTTCTGTATATAAATATACGTAGTCATCTGTATGCTGAAACCTGTTGTAACATGTTCAGGTTTTGGAAGTTTGCAAGCTTTACCATAAGGGAGTATCTGTCCCCCTTAGTGAGTTAGGATAGAAAATTCAGAGAGAGGATAGTTAAGAAAGAAAGAAAGAAACATGTTGGTATAGTTTTTAATCTCCTTTGCTTTCCTGAAAGCATAAGTGTAAGGACAAGAAGAAATCAAATGAATTGGCTGAAAGAGAATTATGTTTTTCAGTTAGGTAACAATGGATACAACTACACTATAGCACCTTTTAAACAATGTATCTTTTGTTGAGGAATGCTAGGAATTGTAGTTCTGCGTATGGGTGCTTAAGAGTTGTGTGTGAGAGAAAAAGATACAGACAAATTATTTCAATTCTGGCAAAGGCTAGTCAAGAGTCTCCAAGAAACTAAAAAACGTGGCCTAAAAGCTATTGTCACCCTTGTTTGCTCTGGAGCATCCTTATTGTCACCCAAAAAGTGCTCTTGTAGATCAGCTGGCTGGGAGTTCTAGGAGATACAGGCCCAAGGCGTTGCTAGAATACTGGGTTGGAGAATATATATTGTCTGGATAATACATTATGCTTATCCAGGTCAGTTTAAATTGTTATTGATCATTTTGCCAAAACATGATAAGCTTAGTTTATACCTGGGTTAAGCTTTTTGTGTGTGATTCTGCCACTTGGTTACTTTATGATTCAATGTATTGTGCAAGCCCAGAAGATTAACCAAGTTAAGTAACTAACTTCAACCCAGCCATGATGTCACAGGGGAATATAATTTCCAGTATGTTATCAAGGGTGATCAACATTTTAGGCTTCTCCATTCATCTAACTTCCCCTTTAAAATTATGTCAAGGAGCTATTATCAGTGGCCATCTCGAATTAGGTTACTTTGTCTCCTTGAGTTGGCTTGCACTGTTATTTTATTTTTATTTTATTCTTTATTATAACTAACCAACCTATTTTTCGATTATCTGAGAGGGAATAACTCACTACACTTGGCAGTTCTCAGAACCTCAGTACCAATTCCTGATTCCCTGGATTTGTTGGCATGAGCCATGAGTGTTAAAGTGGCATAAAATTGATATGGATTCTTTCTTTTTTCATGAAGGATCAGAGAAACAGTAGTATAGCTACATTCACATGATACACTGAGCCACAAAACTAAACAGCTGTTTTTTTAGCCTAACTCTAATCCTAACCTTGACTCATATTCTTGAACCTTGCCTACAGGTAGAATTTGGTACTTTGGCTCTTAACTTACAGACAAGATTTGCCTTACTCTAAACTGTGACTCTGTGGGACTGACTTCTGTGCAGAGATTGCCTGACTGTTCACTGGCTCTTTCAGTCCTTATGAGTCTCATGATGTGCGTACCCATCATGCTATTTCCTTTCAGGATAAGCAATATTATGCAGAGCACAGGAAAGGACTAAGAAATAGTAGGTCAAAAGAATTAAAGGCGTAAACTAACAAAAAGACAAGGAAACTTAATTCAGCGTCTGCCTGCCTGCCTCTCTCTTTCTCTCCATACCTTGCAATCTTGTACAAACCATAATTGCTTCTACCACTCGCATACACTGCTTCATAGATTATTCTTTAAAGTTCTCACTTCTTTTTGGGAATCTCATCAACTCTATCCATCCATGTCTCCCTCAGTCCTCCCCTTCCTCTCAACCCATGCACTCTTCTTTCATATGTTTGTTTTTCAATTTGCTCTTCGTTCATTCTCACTATATAACCAAACCACCTCAATGCATTTCTTTCATACCGGTACTCACATTTACATTAAATCCACCATTCATTCAGCACCGCTTCGTTCTAGATCCAGTCCGTTCTTATGGTACTGTAAGTGCCTCATTCCCACCACATTCAACTTCTGTGATTCTTCTGACATACACAGATGTTTCAGGTGGGCAGTAGCACACTCTTATGCACAGCCGTTATCACTTCTTTTAACAAACGTTCATTCCTTGTAACTGTCATGTTCCTGTTCCGATATTTATGGTTCCTCGTAACGTTTCACATGTCATGTCTGCAGTTGCGTGCCTGCCTGGCCACGCTGGTAAATTTCCTTTGTGCTGACTTGTGATCTTCTGGAATGTATGTTTGGGTTATCTCTGCTGTTCAAGGTTACTTTCTCAGGCCGATTCTAACGGTTGCTAGCATCTGGGGTGGGTGGTTGCTATGCTAGCCTGAGGGGAGGGTTCGCAACGGGAGCAAGGCTTTTTAAGTTTGTATTTGGCGCGCTTTTGCTCATTCTCAGCTTTCTTCGTACTTTGCATACTATTCATTCAATAAATCAGTTTTCTCTAGTAATTACTGATGAGACTCCTTTTATTGGAATAGGCAACCGTTACAGTAACATACATACTTCCTGCTACCTTTCTACCAGCAATGACACAACTTAAAATTTCTCCATTTCTCTTCTTTAACCGACTTGTTACCAAAGTTCACAATTCACCTACTTGCTGTAGTTTTTGGGGGGCATTTATATCTAACTTACACTCATTCACTCCATTTTCCCTGCCAAACACAATACCTTGGTCTTTGATACATTGATTTTCATATCTGTACTCTTTGTTGTGTTGTACAATCTATCTTCCATTACCTGCTAACAGTAAGGACAACATTCTGTGAATCTGCAGGGTAGGATGAGTGTCTGCACTATCCATCTGCCACAGTAAAAGAGTGCACAGGCAATGAACTAATGTACGTACCTGGAGCTACACTTGAATGACGTTCTCTGCATGGATGATAAGCTGTGTACTGTCATAGTGAATATATCTTACCAGTTGTGCCAGTTCACTCATGGATTCTAATGTGGATCTGTAGACAAACAAACAACAGAATCAAGTGGCATCATAACAATTCTTGTCCTCTCTCCCTCCATTTTCTGGCAACAATGAATAAAATGAAAATAATAGATTTTTGTCAGACTTACTGGGAAACAAACTGTCCTAAAGGAGCATAATAGTTATACCGTTTCTGTCATATTCAGTGAAAGAAACTTTTCAAAATATATTTGACCTCTTTTTTCTTTTCCTTCTCATTTTGGGTTTCAGCCTCAGCACAATGGTATTTCTCCTCGCATGTTCAAAGCTTTTGTAAGCAAAGGGCACCCCGAATTTTCCTCCAGTCGGCAACAAGATGCACAAGAGTTTTTTCTGCACCTTATCAACCTGATAGAGGTGAGCAAACGTTACTTCTAGTTTTGTTTCCTTTTCTTCACATGAACAAACAAGCAAAAGGTAATACCAGCCAATCTTACACAACCATTTAGGTATTTTATTCATAGATAAATGTGGTACCAACTGTCAGGCTTCTGGTCAAGGACATTATGAATCTCAATTCTTCTAGAAATTCAACCTCACATATAGGAATCAACTAAAAGAAATTTCCAGGACTTGATACTGGTAGTTATGCTGCTTTATTATAGACAAGAAGGAAGATATTGTCTGTCTGTCTGTCTTCCTTTTTGTCCAATATATCTCTACCTCTACCTCTACTTCTACCAAATTAGATATGAGGGACTAGCATGCTTCAGAACACAGAAATCAGGCTGTCTGTCTGTCTGCCTGCCTGCCTGCCTGCCCCAGGACTTAGAATTAAGCTTTTTCCTCTCACCTGTTCAAGTTAACTGATTCTTAGTCAATATTTTCCTACTCTTGAGAGCCCAGTGTACCTGCTCAGTGCTCACACAGTGGCTTTCTTTGTGGTCTCCTACCTTGTCAGCTTTGGCTATTATGCCAATAGTATATATTGGGCTTTCAGAGATTTATATAAGCTAAAGATGTGGTCTCTCCTAGCTATTTTAGCTTACCACATCGTACATGGGGAAACAGAGATGTACAGCTGTTTCTGAGCCAAAGACGTTTGGTTCTGAGTGATGTGCTAAAAGCTGCCTTTTTACAAAGAAGAAGGTAGGGCCATGCCCCCTAAACATGTATTTCATTTAATTATATTGAGACATGCCCAGCTGAATCAGCAGTGTTTTATTAGTAAAGCTTAGTAAACCTTTCCTTTGAAGCAGACATGCATAAACTGGGGCCACATTGTCCTCTAAAGACTTAGAACTGACACCCCACTCCCAGGCGATCTTCTGTTTTAGAAGAAAAGAAAATGATCCTTTGTGCGTTACCAAGAAACCATTGTGGATTCAGCTGGGCATGTTTCAATGACAGATTTCGCTAAATCATCGTCATTCCTTTTAAATAAATCAATTGGGTAAACAGGCTTGAGTGCCTCATAAATTTTCTCTTAAAAGAATGCCATGAAATGAATTTAATAAAAATCAATGCAAGACTCTCTTAAGCTGAATTTGGAAGGTTGACATTGGGAAGTGATCATTATTTAATAAAGCTTGTTTCTTGAATAGTATGGCCACAGCGCAGACTAAGAAACCTACAGAAACTTCAGTGTCATCCATATACAGTATTGCAAAAAAAGGCATAAAAATCCTCCTGGCCATAGAACTGTGGTGAACATTTTGCCAGTTTATGTTAAGCAGAAAGCCATGGTATAAATTTAATAATCATCCTTGGAATATGGATTTCACAGTCTTGGATATTTAAGGCTAAGATTTTGATTTCTCAAAGAAAGCAATTCCTTCGCAAAATAGCTGCTATCAAAGGGTGAAATGACTAATTAGAGAGAGAGCACTGAAATTTTCAAAGGGAAGAATTATGTATTTCTTAGTATCATTCTTGATTCCCCAGTTAAATCAATATGGGAGGAAGACAGGAACTTCAGGTTACTATGTAAAAAATCCAGAAAGTGGATCTCATTCAGGTGGCTGAAAGGAGTCACAGGGAATAATTATTTAATAAACCTGACAACAACCAACAGATTTCTTCCTGTGTTTTTCTGAGCCATATGATGTATTTTCGCTTCTGTTCTTTGAGTTGGAAAGCTCCAAAACCTCCTTCCATTTTTCTTTTCTTTTTTAAAGAAAGGGTTAAAGAGATTGAATATAATAAGCTTCTATTTGTTTTGATTACTTGTTGGGCCCTTCTCTAATCTAGCAGTCTCCAGATACAATCCCAGCCCAATATAGACTTGAAAGATGCCAGGTTGGAAAAACTTTCTTGAAGTAACATATGCAGCTATGTAAAGTGTGAATGGGGAATGATAGAGAAAGTCATGGAATTGCAAGATCATTTACTGGCAAGATACTTGCAAAAGGTGTACATATAGCTTTACTTGGTGTGTGTGCAAAGAGAAATCCAAAATGGAAGGTTTGCTTCAACGTCCCCCTTTTTTTTTTTGCAAACGCCAGCTTCAAACAAACAAATCTTTATTACAGTCAAAGACCAGCATAAGGAGGGTGAGGTATAGTCAGTTGAAAGCATAGAAGGTACATTAAAGTCTAATACAAGAAGCTGAAACACAAAAGTACATTAACATTTGATATAAAAAGCTAAAACACAGAAATATAAAGGAAAAGGAAGAAGAAAAAAGGGGGGAAAAAAGAAGATCTGGAGGGAGGGGTAGGAGCATTAGATGGGTGTGGGGGGGCATTATGGTTAGAATATCTGTAAGTGCGGTACTCTAGTATATTAAAATAAATGCTAGTTTATGGCACTGGTCATCATCTGGAGCATTTTAAGCGCTGCTGCATAGAACCTGGCAACATCGTATGATGTAGCAGGGTTGGAATCTGACAGCAGCAGGGAGGTGTAAAATTGTCCTGAGCGCCCTGGGTATTTGTACAATAATGGTAAAATGAGGCTAGTTTGAATGTCTCTATAATACAGGCACTGGAGGAGCACATGCTCTGTTATTTCTATGTGACCAGAGTCACAGGGGCATTGACTCTCTGGGTAAGGAATCTTCCTGTATTGGCCTTCAAGGACAGCTGAGGGGAGGGCATTACATCGTGCCAAAGTAAAGGCCTTCCAATGGTTGGGTACCTCGAGTTTAGTTAAGTATGCCAGAGAGGAGGCAGAATACCTGCTGGATTCACTGGCAATAAAGGATGGGGACCTGGCTAAATCCAGTTGGCACTCTGTGTCTGCTACACGCTGTTTAAGGAGTGCTTTGGCCCGATCATATCCCATGCTGAGTAGAAGACCTGGGGAGAATTCCAGGGATGACATTTTAGTTGCCACTGCCTGTTTCCATGTGGACTGAAAATCATCCCTCATAATGAATGGGTCAAGGCCAGCTTCAGATCTAGGACTTCAGAAATAGCCCACCTTGGGCTAATCTGAATTCTTTTCTGATTCATTCCCTGGATCAGAAGAAATTTGAAAAATCGGAGCTCCACCAAGCTTTTATCTAGAATAGGAAATGCATAAATCCCCAAACGGCTGTTACTTTTTAAATGTTAGCACGGTGGAGTAACAGTGAGGGTGTGTGTGCAAAAAAGGTTTGCTTCAACATGGAGTAACTTTGAGAGGATGATGCATACCTCATATAAATGTCCCAAATTACTCTGATTTTCATCAGAATTTGGGCTTTGTCTCTGTTTAGTTCTAGTGGCTATTTCTTCCCGAATAGTAGATATTAGGGCATTTTGTAACAGGATCAATTTATTTTCCGTAATGTCCTTCCCGTGAAGGACTTTAAAACATGCTGTTCATCTAAACTTTCCCTCCCCAACACACACATTATTTCTTCTGTCTTGAACTGAGAATTGGCTGAGCTTCAGTCTGGAAATCAAGTTATTAACAGGAGCCACCCATGTTAGAAACAGTTGTCAGCAAATTCTGGGGCACATAAAGGAAATCAGTCTACATTTTGGGGGAAAAATGGTAGAGATCTCTTTGAACTATTCTGGAATTCTTGAAAGAAAGATTTAGTGCAGTGAAGGAATTCATTCCTCAAAATTCAGAAATCCTATAGAACCAGGTAGACTGTTCTGTATGCCTTTTCTGAACAAGTTGTTAGGTTTTTCTCTTTCTGTTGTCTCATTTTCCTCATCTTTTTTGTAATGAGCTTTGCCAATTCTTTAATGGATAAGCGTAATTATGAAATTATTTTTTAAAATCACAGCAGATATTAGTGACATGCAGCTTATGTTGGACTTCAGCGCCCAGAATTCCTCAGAGTAAAATAAAAAAATTGGGAAAGTACCATGTTGGGAAGGCAATGTTGGGGTAAAAAAAATTCCTATACTGTATTTGAAATTGTGATACATTGTGATATTCAATCCCATGGGGAGGTTTGCAATCCAAATTCTCAAACGCCCTTATTTCATCCTGGGATACGTTCAGGTTTATTACAAAACCCAGGCATCAGTAAAGAGTTCACTTGTAGGATGCCATTTATTGATAAATGATCCACAAATATAGAATATATTCCAGCCAATATTAAGCATTTCCAAACCGTATAGATTTCACTGGGAGTTGTCTATTGAACTTGAGCCTTCAAGTTCTTAAACTTTCATTGGCTTGCATTCATGATGGTTTTTTGAAAAATTGAGCAGTATACATTTAACAGGGAGGGAGGTTCTGTGCTGTTAAATGCTGACTGATACCTTTGAAGCTTTTTTTCCCCCCAGGGGAGAATGGGAAGCTAGATTTTGCTTCCCTGGTGCTTTGTGTGATTTTTTTTTTAAGCTCAAATCCTTAATGTAGTATCTCCAGATGTAGATGTATCTATCAGGACTATTTCTAGAACCATTAAAGTGCAAGCTTTCCATAGCTTGATGTCCCTTGAGATGTCTCAGACTACAAATTCAATATCCTCAGCTAGGATTTTGAGAGTTTCAGGGTGTAGAGGTTGAAGGGCTTTCTTTACTTGCCTTGTAATTCCAACTTACTAAGGCTTGTGATGGTGGCATGGGAGTTGTTCGGGTTTTGCGATTACTCCCCCAGCCGGTATTACTTTTCTTGGAAACTGGAGTTAGGTGGTCAGGGCAAAGAGGATGCTTCTTGGTGTTTTCCTGCATGACCTGGGATAGTCAACAATTGTGTGGTCGTGAGTGGTTATGTTTCTGATTTTTCTCTTCAGAGAAACCGGATTGGCTCCGAAAACCCCAGTGATGTCTTCCGTTTTTTGGTGGAAGAACGGACGCAGTGCTGCCAGACCAGAAAAGTACGGTACACAGAGAGGGTGGACTATCTCATGCAACTGCCTGTGGCAATGGAGGCTGCAGCAAACAAAGGTGAAGTAGATGTGACGCTCCTTACATGTGTGGATTGTCTATCATTCAAATATAATTCAGGGTTACATTCCTTGAAAGTCCAAGTTCAATCACATGTATATGTTACAGATCTAGCAATGATGACAGAAATTGCCATTTCATCTGATAGAACAGGAAATAGGAAATAGAATAAGAAATAGAATACTTTATTGGCCAAGTATGACTAGACATACAAGGAATTTGACTTCGGTGCAAGAGCTCTCCGTATATTTACATAACATCAAAAATAAACAATAGTGAAGTAATAATGTTATTTGCTAAAACTATACAATCAAGAAAGAAAAAAAATGAAGGAAAATAATACTACGGCTATGAACTAACACACACTCATATTTAAAGGGAGAATTAAGGGATCCCATCTTAGATGCAAAATGTTATCAATGGAGTCCTTCCTCATGTTCATTTGTCATCAAATAAGGCCCGTGCACGAGCCCACCCGTGACTTTGTTGTTTGATCAGGTTCAGTAAAGTTGTTCAATAAAGGGTGGTGGTTCTTCAGTATCACTTGTGCTTCTGATTAGATGAATTGATTGCTTATGAACTGAAGAGAAGAGAAGCAGAAACTGCAAGGAGGCCCCCACCGGAGGTGGTCCGGGCTAGGATCCCATTCAGTGCTTGTCTACAGGCCTTTTCTGAACCAGAAAATGTAGAAGACTTCTGGAGCAGCGCCCTCCAAGCCAAGTCTGCTGGTGTTAAGTGAGTATCCAGGTTTGCTTGAACATGGGTAGGCACAGATCAGACATGATGGAGTAGGCAAGTTGTGGCTGGTCAGCCCCATAATGCTGGCCAGGATTTTCAACTGCAACTTCCAGAACTGTTTAAGAACAGAAACAGAAATAGTATTGAGTTAAAGAAATGGTGCTACATATGAGATAGCTTTATCTAATTTACTTGGTTGAGGATCCCCCCACCCCCATTACAGCTTGCCTGTGCCCTTGCTGACGTTTTGTAAGCAGATCAAAGCAATCTTACTCCACTGAGCACTCGGCCTTTAGTTTAGTTTTATAGTCATCCATGGTTTTATTTGTTTATTTAATACATTTAATCGGTGTATTAGCTGCCTCACTCAGCTAAGCAACTCTGGTGCCTATTGTTGTCTTTTTAAAATATTATTTTCTTTTTGTAGAATGGGTCATTCATTTATTCATTCATTCATTGTGCTTTGACATTGTGCCTCGCCCAAGGTCTGTTAGGAATGGGGCAGGTTAGAGATTTTGTAAAAGAAACAAACACCCATCACTCTGATATCTCCACTCCAGATGCACATATGAAGAATTTTTCTGGATCAAGACCAAAGCCATACCGACTCCCAAACTAGCCAACTAGTTGCAATTACATGGATATTTATTTTCATTTATATGTACAAGCAATTTCTGTTTGTGTGCCGCTTACTTCCTGGGCTCTTAGCAACATAACAAAACTGGTATTCAGAAACATGCTGATTGTGATCTTGGGAGATGACATGGAGAGCTATGGAGAGTTTCCACGAACTGGGCTTATCCTTTTTTAAAGCCGTAAAATCTTAAATGTGTGAAAAATTACTTAAGTTTATCTATCCTGATCTTCTTTCATGGTTCTGGTGCTAGGAAGAGGTTCCTTCTGCTCTTTCTACAATAAACTTTATATGTTTATTATATCCCTTATTTAAAAGTTTAAAAGCTTCAAGAATAACCTTTTCTCATCAGACATTGCTTCAACCTTCTCGATTATTTCGGCCATACTTCACATTAGATTATTTATAAGTGAAAACCATTGTCCTTGGGGAATCCCACTTCTCATAAGCCTTCAACTGTAGGAACGATCCACTTCTTCTACTCTCTGTGTCTTCTGAGATAGCAAATCCATAAGAAGCAAATCCATTTACTTAGAGAAGTCTGCCAGGAACTTTTTGTTATTCATTGGTTCTCTGTATTGCACACTTTCTGCTGTTTCTTCAGTTGCTTGGGATTTGGGTCTTCCCTTGGGATGAAATGGAAGGAATCTTCTCTTTCTTCTATGTCTGCTTGTTTTGGAGATGATTTCAGATAGTACAAAACATGCTATAAAATATATATGTATTAAACCTTACAGTAAGGGACGCGGTGGCGCTGCGGGTTAAACCGCTGAGCTGTCGATCGGAAGGTCGGCGGTTCAAAAAACCACACGGCGGGGTGAGCTCCCGTTGCTCGTCCCAGCTCCTGCTCACCTAGCAGTTCGAAAACATGCAAATGTGAGTAGATCAATAGGTACCGCTTCGGCGGGAAGGTAACGGCGTTCCGAGTCGTCATGCTGGCCACATGACCCGGAAGTGTCTATGACAACGCCGGCTCCAAGGCTTAGAAACGGAGATGAGCACCGCCCCCTAGAGTCGGACACGACTGGACTTTACCTCAAGGGAAACCTTTACCTTTACCTTTTTAAACCTTACAGTACTCTGACACTTCGTTACTTTGGCTGAGCCATCTGGTAAAAATAAAGTAAGGGGTTCTTAGTCTTACCAGATGGCGGGGAAGCAGTGGGAGAGGGATGACCTCCATCTCGCTCTACAGGTAGCCCTCATTTAGCGACCACAATTGGGACTGGCAGCTTGGTCATTAAGCAAAGCGATCGCTAAGTGAAACCTCAACTATGCTTTTGATCTGACTTCAGCTTTCCTTTGCTTTACAGACCGGCAAAAGTTGTAAATGGGAGGATCAGTTGTAGTTCCTTTTCCATCACTGCCGTAACTTCAAATGGTCGCTAAACGAGCCAGTCGCTAAACGAGGGCTACCTGCACTTCTTTGCTTTCCAGAAGTATCAGGCTGGCCGCTGTAGAAAAGAATAGTGGAGCGGATGGGCTGTTGTGTATGACCCAATAAGAGCAATTTTCCTGTTCGGTTAAGATGATGAAGGTTCTGATCTTGAATTTTCCGGTCTTTTAATTTCACATGGAATTACTTTGCACTTCCAGAACTTCTCGCTTTGCTTCATTTCCTGAATACCTGGTGGTTCAGATAAAGAAGTTTACCTTTGGCCTCGACTGGATCCCTAAGAAGCTTGGTATGTATTTTGAAATTTTCAGTATCTTCCGTCCTGAATGGCCTTGCGTTCATTTGTAAGGTTTATGAACTCCAAGGCTGCTTAGGGGGAAAGTAGCTTCTATCTTCCAGGCAACAACCAAGGGGCTTCCTCTTTTTTCTGTTAATAACAGAAAGTGGGTTTTTTTTCACTCGGTTTGGTGACCTGGGAATGTTGCAAGTCACTAAAAATAGTTGAATTGTTGTTATTTTCCCAGTCCAAAGAGTTTTCCTCACAATTCTTTGCCTTTTCACTAGTGTATTTAAGAAAGTAAAGGCACCCACAAATCAAGCTTAACTCCTGTGATTGCACAGATAAATCCATGTATATTTCTCAGCAACAGTGCAGAAAAAGTTTGCTATTTTTGTCCAACTTCCCAAGGATTCCATAAAGGCCATTTTCAGTTACTTCACAGTAAGCACATGAACATCGTTGGCATTGATATCCCTGATCCCACTGATAGCAGTATAAAAATTTTAGTAGAGCAGTAACAGCAGCATCACAATTAAAATTTGTCCATTGGTTATGGAAGCTGAATGTAGATTTCCCTGTGTGCCTGTCCTCCAAACCCCTGAAAACAAATTTACCATTATATTGATGGGATTTTAGGAAACTCTCCAATCTCAGGTATATTTTGTACATCATTCTTCCCCATCTCTGGACTGCTCCTTGCTTGAAATTCACAGAAGGAAAATTAAGAAGCAGTCAAATGACTGGTTGTCACATTTCAAACCATCCTCATCCATACAAGGAACTTTGTGAAATTTAGAATGCAGGATGGTACCTCTGCCTTTGAAGGAGCAGATGAGTGGGCATCCAGGTCATCTCTTACCCCTTGTCTATATTAGCCCAACTTTGGTTGTTGATGGCTGAAGGGAAAGGATGTGACAGAACCCACGGGATGGTTGTGGTGACTTTCATTTACCTAGCTGCCAATTTATATTTATATTTATGGTGATGCAATTGCTATTTGATTTTTTAATTGCTGTTTCCCACCCAGAGTCATGAGGTTGAGATGGATGGCCGTATAAATGGGAATAAATAAATAAGTGTGCCCTAAACTAATTTCTTTATGTTGTTACAGAGATTTTCATCTCTAACATCTTCGCTTTTTAGGCCAATGATTTCAAGCTTACCTTTCTTGGGGGTCTTATTTAAGGTTACATTCTGCTCTGGAGCCTTTATATATAGCAGTGCAAGCTGAGGGCATTCTTTCAAAGGGGCACGCCATTAATCTGGGAGAGTGGCCAAGCCATGTGGAGGGAGTGTCTTTGGCAGCAAGTTCCTTTTGCCAAGGAAGACTGGTCATGTTGAATAGCCTGTATTTCAGGAAACCTGAAATACTGATCATCTCATGAAGCAGCTTTGATAAGGTTTTAGGGATACACCAGTTTTCTTGAGAAAAGGATAAAAATCTCCCACCCCTGTTTTTCAAAGGATGGTTCCCATACCTTCTCCTGTGACACAAAAACACTGGGTTTGACGAATAGCATGTGGGAACATACTTTAATTTGCCTGTTGTAATGAATGGGTCAGGATGCTTTAGCATTGATAACTTATTCCCAGATCACTACATGGGTAGGCTGCCGCAACACGCTGTGGGCTAGCCTTTGGAGGTGACTTTCTTCTTTTGGTGCCTTCAAGTCAGTGTTGACTCCTGGCAATAGCCAGGACAAGTCCCTTCAGTTTTCTTGGGAAGATTTCAGAAGAGGTTTGCCATTGTCTTCTTCCTAGGGCTGAGAGAGAGTGACTGGCTCAAGGTCACTCAGCTGGCTTTGGGCTTAAGGTGGGACTAGAACTCACAGTCTCCTGGTTGCTAGCCTGGTGCCTTAAGCACTACACCAAACTGGCTCTCTTGAAGGTGACTAGGGAGCTGAATTTGGGCCAGCCTGCAGTGGCCAGGCAACCCTGCCGCTGCAAGATAACACCTATTTTGAGTCCTTGTACTGGTTAAAAACAAGCTTTGGGGCCTCGTTCAAAGTGCTGGTGATTACCTATCTAACTCTAGATAGCCTAGAATTACAGCAGGCACCACCTTGCGAAAATTTGTTCTGCCCCTCTGATCTGAACATCCTGAATGTGGCTGTTCTGTGTTCCCCCTCTGTGGGAAGTACATGGGACTTGAGTTAGGTGGTGGGCCTTCTCTGCAGTGGCCCCATGCTCTGGAATATGCTTTTCCCAGAGGTACATATAGCACCCTCCTTCCTTGCATTATGCAAAACAGTTATAGCATCTTTATTCCACCACACCTTTAGCCCTAGTTAATAGATTGAAGGAATTCTTTCTGGATAGGTGTGTCTTGTTCCATTGTTCTTATTATTCCTGCTTTGTTGTAGATCACCTGCAGTTTCACAATTAGGATGATTTACAAATAATTTAATATTTCCCACTTGTCCTTTTGCTTGCAGATGTTTCTATAGACATGCCAGATCTTCTTGACATCAGCCACCTCCGGGCAACAGGCCTTCAACCAGGAGAGGAGGAACTTCCAGACATCTCTCCACCTGTTATCATTCCTGTTGACCCCAAAGGTACTGCCTACTACCACGAGGATTCCTACCTCCACACCATTCTCCACCACAACTGTTAGTTGATCTTCTTTTTGTTCCCTTGTCATTTTTAATCCTTTCCTGTTCGCATGGAACATCGTCATGGATGCCAAGCTCCAACATAATCATTGGGGATGTTCCCTGGAAGAAAAGTAGGCAATGATAGAACCAAGGCCTGGTTCTCTAGTGTAAACAGAGATCCATTGATCATGCTTGCTTTGGTGGATTTGGCATGTTCTGCATCTATTTCAGGCAGAAGCTGTGATAGAGCTCTGCAGAAGCAGACGGGAGGTAAAATGACAAACATGCCAGGGAGATCATGAACCAAAGTTGAAGAGGTCTATTCAAAATATAATTGTCCTGCCTCCTGGTGGTCACGTAATGTATAAAACCACAGGAATATTTACTGAAATAGCCCCCTGTCTGGAGGGGGGGGCAGGGGGTCAGAGTCGTGGAACCTCTAACATGATGGCTTGCCATAAGATAGCAACTTTATCACTCTAGGCCAATGTTTCTCAATGTTGGCAGCTTTAAGATGCATGGACTTCAACTCCCACTTCAATTCTGGGAGCTGAAGTCCACATATCTTAAAGCTGCCAGGGTTGAGAAACACTACTCTAGGCTGAAAGCTCAAATAAGGAAGGTGTATGCCACTCATGGATTGTCCATAAGCACAAGGTTCAGGATTGGAATTCAAGAAGATGCAGTAAGGGTGCATATACATTACTTTTTCCTCTGCAGAAGAAAAGTTTGTGCAGAAGTGGGGTGGACAGAAAAAGTTAGACCCAACAAAAATTTGACTATGCCTTAGGTATTTTACTAAATGTCAAGAGTGTTTCATCTGGACTTCCTAGTATAAAATTTACTCCAGCTGGTTTAGGTTAGAATTTTAACCACTCCTGAAATGGAATAGCTAATAACTTTGCTGAGTATAGGTGATGGGGTTTGTAGTCCAACAGGGCTGGGGGCACCCGATTGGGGTTGGACTGCAAAGAGCATTTTCAAGTTGTAGTGGTGATCATCTAGTATGTACACCAAATGCAGAACTGGCCAATTTCCATTTTCCTGCCACTCCAGAACACTCTTGTCTCCCTTACTTTACTTCCTTAATTTTCAGATGGCATGATGAACCATTTCATGGAGCGTATGTACCCCATTTCGTTATGTTGGTTTTATTTTTGTTTGAAATGGCTGAGCTTATTTGCTGACACTCACAGAAGCTCTATAGATGCATGAGAGCTCTTATCTTTAGGTATTTAACTGTGGTCTTGTCTTCTATAACTTTCCACCTATCCTGGGTCTGTGTTTGGATATTTGAAGGAATAATTCCTGTTGCAAATAGGTATTTTCTGACTTCTGGATCTGGTAAATCAGATGGGAATTCAAAGAACTAGTTTACATTTTTCAGAAGGGTTCATGGGTTTGAATCATTTTTGAAGGAATATGTATGGAAATTAGTTAGATAAATTTATTAGTTAGATTTGTATCCTGTCCCAGCTTTAGGAGGAAGGTCAGGGTAGCATTCATAGAACTTCCTTCAGTATTTGACCACCACAACCATCTTTTTAGATTGGGCTGAGAGACAGGGATCACCTTAAAGGCACTCAGTGAGCTTTCATGGTTGAGGGTGGACTTACTCCTGTGGCTCTCCCCATCTTCTCCACCATCCTGGCTTTCAGTGGTTTCATAATGTATCAGAGGGGAGGTTTTCAGATTAACAGTGTAGTAAACAAAGT
Source organism: Candoia aspera (assembly GCF_035149785.1). Classification (NCBI taxonomy): domain Eukaryota; kingdom Metazoa; phylum Chordata; class Lepidosauria; order Squamata; family Candoiidae; genus Candoia; species Candoia aspera. The sequence continues at coordinate 10,602,789 of NC_086158.1, read as the reverse complement.
ATTAAAATCAAGCCTGGGACACTGGGGATCCTTGCTCTGTTGGGAACAACATTTCATGACTTCACAACACAGGAATTTGGCAAAAGTTGAAGATAAAAAGATCCACAGTTGTCGTTTTTCTTTGCTGTTCAGAAGATCTGCCATAAAAATAGTATTATTTATTTAAATCTTTTTGTTTCACTCTTCCCCCCAAAAAGATTATCAGAGATGCTTGCTGATCGGTATGCTGATCAATAGAAAGCAAGATCTTCTGGGCCAATAGTCACTGCAGTGTTAGAGAGAGAGAGGGAGTGGAGGAAGAATAGCAATTTTGGTTCACACATTCATACCTAGTTTTATATTAATAAGATCGAGAAACTTTGAAGGTGCGAATACTGAGTTTCTCTGGATGCTGCAGCATAATTTTGTAGACTCCCCTACATGATTAATAGTATTTACGATCTAATCATTTTTTAAACAGATGAAGATTGAGGGTGTTGCTTCAGTTTACCATTTATGCTTGGCCTGACTGATGGAACCCCTGTTGGAGCTCCATCATAGGTGTGATCCTTAAAATCTAGAATTACAAAAGAAGCCTGGGCTGCTTAGCTTTTGGAACTTTTTTGCATGGAAAATAGCCATTCAACTGATGTCTGTAGAACCTAATGGTCTTTGTCCCTTTTGCTTTTAGGGGTAATTTGAATCAGCACTTTCTCTGATTTGGATTAGCACTTTGCTCTTCTTCAGAACAGTATGAAGACTGTTGTAGGAATTCACACAACTCTTCCTTTTGATGTTCAGTTCATATACTGATCTTTACAAGTATAAAACTGAACATCTGAACCCAGCGTGCAGTTCCTTGTACAAGAAATGAAAGGGAATAGAGAATCCTCTCCTGAGTAATTTCTCTCTTCTAATTTGAGCCTCCATCAGATGTTGTCTCTAGCAGTTATGATTTTTTTTTTCAACAGCTACAAGCAAAGGCTACAACATTTCCTCTGAGAATCAGTTACAGTGTTTTGCAGACTCACAGTGTGATGCAAATTGCAGTCTTTGTGTCTTGGGTGATCCATGTAGCGAGGTTGATTGACTTGGAAGCGATGAATTCAGTTTTCACCTGTGGAACATCCTCTCTCTCAGCCCCAGATGTTGATGAATCCTCTGTGATGCAGCTGGCAGAGATGGGATTTCCATTGGAAGCATGCCGAAAAGCTGTGTACTATACTGGCAACATGGGTGCTGAGGTGGCTTTCAACTGGATCATTGCACACATGGAAGAACCAGGTCTGGTATTTGGAATTTTTTTTTGGTTTTGCACCTGTGAACAAATATATTTGTGCTTCCTGGGCTGAAGTGTATTTCTATTAAGCTAGAAACAAGTCTTGCTTCCTTTACAACCTGACCTTGAATACTATATTACTTTGCAAAATAATGGATGTGAAATATACACAGTCACTCATTTTGTTTTGTCTCCTATTTCGTACTCTTACAAATGAAAGACCTTTAGAAAAATCATCCTGCTCGATTAGACCAAAGATCTGACATGAACTTTCCTGAAAAGTATAGCAACTATGAATGGGAAAGCCCACAGACAAATGTAAAAAAGAGACTTCCTACGCAGTACATAATTCTGTGAAATAAGTCACTAACCCATATGCCCACATTATTTTTATTTAATGCATAAATGGCCACCAGTTGAGAGAGAAAGTGCTCTCTCTCTCCCAGTTTACAAACTCCTCTGTGGTTGGTTTCCTATGAAATATGTGAATCAACAAGTAACCAGGTAAAAGTCTACCAGCCACATTAGATGCATTTCTGCCTTTCTCTTTTTGCAGTTATACAAGGGTCTTTTTACTAACTTACACAAGGTAGCATTTTCCCAATAACAACATGTCTGTACCTGGGGTGAAACACATGGATCAAAACTTCTAATCAATTATTTGCCTAGGTTTGAATCTGTGTGGGCCTGTATTGATTTTGCAGTCTACCAGTATAATGAATGGATGGGCAGATGAATGAATGAATGAATACCTGCCATTTTTATCCCAGATTTTGCAGAGCCTCTATCCATGCCTGGCTATGGAGGAACTGCTTTTCCTGGAAGAGGAAGATCAGAGTTTTCTGGATTGGATAACCAGCCTCCAGAAGAGATGGTAGCCATAATTACCTCTATGGGATTCCAGCGGAATGTAGCTCTTCAGGCATTACGGGCAACAGTGAGTCTTCCTGAAAATTATTAGGGATTTATTTGTAGCACAAATGCAGCTTCCTGCCCCATCACCCCACAGGACTTCCAGAAGCTGCGACAATAAATTGATGTCGTTATCCACAGCAACACAAGTCTCCTGACTCTTGTTAGCAGCAGCAAATTCGTTAAAGGAAGACTCTAAGTTACTGTAGATCTGTTTTGGGGCATGAAATTGATGATACACCCTATTATAAGAAGAGGGCAGGGGAAAATATTAGTTGGTCAAACACTGTACTTTGCCAGGCTCTCCTTGAGAATTAGGAAACGGCTATAACGGATCTAAGAATTATAAAGAGAATGCAAAGCCATTAAGCACCACAGCCAAGTATTTTTGCAACCACGAGTATACAGGTAGTCCTCACTCAATGACTACAGTTGGGACCAGATTTTCGGTTGCTAAGCAAAGTGGTCATTGAGCTAATCTGACCCAATTTTATGACCTTTTTTTGCAGTGGTGGTTAAGCAAACCTCTTGGTTCCCCATTGATTTTGCTTGCCAGAAGCTGGCTGGGAAGGTGGAAAATGGTGATCACGTGACCACGGGATGCTGCGATGGTCATAAATGCAAACTGGTTGCCAAGCACCCAAATTGTGATCACGTGACCACAGAGACACTGCAACAGTTGCAAGTGTGAAGACCAGTTGCAAGTCATTTTTCCAGCACTGTCATAAATCGGAACCATCACTAAATGAATGGTTGTTAAGTTAGGACTACCTGTAGGCCCTCCAGATGTCAACAGCCCCAGGAATTCTGGGAGCTGTAGTTCAACAGCATCTATAATTGTCTGGTAGTCTTCGTTTGTCCTGTTTTGCTTATGTGCTAATAGTTTGTACAATGTTTGAAATGATCAAACACATCAGTGAAGTTCTCAGGGTATGTATTGACAAGATGTTAGTAGAACAGAGAGCCTAATGGGTAAAGCAGATTGTGCTAGATTTTGAAAAAAGCTGTTAGAAAAACGTTCTGCTTTGTTGCAAATACAGGTCCAAGTATATACCGGTAAATGCAATTACTCTTCTGGAATGTGTCAGACATGAGAAGGCTGTGACAGTAGATGCTAGTTACAATATGATCTGTGCATTAGTAGAAGAAGCTAGTACAGTTTTTCCTAACCAGGGGCTCTTCCGCTACCATACCTTATCTGAATTATGCAAGTTGTAGTCGCTCCATAAAATGGTGTATGTTCGTCTGTTCTTGGAAAACAAGGCAACAACAGCTCCATAAGAGATAATGTAATCACAATGATTACAGGATACTGACAGCTCTTCGCTATTTTATTATTCCATGCTATTTTGCCTGGAAGAATAACAACTTGGAACATGCATTGGACTGGATCTTTAGTCATCCTGAGCCAGAGGAGGAGACGGAAGTAGCTTCTGAGGTCATGAATATAGAAAACCGTGTGAACGCTAACATCCTTGCAGAATCTGACCCCGAAGGGCCCCGGATCAAAGATGGGCCTGGAAGTAAGTTTCCCTTTGACACGTTGCATAAGTCGATCTGCCTGATTTATTCATTTTCCTTCTCCTCAAATTTGTTGGCTACATTTATGAATTGCTTCTCTGTCCGTACTGGAAGCTTCAAGTGGAATGGCTCTAAAGCAGCAGTGATCAAAATAAGGAATACGGGTTAATTCTGACCAGTAGGAATCTCTGAATATAAACTATTGAGACTGGTAAAAGCTTAAGAAATATGCGGGAGAGAAAATAGTGGTTTCAGGATTTGTGCAAACAGTGATAGAATTTCTCGCCCAGATAAGCCATCTTTTTTTCAGATTAATCCAGTCGATAGGTTGAAGAACTTATGACAAAGTGCTTTTGGACTTTTTACACATTTTGATAACACCCGTGATTGCAATGCTACATACCTATGAACATATCCGTGAGCCAAACATATGTATTATACATATATAATAACCAAAGAAAAGGGCTGATTTCAAGTTTCTGTTGAATATTGGCTTGACGATGAACTTGGTTGTTGCTGCATAATATGTTAAACAGCTCTTTAGTTGACCCTAGTTCAGTCTTCAGCATCGTGGGATCAACCTTTCCTGAATACTGCTCAGCCAGCAAAAATAGTTAAAATAAGCTGATACGGGCCATATGTCTGAATCGATACGAAGTAGCTCATCATAAAAGTCTATTGAATCATGCATGTATGAGTTTCGCCAGGGTTCTTTGAGGCCTGGTCCTCATGCTTCAATTTGCTTGCAACATTCCCTGCTTTATGTTTTTTTAACCTGATGTCACTATGGTTCTTGCAGGAGAAATCTAAAATGAACCACCGGATGCAGCTTTCAGGCAGCAGCTAAAAGTTGTTGGGCATCAGTGAATGCAAGGACACAGTCATAATAGCCTGAGAATAGCAAGTAGTGCTTGATGCACCTAACTGTGGAACTTTTAAGGGAGATAATAAACAACCTTCTGAGATACCTTGTGTGCAGTTCAGGAAAGGCTGAATGTCGCTGAGGGCTGCTGTGAATATAACCATCCTTTATAGGAAATAGCATTTAAGTAGATGTGATTCGTGACATAATATACAACCACACACACAGTTTTTGCTGTATATTTGCAGGGTTTATAAATGCTAGGGAGCTGAAGTGTGCAGTACTTGGTAATCTGCTGTATAGGCATGGATTTGAAATTTTCAAAATGTCCATTTTATTCCAGAATTTAATTTTTTGAGGACGGGGACAGATAAGAGTATCAAGAGTGAGCTGGTGAAGGAACTGTTGCTGTAAGAATGTGGGCAAGATTTCTGGACTGTCTTCCTGATGGCTTTGCTTACCACACCCTTGATGTTTTCTTGCACAGGATATGAACTCTTTGGATTCATCAGTCACATGGGAACATCCACAATGAGCGGCCATTATGTTTGTCATCTTAAAAAGGAAGGAAGGTAATTTAGCGTGACATTACCGGTCGGGTTGCTAATGTTAGGGAGTGCCCAACGGTTGGATAAATGTTTTGAGATTGACGCTTCCATGGAAACCATGTTAGAAAATTCAGTTTCTAACATGAATGAATGAATAGGGCTGGCTTCCAAGTTGGCAGTGGTTTTGGATGGGGATTAAGAGCTGAACACAGGTTCTTTTAAATGTCAGGAGTAGCCAGCCTGATGCTACTTCATTACCCTAATTTTCCAGATAAGAAAACCAAAGTAGGCTCTTAACGAGTGTGGTGGTGGTGGTGGTGGTGGTATGTCAGCTTCTGTAGGTGTTCCTTGTCAATTTAATTTAATTTTATGATGTTCACTCTATTTTCTTCTTCTTCCTCCTTTTCAGGTGGATTATCTACAATGACCTTAAAGTTTGTGCCTCTGAGCAGCCACCCAGAGAGTTAGGATATATTTACTTCTATCGCAGGATACCAAGTTAGACCTCATGATGTTCTCTGGCCTTAAGGAGCCGTACGCCTTTTTATTCTGCCAAAAATGTGTTTCAAGTAAGCAAAGCCCTTGGACTGCCAAAAAAGAAAAGCAAGAAGGAAAATATTTGGTCCTCTTTATCGCTTGAATCAGGATAATTCAGTTGATGCCTTCTTAAATCTTTAGGGGAGAGTTTTCTGTTAAATCATGGTGCATTGTAGGATTTTAAAATTTGTCTACGTTTTGTGAAGACCTTAAGACTGTTCTGATCACTAGCAGAGTTTGCAGGAAACATCCAGAGAAAGCTGTTCCCACACTGAGAAGAACCTCCCAGCTTAGTTTTAATCTTTAAGGACTAAACACTTGCTTTGAACTAGGAATTCATCACTATGCTGAATGGAATCTGTTTGCTAGCATGAAAAGTTGCTTATCTTGAGCCCCAAATTTCCAGTTAGAAAGAAAAAAAGAAAAACCCTCCAGAAATGTAACAGCCCAGAATATTCTGCAGACCTCAGAGCTTGAAATTAAAGTTAATTATCAAAGCCAAGGTGACTTGTATTGTGTCCCAACAGAGTCTGAATGTTCATTTTTTCAGTTGGGATTTGATCACGTATCATGATTTTTTTATTTCTTCACCCAATGTTTGATGGTCCTGGAGTTCCTGTCTAAGAAAGTGCCCGTTTCATTCACTGCAATAGATTGGTACACATATGTGAGTTTATATATATGTATAACTGTGTCCCTACCACTACCCTGTGCAAGTGTTTATGTGGGCCTGTGGATTGATAAACTTCAGTATAGCTGTTTTTTCTCCTCTGTTACGGGTTGCAAATAAAGATTGAAAAATGCATCATAGAAATGCATGGGAAATGGCTTGCAGAAACATGCAATATGATGTGGCAGGGGGATTCCTGTGAGGAGAATACAGGTAGTCCTCATTTAGTGACCTCAATTGGGACCAACAACTTGGTCGTTAAGCAAAGCGGTTGCTATGAAAATCACATGACCACGACTGTGGTTATGATTCTACTTCAGTTTTCCTTTGCTTTTTGCCACTTCCTTCAGCTGAACAGGGGTTCTCTTTCTCTTTCTCTTTCTTTCTCTTTCTCTTCCTCTTCTTCTTCCTCTTTGTCTTTGAGGACATCTTGGTATGGGGTAAAGAAACCAGTGAAAATAAGAACAAAGATGCTGTGAAGGTTGTAAATTTGAGGGCTGGTCACTAAGTTGTTTTTTAGCACTGTCATAACTTCGAATGGTCACTAAACGAAGCAGCTGCTAAGCAAGGACTATCTGGATGCAAATATTGAGCACTCACATGAGCATCCTTCACCTCCAAATAGCCATTTTTGGCATTCATCATGGTCATCACACACACCTTGGAGCAAAGTTGCACCTGTTCTGTATTTTTGTTGCAAGTTTAGTTTTGTAGTATTCAAGATTACCTGTTGCACACCTTCCGCCAAGGGTTTTAAAAAAGGCAGCACTGATCATTTACAGAGAAGCTTAATGCAACCATCCTCAGCAGTGACACACAAGGAGGAACAGATTTGTGACAGCCAAGTATATTGTCTTGCTGTCTGGCAAAGATCATTTAATTATTTGAAATTTTGTTCTTGGGCACAGGATATTGCTTGGTAAAAGTGCTGACAAATTGATTTTTCTTTTTTCTTTTTCATTTTAAATACAGTCATACTGATTTACCAGCAGTTTGCAAAGAAGTCAATCATCTGCCAATCCCACATTGTTGTATTTTGGAGACTTCACTCCATTTAAAAAAGAAAAAAAACATTTCTCTTCCTGAACATTTTAATAGCTTTTCCAGAGGTTTTAATCTGGATTTTGATTGTTTATATGAATCATAGGCCTGAGAAGCTTTGTAATTTCCTTTTCCATTGCTGAAACAGTTGATCATTGAGGAATTTGCAATGGCACATACATTAATTTCTAATAATTGAGTAAAAGAAGCTCAATGGTTATGGGAGGTAACTCTGTATAAAATAATGGGACATTTGGAAGCTATTATGATGGATGGATGTATGAACAGATTTACACAGGAACACATTTATGCATGCATCCCCTACACATACGGAAAGGCAGGAATTATAGTTCTTTATGGTTGAAGTAAGATGTCTGTATGCTGCAGTTTATGGGCTTGAGCCTAGAAGCCTACAAGATAAGGCATTCCAAAATAATAATACTGTAAGGAGTATCTTCTGACCTAGCTGTCCTTCCAACTCAGTCTAGCATCTCATACCACTTCCCTGCAGGCATCTTGGCACACTGATCATTCTTGCAGCCTTGTCCGGGCTGTTCTGGTTGCAGATTTTGGCTTCTGCAACACAAACTTGCCAGTTGACCTTCTGTATCCTTGCTCTTAGCTAGAGTAGATGATTGGAAAAAGTATGTCTCTGGTTTTGATGCTTCCTCCAATCTGTCTTATTATTTTGTTTTACCAAATTTACCCAGAAATGTTATCCTTTAGGGATTGAGAAAGACAGAAATGTAGCAGGGCAGTTCAAGATGTAATTCCAGAAGGGACTTCTCATGAACAATAGGTCAATAAATGTGTCCAGAAGTCAGTCAGCCTGGAACAATACTCAATAGTCAAAGCTGTCCAGAAGTCAAAGCTAACTCAGTCCAAGTCTTAGCTGAGTTTCCAGTGGGCCAAAACAAGAAAACCAGAGTCAGGGTCTAACTAGCAAAAAATCTGTACAGCCAGAAGATCTGTCAGGCAGTTAAGATTCAAGATGCAACAATAACCAAAAAATACAGGTCTGCATTAGGCATTACTTTCAACAAGTTACTCCCAGAGCTTGATCCTGAAGGCTGTAACCACCTTGCCCTTATGTAGCTGGTGCTCAACATGCCTGCTCTACCTGCAAGACCATCACAATATTTTGTTACCCTCCTTCACTCAGCTGGTGTCCATTAAGCTGATTTAGCTGCCAGACTATCCAGGTGTATAGAGATTCTCTCAAGCTTGACAACCTCACCTGACCTCCTCCTCCCTCAGCCTCTGGTGAGGTCTACCAGCTATGGACTATATAAATCCAGATAACCATTAAATGGTAGCAGACTGCTAAAGATTTCTATATCTCTTTCCTGCTGTCTAGTGGTTGTCCAGATTTTTGCACCCCAGTTCTGGTAATCCTAACTCATGTGAGGTCATGACAAACACAGGGGCACCTCAGTTCTCTGAATCTTTGGAGCAGATCCACCTTGAATATATGTTCTGAGTGAGCCTTTTGCAATGGACTGGAATTATCTCCTCCTCCTCCTCCCCCTCCTCCTCATGTTTTGGCCACCCAACTCCAATACAGATTCATCCATGCATAGTCCTCCCTTATATTAATATTAATAAATATTCCAGAAGAGAGATGTAGTGGTGTGAATCATTATTTTATTCTTAAGATGGTGCAAGAAAGGGCTGAATCAAATACTTTAGTCCCCACTTGGCTCCCTTCTGTACAATTGCCAACAAATAATAATTAGATATTGATACACTGTGTCTGGTCATTGATTATGAATACAAGAGTTTCCTTTACAAGAACTCTTGTTCACATTCTAACAGGATGGTTGGGGTGGAAGAATTTCATCGCTGTGTGCATGTGACCATTGAGATTATAGTTTAGGGATTTATGACAGTGTGAACATTTAAGAATATGGTTTTCCTCTAGCAGTTGGGGGATGATGTAGTTTGTTAGGGAAGCTGATTTGTCTCTGAGGTGCTTGTTCATGAGCTAGGCATGAATACAGTATATTTAGATTTATTTGCCTTGGGATAGTTTGTTAGCAGCTCTTTGGACTATGTGATATCAAAGTTAAATGTATTCTTTTGAGAAGAAAATAGCATGCTTCAAACATCTGTTGCATCCAAGGCCCTCCAGGTGTTACTGTGGCACAGCTCCCAGCTGTCCCTACCAACGTGACCAATAATGAGGGATACTGATCATCAGTCAGCAACACCCAGATAGCCACCCATGGACTGCCAGAAGAACAAACAAATCAGTTTTAGAAGAAATACAACCAGAATGTTCCCTAGAGGCGAAGATAAGTAGGCTTAGACTCTCATACTTTGGGCACATCATCGGGAAAGACCGATTGCTTGAAAAGGACATCATGTTTGGTAAAGTTGAGGGCCAGTGGAAAACAGGAAGACCTTCAATGTGATGGATTGATACAATTACCGCAACAATGGATGCAAACATTGGAACAGTCAAGCATATGGCGCAAGACTGAACAGCATTTCGTTCTGTTATACTAGGGTCGCCATGAGTTGTAAACGACTCAACGGTAACTAACAACAACAACAACCCTTATTTAACCAAGGGTTCCCTGGCTCACAAATACCTGAGCAACGGAGGGGCAAAACATTAGAAGCTTGAAACCGGCCTTTCCAACTGCAGCAGAAAAGAGCTGTTTCAATGCAGAATGGTTACAGTGATGTTGGAACTGCCTGTCTCAGACCTAAAGCATCTGTTTTGAACATAAAACATTCTGCACACCTCAGATGAGTTAGCTTTGCTGCTGATGGAAAAACTTCTTAGAACATCAAATTTTATTGGAATAAAAACTGTTTTTATTTACAACGAGCCAGACTTTCAAAAACAGGGAACACTGCTGAAATGTTATGCTGTATATGTGCCTTTGAAATTGGCATGAGAAATGCAGAAAGGTTAACTTGATTGGGTATAGAAAAAATCCTGAAGGGGTTATGTGCAAAAACCATGGAATAATGGAATTAAGATCCTGCTTGCCTCTGTTGTCTGTGCTTTGGGATAATGATTTCTAAGTCTTTTTTAATCTACGTGTTTGGCTACAAAGTTACAGAGTGCAACATTGATTTAATGGGCCATATGGTGGAATGGATGTTAGCTAAATGCAAACTTCTATTAAATTTGAATGTTGATAATTAATGTAATTTATGTCATTCGCATAATTACATAATTTTCCTCATTGGTGTCAATTGTGTCAATGTTCATCATTTGCAGTACATAGAAGACCAAAATTGACACAAAAGATGTTAATTATATAATTATGCAAATGGTGTCAATTGATGAAAAGGCCATGAATTACATCAGTAGGACAGGCAACTCAACTATGGAAATAATGGACTTTGTCCAAAACCTGCTGAATAGGAGTCTGTAAAATCAAGGTTTTAAGGTATTATTTTAGAAGTCATTATTTTGCTTCAGTAGGACTTTATGTTTGCAAACAAAGGGGAAAAATATCCTCGTCTTATTGGGTAACAGTATGACAAAGTTAAATAGTTATTGGTCATAGCAAACTGTTCCCTTTATTCCTTATTGATTTTAACTGCATGGAGCTGAGTGAAATTAGTCTTGCTTTCCAGAAGTGTGATGATGGTTTGTGATGGTTGTGATAATTTATTTCACTGGAACATTTGGTACACACATGAGGATTTGTTGATGTAATCCATCACACAAGTACACAGTGTATATCTCAGCCAATCACAACTGGTAATCTTTCATTCATCAGTAGGAGAGACAACTCAACTTTGAAAATAATGAACTTTGTCCTTTAGCCCAAACTGAAATTTATTTAGTGCTACCTAGAAAAATTGGAAGCAAATAGTGAGATGTTTCTACTGATTGTCTGGATTTTTGCTGCCCGATATGGTATGCCTAGGATAATATTTCAACATATACTGTACTAAAAATGGCTGTGATATAAATTTCTGAAGTTGACGTTGGGCAGAGTCAGATTCTTTGAATTTTCCCATGCAGAGTGACTCCATAAAGGAACCTGACTCTGATCAACATGGTTGCCATTACTAGCACCACTTGTCAATAGTAACAAATACGATGCTGGTTGGCCAAAACACATGCTTGCTACAGTTATACCAATCTCAGCTGGGAAACAGCACTTGTGACTATGGATGTGGAACATTTGAAAACATCCACAGTGGAAATTTTAAGTTACAAGTTTACAAGACTTGTCCTTAGCTGCCAGTTGCATATTTCCAAATGAATCTGTTGCATAGTTCCTTTGTTTTCATTCTTGGGGCAGATTTACTAGTTTTGAGATACACTGCTATGCAAAATTATGGTAGAACTGGATGTGCCTCTTAAATTCATCCCTTGGTCACACTAATCTTCAAACTGAGTCAGATCACAGTTCTAGGTCTTTCCTTGTCACTTGAGGTTGACTACTGTATCCTTGGGGTTGTTTGTAATTTTGATGAGTTTTGCACTGTTCAGAATTATTTGCTTGAATTCCTGTTCTGGAGAGGATTTGTCTGACATGAAGAAACAATATAAATGAGTTACCATTCTTTTAAATTAAAAAACAAACAAACTTGCATCTCCTGGTTCACGTTGTCTTTTTTGTGACCACGATTTTCAACAGATCTGCTATGACTACCTCTTCCATCAAAATCTATGCCTCTCTTGTGGGAAGGTTCAATACAAGGAAAGCTTTCATCTGGTTCCTCAGCATAATTTAGTAAAAATAAAACAAATTAACTTCAGGTAGTAAGAAAGGCATCACCCCAAGCAGAAATAAATAATGCAGATTTCCAGCTAGCAATGAACTTGAAGCCACAGAGAAAGTTTATTTTTTTAAAACTTATTTAAAAATTGCACAATTTTATAGAAATACAGGAAAGTAAAACAGGAAGGCATGCTTCCATTACTGTACAAAAATACATTTACTGTGGTGCTCTGCAAGTTTTGTCAGCCGTATAAATTAAACACACTAAATATCCATACAGTTCCAAGATAAAGTTGCATTAATGAGCATAACAAAAAAAAATCACTTTAAAGATGCAGTAAACTATAGAATTTTGTATTTGCTGCTAATAATGCACTAAATATATGGAAGCAATTTTTTGCTATTGTTTGGAGACTAACTTTAAACTCTTTATTCGAAATTAGCCCAATCCAGGTTTATCCTATACAATGAAAAATGAATGGAAAAAAACCCCCAGGGATTATTCTGCTCATACTTGCATCTTTGTCGTTTAGTCTGTTATAAGCTTCTAATTTTGCAAAATTGGTGCATGTGTTGTCCCACTTGGTTGTTCACTGCAGCCGATACATCTTTCAATCAAATATGATCATATGGAACGCTAGCTTTTAGGCAAAGCTTCAGACTTGGCAACAATCTTACCTCTGGCCAAATTACATGTTACGTTATTCATATTTACCTGGCCATTGACCAAATAACTATTGTTAATTGATTATATTTTAAAGCAATTATTAAATTGCCCTTTTTAATTTAAAAAATGGCCAGATCCTGCAGTCTGTAAAGCATGTCCCCAATCAGATGAAGGAATGCCATTACCTTATGTTCTGAACATTCTCCCTGCCCTACCAGCTGCTAACAACAGGTAATGGGGGCAAAGGTGGAATGAGCAACATCTCTGCATAGAAAGTGCAGATTCAAAGGCTGATTCCTTCAAAATAAAAATGGCCAATTAAGCATGCTTTTTAAACATACTTAATTACTACACAGTGTAGTTTGGCCTTGAATGTGTGACCCATGTGTGCTAACATTTAGAGATGTTGCCAGAACTGATGCTGAAGTCTCCTACCTCCCGAAGTATGAAGGTTCATGTATTGTGGCTTCCCCAACTGGTGCCCATCAGTTGACATCCAACACATCTAGAAGGCACCAGGTTGGAGAAGGAGGCTGGCACTGCATACAATGATGTCAATCCTTTGAATGTATTTTCCATGTGCCAGCAGTCAATGACATAGAGGAAAAACATGTAACATTCTGAACATTTTGACAAAAGAACTGCACTCATTAGAGCAAATGATTCCCCTTCTTTTCCAATTTATGTTACAGTCCAATATTTGCAGGATTGATGCTTACACAAATTAAATTATATATCACAATGTAAACGAGGGCAGGTTTTTCAGACTTTTTTCTTACTGTAGTTTAAAAGAAGACCCTGCAAGTTTCCTGCAAGGTAATTGACCTTAAATTCCAAACATCACACAGCAAAAGCAGGCACAAGATTCTCCTGAAAATTTATATGCTTGAGTTTCATCTTTATATATATATAAAGATATATAAAGAATATACATATACATACATACATACATATATATATATAATATAGATCTTTATATACATACATATACATTTCTTTATATAAAGAAATATATAAATATTTCTTTTAAATGTATAGCTGGTAGCATACAGATATTTTAAAAGCTGCAAACTTAAAATGCAGTCTTCATCTTGCCTATGATGCAAGTCCTAGAAATTATGCAGGCAGAGGAATAGGAAACAGATAAATACTGAGGTCTCTCAAACACATGAGCCTTTGACTAGTCAGTAGAAATTTAAGACCTGAGGCTGATTCACATACACATTGGCCTCACTTCACTCTTCTGCCTTGTGGGTCTATTACCTGCTGCTAACTTATACGCTGCCTTGATTTGGAGGGTAGTCTTTGCTCGAGAAAGTCTAAAAGTTATTTCTAAGATTGGCTCTGTGAAGACTTCCATTCTCAGGCCATGACCTGATGCTAACGGGATGAGTCACTGTGGACCCAGCTTTCCTTTTTTACCATAGCAGAGACAAAGATTGGGAGGGGCAGCAAAAGGAATCTTGAATGCAGAACTATACAGCACTGTGGTGACCTCATCTCTCTCTTGTCTATACATTACAGGCATGCACACACAGACACATACACTTGTGCACTTCTCCTTTCACTCAAGTTTCACACTTCAGTGAGCAGCCTTCACACTTGTAAGATACAGTCTGTGGAGCAACCTTTCCGACCTTAGGTGCCTTTCAGAGCTGTCAGAATTAATGTGCATCATCCTCAGATAATATGGCAGATGCTGGGATTTTAGGGGACACTAAGTTGGGGAAGCTGCTATACAGTATGTTTTGCTCTCTCTAGTTTTATTTGTGAACCAACAAGCCTGCATCGAGCCAGAGAGGAGAACTTTGGCTTTCTAGAAGTGACCTACCCAACAACTTTCAATAGGGAGGGATGTTGGGAGTTGAAGTTCAGCTACATAGTCTCTGACTGAGCCCATTTCCATTATATAAAAATAGCCTTAAAGACCTAAATGATTTCTGCTTCATTACATCTGTTGTGTGACATGAATATATTTGGGTCCTTCCATCTGTGTAACCTAGTGGTACTTTATCTTCCCCAACACTTGGGAACATGGTGATTGTTACACTGTCAGCTTAATGCTTCTAATTCTCTCACGACTGCTACAATCCCATGTCTTAATGATACATCTTCCATGCCAGTAAAGATGGATGTATTCCATTTTTAATTCCTTTGTTCACGGCTTGATGTCAACCCTTGCCAAGTCTACATTTTTAGCCTCAAAGGATTTCTGACAGAGATCCTAGCAATTCCAGGACATTTTGAGAGTTGAGACAAACAAAATGGCATATGTGCCCTAATTTGACAGCCCAGAGGGTAGTAACTGTGGTTTGCCAGTCTTTATGGCAATCATTATTCTGAATGCGTTAAGGCTATAATTCCCAGAATTTCCAACCAGCATGGTTTCCATATTGGGGAAGGATGATGTAATTGTTTTCCAAAGTTGGATATAACAATAACAATAACAATAATAGTAATAATAATAATAATAGTAATAATACAATTAAGATAAATTTCTTGGAGGATAAGCACCGATGGTTTCTTCCCACTTTTATCTCCTTTCTATGCACTAATCAAAGTGACATAAGCCAGATCCCTTCTTCTTAGAAGACTTCTTAGCTAGTTAGGCATATCTTTACCTAAGAAAAGCAAACTGTTGCTTGGTGTACTAATTTTGTTTGCTCAGGGACTGGTTAAGCCATGCACAGCATATACTAGTCTTTAAAAAGATCTTGCAAGCATTATAGTAGCACACTTCTGTTAAATATGGCTACATGCAGTGTACTGGTACCTGAGAGCCTATGTTTTTTGTTTTCAAAAAAATATCACCTCTTTTGCACAAATTTTTACCTCTATAAGAGCAAAACACACACTCTCTCTCACGAACATATATACATGCACATACACACCTATAAGAAGGGAGAAGAAGAATGGTAGCGAGATGGTATATTTGCTAACTGAAATAGATATAGCTGCTCATGTATTTAAATAAAGAAATTTCAGTGGGCTGTAAAAACAATTCAGCAAACCCTTGATTTAACAGGGGAATGAGGGAAAGGGGAGCCCCTTAGATCCAAATGACTATTAAAGGGCAAATGGGATTTTCCACTTACGTAGTACCATTTGATGCATGTATAAATTGGCAAATGGGTTTTTGTAAAATGGAATTATGCATGCATAAAATGGAGGAAAGATTTTTGTCTATTAAATCCAAAATCCACTAAACTGAAGTCCAGTACATTGAAGATTTATTGTTTTTGCAAGGGAAAAGCTTAAACACTTAAAACATGAAATTAAAACAAAAAGGCTGCTTTTTAAGTGGTCTGCCAGAGCAATGGGAAGAGGCTCAGACAGCAGCTGGTAACATTTTGAAGGCGCTGAAGTTCTGTGTTGAATTTCTTCTCCATCCTATAACCTTGAACCATTTTACTGATGCTGTTGCTCCACTCATTAACAGCTAACAGAAAGAGAGGCAGGGAAGTGACTTGGATAGACTTGCATTGAAAAAGGAGAGAACAGAGTGACCTTTATACCAGGATGACCATTTTGGTGGCAGCCCTGAGTGTTGCTGAGTGTTGTGTGTCATGCCACCACAATTCAGCCACCAATAAGGTCCAGCAAGTCCCAATGCAATTCATATCATTGTTACAAGACGGACAGTAAAGAAATACGACAAAGAAATAAATGAAATAAATAGTTCTGATTGAACGGTATAATGGGAAACGAAATATTCAGTCATGTAGGCAACACCTCTTCAAAGGTCCTTTTCTGTCCCTGCATCCTCTCTCCCTTAAGGTACCATTCATCCCATTACGTTGAGATTCCAGTCTCCTATGAAAGGGCATAATGGAGTGTTTTCAATCTCGCTAATGAACTGTTGCATCTTGACTCTGAGATCTGTCAGAGAGGCAGGGAAGGTGTTTGCTCGCTAGCCATAAAAATAAATGGCAGTTTCCACCAGATATGCACTGATAGCTTTACAACCTCATTGCAGAGTGGAGGGTGGTGAGGGAAACAGAAAGATGGATTGCAGCATTTACATCTAACTGTTATTGCGTCTGCTAAGGTCCCTGGTTATTAGAACTGAATAGCCTTCCTTTGGGGGTATGTGTTGAAAATACATTTGCTCTGACCCTGTGTTTTTGGGCTAGTGGAAAGCCTTACAAGTTGATCTGTGGATGCATGTTCAGCAATAGGAGTGGATACTTGTGACTGTTAAAAAAGAGATCCCAGATATTTGCCTCCACCTGAATATATAGTATAGGGGAAAAACAAACCTGCCACCCCTCCCCCATTTTTAAAATAATCTCATCCACCTCTGAGTATCATTGCTGAAAATTGACAGCATGTTTTTCCAGCGCTTTGAACCCCACAAAACCTGTAAAATGAACTCTAAAATGGGAAAACACTGTTGGAAGGGCCCAATCACTCTTTCCCCATCCAGAATATGCAGAAAAATCCCACTGAAGGTACCCCCCACAACATGTAACACTTTGTCTATGAATTAAGGGGATTTTTTCATGAGGCACTTTATTGTCTTGAGGTACCTTTGAATTCACCAGACCAACAGATCACATGCTGCTGCACATGTCTTTTAATGGAGGCTGGACTTGCTTATTTCCTGGTGGACTTGAGTGGTATTTTTACCTCCTTTTAGCACTGACCAAAGATCTAGGGTGTGATCACATTTCTATCAAGGATGGTAAGCCATTTTGCATTCCACTTGCAACATTTTTATTACAGCCATAGAAAAGTAGGGCGGGGTGAGAGTTGCTTTAGTGTTTGTTTGTCAAAGCAGGAGTTGTACCCATCTGCGCATTTTCTTGAGATAGGTGAGGAAAGGGATGTACCTTCTCTCATTGCTGATATTTGCCATCAGCGTTCTATCTGTGCTCCACCATAATTGTGAAACTTCTATTTCATTTTTAAAGGTAGCCATTTAAAGTTCTTCCTGTGCTGAAGGGTCATTACTGACCCTTTATGCCAATACAACTACATCTGTATCTTTTGCTTTTGAAGAATTAAAAGCATGGCATATTGTCTTCCTTTATCAGAAAAACAAGAAAGCTCGATTAAAGTGCAAGTTTCATAAATTCTAGCTAAGTTGAGCTCTGCTCAAAACAAGGTTCAGCAAATACAGTGGCCAGATACCTGCCAAAGGAATAGTGCAGCCAGCTGCTGAACATTCCAGTTTCTTTTCACCATAGTTGTGGCCAACAGTGTTGGCCTGTTCAATGAAGGAAGCACGTTGCAGTTGTCTAGCAACTGTATAAAACCCTCCCTGACCACTTTGGGGGTCATCTTGAACTGATTCCAGTTACATCCTGGCATTCTTAAGTAACAATGACTTCCAGCCCAACATTTCGGTTTATTTCAGAAATACCCAAAACAGATGGTTGAAAGCTAATATTCTGAACCAAGCTAGGTGTCAAATGTCAGGTGGGCGGTGTTTGGATCTAGAAAGACAAAAGGGGCAGAATGCACCCAGATACCTGTCCAAGGTGCCCAGTTAGGTCCAGCCCTACTCATACTTACCCCAACATCTAGTGCAAATAGCAGTTTACAATTGTGTGACACAGCCCTGTTAGATATTATTTGACATGCACATTCTCTGTGCGTGCAGAATTCTTTTGGAATCTCATGAGAACTCTGTTTTGGAGGGGTTCACAGGATCAGCTTTCAGAATAAAAATTCAGCTAATATAATTTAAATCCCTAGGTATCTGTCAGTTTAATACATTAATGGAGAAAACACAGCTATCTAACATGCACATATACTGAGGATCACATCTGTGGAAAAAAGACCTTGAGGCAAGTTACCAATTTTCCCCATTGATGCTCTGTTTCAAGGGCAGAAGATCCAATGGACTAGTAGGACTCTTTAGGAAAACTTGCCCTTTGTTCCTGGCTTATGTGCTCTTGAGTCTCTGTAGCATGATGGGCAACCTATCAGTGCATGTTGTACAGAACACGCGTGAGGTTGTTTCTCCAAATGCTGTAACATATCACAATAGCTGTTCTTCTCTTAATTCTGTCGTGAACATTCAAACCCCATCAGATGGTATGTACAAAATGTTGTGCTTATGAACGTGTTTTCTGAAGATCTGATGGAATCTGCAGATCCTTCACACTGGAGAGTAGTCCAAATGGCTTGTTGTTGATGTTGTTGTTCAGGTCGCAAATGTAATGTTTCCTCCTCCTGTAGAACATTAGATGATTTATTTGGAAGGTGTGTCTATGTGTTTGTGTGTGTGTTATAGAGGGAAAGAGTGAGAATGGGAGTGAGTGTAGTTAAGACTTGATGTTGAAAGCTTTTAAGAGCACATCCAGGTCACCCACATTAGCAGCCTGGAAAAGTTCTGGCTGGTCCATCATAGACAATGCAATCCGGAGAGCAGCCCAAATATTACCTGAAATTACCGGATGAGATACCTGCTGTTGATTCCGACTTTTTCGTTGGAGATTGAGAGCTGTGAGGAAATTGCTCACCGCCTCTCTATGGGTTAGAAAAAAGCAGAACATGCTCAAAAAGAATCCACCATTTCTACAATGTCTAAGAACCAAGCTGTTAGTATTTTGATTTTTTTCCCTTTCTCACGTAAGGCAACTCATTTGAAGCATCACTTGGCCATGCACATTTTAAAAAATTATTCACATAAAGATAAGTTCTGACTTATCAAACAAACCTTATGCCCTTCGGATTGAAATGCTGATAGCTATCAAATACACCTTGAAATCTTTCTTGAATATTAAACCCAGGAGCAGAACATCAAAATAAATTTACATATACTGTTTGGTTTTAGATATTTTTAGTAGAATATGCATTTTTGTAAAGTCTTTCTTGGTTTTGCTCTTGAATTTTCCTTTGTAAAGCAAAGTTATAAACATAAACATTTAATTTTTTGTCCTTATGAACCTCTTTCAGATTTGCCCCTTCTTCAGGTTTGCCCTTTATTCTTTCCAAGAAAATATTGTCCCTGTACCCATGCCCCTTCTTAACACATCAATCAGAAGACAATTGAAACTTTTGTTTGTTTTGTGCCTTCAAGTCAGTGTGGCTCCTGGTGACTGCCTGGACTAGTCCCTGCAGTTTTCTTGGCAAGGTTTTTCGAAAGAGGTTTACCATTGCCTCCTATTCTACTAAAAATATCTAAAATCAAACAGTATATGTACATTTATTTTTAAAAAGACAATTCAATTTCCATATTTTTTACATGAATGTGAAAGACTGTGCATTAAGTGGTACCATTTGTATGTAAAAGTTAAATGACCAAAATAAAGGACAAAAGTGAGTTTTTGAAAAATAAATAGATCGAAAGGACAGCTTTCTGAAATAAAGGATGTATGCTCACTGTAGGCATGGCCAACAAGCAGATAAACAGATATACAGTAGGCATCAGGCTAGAAACCGGGAGACTATGAGTTCTACAACACCCCTACCAACACAAGCAGGGCAAGCCACAGTATATAAACTGAGAGCAAGGCCCACTCCCTCTTCGCACTGAAGATGTTGCCTAGTCTGGCAATGAAACGTCTGCAAGAAAACAACAAGGCTCAGAGAGCACCAAGGACTCCACAGTTCTAGTCCCACCTTTGGTGTCAAGCCAACTGTATGACCTTAGACTAGTCCTTTCTCTCTGTCCTAGGATGAAGAAGGCAATGGCAAACCATTTTCAAAACTGTTGCCAAGAAAACTGCAGGGACTAGTCCAGGCAGTTGCCAGGAGTCAAGGCTGACTTGAGGCACCCCAAAACAAAAAACAAAAACAAAACAAAAACAAAAAAAAAGAGACAGAAAGAAGTGGAATAGCATAAAGGCCCAGAGTGTGGGCATGTGCCAAGGACATCCAAGTTCAGATACTGCCATAATGACAATATTAGCAGGTGCTCTTCTGAGTCTATCACTGAATCTCCTGTATCTAAGGTAAAAACACCTGAGCTGAGACTTTCGAAGGGAAAAATATACCTGCCTTTGAATTTTGATATTAACTCCTATTCAGAAGTCTCTTTGTGGGAGTGAGTGGGTTCTTTTCCTGGTTACACTAGAGAACAGCAGTAGAAAGACAGGAGTAGGAAAATGACTTTTTCAATGGTCTCTTTCCATGTTTAAAGATGTTGAATCTGCTATACTAACCTATATGCCCCCAGGTTGATGCAGCTGATTCCTAAATTGTACCGGGACCTGATGAAGCCAGGTTGGATTTCTAAAGCTCGAGTGTAGGCTTCTACGGCTTCTTCACTTCGATCACCATTTGCTAAGGTTGCGCCTAGACGGTTCCACAAGGAATAATCCTGACAAGACAAAAACAATATGGATATAATTCTCATGCAGATAGCTTTGATTTTTTTTTTTTTGCCATCCTGTTCAAATGAATGAATGATGTGGATTGTTGAGGTTTTCCTACTAATAGATTAAGACTGCTATTGTGCCTAATCATTTTGGCCGGGTTAAAAGGTTGTATTAGATTGTCTCCTCTCATGTGCTTCATGCAAATCACCTGGGGGAGGAAACCTGCCCGGACTTGTTCTTACTTCCTTTTTTTTTCTCTGCCGGCAATGTAGGTGAGCAAGGCTTGCTCCAAAGGGAGCTAAGTCCTTTAAACATGTTTTGTTTTTGTTTTGCTTTCTGTAAATAAATTATTTTTATAGAAATGCTTGGTGTGTGACTTTTTTGACCTCTCCTGGGCTAAAGGCTTTCCCAGCATCTGCCAACATGGATAAGAGTAATTGTCTTCTCCTTTAACTAGTATGGCATGTAACTCAAGATAATTTTATCTGAGATTTATTCTATTTGTTTTTGTAGGTAAGCCAGAGATGGGAGAAAAACGAAACTATTTAAAAACAGGGCTTGCAATTAATGATTCACTTCAGGCTTATTAATGGCTGAAGTGATTGCTTATTAATAGTTTAAAGGACATTGGACAATAGAGAGAAGTGTAACTTTTAACGCTAAAGTGCAAAACTTACCTCTGGGCGCACAGTGAGGGCAGCGCTAAATGCATCTATTGCTCTGTTAAATTCCCCATTCAGATGAAAGAGCACCCCAAGTCCTGTTTGCAAGTCTGGGTCGATCAATTCACTGTTATGATGAGCTCCTTCCAGATATAACTCCTTCACTTCTTCCAGCAGTGAACTAGAAGTAGTACAGTGTAGAGATAAATGTACAGTAATGTAAGAGCAATGAAACTATGACCTTGTCCTCAGAATAGATGATAGAATTAATTTGCTCCCATGTTTCCCTCTGTTCTTCAAAGAACACATGATTTAAATGCAGGTTGAGTTGGGTGATGTTTCAGTGTCCCAAATTTTGCTTGTAAATCAGTTAATCAGGGATTATAGTTACCTTTCATCAGCTGCCTTTGACATCCGCCTGGGCAGTGCCGGAGACCCTTTCTTGCTTCGGAAGATGAATCTGTACTTGGGATTCTGCTTGATCCAGCTTCTTAGGACTTCACAGGCCTCCTGCTGGTGGCCAGTGTTTGTGAAGCTCACGGCTAAGGCCATGAGGGCTTTCAAGTTGTTTGGCTGAAGCTCTAAGCACCTGAGCAGAAGAAAAGGAAATCTGGTTAACCAGATCCTTCTCAGTGGGCTGAGGCCAGGAGTTACTATCACTAAGGCCTCCTGTTCCAAAAAGAACCACAAATGATGTACCAGCTGAAACTGGATGAATGCTCCCATGGCCATAGACTGCATCTACTGATCACGCAGTAGCTGAGAGTCAAAACACCAAAGTTGGAGGTTTTCTTTTTCAGGAAGTTGATTTATTGTGTGCCATTGTATCAGTGTTGACCCTTAGCAATCACATAGATAGGCCTTCTCTAAGATGATCTATCATGAACCTGGCCCTTCAGGTCTTCCATCAGCGTACCCATCACTGATCAAGACCATCCACCTTACTGCTGCTCATCCTGTTCTTCTTTTTCCTTCCATCTGTTCCAGCATTATCTCAAATCCAACAAAACCCCTGGCCCAGCTGCCCACAGGAGCTCATACTGCATATAACCCTTTCTATCTCCTTGATACCTAAAAATCAAATGGATCTCAGATGATAATAAAAGGTATAATCCCAGTCACCTCATATGGAATCCAAACTTAAGTAAATATATTTTATTTTATCTGTAAAATGTTTAGTAAACTGCAGGGAATGGGCCATCTTAAATCAGCTGGTTATCCTGCTGATAAGTGGAAAAGTACTGTTGGTTTGCTGATGATACCACCATAGGACAGGGCTGAACATGAACTCCTACCTGTAGTCTTATTAATTCACTAGTTTCATCCATCAGTGCTCTAAGGCATCGCTTTGGTTGCTGTGTCTTTCAGAACTCCTAAATTATGATTTCCCCCTTGATTAGCACACAGATGGAGGTCATGTGGAAGCCATTACATCCAAAGCCCTGATTGTCTGCATTCCAGAGTTCAACCAGGCATACTGTGGAGCTACTGTTAGCTAACCAGGAAAATCTCCAACCACCTACAGAACATCCTCCAGATCATTAAGGCACCTAGGGCAGACATCCTAATTTCTTCCCATCATAGGAGTTAATGAGTTGCATCTTGACCTGGGACTGATCAGATCATGGCAAAGGGCTAATGATGACAACTTCCACATTAAGATCACATGCAAACCCTTCCAAGACGAATCCTAGGCCTAATGTGATTGCCAGCATGAGTCAGGCCAAAAATAACCTGGGATAAGTTCATGTTGCTAAGGAGGCCCTGAAATTCCTGAATCATCCCAGTTTCCCCTTGCAGGGCATGGCGGCTGAAGTCTCAGTACCAAAAACCAAGGAGACTTCCCTATTATATACTGCTCTGGGCTGGATGGTTCATCATCAATATGATGTCCTACGAAACAGAATGGCAAAACAAGAGTACCAATAAATTATGGAAAATAATTGGGTCGCTGTAGATATTTCTCCAGCTCAAGTGAAAAGTCAATATTCTTTATTGACCTTTATTCTGGATTGGAGTTCATTCTTCCATGACATACCACTGGTGTTTGAAGCAATTATTTCATATTGCTTCATTATAAGAACAGCTTTGGTTAAGTCCATGAGCAGTGAGGCAGAACATTTCCAAGATTACCAGTCTAGTTGTATCCTTCAAGAACAGTTCTGGGTTCTTGTTCTTAAAATCTGCATCAAACTCCAGGAATTCAAACTAAGATATGTCAATGATTTCTGGAACCTCTTTCCCTCTGCAAGCAATAGGGCAGTATTTCTCAACCTCGGTAACTTTAAGACGTATGGACTTCAAGTCCCAGAATTCCCCAGCCAGCCACACATCTTAAAGTTGCCAAGGTTGAAAAACATTGCAATAGGGCAACCACTTGGATACCCAATGACAGTCTCCTGTCATTAGCATCACCTACCGTTGGAGGGCAACTATGGCGCCTTGCTCATTTTCATTCTCTGCTTGTGTTATTCCAAGAAACTGCCAGGCCTGCAAAATAGGGGGTGTTAGGATTATTCCATGCTAGGTACTGCATAATAAATTCTGGGATATTCTTTTGTTATGAATGCCATGTAGATCTTTATTTTAAAACGCAAGGCTGCAAAAAGCAAGGGAAGGTGAACAAAATCAGAAAATACAATCTGTAGGTTTGTCCTTTAGCTTTCTCCTACACTGTAACTTCCAGCCAAGGAACGAGAAGCTGTGGCTGCTGATAGAACCTGCTGGTGAGCCCTGTGCTATGAAGCCTCCACTGGCTTTGAAGACAGGCGCCGCCGAAAACTGATAGAAAACCCTGAGTGGCATCACAGAATACTACAACAATGGACTTCCAGTGCCCCCATTGTGCTAGACTCTGCACTTCCAGACTGGGACTGCAGAGCCACCTCCGTGTCCACAGATGAACTGTACAACAGCATGTCTTCTTCAAACCTGAAGGACTACCAACCATCCACAGTGGGTGGTTTAACTATCAGAATCATCTTGAAGCTCCATAAGATCAATGCATGGGGGCTGCTGTTTGCTACTACAAAGTGGTGCAGACAGCTATAACCTCCTTAATATCCCATCCCCAATTATTGGGGCAACCAAACCTACAATGTAGCAATGTGGCTTCTAACATGGAAGCTGCATTATCATCCAATAGCTGCATCTGCACACATGCTTACCCCTGTTATTGAATTATTCTATTTTCTTAGTTTGCTGAACTATAAAGTAAACCAGTGGCCCAGGGCCACCCAACAAATTAAGCCACAAGAAACTAATCAAGATTTACAGTAACTTAGCTCAGCAGGCATGCAGTCACTAGGTGTTTAACTGACCTGATGAAGAATGTTGTCTGAATGAACATAGCCACTGTCTTAGAAATCATACAATATTCTCTGCTTTTAGTGCTAACCATATATATGGTTACACACACACACACACACACACACACACACAGAAAGAGAATAGACAGACAGACAGACAGACAGACAGACAGACAGACAGATAGATAGATAGATAGATAGATAGATAGATAGATAGATAGATAGATATAGATTTTATGGGCAAAGGCTGGGCTCACATGACATAGCGAACCACAAACTAGATAACCATGGCTTGCCTAGCATATTGTGCAAACCAAATCTATGTGGTTAGTTTACGATTCAGTGAGATGTACAACTCCATACAGTTGGGTTAACTGAGTAAATCATAGCTGAATTAACCAGGGATTGCCATGATGTCCACAATGTACAGCCAAATGCCCTCTAATAGAGAATTGAGATGTTATTGTAGCAAAATTCATGAAATGTAGAATTAGATGTCTTGCAAGGAAAGGAAATGAACATGCAGAGGTCATATACCTCTAGAGTCATAAATTCTCTTAGATGCCCTACTATCCTAAATCCTAGAAGTTCTGGCTATGGAACCAATCAGGAGGGCAGCAATTCCAATTACCCTCAACGATTTGGTGCTCAAGAGAATGTAAAACAGTGTTAATCACATTCAAATTATATATACGTGGTAAAGCACCAAGGCCATCAAATACATTAGGGCTTTATCTCCAAAATGGCAAGCTCAAAAGTGAGGAAAGGTTGGGTTATTCTGATATGAATATCTTCCTTTCAAGGTAAGGATATGTGCCCTTTGATTAAGCTGATGACATGTCCATGGGTAGCATAGAGGATGACAAGAAAAGCTGTTTCAAAGAATATTCTAATAAAGGAATGAAACAAAACTCCAATCAAGGTACTAATGAAGAAGTAAAACACACACACCCCAAAACTGGTGGGGCAAGATAGTATATATAAACAGGCAGCAAACCCCACACTCACTCATACTGATAATGTCACCTAGTTGGGTAGTGAAACGTCTGCAAACAAACAACAATGCTCAGAGAGAATCAAGAACTCCAAAGCTGGTTCTCCAGCACTGACAAAGAACCAGAAGGGAATTTTTACTAGTTCCAGATATTCATCAGGGTGGATACCTCGGCATCATGTGGATCTTGGAGAATAGCTGCCTCCAAGTATAGGATGGTGAGGGGCAGGTGTCCTTCTTTCAGTTTTTTTAGTCCCTCTTCAAAAGCACCAGGCCAATCCTTGAAGGGGTTTTCAGTGTGAAAGTAATAGCCCTGAAAAAGAGAATTAATGTGTTGACCATTAGATAGCAAATCTTATTATAGAAAAGTATAAAGAGTCCCTCTTCTGGGGGGAGATGGACGGTGGCAAAATTGGAAAAATAAATAAATAAAATAAATAAAAGTATCCATGCAGTCCTATACGTATTTCGTCACAGGAAAGTCCCCGTGAGCCTGTGGGTGCAATTTAACTACACTAAAATGAAATCATTCATTCACTTGGATTCATTCATGAACGGGTTTTTCGTATGTGTCTGAACAACCGAAACATTATTATATGCAGTGGCTTATTTTGAACAGTAGGAAAATCTGTATGATCAACGAGATGATTCTTTTTCTTCTGAAAACATTTGATGTGTCAAATATACTACAGTAAGGGACAATGTACCTGTAACTGGAATTGCACACAGTGCATCTCCTCCTCCCCTTCTGCCTCCTCATCTTACAATTTTTCCCAGATGTGCAAGGGGCAACCACTGAACTGCAAGGGGGTGATGGTGGTGGATGGGATTGGACCCATACACTATAATGGTGGCTAATGATGGGAGAGGGATAGAGCCATAGTTTAAGAATGTGCCTGTTTTGCGCAGGAGCTCTGACAAGAGGGAGTTTGACTGTTGTGGTTCAGATAAAGTACACAGGTTAAACATATTTATTTATGACATTTATGACATTTATAGGCTACCCTAATCTGTTACGGTTCTGGGTGGCTTACATAATATAGAGTAAAAATACAGTGCAAAATCCAGAAAAAAACAGAATATCACACAATGAGTCCATTTAATTAAAAACCAGAACATTACACAAGGTTCATCGCCCCCTTGAGCTTAGGCCCTCAAGATAGACCCAGGTTTTAAGGGCTCATCGAAATAGATCCAGGGTAGGACGTTTGTATTAATCTCAGGGGGAAGGTGTTCCACAGGGTAGGTGCCATGAAGAGAAGGCCCATGTTCTGGGTCTCATGAGGTGACAGTTTTTAATCAATGGGACTCAAGCATTCCAATCTGCATCAGACAATGTTGGTTGAGTAAACATTCGGGATAGGTGGTCCTTCAGATAACCAGGCCCTATGTGATGATGTGCAAATGTGTCTTTTACTACTGAGTAGGGAGAGAGATTTCTAATCAAGCTCTCACAGCTGCCCCTAGGTTAGCCTTCTACCTCAGTTATCCTGGTCTGTGATTATAATAAAGATGTTCTCCTTTGTTCTGCTACCTCTACAATCCCAGGTTACCTTCTCATTAATGGAGACTGCCGCTTGTCCTCGTGCTTCTTGGCTTTCTGAAATCCACTTTCTGCGAGCCATTTCTTCCCACTCTGCCTGCATCTTGTCCCAAAACTCTGTGTCTGACTAGGGAGAAGAAAAAGCAAAGAGAACCAAAGAAAGCAATAACGAAACGTGGAAGAAGTAGAGTGGGAGAGACACCATTCTTTATGGCACCTCCTTAGCTATTTTTCAGTTTCCAAACTGAAAATCCGGAACCTCAAATGTCTTTAAATGTGGTCATCCTTGGGGAAGGGGGGGGGGTTAAAGGGGGAAGTGACATCATTTGTGTGATGCCACTGTGATGCATGTGACAATATTTTGGCTTCTACTAGAGGCCTAGGTCCTAAGCTGACGCTCTCCAGATGAAGAGGATGCAGATCTTAGGCTGTGTTCATATTGAGTTAACCCATTTCCAGCTTGGCACTATATACTGACCCATAAGTTCATAATTAACAAAGCCAGAAATAAGCGAAAGTTAAAACTAAACAATCTGCACACACCGTGCAAATGGATCTTTGAGATCTTTACCTGACCCAGGTAAAATTGCTGTGTGAACACAGCCTACAGATCTCCTAGAATTTCAGTCAGCTTGTGTGAAAGTTGGGAATGTCAGAGTTCTAATCCCAATACACTAGTAAAGGTGCCAGGTTGGGGAAGACTGATCTAGATGGTCACTGTAGATACTCATCCCAGTTTGCAAGTTTAAGATAGTCAAGGTGCTGTTCTTCCTTTGT
The DNA here is from genome assembly GCF_035149785.1 of Candoia aspera. Classification (NCBI taxonomy): domain Eukaryota; kingdom Metazoa; phylum Chordata; class Lepidosauria; order Squamata; family Candoiidae; genus Candoia; species Candoia aspera. Next base: position 10,574,522 of record NC_086158.1, on the reverse strand, counting down.
CCAATCTTACTCTTATTTACTCAGGAGGAATTCCAACTGAGGTAGATCCTGTTCCCTTCATGGTCAACATGGCTGACATTCTTTTTATAAAAAAACAAATAAACACCCCACACCCCCGCAATTGTGCTCCATACAATTTTCTTAGCAGCAATACGGAAGAGGTTAGCTATTGTATTGGTTACCAGAATCCTGTTCAAATGCCAGTGCCCTATATAGCTGTCAGCCCTTTGAGGTAGTCCAGACAAGAAGCACAAACCATGAGTACTAACACTGCCTTTATTGTAAGGTTACAGTTACAGAATCTTTTAGGTCCAAAAGTACTTCTCCCCTCCTTTATTTTTACTTTCCAGAAAAGTAGGGAGGGTCCCTCCCGAGATGCTTCCCATGCCCCTTTTCCTTCTGTGGGCTGAGATACCTTTTGCATGAGGGTTGTCTAGGCTGCAGATCTTCCTCCTGCCTCCCAAGGTCATGTCCCCATGCCATTACAATAGCTCAGCTCCCACTTATCTGCCTGACACTCTCTCCAGTCTAGATCCTGCTTGTCTTGTGTAATCCTCCAGGAGGGGATGTTTAGGGTCCCCACTCCACAAGAGACTTAAGGTGTGGGTACGTGAGGCAGACCTGATAAGTGGAGGCCTTGATATTATGGACTAGCTTGCTCTGTAAGGTATGTTTAACCCACAACCTGCTGGTTTTCTACAAAGGTGTGAAAGGAGTTTTGTTCCAAGAAATGCTTAGGCACTACTGGTGGTGCTGCAGGGCCTTTTTGATTGGATTTTAGTGTGTTTTTATTTGGGTCTATGCTTATGTTTCAAGTTATGCCTTAATAGGAATTTTATTGGAGAGCTTCTGAATTTAGAGCTTCCCAGTTGTTTATGTTGTAAACCACAAAGTCTGCTTGAGTAGGTAGTATATAAGCATCTGGATAAACAAACAAACAAATAAATTTATTCCTTGCCATTTGCCATTATTGAGGCTATCTTTCTGTTTTCCCAGCAATAATACTACCTTTTTTTCCTACTGATTAGGGAAATACTCTAACAAATGCTGCCATTTATACATACAGGTTTTCCTTTCCTTTTGCTTTTTTTTTTTTTAAATCCAGTCCAAAATTCAAATAAGCTCTCTTAATTACATTTCTAACTAATGGTGCTCCCCACCCATTCCCTACACACTTTGATATAAAATTGTTTTAATTATCTCTCTAGGTAATGTATTTTAGGGAAGGATGCTATTAAAAACAGCCTCTTTATTTTTGATTGAATGCTTTGTAATTGAATAGCACAATCACTAGCACTTTATGGATATCTGGAGTCCAAGCCTTGCACACTGAAAAAAGCTTCTCTCTCCCACATAGCTAAGAAACTCCTAAAACGTATAATGTTATGCATTAGGGGGAGGGGGGAGAAATGTTTATGGAATATTGCAAACCATTAGCATTTCTATAACCCTGCCAGAACATTTAATGTTATTTATCTCAATAGCACCTTATTATTTTATTTCTGATGCCTCTAAGACCCTTATCTACACAGAAAATGCAGTTTAAATAATCCATGCCACAGTCCTGAAAAACAGTCAGTGTCTAATTGTCCTTAGCAATGTGATGACTGTGGATAAAATTTCAATCTACAACTGTGTGCAGGGGTGGCCACAAATGGGGTCAAAAAAGAGAAGAAGTCAGCTGGGATTGTGATTGAAGGGACATGTTTTGTAATTTTGGGAGAAGAGGAAAACCATGCATTTGGGGAGATCATTAGCACTGTACTAGCCTCATGTATTTACAGAGTTTTAATTCAGTTTTCCATTTGCAAACATGCACAGGTTTGAACCAACAGTGCTTTTGTCCTGTGCATTTATAATGGAGACATTTTCTTAAAAAGCAACCCCTTCCAGCTGACATGGGGAGTAGCAGAGATGGGACCTCTTTCCTCCCCCCATTTTCTCCTTGGCAAACTGCCACTCAAGTAATTAATTTCTCAATTGAATTTTATCAGCTAATCTAAATTTAAACCCTTTGGTTAACTTCAGTCCCTTCTAATCAGTTTCCAAAGGATTCCAGAAAGCTCTTGATTTTTTTTTTTTCCATATCAAATACGTAAGATCAGAACTGTGCAGGGAAATATCTTGCCTGTGACATCTATGGAAGTGAAAGCCGGATTTTGAAGAAGCCAGGTAGAATCTGTATTGATGGACAGCCAAGGAAACAAACAAATGGATCACAGAGCAAATCAACTCAGAGTTCTCACTTAAGCCATAAATGAACGGGCTCAAATTGTCATACTTTGGACATATTTCTATAATGCTGAGAAATATGCTTAGTGCCCTATTTGGTGGGGTGCGATCCTGTAAGGTTAGGGGATACTTGTCCTAACAAGCAGGAACCACACCGAGATGAGGAATAGGTCTCTAGTGTTTTATTACTGCTATATTAGACAGAAAAAGGGACGCGGTGGCGCTGCGGGTTAAACCGCTGAGCTGTCGATCGGAAGGTCGGCGGTTCGAAACCGCGCGGCGGGGTGAGCTCCCGTTGCTCGTCCCAGCTCCTGCACACCAAGCAGTTCGAAAACATGCAAATGTGAGTAGATTAATTGGTACCGCTTCGGCGGGAAGGTAACGGCGTTCCGTGAGTCATGCTGGCCACATGACCCGGAAGTGTCCTATGGACAACGCCGGCTCCAAGGCTTTGAAACGGAGATGAGCACCACCCCCTAGAGTCGGACACGACTGGACTTTACGTCAAGGGAAACCTTTACCTTTACCTTTAGACAGAAAATCCTAACAAACTGAACAAGCGTGAGAAAACCCATACAGATAAATCCCAAAAGTCAAGGCGGATGTCATGAGTACTGATGGCGAGCAGGACTGGGCCTCTATCCAGGGGGGAAAACGCATGCGTAGTACTGAGGAGTTGAGCAGCCATTCAAAGAGACACAGAACAGACCCGCCTTGACTTTTGGGGTTTATCTGTCTGGGTTTTTCCCACGCTTCTTCAGTTTGTTAGGATTTTCTGTCTAATGTAGCAGTAATAAACACTAGAGACCTATTCCTTGTCTCAGCGTGGTTCCTGGCTGTTAGGACATCAGGTCTGTTCTGTGTCTCTTTCAATGACAGCTCAACTCCTCCCTACTACGCATGCGTTTTCCCCCCTGGATAGGGGCCCCCTCCTGCTCACCATCAGTGCTCATGACAATACTAGAGGAATGAGAAAAACATCACCTTAGCTGAAGTCATAGCAGCTAATGGACCTAGAATGGTATCAAACTAATGCCTAATGATTATTACTATTTTGGCTTTGGCCTCCAAACAGAGGGTTTGCAGACTTACTGGATTTGATTTATATGTCAATACTTTAAACCCATGTACCCCAAGGTAATAGAATTTGATCAAGGGAGATGCTCTGGGTGATGTACGATCATTAAAAAAAACATAAAACAATACAAAATAAATATATATGATCGCCAAGTAAACAAACGCCATAGATGTTAATATAGCTATTTATTTATTTCCTTGCTGAAATCCTTGCTGGCAGCCAAGACCAGCTCTTTCAGACAGTTGGAGAAGACCGAGATGTTGTTGAAGCAGTAGCATCTGTAGTATTACGATTTTATGGATGCGCTCTTTGTGGTTTGGGATTTGATTTAATTGCATTGGAACCTTAATACTGTAATGAAGAATGTAAGCTGCTTAGAGTCATCATTTAACTGGAGCAGCATGTAAGCTTTAGTAATATATATATATATATATTAAAAATTAGTCATTTACTCCCTACACATTTACTTACATTCTAATATGGGTCGTACTTCTGCAACTATCAACCCTTCTACAGGGCATTTAATTGCTGAGGGTTTCAACGTTAAGCAAAGCTTTGCTTACGTTGCCTTTCACTTTTATGAATTCTGTTGAGGTTTTCCTACTAACAGATTAAGCTGCTGTTGTACCTAATCATCTTGGCCAGGTGAAAAGGTTGTATTAGATTGTCTCCTCTCACGTGCTTCATGCAAATCGCCTGGGGGGAGGAAATCTGCCCGGACTTGTTCTTACTTCCTCTTTTTTCTCTCTGCCGGCAATGTAGCCAAGCAAGACTTGCTCCAAAGGGAGCTAAGTCCTTTAAATATGTTTTGCTTTTGTTTTTGCTTTCTGTAAATAAATTATTTTTATAGAAATGCTTGGTGTGTGACTTTTTTTACCTCTTCTGGGCTAAAGGCTTTCCCAGCATCTGCCAACAAATTCCCCCTTCCTTTCTAATTTTTAAAAAAAGATTACAGTATTGCAGTTGTAAAAGAGAAAAAGAAAACAATATACAAAAACAAATTTAATGAAAAATGATACTATCCAATAAACAGTTACAGTGTGAAATCGCAGTGCCAAAAGAAACAAAAAGAAAATCAAAATAATAAAATATTAAACAGAAAAAAAAATAAAAATCAACATACTAGATTCATATAAATCACAAAATACATCACACATTCGTTTAATCAGTTAGTAACAATGTATCAAATTCTGCATAATAATGTCTAGTCTTGCATAATAAGATGAAATATATGCCAAAGGAAATGTATTGCATCATTTTTTGATTAGGAGAAAAAATATTTTTAAAAAATGGATAAATTACAAAAAAAATATCAAATCTGTTTTACATATCCAGGATAATAGTAGTGATATAACTAATTCTCCTAATAGTACTGATATAGTACTGTTAATAGTACTCCTAATAGTACTGATAGTACTGATATAACTAATACTAATACTCATCAAAAACAGTTAGGTTGCACAATTTTGGAATATGATTCAAAATAACATTGGGATCTTCAACTAGAAAACATTTATTTACTACTTATATATGTTATGATATTCTACTTATATATCTTACGATATTCTTCCAAAAAGAAACCAAAACTGGACACGATCAAATCATATGAGTTAATGCACCCCCACATTTCTTATATCACCAACTAAAAAAACCTACATTCCATCCTTTCTGATACATTCTTGGAGGAACTCAATGGATTTGGAATAAAATCTTTTGGTGAATTAATTTGAACTTAAGGCAAAAGCAAAGATACAGAATTGTATAAACATCAGAGAAAAGAAATCCTCATTCTCATTTGTAATCATTGATTTGAATAAACGTGTTACCATCTTGGACAATAATGACTACTTCAGGAAAAACTTCAGGCATGCATCTTCTGTCAAGGCAGCAGAGGGCAATCCTTCTTCAAAGCCTACTTCCAAATTCAGTTTCTAGGAAGGGTTTTCATTTGGATCTGGCCTGGAGCCAGAAGGCATAGGGGGAAAGGGCACAGATGGAGAAATTAAATTCAAGCAACCTGGGATGGTAGGAAACTCTTGTCCATACAACTTGCTGGAACCATGGGTTCACTGGCATGGACTCTTCATCACACCACAACCTCCTGACTTCAGAGATACTGGGTGTAGATGGAGATTTAAGCAGTGGTGTCCACCAAGGAGGTCAAACAGGTCAGTCTGACAAAAGGGGGGCACCACTGTGAGGCAACATTTCCCTCTTTTGTTTGAGTGTTGTGATATTGCCTATATGTCCCAATGGGGCAAAGTTTGCAGCACAACAGTGCAAGGCTGCTTTCAGCATTTTGACAAAACCAACAGGATACCCACAGAGTTAATTCTGCATCTATCACTCTGTCTCCTTCTTGCCTATGAGACTAATCTAAGAATCTCAGCTCCCTTCTTTCTGCCTTCATTCCGGGCAGACACACAGAGCAGATGGTCTTTAATTCTGCTCCTGGTAGGAGGTGGTTAGCTAGTAGACTATTCCTATAATACATTTCCTTAAACAAACTTTCTTTCTGCCTCACTCATCATTGTTCATGTTAGATTCCCACTCTCAGGAATGCTTACAGACATACACAAACACTTACCTTCCAAAACAACCAAGTTCCTGATTCCAAAATGAGTGTGGTCTGTATTTGCTTCCCTAGAACTCACCAAACTGCTTGGATGTATTGTTTGAGGCAATTAAAAAGTCAGCTACCTCTATTTTCTGAGTAAACACTGTTCAGTGAACATGTGGTTTGGTTCACAAACAGTCTGGCCTGAAATGTGATTGGCTACTTTTTTGCTCAACGTGTTGTGTGAACCAGCCATTCCACTTCCAACGAATTTGTTGAGGACCAAGGTGTTTCTCTTACAATGGAGACATAATCACTACTCCGGTTTAGATGGCTCATCATCAGATTGTGTTTTTAACCAATGTCCCACAGTTGAGTTGAATGAAAATGGCCTGTTGCATTACACAGTTTCTAGTTCTAATTAAAATAATTCCTAAAATGCCCAGAAATACCTCAACAGCAGCTTTAGCTCGTTCAAATTCCTCTTCCAAGGAATGATTTCGGGATAGGAGTGCTCCTCCCCAGCGTTGCTCTTTGGTTGACCGGGCCTGGAAGAAAAACACAATAACAAAATATGGTAAGAAAGGAGATGACATTCATTGAAAGAATCAGAATCAGTCAATGCTTGGGGTTAAGTTTAGGTCTGGATCTGGAATAAAATAAAATCAATAAAATAAAATAAAATAAAGATGTTTTCAAATTGAGTTCATCTCCTAGTGATTGCAGCCAAGCAGTTTTCTTAGCAGCACTGAGATGTGGTTTTATTTATTTTTTCAGATTTATTATAGCTGCCCAACTCCAATGGACTCTTAACAATGGTTTGTTATTCCTTTCTTGTGGAATTTTTTTTCCCTTATGGATCAGTCTAATAGTTCCCAAATGCTACCCAAGAGGACCCTATTTAGCTTCCAAGAAAAGCCAAACTTAAGTAGATGCTGCCACCTCTTGAATATGCACAATTATAGCATGTGGGTTAGGTACTGTCAAACTGTTATTTTCATAACATTCAGGACATCTTATTCTTCTCTCAATTACAATTCACTGCAAGTTTTGGAGGGGCTCCCTAAGACTTTGGAAGTTATATGCAGCTCTCAGAGTTTAGACTGTGTATCCTGATTTAGAATGATCTCAAAAACTTTACAACACTGTCCATTGTTTGAGTCATACTCACAGGAGATCTTCTTAAATGAATTGAGAATGAAAGGTCCTTGTTCCTAGAGCTGAGTCTAGGTTTTATGGGGAAGAGGTCCAGAAAAGATAACCACAAACAAGCTCCCTTTTGGAACATATTTGATGGCAGCAACTTGGTCTGAAAGTCACTTGCCTTACTACATCTCCTCCGATCCCCAGTGTATCCAATATCATGAACAGGTCAGTGCTTAGCCCTGTCCTGAAAGAATACAACAGTTTCAGATGCTGATTCTAGCTCCACTTTTCCTGTTCTCTTCCTTCCTTTTCTTTTGGTTCTCTGATGTAGCAATAACTGGTATATACCTTGTACTTGTTTATTTTTTCCTATCTGCATTTGCACTTATAAAAAATAGAAAGTTTATCTAAGATGATAGAGATGATAGAGATAGAGATAGAGGGAAGGGAGGAAGGGAGGCAGAACATTATTATGATCATAGACCAAACCACTAGGAAATGGCATCCACAATTTATACTTATTAAAAATCACCTTATGAGAGGAATTCTTCTTCTTCCTATGGCTGAGAGTGACTGGTCCCAAATTCCCCAGCTGGCTTCGTGCCTGAGGCAGGACTAGAACTCAGAATTTGCTGGATTCTAGCTAGTGCCTTTAACCATTGTACCAAACTGGCCCCAATATCTGGCTTAAGCGAAGCCATGTTACACCCTTGGAGTGTAGTGTTTGGATCTTGGCCATCCAGAAGAAATTTAACATACAGTGCATCAGGGCATCCAGGAACATCCTAATTAGAGGCAATATTATGCTGTTATGCTTATCTGTACAAAAGGTATAATAAGGCAGGACGTGCTCCAGAGATTCGTTGGTATCCAAGACGTAAGAGCAGATTGCGTCATTGTAGGAGTTGCTCCTAAATCTGCCTTCCAATACCACTGAAGGAAATACTTTACACTAAGCAAGGGTAAATGCTCTTTGGTGTTTGGGAGAAGTATATATTATTCTGAATATAGTTCAGAGTACTTTGCTGGATGAAAGCCGGAATCATGGCTGTCTACGACAATATTTGTGGCTAAAGGCCAAGCTTTGTCTCATTGTTAACCTCTACTAGTATCCACTTTACTTGAAGCCTTTGCTTGATCATAGCCCAGTTCCTCTGTCAACAGCAGTGAAGCCCATATCAAACATTTTCTTATCCATTTCAGGTTCTAAGCCCCCCTCTGTTTTCATTTTCCACTTTGACCAGGCAGCAGTGATTTGTCAGTACCTGCGATTCCTGGCTTCTTCCTTTGTTCAGCCTCTTTCTTTGGATTCATCCCATGGGAAGAAGTACAATGCAAGTTTATAAGTGCTTTTTCATTAAAATAAAACCCTTTTCTGAACTCATGAACACAGTAAAAAGAAAGTTCCACTTCCAATGCAAGGAAAAACAATGGAGTGACCTAAAAATGTTGGCTTTGCTAAGCTCCTGATCTTATACTTGTCTGAGGTCAAACTCATCAACCTGATGTCTTTCCAATAGAGAGTGGCAACTGCATCTTCTTATGTTATTCTACTTTGGATTAGGGTTAAGGTAAAGGTTTCCCTTGACATTAAGTCCAGTCTTGTCCGACTCTAGGGGGCGGTGCTCATCTCTGTTTCAAAGCCGAAGAGCCGGCATTTGTCTGTAGACACTTCCGTGGTCATGTGGCTGGCATGACTACACGGAACACCGTTACCTGCCCGCTGAAGCGGTACCTATTAATCTACTCACATTTGCATGTTTTCGAACTGCTAGGTTGGCAGGAGCTGGGACTAGCAACGGGAGCTCACCCCGTCACGCAGATTCAAACCGCCGACCTTCCAATCGGCAAGCTCAGCAGCCCAGCGGTTTAACCCACAGTGCCACCGCGTCTGGATTAGGGTTATTCTCATGGTTATTCAGTTGTAAAGGGTTGTCAGATGGATAAAACTCTGAGCTAGCTGTCAGGTTTTTCTTTGGGAGGATGAAAATGGTTTGCTGATCTTCAGCTGAGCACTGCTGAGCAAGGAACAGGTTAGAGGATGCTACCCCACAATTCTCAGTTGATTAGGATGACACCAGAAGTGATTATAGTGTTATAGATGCACAGGAGCATAAGCAGGTCTAATATTATGCTCCTGTGCATCTATTATACTATACAATTATGAATTTGGGAGATACTTATTCAGAATAGTATCTGAGTAATAATCACTCTTCCATGAATGCAGTAAACTTCTTCCCTTAATATTGGGTACTTTATGCACCTATGGAGGGACAGGAGAACTGGTGTACCATCGTGGCTAAAAGATATCCCTAGTACCTAGCTTCTTCAGCAAAGGATCGTTACCTTGTTGTGGTGCTGGAGCTTGAGCACCTCAATGATGCCATGAGCTAAACCGTGAAGGGCCACCCAAGACGGGAAGGTCATGACAGAGAGGTCAGACTAAATGCGATCCCTGGGGAAGGTAATGGCAACCCACCCCAGTATTCTTGCCGTGAAAACTAAATGGATCAGTACAACCAGAGATATGTCGGTATACCATCGGAAGATGAGACCCCCAGGTTGGAAGATGGTCAAAATGCTACTGGGGAGGAACAGAGGATGAGCTCAACTAGCCCCAGACGTGATGACGCAGCTAGCTCAAAGCCAAAAGGACGGCTAGCGGCCGACGGTGCTGGTGGTGAACAGCAAATCCGATGTTCTAAGGATCAACACACCATTGGAACCTGGAATGTAAGATCTATGAGCCAGGGCAAATTGGATGTGGTTATTGGTGAGATGTCAAGATTAAAGATAGACATTCTGGGCGTCAGTGAACTGAAATGGACTGGAATGGGCCACTTCACATCAAATGACCACCAGATCTACTACTGTGGACAAGAGGACCACAGAAGAAATGGAGTAGCCTTCATAATTAATAGTAAAGTGGCTAAAGCAGTGCTTGGATACAACCCAAAAAACGACAGAATGATCTCAATTCAAATTCAAGGCAAGCCATCTAACGTCACAGTGATCCAAATATACGCCCCAACCACAAATGCTGAAGAAGCTGAAGTAGAGCAGTTCTATGAGGATCTGCAGCACCTACTGGACAACACACCTAAAAGAGATGTTATTTTCATCACAGGAGACTGGAATGCTAAGGTGGGCAGTCAAATGACACCTCGAATTACAGGTAAGTATGGCTTGGGAGAACAAAATGAAGCAGGACATAGGCTGATAGAATTTTGCCAAGACAATTCACTCTGCATAACAAACACTCTCTTCCAACAACCTAAGAGACGGCTTTATACATGGACTTCCCCAGATGGACAACACCAAAACCAGATTGACTACATCCTTTGCAGCCAAAGGTGGCGGACATCTGTACAGTCGGTAAAAACAAGGCCTGGAGCTGACTGTAGTTCAGATCACGAACTTCTTGCACAATTTAGGATCAGACTAAAGAGATTAGGGAAGACCCACAGATCAGCTAGATATGAGCTCACTAATATTCCTAAGGAATATGCAGTGGAGGTGAAGAATAGATTTAAGGGACTGGACTTAGTAGATAGGGTCCCGGAAGAACTCTGGACAGAAGTTGGCAGCATTGTTCAGGAGGCGGCAACAAAACACATCCCAAAGAAAGAGAAAACCAAGAAGGCAAAATGGCTGTCTGCTGAGACACTAGAAGTAGCCCAAGAAAGAAGGAAAGCAAAAGGCAACAGTGATAGGGGAAGATATGCCCAGTTAAATGCAAAATTCCAGAGGTTAGCCAGAAGAGATAAGGAATTATTTTTAAACAAGCAATGCGCGGAAGTGGAAGAAGACAATAGAATAGGAAGGACAAGAGACCTCTTCCAGAAAATTAGAAACATTGGAGGTAAATTCCAGGCAAAAATGGGTATGATCAAAAACAAAGATGGCAAGGACCTAACAGAAGAAGAAGAGATCAAGAAAAGGTGGCAAGAATATACGGAAGACCTGTATAGGAAGGATAACAATATCGGGGATAGCTTTGACGGTGTGGTCAGTGAGCTAGAGCCAGACATCCTGAAGAGTGAGGTTGAGTGAGCCTTAAGAAGCATTGCTAATAACAAGGCAGCAGGAGACAACGGCATCCCAGCTGAACTGTTCAAAATCTTGCAAGGTGATGCTGTCAAGCTAATGCATGCTATATGCCAGCAAATTTGGAAAACACAAGAATGGCCATCAGATTGGAAAAAATCAACTTATATCCCCATACCAAAAAAGGGAAACACTAAAGAATGTCCAAACTATTGAACAGTGGCACTCATTTCACATGCCAGTAAGGTAATGCTCAAGATCCTGCAAGGTAGACTTCAGCAGTTCATGGAGCGAGAATTGCCAGATGTACAAGCTGGGTTTAGAAAAGGCAGAGGAACTAGAGACCAAATTGCCAATACCCGCTGGATAATGGAAAAAGCCAGGGAGTTTCAGAAAAACATCTATTTCTGTTTTATTGACTATTCTAAAGCCTTTGACTGTGTGGACCATAACAAATTGTGGCAAGTTCTTAGTGGTATGGGGATACCAAGTCATCTTGTATGCCTCCTGAAGAATCTGTATAACGACCAAGTAGCAACAGTAAGAACAGACCACAGAACAACGGACTGGTTTAAGATTGGGAAAGGAGTACGGCAGGGCTGTATACTCTCACCCTACCTATTCAACTTGTATGCAGAACACATCATGCGACAAGCTGGGCTTGAGGAATCCAAGGCTGGAGTTAAAATCTCTGGAAGAAACATTAACAATCTCAGATATGCAGATGATACCACTTTGATGGCTGAAAGTGAAGAGGAACTGAGGAGCCTTATGATGAAGGTGAAAGAAGAAAGTGCAAAAGCTGGTTTGCAGCTAAACCTCAAAAAAACCAAGATTATGGCAACCAGCTTGATTGATAACTGGCAAATAGAGGGAGAAAATGTACAAGCAGTGAAAGACTTTGTATTCCTAGGTGCAAAGATTACTGCAGATGCTGGCTGCAGTCAGGAAATCAGAAGACGCTTAATCCTTGGGAGAAGAGCAATGACAAATCTCGATAAAATAGTTAAGAGCAGAGACATCACACTGACAACAAAGGCCCGCATAGTTAAAGCAATGGTGTTCCCTGTAGTAACATATGGCTGCAAGAGCTGGACCATAAGGAAGGCTGAGCGAAGGAAGATCGATGCTTTTGAACTGTGGTGTTGGAGGAAAATTCTGAGAGTGCCTTGGACTGCAAGAAGATCAAACCAATCCATACTCCAGGAAATAAAGCCAGACTGCTCACTTGAGGGAATGATATTAAAGGCAAAACTGAAATACTTTGGCCACATAATGAGAAGACAGGACACTCTGGAGAAGATGCTGATGCTAGGGAGAGTGGAAGGCAAAAGGAAGAGGGGCCGACCAAGGGCAAGATGGATGGTTGATATTCTAGAGGTGACGGACTCGTCCCTGGGGGAGCTGGGGGTGTTGACGACCGACAGGAAGCTCTGGCGTGGGCTGGTCCATGAAGTCACGAAGAGTCGGAAGCGACTAAACGAATAAACAACAAGTACCTAGCTTGAACTGGTCTTAAGTAAACTCAAGTCCTTGCAACTGCATTCCTGGAAGAGTGATTCCTGTTCATGTCCCTGCTGTATGACTCAGATATTATTCTGAATAAGTATCTCCCAAATTCATAGTTGCTATGCAACTATCACTAGTTTTTTTAATGTTGATTTCATTTTTGTTACATTAGGTATGCATGTCCTTAAAGGCTGCCAAACAGTCAATCAGTGAATCAAAATCAATCCATCAAGAGTTTAGTTGTTAGTTCTGACATAATGCAACCTACCGTTTTTAAGCACACTTTCGTCTGGTCTTTATGCAACATTCTTGAATGTTCACTAATTTATATGAATTTTTCTAGCTGGGACAACTGACCCCAGTGTTGGATTGATTGACTGACTGATTTACCATGAAAATAATTCCTGTTCTCTGCTGTTCTGAAGAATGGATCAATCCTCCTTCAGGTAATGTTTAACAATTAATAAATGCCACCCCAATGATTTCTGTGCACTTTCAAGCATCTGTGCTTGGGAGATAACTTCAGCAAATGACATGGTTGGAGTAACATCCATGCTCTTGAGACCCACAGAAGATGTACTGTAATCTCCATACTGACAAAAACTGGACAAGAAAGATGCCCTTAAGGGATTGCAGAAGGTGATCTGTTCTATTCTTGACAAAGGAAGCTTTCTATTGCTTAGCCAGATGATGATGCATATGCATGGGGGTTACAGTTCAATGTAAAGGGTATGATTGCCTTGGACATCCAAATGCACCATACAAGAAAAGGGGATGTTCCTTATTAAATGTTTCTAAGAAGTCAAGAGAAGACAGAACTTTTTCAGATTTATTTATTTATTTATTATTCAAATTTAATTACCGCCCATCTCCCGCAAAAGAGGGACTCTGGGCAGTTTACAATAAAATCAAACTACGATCATAAACATTAAAATCTCATAAAACCAGACACCTTACAATTATTATAAAATGCAATAAATAAATATTTACTGGAATAATATATATAACAACCATCAGAGGACTGCACACATAGGCAGACTCTGCAAAGTATTATGGGGTAATGGGTGGAGAAGGTCCTGTCTTATCCTGCCTTATCCAAACAGAAAAATTATAGTCATCAAATCCAGTGCAACCAATGGCATTTAATCAGCCTCAGAGCACAACCATGCTACAATCTCTTCCAATCAGGCAAAACCATTGGAAGCCACCTGCAATCATCTTCACTGCTGCCAACCTCAAAATGTGCAGAATCTGCTGAAGTCAGTCAATGCTTCCTCCAGCTGACCAAGTAGTCCAGGCTCAAGTTATCATTGGCAAAAATCACCTCACACCCTCCTTCCCCACTTGCAAAAGGAAAGAAAATGCCACCTGCACAAAGCCCTCCTGGAGAAGTGCCCTCAGTACATACAGAATGACAACTTAACAGTTTGAACCAACTTACTCAGTGATGATCCCAAAGCTTACTTCAAATAAATACGTGCAAGAATACGATCTTACATAATTTATTTATCAAATTTGTGTGCCACATGACTCCCAATGACTCCCAATTAAAAATGGATCCTGGGCTGCTTTTATAAGTGCATGCTAAAAAAAATACGATTAAATGCCAAATACTATTCATTATTACTAATACGTTAGTATTAGTATCGATGTTGATATCAGGATTAATGTTATTGATTTGCAAAATATTAATACTATCTGCATGGACTGGAAAACCAAAAGAACAATTTTGGCCTGCTTCAAAACATGACTTGACTAAATAAATGCAAAGTCTCTTACCTTTGGTGCAGGGGCTAATTCTAAATCTGTGGCTGAAATAGATTCCGCTGTGGTTTTAACAGCGGCCAGTTCAGGCTGGGACCTGTTTTCTGCCGACCTACAAAAGGACAGAATTGTACATCCTCAGATTGCAATGCCAGCACAGCTGGCCATGTAAATAATGCTAAGTGCATTACATCATCCCCAAATCATGGGTCTAAGCCCATTCACAGCAAACTGCTTTGCCGGAAAAAAAAAACATGTTGGACAGCAGAAATACAAAAAGGGCCCTTGAGTTCTCAGCCTTCAGCTGCAGGAGGATTTGAGTGAGAGTAAAGGAGAGGGCTGTGTCCTTCCCCCTCATTTATGCATTTTGTTAAGAGAACTGTACTACAAATTCTGAGAGGTGTAAATATGGAAAAACAACCATGTTCTGATTCGTATCTTGGTTAGGGAATTGCCCATTTGCTAAGTTCATACTACTTACAAAATGTGCTCCTTCTGACTTAAAAATCTCTCTCTCTCTCTCTAATCCAGGGTTTCTCAACCAGGGTTCCGTGGAAGCCTAGGGTTTCACGAGAGGTCACTAGGGGTTCCCTGGGAGAACACAATTTATTTAAAAAATTATTTCAAATTTGGGCAACTTCACATTAAAGAGGTAAGTTTCATTCTTTATGTTTAGTTTAAGAACACTGTTAATGCATCTATACAGGCCTGCCCATGAAACAAATATAATAATTTTGTAACTTCTGGCCTATACTTGAGCCTGAATGTGCAGGGGTTCCCCAAGGCCTGAAAAATATTTCAAGGGCTCCTCCAGGGTCAAATAGGTTGAGAAAGGCTGATCTAATCTATCTATCTATCTATCTATCTATCTATCTATCTATCTATCTATCTATCTATCATCTCTGTCTGTCTGTCTGTCTGTCCATCCATCCAATTTCTAGACCACCTAACTCCAATGACTCTGAGAAGCTTAACATATACAAACAGTAAAAAACCAGAATAAAACCCAAAGGCAGACTGTTTCATCTGAAGGGAACAACAACTAACTCTCTTCCATACCCACAATGATAAAAGCAGACAACCCCCACCCCCTGCATCACCCAAACCCAAGACCTGGAGGAAAGAACCAAGTTTGTAAGGCTCTTTTAAAGGTGGATCAGGGATGCTGTTCCAGAGGGCAGGTCCTGTCTCCTTGGTCCTGTTAGATGATGTTGCTTAATTGATGGGACCAAAGTGAGCCAACTCTGTCAAGATTGTACAATGTGAACAGAAATGATTTGAGACAGATGGTCCTTCAGAGAATTAGGCCCTATGCCATGTAGGTTTTTAAAGCTGATAGCCAGCAGCTTGAATTGCATCCAGAAGTAATTGGTAACTAGTGCAGTTCACAGAGCAAAGGTATTATATGATCATTGCATGGCCCATGTGTCACTGCTCATACTATTGCATTCTGGACCAACTGTAGCTTTTGAATAGTTTTCAAGGGCAGCCCCATGCAGAGCATAATGCAACAGTCCATCCTCAAGGTGACTGAGACACAAGTGACTGTACGAATGAGCCCATAGATTCTAACCAGCACAGTCATTCGCTTTCTGACCATTTTATAGATCATGTTCAACTTGTAATAGTAGCAAGCATCTCCCTTGGTTCTCTTCCTATAGCATATTATTATGCAATGCCCACATGACCTGTGTGCATGCACACAAGCACACATGAATATTGACATCTTTCTACCTCATCAATTTAGACATTATTCCTATCTCAGGGCTGGGCTTTTCATTGCTTTCATATTTGTTTGGGTGATCTACTCACAGGCATTATATTCAACCAAACTGCAAGTGTGGGCATGGCAAGCTATGGATGGTGTACGGCTAAGTCATTGACTACAGGTTGCCCAGAATGTGTAAGATGGTACAGGTGGAATGAGGTGGGATGGTTCTTCTCACCTAGTGATAGGACTGGCCCTCCAGAGAAAGTTAAAAGAAAAAAATTACCACACAAATTCTTTTGGTGGAGTTTTAGAAGATGATGATTTTCCCTCAGGGGCTGGAGAACCTTTGCTGGCTCTTTCTCCATGATGCTTGACTTCATCCCATTTTTCTAGTTGTGTCTGAATATTGACTGAATAAGGCAAAAGAAAATGAATTCTTGTAAGAAAAGCAAAGATCAACTCTCTTTCCAGATAAGCTTGACTTCTTGTTGTTTTCTTGGAAGTGTTTTGCCACTGTCTTCTTCCAAGATGCTTACTTGACTTCCTAGTCCAGCCTAAACCTGCTATTCTGGACTGGAATGGGGATCTTCCATCCAGGC
This sequence comes from Candoia aspera, assembly GCF_035149785.1. Lineage (NCBI taxonomy): Eukaryota > Metazoa > Chordata > Lepidosauria > Squamata > Candoiidae > Candoia > Candoia aspera. Next base: position 10,557,879 of record NC_086158.1, on the reverse strand, counting down.
ATGAATCAGGGCCAACCCTGAATAGCTTTTCCATTTCGGAAAGGTTACCTAAGTGACTGCAGGGAAAGTGCATGTCAGATATTGATTTCCTCCCTTGAAACCAAACAGGGGAGGAAATTGTCAGAAGCTCCCTCCATTGTGAGTTTTATGTATGTTGCTGCTGCAGTAGAGAATATAATAGATGCATTCACACAATACACTTAATCAGTTATGGGATAGTGACTTGGTGGTTGCATTTACACCAACTGCTAAACTTGGTTAGAATTAAATGTAGGTATATTTTCTTTGGCTTTGGCGAAGTGCAAACCCCAGCCAGGTTAGTTCATTTATGGTTCAATATAAAGTGCACACTCAAGAAATGGCTTAATTTGATAACTTGGTTAAGCTTGTGTGAACACAGTGAAGAAATCTCAGAGATCAGCAGATGAACCAGAGTAATAGGATGAAGATGCTCTCTGAGAAAGAATGACCTTTTCCCTGCTCCATAAAACCAGCAGACGAGTGTCTTGGAAGCGTTGCAGATCAGCAGAGACCACTACAGTGAAGGCCCTGCGCTTTGTACAGCTGCTTTTTCCAACTGGATCCCTTCCACATGTTTTGAACTACAACTACATCCTATCCTAGGATGATTAGAAACATAGGACTTCTAATCTAGCCCATCTGAAGGATACCAGGTTGTGAAAGGGTGCTATAAAGACTAATATGCAAGAGATAAAATCATCTGCAGGTCCTCCTTACAGGATTTTAAATAGCACCTTCCTCAATCTTCACATTAGTGCTCCAAGTACTGTGGTAAAGTTCTTTGGTGTGGGATTGCTGTTAAAAGTAACCATTGTTATCTGCACCTGTGAAATGGTAAAAGGTATTATGTTCTATGCTTGAAGACTTCTCCATCACAAGAGGTGAACAAGCTAAATATTAGGATAGCTCACCAGTCAGTATCCCAACCTGGACCCCAAAAGTCTTTAGTTCAAGTCTTACAGGTCAACAGGACTTTTTAGAACTGACCCTCCCCACCCCACAAATAAAGTGTCGGAAGAGCAAAGCAAATTGAATAGATTGAATAGCATATAGCTTCCAATCAAGATTATGAATCCCAGCGGCGTTCGCTGGAAGGCAGGTTGAAATTGGCCAGATGGTGGATAATGCATTGTAATACAATGCTCCATCAACCATGTTCCTTATCTTGACCCCTGTTACAGTTTCCGCTGGAACTGCTACATACCTAAATCCAATGATTTCTCTGGACCCTTGAGTGGTTGGATTTTCTGCTCGGCATCCACACAGGTAAGATCCAGTTTGTCTGTCTTCCTTCTGTGGGTTGACCCCTTCAAGCTGTCCCTTCTTGAGGAATTCTCCCGCTTTTTCACTTTGCTTTGAGTTTGGGAAACAGGTTCACTGAGGTCAAGGAGATCTAACCCTGTTGACAGAACTATCATAGAACCATTGTGAAAAAAGAGACATTTTAATACCTTCTCAGTGCTTTGTAGTAATTCCAATGTTTGAAAAGGAAGCTGAATTTCCCTTGCCTTTTTCAAGGTGGAATCCAAACTAAATATAACATAGGATAATTATGCATGTGTATGCGTGTGTGCACCTGTTGGAAAGGGAGGGGAGATTCCTGTATCTCAAGTTTGGATTGAAGAAATAATGTGTATAGGAAAAGGATTTGGTTATTCCTCCAGATGGTGACTGTAATTCAAATCTCCTCTTGCACACATGATTTAAATTAATTATAAGCAAGAAAAGTTACCATATTTACTTTTTATACTTTCCAGCTTATAGCAGTTCTGTACAAATGATTTACATAAGGAAATCAGATCAGGGGCTCCATTAAATCTCAGCCCAGTGATCAAAGTCAGCCATTCTTTTTTTAGCTTTTTTTTTTTTTGCTCCAGATAATCAAATAATTTCTTCAATAAAAACCTATAGTATGGCTGTCCTCAAATTTTCTTTTCTTGGCTACACTATTGAAATGGTTTGCCACTGTCTTCTCCTGTGATGGCTCTGATTTCCTAGTGTGGCCTATGAGCCCAGGGTTCCCTAGGGACTTCCCATGAAAATACTGATCAGGTGGTCCTGCTTAGTTTCTAAGCCCACTTGAGCTCAGCCAGATACTGTCATTTGCTGAGACAATAATTCTAATAGTTATAATATTATGATTATAAATAATAATAATTTGTTCAACCTGTCCTAAGAGGAGAGGGTTAGACAAATGAAGTTTCTTTTTTATGTAGTAATTTTATTAAAAATCACAATTAAAAAGATAAAAACTAATGCAAACTAAAAAAAAAGAAATAGAAAAAATAGAAAGTGCAGTAGAAGTAAAAGAAAGAAAAGAATAGAAAGAAAAACAGAAAAGAAATAAGAAATAAGAAATAAGAAAAAGAAAAAGAGAAAGTAAAGAAATATATAAATAAATGACTTCCCCTTTATCACAACAAGTATAAACAATTTTAATAACTTATCACCTTCTCTTAAAATACAACAAATGATCTCTTCTTCCCATATCCCATTTCTCATTTAAAAACAAATCCTTAAAACCTTGTTGTTCAATCCTCATCAGCAGAAGCCCATTAAGGGTTACTAGAGATAACAACATATCTATTTTAACCTTGATCAAATAAACCAACTTTATATATCTTCCTTTTACTTTTAACAATCTTGACCTTTAGTCCCTTCAAATAATGTCCTAGAACTTGATTTCTTTTCATTTTTTCTTTGCCCCTTCTCACAATTTTTTTCAAAGTTTTGACAGGACTCTTTTGTAAATCCAATATAGGAAAATTAACCAGGTCAATAAATAAATATTTAGAATAAAAATGGAAGAATAAGGAAAGAAACAAGAAAAGAACAGAAACAAAAGTGCAGAAAACAAAGAAAAGAAAGAAAAGAAATATTAAAAAATGACTTCTGATTTTCTTTTACAGCAGTTATATGTATAAATGTAAATTAACCTCATGATGTAACTTTAGAGAGTGAGGTTAAAATATACGTAATTGTACTTATAACTACTGTGAAGAATAGCAGAAGCCATTTCTTTGTATCTTTTTTCTTTCTTTTTTCAACCTTTTTTCTTGTCTTGCATTTTTTGCTTTCTCTTTGCTTTCTTTTTTTTTTCTTTTTTCTCCCTTACTTTATATTAGTTTGTATTAGTTTGTATTTTCTTTTTTAAAGTTTCAATAAAAATCATATAAAAAATTTCTGGGTCCATTGCTCAAAAATATCCTTCAATATATCCAATGTTAAAATATTTTGCTTCATTATCTATTAATAAGTCAAACTTCAGTCTTCTTCTCCTTTAATTGTAATCTTTACTTCCTTCTGGTTCACTCTTTGGATGACCTTTTGAAGTTATTGCCCTACCAGCTTTGGTGATACACCCATTTGATTATGTAGAAAAGAGGATATAAAGGCCATATTCAATGTATCTCCAAATGCTAAGGTTGTTGGAGAAACCAGGAGTGAGTGAGGACAGAAGATGTTTATCTTGTTTTACAGCATATCCTTTCTTTTTTGTCAAAAACTAGATCCTATATGAGGTGGAACAGCAATGAGACATAAGAGCCTTAAAATTCTGTCTAAATTTGATATTGCATGTGAATCCAATATACAAAGATGTTATTTCCCCAGTGATAGCTGGGATGGCAGGTTAATTTATTTGCAACCATGTATTCAAGCTCTTATTACTGCATCTCCAAAAATATCCTTGCTCCTTCAGATGAACAAATTACCTCATCTGGATAAAAAGAGATGCATACACAACACATGCCTTGCATACAGATGGTTTGTGGTTCAATCCTGCCAGATACTTACACGAAAAACCCCTGCCAGAGCCCGGAGGGACCTTGCCACTCAGAACACATGATATATGATTGGATGGACAGTCTCACCTGGAGTATGTGAGGCACCTATGTTACTACTAGACTAAGCTAAGTGAAGTAACTAGTGAAGAATTGTTTTAGGAAGACAGGATATCGCCAATACACTTTCTTTCTGCAGCCAAGAATCTTCCAGATATGTTGGCACTGCATGGTGGTTGGGAATTCTAAGAATGACACTTGGAGGGCATCAGGCTATGAAACATTTTCTTACATAGAATCCATGGGTCCACAGTGTTCTCCAATCTGTTCATTCCAGATGAGTTGGATTGCAATTTCCACATTTCCCAGCCAGTATAGGACACAGTGAAGGTGGAGGTTCATCTTGAGGGCAACAGGTTGGAGAAGGCTGGCTAAATGAACTGGCAGTAACTTCTGAAGATTATAGGGAAGATTTGTCTAGACTGACCTGGAGATACCATCAGGTGAGTGTGAGATCTTTTATACGTAAAACTTGTGTTCTAGTAAGATATTAGCGCCCTTTTCTCTTCTAGAGGTGAACTTATTGGCATCATGATATTTTTATCTAGGCTGATCTGGCTCAGAGGAGCCAAGGAACTTGTCTTCATATCTTGTTTGTTAGAGTTTTGTGCTACTCACATTTTGTTCTTCCCTTGTATTTATGTTATTTATTTTGAATTTTTGAAAGCAACAGGGAATTTTATTTAGCATCAAAATTGCCTTCATATGCCAGATGAAAAATGTATTCCACCCAGAACCTCAGGCCCAAGAGTAGCCAATAACACTTTGTTCCAGCAGAAACAAATTCAGTGATATAAATATCAAAGAATATAGCTCTCAATTGACGTGCCAAGACCTATTTATTTAATTATTTGATCCAGCCCTTTCTTTTTGAAATCCAGATGATTCTCATGCTAGCAGGTTTTCAGATTCTCTGGGCAGTTTTGAACAACATCACAAGTTATAATCATGGCTTTCTAGGACATGTGTCACTGCTAGCTGCTGGTTTCTTCTCCCGCGAATGAGAGAACATCTTTGTCCTAAGTTTGCTTGTGGTAAGGGGCTTCAAAAAGCAGTAGGCAGAGAAACAAATCCCAAGCAGTATTTGGAAATGAACTGCAACTGAACAAGAGTTACCTGCAGTATTTGAGGTCACAGGTCGTGCAATAGCTTCTGATTTGGTTTCGCAAAGAAAGTCATCTATAGAAGGACTCAGGAGTGGTCTGCTTTCTTGTTGCTCATTCACAAGCTAGTAACAAAAAGCAAAAGGAGATATGTGTATGTGCGTGCATGTAGATATTCGCTTAAATAAGCACACAAATGTCCTGGCAGCATCAAACAGCTTAAAAATATATTATTCCTTTTCTGAAAGCATCAGATGGCTTAAATAGGCATACGGTCTCCTTTTAAATTAAATGAGATGAATATAGCAACTGAATGAGAGGAAGCAAAAAAAAAGATAAATCAACACTCAGCAGTACCTAAATCCAGTTTTAGATTTCAGACTTGTGCTCTGTGTGTGTGTGTGTGTGTGGGTGTGATCCTTTAGGTGATATAATTATATTCAGGTTCCAAAAGGCATAGTTTCTATGATTTGGGATCAAATGAAGCCCAGTTTAGCTGAGTTCACACAATATGTGGGTTCACCCCACCCTCCGGTTAGCAAAACACAATTGCTGTGGTTGTGTAACATGCTATACCCAAATAAATAATGGATTAACATGGCTTATCATGGTTTAACATCTGCTGCCAGAAATTATCTAATCTATTTAGCTTACTTTAGCATGCTGTGCAAATCCAGCCATGCTTATGGCCTTGGTAGCTTGTAGATACACCTGCCTTTTTGTATTCATGCATTGTTCCCTGTTTGGCAACTAGCTAGCAATATTGCAGTCTGCCTTTTTTCTAGAAAAGGGAGTCCATCTCAACTACAGAAAGCAAGAGAAGGTAAGAGAACACAGCGATCATCCAAATGCCTTTTCTTTCCATCACTTGTTCAATTAGGCTGGACAGACCATCCAATGTGCATTCCAAAAACATTTTGAAAACAAAATGCTATGGATGTCATCTGCATGAGCTGAGAGCCCTTACAGGGGCAGAGAGTGTCTGTGAAACTCCCATCACACACATATTGGCTCAAAGAGAAAGTTCATACTGTCAACTTCAGCAGTGACCATTTCTTGTGCACTCTAACTCCCTTTGTCCACATGAGCAGGATGATGGTCATTTCCGCCCCATGAAATCTGAGGACCTAAGACTGGAAAATGTTTCCCTGTTTCTTAAACAGGGTAAGGCTTCTGACACCCCCTTTCCCCTGTAATCTATGAAGGTCTCTCAGGAGTCTTTCACCAAGATGTTTTGGGGCTACATGAATAGAACATTTGGTGTCCAGCATGGTAATTATGTACAAGTGTGGCCATGAAGGGTTCTGAGTCTGATATGGGAAATTGCAAGAGGAACTGAAGTTTGCTCCTGCGTCTTCCTGGACTTTTATCTCACACGCAAAGGATGGCCACTGATTGCATCTCTTTATTTGAATGAGCCCATTGCCATGAGTCCTTTCTCAGCTTATACATCATTTCTGATTTCGCCCTCCTTCTTTTCTGTCCTATCAATACTTTCTATTCAAGATTCAAAACTTTCAATTATTCCATAATATTCTATTTATATATTTCCCTCCCAGAGTCTGAGACGGTGTATGTCACGCTCTCTCATCCAACTTTGCCTCACAACGACTACTTGTGGGGTAGGTTGGACTGAGACCCAATGATGGACCCCAAGTTATTCAGTGAGCTTCCATGGCTGAGGGAGAATTGGAACTTAGTTCTACCCAGGCTTAATTGCTACCTTAAGTACAATGCTAACACTGCTCTAATGATATTGAGATTATCCATCAACTTGAGGAAGGTACCCACAGACAGATATAGCAGTCTAACCATGTTAATATGCACCCAGATGATAGATATCAGACATCAGTGGCACTGTTGGTTTCGAGAAGGAAGACTGTATTCAGTTTAATATATGCATGGTTATGTTTCTTTCCAGGTATCTTTATACTGCTGAATGAAACAAAGTTAAGGCTAAGGTTAAGGAAGAATCAGGTTTCCCCCTGTAGTGGTTGGTTTAAGGGAGAAAGAGGGTGCTATTTTAGCCCTTAAAACCCCACCCCACAAAAACAAGTGATGACATTGCTTCAGTAATATCATGATGCAACCAGTCACATGCTTTGCAGTCCTTTGAGGTCAAATTTAATTTTTTTAAAAAAAGTGTGGTCCCTGATTGCAAGAACATTTTCCACTTCTGGAGTAAATGCTGTTTGCAAAGTTGGAAGCACTTGATATTTGCACATTCTATTCCCACTTTGACATTTGTTTCAGTCCTTTTCCAAACATCTGAATAAGGCTGATAAACTTGCCTGTACAGAGGGAAGTTATTCTATTGTACAGAAAGATTGAATAATCGTAAAGTTTTAGGTGGAAATATTATGACTCCAGGGCAGCATTCCAGAAATTATAGGATAATCTGGTTTTTCTCCTATAAGACAAAGAGAATCTCCAATCTTGGGGGGAGGAATTCCCTCTCTGATCTTTACACTATTCTATGGCTACCCCATAGGATTTCATTGAATGATAGAGAAAATAAAGGTGCCCTTGAGACAAGCTTGATCCCTGCTTCCTTGATAGCTATAGAAGTAGCTACTACAGTATTGTCTTCTTCCAGAATGTTTTTTCAGCCTCCTGGTCTAGCTAAAGCTTCAGAATTTTCAGGTGGTCATCCATTCAAATATTAACTACAGCCAGTCCTGCTTAGCTTCACTAAGATCATGTAGGTGTTATCATCTGTTCAGTTGTATGATTGGGAAACTGTTTCTTAAATAAATCACCTCAGAGCAGAAAGGAAGTTTATTTATTTTATTTTATTTATTTTATTTTTATCCCGCCTTTATTATTTTTATAAATAACTCAAGGCGGGGAACATCCCTAATACTCCTTCCTCCTCCTCTTTTCCCCACAACACCAACCCTGTGAGGTGAGTTGGGCTGAGAGAGGGGGACTGGCCCAAGGTCACCCAGCCGGCTTTCATGCCTAAGGCGGGACTAGAACTCTCATACTGCGCCTGATTGGCTCTTGGGCTGAGAGAGAGGGACTGGCCCAAGGTCACCCAGCCGGCTTTTATGCCTAAGGTGGGACTAGAACTCACAGCATCCTGGTTTCTAGCCCATTGCCTTGACCACCAGACCAACCTGGCTCAAAATGTTCAAGCAACTGCCGGTTCTGTTTTCTGCAACACTGGTTGGAAGCAGAAGCATTCTGGATTCATTGGAGTACAAGGTAGGAGTGCTTTGTTAGAGTTGATACATTATCTTCCAAGGAATTTTCCAATAATTTTAACCCTTTATGTGGAGGCAGTAGATTTATTGAAAGGAAGAAAGAGACAAGATAAGTCTAAGGTTTTACTTTTATTGTATAGGGGAAAGAAAAGGACCGAGAGAAATCTCTATTTTGCTGGGATTCATAGAAGATATTCATGCACATTGGGATTTGATATAAGTAAGTGATTGCTACATCATTTACTCTGCTTTGTAAATGTAAGTGTACCTGTAAAGTGAATGTGGCAATCCTTATTTGCCTGAAACTATCAACTACTAGTTTGGTGACAGGATTTCACATGCACTCTTAGCTTAAATGTTTTCACTGTTCATACGTCTTCCTTTTCAATGTTCTGTTCACCCATTTATAGACTAAAAGCAAACTCTGGCACGCTGCTGAAGCTATTTAATCAAGTCAGCTTTTCTGTGTATTGAAAGAATTCAACCAGCTAATGCATTATCTGGAAAGATTATCTTAAGCATATTGGTTGCCCTGTTAGATTTACAAAATCTCCCCAAGCTGGTGCCCTTCAGACATGTTAGAACTGAAGTTGTTATTAAGGAATTAATTGATTCTGCAGATGGAGTGGCAGATTTTCAACCCTAACTTTAAACAGAAGCTTCTTCAGAATGCTGCAATGAAGAAAAAAAAAATCTGAGAAACAAGGAATAATTTGGTGTTCCATACTGAGTGAGGAGAAAGGAGATTGTATGGAACAATATTCTTTTGGAGTAATAAAGGGCTTAGACATGGATAAAGATACCCAAGTCTTCTTAGGACATCTCACAAAATCAGAGTTCAAAGGGACTTTTGCAATTCATCTGTACCCTGCAGTATAGGATGCAACTACAACATTAGGCAAACCTGCATCTCATATGCAACTATTGTGCATAGAGCAAGTCAAATAGATTGCTATGACTGACAAGATAGGATGCATGTGTACAGATGAAGTGTGATTTTCTCTGTATGTGAACACATCAATGCACATGTGAGGAATAGAAAGGGAAGGGTATGTTTATGTGGAAGTGTCCGCTGTTGGCCCACAGGTGTCCTAACAGTCAGGAATCACGCTGAGACGAGGAGTAGGTCTCTAGTGTTTATTACTGCTACATAAGACAGAATCCTAACAAACTGAAGCAGCGTGGGAAAAACCCAGACAGATACACCCCAAAGGTTAAGGCGGGTCTGATCTGTGTCTCTTTGAATGGCTGCTTAATTCCTCAGTACTACGCATGCGTTTTCCCCCCTGGATAGAGGCCCCTTCCAGCTCGCCATCAGTACTCATGACATAGGTGATTTTGGCCTTGTCCTAAACATTAGTGGAATTCCTGAAGAATTTCTCAACTACTAATTTAGACAGATGAACAGATGGACATCCAGCTTTTTTCTCTAGTAGAAGACAGTCCATCACTTCCCAATCCATCCATCCTACCACAAAACAGCTCCTACTATCAGGAGGTTTCTCCAATGCTACTTGAAACATGCTTCTTTGAGATTTCCACCCATTAGTTTTAGCTATGCCTTTGAAGAAACAGGGAACAAGTCTACTCCATTTGGTTTAATGTGATGTAATCAGCTACTGTAGACTGCAACTAAGGTTTATGTGTTCTGCAATCCCAGCCAATTATGATTAATTCAATATACCATGGTTAGATAAATCATGGCTTAATGTGATGAGTGAATCCAGTCAGCATTTCTAATCAGGATACTGATAGCAATTTGCAGGGGAGGGAAAAGGTAGAGGCTGGGAAAATGCCAGATTGAGTCTTGATTTTCAGTCTTATGACTTACTTTTTCCTGCACCTATTGGGAGTCTGTAATCATATTAGCTGTGTAAAGGCATTTATAACAGTCCTACCCCTAGTTGTAAGAATGTGCTAGTTCAAGAAATTATATAAAAGCAGCTTAAAAATAAACTTGGAAGGAACATTGTCAATAAGAGGCTTTAAAAGGCTGTCTTACATGAAGTATTTAACCAGGTGAATTAGAAACCTAGCAGATTTACATGCATAGTGTGCTAACCTGGGTTAGGTTTTTGGATGGCTTATTGTGTGATGTGAACCTCTCTTGATTACCTAATTTATGATTCAATATATAGTGTAAATCCAGAAAAATGGGTTTAGTTACCTGGTTAAGTGTGTGAAGAATCCAAATTGTACAAAAGGGCTGCTATTTAGAAAATGCTTGGGTAGGTTGAGGAAGAAGAAACACGGAGCTAATACCTTATTCAGAGCTACAGTCTGCAAGGTTAAGTAATGATACCATAGCAGAGGCAGAATATGGGTATTCAGTCTGGCCTCATGGCTGCTGCTAAGCTATCATTATTTAACCTTGCGGAATATGGGTGTTCAGTCCACAAAACTGGCCTCTAACCCAATATTGCTATTAACGTATTTGCTTTCCCTCTAAAATTAGATTTGCATCACATCTGAAAGTAAATTTAGCTACCTGTAATAAACATAGACTTGCTTTTATCCACTTGGTTTTATTTTGCATTTTTTTTCTCTCCCTCCCTCTTTTAAAAAGAAACTTGTTTTGTTTGCTTCAAGTCTGCAGAGAAAATACATGCAATCTGTTTCCACAAATCAACAGTCTGTTGTTGTTTTTGCAATCACACAATGGAAGGAAGATTTGCTAAATCATCACTCTTCCATAATGTTTTATGCAGTTCCACTCACTTCAATAGGATTTATGCTAGAGCTCCTGAGGCATTGTGCCCAGTGCATCTAGCCCAACTTTTCCCAACCTGGTGCCTCCAAAAGTACTACAACTGTGAGTTTTGGAAGTTGTAATCCCAATATGTCTGGATGTGTCTTTTCAAAGATTGGAAAGCTTTAAGAGCAGTCTTCTTAAACCCCTAGATTTCTTGGCCTACAGCTCATCCAAATACCATGACCATTGGGCATGATACATGATGGGGAACTGTAGCCTGATGCCTTTGGAAGGTGAGTGATTGGAGACATTATTGCGATAGAGTTGAAGATGCTCATGGTCACTTATGCTTTAGTCACTGCCTGTTTGGGTTACTGCAATGTGCTTTACATGGGGCTGTCCCTGGAGACTACTCGGAAGCTGCAATTTGGTCTGAAATGCAGCAGTGTGCAGTGTTGGGCCTCCTACTTGCCCAAATTGCATCTCTGTTGTGTGAGCTGCACTAGCTTCCAGTTTCTTTCTGGGTGCAATTTAAGGTTCTGATTATTACCTTTAAAGCTCTATATGGCATGGGACCAGGTTATTTGTGGGGCTGCCTCTCCCTGAGGGTATTGGCCCATCCCACCAGATCGGATAGGGTAGGTATGCTCCAGGTGCCTTCCCTGAACTGCTGCCAGTGTGCCTTTTCCATGGCTGCCCCTACTTCATGGAACACCTTCCCCCCGGTGATCTGGCAGCCCCCCACCATTTTAGCCTTCTGGAAGGCAGTCAAGATCTGGCTTTTTACCCAGGCACTGGGGTAGAGTGAGGGTATTTTGGGTTGTTGTTGGAGCATCCCAAGGGATGACCGGGGTGCTGGGTTTTGATTGTGTTGTATGGTTTTTATGGTTCAGGGATTTTATTTTATTTTATTTTATTTATTATTCAAATTTGTTGCCGCCCATCTCCCCCAAAAGAGGGACTCTGGGCAGTTTTTACTGTTCTTGTGAGCCACCCAGAGAGGTGTTTTAAGATGGGTGGTCATGGAAATCAATAAAATAATACAATATAATAAAAATAAATGTTGTTTTGATATAAAATTCAATTTTATTATAAAAATCAAGAAAATCTACGTTTGCTGATTTTCCTTTGAAAGAAAATCTCATATTAGCACCCATAACAGAACATCTTCCGATACTAATGGTGCTTTCAAAAAGCAGATTTTCTCAGAGCACCCCATCTTCATGGTAGGCCTGTTCTAGGCCCAATAATTATCCAACATCTTAGCTGAAGTTATTGGCATTAAAGAACTCGGAACCTTAAATATAAGCACCCAGTGAATAGCACCTGTGTCGTTTGGCGCCATCTTTGTTGTTTACTTAAGCATTACTCAATCTGGTGATCTCTGGGTGTTAGACTTCAACTTGCAAAATCCCAGCCAACACAGTCAAGGAATTACAGGAGTACCAGTCAAAGCGAATATTTGTAGCTCAGGGTTGAACTGTGGAGTCCTTGGTGCTCTCTGAGCCTTGCTGTTCTCTTGCAGACGTTTCATTGCCAGACAAGGCAACATCTTCAATGCAAAGAGGGAGTGGATCTTGCTCTCTATTTATATACCGTGGTTTATCCAGCTTGTGTTGGTGGAGGTGTTGTTCTCTCCTTGGGAGTTCCTTGATTAGGCTGTTGTCTGGCAATGAAATGTCTGCAAGAAAACAACAAGGCTCAGAGAGCACCAAGGACCCCACAATTACAGGAGTTGAAGATGAATGCATTTGAAGAACAGGTTGGGGAAGACTGGCTTAGCTGCCGAAGCCTTTTATATTCTAATGAATTTGTGAGATTCATTAAATCTTTAATTAAACCTCTATTATAGACATCTATATTACCTAGATATTGCTTGAGGAAATATAAATATTTTATACATAATAAAATGCAGTATAATTTTGCATTTCTGTTTAGCAAAACACAACTTTTAGAGAAAAGGCTATAAAGGTCTTAATCTCTCCTTATTGCATGGCAGCTTAAAAACAAATCAGTTACTCAACAACAACAAAAAAATCATTTCTATAAAGAAATGGCAGTTTGGCAGGCAGCCATTTTTTATTTGAGGCAATGTTTTAAACATTACTCTCATAGGAACACTTGGCTGATATTATATGTGTCCTCCTAAAAATAAATAAAAGTTTTAACAATTAACTTACAAATGGTTCTTGATAATCTAATAAATGTCATGGCTTAACAGTTTTACTGGCCTTTGCTCAAAAATGATTTTGTAAGGTACATACAAATCAAGGGTTCTTTTCATGTCCAAAAAGCACAGAAGAGATCATGGGTGTACTCACACCAAATGACCAGGGCTTCAGCCACCACAAGGAAGACCATATGCAGAATGATGAGACCAACTTTCTCCAACCTAGTGCCCTCCAGTTGTGTTAGACCAGTGTTTTTCAGCCTTGGCAATGCTGGCTGGGGAATTCTGGGAGGTGAAGTCCACATGTCTTAAAGTTGCCAAGGTTGAGAAACACTGGGTCAGACTCTCAGAATCCTCAAAGGCCACCAGTTTGGGGAAGACATTTTTATATCATAGGCCTCCTCACAACAACTAAGACTCTTCCAAATTTGGCTTCCTAATGTTTGGCACATTGTATAATTCTTCTCAGAGGAGTAGTTGTATCAGTGGAGGCTGTTCTTTGCCTTGCTTCTATGAAAAGTGAAACCCCCAGGGACTGAAACCAAGGTTTCAAATGGCCAAGCGCCATTGAGTAGCACCTAAAACTAGCTCATCCTATGCCTATATTAGGCTATCGTACTAAGCTATAATACGTTGGATTTTGCCTTAGTGGAGTGTGTGAACCTAGCCTCTGTGGTTTGTAAACCATGGTTTATGGCTTAGCATGATGTGTGAACAAGATTACTATGGCTTTTTCAACAAATCATAGTTAAATAAAATCCATGGCATAAATTCATCCACATAACTGTACTGTATACTTAATAGCTCCTATTACATCCAAAATATGGCTTCAACTGATTCTACTCAAAATCATTCTTAGAGATACTGGTGTTGCATATTTTATGATCTAGTAATTCATACTAGAATACTACATCTTCATGATAGTATATTCCAATTTTGGCTGTCAGCTATAATCCCAGTTCAACAAAGACAATTTGGCCATTGTTATCTATCCTCTGATAACACCTTTTTTCAGATGTCCATGGGGAATTCCTTTAAAGACAGCCCAGGGATTCCAGTTTCACTACAGCACTCATGATCTAGGTTACTAACTTGTATGAATCCCATTTGGCTAGACATAAAACAAATTAATCTAACTCCAGTTCTAATCTTAGAGGAGCAAAGGGCTGGATGCATAGGGAGGCCTATTGAAACACAAACACACACACACACACACATGTACACGTATGTACATATACATATACACATACATATGCATGTTGGATATGACTTCCTCAAGGCAAAAAATATAACCGATGAGCATGTTTCAACAGAACATATTATTTGGATGTCGCACATAGCTAATGTCCTGGTTCAGTCTTTAATTGCCTGTTTTGCTTTGCATCAAACCTTAAAGATCTTTGCCTCCCAGTGAAACTGGCCAGATGCTATGAGACTTGTCTTCAGAGGGCATTTTTCAGCCCTTAGGTGATAGCCATCACAGTTGTGACTCTCCAAAACAGCAGTCCTATGCGCATTTACCTGGTAGTAAGTCCCATTAAACCTTACAGTAGTTAGATCTCCTAGACAACTAATCTCAGAAAACACAAAACATGGTGAGGCCAAGTTAATATTTGGAAGGGAGATGACCACAAAATCCCAAGGCTATAAGCTACACTTGGAAGCTGAAAAAAAAAAATTCTGGAAGAAAACAATTGCAAATCACTTCTATACTGTTGCATTAAAAACAAAAAAATTATCTTCTCACCCCCATGGGTGGTGTGTGTCTTCCTGAACCTTGGGTCTCCTACCAGAGGCCTGGGAGTTTGAGGGCTCTGCGCAGGATCTGAGCTGTTCCTAGCCCTGCACTCTTCTGGACAGAGAGCTCTGATGTTCTTCCCAGGATCTGTTGGAGCCATTCTCCCAGCGTAGGAGTCACAGCACCGAGTGCCCCTACCACCACTGGGACCACTTTGGCCTTCACTTTCCACATCCTCTCTAGTTCCTCTCTCTCTCTCTCTCTCTAGACATGTTCATCGGGAGTTAACTGATCAACGTGAACAAGGTCTTTTTTTGTTTTTTGTATATACAGATGTTTTAGAAGCTGAGTTTTATATAGCAATTTGGCTCATCCGTCTTTCTGCTGTTATTTTGTCTTCTTTAGAGATAAATAAGTAAGCAATCAATGGAGATTTGCAAAACAAATCCAGTTTAAGCTTATTTGTAACATTGTAGTCACTTCCTCTTCAACCAAGAGATGCTTGTTTTCATCCAATATAAATAGCTGTTACAGCAGATGCATTACAAGTTGAATTTTTTATTGTTACCTAAGTAATATGTATTATTATTACATAATGATAATAATAATGTCTGGTTAGATGGCATCATTTAGCCAAAGCCAAGCAGGATTAGACATCATTAGTAAATAATAATAATAATAATAATAATAATATTTTATCCTGCATATACAGTGTGTGTGTGTCTACACACACACACACACGCAGAGTCAGCTTAAGGTGACAAACATACCTAATATCTCCTCCTAATGCCTCCTATTTTCCCCACAACAACAACCCTGCAAGGTGGGTTGGGTTGAGAGAGAGGGACTGGCCCAAGGTCACCCAGCTGGCTTTCAGGCCTGAGGCGGGACTAGAACTTTCCTACTACGCCTGATTGGCTCTTGGGCTGAGAGAGAGGGACTGGCCCAAGGTCATCCAGCTGGCTTTCGTGCCTAAGGCGGGACTAGAACTCTCATACCACACCTGATTGGCTCTTGGGCTGAGAGAGAGGGACTGGCCCAAGGTCATCCAGCTGGCTTTCGTGCCTAAGGCGGGACTAGAACTCTCATACCACACCTGATTGGCTCTTGGGCTGAGAGAGAGGGACTGGCCAAGGTCACCCAGCCGGCTTTCCTGCCTCAGGAGGGACTAGAACTCACAGTCTCCTGGTTTCTAGGCCAGCACCTTCACCACTACACCAAACTTTCTCTATATAATACCCACTGCCTTCTTCTAGGAAGTCACAAAACATCCTGATGGAAGGCAAAGAGAAACCACTTCATACTGTATTGTTGCCAATAAAACTAGATAGATGTATCTATAAAGTCACCAGGACTCTTAATTTAACTTTTCCCCAAAGCATGGTCATTCCTCTAAAAAAATCCACATTCGCTATTTTTTTTAAAAAAAATTCTGATGAAAACGGATACTAAAAAGCCTATTATTTTATAATGGAATCTGATTTAGGATGTTTGCTAGCAGTTATTCTGCGACTCATAGAAATATCCATTGCTACTTTACCTCTCTAACGAAATGCCCTTCAAAAGTGTTGGACTTCAGAATTTGCCACCAGCATGTATAGGATGCCTGAAAATGCTGGGATTCCAGTACCTCTGGAGGATATCAGGTTGTGGATGATGGTTCTCTTGCTCAAGCTCTTGTTAATGTTAATGATCCTTGCACATTAATGCTGCTGGCTAATTTAAAGCCATTAAAACAATAATCATGCTGTCAGGAATCAGAGTCGCATTCAATATATTTGGAGAAGGCTAAGTTGAGAAGCTATAGTGGACAATCTTATTTTGGGTGCAGAATTCAAACTAAATGTTTTCCTCTTCTATATTAAAGCTGAGTTTATAGAATACAGCCATGGCATGGTAACCACTGAAAAACAGGTTCCCCTCCGTCAGACTCCAGCAGTGAAGAAATAACACGTATACATGCAGATCACATCCATCCATTGTTGATACCACCAATATCAACTCCAGAGGAGATACAGGTGTGCAGGAAGCAGCCACATGACCAAGGCAATCCCTTTGATCTATGCTTGTATGCATTAAGAACACAACAAGGATGTCTAGCACAGAAAGAATATTTAAGTGGCTTCCCTGCTACAGAGGGAACACAAAAGTTGGATCTAAAACCTTCTGATTTTCTTGCAATATTACATTACGTCAGACAAATGCTCACTATGAAAAGTGCATGGGGATAGGCTTAGGACAAAGGCATCAAAAGGCAGTAAATTATTTATAGGAGTATGCAAGTGAGAAAGGCACATGATCAGATACAGGAAAACAGGTGCAGGGGCAAGATCAGAAATACTTGACCACTCAGTGCAAAGCCAACTGGCACATGGCAAGGATGAGGTCAGTTCACACATACTAGGACAAAAACGTGCACAGACCAATAACAGTTTACTCTGAAAAACTCTAATCACAAATGATTACCGGAAATATGAACAGGGCATGAAACACATAGTATGAATCAGGAGGTTCGCTCTCTCTTTCCTTCGATACGACTGATTCATAAACTGGTATGTAAAACTAAAACAGGATGTATCAAAGGAAAGCATCCCATTCCGTCACTGTATTATAGGTCAATACACAGCAGCATCAAACAGGAAGATTTTCCTACATGGATCATCTGTGCATAACTTCATATACAAAAACCACTGAGATATTTGTTTTGCTTTGTATGTTTGTTAAGGAGCTGCTATTGGAAATGGACAAGGTGTTAATACACATTCACATAAAATCCAGAAACAATCACAACCTTCTTACATACGGGGCAACCAAATATATTTTCACTCTAACCCCTGTAGGAAAAGTGGTCACACTGAAGTTACCTACCGTCTTGACATATGTGTGTGGGTAACTAAATAATGCAAATCTGTGAAAGGCAACTGAGAATAAATTCTTTCAAGGCACAGAAGCATATTGGCAATTATTAATAACTTGAACTAAGCTACTTTGGGATTTTACACAATTGAAGTAAATTAAATAAAATAATTGGGAAGTTTGAGCTGCCTTTAGATTCTTATGTGCTTCGTTCAAATAATTCAATCAATTTAACATTCAGGGCTATTGGAAAATGTAGGAATAATAAAAAACAGTGGGCTGGTATTTTAATTTATGTAACATTTGCAAACTGTTGATAATAACAGGGCTTGACTTGTTTATAACTGTCATTGTTACCATTATTTTAAACATATGCTTCGAGGTAGTAACAGTGTAGAATGCATCTTATTTCTGCTGAAAAAAAAATCACTTGTTGGTCACTTGAATAACTCCTATGAAGTTAAAAAGGAACATGATTTATATTAGAGTGAAACAACTTTTGAAAGCTGATTTCCCTTTGCAACCAAAGATATTTTTATTAAATTTTATTAAGCCATGTATTTCTTCAAAGCACGCTGAGCTAGTTATGTTAACTGTGGCAAGTATATCACATACTTTTTATTGGAAATGACGTTTGCTTCTTTCCTTGGAAAAATGGCTGATCAAGTTATGGGGCTACGTTTTGATGTCCAAAATAATGTCATACTTAAAAAGTAAACCCCAAATTTGGCTTGTTATACATTTAGTCTATATTTTAACTTTACAAGCAATGAGATGATATAATTCTATAATTAGAATTAGATCACCTATAATTCTAGCTAGTGTTTATACTGTGTTAACCAGGTACTCTTAGTTTAAAGCTCTTAAACTAGTCTCAGCTTTTCCTTTACAAACTGATATAACACATTTGATAACTCTATAAGTAGCTAGTTATATTGAAAAACATTAATCTGCATGACATTTTACGTCCCATGTTTACTTACTTGTACTTTCCTAATTGTATTTTATTACTTTATTATTTTGATAATTCTTATCTTTCATGGTTTGTATTCTTTTAAAAGTGTTTTATAAATAAAATGAAGTTAAAAAGGTAAAGCCTTGCTTTCAGTTGGGTTCTGTTTTAAATATAAGTTTCCATTTATTCTACCCATACAAGATAATAGTAATAGTACTACTACTATAATAATAATAATGAGGTAATGATTCCATAACAAGGGGAAGAATCAAAATTTAGAGGCACAGTCTACATTTTAATGCAGAAAGTCTCAAAGAAATGTATCACAGGATTTTAGAGTTAATATTCAGGTTCTAGCAAAGGCACTGAGGCTTGATACATAGTGCAGTTCAGACCCTTAATTAAAATAGCTGGTTATCAGGGCTAATTTGAGACAAAAGATCCCTGGCCACAGTGTTCCTTACAGTCCTACCTGTTCAGTATCCCTGCATCCTATGACAACCTATTTTTCCCTCCCATTGGCTTTTAATCCATTCAAATGAAAGATGCAATTAATGGCAGTGTGTAGACAAAAATCCTTGAGATTATATTTCAACTCTAGATCTATCTATTCACTCCAAATACTAAAGCATTCTTAAATGGGATCCCCTTTATGTTAGGGATCTGGATCAAATGTCCCCATTTACTCCACCCAAGACTTGTTTAGCTAACCCCATCTTACTGAATTACTATTTAATAGTCCAGTTTATAACCTTCATAACTTTAGAATTAAACCTGAATGTTAAAAGTGTGCTTACTTTTAACCACAGTATATTAAAACAAGCCTATTTCACAATGAACAGTGAGAAGTCAGCTTGTTTTAATAAATCGTACTTGAGGCTAAACAAGGTTTAGGCTGAAAAATAATGCCAATGTGCAGAGAGTTAAAAAGAGAAGCAATACTTTTTAGTGTCCCTCTTGCACTGGGGATTGGAAAATTAAGGATTTTGATCAGCACAAAATTCATTCCTATTGACCTTAGCTTGAAGTCATGAGATTGAAGTCTTATATATTGATTACAGTGAAACTAAAGCAGACTGTTTCAACAAAATAGACTGGTCATTAGATTGTTTTGTTTGATTGCTGGCTTTTGAAGAAAGGCCTTTTTGAGTTGTTCCATGCTTCCACCTAAAGTATTTAATCTGCAAATGTATAACTTAGCATTTCTAAAGTTGAAAACTGCAAACTGCAAATCTGAAGGCAGTTGGGTGCAACTTGGATAAGAACTGGCATTAGCCAAAGCAAGCAGAACATTCTACAGGAAAATGGATTCAACATTCAGGATTGTGTCCATGTGTGAAGTTGTTGGGGTAAGGGTGGGGTCAGTAAGCATGACTATTTTAAAGCACTAAATGTATTGTGAAATATGGTGCAAAGCTCAACAAACCAAGTACGTTTTATCTTTTTGTTATTAATGTGCATTTATATATATTGCATCATGCAGCTATGGACAGCATGGATCACAGATGGTAGTTCTGAGCAGTTTTAGATACTTTACTAGTGATTAACATACACAGTCTTGTTACATATATTAATTTACTTAGAATACCTGCCTTAAAAAAATCCAATACTAACACAGAATATGTGAAATGATTAAATAGAAGTAACATTTTTCTCTGCTTTATAATACATATTACGCTTTTTATACTTGTTTGGATAATTTTGTAACAATACATTGCATATAATATTATAATACCGTAAACCGGATCCTGAGAGCAATGCCCACAAAGAAATCACATAAATACACCTATAAATAAATACTGGATATAGTTTAATTTTTTTTTAAAGGATACAGTTGAAAATATTTTGTTAAACACATCAGCAAGGGGTATTGTCAAAGTTTAACATTTTTCCCCAATTATTTTTTGCCAATTTGCCTCCAGTGTAACTTGGGATGAAGATTTAAATATCTCTCTCCCAGTGAGGTGATAAAGTTAGAACCAAAGAGAAGGAGGGAAGGAGAGAAAGAGAAAGAAAAGAAATCTTAATGAATATTGAGTTCAAGAATGGAAGACTTCTAGAAAATGATAGGGCTACTATATCTGAGCTGAAGAGATTTTGCGACCACTAGGTGGCAGCAAAGAGATACTGAAAATGGTACCTCTGTACTGCCACCTAGTGGCTGAGATTTTGCAACTGAAATATGATAGCTCTACTAATGGTCGATCTCCATTTGTATTGACATACGGCAGCTTCTTCCTTCAAATCCGGACCATTCTGCCCACCTGTGATTTCATAGTAAGGAGGGGTTTTTCCTCCGGAGACTCCTCCCTCGGTATCTCCTTCATCACCATGGCAACAGCCTTATCTGCCGCCCTAGAGCCTTTCCCCTATAACAGTGAAATCAACAATGACTTGTGTCAGGAGGAAACTTAGGACATTCCTGTTACAGATGTAGAAATAGCTTTAGTATGACATTATTATCATCCATTTTAATTCCCTTCCTCTTTTCCTCCCCCACCCCCAAAAAAACAAAAAACAAAACAGCAAGAAGTTAAACTAACATGTAAAATAGTGGAAGCAAAATGTTGATGCTGGAAACAAAAATGTAATTTTTAAAGCAATTAAGCAATCATATTGGCAAAGCTGTTAATAGTAAGAAGCAATATATATTTATAGATATACAGTATGATGCCCAATCCAACACTCTTTATTATTTTCCAAGCATTCTTTTTTTTTTTGTGCCCCTCTTTCAGGTTTCCATGTATGACCCGTGGATTATTTAAAGCAATCCTCCATGGTGCCCAACCTGAAGGCAGGGCAAGTCCTTGGTGTGGCCTCCAAAATTTGCTGCTAAATTGTTATTTTACTGTGTCAGTAGGGGGATATTTTTAAATCCATGGAAATAATGAAGTTGAAATTATATTATATTTAGGATTTTTCCTGGCCAAGTCATTTAAAAAGCACAGCCCACAGCACACCAAAGACCACAGGAGGTTCTCAACCTGCAAAAGATGGCCAAGTCCTCCTGTGTACTGTTTCCTGGTGGGCTGCAATTTTATAACTCCATTTGTACAATATTCAGAATTAGTATCTGCACCATTTACTGCAGTGGATTAAATTGTAATTCAACCTCCAGTCTGAATCTCATCTGGACTCCCTAGGTGGTTTTAGGCATAGCATGGCACTTCTCCGAAACAAGATAATTTTGACCTATCTAAGGTTGTTGTGGAGGACAGTACTGGCCTATTTCTCCAGGTTGTGGTGAGACACACAAAATAATGTATATGAATACTTCAAAATATTGTACCTAATAAGGGAGTCTTGCTGGGGTAATAAGATGCCACATCAAAGCTAAAGTTGTAGGATTGGACACCATGTCTGGTATTAATTGAAAAAGAATTTAAATCAGTATGAACATTTTTTCCATTCTCATTCGCAAATGCCATCATGCTGAACACTTTCATTCTTGTTAGTCTTGGAATGACTTCAGAGAATCTGCAGCAATGCATCATTAACACGTTCATATAAATATATCAGGTTACTGCTTTCTCCCATTGTCTCCTTTGCCTTCTTTTCTTAGGAGACCAAAGATCAGTATTACAGTTTATCTCTCATCAGCCCCCATGTAATGAAAGCTTCAGTTGGCCAATTATCTTGAGAAAATTTTAAGCATCAGTTGCATGGCATGGTTAGCTAAAATGTATCTTAATTTCCTACTGGGGCAGAAGCTACCCATTGGAATATGGTGGTACTTTCCTCTGGAACTGAATTGTTAAAAAAGAAGCATAATGATTACTAGGACATCAAGAGAGGCATACCAATATTTGAAGAAAAAAAAAAAGAAGGAGAGAGAGAGAGAGAAATTAATTTAATTCTCTCTAGAGAATGTAATGAGTCCCCTCTTAAAACACAGAAACAGTATGTGTTGCCTTAGGAGAAAAAGCAGTTCTAAAATAAATACATTTTAAAAAGTAAAGATGGCGGGAACCAAATAAGTTTTCTGGGAAAAAAACAAATTCTTGAGAATAAAAACTTCCTTCAAACCAACACTGGCTTTAATATCTAATCCCAATGGCAACCCACCAGATTCAGATTCACAGCATGACTGCGATAAAAACATTTATTTAAACAATTATCTTACAGTTTAAAGCTAATGTCCCCACTCCCAATAAACCATTTAAGCTCAAAATGGCAGAATTTAAAGTCTGTCCTTCTTGCTACAACAGAAAAGTATTTTTCAGGGAGGCACCCAAGTGGTTAATCATGTATAAAGAGAACACTATTACAACTCTTAAATAATTTCTGATGTAATTGTAAAAATGTATAGGTCTCTTAGGTTTTTCTTTGAATGTATAATTGTACTGTGCATATGTGATCAAGTCCTCTCCAGTGATCTGACAACGGAACTAGATGTTGATTTATGATAAATGTGATTAGCGCCCTAGTGTCAGGTCAAATCCGACTGTTCCTCAGGGGCAACAGATTAATAGCTTAACTGTGCTAAGCATTGACTCCTATTCTTGAGTTATCCATTGCATGGAGACAGCAATATCCAAGGTAACCTGAATTATAACCCCAAGATCCTCCTGATGGGCTATAATGGGTTCTTTACCTCTGATGTCAAGTATGTGTTGAAAACTGCCGTATGTGTATACGTGTGTGGGTGTGTACACATACAAATATATATATAGAAACATACACCCATGAAAGTCCAATTCTAGAACTACTTCAGCAGTGTAGAAATAGCTCCTTATCTGTATCATGGATGCTATCATGGATGCTGGCCAGTAGGACTGATGGTACAAGGCTTCTATATACTGGAACTTCACAGAACCATTTTCCATTGAGTGAGTTTTTAGGGCAGTAAAGGCATCTTCAAATAAGTTCTGCTACATTTAAACTATTGCATATGTAGAATTTAGGCATGATCATCAAGAATGGTACCCAAGGGTATGAGGAAGAGCAACTGTGTATTCTGCATTGGCTTTTGGGGTGGAATGCTGAATGATGGATCAGACATGGACCTCAGCATGGCTGAACAGCAGTATTTTTTTTTTCAATGTCTCAGTT
Source organism: Candoia aspera (assembly GCF_035149785.1). Lineage (NCBI taxonomy): Eukaryota > Metazoa > Chordata > Lepidosauria > Squamata > Candoiidae > Candoia > Candoia aspera. The sequence goes on along the minus strand of NC_086158.1, from coordinate 10,534,244 downwards.
GCTGAAAAGGAGGGTAAATATCCACAAAAGCCCTCATGGGATTATGAGTTTGGGAATGTTGCCAGTGGGTGGCCCTCTCATTGTGCAAGAAACTTGGCTGGAAAAATGTGAGGTTGGAACAAAAATTACAAATCTATCAAACAAACAAAACAAAACTGGATGGAGAGAACATGTAAAAACAACTCTCTTCCATAAAGGCAACACACAAATTCACTTAATGTGAATCATAGTGTACTGTACAAGGAATGAAAGTATTCTGACAAACATTATAGTTTTATAGACATTTCAGGTTCTGATTTCTCCCATTATTTCATCTGCTTATTCTTCTAAGTAGATCTCCTGCTTGGAATTATGATGTACAACTTAACCGGAAATAAAACTACTTTAAAAAAAGATGGAAAGCCATAAATATGGCACTTTCCTGTAACTTTACTGACATCTTCATATCAGGTTTTTAGGCAATGCTGTTTCACTGCATCAAAATCAAGCTGGGTCTGTTTGATACTATACAGGTAGTCCTCACTTAATGACCATTGGTTTAGTGACGGTTCAGACGTACAATGGTGCTGAAAAAACCAACTTACAACCAGTGTTTGCACTTACAACCGAACACTGCAGCATCCCCGTGGTCACATGATCACGATTTGGTACTTGGCAACTGGTTCGCATTTATGACCATTGTAGTATCCTGTGGTCACATGATTGCCATTTTTTACGTTCCTGGCCAGCTTCTGGTAAGCAAAATCTATGGGGAACCACGTGATTCGCTTAATGACCATGTGGTTTGCTTAATGACCACAGTGATTTGCTTAATGACCACCACAAAAAAGGTCATAAAATTGGGTTGGATTTGCTTAATGACTGCTTCGCTTAGCAATCAAAATTCCAGTCTCAATTGTGGTTGTTAAGTGAGGACTACCTATAAAATAACACATGTTATTTGTTGTTTATAAAGTGCAGTCAAGGAACCATGGTTTCTGAATAACACTGGCACCCAAATTAACATTTTGAAATAAGATACAAGAAACTGCAATCATGTACAAGGCATGCTCATATAAAATACATCAAATCTAAGCATGCTTATCCTTTGACACACTTGTTATACCCAAACTGCAAAATGCACAGTAGTGAACAGTGAAATATAACCAGGATATGGTATTTTAATCTGATGGGAGGCACATTCTACTTGCTAAGCATAACAAAAATGATCTGGCCAAATGTGCAGAGTTTTATGGATGATTCACCCTGTGGCAGCATCCTCTGATGCGATATGTGGGGCTATCATTGCACTAGCAGTAAATAACATGCGGCTTTGGCAAAAGAGGTTACTCCTTTCGTGCTGAAGGTTGGAATAAAGCAAGTTTTGTCAGTTAGAAAAGCTGCATTAGAAAACATGCAATGCTTTTTAAATGTCTGGCACAGGAGGAGAAAAACCCACCAAGGCAAAGATCAGCTTGCATTTTTGAAGCCACAGCCATTTTTTCTTCAGGGTCTCACCTACTGCCTGAAAACAGTCATGATACTCATATTAGTGCTTGATAATAATCAATCAATCATCATCATTAATCCATTGGATGGCTGTAATCATAATACCACAACATTCAATTTTTTTTCTACACCGATAATCCGTAATCCATAATCCCTGTTATTTCTGCTGCAGAAGACCCCAAAATCCCCACAGAAGGCTTATTGGATGGGGAAAGGGCTGGAAAAATAGGGGGCTGCCACACAGAGCCATACACAGCTTCAAACTTCATCCCGTCTCTGCATGGAACAGAAGCAGCCTCTCTAAGATTTGAGAATGGCAGTTGAAATTTTGGAGTGATTAATGCCTCCAGTTAATGGCAGCAGGTACAAGATCTAGAAAATAGTTCTCTGCATAACACACAACTAGGGGAATTTGCTATAAAGGGCCCTAAGAAAATCTATTATAGACAAATTCACAGAGATTCTTTGGCAAGACTGCTGTGCTAAATCTGTCTTTAGGAGGCTATTACGGTTTTTATTAGGACTGGCAGAAAAAGTAATTTAACCACAAATGCATGAAACAGACTCATAACTCCAAGAAAAAGTAGTTTTGTGAAAAGGGGTTTTCTATAATGTTATTTCTACAAAATGCTTTAGCAATTCTTCAGCAGAGGTACCTGGGAGTCAGTCATAAGAAAATCAACTAGATTTACTTTTGATTAGAATCTAGTGTTAATCTGAAATCTCCCTGACACCTCCCACCTCCCCTCCCCATGAATGAATATTTGACTACAGCCTCTTTACGTTTTACATGAAATACGTAATAGAAAAACAACCCAATGGAAATATATTTCCCCTTGTACCCAAATCTGAAAATGGGATTGCTGAAATATGAAGCTGTGACATTTTAGCAAATCCACTTAAAACCTTGTCCTTCCTTTCTCATCTGCATTGAGATTCTGGAGTCAGTTTGAAAAAATGTGTGTGCTCTAAAAATATTTAAATATTGCCCATTTTAATAGCAGTTTCCAGCAAATGGCCAGGGTAGAGGTGACCAACCTTCACAACCAACAGATAAATGTTATTATAATTATGGATCAGAACTAAAGCCATAATATACCTTTTCCACAATCTTAATTCACTTTGCTTAAAAGAACTAACTTAATTTACTGTGCTATAATTATTATTTGTCAGGCCCTGGAACAAAATGATGACAGGCATTTGGAATTTCCCCAATTTTAAAAGCACTCAAAAAAGACTTTGTGGTGGAAACAAACTGACATCCCTTGAACTCTTTTCCTGCCAAATTAATGTCTAGGGACGTGCAAAGCTTTACTTCAATAATGATTGAAGTAAAGCACCCCTTTCAAGCTCCTTCGTTACAGAATGTGTTCCCTCACTAACAAAATAAAGCTGCTGTATTACTTTGATTTGGAGGTCTCCTCTACCGATTCTAATTCCTGGAAGAGGTTTCTGCACATGTCCAGTGCATGATCAAAACCTGTGGTAGCTATTGGACATACAGGCAGGGGGTTCAGAAGCATCAGAAAACATCTCACCCAGGCAACTGTGGCACCACCATGTCTCAACAAGGCAAACAGGATCATCACTGTAGTACAAAGCACCTTCTTAGACAGTGTAATGGTATGTGGGAATGACCTTGGGAGACAGAAGGAAGATCCTCAGCTTAGACAACCCCTCATGCAAAAGGTAGCCCACAGAAGGAAAAGGGGCATGGGAAACATCTCGGGAGGGACCCTCCCTACTTTTCTGGAAAGTAAAAATAAAGGAGGGGAGAAGTACTTTTGGACCTAAAAGATTCTGTAACTGTAACCTTACAATAAAGGCAGTGTTAGTACTCATGGTTTGTGCTTCTTGTCTGGACTACCTCAAAGGGCTGACATCAATCTTGCAAGTCTGAAAGCACTTCTCCCCTCCTTTACTTTTACTTTCCCAGAAAACTAGGGAGGGTTCCTTCTGAGATGCTTACAGATAAACCCTTTGTTATGCGAAGGAGCTTTGCTTAACTAAAGAAGCTACATCAAAAGCATGAATCTCTGCTTTGCCTTAATAACATAAGGACCTCCCTTTGACCTATTTTCATACCCTTTCAAGGTTTTGCGGCTAAGTTGATGCACAGTGCTGAAGAAGGCAGCTAGAAAGCTAATCATGACAAGTTGATGACACAAATGGAGAAGTTGGGAAAGGAGGGCAAGGTCATTCCATATGTGAAAAGAAGGGTAAAGAGTCAGAGGATGAGCTGAGGTGATGCTGCATCCTAAGTTTTAAAACAAGGGTGGTATTATAGATGGAAAGATGGCCTTGGACTTTCCCTCCAGAGGAACACAGGCCAATTGGTTCTTGCTTGTCCAGCACCCTTTCACCTGACCCTGTTTCCCAAATATCAGTGAAATGCTGAACGACTCTCTAACAGATGGTGAGATAAGCTGGAATACACCAGGAAGATCTTAAGAGACATTCCCACCACCACCCCTCTTTTTTGCCTGCCTCCTCCTCCTCTTCCTTGGGCAGCCCCAGATTCCTGGTCCATCTTCCATGGCTGAGCCTCACCTTCCCATTGCTCAAACCCAGATAGCATGGTTTTTCTTAAGAAGCAACATTTGCTATGGAGTGTGAGAGCAGGTATGGATTCTCTGAGAGTGGTGCTGCCCAGTGTGACAAGCCTCAGTATAGTGATTGTGTGGCCTGTCTGACCAGGCCCTATTGATGCTGGGAGACCTGTCCCACTTCTCTGCCTGGAGCTCTTCCCAGCCTGCATATCTATAGAGTTCTCAGTGCCCTGGGCTCACAAGTCAGCGTTCTCACTGCCTAAAATAAACGTGGTCTGTGAAGAACTGCACGCAGCCCGAAGACAGCCTGCCCATTTGAGACCTGTAGTTTAGCTGTTATCAGGCCAGCCTTTTTATTATAAGCACCAAAAATAATGGTGCTGTCTTCCCATGTCCTAAAATGTAATACTGCTGATAATCTGCAGCATTTTCACAATGCCATTAAAAAAATACTAACTGTATCCAAATTAGGGAGAAGAGTTGTTGTGTTTACTTCTTGCTCCAAATGCCTCCAGCATAAAATGTGTTTTTAAAGTTTGGCTTTCTGTACCTATGAGCTGTGACAGCAACCTAGCCTTCAAGAAGGATGTGTTCTGTTCTTGGATGAAGAGAAATTAATACTATTTTTTTTAATAAAGGAAGCACCTCAGAGAACTTGGCAGATGAATTTGTAATATGGAAATTTTAAAATCAACACGCAGAACACACAGACTGAAGTCTGCCGCGGCTCTTGAGCCATGAGGAATTCCACAGATACATCTTTCTGAATCCCAGTGGTATACCCAACATCCTAAACCCTGACGCCAATTTAACCAATGATATTATGGCTTAATGTGATGGCCTGGTTGATGCAATAACTGACAATGTATGGGTTCCCACAACATGATCAACTATAAATATAATAATAATAATAATAATAATAATAATAATAATAATAATAATAATAATAATAATAATTTTAGCCCAGTCTAACATGTTGTTGGAACCTAGTCTTAGCATTATGCAAGTGGCTTTTTTAAAGAAAAATCAAAGCTATAGTACCCCAAAGAGGTACTAATGTAAATGATGCTTTAAATATCAGTACTTCATTATACCAGCCTCAATACAGGATACTGGGAATATGAGATTGTTCTCATGTAATGTTCCAACTACTGTAAATGCTAGACAAATGGGTTGAATTTTCTGTTCCCTGCAGTAACAAACGTCTAGCTACAATGTTTGCAAATGCTAATTATTTTCCTGTATAACACAGCCTTTCTGGAGTGGTTTATTTACAAGAAAAAAATAAACTTTTATAATATGACCTCAATTACCAGGTTTTGCCAGCTGGGTGCCCTTCAAGTCACAACTTTTAGAGTTTCCAGGAAGTATGAGTATTAAGTAATTTTATTGAGTCTGTCTTGGCTTTTCTCCAGGAGAAAAGATAATAAAGTCCTCAAAGTTTATCCCCATAACAGCTAGTTTATGAAATAATCTGGGCTGAGCGTTAGTCACCCAGTGAGTTTCCAGGGTTGAAAGAATCTGAAACTGGGTCTCCAATTCTCCAGTGCCCTGTGAAGTAATGGTTTCAATGGATCTATCCTAAGTATGAGTAAATCAGGATCCAACCCATTATTTTTTGCCATAAAATTAGAAGAAGGACATTTCGAGGATATTTATTACATTTCGTCACTGAAATTTGGACATTTGGACATTTTGAGGATATAATCAGCTCATGGAAGCACATGACAAAACATGCATTATGTTATTGTAATGGACACTCTACCCTTCTTGTGCTTGTGTATTTGTCACTCACAAGTATATAAGGGACAGAGGTTGTGTTGCAATATCAAAACATGTTCCATAATTTGGATGGAGTCTTGGCTTGCTGCAGATGCCCCTGAATCAGCTTGACCTCTAATCTAATTTTAACATGGAGTGAAGACCTATTATTAAACCAGGAGGCAAAACCACTAATTGCCTAAATTATGTAGTTATTGCATCTATTTTTAATAATGCACTTTCACACAGCACGTTATTACAAAGTACAACCTCTAGGAAACATTATGTGTGATCTTCCACATCACGTGTATCTGTCTATGCTGTGGGGGGAATTTTACACTGAGTGGAACAAGTTCCAAAGTGAGATTATCAAAGGTAATAAAGAAGTGACTTAGAAACTCAAATCTAGAACATTACTTTATATTTTAAGAGGAAAGAACAGATAATTCTCAATTTAAAATGTGTTCACTATTAAAGAAATCTTACAGGATGCCATGGCACTGACTCCCAGAATTCAGTTTTCTATACACTAGGATACTGTCAATTCATATATTTTTTACACTGGTGCACAAAAACTGACACGTAACATTTGTACACCATTCTCTAGGAGAAACATTGAATCTATTACCATATAATGTTTGGATAGTACAGTTGTTTTCCCATTATGATAAATCTCTAATTTTTGGCAGGCACAGTAGGGCCCCTTACAGCACCTTCTAAGTTGGCTCCAAAGAGTCCTGATGAGATGAAGTTAGTCTTTTGTTGTCCCAAAAAAGCCTCCTCCATACAATCCTTTCAATACTATGGTATAGCTAGTGAACACTCTATGGAAACATGGACTTTGAAGAAGCAGGATAAAAAGAGTAGTGATGCTTCTGAACTTTGGTGTCAGAAAAGACATCCAGGGAATTACCATGGACAGCCAAGAAAACAAACCAGTGGATCATCGAACAACTCAGCCCAGAGTTCTCATTTGAGGCACAAATGACCGGGTTCAAATTATCCTACTTTGGACACATTATGCAAAGACTGGCTCTCTGGAGAAACCTCTGAGGCTGGGAAAGGTGGAAGGAAAGAGGACAAACAGCAGCAAGTTGGATGAACTCAGTTACAGTGGCGATGGATGCACCACTGAAAATCCTGAAGGATCAGGTTGGAGACAGATTGTTCTGGAGAAAATCTTTCCATGTGGTCGCTAAAAGTCAACACTGATTTGATGGCACATAATCAATCATAACTAGTGAAAGCTAGACAATGTCTTTATTGTTCAACCAAGATTATAGGAAGACCCACTAGATAATTTTCTGCTGTGCTGACTAGAGCCAGGACATCTGAGGTGAAGCATTTTGCTTGATTAGATAAAGCAACGGGCCCCAAAGAAGCTAGTTTTCAGTTATCCTCCACATTCTCCAAGAACATGACTGTCCAATTACCCTTTACGTTTCTAGGTTGACAGAAAATTTGTTAGCTTCTGTACTGCTGTCATGGGACAGGAAGATCCAAAGTATCTTCTCTCTCTGTTTTCTAAGGTTGGGATGGAGGGAGAAGTCCTTGGAGAAAGATCTCTCCAACTAGATGTACACAGCTAGACTGAGTAGAGTGTGTCAGGAGGTTCTAGTGGCAACCTGGCTAGTGACAGCTATTATAGCCAGCTGTGTAAGACTCAGAGTCAGACTTGCATTTGGTCTATAGTGGTTAAGGTGCTGGGCTAGAAACCAGGAGACTGAGAGTTCTAGTCCCACCTTAGGTATGAAAGCTGGCTGGGTGACCTTGGGCCAGTCACTCTCTCTCAGCCCAACTCACCTCACAGGGTTGTTGTTGTGGGGAAAACAGGAGGACAAAGGAGTATTAGGTACGTTCCCTGCCTTGAGTTACTTATAAAAATAATAAAGGCAGGATAGAAAACAAACAAACAAACGAATATTTATCTTCTATGGGGAAACCCTTGGAAGAAGGAATCTGCCAGCAAGATTTCAAATTAATTTCAAATTATTCCCCATCCCAGTCCTTAATACCCACTCATGGAAAAAAAAAATCATCCATGAAGTGATCCTGAGTTTCACATGACAAATTAGACCAAACCATTAAATCTGCAGCATTTAGCACTTCTGTTAGTTCACTGCTTTCTTAAGGATACTGGTAGAAGACTACACAAACAAACAAACAAACAAACAAATGCTTTACTGAGACTGGATGTGAACCCCAACACAACCTTACTTTGTATGATTCATTTAATTTTATTCTTCCTAACATGTTCATGGTGTACTGGTGTATTTTAACTTTTTAAAGAAAGATGTTACTTGTACAATTGCTTAGCCGTGACAGCAAAGAATGCTCCCAAGAATGCACTCTTGATTTTAAAAAAACGACAACAAAAAACCCCTGCCCTTTCCTACCTTGATTTATTTAAACCAGCTTCCTTCCAAGGTATTTCTGGAACCAGCAAATGTGCAGTCATTCATCAGAATTTGGCCACTGGCCAACTGCTGAACTCATTACACACCATCAGATCCCCCCTTGATCCATTATTGGTAGTAACATGCCACCTTTTTGTGTTTCAATGAAGATGCGATTCTCATAAGAAATATGGTGCTATTTAATGAGGATTTAATTAAGCTACAGCTATAGAATATTAATTTGAAAGTTCTAAGACAATTAGATAGGGCTTGTCATTTAACAAAAGTACTTAATCACTCAAAGATGTCAGAAAGCAAAATGATTTAACTATCTCACACTGAAGCACCTGGATTTTTTTTTAATCTGAAGGCTTTGAGGACCCATATACAGACTATGGGATAACTCATAAATATCTTCCTTTTTGGACATGTCACAGCATAAGGATGAAATCTATGTTCCTCCAGATATTGGGGAGCCACAACTCCAAACATCCTTCACAGTTGGTCCTGCTGCTTGGATTGGTGGGTACAGTATTACAGTTCAGCAGTTTTGCAAAAATTACAATGAGACATTTGGAAAGCATGAATGGGGAACCCATGACTGACACAATAAATTTAGCGCAAAAACACAAGTCTATTGATGAGTCGCAGAGACCCCTGTCCATTTTTCCTTTCTTGATTATCAGTTTCCCATTGCCATTAGACATCAACAACAAGACACCAGAGCAATCTGGTGCCCACCAGTCCACCCTTCTTTTTTTTTAATTGTATGGCATAGCAGTTTGGTGTTCATGCTGCTTTTTCTTGCTGGGAAATCCTTGTGAGGTCTAGCAGCCAGGTGTGTAGATTATTTAGCTACGACAAGTCATGTTGCCCAGGGTGCACCACGAGGAGGCTAGTCTACATTGCACCAAGTTGGGCTGAGAGAAAGTGACTGGCCCAAGGTCACCCAGCCGGCTTTCATGCCTAAGGCGGGACTAGAACTCACAGACTCCTGGTTTCTAGCCCAGCACCTAAACCACTAGACCAAACTGGCTCTACCAGTCCACTGGTCAGCTGGTACACTAAACCTGGATTACTGACTTCCCCCAGCTTGTAAGAAACCAGCAACTTACTGTGGGTGGCTGAACAGAAGGGGAAATATTTACTGTTTCCTCTTTATGACACTGCTCAAAGGTTTTTAATTTCCTTCTGCTACTGACCATAATAACTGAGCAGGAGGAAACATTTTACCCTGTTCTCAGTAACCCTATTGAAAATCACAATTTTCCCTCAGCTGAAACGAGAAGATCCAGAAAACAATTGCTAGAAGGAGGGAAAACTGCATTGCTTCCCTTTTCCACCCAGTGACTCTGCTCAGGATGAGTGGAAAGGTAAGCTATGAATGAGGAAGGAAAAGGATGAATACATGAGGTGTGTGAATGAAGGACTTGTGATAACCGTAGTGTGAATCTGTATGCTTGTGTGAAAGTGGGTTCTTCATGATCATGTGTGTGCATCCTTCACCAGACAATCAATGCTGGCTCATGTCTCCTTACAGAGGAAGGCAGGGGGTGCAACAATATGAAGGAGAAAAACCCAACTAAACTCTTGGGGTTGTTCACGTGAAGAAAAATGGAGACCTCCCCCCCCCATCCTTTTTTGGGTTTCCAGAGAAGGGCAGGATAGAAATGTAGCACTGGATCAATAAATAAACAGAATGTAAGCTGCCAAGGAGGTGATACCTCACTCCACCTGGTTCTCAAACCCATGGCAAGCAGTAAAGATTGACTACAGATTTGGCTGTCTTCCATAGATGGGCTACATTTGGCTTGTTGGGTCATAGGCAGTGGCATGCTAGGACCAGCTTGTACTGGCTTCTGAGAGACAATTGTTAAATTTCTAGAATTTTGCAAACCAGTCGAGAGCAGAGCTGAGCTATGATGCCTAGCATACTGATCAGCTGTTTGGTAGCTCATATCACAGCATGGCAGCAGCAATGGAGCTGGCAAAGCTGGTTGTTATACATTTATCAGCACACCAGTGGTCTTAAGCAATGCTAGTCTGGTTTAAAAGATTGCTGGGTCATGAAGTTTGGCCTTCAAATCTTCAACACAGAGCTGGAAAACGAAACCTCAGTTCTGCAGCATTGTGCTCTAAATGGAGAAATGCAGGTATGAATAGACTTTGCATTGCAAACAAAGGCATAGGCATTAATTTATTTTGCATAGTTCTAGCCCCTAATGAGATCTACTGAACAAAATGTTTTTGCTTATTTATTCATTCATTAAACAATTTATATATTCATTCCTTTTGCTAGCATGACTTTAACAATGAATTAAAATCAGAGAACAAAGTTAACAAAGATGCCTTCAAGCTACGATACCCTGATCTCTGAACAGCTGAGGCCCCATTCCTGATTCTGAGATTTATATCAGGTACTGGATTAGTCAACAAAAAAGCCAGGGGGGAAAGTTGTTATTAATAAAAGCAGGTGCCCAGTTGTGATAAAGCCTCTACAGACATAAGTGTTTGCAAGTAAAATGTTTTAGTCCAAAAAGTATTGTAGATGCTGTAAAGAACGCCTTGACCATTAGGGACAAATTCTAAATGATGCTGGGAGATTTATGCATTTAGACCAGGTCACTACTTGTTGTTTATTCGTTCAGTCACTTCCAACTCTTCGTGACTTCATGGACCAGCCCACGCCAGAGCTTCCTGTCGGTCGTCAACACCTCCAGCTCCCCCAGGGACGGATCCGTCACCTCTAGAATATCATCCATCCACTTTGCCCTTGGTCGGCCCCTCTTCCTTCTGCCCTCCACTCTCCCTAGCATCAGCATCTTCTCCAGGGTGTCCTGTCTTCTCATGATGTGGCCAAAGTATTTCAGTTTTGCCTTTAATATCGTTCCCTCAAGTGAGCAGTCTGGCTTTATTTCCTGGAGGATGGACTGGTTTGATCTTCTGGCAGTCCAAGGCACTCTCAGAATTTTCCTCCAACACCACAGTTCAAAAGCATCTATCTTCCTTCTCTCAGCCTTCCTTATGGTCCAGCTCTCGCAGCCATATGTTACTACGGGGAACACCATTGCTTTAACTATGCGGACCTTTGTTGTCAGTGTGATGTCTCTGCTCTTGACTATTTTATCGAGATTGGTCATTGCTCTCCTCCCAAGGAGGTCACTACTACATCTCCATAAAGCAAAAGTACTTTCTGTGCATCCTCATTCCATCTCTCCAAATCCATTTTTTAAAAATATTATGAGAGAATGGCTGCATTCAAACAATATACTTAACCTGGTTATTGAACGGATCCATTTTCTGACTTTGTGCAATTCATTGAACCATAAACTAAACAAAATGCTAAGTCACACAGACACAAAACTAATGAAGGTTAATCGCAACTAAGTATGTTGCATGAATGCAGTCACTAGATCTCTAAATGCCCTGGATAAGTGTATTGTGTGAATACAGCTAATGTGCATATGATTGTTCTCTCCTACAGGTAGCCCTTATTTAGCGACTGTCTTGTTCAGTGACCATTCACAGTTACAACTGTGATGAAAAAGTAATTTTACAACCAATCCTTGCATTTATGCCCTTTGCAGGTTTGTAAAACAAAGAAAGCTGAAGAAAGATCATAAGCACAGTTGCAGTTTCACTTAGTGACTGCTTCGCTTAATGACTTTGCTGGTCCCAATTATGGTCACTAAATGAGGACTACCTGTATTTTATTTTTGAAGCTCTTTTTTCTGCTTTGTAAGGAGATAGCATGGCAAAATAGTGTAATGGGGAAGGAAATATGGAGGAGTGTTTTCAGCACAGAAGCTATGATAAAGCTGCTGGAAATTTAACTTCTAGTGTTTCATTTACTTTTTTAAATTTTGCACTTTCGAATTTGTGTTTTATTTTTTATTGGCTGGCCTGAGGACACAGACTGAGAAGAAATGTGGAATATAATGTGAAATGTTACACAGTCTGACAGTGGCTTAGTCGTTGCTTGGAATGAGAGGGCAGCTGTGGCCTTGGACTGGATTGTACCCGTGTGACCTCTCTCTTCCCCTGGATCCAGTTGCTACCTGTGGTTTATGGGGGAGCTGAGGGAAATGAAATGAGAGATGTCAAGTGTGCTGCTGGAGGTCAACAAAGGATGAACTTGACTGCACATGGGTAAGAGCCGCTATTAAAGCCTATCTTGTGGTAAGGGTGGCGAAGTGACAGTACTTCTCTGCCCTTATTGTATCTGCAGATTGCCATCCAGCAGCCTTGTTTTGGGTGACCAGAGCCCAAGGGGCAAGGGGAACCTGGAGATTCATCGGCAAGGCCAGGTAGAAGAATTTTTGGAGCATCTGTCAGTTAAAATTGCTTGAATTTGTTCCCAGTTAGACACCAGCCTTGGTACAGGTCTGTTGGAGATGCCTGGGGCACAGTCTTCCACTGTTATCTGGGAACGGTTTGAACCTGTTGGGCCTGAGGAAGTGGACAGGGTCCTTATGACTGTTTGCTGAGCCACCAAGCAGGATCCGTGCCCCTCCTGGCTGGCTAAGTCTGCCTGGGAGACGACATGTGGCTGGGTTCTGGTGATGGTTAATTCATCCTTGGGAGAGGGGGTGGTTCCTTTGTCTCTTAAGGACACATTGGTTCACCCCCTCCTCAAGAAGCCATTGCTGGATCCCACCATACTGGATAGTTTTCTTCCACTGTCCAACCTCCTTTTTGGGGAAAGGCTCTGGAGAAAGTGGCCTGCCCTTGAAGAGTATCCAGAAGCATCAACTGGTGCAAAATGTAGTAGCACTGGCAGTTATGTATGCCCCTACGAAAACACATGTTACACCTCTGCTTTGTGAGCTGCATTGGTTACCAGTTTGCTTCTGGGTCCAATCTGAGGTGTGGTTTTGACCTTTAAAGCCATACATGGCATGGGGCCAGGTTATCTGAGGGACCACCTCTTCCCTATTACATCCACCTGTCCCATCAGGTCTGGCAGAAAAGGCATGCCACAGGTCCCGTCTCCTAAAGAGTTCCATCTGACAGGACCTAGAAGGCGAGCCTTTTCGGCTGTGGCGCCTGTCCTCTGGAACATCATCCCACCCAAGGTGAGGTTAGTCCCATCCCTCATGGCCTTCTGGAAAGGCCTTAAAACTGATTTTTTTCAGCAAACCTGGGGATCCCCTGGTAGTAGGTAGTCTGCATGTTGGCTGTATTATGTGTAATCTTTGTTTACTGTTTTTAATTGGTTTTGTAGTGTGTTTTTGATGGTGGCTTTTACTGTATGCCACCCAGAGTCATTTTGTGTGAGATGGGCAGCCATATAAATGTGACAAATAAACAAATAAAGTGCAAAACCTGCTTAGGGTTAGCATGTTGTGCTTGTGAACCTGCCTGCCTGGTTAGTTTCTGTTTCAATGTATTTTCTGGGCCCAGAAAAAGGGTCAACTCTGTAAACAGAATAAGGGTGTTATATGAATATTGTCAATAAAGAGCACAGTATGTCTGCATTCTCTTCTGTGGTGGAATTCCTACTGTACACCAGCCATTGAAATGGTTAATCCATCTATGAGGAATCTGTTCACAATTATTATTTATTAAAGCTCAGGTCAACCAATGCAACCAGAAATAAGCACCACTGAGTTTACTGAAGCTTATTCTTAGGAAATTGTGTAGAAGTTTGCATGCACACCAATCCTAATAAATATGGTGCTGCAATTCATTTTTATAAGTTTCTGTGGTTCAGCATTTATCTTTGCACTGGATGACAATTAGTTTTTTTTTACATTTCATCATAATCTTTGCTACAACTGTCAAGTTTCTTGAAATTTCAACAGTTGCAGAGAGGAGATAATTTCTCCATGGAAATGTCAGATGATATGGTAATGCAATCTCCCATTCAACTCTCGAAAAGCACAATTATTTTCTCAAGGCTGGCACTTTATCTGATTAACCCATGCCAAATAATTCCAGACTCTTAAAATCTCCACCTCCACATTCAGAGACTCAAAGGTCATTAGCAAGAGTCCAAAGGCAGCCTTTAGCCCTTATTGGCATAGACCAAATCATCTTTTAAATGGAAAGAGGTATTAAAGGTAGTCAGATTTGAAAAATAATAATCACAGAGATCCAAGAGGCCCCTGAGTACAAAAACTACCCAAAATAGTTACAGAGTAGAAGTCATGGGGGTGTTGAGGAGAAGATAGAGCAACACCTAACAAAAACAACAGTACTTACGATCTGCTATCAGGAAATCTTTCCCACAGATTTCAAATGCCTAGGGATTTCTGCATATCTTTCACAAAATCCCAAGATATATTTCTTCACTGAACATGCAGGATGATACCCCCGGCACTGTGTTCCCCTACCCAAATCTTTAGAAATTATCTAAAGTTTGAACAGAGCCACATGTAAAGAACTGTACTTTCACAGGTATCTTTACATACAACCATGGTTGAATCATGCAGCAAGAGTTTAGTGCGCTCAGAAAGTTTCCTATTCCATTTATAGGCTTCACTCACACACTCAGACCTTCCTCCCTCCCTCCCTCCCCCCCCCCTCAGAATTTGCAGATGTTGCTCCAGGAATTTTTACACGAACTTTACCTTGTGTCCTAATTACATATGCACAGACTTGATCAGACACTCACATCTGATAGTAGGTTTTCCTTTTCAGACAAGCAACCAATCAAAGCCACTAGGAGCCTCGTAAATCTATGAACCGATGCACAGTTTAATGAAACATTCAGATGTAAATGAAAATGTCAAATTCCTCCAACCTTGGAGTGTTATCAGTTTAATGAACAGTTTAAAATTCATTTTCTTCGCTTTTGAATGAAACAAGTTATCATTTATAAGAAAAATTGTAAACCAGTAAGGGGAGGTAAAAAAGGGAAAAGGGACCGTCTCATCCCCATAACATTGACCCGTTCCACCTGGTCGTGCAGAGAGGGCATGCTGCGGATCCCGTCAGCAAGGGAGTTTCACCTGGTGGGATCCAGGAAGCAGGCCTTCTCTGCAGTGGTGCCTGCCCTTTGGAACATTCTGCCCCAGGAGGTGAGGCAGGCCCCTTCGCTCCTGACCTTCTGGAAGGGCTTGAAGACCTGGTTCTGCCGCCTCGCCTGGGGTGGGGCAACAGCTCTTCCTGGGGGTGGCTGGTGATGTAGAATTCTCCCTACCGAATGGAAATTTCCCCACTTGGATTTTATATTTATGTTTATTATTTTAGTTTGGTAGATGCTGATTTGGTAATTTTAGGTGCTGAGGTTTTAACAGAGTATTTTATTGTAAACCACCCAGAGTCCCCCTCTTTGGGGACTCCCCCTCTTTGGGGGGAGATGGGCGGTAATAGAAATTTGAATAATAAATAAATAATATTTTATTTATTTATTTATTTATTTATTTATCATATTTTTATCACTGCCCATCTCCCCCACATGGGGGCCCCTGAAATAAATAAAAGGAAAGCAGCTGTGTACACCCTGTGGCAATCAACTTGTAATTGCTAAAATATGCGGCTGGTGGTACCATATACCTGTGGAGCTTTGCGTAGATTGGTCTGACCTTTGTGTCCATTATATGCTGTTTAAGGAATGTGCTGGTCTGCTTATAGCCCAGGGAGGGTGGTTATAGCATGGAACCTGCTCTATTGTTTTCCCCTTTATATACCATCAGCATGTCTCTGGTCTTCTGGCAGCAGCGGAGATCCTGGTTTTATGATATGTTGATGAAGTTTCTCAGTCATCCAGGTGGAATTGTCTGTAGGTTGAGTCATGGCAACTGGATTTCTTTCTTTCTGGTAGAAACCTTTCGCTGCTTGTCCAAGCAGCTTCTTTTCATCCCCAAGTGGATCGTTCAGAGTGGCCTTCCTGGTGGTCTTAATCTTCCTGGGGACTGATGAAAGAGCAGAATGAAAAATGGCAGACAAGTTGTGTCTGAGGCCTCTGCCTCTACTGAGGGAAGGATTTTCCACTTTGGCATGAATGGATTCCTTAACCCCTCTCTCAAGCCACCTATCTTCTCTGTCCAAAATGTGAACATTGTTGTCCTCAAATGAGTGTCCTTTTTCTTTTAGATGAAGGTAAACTGCTGATTCTGGTCCTGTGGTGTTGCTCCTCCTGTGCTGGGCCATCCTCTTGTGTAAAGGCTGTTTGGTTTCCCCAATGCAGAGCTCAGAACGCTCCTCACCACGCTGGATTGCATATACTACTTTGTTCCTCTTATGTTTCGGTGTTGGATCTTTAGGGTGTACAAGCCTCTGTCTCAGTGTGTTAGTGGGTTTGAAATATACCAGTATGTGGTGTTTTCCAAATATCCGTTTCATCCTTTCCGACACGCTGGCCATGTAAGGAATGACCAGGTTCTTCCGTTGACTTCCGTTGGTTTTATGACAGTTTACTTCCAGATCTTCCTCACAGTGTAGAAAGCTTTTCTGTTGATTTAATGTGATATTAGAGGACTGTAATACTTTATATGAATTGCTCAATTCTTGTCAGCCCTACAAGGTAGACCAGACTAGGAAACCAAGCCATGTAGGTTGGTACTGCTTTTACTGTAAAGCTATAGCAGTGTTTCTCAATCTCAGCAACTTTAAGCTGTGTAGACTTCAAATCCCTGAGTTGCTGAGGCTTTGAAACACTGATCTATAGTGACAGAATCCTGGAAGTCTGAATGGGCTTCATCCTCCCTCACTTTATTTTCATGAGAACTAGGGAAGGGCTTGTCTGAGACATTTACTCGTATTATTTTCTTGGCCCAGGCTAAAGCCCGTCTTATCTGACTGTTGCCTTTGTAGCTGCCCTTCTTCCTGTCCTTCAAGGCCCTTCCCTCTGCCCCCTACATCTCTTGCTGACTTGCTGAAAGTATTCTGAAGAGAATTTTATCCAGAAAAAGTTCCGACTGAATAATCAAGTTCACACCCCTGACTTTTAAAGTTTTCAGAAGTGCCTGTCATATTTGATAGGAAACCTTGTGTAATACTAAACAGGTTCCTCTGATTTTAAATGAAATGGGTGTAGAACGTCTCTCATGGATACCGGTCTTAAATCTGGAACTTATATTTCAGAATTTAAAGTTCTGGGGGTTTTTAAAGAAAACTTTATTA
The DNA here is from genome assembly GCF_035149785.1 of Candoia aspera. Classification (NCBI taxonomy): domain Eukaryota; kingdom Metazoa; phylum Chordata; class Lepidosauria; order Squamata; family Candoiidae; genus Candoia; species Candoia aspera. The sequence continues at coordinate 10,516,981 of NC_086158.1, read as the reverse complement.
AAGCATTTTCAAAATCTACATAAAAACTAAAAAGATTGAAACAGAGAAGCCTACAAAGAAAATGAAACGGAACTAAAAAGGTGTGAAAAAACACAAAACAAGCTACTACAAAGTGACTTCTGACTTTCTATAACAAGTAAAGGGGTAAAGGTTTCCCTTGACGTAAAGTCCAGTCGAATCCGACTCTAGGGGGCGGTGCTCATCTCCGTTTCTAAGCCTTGGAGCCGGCGTTGTCATAGACACTTCCGGGTCATGTGGCCAGCATGACTCACGGAACGCCGTTACCTTCCCGCCGAAGCGGTACCAATTCATCTACTCACATTTGCATGTTTTCGAACTGCTTGGTGAGCAGGAGCTGGGACGAGCAACGGGAGCTCACCCCGCCGCGCGGTTTCGAACCGCCGACCTTCCGATCGACAGCTCAGCGGTTTAACCCGCAGCGCCACCGCGTCCCTCTTCTATAACAAAGATATACATAAATCAATATCAATCTCTTGCACCAGTTCATATTATTGTGAGCATTATTTCTATAAAGCATTTAAACCCTCATTGCTACATTCCCTTCTAAAACAAGATTACCCTCCCAATAAAAGAAAAACATATAAAACCCTTCAAACATAATTTGGAACCCAATATAGTAACAAACACTACTCTTCTTCACCATAATTTGCTCCTGTCTGCCAACTAAACTGACATTAACCAAAAATATAAGAATTATCCGGACAGCATAAACATTAATCTAAACCCTTAAAAAACCATCCTGATAACCACATTTAAACAATAACCTAGGCATTTACCAAAATGTAAGAATTTTCAAAACAGCATAACCCTTTATCCAAACCTTTAAGAAACCATCCTGATAAACACATTTAGACAATTTATCCCACTTCAAAGTAAACCAAGGCACTGACATGTCTCAGTATTATGTACAGAGCTTTCTTCTTGTCAATCTCAAATTCTACAACCTGCTTTAAGAAGCCCAATATTCGTCCAAAATCTTCCAGCCTCTAGAGTTTAATTCTCTTTCCTGATCACCATGTGATGGCAACACTGTCTTCTTATCTTCAACTTTTGACAACTCAATTTTCCTTTGACTAAACATAAGTCACCAATTCTCTTTTTCTTTGGAGAAACCACTTTACTCTTAAGGTAGTTTTCAGCCTTGTCAGTTTCTCTTGATTCTTGTGACAATTTGGGCTCCACAAATTCTGAGAAATGCTCCAAGACTTAAATAACAGCATTGTAGAGACCTTTAAATATCAAATTAATTTCCTCCATATTTCTTAACAGTAAGATAGACTATGGCACCCTCTAGTGCCTCAGGAAGGTAAAGTCATTAATGCTGTAACTGGACCCTCTTCTCCAGCCTCTTTATCTCCAGTGTGGCCGATCAGGAAAATAAAAAGTAATAACAAACAGCATTCCCACAGGAAAGTGCAAGCAAATACATCAGAACTCCAATCCGCAGATTCAACAAAGAAATATTCCTCAAAAATCACTTTAATAAAAAAGCAGTAAAAAAACCAAAATGTAATGATTGCCCAGCCCAAATACTCAGACTCACAAGAGGTGGCTAAATGAAATCTGATTTATTAGGGAACTTAAGACAAATACAGAGAAAGCTGAGAATGAGCAAAAGCACGCCAAATACAAACTTAAAACCCTCGGTGCGAACGTTCCCCGCCTCCCTGGCAACAGCCCCGCCCGTCCCCAGGTGCTGGCAACCGTCAGACCTGCTAGCCTGGGAAAGTAACCTTGAACATAGCAGATAACACAAACACATTCCAAAATCAAAGCCAAGAGATAAATACTCCCATCCTCCCGTGAAAGATGAAACACGCATCCAGCTAATGACATGCGAAACGTTACGATGTATCAAAGACATTGAAACGGCGAACATGACACAAAATTTTAAAATCTTAATTTAACAAATTATATATAAAAAGCCAAATTACCAAGTTAATTTTCAAAACTAATGAGAGTCACCAAGAGATTCCGCATTTCTTTGTTGTAGAAAGTCTCTCTTTGGTAAAATTCAAACAAACAGACGAACAAAAAAACCCTTACTGCTGCAGAAATGGGATGGGCAGCTTTAAGGTCCATTTTGGCTTTGGAGTGGCTTGGGAAGAAGATGACGGCCCCCCCTCCCAGCTGATCGCTTACCAGTCAATTGTGAAACGTCATTTTGCGGTCTTCTGGCTGTGACCAACCTTCTGGAGAACACATGGGGTGACTCCTGGGGTTCTCCTTAATCTGGAGAACGCTTCTGGGCTCCATGGAAGCCTGCCTGAGCCCAAGAAAAAAACGCCACTCTGACAGGCCATTCCACAGAGAGTGGAAAAAAACAGCTCAAGCCGCCATTGTCCCCACCAGAAGTCCCCAGAATATAAAACTTCTGGAAGTTCTGCTAATTTTGCAAAATATATTCAGCAGATTTCCCTTGAATAGACATATACTATGAAGGATCCCATGAATTCATTTATATCCTCATCCTTTTTATTGGCCTTATTTACACACATATTTGAACCTTCCATGGCCAGAAAAGGAGACAGATATGACCAGAAACTATTTCCACCTTTTCCAAATGGCTTAGATACAGATGTGTAACAGTAATCATTGATGTTTTATTGGAAGGAAATGGGCTTCACCGAAGAGATGGATGCGGGGAGATGGGCGGTGATAAAATTTGACGAATAAAAAATAAAGATTCCTAGTAATAGGAATTCTCTTAACTGAATGTTTTTTTAAAGTTTCAGATTTAAAAGCATCAGCCTCTGGAATCTTTCATTTATATTGTATGGTCTATCTAATCCTTGGGGATTATTTCAATGGCGTCTATAAATGAAAGGGCAACAACAATGCAGGAAAAACGTGCCCATGAAGACTGCAGAACTGTAAAATGAGAGCTATACTCAGCATCACCATTCTTCCAGTTTTTAATATAACTATCACAAATACATTATACGGATCCTATTAACATTTAAAAAGAAACCTGGTTTGCATTCCTTTAAGCCTATTCAACAATGTATTGTGTTATTTTAACTGTAAAGATATGTGCAATACCACAGTATGCTATTCTAGCTGATATTCCTATCATTTCCTGGAAGAAATAAGTAATAGAAGACAGATTGTTTTTAGATATGAGACCCCGGTGGACAACAAATCAATATCTGTCATTAAAAAATAAGATCTGTATCAAATTCTCTTTCTTTGATCTCAGAATGCCTTTAATCTCTAGGGCTATTTATTATATCACAATTTTTTTCTGACTGAGAAACTTAATACCCTTTTTTTAAGTAAAAAATCCCACTTATTTTTGGTTTTTGTTCGGATGCTCAGACACACTTTCCACTCACTTTAATGGATTTCCTGGCAATGAAAGCTGCTTCTTGATACATTGAGAAACTGCTGAAAATATTGATGCACAGAGAACACAGAAATACCTTCAAATATTTCTCTTTTCTTCCAGTTGGGTTGTTAAAGCATTTGGTGCATAGCCTACAATTCTGGGCCATAATCCAGGATATACACACAATTTGTATGGATGTCAGCAAGGTCTGAAGGACATTCCCATGACCAGCAAGATTAGAAAGAGTTTAGTGGTCACATTTAACATTTTCAGGGAAGAACAAGGCCAGTACTATCATGTAAAGTAGGTGGGGCATGGTCTAACATATAGTCAGAGCTGTAGTCCTCTGCAGTGTTTTGGAACCAATTTTAAACTTATTTTAGAACATCATAATTGTTATATTTTCCATCTAAAAATTATGAGCATTGTTAGCAACTGTGGTGCTCTGGGAACTACAGGGAGCATTGGGATCTCTGGTTTCCCATCCCTAACGGACAGAAATTAGAGTTGGATTGTACAATGATTTATTTTGAAATAGTTGGGAATTTACTGCTTTGGACTGAATATCCTGAACCTAGTTCATAAATGCTTGAAAAGCCAGGGGCTCTGTCCCAATTTAGACTGAATGAGATCCTACTGTGAAGCAGCTCAAAGTCATCTACTTTTGTGGCTTTTTAAATAAAATATGTCATGTTAACCCTAGGCTTAAGATGCCACCTCTGAAACTTAAATAAAAAAGCCAATACTTCTGACACATACTCAGTACCTATCTTTTTGCTATGTTCCCGGGACATTGGGATTTGCAAAAAAGGGGTATGCTCTGAATGATCAAATTGGCAGAGTGGTAATTTTTACTTAGTAGGTTTTGTGACAAAAGCTTGCTTTGTAAAATTTTGGAGACCCTCTAAGCATTTTATCAATGAACACAACCCAGTTTCAATACTGCTGGCATTTCAACTGTCTTCAGTATCTAAATTCCTGCTTCCATTCCATCTTTCAAACTGTGAATAAGCTAGACTAGTCTGGGAGACTGGTTTGTTTGATCTAGCATCAAAAATCGCCAAGAATTCGCCCCCCACCCCCACCAATAGATTTGTGGCAGTTTTCTCTCTTTGTTAATTTCTGTTGATGTCTGGGGGAACCAAAGTGAGTCTTTCATGTCAGGACTCAGACTGAAAAAAGCTTCATCCATGTGCATTGTGGGAAAATCCTTCCTTGAAACCCTACTGTTGCAGTGAAGCAGCCTACTCAGGGTGGATCTGCACAGAACCAGTCATTCTAATTTTGTCTCCCCTTAAAACAGAAGTGATGGGACGTATATTTCCTGCTTCAGGAATGCAGCTTTAATGTCTCCCTTTCCAAATTCCCAAGATGTTTGATATATTGGACAGGGCCAAATGCTGAAATCTTCCTTTCCTATTTAATTGTTTTTCTCTTCATCTTCCCACCTTTCTTTTTCTTTCTCTCTCACACACACTTTTTTAACAGTTTTTTAAATCCATTCTATTGTCCCCAAATTGAGTGACATTTAGATTAGTTTTATATAGCCTGTTAAGCCATAACTGATTTGTTTGGGTTTGGGTCAGTGTAATACATGATTCTGGGCACCAGGGCCACAACTAGGGGGCATGTGCCCTGGGTGCCATGCTGGGGAGGCACCAAAATGGGCACGGATTCCATGTTTGCCCCAGGTGACAGAGACCCTAGTTGCGGGCCTGCTGGGCGCTGAGGCTTATTTAACAAGCAATAGTTAAACAAACAGTGACAGTTCTTCTCAGAATACACCCTACTTCATCATTTGAACAAATCCTGTTTTTTGCATGTGCTGCAACACATTAATTAATTGATTGACATTATTGATTTACACAACACATTAGACCAGACTAAAATGGGGTCAGGTCATTTGCAATTCAGCAGGTTGTGGGAACCCAGCATGTTTATATGAACCATGATATCATTTTAGCCATAGTATGGTTTGTAAATGGAATCTAACGGGCTATTTGAACACTGTAATGGTGCTTCATTAACCCAAATTTAGCTATTTGTGTATTGGGAAGTTTTTTGCTCTTAAGGTAAAGGTAAAGGTTTCCCTTGACATTAAGTCCAGTCATGTCCGACTCTAGGGGGTGGTGCTTATCTCCGTTTCAAAGCTGAAGAGCTGACGTTTGTCCGTAGATGCTTCCTCTGTGGTCATGTGGCCGGCATGACTAAACGGAATGCCGTTACCTACCCACCAAAGCGGTACCTATTAATCTCCTCACATTGGCATGTTTTCAAACTGCTAGGTTGGCAGGAGCTGGGACTAGCAATGGGAGCTCACCCCGTCACACGGATTCGAACCGCCGACCTTCCGATCGGCAAGCTCAGCAGCTCAGCGGTTTAACCTGCAGCGCCGCTCTTACACATACCTTTTATCCTGACTTTATGGTGATGGGCTGGTTTGGACATTATTTCAGAGATGTCATCCAGCTGACATTTTTCCTCCATCCCTGCTGACGTGGAGGAAAAAAACTTAAGGGTTTCGTGTTGGTTTATGTTGAACTGCCTTCACGCAGACTTTTCCTGAGTACACTGCTTTGATGTAGGGCAAATGGGACTCCAAACCATCATCTAGTTTTATTCAGAGAATCATAGATCATACGTGTTGGAAAGCAGGTCATCCAGTCCAACACCTGTCCATTGAAGGAATCCACTAACCCAATGTTTCTCAACCTTGACAGCTTTAGGACAGATGGACTTCAACTCCCAGAATTCCCCAGCTAGCCATGCTGGCTGGGGAATTCTGAAAGGTGAAGTCCACCTGTCTTAAGGTTGCCAAGGTTGAGAAACATTGCACTAAACTGTCCCTAACAGGTAGCCATTAATCCCCCCCCTATTTTAAATACATGAATAAATACATAATTGGCTACAGTTGTCTATTGAGTAGAAAAATTGTGTGTTTCATGACTGGCCCCATTATTAGAAAGAATGAAATGGCATGTTGGTAGATTTATGGAAAGAGCTTTTAACGTTAAAGGTCATAATGTTACATTAAATTATGTTCCAAAATTCTGGAATCTGACTGTTTTTGAGTAATTATGTCTATATTGGGCATGGGATATTTTTAAGGGAACTATTTTGAAAAATTAAAAAGGCAATATTCCAAAAATTAAGAATGAGGTGCAGGAGACATGCAATCTATTTTTGAAAAGGCACTTTTATCTGTTAATAAAAAAATGATGCAATACGTATGCCTCTGGGACAAATTTGATCTTATTTTACAACACCATCATTTATTCTATTTAAATTAGAAATGTTTGTATACTGTTTATTACTTACTATATATGTGATAGTGTGATTTTTCTTTTTCTTTATTTAGTTATTGTTTATTGATGAATTTTTGTATTTTCCCCTCTTTTGTATACTTCTTTGTAAGCTTCTTATGATATCATATATATATATGTATAAGTGTGTGTGTGTGTGTGTGTAAATTGGCTCCTTCAGGCAGCTCATTTTGGGTGCCCCCATGAAAGGGCAGCAAGTTTTTAGGTAGTTTGTTAGATATCTTCTTACAGGGATTTTTTGCCACCTCTGCCAAAGCAATTTATTTATTTTCTATCCCGCCTTTATTATTTTTTTTATAAATAACTCAAGGGGGCGAACATACCTAATACTCCTTCGTTCTCCTGTTTTCACCACAACAACAACCTTGCAAGGTGGGTTGGGCTCAGAGAGCCCAAGGTCATCCAGCCGGCTTTCATGCCTCAGGTGGGACTAGAACTCACCGTCTCCTGGATTCTAGCACAGCACCTTAAGCACTAGACCAAACCGGCTTGACCAATCTTTGGTCATATGTTCTTTGACTTTGAATTGGCAGCAGCAGAGCCACGTGGTGTCCCATCTAGGCTAAAAAAATGTCTTAGGCTATGTAAAATAATAAGAATTAGATTTCAAGAGACTGGTAGTCAGACCAAAGATATTCTTCCATTACCACTAATAGACACTTCTCTTCTGCAGTTTTTTTTTTAATATTGCTAAATAGAAGGGAAGGTTTTGAGACTGTTTCTGTTATACTACATCTTTAAAAAAAATAAATCTGAGTCTTGTAACACAAATATTGAGGCCATTCATTAATCCAGAATGATAGGTAAATCATTTCATCATTTAATAATTAATTTGGCTTATATTGCATAAGTAGAAGAGAGAAATTACTGTAATGCTAGAACTATATTATACCTTATAGATGCATACAAGAATGCTTTTTCTTTTCCACTTCAGTGCAAAGCTGACCGTTTTCAATGCCTTTTCTCAGAAAGCAGGTTTACAAAATGAATCTGGCTTCTAGCACACATTCATCATACTGAATGACTCACTAGCTATTTTTGCACGATGGACTTAACCAGGTGAGTTAAAAGACCTAGCAGCTGCACAGCTGCGTTTGCACAACAAACTGATGCAAAAGCTAAGATTCTCTGTTCCCTCAGGGAATCCCTTTGATTGTAATGAGCTGGTTCTTCCAGCTCCCATTTACATGGTAGGTAAATTGCAGAAATGGCCCTTTTTAAATGGGGGTTTTAGAACACAAGTACACAATGGGAGGCCCCAGGGGGCATGAATCCCCTGAAAACCAGAGCTCCCCCAAAGGTTATCCAAAAACACTTTTCTGCACTTTTTAATCTAACTGAGGGGGGAAACATTTACATACATGATTAGGAGTAACTGAGTTTATTTCAATTCACTTTGAAATTAATGGAAAATACATTAAATGAAATCAAAATTCCTTTTTGTCTTTGTTTTTTCAGTTGTGCCCCTCAGCAACATCACTCAAAAGCCAAGTTTGGCCCAGAGGCATTTGCAGGAGAGGTCAAAAAAGTCAAGATCACAAATACAGCTGAGCAATTGAAGGCCAGTCTCTTTTTAATGTGTGTTGAACTTGCAAAGCAGGTAAAAAGGGGGCAGGGCCACCATCTTGACTTTTTGATTCCCTCCATGGATGCCCCTGTATGGCCCTAAACACTCATTGGAAGGGCAAGGGGAAATGCCAAATCAATTCAATGTTGACTTGCTTCCATTTCCACAATATTTTTCAAGGGCTACCATGAGTTATCACACACTGCAACTGATCCCTGAGCTACTGAACTTTAGCTGTGTACTCACAAGATGCTTGGGACGCGGTGGTGCTGCGGGTTAAACCGCTGAGCTGCCGATCGGAAGGTCGGCGGTTCAAAACCGCGCGGCGGGGTGAGCTCCCGTTGCTCGTCCCAGCTCCTGCTCACCTAGCAGTTCGAAAACATGCAAATGTGAGTAGATCAATAGGTACCGCTTCGGCGGGAAGGTAACGGCGTTCCGAGTCGTCATGCTGGCCACATGACCCGGAAGTGTCTATGACAACGCCGGCTCCAAGGCTTAGAAACGGAGATGAGCACCGCCCCCTAGAGTCGGACACGACTGGACTTTACGTCAAGGGAAACCTTTACCTTCACAAGATGCTTAACTTGATTGCCAGGTTAACTATTTTCTAGGCTCATACAATACACTGAATCATAAATTAACCAAAAGGCTGTGTAGCAAGTATCCAAGGCTAGTACTAGCTAAGTTCACCATGTTAACTGACTTGGATAAGTGTGTTGTGTGAACTGACACTGCACCTTGCCTTCTGCTACTCTTCAATCTTCTGCCCCCAGTGACTATAGTATCACTTGAGCTAGTTTCTTAGCTCCTATTCCCACAAATAATCTCAGAGTACAAAACACACTGTAGTGCAAGATCTCTGAAGGAGGATTATGTAACGACTGAGATTCGAAGGGCAAAAGGTGATTCAGAGTGTGCAAGGACATGCATGCAGCATCTATCAAACACCTTCCATCAAATACATATTTTCCCAGGATCATGATGTTGGTATTTGGTTGTTTGCAAGTAGCAAGACACTAAGTTATTATGTTAACAAATCACTTTGGCAGGGTGAACTTAAGTATCCTGAGGTTGGGGTGTGAAAAGATGACCATATAAGCAAAAGCTGCTGTTTGGGGAACTTGCCTGAAGGAAACTTGCCTGGACTTGTTTAGTTTCCTTTTTGCAGCCTTCCTTCCAGTCACAGCTCTGCGCGTGTGAATGCATGAGCTTGTAAATATGTTTATGTAAGAAGCTTTTGAGCCTATCCAGGATATCTGGATATGAAACTGTTTGTGTCTTTATGCTTTCTGTAAATACACTTATTTTTACAGAAATGCCTGGTGTGTGTTTTTTCTGATCTCTCAGGCCAAACGCTTTCCAGCACTCTGAACACATGCTGCAGGCCACCTAAGGCAAGAAAGACTCAACTCTTTAACAAGCCCACCAAATCTCATTCAGCCTTTCAAATCCAGATGATTGCACAACCTTAATTTGGACCACAATTGCCATTTAAATTTTCTATTAATGGTTGCAAGGCCTCTGTGGAGCCCAGAAGCATTGCTGGAGATTGAGACAGGGTGAGTGTGTCTATGCATGTAAAAGTAGCATTAGATGACAAGTCATTTGGCTGTGAACAATTCTGTAAAAGGCAAGTACCTAATTTCCAAAGCCTACAGTATGTTCCACCCCCAATATCTCATCTGTGCATCTTCACCATATGACTTCAGCTCACCAGATAAAAACCCAGGATATTGAAAACTCTTGTGATTGTATCACTGTAATTAAATGAGGATTACAAAAACACAGTGCTGAAAAACAACAAACAATAAACCAGCCCAATGAGCTGGGAATTAGGACCCAGGTTTTTGTTCAAGGAAAATGTGTATTCAGTCAGTTCTACAGGCATGGCATCCTAATCTAGCAATACAAAATGAGAAAGAAAAGAAAAAAACCTGCAGTGAAGAGCTACAGTTTATACACCAGGATAAAAGCACAACTCAGATTCATGCAGGGTGATTTTCTTCCTAATATTTTTAATGTATATTTGCACATACTTTTTACATTTCCATGTATGTGCATTAGAATGCAATCCCACAAAAGGGCATTTCGGGGCTGACAAATCTAAATCTCTCCTTCTAGGTTCTGAATTAGTATGGTTTTTAGGGATCTGGTCAAAAATACACAGTGTGAGGCTCCAGATTTCAGTCCAAAGCTCCAGATGTGGCTGTTAGAAACCTCAGAAAGTTCCCACACTGTAATTCAAATGTGATAGAAAGGGACATAATTTTGTATCATTGGAAGCCTATTAACTATATTTAATTTGACCTAACACAAAGTCAATACAACTTTGACCCAGCCGCTTCTTCCCCATTCTTTTGCAATGTGTGGCTCCTGGCACACCATTCAAAGGCCACAGGGAGCTCTTCGCCTGGAAAAAATTGTGCAGTCTCATCCTAAAAGCCTGCATATTTCTAAAAAATGGAATTTGTCCAACCCAGTGTTTCTCAAACTTGGCAACTTTAAGATGTGTGAACTTCAACTCCCATAATTAATTTCATAGGATGCTGGGAGCCACTGTGGCTACATGGGGATGAATGACTTCCTGTGCATCATGACACAGTTGTACTAATGATGCAAATTATGTCATTTGCATCACTCACACAATGACATTAAACACATGTAGTGTCATTGCGGCTTGTACCGATGCCTATGTCCCCCCCTCTTTTGCTTTTATCTCCAGCTCTCCTCCAGCCATCTTCCCTTAAAAGCTAAGCACAGTAGTTCCCATCTAAATTTAGACACAGGCCATTTTTGCATGCCATGTGAGGGAGAATTTTAGGTAACAAGAGTGTATATATTGACATTTTCCTTCCCACCCACTCACCCCATGCTGAGTTTTACCAAGGTTTCAGACAGACTAGGTCATTCATGGTACCTTAGATCTATTTAATCCAGATGCTCTATCTTAGGGTTGTTGTTTTACTTGTCTTCTGCATGTTGTTTGAGATATAAGTCCCACTGCTTTAAATGATGCTCATGCCTTCACAACCTCTAACTCTAACCTCTGAATGAATGAAGCATAGGCTAAAAATCCTTGTGGGCCAGTGTGGTGTAGTAGTTGAAGTGTTGCAGCTGGAATGGGAAGACTCAGGTTCAAGTCTACTTCAGTCATGGAAGGTCTACTTTCTTTCAGTGTGATGAAAGATGATTTCCATTTAAAGCACCACTTAATCCAGAAGAATATGTTAATGGAATTTAAATGGGAAGAGTGGCTGTTCTTACCTGTGTTTAGTTCTGAGTTGGCCAATGATAGTGGGTGACTCTCCTGTCATTGCAGAGCCATGTCTTCCAGGTTTCTTCTGCGACCTCTCTAGCTTCTGTCCACACCAATTCAGTCTCAAAGTGAGACATCAGACAGGAGTTCCTCCCAGAAGGAGGAAATCTGCCCCACATTTTTTTTTCTTGCAAACAAGGCTTATAATTTTATGTTGTATTTTCAAGAGCTTGAGAACTTAATTTTTTTTTCCTCGAGTAATTTTTGGACTTACTTGATTATTGAAGGGGATGAAGTAGATTGAAGTAGACCTTGGGTGATTTGGGGCCACACGCTCTCATTCCAAGCGACCACACAGATTTGCAGTGGGTGGGGATAAAATAAGGGAGGAAGTGTTATGGGGCTGCCTTTTGCTCCTGGAGGAAAGGCTGGGCATAAACCTAACACCGATTAATTAATAAATGTGGTGCAAATATAGGTTTTCAACATACGTATATAACATCAGAGGTGACTTTCAGTGTTTTATTTTTTGACCAGGCTTATGCTCCTGTTATATCAGGAATTAAACTTGCTCTGAAGCTCCTTTAGAGCTTTGCTTTTCTTGGAAAGCTACGTAATGCTGCTTGTATTTCCAAACTGGATTATAGGACATGGAAAATCCTTTTGTTGAACTGTAGTTCTAATCTGGTACATCAGTGGCAAGATGATAAACCAGCAGTTAGAGATAAACGCCCAATACTTCTTCATAGTTTAATCATATATAGTGTGGGATGTTGAACTGAATGAAGGCAGGTTGGCTTGGCTTCAAAAACTTGTATCACATTGGTAAGATTCTTCATTACTGCATCATGGGCTGCAGTGTCTTGCACATTCTTCCTGTGAATCTTTCTGCAAGTGTAAGCTTGTTCAGAAGAATGTTCTCATCCATCAAAATCAATTTCAGTCAAGGGAGGGCAGGTAGCTGTAGCAGAACTGCTTAGAGTGGGAAATAATAATTTGCTTCCTGGTTAAGAAAGAAAATTTTCTACCTAATAAGTTGGAGGAAGGGCTGAATTAAAGAAAGCCTCGGCGCTACAGACATACTTTTATTCAGAGGCAAGTCCCTGATGTATTATGCCTGGCCGCATACGTTCTAAGTCACCTTTCCCCTTGAATTTATATTAACCTGATAGAGCCAGAATAGTAGCACAGTAAAGCTGTATTTCATACTCTGCTGAAATCTGCCCCACATTTTCTTTTCTTGCAAACAAGGCTTATAATTTTATGTTGTATTTTGAAGAGCTTGAGAATTTATTTATTTTTTCTTGATGTAATTTTTGGATTTACTTGATTATTGAAGGGGATGAAGGTTGCTTCCTGTGGTTGGCCGGGTGGCATTCTGGTGCATATCTTTTCATGGCTCTGAGTCTCCCTGGCTGCCCATACTTCCTTGTCCCAAAAATGCCCTCTGGGAGGAATTCCTGTCTGATGTCTCACTCTGAGGCTGAACTGGTGTGGCCAGAAGCTAGAGAGGCTGCAGAAGAGACCTGGAAGACATAGCAAGGCAATGACAGGAGAGTCACCCACTATCATTGGCCAACTCAGAACTAAATACTGGTAAGGTAAAGTTTTTTATTATATTTGAAACAAAGACAAAAACTACAGAAAAACAAAAAACTACAAACAGAAAAAGAAAAAGAAACTAAAAAGTGTGAAACACAAGAAAAAAGAATTTTGAGAGATTACATACAAAGGTGACTTCCAACTTTCAACAGCAAGAATATACAACAGTTTCCATAATCAAACCCTTTCTCTATATCAGACCAAGATCACATATTTCTATAAATGCTTCCATTACCACATGTACAAATCACTAATACAATTGCTCCTTCCCCTTATATAAAAAGTATATATATATAAATTTCTAATTCAACTTCCCTCCCCCATAAAACACCATCCATTTAATTATTTCCTTCCTACCTCTGTTCTATATGTTTCTGTCTACTATAATAAATATCAGATTATAAAAACAAATAAATTGTCTGCCTTTATAATTAATAAAACTGCAGCAGTCTTAACCCTATTATACCTGAAAAACAATATAAAATTTTATTAAGAACTAAATACTGGTAAGGACAGCCATTCTTCTCATTTAAATTCCAGGAACATTTTCTTCTGGCTTAAATGGTGCTTGTAAAAAATTATCTTTTATCACACTGAAAGAAAACATGATAGATGGTAGATAGAATGATAGATTGATAGATTGATATAGGTAGATTTTTTCTTTTTTGCAAAATGCTAGTTCTGTTACCAATTAGTAATCTGAGAAGAAAACAATACTTTCTAATGACTCAGGGCAAATTGCTTGGCAATTAAAAAGTGTATTGTACCACCACTTTTCTAATGTTTAATTACTGAAGGGTAAATACAGAGTGGTCAGAGGTAAATGAGAACTATTATGCAGGCTAGAGAAAGCCCGATCTTTCCCTTCCGCCTTTTTGTTTAGAAAAATTTGTACACATTTAAGTAACCTCAGCTAATGGTGTTCTTAAACAAAAAAATGCTCAGACCTTGTTAGGAGGGTGGGTTATTCTAACCTTAAAGGCTGGGGAGATCCAGATGTAGCTTAACCTTGAATAATGTGCAGATAGATATTTTCCATCAAGAACACACCAACACAGGCCATGCCATTAGGGGAATAAACTCATTTGCTCTTGCAATACATTATTTAGTGATTGTTCTAGTCACAGATGGCATCTAAGAAATTTATAAAAAATCCCATGCATAGTAAATTCTGCAGTCAGGGAACCCACATTTTTCACCAGGATTATTTTATCTGCATTACATATTGCTTCCAAAATTAAAAGTTTTCAAAGACATTTGAGATGTATTTTGATGAAGGATAAATGGTGATCGAGGTGAAAAGAGCCATAAATTAGCCCTGGGAAAAGGAAGGGCAGCTATGTTGCAAGATGCTATATTTTTGCCACCTTGGCACAAAAATACCTGCTTAATACCCACTGGCAGATGAATGGAGCATCTTCTACTTCTCTACCCAGAGACACTTCTATCCCTCTATCTCTACCTCTATCGATCTCTAGCTACCTCCATAATCTCTTCCGCCTGTACTTTTTCTTGAGCCCCAAACCCCTTGACGCTCATTCCTCCGCAGGTCAACTGTTTCCCATTAATGCCCTAGACATCTTCGCTAATGATGAGGAATGCTGGGAACTGTAGTTCAATCATTTCCGGAGGCCATAAATTCACCACTAGATTTCTACAAGAGAAGATCATTAGAAACGGTAATGCTATGTTTTAGGAAAAGTCATCCATCCTTAATGATCATGCCAAGGAACCTTCACAGCTGTCAGAGGGCATTCAGAGTTCTTTGGAATATAATTCCAAAAGCTGGTGCTATATTAAAACCTTCCTGGCAAAGCCACTTTAAAGATCCACCTATAAAAAGTAAGATATGTTTGATTATTCATTTCCTGAGTCAAACTAGCTGCTGGAGTTAATATCTTGCATGACCAGAATAAATCTATTAGAAACTATTTCAGTGCTTGTTCTAATTTCTGTTGGCCCTCCAAGTTTTTCTTCCCCCAAGGCTTCCTCTTTGCCAGGAACAATTCTGTGCCTTTAAAGTTCTTGTTTGGCCAAGAATGGGAGAGCAACTGCTGATTTTCAATGGATCACTGGGTTTTCCCTTCCATTGCTTCAGCCATGGCTGAGATTCTCAGCCAAGCACTAATTGCATTTTCTTGGCAGAGGGCATGCAAATGGATTGCAAATTTATGAAGTCTACTGAAATGCTGAGAATAATGAGTATTCTGCATGACGACTGCCCAGCTTCATATAAGCAAACAAGCAAGGAGTGGTGGTGGGAGGAATATACTGTGATTTTTAAAAATTCTGTACTGAGGCAAACGAGGTTCAGCCTGGAAAAGAAAATATATCCCCTATCTCTACTAATCATACATATTAAACAGATTTCCATATTTTCAATTATTTTCTTTCTTCTTTCTTTGGTAGGCTGTTGGCTTTGACTCCCTTGGCCAGAATCAACAGCCAGGAAGAGTTTTGTTGAAATACAAGGGGAGAAAGAAGTATGACTGAGACAAGAACAAGAATAAAATCAGTTCTTGCTTGTGTTCAGTTTCCTTGTATTGCAATGCTTATATGTATCTCAAGAGGAACTACATTTGGTGAGGACCAGGAAATGGGGTGTGGTGGCTACGGGTGTCTGCACGAGGGAGCAAGTGATGAAACCAATTCTCAGAGACTGCCTGGACAAATCCCTGCAGTTTTCTTCGGAAGTTTTTTTGGAAGTAGTTTGCCATTGCCTCCTTCCTAGGGCTGAGGGAAAGTGACTGGCCCAAGATCACCCACCTGGCTTTGTGCCCAAGGCGGAACTAGAACTCACAGTCTCCCAGTTTCTAGCCCACTGTCTTAACCACTACACCAAACTGGCTCTCAATGGCAATATACAGTTCTGCCCTTTACATACTTTTCCAATGCAAGTACCAAATGGAAGTACTACCATTGTGACACTATGAGTCACGTTTTGTCATTTTGCCATCACCGTGGCTAACTGTGGACACCTATACTAGTGGCAGCAACTAGGATGAGGCCCAGGATCTGGGGTGGGTTTCCAAATCCACCTCCCAATTTATGGGAGGCCAAAGGGGAAGGGTAGCAATGGGGGGTGTCAGGCTTCACATAGTGCATCACAGGCAGAGATTCAAGAACACAGCTTTCTGATCAGTTATATTATATCTAATATATCTAATATAACTTTATATATATATATATATATGGTATGGTATGGTATGGTATGGTATGGTATGGTATGGTATGGTATGGTATGGTATGGTATGGTATGGTCAGGTTATATATCAATATATCAATACATAATTTATTAGTCCAGCCCATTATAGGGACTCCCTTTTGCATCTCTTGGAGGATCCAAAAATGGGGGGAAAAAATGAGTGCACAAAAAGGTTGCTGCATTCCTGCCTTAAAGTCTGGAACATGAGAGGGCACCTCCCAGCACGGGATCCCTGTATGAAATATAACATTGAAATGTGGCAGCAAATTGTTGATCTGATATATATATATATCAGTTATATTATATATATATTAGAAAAGTTGTAAAAAAGTTGTAATAATAGCAATCCAGGCCTCAAGCCATATATACAGCAATTGCTGGGTTCAAATCTTCTTCTTCCCTGTGTACTGCAAAGGACTGAGAGATGTGGTTGACATCTGTGCGCTGTTACTGTAATGGCTCTGTCTGATCTCTTTGCATCTTATCTCAGGCCTTCAGGGCCTCTGAGTGAGTGGGTCTGTAACACCTTTACTCCTTAGGTTTTTTCACTCAATATCATACCCCTATCTTTAAGGCTTCATGCTTATAACCTTGCACTTGGTGGGGATAGATCTACCCCCCCCCCCCAAAAGAAAAGAAAAGAAAAGAAAAGAGAAAAGAAAAGAAAAGAAAAGAACGATCCTGGGCAATACATAAGGGATGCACAATAAATAGGAAGAGAAGACTTTAGGCTGCACAAGATTCAAAGGATACATCTACACTTTATGACTCAATTGCAGAACGATGACCATTTGTTATGATTTTCCCCAAGGAATTCTGAGGGTTGTAATTTTAACAGATGGGCTGGGCCCTGATGGTTAAAGATCCTTATCCTCCCTCTCCAACCTTCAATTTCTGAGTCTCCTTGGATGAAAGTAAATGACCACAAAATGTGCTTAAGGGTAGCACAGCATGCATGAAAAACAGAAAGCTACCATTAAAAAGCACATTTCTATGTTATACTTCCTCCCTTCTTCCCATAGGTTGTACCAGTAAAGGAAATATTAGCAAACATTAATATTTCATGCTTTTCTGGTACAGCCCTTATTTTTCATTTATCTGCAAAGCCTGAATTAATCTCTCTCTCTCTCTTGTTCTAAATGTAAATTTAATGTCTAGATCATAAACATTAGCAATCTACACCTCTCAGGTTGCTTGAGGCCATCAGAACCCATTCTGCATGTTGCAGAGTATGCCCAGATTATGCCATTAAATTCATTTCCAAAAGCGACTGACATCTGGAGATGTGTTTTTTAGGGACTAAGTGGATGCATTAACCATTTTCATCCTTTCAAGTGCAATCTTTCCCCCCAGCCAAAAAGGTCTGAATTTATTAGTCCAGCCCATTATAGGGACTCCCTTCTGCGTCTCTTGGAGGATCCAAAAATGGGGGGAAAAATGAGTGCACAAAAAGGTTGCTGCATTCCTGCCTTAAAGTCTGGAACATGAGAGGGCACCTCCCAGCATGTGGATCCCAATCATGGGATCCCTGTAAGAAATATAACATTGAAATGTGGCAGCAAGTTGTTGATCTGGGCTGTGTGATTTGCCACTTAAAAACAACCGCCACCTCCAAAAGCCATAACACGGCCATTCACATCACATTATATCCTGCTTCCAAAGGCTGAAATAGGAGGATACCCCTTTGGATACCACAGCATCAATTAATTTTGGCCCCTTGATCCAAAAATTCAAGTTTGTTTCGGTATTTGATAACCTCCCATCCAACTACCAGCCATACTCATTTTTCCTTCCTTGTATCAGCATCACTGTGGGAAGACCATATGAGGCATTAGATCTACCTGAGGAACCAGCTGACCTCAACTTAGAGCTTAAGGTGAGTTTGCTACCACAGTGGTCCCCTGTAATAGGCTCAAAAATACTGTAGTAGGTCTAGTTAAATGACTTATGCTTGGTAAAGGCCCAACAATGATCTCATTACAGGTAGTCCTCACTTAACAACCATTTGTTTAGTGATGGTGCAGACTTACAATGGTGCTGGAAAAACTGACTTACAATCGGTCCGCACACGTAAGACCGTTGCAGTGTCCCTGCAGTCATGGGATCATGATTTGGGCACTTGGCAACTGTGCCCAAATCATGGGCAACTGGCACTTGGCAACTGGTTTGCATTTATGACCGTCACAGTGTCCTGTGGTCATGTGATCACCATTTTCGACCTTCCTGGCTGGCTTCTGGCAAGCAAAATCAATGGGAAACCATGTGATTCGCTTAACGACCACATGGTTTGCTTAACACCCATGGTAATTCATTTAATGACTGCCCCCAAAAGGTCGCAAAACTGGGTTGGATTCACTTAATGACCGCTTCACTTAGCAACTGAAATTCCAGTCCCAATTGTGGTTGTTAAGTGAGGACTACTTGCACTGCTGAAGTTAGTTGGAGCAATTTGGATTGGTAGACCAATTTTGGCCTCCCTGTTTACATTTATAGATAGTAAGCAGCTGATTGCAAAGGAGACAGGTTGGTTTCATAGATGGTTCCGATCTGTAAAAAGGGAACTGGGATTTGTATGCTAATTAGTGGTCCATTAGCTGCCTTAGCATAATGCGCAGATTGTATTCTAGGCATTCACATAATAAACTCTCAAAGTGGTTGAATCATGAAACATTCTGGCTGGGTGCTCACTCTAATTTTTCAGCAACTAGTAAAAGTGTAATTTTAACCCAGCATTTATACTACAGTGTATGCAACTTTTATTGATTTTAGAAGATTCACACTTGGTCTTATTTCCAGACATAAATTATGTCTAGAACTCTACATTACAAGTGCCTGCTCCTGCATACATATAAACTCAATGAGAATGTTATTTTAAAGGTTAGATGCAATATGTAATATGCAGGGCCTACTCCAAGGAAATTCGTACCAGCAGAGAAATTAGGCAGGGGTGTGTCTTGGAACCACTTCTGCTTAATCTGTATATCAATTCTCTTGTGGCCAGCATGAATAATCAAGCTCATCATCCTTCAAAATTGAAGGTCAGACACACTGCAATTCTTCTATATGCGGATGATGCCGGGCTACTACCTCAGACAGCAATTGGCCTAAAATGAGTTTTATCCCTTTAGCCACGTATTGCATTTAAGAACTTCTTGAAATGAGTTATATAAAAACTAAGGTTTTATTTTTTGTTAAGCACCCAGAAATTCATGGCAACTGAATAGTCTCCTGACTGAACAAAACCTTCAAGTGTTTAGGAGTGTTTCACGCTATTGATCAACACAGGGTGCATATGGAGTATGTTGCTCAACATGCTCAGAACTCAGCTCAAATCATGCAGTCTTTCTGTTCTTTAGAGGTGCCCTTATTCATATTTGCTGCACTGAAAGTATTTTCAGCTACGGTCTGGGCACAACTTCTGTTCTGAGCCCAACTGGAACCATCTAACTCCTTTGCTCCCTGGAGAGGGTGCAATCTAAATGCTTAAGGAATGTATTTCAAGTCCCACAATGTGGTTTTGTACTAGGAGGCTGGTGGGATCAAAACTGTGACTCGTATTTGGACATGCATCCCCAAGCCAATGGATGAACCTTTTCCAACAGTCTCATTTAAATATTATACATGAGGAATGGGAGTTTTAAGCACTCTGGCATCCCATAAATCAGGGGCTTTGGACTTCTCACCCACCCATCAACACCAACTGGGACCAGCCTAGAGAAAGAATAGCCACAATAACACTGTGCCTTCCACCCTCACTCCCTTCAGTTGGTCCAGAAGGATACCATAATCAAAAGTATTAAAAGCTGTTGAGAGATCCAGGAAAGCCAGGATGATTGCACAATTTCCATCCCAGCTCCACCATAGGTCTGACAAACGGTCTGCGACAATTAAACTTATGGAAAGCTTTGAATGTGAAGTTTGTACAGGCAGTCCTCATTTAGCGGCTGCCTCATTTAGAACGTTCCACTCAGAAAAGAGTAGAATAACTGGAAAAGAGCACCTCCAATTTCCAATCCTTGCAAATGGTCCATAGTCAATGATATTGAATGCTGCTGAGAAGTCTAACAAGACCAGAAAGGTTATACTTCCCCAATCTATGTCATGACAAACATCATCCATCAGAGTGACTGATGCCATTTCCATTACATTCAGGCCTGAATGCAGACCAAAGGGGTCTAGATAATCCATTTTCCCTAGGGTGCTCTGCATCTGACACCTGTCCTCCTCTTCCTCCTCCTCCTCCTCCAAAACCTTCCCCCAAAAGAGAAGACTGGAGACTGGGGGATAGTTATCCAAAACTGATGGGTCAAGGGAAGGCTTCACATACCACTGTTTCCTTCAAGGCTGCTGGCATCACCCCCTTTCCCTAAGAAGTGTTGAGTTATCTACCATAACCAGTTCATCACCTCCCAGGCTTAGCACTCTGTGTGAACCACTTCCTGAACAGGAAGTGGTATAGAAATATATTAAAGAAAACAATAAATTAATGATTACCCTCAGCCAAATATAGTTAAATAAGCTATGGTTTACCAGAAATATTGAGAGCCAGTTAGGTGTAGTGGTTAAATATTGAGAGCCAGACTCCATCAGGCTAGAAACCAGGAGTCTGTGAGTTTTAGTCCCGCCCTAGGCACAAAGCCAGTTGGGTGACCTTGGGCCAGTCACTCTCTCTCAGACCTAGGAAGGAGGCAATTACAAACCACTTCTGAAATCTTGCCAAGAAAACTGCAGAGACTTGTCCAGGCAGTCTCCGAGAATTGGACACAATTGAATGGATTTTAAAAAACCCCCCACAGATCTTACTGCTTTATGTGAAATAATAGCTGAATTTGAAATCCCTTTGCACAGAGACATAATGCCAGTTGCTGGGGAAAAAATAACCAATGACCATCACTTTCATGTCTTACTTGTGAGTTTCCAGAGATATCTGGCTGCCCAGCAGTTACAGAAATGCAAGGTTAGATCCAGCAAGAAGAATGCCCTACATTTTACAAGGAACATAGAATTTCAAAGCAGTAGAGAGTGGAACAAAACCATTTCAACTCAATGACAGCTGTATGACCTCTAGTAAGTGGAGAGTGAGTTTAAATAAACTGCATGGCCCACTCTGCTGCCCTTTGTCCTCTTTGAAACAGAAGTGAATGTTATGCTCCAGCTGGTGAGACATCATTTCCTCCAGCTGTTGCGGCTGTACATTACATTACTGTATGGAGAGATTCTTCACTCTTCTGCATATTCTATCTCATTATCCAAAGTTATCATCATTCTAACAATTGAATGTTCTGCCCTGAATAATATATCAGTTTAACAGTTCTATCCATACACCTTTTCATATGTATAAAAAGGGATGAAATGACTAGAGAACACCCCCCTACACACTTAACATGCATTTTTAATCACTTCTCTGTATTATATTACCTACTGACAGAATTCAGACTTTTTTTTCCTAATCAGCACAGACCATTTTGCTTTTTCTGATTATTTTCTAGTGGCTTTAGCTCTCTGAAAATGCACACAGAAAGATCCCTAGGAAGGTAGAACAGTGTTCTTATTACAGGTAGCTCTTGACTTAAGACAGCAATTGGGACCAGAATTTCCGTCAGTAAGCAGTGCGATCAAAAATCCCATGGTTGTTGGGCAAGGCAACTTCTTGCCAGCTTCCCACAGCCAAAGTCAGTGGGGAAGCCGGCAGGAAGTTGCAAGTCCCAGGCCCGCAGGCACGTAAGTGGCTGCTGCTGAGTGGGGGAGAGAGTGAGGGTGTGAGAGGCTGGTCAGGGAGGGTGCGTGAGGGTGCAAGGGGGTGTGCAAGAGGTGCCACACAGGTTGGGATGGTGCATGGGGGGGTTGTGAGTTGCCTGTGTGGTGTGAGCGTAGAGGAGCTGGGGGAGGGTACACGGGTGGGGAAGATTTACCCGAGGGACTTGTGATATTCCTTACTGGCTTTCCCACTGACTTTCAGGGGAAGCTGGCAGGGAAGGTTGAAAATGGCAGCCATGTGATTGTGGTCTACTTGGCAACTGGTCATAAGTGTGAATGGGTTGCCAAGCATTCAGATCATGATCACATGACTGCGTGGGTGCTGGGACAGCCGGAACTCCAAGGACTGGCTGTAAGCATCTTTTGTTCAGCGCCACCATAACTTGGAACGGTCGCTGACTGGTCATAGGTTGAGGACTACCTGTACTATCTAAATTGTTAGCATGTAGTATAAACTCTATCCCCTGCCAAACAAGGACCCTTGTGTTCCTATTTCCTTATGTTCTTAATTTTCTTACTTTTCTTACTTCCTCTAGTCAATGACTTCCAAATTCCATCAGCCAAAGCCTCCCCTAACTTGTTGCTATGTTGCTCTGCAATTCCCATCATCCCCAGTCAACAACTCCAAATGGTAGCGCTAGCTGGGGGGTGATGTTGTATGCTAATCAATTGCAAACAGTGGTGAACTATAAAAGCCTCACAATCATTTCATGGATGTGACAGAACTAGTTAAGAGAAGAGATGTCTAGAGCACCACTAGATGTCAGTGAAGGGTCTGACCAAACACAGATAAGAGCTGCTATCAAGGCCTACCTTGTGGTGGTAAGGATGGCCAAGCGGCAATACTTCTCCACCCTTATTGTGTCTGCGGATTACTGTCTGGAGGCCTTGTTTTGGCTAACCCATGACACAGTGTTCAGTGGGCTCTCCGTTCCTCTTTAACATCCCTTGGAGAGATCATCCATCACCATGGGATGAGGTATCATCAGTATGCAGATGATACTCAGCTATAATCTTTCCACCCCTGGTAAAGTAAGTGATGTTGTGGATGTCCTGTCCTGGTGCCTGGAGGCTATAGGAGCCTGGATGGGGAATAACAGGCTTCAACTGAACCCTGGCAAGACTGAGTGGCTTTGGGTTGTAGGGCCTTCTCGATCTGGGACTTTACCATCTTTGGTACTAGATGGGGTGGCAGTGCCCCAGACAGACCCGGTGCGCAATCTGGGGGTCCTTCTGGACTTCAGGAGCAGGTGGCAGTTGTGGCCAGGAGGGCCTTTGTGCAACTTTGTGTTGTGCGCCAGTTGCGCCCATTCCTGGATTGTGGGGCTCTGCTCACAGTTACACACGCCCTAGTCACCTCCCGTATGGACTAGTGTGCTGCACTCTACAGGGGGCTGTCCTTGAAGAGTAACTGGAAGCTTCAACTGGTACAAAATGTGATAGCATAGGCAGTTATGCGCGCCCCTATGAGGACATATGTTACACCTCTGCTTCATGAGCTGCAGACCCAGTCTGCTTCTGGGTCCAATTCAAGGTTTTGACCTTTAAAGCCCTTGATGGCATGGGGCCAGGTTATCTGAGGGATCAGCTCTTCCCTATTACATCTACCTGTCCTATCAGGTCCATCAGGAGGGGCATACCGTACTGCGGGTGTGTGAGAGTTCCATCTGACAGGACTGAGAAGGCAAGCCTTTTTGGCCACTGCACCCATCCTCTGGAACCTCATGCCTTCCGAGGTGAGGTTAGACCCATCCCTCATTGCCTTCCAGAAAGCCCTTAAAACTTTCTTTTCCCAGCCTGGAGGAAAGCCTGGGAATCCCCTGTTAATAGGGAGCCTGCATGTTGGCTGTATTATGTGTAATATTCTCCTGCTTGTGGTTTTGTTTTTATCTTTGTTTACTGTTTTAATTGGTTTTAATTGGTTTTGTAGTATGTTTTTGATGGTGGGTTTTATTGTACACCACCCAGAGTCACTTTAGGCGAGATGGGTGGCCATATAAATGTGACAAAACAAACAAACAAAAATAAATCGTAATTTCAACTGCTCTGGCAAACACATATTTTCTTCAACTTTGAACAAGCCATGAAACATGATCTCCAGCTTTCCTCCCTAAGCTACATCTCTATAGGTGTACTCCCTAAAAATGGTAATCTAAGAAATGATCATGAAAGACCTTTTGTTAGGCCACTTTCCCCAAACTTGGCATGGTTGAGATGCATTGATTCTTCAACACCCAATATTCCCATGCTAGATGGGAACACCGGAAATTGCTGGTCCAAGCCTCATGTTATTAGCAGGCTGATTAGTCAAAAACCCATATATATTTCTCATAAAGGCCTCAAATGAAAGGCTCAGACTCTGCACCATTTACTGGAACCCAGAAATACTGAATGGCATGCCTAGAACAGCTGGAAATTACTTTTAACGATCACTGCATGTAACGATTAGTAACAGAGGAACAGAAGGGGAGTGGTTGTCTCAGAAGGGAAGTTCTTTTAAAAACTGTAATAAGAAGTAAGAATTACTTACTTAAGAACTGTAACTATGTCTTAAAGTGCATTGATTTTTAATCTTGCATCATCCTAGATTACGTAAACAGCTGAGTGAATAGTAGTTATTGCAAAGCTTGCCAGTGAACCAATAAACAACTGTCCATTGTCAACTGAATTTTTTTATCCTGACGCAAGCCAGTGATCCATCTAATCCATATCTTTCTTTCTAAATAGTTGAAGCGAAGCATACATATTCCGTCTGCCTGCGTTCTAAGGCTGAACTATAAACTTCAGTTGAGTGGGGAACGTCTTTTGCGGTTTATCACCTCTACAGCAAGTCACACCTGAAATTCTGAGAGTCTCAACACACTTGCAGGACACCACTTTGGAAAAGACACCTGCATTATTTGGTATTAACCTTGTCAAGTTCAAAAGGCTTAAAGTCTGTCATGGGGAAAAACAGGATTTTTTTTTTTGAGCTATTGCTTTTAGGGTTGTTATTTGTTTTTGGTAGGATTATCTTTGGTTATTCCTGTTCTTCTGCTTTGGAAGCTAATTGGGTCTCTTGGCACCCAGCTCAGTGCAGGGTTGCTGTTGTCTAGCTCATTATCAATTCTGCAGGTGCTTTTTAAAGACCATTCAGGTGTTCAAGGTCGAAGCCACCTGGGAAAACACATCCTCCATGGGGGAGGCTGAATGCCTTATCTCCCCCTGACACTCCTGGGAACGTTTTGAACTTGCTAGGAAGGCAAACTGTTCAATATTTTTTGGTAATGGAACCCCCTCCTAAGTTCCTCTGCCTACGTAACATTGGACACAAGACCTGGGTACATACAGCAAGCTCAGTCTGTTTACTGAGTTAACCCATTTTCTGTGTTCACACAGTATATTGAGCCATAAACTAACCTATCTGTTAGCTTTGCACCACGCGCTAAACTAACAAACCAAGTGTAGCAAGAAAGGTGAATGTCTGTAAGAAACACTAGCACCAGTCTGCTAGATTTCCCCTGGGCTTTCTAACATCCCGCCTCCTGTACCATAATTCAGGGGGTATCTGGGTACAGCTAATCCCTTAGTTAAGTCATTACAGTGCTACCACCTGGAGAGATGCTCTCGCTCACCTTGAATCTGGATGGGGCAGACAAGATAACCCAATCTCCAGGAATGTATATATTTATTTCCCTTTGAACTAGAGTTAAAAGGCCCAAATAATTCTGATGTATGTAATGCTGGTACCAAGCCAAACACTGGGGTAATAAAAAAATAAATACCTTTTATTTTAATAGACAGCAAAGTAAGGGTTTGAGGAAGTTAGCTATACCAACTTACACAAGGCTGAAATCTACACAGCAGAGCTAGCAATTCTTATCCTATAAACAGACTGGGAAAACAAAAAACAAATAAATAAAGGAAGGGATGTGGGAGTGGGGTCAGGCTGCCCAGCTAACCAAAGCAGCATTGAAAATAAATATAATATCCCTGACACATCCCCCTATACTTTCCCTGCCAACTTTAACCTACTGGTTCCAGTTCTCCCAGAACATTGGGGGCAGAGGGTCTGAGTTCTAGGCCCAGTGAGGCAAAAACTGCTTCTTAACACCCTTGTTCTTAAGGATCTCCAGCCAAGGCTGCCTAGGAATAAACAAATTATTTTCCTCCCTGCCTCAGTTCCATGTGGCCCCTGCCTACAGTGGAAGAGAACACAGGCTTTAATCCTGAAAAGTTACCAGCTACTCTGCAAAGCTCTAAGTCTACCACCCCAAGGTTAACACCACCCAAACTCAGCCTGTTCTGTAACAGCAGCCACCAGATCTCCAACTGACCTGGCTAAGCATGCTGTGTGACCTCAGCCAAGAGGCCTCTTTAGATGAGATAAAGCTTACTTCTGTCAAAATGCTTCTGCCACTTATCTCTGGGAAGTCCACCGAACACAAGTTCACACCTGTACCTTCCCTGAAATTTTGTGGCATATGTCCTCTGAAATTTTGTTTTTTATGCAACTATTTTTTTTCTAATTATGTTCATTTCACAAGTATGTTTTCATACACTTGTGATTTACTACTGCTTTCTTTATCAGTCTTTGGTGCCTACAGAATGCTTTGTATAAGCAATGTATAAATACATCCAGAAGCATATTCTTTGATAGACCATTCTTCATTCTTTATCCAAGGAAAAATACCAACTACACAGCAGACACATTTTTATATTCTAACCTGCTAATTGCCTGGAATTTTTATTTTACATTGTAGGAAGATATATACTTGTCCAAAGGGAAATCCTTTTGAGAGAGGAATTAAACACTTCTAAACTTTCCCCCGGAATCATGCTTGTTCTCCCAGTAATGCACAAATGAATAAAATACATTTTGTTTATGTAAACTTTTATTCTAATAACAGTGTCCTAAGGAGAGTAAAACAGCAGCTTTAATTCCACAGTATTGCCCATGGACTCCTGCAGGGCCATTAGCCAGAGTGATGCCAAACAGATGAGGAACACTGTTGAGAGAATGGAGCTATATCAGCTCTGCAGCCTGGTCTGCACCTCCAAAGATAACCTGTCTGTAATGGTAGATTCTATACACTGCCATGTTAAAATAAAATAATAAAAAAAACAACACAAATTTTGTGTGTTAAATGGAAAAGAGAGCCATCACCATCCTTGTGTATAGAAAACAAAGGACACATAATAGTCCTAGTCCCAACTTGCATGTGATTTTCCACCAAATGAACCAATTTTATATCCCTGCTCTATTTCCAATGAACATGTATGAAGACATAGTTGGATGCTGGAGAAGGAGGTATTACATTTCCATTCACTGGAAGGAAGCCAAGAAAAAGACCAACAGAATCTTCTTGTTATACACAAGGACATGTACATTAAATCAATAGTTCCATCTGAAAAGCATTGCTCCTGTCTTGCATATAACTGGACTTTCAGTATAGTCTGTGGAATTCAGTTCAATAAAAATCTATAGAAACTCCCTGTTATCTTTCAAAATATGCTGACAAAATGTATTTAGGAAGGTGGTGAGTGATCCTAGACTTTTCCTCAATGCAAGTCAGATGGCCTCTGGAGATCGTTCTCATTACATACTGAGAGGGAGAGCCACTAGTATTCTTTTTCTAAAATATATATGATGTTGAACAGAACTTGCATTATGAGCCTAGTTAAGATCTTGAGAGTCTCCACTGTCATCTATATCAGATACTGGCTAGGGATAATGAGAGTTCAATGCATCTGAAGCCATCATCTTGGAGGCTAGATTAAGCCATAAATGTCCCAAGCAATGGATAATAGGCAGCTGTCCATGGTACTGAAATCATTCTCTCAAGGTGCGCACTGCTCTTATTCAGGGTTCCTGCCTACCAAGCCAAACCCTCTTACAGATCACTCTATTCTACCTGGCCTTTCATTTGCACTTCCAAGAGAGATTTACAAAGCCATGTATGCTTGTTTTTCATCAGTTTGTTTTTTTCCTGTCTTCTTATGTGCTTTGTTTTTGAAGAATTTTTGAACCTTTCCAGTTCAAAATTAGAAGGATGAATACTCTCCCTTGGAGGACAGGCAATGCTGTTTTAGTTGAATACAGCTAACACTGCTAAAAGGTTTTTTTTTTAAATCTGGAAAGCTATCTTTCTCCTCTGCAAATGAAACTGGTTTGATACCAAATTATCTTCACAACAATGTGCTTTATGCTCTTATCATAGTAACAGCTCTGTCCAACCTATTTTCAGACACATAGAGCCCTTTGTTCTCTGCTGAAGTAGTGTTTTACTCAATGGAGTCCTTAATTACAACTAGCTGCTCCTTCTGTCTAACCTTCTGTTCTGTAAGCCATCTGTCACTTTGATTAATGTTCAAAAGAATATTCTCTAAATTCAGTTCTAATGATCTAAGCTCAACCTCTCTTTTATAGATAGATCACAATACAGTGTAGGTATTTTGGACAAGCACCATGATTGATGGTATTAAGGGCCTTATCTGTAGAGCAATGGTGGGCATATCTATGGTGGCTGAGGATCACTCTTAACATTTGGAAGGTATCTGAGGACAAAGTGGTGATGCCAGGGGACAAAGGTTTGGTTTTCCAAAATTTTGGAAAGGAGTTTTGATTAAAAAAACAAAACAAAACTATGTTCAGGTAATGTAATGGTACATGAGAAGGACCTTGAGAAATGGGGTGAAGAGATGCTGCCTAGGGAATGGTCAGATAAGAGCGGACATAGCCCACAGCTGCATAGTGGGCGGAGAAAGAGGCTCAGAAGGGACCCTCCCTAACTTCTCAGGCTGTAAAGGAGATGGTGGGAGATTTGTACTTTCAGCCTTGCAAGTTTCTGTTAATCTATTTATTTATTAGTATTTATTGGCTGTTTATATTGTAATTAATATTTTTATGGTTTTAATTGTGGATTTTATCGTAAACTGCCCAGAGATTTTATTGTAAACCGCCCTTTTCGGGGGGGAGATGGGTGGTGTTAGAAATTTGAGAAATAAACAAACAAACAGATAAATAAATAAATAAATGTAGCCTTACAATAACTTAGAATTAGCTCATCTGGTCATGTTTCCTGTCTGGTCTACCTGGGAAGGCTCACAGGTAATGCTAGGTTTCATGTGCTTTCCTGCCTCCAAGTAGCAAAACCACATTGGCAGTTTTGGGCAATTATTAATCAAGGAGGGTTCCAAATGCTGCACAGATGGGATCAAGGAACTATGGATTGCCCAGCCGTGCCCTAGAGAAAAGAGATTACTTTTGTCCAGAGTTGAAGATAATTATAATATAAGCTTAAGAATTAAAGAATTTGAAATACAGTAAACAGCAGAAAGCTTAATAAGATTTTGATCTAAGAAAGTTATAAATGGATTAAGGGTCCAGATAAATTTGGAGTATTGACTTTTACTATAAGATTTTGGAATTAACTATAAAAAATAAACAGCTTCTTGAGAGAAACATACTTATTCTGGCTATCCTGGCTATTGTAAGTTGTAACAAAGATAAGTGATGGTTTTAGAAACTCAGTACTAGAGGGGACTAAAGATTCTAAGCAGAAGAGAAAAAACACAAGCCTGTTCTTGATGTCAGTTAATACTGGGACTTAACAAAATGGCTCAAAATGTTATAACAACAGAAATATTAAAGGAGATCTTTGAAGAATGGAGCCAGAAATTAGTAACTACATTATCCACACTGTCAGTAATAATATCTGCTTATATGAATAGACTATGTCTAAAAGTTGTTAATGAAGGAACGACAGATGTGGAACAAATTTTATCTGACAAGACAGAAAGTATTGAAAGTGGAACTACAAATGACAGTGCAAGAGAATGATTTGGAAAAGGATGATTTACTGGGTATACCAGACAACAACACTACCACCAACCTGGCTGAAGTTTTAAAAATTAAAAGGGAAATACAAATGATAAACCAAGAGAATGACCTTGAAAATGTTATCTGTTTGTAACTTTATAAGGGGTAAAGAATTATTAAATTTGTTCTTACCTGTTGTGATGAAGGTTGGAAGTTATTTCTTTATATACTGTATTTCTTTTCTTTTTCTTTATTATATTCTGTCTTTTCTTTTTCTTTTTTCCTGCACTTTTTATTCTTCCTTTCCATTCTCTTCTCTTTCTCTTAGTTTAGTTTGTGTTAGTTTTTACTACTGTTATTACAATTTTTAATTAAATTTATATTAAAGAAGAGAAAAGATATTACTATAATAATTAATTTTTAAAAAGCAGCAAATCTTTGACTTGCCCTTTATATATAAGACATGTATATGATGCTTATATATTTAATCCAAACAGATTGCCCTTTTTATGCTGTTTTCTCAAAAACAAAATCTGAGTAGACAGGAGCTGAAGCAGAATAGCTTGCTGTAAGTATTTCATTTAAGAGATTTTGTATTGGCTAAAGTAAGTGTGAGTTGTCTTGTGGAAGCAAAGGTTTTCTTAAATACTTAAAACAACACATATAACTCACATCTCTCTGTTTCCCACCCAATGCTATGTTACAATTTGCCTTCTTTCATTTCTTTTGTCTCTTCCCTATCCTTTGACTTTAACAGTTACCTAAGGAGACAATAAATGGACTGCTTACTTACTTATTTATAGTTGCATGCATCATAGATCAAGCGAAAACTCCCATTTTGAAGGGTTTACGCATCACAATAATAGTCTCCATGAGAATATGGAATCATCCTCCCTCACTCCCACAGTAAATTAATCTTGTGGCAGGTTGAAGGCTAACAGGTTTACTATGGCATTGGCTTTCAGAAATTATGGCTAACTTCATTATATGCAATAAGAGAGATCCAAAGCAACCATGAATAATAATCATCAGGTATCTACTGTAGTAAATTAGGTTATCAAATTTGGGCTGCAAAAATCTAGATCACCACTAGAGGGCACAAAGAATTCGAGTTTTCTGTATCTCTTTGCTGCCATCTGGTGGTTTGTCTGTTTTTTTGTATTTTTAAAATCCCAGATCTGGAACTCCTGAAGTAGGCTTTAGATCACAAACCCTGAAATCTGTTGCTATTGGTGCCACACATTTCTTTACAGCTTTAACACAACCATCTTTTTTCACAGTTACCATTTGGAAGAAGTGGAGGTGCAAAGTGCATTTGAGGAGCAGCAGATTCCAACATTTTAACTCACAATTTCTCCATCCCCACAATCTACTCTTCTCCTGAGCTGAGGACATAATTTATGTGCCAAAGAATAAAGACACATTAGTACAATAGATTTCTCAGAGCCTACTGTTCTGCTTCTCATTTGTATACTTCTCTTTAAAATGAGTTCTTAACAACATGGTAGCAGTCACTTAGAACTGTCAGAGTTGCACCAGGGATAGTCCTAGCTGACTACCTAGGTAGTACAAGTCAAATCAGAGGAAGAAACACTTGGAAAAGGAGACTAAATTAGCAGGAGATCCAAGATCCAATGTTTTGAAGCATAATAACCAACACAGAAATAGGCTGAACACTACTAAACAGACATTGTTTTGGCAAATATTCTCCTGAATCAGAGGTTCCATTAGATGTTCTACTCATAAGCAGGGTCTTAATCACAATTGGCAGCAAAGAATTAAAAACAGAGTTGAATCTAAAAATGTAAGTGTGAAATAAACATGAGAAGCACACAACATACTTAACAAGGTTAGGTAAAGACTTGGTGCTTGCATTTATACAATATGTTAAGCTTAGTGGATTTTTTTTTGTTTGGTTGTTCTCTGTGTATTATGAACCCACAAAAAGGGTTAACCTCATTAAGTGTACTGAACATTCCTTCCAACTTTGGAATTACAGTGGAGGCATTAACCTCAATAATTAGCTTGCCCAGAGCTTTCCCCATGTATGTAAGTATGTGCCTGAGTACAGAAGGTGTCTGAGAGTTTTGCATTCCTATGTTAACTCAGCTGTTATGCCAAGATGCAGGCAGGCCATATACTTCAACAAGTAAGATCTCGCTGGCTACTGTATCTGCTCTTTCCTTCTCTCTCCCATGCCCTTGCTTGCAAATGCTGTTCCTTCTTGTCAATTAGAGTTTCCCACTGTATATCCCAAGGAAGTGTGCAAAATGTCCCAAATTCAAAATAGTTGTTCAAGCGTTCCAATCCTGAAACAAAACCCATGCGTTCCTCCGGTTTATCTCAAGCTTGGAACAGAAGTTGCCATTTTGTCCCAAGCTCAGGATAAAATAAAGTTTTTTTCTACATTGAGTGTTCTGCCAACCCATAATTTACCTGGTATTTGTTTTTAAGTTTATCATCTAGCCAGCTAGAAGAGTTGGAGAGTGCATTAGCCAATAAAACAGGAGAACAAATTCGTTGCGGCAGCTATTGGGTGGAATTAATGGAGTGGATTGTGGGAATAATGAGGAAAAATGAGGAAAAATGAGGTAAACTGGAAGACTGGGAGGAGCTTGGGACATAGTCTGTGTAGTGATTAAAGGCACTGGACTAGCGGTCAGGAGACTGGGTTCTAGACCTGCCTTAGTCATGAAGCCAGCTGGATGACTTTGGGCCCATCATGCTCCCTCAGCCTTAGGAAGAAGGCAATGACAAACCACCTATGAAAATGCTGCCATGAAAATTGCAATGGGCTTGTTCATCTGACTACCAGGAATCAAGATAAACTCAAAGGCAACAAACAAACAAACAAATGAGTCAGGAAGGCAGGTAGTAAAGGCATAAGGAAAAATCTGCTGCCTGTGTGGTAGGTACGTTTACTTCTGTTTTTTGTTTTTTATTTTTTTGCCTTAGGGAA
This sequence comes from Candoia aspera, assembly GCF_035149785.1. NCBI lineage: Eukaryota > Metazoa > Chordata > Lepidosauria > Squamata > Candoiidae > Candoia > Candoia aspera. The sequence goes on along the minus strand of NC_086158.1, from coordinate 10,484,162 downwards.
GCTGAGTTTGTGAATTATAATGTACAAGCAAGCGCTTGATTTAATAGATTAATGGAAGAATAGGATTTTACCCCGGTTTTTTAAAGTATTTTATACATGCATAAAATGGCAAACATTTACATTCACTCAAGGACGGAATGTGTGGACAAGCTGTATTCACTGCATTCCAGATCTGCTAAACTAAGGTCCATTAAACTGATAATTCAGCAACGTGTACTGTATATTATGCTGGGTTTTTTTTCAGACAGGTTCCCAACTATAGAAGTGTATTTTTGGAGTTGGCTGACAGCTGCTTTCTCTACAGATAGTTTGATTAGCTGTATATCTGAATTAAGAACAAATCATAGGCAAGTCAAGTCTTGCTCTTGATACATTGCCCATGGACTGTGTCGCAGTGAATCCACTGCTGTCATTTCTTTGCTAGATTCTGTTGCTGTTGATGCAGGCACAAATGTGTGCTTCAGTGTTGCTTCCGTTTTTATACTAGGGAAATTTTTAAAACGTCCAACCTCCCTCACCTTCTTTTCTGTCTCAAACATGGGGGAGTAAGGGGTTTATTTAAATCCTAATTATTCCTATAATGGAACACTTAAAACATGTTCAGCTTTGTTTCATCAGATCAGAGAACATCAAAACATTCTGACAGAACATTCCACGTGAGGTTGTTTTATTCTGAGCTCGTAACTAAATGTCTTTTTTGTTTCTTGGTTCTTCACATCCCTAATGTAGACTCATGGGAAGGACTTTCTGCTCCAGGGGAATAATCACATTAACAGCTTCATAGCCAGCTTTTAATCTCAAGCAGAATGTAAGATGGGGATGATTGGGAACAATTCAGCTCAAATAAATTCAGGAACCATGCAAAGCAGAGACAAACTCACTGCCACTTTGAGTTCCCTTTCTGTGGCTCTTGGAACACCATCTGTTTATGATTACTAAAACTGTTGGCATTGTTTTAGTATGAAGAAAGACATATCGTAAGTAAAAAATAAAGACCTCCAATACCCCTCAAAGGTTTAGGTCTCTCTCTCTCTCTCTCTCTCTATATATATATATATATGAATAAATGAATGAATGATGTGGCCCCACAAAATTGTTGCTTTCAGCCTACTTGGTTGGCAAACTGTTGACTGTTCCAGGGTGGGGCATGGGAAGGGTGTCAGGGTGACATAAACAACATTGCAACATCACAACACAAGCCCTACCCATTTTTATGTGCTTCCCAACATTGCATGCATGGCCCAAGGAGGCAGGGTTTGTGGCACACTGCAGATGCCACTGGCTACACCTGCCGTAGAGTGATGGTGCCTGTCACTTTGAGCTGTCAGAAGCTTTTATGACAGTCTTATTCCAGTGACTGTTCAGAAAATGTCATGCTTGGTATAACTGGCAAGTGAAAAAGCAAGTGGACTTTAACGCAGCCCTTACTACTTTCTTTCCACAGTGAGAACATTGATTTTTATTGTGTAGCTCAGAACTGGGACTCTTCTTCTGTCTGGGAATACTCCCTGGATTCCCAACTGGATTGGTACTGGATTGATACTGGATTGGAATACTGGTGATGTAGCAAATGCCTTACAAGATTTACTTGGAAAGGGCCTCAAATGAGTGTGAATATACTTCAGACTCCATTGACTTAAAAGCATCATTTATCTGTTCCTCAAGTTATGGAGTGGCACACACCAAACAGTTGGAAATTAATGTTGGAAATGATGAGTAGAGAGCCAGCTTGGTCTAGTGGTTAAGGCACCAGGCTAGAAACCAGGAGACAGTGAGTTCCAGTCCTGCCTTAGGCACAAAGCCAGCTGGGTGACCCTCTCTCTCAGCCTGAGGAAGGAGGCAATGGCAAACCACTCCTGAAAAAACCTTGCCAAGAAAACTGCAGGGAATTGTCCAGGCAGTCTCAGAGAATTGGACACAACTGAACGGATAAAAAAAAATTACGAGTAGCAGAATAGCTGTAATAAGCCATTATTGGAAAGAATTGATGTTTTATACAAACAGCAACTCTATAAAGACTGTATCTCATTGACATAGAAAGGGATTTTGTTTAAAAGAAGTCCAGTCATGATTAAGCAAGGATCAGGTAAGAGCTAAGATAATTTGCATCCTCTCAAAAAGAGTAATGCATTGTTTTTTATTCTTGTGTAGCTTTAATGGATAAACAATCAAGTACGGAATAGTTATTAGAAAGCATGCTAGTGAACCCATTTTCATTTGCTTGCAAAACTCCTTACCCTGATGCAGACAAGTGATTCATCAAATTAGTACTTTCATCATTAAATAAGACAACTGGCCCAACATGAACAAGATGGCCCCTTCTCCCATGCCATGCACAAATGCTAACTGGACAGGAGGGTGGTTCTTTCTTTAATTCTGGAGATGGCATTGCATCCTGAGCTGCACCTGAAGGCAGTGGCTTTATTTAAAGAAGACAAAGCAAGCTAAATGACACACAGTTCTTCCTCCAAGCCTTTTTTGCCATTTCTCAGCATTTGCTGCCTCGGATGATCATCTGTATAATGGTAGGGCTGGCCCAGTTAAACAGTCTAGGGCAGTGTTCCTCAACCATGGCCACTTTAAGGTGTGTGGACTTCAACTCCCAGAATTCCCCAGCCAGCATGGGAACTACCAGCCCTACCATTATATACACATTATATTATATACTATGCTGGCTGGGGAATTCTGGGAGTTGAAGTCCATACACCTTAAAGTGGCCAAGGTTGAGAAACACTGATCTAGGGAAATTATACTTAGCCTGGTAAGATTCCCTAAACTTATAGGTTGGGCTGACACAACATCCTTAACTTACTGGTTAAGTAGCTCATTTTCTAGTATATTATGGTGAATCATACACTAGCCAAAAGAACTAGGCTCACATAATAAATTAAACCACAAACCCAACCAACCAAGCTTAATATTAACCAGACTTAGGATGTTATTTAAATGTAGCCACTGGGTCTTTAGCTGCCCTGGTTAAGTATACTGTATGAGCTGAGCCTTAGGCTTTACTGCAAACTGTAAATCTCACTGGCCAGGTCTTTGTCCTAAAAAAACCCACACAAACCTCTGTTTATCTGCTATCTTTTGTCCCGTCATGAATTGAGTAGATAAATGGACCCATGCAGATAGCTTTGGAAAAGACTGCCCCTCTTTAAGGCTTCATTCATCTTGGACTCTTAAGTAACTCCCTGATACCAAGACATTCTTTCCTGTTTTTATAGTAAATAAATTAACCTGTCAGACCTTCTTCCCAGGAGGAGGAAGAGGAGGCGGATGGAGAAGGAGAAGGAAGAGAAGATGAAAAAGCAGCAGCAGCAACATGGGAATAGAGTTTGTGCCTTTTAGTCTGAAAAAGTGCTACCAGATTTCTTCTGATTTTGAGGTAACATTGCTCTGCTCCTACAATTTACTAGAAGGAACTGATATTTTATATGCATTACTCAGCCTTATCTTCTTTACAAAAGAGTATTTTAAGAGCAGAAAAGTGATGCCACTGTGATTCTTTTCTTCACTGTTTTATTGCTGTAATGCTAGGATTTCCAGACATGTATCATTCATTAAACCACTCTTCAAATGCAATAAGGCAGCTCTGGCTAAGTCATTGTTCCTTTAATGTGTTATCATAAGTAAATGATTTATGGATGGGATGGATAGAAGACCAAATTTCTTTCATTTTTAGTTATCTTTAGTGTAGCAAAACCATTTTTCTTCTCCAGCTTTCAGAAAACAATCTACATATATTGTTCATTTTTGTTGAAAGCTACAATTTACAATGCTAAATGTGGTCTCATCTTAAGGATAGCAATTGCTTAATGGAAACCGCCAGCTCAGAGCACCAATTCCCCAGAATTGGCTGGGGAAATCTGAGAGTTGATGTCCGCACATCTTAAAGTTGCCGAAGTTGAGAAACACTGATTTAGAGAAAGACCTCAAAAGCAAAGATTAAATGTGATCCAAGTTGTTATGGAAGGAGATATTGATTGATTGATTGATTGATTGAGAATATTTATACAGCTACCCAACTCACTTAATAGTGACTCCATGTAGCATACATCAAATAAAAGCCAAAGAGAAAACATTGATTACAAGTTAAAACGACATTCATAACCAGCATTATCAGACAATACACAAATACCAAACGAATCAGCCAAACAGACACTCCATCTCTCAAAAGATGGGCTTATCATCCTGGCCCAACACCTGGGGGAAAAACCAGGTTTTTAAACTTTCCTTTCTTCAGGATGGAAAGCAGTTGTTTTTTGTACCTTGGTTTAGTTACTGGCAATACAGGTTTACCTAGAAAATAGAATCAAAGTTGGCATCTATGTGAATGCATGGATTTAGGCCAATATTCCCCAGGCTGCTCTCTCCACATATAAAGAAGTTTTATACCTATCATCCTCAGCCACTAAAGCTGCACTATATGAGGAGGATGGGAATAGCAGTCCTACATGTTGAGTGACACCAGTTTAGGGGCGGCTTAGTTTTCCCATTGGAAAGAAAGAAAGAAGAGGATGAAAACAGCAAGATGGATGGACTCAGAGAGATGGGTGCATCACTGGAAATCTGTAGGTCCAGGCTGGGGACAGATTGTCACAGAGAAAATCTATCTATGTGGTCACTAAGGGTTGACACTGAATAGATGGCACATTATCTATCAGTCAGTTTTCCCATAAATGCTTTTATTTATTTATTATTCACATCTCTATCACTGCCCATCTCCCCCTAAAAGGGGGACTCTGGGCAGTTTACAATAAAATTCCCCTTAAAACCTAACATCACAAAACATCATTTTCATCTTATGCAGTTTTACCTTTATGCTACCTTTCTCTAAAAAGGAAAATAAGAAGCGAAAGCTGTCTTTTCCCCTGAGCCCCCATAAGAGGGAGATAATAATGTAAATAAAATAACCCATCTTCTTGCCCTTTAGCCAAAGCTAAATTTACTGTCCATTGGAAACATTACTATCTTTAAGGTGAGACAGCGTTTAGCGGGTGAATTTAGCATTCACCTTTGGTAAAAGATTCAGCTGAACCATACTTCTACAGACCTTGGAGGCCTGAGCCCACAGCAGAAATAATGACTCTGATTCACTGGAGTGGAGGAACTCAGAAGAGAGTTTCTGTCCAATCTGTGCCAGGTAAATATTCAGTCAACATAACCTGCCAGACCAACTGCTTCAATTTTTGCCGGTGCAAAAGACATTCCAGCTCACAGATCAAAGTCATACAAATATAGAGTTCATATAGTAATGAACTACACCGAAACATGTGGCTGAATATACAGACACACAGACAACGCGACAGTGGTGGTTGCATAATGGAGTTCCACAACCTTTGGAGATTGCATCATCTCTTTGCACCCAATGAATCTATTTGACCACTACTGCAAATAGCTAAGGATAGATGAGAGGAAAGGTCTTCACATGCTGTTCTGTGTTTGCCTCTAAACTATGCAGAAGGAATTCCTGTTTCTCTCTCCATTGTGCTTCCCTCTCTTTGAGATGTAGTTTATATACAGCTGAGGTTTTTCTATCCTCCTAGTAAAACTTTCTTTCACTTCAAATACAATGAATGTCATTGATAGTTAGGCCAAGCCCATACAGGTAGTCCTCACTTAATGACCATTCATTTAGTGACAGTTCAGACTTACAACAGTGATGAAAAAAACAATTTACAACCAGTGCTCACACATGACCATCACAGCATCCCCATGGTCACGTGATCACGATTTGGGTGCTTGGCAACTGGTTTGCATTTATGACCGTTGCAGTGTGCCGTGGTCACGTGATCACCATTTTTTTTCCTTCCTGGCCAGCTTCTGGCAAGCAAAATCAGTGGGGAACTGTGTGATTTGCTTAATGACCATGTGGTTCACTTAACGACCATGGTGATTTGCTTAATGACCATTGCAAAAAACATAAAATCAGGTTGGATTTGCTTAATGACTGCTTTGCTTAGCAACCAAAATTCCGGTTCCAATTGTGGTTGTTAAGTGAGAACTACCTGTACTCTATATCCAAGAGAACATTATACCACCTTAATTTCTCAGTATTCGTTCAGAACTCTGGTTATCTTCTAACAAGGGCTCTAGATGAATACAAATCTCCAACAACAACACTTTTGCTTAGACGTTTTATGTTGTGTGGTAACCACAATAAGCAACAATGTGAATTTCTTAGTGGCATGAACAGAAGAAGCATGATCAATTTCTACTCAGTGGATGAGCCCAATATTTTTCCTTTCTTTTTTCTAAAGCTGGCAAGACCACCGTTCGTTTCCTTCTCAAAATAAGTGAACAGTGAAATATTTTTCAGCAAGTTCTTCCTATTTAACTGTGGACTGCCTCATTCCCCATACAATACAGGGCATGCTCAACATTTGTTCCTCTGATTGTATTCTGTCTCAGTGCCTCCACATGGATTGTCCTTCTGTTTGTCCTTATGTGGACAGAGTAGCACTATAATTAATTGTTATATAAAAAATATTGCATTCTACTTAGTGGATTTTCAACCTATCTTTTAACCAAAGAGTGATGCTCCAAATACTAAAAAAAAATAAGATACACAGAAATAAAGTACAGAACAGCTTGTATCCAGGACCAGGACATTTAAAGAAAAACCAGGAAGCCACTGGCTTATGGTCCCAAATCCTATCCATTAGGCTGATCCATCTGGGCTGAAGGGCCTCAAGGGACATTCTTCCTCTTAGCAAAAGAGGAATTTTGGCTCCAAGTTCACAAAACACTGCAGAAGTTACACACTTCTGCATGTGCGCACATATACGTTCCTCTAAAGTTGCTATTCTTCTTTATCATGGCTCTTTATCATGTTTCTTCCTTGCACTGATGTGCAGAAAATTCCTCCCTCCCTCCCTCCCTTTGTTTTGCCACAGTGCTCAACACACTGAAAGTAAAATTAAGTGCATATCTCTGATGAAAAATGTAATTTGTCATGAAATAGGTGAGGTTGTTGAAGGGCTGCAGTGCCTAGTTGTCCCCTTCCCTGAAAATGAGAGGGAAGAAAACAAAGCAAGATAAATACATTTCTCCCTCTCATTTGGAGGCATCTGGAACAGACTACCATCACCTTTCCAGTAGGCACTTCAAAAGATTCTGTTGCTTACCCACATTCAGGACAAAACTCAAAACTGCATCTAGGAGATCATCAAGATCAGTTTAAAGACAGGGCATGGCATTAGGGAAAATTCCTAAGAGAATGTATTCTTGGACTAGACTAATATCAGAAGATGCCAAAATAAAGGGGGAGAGGGAGAATAATCCCTTACTCATCAGGTGGCTGTTTTGTTATCAAAAGTTAAGTAAGTCTACAATAAGTAGGTCTGCTACCTGCAAAAGCAGAGTGAGGAAGGTATTTGGGGCAATGTTTTCAGAGGAGGCCTTGAAGGCGCTCTGGAGAAACAGTCCATTGCGTATTCTTCACACTTCTGAAGTTCCAAGTTCAATAACTAACCCTCCAGCTAAAAGATCTTTAAAATTAATGCTCATAAAAATAGGTCCATGACACTAGACAGATCAATGATCTATTTGACTCAGTAAGTTCACATAACACTCTTACCCATCATTTACTAACTTACCTAACTGGCTGGGTTATAATGTAGTCTGAGTGCTATAAAGAAAGACTCATAGGGACCTATACTGGCATATATAGTAATGTCTTTATAGAACCAATCTCTCCCACCAGCAACTCATGCAGTCTCTGCCTTTATGATTCAAATAGGAACATACAGGGAGAGTCCCAGAATTTGTTAGTTCAAAACTGCTGTTTCTTCACATAATAACAGCAGCCTTGCACAAAGGCACTAAATGTAAACCAACCCACCAGCATTTTAGGGTAGAAAGGAAGAGGCTCACATGTTTTTGGTTCAGATTACATGGATAGGTAGGATACATTTTTCTTGATGGTGATAGACTTCTACAAAAGCTTCAAGAATAGTCATTGCCAAATTCCTAACTCGAAGATTTTTTCAGACTTCATGGCTTTAGTTTTTTGGCTGTATTCATAAAACCTACTTAACTAGATCAGATAAAGCTCTAATAGGTACATTTACATAACATGTTAAACATGGTTAGTGTTAACCTTGACTATGTTCCTCTGGTTTGCTGTGTTGGGCAAATCCAACCTGCTTGATTATTTTATGATTCCATGTATGATGCTAACCTAGAAAATTGATTAATTCAGGACTCAGTGTGAGTGTTGACTGAATAGAATCTGCTGTATCTTTAAATAATCTAATTTAATGCAATAATGTAACTCATACAAATGCAATCTATTGTTTTGCCTTGGACAGAAGAAAGTCCCTTGGAATTACCAAAAGGTGATATTTCCAACTCATTTTAACTTCTGATGAACTCTTTGAAATTGCATTTGGGCCAGGAGTTGGCATTCCAGACAATAGGCCTTGGGAGTTTTTGATCTGTAACATTTCTTCTGCCCAATTGTTTAAATTATTCTGGCATTTTCCTCCTGCTTTCTGAATGTACACTATACATTGATTTCCATAGCTCTGGAAAGTTATTTTGAACTGTAATAATCTGCAATGCAGCCAAAATTTAGGGGATTCACATGGAAGCAGTAGCAGGATATACAACTATATACAAGTCCTATCTGGCTATCGTTATCTAATGATTAATATCTTTCCAGTAGGTAGGAAATCTTGCAAAAGGAAGTAAACACAGAAAGCCGGCAATTTTAATTAGGAGTGTTTTGAAATAAATAGCCATAAATGCAGCAGAATCCCTAATGGTATGGTAAAAAATAAAGGCTCCATTGCAATTCACTTTCTCTGTGTCTCATTTGCTCTCATTAAGCTGACCTTCTTGATCCCACGCGTCGTACAAGACAAATGGTCTCAGCTAGAGAGCTTCTGCAGGTGTTTTTGCAGACCACAACACACTGAGTAACAGCAATGAAGCTACCGTTAAACTGCTTCAGTTGTTCCAGTGCTTTCAGGGTGGTATACAGGAAGCAAACCCATGTAGTTTATTTCAAAGAACTTGTGTTCCAGAATAAAATGAATGCAAGAAACTGGGAAGAGGCTGGAATGCAGTGCTACAACTCATATTTCATATACAGAAGATCACAGACTCAGTCCCTGTTGGTGATGGAGTTTTTAAAGGTTAATAAAAGAACTCCAAGCAGCTAACAGCAATCTTGCAGAGTAGAAGCGTGAACCCAAAAAAGTGAACTTGCACATTAAGCTTAATTATGTTCAGAAATAAATTCAATCTTCACACAATAGTTAGATGAAGAAAAATAGAGATAGCTTGCTTTTATTCAGTAGATCTGGATCCAGGTAGGTTCATAGCAGAAAGCACTTAATCACCACTGGTTCTTTGTAGACATTTTCTAAAGGGCAAGAGCTGCATCTCTGGAACCAAGTTGGAACCAAGTTGGAACCAAGATCTCTTTGGAAATGCAGAGCTTCACAGTGAGCAGATCATGGTGGTCAACAAGCAGCTCTGAAAACTCCCACATGCCTGAGCAAGACCCTGATGAAGTCTCTGGCTCAGACTGGTTCCCGTTTCCTCAATCTCAATTTTATGAATGAATTCATAAATTCCAGCTCTACCATGTCCATTCTGCTGTGTGATGACCAGAACTGAACATAGTATTCCATGTGTCATTGCATCATTGAGTGCAACACTGTAGGATTGGCAGTTTTATTTTTAATCCACTCTTATTGGAAATACATGCTGTCTTAAAATCTTACAGAATATCAAGCTATCGATATAATGTTATCAAGGGATTTAAGCTAAAGCAAGCCACTGTTAGAGACATGAATGTGCAGTTATGGGGGAATTTCCACTTCTAACAACGAAAGGCCTTTCTATGGCTCTTGGAAGTATTTCATTTTCAAAGGAGTGTTATCTTTTTTTCTAAGTCCTAATAAAGCTACAAGTGTAAAAGCAGTCACAACTTGCACTTAGAATTCATGGACTGAACAAATGTGCAATTTGATACTAGAAGCTAACACACCAACCAACAAAGTTATTTTTGTTTGTAAAGAATCACTTCAAATTCTGTGAAAAAAATTCTTTAACCCTTTTCTCTAACACACCCCCACCCCCACCCCCACCTTTAGATCTTTTTACTCTGAAGGGCAAAGTAATCTTTTTACTCTGGTGTTGTGGCAGGCTGTCATACAGGAAGAAGGTGTGGGGAATGGCAGAAAACTTATAATGGCCATAATCTAACTGCTCCGTGGTACTTAAAAGTTTTATTGAGCCTTAAGTATTATCTTAATACTTAAGATAAGTATCATGTCTATCCAAAAGAGGAATGAACATCTTATCCAAGTGCAGAGCTACTTTAAATACGAAGTCCAAATGGTAGCTACAGTCCATAAAGCAGGGTTTCTCAGCCTTGGCAACTCTAAGACGTGCCTGGTTGGGGACCTCTGGGAGTTGAAGTCCACATGTCTTAAAGTTGCCACGGTTGAGAAACATTGCCGTAACATGTTGCACATTAGGATGCCAACTTTAGCTCACCTGGTAAAATTAAGCAGGGTTAGGTCTGGTTAGTACTTCAGTGAGAGACGACTATAGAATAGTGGGGCTGTAGAGAAAGTGTAATGGAAGATGGCAATGGCTAACCACTTTGGCACTGTTGCCAAGAAAACAACATGGTTGCATCCATCCAGTTACTAGCATTTGATCCTGAATTGAAGGAGACTTCTACCCCACCCTGGTGTTCTTAGGCATACTTCTCAAGCTTCACACTGCAACCAGGTTCTGGAGATTTATCTCAATTTAGTCCACATTGGTGTTGTTGGACAGTACGTACTATTCCTGAAGAAGGATTTAGAGAAATTCCAACAGGTTCAGGGAAAGGTCAGAGTACTGGAAACAAAGTTTTGTGAAAAGAGGTTGAAGGAACTGGGCATAACTAGCTTTGAGAAAAGGTCAGTGATGGGGAATAGCATTTTTCAAATACCTAGCACAGGGTTTCTCAACCAGGGTTCCATGGAACTCTAGGGTTCTGTGAAAGGTCACTAGGGGTTCCTTGGGAGATCACAATTTATTTAAAAAATTATTTCAAATTTGGGCAACTTCATATTGAAGAGGCAAGTTTCATTCTTTTAGTTTAAGAGCACTGTTAATGCATATATACAGGCCTACACATGAAACAAATATAATAATGTATTTAATGTATTTATTTATTTAATTAATTTTCTATTCCACCTTTATTATTTTTATAAATAACTCAAGGCGGGGAACATAACTATTACTCCTTCTTCCTCCTCCAACAACAACCCTGTGTGTGAGTTGGGCTGAGAGAGAGCGACTGGCCCAAGGTCACCCAGCCGGCTTTCGTGCCTAAGGCGGGACTGGAACTCACAGTCTCCTGGTTTCTAGCCTGTTGCCTTAACCACTAGACCTCTGGCCTGTATTTGAACCTGGATGTGCAGGGGTTCCCTGAGGCCTGAAAAATATTTCAAGGGTTCCTCCAGGGTCAAAAGGTTGAGAAAGGCTGACCTAGGAGGAGGTCACACAGAAGAAGGTAAAATAACTGTTCTCTCTTGTTGCAGAGTACAGCACATCGATTTAAATTACAGAAAATGCCTAACAATAATAGCAGTTTAACAGTGGAACCACAACCATGGAGATGGGCTCCCTTTCATTGAAAGTGTTTCAACAGAGGCTAGACAGCCCTCTTTTCAGGAATGTTTTAATTTGTATTCCTGCAATGAACTTTTCCAATTCTATTATTCTACTGGTTTCTTTTAAAGCATTTCATACATATTTTCTTTAAAGTGCTAGGAATGTCCCTTCGTTGCCAAATGCAATTTTCACTAATCCATTAATCTGCACTGATCTTGTGATTTCAGTACAGAAATAGTACTGTAATCTTCACTGATCTTATGACTTTAGTGTAGAAATTGCCCTTAGAAAATTTAGCATGTCACTTTCCCTAATGGATGCTTTTTAAAATGCAGCTACCCTTAACACATTCCTTTTCTACATAATTTTCTCAAATTTATCTAGTCTTTCAAAATATATCTTACATTTATATTTTGTGGAGAATGTGAGACCCTAGAAGACTCTCTTAATGGTTGCCTGCTAGTGCTCTGGCAATATCCACACCAAATTGGATGGATCTTTTCTTCACAGTTATTGCCGCTTCTCCCAGTCCTAGTCAAACACACCACCACTATACCACACTGGCCCTTAGTATTCTGCACTGCTTCACCCTACCACAAATACCATGTCCAATTATGGGCACCATATTTTAGAAAGGCTTCAGATAAAGTGGAACAGATTCAAAGAAGGACAATAAGGATCTTCCATAAGATGCCACGGTTAAGGTGTTGGACTAGGATGATGGAGGACCAGGTCCTCCTTCAGCCATAGAAATTCCCTGGATAATCTGAACCCAAGCTACTTTACAGGGTAGTTATTGTGGGGATAAAATGAACACATAAGTAACTTTGAGCTTCTGGCTTTAATTTGGATTCCTGCATGGAGCAGGGGTTAAACATGATGGCCTCACCATGTTTTTCCAGTTCTATGTTTCCTTAGTTTAAGATTGCTCTGAAGATATCTCAAGATTTCTTTAGAAAAGTTTTCAGAGTACTGTATCTAGGGCATGTACTATTATTAATCCAGCATATCTCCAAATTTATTGAAGAACAGGGATTCCTTTTATTTTAGCATTTAAAGATTTTGCCCCTAGGAACCATATTCTTCTACTAAATCAAAGTTCCCTCAGAGGAAATGCATTGCATTCTAATTGATTCAGATTGTTTGCATCGGAAACAAATAATGAGGTTAGACACTTTGATTCCCTTGTTCAGATCTTATCAGTTTCTTTATAACTTAAGTTGCAAGTTCCAAAGAAATGTCAAAATTCATCAACGTCTCTGACATGGTTTCTAGCTTCTTGCTAACTTACATAATAACGAAAAGTGTCTGTCAAGCAAAGAAATTGCCATGACTGTAGAGAAATTCAAGGGACTGAACATATACAGGTTAAAAAGAATCCAATTAAAAATAACAACCCCACCTATTGCCAATATATAGTAATTGCTGGTGGAATTTTTAGATGAATCAAATATACATAAAGAAGAAAATGAATGATGTCTTCGCAGTCACTGATGGTATTACAAGCCGAATTGAGGGCCCTAATTTGGTTCTCTGCTGATGGCTTAGTCTTGACTACAGTCAACACCTCAGACTGCAGAGATGAATAGTACATAAAAATGTATGGAAGAAATGAACTATGGACCTATATTATGGACACTTCAAGATGGAGGTGTGGTAATTTTGTGGAAAATGAGTGCAGTGCAGACATTGACCAAAAAGATGCTTGTCCTCTCTTTAGACGGAGTGTGATGATGTCCTCTTGCAGCAGATTCTAGAAGGGCATGCTGGCAAAATGTAGGGAGACTGGTTGGTGTGTGCTATATAATTTAACCTGCTGAGCTTAGATGCAGATGGAGGGATGTTATCCTATCACTACCACTGAAGTAAAAATTAATTGGTCAGTTTTTTTACATGGGATGGGAGAAATGTTACCACGTTGTCCTTTACCTCAAGCAGCAAAATACCTTGTGCAAACCCTCTGCGAAAGAGCCTACTGCACTGAGAGGCTCTGATCACAGTCGTTCATGTCTTAGTCACCCCCAGAGGGAATTACTGCAGTACACACTACATGGACCTGCCCTTGCAGAGCATCCAAAAGCTCCACCTGGTTTAAAACACAGCAACAGAGGTAGCTATGAGCACCTTTTGGTCTACATGTTACATTTCTGCTCCATGAACTGCACTGGTTACCAGTATGTTTCTGGGTGCAAGGTCAACGTCCTGACGGTCAACTATAAGGCCCTCCATGGTATTGTTATTAGCAGGACTGCTTCTCCCTGATCATTTCTACCCATCCCATCAGATCTGGCACAGGAGGCATGCTATGCAGCCCGTCAATTAAGAAGTCCACGCGGGTCCCAGAAAGTGAGTCTTTTCTGTGGTGCCCCCTGCCCTTTGGAACATCATCCCCCCAGAGATTAGATTAGCCCAGAAGATGTGGCTGTGTACCAGGACATGGGGGGGTCAGACTGTCAGCTGGAGCCCGTGAGATGGTTTAATTGTTGCCCAATTGCTTTTCACCTTGGCTGCTGGTTATGTGTTTTATTTTGTCGTTGCTTTGTTTTTAACTGCTGTTAGCTGCCCAGAGTCACTATGGGTGTCCAGATAAATTGCATAAATAAATAAATAAATAAATCATTCTCAAAGCATAACAAAGGAGTAAAGATCTTTTCAGTTCAGCGGGACAGAGTCCTATCAGCACTTCTAAAAGGCAATTCTTTCTGAATATTGTTCCCCTTTGCATTGTAAAAGCCTTTGTCGGTACAACCTGTAGGCCTCTGCAGTTTAATCTCATCCTCATTTGGAGAGCAAAGAGAACCTGCTACTCCCTTGCAGAATGAGGAGGCAAGGAATAAAACAATAAACCAATAATAATTGTAACAATTAAGCATTACTGTTGGGTTGATCCCTACTGACAGAAGTCAATCCCGTTGGATTTAGAATTGCAAGAATCATTTAGCTCCTACTGAAATCAATCTGAGAAGTAGATCCGATGTGAGGCATTATTTTTTTATATCCTGCATTTCCTCCTGCAGCTCAAAGCAGCTTACGTGAGGATTTCCATGTAACAGTGACCCTGTGAGACAGGCTAGGCTAAGAGTCACTTGTCCAAAGTCATTCAGTAAATTGGCTGACAGTGGATGCACCTGTGTCACCTGGATTCTTAACCACTACCTCACAGATCTATTACTTCAGTCTGTCTGCCTCAGCCAGGATGGAATGAGGCTGAGTTTTTTCTCCAGGGTTCTTGTTCACCCACTGGTTACAACAGGAGTAAGACCTTATGCCAGTTCCCTCAAGAGAATGCTTGTCCCAGGCTCTGCTCCAACCCTACACTCTATTTTGGATCTTTCCAACACCTGCTAGAAGCCATATGGGTAAGCCTTTCCATAGCTGTAGTACTCCTGCCTAATTACAACCCCCTCTAGGACACTAGACTGGTGGATTCCATTAAGTTAATGGGAATTAAGTGCAGGTTAATATAGTTTGGGTGTACCCTATTTCATGATCATCATCATGATCATCAAGCATGGTCAGAGTGTGTGTACTTTACCCAGCTTAAAATCCCCAACTTGATACAGGGAAGAAAAGTAAAATAGGATAAAGGAAAAGTATGTTTTAATTTTCACTTAACTCACAAATGATTTAAAAATGCCTCTTCTAGCCCTTTCCAATGTATATGCCATTTTGGGGGATTAAATTTGTTAGAGGTGAATGAATCTAAAGGTGCCAAAGATTCTTCTGTATCTCATGAGCTACTGACAATAAAGGGGAAGTTTGGCGTACAGAGAGAGTTAAGGATTGTGCTGCCTCTTTTTCTATCGCTCTGCCAGCTTTTTGTCTAAGGCAGTGTTTTTCAAGCTTGGCAACTCTGAGATGTATGGACTTCAATTCCCAGAATTCCCTGCATTGGTCTAAGAGATCTCTTCCTTCCGCCATCTCTTCCAGGCACACAAGCACAGAGCGCTTGCATTTTGACTCTTTCTGGTAGGATGTAGTTAGCTAGGTGCTAGGCTTTGCCTATCTATCCCTATAATTAATCTCATGAAAATAAATCTCCCTTCTATTATAGTCACAAAACTCAGTTCGCCAATCATTGATCATATTCCTGGTCTCAGGAATGCTCAGATGTACAGACAAAATGCTTCAACCTTGAACAAGATAGGTCTCAAATTCAAAATACAAGGCAGCCTTTTGCACTTAAGAAAGCATATAACTGTGGTTATGTGGCAAATGTAGAACTACGGCATTGGCTTTCTCTCAGGATCAAAGAAAGAGCTTTGGTGTCAGCATGGATGTCTCTTCCGATCCTTCTCCTCTTGGAGCCCACAGCCTGGCCTAAAGGAAGTGTTGTAATCATATCTACTGGACGAAAAAAAAAATTCTCACAATTTTTCGCAAGGCCCAAAAACCAGAATTGCAATTCCCCATTTCAGGGGAATTCCAGGGATTCCAGGGATATATTGGTCCCTGGAATATAATGATTGGCACTTAAAATCTGTATATCTGTAGAAAGTGCATTCCAGTACCGCAAAATGTGCTGAGTTTGATTGCAGGATTAATAGAGCTGATGCAACATTTCAGACAATGCTATTTTTTGAAAGTCTGCTACTCAAATTACACTTTGCGACTCACCACACCAGCAACACACAATCATCTCATGTGAATTGTTAACCCAGCAATGGGCCTTACAGCTGCAGCTGGACACTGAAATAATCCACAAACAAGGTGGCCAGTTCACAAGCTTTATAGATAGCTGGGCCCATTAATCAAATACCTTTCCAGGCACAAAGAAGGGAAGCATCCCATGATTGTAAATAGAATAGAATAGAATAGAATAGAATAGAATAGATAAAGATAGCAGATTAACTGAAGTAGAGGAAACAAGCTGTCAGAAGCAATCATGGTATGTCACAGCTCTCTAAACAGGGCTACAGAGATTCCTATTTAACCTCAGCAATTATTATCTCTGGTAGGAGTAGATAATATGGCTTCTTGTCCATCATATTGTAATTTTTAATGTTTTAATTAAAAAACCCTGAAGATAGCATGCTACAAATTAAAGCTCCAGCATCTAGCAATATTTTTATTTTCCAGGGCCCTGCATAGAAGTGGGGGGAGGCCGGATCCTAGGGCTTTGTTGAGAAAGATTCCTACCTTCCCATCAGAAAAGAGACGCAAAGTGCAGTGCTAAGGAACCTGACCTGAAAGGGCACTTTGGAGCAGGTGTGGGCAAGCATCCCTCCCCTTTCAGGGCCTTCTGGAAGAAGCTGTGTCTTTTCCTGGGTTTGCATGTTAGCAATATGGTTCCAGATAAATAGACATTTGAGTTAAGTGGGACAAGGTGGTTTGGGATGGCATGGTCAAGTCCAAATCCTAGATACATCCATGAGGTTTTCTGGGCAACAGTATGGAAATGGATTGTCATATCCTTCTTACAGGATATTTTCCAACTTCCTGGTGTAGCCTCCAGCCCTGGGACTCTCTGGTGATCTTGCATCCAATTCCTCATCCAGCTCAGACAAGGACAGCCAGATAACTCTACCTGCTGAGAGTCCTTCTACTTTGTCTTCTGGTAAAAAGATGTTTAGTGATCTGAA
The DNA here is from genome assembly GCF_035149785.1 of Candoia aspera. Taxonomy (NCBI): domain Eukaryota; kingdom Metazoa; phylum Chordata; class Lepidosauria; order Squamata; family Candoiidae; genus Candoia; species Candoia aspera. The sequence continues at coordinate 10,466,955 of NC_086158.1, read as the reverse complement.
TATACCCTGGTAGTCGTCTTATGAGAACACTCCCAACTTGCATTCAAAATTTCTGATGTGCTCACTGGCCTAAAAATGGTTGCCTATTTCTGGTCTGCTAACTTCTGGTTCAGTTCTTTGAGCTTCTGCTTGATAACTGTCAACAGTTCACCTCTGAAAATCCAATTTCTACTAATGAAGTCCAGAACTCTTCTAGTCTTTGTGGAAGTGGCAACAGACTTGACCAAAACTGCATTCTGTCTCAAGGGTAGAATCCAAATTAAGCAGATCCATTTCATGATATTTTCCCGCATTTAACATCTTAAGTTTCCTCCCCCAAAAAGGCTCTTTTGAAATGAGCTCCTTATGCCTGAGTGTTTTCCCAAACTAATATAATTTATGCATTTTTCTATACACCTTTTTGCTAAGACATGAATTCCATAAATGTTTAATTTGAGGACTGCATCAAAAATCTGAACGAGGGCAAGAGCCGAACAATTTATAGGTCTCAATTTGCATAGTTGACTGGAAAGGGCAATTAACTTAAAAATATATTCCAAACCAGTCTCCAACATCTGGACATCTGATGCCCTCCCACATCTGGACATCTGATGCACTGATGATGTTACCTAGTTAGGTAATGAAACTTCTGCAAGCAAAGAACCAAGCTCAGAGAACACCAGGGACTCGATACCTGGACATCTGGTTGTTTGGATGCTAGTAATTTCCCCTTCCCCTTCCCTCCTTCCCTCCTTCCTTACTTCCTTAGAAGATGCCATGGCTATTTGAAACACATTTAGTTCAGTAAAAAGGGAGAAAAGGGTTCTTCAGGATGAGGATTTAATGAAATATAAAAGTATACACACACAGTGTAGTTTTTCCCCTTTGATAACCATCTCAGTTTTCTGTTTTGTTTGAAAGAAAGTTGAAATAAAAATGGAAGAACCCCCCCCCAAAAAATATTCAGCTGTAAGGATAAAATAGAAGCACAAAATCATGCAAACTTTAAGACATATTTAATTACTCTAAAGGTCAAGTTGAGCTTGACTCCTGGTGATTTTATTGATAAGATCATGTGGTTTTCTTGGCAGTAGTGCAGAAGTGGCTTGCCATTGCTTTCTTCCAGGTTGTAGTTTCAATTTCCTAATCTAGACTACAGCTCTGGGATTTCCTGGTGGTCTCCCATCCAATTACTAAGCAGATCTCACTATTCTTAGGTTTTTGAGTCAGCCAAGGTTGGCTAGATTCTGCAACCCAGCCAGATGCAAAACTCTAAAGGAAAAATAAAGCGAGCAGACATCCAACAGGTAAGGTGCCAACATTTTGGTGAATCATCTTTGGTTACAAGGGCAGAGTGCAAGATAAGGACCCAGGGTTAAATGTGTATTACAAAGAAAGGAACCAACCTGGACATTGCACACTCTCTCTCTGAAACAATCTTACGCTTTGTCGAAAGGTTACCATTTTGCAGAAAATTGCTCCTGTTTAAGAGGAAACTATTTGTGATGGGATATTGTGATGTATGTATTTTCCCTTTGGAAACTTTCCGAGATAATCAAGCCACTCCAGGTTAGCAGGCTCTCCCTCTCCCCGTGAACTATTAAATTCCTGTTTAGGCAAAATGAAGAAAGGTGGTTTCCTAGAAGGGAAGTCACGTGCTTTGCGTGGCACTAAAGCTGCTAATTTACTGGAGATAGCCACTTCCTGTGTCCTTCTATGGCTTTTCTCTTTCTGATGGTGAAGAGATTCAACAGTACATTTAACTGATTACTAAAGTAACCCATTTCCTCACTTTGCATAATACATGAAACAATAAATGAAGTGGGCTGCCTTCACACAACATTAAGCGATGCCATGAACGTCTTTTCCCGGTGCCTGGAGGCTATGAGGGTCTGGATGGGGAAAACAGGCATCAGCTGAACCCTGGAGAGACTGAGTGGCTTTGGGTTTGGGGGCCTGCTAGTTCTAGGGCTATGCCATCTTTGGTGCTGGATGGGGCGGCACTGGTCCAGACAGACCCGGTGTGCAATCTGGGCGTCTTCCTAGACTCACAACTCCTGCTCAAAGAACAGGTGGCAGTCGTGGCTGGGAGGGCCTTTGCACAGCTTTGTGATGTGCACCAGTTGTGCCCCTTCCTGGATCGGGAGGCTTGGCTCACAGTCACTCATGCCCTAGTCACCTTCAGATTGGACTACTGTAGCACGGTCTAGGTGGGGCTGCCCTTGAAGAGTATCCAGAAGCTTCAGCTGGTGCAGAATGCAGCAGCGCAGGCAGTTTTGTGTGCTCCTAGAACAGCACATGTTATACCTCTGCTCCGCGAGCTGCATTGAATTCCAGTTTGCTTCCGGGTCCAATTCAAGGTGCTGGTTTTGACCTTTAAAGAATTCATGGTATGGGGCCGGGTTATCTGAGGGGCCGCCTCTCCCCGAGTACATCAGCCTGGCCCATTGCATCCAGCAGAGAGGGCATGCTGCAAATACCATCTGCCAGGTGGCGCTGCAGGTTAAACCGCTGAGCTGCTGATCGGAAGGTCGGCGGTTCGAAACCGCGCGGCGGGGTGAGCTCCCATTGCTCGTCCCAGCTCCTGCTCACCTAGCAGTTTGAAAACATGCAAATGTGAGTAGATTAATTGGTACCGCTTCGGCGGGAAGGTAACGGCGTTCCGTGAGTCATGCTGGCCACATGACCCGGAAGTGTCTATGACAACGCCGGCTCCAAGGCTTAGAAACGGAGATGAGCACCGCCCCCTAGAGTCGGACACGACTGGACTTTACGTCGAGGGAAACCTTTACCTTTACCTTTAGGGATGTACATGTGGTGGATACCAGGTGTTGGGCCTTCTCTGTTGTAGCACCCACCTTGTTGAACATTCTCCCCCCACCGATATTAGATTAGCTCCACCCCTTTTGACCTTCTGGAAGTCCCTCAAGACCTGGTTATGTCAGCAGGCCTGGGGCTCCCAGGGAACCAGAGACATGCTTAGATGGCTCCATTGCTGAGTTAGCTATCCTTATTCTCTCTTGCCTAGGGTTTGTATATTTGTTTTTTTGTTATCATATTTATCTTTTAATATTGGTTTTTATACTGATTGTTTATGAATGTGTTGTTTTTACTGGATTGTTGTAAGCCGCCCAGAGTTGCTTTTCTGCAAGATGGGCAGCTATAAAATTTTGATTAATAAACAAACAAACAAACATGCTGAGGCATTAGCCAAGCCTAATGTATGGTGCAAATACATCTGCTGGGTCTTTAGCTGATTTAATTAAGTGTGTTATCCAAGTGTGATATGAAGTACTGTCACTTAGCCGTAACACAATGTAGAGCAGGCAACAAGATCTTCAGTCCATGCGGTCTTCAATTAAAGGACTTAAAGGCTGGAGGGGAGTTGTGAACCCGGACGATGCTGTCAATAAACTGTGCTAGTTAATGAACTGATAATTTTAACTCCTGCACCAGGAACATCAGAAGCTGCTTGATACTGAGTGGCATGTGGGTTGACTTGGAATGCGCTGGGTGCAAACAAATCCATAGTAATTTCCCAAGAGTTCTTTGGGATGGTCTAACTAAAGTGTTACATCTGAACTGAGCTAGTGCTTAACCATGGTTTAACCAGGTAAGTTCTCCCTACCTACTGCAATAGAAAATTCACTCTGATGGGTCTTGCAGTCTTAAGGATTTTTGGAGTGGGCAGCTGTAATAAATCTTGTAAGAACAACAACAACATGAACCACGGCCATTCAATCAAGAAGTTAAAGCCAGCTTCAGACTATGTCCTCAGAGTCTTAATCAGCAGGGAAACTGAGCAAGCAATATGTAGAGACACATGATTTTCAGAAGTACCTGCTCAGCGAAAAAAGAACAAAAACAAAAGAATTCAAATCTTTTCCAGGCAGCTCCAAAGTGGCTAAGATGTACCTAGATGCTTTATAGCTCCCTTATGGGGGTTCTTTTTGGCAAAGTAACTCTGCTAAGCATGGTGGAAATATAAAATGCTGCTTAAGTCTGGCAATGTACAGATCACTAAAAATCCAATTTATTGTTGTCTATTAGGTTATATTAATTTGTCAGATTTATATTCAACTGCTTGTCCAGGAGCTTTTTCTTCTCCCATCTTCTCCCACAACAACAACGAAGTGAATTAGGGTGGTCTGAGAGTGAGTGACCGGCCCAAAGTCATTCTGTGAACTTCCGTGGATAATGAGGGACTGGAGCCTGCATCTTTCTAGCACCAGTCCATCTTCCTAACCACCACTCCACACTATCCCGCTGAGAGGGAGGGACTGATCCCAAGGTGCCCAGGAAGTTTCCACGGTTGGAGATGGAGTAGAACCTGGGCTCATCCACTCCTAATCCAACATCTTAATTAGCTACTACAACACATCACACTAGGGCAGTGTTTCCCAACCTCAGCAACTTTAAGATGTGTGGACTTCAACTCCCAGAATCCCCCAGCCAGCCATGCCTGGCTAGGGAATTCTGGGAGTTGAAGTCCACACATCTTAAAGTTGCTGAGGTTGAGAAACACGGCACTAGGGTAATGTTTCAATTGGCCAGACTTTTGGGGACAGATTCTTTAAAATGCTAAATTAATTATGGAATCCACAATATTTCTTAAGGTACAAGAGTATTTTAACTCCCGTTTACAAAACCAATGATATCTTTTGCGGTGCCTGAAACAGCATCCTCCTGGAGATCTGGTTGGCCCCTGACCCCACTGACTCTTTGTAAGGCATTAAGACCTGGTTAGTCCTCCAGGCTTCTGGGCCAGGAGATTAAGAGAGCCCTGTTGGCTGATCTGTTTGATTCCAGCCTAGGACTGTCTCTGGCTGTTATTTATATTGTGTTTTGATCTTACACTTCTGCTAGAGTCACTGTATGGTGAAATGGGTGGCTAGGCTGCTATATAAATTGTTCAAAGGTTCTTTTTTTTTTAAATGAAAATCTGCTTTCATTTTTAACACATAAATTCCCCTGATTTTTAAAATGCAAATTTCCCTGATGTGATGTCTCTTTTGAAACTTCACTACTGCTGTTTGCCTGTAATATACTTCCCATTTTTTCCCAGACAACTTTTTTTGATCATAGAAAAATAAATGCTAATAGGTTTTGCTTGAAATCTGGATGGAGCAGAATCCAGCAGAATTCATGGCAGGGCACTTTTTATACCCCTGCACAGGATACCAGATGCACCCCATCAGTAGCTCTGAAGTAACCCTCCCATCATACCAACATGGCATCAATGTAGCCCGCTGTCAAATTTATTTTCAGGGCTGTAGTAGCTGGAATTATTTTTAAAATCAGCAGATTGATTTCTCCACCCAGTAGAAATACTTGTTTCACAAGATTAGAGGATTATACATTCTCTGTGCTCTGTACTTTTGCCCTGTTAGCACCACCTTGAATTATTTATTCATTTTTAATTTTTCCATTCTGTATTGCATCCTCCATAGGGTATACATTTTATACATCTCCATTGTTATGTGGCAAAAGCAGCCATGGGGGACTCCTGAATAATTGTTAATTCACAGTTAGGTACTAGTTTATGTTTAAAAAAGCAATACAGCCTCTACAATTAGTATATCATTGACAGAGGATAAAAAAAGAAATAAAAGTAAAAATAGTATTTAACAGGAAAGTCCCTGTAATAAGAAATAGCTTCTGAAGAATCCTCAGCATTTAAAACAGGCTGCTAAAATTTGGAATTAGAAAACTGAAGCATCTATTCTGTTTGTGGTTATGATTTATTTAGAACAAGCACAGGTGAATCTAAATGTTCCCTCTTGAACATTCTCCCTCCAGCAATTAGGATGTCCCCAACCCTGTTGGCCTTTCATAAGGCCGTGAAGACCTGGCTTTGTGCCCGGGCCTGGGGCCTCGAGTGTGTGGATGGTCCTGCCTCTTGGCTGTATTAACATCCATACATTGCTTACTTGTCAGCCATGTATATTTATCTCGTATTTATTTTATATTTTAATTGTTTTAACTGTAATTGTTTTAACTGTCTTATAGTTTTATTGTTGTAAGCCACCCAGACTCACTTGCTGAGATGGGCAGCTATAGAAATCAAATAAACAAACAAACAAATAAATGACACAATCAAGATCATACAGAGAAGAGTAGGACTCTCTGCAAAACCAACATGGTTTTTCCTTAAGAATTCTTCTAGTTGCCATCCTATATCATCAATAGTAGGGCTAGCCAACTAAATTTGGGCTGTTGTTGGCGACTTTACTGCAGGGGAGGGTTAATTCGGCAGTATGAGTGGCCCAGGCAGCTACTCATTTTGGTTTTGTCCTGGATTATTTTCAGTCTACGGGGTAGGGAAGTCACCCTTTGATTTGTCCATGCATGTTGGGTGAAACGGGATGCCAAATGCCCCTGCAGCTTCTCTATCTTGGCAGGTTTGAAGATACACCTGTTTGGAGAAGTGAGGTAGTCCAGATTTTGATACAAATCAGGCAGGGGAAGGCTGGAGCCAGCAGTAAATAAAATATATTACGAGCTCTATCTCTTTTGATATTAATAAAATTTGTTGCAGTAGCTCTCTGGCTTTATGTTGGCCCTTTGAGGTAGTCCAGACAGGAAACCAAAACTGTGAGTAATAATACTACCTTTATTGAAAGGCTAAAGTAACAGAATCTTGCAAGTCTGAAAGCATTTCTCCCCTCCCTTGCCTTTATTTTCCAGAGAACTCGTGAGGGTTCCTTCTGAGATGCTTTCTTCACCCCCATTCCTTCTGTGGGCTGAGATATCTCTTGTCTGCAGCTCTTCCTCTGGTCTCCCAAGGTTATTCTCACAGCCCATTACACTTTAGCACTTTTCTTGGATAATCTTCAAGCAGTCCAAGACTGCTGACAAATGCATTCAGTCTACGAACACCATCTCGAGACTGATTAACAGACCTGCACAGCTGAAACATTTGACCTAATTTCCAGAGTCTATAGAATTTTTTCAGCAACTTCCCCATCCCTTGATTTTCATGACATCCTGCCTGAGGAAAAGTTCTGGAGAAATCAAATGCTTGCAACTTTTGGTTGATCCTAATAAAAGTATGGTAGAAATTAAAAACAACAACAACCAATCTATTATTTTAGGTAAAGTGTCACTGAGTAGCTAAAGTCTTTTTTTCCTGGTGGTTGTGGGGAAACACAATGCTTGATTTTCATGACATCCTGCCTGAGGAAAAGTTCTGGAGAAATCAAATGCTTGCATCTTTTGGTTGATCCTAATAAAAGTATGGTAGAAATTAAAAAAAAACACACCAATCTATTGTTTTAGGTAGTGTCACTGAGTAGCTTAAGTCTTTTTTTCCTGGTGGCTGTGAGGAAACAGCTAGAGAAGATAGAATTCCCTGAACCAAAGGCAGATTTTTTGGCATGTAAAGGAAAAGAATGCTTTCTTCACAGACACAAATGGGCCTGGGTCCTTTCCTAGCTAGAGTTGTTTCGCCAGGTGCTACGTGAGATAAAATGGTTGGCAGGCAGTTCTGTTGAGGAAGAGAAATGGGTTCTCCACCTACAGAAACAGGGCAGTGTAATTATGCAATCCTGTCTGCAAGCAGACAACAAACAAAAGCTTGTCTCCACAATTAAACAAGAAACCTAATTTATTTTCCCCAAAGAGGATCCAGCTGGGAACCAATACTCCAAAATCAGAATCAAGGTGAGCATGTTGGCCTTTGCGCCAGCTGCTTGCTTGGCCGTGAGTCAGCAAAACATTTCAAGATTGCAAACAGTTTGTAAAATGTCAGATGTATGAAGTTTCAGTGCTTGTGGCACACTTCCCCCCAACCTAAGTCTTATGGATAAAAAAAAAAGGTTTCATGTGAGTGAAAGGACCAAAGGAAAAAACTCTCCTCTCTTTGATGATATCCTCTATATCTGTTTTGTAGTTGTATCAACAACTGCCAGTTGTGAAGAAGTCTCATTTGCAATGTTCTTTGTGATCAGATCCTGAATACCAGCAGCTCTTAAATTTCTGATGCCTTTCTTCCTCAATTCAAATTTGACAGCAGTTTGAAGCTTACACCTGAAAAGATTTCCTTTTACAATCTGTAAGGGCCCATACAAAAGTGAGGTTAAATCCACTGTTGTGTAAGTGAACACATGTGACCAATGCTTTGAACTACATCTACCACAGTCTTTGTTGCTGGTCATGCTGACTGAGGCTGATGGGAAGTGAAGTCCAGAAAAACAGGAGAGCCTCAAAATCTGCCTGAGATGCAACCTGATAGAAAGGTTTTCTCACCCATCTAGGTAATATTCCAGTGATCTTATGAAGTGATTTTGGAACAATTTGGAATTATACCCAAATGAATGTAATCTGGTAGTGTCCAAATTAATTCTACTTACAACTAAATTCCTTCTGAGCTGGCTCTTCATACTTCCAGGGATGCAAATGGCATACTAAATTCTAGAGACTTTGCCAAGCCATCACAATGAGTTAGGTCCAACTTTAAATGGATTCACAGGTAGAAGCAGACCTGCAAATTCAGGGTCAAAATGTACAATTTCAGACTTCGCTCTCCTTACCAGTCATTTTAATTACAATGCTGCATATGGAAGCTTAATTTGTTTAACGGAGAAAACCATATCACAGGACAGATTTCATTCAGAGCTGCAGCAATAATGTTTTATTCATTAAAAAGAAGCTACTTTCTACTTTAGAGAAATTAATGAACTTTCTGCTTTTAAAGGGCAGTTTGAATTCTTTCTGTGGATTTAATTAATGAAGTGGCAGCTGGGAAAACTAAGGTTAATTATATGGAAGTTAATAAGTCAATAAAATTGCAATGTAATTACAGTTCAATTTGATTAACTAGAGGGTGGAGATTTTAAAGTTATCCTTCAGTATCATAAATCATGTGCAGAATAACATGATAATATGCAATAACTTGTCTCTAGAAGTACTCTTTGCTGAATAAAAGTATGTACAGTATTTATGTGTCCATTTATACACAATATTGGGTTTTGAATAACAGATCAGGCAGAACCATGCTTCCTGCCTCATCACTTTTTGAATGTGTGATATTAAGCTTCATTCAGAAGTTTAATATCTAAATATTTTATCTAAGATGATGTCAGGGATAGCAGATGGTGATGATTGGTACATTTGGTGCCATACCAAAAAAACAGATAAAGCACTTGAACACAACAGGAATGCATAGAATCTCAGCTCATCAAGTGCAAAAAGTTGCATTACTTGGAACAGCCCATATATTATGACAACATCTTGACCTTAAATCCTTGGGAAGGATCTGATATTTAAAAGTACCAAATCCATTCAGAGCTATCTGGTAGACTATGGGTAAATAGCAGCAATAGTAATAATAGCTATCTTGCTCATGACCATTATTGTGGGCTGCACAAACCTGATTTACTACTAGATGGCAACAAAGAGTTTTATTTCTGCTATCACCTAGTAGTTGTCCAGGTTTGTGCAGCCCAGATGCGGCAGGCCTACACACCATCCTCCAATTCTTCCTGTCTTCCTCTGAGTCTTAACTAGACATCACTGACATCACAGAGCCCAGCCATGGTTTCTATCAGAGGCAAGAGCACTGGTTCAATCCGTTCAGGCAACACCTATCTGTACTTGGCCCTATTTATTCTTACTTTACTACACACACTTCTTAAGTACCCCATTCCAACTGCTTTCAACTTATCTTTATCTTTCCCTGGACATTCCTAACTCCCATTTCCATATAACAAAGTGGGCAGAAATATATTTCTACACCCAGCCAAAAACCCAGAATAGACCACAACCAGCACCCTTCTACCAGCCCATCTTAACATTTCCCCATGCATTTCTCCATCCTTAGTATACATTCACAGTTTTCGTAGGATAGATAAGGTATAAATTATATTACTAGCCTTTGTCATACCCATGCCACATGCAACATTTCCTACTAATGCTAAGAATACTACCAATCAGTTTTGGCCATTATATCCAAAATATATAGAAAAGAATATACTGTATGTAGCTCAGGGTTGAACTGTGGAGTCCTTGGTGCTCTCTGAGCTTGGTTGTGTGCAACTAGGGTAATCATCAGTGCTAGTATGTGTGGGGTTTGCTCTCTGTTTATGTACAGTAGCTTGCCCTGCCAGTGTTGGTGGGGTGTGGTTTTCTCCTTGATTAGGGTGTTGTTTTCTGCTTGATGGTTTGTCTGGTGTTAATCCCTGGTTATCTGGGCGTTGGCTACTGGAGAGGATGTGTTCTGGTTTTTTTGTTTCCTTCTTAGCTTTTTGTTGTCTCTTTTAAATGGTGTGTAAATATGGTTTATCTCTACATGTCTATTGATGGCTGATTTGTCTGAATGCCAAGCTTCCAGGAATTCCATAGCATTTTTGGATTTAGCTTGGTCTAGGATGCTCACAGTTTCCCAGGTGAAACTGTGGTTGAGTCTGTCCCTGTGTTGTGAGATTAAGGAATTATCATCGTGTCTTCTGACTGCTAGTTGGTGTTTGTGGATGGGCTCTGCTAGTCTTCTGCCTGTCTGTCCTACATAGTGGCTGCTACAGTCTTTGCACTGTATGTTGTAGATGACTCCTGTTATTTTCTTCTTGGGCTACTGGGTCTTTTGATTCATTTAAGATATTTTGGAGGGCTTTAATTGGTTTGTGTGCTATGGTGATGCCATGTGGTTGTAATAGTCTATTATAACAACAACCAGATAGTAGGAAAAAAGAGAATTTATACTGGGAAATCTGTGGTTAAAAAGCCAGAATTAAATGTATTGCCAATGTATGAAACAGGGACATTGGCAAGTTTTTAAAAAGGTTTCTTACTGCATACATTATGGAAAGTTGTGTATAAAACCTCCATATGTTAGAGAAAGTTGCAGTGGAAATGAGTGTGGATTTTATATGGATCTTTAAAAGAAGCATTTAAAAAAACACCCACAACAGATTGGAATACTGTCTTATTAACACAGAGAATACAACAGACCAGACTGGTGCTGAGCCAACAGCCTAATCTTCTTGGGAGTTGCACTAAGTGATAGTACTGCTCTATGCTGCATTGGTCAGACCACACCTGTGTCCAGTTCTGGTTGCCACAGTACAAACAGGTTGTTGAGGAACTGGAAAGAGTGCAGAGAATAGCAACAAAGATGGGGCTTGGAGGCCAAATCCTATGAAGAACGGTTAAAGGAACTCAGTATCCCTGGGCTGGTCACTACCTCATAGACTGATCTATCCCACAGCATAGCTGTTAAACTATGCTGTGTTATAAGGCTAAAATAGACATATTTTCCATTTCCAAATTATTAGACATTGTTGGAAGTTTTGGCAAATCCCACAATGCAACTCTGAGGAAGTTGTTTGTTGCCACTCCCACTTCCTTTCCTTCTCTTCCTTTTTCTCCACCAGAAGCAAGCACATGGATGTGAGCTACTCTCCTCAATTCTGGGCACCGTGTGGTGGGCCTGGAATTCCCCTTTCTTCCACACAGCTCTTGGCAGCTGTAGGGCTGAGAGTTTAGGGCAAAACTAAGTATTTAGAAAGGAAAGAAGAACAAAGGAACTTCATCTTATCCACCAAGATGGATGTAGCAGAACCGATGAAGAATAAAGTCAGTAAGAAATTCTTTTACTTCTTAACCTAATATGTCTAAGCATGTGATTCTTTATGCTTGGGAGGGCTGAATGTGTAAGAGCAATAACCTGTGTTTCTCTGGCATGCTCACTGAACCTATCTAAGATAATTTTCTTTTTCTGTCCCAGCTCCTAAGCTGTGTTATAAGCTCTGCTCCATTTCAGTGGTTCTAGCAGGCCACTGAACTGGCTTCAGACATGATGGAAAAGACTGTTGGAAAACAGGCGATCAAGAATATAACATTTTGTCGGTTTATCTGCTATCCATCTTTAGATCTATATCCTGCCTTTACACCAAGTTTCTCCCCACTACAGCAGATCTGAAGCACTGGGAATTAGTTTCCCAGTCAGCTGTTATGAGTGAGGTTGACTTGAACTTGGTCTCCATGTTCTAGTTCAGCAGCCTGACCATCACAACACACTGCCATCTTCTATACAACTGCAGTTTTCAGAAATAAGTGCTTTAGGGTTGTGCAGAACACTGGATTTGATTCCAGCACGATCCTTCAGAGTGGAAGGGGGCTCAGCCAACAGAAACATCTCCACATCTGAAAGCTGCTGTAGCTTTTTATGGGACGGAGTTGTCATGGGCTGCTTTAAGATGCTGCTTACTGGTGCTACGCTTGCACCTCTGCCTGCTGTAAAGCACCTTTTGGGAATCACATCTAAAGCACTAACACAGCCCTGGAGGAGTATACATGATCTTATGTATAGTGTGAATTTGTCCTTGGTAACAGAAAAAAAAAAGAATCTCCCTGAAATTAAAAGATGCTTAGCAAATGTCAAGAATTTAAAGCCTATTATTTTCAGGCCCTTGGGGCTTACAAAAAACTGAATGTATTTGCATTTACTTCCTTTGTACTGTAATTAATATCAGATAATAGTCCTATGACAACTACTTTAGTTCTGCTTTGCCTGACTGCATTTTAATTACTCCCCATTTCTAATGTGCATCTCCTTGCTTTAGAAATGCTCCTGGAAAGGATTAGCATATATAAGCTGAGAGGTAATATGGAGATATATTTCATACATGTTGTCTGTACCATTGGCTGGAATCTCCCAGTCCAACAGAGAATAATCAACAGCAGGGCCGCAACTAGGAGGGGGCAAGCAGGGCACGTGCCCTGGGCTCTGTGCTGGGGGCCTGCCAAAATGAGCCCGGGGGGGGCACCAAAATGGGCACGGAATCCAGGTTTGCCCTGGGTGGCACAGACCCTAGTTGTGGCCCTGATCAACAGGTCATCTTGGGGAATATTTATCACCTGATATTGCCTGCTGGAACGATTCACTGCCTGGAAGTGTTGCAGTATTCAGTAATTTAGAATCTAAGAATACATTTATATCAACTTTTCTCAACCTGGCACCCTGCAGTTGTGTTAGGGCTGCAACTCCCAAAATTCCCAAGCACTATGGTGGTTTTGTAGCCCAGTTGGGCACCAGTGAAGAAGGCTAAAATAGCAGTATATGCAGTTTAAATAAGTGGGGCAAGTTTTAAAGTGGTGAAGCAACATGGGCACACACCTCTAAGGAATGAAACAAAGCTGCCATGTAGCTTGACATCATGTTATTCCGATGGTCTTCCCAGCTCTTCTACTGCTTCCACTAAAGAATAAGAGTTAGTCTCTTTTTCTGCAATTGGATGAATTTGCTGAAGCAAAAACACCCCTCCAAATTTTATACCAAGTATTCAGAGCGTTCTTCCATCCATCCATCCATCCATCCATCCATCCATCCATCCATCCATCCATCCATCCATTCGCTTAAGGTCCTTGGGTTTCTTTTTAAAGAGTGGCTAAGTTCAGCTGCAAGATAGCATTGCAGAAATTCCAAGGCAAAATTACAATTCTGAAGTGGTATTATTTTGTTCCTACTCCATAAGAGTAGAAAAAAAGAACTGAACCAACCATTCATCCCTTTGCATGGCCCATTTTCAACAGACACAGCTTGGAGAGGTCCATGTATCTACCATCATGTATACGGTAGATACATGTGGTTGATGTCTTCACATGTATGGACAAATGTGCAAGTTTTGTTTCCTCTTACATTTACTTAAAAATATCCACTTCATCTGTCTGCTTGCACATATATTTGCATAATGTTTGCATTAGGAAATTATATATAGAATTGTAACTGTTTACTGTTATAACAACATATTATACTTCATATATTTTTTTTCTGTTGTATTTTTTCCACTTATTTTTTTAAGCACTTGTTATGTGTTTTTATTCGACAATGTATGCATTTTGGCATTTTGTTCCCTTTTTTTCTTTTTCTGTTGTTATTTTAAAAGCAATACATAAAATAAATAAAATAAAAACTTCTGTCCACTTGAATGAAATTGCAGATTTTGATTAAAAAACACACAAATGAAATTCCCACCCAATGTGTAGTTGATTCAACTGTGTCTTGACTGCTTTAATTCGGAGGCCATTAAACACGCTTTAATGTTTGGAAGCCCTGTACTATTTCACTAAACATTCTGTAGCGCTCAACACTCCATGGACTCCCCAGCTGATCGTTACCTTGTCATGGTGCTGGAGCTTGAGCACCTCAATGATGCCATGAGCTAAACCGTGAAGGGCCACCCAAGACGGGAAGGTCATGACAGAGAGGTCAGACTAAATGCGATCCCTGGGGAAGGTAATGGCAACCCACCCCAGTATTCTTGCCGTGAAAACTAAATGGATCAGTACAACCAGAGATATGTCGGTATACCATTGGAAGATGAGACCCCCAGGTCGGAAGATAGTCAAAATGCTACTGGGGAGGAACAGAGGATGAGTTCAACTAGCCCCAGACGTGATGACGCAGCTAGCTCAAAGCCGAAAGGACGGCTAGCGGCCGACGGTGCTGGTGGTGAACGGCGAATCCGATGTTCTAAGGATCAACACACCATTGGAAGCTGGAATGTAAGATCTATGAGCCAGGGCAAATTGGATGTGGTTATTGGTGAGATGTCCAGATTAAAGATAGACATTTTGGGTGTCAGTGAACTGAAATGGACTGGAATGGGCCACTTCACATCAAATGACCACCAGATCTACTACTGTGGACAAGAGGACCACAGAAGAAATGGAGTAGCCTTCATAATTAATAGTAAAGTGGCTAAAGCAGTGCTTGAATACAATCCAAAAAACGACAGAATGATCTCAATTCGAATTCAGGGCAAGCCATCTAACGTCACAGTGATCCAAATATACGCCCCAACCACAGATGCTGAAGAAGCTGAAGTAGAGCAGTTCTATGAGGATCTGCAGCACCTACTGGACAACACGCCTAAAAGAGACGTTATTTTCATCACAGGAGACTGGAATGCTAAGGTGGGCAGTCAAATGACACCTGGAATTACAGGTAAGCATGGCCTGGGAGAACAAAACGAAGCAGGACATAGGCTGATAGAATTTTGCCAAGACAACTCACTCTGCATAACAAACACTCTCTTCCAACAACCTAAGAGACGGCTTTATACATGGACTTCACCAGATGGACAACACCAAAATCAGATTGACTACATCCTTTGCAGCCAAAGGTGGCGGACATCTGTACAGTCGGTAAAAACAAGACCTGGAGCTGACTGTAGTTCAGATCACCAACTTCTTCTTGCACAATTTAGGATCAGACTAAAGAGATTAGGGAAGACCCACAGATCAGCTAGATATGAGCTCACTAATATTCCTAAGGAATATGCAGTGGAGGTGAAGAATAGATTTAAGGGACTGGACTTAGTAGATAGGGTCCCGGAAGAACTCTGGACAGAAGTTCGCAACATTGTTCAGGAGGCGGCAACAAAATACATCCCAAAGAAAGAGAAAACCAAGAAGGCAAAATGGCTGCCTGCTGAGACACTAGAAGTAGCCCAAGAAAGAAGGAAAGCAAAAGGCAACAGTGATAGGGGGAGATATGCCCAATTAAATGCAAAATTCCAGAGGTTAGCCAGAGGAGATAAGGAACTATTTTTAAACAGGCAATGCATGGAAGTGGAAGAAGACAATAGAATAGGAAGGACAAGAGACCTCTTCCAGAAAATTGGAAACATTGGAGGTAAAATCCAGACAAAATGGGCATGACCAAAAACAAAGATGGCAAGGACCTAACGGAAGAAGAAGAGATCAAGAAAAGGTGGCAAGAATATACGGAAGACCTGTATAGGAAGGATAACAATATCGGGGATAGCTTTGACGGTGTGGTCAGTGAGCTAGAGCCAGACATCCTGAAGAGTGAGGTTGAACAGGCCTTAAGAAGCATTGCTAATTACAAGGCAGCAGGAGACGACGGCATCCCAGCTGAACTGTTCAAAATCTTGCAAGATGATGCTGTCAAGGAAATGCATGCTATATGCCAGCAAATTTGGAAAACACAAGAATGGCCATCAGACTGGAAAAAAATCAACTTATATCCCCATACCAAAAAAGGGAAACACTAAAGAATGTTCAAACTATTGAACAGTGGCACTCATTTCACATGCCAGTAAGGTAATGCTCAAGATCCTGCAAGGTAGACTTCAGCAATTCATGGAGCGAGAATTGCCAGATGTGCAAGCTGGGTTTAGAAAAGGCAGAGGAACTAGGGACCAAATTGCCAATATCCGCTGGATAATGGAAAAAGCCAGGGAGTTTCAGAAAAACATCTATTTCTGTTTTATTGACTATTCTAAAGCCTTTGACTGTGTGGACCATAACAAATTGTGGCAAGTTCTTAGTGGTATGGGGATACCAAGTCATCTTGTATGCCTCCTGAAGAATCTGTATAATGACCAAGTAGCAACAGTAAGAACAGACCACGGAACAACGGACTGGTTTAAGATTGGGAAAGGAGTACCGCAGGGCTGTATCCTCTTACCCTCCCTGTTCAACTTGTATGCAGAACACATCATGCGACATGCTGGGCTTGAGGAATCCAAGGCTGGAGTTAAAATCTCTGGAAGAAACATTAACAATCTCAGATATGCAGATGATACCACTTTGATGGCTGAAAGCGAAGAGGAACTGAGGAGCCTTATGAGGAAGGTGAAAGAAGAAAGTGCAAAAGCTGGCTTGCAGCTAAACCTCAAAAAAACCAAGATTATGGCAACCAGCTTGATTGATAACTGGCAAATAGAGGGAGAAAATGTAGAAGCAGTGAAAGACTTTGTATTTCTAGGTGCAAAGATTACTGCAGATGCTGACTGCAGTCAGGAAATCAGAAGACACTTAATCTTTGGGAGAAGAGCAACGACAAATCTGGATAAAATAGTTAAGAGCAGAGACATCACACTGACCACAAAGGCCCGCATAGTTAAAGCAATGGTGTTCCCCGTAGTGACATATGGCTGCGAGAGCTGGACCATAAGGAAGGCTGAGAGAAGGAAGATCGATGCTTTTGAACTGTGGTGTTGGAGGAAAATTCTGAGAGTGCCTTGGACTGCAAGAAGATCAAACCAGTCCATCCTCCAGGAAATAAAGCCAGACTGCTCACTTGAGGGAACGATATTAAAGGCAAAACTGAAATACTTTGGTCACATAATGAGAAGACGGGACACCCTGGAGAAGATGCTGATGCTGGGGAGAGTGGAAGGCAAAAGGAAGAGTGGCCGACCAAAGGCAAGATGGATAGATGATATTCTAGAGGTGACGGACCCGTCCCTGGGGGAGCTGGGTGTGTTGACGACCGACAGGAAGCTCTGGCGTGAGCTGGTCCATGAAGTCACAAAGAGTTGGAAGCGACTAAATGAATAAACAACAACATGGCCAGAGGACAGAGTAAGTTTTCCCGCTGGAGATCTACCCTTAAAAGAAAGCCTACAGGACAAGGGAAGTGTTGGGAAGATGGAGATTTTTATTCTACCAAAACACTCACTTTATATTCTCTGTAATCTTCCGAACAGACAAAAAGGGGATCACAGGGGACAAAGTCCCTTTAAAGATATTCCAGGTAGCCATCATTGTCATTTTCCAGCATTTCATTTGATTAAATGCAGAATAAAGCAACATGTAGTTTTACTGCCAAATTATTCACCTGCGCCTCATCACTACTAGTACTAGTAGTTCCAAAGGGAAATAATACAATGAATATTCTATGGAGAATAAAATAGGGGTGGATTTCTTGCATCAGTGGGGAGGTAGCAATGCTGCTTTTTTATTAACAGTTCTTCAATATTGGGCAATCCCACAACCTCATAATATCACAGCCAGTTGAAAATATGAAGAGGCCTTTCTTTAGTCAGGACACACTTCATAAATCCCAAACAGGTCACTATTCTTTTCTTGGCAAAATAAATGTATCCAAAAAGCAAATTCTCCTCTCACCATACTGCCTCTTCAAGGAGTTTCTAAAATCAAGGGGAAAAAATCTGCTTTGAATTCTACTGCCTTTCTGGAATTGTGGCCTGATGTCATCCAACTAAAATGAAAGATAAAAATAAACCATAACCTAGGGTGAGTTGTGATAGTTCAAAATAAAGGCCACTCAGCCTAGTATCTGTGTTTCCATATGATATTAGCTACCTTGCCAAACTGCAGCACAGTAAGAGATCATTCTGAAAAGCATGTTGGAAATGTGCTTATACCCCATATAGCAGAAAAACCCATGCCAAATTTCAAGTAAGTCAGTTGGTATCTTTGGAACAAAGGGAAAGGGCCCTCATAAAGTAGTAAATGTACTGGAACTGATTTTTCTGTGTGGCAGAATTATAAAAGAAAAACTCTCAGTTGGAAGTCCAATATTGGAACAGAACTGCTGGTCTGTTCCACTTCAGGGAAATGAAAATACCAAGAATTTCAACCAAATGCAGTTCACTCCTTCCTCTATCCAGGAAACACCCAATTAGGTTTTCCTCTCCATTTGTTGGATGAAATTCCTATCATATTCACTGGCCATATTGACAAGGGATACTGGGAATTGTCCAACACATCTGGAGACCAGCCTATTGAGGCATCCTGCTGTTCATTTTTCATATCAGCTTAAAAAGTTAACTCTTTCTGGCATTTTATGGCTTTTGTTAATTAGCTTTAACATTTAAAAAAATTATTTGACTTCCCATTGCATTGCATTGGGCTTTTAATGTTGATTCAAATTGTTTTTCCATAAGGCATAATCCAACCAAAGCTACATAATATTCTCATTGAAATCCATGGACATTAGTTTTAAGATACTGAAGCTCAATAAAAGCTAGGTTAGTTCTTGGGCTGGATCGTGTGCTTATTGTTTTATAATTGCTGCATGTGTCATTTTTTCAGTACTTGTTATAGGCTGGAAAATGAGACTCAGAAGCTCCATGAAATAAACACATCTTCTAGCAGTGGAACTAAAGAGGATCCCCAGGTGAACGCTATTGTTTGTTTTCCAGTTCTAGAACAGCTGGCTCCCTCTTCCAATATCCACACAAATAATTCTGCCCCACAAGTACTTCCAGGGAGGAGTTATTTTTGTTCTGAAAAGCCCAAGAGGGCCCCCAGAGAGCCTTTGGGGTAATCCTGAACTCTCGACTGCACCTGTTTTCATTTAATAATACTGAGATTTCAGATGGCACATTTCCTACATTCCGTGTGCTTCAGACACATACATTCTCCCAATGAGGATCACAAGAAGTGAATGCATTATTTTGCCATATCTATACCATGTGGCAACTGAATAAGTCCCACCTACATTTTCCTGCCCTCAGTAGGTCAGCCCTAACTTCTGCTTATCAGGGAAGCGTTTTTCCTCTAGCATTGATCAGTTGATAAGGAGGGAATTATCTCAAGGAAGGAAGGAAGGAAGGAAGGAAAAAAAATAAAAAAAGAAAGAGAAAGAAAAAGAAAAAGAAAAAGAAAAAAGAAACAACAGGTATGTGGAACTGAGCCATTTGCTGTCTTTATCAGTCTCTTTTCCATCTCTTCCCACCATCCTCCTCTCCCCTCCTCACAGCAAGTTATTCAAGATGGGACAGGATGATCTTGTCTGAGGTTTAAATGGAAATATCTCAGAAAACTATCCTCTTCCTTCACTTCCTTCATTTCAGCCCCCCTCCCCCTTCTTCTGTGCTTTCCCTGCTTGAACAGAATTAGGCTGAAATTACTTTGTATATATTTATGATAAAATAAGCTCACGGAAGGATGCAAAACACAACATTCTAAAACACAGTACTTAAAACAAGTTCAGATATTTAAATCTCTGCCATACATTAAAAACAAGAGCAAGATAAACCCATTCAGTGAAAATGAACTTCAGTCCACACTAAACTCTAATCCACACTGAAAATTCCTTGTTGCAGTTGGCTTGCAGTTTAATGAGGGGAAGGTGGGTGGCGTGAAGGGAACCATCACATTTCTCTGGGGAGGGTGTGCCAAAGCCTGGATCCTCCACAGAAAAAAAGTAAGCACATAAATGGGCTTAACCTAGGGCCCTCAATTCATGTTTGGTACTGCAGATACAAAGCAAATGTTACCTTATGGCGATAGAAGAAATCACAATATCTTCTTTACCGAATTGCTCTCTTCAGCTGATGAAAATGATCTCAATTTTGAATTAAATCCATGAAACAAATAGATGCCTGTTTGCGCTCTCACACACATATGCATGGAAAGTTAATGGAAGTAAACATTCCCCTAACTTTTGAGCATCCAAAGCAGCTGTATTCTTTCCTTTTTTTTCACTGGTACAACTTCTAAATATGATTAGACCCTAATTTCTTGCGATCCGTCATCTGCTGCTTCCCACTTACCACACAGACTTAGTTTTAATCTTTTCTTCACAGAAGGTGTTGCTGAAATTTATCAAACAAAATTCCTGGCTGCAGGAGGTGCAATAGTTTAATTTAAAAAGGGGACAGTATGGAAATGATATTTATAAGCAAGTGAAATTGCTAGATAAAGGATGTATGTTATTGAGAGTGCAATTTCCAATAGACTGTATGGGGCTGGTTTAAAAATGGTGTCTGGAGGAAAAAGCTCAGTCCAGATAATAATTTTCTTTTTGGGGTGGGTAGGGTGAGGGTTTGGGGAAGGCAGTGGCAAACCACCCCGCTATAGTCTGCCAAGAAAACGTCGCGAAAGCAGCATCTCCCCAAAGGGTCAGACATGACTCGGTGCTTGCACAGGGGACCTTTCACCTTTTCAGGGGGAGGGTTAGAGAGTTAAATGACCATGGTTGCATTAGAAAGCAAAGGGTATAGCAAGCAACTTGAAGTGGGACCAGCACCACACAAACAATGTACAAGACATGCACCCAACTACAGCATTTTCTTCTTGTTCATTTTGTGGAAAAAGCAGCAATTTATTCTGGGGAAGACACAGGCTGTCATTCATTTCTACAACATGGCTTGCCTCTTCCCAGAATTCTAGCTAACTGTGACTCAGCATGTTATTTGTGCCAAGATTATGCCTCATCTTTTAACCCTGAAGTTATACTTCACTGCCATGCGCCACTAAATAGAACGTAGTTACTTGCTTTTGAACCCCAGCATGATTCAGCTAGGCAGTGGTGATCCTCAACCTGCTCTGCTATAAAATATGGATTAGGCCTCAGAAATAGGCCAGACGTAGCTGATTAAGAAATCTGAGCTAGACAGGACTTCTTTATGGTTAGCCTAGATCGATCAGGCTTCTTCAAGGAGCTGCATCAGACAGAAACTTTCTACATTGGTCTTTAAACCCCGCTAATTCAGAGAGATGATTTTGCCTGCAGAACAGCATCAGCCTTTCTTCTTAAGCTATGGCTCTGCCACTCCACATGAAGCAGGAACTTCAACCGGAGTAACTCTGTTTCAATCCCTCTTCACATCTTGGATCTTCTGCGATAAAACCTAAAGTGCATCTGAAGAATCTATAAGACTCAGCCCTCTCACTTATTCCCCGGCCTTTCTGATTATTATCTTCCAAAATACTGTTTCTAGCTGCTTGACTATTGAGGCCCATCCTTACCTTGTAATATTTGGGAAGCATGCTAGTTCCTCCCATCCTATGTGGAATTTGGCAACGCGGTCCGAGGGTGATCATCCAGAAAAACCGATAAAACCCCAATTAAAAGAGAAAAGCATAGGACGCTCATTCTTCTGCTCCTGCAAGACTCCAGGGCAGTCAATTACTTTGCAGACTCTCTGCTCTGCTGTTCTATGTATATCTCTAAAAGACGGAGTGAGGATGCTACGAATGGCCAAATGTACAAGTGCGGTGCATATGGGTGGAGAATTGCACTGAAAGCAGGAAGCTTTTGAGATAACCTGATTCCTGTCAGTGCTACTAATTCAATCTTTATAAGAAATTCACATGAAAAATTAAGTGAACTCTAGCCAGCAGCTGTACTCTCTGTTCTTTCCTGACCTCACTGCATTGTTTTTCTCTTACTACCTTTGGGTTCTTGATGGCTTTAAGCAAATTCCATATTTCTGTACTCAGTGTAACTGAATCCCAACTTTATTGCAAAATATCTTAACTTACACTCTACTTAGATATCAACTCCTCCAGCATCTGAGACTGCACTCTTTCTCCCATAAACTCGGGCAACCCCAATATACTAAGCAGAATTGCTTTTAGGCTGAGAAACTTGTCATCCCTTTATCGTGTAACTGCAGGTAATCTGTCATATCCTCCTTCCATCCCAATCCTCTTGGTTCTAAGACATTCTACGGGGGCTCAGAGGAGGCAGGGCCAGGTCAGAGGAAGGAATGGGGAGGAGTTTTTAGAACAATAAATTGTTCTAAAACCTGGGCAATTTCTGCACATTACCTGGGCAATTTCTGTGGCTATTGCTGAGAAATCTGGGAGTTGAAGTCTACGCATCTGGGAGTTGACCTGATTGGGAAACACCAACTACACTCCAAGCAACTGCTTAGCAGGGATTCAATTCTCTGGCGAGCAGAACAGCCTTCAGCACAAAAATCACTTACATGATGAAACTCTCCAGTCTACAATTTGGATATGCCTTTTTCTAATGGTCCTTCTTCCTGCTGCTGGGCCCTTTTTCCCAAACAGAACTACACAATGAGAGAAAACTCCTTATCTTTTCCCATGTCATTTGCATGTGGTAGAAGACCCAAGACAGGGGAGACAGCTGGAGGTCAGCCAAAAATAATGCCTGGCTCCAGTGACTTAGTTTTTCCCATTTTGGAAAATAAGTTTTGAAATACCCACTCTTGTTACTACATTTGCTGTGCAAGGACCTATTAGTTATCCCAGGTTGGTTGGTTTCAAAAGGGATATTGATTTATAGATGATCGTTAAGCATTAATACCTAATGTTCTCATTTCAATTTCAATGCCATTTTTCAAGTAGTATCACTTCTCTTATTAAAGTTACAATTTATATTAAGTTCTTCAAGTAGCTAAAAGCCTGAAGAAAACCCATATTATGACTAGGGGTGCCTCCAAACAGACGTCTTTGAATGTTGCCAATCAAAAGGCAATGGGCAGCTATTCCATCTTTCTGTCCTTGATATTTGTTTTCTGGAACCCCAAAATTCCATGAATGAAGCAGAACAAGAGCCTCATCTAAAAGCATCTCACATCTTATATGAGTCAGTGGAAACTTGGGAATCTCCACATTATAATTATCATCAATGACAAGTCTGGTTGTATTTCCAACTCTCTCTTTGGAAAAGAGAGCAACTTTACCAAATTCCGGTAAAGGGTTGAGCATACAGTATATAAGATCTAACTTACGGGAGTGCTACTTGTGCATGATGGGTAGCAACAGGAACAAAACCAGTCATATAGTGCATCTGGTGGCCAGCAATAAATAATAACTACTGTAATACAGTTATACACACCCTTCTTGGGGGGAGGTCTTGAGGATATTGTATGAGGCCTAGCAGCACTACTATACCTAACACCTATAGGTCTCTAGTCCGAGAGTGGAAACAAGTAAGAAAGGAAAGTCTACATTCATAGCAACTGCAGAGCAGGTTAAATTAAAGTTTATCCCATTCTCACTAGACACTGATCAAGTTCACAGCTCAGTAAATTCCTAATTACCTTATCGGAAAAGACAGGGAGACTGAAATTATAAGAACATGGTTCATAGAAGGAGAACAACTATCCTAAATAATGTTTTGTTGGAAAGAGTAGATTCTGGACTGCGTATTTTGGCATCCACATCACAGACATATGAATAAATGAACTTGGCTATTTGCCACAGCTCATTTCCCAGCTCATTAACTAAATTTGGAAATATTCACCTGTGGTTTCTTTAGGACCTTTCCCCACTTCCACTAACCACAGCACCAACATCCCCTGCAACCTCCTTATTTGCTGTTTTATCCTGATTTCACCTTCTCCTGATACTCAGCCCATATCTGAGGCAGCCTTAAGTCACTGTTAGCTCTTCTGGTATTCAAGTACTGTTTTCCTCCTTATTGTGGCCCAGTTTTTTGCCATGAGTATTATTTTATGCTTCAATCTATTGGTGATTCAGTCAGGTGACTCCAGAGAATGGGCTCTTATTGGTAACTTTAAGCTGGGGTGGGCATATCTTCAATTGTTCTGTCTCAAACAGTTCCTTGATTAACTACCAAGGAGAAAACCACACCCTCGACAACACTGGCAGGGCAAGCTACTGTATGCAAACAGGGAAAAACCCTCACACTCACTTGCAGTGATGTTGTTACTTAGTTGGGTAATGAAACGTCTGCAAGCAAGCAACCAAGCAAGCTCAGAGAGCACCAAGGACTCCACAGTTCAACCCTGAGCTACAGAGATTCTCTTTTATTGGTATCTCCAATTCTCGGTTCCTTCTCACAGTTCCTGTCAGCTAGGTTACTTTTAAACATGGGTTTAGCGCTCTTTCAGAAGAGCACTAAACCTGCATCCAAAGTAGCCCCATTAGCAGAGGGTGCAAGGGAAAAAAATTGCACAGCAGAGCCTCTCAGTAGTACCTGCTAGCCATTAAGTAGTACCCGTTAGCCTGTTACTTTGTGATACACCCGTGCAGATCATCCATGCAAAACCTGAAGAGTGTGGCAGGTGGCTAAATCCACCAGTCTCATCATTCTCCCTGGCCCATGTTAGAGAGACTGACTGATGGATGTTTTACTGCCGGATGGTGAGATTTGAGGAGAGGAAGGGAACCAAAGCTGGAGGAATTTAATATGCAGTGCACAAAGCAAATAAGAACACTATTTGGCAGCACACTGTCTGTAGCAGGATAGGCATCAGCAGTGGGAGATGCATATTTTATGTTGGTGTAGCTTTCTGCCAACTCAAAGATCAGATAGATGACATTTTAACCCACCTATTAGCTCTATGTTATATATTAGATAGGAATAAACCATGGTTTATAACTCTGGAGGGGTTCATCCCCTCAAAACAACGTGTAGAGCTTTCCAAGTTTGGTTACTTATTCCAGCAGGCAAGAGAAGCCAAATAAGCAAAATTCATTAGGATGTACTAGTATATACCTTACTAAAGAATTCTTACTTACCATGAAGTCTGAAAATGGTTGTCAATTCCCACCTGAAAATGAAAGATGCAGTCCAGCAACAGATGCAAAAAGCAAATCAGGGCAGGCCCAATGGCAGTGCCAAGAGTGCCAGCAATCAACACCCAGATAAGCAAAGATTAACACCAGGATTAACACTGGGCAAAAAATCAAGCAGTAAGCAATACCCTAATCAAGGAACTACCAACTCAGACAAACAAGCAGGAAACAACAGCCCAATCAAGGAACTACCAAGGAGGGAACAACACCCCCACCAACACTGTCAGGGAAAGCTACTGTATAAAAACAGAGCGCAAACCCCACTCCCTTCTAGCACTGACAGTGTTGTCTAATTGCGCAACAAAATGCCTGCAAGCAAACAACCAGGCTCAGAGAGCACCAAGGACTCCACAGTTCAACCCTGAGCTACAGAGATTCTCTTCTATTAGTGCCAAGAGGGCCAATAATATGTTAAGAGCTGAACAGGAAGCCAACTCCCAGACAAACAAGGTAGGGCACCTAGGACACACAATCTGGAAACTAGACACTGAGGTTACCATTGACCTGTGGAAGAGGAAGATTCCACAATAAGCAATCAGGTCCATGAATGAACACTTGCTTTCATCCAGTGGCTTAATTAAGGCACAATTTGACTTCTGGCTCTTTTTGAGTCTGTCCTCAAAATGTGCAAAATGAGCACGTTCCACTCATTTATAGAATGTAGAGAAACAAAGAATCAGAACATTCAAGACCGAGACTTCTAAAAACCTCTAACCTAAATAGCGAAACGGGAATAGATTTCACCAGATACGTCTATAAATATTCTTCTCTTACTAACAGAGCTATGTGGTTTCTGAGACAAAGCCCTGAGTATGAGATCTAGTCTCCAGTGCTACCTGCCATCAGCAGCTTTCACAGTTTTCAGATCCTTGGGGGAGTAAATTTTGAAGCACCCACCGCATTGACGTATTCTGATTGTCAAAATCTAACTATATTCTTTGACTGTTCCTTAAAAAAAAAGAGGGCGGGGGGAAGAGGGGCTCAACAGAAGGTTATACACTTAAAATAAAAGAAGATAACCAAAGAATGAACAAACAGCATTCACAGTACAAGATCAGTGTACCTAAAAAATTGTGGAGTCAAATAATGATGTACACATCCCAGTAACTTAGCATAGAATTTGGCCCTGCAGTAGGGCATTTATAGACTGAGTCTAACATTATTTCAAACAAGGCTGCATAGAGGGCAGGATCACTAGGTAGACCAGGGTTTTAATATCATTTACATGAACTTTGTAACAGCTAAGTCCCAAATGGAGATACTAAAACAATGGGAGTTGGTATCTTTTTATCCCAAATACCTTTCTGTTAAGCACATGCTGCCATCTAATGGTAGACCAGGGTTTTACACCTCCTGTCTGTTAGCCTTACTTTGGATCCTACCAAAAATGTAGCATTTGTTGTATCAGAGCTCTCGAGAAAAAAATGCTGGATCAGGTAGAATCATTGCCTGATGCCTGGTAAGCTTTCTGGGGGACCCTGGAGGGGAGATTTTGGAGGAGATCCACCAAATTCACCTATACAGGTCTATAGGAAAATCCAGGAGTGCTTCTATACCTGAGTGGAAATTTAGGGAAGCAGATTTCTCCCCCCATCATTTTGAAAGACCATCTCATTGGTCAGGGTGCTAAGTAATTCCATATTGCACTACTTAGGGGTGCTATTTGATAAATTGTCTGTATTCTTCTGTAAGGTGGTCTCAGGCCAGCTTTATACACCAGACTTCTCCAACCTGGAGTCTATCACATAGACTGGACAACAGTTACCAATATGCCCAGCTGGTATGAAGTCCAGTGTCCTTGGAACTGATCAGTGGGGGAAGCAGGCTGTATGTATGTTACTGTCCTGGTTGAAATGTCAGGTCTAGCAGCAAACGGTTGGCAAGGCCACCTGACATCTGTTTGGGCAGCAGGAGGACAGGGCGAACTGAATTCCGTGTTCTGCCTTTTTCCCAAGCCGAGTTTTGACAATAAAACTGACAATTTGGCTCCCTGACTCAGCTGCATCACAAGTTCCCTCCTCCAGCTAGGAATCGAGTTACAGAAGCCTGATTCATATGTGTGTCATAAACAAGCTGAACAAAACCTTCTGCTTATTATGAGAAATAAAGGCTCCACTCCCTTTCGTCCCTTATTGTAAGAACATGCCAGAATCAAAACAAGTTTTAAAATGACTAAGAAATAAATATCCCTAATTCCAGTTAAAATGGCCCTTACCAATTAATCAACTAAAGCAGGGTTACACAATCTGCAGGTCACATATTAGCCCACTTCCTTTTTTGTGAACTATGAATAACCCAGGAATGCCATCCTGAAATTCAATGCCAATTACTGCATTCCAGCAGTGTGTGTGTTTTAATTTAAACAAGACAAAAAACGTGTGTGTGTGTGTGTGCGCGCGCACGTGTGTGCATATTGCCTTGGCAGTCTGTATAGAGAGCCAGTCTGGTGTAGTGGTTAAGGCATCAGGCTAGAAACTGGGAGGCTGTGAGTTCTAGTCCAGCCATAGGCCCGAAGCCACTTGTGGGACCTTGGGCCAGTCAGTCTCTCTCAGCCCTAGGAAGGAGGCAATGGCAAACCACTTCTGAAACACCTTGCCAAGAAAACTACAGGGACTTGTCTAGGCAGCCTCTGAGAATTGGACACAACTGAACAGATTTTTTTTTTAAAGTCTCTGTATTGCTATTTAATTGAATAAACAAACCTCATACCATCCCCAAAATAAAGAAAAATTAAAAATCCCGGTGACACCACTTTTGCATTACTTTTACTTACTGGTACATCCCTGGCCACGTTCGGAGGCTCCAAATGCAAAGTTTTAGAAAAAGTTCAGTCCCCAATGCAGAAATGATCCCCAGCTCTGATCAAATGCTTTAGGTGTTTTGGGTGAACGTGGTCTTAATCCATTGATTATATATTCATCTATGCATTCCTAATCAAACTATTACTGATTTTACACACAACTAGCACATATCTGTTTCTTGGAAGGAGAGGATCACAACTTATTTTCAGATCACATGTTAGATGAAAAATGGTTGATGGAAACCATATTTTGATCTCCTTCTATGCTCGCTATGCTCTAAATAAAGTTGGCTGGCCATGGTAACAGAAAGTGTCTTCCCATTGTTCTGCACTTGGGAGCAGATTGCCAGCTCCCAATCAGGGTACACAAAGTGAGGGGTTCAGAGAAATACCTTGGTCACAGTCCACAGCTTCCCCAGGCAGAATCCTGACCTGAACTCCAAGTGGCCAGTCTGGAGCAAGGTGAGCAAAATAAATAAACCAGTCCAGAGTGTACAGTGTGAGTCACACACTCTCACAACCTTGCATAAAGACAGTTTCAAGGTACCCCTTTAAAAAGAGAAAAGAATGACAACAATATAGAAAATGGTTCAGTCTTGGACAAGGCAACAGGTGTCTCTTATGTTTCTCCTATGACAGCACTGAATTGTTTGCACATTAATGCTCGAGAGAGAGAGAGAGAGAGTGACTTCCAGCCATGGAAATGTGACCTTCAGCTCTTTTGCAAAATCAATGCTGTCAATTGTTCCTCCACAATCATTTGCCTCATCAGTCACTAACTTCCTGCAAATGACCTTTCTCTCATCATTATCTACACCCTGAGGACCTCTAATTGCTGCAAGGAATTATAAAGCAAATTTCTCAATGGACATATTAAGCTTAGATTTTGTAACGATGGATGATGTCCAGCAATAATGTAATCCACCTAGAGTCCCGCTGTATTTAAAAAAAGCAAACAGGAAAGAAATGGTTAAGAAATCCTGTGCTGTGCTGCCAGAAGTTAATCGGAGTCGTAGTTCCGTTGTTTTATTGTAAACCGCCCAGAGTCCCTTTTGGGAGATGGGCGGTGATAAATTTGATTAATAAATAAATACATAAATAAATAAATAGTTCAGCACATCTGATAAGCTCTGTGCTGTATATTTCTACATGATTTACACAAACTAGCCATGATTTGCTGAATAAGCTACACCTGATTTGGTTTATGCTAAGCCAAAATGGCTGGTTCACATGACCCTCTAAGCCAGAAATCAAGCAAACCATTTAATAACTTAAGTGATGCATGAATTTATCCATAAAGTAATTTCAGAGTAAAATATTCAGTCTGCAGGGATGGGAAACCTTCCGATGTTGCTGAATTGTAATTCTCAGCATAGTTCCCTGGAAGGGATTGATGGAAGTTGTAGCTCAGCAACTTCTGGAGTGCCCCTAAAAGCAAGTTCCACTGGACGTGGTTATAAGAGATTGTGCCAAGGCAGGGGAAGAAAGTGGAGTATCTCTAAACACAGAGGGAGATCTTGTTACAGGCTTATCAAATACATAGACTTGGTCCCTTATGCAAATATTCTGGGGAAAAAATGATTCAAAAGATTCAAAGAGACTCTGCCTTAAAAGAGTCTGGAGGGTTCCTATCTCCACTCTAAAGATTCTGTACTCAAAATTCTCATTAAAGAAAGCCTGTGCAAATCTTGCTTCCTTGATCACGCTCTGCAATTGAAGGGTTTGACATTAGCATAGATATAGGAAAGGCAATCCTACAGATGAAGCAGCAAATTTGTTTTCTGTTGCTTGAGAGCGTATGATCCAAAGTAATGTGTTCAAATTAATTTTAAAAAATCAACTAAACTTTTGGAAGGATTCATGTTTCGAGAACATGCAAATGTGAGTAGATTAATAGGCACCGCTTCGGCGGGCAGGTAACGGCATTCCATTTAGTCATGCCGGCCACATGACCACAGAAGTGTCTATGGACAAATGCCGGCTCTTCGGCTTTGAAACGGAGATGAGCACCGCCCCCTAGAGTCAGACATGACTGGACTTAATGTCAAGGGAAACCTTTACCTTTACCTTTACCTTTACCATGTTATGAACCAGTTGACAGCAGAGCTCAGGAAAAGGTGGCTCTTGTTATAAGCCAAAGGCTGGATGAAACTGGAATTGGTTGGCTCATGAACATCTGGCATCCTGGAAATCCATCTTGGAAACAATATAATGGCCAAAGGAGCCTTTATCAGTTCCAGCAAAACAATACTTATATTCCTAATTAGAAAAATTGGCATGATTTGACTAATGCAAGATCCCAGCATGGTGACTATTTCAGTCTGTCCACAGATGTCCCTTGTTTCCCTTAATAACTATTTTTATTGCTAATACTTCCAGGTAGGAATGCCTTATAGAGATCCAGTTTGGTGTAGTGGATAAGGCATCAGGGTAGAAACCGGGAGACCGTGAGTTCTAGTTCTGCATTAGGCACAAAGCCAGCTGGGTAACTCAGGGCCAGTCATTCTCTCTCAGACCCTAGGAAGGAGGCAATGGCAAGCCACTTCTGAAATCTTGCTAAGGACTTGTCCAGGCAGTTGCCAGGAGTTAACACTGATTCAGAGGCACCCCTCCAAAGGAATGCCTTAGCAGCAAATGTTTTGTAACAGGTTAGATTAGATGATGATTTGAGATGTCTTCTAATACTGTGATTCCATGATTTCTCTCATCTTTAGTCTGAAATGATCCTTAACCAATCCCCATAATGCCTTGCAGAAAGAAAATGGGACCCATTTGATCTGAAATGCCTTTAAAAAAGTAAAGAATCCCTTCCAAACATCCACAGCTACATTAATTTGCTGATGGCGAAAACAAATGTGCAATTATTCACATATTAAGGAAACGGGGGGATATCTTATATCCAAAGTACAAATATGCCTTTGCATCTTATTTGCACAATATTTTTAAAGATAGATCTTGGAATTAGTGCAATTGCAGAGAGGGGAAATGCAATCCTGAGAAACGCCTGTTCCATGCCTAGTGTTTGCTCTGGCAGCAGTACCCAACATAGAGACATATATAGTGCTAATTTTCCATTCGAGTGAGCTTTGGATTTCCCTGTTGATGACTTCCAGGAGACATTTTAAGGTAGTAAAAGCATCCTTTTTCTTCCCTGCTAATATTGACAAATAAGACTGCAGCTTTTTTAGAACTGATGATCTTGCAAGGCAGCCAAGAAATTTAAGATAGCTTGTCTAGAATGATAGATGCAAACTACTGCGCAGGGACTTTCACAGCTTAAGCCAAGGGTGCCTTAAAGGAATTGGATTTTTGCAGAGGCTTGGCTTCCCTAAACAAGTTATGATCAGAGCAAACAGCATTTTCTTTTTATATGTATTTTCAGGAAGCCATAATTATTGCACTGAAATCTTCAGGTTAGTTTATGGTAGTTGTGCTTACAGTTGGAGTAAAGAAGGAAGAAGCATTTGTACTGTGTCTGTTGTCCCCAAATTCCTACAAGCATCACTTTTGATTCAAGTGGGGGGGCCACTAAGATGACTCATTGATCAGTATTCTATACACAAACTCCTTGACAATTCCATAATTTTTAATTTCTTGTTTCTAAGTATCTAAGCTCCAGATAGATTGAAGAATGACCAATGGCAAAGGAATCGGGTTGCACTGCCCCACTTGGTACTGGGGCACAATCTTGCTTTGTTCAGAACTCTTTGAGTCCAGCCCATTCAGTGTATGCCATGCATAAATACAATTAGGGAGGAAAGGACCCACATTGTTTCAAATGCACATCTGAAGACATCACTCACAACTTTCTTTTTTGGGCTCAATTTTTTATTCTACAACTAAACTAATTACAAGCTAAAAAGCCACAACTTTCATTGTGCAGAAAATACTCTTTGTTGCCTTGCTTACTTCAGCTGACTGTTCTGGTTTCACTGGACATTCCACATTGGGCAATAGGCTATCCAGTGGAAAGTAGCAATATATCTTGCAATCTTCAATAAGAGGAGAATCTTGCATTGAGTCTCTGTCCCGTTTTGTGACACATTCAACTTTCCATCTCTGTTCATCTCTGGTTAATGCACTCTCAGTGAGACACTTTTGGTGGACTTGTATTAGAACAGCTGCCTTGGAGAAACATTGGAATACACATTTGGATGCATTTGACCATTTCAGCATTCCACAAATGTTGAAAGAAAGACTGTTATGGTGAGTTATGGATTCCTCCATAAATATGGTCATAAGAAAAATTGCTCATGATTGTTCTGCACTGAACCTCAGAATGACCAGACATTGTTCTAACTAAATGTTTTTAGTTTTTCTGAAGCAGTATTTAATTTCTTTGGCTCTCAAATTGAACTACTGTAGTTTCAGAAAACATGTTAGCATTCCTGGTAGGTATCTCCAATGATGCTTACCTTAATTTGTATATATTTCTTTTTCAAGAATGTGACATGTTTCTGAGTTGTTGACAAATTTGGCAAGTTAAGGACCTTTGCAATCTAGCCAAATACCCTATTATTGAACATTGTCAGTAAAGCCACTGATTCCAATGGCATTTATTCAGAACTGTCCAAATAGAAGAAGAAAATTAAGAACGTTCCCCAAGAGTAAAGTTAAAAGAATGCTGCATACTAAGGAATAAAAAAGCAAAAATATTTTTAAAAATGACAAAGCTGTAAAGAAGATGTGACAAATAATCTGTTGCCCATGTCTCTAAAACTGTAGATATGCAACAATTTGGGGTAATTATTCTTCTCTGGCCAATGCTGGAAAAAACTATTCATAACAATGATGGGAAGTATGACTTCATGTTAGAGAGATCAGACAAAACCTTAAGATGGTAAAAATCAGGAGTCTGACAGCACCTTTTCCGACTAACAGATGTTATCAAAAGGCATAAACAAAAGCCTTTTAATAAATCTGTTAGTTGGAAAAGCTGCTACCAGACTTTCTGAGTTTTTGCTACCATAGACTAACACAATTTTCTTCCTACAAAAGGCTGGGAATCTTAAAGAAGAAAAGTCTGCCTTCTGAAAAGCATGATTATGTATGTTTCACATGGAAAGATGAAGT
The DNA here is from genome assembly GCF_035149785.1 of Candoia aspera. Classification (NCBI taxonomy): domain Eukaryota; kingdom Metazoa; phylum Chordata; class Lepidosauria; order Squamata; family Candoiidae; genus Candoia; species Candoia aspera. Next base: position 10,434,083 of record NC_086158.1, on the reverse strand, counting down.
TGTGGAAAAAGGAATATCATTTATTAATTAATTTACCGAATTTATATGGCTGACCTACAATCCTAGGTGGCTCACAACAATCAATAACAACAAAGATAAAAACAGAACCACTCTCCCCCACCCCCCCACACCAGACGAAACAACCTCCCAGTTCATCCCTCCACCCCCATGCTTGGGGGGAAGAGTCAGGTCTTCACAGACTTCCAGGAGGCTAAAAGCAATAGGGATCCCTTGAATCTCAGGTGGGAGGCTATTCTAAAGGGTTGGGGTGGCCACTGAGAATACGTGCCTCTGAGGTCCCATCAGGTGACATCATTTAAGGAAGTGGAACTGGAGCATGTCCACCCAATCTAACCTAGTAGGATAGCAGATACCCTCAGGGTGAGGCGGTCCAACCTTGCCTTGTCCTATGTAGGACTTTAAAGGTGAGAACCAGCACCTTGAATTGCACCCAGAAAGCGGGTAGGAGCCAGTGCAGCTCACACAGCAGTGGTATGACTTGGGTGAACTGTGGGGCATCCAAAACTGCATGTGCTACTGCATTCTGCATTCTGCATTCTGCTACTGCTACTGCATGGACCAGTTGCAGCTTCCGGATGGTCTCCAAGGGCAGCCCTGTGTAGGATGCATTCCACTAATTCAAATGGGATTATAAAACCTGGCTCTGCCATCTTGCTTGGGGCAGGAAGGGGGGGGAGCCAATCCTGGGGGTGGTTAGCGCCCTAAAGAGGCTCCATGAATTTATGAATTTACAAATTTCAATTAAGAATTTTTAATACCGCCATCTTGGATTTTATATTTTATTTTATGTATATTATATTTGTATTTAAGAGGTATGGTTTTTAGTGTATTTTATTCTGTATTTGTTTTTAGTTTTGCTGTTAACTATCCAGAGTCACTTTGTATGTGATAGGCGGTGACAACATTCGAAATATAGATAGATAGATAGATAGATAGATAGATAGATAGATAGATAGATAGATAGATAGATATTTCACCTTAATGCAGAACTTAATCAACAAACCTGGGAGAAAATAAATTCAGCATTGGCAATATTTAGCAATAATGTCTTGAATTTTTCTCTTGTCCAATGTGAAGGGTAGTCACTGGTTTAGCCTCTGAAAAAGAATTAAGCTATCAGCTTAAGTAACAGCCTTGCCCAATGTGGCACCCTCTGGATGTGTTCTACCTGCAATTCCCAGAATTACCAGCTAGCATTGGCAACATGGCACTTATAATTCACCCTGATGGGTAAAAAATATCTCCCTGAGCAGAAGAATCACTTTTGCTTGGAACACCAGAAGTTCGGGCCAAATAACAATTAGAATACAAGAGTCCTCTTGGTCTGAGGCAGCAGGTAAATAAACAAACAAATATTAGGTGCCAAAAACAATGGAATTGGCTTTCTCATAAGCATCCTACCTGTGAGCATATCCATTCTGGAATCAGGACAACTCACAATCAGGCCTTGATCTTACCCAGCAAGGCAATCCTGATATCTTAAAATCAAAATTCAGAATGACTTGACCAATGTAGAATCTTAGCAAGCTGGATATTTCTTGCTATCAGTGCTGGCCACAACTATACCTTGTTTCATTAAACATTGTTATTATTAATAATACTTCCATAAGTTACTACTGAACAAAAGAACTAGAAGAAAACTTCTGAGAATGAGAAGTTCCAGCTGCCTAGTCTACAGATAAAATCAGTACTTTAATAGATCAGAAAACCTATGCCAGAAGCATGAAAAAAAATAATTTGGCAATGATTTGGCATATCTGGTTGGCAGAATTCCTGGATGTCTGCAATACAACAAGCAAAGAAAAGTTTCAATGAATATTAAAAACAACAGCAACAAAACCCCAACACTTAAAGTGGATGTTGTTTCTCAGCAATCATCAAACCCAAGTTATCCTGCTTCTTATCCTGCCAAGTGAGTTGGACACATAACAACAAACAAGAATAAAAATATTTTACTTTATTCATATAGAGTCCTATGGGATTATGGTGGGGTAGATCGGTAAAAACAAACAAAAAACAAATAAACCTTAATGATTCTGCATTTTGATTATTCCTTCAGTTTCCAGCAGAAAATAGAGTTTTTGTTCTTTTTTCTTTTTAAAAGAAATCCTGTTATAATAACAGCCAGAGATACTATTTTTTCTTTGTCATAGGGAAAAAACTCCCGCGCACGATTGCAAGCCTGTCCTTTTTCAGCTCTTTCGCCTTGTCAAGAAACAAATGCACTTCATTTACCATTACCATCCCTTTACCACTGCCTTTGCCTAAAAACTTCCCAGAAAAATCTACTCTGCAGCTGACATGCACAAAGCCACAGAATAAATTTCAAAGAAGCATTCAAATCTGCAAGCTTCCATCAGATCCACTTGCAGACAAGTGTCTTTGATGGACTAATATCCTCCTTTGTGGATTCTGGAACAGGAGGAGAAATTTCTCGGAATTATATTTATTAGGCCAAACATATTTTGATTAAAATCTTGTAAAACCAAAGCAGCCTGCATTCTCCCTGCTGCATCTTACAAGGGGATTTTCCTAGCATTTGTAGAACATACAATGTTTATAATGGAAAATAACTCATAATTTTGTATACTCAATAACTTTTCCTTCCCTCTCTTTCTAGATATTGGCTAGGGAATAGCACTTTTTTCTGAATTCCTCTGTGTTGGGCCCCTGAATTCAGAGGTTAACAAGAAACCAATTGTCATATTTCATGGCCAAAGCTGAAAGTGCTCTGGATTTCAAATAGAATATCCCAGTATGAATGCCAACATTACTTTTTTTTTTCTTTCATCAGCCTGTAAGGATTAAAATGCTTCAGACAAAACTTTTGTTCTGTCATAGTTCTATATCACTCATAGAATTCAGGGAAGCTCAAACAATTTTATTTTCCTTCAAAAATTCCTTCATTTCCTAACTAAAACTTTTACCTTTTCTTCTTATCAGAGAAAATGGTTAGGAAAAAGTTGGAAAAGCTACGGAGTACCTTTGATGGCACTAGAGCATCAGCCAGGACATCTCCATGTTCTATGGTGAAGGACATTTGGGAATCTTTCTTCCAAGAAACAGTCTTAAGATTACCAGTATTGCTTCTGTGAACAGATCTGTGTCCTTTGACTTTGACTACTCAGAGGGGAACTTTGAACCAGTTCAAATAATTTACCGACTGATTTATTTTATCCATTGCATTAATAATTGCTCAAATTCCAAAGCAGTGTTTCCTTCAAAGAAATTTAGCTAGGCAGGCAAGCTCTTCCATGGTCTGTGCAAGTCCATTCCTGTGATCCCACCTGTGAAAATAAAACATCGACTTGTTCTTGGCTGAGCTTGACCTAGAATTCCAAGTTCTTGCTGTTCTATTTATTTTACTTTATTGGAACAAAATGTTAACAGTTCTCCTTGGGTTTTCTGTCACTGTCACAGAACTTGCTGAATAAAGGTCTTTAATGCCTTTGGATAGTTTGCTTAATAATGGCGTTAGACAGTAATGAAAAATTTGTTGCTATAGAAGGTGTTCTCTTAGTTTACATTTATGCCAGGCGATCTGCTCCACGACACCAACGTGAGGCCATTTGGTTATGTCAGCTATTTCAGAAATAGACCATGCATCTATATGGAGTAACTGGCTGATGGTTCATCAGATTGTTCAAAACAGGTCATTTCAGAAAACCTAAAACATCAACCCTTTTTAAAGATCGTTAGTGGCAAAGAATAGGTCTTTTTGCTGAAATCAGAATGCATAAAAATAGCTTTTGCTCGCCAAGCTGTAACTTTAGCTGACTGAGAAACAGTTAATATGGGTCTTGCTGCTTTTCTGTCCACCAAGAGGTTTTTGCCTGCCGGTGAGTTCTGTAATCACAAGGCATCTTCAAATGCCTTCTGTATGATGTATTTGTGCAATATTCATGTAATGGAGTTGTTGCTTGATAAAAGTTCGCACAGCCTTCCTGTGTGAATTTATCTGCAGTCGGGCAAAATCTTGTGGACATGAGATTTCATCACTAGCAGCAGGCAAAAAAAGGAACATGAGCCATTATTTCTAATAAAAGCACTAATCTTTAGCATCAAAGCTGTCAACTAATAAAACAAACCCTACAGTGAATATTCAGTAATTATTTTACTTAAATTGCAAGTCAGTCAAAGCACATTTAATTTTTAAATTTGTATAAGAGTAAAGCCAAATAGATTATTTTGTTACCTCTGGAGAGACACCACAGTTGACTTTGGCCCCTAAGAGGCAACCATTCCAGTTGCTCATCAAGCTTCTGTACAAACAATAAATTTAAAAGGGCTTGCCTTCTTCATTCTCCCACCCTGTTCTTCTTCCTTGTGTCTCACGTTCCTTTAGATTGCGAGCCTGAAGATTTTCAAATCAGCTTTCGGCTGATCCACTGTTGCATTTAACTCGCATTTTATTTCTTTTCAAAATGCCCCGAAGTATTCAAAAGCCTTCTCCTGCATGCATTCCTGACTTATTTTACAATATTTTGCAATGTTTGTAAACTGCCCCAATCAAAGAGATTTTGGGTGATGCACAAGAATAGTACATAATACCATGCCATAATGACTTTACTAAAAAAATAACCAATATTATTATCCTAGTAGCAATCAGTGCCAAAAAAACTTAGAAAAGATGTCAATGTTTTGAGTTGCTTTTTGTGACTATATAAATGTTATTAATAAATAAAAAGTAAATGAATGTTATTTAACCTACATACTGATGAGGCAGAGTTGAGGCTAAAAAATACTCCCCCGTACCTGGTGACTGTGTAACGGAGGTGGAATTTGTACCACCAGGAACTTTTATTTACTTACCCCATTCATTCATTCTGCATTGAGGTTTACCTTGACTAAAACTAGCCCAGGTTTGGTCAGTTCCCTCTGTTTTGTGTAGATTTAAATTGCATTTATTTATTTAGTAGACAGTGGAAAATTAAGCATGTCTAGTTCTCTAATATATGGGCAAATTTGGTTTGGCCATTTTTTTCAGACAGCAGGTAGAGAATGCAGTTTTAATACCTATCCCTGCAAAAAAGATATTCTCTCTACACATAGAAGCAAAATTTGGAGGAAAAGTTATAGCCCAGAGGCTTACTGATACCTAATTTCCTATGATAGATAGATAGATATATATATATATATATAATATAATATAATATAATATAATATAATATAATATAATATAATATAATATAATATAATATAATATAAATATATACACACACACAGACACTATATATATATTCCCTGAAAAATCTTTCAATCAACTTAAGATCGCCCAATGGTAAATTGTTTTTCACAACAGATACAGATTTAACACTCTACTGCAGTGTTTCTCAACCTTGGCATCTTGAACAGGTATGGACTTCAGCATGGCTGGCTGGAGAATTCTTGCAGTTGAAGTCCACACCTCTTCAAGTTGCCAAGGCTGAGAAACACTGCTCTACTGGAAACTAAGCCAAACTCAGTAGATAAATTTTAAAGGCACTCATCCAGCAAAGACAGATCTCAGCTCCTGTAGCAACCATTTTGAACTTACACCCTCCAGCTATGTCAAGACTGCGCTCCTGAGAATGTATTAGCTGCCATGTCTCCCTGCTAATTTACTTGAATGAGGGAGGGAGCAACAGCTATTGCTAAGATCAGCTGTGCTCACTCACTCTCTTCCTCTGAATGGTTCTCCTTAGCAGGTAAAGCTCCCTATTGTTACATTAATTTGGTTGTACCAAAAAACAACAACAACAAACAAACGGGGCACCATCTGCCATCAGTTACCCCCTGCTTGCTTCTCCAAGGTGGAAGAGGGAGGAGTTACAGATGGTGGCACATTTGCCAAGAAAGGGGGCTTATGGGGATCAAGAGTGAACTATTCTGGGATGTTGGAGTTGCTCAGATAAATCAAGCTCCAGTGTTTGAGTAATGATAAGCCCAAAAATAACCTGCATTTTTTTCCCTATCAGGTCTCATTCAATTCAATAAAAGGAATGTTCTTTCTACGGTCTTTCAAAGGAGAAGACAAATTCAGTGAAAATCTCCTGAGTGGGGAATGATGTCCTTGCTATTCTTTAGGGATGAGATGGCCAAAAGTAGGTGCAAATGTCCTGTCTTTCATTGCATAATCATGTTTTCACCAATCTGCACTCTCCTTGGCTTCTGGTGTTTCTGCTGAATCCCAATAGAATGAATCATGGGGGAAAAAACCCTGCTCATTTGGAAGTTATTCACATTGGGGAGTATGAAACTTCTGTGCAATGAAAAAGATGCACAGCAAAACAACAACAGCAGCAGCATCCATCATCACCTCCAAAAGTAGGCCAAAGTTAAAAAGAAATCCCACCAAATGAAATTAAAAAGAAATTCTCAAGCATACAAAAAATAAGGGGAAAATAAGAATTTCAGAGAAATTCTATCTATCTATCTATCTATCTATCTTCTATCCCGCTTTTATCATTTTTATAAATAACTCAAGGGGGAAAACATAGCTAATACTCCTTTGTCCTCCTGTTTTCCCCACAACAACAACCCTGTGAGGTGAGTTGGGCTGAGAGAGAGGGACTGACCCAAGGTCACCCAGCCGGCTTTCATGCCCCAGGCGGGACTAGAACTCATAGACTCCTGGTTTCTAGCCCAGCACCTTAACCACTAGACCAAACTGGCTAAACTTTGGTGCAGCATTAGTTCTGAGACCACAGACCATCAAAAACCTGGTCTGGAGAAGCTGTTTATCAGGAAGGAAAAGAATTATCTACTATGTGATTCCCAGTGAGATCATTAGAGAAACAGAATGTGTTAGTACTGAAATAAAATAGTGGCTTGAAAATGGTTTTGGACATGAATGCAGTACACTTCCATTCTCTCCATCATCTCCTGATGCTTCTGAAAAAGAAGGAGATTCTACTGCTACCAATTTCAAAAGGCTTTATTGAATTTCTGTATCTCTGCTATTACAGTTTGCAAACAGTACATCAAAATCCAAAGTAATTTTTCCATGGTTGCTTGGATCTAAGACAGTGTTTACCCTGTACCCTTCAAAGCAAGATTTGATTTGGAAGTGAGCTTGTGCAATTTTGTATACTTATCTCTTTGAAGCAAGAGTGTTTTTAGTGACATCATTATAATACCCAGTAAACAACGTGCATCCTTTTCTTTTCCTGCTGTTAAAAGCATGGAGATTGTTCCAAGTGCTATCCATTGTTCAAAGCCTCCATCAGTACCCAAGTCATCTTTGTTGTAAAAAGCAGATTAATAAGTGTTGGATTTCTGATAACTGTTTACATTAGAATATCCATCCTGGTATTTCCAGTTATTTCTGGATGACTGCTGATCCATCACCAGTAATAAGGAGGAAGGGCGCCTTTCAGAGTTGCATAGCACTGAGAATGATTAGAAACAGATTGTGAGAGAGAAGTCTATATTGTACTGAATTACTGCGAGAATGGACAGCTTTTGAGAACCATTACTGGGAAGTGGGAGGCTGAAAGAAGCTACTGACATTCTCTCCAAGAACCTTTGCAGCATGACAGCTTCATTGACACGGTTCCTGCCCAAGCCTTGCAGGTGGCATGAAAATCCTCCAGGAAGAAAAAAGTCTCAGGAAGCCTCCACGGACATAGCTCCAATACCACCCTGTGTTTAGGACAGTGATGGGCAGGTCAGAAGTAACAGAGAATTAATTATATGGATTCCTACTTCCTCGTGTTTTTGGTTTCGTTACTGTCATCAACCACAACAACATGCCATCAAGGTACAAGATGCTTTCCCCAAGCAGCTTCCAATCTTCATTTCAGCATAAGATGGAGAGTGGGGAGAATCAGTAAATGTGGGACACTTGGTTGCACTTGGTTTATTAGTTGTTTGATTGAAAGGTGGGCTTATATCCCACCTTTCTTTCAGGAACTCAAGGTAGCTTACAAGGGGATCTTTCCATCAACTCTGGGTCATAGGTTGGGCTGAGAGAGAATGATTGACCCAAAATCATCTAGTGAGCTTCCATAAGTGAGGGTGGACTTGAAGCTGGGTCTCTGCTCCTAGCCTAACACCTTAATCGCTGTGTCAGGCTGGCTCTTATTAATGCCTGAGTGATTCTGCCAGCATCTGCTAGCAGAGCACTATCCAGATAGGTTGGGATTCCAGTCCTTGGAATTCTTAGCTGATCTGAGAAGGTACAGTATAAAACTGGACTTCTTCCAAAGCTTCATGATTATTACACTATGCCATCCCAATATTTAAGCTCAGAAGTCAGCTCTTCTATTTGGAATAAGTACACTGTCCTTAGTTCATTTAAGGAACCTAGATCCAATATAATTTCTCCTCCTTCTTTTTACAAAGTTGTTTTGTTTTATGGCTCAAGCCATCTTGAACAATTTCCAAGGCGAGTCACGAAAGTCCATCAACAGGCATTTCAGAATTGTCTGAAGCCTCCCAGAAGGATCTCCACTGCTCTCCTCCTACCTACATAATAATATGCATTTGGTGCACTAAGAAACTGCAGAATGAATCAGGAGGCTTTGATTTCAAATGTTGGAGAACTGCAGTAAACTCACCAGAAGGCTTCATTCAAGCTCTTTCCATCTACAGGCAACCGTAGAATTATGATTAAGGATTGTTAAATAATTTCAGTAAAAAGATACTAGAAAGATACTTGCACAGAGATACTGGAAAGCATCCACTTCTTCTTCTCTAAGGGCTAAGCAAAAAGGCCACCAGGACTTTCCATCTACTTGGAAACCTTAGTTATTATAAAGAAATGAAGCAGCGCTATAAGGCTCAACAAGAGATGTTTAAAGAAGCAAAAGCAAAAAATTTGCAACTTAGTAAGGGGCAAAGCGGATGGGCACAAATATATTTTGGTAGGGAAATTAGATGCAAAAGCCATGGGACAAGAGTAACATATCTAGAGGTACTTCCGAGTTGACTTTTGACAAACTCAGTCCCAATCCCTCTCAGCTTCGAGAGAAGGAAGACAAGGGACGGCTTTAAGATCTCGCTTGGAAAGTGCTTTTGGAAGGCTTATCCTCTTTGGAAATCTGATGTAAAAGCAAAAGCTTTGCTCTTATCCCTCTATCTGCAAATCCACATAACAAAAAGTCTTGCCTCTCCAGTTATCCTTCTTTTTGAAAGAAATGGAATCCACAGGAGCTCTGCCAGAACCTCTTCCTTGTTGATTTATTAAATGTAAGGCTGCCTGATTCCCATCACAACTTTGGGTGGTGCACAATATTAATCAATTTAAACAAAGTTGAAGATAGAACAAGATAACACCAAATGTCTGGAGAAAAACAATGGAATCTCTAACAAAGCAGGCATCACATAAGGGATCTGATGCCTGCTCCAGTCCAAGGCCTGGGGAAGAGCCAGCTTTGACAAGCTCATTTTAATAAGGCCAGCGTGGAGCCGGAAGGCTGAGCGAAGGAAGATCGATGCTTTGGAACTGTGGAGTTGGAGGAAAATGCTGAGAGTGCCTTGGACTGCAAGGAGATCAAACCAGTCCATCCTCCAGGAAATAAAGCCAGACTGCTCACTTGAGGGAACGATATTAAAGGCCAAACTGAAGTACTTTGGCCACATCATGAGAAGACAGGACACCCTGGAGAAGATGCTGATGCTAGGGAGAGTGGAGGGCAAAAGGAAGAGGGGCCGACCAAGGGCAAGGTGGATGGATGATATTCTAGAGGTGACGGTCTCGTCCCTGGGGGAGCTGGGTGTGTTGACGACCGACAGGAAGCTCTGGCGTGGGCTGGTCCATGAAGTCACGAAGAGTCGGAAGCGACTAAACGAATAAACAACAACAACAAAGCGTGGAGCCATATGAGTCTCTGGCAGGAATCTCTTGCAGAGGGCAAGCTGCAAGACAGAGAAGGGTCTGGAAAGAGCAGTGTGCACAGTTGCACTTTACCAAATCACACGGAGCAACAGATTGTTCCTGTGGATTATTGAAGATCCCAGGCCAGCAAGTTTCTGTCATTCCTTTTATTAGAGTAAGATATTGAGGATGGATAGCAAGGAGACAAAGGGAGGGGGGGAAAGGTGGGGGGAATCTTTGTCATGGAAAGAGATTTTTCTTTGAATAGAAAAAAAAAAGGAAAAACAGGGACCACAGAGATAACTTCCTACTGCATTGTTCTCAAGCCAAAACATTCCACTGGGATTCCTATATATATCTTAATACCATAATACTCAATGCTCCTTTAAAAAAGAAAGATACAGAAGTTGGATGCTTTAAGCTGCCCTCATCATAGTTGTCTTCTTAAGACTAGTCTGGGGGCTGCAGCTCCAGTACATCTGAAAGGTGCTAGATGGGGAGAGTGTTTTATCAAACGGGGCAGACAGAGAAGAAAATTGAATTTCGGCGAACAAGTGAACAGCTAACCATTCCCCACGCAGCCACACACAACCTGGCAAACTGCACAATTCCATCTACTCAACTATCAAAACAGGTATTTAAATAGCTATGCTGTGTCCCAGAAAAAAATGAACTGGAAGATTTTCTTTTATCTCCTGGGTCATTATTGGCTAGCAGAGGGAAACATTCATTCAGTCGAAAAGACTGGTGTAACGATCTCTCCAAGGGTCAAGCCAATTTCAGCTTCTCTCCCAGCACAGAGGCATTAAGTAGCATCCAGACTTATATGGGCAGATCCAGTTAGTTAGCCAGTTATAACAAATCAGTTATATTTAGAGCTTAAGGTGAAGCCCTGAAGATGTGTCACAATCTCAAACCCTGGGGGCTGAGTTCCATGACTTGTAAAAGCATGCTTACATTCCAAAGGTCTTTAATAATGGCTTGCATTACCATCAAGAGCAGCATTCAGACACTGTGTTTCTGATCCAGAGATTAAGGGCAAACCACAAGTCATGAGTTTTTCTTCTTCCAGTCCCCTGCCACTGGATGTACACATCTTAATTTCTTGCTTCAATCTTAATTTGCCATGAAAGCCAAACTCAGAAATTAACGTTCTTGGGACTGCAAACATTTGATCTGTGGTTTGGATGTAAAAAGCCTCTGAGTGAATCAGGAGATCGTTTAGGAAGCCACACGCAACAGAGAAGAATGAGAAGGAATTACAAGCATTTGGCTCATTTCTAATGCTCTATAACACCGTTTGGAGGATCCAAAGTATGACATCTGAATGCAGATCCAGAGTATATCTGAATGTAGAGAGTAGCTAGCTACATATCTTTTTAGGATTGTTGATCAAGACCAAAAATGGAAGAACAGAGAGAGGAAATGAAAATAGTAGAAAGAAGGAAGTTCATCTGACATGACCAACATCTATACAACTGCTCTACAAACTGAACAGATTCGAATCATAAATTTTCACATTTTTCTAACTAAAAGGGGTATAACACTTCCAGGCATACACCTCTATAGGAGTGCAGCTTATGTACAAATGCTGTTATGTTGAAAGAGGTCTTATTGAACCATATATAGTATTTCTAATACTATAGATATAAGGCTTTAACAAAAGGCACACTTAAATATATACAGAAGGCTGCAATGTCCAACACTGCACTGAGGGTCGTGTTGGAGAAGGCTGATCCAACACAGAGCTCCAAAATGTGATGGCTTAAATTCTAAAACTCACTGGACATAAACATAATTTATCTTCTGTTCTCCTTGCTTCTATATATACCCCAGTAAAGCTTCTCTAGAGGACCAAAAGTTGCTCTGAAAAATTCAGTTGTGGGTCTTTTAAACTGTATGGATTGAAGGGGTATTTCCATTCCTCCTCCTCCTCTAGAAGTCCTCTGGGTCATATTCCCTAACTCATTGGCTGGATTGGCACAACATGCTTGAATGAACGAACAAACGAACGAACAAATAAATAAATAAATAAATACTAACATTAACCAAGATTAACATATTGTGCAAATGTAACCACTAGATCTTGAACCAACCTGGTTACATGGATTGTATGAATCCAGCCATTCAGAAGCCCATCTTATTCTTTAACAAGTATTTGGAAGACTGCAGGGCAAAGGAGGGAAGGGGAAACTTTTTACCTACAACTTTTAAAATCACATTAAGATCAAGGTACTGCTTGGAGGAAATCCCATCAGTTTTCAGTAGCAGTACTTTGGTAATATGTTTAGCATCTAATATGAAAAAGTATGTTACAACTGCAACAACAATTAGCTCAAATTGCATTGTATGAGCAGACCAATCATTAATAAAGCAAGCTGAAATTTTTCATAACTTGTAACTCTACTTTGTTTTAGCAGTCATTAGCGTATCTATGATTTTCTTGTTCAGGTATATTTGTCAATCTGAAAGGCCTCTACAAGAAATGAGATTTCTTTGTTCTTGCTCTGTGGATTATTGGGTTTAGTTTATTTTTTTACTAGTAGCATTTACATCCTATCCTTCCTCCCTTTTAGGGTTTCAGAGCAATATATAAATGCATAAATGATTCTGTAGTAGGCAATAGGCAATATATGGACCCAAATTCCCTTTCTGTGGTCTTCTGAGCCCTTTCTATGAAGGCTAAAAACTGATGACAGTCTTTCGCCATTTTCAGGTGAGAAATGCTGGAGGCAGGGAGCACAGAAGAGTCAAAAAGTCAAGATGATGGCAGGGACATTTTATCATGCATGGTGGACTTCTGAAAAAGTGAAAAGATACTGGGCACAAATAAATATGGTGATGCAGGGAGTTTTAAAAGGTAACACAGATGAAATCAGAACTTTTCTTATTAGGACTTATGAACCCTTAGCTAGAAAAGGCTCATGGGTGATTGGTTTTATATATGGTAACTGCAGCAAGGGTATTGTGTGCAGAAAGAAGGAAGACTACAGAAATGCCCACGATGGAGGAATGGATTGTGAAGATGGCTGAGTTTGCAGAAATGGCTAAATTGACTTGTTTGATTAAGGAGTGAAGTACAACCACTTTAATAAAAGATTGGAATCCCTTTATAGACTTTTTGCTGAAAATGGATAAAACCAAATTGCTGATTTGGGGATTTATTGATTAAAAAGGTTTGTGTATGGGAAGAAGGGCTATGATATGCAATATGGGAGGGTGGAGATGGTAATTGCTGTTTGTAACTGCTGCAAAAAGATCGGAAGTTGCTTCTTTAGATATCTTTCTTTTCCTTGCTTTTTTTTTGTTATTCCTCACTTTTTCTTTTACCTTTTTATAATTTCTTCCTTTCTCTATTTCTTTTTCTATGTTTATGTATTTTTAAAGCTTTGCAAAATCTTACTTTAATAAAAATTATTCATTAAAAAATGTCAAGGTGATGGCTACAAGCCTGCCATCAAACGCCCACCCCTTTTTATGTGCATCACAATGCACATTAAAGAAAGTGCTTCAGTGGCATAGTTGTGGCTGCTACCTTGAATTTTTGACTCCCCTTTCAGAGACTGGTGGAAACAACAAGCTCTCAAAACCCACACAAAACCCCAACCCCTTCATATATGATGTGACCCCATCTACTTTGGGGCCCTCACCGCTCCCAAAATTGGTAACTCTACTAAAATTTGGTCTACTAAAAGCACTGAGAAAGACAGAGGCATCTGCAGAGCAGAGGTAAAAAGAGTCAAGCTAGCAGCCACATCCACCTGAGCATGGCCACCATCTTGACTTTTTTGAGTACCACATCCCTGTCCTCCTGCATGGGCACCCAGCAGAAATACGAGATCCAAATATTATGCATTTTTAAACTCTGACATTTATTTAAATGTGTCGGTGTGTATATGCACTGACATATTACCTACACACAAGACAATTCTCAAGATTTCAGAAAACCAGCCTTGTGAGACTAGAAGTTCATCCAAGGGAATGTGGTGTGTAAAAGGGAGTTATTTAACTCCCAAACTACTCTCCCCCAGAAAAGACAAGAGTGAGCAAATGAGGGGAAACTCTTTTGAGCCAATAAACGATAGAAAGAATTAGAGCATACCTCCCCTTAGGTTCACAACTTCCAAATACTCATTTGGGTTACTAAAAGCAAAATGAAGAAGAAACATAACCACCTGGGCTTCTTTTTCAGAGAAAATGGCCCAGTCTGGACAATCATCTCACCCTAATAATCTGTTCACAAATACTTTAAGTATGTGCAGAAGTCAGAATTGTTCTAATTAGATGTAATATACCTTTTCATTCACTATACCATAGTGACATAGGTGCCACTATGAAAAGAGCCATGGTAAAACCAGCTTCATCCCAGGGGTGAAGATCCTGACTAATTCCGAAACTGGTAACCATAGTTTCCTGGGCAAAATGGAAAACTGTGACTAACTGGACACTTCTGGGCTCATCGAGACATTCCATGGCAATTCATGTATGAGCAAAAGGCAGGGCCGTACCTAGCTCTGTTGAGAAAAAGTTGTCCCAAACAGCTCTCTACAGCGGTCAAGGTTTCCGCAGTGACTTCATATCCTCAACCAGTCTTTCATGCCAACTCCCTACAGATCCAGTTATGCATTATCTGACTCCCAGACTTTTTTTAAAAAAATAACACCTAAAAACATTCTCCCAAGAAAGCAGAGCAAGCTGGTTCAAGGCAGAGACACAGGTAGGAAAGGTGTTTAACTCTTTCCTTTCATGCTGTTTTGCTCATCCACATCCCCCATATTCACACGGAAGCCACTGATATTTGACAGTTCATCCTCAGACTGGGACTAAGATGGCCCCTACCCTCCTGGTCTTCCAAAAGATTTGAACACCTGGCTTCTTCCTTGGGCAGTGGGCCAGCGGGGAGGAGGAGCACCTCTGAAATGGTTTGATATGGAATGATGGTGGGTTGACCTCTGTTGTATAGGGCCTTTCTTTTTTATATTGTTTCTGTATTGGTTTTAATATTATCTTAGCAGCCCAGAGTTGCAATTTGTGAGTTGAGCAGCTATATCAATTGGTCAGGTAGGTAGGTAGGTAGGTAGGTAAAGGCAGCTTGTGAAAGTTTATGATTACTCTGAAGTGAATGGGATTCTGCTGCCATTTTCAAGATTGAAAGAAAGATATGATTATTTGTTAGTTTTATATCCCACCAGGAAGATCTTGGGAGAGGCAAGGTGAGGGAGGCAGAATGGTGAAAACAGCATTGTGCTGTCATGGCATAAGCTCTGTCTCTTTTGTATGCATTGTGCATTCTGATGACAGCAGAGATATCTCACAGACATACCCCAGCTTTCTTTCAGGAGCTCAAGGTGATGCCACATAGTGCTCCATCCTCCAATTTTCTCCTCGCCACAATAACAACCCTGTGAGGGAGGCTGGACTGAGAGAGGGAGGCTGGCCCAAAGTCACCCACCGACCTCCCATGGCTGAGGGGGGACTAATGCCTATGTCTCCCCTGTGCCAATCCAACATCACAACCGCTACACTTTCAGATCTCCTAGGCCATGCACACTTTGATCTTTAAAAACCCTGAACATCTGGCAACAATATCTGGCATATTTCAAAGTTTCACTTCTTATGGGAGATACCAACTGTCCTTTTTTCTCCAAATCAGAACGTTTTTCAGATAGGGCTAGAATCCTTTCCCTGCTCAGGGTGGCAGGCATCCAAATTAAAACATCTTTCAGATGGCTACCCAGCTTCTTGAACTTACCTAGTTAATGGGATCCCATCAGCTCCCAGATCACTGGTTTCACTGATTTTCTGCTGAGAAGTTTCCCCTAAGATTCAGCCAGAATCTGTCAGCCTATAACCTAAGGCCATTATTCTGTATCCTGCATTCCTGATGTTAGATAAATAATCTTAGACTTCTTTTGTCTGAATTTCTTTCAGATAATTGAAGAAATTATCATATCCCTTGTCTTTCCAAGGTGAAACATACCCAGCTATCTCAATCTCCCATTTGTCTGAAGGCTTCTTAAAGCCTGCTACTCAGAACTGATCATGGTGGAACTCGGGATGGGGATCTGATGGAAGGAAATGAAAGGAAATGAAAGAGTTCAGTGATAAGCACGCCTACTTGACAGTGTCCCACTATGTTCAATAAGGCATATTCTCACACACGTGTTCATAGGATTGCAGCCTGAATATTTCCAGGTGAGGTGATTGTCCTCAAAGACTTGAAAGTCTGGGAGACAGTTCATAATAAAACTGTGTCTAGATCATCTGTGAATTCCCTTATGAGTATTCTCCTTCTAAAATAGCCTGCAGCATTCATTCACAGAAGAACCTGGAAACTAATACTATTAGAGACAGAAAGAGAAAAAACAGAGACAGAGCTTTCTAAACTGATTTTGTCTGGCCAACAGAGGAGCGGTGAACTCAGACAGAGCCATTTTTGCACCTAGAACAACATCTGTTCACTTCATTTGAACATTTGCACAGCACCCCAAAGTTTCTTAAATCCTATGTAAAACAGCTCTAGAAAGCAAATTTTCTTCCTAATATTTAAATAATCCAAAGCAACTTTTAATTTTATCTCTCTGCTACACAATTAATTGTTTTGTTGTTGTTGTTTATTCGTTCAGTCGCTTCCGACTCTTCGTGACTTCATGGACCGGCCCACGCCAGAGCTTCCTGTCGGTCGTCAACACCCCCAGCTCCCCCAGGGACGAGTCCTTCACCTCTAGAATATCATCCATCCACCTTGCCCTTGGTCGGCCCCTCTTCCTTTTGCCTTCCACTCTCCCCAGCATCAGCATCTTCTCCAGGGTGTCCTGTCTTCTCATTATGTGGCCAAAGTATTTCAGTTTTGCCTTTAATATCATTCCCCCAAGTGAGCAGTCTGGCTTTATTTCCTGGAGGATGGACTGGTTTGATCTTCTTGCAGTCCAAGGCATTCTCAGAATTTTCCTCCAACACCACAGTTCAAAAGCATCGATCTTCCTTCTCTCAGCCTTCCTTATGGTCCAGCTCTCGCAGCCATATGTTACTATGGGGAACACCATTGCTTTAACTATGCGGGCCTTTGTTGTCAGCGTGATGTCTCTGCTCTTGACTATTTTATCGAGATTTGTCATTGCTCTTCTCCCAAGGATTAAACGTCTTCTGATTTCCTGACTGCAGTCAGCATCTGCAGTAATCTTCGCACCTAGCAATACAAAGTCTTTCACTGCCTCTACATTTTCTCCCTCTATTTGCCAGTTATCAGTCAAGCTGGTTGCCATGAGGAGACAAATTTGGAATCCAGCGAACTATTTCTAGACCATGTGGCAGGTTGCTCTTTTTCCAAAACCCTGTGATGTGGCAAAGATGTTTTTTTCTGAAAGAATGAAGGTGAGTTTCTTTGAATTGTTTCAATCTTTTTGCTATAAGGTGTTCCTTCCCACCACCTTTTCCAAATAGTTAATATCCTACCTAAACCATGAGCTAGTTAGGATGAACTTAACCAGAAAAAAATTGTAAGGGAAAAAAAAAAGGAAAAATGGGAAAAGATACAAAGCTGCCTCATCTGCAATTATCTGAAGTTGGGTCAGAATCAGAGGAAACTGGACAAAACAATAAATGTTAAAAACAGAAAATGTGTATCTAGCCAGTGAAGAAAACTGGGCCAAAAAAGAAAAAGAAAGTTTGGGAAATCTTTGCACATTTCTAATGAAAAATAATAGAAGTTTTAATATATCGAAAGTTTGTGAAGTTAAATCGTCAGGTAAATATATTACATTAGATTAATGACACATAACCCCAAACAAAGACATTGTTACTGTATATGAATAAATAGCACTATATAAATCAGCCATTTTAAAAACGATGATTGAAAAAAGTTCTGGCATATTATTCCTAGGGTTTGTTTTTTTTTAGTGTTGTATTTGGACAACAATCAGAAAAATCCTTTCATTTCACATACTTGCTTGGAGTGAAAATACACAAATTTCCAAGTATGTGTACTAAGCATCACTTTTCACACGCATGGCAGAATGTATAGTATATATTTA
Organism: Candoia aspera; assembly: GCF_035149785.1. Lineage (NCBI taxonomy): Eukaryota > Metazoa > Chordata > Lepidosauria > Squamata > Candoiidae > Candoia > Candoia aspera. Next base: position 10,416,230 of record NC_086158.1, on the reverse strand, counting down.
TTAAAATTAGCAGTGGGCATTTTGAATCCAGCAAAGCGTTTCAGGTCTTTTAAACCATTTACTTCTCTAGAGATTAAATAAATGCCCAGAGATCTGGATCGCTTCAGATTTAAAACAGCTGATACTGCCTTTTTGCCCATTACAGACAATTTCCAGGTCTGCCTCCCCAATGCAAACCTTTGAAAGAAAAAAAAAGCAACCTGTATATTTCTCATAATGAAATGGATAGACATAATAATTTGAATTTTAAAAAACACCCCGGTTAGTTACAGGTTGTATTTAGACTACAGCAGAATGCATAGTGTGCCAATATAGATCTAATAAATAAATCAGAAGGGGAAAACATACTGAACCCAATTTGTAACTCCAGTTGCGATGCTGGAGTGGTTCCTGCTGAAATCAACAAAGAAAAATTAGTTTGTAACCTGATCCTGTGCACTGAATTCCATACAAGTCTGTACAGGATTTTGCCTCTCAGATCATACAATTGTTCTTAACTTTCAGGGATCATTCAGTCTGTAACAGGATTTCAAAAGAGGAAAGGAGCATTTAACCTGTCCGAGGTTAGCATTTATTTCTTCTCTTTTGTTAGAATTGTTTCCTGATTAACTTGCTAAAGACCTTCTCTTCACCTCTAGATATTGCTGAGATACAAAGTTAGGGAAGCAAAACAGTGACCTACGAGGAATCTGAAAAACATCTAGTTTTGGAAAGCAAGAATTGCTGAGTCAGGATGCTCATTTAACTTTACTTGTCATGTTATACTGTATATGCACCTCTGCAGTTGACACTGACGTCTGTAAGGGTTGATCAACAGCCCTGGAATCACCCCAAACCACAGAAAACCATAAGATGGGGATATTTTCTCCATTCCCTGGATTTCTCTATAAAAACACTTCGGCTATTTGCACATGTTAGATCCCAATCAGCACTCACACTATATTAGATGATAGAAGTATTTTCTGTTCTAGGAGAAAGGGAGAAATTGGAGGTAGGGAATCAGATTCTGTGGCATGTGAAAAAAAAAGAAAACCGCAGAGATGTCATCGGTCCACAGTGTGAGCGCTTCCTCCCACAATAACACCGGTTTTCTTTAAAGGAGAAGGACCACGTGAAGAGAGAATAGAGAGAGTCAAGGTTATAGTCATCATTCCACCGTGCACCAAGAAAAAGAAACATCAGAGCCACACTTGGTCATCAGGAGCAGGAGGCTACATCCATACATGTTGAAGAGATGTGTTTGAAATTCTAAACCTTACAAAAATGCTTGGATTTGGGGGGTTTGGAAAGCCAGGCCAGAGATGAAGAAGGACTTGGTAATGACAGTCATAACAGTTCCAGGTGGTGGATACCAGATGAATTTTTTTTTGGGTGGAACCCCAACCATCATCTCCTTGGCCATAGAGAGGCAAAGAAAAGGCTCCCAGAGAGGGCAGAAAAAGCTCACCATGGAGGAGGGAGTTTGGGGAGAGACCTCCAGCAGATCTTTCAGAGCCACTAAAAAAAAAAGACCCCTCTTATTGCCTGCCCTTCAGCTGACACACATGGCTTTTCAAGACCTCTCATCCATGGTGTGGATCTTAGATTCCCACATGCTTCCCCTAACCTGGGGGGACCGACCTGTTGGAAAGGTCAAACCCAGAGCCGGGCTCGATCCTCAAAGTTCCTTCTGAAGTTCCCAGCCCTGAAAGAGGCTCTTGCACCGTCCACCTGTTGTGGCAGGCCAAGTCCCATTTCCTCCACCCCATTAGGGGTCCCGGCCCCACCGCGGAGAAACTTGGCTGCGCCGCTGCGTCTCGCAAGGGCAGCTCGGGGCTGCGGCTTACCTGCATGTGGCCCTGATACATTCTCGCTCTGCCCGAGTCAAACTCCCCTGAGGCTGACAGGTGGCGGGCCGGCTGAGGGACACGCGGAGAAAGGCTGTTATTTGTCCCCTACTTGGCGGCGGCAGGTGCAATAAAATTCAGGCGAGGCAAAAGGGTCCTGGCTTGGTGAGTTGAGCTGGAAAATCTCGCCGCCTCTGTTGCTCAGGGGTGACCTCCTCCTCCTTCTCCTCCTCCTCCTCTCCCCGCTTCTGGCTGTCGACGGGGATCTTGCCTGCTGAGGCTGCCCTGTCCTCCCCGGAGTGCGCCCAGGGAACAGGGGAATCGGGCGCCGAGGCAAGGGAGAGAGAGAGGGAGAGAGAGAGAGAGAAGAAGACGAAGAAGAAGAAGAGAAAGGAAGAAAGAAAAGAAGAAGGACCAGCAAGGCGGGAGAAAAGCCTGAAGGTGGCTTAAGGTTATGCTTGTTGTGAAGAGTGTTTGCCAGGCCAAAAGAAAAAAAAGAAACGGAACAAAAGCGAGGAAGGACGCGAGCAAACTCCGCGGCCGGCGCTGCCTTAGAACTCTGCCCGTCTCTTTTTCAGGCGAACTCTTTGGGGTTTCCTCCTTGGCCCCTTCATCTCGCTTCCTCTCCACAGCCGCCACTCCTCCTCCTCCTCCTCCTCTCGCAGCCGCTGGACCGAGATGGAGGCGGCCTCCCTCCCTCCCGCTCCCCCCCTCCCTCCGCCAAGAGCGGAGCGCGCGCCATCCGGGGACCGCTCGGGAGACCGGCGCGCGCCCGGTCCCGGCCTGACTGCAGAGCGCGGAGCGGGCATCTGCCTGGCGGGCTCTGCCGCCTCTCGCGCCCCGAAGCCTGCAGGGCGGGCGCCTCCGGTCCTGCGGGGACGGGAATTTCGGAAACGCCCGCCTGCTTCGTCCAGCCTGCCGCCGGGGAGAGGGAGAAGACGCGAAGGGAGGAACGGACGAGAAGCGCCGAAGGCTGACATTGAGATCTGCCGCTTAGGACGCGCGCCCCGAAGCGCGGCGGCCGCCCCCTTTGATTGCAAAGGTTAGGCAGCGAAGAGCTGACTGCCTCTGGGCATGGGCAGAGTTTCCGTTTCTTCCCGAGAGTCCCTGAGTCGCGAGTAGTGCCTTTCCGGGGATTGCTTCCTCCCCTGTCTAAAGTAAGTGCTATAGAAGGATCTTCTTCTGGGCTTCCCCTTCGAACGGAGCGTTTCCTTTCAAGTTCCCTGGATGGCTCCCCGTTGCTTGACAAGTGGCTGAAGTCACTGCTGGAGGGCTTAATCCGGGAGGCTGGAAAGGCCCAGATGCATTGGGTGCCTTCCTTCAACACACTTAACCTGATTACCGAATGTAGAGGGCAGAGGGAATGGCCTTGAAGGACAGGAGGAAGAGCCAGAGCGGTCACATAAGAGGGGCTTGAGCCCCAGCCAAGAAAATAAGGAGAAAACATCTCAGACAAGCCCCTTCCTAGTTCACATGAAGATAAAGTGAAGGAGGGGAGAAGCACATTCAGACTTGCAAGATTCTTGCTGTTAGAAGAAAAGTAATCTTGCCCACTATGGCATTGGTTTCTTAGTTTCTTGCAGGAAATTTACTAAAGCCTTCCAAACCATCTTAAGTAAACCAAAAGACCCAGTAGCCCAAGAAGAAAATAACAGGAGTCATCTACAGCATACAGTGTAAGGACTGTAACAGCCACTGTGTAGGACAGACAGGCAGAAGACTAGCAGAGCCCATCCACGAACACCAACTAGCAGTCAGAAGACACAATGAAAACTCCTTAATCTTAAAACACAGGACAGACTCAACCATACTTTCAACTGGGAAACTCTGAGCATCCTAGGTAAAGGTAAAGGTTTCCCTTGACATTAAGTCCAGTCGTGTCCGAGTCTAGGGGGCGGTGCTCATCTCCATTTCAAAGCCGAAGAGCTGGTGTTTGTCCGTAGACACTTCCGTGGTCATGTGGCCGGCATGACTACACGGAACGCCGTTACCTGCCCGCTGAAACGGTACCTATTAATCTACTCACATTTGCATGTTTTCGAACTGCTAGGTTGGCAGGAGCTGGGACTAGCAACGGGAACTCACCCTGTCACGCGGATTCGAACTGCCGACCTTCCGATCGGAAAGCTCAGCAGCTCAGCGGTTTAACCTGCAGCGCCACCACGTCCCTTATGAGCATCCTAGACCAAGCCAAATCCCAAAACGCTAGAGAATTCCTGGAAGCCTGGCACTCAGACAAAGCAGCCATCAATAGACACATAGAGATAAACCACATTTACACACCATTCAAAACAGACAATAAAAAAGCTAAGAAGGAAACAAAAAGACCAGAACACATCCGCTGCAGCAGCCAACGCCCAGATAAGCAGGGATTGACACCAGACAATCAAGCAGAAAACAACACCCTAAGCAAGGAACTACCAAGAAGAAAACCACACCCCACCAACACGGGCAGGGCAAGCTACTCTATATAAACAGGGAGCAAACCCACACTCACAAGCACTGATGATGTTACCTAGTTAGGTAATGAAACGTCTGCAAGCCAACCACCAAGCTCAGAGAGCACCAAGGTCTCCGCAGTTCAACCCTGAGCTGCAGAGATTCTCTTCTATTGGAAGCTTTAATACTCTCTGTACCTGCAGCCACATATTCTGGCATTGTGTTCTGTGGACACAGCCTGTATCTCCAAATGCTTCATGGAAAACGATGCTGCCATCTCTCTGATCTTGCCTTGGATCTCCAAGATTCCAGTTTCCCTGGATATCCTTTCTGTCAGGCAAGCTGGTTGTCTAGTTAGCTTGGTTCAATTGAGAACCAGTTGTATTTTTCCCCCCCATAATGGGGCACCTCTCTGCTCTGCCATCAGAGGGATATAGTGGAGAGCAAGCTTAGAAGGTTAAAGGGGCAGCAGCGCAGCTCCCTCAAGATAATAAGCCTACTATTGTGGGAAAACCAGAAGGAAGGTGATGGTATCTCAGTACCTGTTCTTCATTCTGAACAGAGCCAGTTCTGGCTGGGGAATTCTGGGATTTGAAGTCTACATATCTTAAAGTTGCTGAGGTTGAGAAACGTTGAAATAAAGCAAGGAGGTGGCAGACAAGTGAAAGCTTTCTGCTGGAGCATCTTCAATCCAGGCAGATGACATTGGCATGGGCAAATAATCTAATCCATTTTTCCCCAGCCTGATCCTCTCCAGATGTGTTAGTAACAAAATTCCCAGAATTCTCTGTCAGTTGACTAATGACTGGGAATTCTGGGAGTGGCCTTCCCACACAGCTGAAGGGCACCCACTTTGGGGAAAGCCTATTTGCTAGCTTCCTTTATCTGTCATATTGGTTCTATTCATACAACAGGCTTCATCTGGTTATTGAATTACAGTAACTTGTGGGAGAGGGGTACTGGAAAGCCAGCTTGCATTTGTAATGAAATGTCTACAAGGGGTACTCACAGATTATCTGGCCCTCATGGCATTTACAGGGTACACATTCACTCATCCCAGAAATATAAAACCCGTGTCATCTGCAGTATCAGCTTTTCCTCCAGCTTCTCTCTCTCAGCTGAAGGAAAAACAAAGTCCAGGATAAAGAGCCTGGTGCATTCTGTGCTGGAAGATGAACAGCCGAATGTTGTAACTGAAGTTATTAGATCCTGTAATAGCACTGGGTGAATTTGATATTTTCTTTATTTATTTTGCCAAATGTCTATACTATCTTGTCAGAACAACTCTGAACAGTGTATGGTCTATAAACATTAAGTCATAAAACATCCATCCTTTAAAAATCAATCCCTCCATTACAGAGATGACCACCAACCTTCCCAGCATGAAAGCAACATCACAACATAGCCAACAAAGACCACCTGAACATCACCGGATTGAAAGTATCAAATGCCAACTTAAAAAGAAATGCCTCCTGCCTTTAGGGAATGGTCCAAAGTTTACAGTATATATATTTTTTCTGCTTCTTTTACGCTTGAGATAACAAAGATAGATAAAATATAATGACAAAATGCAATAAGCCCTCACAAGTCTATGATAATTCTTAACTTCTTAATTCCAATCATCATCATCATCACAAAATAAAAAAAGGAATTACAATAAGATCAATAAAACATAAAAATGGCAAGCATGATGAAGTGAGGGTCTCACTCTTGTTGAAATCTAGGTGAAGAGCGAGGTCCTCATGCATCTTCTAAACACAGCAGAGTGGGGACCACGTGGATCTCAAGGGGAATGTCATTCCAGAGGGCAGGCATTGGTGCAGAGAAGGTGTGCTTCCAGAATCCTGAGAGATGACATCCTTTAATTGAAGTAACTCGGAGTGCACCAACCCTGCAGGATTGATTTGGCCAGGCAGATGTTACGAGAGGTAGATGGTCCCTCAAGTAACCAGGACTTATGCCATGTAGGGCTTTATGGGTAAGAACCAGCACCTTGGATGGCACCGGCAACCGTGCAGCTCACAAAGCAGAAGTGTTACATGGACATGGTGAGGCATCCCATTACTGCTCACACCACCACATTCTTAAGCTTCTGGACAGTCTTTGAGGGCAACCTCATGTAGAGCGCATTGCAGTTGTCAAGCAGCAAGGTGATTAGGGCACGAGTAACTGTCTGAAGAGACCCCTGATTAGTAAAGGGCACAATTATTGCCCCAGATGGAGTTGTGCAAAGGCCTTCCTGGCCACAGTTGACACCTGCTCTTCAAGAAGGAGCTGCGAGTCCAGGAAGACCCCCAGCCTGCATATCAACCTTACATACTGTACACATAAAAACAACATACTAGATAGATGTGCATATACTCTGTGCTAAAATACTGGAATTCTGTGTTCAGGTGATCTAGATTCTGTTATCTACATGATGCAAACAACACTGTCAAGGAAAGCTGAACTAACACCTGCATTTTATAGATTTTATATACAAATTAAGTCCCTTGGCAGGCTTTAATTTTTCTTATTTAGCCTACAGTACAATCCAAAATTGAGCATGTGTTCTTGGAAGTAAAATTCCACTAAGGGAAATGGGGATCATGGATTTGGAAGCATTTGGAGGTATCTAATCAAATTATCTGCTCAATACAGGATCTGCAATGCAGGATTCAAATAAAGCATCCTTGACAAATGGGCAGGTGATTTCCAATGCAGCCCATATCAGTATCAAATGGTTCTTACTATTCAAAGTTTTGCCTAATGTTTAGCAGAAATCTGCTTCCCTGCCATTTCCATTCATTGTTCCAAACCTTTGGATCTGGTTTGTAGAACCCACCCAAAATTTGCTGCTGTTCTGTCATTTTTAACTCCTGGGGTTGGAAGGGACCTTTGAAGTCTTCTAATCCAAACCCTCGCCCAGGGCAGGAATCTTCAGACCAACCCATTCAGATAGCTGCCTAACCTTTCTTTGAAAACCTCCAGGGTTGCACAGTATTTGGAGTCTGTCTTTGTGCTCATTGTATGTAATGACTGCCTATTCAAATCAACAACCAGACACACATAGAGGTCTATGGAAATCTAATTTAATGATGAATAGTATGCAGGTTCACAGGCAAAGCTGAGAATACCAAAAGCATGGGATTTCTCCCAATTAAACCACAAAGCAATCCCAAACTCCTCCCCCCATTGTCAGTACAACTCCATTCCTCTGCAGGTGTTCAAAACGGTTGCTGGCAATCTCCAGGTAATGACCTTGGCCAGGCCCAAACATGAATTCCTTTGCACTTGCATCATCCATCTCCCTACCTGGTATGAACTAGCAGCAGGCAGCACCCTCCTGTTCAGCAACACGTGTCAGCACCAACATGGCATGGAGACTTGTTACGATGTTTCAGGAACATTGGAACAGGAACCATGACAGTGTCGTCATCAGCATGTTTGTGCCAATTAAATATTCATTTTAAAAAAGTTTGTTGCAAACTAGTGAAGTGTAACAGAGGGAAGGGAGAAGTCACAAGTCAGCCATTTTAGATGCTAGTACTCTGAATTAGATGCCTATGTGGGAAAAATGTGCAATTTCCAGATTGGCTTCTTTGCAAAATAAATAAATTTATCAGCATTCGATAGAGCTTCAGGTTGTCAGCTTAGCACTTTGAACTTACTTGAGTCACCATACTGGATGGACTGAGCAAGCAAAATAACTGCCATTATACTATTCTAAATTAGGGAGAAGAAAACATGTATCTTCCCACCAGCCAAGGGGTGCCCACAGGATATGGTCAAGATGACAGCTGCAATGCGCAGTTGAAACTCCACCCATTTTTTAAGTGCAAAACACCCCTGCCACAACCTTCCAGGGTTGTTTGAAGATCTGCAGGTGGCAGATTAGGTGCAAAGTTCTTTGAAGATGGATTCAGTCTCATATTTCCTAACCTGCTGACCTTTGACAGTATTGGACTAGAGTTCCCATAATCCCAAGGCAAACTAGCCTATATAATGGGCATGGACCAGTGTGACTTTATAGTACTCCCATTTTCAGCCTTCAGAGTCTTGGCTGGTGGATGTGTCTGAACATTTCAAACCAGTTTTTATTACTTATTTATTTTTTATCAATCAATCAATCAAATTTATATGGCAGTGGCTCTGGGTGGCGTACAACAATCAAAATAACAAATATATAAAAATCATTACAAAAATATGAAAATCATTATTAAAAGATTATTAAAATTTAAAATACACAAACCACAAGGCGCAGAGAGAGTGAATATATCAACCACAATAGTGGAGCCATCTTACAATGTCATCTTAGCTTTTGTCAGCTGGGGGGGCGAGGGTGCTATGCAGCAGAAAACTTACCTCAAGACTTTTAGAGACTTAAGGCAGGCCATAGCATCCCTTAAAAATCCTGATCCAATGGACCCATTTTTCTTCCTTATGGGACTAGTTTAAGATGCAAAATGGGTCCGTTAGCTTCTATAAGGTTTATGGTACCCATTTTCTCCTTAAAACCCACCTAACAGCAAACAAAAAATATGAGCAAACAAAAGAGGCACAAAAGTTTCTGCTCTGGACGCTTCCATGATGTCACACAATCATGGACCATGCCACCTACAATGTTGACCAGGACAGAAAGAGAAAGTTTAGCTGCCTGGCCAAATAAGGTTGCTCCCATCTGCTGTGTATGATGCAGAACGAGACCAAATCCTGACATGTAGACTTCAGCCTGCAGGTATTAGCTTTCATATTTTAATGTTCCTTTGTTTACACAAAAGAGTAGTAATTCCTTACAAGAAGAGAACAATCAACAGAGAAAGAAAGGTTTTATCTGCGTCCTAGATGCATTCAGTTTAGTTTCCTACTTGCAGAATGGTCTCCCAAGTTTTATGTGGTTTACTTCACCTTCTTCCCCATTTAGTACATGGAATATAATGTTATATTGCCCTGTATTGTAGAGATGGGCAGCCTAAGGTGGTACATCCCATGATGCCATCTCAGAACTCTACCATTTAATTCTCAAGTCATTCTTTAATATGAATAACATTATTCAGTCTGAGATAACATTAATACCCTTGGGGTAAAGACTGATGGAAATTTCCAAAACAGTTTATGACTTATCAGTAAAAGGAAGCAGCCTTTTTCCTCTAGGAGCTTCTTTTATTGGTAAGCTGCAATCTGAAAAGTTAGGGCATGAAAGGAAAAAGTAGTGAGCAGAGAAAATGAAAAAGTGTGCTGAATCCATTGCTGTTATTATGAGAAAAGCTACACATACGCACTCGTAGACAAAAAGAAAACCCATTTACTTTTGGTTCCTCTGCTTGCTGTTACATCTCTGCGATCCATTCTTCCTGCATTAATATCAATATCTCTTCTTCATCCAATTGTTCTACCTTGAAACGAGTGCATATTTTATTCTCCGTTTGCAAGCAATACTTACCATGACTTGATAAGTATTGCGAGTTGCATAATGCAGCGTTGTCATCATGCAACGTTGTCGTGCAGCAATCAACACTGGAAATGTCTTTAGGAGATGGGCCTGGAGGGAATCTTCCCCACCACCATGAAATTTGATCCCAAGGCAAAGGGCTGTTGCTCTGCTGATAATGTTGCTGCTGTTGTCCAAGGTTTTCCTTCAAAAACACACTTAAACACCTTGTCTGCTGTTGTTTGCCCTTGCGTCTGCCAATGCTGATAGTTGAGAGGCTAAAATTGCCAGGTTTTCACACTCTTACCTCTTGCAGGAGAAAAGCAAGCTGAAGGAAGTCACAAATAGGAATGGTAAAATGTTGAAAAAAAAAGAAGGCACACCACGATATTAAATTAATCTGTTGCGTGTCAAGGGAACTAGGAAAAACACACTAATCTTTTATTTCTTATTGCTGTCTTCCTGTTGCTTATCCTCTCAAATAAATCCATGCTATATTATCTCACAGCTTGACCCAATGGACTACCACACTACGGCTGCACTCAGGCATCAGGTTCAACCCGGTTATTCAATTAACCCCTTTCCTGTATTTGCACAAAACACCAATCCTTGAACTGACAAAATGAGTAAGGTTTGCACAACAGATTAAGCTACCCTTCCCAAAACACCAGAATTCCCCCTTCCCCAAAACTAAGGTTAAACTAGCCAGGTATAATATGTTCTATATAGCAGCTAAGCCTTAATTGCTCTGTTGTAACATTGTCAGTTGACAGACTTGGAATTTTAAGAATCTGATATAGGTCCTCTCATAAAATGGCTGCCATTTTGGGCATAGCCACTCACATAAGTCAAACTGATGAGGGTGATGTTCCATATTTCCAACTTACTGTAATGGTGTGTGGGAAAGACCTTGGGAGACAGGGCAAAGAGATGCAGCCAAAGGGACAGTTAGATAAAAGGCGGCTGAGCCCACAGCAGGAATGTGGACAGGGCAAGATGCTCAGAAGAGACCCTCCATAGTTCTGGGGCTGTAAAAGGGATGGGGGAAAGAAGTACTTTCAGAATTGCAAGATTCCGTTAATGCAGCTTTACAATAAAGTAGAATTAGTTCATCTGGTCGTATTTCTTGTCTGATCTATCACATAACGCTGACACTTACTTACCTTTGTCTTTTTTTTCATCACAGGAAAACACAGCTCCTAACAGCAGGATTCAGCCAAGCTGCCATTTTTATCTTCTAGATATATCTTTTGTTTCTAAATAAATATATTTTCATGAGACATCTGGGAAATAAAAACTGAAGCTCCGTAACACATCAGCTTCTCATCTATTTTTTTAAATGGAAAGAATAACAAAATGGACATTTCATAAGGATGTGAAAATGATATTATTCAGAAAGACTTTCAAAGCTTAGTGTGACTGGACTGGTGTTGTTTCTTTTACATCTTTTACTATATTTTCAGGAGTGTTATTTTGTACCAAGGGCTTTTGACATTTTCTTGCATGTTTCTGTATACCACCTGCTGTTTAATGAAATTCGTAGCAGGGATGTCCATGGGGGGAGGTTCAAAAAAATCAAGATGGCAGTCAAGAGCATGCAATTGATGCCTTGTTCCTTTTTTATGTGCGTTGACTGCATGCTTGGCTGCCATCTTTACTTTTTCAACCCCACCATGGCAGACACCCCTGATAGTTGGTATAAGAATCTTGTTAATATATAAATAAATTTTAAACTAATGTGCTTGGCAAACAGTACATACAGTACAGTAACATGGGAGTATTTGCAGGCTCATGGATAGAAACAAGGACCAGACTGGGGTTCTGAATTACATGGGAAGGGAGAATACCAACTGGCTTCCTTGTTCTCACCAGTGAGCCAACCATCTTTATGGTCCACAAGAGAAGGACTGAAGGCTAACAACAGCTTTTCCCATCCCCTTGCCTTCCAGTTGTATTAGGGCTACATCACTCAGAACTTTCAGCTAGCTGTTGGCCAGCACATCTGGAAGGCTCCAGTTTGGAGAAACCTGCTATAATAACCCAACTTTCAGAGACAAGTGTGATGATTGCCTTACTCTAAATAAAACTCTCAGACTCAACGCTGGACCTTCTGGTGGTGGGTTCCCTGATACATCTGGGTGCATCTCCCTTGGAGTGTCGGGCCAGCGGACCTTCCATGTGGAGTGGGACGTGCCGGGTCGGGGGTCCACCAGGGCATCCCATAGAAATTGTTCCTGTGCCGCCACATCGTCTGGCGGGGGTTTCTTCGACCCCGCAGTAGAGTAGGAGTCCGCCGACTGAGGTGTTGCTTGGGCTGGGACAGGGCTTGGGTCCCTGCTCGAGAACGTCGACTCAGGGAGCTGTTCTGCCTGCTCCTCGAACTCCGTGGGATCCTTTCCCCCTTCAGCCATCGCTAATTCCTCTTTCACAAGAAAATTTTCCGGTAAAGAGTAGCGAGGTTGGTTTGAAAAAATGATTCTCAGCTTTATGTGATGGTTGCCTTATTCTAAATAAAACTCTCAGACTCAAAATGGCAATTCAGGTTCTGGATTTATTTAGAAGAGAGTGCAACCAGGTAAAAAGCTGAGAATGAGAAAAGCGCGCCTAAACTCAAAGTAAATAGCGTCTTTGCAAACAGCCACCCACCCCCTCCCTCACATACAGTTCGCCCCACATTCCCAGGTGCTCCTAACGAGCTCTGCTGATCAACGGGCAAAAAGACCTTGACATTTCAGAGATAGCCTAAACACATTCCTCCTGGCACAGTCCAGCAGGTCTCCTGTACAAGGCTCTCAGCAGCACCCTCCCAGCCCGGACACGTATCAGCACCTTGGCAAGCGAACCGTTACGATGTAGACCAACACCGGAACGGTGAACATGACACAAGGCTCTTTTATGTTTGTGGCTAAAAATGATAAAGTGGGCTGATGAAAAACAAGGTGTTTGAAAGGAATTTTTTTTAAAAAGGATCTTGAATAAATATCCTTTACAATTCTAAGTGTCTAGGAAGACTTAGTAAAGAGTCCACCAAGGACCAAGAACCCAGGGGGTGGAATCCTTGTAGATGTGCTCTGATTCATTTGCTTTATGTTTTCCAGATAATGACATCTATATCCAGGGTGACTTGAATGCTGCAATTTTGATACTACCATGTGATAGCATAGATAGCAGCTATTTTTCTTTGTATAATTTTCAGCTTACAGGATGTGGATGCATTGAATGGAAAGATGAGTTGTACCCTTCTCAATCCTTACAAAACCTAGTTGCTGGGAAAAAGAAGCTCCTGGAAAAGAAATTTGAAAAGATGCAGCAAGCAGTCTTTATTAGCTGCATACAGTAAATCTTGGTGCTGGCTAAGGGATTAGTTTTGGATTAGCAACCCTTCCAGCCATTAATAATAATTTATTCAATTGGAAAAGTCAACAGATGTGATTAAGAATCAGCCTTTGGACCTCTCTTCATGAACAGACTGCTATATAAACATCTATTATAAAATTAAAGAGTTTTAGCAAATGCTTCCTCAGGACAATAACACTTTTCTGAATGTGATGTTTAATTATAGTAAATTTAGTTTGAGATGTATGGCCTGTCTCTGTAGTTGGCATATGGTATCCTGCAAATCTTCAGGGTTATATCTTCTACAGTCCCTGAACATTGTCCACTCAGACTGAATCCTACGCCTCAGAATTCTTAAACGAGTATCAGTAAAGTTTCCAAATTGAACTCTACTCCTGGTGACTACACAGATTGGATTTATGTTGCTGTTTGAATATGGACGTTGCTTGACCTATTTAAAGTCTGTTTAATCCTGTTACTCAGGGCAGGGGTTGGTACAGGAAAAGGTGAGAAAAATACACCTAATGAGACGGAGTTGCGGTGGATCCTGCTTGAGACAGGACAGAGAAGAAGATAGTATGATACGAATGTGAATGGCTTGATAAAATTATGACTGGCCTCTAGTGTTTCAGGTAACTAAGGGAGGCTGACGTTTGCAAAATGCATTTCCCCCCTGCACTTACAAATCCCATATGTTAGAGTGAAGGCTGGATTTGAAGCAAGCTTTTTGACATCTCATTTTTTTACCATTTTCTATTGGAGAGATTTTGCTATATAGAGGAGCATTCTGTGAGCCACCCCTACACGTTGAAATAAATTGCATCTGCAGCTAGATCCAGTCACAACTTGATCTGCTTGGGTATTTCACTTGTAGATTTAGGGTGGACTGGCCTGCCTATGGGCCGGGCTGTTTCTGGAAACAGTGCAGAAGAGGTGAATGAAGACTGTCTTGAGTCAACCTTCACTCCTTGTAACCCTGCAGTTTTTTTTTCTTTTTGCACAATGCATAAGTGATTTGCTATTGCCTTCTTCCAATAATTTTTTCTGACTTTCCAATCCTGAAATTTTCTGATGGTCCCGCAACCAAATGCTCAGCTGCTTAGCTTTTTGAAGTCAGCCAAGGTTGGCTAGATGTTGCTATCTGGTGAGATACGACTGAGAGGTGGGACCCTGAGTAGGGAAGGAGATAAGCCACCTTGTCAATAAAGAGGTTTTAAATTATCTAAGACAGGATCCATCACCACCACTACTGTGGCAAGGAGGTCCATAAGATTATTTCGATGTAGAGGTCCTCCTCTTTTTTCCTTGGTGAATCTACGGCAACAAATGCGATGAAGGGAAGAGAAAACATCCAAATGTCTCCAGTCTATGAGTAGTCATGACAGCCAGTTTGGTGTAGTGGTTTAAGGCACCAGGCTAGAAACTGGAAGATGGTGAGTTCTACTCCTGCCTGAGGCATGAAGCCAGCTGGGTGACTTTGGGCCAGTCATTCTCTCTCAGCCCTAGGAAGAAGAAGGCAATCTTCTGAAAATGCTGCCAAGAAATCTGAACAGATTTGTTCACATAGTCACCAGGAGTCAGGGCTGACTCAAAGGGCCATAACAACAAACACTTAGAAGGCACCAGACTGGAGAATGAATGGATGGAATGAAGATAATACATTTGCTTGGGTTGATAAGGTTTAAGTAAATTAAATTGCAGGCATTCCAAGAATATCCAATATATGTGGATAATGATTTTTAAATCACAATTTGGCTTAGCTGAAGATACTAAATGTACATAAGAATGACAAATGCAAACCAGTATATTATATTTACCTGGAAGAAAGATGATCCTGGATTTAAAACCATGTCTACCTCCTAGAAGATTAGATGTGGGGGAAAAAAAATCATGCCCCCTATCTTTCTTGTAGACTTCTCAGGGGCACTCAGTTGGTCACTGTGGGATGCATGATGCTGAACTGGCTAAGCCATTGGTCTGATCCAGCAGGGTTCTTTTTGAGTGCTTATGTTCCTACATTTAATTTAATAATAGATGAAAGATCTGCCACTTAATTCCTTGCATAAATTATTTGCCTCTTAGAAAATGTAATGACCAAAATAATAGGACATCTCCCAAGGAATGTTCAGGATTAATTGGAAACAAGCTCATCAATTAACTGAAAAATAATTCTATTAATAATTAACATTTGGGGATAATATCAGATTGGATTCCCAGACAGCAGAGTTTCAAATAATTTGTGCCTGTTTGTAAGTGGTTACTGCCCTTTGTTAAGAACAAGAAAAGTAGGGACTCTCTGAGTTCCTACTCTTAGGGAGAAACATCTGTAGGGACCATCAAGTAGGGCCCTCTCACAGTGGCATCCATGGCTGGGTGATCAAAAAAGTAAAAATGGCAGTTGTGGATGTGTGATCAAAGCCCTGCCCATTTTGTACATGTGTTGATTTCATATGCATGTATAAAGGGTAGGATTTTGATCATGCTGCTATGACTATCATCTTGACTTGTTCAACCCCCACTCCCTTTTCTGGAACAGCATTCCCCAGTAATTAATTGCCTCCCGCACTCCTGAGTTTTTGGAAAGCTATAACAATCTGGCTCTTTTGGCATACCTATGGGACTTGATATGTTGGCAATAAAAACCCGCTGGGTGATTTTGGGCCAAATCTGAAACTCTTGCCAAGAAAAGTACAGAGACTTGTCTATGTGGTTGCTAGGAGTCAAGACTGACTTGTAAGCATATACTCTCATGCACAAAAGTAAAAATTAATGACATTGACATTGGATATTATTATTTGTTATATAAATGAATATAAACATAAATATAAATATTATATTAATTAGGCAGAGCATAAGGCAACTAAAAGAAGCCATACAAGATCAGAAAATATGGAGAGGGCTGGTCCATAGAATCGCTGAGAATCAAACATGATTGAATGGATAGCATCATTATTTTAAATATGGTGCTCTCTGAGCTTGGTTGTTTGCTTGTAGCACTGATGATGTTACCAGTTGAGTAATAAAATGTCTGCAAGCAAACAACCAAGCTCAGAGAACACCAAGGACTCCACAGTTCAACCCTGACCTATATATTTTAAATATACTATTAAATTACAGTAGCAACTGCAACCCCATCTAGAATTCCTATTTTGCCATAAAAAAGTCCAATGACTATCAAAGTTTCTCTACTCATTGGTGTCAGTGATCCAGAGAGAGACCAGGGGAAAATACAATGGCATTACATAAAGTCATTGACTGTTTATGTAAGTACAGCTTAGATGAAGCACTTACTGCCAAACTATACTGCTTAATGACAGTAGGAAGAAATGATTAAGTACCTGGAAAGATATTAAATTAAAGGCATTTAACTTATATTTAATTTACATGGTCTGTAATTTACATTATTTATTTATGGTGAGTTTAATTTATATTACCATTAAATACAGTTTATTTTTTCTCCTGGCCCACTCACTTATTTGACTTATTTATATACCCATTTGCATGGCACCTCAATCACCAGAGTACCTCTCAGTAACTTTGGATTGTGTGGGTTTGTTTCTCTTTCGTTTCTCTTTGGATTTTGTCATCCTTGTCATCTTTTATTCTTTAATTTATGTCTCTTTTTGTATTTTCCCCCATTGCTTTTAAGGTTTGTATCTGTGAATCACCCAGAGTTGTTGCGAGTCAGGCAGCATACAAATTTAATTAATAATACTAATAGTTTACACATTGGAGTTACCACTACCATAAAAATAAAAAACTCATAAACAAAACCAGATAATACATAATCACAAATCGGAGAGGATAACTAATTCAAAATGACTATGACAATCAAGAATAAACTATCAGGGAGTAAATCACAACACCTATCTCAGTGCCTGCTGTGAGAGCCAAGTTTTCACAGCTTTATGAAAATCCAACAGGATCAGGGCCCCCAACATAGCAATGCTTTATGGCTGCTACCTGGAGAATGCCAACACTTCCAGATCTTACCAGTTGGGCAGATCTGACAGGTGAAAAAAGGACCCCTAGGTAACCAGGTCTTAAGCCATGTAGAGCTTTATAGGTGACAACCAACACCTTGAATTACAGCCAAAATACCACTGGTAACTACAGGTAGTCCTCTATGTTAACAACTGTTTGTTTAGTGACTGTCCGGAGTTATGACGGTGCTGGAAAAACCAACTTATGACAGTTCCTCGCACTCAGAACCACTGCAGTGTCCCCACGGTCATGTGCTCATGATTCAGGCACTTGGCAACCCTCACACATTTATGACAGTTGCAGCATCCCGCAGTCATGTGATCAGCATTTTTGATCTTCCCAGCTGGCTTCCGATAAGCAAAATCAATAGGGAACAGCATGATTTGCCTAATGACCAGGTGGTTTGCTTAACGAACATGTGATTCACTTAATGGCCACTGCAAAAATGGTCATAAAATTGGGTCTGAATTTGCTTAACGACCGCATCGCTTAGCACCCTAAGTTCTGGTCCAGTTGTGGTCATTATGCGAGGACTGCCTGTAATGCCATTCACAGGAAGTTACATGGGCAAAATGAACAATCCTCATAACTACTTAACACAGTCATATTGTGGATGAGTTGTGGTTTCTGAGTAGTCTTCAAGTTTAGCCCCATGTAAAGCGCATTGCAGCCTTAGCTGCGCCCATTTTTGAAAACTGATTCCAGCATACCATTGACCTTGTTCTGAAAAAATGGTATGAACCCCTGCCATAGGGATTCTGGTTGCGGTGCCCACAATCAGCACAGCAAGTAAGCAAGTCGGTCTTCTGTAGCTTGGTGCATTGGAATATAACTCTCAGGATTATTGCCTGTCTAGCTAATGATTAAAAGTAAATTCATGTGTACATTCATAGTAATAAAGGAAAAAACATATCTGCAGCAGAAGCACTCTGTAATTAAATGCAGCCTCCACATTGTTACTTCCAGTGGATTAAAACTGATTAATAAACAAGTGGTCCTTATCAGTGCTGTGATTAAGTGTTGTGCCACCTTTATTAAAAAAATGATTAATAGGAAGAGAAATTCCCTGTGTAATTAATCTGTTGCTGTAAAAGAACAGCTATGAGTTTCAAGAGGACCAGGTTCTATAATGTCTCAAGCAAAGAACCCTCCAGGAATCACTGTTTCATTCTGATTTTTAGTGTTTATTACCTGTGACAGTAATTTGGTCAGGATAAGAATATGAAGAGTTGGTCTTTTATATCTGGCCTGTAAATTCTGGATGTCCATTAGATGACAGGAAAGTATTGATCTCTCTTTTGCTGCCCATCATCCAGTTTTCTGTAGCCTAGACATGGTAGGCTTAATCTAGATTAACCATTTAAAGCAATTACTTTCCTACTCCCTCCTTTGTTTTCCAACAGGATAACACAACCTAATCAAATGTTATCCATTTGATTAGACCAGCCCTCTGAATATCCAGAGTAACACTTTTTAGTTATTGGAACATGTGCTTATCTATGTTTTTAAGTCAAGAACTTCCATTATGATGTTTTCCAGAAGCCTCTATGCTTAAGTATACAGGTATTTAAGTGGACTCCAACACAAAGACCAGAATTTTTTTTAATATAATTTTTATTAAGAATTTTAATTACAATAGTAAAAACTAATACAAACTAAACTTAGAGAAAGAGAAAAGAATGGCAGAAAAGGATAAAAAGGCGGAGAAAAAGAAAGAAGAAAAAGAAAAGAATATAATAAAGAAAAAGAAAAGAAATATATAAAGAAGTGACTTCCAACCTTCATCACAAGTATAAACAAATGTAATAATGCTTCACCCCCTGTAAGGTTTCAGATAGCTTTCTCTTCATCCCATATCCCATCCCTTATCTATAAACGAAGCCAAAAAAATAAACTTTTCAATTCTAGTGTCAGCAAAAAATCCATAAAGGATTGCCAGACCTTTGCCAAAAAATAAAAAAAAATATTTTAACCTTGATCAAATAAACCAACTTTATATTCCTTCCTTTTACTTCCAACAGTCTTAAACTTTAATTCAATCAAAAAATGTAGGATTTGATTTCTCTTCAGTTCTTCTTTATCCCATCTCACAGGTTTCTTCAAGTCTTTAACAAGCTTCTTTTGTAGATCCAATAGGAAAACATTTTCCAGGTCATTCTCTTGGTTTATCATTTGTATTTCCCTTTTAATTTTTAAAACTTCAGCCACATTTACTTTTTTGTATATCCAGTAAAGTGTCTTTTTCCAAGTCATTCTCTTGGCCTGTCACTTGTACTTCTGCTTTTGGTATGTTCTCTGTCTTGTCAGATAAAATTTGTTCCCCATCTGCCATTCCTTCATTAACATCTTTTAGACAGAGTCTATCCATAGAAGCAGACATCATTTCTGACACTGTTGATGATATAGTTACTAATTTCTGGCTCCATTCTTCAAAGACCTTCTTTAATATTTCTGTTGTTATAACATTTTGTGTTATTTTGTACATCCTGGTATTAAATGACATCAAGAACAGGCCTGTATTTTTTTTCTTCTGCTTAGAATTTTTAGACTCCTCTAGAATCCAGTTTCTAAAATTATCACTTATCTTTGTTATGACTTACAATAGCCAGGATAGCCAGAATAAGTCTGTTTCCTACAAGAAGCTGTTTATTTTTTATAGTTAATTCCAAAAGTTTACAGTAAAAGTCAATATTCCAAATTTATCTGGCCCTTAATCCATTTATAACTTTCTTAGATCAAAATCTTATTTAGCTTTTTGCTGTTTATTTCAAGCTTAAGTTCTTAAGCTTGTAATTAATTTTTCATTTGTTCAGAGTTGAAGATAAACTCACCCAATGAGGCCTCTAATAGCTTTAAGATGGTTAATAGGCAATTTCCAAAAGTGATTAGAAAGTGAGGTTTGCAAACTTAGTGTCCTTTAAAAGGCTCCACCATGGTTGTGAGCAAGATGGCTGATCCTGTTGTCTTCCAGTGCTCAGATCTGTGGAAAATGGCTGTCCTGCAGTCTCCTTGTGAGGAGCAGCCATCTAGAACACATATGGGTGATCTCCTGTTCTCTCCTTATCTGGAGAGGTTCCAGGAAACCAATCTACTCAACAGCTCCTTGGTCTTTGCCATGGTTGTCAGCTCTGCTTTCAGAGAGCCATCTTCAGTTCACAATACCTCCCCTGGAAGTCACACGGACCAGAAATTTCTGACCACTAGTGGTTCTCATCTACCCAGCACAGCTGGCTTGTAGCTGAATGAAGAACATTCTGAAATATCTCAAAAACCAAAGCATGGAAGACTTAGGTAGAAAAGAATAATGCTATTGGGGGAGGAAAAAAACCTTGGCAAATAGAAATGCCTTAATTACCTGGCAGAAGTTAAGCATGGAGAAATGTGATGATCATTCTGTGATATATGCAAAACCCAAAAAGGCTTTGGCCTATAAGCTAGCAGTTCCAGCTGAATGAAGCAAACACTGTTCAGTTCTCACATGGCAATCTATGCCAGCCCTGAAGAAAAAATACCCTCTAGTTGCTTCCTCCTTTTTCTGGCCCCAGCAACCGTCACCACTCTTGATGGAGGCTGAATAACAAAAGACTGAGGGAAACAGCAAGACTTCTCTGCCTCTCCACTCTTCTTCTCTTCCAGGTAAATGTTTGCCTGAAACTCTTGAAGCATTCAGTCTGCTGGAATGCTAATCATAGCTCTTCCATGTCTGTCTCACCTACACACACCCACACCTCCAAAAACATTCTCTCTTCTACAGCTCACCAAATCATTCTCTTTCTCCTCTTCAAATGTCTTCTGTTCTGTGCTTAACTTTCTAGGCCTTTGTGATTTCTGTTCTTCACTTCGTTTTCTCTCCAACCACCTCCAAGTTGCCATTGTAATGCTCTCACAACAAGCCTCTTCTCTAACCAGCAGTTCTTCTCCCTTGCTAAATCTTAACTCTCCCTATTTAATACTTTTCAATTCCATGGGTTGCATTCCAGTAAGGAGCTTGTCTACCTGTCACAGAACTTGTACTCATGGTGGGAAACACTAACAAGTGGCTAATGAAGTCAGAAATTACCTTCTCATACCCAGAAACAAGCACAACAATTCATTGTGCCATTTTCTGAAGAGTGGAAGCCACTGGTTTTTGAATATTCTTCTTTGCTTCTTGTAATTTAGTGGTCATAACAAAAGCACATCTCTCTTCCAAGCCATATACAGAACAATGGACTACAAATAAGAGTTGGTCAGAAACAAGATGAGGCCATGAATAGCTACAGTACAGTCAAATCAAGACCTCAGGTAGGATTTATCCATTATTGTAAATATGAACTTGGGCTGATATTGTAGCTTTCTGCTGAAGAGGTGCTCTGAAGATACTGTTCAGTTGACCAGTTAAGGGTAGGTATTTCATCAAGAGGCTTCATAACTAATCAGAGTTGCTGATCTAATTATATCTGTGCTAAAGAAACAGTTTTTAGGGCTGATCATCCACAGTATTAAATTAAATCCATGCTTTCTTCTAAGAGGCTCCCCCTTTCT
Organism: Candoia aspera; assembly: GCF_035149785.1. NCBI lineage: Eukaryota > Metazoa > Chordata > Lepidosauria > Squamata > Candoiidae > Candoia > Candoia aspera. The sequence continues at coordinate 10,394,711 of NC_086158.1, read as the reverse complement.
ATCTGAAACATTCATGAGGATGCTTTTACTCCATCCTTTCTCCACCCATGAGCCCCTGGATAATCACAATATTGCGTGCCACTTTTCATATGAACTTCAAGGAGGGGTAGTTTTTATGCAGCGAGATCTTCATTAATGTATGTTGGGCATAAGGCTTTAAAGTTCATATGAATGATCTGTAGGTTGCATATATTCTTCAGAGCTTACCAATATGGCAAGCCAAGTCTTCCAGACCCATTGATGTTGCAACTGAGAAGTTGATATCTGAGCAGCGTTAAATTGTGACACCAACTCCACCAGCACAGCAGTTGTTTAGTGAGATTGACAGCATTGTGTAAATCAGGGTGATCCAATCTGAGGATCTAGAGCTGAAAGGCTTGGATATAGCCTCCAGCGAACTTCCATTGTTGCCACTAAGTTGTAAATGTTAATGTGACAAAAGAGAAATTTCGAATGATCACAAAAACTGTATGTACTGTAATTAGTTTAATTTAAATTAGGTTAATTTAAATGTAGCTTTTGTCCTGATCTGACCTACCTTTTGTCCTGGCCTTGTCTAATTTAAGAGTAGGTCCCTGGCATGCCATTCAAAACTCAGGTGGATCCTTGGCCAATAAGAACTTTTAGACCCTGATTTAAATGGAATGAAGAGAGTCAGCCCCATCTGAAGCCCACCCTGTTGACTAAGTTTATTAGATACTCAACTGTCTGACTATTAAGTTGAAGAATTTTCTGGGCTTGGACAATGCATTCAGTCATAAAAAGGATGGTTTGCACAACACACTAAGCTGCAGAAAAAAACAAGCAAAGTTACCACCAGCCAAGTGTGGCATGTTGTGTGAATGTACTGTATTTGTTAGGCCTTTCCTTGAGCTGGTTAAGTATACTGTGTGAATATAGCCACTGTATAGTTTAGCTTTCCTCACTCTGGCATTCTCCAGAGGTTTTGAAAATGTAACTCCCAGAATTCCTAGCCAAGCATCTGCTTCTCAAAGACCACCAGGACTCCTAGCCACCATAATTTCTGTCCCTTCTGGATTCAGCTGCAATCAGTTTATCCAATCAAGCCCAGCAGCCAAGTACTAATTTAGGTCCAAGTGCTATTTCCTGGATGGAATGTGCAAGAGACGTAGAAGTGGATGCTGTCAACATATTGATGACACTGAACTTCTGGACTCCAATTAAATTAACTTCAGGCTCCAGAAGTAATTGAGTCAGGCGTATGATATGAATACCATTCATTCTAAGGCAAATGTAGGCAATCTGTTCTTTGACTTTTTGAGTCTCTAATCCTGTTCCGGTACCTCCTACACTGAACTATCTAATCTTCTATACTCTTCCATTGCTGCCTGCTTGGAACACCATCCAGCCTGAACTCAAGATAACAACAGCCTATATCCTTTAAAGACATCTTTCTTTGTGAATGAAAAGTGAAACAAAGCATGATAATAGGAAACAGCCTATGTTTTGAGATCCAGTGTAGTGTTGTGGTTAATGTGTTGGGCTGGGATTGGAAATCTTTAAGTTCCCACTTGACCATGGCAGTTCCCTGGATGACCTTGGGCCAGCCACTTTCTCTCAGCCCAACCCGCCTCATTATTGCTATGGAAATAAATGAAGTTTCTACAGAAACCACCTTGCCTAGGGGAAAAAAGTGTGAGAAATCATCATCATCATCATCATCATCATCATCATCATCTTCATGATCTTTGCCCAAGTTATAAGAACTCTTTGTGATCTCAGATGGAAAACTGTATATATAATCTGCTATGTGATCCTTTTTAAATAGAGTTGCCAGGATCCAAGAGCCTTTGTTTGAAGTCTGCTGAGCTATGACTGGAGCACTGAATTTCCATAAATTGTTGCTTGATACCTGCAAGACACTAAATAAAAAATGTCCAGACACATTTGAGCCTAGTCTATTGTACCAGTCCAGCCAGTGAAGTCACTTTATAGTTCAGTGTGTCATGCAAACTCAGAAAATTGTGTTCATTCTATAAACTCTTTTATTCTATAAACTCTGTTATTCAATAAGCCATGGTTAAGCCTTGTAGGCAATTCAATACAGTGAATTTTGTTCCAGTGTTTCAGCATAGCTGAAGAACCAGGGAAATAGGTAGCAAAACAATGTACTGTATGTTCTAATATTTTGATTTCTTTTGTATTGATTTTCTTGTGTTCTTATCATATTTTGGTTATCAGCTTAGAATGGATTTAACAGATAAATAAGGAAATCATAAAAATGAAAAAGAAGACTATGGAGGGATACAACTAGTTAGAAACTCCTGCCTCTGCAGGAACACAATCTGATATTTGGACAATTAAGGAAAGTTATTCAAGGGGTTATTCATTGTTAAAATTCAGCCAAATTCTAAAGGAAATAAATGAAAACTCCTGAATCACTTTAATTAAAAAGAATACTGGAAAGGCTTTGTAAGATTTTGCCTGTTGGCACTTAATAGGTTAGTGATGTTACTGTATTTAATCATCAGCATCCTGATCATCACACTGACAACAAAGGTCCACATAGTTAAAGCAATGGTGTTCCCAGTAGTAACATATGGCTGTGAGAGCTGGACCATAAGGAAGGCTGAGCGAAGGAAGATCGATGCTTTTGAACTGTGGTGTTGGAGGAAAATTCTGAGAGTGCCTTGGACTGCAAGAAGATCAAACCAGTCCATCCTCCAGGAAATAAAGCCAGACTGCTCACTGGAGGGAATGATATTAAAGGCAAAACTGAAATACTTTGGCCACATAATGAGAAGACAGGACACCCTGGAGAAGATGCTGATGCTAGGGAGAGTGGAGGGCAAAAAGAAGAGGGGCCGACCAAGGGCAAGATGGGTAGATGATATTCTAGAGGTGACGGACTCGTCCCTGGGGGAGCTGGGGGTCTTGACGACCGACAGGAAGCTCTGGCGTGGGCTGGTCCATGAAGTCCCGAAGAGTCGGAAGCAACTGAACGAATAAACAACAATCCTGATCATCAGCATCAGTTCTAAAATAAACAGAGAAGCTGGGTACATGAAAATATAGGGTTACCAAAAATTGACAACCATATTATTTTGTGTGTCCATGTATGGTATACCTGTGTGTACACAGATCTCTCTCTCTCTCACCGCCAGTGTGGAGCAGTAGTGAAGGTGCTGGACTAGGAGTGGACAGACTCGAATTCCAGCCGTCCCTTAGTCACAGAAGCCAGCCTTGGGTCAGTCACTCTTCCTAAGCCCTAAACTGGGGAGGCAAAAAACATCTATCTACCAACCTGCATTTGGACCAGCATGGTAGGTCATGGTCCATAACCTTCAATGAAGAGGCATTCACCTTCCAGTGGAGAGAGATGGAGATGCAGATGATAGGGATAAGAGACAGACAGACAAGACAGACATGTATATACACACACTCATATACTCAAGGGTATATCTGTGTGTCTTTGTATACATATTACTATACATGCACAGAAAGAGAAAGAAAGCAGAAAACGATACAAAGTAGTCAGGGAAATATTATCTACATGGACTAATTTGGGATTTTCAATCTTTTCAGTCATGGGTCTGTATACCCTGGCCTAAGCTGACGCCGTATTTAACCACACTGCATGGGCTTTCAGTATACAAAATAGTAGATGCGTACCACTGGGAATATATGTGGGGCTAATGCCAGGTGCAGAGATACTGAGGTGTTCACAGGGGAGGCATTTCACAGGCTGATAAGTCTGTTTCTTACACATTTCTAACGGACAGTCCGTTTTGCACCCATGATTAGTGAATACTTGGTGTTGGGTATAAAAGCTTTACAAACGTGCCCCCTGGCATGGACATGCCATGGCAGAACATTGCATACATACCTGGTGTCTGTCCCAGGGACCATTGTGTGTTTACTCCTGTAAGAAGTTACCTTTAATAAAGCTTCTGATGATCACACTACCTTTTAGCTCCTCTTTCATAGAAATCTCTCATGGAAATTGCCTCCTGTAGGGCATTTACATCTGGTGAAATGGGGTCTCCAGAGGCGTTGGAGGATTTCCTTTCTTTTTAAAGAAGTTTTTATATTAAGTCTATATTTAGGAATACTACAGGTAGTCCTCACTTAATAACCATTTGTTTAGTGATGGTTCAGACTTACAACGGTGCTGAAAAGAATAACTTACAACTGGTGCTCACACTTACAATTATCGCAGTGTCCCTGCAGTCACATGATCATGATTTGGGCACTTGACAACCAGTTCACATTTATGACCATCGCAGCATCCCGATGGTTACATGATCGCCATTTTCCTGGCTGGCTTCTGGCAAGCAAAATCAATAGGGAATGGTGTCATTCGCTTAACAGCCACTTGGTTTGCTTAATGCCCATGGTGATTCGCTTAACAACTGCCACATAAATGTCGTAAAATCAGGTCAGATTCACTTAATGACCACTTTGCTTAGCAACTGAACTTCTGGTCCCAATTGTGGTCATTAAATGAGTTTTGTGTGTTTCCTGCCTCCAAAAGTTGGGAAAAGGCATTGCCAAGAATGGTGGGAGGGAGGGAGGTCCTGAGATGGAGGATGCTCCTCCTGTGCTAAGCCATCATGTAGTTTGTTTGGGTTCAGCTTGACTTGTTGTATAAAACCTAACTAATCTGACTTATTCAATAAGCTATGGTTAAACCATGTAAGCAATAATGCCATATTGCTGTGCTGTAGAAACTCAAATTGGCAACACCTGTCACACCAAACAGCTGCTGGGGATGATGCGGTCTAGACTCCTTCCTGTACCTGGATATAAGCATCACAGCTGGCAAGTCTGTCCCTGAGAGGCATTGTGGGTTGCCTGCATCCTTGGTCTGCTCTCTCCTGGGAGCAAATGTCCCCAGGGACAGCCAAGCGATGGGGGAGCTGAGCTTCTCCTAGATGGTCTGGGAGCCACCTGCTCCGTGCTGGACAACAGCAGCAATGTTGTTATGATATGGGGAAAGACCTTGGGTGATGAGATGCTGCCTAGGGAATGGTCAGATAAGAGACAGCATAGCCTGCAGCTGCATAATGGTTGGAGAAAGAGGCTCAGAAGGCACCTTCCCTAGTTTCTCAGGCAGAAGGTGGGAGAATTGCACTTTCAGACTTGCAAGATTGATGTCAGCTTTGCAACATTGATGTCAGCCTTGCCAGGTAGACCAGACAGGAAACATGACCTGATAAGCTAATTCTACTTTCTTGTAATGCTACATTGACAGAATTTTGCAAGAGTCTCTGCTTTACAGCCTGAGAAGCTAGGGAGGGTCCCTTCTGATCCTCTTGCCTCGCCCACTATCCAGCTGCAGGCTATGCTGTCCCTAATCTGATCATTCTCAAGACCTCTTCTCCCCGTCTCCCGAGGTCTTTCCAAAAAACCTTCACAAATGGTGTCAGAAGAGACTGATTGTGAGGATTTTCCCAAAATGGTGAGTTCTGCACTGTGCTGAGGTACCCAGGCCCAAGATCCATTCAGAACCATAGAAAGCACAGAGCTTAAAATCTGAGGTCTCGTTCATGATTGGACTACAATGTTGAAAGGTATCGGCATGTTTAGACCGCTACATTATTTCTGCGGTGGTAGACTCTTGGTGCGTCCCTGCAAGTTTTGAATTAATCTCAGAGCTCTTCTTGCAAGTGGCACTAACGTGATCTCCTGCCACAATGTGCGATCAGCCAACGTGCAAAAACGGCACCTGTCCAAAGAGCTGATGTGAGAAAAACCAGCCACGGATTCTGCCTTTTGCCTTGAAATCCTGAAGCCTTTATTAACTCGTGCTGTGTAGACATCCACATAGTGGTTAAATTCTTGAAACTTCTACAAAATATGCTTCTACTACTGTATTGAGAATTTCTTGTGACTTTCCCTTGGTGCTTCTAAACTTACTTTATTGCTGAGGGCGCTGGCGAACTCTGCTGGAGCTACACATTTTCCCATTGCTCTGAAACTCCCTGGCTGCTCGTTTGTCATGATATCTTCACACAAAAGACACAAATTATATAACTCACATGATGTCACTCCCTCTGTGCTTGGACTCCCATGGACATACCCACTGGCCACCTATGATGAAATAAGTGCAGGAACATCACATTCACTATCCATGAGAATTTCTCCAATCTGCCATCCTCCTTTGGAAGGAAGTCTGAAAGCAAATTTACTCTCATCAGATCGTAAGAGACCACCTCCTCCTCCTCCTCCTCCTCCTCCTCCTCCTCCTCCTCCTCCGTTTGATTCACAGTCTAAGACCGGTGGAAACTTAATAATTCAAGTCCTAACCAAGGACCTAAGAATTATTAAGGTAGTGTCTAAGACTAGAAGACTGCCAAGGTCTCTTCCAACCCTGTGTTTCTATGATTCTAATATAGGCAGTTCCAGGCAGGGTGGCTTTTTGTAAATTTAGGGTGTTCAGGTGTGATAAACTATCAAGGGAGTCCTTTAGGCATTGCTCTGAGGGCTCCAATCACAATTGGTATAACAACTGATTTCTTTTTGCATAAGGGTTCAATGTCAATCTGCAAGTCCCAGTATTTTGTGATTTTTTTTCCAACTGCTTTTCCTCAATCCTAGTGTTTGTCTGTCTATCTATAACTGGCACTATTAAAAACCTATTCATTCTGGTGTTGTCAGCCTGAGGATTTGGACAGGAGCAGGTTAACAGAGGCATTGCTTCTGGCTGAAACTTCCTTAATGGGGGGAAAAACACCAGGTCTCTGCTTATTGCTTGGCAAAATTGCAGGTACATGGCTTCAGCGGCTAAGAAAATAGATGGGAATGGATGTGAAAGACAAAGGGGGTTGGGATTTTGTTCTTTCGTTAAACCTTCCTCTTCTCTTTTCACCCCCACTCCCAAGCCAATGCAGTTAAGGCCTTTGTAAGAACTGTATGCCCATGAACAAAACAAAGGAAAATGCAGATTTTGAGAAGGAAGCAGAGATTGAAAAGGCAGTGGAGCAGAAGAGGTTTCTGAGGGAACAAGGGTTGAGTTGTTTGCCTCCATTTATTTGGTTGTTTGTGGAGTCCTTGATGTTCTCTGTGATTGGTTATTTTCTTGCAGACATTTCATTGACTGACTAGGCAACATCTTCCGTGCTAGAAGGGAGTGGGGTTGGCTCTCTGTTTATATACATATTTTTACTGTCTGTCTGTATTATATCGTATTTATAAGGTCATTGAATTTTAAATTTTGTTTTATTGTAAGCTGCCCAGAGTTGGGGGGGAGATGGGCAGTGGTAAAAATTTGATAGACAGACAGACAGACAGACAGACACAGTGGCTTGCTCTGCCTATGATGGTGGGGATGTGGTTCTCTCCTTGGTGGTTCCTTGATTAGGCTGTTTTTCACTGTCTGATTGTTTGACTGAGTTGATGGTTCCTTAATTAGGGTATTGTATACTGCTTGATTGTTTGTCTGGTGTTAATCCTGGTGTTAATCTTTGCTTATCTGGGTCTTGATTGCTGGTGAGGAGGTGTTCTGGTCTTTTGGCTTTTCTATTGTCCCTTTTGAATGGTATATAAATGTTGTTTACCTCTGTGTGCCTGTTGATGGCTGACTTGTCTGAATGCCAAGTTTCCAGGAATTCTCTAGCGTTTTTGGATTTAGCTTGGTCTAGGATGCTCACAGTTTCCCAGGTGAAACTGTGATTGAGTCTGTCCATGTGTGGTGAGATGAAGGTGTTTTCATCATGTCTTCTGACTGCTAGTTGATGTTCATGGATGGGCTCTGCTAGTCTTCTGCCTGTCTGTCCTACGTAGTGGCTGCTACAGTCCTTACACTGTATGTTGTTGATGACTCCTGTTTTTTTCTTCTTGGGCTACTGGGTCTTTTGGTTTACTTAAGATGTTTTGGAGGGCTTTGGTTGGTTTGTGTGCTATGGAGATGCCATGTGGTTGTAATAGTTTGTTGGTAGTTTTCCAGATGTTTCATCTACATACTGGATCCTCCATTTATTTATTTAAGCTCTCTTTGATGTCATCTTAAGTCTCCTTGGAGTTCCAACATCTGACTTAAGCCCTGCTTTGGTTGGTTGGAGCTTAACACAATGTTTTGCAATCTTTGCAGCTTAAAGATGTGTGATCTAAGTTAGCTTCTCTTTCTCTCCTTTATATGGGCACCGTCTCAGTGTGGAAGAGTAGGCTGCTTGAACAAAATTGCAGGCACCTGTGCTGCCTTCTTTCCCTCCCACTTGAGCCTTCTCCCCAGCGTCAGCACATAGAATTGCCAATAAAGCTGTAACCTTGACACAGGTGTGGGGGAGATGGGAGATGACATGTGGTTTGGAGCTCTGCAGCCACCAGCAAACAGTACAGAAGCCAAATGAAAGAAGGTGTTTTTCCTTCAGAAGGAGTGGGTGGTCCAAAAGAGAGGAAGAGACGTATAGAGGCCCAGCAAGGACAAAGCACAATGTAAAAAAGGTGTAGGAGCTCTACGTGCCAGCCATTAACAGAAATCTCAGAGAGAGCGTACTTAAGGCAGAATAGGCTTAAGAAAGAAATGTTGATGTGTACTAGTAATGGTACAGAGGAGTGTTTCTCAACCTTGGCAACTTGAAGATGTGTGGACTTCAACTCCCAGAATTTCCCAGCCAGCATGGCTGACTGGGGAATTCTGGGAGTTGAAGTCCACACATCTTCAAGTTGCCAAGGTTGAGAAACATTGGTATAGAGCATATAGATAGGCATATATAGAGCATATAGCATAGGTAATTGTAATAGAGTAAATAGATAAGAGTAAGAGGGTATAGTATAGTGAATAGTAATAGTATATAGTATAAACATTGTCATAGTAACAGTAATAGCATAGTAATTGTAATAGTAATTATCATAGTAATAGTATAGGGATAGCAATAGAACAGGACATAAGCACACACATATTTATTTACTTTTTTATTAAATTTCTCTGCCGCCCATCTTGTGTACAACGACTCTGGGCAGCTTACAATAGTAAAAATGACAAATCACTAACCATTCAGTAAAAATACATAAAAAGTAGAAATATAAATACAAAGTATAAAATATAAAATACAGAATGTAAAATATAAAATTCAAGATGGGAAGATCTTAATCTTGGCACCCTCAAGGGGCCAACCACCCCCGTAAATAGCTGTCCCCCCTCCCATCCCAGGCCAGGCAGCATAGCCATGTTTTTACTTCCTTCCAGAAGGCTGGGAGACTGGGGGCCTGTCTTACCCCTGGGAGTAGCTTGTTCCAAAGGGCGGGTGCTACAGCAGAGAAGGCTGTATATATGTGTGTGTGTATGTGTACACACACACACACACACACACACACAAACACATACACACACATATACACATATACACATATACACACACACACATATAAATACATATATACATATATATCATTTTATATGTATGTTTTTACAAAATAAAACATCTTCCCAACCTTTATAGGGAGATATAAAGAAACCCCCTGTCTAGGGTCCAGTACTTTTGTGTATCTCTTGAGTCTGGGTCAATCCAGTTGGGTACGGTTTTAAAAAAGAACCCATGACACATTGCAATGACTGTTGTGCTGTTGCAAAGCTTACATGGTAGGTGCAAAGATGCACTTTGATCATCAGCTGGCATGTTTTGTGGGTCCTGCCATTGGTATGTTTTACATCTCTAGTTAATTCTGCTTTTTTTATAGCAGGACCCAAGTTTGGAATAGACTGCCAATGGAGTTAATACAATCCTTTTCCCTATTACAGTTTAAGAGGGTCCAGCTTAGGAGGGGGCTCAAATCATACTAGGCCTTTTAATTGTTTTAACTGTTTTATGTTTCAGGTGTTGTAAAATGTAGTGTTTTATTGTTTTGAAAGAGGAACTAGAAAGGATGTGGAAAGTGAAGGCCAAAGTGGTCCCAGTGGTGGTAGGGGCACTCGGTGCTGTGACTCCCACGCTGGGAGAATGGCTCCAACAGATCCTGGGAAGAACATCAGAGCTCTCTGTCCAGAAGAGTGCAGGGCTAGGAACAGCCCAGATCCTGTGCAGAGCCCTCAAACTCCCAGGCCTCTGGTAGAGGACTCGTGGTGGAGGAAGACACACACCACCCATAGGAGAACGGAATTTTTTTTATAAATGAAACTGTTGTTGTGTAGGGAAACATACTCCACCGGAAAATGAACTATCACAAAAGACTGGATTATGATCTGGATTATTACCAGCAATGTATTTCATAGATATATTCTGATGGTCAAGGAACATCCTTTAGTTACCTTGCTGAATTGAACTGTATAAATTAAGCATATCGTGTAAGAATAGCCCTTATGGTTGTTCAGTTTGGCTGTCTTTCTGATTATGTGCCATCAAATCATTTTCAGCTCCTAGTGACCACACAGATAGATTTTTCTCCATGACCAAAAAAAAAAGAAAAAAGAAAACCACATGGATAGAAAATGGTTGTCTTTCTAGCTCAATAATTCTGTCTGACCTTACCTCTCCATGATCTTAAGTGTCTTCATTCATTAGATGGTAGAGATAATTCTTTACACAATACCTATTTCCCAGTCCTGTACATCAACTAGGGTGTTGTTATGAATTGATAGCTGCATTTTCCCTAATGATGTGAGGCACTCTGTCAATAGGGAAAAATGTATGCCTGAGTTTATTAGGGACATTTGCACTAAAAAGCACATTAAGGAAAGTTCCAAGCATGAAATAATAAAAAAAATAAAACAAAAGGAATGCATTATGAGCAATGTACTATGAAATTGCATAAAAGTCTTGTGTAATTTTTTTAAAAAATTGCAAATTGATATTCAGAAAAATAGCATTGGAAGAAAAGCAAGTTTATCAGATTCACTCATCCCTATTTCTTTTACCTGCTTGGTAATCATTGTACAGTAAGCTTTGGGGGACATTCTATCTGCAAGACATACGTATATCCAGGGCTGGATAGGGTCTGTGTCACCCGGGGCAAAGATGGATTCCACGCCCATTTTGGCGCCCCCCAGTGCGGTGCCCGGAGCACATGCCCCGGTTGCCCCCCCCCTATTTGCGGCCCTGCATATATCCAATCTCAAAACTACTGGCTACCTTCTTTCATTTAAAGTTAGATATTGATACCTCTTTTTTTAGCTAAAAGAGTAACTCTGAGCAGCTGTACTAGATGGGTGTCTTTTCATGTTTCTAGCAGAATCAAACTCTGGTGGTTTAGAGGAATGATTTTGGCTCAAAATATAGTAAGGGGCAGATTTCTAGTTGCTCTCTCTTGAAGGAGAAAAATCATGGGATTTTCACACAGATAAAAAGAAAGCTGGAGAAAATTGCTTTACTGTTTTCAATAACAATCTTTGATTTCTACTTACTATGCAACATACCTAAACTGTAAAGAATTCAGGATCCGACTGCCAATGGCTTTATCTCCCTATGATTAGAGAACACAGACAAAGGGCTTTTTTCCAATGTCTATGAGAGATAAATATACCCATTAAGCATAGGACAGCAGGCAACTACCAGATTGTCCAGCTTTAACATAAGGATGTAAGATGTGAAACCACTAGAAGCCAACAGCCTTAACGGTGCATGAGCCAGCAAAAGCCATATATCACCTGTAGAAATATAAGCTGGCTTTCAACACTCATGATGGTCTTCACTATTCTATAAATGGCCCTTACCTGACAGTATGCAAGAACGTTTTTTCCACAGTTTAAGCTTGGAAAGATTTTGCAGTGTAATGGCTTAGTTATGGAACTTCTGGGATCATAATAAGGAGTTGTAACATGACATCACTATTGCAACTTAGGATATTGAGGGGAGATCACCCAGATGAAAGTGTATAATATAGAAGAAGAAACAACAGCATGTTTTTTTTCAGCTGGCTTTGCTGGATCTTGGGTAAGTGCATCCAAACCAACCCTCTTCTGGCAATTTCCTGTCACCACTACATAGATTATTTGAAGTATGTTTTCTCTTTGCTTTTCAAAAGTCTGGGAACAAAGAACAAGACAGATTTTTGACAGAATACATTTCATTTCAGCATGGGCAGAAGGACCCTGTCTCTGAATAGAAAGCCTTAGACAGGTTGATATGCAATCAACTTTTCATTCTCCAAAAGCAACATAAACAATCATCTTTAAAGGAGGGTGTCATCAGTATCCAGCACTGTTTGATTTAGGTCTTTGATGACAACTTCAGAGTCATGAAAAAAAAATAAGCAGAATGAAATTATTGCTGTTTAAATAAAGTTCAAAAGTGTCTAGAACCTCATGAGAATATACGAGTTGATATATTGTAGCCGATAAAATTTTTTGATTAATCTAGTGGTCCTGAATTCTGTGTTATGTCTATGGCTTCTAATATTACATGGAAGTCAATAGAGACTGAATATTTTGAATGGAGTTATGTATATTATATAGGTTGCTGGTTTTGAAATATATAACTTAGATGAGCTTACTATGGTTTGTTCATTTTGTTGGGTTCAGGAATAATTTGATTTTTAATTGTATACTGTTCTTTATTTTCTGAATGATCTATTCTAGTTTCTACTTCATACCTTGCAATGCATTTAATTATAGGTGTGAAATGAATAAAGCTACTTCCGCATATGTATATGCAATTTTGCATGTGTAGATACAGTAGATACTCCAGTTAATGTAGTTCACAGTTTGATACCAACCATCCTGTCTGCAATAAAAATGCTTTTTCCTGTTCCCTTGCAAGCTTTTATCACACTGGTTCTACATTTGTGGTACCAAGTGTGAGTCTGTCCGTCCTTTGTTTCCACACGGCATTATGTGTATTTCTAAACCAACCTTGCAGCTTAAGGTAAAGGTAAAGGTTTCCCTTGACATTAAGTCCAGTCGTGTCCAACTCTAGGGGGTGGTGCTCATCTCCGCTTCAAAGCCGAAGAGCCAGCGTTTGTCCATAGACACTTTCTCTGTGGTCATGTGGCCGGCATGACTAAATGGAACGCCGTTACCTGCCCGCCAAAGCGGTACCTATTAATCTACTCATATTTGCATGTTTTCGAACTGCTAGGTTGGCAGGAGCTGGGACTAGCCACGGGAGCTCATCCCATCACGTGGATTCGAACTGCCGACCTTCCGATCGGCAAGCTCAGCAGCTCAGCAGTTTAACCCGCAGCGCCACCACATCCCTTATCGTTAGCTAAAGTAGAGAAAACCACACATCTATTTTAACCATCTTTTAAAACAAACTATAGCCACAGCCTGAGTCAGACAACACATTAAGCCATTAGCCATAGATGACAAACCACAATATTTGCATTCCTACAATATGCTAAGAACAAAATAAATTACTTCAGTCTGTTGCATTAACCAAGATTCAGTTGCTGTCTTCAGATATGGGCAAACTTAGTTTCAGAGTAATACAGAATGTTTGTCTTTCTGACTGCAGTCTTTGTAAATGTATCTCTTATAATTTAAAATAAGACATCTGGATTTAGAGGAGAAAGAGAATGAGTAATCATTAAGAGAGTCTGCAAAGGTACATTAGGAGACAATCTTGGTTTATATTTATTCCAAACCCTCAGCAATTTGTGATAAAGAGTGGCTGAAAAGGCTTCAAATAAATAAGTGCATTTGAAACAATAATTTAAAAAAAAGAGGCTGCAAAGGATTCAAAGCAATAATACAGTTTTGTGTAATAAGACCTGTTCTCTTTGCTGCAAAATTCCATCATATTGCACTTCCAGGATCTGTTTGCACCTTACAGAACCGAATCCCACAAGAATGGAAATTCCAGCATTCATATCCACGGTGAATAAAATAAACTCATTTTCTTTTGGGTGGCCCCTGAGAGATTAATTTGGAAAAAGTCTGACACCTGGCAGATAAATGTGCAAATTGACAAGCTGGCACTTTAGTGTAGTGTTTCTCAAACTTGGCAACTTTAAGACATGCAGACTTCACCTCCTAGAATTCCTCAGCCAGCATCTATAGAGGATGTTCTCCTGACAGCATCAACTGAAGAGAAGCAGATGCCAGGCTATCCTACTGTGAGGGAATGAAGCTGGGATTGCCGTGTACAGTTGGGAAAAACAAATGCAGCCAGGCAGAAATGCTTCCCAGCCCCACTTCCCCAAGGATAGGCTCAGCTCATCCCTTCTCCCAAAGGGCAGTGAAAGTCTACAGCTCCAGAAAATTGAGAGGAGATGGGCTCATTCATTCATCCCCCCCCCATCTCACAGTTTACTCATGAGCATCCATGCCAGTGTTCCAGGTGTCTGGCTAATTGAGCCACACCCTGGTGTTTTCAGGGATGTGCCTGTGTCCATAGGGAGCCTTACCCCATCCAGGCCCTTAGCCTACAAAAGTGTGGGTGTGTAGGAGAAAAGAAGATGACAAAAAGCAGATAAGGAAGTGGGAAGCAACAATTGGGAATGAACAACTATTACAGGCAAGCAAGGGGGCAATCAGTCAACCGCCAGGGCCACAAGCTAAGGTAAATAACAAGGACTCCACAAGCTACTGAGCTACTTATCCTGAGCTACTTATATTCTCTTCTATTGAGAGTTTTTTGTGTGTCTTCCAAGTTATGGCAAGAAGGAGCAGTGTTCATGGGAGCTTCTAGCAAGCATAGTCAGCATATTTGCAATGATTCAAATGTCTGCTACTTTTTTCTCTCCAACCTCACAAGTCATCTGGAGTGGGGGGGGGGGGAAAACGGTCCAAGCAATTTTCTTTTCCTGCTAAGGAAGGAACGGGGACCCATGGGTTCATGAGTCCTAGACAGGAAATGGCTAATCCATTTGTACTGATCTAGTCTACAAACCCAAATTATCCTGTGTTTTGGTAAGATCACTTCTCATCTTGTATATATGTTTCATAATCGCAGGAAAGACAAGAATTGCTTCTTTTGACATGTCTGCGTAGAGCACAGCTATGCATGCCTTTTATAATTTCATTCTAGTCCTTATCATATGCATAGCCTTAAAGTTATTAATCTCACTTTGGGGGCAGAATGTAAAATATGAGGGTTTTTATCCTTTAACAAAACCTAGTACACATCTTGGGAGAAAGTACCAGGCTATAGACGTAGGGTAAAAAGGCAAGGGAATGAAAAACAATTTGTCTTGGCTTATTTAAAAAAGATTTGCATAGTATGATATTCAATTATAACTAAGATATGATGTTCAATACATGTTTGGTTCATTGGTTTTAGAAGTAATGTTTCTTTAAGGAAGCAGCAATGACTTATCCTAATACATTCCTTTACTAAAGAAGTTATTTGCCAATTACCATTTTCCAAACTCCATTTAGCAGTTCCAGAATACTCAAGTGTTCATTTGAGATTCTCCCTCTGGGCTGCAACTCATTGTACAAGTACAGGACTGTCAAAAGAAAAATACTGCTCAGCTTTTTCTCCTGTTAGATTCACAGCCCCAAGATGAGTGATTTTTGACAAACAGTTTTGCCTTAGTTTCTGGGGCTTGTTGGCAAGATAGATAAAGAAGTCAGTGGCAGAATTTCTACAGTATCTTAACCTGGTTCTTGGATTAATCCTTTTTTCAGGGTTCACACATTACATGGAGCCATGAACTAACCAAACATCTAGACTCATCCAACAGACTAAGCCACAAAAATGAAATAACCAGGCTTAATGTTAAGTCCAGTATGCTGTGCAAATGCAACCACAAGGTCCTGAACTGATCTTGTGAGTAATCCTGTAATCCTCCTGCTTCTTGAGGCCAACTATCCAAGGTTGACACAAGCAGGATGAAAGACCTCCTTCAAAACTGCTTCCCTAGAAGAGCTCCATTGCTTCTGGTACCTTTCTTCTGAATCTCAAAAGACCTCCCCTGACATTTCAGAGGCACAGCTGGGACATCGTTCTGCAAGGAGGCAGAACAGTACAAAATGAGATGTAATATGATAGCCTCATTGCATTAAATGAAAGCAGTTTGTATGATTGTGCCCCATATATTTAATAATCCACCCTTTGCTCAGACTTAAGGTTGTAATTCAATGATAACTTCTATAGAGACTTTGGGGGCTGAAAACAAAGTTTTGGGGGTTTACAGGTTACACACCTGATGTTTCTGTGGGTCAGCTGTTTCTGTGATGTGCAGCTTCCCAGCTTTGGTGACGATTTGGAAATTCAGCTGGCTATAGTAGCCTGAGAATGGGGCAGGGAGGCACAACCAGAGGGCATCTGCTCACCTACCCCATGTGGATGCAACTTTATCATTCATTCATTCAATTTATATGGCCACTCATCTCATATATGACCCTGGGTGTCCAACAGAATAAAAACAAGATAAAAACATCATAGGAAAACAACAAATTATCAATACAGGAGCTGAGATAAAACCAACAACTCAGTCAACATAACCAAGATATGGGCTCAACTGCATACCCCTGGCCCCAGGCTCAGCAACAAAATCAGGTTTTTCAGGCCTTGAAACACTTGAGAAGACCTTGATATCACACCATTAGTTCAATTCAGAGCCTATGGAAAGCTTAATCCAGCAATAATGGGTTTTCTTTTAAATGGGCAGCCTGAATCTCTCATTCCGTAACTCATTACCCACCTTGTGAGATATTTCTAAAATTGGTTTAAAATTCTCAGTGGCAAGAGAGAAGGAAGCATCTACACCCATCACTGATCATGTGCATGATTTCTCTTCTCTCACATTGTCATGGTGCTACAAGTAATCTGTTAAAAATATTTAATTACTAAGAACAGTAATATTTAATTACTACTCAGGGTATTTTTGCTGCTATATACCCTCATTAGAAATGATGGATGGTGTTTCCTTCTACCATTAATTAATTTATTCCCTAGGAATTTGGTTTGGTTTTTTTCAGTCTTTACTCTCCTGAAAAATATAAGCATCTGGAAATTAGAGTACTTTATTCACTTTCAGAGACCTACCTGTTGTGCAACAGAGTATCTCCTTCTCTTCTACCCTCACACGTCTGTGTGCCACCTGTTTTAGAGCACATTTGATGTATGTGAAGTACAGCAGCTGAAAGAAAGCATTACAACCAGAGTGGTGAGTTTTCAGGTAGATGGACCTAGTTAAATGGTGGTACCTTTTGCATCCTCTGTGGGCTACGCTTGAGTGCTGCTGGCCATGAGGTCAGAGCTGAACTCATGGTCACCTGCTACAAGCATTGCCAGCCAGTACAAATAACTATGACATTCAAGTAGGTCAAGTCAGAGAGTGTCCCCAACTGCCATGTCTATGATGTATCAAGCTATTTTTGGCCATGGGTCAACTGTTGCTCCAGAAAATAACAATACCCATCTTCAAAAGTAGCCTGAGTTACTTCTGCAACTGGAAATGTGCCTAAACTCTCTGTCCCATATAAGAAATATTAACAGCATTTCTCATTAGTATGACTCAGGCAAGTCCAAATGTGGTGAAACATAAAATAGCATCTGAAAGTATTTTCCCCCCACCTCATTTCTATACTAAAAGAAGTGCAAAAGATCTTGCAGAACTTCCCTGCCATAGAGTAACACACGCTATAAACTGAGATTCAGAGGAGATACAACATGCTCTAACAAAGTGTTTCTCAACTTTAGCAACTTTAAGCTGTGTGGACTTCAACTCCCAGTATGCTTGCTGGGGAAATCTGGAAGTTGAAGTCCACACATCTTAATGTTGACAAGGCTGAGAAACACTCCTCTAACATGCAATTGGCCATTACCTTGATGTGTGAAATCTGGAATTATTTCTCTGTGAGATACCTACTCTAGGTCATTCCCTCTCAGATTACACATATTTCACTTTATAAAACTGCTTGTTTACCTTTTCACTGTTCATATTCCCTAGAATTATGTATTAGCCAGTAACCTCATCTTTTTATGTATATGGGCATATATCTGGTGAGACACATAAGGATCTTTAACCAAAATTCATGGGCTGAGCTCACACAACGTGCTAAACCCTAAGCCCAGACCACCAAAACACACACAAACCATATTGTAGCAATGTGATGGTGGGGTAGTTCATACTACACGATAAGGTAATACCTAGGTTCATAACACCAATCCTATTTTAGTTTAATTTTACATGTTGTATGAACTCAGTTATGGGGAACTGCAGCAAAAACTGGTATATTCAGGTTGGAGAGAGTAGGAAACCAGTAAGCAACAATTCAGTATTTGATACAAAGGAACTGTGGTTTATTTTCAGAAAAGGGGAATGTATAGATAGGATTTGAACAGGCACAACATCTGTTTGGCAAATTCTATAGAGGGGCTTTGCAGGGAGGGGAGATAAGACATGGGGCAACATGCTGATGTTTCAAAAGGATGTGTAAGGAGAAACTAATGTGAAATAGGATTGTCCCAGGAGCAAGAGACAGAATGGCAGGGACTAACTGGGTGGGTATGGAAAACAATGTAAATAATTTTGCCCACTGGATCCAAAACTGATAATTAAACTTATATATTGATTTAGCAGTGAGAGATCCCCAATTAAAGACCTGGAAGGAAATATAGATGATGAAGGTAAATTCAGGCTTGTTCTTGTTATGGACTGTTGAGTCAACCCTGACTCCTGGTGACTAAAGAGTACCCAAGTCTCTATAGTTTTCTTGGAAATATTTTCAGAGGTGGCCTGCCATTGTCTTCTTCCTAGGCCTGAGAGAGGAAAACTGCCCCAAAATCACCCAGATGGCTTCAATGCCTCAAGTAGGACTAGAGCTCATGCTCTCCTGACTTCTAATCCAGTGCCTTCACCATTAGACCAACTGGCTCTTGAGTTCTTGTTTACCCCCATGAATATACAACCACTCTGATGTTGTCTTAATAGAGGACAGTCTCTCCTTGTTGCTATCTTATTCTGGTAGCCCAAGTCCCAGAGAGGACCCAAAGTGCTAGAGAAGAATTTACTTAAAGTTCAGCAAGCCTGAGTCATTTGCTCATTAAAAACCTTGAATTCAGCTGGTTCATGCCATATTGTATGTCTCCTCACTTACTGATCCTTCCCAAAACCCAGCCATAGAAATAGCTGGAAAACATTGCCTTGATTCTCTTTCCTTCTTCCTTGTTTTACATCTGCTGAAGGGTTTACATGGGCAGAGGACAAGGTAAAATGCTGTAAATCATGGCCAGTATCATGGTGACAGATGATAAACTTGGGTTTGCCATGTTCTGGTGATGCTGTCAATATCTTGTTAAGAAAAGCTTGTTATCTTTCAAATACCTTTGTTGTTTATTCGTTCAGTTGCTTCCGACTCTTTGTGACATCATGGACCAGCCCACGCCAGAGCTTCCTGTCAGTCATCAACACCCCCAGCTCCCCCAGGGATGAGTCCGTCACCTCTAGAATATCATCTACCCATCTTGCCCTTGGTCGGCCCCTCTTCCTTTTGCCTTCCACTCTCCCTAGCATCAGCATCTTCTCCAGGGTGTCCTGTCTTCTCATGATGTGGCCAAAGTATTTCAGTTTTGCCTTTAATATCATTCCCTCAAGTGAGCAGTCTGGCTTGATTTTCTGGAGGATGGACTGGTTTGATCTTCCTGCAGTCCAAGGCACTCTCAGAATTTTCCTCCAACACCACAGTTCCAAAGCATTGATCTTCCTTCTCTCAGCCTTCCTTACGGTCCAGCTCTCGCAGCCATATGTTACTACGGGGAACACCATTGCTTTAACTATGCGGACCTTTGTTGTCAGTGTGATGTCTCTGCTCTTAACTATTTTATTGAGTTTGTCATTGCTCTTCTCCCAAGGATTAAACGTCTTCTGATTTCCTGACTGCAGTCAGCATCTGCAGTAATCTTCGCACCTAGAAATACGAAGTCTTTCACTGCTTCTACATTTTCTCCCTCTATTTGCCAGTTATCAATCAAGCTGGTTGCCATAATCTTGGTATTTTTGAGGTTTAGCTGCAAGCCAGCTTTTGCACTTTCTTCTTTCACCTTCATCATAAGGCTCCTCAGTTCCTCTTCGCTTTCAGCCATCAAAGTGGTGTCATCTGCATATCTGAGATCGTTAATGTTTCTTCCAGCAATTTTAACTCCAGCCTTGGATTCCTCAAGCCCAGCATGTCGCATGATGTGTTCTGCATACAAGTTGAACAGGGAGGGTGAGAGGATACAGCCCTGCGGTACTCCTTTCCCAATCTTAAACCAGTCCGTTGTTCCGTGGTCTGTTCTTACTGTTGCTACTTGGTCGTTATACAGATTCTTCAGGAGGCATACAAGATGACTAGGTATCCCCATACCGCTAAGAACTTGCCACAATTTGTTATGGTCCACAAGTCAAAGGCTTTAGAATAGTCAATCAAACAGAAATAGATGTTTTTCTGAAACTCCCTGGCTTTTTCCATTATCCAGCGGATAGTGGCAATTTGGTCCCTAGTTCCTCTGCCTTTTCTAAACGCAGCTTGTACAACTGGCAATTCTTGCTCCATGAATTGCTGAAGTCTACCTTGAAGGATCTTGAGCATTACCTTACTGGCATGTGAAATGAGTGCCACTGTTCGATAGTTTGAACATTCTTTAGTGTTTCCCCTTTTTGGTATGGGGATATAAGTTATTTTTTTCCAATCTGATGGCCATTCTTGTGTTTTCCAAATTTGCTGGCATATAGCATGCATTACCTTGACAGCATCATCTTGCAAGATTTTGAACAGTTCAGCTGGGATGCCGTCGTCTCCTGCTGCCTTGTTATTAGCAATGCTTCTTAAGGCCCATTCAACCTCACTCTTCAGGATGTCTGGCTCTAGCTCACTGACCACATCATCAAAGCTATCCCCAATATTGTTATCTTTCCTATACAGGTCTTCTGTATACTCTTGCCACCTTTTCTTGATCTCTTCTTCCTCTGTTAAGTCCTTGCCATCTTTGTTTTTGATCATACCCATTTTTGCCTGGAATTTACCTCCAATGTTTCTAATTTTCTGGAAGAGGTCTCTTGTCCTTCCTATTCTATTGTCTTCTTCCACTTCCATGCATTGCTTGTTTAAAACCTCTGGAATTTTGCATTTAATTGGGCATATCTCCCCTTATCACTGTTGCCTTTTGCTTTCCTTCTTTCTTGGGCTACTTCTATTGTCTCAGCAGACAGCCATTTTTATTTATTTTTATTTTTTATTACTCATATTTAGCCACCACCCATCTCCCCCAGAAGAGGGACTCTGGGCAGTTTACAATAAAATTCCCCATAAAACATAACCATTAAAATCACACAAAACAATTATAATAAAACCCAATAAATAAATAAAATCCAAGAGAAATGTAAAATCCAGGCTGGTGGGAGGGACTCTAGGGTGCGAGCCATCCCCAAGAATGGTTATTCCCTTTCCCACCCCAGGCAAGACGGCAAAACCACATCTTCAGGGCCTGCCAGAAGGTCACTAGAGAAGGGGCCTGCCTCACCTCCGGGGGCAAGATATTCCAGAGAGTGGGGGCCACCACAGAGAAGGCCTGCTTCCTGGACCCTGCCAGGTGAAATTCTCTTATGGACGGGGTCCGTAACATGCCCTCTCTGGATGATCAGGTGGGGCAGGCCAATGTAATGGGGATGAGACGGTCCTTCAGGTAACCTGGCCCCGTGCCATGTAAGGCTTTAAAGGTGATAATCAACACCTTGAATTGGACCCGGAAGCAAACTGGCACTCAGTGCAGCTCGCGCAGCAATGGTGTTATATGTGCCCACCTAGGTGCACCAAAAATAGCCCACGTGGCTGCATTTTGGACCAGCTGAAGCTTCCGGATACTCTTCAGGGGTAGCCCCATGTAGAGTGCATTGCAGTAGTCTATATGGGAGATAACCAGGGCGTGAGTGACTCTTCAGAGGGCTTCACGATCCAGGAACGGGCGTTAACTGGCACACAACCGGAAGTTGCGCAAAGGCCCTCCTGGCCAATTTTGCCTTCTTGGTTTTCTCTTTCTTTGGGATGTATTTTGTTGCCGCCTCTTGAACAATGTTGCGAACTTCCAGGACCCCATCTACTAAGTCCAGTCCCTTAAATCGATTCTTCACCTCCACTGCATATTCCTTAGGAATATTAGTGAGCTCATATCTAGCTGATCTGTGGGTCTTCCCTAATCTCTTTAGTCTGATCCTAAATTGTGCAAGAAGAAGTTCGTGATCTGAACTACAGTCAGCTCCAGGTCTTGTTTTTACCAACTGTATAGATGTCCATCACCTTTGGCTGCAAAGGATGTAGTCAATCTGATTTCGGTGTTGTCCATCTGGTGAAGTCCATGTATAAAGCCGTCTCTTAGGTTGTTGGAACAGAGTGTTCATTATGCAGAGTGAGTTGTCTTGGCAACATTCTATCAGCCTATGTCCTGCTTCGTTTTGTTCTCCCAGGCCATGCTTACCTGTAATTCCAGGTGTCATCTGACTGCCCACCTTAGCATTCCAGTCTCTTGTGATGAAAATAACATCTCTTTTAGGCGTATTGTCCAGTAGGTGCTGCAGATCCTCATAGAACTGCTCTACTTCAGCTTCTTCAGCATCTGTGGTTGCGGCGTATATTTGGATCACTGTGATGTTAGATGGCTTGCCCTGAATTCGAATTGAGATCATTGTCATTTTTTGGATTGTATCCAAGCACTGCTTTAGCCACTTGACTATTAATTATGAAGGCTACTCCATTTCTTCTGTGGTCCTCTTGTCCACAGTAGTAGATCTGGTGGTCATTTGATGTGAAGTGGCCCATTCCAGTCCATTTCAGTTCATTGATGCCCAGAATGTCTATCTTTAATCTTGACATCTCACCAGTAACCATATCCAATTTGCCCTGGCTTGTAGATCTTACATTCCAGGTTCCAATGGTGTGTTGATGCTTAGAACATGAGATTCGCCGTTCACCACCAGCACCGTCGGCCGCTAGCTGCCCTTTCGACTTTGAGCTAGCTGCGTCATCACGTCTGGGGCTAGTTGAACTCATCCTCTGTTCCTCCCCAGTAGTATTTTGACCATTTTCCGACCTGGGATTCTCATCTTCCAATGGTATACTGACATATCTCTGGTTGTACTGATCCATTTAGTTTTCATGGCAAGAATACTGGGGTGGGTTGCCATTACCTTCCCCAGGGATCGCATTTAGTCTGACCTCTCTGTCATGGCCTTCCCGTCTTGGGTAGCCATTCACGGTTTAGCTCATGGCATCACTGAGGTGCTCAAGCTCCAGCACCACGACAAGGTAACGATCCTTTGCTGAAGTTTAAATACCTTATTTAGGCAAATCAAGGATGAGAAAGCGTTAAATTCCTGGTCAGTCACATTTGAGGGAAAATGATACCTCCCTGAACATAGAGATAGAAAATATCATATATATAGTCACTATGGCTACAGCAGAAATATATTCTATTTCAACTCAGGCTCTGCGGTGTCACACTTAGTTTTATTTGATGCCTTCTTCTTTTGTGTGTCTAAAGTTTGCAGACCTCGTTTTTTAAGTCTATCCCTTAAAACTAAATTGGTCTGGAACTTGACATTCCCAGCAAGTAATTTTAGGAACAGTGGATTATATGATTATATGAGCTGAAATGCTTGGGGGCGGGTTTCATAGTAGATATCCCACAGTTACCTTTTCAAGATAAAATAATAGGTTGTATTTCCATCGTTCTTCCACTGCCTTTTCTTATAAATGTGAAACACTTCCTGTGACTTTTTCATTTTCTCTGAAGGCAGGATTTGGAATCCAAGCCAAACTGAGTAAGACATCTCAGCGCTGTTCCTCATCCTGTTCTAGTCCTACAACCCTTGCTATCATTCCTGGCAGTTTTCCAGGTGTTGATTGGCTTCTGTTAATCTAAGGAGAAAGCTGTTGTATTTTATAGATAACCTGGGGAGTAGTCTACCTTGGCAACATTCACTGTGGCACTGCCAACTTCTCAGCTAATCTGGTTAAGAAGGATCAAAAGGCATTCGCTGATGGTCTGTAGGCTGACAGGGCATAATTACTGCCTTCTCTTCATTAAGCTGCACGAGGTCTAATCTCTATTTTGATTTGGCATTCTGGCTTTGCAGTACAAAGCAGTTTAGATATGGAAAATACTGCCAAAGTATGTGTCAAATACTCCTGCAAAGAACTTAATGTTTTCCTATTAAAAGTTCACAATGGCTGCTATTCGATATCAAGAGACTTTCCCCCAAGCTCCCTCAGACACTGAAGTCATGCAAGGCTTCTGAGACCACGAGGCGTATTCCTGTTTCCTCCCAAGGTGCCACCATGAAGTTTTTCTTCTAGCCTTCACTGTCTAAAGAGGAAATGCGTTATTACAATTGAGGACAAAGATTTGCATAGATTTTTCACAGACTTACCGTATCTACGTGCAAGATTGATGTCTGTCCTTCAAGGTCGTCCAGACAAGAAGCACAACCAGGAGTAGTAGCTCTACCTTTATTGTAAGGTAACATAAACAGAATCTTGCAAGTCTGAAGGTACATCTCTGCCCTCACCCTCGCCTTTACAGTCCAAGAAACTAGGGAGGGTCCCTTCTGAGACATTTGCCACACCCCCATTCCTGCTGTGGGCTCAGCTGCCTTTGCCTCTGGTCATTGCCTAGTCTGAAGCTCTTCCTCCCTGTCTCCCAGGGTCATTCACACAGACCATTACAATCCCTAACCTATTGTCAGTAGACATTTCTTACACTCAACATTATTATGGCAGGTACTCCTCATATAACATGAATCAAGGATTACTACTAATCTTTTAAAAAATCACCTAAAACCATCAGTACTGTTTAGTTTAACCTTAGATATTCTTGACTTCACCTTAATATAAACAGAAATGCTTTGCTCTGGCCAACTGAAAGTTATCCAGAAAACAATTCACACTGTAACAGGACGTTAACTGATATCATAAATTCAACCTAGAAGTAACCATCAAGCCAATGAGCACTGTATTCAAGAAAGCCTAACTATATTTTCACCCTCTTTTCAGTGATTTAGCCTGAAAGTAAAAAGTATAAGATTACTCTAGCAGGAAACCCCTACTGTAACTTGAACATTACTCATCATAAAAACTAGTCATAAAAATTCACTCAAAACTATCCTTCCCATTAACTGTAAGTACAGCTTCAAGGAAACCTATCATGGAACTCAAACTGTAATTCTTTAAAGGAAGGGAATGGCAAGTCTTAATCTCTAGTTCCCAACTATCCCATATTAAGTTCCACAATTGTCATTGTGTACAATGACTGTACCACAGTCTTGTCCAGTTAGGGTAAATCCAGACAAATGCATATATCTCTGTTTGGTGTTTCTACATCCACAATGGCACACACAAACCACTACATCCATAATTTGGACTCTTCAGAAATGCACACTGGCCTCAATTTCATCTGATAAGATATTTCAAACAATTGCGAATCCCACCCAATTTTTGGTCATCTACAAATCTGATGAACATTCCCTCCATTTCTTTATTCAAGACACTAATGAAAATATTGAAGAATATTGCACCAAAGACTAAACCTGCGACTCCTCAATTGAAACCAATCTCAGTTTTAATGGGGACCATTGACAAGCCCTCTTTTTGTATGATTTTTGAACCAGCAATGTTTTCACTTGATTGTCATGTCATCCAGCCCAGAGTTAACTTTTTCAACTGAGTTGTAAACTTCTATTTGTATGCCCAATTTATAACAGAGCCAATGGTAGGCAGCAGCGACACTAACACTGAGGATGAGATCAGCAGGTATCAGCTTTCTCCTGTCTCCTCCTGCTCTTTAAACACATAGGGTTTGATTTTTGAAAGTTAAGAGCTTTATTTTTTATTTATTTACTTGAGACAGAATCTAACCGGTCTCTTATATTTATCAAAACACATATGCACTCCAATACGAAAGTGGAAAAAAAAACAAAAGTCTTTATCTATAAAAGCCTATACAGTCACATCAAGATTGCCTTTTTGGAGTATTTTTGTCCTAACAACCAGGAAACACACTGAGACAATGAACTGGTCTCTAATATTTATTGCTAGTACTTAACAGGAATCCTAACAAACTGAAGAAGCGTGGGAAAAAACCAGTCATATAACCCCCAAGGGTTAAGGCGGTCCCGATCTGTGTCTCTTTGAATGGCTGACCAATTCCTCAGTGCTACGCATGCGCTTGACAGTCTGGATGGGAGCCCCCTGCTCGCCATCCTTACTCATGACAATTTTATCAAAAAGACCCTACAAACCTGTAGAAATGCATAATAGGATAAGCTGTGCATTCATGTTGTTCCATATTCATGTTGGGGCAAGGGGAGATCTAGAACAATGAAGGAGAGGAAAACAGGACAATGTGGAATCCTAAGAGAGGAGGAGGAGGAGGAGGAGGAGGATTATTCCCCAATCCAGTTGAAGAAGCTGCTGAGAACTCTTTCTGCTTCTTCATACTGCCAATCTGAATTTCTTACTCCTGGACTGATTTCACAAGAACCTCCCGTCAGCAAGTAAAACATTCTCAGAATTATGTTTGCAAAGACTGCTGAAAACATTTTAGGGAAGGGAATTTGGTGGGAGTGAAAAAAATACCAAAAAAAAAAAAAAAGAAAGCTGGTGAGAAGGCACCATAGGGATACTAAGGCACATTTGATTTTTTTTTTTTTACTTAACCCACACATGTACAGCTTCCAAGGGATATTGGCTTCCCATTCCCAGTCATTATGTTCCTTGTAATACTGTGCATAAATGTTCATGAGCTCTGTGGAGGTGGAAGAATCATGGATAGCTGAGTGTTCCTCTTCCATGGCTAATAACAACTTTGGGCACTTTAAACTTATGGGGCCAAAGCACAGCTTCTTCCCTCGTGCCCCGCTGATTCCGAAGGGCCTTCTGGTTGCTTCATCTGAAAGGAAAGAAAAACCTTGTTTGGCCCAAATGAGTCTGTTGGCTAAGAAACATGATAAAAGTGCCCTAGCAAATAAAGCAAGCAGTTCTCATTTATTTATCTTTCTTCATTAAACAACTGCCAGTTAAAGGTGAATCAAATTACATGTGTTTTGACATCAACAAGTACTTCAAAGGATTACTGAATTGTGCTTTCAGAACCACTTACATCTCTGATTGAGCTGGAGCTACGCACACACACAATTAGAAAATTTATTTCCTTATTATTGATGGCACCACTATACTCTGAAGAATGCTAGTCATTCCGAGTTCATTTTTCAGGACATGCAGCTCTTCATACTGACAGGATGTGTCCTTTTGCCATGAAAAGACTCTTTTATGTTTTGATCAGAGTTTGAAACACTATTTTCCTTTTATACATATTCATACTTTCTTCAAGCCATTTCAAAACTAAAATGGAAATGCTTCCATTATATCCAGGTTACAGCACTCAGTTTAACAAGGTTTTATATTCTCCTATCTGATTTCTTTTTTCTTTTGCCCTTGCCTGACCTTTATTATTATTAGTTTTTAATGTTTGATACCAGTGTTATTTGTTGAGCTCAGGATGTTTTATAGTCCTTCTTCTTGTTTTGGTGTATTTTTCTTCATCTCTTAAGTTGTGAATAGAGAAACCAGAAAATACAGTTGTGATTTCTTTCAGCTGAAACTGGGCAGAATTTACTGGAAGACATTTGTGAAATTTTCATTTTAAAAATTCTGCTGCAAACTGAGACCAGGTGCATTTGGGTACATAAGGATTCTGTTTGGTTTATTTATTTATTTTAATTTTGGTAAGGAGTTACCAGGCTTCATATGTGTCTTCATAACTGGCATAGTGTTAGGAAAAAACTTGAGATAAAAAAAATAATGTGAAGAATAGTTGGTGACACAACATCTGCACTGCTCAGTTGGAGTTACCACCTCCTCTTTTTTAAAATCTCATTTTTAACAGTACAAGGTCCTTTTTATGGTTAGAATAGCTGCTTTATAAGAATCTATCACATTCATACAGTAAAAAGTTGGCCACACTCCCTCTAAAGCCTGTTAAGAAAACACAACTGTTGTGTTTAGATAATTGATTATGTGCCATTGAGTCATTTTTGACTCCTAGAGACCACATGGCTAGGTTTTCTCCATGAGTTGACATAATACACTGCCCCTAAATAACTGATATGATAGTATAGTATGCTGGCCAGGTTCACCCAACATGATAAGAGAATAGCTGGGTGAACAAAAAACAACCTGCCACATTAGCAGCTGCCTTTATCCTCAACGTATGTAAACTGGGGATGCCTTTAATTCAGGGTTACAAGCCAGATGGGAAAAGAGTCTTGACATTTGACTTTGCATGCACTACTGAGCACTAGAGGGAATGGATCCGGAGAAGTTGCAGAGGGATTTTGCAATGGATCGCCTTTCCTTATCTAAAAGGCTTATTTTGAAGTTCTCTATATAACATGCCAGATTGGGACATGGTGGCGCTGCAGGTTAAACCGCTGAGCTGCTGAGCTTGCTGATCGGAAGGTCAGTGGTTCGAATCCACGTGACGGGGTGAGCTCCCGTTGCCAGTCCCAGCTCCTGCCAACCTAGCAGTTCGAAAACATGCAAATGTGAGTAGATTAATAGGTAACGGCGGGCAGGTAATGGCATTCCCTTTAGTCATGCCGGCCACATGACCCCGGAAGTGTCTATGGACAAACGCCGGCTCTTCAGCTTTGAAACAGAGATGAGCACCGCCCCCTAGAGTTGGACACGACTGGACTTAATGTCAAGGGAAACCTTTACCTTTACTTTACACAACATGCCTCCCATTGGTTAGACCAGTGTCTCTCAACCTTGGCAACTTTAAGATGTGTGGACTTCTACTCCCAGAATTCCCCAGCCTGCCATGGGAATTCTGGGAGTAGAAGTCCACACATCTTAAAGTTGCCAAAGTTGAGATACACTGGGTTCGACTGATATTCTCGGGGCTCTCATCCCTTCATTCTCTCACTAATTTCTCCTTCTCGTCTGACTCTGATCTGTCCACTTCAAGTCCTTACTTGATCTGCTGCCTCTCCTTAATGGAGGAGAGCACACTATTGGCTTTTAGCTGTAGACAGTCACAGGGTTTTCTGTTACTGTGTTCTTTTTATCTTTATTTTCATTAATGCAAGCACCAGCCTCAAGACGGCTTTTTAGTAAAGTTATACTCCTAAATGTAGAGTTCCTCTCTCCATGTATTCATTCTGCTGCTGTCTCTTATCCAATGAAGGGCAAGGTACATGCTGAGAAAAATGGAAGGGCTTCATGGAGAGCACTTTCATACCACATTATCTGAAAAGCTAGCAGAATTACTAGCCCAGCCCATGAGGATTATCATTATTCCCAATTGTTTCTACCCATCCAATTCGATCTGGGAGATTGGGCATGCTACGGATCCCATCAGCCAAAGAATGTTGGTTAGCAGGGACTACAAGGCACGCCTTCTCTGCCATAGCGCCTGCCCTCTGGAATATTCTCCCCTCAGAGATCAGGATGTCCCTGACCCTGTTGGCCTTTCCTAAGGCTGTGAATACCTGGTTATGTGCCCAGGCCTGGGGCCCCGAGTGTAGTAATGGTCCCATTTCTTGGCTATATTAACATCTTACATTGCTTACTTGGCAGCCATGTATATTTATTTTGTTCTGTAACTGTTTTAATTGTAATTGTTTAATTGTATTATGGTTTTTAATGTTCTAAGCCACCCAGAGTCACTTGTTGAGATGGGAGGCTATAGAAATTGAATAAATAAATAAATTATACTAACTGTAATTGAAACCCCCCCCCTCCAATTTTCAATATAAGATACAACCAAGCCCTAATCATCAATTATCAGCCATTGTACAAGTATGCAGTGGGGGAAGAAGAGAGTCCTGTTTAAAAAGAGTTATGCTCCTAAAGAAGGCAACACGAAGACTACGTTTTATTTCTCATTTCTTCATTATTGCTTTTACAAATTCATTATGATTGAGACTGGGAACACCTCTATGATCTGGCAGTCATTATATTACATTTTGGGGTAACAAAGCAATCATTTATACATTGTATAAGCCAAATGTATTCCAAAGCAAAATTGTCATTAATCTAACCACCCATCACAAAATTTAATATAACTGATTTGTTAAAAAAATAGGGGGGGGGGATTCTCTTCATTCATGTACAACAGAACCATTCTAAGTAGACACACAATGTTCAGACCATAAATATATGTACTGCCTCAGTTCCTATATAAAGCCCTTTTACTTATACACACACGCCAGTTTAAATTCATGTGTATTCTATTCTTCCAGAACTGCTAATTAACTTACATCAAGGCCATACTCTCCTTGGTTTTCCCATTGTTATCAACTTCAGCCACTTTGATCTCTTATAATTTCAATTCCAAATTTTAAAAAAACCAGTCCTGACCAGCTAAATCAAGTGAATCCCAAACACTGCTATGAATCAAATTTAAAAACAACAATGCCTAAAATAATGTAGGGTTAACATATTTGTACACCAACAGTCAATTCAAAATTACCTAGAGAAATCACAGTCTGAGAATTTAACTTACTTCATTCTTAAGACCACCAGGAACGTATGCCACTTCTAATTGTATAGCGTGCCCTGCAACATTTTGTAGTATCCAACATTACAGATCTCAAGTCCAGGTTCACAAGTGTTCTGTCTGGACTGGCTAAAGGCCTGGAGGAGGTGGGGTAGGAACACCATGGAAGTATTAATAGGAGGTTCTAGGTCATATCCAGTAAATTAGAGCTACATCAAAATTCCAAACAACCAACAGAAGGAGCCACTCACTAGATGTGGTATATTCCCTTACAAACTGAAATGTAAAGGTCTACTGATAATTGAAGCAACTGAATCCTTAAAAAGACAAGTAGAGCTTAGCCTTCCAATAGATCTAACACTGCTGGATGTTGATTGTGGCTATAAAAAGGCCCTTGGCTGTTTCTATAGCCTTGTGCTTCCACGTGGCTAAGCTAACCTTAGAACCAGTAGGGAAGGCTACCTACCTACTTAGACCTGGAAGCCACAGAGGACAGGCTAAGGACTTTCCCTGAAATGGGGCAATTCTGAGATCTCTGGAACCAAGGGGCATCACCCTCCCCAGCCGCAAATTCTGCCCATTTTATGCACTATTCAAAGCAATCTTCACAACGTTCATGTTGGGAACTAATACTGAGCTGTGATGGGTTGCAGAAGACGACTTTATTCTCTTCCGTTTTTCAGACAAATGTCAGCAGACTAACTAAGAAGGGTAGTGATGATTTTTAAGACCTCACAGTAATTTCTTATTATTATTACATGGAATATGACTTTTCACTCATTTGCTTTTTGTCTCAATATTATCTTTTAACAGCTGGGTCCATTTAGGTATGTGATGAAGAGGGAAGAACGTTTTTTCTTTTATAACTTCAGAAAGCTCATGTATTTTAATGTGTTTGTTTTTATTCTTTTTGTCAATGATCTTTGGTTGAATATGCATGACACCATTTTCCAACTAAATAGCCAATAAACATTTTATAATACATCTTATTTACAAAATAAAAACCAAATCTTTCTTGGGATTGAAAGAAGATCAGATGAATACATTTAAAATTAAACGGGAAAATCCTAGACGGTAGTGCTCCAGATGGCAAAGAAGGTATTATAATTCTTTATGTTGCTTTTTATTGAACTATTTAGATATCAGCACAAAAACTAAAAATACAGTTAAAAAGGAAGCTAAAGAAAGGATCAAATCAAAGGGAAATGAAAGGGGGGAAAGGCAGTATATATGCACTAATGTAGTCTTAAAAAGAATGCAGATATTTTAAATACCATTTTCAATATTTTTGCCTGGAATTTGTACTGGATAGTGTTTTTAGGAGAAATGTTAATAACTAAGAAATGGTGACCAAATTGGAACAAAATTATCCTTAGTTGTAGATTTCTTCAAAGCATTTTGCTTTTGTGTTCATTTTCAGCCAATGCAATTGTCCCCACCTTTAAAATGCTACTGATCTAGGCAAAGATGTAGTTAAGCTTTCTAGCATTTTGTGATAACAAATCAAGAACTTATTCAGTGCCTTACACTGCTTCAGTTTATGTGACCTGGGAAAACATAGGCTGTGAACCAAGTGCAAAATTCATTGTCAAAGATTGGGGATATTCTTGATTTCTTCAAGATAAGCTTTGACTGCAATAAAATGACTGAGCAGCCATTGCCACCACAGGTGGTGCCCAATAACGTGTGCTGATATGCCTGCAATTCACCAACACAATCTATAATGACTACAATTTATGTAATGTACAGTAGTCCTAGTGGAGTAAAGTGCCACTCCTAAGCAATCATTATACTCAGTTCTTGGTTTGCTGAAATAGACTTAAATCAGTGTTTCTCAAACGAGGCAACTTTAAGATGGGTGGACTTCAACTCCCAGAATTCCCCAGCCAGCCATGCTGGCTGGGGAATTCTGGGAGTTGAAGTCCACCCATCTTAAAGTTGCCTCGTTTGAGAAACACTGATTTAAAATGAGTGATAGCAATTTCTATCAATTTCCTCATTTACCGCCTACTGTAGTTAGAATTTGTGACTATTACTTTTGCAAAATGCATTCACCAGTAACAGGGCTTCCATTGTCAGAATCTTTTAAAATCCTCTTCTGTCCATTTCTCTGCATTGATCATTTTTTCCCCTTATGCTTCAAAAGAGGATGATCAAGCAATGGGAGAAGAGGGGAGAGATTAGGAGCCAAGGATTATCCCCACTTTTCCAACCTTCTAAAGTCAGTTTTAAATATACATTTATGACAACACCTATATGTTTCTTAATTTCATGGAGGAATAGAATGGATTAAATCTAATATTAACTCAGTATGACTTCAATTCCTGGTGGTATTAATTAACTGTCTTACTAGGAAAGCATCATCATAGTGTTTTAAATTTGGTATGTCTAAAACTCTAACATGCTTTTCCTTATATTATATGATTTGCCAGTCCTACATTTTTCTAGTTAATTAATTCAATGTCACTGAGTTGGGTTCTACTCCTAGTAACTAATAGAAACAAATGTTTACCATTTAGGCCTAAATAACTCAGTTCTTCCAAGGACATTTCAGTCCTTTAACCTCATCCTTCCTTCTCAATGGTATTCCCCATCGTTTAGTCCCCCAACCTTGCAAGAAAACATTCTTTACTATGCATGAAAGCAAATAGCAGGCAATGAAAGGGGGAATATTTGAAACAAAAATGAAGGATTCCTCATTAAAGTTAATGAGACTCTTAAAACAGGGGCACTTTGCAGATGCACACAAAAGCCTAAAAAGAGTCAGGCTGCTTTGATGAATAGTAGAGAGCTGCTACATTCACATGAGATTCAGAAGACATTTTCCCAATCAGTTCTGAAATGTAGACAGTCTACCTGGGACAGCTCACCTTATAATGCAGTAAACGAGTGCATGAGACCCTCCAAAGAATAAAAAATGTCCCTGAACTTCCATGGCTGCAAAGAGGATTCAAAGTCTAACAATCATGTTATACTTTCATAACAGTTTGGCTCAAAGCTATAGCAGATTAGCTGTAAAGGGAGTGGAATTGTAAAAATGGTCCAAAGGAATTTGTGACTTAATATAGTCTTTAACCTTTCCAGATATGTATTAAGAATATAAATTCCATTATTTGACTGGTAATTCTCACTGCAGGCTTCCTGAAATCTTTTCTGAGAAGGAATACATGGAAGTCTCAAGATGTTCCACCTTAGACCTAAAAGCATTGCCTCTGGCTAGATATATAATTATGTGCACAGAGCTCGGAAATTTCTCTTCACCACCACCAGTGATTAAAGATCATCCTAATCCATTCATATTGTATCTTGGTAAATGATGGATTTTTCACATTAATGAAAGTATCTTCAGAGTTCTCTGAGGTAAGCTGTTCTATTTTTATATTTTTGGATTTGAGACTGAGAAGCAATAGGTGACTGTGCTTTAGTTCAACTTTTAGAAGCAGACAGAAAAACTTTATAATCC
The DNA here is from genome assembly GCF_035149785.1 of Candoia aspera. NCBI lineage: Eukaryota > Metazoa > Chordata > Lepidosauria > Squamata > Candoiidae > Candoia > Candoia aspera. The sequence goes on along the minus strand of NC_086158.1, from coordinate 10,360,925 downwards.
TGGATCTTTAGACACACATGACCCTCATAAATCTGCTTATGGTAGAAGATTACAGAAGGTAGCAAAATAAGACTACTGATGTTTAAAGCAAGAGACCCACTTTTCTGTCCTTATCAAAAATCTTGTGCAAGATTTTAAATATGCTTCCAAACTTCTAAAAAAAAAGTTTACTTGGTGATTCCCAACCCACCCCCACAGGTTCTTTTTGTGGGGAAAAATTGGAAGTGGCTGTTCTATGTGTACTGCTTTGAACTCTTGGAGGAAAAGTGAACTATAGATCAAATGAGTAATTAAATTTAGGTTAAACATGAGGCCAAAATGCCAAGTGACACCAACCTGGGGAAGATTACTGCTAAATACATTTTGAAAGTTCTATTTGTTAGTTTATGGTTCTTCCATGCCAAATAATAAATGAGCCAGAGCTTCTGATCGGGGGACCAAATCAGATTAGAGTGCTCCCACAGAAACCTAGAATAGATCTGATTACGGAGTTCTGGATTCAACTTTCAAAGCAAATCAAATGAACTTTGTGCACAGCTTGAACATAGGTTGACAAAATGGCAGACAATTAAAGGAAAGAGCAAGAGACCCAAATACAGCGAAGAATTAAACCATTTTAGAAAGAAATTTTGAAATTCTCATCTTCATGAGAATTCAACTTCACCCAAGAAAGAGTTTTGATATCAGGTACTTTATAATTTATGACTGCAACAGAGTCTTGTTGATAGATTGTGATCAGTCTATGATAGTTTATGAATTTATTTATGGTATGAAGATGAGTATGTTGTTAAGCAAAGGTTAAAATACATATTCCTTAAACCAGTGTTTCTCAACCTCGGTGACTTTAAGATGTGTGGACTTCAACTCCCAGAATTCCCCCAGCAAGCATGCTGGCTGGGGGAATTCTGGGAGTTGAAGTCCACACATCTTAAAGTCACTGAGGTTGAGAAGCACTGCCTTAAACTAATGAGTCAGCTGCATCTAACATTTTCTGCTGAAAAGATGCACAAACATGCTCAAGGAAAGTGGAGCCAATGCTTTGCATGTGTACCATAAACATTCACAGAACCTCCAAAATGCTTGAGCTGAAATTCTTTTTAAGAAGCTTCATGGTCAGCATTAATTTAATTACTTCCACCACCACCTTCTTCTTCTATGGCATTAATGTGGCTTAATGTAACTCCTTTCTCTTTTGGGATATAAAAATAGATATTGCACTCCTAAAAGCGGAACTGGACAAACTGAAAAATTAATCAACCTAACCTTGAATCCATTGATTTCGCCCCCCTCCCCTTCTTTTTTTGGCCTGGTAAGAAATTCACATTAATTTCATACTTCTTCCAAACTGTTTCTGTGGAAAGCCAAGATAGCAGCTCATATGAAAGAGGAAAAAATCATCCTGAATCCTCTTATATTTGACTTAAGACAAATTCGACATTTTCTGTTTAATGGTTCATTGACCATTCTTGTGGTTACAGATATTGAAAGCTGATAGGATAAAAAAGCTCCAGACTCAAGCTCTGAGTAAGAAGAAAAGTTCTTGGAATTCTAAAAAGAAAAAAGATGCCAGGCTATATTTCAAGATGAAGTTCACAGTTACATATTTACATTGCTAAAAGGGAACGTCACATTTTATTTTCTAAAAGTATGTTTCTAGATCACATGACTGCATTACATACATACATACATACATACCCCCATGCTATTTTCTTTTGGAGTGAGAATATTATGTGCAGCCCAATAAATAATCCAGTTTCAAACATTTGATTCTGGGTGTGTTCAGGAAGAGAGATTTTAGAGACCAGCACAGAGAAAAAGCTACTTTATACAATGCATACTTGACCTACTTCATCACTACAGGTTGTACTGATGGCCAGTAACACAGAGTGCTTCTAAAAAGACTAGATGCTGCAGGATAGAATATTTCTTAATATTAATCATAATCCCCTTCTTAATCGTTGATTAAAGATGTGAAGATTCCTGGCCAACATAACCTGTCTTTTTCTGCTTATTAAACTCTGCAGTGTTGTGGAGATTCAAGGCATTGCATGGTTGCTACATGTCCACACAACAAACCTGATTAAGCTAAAATTGAGTTAGGCAGGTTGCAGTTCTGCACCCTAGAAGAACACAGCCACTGTCTTTGCATATTGTATGAACCTGGCCACCCCATGAAGCCATACTATGGCTTATCTTTTTGAATGTTTGCATTTTGTTGACCTGGCTTTAGAGTTTATTTTGCTGTGTAAACCTAGATTTAATGGCTGATGTCTGTCATGGACCATAGCTAGCTCTGTAGACATGGCTTCATGCAAAAAGTTCCTAGCTAAATTTGTGACATCCCCAATTAAGAGGAAGAGGTAGCAGAAAATAGGAAAGAGATTTTGCCACTATCAGACAGCACTGACTGTCTGACCTGTTATTGGGCATAACAACTAAACACGAGAATTCTGTATAAAAAGATAAATACACGTCTAATCAGCAAATGCAGGCGGCAGTCAATGAGAGAGGGCCATTATGGAATCACAGGGCTGGAAGCAACCTCAAAGACAATCTCATTAAACCCTCTAATGATGCAGAAAATCCATTATTCTAGCATCTTTGATTGGGTGCCACACAGCCTCTGCTTAATTACCTTAATTTTTAAGGTAAAACAACAAGAGCCACCACCCTACCTCTTTCTAAAGCACTCTCCTCCCTTGTCAAGCAACTTTCCTGAACATCAATGATTGCCTCATTCTCCTTTTATTAGCTCCCAGGGGCACATGGTTGGCCATTACTGGACTCGGAATGCTGCTGTGCTGAACAAACATTAGCTTTGCTCCAGGAAGGCAATTTTTCCATGTCCTTAAAATGCCACAACAATCTTACTTATTTAGGAGCCCAGTGCAAAGAGGATGTTAAATATACATGGCAGCATTTTATTTTTCCAGGTCTCATTACGAGCACAAAAATGGATTAATCAGTATGAAAGGGATACACAACATCCATCTCAGCAATGGCTAGAATGCAAAGAGCTACTTTAGGAATGCACAATAGCTCGAGGTCAGAACACGTCAGTCAATATTTTTACTCAGGGTACTATATCAGGCTGCAAACATTTAACCAATCTTTACCTTTTCCTTTAGATGGCACTACCGAGATAAAGAAAACGCTAACTCTTTGCTACCATCTAGTAACTCACTGCCTTCAGGAATTATTGCCTTATGAAGGTGGTTGGGCATCCTGGTGATGCCATAAGCTGTTCTGTTGACAGTCTCAGAAGGATCCCCCATGATGACCATAGATGAAGGGTCAGGCTAAATACAAACCACTGGAGAAGGAAAGAGCAATCTACTTCAGTGTTTTGCCGAGAAAACCAAATGATCGTTTGCAAGCAGGACATGTTAATGTGATACTAGAGAATGAGTCCTCCAGGAAGGAAGATATCCAGCGGAATCAGCATGGTCTTGGCTGGTCCACGAAGTCACGAAGAGTCGGAAGCGACTGAATGAATAAACAACAAAAATTGAGGAAGAGCACAGAACAAGGGCATGTAGTACAAGGAGTATAGAGGATGGCCTTGAGAGACAGAGGAGAGATCCATTACTGTACCAAGGCAATGATCAGACAAATATGGATTGAGCCCATACCAAGAAAGAGATTTATGAAAATAACTGAGAGAGTGCCCCCCTCCCATAATTTACATGAAGATAAAAGAGGGAGGAGGGAAAGCACATTCAGACTTGCAAGATTCTGTTATTATAGCTGTTCTAATAAAAGTAGCCTTAGGCCCACCAAGTGTCTGTTTCTTAGTCTGGTCTACCTTACAGGGCTAACAGGTAGCACTGGTGCTTTTGATGTGGCTGGATTAAAGCCAGAAGGACATTCAACTGCTGATGTACCCAAAGACAAAAGATACATTCAACAGCTGCAAAGGTATCTATACCATTGTTATGTGGAATGTCAGAATGGTACACTCCCCCTCTTTTGGGGGAGATGGGTGGTAATTAAACTTGAATAATAAATAAATAAAATAAAATACATGAAGGCAAAGTTGTGTTGTTGGAGCAGAAAGGCAAGGCTGAACATTGACATTCCTTGGGGCTGTTTTGCTAGTTGAGTATGGGAAAATAGGGCATGGCAGATATGCCAGTGGTGGAGACATTAGCTTATCATCCTCTTTGTTCCATTCTTCCTGTCCTGCTCACAGCAAATGTGGCAGTCACTCTGCCAGCAGATTTCGATCCCTGCCTTGATATTTGGTGTAAGACAGGATTGCTCTGTCTGTGTAACATGAACTGCCACAGAACTGGGATCAGACAGTCTGATGCACCTTACATGTTTCCTTGCAGAGGGCTTCAGCTCTTTGATATTCCTCACATCTATTCTTCCTGTTCCCTCTGTCACAATCTGCTTAGGACCTTTTATCAAGTATAATCATGCAGCACCTGATATTTTCTCTGTCTTCCTTGGAACTCATTTTTTCCTTTGGCTGTGAAAATGCTCTGCAATATTCCAGATCATGTCTCCCTCCTAACACAATAGAGTGCTAAGGGGACATTATAACATTATTTTGATACACTTACCAGATCATTCACATTCCAGACAAAGCCATTCTTGAAAGTAATTGCATTGACCATGGAGCCAATGATTTTAGGGATTAAATAACATGGTTTACAGTACTTAAGAGTAAAAACACTGTGTTGGAAAGAAAAAGGCATCTGTCTGAATGGAAAGCTGCAGATTTCAAATTTCAGGAATTAATGACGTTATGCATTCTGTTTAAGAAAGTTATAGAATGTGTAAGCCCTATCTTCTGCATTTAAATAAGAACAGTATTTCTCTGTTATTTCAGGGGTGCATTGCTATGATTTGCAAGTTTTCCCTAAAGAGGTCCATAAATTATTTCTTCATCAGTTCCAAAACCAGAATGTACACTCCCCCCAAATAGATCAAGACTAAGGAAACAGAACCCATTTTTCTCCCTACCCAACAAAGAGACTGGCATGCTAAAATTAGATTTACAATATCTGGATTGCATACTGTAAATCCAGACAAATACTAGACACAGCAATAAGTTAGAGTATTCTTCATTTCTTTCTTCCCTCTATTAGTCATCTGGAGTTTTGTAGCCCATATATGATAGATCTACTAAAACAGGTAATCTTAAACACTTGTTTATCCCTTTTTTAGGAAGAGTACATTAATCACTGGTGCAAAACAACAAGAATACTTTTAATTCTCTACATCAATTTCAAATATTCAGCGTAATTCATATGCATTGGCAATGCTCACAACAACTATGTTAGGTAGTAGCATGGCATCTGTAGCTTTCCGAGCACCTCCAGCTACCAAGGATGTCCACAGGGAGGGAATCAAAAAGGTCAAGATGGAAGCCACAACCATGAAATCATAGCCCTGCCCATTTTTTTTTAATTTAATGGATAATTTGACATTAGTGGATTCATGGAGATATAAAAATGGATTGGCAAAAGGCTATACTTTTTATTCAGAGAGACACAAATTCTTTTCAAGAATTGATATGATTTAGGTTTCAACCAACCTGGTGAATAAAATTTCCAAAGTGGATATTTTACCAAAGACTTTCTTTGATCATAATCCTGTAAGTATGACAATTTAAAAAATTTCTAGGACTTTTAGATGGAAATTGAATGAATCTCTTTTGCAAAAAGGAAAGGTTGTGGAGGACTGTAAGAGGAAATTAAAGGACTTTTTTTGAGATGAACTTGGATAACGAAATAGATATAAAAACTGTGTGGGATGCTAGTAAAGCGGTTATGAGGGGACATTTTATCTATCATATTTGTAATCTTAAGAAAAAATCTCAACAAAAAGTACAAATGGTTTTGGACCAGATTAACCTAAAAGAGAAGGAGTTGCAGAAAAAACCATCAGATAATAATACTGTTTATCACCTTAAGTTATTACACCAGCAAGTTTCAGTGTTGATGGTGAAAGAAATAGAAGTTAAAATATGCTAAACAGAGACATTTCGAATTTGCTAATAAACCAGGAAGATGGTTAGCTTATAAATGAAGGAAGGAAAGAGAGAAGAAAATGATTTTTAAAATTCAAGAAGGAAATGTGGAATTATTGGATAATGAAAAGACCAATGCAACTTTTTGACCCCCTTGTGGAGATCTCTACAAATCATGGCCAGTGATGAGGCTAACAGTAGTCCTGTGAAGAAAGGCGGTGCCGTGATTCGAGCTTCTAAAAAAATGTGTTTTGAAAATCTCCACCAAATTTATGGACAGATCAAACTGGGTAGGTGATTTCTCCCATTTTTCCCAGGGGAAGATAAATTCACTGCTACTGAAAAAGCTTCATGGAAGAAGGTTCCTCATGATTTCTTCTCGCTTCTTCTCCTCCTGACTTTTCAATTTAATGGAGGAATGGAGAGCCAGTCAGGTGGTAGTCTGCTAGAGGGGTAATTGTCAAATGGACAATTTGAGGGAAAAAAATGTCTAAAGCCAAATTACTTTCATCACTGAATGAGAATTCATAGAAAAGATATATTTTCTCTAAATTTCTCTACTTGGAGAATTTCTCTACTCAGAATTATTCATTCTCCTGGGTATGAACGATTTCTTGATTCCCTTAGAGTTAGGATTAGGAAAAGCTTGTTTAACACCGCCTATTAAATTCATGGCACAAGCCTGGTGGATTCCCTGATTTCTGATTCATTTTCTAAGTTTCAGTCTTATAGTGATTGAATTCAGTAGGGTTTCCTTCTTAGTGACATGGATATGGCTGCACTGTTGCAAGTCCTTAAATATTGTTTCTGGGAAATAAACAGTTCGAAGTCAAAATAATACATTCAGATAGAGTGAATTGGGCATGAGGTCCTTTTTAATTAATTAATTGAAAATCTCTCTCTTATTGCTTGGACCCATTGGGTTACAGTTCTGTGCAACTGTAGAAATTAATGGGGGAAGGATGAGAGAATATTTTTGGTGACAGCATTGTGAACTGCAGGGTAGAAAGGGTGATTCATTCCTACTGTTCCTACTTTTTGTCTCCTTGCAGTTTAAGGAAGCACTTCAAGACATACTTGGGACTACAGGTAGATGTCGATTAGTGCAGATAATGAATCTAACAAAATGGTTGCATGATTCAAATTCCCACTATTCAAAGTGATATTTCTATGGAAAATATGGTAACTGGTTCCAGCTCAACGGAAACAGCTCAATGAAAATCTACATATCATTCCTAAAAATAAGCTTACAGTGACAGAAACATCTTTATTGTCCTTCAAAATATTTTAGCAGTGTAGACTGAACTGTTTTCTCTTCCTTAAAATCTTCACGCATATGCTGATGGATGCAGAGTGCTTTATCCACATCTCAGTGAATTTGCTTGCTTCCATTGAGGTTAGGCTCAGCATCCATAATGGTTTGCTTCTACAGCTCAAAAGGTTATCTTCAAATTCCTTGAGAATGAACTCCTTCACTTGCACGTTACTGTTTTCCTCTGATGGAATCATCCTTTTCTCCATTTTGCACACATGAAGATTAGCAGTGTCTAAAATCCCAATGGCAACTGTGCATACACTAGCCTCAATTGTGCATGTGCTAGTCTCAGATTAACTCAGCTTTGGGTCACATTAAACGTGACCTGGTATCAATTAACAATTTGCACTAAACCAAATACAGGTAGTCCTTGCCCACAATTGAGACCAGAATTTTGGTTGCTAAGCGAAGACGTCATTAAGTGAATCTGACCCAATTTTACGACCTTTTTTGCAGCAGTTGTTAAGCGAATCACCATGGGCATTAAGTGAACCACGTGGTCGTTAAGCAAATTATGCAGTTCCCCATTGATTTGGCTTGCCAGAAGCCAGCTGGGAAAGTCGAAAACGGTGATCATGTGACCACGGGACACCGAGATGGACTTAAATGTGAACTGATTGCCAAGCGCCCAAATCATGATCATGCAACTGCGGAGATGCTGCAACAGTCATAAATGTGAGAACTGGTTGTAAGTCAGTTTTTTCAGCACCGTCTTAAGTCTGAACCATCACTAAATGAATGGTTATTAGGTGAGGACTAGCTGTATGGTATTGCATTATTCAAACTCGCACTAACTGCGACCTAGCTGCATTGAAAACAATGAGATTTATTCATGAGGTTGCTTTTAGAGAACAAGACTAATTTTCTTTTATTGCATTTTATTAGAAATGGAAAGATTGTTTACTAAGTGATTATTCATAGCCACTTTCGCCGACCTTTAATGCTTCAGGCCTGTTGCAACTGCAGCTCCCAGAATGTGCAGTACCATTTACATATACATTCAGACTATATCAACTGCATATATCTTGAATCCAAGAACCGTAGGACAAGTATTTGTACAAAAGGAAGACAGCTTTCCGTAGTCATGGAAACAGACAGATTCAAACTATAACAGAAGAATGGGAGAAAATAAATGAAGGAGGAGGAACTGTTTCTGAGAATTCAGAAGGGAGCCTTCTATTCCACTTTGATGCAGCAATATTTTAGGGCTTCAAATATGTAGCATCTTCTGCAGAGAAGATTATAAACTCTTATACACTCTTATAAAGGAAGCTCAGGTTAGCTACTAGCAATGAGCCAGAAAGCAACTGTAGTAAATTACCTCTAAACATCTAGACCCACCTTCCTTTCCTGTGTCTGCCTTGCCTAAATAATATTAGCTCCTGTGGACCAGAACAAGGCTGGATCATTCAGTTGTTGTTGTTTATTCGTTTAGTCGCTTCCGACTCTTCGTGACTTCATGGACCAGCCCACGCCAGAGCTTCCTGTCGGTCGTCAACACCCCCAGCTCCCCCAGGGACGAGTCCGTCACCTCTAGAATATCATCCATCCACCTTGCCCTTGGTCGGCCCCTCTTCCTTTTGCCCTCCACTCTCCCTAGCATCAGCATCTTCTCCAGGGTGTCCTGTCTTCTCATTATGTGGCCAAAGTATTTCAGTTTGGCCTTGAATATCATTCCCTCAAGTGAGCAGTCTGGCTTTATTTCCTGGAGGATGGACTGGTTTGATCTTCTTGCAGTCCAAGGCACTCTCAGAATTTTCCTCCAACACCACAGTTCCAAAGCATCGATCTTCCTTCTCTCAGCCTTCCTTACGGTCCAGCTCTTGCAGCCATATGTTACTACGGGGAACACCATTGCTTTAACTATGCGGGCCTTTGTTGTCAGTGTGATGTCTCTGCTCTTAACTATTTTATCGAGACTTGTCATTGCTCTTCTCCCAAGGATTAAGCGTCTTCTGATTTCCTGACTGCAGTCAGCATCTGCAGTAATCTTCGCACCTAGGAATATAAAGTCTTTCACTGCTTCTACAGGATCATTCAGAGATAAGATTTAAAGACAAATATTTTGCTTCCAGTTCTTGAAGGGGGGGGAAGCTCATGAGAGCAAATAGCCAAAATAAAGATTTGAATATAATTTACATAATTTTTTTTCCAAGCTGTTCTGATGGGTGTGAAACACAGTAGGCCAGGAGAATCAGATTCCCAAAAGTTTTTCCTTGTATGCAGCCACTTAGCTGTATACTTCGTTCCTTATGGTTTCAGACCCAGTCCAAAAACAATATGAAATCATAATTCCTACTATTTCAAGCACAGCAATCCTCAGTTTCTATGCTCCTGTCACTTATCTCCTTTTTTTTTTTAATCTATCAGAGAGATTTGAAAAGTCCACTTTCAGTTCTCTTGGTCAGCCCAAGACATTTTGCTATCTAAGGCAAAAGAAAAATATGAATGAAAGCCTATCAAACTGGGAATTTCTCTCCAATACTGGTGAGGGCAGCAAGTTGGTTTAAGGGATGCGGGCCCAGATATGTAGTACCTTTAAATTCTGTCCTCTGACTCACCTTGCCACCACTCTATCTTGTATGGGTGGCCATTTGCCTCATTTTGGCCCTTTCCCTAATTGCCCTTCACTGTAGAATGGAAATGTCCCAGAAACCTCTTTTTCCTGCCCTGAGCTCATGCTATTGTCTTCCTCTCACCCACAGCCCATACCTGAGGCAGCAGAAAGTCATTCTTAGCTGTTACTGTTTTAAAGTGGTGTTTTCCCTCTTCTCCCAGGACAATTTTTGCAATGGGCAAACCAATGACTCATTGAATAAATCAACCAGGAGTTCTCACTGGAGGCACAAATGACCAGGCTCAAATTATCCTACTTCGGACACATCACGTGAAGATCCAGCTCTCTGGAGAAGGCTCTAATGCAGGGAAAAGTGGAAGGAAAGAGAAGAAGCAGATGACCAGGAGCAAGGTGGATGGACTCAGTTACAGTGGCAATGGGTGCACCATTAGAAGACCTGAAAGACCAGGTTAGGGACAGATTGTTATGGAGAAAATCTGTCTGGGAGGTTGCTCAGAGTTGACAATGATTGATGGCACATAATCACGGTCTGGTACACTTCACTGACTATCTGAATGCTGATGTGGTCAGAGAGTGAGGTGAAAGATTGTGAGGAGATTAGGAAGTAACAGGAGGAATGGTAGGCATAAACAATCAACAGATGACAGAAGTTCATTAGTAGCTTTTCTCATAAATGACTGCTCAGTCTGGGCTGCAAAAAGCTCAGGGAACAGAGAGTCAAGTTGTTCAAAGACATGCTGCCTTAATGAATTCACTCACTCTTTATTGAAGATTGTGGGATTCTTGCCTGCTTGATCATGCCCTCCAGTATCAGGCTTGACATTAATTTCAAAAACTGCCAAATTTCCTGGAATGATCTTATAACCACAGAACAGAAAATACTAAATTCCAGGAAGCACTGCAAAGAAGCCACCTCTGCCCCAAATCCTCTGAATGTGCATTTTCAAATATCACAAGTCCTCTGTGCTCCTGAGTAGATTGGGGAATGTAAATGTATGCCTGGTTATTTTATTAAGAGTCTGGACCTGAATCAAACTGAGTGGAAATCTGCTCTGCAAAAAGAGGGCAACAGATCAGATTTACATCAATGTGCACATCATGAACAATAGTACTCTGGGAAATTTGCACATGAGGAACGGGGGGCGGGGCGCGTGCATTAAACTGTAGTTTCAGAACAAACCAAAATAATAAACTAGTGTAGTCTCATTCATCACAGTTCAAACAATTTCCCCAGTTCCAACATTATAGGGAGCTATACTTTCTTTAAAATATACAAAGAACTCTTCCAAGCTCACCCTTATTAGCATGGAGAGATGTACATGGATAAAAACTGAGGCTTCCAGATCTTTGTTCATTCTGTGAGAAGCAGTGATTGCCCATTACTTCTGGACAAAGCCACTTAGAGGGAACCATCAACTCATAATCAGGGAGGCATTAATTTCAACACTGACTGCATTCAAATGTACCCAAAAATGTCTTGGAGTCATTATAATAAGAGCTAATTCATTATATCCTGAATATGCTTCCAAGTGCTATTTTTGGAGACAGAAAGCTAAACTAGATGGACTTTTGTTCTGGTCTTGCTGAATTTGGGCAATGTGTCAGTTTCATAAATATATTAACTCATAGCTCATTAAACAATGTCTCATTAAATTAAAATCCATTAAATCAGCCATATGATGTTCTATTTTCATTTTATTGGCAATGAAATGAGACTTCACTCCTGAGAAGGATGTTTGTTTATTTATCTACTGGGTTTATAGCCTGCCTTTTATCTGAGGGCTCAAGGCAGTGAACTTGGGGGCCCCTCTTAATTTGATTCCCATATCAACAACCCTGTGGGGTGGGTTAGGCTGAGAGTGATGGTCATACAGTCACCCAGTGATCTTTGTTACTGAAGGAGGACCAATCTCCCCAGTACAAGGGCAATGCTTCAATCACAGCCCTAGTTAGTTAGGGGGCAGGGAGTCAGGTTCAGCTCCTCATGACTGTCTGGAGAAATGGTCACCATCTTGGCCGGTCTTTAGGCACATGCATGGTGGAGGCAGTTGGAGTTCAACTGACTTCACGTGGGTCAATTTGCATGATGATACCATGGCAAGTGTGGCATCATTGTGACTTGTAACAGATGCCTACAGGCAAAATATTACACTGAATAGTTCCAAAATATGGGAGGCTCCATATAAACAAGTTAACTGTATAAAGTAGCATCTCTAAAGGGTTTTCCTTGTAGAGGAAAAGGGTCACAGGTAATAAAAGCTTAAGCTGCTCCATCTGCAATTAAAGTGTTCTAAGGTGCTGTATCTATAAATGACTTTTGCCTAAACATTTTTAAAGAAGATTGTGAAAATGCCACTCACCCAGCAGCCAGCAGCCTTTCCCAATCTTGCCATTCCAGATCCACTGGAAAATTTGCTAATTGCAGTCATAACACATTTGGAAGACATCAGGTTAGGAAAAGCTGAACAGGGCCCTGGGTATAAAAACCAACTGAGCCAAAAGTTACTTGGTAAAATGTTGTGTAATGTGTTTTTGCATCCCCAAGTTGTCAAATCATCAAATTCAACATGCACAGTATCCTGCCTTTAAAATGCAGTTGCACTGAAAACACCTTAATTCAGTTATTTGGTTGATGAGCTCCTATTTACGACTAATGGGTCTTTAGTTTCAAAGGCTAAAATATAAGCTCATCTTGAGAGGACAAAGGTCTGACAATTATTTTTGACTTGTTTCTGTTTTTGTTAATAGGTCTGCTAAGCAGTCAAGCCTGTGATTCTGCTCTTCAAGAGACAGAGACACAGAGTGGGGACAGTAATCCATTTCGTGAATAATATTTAACTTCTCCTATTTTTCTGATTTTGGACCTATCTTGCTACATCATGGGGACCTTTCAAAGTATATGTTGTCTTTTAGCTCATACTACAGTTCCTTTTGGTATAGTTTTCAATTTTTTTAAAAAAATGGACTCTAATCCATTACACATCAGTCAGTGCCTGCTCTGAATCATCCTTTTGACAGCAACATTTGGTAATGGGCTACTGATGCTAAGGCAGACAGTGGTTTCAAGACAGGGGGGTCCTTTATGAATGTAGGTCAGGAGGGCTGTGCCACAAGGATCCTTCAGAGCAGATTCCAAGTTGGTCTGTTGTCCCCATCAAGCATTCAGATGAAGAAGTATTGCCCATGCCTCTCTTCTGGCCAAAGTTTTGTCTGCTAAAGAAGTCCTCCCACGACTAGGAAGATCTGCATAGTTATAAACCACTTTCAAACATTTCATTTCTGGGAAATGTGTTCACAGATGTGGTGATGGCCTTACAACTCCAGATATTGATCTATTTCAATCATACTTTCAACCAGGATATGGGGATGAGTTTGCTCTGGTTGCCTTGGTGAATGACTAATGGAGGGATGGAATATAATAATACTAAATTCTTGGACCTCCAGCATCTCTCAGTACTATCAACCTTGATATCTGATAGGACCATCTGATAGAATGTGACCTTGAGGACAACATTTTGAAGTGCTTTCAGGCATGAGTGTGGTATTGATGTCACTAGGAAACTGGACTTAGATTTTTGCCCATAAATAGAGATACTCTTATATCTAATTATGTCATAAATAGTATATCAACAATTTCAGAATAAACTGTAAATACTTTCTTTGGGGAACAGCACTGAAAAGCTATTAGTTCCAATTATCATGAAAGAGATCATAATGCTTGAAAAATAATGAATTAAGAGATTAGTATTTCTTCCTCCAATTAATTATCTTGAAGAAAATGAAAAACAGGTGTTGTGCAGCTTACTATATTATCTGTCAGAATATTTCATAATATGTTCATTCTGAATTAATGAATCTGTGTAAAAACAAGTTCTCTGGTTCTGCCTCTGGTTTTTTCAATTCCACTCAAGCAAGATTTGAAGCTAAAATAATTTCAATATTCAAAGTTACATGAAAAGAAGGGAGATGATATTGTTTTAGCAAAGCGTCAAATGTAATGTTTTGAAATATCCCCAGAGAAGGTTTTAAGGCTTCACGACTTTCAATTTGTCAACTGTGATAGCTGAGCTAATTGTGTGCAACAAGGAAATTATTTTTTCCCTCTACCTGAAAATTATTTTCTTTAAACTTTTCAGAAAAACTCTTATTTTACTTTTAAATAATCCATCTGGTTTTGAACCAAGATAAGGAATGATTCAGGATATTAAAAGGGCACCCAGATCGAGATGATAGATGGCAAAAATCGAGATGATAGATGGCAGAAAAGCTAGCTGAACAGTATATACAGTTCACCTTCTCTTAAGCTCTCAGATCAGAGAGATATAGAAGTTACATTATTTCTTGTCTCCACTTATATGACTTCCAGAGCTTTGATCATACCATTGTGGCTGTCATCTTGTATTTTTCGACCATATCTTACGGATACCCTTGGAGCTGCTGAATGGTTAATAACATATTGACATATTAATAACATATCTTAATCTGTATATTCACAAGTGGTGTCATATTTATTTCATGACTTCCAATACTTATATACCATCTATTGGTCAATTATCTAGTTCCAGTAAGAATTGGAAAGAATACAAACAAAATATAGAGAAATGGAATGAGTGAGTGAGTGAGTGTGTGAGTGAATAAAAGAATAAAGAAATGTATAAAAGAATTTCCGCACCAGGGTACAACTGTGTGCACACATATAGATATAGATATATAGATGATATATATAGATATACTGTAGATATAGATGCAAATAAGCTATAGGAGTATAAAGGCTGAGCTGTAAATGGCTGTGAGACATGAACCAGCAGTTGTACCGTGGAGCTAGAGCTGAAGGACATACTAGGAAGGACCTCCTTAAATAGCAATCAGTGTCCATGGTGGAGACATGTGTGTGTCCTAACAAAGCAAGATGACAGATGTCTATTTTGACCCTCCTAAGAGGCAGACACCACTGCTAATTAAGAAACCTCTCTCAGAAGACCAATAATGAGCTTGTTGGGTGAGACCAAGCTATAATCTGAGAACACTTTGTGGCTAGAGAGGCCTCAAAGTGCAGTTGTTGATCTTGCCACATGAGGCAGAAGAGAGAAAGCTTCATGACTATGAAGAATATAGAGTGACATTGTGCTCACAGGCAATGTCATTTAGTCACAAAAATGGCAGCTTTTATTATTATTACTGTTGCATAATGTACTGTGGAATGGGCCAATGGATCATATAACTTGATTTCATTTAGATCGTTCACCGTTTTAGTATTAGCAATCTTGTATCTTTTAGGCAAGTACAGTAGATGTTTATATTTTGGCCGAGGTACCAGCAGAACAGGAGATGGTCTTCAGGAATCAGTACAGTAGAAATCCATTAATGAGAGGATCTAACGAGCAATTACTAACAGTTATTTTTGTTCTTTCATCTTGCTCCCCCAATTAGAAACTGCTTCATTTTACAAATTTCCATTTCACTTAATTAAATTTATTCTTGGCTCAGAACATTGCTGAGTAGCCTTTCCTCTCTAAAAATAGTCACCATCTGATATTCAGGGCAGTTTTCTCTTTGGCCAAAAGCTGAGGTTGATGAGTTTAATGCTTTTGAAAGAGACTTTAAGAAATGTATATCATTTTCCCCCAATGGCCTGTTTAATTTATTTGCTTAAATAAACATCATGCATGTCTCACTTATAAATCTCTGCATGGCACAGAGCTGGATTATTATTAACTAGGGACTAGTTAACTCCTGTTACTTCTGCTCATCCCACCAGGTTACTCAGGGCCCCTTCTTTGAAGCAACGTCATTTGATGGAACCCAGGAGATGCACCTTTTCTGTGGCTGCACCAGTCCTTTGGAATGACCTGCCCGCCCCTAAGGTTTGGGTGACCCTAACCCTGTTAGCCTTCTACCAAGCTGTGAAGTTCTGGGTTTCTCCCATGCATCAAACCAAGATGATAGATGAGCTCACTCTGGTTTGAGAGTGAATGGTTTCTATACCCAGTTTTGGCTCTCTGTTGACTGTTTTTTTACACTGGTTTTGTAAGGGAAATGTTCACTTATAGTACATCTCACCTTCTTAGATTTCTTTCTCAGAAGATATTGTGATAGACTCCCCACCAACCAAATATATCAAAATCTCACCAGCTTGAAATAGGATGATTATAGGCTTCCTGTATCTGAACAGCAAAAATAGCGACAACCTCTAAAGGGCAGCAAAAAGACCATGGAAAATTTGAGCTCTTTGCTGCCTTATAGTGGTGGTTGAGACTTACGTGGAGTGGCTTAAAGTGAAATGTGAAACAGGCAATTTATTCCTTGGCAATTATCCCACTTTTAAAATCATTGGAGAAGGGAGGATTCTGGGAACAATGATGATGGAAATCCTGCTGGTGGCTAGATCTCCAGAGCCTAGCCTAAATTATTATTTTCATCAAATGGTCTTTAAAATGCAGAAGGCATACTTGGAACTCACACGAAAGTCTTCCTTGTGCACCACTGTGTGCTGCATTTCCCTAGCATCTAAATTTTAAACCATTCTGTGTTGGGTTTTAAAAGACAGGAAATTGCAGACTTGCATAGATTTTAAATGCCTTAAAATTGGGGTGGGTTAACTTTCTGTAGCTGGGGGCTGGATTGTTTTTAACTGATTTTCTCAGCAGCCAAAAGAGCCGTGGCAGGGGAATTACACAGTAACATCATTTGGAGGGCCAAGACTTCAACTGTTCGTCCATTCCCACCCCCTCTGCCCAGTTTCAGGGAGTTGGAGGTTTTTTGTTAACATTAATACAAACTTGAAACCTCTCTGTTTTGAGCCCCATCAAAAATCTACAGAAAATTATGCTGCTGTGTTTTGGCCACTTACCGTTGAATTTCAGTGGCAAAGTCCTGGGGCTTCAGAAAGCAGCTTGTGAGCCACTAGCTTCTTATCCCTGCTAAGGGGAGTTTAAAAAGTGGGTCCTTGTACAACAACCTTTAGATCTGAGATGAGTGTGTGGTTCTTGGCTAGAATTTAAAAATTGTTACAAAATTACTGTAGGTCATTTCCAGTTTATCTGGTGCCCAGCACACTCCCAGCCAGTCCCTATCCCCTTACAAGAACGAGAACAGGTGCCACTCAGCTGAACTAGCAAAAAATGTAGCTTGATGTTTATTTATTAAAAATCAACAAATGTCAAAAACGGGCAAAAAAATGAAACAAAACAGGACAAAAGCAGGGAGAGAGACATGAACAACAGGCAAGAATTTACTGAAATATCTATGGCTGTTGATATCAAATGGTACAGAATTGTTTAAAGCCATCAGAAACAACACTATGGGTAATTAACATGGACAGTCCTAAAGGGGATGGCCTTTGGTCACTCCAGCTTTAAGCGTTTTACATACATAACAGCAGCAGAACAGAGATAGAAAATAGGAAACCAGGTGATTCCTCCTTTATTCTGCACTGTAAATGGAACAATTTGGTGGATGGGGATGATGTATCCAGCAAAAATGACATTATAGTAGAGAACAACGTTTACAACAGGTGGCAGCACCCAACCATCTTGGCTGATTTTGAATAAGCCACACAGGGTCAGAAAACTAGGTAGGACTTCCATGGGAAGCCATCAAGAAATCTTAGGGGTTTGTAGGCTAGACTGGGAATTAAAACAAAACAAAACAAAACCCTTAAGACAAGGCAATTACAAACCACTTCTGTATTGTTAGAAAGAAAACTACATGGATGCATCCATAAAGCTACCAGAAGTTGAGCACCCAAAGAAGAAGATTTTATCTTTTATAGTGAAAACTATGATTGTATGTATTTGTTAGCACTCTAGTGTCAAATTATCATCAGTCAGATTGTGGACTTCTTAGTTCTTGGCTAAACCATAAGTCTACGTGCAACATCTAAAACTTCCTCCATGTAGAATGAATTCCCAGGGCCCAGATCAACAATCAGGACAGCCACTTCAGCACCACCACAAAAAAGATTCATTATTTTACCTTTTATGCTTCAGCGAAGCTTTTAAACTAGTTTTCTTTCTGCTTCTCTTGGCTTTTCTGTTCTATAGCCTGTATATTTTTAGCTGATGTTTTTACTTACATTGTTAAACTGTGGTTTTAAATTGTTTGCGGACTGCCCAGGGAAAACTGAAAATCTTAAATTAAAAACTTCTTTTCTCAGTGTCAGGACTTAAGTTAAAAACTTCCCCTCTCAGTGTTAGGACTCAGTGTGGTTTTCTATTAAGACAAACAGAAGTACTTCTTTGCCCAATTCATAGTTAAACTGTGGAGCATTGCTGCTGGAGGTGGTGACGGCCACCAGTTTAGATGGTTTGGAAAGGGGACTTGAAAAATGTGTAGAATATTTTATTGCCTATGGAAACTCAAAAACAATCCTCAGATGCTAGTTGCTAGGGAGCAACAGGAGAAGGAAGGCGATCACCCTCCCTCCTTATGTTTATGAGTTCCCAAAGGCACAGTTGACCTGTGGCATTGTCATTTTCTCAAGATGTGGCCACTAACTTGGAGGGCTTTAAAAGGGTTTTGGATAAATTATTGCATGATGGGTCTATCAAGGATTATAGGTCTGGAAGACTCAATGGCACCTCTGCATTAGAGGCAACATAGGAAACTACTTCTCTGTTTTTTAAAATTATCCACACTGATTTTTGCAAAGTTCCTTAATTGTCAGTAAAACTATTAAGCCTCCAGACTGTAGATATCTGAAGCACTCAATGCTTCTAGTCCAAACAGGGAACATAACTGTGGAGTCATCGGTGCTCTCTCAGCTTGGTTGTTTGGTTGCAGATGTTTCATTACCCGACTAGGTAACTTCATCAGTGTGAGTGTTTAGTCTAGTCTAGCACTGCAGATGTTGCCTTGTCTGGCAATGACACGTCTGCAAGCAAACAGCAAGGCTCAGAGAGCACCGAGAACCCCACAGTTCAACCCTGTGCTACAGATATTTTCTTCTATTGGTAGCATTGCAACTGTTTTATCTGAATGTATTGCCATTCAGCAATTTCAGGTTAAAAATATTCTTTTTGTAGCACCTCCAAAGTTTTCAAATTATAAGTAAAAAATTATACGAGGGAGGTTAACTTTCCCATTTTCGGCCCATACTTTCAAATAAGTATTTTTTCTTTAAAATTTTCCATTTTTAAAATAAATATTATTTTGAAGGGTCAATTGCTCATAGAAACAGGGATCACATTTTAATTTATTTCTCAATATCATCCAAATATGTTTGACTATCTTCAATCCTGGAAATACAGTGAACTTCCAGTTATCCTTAGGACCAAGGAATTGCCAAGATTTCAGAGACACCAAATAATAAGTTGACCACCGGCCCATAATGGTACATAATCAATATAATTTTCATTCCAATAAAAAAAATAGAGGTTAATAAATGTGCTCAGGGATATAACTGAAAATCAGGGCAATGTCAACCAGCAATTTAGTAGTATTACTGAATCCACTTTTTCACTTTTCTCTATATGGTGAATCCTTTGGTTGACTGTTGGGGTATAAGCCTCACATCTCCACTTAAAAGGATACCAACTAACAGGAGTGAAAAGTCCACTGTGACTATGTGGATAGTTGCTACCAACCAGAGCAACTTTCGGCAATGTGGCACCTACCAAATGTGTGGTAACTTCCAGAATTCCAAGCCAACAAATCTTTACATATCTGGAGGAGGCCAGGCTGGGAAAGAACAGAATAGATTTTCCTGAACTAAATTACCCCAGAAACTAATAAAGAAGCTAATCTTGTAACTTGCTTCACTTTATCAGAATGTAAACATTGTTTTCCCTAGCTGGAGCTGATCCTGTTTTAGCCTTGGCAGACCTGAACTTTGTCCTCCTGCTTTGTTTCACCTGATTCTCCCTTACTAGCACAAACACTTGCTGTAAGCCCTTTTTCTGTGGCCTTTATTGGCAGCAGAACAATTATGAGGACAGTACATAAAATTCCTAATGGTCCCTGCCAACCCCCCTCCCCTTTTCCTAAAAACATCTCCTAGGAAAGGGAATGTTTCTTACTATCTTCTCAATGGAATGGGACAGGGTCTAGTCAAGGTATTTTATTGCCACACACCCACCCGATGCACCCACCTCTCTATTTCCTTTTGGGGTAAGCAGTGTTGTGCAGAGCATAGAAAAGGAGTAGCAAATAGTGAGCAAAAGATATTAAAGCATGAGATAAGAAAAAGAAAAGGAAACATAGCTAAACCTTTAGCACCATCAATATACTTCTCCATACCTTTTTCTTCTTGCAAACCATCCTTGCTGATCACTCACTTTTGGGTTCAGCCCGCATCCATTTAGCACTTTGCCCTATCCTTTAACAGCCCAGGCTCCCCAGGCTTCAGCAACAAGCAGGGGTAGAACTAAAGACAAGGGTTTGCCTTGTCAGCGTTTTTAAAGTCTAGTCTGGCACAGTGATGATCAATGCTGAAACAACAGCTCTCCAGCTCAGATATTCCTACTGTAATGAGCTCTCCAAGGTCCTAAGGGTGCTTTGTTTGGCCAAAGATCAGCTCTTGATTGTGGTCTTTTACACTGAGACAAAGCTTGCATGACACACTAAACAAGACTAAAATGAGTCTGAGTAATCTGTAGTTCAGGGATGCAGTGGCGCTGCGGGTTAAACCGCTGAGCTGCTGAGCTTGCCGATCGGAAGGTCGGCGGTTCGAATCCGTGTGACGGGGTGAGCTCCTGTTGCCAGTCCCAGCTCCTGCCAACCTAGCAGTTCAAAAGCATGCAAATGTGAGTAGATTAATAGGTACCACTTCAGCGGGCAGGTAACGGTGTTCCGTGTAGTCATGCCAGCCACATGACCAGGGAAGTGTCTACAGACAAATGCCGGCTCTTCGGCTTTGAAACGGAGATGAGCACCACCCCCTAGAGTCGGACACGACTGGACTTAATGTCAAGGGAAACCTTTACCTTTACCTAATCTGCAGTTCAGCATGTTGTAGAACCTGCCATTGTTTTAGCATATTATAGGAACCAAGTCATGGTGTAGTTTAGGTGTTTGGGTATAGCATGCTACAGTATATGAATACAGCAATTACATTTACCATGCCTGTGTGAATGAACTCAGCCTTTGAGACTGGGAGATTTGGTTTTAAAGTATTCGTTTTTGTTGCCTTCAGCCTCTGAGGTCTGCAGGAGCTGTAGGATGACACAGTGATGTCATTGGATGAGGCTAACGTTTTTCAGCCCACCTTTCATTTTTGGAGGATTTGGGAAGCTAAGGAAAACAGATGAGTTAAGCTGAGAGAAAGCTTAACACAACAGTTTTTCTTGCTTTTGCTATTGTGTGCAAAAAAGTACCCAAAAATGAAGTGAAACCCACCACAATTGCACTTTTAATGTCTAAGGGTCTGCAGGAGAGCTTTGGGGACTGAAAAAAATGGGGCAGGGGAATGCCCAGTGTTCCAAGGTTTATTTGTACTGCCTCAACACTCAGCTCTGGATGTTATCCAAACAGACTTACTCTCTCTGCTACTGTGTATGTTATGCCCAAATCATGAAATTTAATAATGGTTCTATTGTATAGCTCATGACATTTCTCCCCACATCCCCACAGTATTTAAGATGTCACATGCATTTACTGAGACAGAACTTTCTAATGCATAGCTGACTCTTTCTTTAGCTGGTTTTCAGCCTCTTTAGTTTGGTGGCAAAAAGATCACAATCACAACTAACCCATCAATTAATATCTTTTAAAAGACAGCCAAAGAATACCATGATACATGAACATCTGGCCTGACCTTTTGCTATTCAGCCCCTCAGTTTGGTTATTGGTATGAATTAAAATTAGATTGAAAGTCAAGGATTATAAGACTTCTTGATGAATGGTAATTAAAATAATAAGACTCCATAACCAAGCTTTTTTCCCCGCCGTGAATCTCTAATTGACACTGGATGAAATGTTATCAGCTACCTCATCTGCTTTTTAATATTTCATTTACATGAACTGCATATAAAAAGCCAAAGACTGCTGTGTGGGCCCATAAGGAAAGTTCAATTCTCCAAAATCTCAGATGAGCAATCTTTTTTTCAAGGCTGATAAGATATCAAAAAGCAGTGAGCAAGCTTTTGGGACCTCCGAAGCCTTTTAACTAAATTGGATGTTACCAAGCAAGGGGTAGGAAGAAAAGAACAAAATAAAAAAGCATAAAGCAGAGATTTATGATTCCTAACTTAGTGCCCATGGGTACCCATGTGCCTAGAGCTACCTCATTGGGAACTTGCCAGGCTCACTGCTTCTCTTCAATGCTTACCCATTAAGAAAATGGAAGGTGATTTAGTATAAAGCAAAATACTGTCCCTTTCAGATGGTACCTTCATTCTAAGAAATTACTTTTGGCCTTGCAAGAATTCCAGTGGGTCACTGTACAGGTAGTCCTCATTTACCGACCACAACTGGGACCAGCAACTCTGTTGCTAAGTGCTGCGGTCACTAAGCAAAAAATCACGTGGCTACACTGGACTTAAGATGTCACTTCTGCTTCCGTTGTTAAATGAATCATCACGGTTGCTATGTGAGACATCATGTGACTGAGACTTGTGATTTCAGTTTGTGTTCTCCATTAATTCTACTTGTTGGAAGCTGGTTGTGAAGCTCCCAAATGGTGATCATGTGACCACGGGATGCTGCAACGGTTGTAAATGTGAGGATTGGTCACAAAGCTGTTTTTTATTCTAACAGGTATATCTTCAAATGGTCACTAAACAAGGCAGTCGGTAAGTGAGGACTACCTGTAGCTCAGTAATACTCTGAGTGTAGTTTCCTTGCCAGCCAGTGTAGAGAACTACTAGCCAGTCTCCAACCTTTCCTTTTTGGGGAAAGTTATTGAGAAGATAGTGGATCTGCAGCTTGGGAGGAGCCTGGATAAAGTAGGTTATCTGATCCCTTTTCAGTTGGGTTTCAGGCCTGGGTACAGAACTGAGGCCACATTGATCTTGTGGGTGACCTCTGGTGGGACTGGGATAGAACTTCGTGGTTCTTCCTGACCTGTCAGTTGCCCTTAGTACCATTGATCCTGCTATCCTTCTGGGCCACTTCCAAGGGTTGGAAAGCAGGACACTGTTTTGCAATAGTTCTCCTCCTCCTTCCTCTGCAAGTCCAGTCAGTGGTGATAAGAGCCCTTGGTTGACTCTTGTCCCTCCTATTTAACCTCTACGTGAAGATGCTGAGGGAGGTAATTCACCACACAGAATCAAGTATCCTCAGTGTGCTTGTGATCTGCCTGCAGCAATGCATTTCCTTTGATAAGTTTCTTTTCATTTGTTGTCTATAATCTGAACAACTATAAAATTCATGTTACAATATTGAGTCTTTGCATTTTAATCTACCAATTTAAAGATTTACATTTTACATTTTCTTTTTTTAATGAAATTTGATATTGTTTATCTCTAATGAGATTGGTCTGTCTCTCAAAGAGGCAAGAAAGGACTGAACCATCTAGCCCCTGTGTGACCAGGAGCTAGCACTGTTGAAATTATTTTACCTTTTGTATTTTTATCTCTTAATCACCAGAAAGGCAGCACATTTAATGAGAGACTTGTCTCTTACACACATCAGGATTAGGGGGTGCATATCAAGCAATGTCTCCCTGGAAGATAGGTGATAGTGGCAGAATTACCAAGCCCTGGTTCCAAAGGAGGCAAAGCCAGGTGTAGAGACCCAAAGAGCTTCTGGCAGAAGAAGTTTGGGACCTCCAGCTTTCCTCCTATAGACTTGGCCATTCCATTGCAAGTATGCTTGTCTGGAAAAAAAATCAAGTTAAGCTGGCTAGATGATACCACTGATGACACAAGTATAAACTTACATGAACTCAAAAAAGCAATGAATTGATAGACAATCCTGGAAAAATGATGTCCACCGGGTCATACAGAATTGGAAGCAAGTAAACAACTGAAGAATAAGAGCCCAGGTTCATTGGATTTGGATAGCTATAATAAATTTAAATAAATAAATAATAAACAAGCTGTGATAGAAAGCTAGGGAAGATACAGTGAGCATCCTTACCAACTTATTGTCATGTCCCCCATTGCGATGTATACATACATCACAACGGGGAACATGCCTTCCCGGTGAAGGGGAGGGGGGAGGAAGGAACCAGTGCTAATCCTATAAGCACTGAGGGACAATGCAGATAAGGGACAAAGGAGCCATACCTTTGACCTGACCCAGGAAGCCATCATCCTATCTACCTGACATCTCTGCATTACCACGGGGGAAACACCTGCTCCGGACACAGGAAGAGGACAGAGGTAATCAGCACTAATCCCCCTGATCGCCCATCGAGACTCCAGAATCGCCCCCTGATCGCCCATCGAGACCCCGGACTCGCCGTCGAGCAGGACTTTGGGACAAAGGGGGGTGGGGGAGGATCAGGTCCGCACCGCGTGTATTTACCGGCTACCTCGCACGCCATGTGCTCATTCCCGTCTTTCTCCGTGTATGCATTCTATTCCTAATAAACCAGAAATCCTTAGCCTGGCTAGTGAGTCTGTGTTTTTGGGAATGAGGCAACCATCACACTTATCTTCTGGATAATGGATGTTTTCGAAGTAGCTATGCCCCTGAATTTACTACCAAATGAACTTCAAGTCAAGGCAAGCTGAGGGAAAGTAGAAAGATACTCACTTGATCTCAGACGTAGATAATAACTGTTTTTCTTCCCAAGGAACAGACTTCTTTTGTACAGAAGAATTTCTCTCTAGGACCTCTTCTGTAGAAAACAAAACAAAACAAAAAGACATTTTACATACTGTACGTTCTAGAGTGGTTACTGCAAGCCACCAGATGAAGTGTAAATAGGCTTCTCAAGTTCCCCTGAAATTGGTCGAGTTGCATCATACAGTTTATGTCTCTAAAGAAATATCATGTTGGAAGAGAAATAAAGGGCAGAAAGAGAAGACTCGATATATAGAAGAAATGCTGTAAACCCTGCCAAGAATTCATAACTGATAACTTGAAAATTGTAGATTATTTATCAAGTGTGATATGACATTACTTTTATGGAAACAGGAATTCAATACTGTGTTAAAAAATTAAAGGAAATGATCATGATAAGACTGGCTTAAAACTGCATATTCAATCATATTAAAGACATGATCAGCTTTCCCCGGCTTTCCAGATGAGACCACAACCCTCAGAATTCCCAACACAAATTTAGCAACACATAATGGGAATTGGGGGATTTGGGATTTCCAACACATCTGGAGGCAATGGGATGGCCAAGAGGATAAGATTAAGTTGTTGTTACCTCTCCTGGTATGGAGGAATGATATGTAATCTGTGTTAGATTTACACTTCAAAAGTAGAGATTAGGTTTTTAAATTTGTTTTATATAAACTTCATTTATGGATTATGTGCCATCAAGTCAGGGTCTACTCTTAGTGATCACAAAGACCTTCTCCAGGATTATCTGTCCTCAGCCTGGCTCTTCAGGTCTTCCAACGGTGCATCCATTGCCACCGTAATCAGGTCCATCCACCTTGGTGCTGGTCATCTGCTTTTTCCCTTTCCTTTCATTTTTTTCCAGCATCAGAGCCTTCTCCAGAGAGCTGGGTCTTTGCATAATGTGTCTGAAGTAGGATAATTTGAGCCTGGTCATTTGTGCCTCCAGTGAGAATTGTGGGTTGATTGATTTTGTGTTTGTTTTTTTGGCTGTCCATGATGTCTCTGGAGCCTTGTCCAACACCAAAGTTCAAAAGGGTCAATTTTCCTTCTATCCTGCTTATATAAACTAAGTGCTGCATATAGGTGCTATATTCAAATTACTCATCATTAACTCAACCGAGGTTCACTCAATCCTTGGTTCACACATCACACTGAACCATAAACTAACCACAGGGACTGTATTCACATTGCATCCTAGGCTAAACTTGGTCATCTTTAGTACGTTGCATGAACACAGTAGGTAAAAATGCAAACTGGGCATCTGTTCTCTGTTCCAAGTTTTAAATGTGCAGCTACTTGGTTGTCCTCTACATATAAAGGAAAAAAATGTAGTTTAGGGGTGGTTGTTGTTTTCAACAGCTCACAGCTTCTCTGTGGAAGATTTCAGCTAACACAGATTAGAATGAATGGATCAGGTGATACAAAAGTTTTGTCCCTCAGCAGTGATTCCCAGTGACCTTATAAAATAAAATCTTCAGGGTAGGAAGAATTGCTTCCTCATGCAATACTTACGTACCTGATGGGATAGCTCTGAAATAGCGTAGGATGAAATGCAGGCCACAGCATTGTAGCAGGATCACCTTACATTAACCCCACAAATTCCAACAAGGCCCATATATTAAAGAAGCTCTGTAGGACTGCAGCATCCAGCAATAGGGTCATGTATACATATCCTTGGAAACTGAGGTCCGGGTTTTGGACTCTGCTACCGAACATCAGGTCGGTTTATAATAAGGCTTCACTCATCTGCGATTCAGTCATGGATGAGAAGTCTGACCTGGTGTGTATTACCAAAAACTGGCCTGGGACTGGGGGACAGGGCTGGGGGGGGTGGGGGCGGTTCTCCTTTTTGAAATGTGCCCACCCAGGTTTCAAGTGCAACATCAACTGAGCTCCCAGGGCAGGGGAGGTGGGATGGCTGTGGTCATCCAGAATGCTCTGGTGGCTTTCAGGGGGACTGACCTGCAGATAACTGAATGTGAGGCCCTATTTGTACCCCAAACAGAACTGGTGCACAATCTGAGGGTCCTCCTAGACTCATCTCTCCTGTTCAGAAGAGCAGGTACCAGCCACAGCTAGAAGGGCTTTTGCACAATTTCATTTTGTGAGCCAGTTGCCCCCCTTCCTGGCCCAGGAGGCACCACTCATGGTCACTCATGGCTTAGCCCCCTGCTGAGTTCGCTACTGCAAAGTACTCTACCTGGGGCTGCCCTTGAAGACCACCTAGAAGCTGCAAGTGGTCCAGAATGCAGCAGTGCAGGCAGTTTGGGACACACCTCAGTATGCTCATGTTATTCTTCTGCTCGGTGAATGGTACTGGCGCCCAATGTGCTTCTGGGTGGAATTCAACATGCTGGTTTTCCCCTATAAGCCTTCATGACACAAGGCAGCCTCTCTCTGGTTTCTTCTACCTGTCCCACCAGGTCCAACAGAAGGGGCATGTTCCAGGTCCTCTCTATTAAAGAACATCATCTAATGCAGTGTTTTTTTCAAACTTGGCAACTTTAAGATGTGTGGACTTCAACTCCCAGAATTCTACATCATATTGAAGATCTGAAAATTGAAGTTGAAAGATTATGGCATAAGCTGACAGTGGTGGTCCCAGTGGTTATCAGCACACAGGGTGCCATACCAAAAAGCCTTGGACGGCACTTAGAAAATCTGCACATTGACAGAATTTCCATCTGTCAGTTACAAAAGACCACCCTGCTTGGATCCGCACATATACTACACTGATACAGTATATTACAACATCCGAGGTTGGCTAAAAGGCTTTGCCCCTGTGATTCCAGAAAGGTGCAAACTACAGAACATGTCCTTTGTTGCCCCTTTTACGGAGACATCCGAACCAGGCTCACCCTACCTCTGATTAGTAGATATCCTGGTCACTCAGACTTACCTTATGCCCGGATGCTGCTCATAGACGAAATGCCTTTTGTTACAGCGCATGTGGCTCAGGGCAGCAGCATAGAAGATCTGCCGGACCCTGATGGGCCAATGTTCCGCTAGCCAACACATTTTATGCAACCATTATTCGTTCAAATTTTAGATATTATCACTTCTTTGTAATTTTAGATGTTATTATCCTAACATCATTTTAGTGTTTATTTTATAATTTAAATATAGACTGCACCCAAGACCTCACTCACAGATGTTAGTTAGGTTGTTTTATAAATGTATTTTAATTTTGTATTAAATTTTATTTTCGTTTATTGTCTGTTAAGATAGATTTATATATATTCACAGAGCACTCTGCTTGTACTGGTCTACAACCGTAATAAATAAATTGATTAATTGATTGACATCCGAGGTTCTTGGGAAGAACTCGATGCAAATGAAGGCCAACACCAGCAAAAGAACTGGCAGCTGTGATTTCACATTATTATTATTAATAATAATAATATTATTTTTCATCAATTTTAGCTATTCTCCTTTAAATGGCGTCCAAACTGGTGGAAGAAAGTTCCATGTTCCATATCACACTCTATATAATGTATGACTTTTTGTCCATTCTAGATCACTGCCTCCTTAAGGTGCCCAGAATAAGAGGGGGCAAAAAAGTCAAGAGGTCAGCCACAATGGTTTGACCAAAACTCTGTTCCTCTGTTCCTGTTTTACATCCCAACTGAAGCGGCCATCTGGACTTATTGACCACCCCTATGCTTACTCCCGCACTCACTCCTACTCAACTTAATTGGATGCTTTCCGACAGGCAGAAGACCCTTTATTCTAGAGTTAACAATCAGAGATGATGGCCGTATTTTACTACCTCTCCCTAGATTTCAATTCTGCTCCATATGTCACAACAATGTTCAGGATGTTAAAAAGTAGGATTTAGGTTTCTTTTTTTTCAAAACAAACTTTTATCTCTGTGTAAGATGTGACCAAATAAATAAGCTTTGAAAACTTACTGAGCCACTAAAGGATTTATGAAGTAACCACCCCCTATGAACTCTTAAAACAGAATAAGCAAGCTCTGAAAGCTAGTTCAATTATACATGAAAATAACTTTTTAAAAATGAAAACAAATTCTGCTGAATTATGAATGGAACTGTCGGCTTGTTGTCAGATAAGAACTATCTGAATGAGGCAGTATTAGAAATGTTCTTGCAGGTCACTATAAATCAGAATTATTTTATATAGATTGTACTTTCTACCTGATTAAACTGTAACCAGAAATCAATACAAATTTGGAATGTTCTACTTTCTGAAGTATGTTGGATAATCTAAATGCTTGATATTCAATAGTCCATTGGCAATCTGTTTGGGTACATTCATCCCAGGTCCTGCCAACCTAGCAGTTCGAAAACATGCAAATGTGAGTAGATTAATAGGTACCGCTTCGGCGGGCAGGTAACGGCGTGGCCACATGACCACGGAAGTGTCTACGGACAAACGCCGGCTCTTCGGCTTTGAAACGGAGATGAGCACCGCCCCCTAGAGTCGGACACGACTGGACTTAATGTCAAGGGAAACCTTTACCTTTTTACTGTATGTGAAGGAGAGGTGAGTAAACCATTAGCTACAAATCATATATGGGTCCCACTGTCCCAGTTGCAGCCTCCTGCACCCACCCACCCCACTTGAATTACGCAGGCCACATTGTTCAGGTCCATTTTCTGCATTTTGAGGAGTTTTGGTAGAGTTAAAGCTATGGTCTCCCCTCCCCTCAGATAAGAATGTTAGTAGGCTACTCCAGTGGGCTGAATCTGAATTGTCTTATTTGTGCAGATAAATTGTCTGCTCATATAAACAAGATTGTTGATTCAGGATATGATATTCTGAGTGAAGGGCTTACAGAAATGATCCCAGGAATCTCTTTTTCATGTAAACATGTCTGGCATGATTTGCGATGTGATTGCAGGCTTTCAGAATCAAGCTACATTAAGAAAGCAAGGAGGACAGTTGAGGGTAAAACAGGCTCTGCATCAGTCAGGCAGAATAAAACAATCTGGTATTACTCTTCCATGGCTGGTAGATTGCAGGTGAGGAAGAACGTGGATCAGGCCTTTCGTATTTTTCTTGATCTACACTCTGTTTTAGGAGAAGGGTCTAGGATACCCTCAGGACAATTTCAAGGGATCGGTTATGTGTGAACCATCTGCTTGGAGAGACCCAGCTAATTACTTTTTGGTTAATTTGGCTTGTGTTGAAGCAAAGGGCACTGACAGCTTGGCCCAAGAGGCTGTTCATACTTAACTGAAAGATTTGGTAGTTGTGGTTACCTTGATCCAAGCAGTTGCAAAGCCACTCCTTCAGCCAGCTTTTCTGGACTCAAAAGATTGTCCCAACTCTCACCTGATCACAAATAGTGATTGTCTTGGGCTGACAGTAAGAGATAAATCAGATTATCTAAACCCCTTTAAGTCCAGATTTAATTTGAGGTGTGGCACAGATCCTGCTGTGCAGGAATAGGCAATGGTTTAATTTTCTAAAAACTAGCAGGCAGTGAAGCAAAGCAATATCCTCTAATATCATCTTTATTTCCAAGATTCATGCTCCAGCCAGTACTGGCTCAGATTCAGTCTTAGAGAATAGAAACATGGGTGGCTGCAAGCCAGTACTTCTTTGTAGGGATGTCCATCTGCCCAGGAAAAGATAACAGTAAGTTGGGATGGAAGAGAGTAGGTAGCAAGGATCAGCTGGGTGCTAAGGGTGGGTAGCAAGCTCCTGAATGCATAGTTAACCACACCTTCAGTGAAGCATCCTAGATTTTGTCAGTGGTCAAAACTGAGAAAAAAGGAGAAACACTAACATTGGAAAGGCTAAAGATGGCTTGAAAATGCCTCAGCTGTGAGCTGGGGATGAGATAACAGCAGCTTCATGAAAACATGGCATTAAAAAAAAAAGTTTAGGGAGATGTGAAAGTGAGCTCACATCCAAAATAAGTACTGGGCTTCAAGGTTTTGAATTCTGGATTCTTTGAACCAAATCCCATTTCTTACATCATACAAATTTCAAGTTTTATCTTTTCCCTTAGAAATAGGATTGTAGAGAAAGAATTTGCAATTTCCTTACTGATGATCCAGGAGACTGTTTTTCAAGGACTTAGCATGAAGTAATTAAGAAGCAAGGCTCACACTGTGAAGAGGATATGGAGGCAACACATACAAAATTGATTGCTGCTGTTTTCAACCCTTTAACATTGTCAACAAGATACTGAGTTAAAAACAGAAACAGGCACAAATACAAATGGGAGTCTTGGAACAAAATTTACCCAACCAGACCCACATTGGCATGCCTATAAAAAAGAATCACAGCATCAGTTAAAGCAATAAAGTCCTTTTAAAATTCCACAAATCTTCTCAAAACAAAATGAGATAGGCCTTAGGTACCAGTTAAACAAGAAAACTCAAACTGTATCCTGGGTTCCTTCTGGTTTGGATCCCAGTTTGCTTTGCTGTTTGTTATTACCTTTAAAACCCTACATTCCAGCATGATCAATGGTGAGGAATCAACAATATCTGGGGGAATTACATTGTCTATTTCTGCTTCTGATGTTGAAAAGGAAACTGAGGAGAGGAAGAAGAAATCTAACAATATGGAATACAACTATTTCCTGATCTTCCTAACATTGATTGATTGATTGATTGATTGATTGACTGTATATGCCATCAAGTTGGTGTTGACTCTTGGCAACCACATAGATAGCTTTTCTTCAGGGCACTCTGTCCCCATCATGGTCCTTCAGATCTTCCATTGGTGCACCCATTGCTGCTGTAACTGAATCCATCCACCTTGCAGCTGTTGTCCCCTTTTTCTCTTTCCTTCCACATTCTAGCACTATAGACTTCTCCAGAAAGCTAGTTCTCTGCATAATGTGTGTAAAACCCTAATTTCCCATAATTCCCAAACAACATGGCCAAGGCTGGGTCCAAAGGGGACCGTAGTTTAACACAATGGGATGGCACAACATTGGGAAAGGTTGTTTTTAGTATTCTTAAAATCCGTGCTAAGACAAGGCAAAATATGAACTACATACACTTCTCCCAGAGAGAGAGATTGTAACATAATAGAACCCTTTGTTAATGCAGGAGATGCTCAAGGCCAACTTGAGGGAAAGCGGAAATGAATGGAGATATGGCAGGCTGGCACATACTTCTAATTCTCCATAGCAGCCCCATGTGTTTTATGCATCTGGGCAGGCATTCTAGGGGGAGAACAAACAAAATTCTGCGAGGCCATATGGCAGCCTTTCCCCAACTGATAACCACCAGATGTTCTGGGACTGCAATGTCGAGAATTACCTACGTAGTTGTACTATTTGTCATTAAAAAAAATGTAGAAATTATCTACAGGATCAAATAAAATGGTGCACTTTGAAAGAGAGAGGAACCAAGATGCTTTTGAGTGGATACCAGCATTATCTTCCATTTTTTAATTATTTGTTTGTTGGATTTATATTCCACCTTTCCTTTAGGAACTCAAGGGGGCTTCAAGATATCTGTACAGGAACACACACATCCCAAAAGAGAGAGAGAGACTGGCCCAAGGTCATATTATTATTATTGTTGTTGTTGTTGAGTTCCAATGGCAAGGGTTGAACTTGAACTTAAGTTTGCCTGCTTCGAGTTCAACCCCATAACCTCTATACCAGAGTTAGTTAGTAGATGAATTCCATACAGTAGAAGCATATTCAAGGGGCCCAGTTAAACGATCATCCCTCCAAGTAAAGAGGGAGCTTTGTGATTCCAGATTAAATCTTACATTTGGGAATTAGCAGAACTGGCATTATAGTTGTGTTTAGGGAAGATGAATCTGTATGAATAAAATCTAGCTTGACATGATACAAGATGGGAAATACATGTCTAGATCTCTGAATTTATTAATATTTACTAATAATTATTCCACTTCAGTTGCAAGTCACAGAATAATGAGCAACCTCATTCATCTCATGCATTTATTCATTTATTCATTCATTCATATTTCATTTCATTTCATTTCATTTCATCCACTAAGAGAAGGCAGGAGTACAGCTGATTTTCTTTAGAAGTTTTATTTAAGTTATATAGAAAATAAGCAGTGGATGTGTTAATGTTGCAGATGTTAGATCTCATTGGAATGGGAGACAAAGATGGAATGTTCTGATGCTTTCTGTCTCTCTGGACCTCTTTTTACCCTGCTCTTTCTCTGCTAGGAGTTGCCTGTGGTTAGCACTGGCAACAGCGAACAATTATGATTAAAGATATTACCATGCATCCATATTTTCCATTCATTGTCTTTCAATCAAGACCCCTTCTATCTCCTAGCTATCCAATTCAAATACAAACTATTTGAAGTTGTGCTGCTAAATGCATACATACTACCATACTCCTCTCCCTGTTTCTCTTCTGAAATTTGGGTGCAATTAGAAAAGACAGTCGTAGAGATAAACATAAAACATCCCAAAGCCACTGTGATCCTACTGGGAGACTTCACTGCTAGGGTGGGGGCTTCTTTGTATGATTATGTATACCTGGGCATCATACCTGAGAGCTACTTAACAAACGACCCACTCCAGAGACTCTGAAAGGATCATGGCCGGCTCCAGACTGATCTCTTTGATATATACATGCAACCTTCACATCCTAGGAGGCAAAGGCAGCTGCTTCACATATCCCCTTACGTTCCATGCTGGGAATAATAGCAGTGTCTTGGATTACATATGTGTCTCAACAGACAAAACGAACTTATTCTCAGACATTCAAGTTCACGTGAGGGAGGACAGCGATCATCAACCGATTGCAGTTAAATTCTATGGCAATTCCGATTTATGATCATCAACAACACACAACAAGAGGTTACTCGCTAACCTTGAGGTGAGGCAAGACAGGAGGCTTAAATGGTCTAAGGTGGATACTAAGGCAATTTCCAATTTTATGATATCCAAGAGGGCCCAGTCTTGGATGAAAATGATTGTTACACCTACTCAAGACCCAGATAGAATCCTTACTGGATATGCCAATTTGTGCAGCACATTAAGAAACTTCTTAATAGACAAACTGCCAGTTAGGAACCGACAGCCTGTAAGATCTAACTGGTTCGACCTTGATTGCTCTCACTCAAGAAAGACCCTAAGAGCAGCCATGCGTTTGGTTCAAAGAAACCCCACACCAAACAACCACGCCAAGATGCTAAAGCTCAGATGCAATTATAAGAAACTAACAGCCACCAAAAAGGCTCAATATACAGCTAAGGTTTGGTCTGAGCTAGAAAAGTCAGCGAAAGGGTCTAACCCAGTCATATTTTGGAATACCGTATCTGGCATGTTGAAGTTCCTACGAGATATCCCCATTTCAGCTTCAGTCTGGGAGGATTTCTACACTACCCTATTTGCCAGTTCCAAGCAGGACTATCCAGAAAAGATGACCACTTAGCCTCTGACCCTTGATAATCTTCCTCCTTGGCTACCAGTGACAGTGACAGAAATTAAACACATCATTCAATCACTGAAATCCAATAAGGCACCTGGCGAAGACTTCCTACCACCCGAACTTTTCAGGACACACACTGACTGGTGGGCCCCACTACTGGCAGGACTCTTTACATACATAGACAACACCGGCCATATTCCAGCAGGATGGGAACTTTCCATCATAGTTCCCATACCCAAAAAAGGAGACAAGGAAGACCCTAAAAATTACAGACCCATAAGCCTTATTGACATAACAGCTAAGATGTATGCAAAACACCTCCTGAGAAAAATAGAGGACTGGGCAATCGAGAAAAATATACTAGTGGAAGAACAGGCTGGGTTTAGACATGGGCACCCCACAACAGATAATTGCTTCATTTTACACCATCTCATCACTAAATATACAACTGATGGAAGGCACCTGTTTACATCTTTTATTGATCTTAGCGCGACATTTGATTCCATAAATAGAGATATCTTATGGAAAAAGTTGGCCAGGTTAAATATGGAACCTAGACTTTTACATTTGATAAAGGCCCTCTATACAAATACACGCCTGAAAGTCTGTACTGGAGTCAATGGCTCTCTTACACACAGCATACCCACCCACAAAGGTGTCAGACAAGGATGTATCTTTGCCCCGATGTTGTTTAATCTCTATGTTAATGACATTCCAGGATTCCTCCGTTCTACAGATGTTCACATGCCAAAGATCCTCAGCAGACATATCAACATCCTCTTGTATGCAGATGACATGGTTTTAATGGCACATTCCCAAGTAGGCCTGAGAAGACTGATGGGGAACTTTGGTGCTTACTGCACTGCAAAGTTTTTGAATATTAATAAGTCCAAATCCAAAGTGGTGGTTTTTGGGAAAAGATGGGCCAAATACAATTGGCACTTGGATGGGGAGCCTATAAAACAAATAGGCTCTTTTTCATGTCTAGGGGTGGTTTTTACAGACACAGGGCCTTGGGTTAATCATTACAAGCAAAGTTCTGCAAAGGCCACAGCAAGTTCTAAAACCCTAATCAAACTGCTTAGCTACAACCACCCTTGCTCTCTGCCCTCCATTCTGAAGGTCCACAAGGCAAAAGTTGTACCCATGCTAACATATGGAGCCGAATTGTGGGGCCTATCAAAGGCCTCCTTACTTGAACAAAATCAAGCACGCTTTTTAAGAACCATTCTGGGGACTGACAGGAATACACCCACAGCAGCAGTAAGAGCTGAAACAGGCACCCATTCCATTTATAGTCTATCAGTAACCAAAGTTTTCAACTACCGGTGGCGGATTCTCCCAATGGAACATGATAGACTACCAAAAATGTGCCTTGAAGAACAGATGGGCACACCTCAACCTACCACATGGATCAGACAACTCCTCCAAACCATCGCATTTCTTGGCTTTTCATCACAATACTTATTTTCAGCTGGAGACCAGGCCAAGGCAATACTCAAACAAAGAGTCTTGGATGTTAATGCCCAAACAGACATTGAGTCACTTGCACACAATAGGTCATCAAAATGGCTGGCCAAGAATAAACTGTCCTTCCAAATAATACCTAACAATGGGTCTGACGCAATACCATAGGTTAGCTCTTACTAGAGCAAGATTTGAGCAACTAGATTCTATGGTCAAATATGGACGATTCCACCAAGTGCCTTACCTTGAGAGGACATGTGTTTGTGGAGCACCCGAAGTAGAAGATATTGCACATGTCCTATTTAACTGCCAACTATATGCCCCAGTAAGGGCTCAGTACCTTCAGACATTAATTGACAGAACTACATACTGGGACCGTAACAAAAGATTATGTTACTTCCTCCAGGGCACAAATACGTATGTGGTCAATAGAACTGTTAAGTTTATAGTTAGGGCTGTACAACTGAGAACGCATTTTATAGAACGCATTGGGGTGGCATGTAAAGGTGATGAATTCATTTAAACTCACATTGTTTCTGTATTTTATTACCTGTTTTATTACATCTTGCATTTTTATCTTACAATTTTATCTCCATTTTACCCTACTGTATTTTATCGTATTTTATCGCACCATAGTATATTTTAGCTAATTTTATTGTATTTTAGTTGTTTTATGGCATCATATTTTATATTTTGTATCTTATAGCGGCTGTTGCCCAACTTTCTGATATGATCATTCGACTAATCAATAAAGTTACTTACAGTAAGTAAGTCTTTCAATCTACCTAATAAATTTTCTGTAGAAAGCTTTAGTCTGCCTGTATCTTGTCTATATACAGTATCTCTCCATTATGGTCTGAAAAGTATAAAACAGCCTTTGCCAACGTGGTTCTTCAAGACTGCAGAAGATGCCACACTGGCCTTATGGACTTTTTGCTGAAACAAACAAACAAACAAACATAAAAGAACTTGTGATTATAGGCTTGATGATTAGAAAGGGTAGGCTCTGGAAAGAAGGAAATCATGTTGTAACCTTAGAGAGAGACAGTAAAATATAATGTCAGATCCCCCTGATCAAAGGTTTCACAGAAACCCTTATCAGAGGATCTACCATCATTTCCTTCTCTAAGGAATGGAATCCGGGTTGCCAGATGGGAGGGAGTGTGAAGTTGGAGTGTGAGGTGGTTTATTATGGCTATGGAGGACATCAAGGACACGGGGTTGAGATATGCCAGGAATACCATCTGGATGGGAGAGGGGATGACATGGTTTCATGGGAAAGGGGACTAACTAAGAGAATGTAGTTTTTAAGTTAGGTTTGAGCGGGAAATCTTTATTTGCAGCTTGCCTTCTGTACCGTTCATTATGCTTCATTAAAACAGTTAAAGGGATCCCAGCCTCCTGCCTATGATTGTGTGAATGCTCGAATGATCAGGTGCTGACATTAAGCTGCAAATCCATCTTTCGAAAACTCTTCCTGAGCAAGTAATCAGCTGAGAGTTGACGAACCATGCCTAAACATGGAAAATCCCAG
Source organism: Candoia aspera (assembly GCF_035149785.1). Taxonomy (NCBI): domain Eukaryota; kingdom Metazoa; phylum Chordata; class Lepidosauria; order Squamata; family Candoiidae; genus Candoia; species Candoia aspera. Next base: position 10,324,022 of record NC_086158.1, on the reverse strand, counting down.
GCTAAGCAGCCATCACCTTTACTGTCATCAGAGAGGACAGTGCTATATGCCAAAGTGGAAGAAGAAAAAATTGAGACGGAGGAGAGCTCAGGGAGCGGGGACAGCGAGTGCAAGATGGAACCCTGGCTCAACACTACGGAGTTGGAAAGTGCCCTCCACTCCCTCAATTTTGTGAGAGAGCCTCAGATGCCAAGCATTATTATAGAAGAACCACAGATGGGTCCTTCCCAGCTCGGTTGCCAGAGAGGAAGAGGGAAGGGCCCCTCCACCCATGGAGGCACAAGTAAGGGTGCAGAGTCCAGGGTAGCATGGGACCATTCCAGACCCCAATGGAACTCCACAAGAAATGTGGAACTTGGAGGTGAGGATGTCTGCTATGGAAGTGGTGTTGCAGCAGGTATCGAGAACTCTGGAGACCATGGCATACCCCTTGGCAGAAATCTCAACTCAGCTATCCAGAGTGGCGTTGCCGGATTCACAAGGAAGACGGCATACCCTAACCCCAGGCTGGGATTTCGAATCCCCAGTGAGGCACTGGTGGAGTGGAGGCCACCCAGAGAGCCAATGCAACTGGGGGAGAGCTCTGCCCAGCAGGGCGACACCGACTGTGACCCCAAAAGACATACAAGTTAAGTTCGATGGAGACCCACAACAGTTGGCATTCTTCTTGACCAACGTGTCCATATACATGAAGGAATAAGGGTCTTGCTTTCCCACTGAGTACAAGAAAGTGAGCCAGGTAGGCGCCAGACTCCGGGGACCTGTGGTGGAGTGGTTTGTGCAACTGCACGATGCCACGGCCCTGGAGCTGAATAGTCTGTGCGACTTCATGAGGGCACTGAGAGACCAGTTCGAGGACCCACTCAACAAGATAAGGGCGAAGACAGGTATCCAGCAACTTAGGCGAGGGGGAAGGACCATGGTGGAATATGCCATGGAGTTCAAAGCTCTTGCCAGAAAAGTTATGGACTGGTCGGAAACCACTAAGATTAATTACTTCAAAGGGAGCTTGCAGCCAGAAATCCTGAGATGGGCGCTCTGCTTTTAGGCGTGTTGTCCAGTAGGTGCTGCTGATCCTCATAGAACTGCTCTACTTCAGCTTCTTCAGCATGTGTGGTTGCGGCATATATTTGGATCACTGTGATGTTAGATGGCTTGCCCTGAATTCGAATTGAGATCATTCTGTCATTTTTTGGATTGTATCCAAGCACTGCTTTAGCCACTTGACTATTAATTATGAAGGCTACTCCATTTCTTCTGTGGTCCTCTTGTCCACAGTAGTAGATCTGGTGGTCATTTGATGTGAAATGGCCCATTCCAGTCCATTTCAGTTCACTGACACCCAAAATGTCTATCTTTAATCTTGACATCTCACCAGTAACCACATCCAATTTGCCCTGGCTCATAGATCTTACATTCCAGGTTCCAATGGTGTGTTGATCCTTAGAACATCGGATTCGCCGTTCACCACCAGCACCGTCGGCCGCTAGCCGTCCTTTCGGCTTTGAGCTAGCTGCATCATCACGTCTGGGACTAGTTGAACTCATCCTCTGTTCCTCCCCAGTAGCATTTTGACCATCTTCCGACCTGGGGGTCTCATCTTCCAATGGTATACCGACATATCTCTGGTTGTACTGATCCATGTAGTTTTCACGGCAAAAATATTGGGGTGGGTTGCTATTACCTTCCCCAGGGATCGCATTTAGTCTGACCTCTCTGTCATGACCTTCCTGTCTTGGGTGGCCCTTCACGGTTTAGCTCATGGCATCATTGAGGTGCTCAAGCTCCAGCACCACGACAAGGTAATGATCCTTTGCTGAAGAAGGCGAAACTACCTAAGCCTAAAATGTATGCTATGTCAGAAACTGAGAAACAAGTTCTCAGGGAATTGATTGACAAAAACTTAGAGAGGGGGTTCATTGAGCCTGCCAATTCACCTTTGGCAGCCCTGGTGCTCTTCCGGGCGAAAGAAGATGGCTCTCTGAGACTCTGTATGGATTACCATGGAATAAATGCCATCTCAATAAACAATCAATACCCTCTCCCCTTAATGAAAGACATGCTATCACACCTATCGAAGGGAAAAGTATTCACCAAACTTGACCGCAGAGAAGCCTACTTTAGAATTCAAATTCGGGAAGGGGATGAATGGAAAACAGCATTTAACTGCCCTCTAGGTTTCTATCAATACAAAGTCCTCCCATTTGGGTTAGCGGGGGCTAACTGGAGTGTTTATGCAGTATATCAATGAGGTCCTCCATGAACATTTGTACAAAGGGGTCCTGGTTTACTTAGATGACATTAGTTTTTAAGTTAGGTTTGAGCGGGAAATCTTTATTTGCAGCTTGCCTTCTGTACTGTTCATTATGCTTCATTAAAACAGTTAAAGGAATCCCAGCCTCCTGACTGTGATTGTGTGAATGCTTGAATGATTAGGTGCTGACATATAGATGTACTTGTAACTGCTGTTAAGCAGATCAGAAGCTACTTCTTTGTAATTTTTCCTTTCTTTTCCTTTTCTTTCCCTTCTCTTTTTTTCTTTGCACTTTTCCCCCTCACTTCTTGCTTTTCTTTACTTTCCTTACTTTTTTTTCTTTCAAAATTTGTATTGTTTTTATTCTTTTAAAATTTTTCTTTAATAAAAATTATATAGAGACAGAGACAGAGAGAGAGAGAGATGAGAGAAGATGGAAGATGGAAGATGGAAGGAGGGGGAGAGGAAAAAGGTTTCTCCCTTTTTTTTTAGGGCATTATAAGTTTGTGACTCATAATGGAGCCTTTCCAATCAGAGCTGGGCTTTATAAATATAATGGCCATTTTCTTTCTATCAGGAAAAAAGGAGGGTGAAAGAAGAGAACACTAAAACAAACAAGCGGGCCTTGAACTGGTCATCAGAAGAATGTTAGGCAGAGTATTAAGCAACTGCCACCATAACATTTATTTATTTGTTTGTTTGTTTGTTTGACCAGTGTTTCTTAATCTTGGTAACTTTAAGCTGTGTGGACTTCAACTCCCAGAATTCCCCAGCCAGCAAGCATGAAGGCTGGGGAATTCTGGGAGTTGAAGTCCATGCCTCTTAAGGTTGCCAGGGTTGAGAAACACTGTATTAGATTTAGAAAGTGCCCAACTCCAGAATGACCCTGGGTAGTTTAGATAATTAAAAGGGAAGAGAAAAACAATAAAAAGTAAATAAACATATACGCCCAGATTTTTTTTAAAACATCACCCAATACCCAGTCCTCGCCAGCAACCAACAACCAGATGTGCAAAGATTAACACCAGGATTAACACCAGACGAACAATCAAACAGCACAACATACCCTAATCAAGGAACTATTAACTCAGTCAACCAACCAAGCAGCAAACAACAGCCCAATCAAGGAACTCCCAAGGAGAGAACAACACCCCTACCAACACAAGCAGGGCAAGCCACGGTATATAAACTGAGAGCAAGGCCCACTCCCTCTTCGCACTGAAGATGTTGCCTAGTCTGGCAATGAAACGTCTGCAAGAAAACAACAAGGCTCAGAGGCAGGGCCGCAACTAGGGTCTGTGTCACCCAGGACAAACATGGATTCCACACCCATTTTGGCGCCCCCTCCAGTGCTCATTTTGGCACCACCCCAGCACGGTGCCCGGGGTACATGCCCCGCTTGCCCCCCCCCCCCAGTTGCAGCCCTGCTCAGAGAGCACCAAGGACTCCACAAAAGGAAGTGTCTTAACCCTTCTATATCTTGGATATAACAAGCCAAAAATTTCCCCATTTCCAATTCCTGCTGGAATAATATTGCTACTGTATTCATTGACTAGCAATACTAAGAAACATGAACATTCGTATATCCTTCTACCTAGAGTCCTACTGTACTCATATTTATTTATTTGATCACATTTGTATAGCCGCCCATCTCACCTAGTGACTTTGGACAGTGTACATAGTAATAATCAAGAGTATATAAAAACCGTTAAAAGAACCAATTTAAATTAAAATAAAAACAAGATAAAAACAAAGAAATAATAATAATTATTATAATAATAATAATTCACATGAAAACATCTGTCAGTAGCCAGCCTATGTTTCCCCTAATATATAACTGGTTTGGAATCTATGTACTGACCCCAGAGCCCTTTTTACACTGTTCGTAGCCCTCGTCCCTCATCATCCCTTTCGTGATGCTCACAGAAAGGCCTGCTGCATCACAATTCCTTCATATGCTTTTGGAAAGGGTTCTGTCACTCAGCCCCTCTGCCTGACACTCCTTGATGTCTTAGTCTACTGCCCACCCTTGGATTGACACTTCTCTCTCTTGACACTTCTCTCTCTTTGACAGATATTAAGAAACAATAGCTTACATTTCTCTCACTTGATCACTTCCTTTTCCATCTCTGAACTCCTTCCTTTTTCAAGCAATTTTGCACAACCACCCTCACCCTTCTGCTGCTTCCTTTCCTCTAATCCAGTGTATCTCAACCTCAGCAACTTTAAGGCGAGTGGACTTCAACTCCCAGAATTCCCCAGCCAGTATGGCTGGCTGAGGAATTCTAGGAGTTGAAGTCCACTCACCTTAAAGTTGCTGAGGTTGAGATACACTGCTCTAACCTCTTCACCCTGCCATAAAAGTTTCAGACAATTGCTTAGTGAGGTGGTAGGCTTCAAACCAAAGCTAGATTAACATTTGTTGGAATATTTGGATTCTTGCACAGAGTAAAGGGTTGGATTTGGTGCCCGCTTCTAACTCTGTGATTCTTTGAGTCTATGAGAAACTCATATCCAAAGCAAATGTGGTAAGAATTCTGCCCTTACTGTGGTGAGTACAACCTCTAATTGTTACACATTTTTGAGATAATGAAGAAGAGCCTAGTGAAATTAGGGACGGAGAATTTTTAACTTAGATTTGAATATTGAACCAATATATGAATCAAAATGTGGTCTGTGGTTTTCCAAATAGTAACAAAATTATAAAACAATATGTAAAAGAGCAGGAAAGAATCTGTACAAAAATGTATACATTCATGCAAATAATGCTTTTATATTAGGAAAAATTGTTCATAAAAGCAGTGTAACCAATTAAATGTTTGCAACACGGGGCAAAGTTGCAAACAAAAACGGATGATCAGAGAAAAGTTGCAGACAAATAGAGTCAAGTCTGTGAGAGTCTAAGAAAAAAAATGTACAGTTTGGTGAAGCAAGCTTGTCATATTCACAAAACTGAGAAGCCAAGAGAAACCATAATTGGCATATTCACTCATCCATAGCTGGAAATATGAAGGATGTTAGATCTAATCCTGCATTCTCTTTCTCATCAGTTGCCTCTGGGAACCACATTAAACAGGAGATGAGAATAAGATTTTCTCTTTTGTAAGTCAGGACCACCCAGAATTCAAAGACAAACTCCTCTAAATACTGTCGTGCTCTCAGATCAAACGTTTCCAGAACATCTGATCCGACTTGCAAGCATGAATGGAATCAACATGGGTTGAGACTTGCAAGTCAGTAGAAGTGGGAGGGGACAAGCCAGGAGTGTGAAAGCATCTCGTTTGGACTATCTCTGGCATCCAAGGTCAACCGGCAGAGCAGTTGCAGACATCTGCACAGAACTGAATGGACTGGCACGAAAAGGGGGGCTGCATGCCTGAGAAGGGGAGGGGGTTTGAATTTGTTGGGCTGTTTAACTTGGGGAAAACGCGGGAACTTCTATTTGCAACTTTTTCTCTGTACTGCACACTACAATCCATTAAAGAGATTTCTACTTAACACGTATGAATCGGACTTAATGGTAAACTGAGTAGGCAGTCGTCACAAATACAAAGATTGTACCTAACTACTATGTACCTAGTCAACTTTCTCCTTTTAATGCTATCTTAAGTTAGTACCCATCACCATATTCTTTCATAAATACCAGGAATGATTAGCAGGTCTACAGTACTAAAGTGGCAAAGAAAGATCCAACCGAGATCTTAAAAACACAAGAAAATGACTCCAGGTTCTGGTGGGATTTGATTTTTACTGCCTGGCTCCTGTTGGAGGTCGGTGTTGTTGTAGATTTGCAAGTGGCAACGCACATTTATGTTTACCTTGGAGGCTTGCCATATAATTGGCATTAATCACCATGATGTGTCATGCTGCTAAACTGTGCAACAGCATGGTGCACCAAGGGAAAAATTTGAATTGCTTAGGTTGTATATTTTTCTCCTTAAAGAAAGCCACAATGGACTCCAAATGAGCAGAAAGTGCCTGCGGATTTAAATGACTGCACTTTTATTCCAGCCTCAAAGAAGAATGGATAAACATTAAGAGGAAAGAGAAACTTCCTTGCTCTCCCCTGGTCCAGCAATTTCCTCTTCCTACTTCCATTGTTCCCATGCATTTTAAAAAATTGCATTGCAGTACAGGGAGATTGGGAGGCGGGGGGTGGGGGGGAGGAAAAAAGCAAGATGCAAAATGCAAGAATAAAACGTGCTTTCAAAGAAATTGTTTTGATCTCATTGTATTTAATTCTCTCTCTTTTTCTTCGTTTTATTTCGCAGCAGGTGCTCTGGAGCAGCTGCTTGAGAGACAAAATGACAGTCAGGCCTACCAGCTGCACACCCCTGCGACTGCTGGACTAAGAGGGTTATGGCAGTTGTCAAACCGCAAGAGAAATTTACTGATGCCTGGGATGTCTGCTTGCAGCAATGTCACAATTAAAATTAAAATCATTAAAATTGTCCCTGCGTAACAATTGCCTCCCTCTCTTTGAAGCTCTGATTTTTCATGGTGTCACAGAACTCTCTGAAAGCTTTGATCGGTGCCCTTTGAAGCAGCGCTGGAGAAAAATCCCCCAAATTCTCCTTCTATGAGGCAGATTTCCTGCAGGGAATAAAAATGGTCTTAGGTGACCCAGTACTGGATTCAAGTGGTAGATTGACAGAAAATGTGGGTGCAGATCATTTTCCACTGGATTCTTCTGGCAACATCTGTCCCGTAGGAGATCCTTGAACAGCACCTAGAGGTATTTGCATCTAAGGCACTGCTGAAGATAATGGCTGAAGATAATGTGAATTCTGCCTCATGATGTGTAAGTGTCATGTTCCCCGTTTCAATGTTCTGTTAACATCGTAACGTTTCACATGTCAAACCGTTTTTCCGTGTATACTCGGCTTGCTCATTGCTGGTATTTTCCATTCATGCTCTCTTTGTTTTGGGACTTTGGAATGTATGTTTGGGTTTGCAATCCTATTCAAGGTTACTTTCCCAGGCGCGTGTAACGGTTGCTAGCGCCTGGGAGGGGGTGGTTGCTGACGGGTGCTTGGGGCGGGACTGGATTGAAGGCAAGGCTTTTAAGTTTGTATTTGGCGTGCTTTTGCTCATTCTCAGCTTTCTCTGTATTTGCATACTATTCCTTTAATAAATCAGTTATCTTTAAGCCCGAGCTTGTGAGACTGAGTATTTGGGATTAGGCAAGCATTACAGTAAGCAAGAATTCTTTCAGTCCCATGTATGGAACCACTTTAGTTTCTTCTTGGGCTTGCTGCCTAAATTGTGCATTTTTTTTTTCACTGATAGTGCTGGTCCCCACAAAGGAAGGAAGTAGCTAGAACAGTGTTTCTCAACCTTGACAACTTTAAGCTGTGTGGACTTCAACTCCCAGAATTCCCCAGCCAGCATGCTGGGGGATGAATTCTGGGAGTTTAAGTCCACACAGCTTAAAGTTGCCAAGGTTGAGAAACACTGAGCTAGAAGGATCTCAGACCTATTCCTTTGGTTATTTAGGTAGCAGGGACAACCTTCAATTTCTTTTTTCTTTTACAGGGTTGTACAAGCCTTTGGTCCTTGGACAAAGCTTTGATCAAAGTATTCCTTCAAAGCAGCATCCCAGATCAGACTGCTGGATTGGCCACTTCAACCTGATGCTAAAAGGGGCTTCAGAAGAGGTGCTATGTGTGTGCAAAGGCTCTTTTTTGGCAAATGGAGTCATCCTGCTTGGACTCTTCAGTTCAAGGCTGTAGTGAATGGTTGGCTGTTGTGTGCCAAGGGGAAGTTCTCTTTATGTCCATCTCTGGGACTTGTTTCCTTCTATGGACACCTAAGAGTTTGGCCCAGTTTCTTCCTCTGTATTACTTGATGCCACAATTCCCAGGTTCATTTACCTGTTGACTGACTCACCTTTGAATACCTTTCATCCCCTTAGTCAGGATGGTCATATCAATGCTGACATCTAGCCATCAGAAATGCACTGTATTCAAGGAAGAAGGAGAGCTGCAAGGAATTGCACATTTCCCCAGAAATTTCTTTCTTGGATGTGCTACTATTCAGTCTCCAGGAATTACACATTTTCCCAGAAGGTCAGGAAATCCTTACTCTCATCTGACCAGCATGATGATGATGATGATGATGATGATGATGATAAAGGTAATGATGAAAATGGAAAACCAACTCTGTAGCACCCTCTCCTGGCCCTAATAGCTTTGAGCCCTGTGTCTCCTTTTGAGGAGATGAGAATTAAAGCACCAATCTCGTGATTAAGTTTTATTAAGAATTAAAAAAAGGAAAGCTTGGGCAGCCAAATATCCAAGTACAGTGGGATGGAACAAGGCATTCAGAGCTGACAAAAATATAACCAGCATCTCAAACATCAGTCTCCCATAGAATGTCATGGGCCCCAAATCTGAGGGGCAGGAGCTTGACCCAAATGGCTTAAGATGGTTACAAAGTGTGACTTCCATTGGCACAAAAGACAATTTCAGATACAAAAATCTCTCCCGTTGGGGGAGATGGGCAGTGATATAAATTTAAATAATAAATAAATAAATATCAGAGACAAATTCCTTGAGACTCTTAGCAGATGCAATCAAAATATCAGAATTCATAAAGACTGAAAACAAACCTGAACACAGATCCTAACCTAGAACTTTTACTTTACTTTACCCTTGAGAGGAGAGATTTTGCCCAGGTCCTCTCCAGCAAATTCATCCTGACTAATCCCTGCCTTCTATAGATTGTAAACTTCACCTGAAGCTTTAGAAGCTCCTTCTTCTTTGTTCCTGTGGACCTTCAGCCCAGATACACTTAGCAATCTGTTCTCTCCATCTAGAATCTCTCCCTGCTTCTTGCCTAAAGCTTGCTCCCTGAAGATTTGCTTGGCTTCCTTACTCTTATCCCAGAGTAGTTCCGTTTGCTCCTACCTACTATAGTTCCTCCTGCTTGAATGCTGCTTAGCTCTTTGCTTTTGGAAACTAGTTTACCAATAACCATGTGGCTGTTTCCAGGCTCCATCTTGCTTACATCTTTCCAGCAACCTTGCTTTCTCCCACTTTCTGGTGTTCTTCCTTTGGTCCTTTCCCCAGTGATCTTCCATCAAGACTCCTTCCTTAGTCTTGGAACAACGGTTTTAATCCCTTAAGGGCAGGACAGGGGGAAACCTAAATATGCTCAGACAAGTTTGCATCTCTCCTAATTCTTGTGGTTTGGAATTTGAACTGACCAGGAATCCTCCCTTTCTCCCTGTGTATATGCTTGCATTTGAAGCTATTATGAGATCTCCTACTTCTTTGCCCTGGCATTTGGGTTTTGGTGGTCTGAATAAATGGGGAGAAAACCATGATGTGTCTTTGCCCATTCACTATAGAAGCACTGACAATAAAAACACCCTTGATTCAAGCTTGACTCTTGGTGACTTCATTCATTCATTCAGTACAAGGAATACCTCTAATTCATTTCTCTAGAGGAAGTATTACATACATGGAGATAGAAGTTACAGAAGTGCCTTGCAGCAGCCTTCTTCTAAGATGGTTTTTTCCCCCAACTTCTTAAACTAACAAAATCCCTAGTATTCTCTAGTGATCCTCCAACCAAATACTAACCATGTCCAGCTCTGCTTAGCCTTTGAGATCAGCCAAGATGATCTGGGTTCTGAGGTGGCACAGAGGTGGAACTTAATTGTTTGAACTTTTCCAGGAGAAGGAGAAATCTTCCAAAGATTTCTCAAGGCAGATTTTTTCCTTTAGTAGTACAGTAGCCTGAATACTGAAAAAAGTTCCATGGGAGGATTTCCTTCATGTCTTTTCTTGAAATTTGATAGTAGTGTGGAAAACCAGAGAGATTGTACAATGAAGGACAGGTTAGTCACATCATTATTAAATAAGTGCCTGATCACTGTCCCGCATTCATGATAATTTTTCACCAGAATTCTATTTTGAAAGCAGTTTTTGCATTCTCTTTCATCAAACTGGATGAGGACAGCTAGTAAATAATTCAGAATTTTTCTGCACAGCACTGTTTTCTTCAGTACAAGGAATACCTTTAATTCATTTCTTTAGAGAAAGTATTACATACATGGAGATGGAGCAAATTCACTGATACCACATGGCAGTGTTTCTCAACCTTGGGACCTTTAAGAGGTGTGGACTTTGATCAAAATTTCCTTTGTGTGCATACAATTCTTCCTGTGTGTCTGTATATGTACTTGTCAATTGAAGGTAACTATACTTGTTCTCCAGGTATTTTAATTTGAACTGCAGTACAATTTAAGGCAAATAAGAAAGGGGAATGCTAATGACTTTGGGGTGATGTGTGAACATCTGCTTCATTAAATGTTCAGTGGGCACTTTGTTTTAATTGTTCTTTAGAGACTCACGGCAATGCATGCTGCACAAATTGGGACATCTATTAAAACAACAAAGAGGTGGGGGAGCAAATCATTCAAGGGTGAGTGAATCTCCTAAGCAACTTAGTACTCTGTAACATTTAAATATCTCAGTAGAACAAAGGTGGGCAGCATGTGGCCCTTCTGATCCTGCTGAACTTCAAATCCCATTAGATTTAGAAAGCATGACCACTGGTGAGGGATGATGGGTTTTGTAGCCCATCAACATCTGGAGAACCATACTGCCCATTTCTGCCAAAGAAGTCTGCAGGTGATTGAAAACTAAGATACATAGAGTAATTCTATAAATACTCAAAATTAAATCTCACTATATCCTATATAGAAGAGTCTTGCTTGATAAGAGCAGTTGTCCTTTTAATACAGTATCCTGCTTCCTATTGCAGCCAACTACATGAATTCAAGAATCATATGAAGCCAATAGGTCTTTACTGGTATTTTTAATGGCAATCAGAATGCCATTGAACACCAGCTGCTAAGGATTACTGTATACGTTTGAGTTTCCTGTGAGATTTCGTGGGTCACATCATTCAAATAAAATAAAATAATTAGGTTTACTCATTACTAATAGATTTTACAGTTCTATCTGATTTCTGGTAATTTTAAATATGTAGGTATGTACGTATACATACAGTATGTACGGTATATATTTATTTATAGGAGATACTGGGTTCAATTTAGAAGCAGCAAATTCCTACTCTAAACATAATTGTAATCATCTCTTCCTGAACTGTTCTCCCATTGCTTCTGAGTGCAATCCAGTAGATGTTTAAATGCGTGTAAACTTCACAGAGAGCCAAGCTTTGGCTTTGTAATGGGTTGAACATCCCTCTAAAGATCTAATGCAGTCTTTCTCAACCTTTTGACCCTGGAAGAACACTTGAAATATTTTTCAGGCCTCAGGGAACCCCTGCACATTTAGGCTCAAATATATTTGTTTCCTGTGTAGGCCTGTATATATGCATTAACAGTGTTCTTAAACTAAAGAATGAAACTCTTTGAGCAGAAGCTGTGAGCCCAGGAGGACTCCCAATTTGTGCACCAGTTCTGCCCAGGGGAACACTACCCTCTTTTAATGATGAAAATTCATCTTTAGAATTAGTAAAACTAGGAACACACAGCCAGTTGGTCTTGTCAGGGTTGAATTTAAGCCTGTTCCTCCTCATCCAGACCCTAACAGGCTTCAGGCAGTAGGGTAGCATCTCAACAGCATCACTTGGTTGACCCGGGGCTGAGACTCCCTGTTACATTAACTGAAGTGTATATAAAAATAAATGTTGATTCTCTTTTGCACTGACTCATTTAAAATTGAATCTTAGGAATATGTATTAAAATATATTTAAATGGAAATAATGCATTCAGAGAGATACAAGTTTGGCCTGGGGAAATATACTTGCAAGAAAAAGTTGTTCAAGCAATAAGGTAATACTGGCTTTTAATAGCATGTCTGAAATTTACTTTATTTTATTTATTTATTCATTCATTCATTCATTCAATTTCTATAGCCGCCCATCTCAGCAAGTGACTCTGGGTGGCTTTAATGTTTATTTATTTATCAAATTTTTATCGCTGCCCATCTCCTCCCACAAGGAGGGACTCTGGGCTGTTAAGTTCATAGAATCATAGGGTCAGCACAGACCTGTTTTAGACTTTCTAATCTAACTCCTTGCCCAGGACAGGAATCCTCAGACGATCCCAGACAAATAGTGTCCTACTTTTGCTTTAAAAGCTCCAGTGGTAAAACCCTTGGGCTCCAGGAGGCAAGCTGTTCCACTGCTTAGCAGATCTCACTTCAGGAAATTCCTTATTTCAAAGTTGATTCTCCCTCTGTAAAGCTTCCACCACTGGTCCTTGTCCTATCTTTGGGAGCTCTGGAGAACAAATACACACCCTTCCAGTATTTGAAAACTGCTATCACGTCTCCCCGCCCCTCAGTCTCCTCTTCTTTAGGTTAAACATATCCAGCTCCTTTAATTTTCTTCGTAGGATTTAGCTTCCAAGCCTCTCATTTATAATTCTTCTCTAGACTCTTTCCAGCTCAACTTCCTTCTTGCATCGAGGTCTCCAGAATTGGTTCTACTTCAGTTCTACTTAAACAGAGAGATTTATTTCTCAGTAAATATGCTCCATGTTGGGAAGAGTTTTTGATGTAAACTCCAATCCTACCTATGTTTTCCTGGCCACATCAGGTATTTTATCCATTCATTTAAAAAAGGCAATGATGCACTTACTTGAGTTGAACTCAGCTTCTAATGACTTCATGATGCTTTCTTGGCAACAATATGGCCTTCTTCCGGAATTTCTTTTTGAACATTCCTTGGGGTCTTCCATCCCAGTAGTAACTGTTGAGGTTTTCCTACTAACGATTAAGACTGCTATTATACCTAATCATTTTTGGCCAGGTGAAGAGGTTGTATTTGATTGACTCCTTTCACGTGCTTTATGCAAATTGCCTGGGGGGAGGAAACCTGCCCGGACTTGTTTCTTACTTCCTCTTTTTTCTCTGCCGGCAATGTAGCCAAGCAAGGCTTGCTCCAAAGGGGAGCTAAGTCCTTTAAATATGTTTTGCTTTTGTTTTGCTTTCTGTAAATAAATTATTTTTATAGAAATGCTTGGTGTGTGACTTTTTTGACCTCTCCTGGGCTAAAGGCTTTCCCAGCATCTGCTAACAGGTTATGGGCCCAGTAAACAGCCCAGTAAAACCCAGAGAGAAAAGAGAGATCAGCTCCACACCTCATACACAATTTAAAGGCAGGTAGCAAAGACCTGTGAAGATTTTCTTTGGAGCCACCTGGAGATTTTCCAGCAACTGCCGGTCTACAGGACAAAGAAGCCAGCTGAGGTGACTTGCAAAAGAAGAAAGAAGCCATGGCTACCTCCCAGCCCTCAGCGATGCCTCTGGAGCGCCTGTCAGAGACCAACTATTTGAATTGGGCCCTGAAGATGGAGATGTATCTTCGCAGAGAGAATCTTTGGCTGCCAATTGGTGACCAAAACCCCCAAAATCCCAGTGCTGAATGGCTGAGACAGGATGAGCAGGCTAGAGCCACCATTATCTTGGGAGTTGAGGACAATCAGCTAGTCCACGTGCGAGGCATGCAGTCTGCAAAGCAACTTTGGGACGCTTTGAGAGACTTATATGTAAAGGCAACAGCAGGGAGTAAAGTTACTCTGACGAAAAAGCTGTACAGAGCCTACCTTGCAGAAGGAGATAGCCTTCCTGAGCACCTGCATTATATTCAGCAGCTGTTTGTTGAGTTGCAGGAGAGAGGAATGGAATTTACACCTCTCACAAAATCCTATATCCTTCTGTCCTCACTAAATGAAACATGGGACACGCTGATTTGTACCCTGGAGGCTATGCCTGAAGCAGACCTCACCCCATCGTATGTTACACAGCGCTTACTCGCTGAATGGGAGAAGAGAGAGGAAAGATCCCCCCCCATCTCTTCTGGAAAGCTGCAATACCAGAAAATGAGGGAAAAGAAGGGAAAGGAACCTGAGGCCACAGCGCTAGCCAGCCAGCGATGCTTCACTTGTGGTTCAGCTGGACATTTGCAAAGAGACTGTGCCATGAGACCCAAGAGTAGAAAGACAGAGAAGAAGAACACAAGGGCAACACAGAAGAAGGCTCTTCAGACAACCCAAATTGCACAGGTTGCTGAGAAGGGTAATTCTGATGTATGAGTGTTAGATTCTGGGGCCAGTTGTCATTTATGTAATTGTAAAAGCTCTTTTGTGTCACTGTCTAAAACTGAAAGACAAAGTGTACCTTTGGCTGATGGGTCTGTGACCAAAATTATGGGACAAGGTGACTTGTATTTATCCTGCTTAGGAGAAACTGTAAAAGGTGTGTTGTATGTGCCAAATTTACAATCAAACCTTTTATCTGTGGCACAATTGGCTGCAACAGGGTATATCATAACATTTAAGAAAAATGGTTGTGAGACACGTAAAAATGGGAAATTGTGTGCTACTGGTATGTTAAAAGACTCCTTGTACATTGTGCAAAATGCAAGGAAGCCAAGCTGCAAGGCTGCAGTTGGCAACACACCATATCATGACCAATGTGTACACCTGATGCACAGGAGATTTGGTCATGCTAATTTCAAGTATATAGCACAAATGCCACAGCTGTGTGCTGACCTAAAGATAAAACCCTGTGATAAATACTTAGACTGTGTAGTTTGCAAAGAATGCAAAACACTAAAAGCTCCTGTGAGTAAGCACAGTGACAGAGTTACAACTAGACCTTTGGAAATTGTACACTCTGACATTATTGGTCCTTTTGCTCCAAGTCTTGGACAAGCAAGGTATGCAATGACCATCATTGATGATTTCTCAAGATACACATGTATCTACATCTTAAAACATAAAGATGAGGCATTTGAGAAATTTAAAAGTTTTGTGACATGGGCAAATGGAAAATTCCCTAGGCCTGTATCTGCACTCCAATGTGATAGAGGAGAATACCTTTCTCACAAATTCAGAAGGTTCCTAGTGGAAAAGGGGATAGAACAAATTCTTTCTAACCCTTACACCCCTCAGCAAAATGGTGTTGCTGAAAGAAAGGGCAGAACCTTGCAAAATGCGATGGAATGCATGTTAAAAGATTCACGATTATGTTTTAAGTACTGGGGAGAGGCCATATCTACTGCCACTTATGTACAGAACAGGTTGTATAACTCTGTGATTCAGGACACTCCATTCCATTTGTTTTATGGTGTGAAACCAAAGGTAAACCATCTTAGAGTGTTTGGTAGCACTGCATGGGTTCACATTCCAAAACAACAGAGAAGGAAAGGAGGCCCCACAACAAAGAAAGCCATCTTTGTTGGCTATGAACAAAGCCAGAGGAGCTACAGGTTCATAATGGGAGAGAATTAATAATTAGCAAAAGCACTTCTTTTGCTGAACAAAACTGGGGGAGATTAAATTCTAGCTCTCCAGTTGATCTGACCACAAGAGAACAGCAAGGACTTGCTGATGGTGATCTTTTGCCTGATGAGGACATTAAACCAGAAAAGCAAACTGAAGATCTGTCTGATGAGACAGATGCTTCTCAGGAAAGTGATAGGAGTCAAAATTTAAGCCCTGTATTATCTCGCAGATCTCAGAGGAGTAATAAAGGCGTTCCTCCATCACGTTTTCAGGCTGAAACAGTAAAGGCTTTTTACATATTCACAGAACCTGAGTCTTTAGAACAAGTGAATGCTTTACCACCAGAGATTGCACAAAATTGGCATTCTGCCATGCAACAGGAATTAGCATCCTTGAAAGAAAATAAAACATGGAAACTGGTAAATCTACCTCCCAATGAACGCTGTCTGGGTTGTAGGTGGGTTTTCAAACTGAAAAGGGATGCTGATGGCAAAATCCAAAAATATAAAGCAAGGTTGGTTGCAAAAGGGTTCACTCAAAAGAAAGATTTAGACTTTGACAAGACTTTTGCACCAGTTACTAAAGGTGAATCAATTAGATTACTGTTAAAAGTTGCTGCACTCAAGGGAATGTCAGTTAACCACTATGACATTCAAACTGCATTTCTCTATGGTGATTTAGACCACAGATTATACATGCAGCAACCCCCTGGCTATGAAAAAGGGGAGAATCTAGTCTGTGAACTGCAGAAGTCAATCTATGGGTTAAAACAAGCTGCTAGATCCTGGAACCAAAAAGTAGATGAAAAACTGAAGAATTTTGGTTTTGAAAAAGGAAAAGCAGATCCCTGTGTATATATGAAGGACAAACAAGGCTGTATGTATCTCTGCATTTATGTTGATGATTTGCTGCTGTTCACATCAACAGAAAAACAAAGGCTTGATTTTGAAGCCTGCATGAAAAGCCATTTCACATTAAAAAGCCTTGGAATTATAACAACCTAGGTTTGGAAAAACACAGGAAGAAGAATGGTAGCTTTCTGTTAAACCAAAGGGGAGATAATGGTAAAGTAATGTGAATGGAAAGACATATAAAGTTGTCAGAAAAGATTGGTTTGCATCTTAATCTATAGTGTAAAAAGGGGAGTGTTGAGGTTTTCCTACTAACGATTAAGACTGCTATTATACCTAATCATTTTTGGCCAGGTGAAGAGGTTGTATTTGATTGACTCCTTTCACGTGCGTCATGCAAATCGCCTGGGGGGAGGAGGACCTGCCCGGACTTGTTTCTTACTTCCTCTTTTTTCTCTGCCAGCAATGTAGCCAAGCAAGTCTTGCTCCAAAGGGGAGCTAAGTCCTTTAAATATGTTTTGCTTTTGTTTTGCTTTCTGTAAAAAAATTATTTTTATAGAAATGCTTGGTGTGTGACTTTTTTGACCTCTCCTGGGCTAAAGGCTTTCCCAGCACCTGCTAACAGTAACCAGGCCCAACCCTACCTAGCTTCCAAGCTCAGACATAACTTGAAAAAGTAGATCAAGAATGTGGCATTTAACAAATTCTTGTATATAGCTGCTCTATGTTGATGAGGGAATCCACTTGACTAGAAAATGTGTGCCTGTAGAAATAGCAGTTTTAATTCTCCTCCCCACCCTCTGCCAGCCTAATTCTTCTTAATCAGCATTGCTGCTTTCGGTTATCAATGGTATGAATGTTTTTCAATACTTGGGAGTGTTCTGTCATGCATTAATGAAAGTATAAGTAATATTCACTGATTTTGTAAAACGTGCAACTATGTGTGATGGTTGCCTTATTCAAAAAAAAAAACCAGACTCACCAGCCAGGGCTAAGGATATCTGGTTTATTGAGAATAGAATGCAGACACGGAGAAAGACAGGAATGAGCACATGGCGTGCGAGGTAGCCGGTAAATACCCGCGGCGCAGACCTGATCCTTCCCCACCCCCCATTGTCCCAAAGTCCTGACCGACAGTGAACCCGGAGTCTCGATGGGCGATCAGGGGGTGATTCCGGAGTCTCGATGGGCGATCAGGGGGATTAGTGCTGATTACCTCTGTCCTCTTCCTGTGTCCGGAGCAGGTGTGTCCCCCGTGGTAATGCAGAGATGTCAGGGAGATAGGATGATGGCTTCCCGGGTCAGGGCAAAGGTATGGCTCCTTTGTCCTTTATCTGTATTGTCTTTCAGTGCTTATGGGATTAGCACTGATTCTTTCCTCCCCCCTCCCCTTCACCGGACAGGCATGTTCCCTGTTGTGATGTATGTATACATCGCAATGGGGGACATGACACTATGTTTGATTAAATAGCATCTTTTGTGGAATCGTTTAATCTGAGAAACTACTAAACTAATGGGAAATCATGAAATACATAAGAAATGAAGGAGATTGGCAGGAAGAGACTGGCATCTTCTTTTTTCCCTGCCACAGAATCATCTTGTCCAGCAAGGATATACTGTAGACTCTTTATCACTGCCTCTAAAGCTAGAATTTTGAGGACAGCTCTGGATCTAGCGACTTTTTAGTATGCCTACTTCTGCTCCCTCAGAGGGGCTGGCTGATTTGGTTGGCCACTGTCAGAAACAAAATGCAAAATGACTATTCTTGGTGATCCCAAATCACCTCCTTTAGTGATGCCCTAGCAACACCATCCTGCCCTTGGCTTCCAATTAAAAAAGAACCTTCAGTTCCCAGATGCAAAAAGGTTGGGCTCCCCTGCAGTAATTATAAACATATTTTCCTGGGATTAAATCACTGAATCCTCAGCAGACATATATGATATTGTGCATGAAAGGAAAGGTGAGGAGCTTTGTCCTGAGTTATCTGTTTTGGAGAATATAGAACAGCCACTTATTCTTTGAGATCGTGCCTTCTGGGATAAGTGTCAGAGCTTCCCTGGTTAACACTGATTTTTCTTTTACACTATTCCATGGTGTTGAGAAAGAAGCATATGGGGGCATGCATTTCACAGGGCTAGAAAAGACGGGTGAAAATTAAGTTGAACAAATGATTTAACCACCTTTTTAAAATCAGATTTCAGGTGGATAGTATTCATTTTATTTTGGCATAAATAACACTGGTGCCCAAGACAGGGAAATCATAGCCCGGGTTTCTGAAAGGACAATGAATTGGCCTGAGAAAACTTGATAGGGCAGCTCTCACTTCTGCTCTCATAGACTGTAGGCAAGATCTGCTTCCTGCAGGCAGGAAGCTTCTTGCCTTGCCTCAAAGAACTCTGTTCTTATGTGTTTTGTAACATTTGTTTTAATATAGTCAGCCTGCCATGATAAACAGAAATGCAGTTTTCCCTCTGAAATGACACTCCTCATTATTTATTATTGAGACAGCCAATTTGAAAATGTGACTCCATATCTGCACCGTAGGATTCCATAAGTGTCAGGTTAACATACCCTCATACGGATTGGTTTTGGTATTAGCTAGTCAAATTTTAGCCAGAATGATCTTATTTCCCCCTCTGGTGGAATGTCACTACATTACAAAGATTTAAAAGCATCTTGAAAGTTATGGCCTTCAGGCTGCACTTTGCCCATATCATATCTGTCAGAAGGGAAGTTTGGAAACACTAACAGATGATTAATAATATTTTAAAACCTGGGAGGCCATATTTCCATCTTAAAATTAACTGTTTGGTAAAGCTTTGCATATAGGTTTTCCTTGGAGTATTTAACCTGGGGAATGGGAAGGGTAAATAGCTATGGAAATGACTAGAGCCCCAATTTTTATGGGCCAGTGTCCCTATCTGAACTGTGAATTGTGGTAGTGTGAGAAATTGTTGAGAGTTCCTTGGACAGCAAGAAGAAACAATTCAGTTTTAGATGAAATAGAACCAGAAAGCTGGCTCACTAGAAGCTCTAATACAGTAATGAAGCTGAAGCTTAAATTTTTTGGAGTACAAGAATAATTGGAAAAGACCCTGATGCTTGGATAATTTAACAGCAATCTTCAAAGAGGTTTACAGTCAGCAAGGTGGCTAGATTCTATCACTGATGATACAAAAAGGAGCTTACAGGAACTCAAAGAAGGTAGTCCTCAACCTACGACCATTCGTTCAACAACCATTTGAAGTTACGATGGCACTGAATGAATGGTGGTTACAACTGATCCTTGGAGTTCTGGCTGTCCCAGCACCCTTGTGGTCATATGATTATGATTTGGGCACTTGGCAACCAGTTTGCACTTAGGATCAGTTGCAGTGCTCTGCGATCAGGTGATCACCATTTGCAATCTTCTCTGCCGGCTTCCCCAGAAAGTCAATGGAGAAGCTGGCAGGGAAGGTTGCAAGTTGCTGGGGTAAGTCTCCTCCACCTGCACACCCTCCCCAGCCCCTCTGTACTCACGCTGGCTACTCATATACCTCTGCACCCCCTCCCCAATCCTTGCCCCCCTTGCAACCTCCCTGATCCACGCCTCCCATGCACCCCCTCGGTCCCTTGTGCACCCTCCCCGACCCACGCTGCACCCTCGTGTACCCTTCCTCGCTCCCTCCCCCACCCAGCAGCAGCCACTTATGTGCCTGCTGGCCTGGGACTGACTTTTGTTGTGGGAAGCTGGCAGGAAGTTGCCTTGCCTAACGACGGTGGGATTCAGTTAACAACAGCAACCAGGACTGCAGGGATTGCTGTCGTTAAGTGATGCAGTCACACTTTATGACTGCTTCACTTAGCAAAATTCCAGTCCCAATTGCCATCGTAAGTCAAGGACTACCTATACTGACAGACAATCCTGGCAAGATCATGAATAGTCAGAGGCAACTGAATGGCTGAACTACAAAATGCACATTTGGAATTGTATGCACATCTCAGGACCCATACAATTCCTCACTAATCTTTCAAAGGATACTCCTCACTTCATCCAGCTTATCTGTATTTTCTCTCTGGACAGGTGGGCACATTTCTAAATAAAGCACTGGGCTGCTTCTATTTAGCATTTTACTTTTATTAATGTCTATAGGGCCCATGTGTCTTCAGAGGCAGTTTTGGAAATAATGCTAATGCTAAAGACTCCCATTTTGCTTGGAATTTGCAGAGAGAAGAAAGGAGCAACTAAGGAGAAAAGAGGGCAGCTAGGGTGGTACTGAATGTGAAGGAAAGCAGGAATGCAAGCTTGGTGCTTCAGATAAATTAGAAAATGATCTTAGGGGTGGGTTTAAAAGAACAGCAGTTTTATATTTTGCTTTTTCCTGTACTCTTTTTGAAGCTTCTGCTTGTGCATATATGCAGATTCTTAGCCTTTTGGCTAAAATCAAAGGGTAGTGTAGTGCTGTGAATTTCTCTGACTGGAAGAAAAAAAAATGGAAACGGTATAAATACCCAATAGGCAAGAAAATACACACAATTTTTCAAACATTTTCTACTCTACGCCACTACGTCTTGGCACGTCTCCCACAATTATGTTGTAAATGTTAACAGATACTCCTCTACAACCACAGTAGTGTGACACCAGGTCAACAAATGTAATGGCACAAACCCTTCTATTTCGGTGCTTCACATACGCAGCTTGGCTATAAGATTGGAAACACTTATTGAGACCCAGAACGCTGCAGCTGGTCAACGCTGGTAATAACAGGATAAAAGGATTTTATAGGATTTTAATTGTTTATTATTATAGTTTTAATTTTATTGTAAACTGCCCAGAGTCCCTCTTTTGGGGGAGATGGGCAGTAGCAAAATTTGAATAATAAAATAAAAGCACTTGTTCCTGTATTGTGCAGAAGTTTCCACAATTGTTATACAATCAGATTGACACATGCATGATTACATCATTGTACGCACCACGGAGATTTGCTGCGGACACCGCTGGCTGGGCAAAAGAGCTGGTCGCAGTCCCATTTACGACGTTCATACCTTCATGCTGATACATTTATAAACAGATCTTTGCCTTGTCCTGTATGCCATTATCATGTTATGAAGTTATATGTTAAATCCTCCCCTCCAATCATCATGTCATTTCTTTCTAAGCTTTCCCTCTTAAGGCTGTGTGACTTTGCAGGCATTCCCCATGGACTCAACGGTGCGTACTCCCAAGTAAACCTCCAGTCTTGTGACTCCTGGTGACTTCCTGGGCACATCCCTGTTGTTTCCTTGAGAGGCTCCACAACTTAGTTTGCCTTCAGAGATCAGCCAAGGCCAGCCAGGTGCTGGGCATTATTTCATTAGCAGTCCTTCCCCTAAATTAACGCTTATTCTGTATGGGTGGCGGTGAAGGGAGCTTTCCAGCTACTACTTCAGAAGTGACCCATTTGGAAGGTTCATATAATGGAACTGTGCCACACGCTCAAGCCACAAATAAATCCAACCAAGCTCAGCATGTCGTGCAAACACTCCTGCTAAGGGGTTACAGCAGCGTTTCTCAACCTTGGCAACCTGAAGATGTGTGGGCTTCAACTCCCGGAGTTCCCCAGTCAGTATGTGCGAGAAGCCACTAGATGTGCGGACTTTTATCTCCCAGAACTCCCCAGCCAGCATGCAAGCATGTGGCGTCTCCAGCCGCCCTGCCCCTTAGGCCTTTTCCGCCCATTCTTGGCTAACCCCGCCCTCCTTCGCAGAAGGCGGCGGACTGATACTGCGCCTGCGTCAACCCTTCCCCGAGGAGCGGGGAAGGAAAAAGGAACTCTGCGAAAGAGTTAACTTCCGGGTCAGGGACAGCCGTCTGCGTGAGGGGAGGAGCTGCTGCCGTGCAGAGTGCAGCGGGCGGTAGTCTGGCTGAGACAGATGGAGCGGGACTTGCTCCGCCAGGCTCTCGGCTTCCACGGGCCGCCGCTGCTCTCCCTGCTCCACACGGAACAGCAGGACAATCCCGACTTCCGC
Organism: Candoia aspera; assembly: GCF_035149785.1. Lineage (NCBI taxonomy): Eukaryota > Metazoa > Chordata > Lepidosauria > Squamata > Candoiidae > Candoia > Candoia aspera. Next base: position 10,301,662 of record NC_086158.1, on the reverse strand, counting down.
GGCCTGCTCCCCCCCGGTGGGGGCGGCCTGGAGTCGCTGTCGTCAGCCCGGTGAGCTAAGAAAGTCTTTGGCCCCGCCCCCGCTGGGGAGGGGGCGGGCGGGGCTTCGCGCGGAGGGGCGGGCCCTTGCGAACGTTGGGGCGGAGCGGGCGGCGACTCGAGTCCGTTCTGCGGGCTCGCGGCCGGTTTGCTTTCCCCGGCGGGCGGGAGGCGAATTGCTGCAAACTTGTTTTCCGGAGCCGGTCTCAGCCTTGGGCCTTGTAAGGGAGCGATAATGAACTGCCTTGGACCCCGTGCAAAGTGAGGGTGCCTCTGGACACATGCAGAGTATAATGCCTGTTCACAGCTATGCCCCGTTTTATACGGAGGCACAGGACGGGCAGGTGAAACTTCCCAGGGCACTCCTGTAGGACCTCCTGGTTAGATGTTTGAGGTCACCCAACCGAACCTGCTTTCAAGCAACCTTCATTCTATCAGGGCTGACCGTGGATCTGTCTCGTTCTGAATCTTTGATGGTAACTGGCAGTGGTTTCCATTTTTCCTTTCTTAATTTTACCTGGAGATGATGTGGTTAAAACCAAGACCCGGAATATACACAATACCTTCCCTATTTTTTTTTTCTAGAAATGTACCACTGAAAACAATCATCTCTCCTCCATTGGGATGGTTGGATTTGTAACACTGCAAATTAAATTCTTAATTTTACTTGGAGATGCCATGGTTAAAACCCAGGACACTGTATATGCATAATAATATACATTAAAAATTCCCTATTTTTTTCTAGAAATTTACCACTGAAAACCAAGTATGATCGTCTCCCCTTCTCCATTGAGATGGTTGAATTTGTAACACTGCACCCTAGAAGTTAGTAGGTATTAATTGGCAGGCACTAAGTAATTGCATTCTGTAAGCCTGTTACCAGAATTCTAAATCTTACTAGTTGATGAATTCGAAATCTTACTAGTTAACCAATTTGATGAAAGCTAATTCTATATAAACATGGTAAGTTTTGCAATGTACAGATCTAGGCTTTATGGTGTCAAGCAAAAGCATGTGTTCTGTGAGATTCTGAATGTCTGAGTAGGCATTCTTATCCAGATAGCTGCATATGAGATAATTTATTTTGAGGACAAAAATGCCTCAAGGCAAAATCAAGTTGTTGATTTATAATTACAAAGAAACAACTATTTGGAATCTACTAGAAACAGCAGAATAGTTGTGAATAGTCTGTACTTCCCTATAGTTTTGCTTTGGTTATCAAATAAATCAATTCCTTGTTCAAGAAAATATGTTTTTAGGGATGTTAATTTGTTTTCTCCTGTTTCAGAAAAGAAAGAGGGATTGAAAATATTGAAATACAACAGTTCATTTCAAAAAAAGCTGATCTTCTTTTTTCTCATTCTTGGAAAACAAATGTGCCAATAGTAAAAGATGGAAATGAAGATAATGAAGGTAAGAGAATGAAGTTAGATAATGGTAAGACGTGTTTATAACTGTGCATCTTATGATCAGTGCTTGGAATTAGAGATGTAAATGCCAAAAGAAAAGAAAAAACATTGGAGCATTAAATTGCACAGCTGAAAAAGAAAACCCTAACTGAAACATTTGCTATTTCAGGGGGTGCTTCCTAAGTTGGGGGGGCAACATGAAAAGACAGACACACAAAAAAAACGAATTAAAAAAATCAGTGGAAAAAATAGCTAAAAATAAAATGAAAATGGCTCTGTGCATTGTGTGCTCATATGTATATATTATGTGGATATGTGAACTTAAAAAAATAAAAAAAAATTAACTCCATATTGAATATTGCTGTCCAGAGCAACATTTATACAACAGAAATAATCAGAAGAAGATTGTTAACTGTAGCTAATAAATGACCAGATTTGATAAAACATACCTTTCATTATAAGATTTTCAAAAACCCTTGTTCTGTTAGTTTTTCAGTGAGAACAATTTCCAAAACTTTTAAATACCACTGATTCAATAAAAGATGTATGTTAATTTTCCAGTGATTTGCAAAAACAAACTGACAATTCACAGGAATTGAATCACTGAATTGATACATATGCCTTAGGAAGTACAGATGGTAGACTAGCAGTAGGATTCTCTATAAAACTGGTTGTTTGTAATGGTCTTGGCTATTTTTTCTACTTTTAATTCTATCTGGTATACAGGTAGTCCTCATTTAGCTACCACAATTGGGAGCAACAACTTGGTCGTTGAGCAGAGCAGTCGCTAAGTGAAACTGTAACCATGCTTATGATCTTACTTCAGCTTTCCTTTGCTTTACAGACCTGTGAAGGTCATAAATGTGAGGATTGATCGTAAAGTTACTTTTTCATCACCATTGTAACTTTGAACGGTTGCTAAATGAGGCAGTTGCTAAACGAGGACTACCTGTATAAATATAAATAATTGTAAGGCATTCAAATCCCTTTTGGAATTGAATGACATATAATTTGCAGTAATAAATAAAAAACTAGTGGATGATTTTTTTCCCCAATTTCTTCAAAACTTTTCTACTATAACTTTTCCACTGTTTAATTGGGTGTTACCTCAATCATTATTATATATACTAGTTTGCTTGCAACTTTTCCAGTGCAACCTAGAAGGATTGCAATTTATATTGTGCAATATGAGTGGAATGGAGTATTTTAAAAGTCAGTTTCTAATCACTTGCTGAACTAGATTCAAAAGTATTTGTGCCATAAAGAGTCCAATCAAGTTCAGATTTGAAATATTTTATGCTCTAAGCCAGTAGATATAATTAGAATAATAAAAAGGGAAACTTAAGAACTTGGCTAGATTGATTCAGAAGCCTGTCTACTCCCACAGTGGCTGGGCAGATGTCTATAAGAAATTCAGAGGCAGATCTATTTTAGCAGTATATTTTATTTGTCAGATTTGTATCCATCCTCCCAAGTAGATGTCAAAATGATTGTGTAACACCCCCTCTAATGTTTTTATATAGCCGTCACGGTTGGTTGGTGCCATCTTGTACGGGCAGATTTCATAGTTTCAAAGCATGCCTGTTTAGAAGTGAGCCCACTGGATTCAGTGTGACTTGGTTCCAATGGGATTGCAAATGATTTGCGTAAACAACTATTACCATTTAGCTGTCTGGTGATTACTGTACTGGTTTAGTACTTAAAACTTTTTTTTTCTCATTTGCACCTACTGAAGATTATTATGCTATTATGCCGCCATTGGAACAGTTTATGGAAATTCCTAGCCCAGAGAGGAGAGAGCTCTTTTTCCGGGATATCGAACGTGGAGACATAGTGATCGGGAGGATTAGTTCTATTCGTGAATTTGGCTTTTTCATGGTGCTGTTCTGCCTGCAAAGTGGTGTTGTACGAGAGATAGCAGATTTAGAAATCACGGTAAGTTGAAGAAGTTAATGTGCAGCTTATTGCAGAGGAGATGTAACTTTATGAAGGGTTTTTCTTTTCATTTCTTTTTGCCTCATGCGCAACTGAATTGGCTGAGTTGCTTGGAGAAAATAAAGGGAGCTCCAATTCAGAGCCATCATGTATTCTTGCCTTGAGAATTGACAAGTAGATCTTCTGTTGCCTCAGCAAAAATAACCTTTCTTATATTCAAGGGTTATTTTAAGGTTACAAAAACCTTGAACTTTACTGTATAGTGCAACCTTTCTCAACCTTTTGACCCCGGGAGGAACCCTTGAAATATTTTTCAGGCTTCAGGGAACCCCCGCACGGTCAGGGTCAAATGTAGGCCAGGAGTCACAAAATTATTATATTACATGCGTAGGCCTGTATATGTGCGTCAACAGTGTTCTTAAACTAATAATAAAGAATGAAACTTACCTCTTTAAAGTGAAGTCGCCTGAATTTGAAATAATTTTTTAAGTAAATCGTGATCTCCCAGGAAACCCCTAGTGACCTCTCGCGGAACCCCAGGGTTCCACGGAGAACCTGGTTGAGAAACCCTGGTGCAGGGGTGTGGTTGCATTTCTGACCAAGTATGCCCCACACAGTAATCCACGCGGGAGGTGACCAGGGCATGACTAACTGAAAGTAGAGCTTCCCGATCCAGGAAAGAATACAGTTGACGCACAACACAAAGTTATGCAAAATACACGTTAGACTTGGTAAGAAGAGTCCACTGTAATTTCTGTTGATTAAGTCCTTGTCAGACTGGATTTGTGTTAGCATTACTGCTGCCCCAGGTAGCATGGTATAGGATTGCTATATTGAATACAACTGGTGATCACCATGGAGGGTAATCCCTTCTCTGAAGTCATTCACTCAAACTTTGAGATTAAAAGTTCAGCTCTTAAAACTGTAGGAGGTAATGGTTCCGTACAAGTGTTTTGCAAATCATCAGTATTTATTTGACGGTGGAGTGGACTTGAGTATCTCTACCCCCAATTTTTGGCATTACATACTTCGTAACTTTACATATTTCAGGCTCTTTGTCCTTTAAGAGATGTGCCTTCCCAGAGCAGCCATGGGGATCCTTTATCGTACTACCAAAATGGTGACCTTATCCAAGGCAAGTATAGAAACTCTTAGATTTCTCCCTGCCCATTTACACTGAGCACATTTGGCAGAGTGTTCTGCTGTTTAAATCTGGTCTTTTTTTTCCCCATTTTAATAGTTGCAATCAAAGACATTGATCGCTACCATGAAAAGCTCAGTGTATCACTGCACAAGTCTGCTCTGTCTCCCAGCCTAGCAAATACCAAATTAGGAGTAATCAGCCCAGAAGATTTGCCTCTGCATTATAGGTATGAAACTGAAATGAGGTATACCTTTTTGTGTGATTTAAGAAAAATCTCTTGATATATATTGAGCTTTTTTTAATAGAAAAGAAATGCCTTTATTGATGAGCAGGGGATGCAATTTTATAGCGTTGACTGCCTCTGTTATATCAGAGTGTTGATACAATATTTGAGTGTAACATGTTTCAGAATAGGCATTGGCTTCACACCAAAATAATTTAGCTTTGGGCATTCCAATTCCTCTATATGTTTTTAAATCAATATTATCACTCATGTATGAGCAGTCTGTTTATTTGCTAAGAGAAATAGAGTGGGAATAACTAGGTACCCATGTCTCTTTATATCTAGTCCCTCAGAGGTGGACAGTGAGCATATCCAAACTAGAAAATTTTACTTTCCTACTTTGGGGCCAAATAGTTAAGAGCAGAGACATCACACTGACAACAAAGGTCCGCATAGTTAAAGCAATGGTGTTCCCCGTAGTAACATATGGCTGCGAGAGCTGGACCATAAGGAAGGCTGAGAGAAGGAAGATAGATGCTTTTGAACTGTGGTGTTGGAGGAAAATTCTGAGAGTGCCTTGGACTGCAAGAAGATCCAACCAGTCCATCCTCCAGGAAATCAAGCCAGACTGCTCACTTGAGGGAACGATATTAAAGGCAAAACTGAAATACTTTGGCCACATAATGAGAAGACAGGACACCCTGGAGAAGATGCTGGTGCTAGGGAGAGTGGGGGGCAAAAGGAAGAGGGGCCAACCAAGGGCAAGGTGGATGGATGATATTCTAGAGGTGACGGACTCGTCCCTGGGGGAGCTGGGGGTGTTGACGACCGACAGGAAGCTCTGGCGTGGGCTGGTCCATGAAGTCACGAAGAGTCGGAAGCGACTAAACGAATCAACAACAACAAAAACTTTTTGGCCTTTCAGGAGTAATAGCTTCTCAAGGTTACAGCTAGTGCCTCCTATGCGACTGGGCTACTTCATTTTGTTGTGAGAAATATTAGATGATGCAAGACAGATGACTAATAATCTGCAGCTTCAGAGCATTCAGAAGTATAATTTCTTCTCTATTGTCATATCTAATTGCCTTCTGAGAGAAGCACATTACTTGATTGAGACCCTACAGTATATCTAAAGCAGGGTTTCCCAGAGTGGTCAGTATTGATCCCCAGGGGTCAATGGGACTATCCAAGGAGTCAGTGTTTGTTGTTACTATTATCGTTATTTCACATAATTAAAGAAGTATATAAAGTTTGGGAGTCGATGAACAATCTGAAACTTCATGAAGGGGTTGATGAGCTGAAGAGTTTGGGGACAACTGATCTAAAGTGGGATGGGGGTTGGGTTTATTTCAAACCTTTTCATAGCATTTCTTCTTGTGTTGGTAACAAAAGATGAACAGAGGAGAAACACTTTTGTCTCAAAGTTCACGACAGCCTTTTTGTTTGTTTTCAGACGGAGTATTGAAGTAGCCAGTAGTTTGGAAACATATGAAAAAGTTTTGCACAGTTCTTTGGGCTTTGCCAATCCAGCTGTAGTGGAGTTTCTGGGAAGCAAATTAGGACTAAATGAATCCAGCCCCCCCTCCTTAATGAGAGGACTACAAAGGTATATAAAACATCTCACCCAAAATGTAATTCTTTCAGTGATGAGTTGGTCAAAAATGACATTTCCATCACTTGCTGGAAAAAGAATGCAAAAAAATGCTCTGTTAATCACAGTTTTAACTATACTACAAACAAAGCAATTTTTTATACTGCTTAAAGTTTGAGCACAATCTATTCAGGCAGAAACACCAAATTTAAGCTGAAGTAGTTTAATGACTGACTGTAGAATTAGACAGATGTGTTAATTCATTTGGATGGGCTCTAAATGGGCTAGCTGATTTACAATAAACTGTTTGGGTTTTTTTCCAGCAAAAATTTCAATGAAGAGGATTTTGCTGTTGCATTGAGAAAAAGACAGTCTGCTTCATGGGCCTTAAAGTGGTACACACAGCTTTGTTTTTATTATCAGATATTTCCAGAATTTTGGAAAGAACCATCATTTTTCTTCCAGGCAATAAAAGCCCTGCCTAAAGCTTGGGGGCAGTTAATAGTTTTGCCATTCAGCCATATTAAAGGTTTATGCGGTGTTAAGGGTGGTGTGCCTTCACTAACGGTAATTTATTTTTCAGTCCTCTAAATTGTAGGCTTACGTTAAAAAGTAAACTTCAATTCCCCAAAGATCCTCCTTGTTTCTTACTGTCTATTTGAACTTTGGTTTTTAAACAGTTTGGGGAAAAAACTGCAAGGCTGATAGGAAAAAGTGTTTGTAGAATAAATTTTTGATGTTTTTATGTAGTGATTAATTGATACGCATTCTTAATGAAGATATTTATTTATTGAAAACTTAATTTTACTAATTTTATTTTTAGTGTAAAAATTGGTGTCGATTATTTTAAAGAGGGACGCCATGTTGATGCTATGAATGAATACAACAAGGCATTGGAAATAGATGCCCAAAACGTTGAAGCCTTAGTAGCCCGTGGAGCACTGTAAGTGTCTGCCTCGTGTCTGCAACCCAGTTATTTCATGAGCAAATGAAAAACAGATATACTTACAGGTTTTTTCTCTTCTAGTTATGCAACAAAGGGAAGCTTAAATAAAGCGATTGATGATTTTGAAATTGCTTTAGAGCAGTGCCCTACGCACAGAAATGCTAGAAAATATCTTTGTCAAACACTTGTTGAACGAGGAGGCCAGTAAGTGTTGCCTTGTGTTCTGTGTTATTTTATGCTAGTCAATTTATAGTTCCTCTTTCCTGTGCATTTTATTTCTCTTTCTCTGATCTATATTTTTATGCCTAGCTAAAGATAAAGAGCAACTTTGGTAGACCTGTATGTGCAGCTAATTCAGGAGTACAGCTTGATATGAAATTATCTGTTTGCCTCCCACTTGTATCTGCTTCCTCTGTTTACTGCCATCTGTTTTGTGCTTCAAAACAAAAACAGCTTTCTGATTAGCACGCCAGTTAAGTGTGGGCTGGTTTGCATGGCAATTAAGTGGATATACATAGAGGTCCTCAAAAGCTGTGCTCAAAGAGTGCTTGTCAATGTTTCCCTATCAAAGTAGAGAGAGGTATTGAATGGATGCCAAAAGATCCTGGATCCTATAGCCTTCAACAGTTTCATTAATGAAGGAGATAAGGAGGTAAAAGGAATGTTAATCACATTTTGAGATGCAACCAAGTTGGTTAAGAACAACTTTGCTGGGTCAGGATGAAAGTCCATCTTAGTCTGGCATCCTGTTTCTCTCAATGATTAACTATATGCCTCTAAGGTGCTTACAAGCTGGAGACAGAGACATATCCCCCTCCTCCTGTTTTTTTTCCCCCCAAACTAAAGTATCCCAAACATTCAGGCTTTTTCTTGTAGGGAAGGTGAAGGTCATTCTGGTTGCCTTTTCTGCCTTTTCCCGCCCTATTACATCCTTAATCAAATGCAGTGACCAAAAGGGTACACAGCACTCTAGGTGTGGATATAACATTGTGTTGTAAAAGGGCATTACTTTGTTGACAGTTTTATCTTCAGTTCCTTAATGATTGCCTGAAAGGAGAGTGCATTTTTCACAGCTGCCATGGACTGAGTCAGTATCTTCACTGCTCTGTCCACTGTCAACTATCCTAACCCCAGTTTTTTTCCGCTGGTTAGTTACTGACAGCTGAGACCCTATCAGTGTATACACTGGTTTGGTAATAGTGTTTGTGAAAAAGAATTTGGAAAGTAGTTGATGAATACGAATACCACAGTGTAATACAGCTGTTGAAGGAGTTTGCAGATTTAGAACAGCACAGCAGTGAACTTTCCATATTGGACTAGCTCCATCCTATTCTGCTTTGTTCCTACTGTACTCTAGCTTGAGGTCTGAACTGTGTCCAGTTCGAGGTCCATATCTGAAGAAAGGTTGAGACAGGCTAAGAGGAGAGCATTCTTAAAAATGTATTAAGTACAAAGCTCCTAAATATGCGTGAAAACACTTCGGATTCATGTGTGCTAAAATCACTTGTCAGGTTGGAGGAGGAAGATAAATTGTTGAATGCTGAGAATTACTACAAGAAGGCTTTGAACATAGATGAGACCTTTCAAGAAGCTGAGGATGCCTTGTTGAAGCTTCGTAGGCAGATACAGGTGATTCTTTACTTTCTGTTAGTTGACTAAGGTAAATCATCAAAGTAGTACTCAAGAAGCAATTACGTGTTGGTCTTTTTGTGTCAGAGTTAAATGTTTTTATCTCATATGGTCATGGTCAGGGGTGTCTGGCTGGGTACAGACAAGTGGAATGTACAGCACTGAAGCACCCTAATTGTAGCCATAATGTAATTTATAAAGGTTTGTGACCTAAGCCATTAGTTGGCATACCTTCGAAATTTGTTAATCAAGATTTTATGGATCACTGATTTTTTTTTAATGCATATTGGAAAGGGACTGAGACTCTGTATGTGCCTGTCTCGAACATTTTCCTTCTGTGAGGTGAAGAGATGTACATGTGCAAAGTGTGGGACATGTACATGTGTGAAGTGTAAGAGGCTCTGCCTTTTTATGAACATCTTTCCATTTGTTGTGACAATAAAAAGTAATTGATGAATGGAAGTGTTTTAGTAAAAATGAATGTGTCCTCTTTTGCTCTGCTTTCCTTGGTGGGGATCACCAGTTAGACCTTCCCTCTAAGCATGCACATACAAAGTTTCCTTAATTTGCAGCTGAGGCTGACGGGCTGTTCTCCTGTAATACTGATGATATGTTTTTCTCCAATGCATTTTCCTCTGAACTGGAACTGTTGCTGCTGTGTCTGACCTCTGGTGCTGCTCATCACCAACAACCCATTGGAATATGATTACGTGTGTAAACTGTGCATCAAACTGGGCTGATACCGTTGCCAAATGGTTTGTATTCATACATGGCCCTTTTCAATTATGTTTTGATGGGATCACATTTTATGTATAAATTCAATAATGCCACATTCCCTGATTTCTGTTTGGTTGATTATTCTTTATGACCAACTATTTTGCTGGTTGCTGTATTAATCTTCCATTCATACCTCCTGGATTGCTAATGTTGGGTTATGGATACCAATAACCTTTACTTTTTCTTTTCCTTGCCTTTTAAAATTTGGGCTACAAACTACAATATGAACCATAATACTATACTCATTCATCCCTATGCTTAATCATCCTTTGTAATATTCTTTTCTTTAATGTTTCTATTTTTGCACATGGTTCTTTTGGGATTTCTATAAATTGTGTATCTATGTTGTGGGTTGGGATGGGACACGTACATTATAACTTGTTAATACAATATTTTTGATGTTGGGATTTAAAAAAGAAATCTCTGGAAATCAGAGAGAAACAAGCTGCAAAAGAAGAGAGACAGAAAGAAAAGAAAATAGAAACAAGTGCAGAAAAACTGCGTAAACTCTTAAAAGAAGAAAAAAGGTAACCTGTTTTAATCTGTCTAGTGTTTCGTACCTGTTTCCATAGAGCTTCCGTTACACAAACTATAGAGTGATCTGATGCTGTAAGTATACTAGCAATTCACTGCTGGTGCTGTTTTTTTGTTTTCTAACGTGAAATTTTTCCTCAGTGTTATTTATTTATAAAGATAGTACTTCATGCAGTTTACTTTACAATGAAAGACTAGTTCTAAGGCAGTATTTTTCAAACTGGTCAACTTTTAAAGATATTTGGACTTCAACTCCCAGAATTCCCCACTCAGCATGCTCACTGGAGAATTCTGGGAGTTGAAGTCTACACATCTTAAAGTTGCCAAGTTTGAAAAATACTGTTCTAAGGCATGGCTTTTGAATGCTTTAAGCCCCTTCCAAAATGGAATATGATTGCTGTGTAGGTTGAGTGTGTGATTTGGCTGGTTCAATCTCACAGCACTCTGATGCTGCAACACAGGAGGCTGTGCTTTGCTTTGTGTAGTTTTTCTGGCAGGAATGTTTGCAATATTCTATTCATCAATCCTAGCTGTCTTGAATCTTCCTGAAATAAACGAAAAGCTTGGAATAGAGTATTTCAGTAAATAACTCTTCAATGGCCTCTGTTCAAGAGTGTTTATGTAAAGCAGGCCCAGGATAGCTTGAGTTCAGCCTAAGGGTTGGACCAACAGGTACTTCCCAAAGAAAAGCTCTTTTGCATAGCTCTGTGAAAGTCAGAAGGGTTCTGAAGTGATCCATTTAAAATCCAATCTTCATTTCTTGTAGTTCTCAAAGTCACCTACTTTGTATTCTTTGAAGAGATGGCACTGTCAGTTGTTTCAGTAGGTGGTTTTATAAGGCTGGTCTTTGAAGATTATTGTGCATAGATAGCTGACTGAAGTCCTGATATTAAGAAATTGCCTAAATGAAAACAATTCAACATCATACGATGGATATATTGTATATGAAACATGGTTATGAAAATAGCTTGCAAAATATTGCACAGTAATGCAGTATAATATATTTTAAAAGAATTTGAAGTTTTTTTCCTTCAACATAATTATTTTTGAAATAATAATTCTCTTTACCCTTATCTAATGGAAATGTCTACATGACTGAAACAGCTATCTTTGGGAGTCACACAAATTTAGGAACAGTCTTTATTGCCATGAACTGTCATTTGTTAAATATTTGTATTGCTTTATTGTACGACGACGAAAGAAAAACCAGACCATGCAAAAACTACAAACATTATATTAGAGGAGGTCTTTTTCCTTTGTACTGATAGTGACCTGGTTCAGAAAGTTAGCACATGCCATCAATCCAAGACTGTAATCCAGGGGTTGCACTCTTTAATACTTTAGAATGATTGTTTTGCTGCACCCCATGCTTGGTAAATCTGTAGTTTTCCATATACATACGTTGTGTATATAGTTGAAAAGTATGTGACGCTGTATTAACAGTGAACTTACTGGTACCTTTTGCTCATTCTGTTATTTTCAATAATGTTTTGTTTTTATCAGTGAATGTTTCTAGGTAATTATTTGGTAAATGGGTTGGTGGGTAGTGAATTTCTAGGATTCTTTTATATTTTTGTTTCATTGTTTCCTATTGTATATTTTTAAAATCGTCATTGACATGCAATATGTTAAGTATGTTTAAGGACAAGCTATTTTGTATAAACTATGTCACAATGCAAATTGTTTCTCTGTTTGGATGGTTCCTTAATATCAGAACTATTCCTTCTTTTTTTGTTTCATATCTGAGAGCATAATCTTTTGTACTGAAGTTTTAGGCTGTCATTGAAATTGTTGGGTCTTTCCATGGCTAATGTACAGGTAGTCCTCTGATTACAACTATTCGTTCAGCAACTGTTCAAAGTTGGTGGGGTGTGGTTTTCTTCTTGGTGGTTCCTTGATTATTGTTTTCTGCTTGATGGTTTGTCTGGTGTCAATAGCTGCTTATCTGGGTGTTGGCTGCTAGAGGGGATATGTTCTGGTCTTTTTGCTTCCTTCTTAGCTTTTTTGTCACTTTTGAATGATATGTAAACATGGTTTATTTCAATGTGTCTATTGATGGCTGATTTGTGTGAATGCCAAACTTCCAGGAATTCCCTAGCAGTTTTGGATTTGGCTTGGTCTAGGATGCTCACAGTGGCAGGGCACACCCTGGTAGCTCCTGTATATAAACAGGGAGCAAACCCCACCCTCACTAGCACTGGTGATGTTACCCAGTCGGGTAATGAAACGTCTGCAAGCAGACAGCCAAGCTCAGAGAATACCAAGGACTCCACCGTTCAACTCTGAACTGCTTGTATTCTCTTCTATATGACGTCTAGCAGTAGTAGTTGAATTTCCAGATATACCAGCTAGAAAACTTTTAAAACTAACTTGTATACTCATTTAGTTGAAAGAAACCCAGAATTTTGCCCCTCTAGTCAGTGTTCTCATATTTTACCTATTGGTACCCAAACTTTTGTTAGCTTAGCAGCTGCAGCTTTGCACACCCCCATTATGAAATTTAAATGCAATGCCTCATGGTTAATTAAAACTTTTAGGTTGAAGAAGAAAAGAAAAAAGTCAACTTCCTCTTCCTCCTGCGATACTTCATCAGATGAGTCTGCCTCTTCTTCCTCTTCCTCCTCCTCCTCCAACAAAAAGCGCAAGAAAAGGAGTCGGAACCGGTCTGAATCCTCACACAGCTCTAAAAAACACACCTCTAGGATGTTTTCATATCCAAGTAGGAAAGAGGACAGCTATTCTCCTCCTGCCAATACCTCTGCTTCTTTCCTTAATCAAAAGCATGAAATGGAAAAACTGCTAGAGAGGCAAGACAGGCTAGCCTATCAGAAACCAGAGGTAAGAGACAGAGAAGGGGATTATGTGCTTTTGAAGACACATGCCGAAGATGAGCTCTATGGAGGTAAGTTTGAAGATTCCAGGGATTCTCACCATAACGCCAAGACTCAGGCAAATAGTAGCAAAACTGAAAAACAGAGTAGGTCAGACAGAGCTTCCTCTGATAGGAGGGATAGTACAGGTTCCTACCACAGACAGTCTGATGACAGAAACAAGGCAAGTGATTCAGGAAGGCTGGAAAAAGAACTTGGGAGGAGGGAGGGTTATCCTAAGTACAGCCCAAGCCAAGCCAAGCCCTCCACATCTCCCACAGGGTCCGATTACTCATCCAAATCCGCTGAACATTACAAACAATATACGAGCCGATGGATGAATGAACCTAGTAGGTATAATGTTGATGGTAAAGCTGAGGTGGCATGGATTAAACATGAGAAAAAATCCAAAAACAGGGAAAGAGAAGCTTCAGAAGCCAAGGAAGCAGATGAGGAAGCTATGCTGAATGGTAAAGGACAGTTTGGGAGTGGTGCTAAAAAACAGCTGCCTCAGAACTTACTCAATATATTTAATCAGATTGCTGAATTTGAAAGGGAAAAAGGAAGCAAGCAGAAAAATCAGTGAGTTAAAAAATTAAGTTGGGTGCAGTAAAATAATCTTTTTATCACTTTTATCACTTGACAAGTCTATACTCCTAAGTTTTTATTTAAGTATGCTTGTTAGGTATTGATTTAAGCAATGATAAATATGCAAGAGTTGTATCATTTTTTAATTGAGTTTCTTATGCTGTTAGGTTATTAAGGTATGGTGGTATGCCTGGCTGTACAACCCTTACCTATTAAGACTGCCACCTGGGCTATCTGGCATCAAAATTGCACTTTAAAAGATTTTTTTCCGAGGTACGGAATGACTGTTACTTTGTATTGTTAATACTATAACCATGTATTGTTAAAATAAATGAATTGAAAATATTTTTAATGTATATCATCAATGTAAATAGTCTGTCTTACTATTAAAAAAATTTTTACAAAAAATTGACTGCTTCCCAAATTTTATTCAGTACTTGTGGAACAGAGGCCCCTGATGCGGCAGCTGTGCCCAAGGAAGCCTCTGCGAGTGTTAGTCACAGACCCAAGATGGTGCATTCAGATGTGTGCATGGATTGCTTTTTTCCTCCATCTCCCGTGTTTCCCTGACTACTCGCTGTTCATAGAACAGAAAAGACAAGGAGTCAGGTGGGCTTGTGTAGGAAGAACCTCTAAAAGGCCACGCAGAGCTACTATTCACAGCCACCAAGGAGGAGAGTTGGGAGCTTTTGGATAATAAGCAACACGGCAGGCTAGGTAAGGGAGTGAATGCAGTTGGGTGACCCAGATACATTCAACATGTAGGTGCTATGGGGAACTTGTGCTCTGCTTGCTTATGAAGCTCAAAGATGGCTTTAAATGGCCCTCTTCTCTACAACAGAACCAGCAACTTTTAGGTGGTGGTGGTGGTGGTAGCAGTTTTATTTATTATGCTTTTGGAAGAAGTGGCATTTTGGAGTGAAGCAGCAGACGTTTTAAGGAATACATGGAACAGAAAGGAGCCATTGGGGATCTTACTCTTCCCGCCCATCAGGTCATTATGTTGTCCAGAAAGCAAGCCACTTTTTCAAACAAATACTCCTATGGGAAAGTTGAGAGTTCACAGGAATGACTTTGGAATTTAAAAGGGTATGCATTCCTTTCAATTAGCAGCCCGCAAGGGAAGGAGAACATACCATATTGGAATTTAACAAAGGCAGCATAAGAGGATGAAACAGTATTTATCACATTTTGAGGGTGCCTGACTCCTGAGTGACTGGGTGGCTTACAGTTAAAAAAAAAGACCAAGAAAATAACACAGTGGACAGGATGCGCAAAATATAAACCATAAACCTACCCAGCTGCCCTGCTGGTAGCATTTAGCATGAACTGCTTTCTTGTCTGTTCTTATGATCCTGGGGTGAAAGAGGAAAAAGCCCTTTCCTGTATTCTTATTTTTTCTTATGGACAAAACACTCAAAACCTTTCATGTTTCAGGGAAAAACAGAATAGTTAAAGTGGATCATGTTTTTTTCTGCTGAAATGCAGTCAATTAGAAATATTTTGGCAGAAGTTCTGCATGGGCTACTTGGACAGCAAAGCAACATATTTTCCATTTCACTGACACCCTTTTACATCTGTAAATTGTTCTGCAAGAATTGCTTCAACATTTCACTCAGTTGAATAAATGAAAGTCCTTTAATTCATAGCATTTAGCTGTTACTCTATTGTTAACTGGAACTTTGATTACTGCTGTTAAGTTTTTAAGATAAATTGGTAGAGATGCAAGAATCAGATAACCAGCTTAGACTGGAGGTTCAAATGTAGCAATTGCATTTGAGGGCAAGAAGACTCAATTTGGCAATTCCTGCAGCTGCTTGACTTAGGCAGAATGAGATGAAAAAATCAGATATTATCCCTCTAGGGTTTTAGGTAGGTATCTTCAAGGATTTCACTATAATGCCTTTTCAAAGTATGCCCATTCTACCTCCTTCAAGGCAGAGATGAGGGAAGGTCAGCACAGCAACTCCACATAGTTCAGCAAGGAGCCTACAGAAAATGTATGCTGAACCTGTGGACCTTAAGTTTTGAAACATTTAAAAATTAATTTCTTGTTAAAGCCCTAAGAACCTATCGTCTTCTGAGCGCCTGAATTACGGACCAGTAAGAAAAGGTGGGAGTCCGGGGATAGGTAGAGGATCGTACAAGAGAACAGGTAGGAGCAAAATAAATCTGTCCCTACTACAACCAAGTCTGTCTACACAAATCTGAGCAGAAAAGTGAGACCATAGAGAGTTGTGTTCCTTCAAATGCTCTAGTGCAGTGTTTTTCAACCTGGGGTGGGGGATTCTGGGAGTTGGAAGTCCACACATCTTAAGTGGCCAAACTGGAAAAACTGTTCTAGTAGGTAATGTTTGCAGAAGTGATAAAAGCACCCTTTACCAAGTCAGTTAAAGGTCTAGCAACTGCATGTACATACCCTGGTATACTTGTTTAGTGTTACCCCTGCTGGACCTTTGCCCTCTTTTTGGTGGGGCTTAAGCATATTTTGTAAACCCAGTTTGGTTTAGTGAACTGTGTGACCTTGAAAATGAGTTCATTTGGCAACTAGGTTAACAGTTGTGTGAATGCAACCACTGGCTGACTTGGCAGTTTTTGAGAGAGATCACAAAACACTTGTCTATCAATGAAAGAAAAGTTAACGATGTTCTGCAAAACCAGAAAGGCCATTGCTTCACACTCAAGTTTGAAGGAACTTGATGCCTCAGATCAAATGAATCTCCTTCAAATCAAATCTACCCTTTCATGCTTTGCACAGCCCTATACATTGGTTTTAATGAAACTTCATATACCTAAGAGAAGCAGCATAGGCCTGCAGTCTGAATTCTGTATGGAGGAATGGAAAATTCATAATGGGAGGCTGAAAGCTGTTCTTAGGTGACCAGTGACCACCAATGTTTGGGGGATCCACAGTATTAATAAAAATGCAAAATGTGTCCACAGGCCCCCAAAACTAAGGGACTTTTATAAGCCAGTAGCTGTATTCACAGAAAGTTTGATTGGTGCTTTTTAAAAATTTATTTAGGTTTTGCATAAAAATGTGTGAAGCCAAAGATACAGATTAATTCTGTAATCAGGTTGAGCATGTTGTGTGAAGACAGAATATATTCTCTTGATTTATTCCTTCCCCTTGTAAGTTGAAATGCACACAGAGTTGCTCACTGGCTCTTGGTTAAGAGTGAAAAAGACTAGTGGCCCTCTAGAAGCTACTGGGTAAGTCCTAGCAACTGTTATCTTAGTCATGGTTGCTGGGAATTATGGGAGTTCTAGTTCAACAACACCTGGAATCTGAATGGTGCTCTAGCTCAAATTTAAATAGGACAGAAAGTGTTAAATACACTATGGAGGAATGGGGAGATTCTGACTTTTAATGAAGATTATTACCAGTTTTTATTGTTAACGCTTAAGTTTTGTTACAAAAATAAAACAGTTCATCCTAAACGTTTACTCCAAATGAAAATAACTCATTTACTATCACACAAGTTAATTTTTGTTGTGTAGTCAAACATATGTTGCAGCTTAGCAGATAACTTTCTGAATTCTTAAAAACTTTTGAGTGCAACAGAAAAAAAACTAATCTGGGCTTCTGCTATGAGAGGATGCGGTGGCACTACTCCGGCTAGAAGGACGAGAAAGAACTGGACCTTTAGGTTCAGGGCTGGGACTCAAAGTCAGAGATAGGACCTTAATACGTGGTTGACTTGAAGATGAAACTGTGCTCTTAAAGGACCTAGAAAACAACAAGGAAGCAATTACATTACTCAAAAATCATGCAGATGAAATATACTCATGGAATAAAATGCTACGTTCTTATTACCATAACAAATGATTTCTCAAATAGTCACATTAATGGTAGTTAAATTCCTTTAGTTGCCAGTGAAATCCGCTTTTGGCTCAAACCGTACACATCTTTACAAAATGTAAGGAATGTTTCTGAACTCAACATCAGAGTCTAAGCCATACTCGCCACAGAATAACAACAGTACTTATGAGTGATATTTTTTAAAATATATAATTGCAAGACAAAATTTTGAGTCATCCACTAATGTCATAAACTTTCCCTCTACCTCTTCGTCAATAACAACACTGCAGAGTATAGGGTGCAGAGCTGAACAATGTGGCATCCCTCTTGGTTCCTCACTCATTTGAATTTTCAACCTAGCACTATTATCTCCTTAATTTATTTGTTGAATTTATCACCGCCCATCTCCCCCACAAGGAGGGACTCTGGGCAGTTCAGAATAAAAGCACAATATAAATAATATACAATAATATCAACAACATAAAAATATAAATATGTTAAAATATAATAAAATCCAGATGGCTAAGAGTGTCTCTTGGCAAGAAAACAGGGCAATTCTGCAGAGCTAACCATCCCCAAGAGGAACTATTCTCTTTCCCACCCCAGGCATGTTGACAAAGCCAGGTTTTTAATTTTTTTTGGAAGTCCAGGAGTGAGGAGACCTGCCTCAGCTCTGGAGGGAGAACATTCCAAAGGGCAGGCACTATTGCAGAGAAGGCACGCTTCTGTGATCCTGCCAAATGAAACTCCTTAACAGATGGGATCCGTAGCATGCCCCCTCTGCATGCCCGAGTGGGATGGGTCGATGTAATGGGGAGACGGTCCCTCAGGTAGCCTAGTCTCATGCCATGTAGGGCTTTAAAGGTCATAACCAACACCTTGAATTGGACCTGGAAACAAACTGGCACCCAGTGCAGCTCATGCAGTAAAGGTGTTAACACATGCTGCCCTAGGGGCACCTAAAATTACCCACGCGGCTGCGTTCTGGACCAGCTATAGCTTCCGGATACTTTTCAAGGGTAGCCCCATGTAGAGCGCATTACAGTAGCCTATATGGGAGATAACCAGGGCATGAGTGACTGTTCGAAGGGCCTCTCATTCCAGAAAGGGGTGTAACTGGCGCACAACACAAAGCTGCACAAAGGCCCTCCTGGCCATGACTGCCGCCTGCTCTTCGAGCAAGAGTTGTGAGTCCAGGAAGGACCCCCAAGTTACGCACTGCATCTGTCTGGGGCAGTGCAACTCCATCCAGATTTAAAGATGACAAATTCCCAGAAGCCGAGGGGCCATTAATCCACAGCCACTCTGTCTTACCAGGGTTCCGCTGGAGCCTGTTGTTCTCCATCCAGACCCCTACAGCCCCCAGACACTCAGAGAGGGTGGTCACAGCATCACTTACTTCACCTGGGATGGAGATGTATAATTGAGTATCATCCGCATATTGATGATACCTCATCCCATGGTGACGGATGATCTCACCCAGTGGTTTCATGTAAATGTTAAAGAGGAGTGGAGAGAGAACCGAGCCCACAAAGTAGGGGCCACGGGGTGGATCTCTCGCTCCCTATTAACACCGACTGAGACCAATCCTGGAGGAAGGAGGCAAATCAGCGTAAAACCACGCCACCCGCCCCCAACTCCCTGAATCAGTCCAGAAGGATACCATGGTTGATGGCATTGAAAGCCGCTGAGGTCAAAGAGAGTGAGGATGGATGCACTGCCACCATCCCGCTCCTGCCACAGATCATCCATAAGTGCAACCAATGCCGTTTCCATCCCATAACCAGGTCTGAAACCTGACTGAAAGGGGTCTAGATATTCTGTTCCATCCAGGATCCTCTGGAGCTGCAGTGCCACCATTTTCTCAACCACCTTCCCCAAAAAGGGGAGGTGGGAGACTGGATGAAAATTGTCCAGTACAGTAGGGTCCGGTGATGGTTTCTTCAGGAGGGGCACACCAGCGCTTCCTTGAAGGCTGCTGGGAACACCCCCTCTCCCAAGAATGAATTCACCATTGCCTGGACCCAGCCACATGTCACCTCCTGGGATGCTTTCACCAGCCAAGAGGGATATGAATCTAACTGGCAAGTGGCATTTACAGACTGTAGGATCCTGTCCACTTCCTCGGGTTCAACAGGATCAAACTGTTCCCAGATAACATGGTAAGTACGTTCCCTGGGTTTCTCCTCAGACTCAGTCTCAAGCTTGGAGTCCAACTTGGAATGGATCCAAGTGATTTTATCCTGCAGATGCCTAGCAAATTTCTCAGCACGGCCCTGGAGATGGAGTTCTGAATCCCCTCTCCCCAGAAGGGTTTGGGTAATTTTAAACAGGGCCACCGGGTGGCATTCCGTGGATGCAATAAGAGCGGAGAAATATTGACGTTTCGCTGCTCTTACCACCACAAGGTAAGCCTTAATCGCCGCTCTAGCTTGTGTTCGGTCGGATGTGGTCTTTGTCTTCCTCCAGCGGTGCTCTAGGCGTCTCTTAACCCTCTTCAAAACCCTCAGCTGCTCTGTAAACCATGGGGAGTGTCAGGTTTGAATGGACAAGAGAGGCCACACAGGTGCGATCCTGTCCAAGGCTCCGTCTGTCTCCCTGTTCCAGGTGGCAACCAGGGCCTCCGCTGGACCGTGCAGGTCCTCGGGTATAACCCCCAGCTCCCTCTGAAATCCCACCAGGTCCATCAGTTGCCGGGGGCGGACCTATTGAATGGGTGCTGCCTCCCTGCCTCCCATTGTCATGCTATCCACCTAGTGTGCTCTATCAGAATATCATAGGTCAACTGCTCTAGTAAAATCAAGATATAATACATCTACAGCATTCCCCAATCTACTTAATCAAAAAATTAAATAAGAATAGTGAGACAAAACTTGTCAAAAACCCTGGTAATTATTGTACCTTTTTCAACATATTTATAGTTCAAGTTCCTGGATCCTTTTTTCCCTATTTTTAAAGATAGGATTATTTGTGTTTCTTCTGTCTGGTACACAAATACATAAATGTTTGGCTACAAAAGCTAATACATAAATGGCCAGACCATCAGCAAGTTCCTTTAGTTTTCTAAGATGCAGTTTATCTGTTCTTGGAGATTAAAACTCATTTACAATATAGAAACATGATCAGGGAATAGCTATTTCAAGCTTCAATCTTTCTCTCTCATACTTTTCACATTATCTGGCCTAAAGAACTATTTTGGTTGGGTGCCTGATGGACCCAGTGCAGCTTCACAGGAAGCCTGGGGTTTTTCCTGAAGCTCTGGCATGTAGTTTGGCCGATGCCCTCATTGCTGCCAGGCATGAGCAGGAGACAGGTGCTGGACTGAATTGTTCCTGTGTGGGTGCTCTGTGCACCTAGATCTTGTGGAGTGCCATGGTTTACTGAGCAGCTCAGAGATGAAATGACCCAAGAGATGCCTAGAGCACCACTGGAGCAAGACAAAGAGTGAAGTTGACTGAGCACAGGTAAGAGCCTATATTAGGACTTACCCTGTGGCGATAAAGGCAGCGAAGCATACTTCCTTCTCTGCCATTATTGCACCTGCAGATAGCCACCCAGCAGCCCTGTTTTTGGGTGACCAGGTCCCTCCTTGGTAAGGAGGAGCTGGGGGGAGCTCTTCCAGTGCTGCTGTGAGGAATATTCTCAGCATCTATCAGATAGTCACTCAACTTTGCTCAGATCCTTTGGAAGTGACTTGAGACATGTCTGAGCCCTGTTATCTGGGAGGAGTTTGAGCTGGTTGATCCTCTGGAAGTGGACAGGGTCCTTATGACTATGAGCTTGGCCACTGTGTTCTGGACTAATGCCCCTCCTGGTTGGTCAAGGCCTTACTGATTAAGAAACTGTACAATTGCTATATTCTAATTATGGGAATCATCACAGCAGGTACCCTTTATTTCAATACATTGTATTTGCTTGTTTGCCACATTTACTGGCCAATTTAGAACTTGCATTCCACTGTTAGCTTCCCTGTATTTCCCTGTGGAACATACAAGCCATTGACATTCTCTTTATAACCCCTGCCCAATGGTCTCTCAGCACATTCACGTCTATGTTACTTGACTCAGTGGTTGTACTCACGTGCTGGAAGATGAGCTGTAAACAGATGATCGAGAACTCATGCGAGAAGAAGAAACTGTAGGAGGGTGTAATAAAGCCTACAAACAGATAAATGAAGGTGGGATAAAGTCTGCTATAAATGAATAGGAATAAAAACACTGGCTTTATTTTATGCTCCTACTTTAAACAACTTAGCATGAGGTTGAGCTATTCAAGCTTCTCTACTTCTCTACCTTCATTTCAAGCAGTTCCACTCAGAGTACCAAATTGTGCTTCATCTTTACGGTGTTAAATTAAAATGTTAGTTCCATAATCGATGGTTTCAAGTTGGTTTGTCACCAATCATAATTAAGGGCATATCAGATTCTGATGATACCACAAACTGCAACTAATGTAAAACAGAAGTTCCTTGATTTGATATATCAGGATTCCCTAATCTGGTGCCCTTCAATATGTTGAGGCTACAAATTCCAGATTTTCCAGCCAGCATGATGAACACATTAAAGATACTTTATTAAACAATGATCTAGAACAGCCTTTCTCAACCTTTTGACCCTGGAGGAACCCATTATTTTTCAGGCTTCGGGTTGGCTCAAATATAGGCCAGAAGTTACAAAATTATTGTATTTGTTTCATATGTACGTCTGTATATATGCATTAACAGGGTCCTTAAATCAAGAATGAAACTTAACTCTTTAATGTGAAGTTGCCCGAGTTTGAAATAATTTTTTAAATAAATCGTGATCTCCCAGGGAACCCCTAGGGACCTCTCGCAGAACCCCGGTTGAGAAACCCTGGTCTAGCATGATATTCACACACTGTCACCAAGGGACAAGCATATGCATCTCTGCATTAAATGATGAGACAAGAACGATGAAGACAACTAAAATGCTACCTGTGAAAAGTATTCCTGAAAGGATGGATGTAACTCTGGATGTGCTTCTGATATGTCAAGCAGCATTTTGTCTATGTGTTTGTTGAAGTCTTTCAGTGCACGAAGTTCAATGTCTTTTTCTTCTTGTGTTTCTGACTGAGCACTCTTAAGTGTTCGGATTTCTCTGCGTAACCGGGTAACCTTTTTAGACATACAAGAATTAAAACAGAATACTAGATGCTAAAACACCAATTAACTTTTATATTAAAAATGTTATCATGTTCACCTCAATTCTATTATTTTACTGAGTTCTAAATAAAACTCAATCTATTACATTATGTTATTTTAAACTAACCTGCTTTGAGACTCTTTCTAGTCTGGGCTTCTGATCATCTATTTCTCTGGTTAATTTCAAAATACTTGCTTGTTTATCTTTTATTTTGTCATGGAGGAGAGACTCATCTTTCAAAAGAGTATCAAAATTATTTTGCATGGTCTAGAAAAACAAATGTTTATATATAAGTCTCTTTGGAAATTTCTTTTAAATTATCCAATCAACAATCTGGTATAACATAAAATAAATATAAACACTATAACTTAAATATGCATTACCATCTCTTTCTAGAAGATGTAACCCAGATACAAATAACAAAAACAACACCCTGCTATCTTTACTATTTATTAGCTCAAGCTAAAAATTTGCTTTCTTCATATGTCACCTTTGAAAAGTTCGTTTTGATGCACTATGTGAACACCTATTTAGGAGTAAAATAGTATAAAATAAAAAACGCATATGAGTAACAGTATTTAGGCAGTTGTGCTGAGAGAGGAATAAATCACCTTTACACATTTGAGACTGCAGTTTAATCTCATATTTGCATAATAACCTATGCTTGCAATTACTACCAAAAGCCTGCCCAAAATATGCAACCTGTACACTTATTTTGGACTTAAATGCACTGGGCATGACTCAGGTCCAAAGCCATCTGCAGGATCCACGGCTTTCCTCAAAATGTTGAAAAAAACAGCTCTGTTGTTGACACAAGCCTAGCACTTCCATAAATTTGTGTGATGTCATAACACACAAAGGGGTGTGAGAATGCAGACAGATGTTAGTAGAGTGTTCTCAGAAAAAAATGAATCTGGATCTGAACAGAAGTGCCTTCCAGTAGCCTCTTTACCTGAATATCCTCTTGAAGCTCCTTGATCTGTCTTCGCTTATATCGATGTTTCTCATCAGCAGCTCTCTTCTCTTCTTCCAGCTTCATATTCTCTTCATATTCTTCACCTATGAAATATTACTGGATATTGAACACAGTGCGTGTCCCACGTAGAGAAGCTGCTTAGGTCTCTTTTCTAATGTAACGAAATGGATACAGCTAGCCTGCAATAACACTTCCAATATGGAACATTTATATACCATGTTACACAAATCTGAACAATATATAATGCAATGAATTAAATGTCTATGGGCCATTGACGACATTTGAGCCACTGCTTGATTATTGTTTAGGGTTGACCAAGATCTTTCAGGTAACCCTTCATTAAAAAAAAAAACATTTTCTCTTTTACGCTACCTTACTCACACTCTTTCAAAAAACCTTATCTATTAGGTACAATGATGCATGATCATAAATAATAGAGCCAGCAGAGGGAGCAAAAGCTAAAAGAAAATAGCTTTCCAGAGCTCCAGTATTCTGAAGTAGTACTGTAATACTCAGGGCTATATGAATAGGGAAGATGTTGTGCTTCTAAGTAATCTTTCAATTAGGATTCTGTCTCATGTTAACTGCAGAATTCACTGTCCTTCACTGTAAATAAACTTTTCTTTTATTGTTCTGGTAATGCTGCTTCACAATAAAAAAAAGTACTTCTAGAATCAAAAGAGACAACTGTTTTGCCAAAAGTCATTTGTATTTCATTTCCCAACTATCAAGTATTCTTACAAGGCTCATCCTTAATAGGCATTTGGTGGATCGTATTAAGACAAATCTTTCTGAATCCTCTACCATCAACTTCTGTCTTCCCTGCTGTTGTGATTTACCCAACCTCTTCCTTTCTAGCTGTTTTCAGTGATTGTATGGATAAATAACAAAAGGCAGTGGGAGGCTTATATGTTGCTCTTTAGCATGGGCTCCCATGTTGGTATGAGTTTCAACAATAAAATAAATACTATAAATATCTATTTAATATAGCAGAAAACAGTGACCACAGAATCAGTAAAATCCAGAGCACCAGAGGAAAAGCTTCTTGTCAGCAGGGTGGAACCAAGGAAGAGCAGTATTTATCAAGCTTTGATGTATGAGATGCAATAATAATAGACCTTTCTGTGGGACAGAATCAAAGGATCTGAGCATTGCTTAAAGTTTATAAATAAATAAAAGCAAATCCAGAGTGCTGCAACTGAAAAGGGCTCCTCACTAATCATTCTTGACTAACCTTAGATTGTGAGGATTACTGTAGGTATTTGTAGTACAAGACAGTCGATAAGGCATTTAGACTTTATAAGTAACAAACTAGCAGTTTAGCTAGACTAAGACATGGGAGCTAGTATAGATGACCAGCAGCAGTATTTTGTAGACTTCAAAGGTACGGGCCATCTATTCCTAGAACTGCCAAGTCACCAAAACAGCATATGATACATGTAGGGAAGATTCCATCCTAGTACAACATGTTGCCATTTGGCCACATAATGAGAAGACAGGACACCCTGGAGAAGATGCTGATGCTAGGGAAAGTGGAAGGCAAAAGGAAGAGGGGCCGACCAAGGGCAAGATGGATGGATGACATTCTAGAGGTGATGGAGTCGTCCCTGGGGGAGCTGGGGGTGGTGACTACCGACAGGAAGCTCTGGCGTGGGCTGGTCCATGAAGTCACGAAGAGTCAGAAGCGACTGAACAAATAAACAACAACACAACATGTTGTAGTAGGAGGAAAGCAAGAGGCGGCGGCCTGATAATGCAGTCAAGTAATTTTGCTCACTCCTGAACATTAGGAAAGCAACAGAACTGACAAGTAAAACACAATTTCTATACCAAAAATTTCACTTGTCACAAGTATTACACACACACACGCACTTTTCCAATTTATATCCTGCCCTTATTCCATCTACTGTAATATCTAAGCAATTCTTTTCTAACCCCCAAAAGATTAATACAAAGGCATTCCATTTACATTTGCATGTACCATACTCCATACAGCTCTTTCTCATCCTTCTTTGCTCTTAGGCCTCACATTTCTGCCTTGCACATAAAGCCCTAATGTACTTACTTTTCTCTACAACTTGCTTGAATGAGTTCCTGTAGTTGCTGTTACAGTTATTAAGTACATGCAGAGTATTTTCTAGGGCTATACATTCTTTCTCAGCTTTTTGGATCTTTGCATCCAAGGTATCTCCTTCACGCTGAAGATCTTCCTTCTCCTGAGCAGCCTTGAAACAAAATAAACATTTAAGTTAAAAAGAAAAGCCGAACTACAAGTTCCCATATTCAAAGAATGCTTGGCACTCTCGTTTGAAAGAAAAGCAGTGCCAGAAGGCAAGGTTACATAGGATATCTCAAAATTAAAGGGTGGGTTTTTTTTTCTTTTTAATGTTCTTTCAGTCACTTCTGACTCTTCATGACTCAGTGGACATAATTTTGCTAGAACTGTCAGTAACTGCTTGAGTTCTACTAAGCTCATGTTTAGTGACTTCAGTGAGTGTCTAACATCCTTGTCTTTCATTTTTCCAAGCATCAGGGACTTCTCCAATGACTCCTGCCTACACATTGTGTCCAAAATATTTAAGCTTTAGTTTTATTGTTAATCTTTCCACTGAGTGTAGTATCTTACTTTCATTTAATATTGATCTTTTCTTCGTGCACTCCAAGGTATGCTCAACTATTTGCTCTAGCACAATTCAAAGGCATTAATTTCTCTTTGTTCAGCCTTCTTGATGGTCCAGCTTTTACAACCATACGTTACAACTGGGATAAATCATAGGCTTCCTCCCACTTACTTTTGTTGTCAGATATTTCCTCACTTTATCTCAATATGCCAGTCTTTCTCTCAAGTAGCATCTCTTTATTTCATGCTTATGGTCACCTTCCCAGTGAATTTTTGAGCCTAAGAAGGTAAAGACTTTTACTACTATCACTTCTTTCCTTATTTACATTGGGTTGGCATTTTCTGTCGACATACTTTAGGCCTTTTTTAATACTGAGCAGCAGATCACTTTTTGCAGGCTCTTCAAGCTATTCCTTAAATCTTCCTCATTTCCAGCCATCAAAGTGGTATCAACAGCATATCTGATGTTTCTCCCAGCAATTTTAGTTCCAATTTCTATTTCTTTTGCTCTATAATTTGTGATGATATAGTATGAATATAAATGGAATAAATAAGAGGACGGTATAAACCTCAGCACACTCCTTTTCCAGTGTTTTAAGTGCTACTAGCAATTTGTTGTAATCTACATAGTAAAAAGCCTTTGTATAATCAATAAAACAAAAAATGAATCTTTTTGGAACTATTTTGCCTTTTCCATTAACCACTGGATGTTAGAAATGTGATCTCAAGTGCCTCTACCTTTTCTGAATTCAGCTTGTACCTCTGGCAATTC
This sequence comes from Candoia aspera, assembly GCF_035149785.1. NCBI lineage: Eukaryota > Metazoa > Chordata > Lepidosauria > Squamata > Candoiidae > Candoia > Candoia aspera. The sequence continues at coordinate 10,274,646 of NC_086158.1, read as the reverse complement.
TCCATGTACTGTTGAGGCCTCCAAAATATTGAGTGTTATCTTAGTAGTATGTGGGAAAAGTGCAGCTATTCAGTAGTTTGAGCATTTGTTGGGAACTGCCCTCTTTTGGTACTGGAATATAAAGTGGTCACACACCCCATACAGAATCATTTTATACAATGTTAAACAGTTCTGCTGGCATTTCATCAACTCCTAAAGCTTTGCTGTTCATAGTGCCCATTTATCTTCACTTTCCAGATTGTCTGGCTCCAATCAATCAATCAATCAATCAATCAAATATATATATATTTCCCCCTCCAGTAAGATCTTTGCCTTATTCATCTTTTATCATGTTCATCCTTGAAGAAAAAATTCCAAAGATTTCTGAAATAGGGTGGGATAGATTGCAATTACTCAAGTAATTCAGTAACATTAATTAAACAGTAATTCAGATACATTTCAAGCATACCAAAACATCTGAACAAATCAGAACATCCAAATAATTGGGAGTACTATTAAAAAGTCCTTACAGTCTGCAGGTATCCACCATGGATAACCAGTTGTGGCCCACAATAAGAGATTTTATCTCACACAATACCATTACGATGTTTTCTATTTTCACGCATAAGGAATTAAAAATGTTTTCAGACCCCATCTACATAGTGTTATTTTTCATACAAGGCTCAATCCATGGGCTCCATAGAATGTGAAATTGTTCCTGCTGGGTGAAGTCAACAGATTCCCTTCCACTTGAAGAAGCTTCAGACTGGATTGCAAAATACATTTCTGCTGTCCAGAAAATTGATGATGATGCAACCCTATGCCTGTGCAGTTCTCAGAGATAATCACAAAACAATGGCAGTTCAAGGTCAGAAACTTTATTATGGAAACCAATTCAAATCCCACTTTCTCTGAATAATCCATAACTATGTTTACATCTGAGACCCCAGTGACAGAAGCAAGATAGTCAGCAATAAAGCAAGGTTTCATATGGGTGTAACAGAAATCAGAGGGTTAAAAAAAACCAGAATTCTACAGAGTTTTCAAGCTATCAGGCTGAATTCAAGTAAGAAGTTTACCTTAATAACATAATAAGCCTGAGTTTGCTCCTCTTCTCCTTCTGGAGGCATCATGACAATGGTAATAATTTCATACCTGCTTTTCAGTTTCTCAATTTTACTCAGTCGCTCGTGAAATTCTGTACTAATTGGAGGAGAAATTGAAAAATAAAGAAGTCAGATGTTTGACAGGAAAAAAACATGTCATTTTTATTTATTTATGAGCTTACAAACTGCTTCAGCTGAGAGTACTCTACACAGTTCTCATGGCTCTCAAACATGAGATGGTTTTCCTTGAAAAACTAGGTCTGTCTGTAATCCTTTAAATTTTTATTTTGGAGTGAGAGAGGTAGAATATGGTTAGCAGTGAAGCATGTAAATAAATTCTTTTCAATCAAATCTATTGAACCTTTGTACTGAGCCTCCTTTTTATTTGATCCCATGTCCCTAAACTCAGGCTAAAAACTACATGCAAACATGTAAAACAAAAGCTTGGCACTTAAGAACTGAGAACAAACAAACTAGAGTAGGGGCAGCTGGGGACACACCACAGTCCTTAATCAAGAATGTTACTAGAGGAAATTATCAAAATATATTTGATGTTTCAGCAGGAACAACATATAACACCGAGGGACAAGGCACAATGTGCAATGCCTTTTCACAAAACTGTGAGTCCCAAACCCTGTAAAAAGCAATCATGTGGATTTACTCCTGGGGTAGTTTTTGCTTCCAACAAGGCAGTTGATGAACCTTAAGCAGAGTGACTGATACATCCTCTCAATTTTTTTGACAGTGGCAGCAATACTTAAGGTGGGTTCCCAATTCTCCCGACTTTTTCAAGGAAGAGAAAGATGGTATTACATGGCAAATCCCTGCATCATGGGAAGTAACTATCTAGTGAATCTTACCCAAATATTTAAAGGTTTGGCATTTCAGTCCTACAGCTGCAAAAGCTGCCCCCTGCTGATTATATCTTAATATTGCCACTGCTAGAAGAGAATAAGCAACAGCAGGAAACAACCTCAAATCAAATTATATGCAAGTGCCAATTAGTAATGTAATTATCAACGGAAAAACACAGAGTCTGCCTGCTTGGCGAAAGAGTAAGCTCCAGGCATACTAAATCACTCTAATTTCCTATTGCGTAGGTTGTGGATGGAAAAGGAGGGTGGGGAAAAGACTGCCAGATCAGCTGGCTGAGTGTTCATTTCCCAGTTGGGTTTAACCACCCGCTGTACAAAGATTCTTGTTTCTTGTTACTTAAAGTTGTGGAAAGCAGGGCTTTCTAGTTCCTGCCTTGTGACTGGTAATTTACTCTCAAGTGTTTTAGATTCATTTCTATTATACATTTAAGTTCCTGATATGAGGATTATGCATGAGAGATTTTTGAGGGCAAATATTTGCTTCCACCGTATTTCTGTATTAGAATGCAACATAAAGGAAATCTGAGGGACCAGAAGAATATATTTTATAAAAGGGTGAGTAAATGCGATTTCAGAAAAGTAAGGTTGCAGATCAAGAGCAAGCAAATCCCAGGTTAAGTTAACTGGTAGACCTTTGGCCAAATACTAGCTGGGTTCACATTTCATACTAAGCTAGAAAGTGTTTAGCTTTGTCTTTTATGTATGAACCCAACCCCTGTGCTTTGGACTTAGCATGTTACATTAAACAGATTGCTACGGATTGTTCACTAAATTACAGCTAAAAATATGGCTCAGATGATATGTGAACCCAGGCAATCTCTCATTAAGACTCCCCTGAGAGATCAAACGAGGGGCTTTAGAGCTTCTTGGAGGAAAAGGTGGGATAATGCAGTGAGAAAACAAAGGGTAATGTTGGTTGTTCTGAGCTATGGATACTTGTGTTCACTAAACCATTGATGGTGAGGAAAATGAGCACTTCTAAACTGCTGAGAAATGGACAGGTTGTTCTTCCGTGCAGTTTAAGAGGCTGTTGAAACATCTTTATTAGCAGCTGCTCAAAGGCAGCAAACGTGCCCTGTGCAATTGTCATAGTCCCTGAACAGCAGATACACCCTTGACAGCAGCAGGTCCCGCTCTGGGCTTCGTGGAGCGATTACCTCAGAGTCTGACGCTCCTGCTCTATGAGTCGTATCTGAGTCTCGATCATTTCTTTATGAACTTTGATATCAGCAGTTCTCTCCTCCATTGCTGTTTTTAACTGCTGTTTCCGTTTCTCAAGTGAGAGAACTTGCTCTGCCTTATTGTACAGCGTATCTCTTACACGTTTCAGTTCCAGCTTTAAGAGATTGTCTTCAATCATCAAATCCTTCCAAGGACAGAACAGAAAGAATATATGCATTGCGAGGTCTGATGCAAGTCTGCAAATCACAGCATTTGTGTGAAGCCATCGTAACACGCATGCGGCCACTTGCCCCACCTGACTCCCCGTAGATGCCCATGCTTATAAAAAGGTAACTTTCGTTTTGAAAACACTGAATAATATTAAATGCCCACAACTGTGACACCGAAATTTGTATACAGGGTTAGCCTGACAACACAAGCTAAAACACTTATTTCAGGCAGCAGAGTAATTACTTGTTAAGCATTTTTTCAAAACACGTATGCTTCACGTTTGAAAAACAATAATCACACCTGCTTATCTGCTCTGGCTTTTTTTAATAACTTTTCTGATTTGTCCATGAAAAGGTTTATCTCATCCGCTCTAGTTTTCAAGCCAGCCATTTCTTCTCCGGTTTTACCTATGGCCAATTTGATAAAATGGATATCACTCTGGAAATTAACAAACAAGCTCCTGTCAGTTTAGCCAGGAATACATTAAACAAAAGTCATCTATGTCAGAAGGCATGGTTTCCAATATATTACCTCAGCGTGTTTTGTTTTAGGTTATGTCTGTACCAGTTCTTCATTCCAAATAGATTAGAAATGTATTTGCAGCATTTTCAGGCAAAACAGAATTGATGTAGATGATGAACAATTCCTTAGGTATTGGTGTAAATGCAACAAAGCATCTTCTCATGAAAAAGTCACATTACCTGAAGTTTCTTCTGCTGTGATTGTAAAGTATTGTGTGCCTGGTTCTTTTCGTCCAACAGCTTTACTAGTTCAGCAACTCTGGCCTCTAAAATTTGCTTCTCGTCTGTGTTAAGTTCCCCCTGCAAGCGTGACAGCCTTCTCTCCACTTGCTGTATGTAAAAATCCTGTTGAAGTATTTTCAGCAAGAAATAAAATTAGCAGAAAGGCTGAAAAAAAAACTGTTGAGTAATCTTCTAAAAATATAATAAAGCACTCCCAAATAGGGAGGCTTCTAGCTGAGTACAGGTAATCCTCAGTTTATGATGGCAATTGGGACCGGAATTGCCATCGCTAAGCAACATGGTCATAAAGCATGATATCATGTGACCATGTCACTTAGCACAGCAGTTCCAGCAAGTTCTGGTTGCCATCATTAAGTGAGGACTGTGCAGGTCATTTAGTGAGGACCTTGTGTGGCTGCAACTTCAGACTTCCTGCCAGTTACCCCTTGACTTTGCTTGTGGGAAGCCAGCAGGGAATGTTGGAAATCCCCATCATGTTACCGCGGCTTGCTGCAATGTCATAATTGTGAGCCGGGCGTCAAGCATCCAGATTGCGATCATGTGACCACAGGAATGCTGCAACAGCCAGAACTCCGACGACCAGTCATAAATCTCCCTGTAGCAATTTTATCGCTTCCAGTGATTTCAAAGTGGTGCACAAGATTTATACATAAAATACTAGCAAGATCTGGGTACATTCATCTCTTGTATTCCTTCAGAAATAACTTGAAGCAGCCAAGATAAATTTTTGAAAGAATAGATGAACATACCCAATTCTTATTATTTATTAAAAGAATTATATGCATAACTCCTCTGCAAGAGGAGTGATTACAAAAAGCTGATTTGTGAAGTGCACAATCCAATTTAAAACATATTGATTTGGAATTAAATGGAATTCTATTTCAAGCAAATTGTTTCTTTTCCTAGTTATGATACCAATTATCACTGATACCAATTAAACTTTATTTCAAGTAAATTGAATTTATGACTGAAAGGGTAGAATAATAAATCCATTATTTCACAATTAAACATATCTTCACTCTAGGTTTAATTTATAATTTATAAAATTATTATAAATTTTATAATTTAATTTATATGTCACACAATTTATTCCACAGGGGATACATGTAAATAAGCGATTGATTAAATAGCTAGACTTAACATTTCCCATCCAAAATATCCTGGAGGGGCCATTTGCCATAGACAAAAGCTTAAGAATTAGAGAATGAAAGGTCACTATCATGCCCTTCTCCAATCTTTATTTTTTTCAGTCTTGCTTCCTAATCTTTTAAGAAATCCTTTCTTGCATTCCTTTTCCTGAAACATTTATTGGCACTATCTCCTTAGATTCTACTGGTTAGAAACCAGTTGTATTATTTTGGAAACATAAACTGAAATGCTTAATGTAACCCAATGATTTTAAAACATTTTTTCACTTGTGTAATTTTTTTGTGATTTACTGCCATCTTGCTATAAGATTAAATCAGATCCATTTGCCTGCAGATATGCACACAAACAAACCGTACTTGATTATACATGAGTTCTTGCTGGTGAAGTGCTTCTATATCCAGTCGCAATAATCGGCTCTGAAGGTTTTTTTTCTGCCCGCAATGTCCTTCCATTAGCGACACGACACCCTTTTCATTTTCCTCAAGTGTTTTCAACTCCTTTGTTTTCTTGAAATGTGCATCTCTCAGTTGCAATGCCTGTGCCTCTTTCTCCTGTTGGTATTAAAATTACAATATGTAAATGCTTGTAAATAGTTTATACATTTTTTTCTAAACTTGAGATTGTAATGATTAAATAGGATGGTAATCTAACAAAGTTTTGATTAGTTATTTCAGTATCTTGGACAGGGTCTGTGCTTCTTTTGAGTATGGAACTGTTCTGCTCTATTATCCTGGGTAATCTTTCACTGATACTTCCATTTGCCTTCTATTTCAGATGAGCCATATCTGTTTAGCCTAACTCTTCCTACTTTCTGGCTGCTTCATTTTCTTGAAGGGCAACAATGCAGGACAAATATCAAATCTACCTAATTTGCAGACTACATATTTCTTAAGAAAATAAACAAATGCATCCATACCTTTATAATCTTCACACTGCATCTTTTCATATTGAATTAATAGATAGGGCAAATAGAGATGTGTGGCTAATTCTGATGGAAAGCTAAGTTCCAGCTAACACATTGCAGACATTATTCTAGAACACTTCATCTTTGTTAAACTGGAATTACTATGCTTCCATTACCTTGGGTTATCAGTCACCCATACATAGAGGTTTAACTACACGATTTCAAATTATATATATCATCTATTGAATCACCTTGCATCATATAAATGATTTTAAGATTTTCATTTTAAAAAGTTAAAGATCTATAAATGCTAATGCCCATTAAATAAATTTTACACTTATGCAAACCAGGGCTTCAAGTCCATTCTATTACAATGACACTTAAGACTTAATGATATAAATAGTTTTGAACATCATGCTAATCCTTTAGGGGAGTGGCGGTCTGAGTGGCACAGCAGACTCTGGAGTTCTGTTAGGGCACTCAGATGTGGGCACAGCCTAAGCCTTCTAATATTGCTTTGGCCGATTTTAGAACAACTGGATTTGAGAACATTGAGATAGAGACTATAGCAAATTAACTGACCATCCCTTCCTAATCATCCCAGGATATAATTAGGCTATTAGGGATCCCTAAATGGTGAATGGTGGGCCCCCTCAGGGGTGAGAGACATGAGAGGGTGCCCAGGTTTGGATGGGTAGTGTGAGAACACTCACCTCGAGTGAGAGGCAGGAGGTGAGGAGTAGTGGTTGGGTAGCCCCCCTGCTGACTAGTGAGAGAAGCCGAGGGGGGGCACAGGGTGTGAGTGTGGGTGGTGGTTGGGCTCTACCAGTGCCGAGAGCGTGAGCTGGTGCACTGGGGGGGCCCTCCATCGCCCTGTGATTGAGTTGAAGTGTGGTTGTGTGAATGAATGGAGGGGTTCCTATCCTTAACCAGCGATCTCAGGAGTCCAGGAGTGGGGGCTAATGGACCTCGAGATCCCGGGGGCTGTAGGGCGGGGCAGGTGATTGAGGTGGTGGTGACGGGTAGGGGACGATATGACGGGAGCCAGAGGGTGGGTCATCATAGAGGAAGACGCCCCCGGTGCTTGTTACCTGTGGCGTGTTCCGGCCCTCTGTGCTCGAACCCGGGTCCTGGACAGCAGACTCGTGGTTGTCCTGACTTTTGGCTGCTGCTCTGTAACGCCAGGTCAATAAACAACAAGGCCCCCCTCATATGTGACTTGATCACAGAAGAGGGGGCAGACCTGGCGTGTATTACCGAAACCTGGCTGGGCGTGGAAGGAGGTGTTGCTCTTTCGGAGATATGCCCGGCTGGGTTTCAAGTCTGGCATCAGCCGCGACCTCAGGGCAGGGGAGGAGGGGTGGCTGTTGTCATCCGAGAATCCCTAGTGGCTGCCAGGGGCCCTGCTCCACAAGTGGCCGGGTGTGAGACCCTGTTCTTCAAGCTGGGCTCCCAAGAACAGTTGGGAGTGTTGCTGCTGTACCAACCTCCCTGCTGCGTGGCAACCTCCCTGCCTGAGCTGCTGGAGGCCATCTCAGGTTTGGCAGTGGAGTACCCCAGGCTTATGGTTTTGGGGAACTTCTATCTGCCTTCCTGGGGTGGGCCTCAGAAGCAGCTCGGGAGTTCATGGCTACCATGGCAGCCATGGGCCTGTTCCAGATTATTCAGGACCTGACTAGAGACAGTGGCCTCACCCCGGACCTAGTTTTCTTGTCGGAGCAGTGGCAAGGTGATCTTAGGGGAGAACTACATCTTTCCCCTTTGTCATGGTCAGATCATGCCCTGATGGCCTTGAGATTCTCTCGTGTTGCCCCCCTCCGCAGGGAGGCAGGACCCATTTGATTGGTCTGCCCCCGGCGACTGATGGACCTGGCTGGGTTTCAGAGGGAGCTGGGGGTTATACCCAAGTCTCTCCTGCATGGTCCAGTGGAGGCCCTGGCTGCTGCCTGGAATAGGGAGGCGGCCGGAGCCTTGGACAGGATCGCACCTGTGCAGCCTCTCTTGCCCACCCAAACCCAGCACACCCCATGGTTTACAGAGGAGCTGAGGGTTTTGAAGAGGGTTAAGAGATGCCTAGAGTGCCGCTGGAGGAAGACAAAAACTGAACCCAACCGAGCACAAGCTAGAGCCGCAATTAAGGCCTACCTTGTGGAGGTAAGAGCGGCGAAGCGCCAGTACTTCTCCACTCTTATTGCATCTGCAGAATGCCGCCTGGTGGCCCTGTTTAAAATTACCCAATCCCTTTTGGGGAAAGGGGAGTCAGAAATCCATTTACAGGGCCACACGGAGGAATTCTAGGGGCACCTGCAGGATAAAATCGCTCGGATCCGGACCGAGTTGGACTCCAAGCGTGAGACAGAGTTGGAGGAGATACCCAGGGAATGTACTTACCAGGTTATCTGGGACCAGTTCGATCCTGTTGAACCCGAGGAAGTGGACAGGATCCTTCGGACTGTAAATGCTACCACGTGCCAATTAGACCCATGCCCCTCCTGGCTGGTGAAAGCAGCTCGGGAGGTGACATGTGGCTGGGTCCAGGCGATGGTAAACATATCCTTGAGAGAGGGGGTGTTTCCGGCTGCCTTTAAGGAAGTGCTGGTGCGCCCCCTCCTCAAAAAACCATCGCTGGACCCTACCATACTGGACAATTTTCGCCCAGTCTCCCATCTCCCCTTTTTGGGGAAGGTGGTTGAGAAAGTGGTGGCTTTGCAGGAGGATTCTGGATGAAACGGATTATCTAGACCCCTTTCAGTCAGGTTTTAGGCCTGGTTACGGGACGGAAACAGCATTGGTCGCACTTATGGATGACCTCTGGGGGGAGCAAGATGGAGGCAGTGCATCCATCCTTGCTCTTCTTGACCTCTCAGTGGCTTTCGATACCATCAACCATGGTATCCTTCTGGGCCGACTTAGGGAGTTGGGGATGGGCGGTGTGGTTCTGCGCTTGTTCACCTCCTTCCTCCAGGGTCGGTCCCAGTTGGTGTTGATAGGGAGCGAGAGATCTGGCCCACTGCCCCTACTTTGTGGGGTGCCGCAGGGTTCGGTACTCTCTCCGCTCCTTTTTAACATCTACATGAAACCACTGGGCGAGATCATCCATCACTACGGCGTGAGGTATCATCAATATGCAGATGATACCCAATTATACATCTCCATTCCGGGTGAAGTAAGTGATGCTGTGGCCACCCTTTCCAAGTGCCTGGGGGCTGCTGGGGTGTGGATGGGGGACAACAGGTTGCGGCTGAACCTGGGGAAGATGGAGTGGCTGTGGATTAATGGCTCCTCGATTTCTGGGAAATTGTCATCTTTAGTTCTGGATGGGGTTGCACTGCCCCAGACAGACCCGGTGTGTAACTTGGGGGTCCTCCTGGACTCATGGCTCCTGCTCAAAGAGCAGGTGGCAGGTGTGGCTAGGAGGGCCTTTGTGCAACTTCGTGTTGTGCGCCAGTTACTCATGCCCTGGTTATCTCCCATATAGACTACTGCAATGCACTCTACATGGGGCTACCCTTGAAGAGTATCCGGAAGCTACAGCTGGTGCAAAATGCAGCCACGCGGGCGATCTTGGGTTTCCCAAGATCAGCACATGTCACCCCTTTGCTCCGTGAGCTGCACTGGTTGCCAGTATGCTTCCGGGTCCAATTCAAGGTGTTGGTCATCACCTTTAAAGCCTTATATGGCAGGGTCCAGGTTACCTAAGGGACCATCTCCTCCCCAACACACCAACCCATACCACCTGGTCGTGCAGAGAGGGCATGCTATGGATCCCGCCTGCAAGAGAATTCCATCTGGCAGGGTCCAGGAGGTGGGCCTTCTCTGCAATAGCCCCTACCCTTTGGAATATCCTTCCCCCAAAAGTGAGATTGGCTCCCTCCCTCCTGGACTTTAGGAAACAGCTAAAGACCTGGTTCTGTAATTATGCCTGGGGTGGGAGAGAGAGTAGCCGTTCCTGGGGATGGTTAGTTTCTTAGAAGGACCCTGCTCTGCTTGCAAATCATAAAGAACTTCCAGCCATCAAGGTTTTTATTATATTTATTTTATTGTGTATTATAGTGTTTTACAGTTTTATATTTTTATTTATGTTTTATTGTAAACCACCCAGAGTCCCTTTTGGCAGATGGGCGGTGATAAATTTGATTAATAAAATAAATAAATAAATAAATAAGTAATCCACAGTGCAGTTTATTTGTTTTACTTTGGAGTAATGTGTGAATCCAGACACTATGGAAGACAAACCAAGGATTTTGTCTTGGTATACTGTATTTCGTTAATCAGGGCATTATTATTTTTTTCAAGAAACCACGATTAAAAGAAATTATCATGTAACAATGTGTGAACCAAGTACATAATTCTTATACAAAAATGAATAATTAGAGCACAGGTCTTGCGATGTCATTATAGTATTATGATCTGCACATCTGAGAAAGTCATTTCAACAGTATCACTGGTAGCAAAAAGAGACTGGTAGCAAAGCTTAAGGTTCAGAGAGAATTTTGTTGTACAACCCCTTAGAGTAATCCCTATAAAAATATTTTGTTAGAGCTTCCTATATGTCATGTAATAGTAATAGCAGACAGCAAAACCTATTTGCTTCATCTGTCTACGTAGCCTGCAATTTCTGGAGCTTCTGGTTTCCCCATCCCAGCCACATCAATTGAAAACAATTATTTAAATAACATTATGCAGAATTTAGCAAAATAACAAAACAGATTGTAGGAAACTTTGAAATAAAAAGTGCTTTTACCTTCACATTTTTTTCTTTCTCTTTCAGTAGTTCCTCCATTTTGCATGCTTTTTCTTCTACGCTTAATGCTTGGTGTATCACAAATTTCAATTTATTTGTAAGAGTACCATTCTGGTCCTTAATCAAGTTTAGCCTAAGGCAGAGTTTATAATATGAAAAAGTATGTTATATATACTGTAAATATATGAGTACTGTAGAGAGATTAAAATTATTCATATAACTGTCAAACTATCATGTACAACTGAAAACTGTCTTGCTTATTAGATGCAAGCCAAATATTAGACATTTTAAAAATATTTTTAATGATAAAACCGTATTAAAACATACTATACCATTTCATTATGCATTAAGAAAGAAAGAAAAACATACAAAGAAACTTTTATTGAAAGAAATCTGGCAGAAATCTGCTTGTTTTCCAGAATACAAAAGTGGAGTACTGCCTTATTAATACTGACTCAAAGATAACTTTGGGAAGGGAGAATTAGACAATATTAATTAATTAATTTCAATTTAACCTTTTCTTCCCCAAGACACTCAAGGTAACTAATAAACAAAACCATAATAATCTGAAAAGAGTTAATATCTAGTTAAAAAATCAGTGAAGTTCTATCAATCCAACTCAAAGGCCCCTCTGCTCGGAGAGAGATTTTACTGTGTTGTGTGGTTGAACCAGACTACACTGAATCTTGCATTAGACAGTTTGCCCCTGCACAAAGAGTTACTATAATTTTTTATTAAAAATGTAATAATCTGCCTTTCCTTCATTAATGGAAAAAAGAGATAGAAAATGGAAGGAAAACATGGAGGTATATGTCAGAAGATACTGTTCAATGCCAGTAAAATTCTGTGAATGAGGTAGGGTAAATGCGCAATGAAAACTCATCTAAAGCCATCCTAACTAGCTCCCATCTCAAATATAGAATTAGGTTTATATAATACATTTAATTAACTCAGTTAAAAATAAAATGGCGCATGCACATAGCATGCTACAGTCAGTTTTAGCCTTATTGTTTCCCTGTGGCTCACTGTCCTATGCAAATCAAGAGTCCCTCTCTTGGGGTAGATGGGCGGTAATTAAATTTGAATAATAAATAAATAAACTCAGCTTGTTAAATACTTTATGGTTAAATATACTGTGTTAACCCCAAAATGGGATAACTTACTACTCAAATGAAGTGTGTTATGTGATTGTACCTGTTATCTCATAAATTTAAGATATTTAAAGAACATAACTAGCTAGTTGGTTCTGTAAATGAGGAAGCAAAGAAATTGCTCATTTAGTAGATAGCAACCAGCCTTCCTTGTTACGGTGCAGCACCGTTCAAGTTCTTTCTCTCTTTACATTTATTTCAGGGTTTTTTAAAAGCAGTTAATTAATGGGTACCTTAAACTTTTCTCCTGGATTTCTTTCTTAAGATTGGCTACATTGGTTCTCATTGATTCTAGTTCAGAAGCTGTTCCATCCACAGTAGCTTTCAGTGTATCCAGCTAAACAGTTAAAGAAGACATGTGAAATTTTAAGGAACATCTGATTGTTCATAAAGAATAATGTTGCTTGCCCTTTTGGGAAATGCAGGGATTTTATTTTTTTAAATCTTTTAACAATTTAACAATTTAATATTTGATTCTGGGAAAAAATCTTTTTGGGGAACATAAACATTTTCATAACCTTTAATTTTACCATGCATGTATTTTTTCAGCAGCATTGTCATCCATAGCATTTGTGTGAATGGGAAATAAATAAATAACCCTTACCACAATGAGGTTCTTCTCTGCAGGATCCGCAGTCCAAAATGTTTGAACCATAATATTCAATTTCTATTCCCTATTCTTAGAGATCCCCTTTCTCACTCAATAGTCTGAATCACTGTCTATGCTGTTAAGTTCTAACGAGATGTTTACACATAGATTCTAACCTGAAAGATAATGAAGACCATAATTCATATACCCATTTATGCATAAATTACCTCGTTTTGGAGAAAATTTCTGTTATTCTCCTCTGTCTGGTATTCTAGTCTCAGTTTGGCAGCTTGTCGATCAGCAATGGAAATTCTCTTCTCAAACTCCACATTGTTCCCACTCTCATTCGCCAAAAATTGCACTTTGTCTTTAAGCATACGTTCCTTTGCACGGATTGCCCTTCTTGCCTGTGCTAGAAGCTATTGATAGAACATGAATGAATGAGTATGCAGTAAACCAGATACCACAAACATTCTAACTAAAATTCGGAAAGCAGCATTTCTGTTTTGTGGGGGTCTCACAAGATGTACATTATAGATTAAAATGCATCATAAAATATAGCAAAATTATTAAAAAATAACATATATATAAGAAGGAAGACTCATTAGTTCAGATGACATTCCATAATTTAGAAATAAAATCCAGGAAAAAATTACCAAGGCACAGTTATCTATTTCTTGGTCCCTTTTCTGCATTTGTTCTATAGTGTTTTCCCACTGCTGGATAAGGTTTTGTCTTTCGTTATGAACCCTGCGGAAGTCTTCAGCTGTTTTGTCCAATTCGATCTGTAAAGAGAATGGTACCAAGTTGACGAGATATTCTAGCTATAAGAAACACTTAAAGTTTTACTGTAACATTAATTCTCCAGCCTTGTGAACAAACCTGAGCAGCTAAGGTTTCTGTAAGTTCATTGTCAAGGGTTCTGTGTCTATTATTACACTGAACTGTCAGCATCTCGATCTGTAGAGTCAATTTCTGAAAATAAAGAATGATCAAGTTTATTATTTTAAATAGTAACTCCAAAAATAAAATATAGCTAGGAGCGAATAAGCATTACCATTGTTATATTGTCCAAAAGAAGCCCATTAAAGAATCCTATGGGTTTAAGAAACCTCAAAGAAACAGTGACTCTGGGCTGTTTACAAAGTGTTAAATAAAACATTTAAAACAACACAACACAAAACAAAAAAAGAGCGAAGATGGCAGAGATAATAAACCTGATGGGAACAAAGAAAAAGAAGAAAAGAGGGCTTCCATCACACTTGCCAAAGGCCTGGACGAAGGGCCAGGACTTCAGGGCCCTTTGAAACACCAGCAGGATGGGGCTGATCGAATCACAGGGGGAACCTCATTCCAGAGGGAGGTGCTGCTACAGAGAAGGTCCACTTCCAGGGTCCTGATAGATGGCATTGTTTAAGGAACCTGGAGCACACAAAGCCTTCCTGGTTGGATCAGCCAGGCAGATACTATGAGAGACAGGCGGTTCTCAAATAACCAAGCCCTATGACATAGTGATAATTTAGTCCCTTGCTTGAACCTTATTATATACTGTTTCAAATGGAGAGCTATCAGGGAGCTGAACTATTCCAATCAACTTACTCAATACTTAATAACAGAATTTTATTTGATATATAGTAAAAAAGTATTTCCAACAGTTACTGGGTTTCATTTCATATTGTCTGGATTATCTGCTGCAAGGGTAGGTAAAGGTAAAGGTTTCCCTTGACGTAAAGTCCAGTCGTGTCCGACTCTAGGGGGCGGTGCTCATCTCCGTTTCTAAGCCTTGGAGCCGGCGTTGTCATAGACACTTCCGGGTCATGTGGCCAGCATGACGACTCGGAACGCCGTTACCTTCCCGCCGAAGCGGTACCTATTGATCTACTCACATTTGCATGTTTTCGAACTGCTAGGTGAGCAGGAGCTGGGATTAACAACGGGAGCTCACCCCGCCGCGCGGTTTCGAACCGCCGACCTTCCGATCGACAGCTCAGCGGTTTAACCCGCAGCGCCACCGCGTCCCTTAAGGGTAGGTCAATTTATAGTCTATATGTTTCTCATCTGCAAAATGTGCAACTTTTGAAGCCATAGGGAGCTTAGCCTATATTTCCCACCAATCTGCCAATTAACACAAGTAGCTGACAATTAAGAAACTAATAGAAGACAATTAAGAAACTAACTGCAGGTTTCCTGCTGATATAGCAGCAGGAAAGCAGTGATCTCGTCCCATACAGCCAGCTGAATAGTTGGAAGGTAAGACCTAAATTGTTGCTTGCTTCTGATAATTGCAATAGGAAACCAAAGATCTGTAGATAGGTTTTTGGGAGGGAGCCTTGTTACTTTGATATTGTTTCCTACTGAAAATAGTGATCCTGAGCTGAATCCCTAGCCTTCTCCCATCTTATTACTGGGAGGGGAATTCTGCTTAACTTCCTTGGTTCTCACAACAGGAATAATCTGCAACCATTGAGGAACCCTTATAGCTTTCCTCTCTCTCCCAGTTCATTTAACATTCACTGGGAAGGGGGAGAATGCAAGAAGATGGTTATGACAAGATGACTGACAGCCAGTCTGGTCTAGTGGTTAAGGCACCAGGCTAGAAACCAGGAGTCTGTGAGTTCTAGTCCCGCCTGGGGCATGAAAGCCGGCTGGGTGACCTTGGGGAAGTCACTTTCTCTCAGCCCAACTCGGTGCAATGTAGACTAGCCTCCTCGTGGTGCACCCCTGGCATGTGACTTGTCATGGCTAAATAGTCTACACATCTGGCTGCTGGACCTCACAAGGATTTCCCAGCAAGAAAAAAAGCAGCAGGAACACCAACTGCTATGCCATACAATTAAAAAAAAAAAAGGATGATTATGTATCTGTGTCTATCTCTATATATATATGCAGGTATGATGTAAGAGACCCTTCTATTAATTCACAATTCAAAGTCCTTTTAAATGAATTGTTCCATGCTGGCTCACTGAAAGAAAGGAACTTCAGGATGGATATTATCGGCTAAGCCAGGTAATTAAATATTTTGGTTTTACTTTAACAAAGTAGTGATGGGAGGTCTTAATTTGACCAAAACAGCATCAGAAGGCACAAACTCTATTCCTAGGCAAACTTACTCCAGTTTTTCCCCATAACAAAAGCCCTGTAACTTAGGTTGAGACCAAAGTCAACCAGTGAGCTTCCAAGCCTGAAGATAGATTAGGATCTGAGTTTACCCACCCTTAGGCCAACATCTTAACCACTAGATCACACTGGCTATCCCAGTTATCCTTCCTTGCCTTGCCTTGAAAAGCAAAAGATAAATGAACCTGCTATTTTCTTCCCAGTTGGAAAAACAAGGTTTTGAAAACAGTCCAATGATAAAAGTTTTAATAATCTAAACCTCAGATGTTCTGTTCAAATTCAGGTATCAATTAAAATAAAAGGAAACATGTTTCTAGACATCCACACATCTCCCATGTCATGCCTAATTTGACATTACATCTCTTTCCTGTCCAACTTGGTGCTACAAGTAACAAGGATTTTCCATCAAAATAAAACTACAAAGTCGTCTTTTATAACTTTATGAAATATAATATACACACTCGTAATTTTCCATCATCTTGCTGTGCATATTTCTGGATTGTAAGTGCATCGTTGTCTTTGCGAGCAGACTCTTCCAACCAAGCCTCTAAAGCCTGTTGGTCCCAGTTCATTTGGCACCTTAAGGCCTCCAGTTTCTGACTCAGCTTGAAAACATTATTCTAACATTGAAGGTGAAAAGAAATAAATACATAAGACAAAGTTAGTATTTGTATTATTATGAAATCAATACACCTCTTATTATTACACTATTACAAATTCGAGGCGAGTATCTGGTTAAAAAAAACACACTTCAGCTTAAAAAATGGCATAATTAAATGTGTAACTTGCAGTTCTCCATTTGTCACCTAGTAATCCAAAAGCTCAGTTAACCTAGTCTGAATACAGGCCACATTCACATGCATGTAAATAATTAATTTTGGTTTATTAAATATGAATGCATAGTATATTAGTAATTTATTTTTCAGTATTTGACTCTGACCTTAAACAAAATGAAAGGCATACATAACAACTTATCTACTCAAAATTCTAAGAACATGCAAAACACTCTGTCCCAGAGACATTGTGGAACTCCAGAATGTTTTCTTCTTCTTCTGGGCATCCTGAACTTGCCATTCCAGTGGTGATCCAGAAGTATTCCAGAAGTACCCACTAGGATTGGCATGATCTGGAATGTTCCAAAATTTTCTAGAATTTCTAGAACCCCCAACCTTACCTCATTTTCCTAAAATGAAGGATTAAACACTGGTGCAGTGAAGGATTTCTATAGATTAATGCAGTCAGATATAATTGAGGCCTTTTTATTTATTTATTATTCACATTTCTATCACCGCCCATCTCCCTCTAAAAGGGGGACTCTGGGCGGTTTACAATAAAATTCATCTTAAAACCTCACATCATAAAATCACCAGGTCAACAGCTACAATACTAAAATACTAAAAATATAAATATAGAATCCAAGTGGCAGATTTCCATTCCGTAGGGAGAACTCTACATCACCAGCCACCCCCAGGAAGAGCTACTGAAGTCCTGAGGGAAAACTTAGAATTGGGAAAGCAACAAGAAAAAATACTTAAGTCCAACCTTTGCAGACTGGGACCTTCCAGACATGTTAAGACTACAAATCCCATGATTCTCCACACTGGGTGGGAATATGCATTCCCAGTTTAGAGGCATCAGGTTGGGTAAGAATCTGAATTCTGTCTTTGCTTGAAGATTCTTTGATCCAATTATTTTTCCTTCCTACAAGCTATAAATGTATATATGCATCGTCTACAGCTACATAGTATAAAATACAGTTCATACAAGCTTCCAAGTTCAATTCCTGGCATATCCAATTAAAAGGAACAGATAACATATGGACAGTTAACAGAAGACCAATTAACTGTTAGACCAAGAGAAAATTCTGAATAATTTTTCCACCTTCTATTGAAACACAGGTGTACACTGATAAAATATTTGCACCACCGATATGATTGCTCCAAAAACTACTAAAATTTCAAAAGCATTGTTGTATTATTTTCTTTAAGGCACCAACACAGCTGAAGAATAAGAGTAGAAAAAATTAGTCTTTGACAAGGATTTTTCAATGCATAATGAAATATTTGAAACATACTTCCTGACTATTTTTCTTCTCTCTTAGTGAAACCAAATCACTTTCCAGCTTTTGAATCTCAGTCTTCAAGCGGCCCACTTCTCTCTCTGCAACAGCTTTAAAATGCTGCTCAGTTTCGATTTCATTCTGCCTGGCTCTGAAAAGAGACTTAAAAAGCAAGGTAATCCATTATTTTGCCAGTTTAATGAACACCTATAATCTATAGAACTCTTTTAATGTTTCATTCTCTTTTTTAGAGAATTAAAAATAAAAATGGATGTAAAATTTAGAACATATACCCAAGGAATGTTGTTGTATAACTGTAACATAACCCATTAATTGGTATTTATATAAACATATGCATCTTCTATAAGAAGAGATCAACATTCAGTCTCTCAGATCAGTTCTCCATCCTTGGAACACAAAAAAATTGAGATAAGGTTTTGAATCCATTGCTGTAGTTTTCTGTAGCTCAGAACAGAAGAAAAGTAGAATTATATTCATATAAGTTTACAGCCAAGAAGCATGACTCAAGTGAACCTCTTAATGATTTGAATGGATTTATGAATTTGCAGATATTTATGTGATCTTTCCATCTGAGTATATCACCAAATAACAGTATTCCTTTCCCATACAAGATATAAATTCACCAAGATGTTATCTATCAAGAGTACTACCATAATAAATCAAATATGTAATTAAGCTCCCTTTTTTGTTTTATAGGGTATCATCTTATAAAAATCTATTTAAAATTTAGTTATAAATATACATAAATATATATTATTTTGGCTCTGATTATAGAAAAATGTTCATAAACTTAATTGGTAAATAATATGAAGCAGAAATGAAACTGCAGATTTTATAAATAAAAACTAAGGGAATATATTGCCAGTATTTAGATATAAATGCAACATAAAGAAATATTAAGTGCCTTGTATGAATGAGAAAAAGTATGCTTCCTACTGATTTGGGGTAGCGCACTTCCACGCTCAGTTTTGTTTTGGAATGGTTAAGTCCCTATCACTATATGACTAATTCCAAATAATTATGCATAGAATTACAACTTCATACATAATCTTAGCATATTTGCTTTAAATCATATTGCATTTACTAAAATTATTATATAGTAAGTCTGCTTAGAACTGCTCACAAAGATGCATAACCTTACTGAAATTAAACTGATCTATGTCTGGTCATTACTTGGGTGAGAAATAGCTTCAGACTTTCATGTATGTTACCAAATTCCATGACGGAGAAAAGTTGGATCTATGAATAATACACAGCAAAAATCCTAGGCATACATCAGAATAAATGCATATAAAATTGTGCTTTGCAGGTGATCAAAGTCTGTAACCACTTACTTGTGTCAAATCAAACTCCTGTTTGACATTTTTCAAATGTGAGGTCATTGCTGTAATACGGTCTTCGTAGTCAGTCAACTGACTTTGCAAATTTTCCTTTTCCTTTTGCAATGTTTGCAGCTGTGAAGCAAAGATCAATATATTTAATGTTACGAAACACCAGAAACAGGGAGCACACAAACAACTGGACCATGGTAGAGTAGAAATACTCTTGTTTTGTAAACATAAATCTCTTTGAGGATTATTTGGAGGAAAAATAACACTTTTCCCACACATTTTTTTCCCTTAAATAGGTTATTCACAAGCAAATTCAAACAATTAAAATGGGAGGTTAACAGCATTAATAAAAAAGTATATTCCTACACTTTAGAAAATATGTAAGATAAAATGATACAGTATACAGTCGAAACAATAACGAAGAGTCAAAACAATAGTGAAATTTTAAAAATATCACAGCAGGATTAACAGATCATTAAAAGGTCTGGGGAAAATAAAGTACCTTCGTCTGGGACAGAAAAGACCATAAAGACAGGTTTAGGTGTATCTGTTAGAATGGTGTTCCTAAATCAGAGGGCTACCACTGGAAAAGCTTACTCATGGGTAATCTAAATCTGTACCATAAGCCGTCATTTTATTGAGACATACTCCCCACGTCATTCATCATCCCATTTTATTGGGCTATATACAACCTATAGGCCAGGGTTTCTCAACCTTAGCAAGCTGGCTGGGGAATTCTGGGAGTTGAAGTCCACACATCTGAAAGTTGCTGAGGCTGAGAAACCCTGCTTATAGACATACACACACACATAAGGATGAGGACACACATATAGATAAACAAGATGAACCATGTTCTGAACCAATACGCTGAGTCCCGGTTGTTCGAGGTCAAACCAGGGCAACATAGGGTCAGTGCTGCCTCACAACCTGAACTGGGCTTAGTGTAACTGGAAAGTGACGGCGCCTTCCAAGCACATCATGTGTCCTGTGTCGAGATGGGGCAGAATCGGAGTTGGGCGGCACATAACCCTAATAAATTATTATTGTTGTTATTATTATTTAAATGTATGTGCTGCCCAACTCCAATTCTGCCCCATAATAATAATAATAATAATAATAATAATAATTATTATTATTATTATTATTATTGAGTGTTGGTTGGAAGGAGAGCACTCCATAGGAGGTAAGAAGAAGGGGAAGAGAGAGCAGGGACAAGAAGAGGGGGCTTTCCTTACCTCAATGGATATCCCGACTTATAGGAAAGAAATACTACTGCAGAGGGGGTCAAACTAAACCACCCATTCTCCCATCTCACTTCCCTGGAGATACATATATACACAGATAGACAATGCCCTCTCAGGCAGAAATATAAATATAGATGAGAGAGGCCGACACTGCCTCGCCGCCTCGCTCATTTTGAGAGGTATCAGGAACCAGGTTTTTGTCTTCCTGGTCCGCCGTCTCCACTGCTGGACGCTGCATCCAAATAAAGCGGGCCCTGAGCACCCCCCTCTCCGCCCCTTGCCTCTTCCTCCAGCGCCTTGTTTTCCTCGCTAGCCATGGGGATGGCGAACCCATCGTCCCAGTCGAGCTCGGCCAGCACCGAAACGGCCGAACCGATGGTGCAGTCGCCGCCGCCCCTGCCTCCGCGACCTTCGTCACTCATGGCGCCCCTGCCTCGGTTCGGCCTTCGCGACTCCCGGCCTGCCGTTGGTTGCCTTAGCAACAGCCAGAATGCGCTGCCTTGGCAACCGCCGCGCGGGCCCTCGAGTTCCGGTCCACCTGCCTCATTCGCGCGCTTACATCCTCTCTTCCCTTACAACTGGTTGCAGCCGCTGTCACTCAGCTGGGGTTGCGGGGGTTGATGGGAATTGTAGTGCTTGGGCTCAACAGGTGGCGGCATCTAGTCGAACTTATCTGAGCATGGAAGCAAGGTATGACTGCACCGGGTTATACTTGGATTGGAGGCCACTAGGGGATGACAGGGCTGTAGGTTAGACGGGATAACCAAAAAAAAAAAACACCAAAGTTGGGAGGGGGGCATCTCTGAAGAAGGCAATGGCAAAGTTGATGCCAAAACAAACAAACTGCATGAAAGTGGAGTTTTCATAGCCCTAAGAGTTAACGTTGCACCTGAAGGGCATCTGCTTAGGGAATCCTGCAGCCTGATCCTATCCATACTTAACCCATGAATAAACCCAGCATTACCCCTTTTTTTCTCCTGTCCTTTTGAGTGTAAGGTGGGGAAAGGATATGCAATATCCTGGAAGGATTTTCCCAAACATTCCCCCAAAATCCTCATTGCCTGGAGACCAGAAAGAACAACCACCTCACCTGACCTCCAAAAGATAAGGAAGGCTGGACATGCTTCAGACTCAGATGGGAGACTACTAGGAAATGCCAGGGAGTAAAAAAAGAAAAAAAAAATCCAGAAGACAATGACAAACCAGTTCCATATTTTTGTTGAGGAAACTATATGGCTTCAAAAATAATTTGGAAAGAATGTTGTTGTTTTTGATATCTGAACAGCTTGGCACTAGATTTCGGAAAGACTGCCTTCTCACAAAGGCAACCGCTGAATCTTAGATCTTCACAAGCCGGTTGCTCTATGTTCCCACAGCATGACATGACATCCAAATTGTACATCTTTTCCAAACAGGTCCATCAGTTAACATCTTTGTGAAAAGACCTTTTAAGTAAATGCAGCCTGATGCATTCTTTTTAAAATCTATGTTTTAACTAGGTTTTCTTTTCCTCTTTTTTTAAAATAAGACTGGGCAGGATTACAACACAGTAAAAATATAAGAGTACGAAACAGTATACAAACTCAAAACACCTTCCTCAAAATGTTGTAGAAGAAGAGCTGTGTTAGTCTGTGGTGGCAAAAAAAAACACATCAAGAGTGTGATAGCACCTTTTTTGATTAAGAGATTTTATTAAAAAGCATAAGCTTTTGGAAGCTGCAGCTTCTGATGAAGTGAGCTGATC
The DNA here is from genome assembly GCF_035149785.1 of Candoia aspera. Taxonomy (NCBI): domain Eukaryota; kingdom Metazoa; phylum Chordata; class Lepidosauria; order Squamata; family Candoiidae; genus Candoia; species Candoia aspera. The sequence goes on along the minus strand of NC_086158.1, from coordinate 10,252,477 downwards.
TCACTTAGTTGGAAAAGGTGCTACCAGACTCCTTATGCTTTTCTTCCCCAAAATGGATATGTTTAGCAATCAACTAGGATTAAAACTTCATTTGACTGCTTCATGAAATGTCAGGAGGAAGGGCCAGAGATAGAGAGTTGCAAAGTGAGGAGACCACAACAGACAAGAGCTGCCGTCTGTCCACGTCCTTCGAACTTCTCATGTGGTGAGGCCCTTAGGAGGCCTTCTCAAGATGTGTTTGAGAAGGATGGGCAGAATCAATTCTGGCAAGGTAATTAATGTAATTAGATTATAGGTAGTCCTCAGTTAGTGACCATTTGCAGTTATGATGGTGATGAAAAAATAACTTTATGATCAACCCTAGCATTTATGATCTTTGCAGGTCTATAAAACAAAAGGAAAGCTGAAATAAGATCATAAGCACAGTTGCGGTTTCACTTAGAGACTGCTTCACTTAATGACTGAGTTGCTGGTTCCAATTATGGTCACTAAATGAGGACTACCATTACAAAGGCTGCCCCACATACTATATATTACAGTAATCCATCCAGTTGGTCATCAAAGCATGATTTATCATTTCTAATGTGTCATGGTTCAGAAGAAGCTGGGCAAATGTGGTGGTGATTTTATTTTTTATGCATATATGATTTTTGGTTTGTATAAATTGTTAATATTTATTTATAGAATGCCGGTCAGAAAATATCAACAAATACGATCATAATCAATCAATAAATAGTCGCTTTAGAGCAGTTTTACTTTGCTGTTGAGGTGAAAAAGTTCCCACGCGAACAACAGCAGCAAAGAACCCTCCAGCCACAGGCTTCATTCTAAATAATACATCCCAAAAAGATAAAAGGGAGAGAAAAAAGGAAGGCATTAAAAGCTGTGCTGGCTGGGATGGTGGTATTGTCATCCAACATATCTGGAGGGCACTGGATTGGCAAATAGTGATACAAAGTGAGAGCTACAATCCTTTTCCCCAATAACCCATGCACATGTTTATAAGGTGAATAAATGCCCCTATAATGTTTGATGTTGTTAAGTACTTAATGTTATGTTCAACTTTTTCTTTGACAAGCTATACTAACTATATTATGAAAATCAAGATACATAATTATGACATGAGAATTTTTTCTCAAATATCCTATATTCTTATATCTCCTCCTCCTCCTCCTCCTCCGCCTCCTCATTTTGATTTTTGATGCCACCCAATAGCAGGTTTTCAGGGCTTTCTGGAATACCATCAGGTTGGGAGCTATCCAGATCTCACAGGGGACCTCATTTCAGAGGACAGGCACCACTACAGTGAAGGCATGCTTTATGAGCTCCAATAGATGAATGACACTGTTTAATCGAGGGGACGTGGAGTGTACCCACTCTGTTAGATCATACCAACTGGGCAGATACCATGTCTTTGATACGTCATGTATCTTATAACAGATAGGTTTTTACTGTCAGATTTTACTTTTTTTCCAAGCTGGGCTCTTAAATTTTTAGTAGCTGCAAGACATTCAGAAGTTCAGTATGTAAAAGGAAAGCCTCCTGCTTGTTGGTTCATTGTGTGTCAACCATGGCACATGGAAAATGCAAAATAAAGAGCAGAAATTAAGGAAAGGAAAGGAAAGGAAAGGAAAGGAAAGAAATACATGGGTTTGTGTGAAGTTATTTTAAAACAGAAGAGTAGAAAAGTAGTCGGTAGTCTGCGGTCCGTTGCAGGGAATGGATGTTGGGTGAAAGAAGTGAAAATGGCACTATGTATAAAGGTGTGCTTCTGCCCACTGTGCTATATGGAAAGGAGAGCCAGATATGTCAGGAGAAACATAAAAATAAGTTGAATGAGTGGGAATGGAGTATTTAAGAAGCATGTGTGGTAGAACAGGAAGAGATACATCAAGAATGAATGGGCGGTGAAGGAATGTAGATTGCATACCAATGTGAGTGACCAGTATGAAAGATGTAGGTTGAGATAGTTGGCCGTACCTTCTACCCTGGCATGTGAAGAACTAATATTCCTGAGATGCTAATGTTCACTTATATAAAATGCTACTATTCCAGTAGATGGTGCTGCATGTCTGCATATTTTTAATTCTAACTATTTCACATTGAGCCCTTTGATATGAAAAACATAACATTCAAAATGTCTTAGTGGTATAAATGTGAAAACAAAACATTTTGTTTTGCATAATGGTACTATGACCCATAGTGAATTAGATTTAGTGTCCCGTTGCAGTTATCACTATACTGTATAGGATAGAGCAGATATACTGGACTTTAGCTTCCAAAATCTGGGAATGTTGGCTACAGATTCTGGAGCTGAACTCTCATACATCCAAAAAATACCAAGATGAAGAATGCTTTTGGGAGGCTGAGAGCTGCAGAGTGAATGGGACCGCATCTCATATGAGGGCAAGTTGTGAAGATTGTAGGGTTTTTGTTGCTTTTTCACCATACTTATCTGTTTTTATTGCAGCTTTCATCTGTTTCCCAACTCAAAATGTCAGCTTCAAGAGATGATTAAAAACAAATACTTCCTAGTCATTAAAATAATTTTAATTAATGATCACAGTTACAATATAGTTTAGAGCCTATCATCCTAGCAAGTACATACAACTGATACTTAAAATATTGTTCGACTTTTTCATAGTCAAGAGTCTCTAATCCTTGATTTTTTTGAAAAAAAGTTTCCTATTCCTGGTTTCTACCATCACTACAGCCTTCAGATTGTGGTCCACAGTGTTGGGAACTAATTAGCCTAGAGGGTTATTGGTGTACTGTACAGTCATTGGTATACTGTAATCTTGAGTTCTGTCATTGAGGTTAGCTGCTAAAGAATCAAATTTGTATTTAACAGAGATATTGGTTTGTAAACATACTTGAAAACTCAAAATACCATTGTGTAGCTATATCAATATGCATCCAACTTTTTTTATTATTATTACTGAATGAACCTCTTTAGGGCCTGATTTGCTTTTGCTTCAAGGAGAACATTATTTCTAGGAAATGGAAAGGAGGTACAATGCGGTCTACATTTTACAGTACAGTAGTGAGATGTTATTGGAGTATTGTGTTTTAAACAGCCCACTTCAACAAGGCAGTTAAGTTGGAAAGCATTCAGTGAAAAGCTATGAAGATAATGAAGAGTTCAGAAAATAATAATGTGGGGAAACTTTGGGACTTTTGTGAAAGATTAAATGGAAAAATGTGTTGGCTGCTGAACTTCAACAATGTCAAAAAGGAGGGAAACAATAAATGAATGAGAACCAAACAAAAAGCAGTGTTGTAGAAGAAAGAAGGACTCTGGCTGAACAGGAAAACATTTCTAACTACAAAAATAGGGATGCTTGACTAGGGAAGTTACAAGAATTCATTTTTTTGAAACCCTCACATCAAATAAATCTCCTTAATATGCATTTTTCCAAAGCTCCAGATTTCTCAGAGCTATTGCTTTATTACTTTTTTTCCCCCCAACATTTTAAGGAGGGAAACAACCTTGCCAAAAACAAACAAATGAACATAGCCACCTCATGTTTATTCAGCATGCAATAGAACGTAAGTGCAAGAAAGCAATTTAAATGATCAGAAAGCATGAATGCTATGAAACACCATCTTAAAAAATTGGTTATGATGATTATGAAGAACCTGTTAAGGTAGTTGATTGGAAAGCAAAAGGCACTGAGAACAAGAGAAAATGTAAGCAATTGTTTTGTAATTGTATCGCTTTTAAGGGCCAATTAAATAATTTGCCTGTAATAACTCTGATTCCATGAGGTGTTTGGGGTGATAAGGTACTGGGAAGCTGGAGCAGTTCTGGACATAAAGCATATCTAAGTAGGAAGAGTTTGTCTTTATCAAAAGCTAGACTATTGGACAAATCAGTTTGGTATTGCCTATGCCAACTGAAGTGGGGTTTTCAGAGAATGCAATTTCTAGGTATAAGCTGAACCAGGAGCACTTTGCTTACAAAGCAGGTACTTCATTAGTGCTTGGTTTTATGGGTGACAACCAGCACCTTGAATTGTACCTAGAAGCTGACTGGTAACCAGTATAGGTTGCAGACCAGGAATATTACATGGGCAAAACGAGGAATGCCCATAACTTTTTGCTGAGCTGCATTCTGGACCAGTTGTAGCCTCTGAGTAGTCTTCAAGGGTGGTCCCATGAAAAGTATGTTGCAGTAGTCCAAGTGGGAGGTGACTGTGATAAGGACCTCCCAGTCCAGGAAAGGACAGAATTAGTGCATAAAATGAATAGTTAGGAATGAGCTGGTTCCTGTATGGGATTATGGCTTGACATTTTAGGAGGAAAATTTAATATAAATATATTGATTTTGGCAAGCTGCCTTCAGATTTTAGTTTTGAAGAAAAATCCCTCAATTTCCAGTTGAAAAAGAGAACCTGAAGCTGTTTGCAGTTCAATTAAAATAAAATAAAATCCAAATTACCAAATTCATTTGTGCAAAATTCACTTTAGATTTGGGGAGGAAAAAACACTCTCAATGTATGAAGACTACAAATTGGTTTATGTTTGCAATAATCTAGATTTCTCGTGGGAAATCTGTTCAGATGATGGAATAAGTATTGCCCATTCTGCTGTTAGCAAGAGACAACAATGCAAACAATGATTGCACTATGGTTATAGATGTAAGCCTGGAACTTAATAGCAAAAGCAATCCAGTCCATAGGTGGCCTTGTAGTTATGATGGGTTATCAGAAATATGAGCTGTAATTTTTGTTTTGTTTTGTTTTTATCTAAGAAATACCTACCATTCTGTACAAATGCATTTAGGTTTGAGTTAACAACATTCAAACTGGTATAATCTGCCTTCAATTCTTGTCCTACTTCTGTGTTCTTATATTGTGTTTTACCGATCTCGCAGCAGCACGCAGCATGAAGCTGTGCAGCTGTATTCATCAGTGACTCATAGCCTTGCTTAGGGTCCAATTTTCATGGTAGTTCTATGGGAGAAAGCATGAAAAGCTTCTCTCTCATGCAGTGTGCAAGACAAAAATCCGTATTCATTACTAATCCAAAAAGATGTGATGCCCTTTGGAGATGTTCAGCCCTTAGGGGCATGCATCCGTGTTAAACTTGGTCACCTTTAGCTTTCTGTGCTTTCAGAAAAATTTTTTTTTAAGTATTATCATCAGGGATACTGGTCAGTTGAAAAATGACGAGCTGGTTAAGTACACAACAGCCAGTAGCAGATGCCTCAAACCCCCAACTAAACACCTTGTTAAAATTCTTTCTTTCGATTGAAGTGGAATCAGAGAGTTGTCAGAAGTTTTAGAACTGGCAGGAAAAAAAAAAGTGGATGCTTAAGGAACCAAATTCCTACTGCTGAGGAATTCTCCTGCTAAAAATGAAGCTGAAGTGAGACAATCTTAAGGAAGGAAGGAAGGAAGGAAGGAAGGAAGGACGGACTGACTGACTGACTTTGGATTGGTACCTCTATTGTATATTTCAAAGACTGAAACATGAATCATGATAACATAGAATTCCTGATATGGTTGATAACTTTATGAATAGATTTTAGGGATCGCACTTAGAATTCTGATCATAGACTTCATGGCTGCATGAATGTGCTATAGCAAGTAGCAAGTAGGACATGAGAATGAATTTCAGGAGGTCAAATTTTGCAGGAAAGTAGCCAAATCCTGATGCTTTTTAATTTCTAGAGGAAGTCTGTTGACAGGATACCCTTGGATATTCTATAGGTTCTGTGTCCAGTTCTGGGTACACATTTTAAGAACAATTCAGACAATCTGGGCTAGTTTAAGAGAAGGGTGATGAAGATAATCTGGGGACAAAAACTAAATCCCTTGAAGATTGATGGAATTATGAATATTTGGTTTTGAAAAAAGACCAGATATTATGGACTGAATGCAATATTTGGTCTTACCCAGACATGATATTACCCAGAAAGCTGTGGGCTGTGTTTGGATGATTTCAATCAGAAGCCAGACTACTATTTGTTAGAGATGCTTTAGTCTGGATTCCTGCACTGGGCTGGAAGTTGGCCTCAGTAGCTTAAATGTCTCCTTCTAACTCCGTTTTTATGAGCTGTCTTTTAATTTTTTTAAAAAAAACATTAACATTTGTAGAACCTGAAGGGATCCTGGGATTACAGCTCTCCAAATGCCCAGTCAGCACATATCCGCCTTGCCATCCTAGTCTAAATCTGGGCATGGACTAACTAGGTTTTGTCACAGGCCTTTCTGAAATCCTGGCCTGGCTCTGTTGAAACCACTAGACCTGCTATTACCCCTAAAGCTGGAATGGGCCACTGGGAGAGAGAGAAGCCTATGGAAAGATAATTTTGCCTAGTAGTCCTCAAATCTGAAGCTATGCTTCTCTCTTAATTAGAGTTCCTAGATAGACAGTATTTTGCTGGTTCATCAATACGAATATATTCTACTAGGTAATGGGATCTAAAAAGGCAGCAAAATCCAATCAGATTCTGTCCATAGTTCAGTGAATCTTGTTTGGGTAGAATAGGAGCAAAATGGGTAAATTTGAGATAACCATGTGAACCCATCTGTAGGATTTCTATAAAAATCTAATGATCTGGTCAATTGACCACTTCATCTGTCTGGTCAATTGATTGAGGATAGATACTCGCACACTGTTTGCATACAGAAACCTATTCTGTGGGGAATGGCCTACAACCAGAGTAAATGCGGAACATAAATGTTGTCAATTAGTAAGTAAATAAATTTTTGAAAAAACAAAACAAAGCTGATGAATATGGAACAAGAAATTTACATGAAGGTTAAGCATTTTGTATCATAGATACTCTTGCTCCTTAGGTCAGATTCACTGTAGCTTCATCTACTTAATTTATCTCATAATAAAGCAGAAGATGAGCCAGTCACTTTCTCTCTGCCCCAGGAAGGAGGCAATGGCAAGCCACTTCTGAAAAACCTTGCCAAAAAAACTGCAGGGACTTGTCCAGGCAGTCTCCAAGAATTAGACACAATTGAAAGGATTAAAAAAAAAACCTGTGCATTATTTGCCCAGATGCAACTAATATTCTATGTCTATCTGTCTGTCTATTGTCTTGCTCATATTTCCTTCTTTGCAGTAACATATATATCTATACACTGAAATCCTAGGTCTGGGGAGGTAGGAAGAGTAACATAATAAATATGAATCCATTATCAAATACAGTAAGTGAGCTTTCCAAAAGGAAAAAGCAAAAAAAGCCTGTTCCTTATGCTGGATAATCTGCTTATGAGATTGGAATGTTATTTTTGGTACATTATTCTGGAAGTGTGTTGTTTCTCAGTTTTTCTTTGACTTAAATTTTTCTTTATGGTTAAAACCATAATGAGCCAAGAAAACATTAATTATTTTAAAACTAGAACGTTCCATCTTGCTTGCAGCATCCATGGGCAATGGAGAATTATTCCCAAATCTTTTGGAAGGAGGAATACACTGCCTGATTTGACCAGTTTTGTGACATGTCTTTGCAGAGGGTATGGGTGTACATGCAATATGTACTCTCGCCATGAAAGATGAGACATCATTTTGGCCTCCTTGCATCTTGTTACAAATGTTGCTATGGTGTGGTGAGAAATTTTATTGTTTCATGTTCTATCATTATCAGAATGATGGGAGCCACAGAAAAGGGTTCTATTTTACAAAAGGGCAGCCAGTGGGAATTGTCAGAGGCCATTAGTTACATGGAGGTTTAGCATGACCACAGTTTGAACAGCTGAATCTGCAGCTCAACCCTACCAGAAACTTTGGAAGGTGTACTGTATTTTCTGAGCATTGGTGGTGGTTGTTCTTGTTAGTTGCCACTGAGTTGTTTACAACTCATGGCGACCCTATGTATAGCAGAATGGAATGCTGTTTGGTCTTGCGCCATATGCCTGACTGTTCCAATGTTTGCATCCATTGTTGCAGTAATTGTATCAATCCATCGCATTGAAGGTCTTCCTCTTTTCCGCTGGCCCTCAACTTCACCAAACATGATGTCCTTTTCAAGCGATTGGTCCTTCCTGACAATGTGCCCAAAGTATGAGAGTCTAAGCCTAGTCATCTTTGCCTCTAGGGAACATTCTGGTTGCATTTCTTCTAAAGCTGATTTGTTTGTTCTTCTGGCAGTCCATGGTATTTTCAATAATCTTCGCCAACACCACAATTCGAATGCATCAATTCTTCTTCTATCCTCCTTCTTTAATATCCAACTTTCACAGGCATATGTGGCAATTGAGAAGACCATGGCGTGAGTCAGACGCACCTTTGTTTTTAAACTGATGTCTTTACTTCTGAAAACTTTAGATAGGTCTTTGATGGCAGATTTTCCCAGCGTGATACGTCGTTTGATTTCATTGATGGTAGCCCTATGTATTTTCATTGGGATATGGAATGTATTTGAAAGGGGTATTTCATAAAGCATGTTGGGATATACTGGTGAAATACAGCTAGTCCTTGCCTTGGTATAGCCAACTTGCCCTTGAGATTTGGAGAATTTCAAGGTCCACTTGCTCCTTTGATATTCTTTCAACTTGCACCCTACCTTCATAACTCTGCTTGTTAATAGCAATTCCACCAGGTCTGAGGATCTTTTTATTTGCTGTATATTATTGGACTGGCACCTTAAAATCTCCAGAAAAGCTGCAAAATTTCTTACAGCCACCAATGCTTTATGCAAGAAAATCTTGTCTTCATTTTAGGATTTTATGCCTATATTTAAAAAAACCACAACCCTCTCTATGTTGTTTTAGGTTTCTTTTTCACATGTGACTGGTCACTGACTGCAATGATGTTTTAGGGCATTTAGGGCAAGCAGAGGACCCCACCCTGAAGTGGTAAACCAGCAGGCTTCAAAGGGTAAGCTAAGTGGAAATGGTTAACTAAATCAGGAGCATTAACGTGGCGAGCAGGCACCCATTCAGGATGAGGAAAGTGTTCCCAGTGAATCAGGTACTGGAGGGAGCCCCGAAGCTTGCGAGAATCAACGACCTCCTTGACTTCAAAGTGTTGTTGCCCGTCAATCATGATTGGAGCAGGAGGAGGAGGTTGGGGATGCCATTGGGAAGATTGGTGGACAGGCTTGAGCAGGCTGCAATGGAAAACAGGGTGCAAACGCTTCAAATTGTGAGGCAAATCCAACTTAACAGTAACCGGATGCCAACAATAGGGAAAGGACCAATGAATTTGGGAGCAAGTTTTTTCGATGGTTGTGGGGACTTTATAAACTTGGTAGAGAGATAAACCTGATCCCCAATATTGAAATCATGTTGCATAGAACGGCGTTTATCAGCCTGGAATTTGTAAGCAGACTGGGCATCAGCCAAAGCCTGCTGAATTACCGGCCAGGAATCAGCCAACTGAACAGCCCAGTCAGAGGCAGAACAGGACTGGGGAGGTGTTTGTGGCAGCTCAGGGATGGGAACAAAGTCATGACCAGAAACCACACGAAAAGGGGTATGCCCAGTGCTCTGATGGACAGCATTGTTGTAAGCCACCTGAGCAAAGGGCAACAAGTCAACCCAGTTGTCTTAATGGTAATTTATGTATGCCCTTAGGAATTGTTCAAGGGTAGAGTTCAAAACCTCCGTAGATCCATCAGTCTCAGGATGCGACGATGTGGACAATGCCTGTTTGGTGCCAATCAATTTTAAAAATGATCTCCAAAACTGGGAAGTGAACTGTGTCCCGCGGTCGCTGACCAAACGGGAGGGGCTACCATGGAGACGGTAGATGTGGATTAGAAAGAGGCGGGCCAATTGTGGGGCCGATGGGATGGACGCACATGGAATGAAATGGGCTTGTTTGGAGAAAAAAATCCTTTACAACCCAAATGACTGTTTTTTTCTGACTGGGAGGCAGGTCCACAATAAAGTCCATAGAAATCTCCTCCGAGGGACGGGATGGGCTGGCTACTGGCTGCAGGAGCCCCTGTGGCTTACCCCCTTTCCGCTTTGACATGGCACAAACAGGACAGGAAGCAACATAGTCTTTCACATCATGCCTTAAAGTTGGCCACCAAAATTGACGGCGAACCAAATGCAAGGTTTTGACAAAACCAAAGCGTCCAGCAAGTTTGTCATCATGGGAATGCTGCAAGATATCAGCCCTCAAAGTCTCAGGCACATAAAGGCGGTGTTCCACCCACGCCAGACCGTTTTCAAAGGAAACATTGTCTCTATTAGCTAGCAACCAAGTGTCAGATTTCAGTGCCTGGAGAAAGTCCTTTTGTAACTGACAAGGAACTTGCATTTTCCACTTCCCAGATGGAGGTGGGGCTGGGGATGCCTGCGCACGGGTCTGGCTCCGGGTGACAGCAACCAAGCCCAGTTGTGGTTCAGTGAGAACAGTCCCAACTATATCTGCCATGTGGTCAGAGTCCTGAGGCAAATGTGACAAAGCATCGGCCAGAAAGTTTTTCTTTCCTGGAGTAAATTTTAACTGGAAGTCAAAGAGACTGAAAAATTGAGCCCAGCGAATTTGTTTAGGACTAAGACGCCGGGGGGTGCGGAGGGCTTCCAAATTCCTGTGATTGGTCCAAACCTCGAAAGGGCATTTAGCGCCTTCCAGGAGGTGACGCCAGGCTTCCAAAGCGGCTTTTACAGCAAAAGCCGCCTTTTCCCAAACATGCCACCAGCGTTCCGTTTCAGAAAATTTTCTGGACAGATAAGCACAGGGCTTTAAGTGATTTTCAGAATCTTTCTGTAACAATATAGCCCCAATTGAGAAGTCAGAAGCATCAACCTGGACCACAAAGGGACGGTCAGGATCGGGGTGCTGTAAAATAGGCTCAGCAGTGAAAAGGGTTTTTAACGTTTCGAATGCTGCCTGGCATTCAGGTGTCCAATTCAGCACTGCCCCAGGATTTTTCACCTTGCGTGTCTCTCCCAAACCCTTGGTACATAGTAAGTCAGTAAGGGGCAAAGTAATCTCAGCAAATCCCTGGATAAACTGTCGATAGTAATTACTGAACCCTAAAAAACTTTGTAATTGCCTCCGGGTGCAGGGGCGTTCCCAACTTAAAATCGCCTGAATTTTTTCAGGGTCCATCTCAATGCCTTTGTCAGATACCCTATAGCCTAGATAGTCAAGTTGGGTTTTGTGAAATTCACATTTGGAAAGCTTGGCATAGAGTTTGGCATCTCTAAGCTTACTTAACACCTGTTTGAGGAGGCGTTCGTGTTCCTCCTCGGTTTCAGTGTAAATGGGAACATCGTCTAAATAAACCAGAACCCCTTTAAACAAATGATCATGTAACACTTCATTAATCAATTGCATAAAGACCCCGGGCGCCCCTGCTAACCCAAGAGGGAGGACATTGTACTGAAATGAACCCAATAGGCAATTAAAAGCAGTTTTCCATTCATCTCCATCTTGTATGCAGATGCGAAAATAGGCTTCATGAAGGTCGAGCTTGGAAAAAATCTTGCCCTTGGACAAATGGGCTAACGTGTCTTTCATTAGAGGCAGAGGATATTTGTTGCAGACAGAGACAGAATTTAACCCCTGATAGTCCGTACAAAGTCTAAGTGTGCCATCCTTCTTTTCACAGAAAAGCACAGGGGCCCCAACTGGGGAATTTCCAGGTTCAATAAACCCCCTTGACAGGTTTTTGTCAATAAAGTCCCGCAATGCCTCAAGCTCTTTCTGAGTCATTGGATAAATTTTCGGCTTGGGCAATTGAGCATTGGGGACCAACTCTATTGCACAGTCAGTTTTTCGATGGTGGGGGGGGGTAGCTGATCCGCTTCCATTTCCTCAGAGACGTCTGCAAAGCCTTGGTATCGATCTAGCAAGCCTTCTAAATGTGTCAAGCTAGGGCATGGCATGGCAATTGCAGCCCTTCCAACCCCCACACGTGAAGCTCTGTCCGCTGTAGGGGCTTGGTAAAACCCATCCTTAAAAGTCAGAGTTCTGTGTTCCCAGTTTATATATGGCTTCGATAGGTCAACCAGGGAATCCCTAGAATTACCAAGGGATTGCCAACAGGGGCCACTACAAATTTTAAAGATTCATGGTGGCTGCCTATTTGCATCGCAACAGTTCCAGTGAAATGGGTTGCCGCCGCCCCCCCTGCCATTGAACTGTATAAAGATCAAAGGCTGCTGGAGGGGAAAGCTAGGCAGGTCCAGAGCAGCAACCAGATCAGGGTGAATCAGACACCTGGAACACCCAGAGTCAACTAAAGCCCAGACCTCTGTAGTCTTTGTGCAGGAGCCCAATTTCACTTTTACTGCTAGGGTTGGACAGTCAGCACTCACCATGGCATTTTCGCGCCCATCCTCCTCCACCTGCCTGCAGGTGCTTTTCAAGGCAGGTGGCTGGCGTTTCCCGCTGGCTCCTTAAAGTCATCTTCAACCTCTCCCGAGAAGTAGGGTACTTCTTCGGCGTCGGCCGCCCCCTTGGCTGCCATCATCCGCTGCGATGAGGGCAGCGATTTGGTCGGCAGTTTGCCCGCCCAGTCTCCAGCCTTGACTTTTGGGCAATCAGCTGCTTGGTGTCCTTCCTTTCCGCATCAGAGACACTGACCCTTCGCATAGCGCCGATCTTTCCCCTCTTCCCAGGCTCTGTAGCCTGGCCGGGCAGCAGTTGCGGCACTTCGGGGTCCCCTCATGGTGGCTGGTGGCCTTTCTGGTCACTTGGTTTTCATGTAGGTATGCTGGGCGTGCTCAGCCTTGCCAGCCAGCCAGATCCATTCATACAATGTCTCTGGGTTGTCTCTGCACAATGCCCAATGCAGGATGTCCCTATTGAGTCCCTCTTTAAACCATTCTATTAAAGTAGACTGGGACCAATTGGTAATTTTCCCAGCTAAAGCCTTAAACTCCAGGGCATAATCAGCTACAGACAGTTGGCCCTGGCTAAGATCCTTCAGTGCCCTTTTAGCTCTTGCTTTGGCTAGCAGATCTTCAAAGTGCAGCTTTAACGCCCACATAAATTCCTTGAAATCCTCAAGCTCAGGGGAGCTAGCCTCGCTTAATTGAACATACCAATCAGCCGCTCGTCCCTTCAGCTTGGTGGCAATGGCAGCTATCTTAGCCTCTTCTCAGCTATCTTAGACCTTGAAACAAGGTCCAAACTGTTTCATATAATTTTTTGCATTAGTGAAGAAGAAAGACAACTTAGTTGGATCCCCGTCAAACTTGACAGAAAAGTCTTTCACCCCCGCTCCTGTTGGAGCTGAATTAGCGGCTGCTTGAGTGGTTGGGCCCCAGGTTACAGTAGTTCTCCTGTCTCAGGGTGGGGACACTGATGGACGAGCTCTGCAGGGTGGAGACTCATCCCGGCTCCGGCCCTGCTCCGCCGGTGGTCCGGGTGAGGGGATGGAGGATAACTGCGTGGAGCTGGAATCTCCTTCATGCCTCGCCTGCCCCCCCCCCCCGTGACAGAGACAGGGCTTTTAGCAAGTACTCCATCGATTCTAATTTGGCCTCTACCACTCTTAGCCTTTCAGGGGTTTGAGATACCTCCTTCCAGGACGCCTGAGATGTCCCTGGCTGGGGTTCTCCCATTTCATCCCAGGTGATTAACTCTGCGAGCGATTCGCTGGGTGCCGGTTGCTTTGGTGCTCTCCCCTCTTCGGATACAGGTTATTGATCTTACATACTCAGCCCTCCCAAGCATAAAGAATCACATGTTTAGACAAAGTAGGTTTAAAAGTAAAAAGAGTGTTACTGTCCTGACTAAACAAGAACCATGCCGAGACGAGGAAGAAGTCTCTAGTGCTTTATTATTGGTATAGTAGACAGAAAATCCTACCAAACTGAAGAAGCGTGGGAAAACCCAGACAGATAAACCCCCAAAAGTCAAGGCGGGTCTGTTCTGTGTCTCTTTGAATGACAGCTCAAAGTCTCTAAACTACACATGCATTTTTGCCCCTGGATATTGGCCCCCTCCTGCTCACCATCAGTACTCATGACAGTTACTGATTTTATTCTTGGTTCAGTTATATCCATCTTCGTAGGAAAAATGAAGATTCTTTGTTTCTTCTGTTCCCTAAACTTAATGAACTCTTAGCCCTCATAGCTGCTAAGAGCTGCATGCAGAAAATGGAGAAAACCCTTCTTCAAGGCCCAAGCATGTGGCCATAATGGAGAGAGAGAGAAAGCAGCATGCATGCTGCCTCCTCAGTCAGTGGAAGAAGGAGGAAGAGAGAGGGAGAAAGTGGGAGTGGCAACAAACAGCTTCCTCGCACATAGAGAGTCTGCATCCTAGAGCAACTGATACATATGAAAAAATGAGGCATGCTGATTTGTTAACATCTCCAACATGGAGCACCATCTAGTCTCCCTGTCTCCTTTCTTTTTATAGTCTTTGCTTCATTGCTTAAGCTGTGGGTCACAATTTTTTTTAAGCAGAAGAGGTGCATTTGATCTTTGAGTCACGCTCCGGAGGCCGCAGTCTCTGGAGACAGAAAACCCGATTTAATTTTTATTAAACTGAAAGTTAATATATTCTCCCGGCCATTATTTTCCTTTGTGTTGCATTTGCAACAGATTCCTTCTTGCCAAATTTGGTAATACCTTTCAGAGATCAGTCTGCACCACAGCCAAATCTTTCAGAAGCTGCTTGGAAGTTCAGGTTGTATGCTATGCCCCTGTCTTAAGACAATGTAGTATTTCTGTAGTACTAGCAGTCCCCAAATTCACAGGTGAGAAGGATTAGTGAAAACTTTTGAAGGCAAAGGTCTGGGTCTTAGACAGTTAAACTGATGTTGCCGATCACACAGCTTCACCTGAAACATTGTTTTTTATATATTCTACAGTCTGCCAAATGGAAGATGGAAGTAATGGGTCTGAATGAAATATACGGATTGAGTTGTTGGGGGTTGGGGGTGGGGGGAGAAGGAAGTTTACGAATTCAATGTATAAGAATCTCCCTAGAATAACAGCAAGTTCAAATTCTCTCTTGCTCTCTTTCTGTATGTTGAGAGAAAAGACATTCTAAAATAAAATAATGCTCCAAGCAACTTTAAAAGGGAGCAGTTGGAGATGCTAATGGGATTGCCACTGTTTCTCAAATCCATCATATGAAAGCTTGATCCGAAAGAGAGCAAAATAATATCATTAACAGAAATTAAAGTTAAAGTCACCATGAACTATGAAGACCTGCAGAAAAATGAAAACACATTGTCTGTTGCAAAGCCAAACTGTCATACAGTCACAGACCAACCGAAAGCTGTACCAGTTGCCTGAAACGTACAGTGCTTCAAAATCCAATTAACTGTTTCAAGGAGAAAGTCCTCATTTTTTCCTTTAATCAGGAAGGGAAAATTGTAATCATATATTCTGATGAAAGTTGAGTTGTTTTTGATCTGATAATTGTCAGATGCATTTATCTTAATTTGTAAGATTTCTAGTGCTAAAGCTCCCAACTGCAGAGATATAACAGAAGTGCTGGGAAATGAGGTACAGAAAAAGAAAAAAAAATGGCTGGAATTCAAATTAACCAATAAATATATTTTAATATATATCAGCAGAGCTCTAGAGGATTCCATTAATGTTGAAAAATAGAAAGGATTTAGGTTAATTTGGTAAGAAGGCAGGTCAGAACGTTTACAACAGTGGCCCAGAATTGTATAGAGATGCAAAATTTTTCAAGAGAGCAGAATTTTTTTTTCAAAAACGCTGACTCTAGCTGTCACAGCCCTGCCTTGGTTAAATCCAGTAGAGAGATATGCGGACTTTCTAATTTGCTTTCCCTCTATTTTAATAATAGCTGTGCATAAGTAATTTATGAAAGGCCAACCAGGCAATGGGCAACAGAAAATTAAACTCATTTTATCGGAAAGCAGGTGGATTTCTATATATCATTAGCATGCATTGAATTCTCACAATGTTATTTCTCATACTGATGGAATGTAACCAAATAATATATGAGGTTTTTGCTTATGCACAAGTGAATTTTTTAGATAAAAGTGCCAGCCCCAATGGCAATTTTCTGCAAACGAAAACTAATTCTGCGAAGCTTCTTATTACTGGAAAGACTCATTTAGCTTGCATTAGAGACTGACATAAGTGACTTTCGGATTTTGCTAACAGATTAGATGAGATGGGACCACAAGCTGTAATGTCATTAGAATGTTGCAACAGCCAGAGAAGAATTTTGTGGCACTTAAGGAAACCGTCCCAAGTAAATTGTTTTCCATTTTTGACATGCTTTGAATGATTCTTCTCTGCTCTAATGAGAAAAAATGATTTTGAAAAATCATTTTCCCACCTCTAACTCTTTCTCTTCCCCCCTAACTTTCAAAGAACATTATATACAAGTGGAAGTTTTCAAGTATTCTTTCTTTATTGCACATTCTAGTATCTGGGCTGTACTTTATCTCGACCATTGTGCAGAAAACAACATCAGCCAAACTGTATTGCTTAAGCAATTAAAGTTGGCCTATAACTTTGGGCCAGGGATGGAGAAATAAAATGCATCTGCTCAGGATGAAAATACCGTAACAAAGTAAGTAAATTAGAATTGATTGCCCTTTCATGGAATCCTGAAACTTGGTGCTTCTCCTGACCAATGGTTGGGTTACTTAGTATTTTTTTTAAAATAAATAAATATATTTGTTAGAACAGAAAAATTCTTAAATCATGCCTGTTCCAAAGTTCATGATGTTAAGCTAATGGCATGGAGAAGAAAAAGAGCAGGTACCTTGTAATTCCTTTAATAGTTGCCTCCCAGCTTCTGTTTCCTGTTACAACTGAGTAAATCCCAATCAACACATCCTATAGCACCCTTTCACAACTTTTTGACCCTGGAGGAACCCTTGAAATATTTTTTCAGGCCTCAGGGAACCCCTGCACGTTCAGGCTCAAATATAGGCCAGAAGTTATGAAAGTATTATATTCGTTTCATGTGTAGACCTGTATATATGCATTAATGGTATTCTTTTGTTGCTGTTGTTTAATTATTTTTATTTTTGTAGTGTATAAATGATCGAATAGTGGCACTCATTTCACATGCCAGTAAGGTAATGCTCAAGATCCTGCAAGGTAGACTTCAGCACTTCATGGAGCGAGAATTGCCAGATGTACAAGCTGGGTTTAGAAAAGGCAGAGGAACTAGGGACCAAATTGCCAATATCCGCTGGATAATGGAAAAAGCCAGGGAGTTTCAGAAAAACATCTATTTCTGTTTTATTGACTATTCTAAAGCCTTTGACTGTGTGGACCAGAACAAATTGTGGCAAGTTCTTAGTGGTATGGGGATACCAAGTCATCTTGTCTGCCTCCTGAAGAATCTGTATAACGACCAAGTAGCAACAGTAAGAACAGACCACGGAACAACGGACTGGTTTAAGATTGGGAAAGGAGTACGGCAGGGCTGCATACTCTCACCCTACCTATTCAACTTGTATGCAGAACACATCATGCGACATGCTGGGCTTGAGGAATCCAAGGCTGGAGTTAAAATCGCTGGAGGAAACATTAACAATCTCAGATATGCAGATGATACCACTTTGGTGGCTGAAAGTGAAGAGGAACTGAGGAGCCTTATGATGAAGGTGAAAGAAGAAAGTGCAAAAGCTGGCTTGCAGCTAAACCTCAAAAAAACCAAGATTATGGCAACCAGCTTGATTGATAACTGGCAAATAGAGGGAGAAAATGTAGAAGCAGTGAAAGACTTTGTATTTCTAGGTGCGAAGATTACTGCAGATGCTGACTGCAGTCAGGAAATCAGAAGACGCTTAATCCTTGGGAGAAGAGCAATGACAAATCTCGATAAAATAGTTAAGAGCAGAGACATCACACTGACAACAAAGGCCCGCATAGTTAAAGCAATGGTGTTCCCTGTAGTAACATATGGCTGCGAGAGCTGGACCATAAGGAAGGCTGAGCGAAGGAAGATCGATGCTTTTGAACTGTGGTGTTGGAGGAAAATTCTGAGAGTGCCTTGGACTGCAAGAAGATCCAACCAGTCCATCCTCCAGGAAATAAAGCCAGACTGCTCACTTGAGGGAATGATATTAAAGGCCAAACTGAAATAGTTTGGCCACATAATGAGAAGACAGGACACCCTGGAGAAGGTCCTGATGCTAGGGAGAGTGGAGGGCAAAAGGAAGAGGGGCCGACTAAGGGCAAGGTGGATGGATGATATGCTAGAGGTGACAGACTCGTCCCTGGGGGAGCTGGGGGTGTTGACGACCAACAGGAAGCTCTGGCGTGGGCTGGTCCATGAAGTCACGAAGAGTCGGAAGCGACTAAACGAATAAACAACAACAAATGTATAAATGAAAAATATGAACAAAAGAAATTACAGTGTAAGTGTGAGAAATAGAAGTAATAGAGGTGCAGAATAGAAAATAGGGGGAAAAAAGAAAAAAGAAAAGAAGAGATACAAATATATATAGACATTTAACAAAGCAACTTCCGACTTCCTTTTCAAAAGATATATATAAAAAACCTTTCGTACAACCCTTGTTTAACTTTATATTATTGCTTCTACTTTTCCTGATAATCTATAATTATGACTAATCATCAAAACCATATGTCACTATATCCTGATGTTATGCCAAGGTGCTTTGCTGCGTAGTAGAGCTGACTGTGGATGAAGGGGAGCAGGGCACCTTCTGGCATTTGGAAACAGGGAGTCTCTTTGCCTCATTGCTTGGATCAAGGGTCATCAAGATGAAATGCCTCTTTAAAACTCCAAACCTTCTTAATTGCTATAATTTCTCTGATATGTAGATCAGAGCATTCAAATGGGTTGGTTACAAAATCACTCTGCTTTCTGTAACTTTCTTATCTTTTTCCTGGGAAGATAGGTGTTGAATTTATATGTCATCTATTCCGAGCACCTTCCATGATCAGCAGATCCTGGGCCTAAAAGGTATATAACAAATTGCCAGTAACTTCCTTTAGAGTCCTAAATGGCCTGGGATTAAGTGACCTAAAAAGATTACTTTCTCCCACATGAATCTGCCTGTTCACTGACATGGCAGAGGGCACTTCCCCAATTCTATTGGCTTGCATCCTCAAATATAATAATTTTTCTCAAGGAAGTGAATTTAATTGGATTTTTCAAAGATGTTAGAAGAAGCTGTTACTGATATTCCAATAGATAAATGTTATTTTGTGATATTTTTATTACTATTGCAAGCTCCTTTGGGTATCTCCATTTTACATTTGTAAAATGTACATTTCTTTATAGAGACGAATGCATTTATTAGCAGTTACTGAAAAATGTAAGGTTTTAAGATCTCCTTGCTGAGAGCTTAGCATGAGGACAGCAGATGATGCAAACCGGCAGCAACTTCTGATTAGACCTGTGCCTACATACTTTGAGGAATGTGCAGAGAGGTAATTTCTCTGCTAGCAAAGTATAAATCTTCTAGAGTCATCCAACTATCATCAAGACTAAATAACAGTAGTGAGGACAGGCTTTCTATCCTGTTAGCAATGGCAGAATGATGCTATGAAGATGCATTGTAGGGAGATGGCCAATGCATGACACTGGAAAATACAGTTTTCAGCATATCAGTTGATGAGCATGAGCAATCTATCTGAACCATGGGAACTAAGAGTTTCAGCAGCTGGCCTTGAACTGAATATGCAGAAACACAAAGAACATTTTTTCAGGTGTGTACCCTGTGCACACTTTGTCTAAAACCAAATTTCCACATAAGCTAAAAGCATCTTCTGTGATGCTTCTCGGTGCTCTGAAACAAGATCTTTTACAATAACACAGTTGTTTGAGAATACACACACTAGATAAACCCCCACATTTTCCCTTATTTTAAATATTATATTTTTATCTATGCCACTCACTTGAAGAAATTTAAATTGGTAGAATTGCATGACTTTTGACATTCAATCTGTATTGATGATCATATGTCAAAAACAATCAAACCATTCAATCTGTGTTATTTCTTTTTATTTAGATGGTACTTCTATGTGCCTCATCATTTCAGAAGAGACATCCTGTAGCAGGGAACAGAGACAGAGGGAAGCATATCTCTACCAAGTAGATGAGTTGGTTCTAGATTTCTTCATACTTACAGCAAGCCCTCTAAGATCAGCGGGACACATTAGTCTCAATTAACTTAAATTCAATAGTATAGAACAGCCCTTCTCGACCTCTTGACCCTGGAGGAACCCTTGAAATATTTTTCAGGCCTTGGGGAACCCCTGCACATTCAGGCTCAACTATAGGCCAGAAGTTACAAAATTATTATATTCGTTTCATGGGTAGGCCTGTATAGATGCATTAACAGCATTCTTAAACTAAAAATAAAGAATGAAATGTACCTCTTGAATGTGAAGTTGCCCGAATTTGAGATGATTTTTTAAATAAATTGTGATCTCCCAGGGAACCCCTAGTGACCTCTTGCGGAACCCTGGTAGAGAAACCCTGGTATAGAATATATGCAGCTCAGGGTTCAACTGTTGGATTCTTGGTGTTTTTTGAGCTTGGTTGTTTTCTTGCAGATATTTCATTGCCAGGCTTAACATAATCAGTGCATAGGAGGATTGTGTTTTTATTGCATGATTGAATGACTGAAGTTGTTAATAGTGTTTTGTTGATTGTGTTTTTTTCTTGGTTCTTATATGGGCAATTTTCCTGATCGTGTTATATGATGATATTGTTTTCTTTTGTAAGTTTTTATATTAACTTACAGAGGTGGAATTAGATGCCACTTAGAGTCTCTTCTGATTGGAGCCACCTATAAGCCCTGTAAATAAATAAACAAATGTGCTTTAAATTATTATTATTAATTGAATTTGTATACTGGCTGAATCCCAACACCTCCCAATGTTTTTAATGATCGGTGGTCTGAGTTTAATAGGAGGCACCCTTTTAATTAATTGTTCTAATTAATTTATCTTACTACCAAGCTAGGCCTGCAATCACAATCATATTTTTTTAGAGAGTCAGATGAACAGGATGGGACTTCTGAACTAGATGGGACTTCTTGAAAATAAGCAGAGGCTTGGCCTGTATTAGTCACAATCTAACTAGCACACTAGTGATGCAAATGTCCAGATGGTGGCCATGATGGATATAAAAAACAGGTAAAGCTTCAATTGCACCATTACAGCTGCCATCTTGAGTTTTTCCTCCCTATCCTGTGGATACTCTGGCGATGGGAATTATGGAGAAATGATAAGAGGCTGGGCCCTCAAGCTTTTCCTCCTGGCTTTCCAAAATCTCATCAGATCCCCCTTCCCCACTTTGAGAGATCAATAGGATCCTCATCACATACTTTGAAGCCTATCTTTGCACCCTTGAGGATCAGAACTTGTATTTTCTAAAGGAAGCTAAGCTTATCATGAAGTTGATTGGCATAGAATAAATTCAAGCCTGTGGCATTTTAGAGTTACAGTGTTTCTCTTCTGGAAGAAAGAAAAAATGTGGGTCACTGGTCAAGGTGTAAGAATAGGACCTTTTATTCTGATTAGGAAACAAATTATGAAATTAGATTTTTTAGTATCCGGCTAATGGCTTTTCTATGGACGTAAGAAATAGTCACTTTAGACTAGTTCTCCTGACTGAAAACATAAAATAGGGTGTAGGATCCAGGATAACTTGGCTTGGATTCAGCCTGGATCTACTCCTGTTTTATGCCAGCATTCACATTATTTTTTAGAGGAACCGTAAGAGCCAATAAATATATTTGAGGATTCTCTTCTGGTATTAGTTAATAATAATCTTATCTATATATATAACATAGTTGCTATGTAGTTTTCATGTTTTATATTTTATATCTAATATATTCTTAAAATTTTACACACTTAGTTAAAATAGATCACACATTAGATTTTACATGTAGAGTTAGATAGATAATTAGTGTATTTTACCTGAATTTAATATATATCTTTTATTGTATGTTTTTAATACTTTAAGCATGACTATGTTTATCGTACGGAATAATACCATTGTATTGGTCTATGACAGTAATAAAGCATGAACTGAACTGAATAAAGTCTTCCAGAAGTTACATGACTTGGTGAACGGTCCCATGCACCAAGCTATCCCTATTTTAAAAAATTACTTTCCTTCCTTAGCAGTTGCTGTATGTTCACTAATAATTACAGTTCATCTTCAACCTTGCTGATGACCCTGATACTTCCCTGATTTTATTCCATTCAAAGCTCATCCTCATCCCAAAGGCATCATTATTTTGTTTCATCACAGATTCTTCTGAGACGTGGCTCCTCTGGTCACCAAAAGCAACTGGAATATAATATACTGAACTAGAAAGCAGTTTAGCTATTGTACAACTGACAGGTTTGTGCTTATTAATATATGGAGGTGACCATGCGCACGCCTGCTGGTTTCACCTTGAAAGCAATTACTAATAACATATTGTCACATACACACATCTCATTTCCAAGCAGTAAGAAGTTCTCTTCGATTAGTAAGAAGTTTTGAGCTGTTTGTGGCTCTGCCTGAAATGAGGACATTTTAGAGACTTATCCAGGCTCCAGTAGAGGAGAATCTCTGTAGCTCAGGGCTGAACGATGGAGTCCCTAGTGCTCTCTGAGCCTTGTTGTTTTCTTGCAGACGTTTCATTACCCAACTAGGTAACATCATCAGTGCATTGGAGGTTTGTATCTGATGCTGGTGGGCAGGACATGCTGTTGTAGGCATTTGTGCAGAAAGCATAGTTGTTCCTTGGTAGAGGTATGTCTACATGCAAATTTCTCCCATTTGTGTGCTTTCTGAAGCATTTGACGCCCATATGTGGTTCCAGTAGAAAAGAATAGTCAGAAGACACGATGAGAACTCCTTAATCTCACAGCACATGGACAGACTCAAGCATAGTTTCAACTGGGAAACTGAGCATCCTAAACCAAGCCAAATCCAAAAATGCCAGAGAATTCCTGGAAGCCTGGCACTCAGACAAAGCAGCCATCAACAGACACATAGAGGTAAACAACATTTACATACCATTCAAAAGAGACAATAGAAAAGCCAAAAGACCAGTACACTCCCTTGCCAGCAATCAACACCCACATATGCAAAAATCAACACTAGGATTAACACCAGATGAACCATCAAACAGCACAATACACCCTAATCAAGGAACTATTAACTCAGTCAACCAACCAAGCAGTAAACAACAGCCCAATCAAAGAACTCCCAAGGAGAGAACAACACCCCTACCAACACAAGCAGGGCAAGCCATGGTATGTAAACTGAGAGCAAGGCCCACTCCTTCTTTGCACTGAAGATGTTGCCTAGTCTGGCAATGAAACATCTGCAAGAAAACAACAAGGCTTAGAGAACACCAAGGACTCCACAGAAAAGAATATACTGTATGTAGCTCAGGATTGATGATGTTACCTAGTCAGGTAACGAAACATCTGCAAGCAAACAACCAAACTCAGAGAGCAATAATGACTCCACTTACCCAGTCTCTGTGATATATGGTTTGTATAAAGACTAATATATGGGTTGTTTGAAGCAAGCTCAGCTCCTAGAGAATAAGATGAATCTAAGACACACTGTTTTCTGGGCAAAAATACAGCAGGAGTTTGGCATCATCTATTTCTAGGATTTTTTTTTCAGCTTCCCAGTTTAGTTGATTATCCTGAGATTTTCCTAGTGGTCTCCTACCTGAGTAGTAATCAAGTCGGATCCTGCTTAGCCTGTTCAAAATCCGCCAAGGGCAGATAGATGCTGCCACCTGCTGTAACTGATATAAATGATATTATTTACACACCTATATAGGCTCATGGCATTAACACTTCAGCAAACCCCTGTTCCTATAAGATTTCAAGGGAACTAATTCTGCCATAGGATTTCCCTGTAGGAAGCAAGTGAACTTCTTTTCAGATTTGGTTATGGAACAGATGATCTTCGTGCAGCATCAAAGGTCAGTAAAGATCCAGCCAAGATCCTTACCTCATCTACTGTAGCTTTACTTTAAAAAAAGAAGAGAGAGAGAGAGGAAGAGAAGCAGGCATGCTACATGGAAAAATGCTTTTGCATCCTATTTATTTCTAAGGATGCTTTTGGGATACCTGTAGGTCTCATAGACACTATTAGAAAATTAAAAGGGTATTGAATCTCAGTATTTTATTTCTGGGTTCATCTGCTCATGTTGTCTAAGTTGGGCAGCAATATCAATACAAGAAAGAAAAGGGAGGGAGGTAGGGAAAGCTTGTGGGGGTTAAAAGCAGGTGGAGCTAGACCAGGGCAGTTTACAGGAGGGGTCAAAAAAGTCAAATAGTGAAATCAAAGCTCCACCCCTTTATTACATGCCCTTCCCCTATTACTATTATAGAAGGCTTAGTCTTTCTCGGAGCATGGATACTTGACATACATAAGGATATCATGCAAGAAGATGGAATATTGTTTTTTAACTCCACTGTTCAAGGGGAATGCTGTCTTTGCAACTTTTTTGAACCAGTGTGTGAGTAGTTACTCCTATCCCCGAATGGCTGCCAGGGGAGATGTGGCCAGCCACAAAACTCTTATTTACTGCAAGAGAAATGGGTGCTGTTGGTCTGCTGTACCCATCCAGACAAGAGTTGTTTGTGGGAAGGATCAATAATAACAATTTCAGCCATGTGATCAAAGTCCTGCCTCTTTTTTTGTTGTGTTGTTGTACATACAAATGGGCAGGGCTTTGATCATGTGGTTGTGGCCACCATCTTTACTTTTCTGATGCCCCCATGTTATAATGATAATTCATTTGCACTTTCAGTGTCCAAAGTGCTTTAAAAGAGCCCCCAAATATATAATGAAAGATCAAACTAGTGTTCTCTGCCCCCAAAAGCTTCCACAATCTAAATTTCAACAACGGGAAGGGATGGCAAGAAGTCTTAACAGTTGTGGAGAAAGTTTGTAAATTCCATCAGTATGTAATTTCTGAAATGTGGCTGCATCCACAAACTAGCAGTGGAAGCCTGACTTCTTTTACATATGGTGAAGAAATAAAATCTCTGCTTTTGTTTGTCAGTTTCCTTTCTGTTAAAATAAAAATAAAAATGGAGAGGAGGGGAAATTTATTAATTTTGTCATCCTGGAAAGCCATAATAGCTGTGATATTCAGTACTGGGCAAAGCGCAGATATATCAAATATACTTGAAGCTCAGCTGTAAGTAGATTATAAACATTTAATGTAGAATGTTATCATAATATTCAGTGCACCAAATTGCAGACTTCTGTCACCCACTTTCAAGCTTCTGAAGATCATAGTTAATTCTGCTGCTTTATGGTAATGCTTGGGCACTATCACACCCAGCATCAGAAACCACTAACAAGCTTAGTATAAGCCTAGAATGAAATGGCTTGAGGTTTAAATTTCTGTAATGATTATAAACTAGAAGGAGTAAAATCCCACTTCAGCCTCCCCTCCCTCAGAGGCATCTCACAATTTGCTATTGGATTTATTTCCTCCCCCATTTTTCCTGTTTTCATATTGCCATGGGGATGGGTGGGAAGAGGCATCCAAAGTCAGAATGGTATTTCACATGAAACCCCAAAATAATCCTTTGTGTGATAATTGTGCTCCACAATTCTAAGGCATAACTGCTTAGTTAGGAGATGCTGTTAGCTAGGGAAGTATTAAAATAATATGGATAAGTTTGTTATTTTTTTTAAGATGTGCTCTTTGATTTTAAAGTAGTAGCTACAGTACTTCCCAGAATGGCAAGAAGTATTAAGGGACCTTGAATCCAACATAAACCACAGAGAATTATCCCCATGTATTCCTATGGGAGAGATAGTTGGGTAGTGATTTGGAATGTTGCTGATTGTCCCCTCCTCCCCCCGCCCTTCCTAGTCACATAATTCAGAGTAGAACTATTATTAAAGGGTTGGAAAGAATCCAGAAATTATCCCATGCATTCTTTCCTTATTTTGTTATTCGCTTTATATAACATTTTATTCGGGTGTCAGGCTTCTCCCTGTCATGTGGGTTTCCAGGAACTTCAGATAAGGTATTTATTGAAGGAAAGTTAAGAAGCCATTATGAAAGAATTCCAGAAACTGCTGAGCATTAACATGAGCTTTATTTAAATTGCTTGCAATTTTTCTCCTATTCACTCTGTGTAACGGGATGGACACCTTTTAGGGAGTGGGTGTCAGCCCTGCGAGGTAGTCCAGACAAGAAGCATACCCAGATGAGCTAATTCTACTTTACTGTAAGGTTACATTGCAGGACTGAAAGCATTTCTCCCCTCCTCTCTGTTTTAGTCTCCGGAAAACTAGGGAGGGTCCCTTCTGAAATGCTTCCCATGCTTTCCCCGCACCTGCAGACTAGCTGTCTCTTATCAGACAGTTGTCTAGGCTGCGGGCCTTCCTTCTGTCTCCCAAGGTCACTCCCACATACCATTTACACCGGGGAAGAAGGTGCAGTTTTCATCTGTTCCTCATTTTGGTAATAGCTTGATGAGGTTGTTTACTTTTGATCAAAGGAGAAAAAACTTTCATACTGGGATTCTCTACTGAGATCTATGTTGTCATCCTATGTTATGCACTTTATTCACTTGAGGTTTATTCCAATGATACGTTTGCTTGTGCTACACAGCAGCTATATACAGTCAATATATGAATTATCAAGGATATTTTTATTTAGTAACCATTCAAGTGCACTTTTAAATAAAGACATTTTGAAGGTTTAGGAATCCCAAAGCTAGGAAAGGGTCTATTTCGGCCTCAGTCTGGGTTACTGGCTGCTAGGTTCAGGGCAATGCTACATGTCTGTATTTGTCACTAGTATCAAGTGATGGTTTGCATGTCTGAATGGACTACTATATAGGTCAGTTCATTAGAAGATACATTACACATAAGAGCATCCACAACAAGTTGAGATTTCATTAAAATGATGAAATGTGCAGTGTCGTGTCATGGTGCAAGCTCCAGCCTATGCACTTGTGTGTGACATCATGACAAATGTACAAAAGGAGCAAAGTTTGCATCATGACATTGTAACACACATGTTGTCCTCCAGTCATATCTGGGGATGGTGTGAATTGGAGATAAGTAGAGGAGCCGCGCAGAATGTACATTTCATTGTTCTGATCAAACCAGTTCATTGACTTCAGCTAAAACCTGCACAGGAGACACCAACTCTAAATGAAAAAGCATAAGACAGCAGGGGTCCTAAAGGGAGGCCCTGCTAAGAACAAAACACAGCTCTTTAGGAGTTCTTGGGGGGCTTTGGAAGTTCAGTACAGATTTTTGATTAGGTACCATCAAGTTAGTGATAGATTTTCTCCAGGATGATCTGTCCCCAACCTGGTTCTTCAGGCCTTCCAGTGGTGCACCAATCACTGCTGTAATTGAGTCTGTCCACCTTGCTGCTATTTGTCCTTTTTTTCTCTTTCCTTCCAATTTTCCCAGCATTTTAGACCTCTCCTAAACTAGAGAAGTAACACTGTTAACACAATGTGCCTAAAGTATGATCATTTAAGCCTGGTCATTTGTGCCTTGAGTGAGAATTCTGCGTTGATTTGTTTGATGATCCACTGGTTTTTCTTGGCTATCCATGGTATTCTCAGGAGTCTTCTCCAACACCAACATTCAAAGGCATCAATATTCTTTCTATCCTGCACTTCAAAGTCTAACTTTTGCTTTCATAGACTGTCACAGGAAAAACTATTGCCTACATGATTCTGGTCTTGAGTATCTTTACTAAGGCCTTCATTGCTACCCTGCCAAGTGCTAATCTGTGGCTTATTTCTTGGCTACTGGTTCCTTCGCTGTTGACAGTTGATCCTAAAAAACAGAAGGTGTCCACCACTTCAATATCTTCACTGTCAGTTCTAAAGCTGGTTGCTCTGCCTGTTGTCATTATTTTGGTCTTCTTTATATTTAAACTTCATTCCAATTTTTCATTGTGTTCCTTGACTTTTATTACTACAGCTTGCAGATCATTTGCATTTTCAGCTATCAAAGTAGTGTCATCCGTGAGGTGCAGGTTATGATATTTCTTCCCCAATTTTAAAACCATGTGCAACTTCTTCCAATATCAGGTTGTCTCAGTATAGATTCTGCATATAGGTTGAATAAATAAGAGGAGAGTATACAGCCTTGTCATACTCCTTTTCCAGTCTGGAGCCAGTTTGTCTCACCATGTTCCACTTGGGCTGTGGCTTCCTGACCTATGTGTAGGTTTCACATAAGGGCAATGAGATGTCCTGGGATTTCCATTTTTTTAAACATATTCCACAGCTCGACATAACTGACACAACCAAAGGCATTTCTATAATCAACCAAGCACATATTAATTTCTTTTTGGTATTCTTTGACTTTCTCAATTATCCAGCACACATCAGCAATAATATATTGTGTTTATCAGCTTTTCTAAATCCAGCTTGAACATCTGGCATCTCCTTTTTCTATGTGGTGCTCTAATCTGCATTGGTTGATCCTAAGCATTATTTTGCTAGAATATGAAATTTATATTGTACAATAGTTGGCATATCTTGTTAAGTCTCCTTTCTTTGGTATTATGTAGACTGACCTCTTCCAATCTATTGGCCACTGTGTCAGATTTGCTGGTATAGTTAGAATCTTCTCGGATTCTTCTTCTGTTGCTGGCCATATTTCTGTACACATTCCATCAATTCCTGTAGTCTTCCAACTTGGTAATGACCAGAGTGCTGATCTAGCTTCATCTTCTAGTACTAGATGCTCTTGTAGGTAGGGAATGTCTTCTAAGGTATCTTGGATGTTGATACCTCTACTGCACAGAATTTCAGTGTATTCCTTCCATCTTTGTTTGATTTTCTTGGAATCAGTTACTATCTGTCCATTGGTGTCTTTTAGCATACCAATTTGAGGCTGGAACCTCCTTCTAAACGTAGAGATATTTTGGAAAACTTTCCTTGATTTTCCATGCCCTTTTCTATCTTCAGTGTCTTTACAGATGCCACTGTAATACTGCTTCTTGTCTCAGAATTTCAGAATTTTAGCTGTCTGAAATTCTTCGTTAAATTCCTCCTTGAGGTATTTGGCTTTTCTTCTCTTTTTGGCAATTTCCACCATTTGTTCTGATATTCATTTTGCTTTTTTCTGTTTCTTGGCCTTCGGCAGTTTCTTTTCACTTTCATTCTTAACAACTTATTATTCTGCTAGAAAACTGCTCAGAGTTGTTCACGAGATGGGCAGTGCAGAAATATGATAAATAAACAAACAAACAAATAAATACATTTCTCTGATTTTATTCCACAATTTCAATACAGATTATGTAAGCTTAAAAGTTCACCTCTGCAGAATCAGAACCCATTATGGAAGACAAGCACCAAGAATGGCCTTTTACGCTTTACCAATGAAAAAGACGTAGATTTGCATTAGGGATATGAAAGAGATCTGTTACGAATCTGTATCAGAATAAATTGCCAGAATCCAGTAGAAGGGTCTTTCTTATGGTTTAACATTCACTGGTTCAAAATCCAAAGGGGGGAAAATATTATTTGCAAGATTTGCATCTGAAAAAAGATTGTACCGTATACTTGAGATGATTATATATATTAGGAGTACTTGTCTTTTTAAAAACACACATTTAGATGCTTACATTTTTTAAAAAGGGTACATCAGATAAATACATTGTTCAAATGTGCATCAGGGCAATTTATATAAAAGCAATATATCTTACAGAAATATGCAGTAAAAGCTGTGAACAGCAATAGACAGATTATTCTTTCTAAATCAGTTTTAAAAAATCAGTGGAATGGAATATGCAAACACATTTCACATGTATAGAGGCTGGATCTATACTCATCCATACATTTCATTGTTGCTGAAAATGCACACGTGTTAATGTAAGTTCACAGATGCAACTTTATTTATTTATTTATTTATCAAACTTTATCACTGCCCATCTCCCCCCACAGGATTTATTTATAAATAATCAATTTAAATTAAATGCTATATATTTTATGGAAGAGCCAGAGACCAGATGATCTGTGTGCTCATACCGCAACTGTAATACTAACTGATGGACAATTGTGAGCACCCTCTTTTCATTCTTTTTCTACAAATCAGAATTGGATCCGAGAGCCTTTTAAACAGAGATTAAGTTCAAAGAGAGGAGTGTTCGTTGACAATTCTTGAATAGAGAACTCTTCTCCTTAAGGGAAGATATCACTTCCTATCTTCACGTGCACAAAATTAGAAAGAAGTACTGTCATTAATTAATTTAAATAGAAATACATCTTCCATGATCAGAGGATCTCTGTACCTACCGAGTTAGTTATGTTAACTATTTGTGGGCTACTTTGAGCCCTCACATTCCCCTCTTAAGCTTCTTTGTCTTTAAACTTGAATTGAACAGGCTTTCAGACAAGACATTTGATTGATTGATTTGATTTGATTTCTATAGCCGCCTATCTCAGCAAGTGACTCTGGGCGGCTTCAGATAGAGGGCTGTATATCTGGTTGCCTCAATTTAGTCAGAGTTCTCTTCCCAGACTGGGCGGTAGGGGCTTTAAGATTGCCCTATGAAGTGTTATTGTGTGGTTGAAATGAAAAGCACTATCAAATCTCCTTAAAATGCAAAAAAAAAAAAAAAGCAATGAAATCATTAAAAAAACAACAGCGCTATTTACTACTTGCGCACAGTAGTATGGCCGAGTCTGTATATTCATCCGAATAACAGACCCTGCACAATTTTCGAATTACTTCCTTAAACAGAAGGAGGTTCTGAAAGAATTCCAAGTCTTAACAAAGAATAGGATTGTCTCTGAAATCAGAATGATCAATACAGAAAAAACAAAATGGAAATTTTCTGCAAATGGAAATCGGGTAGAGAGAAAAGCTCCAGTGGGTCTCTAATACTTCGGCCTGATAATTGTAAGAGAGGAGTTAATCCTAATGCAGAGATTGCCTGCTAAATAAACGCAAGCAAGGCCACAGCCACTGAGCTCCATAGATTGTGCTGAATAAGTACTAGCTGGGCAAGTCAGGAGCACTCAGCAGCAGAGTTTATATTTAATGGAGATGCTAAGCAATCCTATGCATATTTACTCAGATGAAAGCCCCATAGGGTTCAATAGGTCTTATTCTCTCTTAAGTGGGTTTACGATTGCCTCCTTGGTCATGGCTATTAGGCAGGGTGGCCCCATGTCCTACTTTACAAAATACAGCCTTCCACTACCTGAAAGGCTATCAGAGGATGGCTTCTTTATCGGAAGGTATCTTTCCTATTTCTAAAGGGCCATTTAGTCCAAGCCGACAGAGCCATAAAACAGAGCTACGGACTGCAGAGCGCCATGGAGATGGCCTTGAAGGGAATATTCAGAAGCCGTTAGAGAAACAAGGGCAGGATCATTCCTTAAGTGCTGGGAAAGGGGATAGTATTAGGAGGGGGCTCAGGCTGGCTCCTCCCTGACTCAACAGGCATATAAGAGGGAGGTAAGATAAAACACAAGCAGACTTTGCAAGATTCTGTTACTGTAGTCTAACTCAATAAAGTAGAGTTACAGCCTTCCCATACAGGCGGTTTCTTGATCTGGCCTCCTTTGTGAGGCCGACACAGGCCTTGAAGATGCCCAACAACAGTTAACATGGAGACAGCAGACTGGGCAGGCCTTATGGGTCTTATGGACCGGGTAGGTCTTATGACAAGATTTATTTCTATTTAAATGAAACTAACAAACTCTAAATTTGCATTGCTGCAGGTAAATCAGCTGGTCACATTTTACTCTAATCTATCCCCTCATACGGGTATATTTTTTATCACCTCACCTGCCTACTAAATGTGTCCTGGAGGTGGCTAACAACAGTTGTAGGATAACAATTCCAGGCCCAATGAAGAGAGGAGGCTGACATATAAGGAAAAAAGTATTTGGCAACCACTGCTGGATCTGTCCCACAGAAAAAGATCCCAGCACTGAGATAGGTAAGGTAGTCCTTGTTTAACAACCACAATTGGGACTGGAATTTAGGTTGCTAAGGGATGTGGTCATTAAGTGAATCCAGACCCAATTGTACGACCATTTTTGCAGTGGTCATTAAGCAAATCACATGGTTGTTAACCAAACCACATGGTTGTTAAGTGAATCATTCAATTCCGTATTGATTTTGCTTATTGAAAGCCAGCTAGGAAGGTCAAAAATGGGGATCATGTGACCGTGGGACACTGCAACTGTCATAAATGTGCAATGATTGCCAACTGCCCAAACTGTGATCATGTGACCAAGGGGACGCTGTGACAGTTCTAAGTGTGAGGAATGATTGTAAGTCGTTTTTTTCAGCACCATTGTAACTCTGGATGATCACTAAAAGAACGGTCATTAAACGAGGAGTGCCTGTACAACACTTACAAACATGCATGTCACAATATGTCCATTTCTCATTGGTTTGATGCATGCTTTTGTCTCATATGATTAAATGTTACATTTTGTACGTACATAAAAACTTTGTTTCCTAGATAGTTCTAAAAAAAACCAGAATGATTACCTTCCCATCCTATAATATCCTGACATGCCCATTAATTTCTTGGTATGTGATCTGTCCATTTAAAGATAGTGGAGAAGGTCCTTTATTTGTCCCAACAAACAGAAGTACCAAATTATGATTTCAACACAGAAAGATACCACCTGAGGCACATTAATACTAATTAAAAACAAAGTGCATCCAGTGACACATTTACCTAAAACCCAAAGCCACTCAGTCTTGCCAGAGTTCCCCATCCAACTCCCCCCACCCCCAGCTGCCAGGCACCAAGGCAGGACATCAACAGCATTGCTGACTTCACCAGTATCATCAGCATACTCTCTGTACTTCATCCCATGGCTATGGATGGCCTCACCCATATCTGTGTAGATATTAAACAGGAGCAGAGAACAAACCAAACCCGCGGCACTGCAAAAGTAGGGGTGGAGGGGAGGATCTCTCACTTCTGATCAACACCAACTGGAACCAGCCAGCTCTCTAAAACCCCTGCTGGGGCCAGGTGCCACAGAAACAGGGGCTACAGGAGCCAGAGCTGCATGGGCGGACACCCCATCGCTCCAGGTCACGGAGGGTTGAGTTCTACGTGATGGGGATCCCCCCCACCATTGCGGCTTGTCCCTGCCCCGTTGTTCTTCGGGGCCAAAGCTATTATTATCTGAACCCTGTACAGTATTTGGTCTGGAACCAGTGTTGGGAAGCACGAATGCTTATTGGACTTAAAATGTAAATTCAGATCAATGAAAAAGTAAGGAAAAAATTAATACCATTTTAGCTCTCTACAAGAGATCCACACATCTTCTTTTAATGCTTCTCTGAGTTTTAGAGAAATTCTTTTTAGTTAGAAATTGCACAGAACAACTTCCCAAACCAGGTGTCCACCACATGTTTGGAATTGCAGCTCCTTGAAATCCTTGGCCAACCAGCATGCTGAACACGTCTCCCGAGAAAGCACAGAGTATGTTTCCTAAAAAGATTAGAAACCAGAAGGATAGTTAGCTTTTGTTTAGCTGTTTTGATGAGGGTGTACTCCTATGAGTATGCCAGCAATGAATGAAAACCTTGACGACTATTCAAAAGCTTTATTTTCCTTTTCAAAAAAAAATATGACAGCAAGAATTAGTACTGGTTGTCCTGTTTCAATTATGGCCAAGATGTTGAAACGACAGCAAATACCATTACATTTGCCATGTACATTTCTGGGGATAAAAATTGTCATTACTAATTGGGGTAGAACATTTTATCATCTGCCCTCCAAACAAACAAAATCAGTATAAGATGTTTTTAGCCATCAGCTGCAAATCAACATGAGAAATGTAGAATGCGACTTGCTGGCACCAATCAAAAAACATCCTGTTTAATTTTGGTTAAGCTTACTTAAGAAAAAGAAAAAAAGAAAAAGTAGTCTTAAACACTAAGGGAATAATGGAATTACAGTGCTTGATTTCTGGCAACTAATCTATACACTAGAGGCAAAAGGAAAAACTTAATATATGGGAAATGCACAAGACGGTTTGGGACAGCTATCTTCATAGCGCTTTGCCATATTTGCAGCGAGTGGAACAACACTTGGGTCAACATATCTGAAGGCCGTTAGGGCTGGCTAACAGTGACTAATGTACGGGACTGTTTTAGATCATGGGTGGGCAACCTGAAGCATGCTGAACACACATGGCCCCTAAGTCCCCTCCCATCCCATACATCTATTGCAAGAAGAGTCCTTTTGCTGCTGCGTGATGGATTCTGCCTGGAAATGTTGCACAAATCTACCCAGCCAGTATGACTAAGATTCATGACAGGGCCAAAAAGTTAGACATCTGGGTGCTGAAGGCACATTCCTTTTTTTTTTTTTAATAAGAATTTTGTTGAGTTTAAAGCAAAGATAAAAACTACAAAAAGGAAAAAAACTACAAAAAGAAAAAAAAACCAAACTAAAAGAGTGAGAAACACAAGAAAAAGAATTTTAAAGATTACAGAAAGAAGTGACTTCCGACTTTCAACAACAAGAATATACAACACTTTCCATAATCAATCCTTTATATCAAACCAAGATCACATTATTTCTATAAATAATTCCATTAGTACACTTGAATATCACTAAGTACAATTGCTCCTTCCCCTTATATTTATATATATATATATATATATATATATATATATATATATATATATTTAATTAGCTTCTCACCCTTATGGGTGGTGTGTGTCTTCCTGAACCTCGGGTCTCCTACCAGAGGCCTGGGAGTTTGAGGGTTCTGCGCAGGATCTGAGCTGTTCCTAGCCCTGCAGTCTTCTGGACAGAGCTTTCTCTCTCTCCCCCCCCCCCTCTATATATAGGCTGACCGTATTTCCTTGGAACAAAAACGGGACATTGGGATGGCAAAACGGGACAGGGTTAAACTTATATAATATTCCATATTCACAAAAAAGACAATAAAAAAGTTATTGACAGTAAGCTGAGAAGGTGCAGGAGGGGGAGGTGTGGCAATCGTTGGGTCTGGAGAGGCTGGTGCAGGGGTGGCGTTGGGCGGAGAGGTTGCAGGAGGGCTGAGGGCAGTGGCGGGCTGGGATGGGAGGACAGGAACGAGGCGGCAGGAGGCTGGAGAAGCGGAGGGCTGAGGGCAGTGGCGGGCTGGGATGGGAGGACAGGAACGAGGCGGCAGGAGGCTGGAGAAGCGGAGGGCTGAGGGCAGTGGCGGGCTGGGATGGGAGGACAGGAACGGAGGAATCTTGTGAACGGTTGTCCCCGACAACCTGTTCCTCTCTGGCACACCCTTTCTTTTTTCTTCCAGCCGTTTTGGCCTGAGAGCCAATCGGCTTCTTTTCTGCTGGGCGTGCTTTTCCAACCGTCTTCCACCGCACTGATTGGCGGCAGTGACTCTTCCTCTTCCTCTTGCTCACCACCAATTAGCTGTTCCTGTGGTTCCGCTCTAGGTTTCCCACCAGATTGAGAACTACTGCCAAGTCAGCCTCCTTTTCAATTTCAATTTCAATTTTTCCCACTTTTCCCAATAAGCTCCAACATTTTTAAAAAATGGGACAAAATTGACATTTACATTAAAACGACAGGACGGTCGGGAAATGTTAAAAAAGCAGGACTGTCCCGTTCAAAACGGAACGTATGGTCAGCCTATCTATCTATCTATCTATCTATCTATCTATCTATCTATCTATCTATCTATCTATCATATATATAGGTATATATATGATCTCAGTGCTAGGAACAGCTGAGATCCTGCGCAGAACCCTCAAACTCCCAGGCCTCTGGTAGGAGACCCGAGGTTGAGGAAGACACACACCACCCATAGGGGTGAGAAGGGAATTTATATTATATATATATATATACACACACACACCAGCTTTCCTCCCATGAAGGCACATGCCTAATGCCTCCAAGTCTCTGAAGAATTGTCACCTGTATCCAACGCCAAACAACAGTGAGAAGTACAAGTTCTCCATCACCTGAGAGGGGCTGGTGGCATCTCATTAGATGCTCCTGAAACCTGGACTTCCACAGACTGATTTCTTTTTGGGGTGATGCCACTCTCCCACCTTCCCCCTCCCCACCAAACCCAGAAACCTACAAGCGTTCTCTCCGCGCACTCCATTTTCTTCCAATCTGAGAGCCATTTGTATGTATAATTGAAAATTAGCAGTGCAGCTGTTTGAAGAGAGTAATTTATCACGCCACATTGTTCGCGCCTGACACTTTAGACCTGGCTCTAACAAGGCAGTGGTTGCCGGGGGTTGAGCTACAGAAAGTGATTCGGCTGTAATGCCGCGTTTCCCCTGCTTTGTTGCTAATTGTAGCCTCTTTTTCTCCATTGAATTGGGAGTTGAGTAAAAGAGCTTGTTTGCTCTACGCGATGCTGCTGCCAGGGCCGTTGGGCTATTATCACAAGATACTCTTGATCTTTTGAAAAGCAGGAAATAGAATTTTTCTCCAACAGGGAAAGTAATTTGCGATGCGTCCATTAGTTCTTCATTAAAGCAAGATTAAATAGCACGGCAAATCACATCTGTGTTTGGATGATTAAAGGGTGGCATTTTAGAGGCCAAAACTAATTACTAGCCAAAATGAATGGGAGTGAAAAAACAGTCATGTTTTTACATTAGATAGTGTGGTTTGTAATTAGATTCAAGCTAATTCCACTATTTCTTCTCATTTAATGAGATGAGCCTGTCCTCATCTTTTTCTAGGCCACTAGATGTATAATTTTGATAATACTGAGAGTTTTACTTTATTGAAATTTCTTTGCTACCTGCCGCAAGTGATTCTTCGGTCTAGTAGTACTTCATTATGCAGAAACACAAGTGAACACAGCCGCCGCCTCCATTAAGAAAAAAAAAAGGAAAGAAAGAAAGAGAAAAGGAGAAAAAGAAAGAGGAGATAGGATTACATCCCTGCTTCCTTAAGGAAAGGGACAGACCTTCATAGATGTCTGTGACCAAGCGGCATAGGACATGGCTGTGGAAAAAATCAAGGGGAAATTATTTGGTTGACATGTGCAGAAAGATGCTGACAAAACTGAGAAGGGGAAGTTCCAGGAATATTTCATGCACAGCTGTAATAAGAACAGGTGCTGCTACTGGAGTTTCAAGATTGATCCTTGTTTGTCTGATGTTATATCACCATTTTCAAGAGACAGCGGAACGAACTAATCAACTCAACATCCTTTCAAAAGACTCTTCTGCTGGAGTGCTTGTGTACAGATCCCATTTCTATTCCAGCTGAACTGAACAAGAATTACAAACTATTTCCTGGTGTGCATATTCCAAGTCAGGAAGTCTACTTTTGGCTTCAACTCTGCTATCCTCCTGACTATCACCCCACACTGGTCTCTGTTGCATGGCTGGCTGGGGAATTCTGGGAGTTGAAGTCCACACATCTTAAAATTGCTGAGGTTGAGAAACTCTGCTCTGCAGTATTCAGGAACAGGGTCCTTGGTTGTTCAGGGTAGGAGAACATCAGCACAGGAGATGTAACAGCAGGTTTCCAGAAATATACAGTATATTGGTGAACTCTTCATCTAAATTATGACGTCCAGCTTTAGTGGACATCATGTTGGACATATTAACAAACTTAACATTCTTAAGGGAAGTTATCGCATCAAGGTCAGAAAACCACAATGTAGTATCAGATTGTAGATGGGAAATTGCAGGGATTCTTGACCCGGGCTTTAACTGGCATGGCTTTCCCCAAGAAGGCGGGAAAATTGCAGCTTCATTCGCTTGCCTACACAGAAACCTCTGCTTTCTATCCGTAAACTACATTTCCCAGGATTCTTTAGGGAATGATGGCAATTAAATCATTTTAGATTTCTAGTTTGCTGATTCCTCTGATGTCTTGGTTCGTTTATACAACCCACTGCCACAAGGTGTCATAACAGTCATTAGTTTAGATCATTTATTAAAAAAAAAAAAGGAAGTTCATAACAACAGTTATTAACCATCACAATTAAATATACTAAGGAAAGATATTTCTTAAATATACTGTTCAAGAATCTGTACCCCAGACTGCTAGGCAGGGGTATCAGCAGATTAGTAGGTTATGGATTTTATAGCTGTAAATATATCATGGTGTATATTGACCGCAATGCTTCTGTGATTTTTAACTGTTCATAGTTTTTGTTAATTTTAATTGTGGTTGGAATGGGCCCCAAGGGTGGGGGGAGGAGGAAGGGTGGTACATTATAAATGAAATGTTCGTTTGCTTTATAAGCAAATCACATATTCTGCACATTCAAACTTTGCTATGTAGATTTTATTTAAAAAATCAGCACAGTGGATATTAAATATTTCCTTTATATTAAATATATTTTAAAACAAGAGAATAGGTTCAAAATATACATTTAGAAGATGAATTTTCAAATGGGTGAGCATACTACTCCCATATAATACAGGAAGATTGTGAAAGAACTTTACCGTAATGCCATATTTGGAAGATTTCCGGGGTCCTTGTTGACATAGTGATGGAAACACAGTGATGCACTAGATCTACTTTTCATTTGATCCAGCACACCTTCTTTAAAAAGGCTGGGAAACATTTCCTACAGGTGAACACCTTCCAATGGGGCATCCACCGTGTGTGTGTGTGTGTGTAAGTAAAAAAAGTCAAGATGTCAGCCATGACCATGTGATTGAAGTCCCACCCTGCTAATGTTGGTGTCTCCTAAAGCATCTGATAGAGTGCCCCCACATTGAGAGATCTGAATAAATGGAATCTACACAAAGATACAACTGGTAAAAACTAGACTGTGCTGTTATAATTCTAAGGTTTGATACTGTAGGAAGGTAGGTTTAGCTTCCTCAATTTTTTAATTTGCTGACTGGAGCCAGGAATCACAAATGGAGCATTGTCCTTATACGGAGAGTGCAACAGTCACTCTCCTGATAGAAACTGGCTTTCACTTATCTTCACATAAAACTAGAAAGAGGAGGAGGAGGAGGAGGAAGGGGAGGACTGCCTATAGACATCCAGGTGATCTCTCTCTCCAACCATCTTCTCTCCAATGAACGTGTACTGAAATTTGAGAGCTCATTCTAGAAGGTCATGAACAGTAGTTTAGACTGGCTGATGGTACAGAATTTATTTGAAATTCTTTACTGTATGTATTTTCTTCAAGAAATTGCTTTTTATATCTAGAGATTTGGCTACATTGGTTTTAGGAAGAATTTCTCATTAAAAGCTTCTCCATGTGCAAGACCATGTTTAAGGATTGGCTTCTCGTGTTTCAGGATTGGCACAAGCTATGTTAAGTTCGGTATTTCTAGGCTTTGAGCAGGAAGATTCAAAGCATCTTCATTGCAGCTTTCCCAGAGCTGGGCTGATGGGAAAATCCTTAGTAGAAGGGATAAGAACTCTTCAGTTGGATAAACTAGGGATGACAGGAGGTTCATCCTGTCTGATGGCAGCCTCTCGAAATTATCTTTTGTTGGACAACCTCTGGGAAAAGAGTCTGTGAGAGAAATTTTAAATGATCTCCCTTGCTGGTTGGTAGCAGACTCTCTTCTCCAAATCTATAACTTTAAAGGCATTTATCTTCTTTCTCTGAATTGTTCCTATGTCTAGCTTTTACAGTCAGACACCACCAGTGGAAAAGCATTGGTTTAATTATTCTGATCTTTGGGATCATTGAAATGCCTTTATCCTTCTTAATCATGTCTAACTTTGTTATTGGCATTGTCTCTAGAACTGATCTTTTTTCTTCTCTACTGTAGTGCCTTGTCCATCTTTATCTTCAGCCCCACAACCAAAATTATTTTCACATTTTTACAGCCAGCACTAAGTTCACTAAGCATGCAGGATGGCATTACCTTTTCTTAATATTTAACATGAACTTGGATTTATTATTTTCCATTTTTACTTTCATTATAAGCCCTTCTATTCCTTCTTTAGTGTTGTTACTGCATACAGGTAGTCCTCGCTTAACAACCATTCGTTTAGTGACAGTTCAGACTTACGACGATGCTGAGAAACTGACTTACAACCAATCTTCACACTTATGACCATCATAGCATCCCCACGGTCACGTGATCATGGTTTGAGTGCTTGGCAACTGGTTCGCATTTATGATGTTGCAGTATCCCATGGTCACATGATCACCATTTTCTATCTTCCTGGCTGGCTTCTGGCAAGCAAAATCAATGGGGACCCACATAATTTGCTTAACAACCACATGGTTCACTTAATGCTTGCGGTGATTTGCTTAAAAACCACTGCAAAAAAGATTGTAAAATCAGGTTGGATTCACTTAATGACAGCTTCACTTAGCAACTGAAATTCCAGTCCCAATTGTGATCATTAAGTGAAGACTGCCTGTATTTCAAATAGTTATGTTTTGATCTCTAATTTTGATTCCAGCTGCCATGTTTTAATTCAGCTATTTGTATAATAGATATTTACCATATAAGTAATAGAGAGATAATAAGGATAATATGTGTTCTTGTCTTACTCAGTTCCCTATTCTGAACCACTCTAGTTTTAGTTGTTGCAGTGAATTTTCTTTTTTATTGTAAAATTTCCTCAGAAAAATAATCAGATACTGTAGGAGGAAGGTGGCCAATACATTTAAATAAACAAACACACAAACAAACAAATAAATAAATAGTTTCGCTGTTCTGGCATGATCTACACAGTCAGATCCTGTACCGTAGTCAACCAAGGGAAAATAAAATTCTTCTTGCTGTGTCTTCCTCTTCTCATTTTTCATATTTCTTTCGTTAGGCATCTTGTTGGCCATTTCTGAAACTTGCCTGTTCATTTAGCATTTCTCTCTGCATATATGTCTGGTTCTATTTTTCTTTGTAAGATTTTAAGTAAAACTTCATAAACACAAGGAATTCATGAAATGGTTCAGTAATTTCATTCAATGCACATTCTCTAGCATCTCCTTTCTTTGCTATAGGTATATACACGAACTTTTCCAATCTCTTGGTCATACAGCCTTGTTCTATATCTGCTGACACACAGCTGTTAGCATTTTAACTATCTCTTCGCCTGTACCTTTTAAACAGTTCAGCTGGTATCTCATCTTAGCCTAGTGCCTTTCTGTCTGACAGCTGGTTTATGGACTGTCTCATCTAGTGGAGTTAGTTTCTGAACATATTTTTCTCTACAAATGTTCTGTAACATGTTTATACAGCATTTTAGTGCAGTATTTCCATCTTTATCAAATTTCATTTGCCTCTATGTGACCTCTTCTACGATTACTCTTGAGCATTCCCTCCTTAGCTGTAGATTCCCTGTGATTTCTATGATCTTCTCAAAAACATTTTTTTTCTTGTTATACTATTTCATTTGTTGACTTTCTTCATTGAGATATCTTGCCTTGTCTTTCCTTGCTTGATGTTATTTGGTCATCATGTGTCCTTCTTGCTCAAGGGTTTCCTCTTCCACCTTTCTCTATTAAGATAGTTCGTTCTGAAAGCAGCTTCAATTTTTTTCTGAAATTTTGGGAATATTTTTTTCTGTTTCAGGTTGCATGGTGTCTCTTAACTCTTCCCATAGCTGCTCAGGGTCCCTTGTGTAAACATTCCTTACACTGATCTCGTATTCGGTGTTTCCTCTAAGTCAAATTTTGCTGGCACAACTACTCTGCTTAATGTTCTACGTTGATCCATGTATTTGATACCAATAATTCATGGTCTGTTCCCGAATCTGCACTAGGAAATATTTATTTTTAAATTTATCCACCGCCCAATCTCGTTCACTGACGACTCTGGGTGGCTGATTGTATCAAATATCCTGATTGTATTGTACAGTATTCTTTATCATCTGTTTCCTGTTACTTTTTTTATTTGATTCTGATGTTGCCCATCTGGTTGGCAGTAAAGAAGGAATTATCTTCACATACTATCTCCTGCATCACTGCATTAAACCAGTCCAAATCTTTCTCTGATTCCAGGGTTTTCCATTTCTACATTCCAGTTACATATTGGTAATGCATCTTTTCTTCATATTGAATTTAGCATTTCTTGAAGTTTGCTACAGGAATACTCAGTAATTTTCGGTACTGCATCTATAGATGGTACTTACAATTGTATAATTTACTATTTTATTTATTTAATTTTTATCCCGCCTTTATTATAATGATATTTACTGGATATTTAATAAAATGAGTACTGTATGTATGATCCTGTAATCTACTGAGTTACAGCTGAGCACATACTTAACAATGTCCTTTTTGAGTATAATGTCCACTCTTTTCCTTCCTACGGATTCAGTCCCTAAATAGTATATCATGTGTCGAAGTGACTCTTTCTAGTTCACCTAAATTCACATTACTAAGATATTCAATCTGATATGCTTAATGTCCTCTTCGACAATTTCAGATTCTCCTTGGTTCATACATGCCAAATCCGGCTAAAACAGTTGTTCTCAATCTACCTTACAATGACCCACAACACAAATGCTAACTTAATTTGTGCAATCCATCCATGAATAAAACTAAAGATTTCATTAGGGCTGGGGTTGGACAAGAAATGAATATACCACTTTAAATGATTATACATCACAGAGGTGCTCACATTTTGTGGAACCTCAACCCGTCCATTATAGACTTGTGCAGCAGAGCAAGCAGCAAAGCCCAGGGGACATTTTGACATGCCTCTGTGGTGGAGAAAATAAACCTAGCAAACAAAATGGAGGTTGCACCCTTTTTCTCCCTGTCCTTTAGATGTGACCAGGGTCAAACCCAGTTCCTCTTTTTGCCTAATCCCATCAGACCCAAATTGACCTCCCTTCCCCAGACAACACCCCCCCTGCAATCCCATCTAAACCAAAGAGTAGAAGTCTCCTCACCAGCTCACAGTACAGCCCAAGGACAGCCCTTACAAGGGAGTTGCAACTTAGAGCAGTGTTTCTCAACCTTGGCCACTGTATGATGTGTCTTCTGCTACTTTTGAAGCTTGTCAGAACCCAGAGCTCAAAAAACTGTAGGCTTCAAAAGGAAGTTATGTATTTGATTTGGCTACCACTGCCTTTTCTCATTTAAGTACTGTTTTAAAATATCTCTGAATGCTCTCTGTAATATATATGCTTAAAAAAAAAGCCCAATTATTTGCTGAACGGAAGCCAAACTAGTTTATGGGGAAGGACGTTCTTTGCTAGATCCAAGTCCTGCCTGCCTGGAATGGATTCTTTTCTGCCTCCTTCCAGCCCTGTTAAACTGCACTTACTTTCTCAAAGCCTCAGGTGAGAGGGAAGAAGACAAGCTAAGCTTAGAAAGGATGCATCACCCAAAGTAATAGTAGGAATTGGGTTTCCTTAGTTCAGTCTTAGGACTACTTATAGAGGCATGCGTCCAGCTACTTTTTAACTTTGCTTTCAAGGATCACACTAGACTTCTTTTTTTTCCAATACAGGTAGTCCTCGCTTAACAACCACTTGTTTAGTGATGGTTCAGACTTAAGATGGTGCTGAAAAAAATTGACTTACGAGTAGTCCTCACACTTATGACCATCGCAGCGTCCCTGTGCTCACGTGATCACAATTTGGGGACTTGGCAATCAGTTCACATTTATGACCATCGCAGTATTCCATGGTCATGTGATCACCATTTTTGTTAACTATTGTGGTCATTAAGCGAGGACTACCTGTAAAGTTGTAGGCCAAGAGTATATAGGTAGTCCTCGTTTAGTGACTGCAACTGAGACTGGCAACTCAGTCATTAAGCAAAGTAGTTGCTAAGTGCAAAATCACATAAGTGTGACTGTGCTTATGATTTTACACAGGGCAATGCATAGTAAGTGACTGTAATGGTAAACACATGACTGAGAGAGAGATGCTGTGAAGGTCATGAATGTGGACATTGGTCACAAAGTTACTTTTTCAGCACTGTCATAACTGCAAACGGTCGC
This sequence comes from Candoia aspera, assembly GCF_035149785.1. Taxonomy (NCBI): domain Eukaryota; kingdom Metazoa; phylum Chordata; class Lepidosauria; order Squamata; family Candoiidae; genus Candoia; species Candoia aspera. The sequence continues at coordinate 10,208,788 of NC_086158.1, read as the reverse complement.
TGTCCAACGCAGTTGCTAAGCAAGGACTACCTGTATAAGCTGTGGTTCTGCTTTTGCTCAGGGCTGCCAATGCTTTGCTGGGAACTCAGTGTACACTGTTTTATTCTTTGCATGATAATAGATTTATGTTGTATCTTCAAAGTGACTTGGTTGCTTTAGGTAAGCCAGGTTTTGACCAAAACAAATGGGTCATGGGGAATTTTTCCCTTCAGTAGGCACCAGCCATAGGCTGTCAACTTAGGGCAGAAGGGTAGCAGAAGTTTGGGGAGGGTGTTGAAAGAGTTGCCATGGAAGTATGGTGAATACAGTGCAGCGTGTTGCCAATGTCATTTGCAGTGGATGAGGAGGACATTGGCGGAATGCCATTTAGAAAAGTGACCCCTTTGCTATAACCTTCGAACCAGTTAGCATCCTGGTAGCCACAGCTGTCTGGCTCTTTTGTTCTCTGAATTGTTTCTACTCCATCTGGTCATTGTAAAAAAAACAGCGGTGTTTAATATTAAGCAAAAACAAGGAATAAAACCCTAAGCCTGCCTGCTTCAGTCCTGCTGGTCAATTGGAATGGAATTTCATGTGGAACCATAAGGCCAGCTGTCATGAAACAAAAATGCATTTTTAAAAAAATTGACCCCACGTAATTTCATATTTTACATACATGAATGAATCATGTTGAAACTTTATATTACATGTTACATAATTACAAGAGCACCCAAGGAATTGTAAAGCCGAAAATGATGATGATGATGATGATGATCATTTCATCTTTCTAAGAAATACAAGAGCAATACAAACACAATTTCAGTCTCCCGCAAGAAAATCAAGCTCTCATGAACTCCAGTAAAGGCAGAGTTATTTAACTGATTCAATTCAAATGCTGCACTTGCACACTAATACAGTATATAGACAACGTTATCAGCAGGTTTTATTCATCCTAGAAAAAACACTTTAAATATATATGACATACTTTTGGGGTTCACACGTTACACTAAGCCACAAAGTGCTTTCTTCAGTGTTGGTTTAGTGCAGCCTTTCTCAACTTTTTGACCCTGGAGGAACCCTTGAAATGTTTTTCAGGCCTCGGGGAACCCCTGCACATTCAGGCTCAAATAGAGGCCAGAAGTTACAAAATTATTATATCCGTTTCATGGATAGGCCTGTATATATGCATTAATGGTGTTCTTAAACTGAAAATAAAGAATGAAACTTACCTCTTTAATGTGAAGTTGCCCAAATTTGAAATTATTTTTTGAAAAAGTTGTGATCTCCCAGGGAATCCCTAGTGAACTCCCAGGGAATTCCATGGAACCCTGTTGAGAAATCCTGGTTTAGTGTGTTATGCAAAGCCAGCCACTGTGTTTTATAAAATATAGTTTATAACTTAGCATGTGCTTATCCCAAACCGCTGAGTTTTATTCAGCAAAACATGTCTTCATGTTATATCTATGTGCTAGATTTCTGGAAGGTCCAGATTTCCTATTCTGTAATTTAGAAGCATGAAATTCACAAGTCCCTTTCTCAGCTTTTCACTGCTACAGGCTGTGATTTTCCTTCTGGAGCAATATTAGGTTGCTGGTTGTTAAACAAATAACACGGTTTCCCATTGATTTTGCTTGCAAGAAGCCGGCCAGGAAGGTCTAAAATGGTGATCACGTGACGCTGGGATGCTGCAACAATCATAAGTGTGAGCACTGGCTGTGCATCAGTTTTTTCAGCACTGTCGTAAATCTGAACCATCACTAAAAGAATAGTCGTTAAGTGAGGACTACCTGTTTTCTTCTACTATCCTCTATCCTCACAGGATCCTCTCCCTATGGTGCTAAAGTACTTATGTGCTTGCAAATACAAAACTATGGGGTGGTTACCAACTGTTGGTAAGTTTATGTTTGTGTAGCATGATCACCCCTATTTCTGTCCTGGTATCTTAATATTGCTTCAAGTGTTGGAGTTGCAGCAATGGAACAAACCCGAAAACAAAATAATTTATTTCCTTTTCTCTTTCCCCATTCACTCTTCCTTTACCAAGCCATCTTTACATACAGGTAGTCCTCAGTTAATGAGCATTTGTTCAGCAACTGTTCGAAGGTACAACAGCACCAAACAAGGAGACTTATGTCTGGTCCTCAAAGTTGCAGCCATCGCAGTGTCCCTGCGGTCATGTGATCATGATTTGGCTCACGCTTACAACGGTCACAGAGTCCCACGGTCACGTGATCGCCAGTTGCAACCTTCACTGCCAGCTTCCAACAGGCAAAGTCAGTGGGGAAGCTGGCAGGAGGCTGCAAATGGTGATCCTGTGATGTCACGCCTAAAGACTACCCAGGATCCACATGATAATGACCACAACTGGAACTGCCGGAACAGCCATTGTAAGTCAGTGTGGTCACGTGACATTGCACTTTATGACTGAATCTCTTAGTGACGGAGTTGCCGGTCCCAATTACTGTCATTATCTGAGGACTACCTGTACTTCTTTTGTACTAGCCACATATTTTGTGTTCATTCAGCACCTATTCATTCCTGATCCTTTCTCTTCTTGTTTTACACACCCATCCTTAACTTATCTATTTTCACTACATTCAACTTACCCTCATCTAACTTACAATTTCCTTTCCTAACGTTTCTAACTCTCACTTCCATACAAACAATTTAACTACTTACAGCTGAAGTAACATTCAAAAGAGATTAGTAACAAATCTGCAAACTACCAATTCTTTCTCCATCACCCTCCCAAAGTCTCAGTCCCCAAGTAAGTTGAAACAGCATCTTCAGCTTTCAAAACAGCCCCATCACATTTTATCTGGGAGCAGACAGCAGACACAGCACCGGGGGTGATTTAACCGTTAATCTTAAAGGGAGATTTACACAGATTTACACAAACACACACACACTTGTGCAGCCCACACAGATAGAAAGAGCTTCTCACTTACTGTATACTCACATAGGGTGGCAAAGAAAAAAAGTTGTTCAATACGGCATAAAAACAACTCTCCCACACACCTCATACAATGAAAAGTAAATGGGAAACAACAACAAAAACCTCCTAACTTTCTTTAGTTATGCACTCAGCTTACACCAATCTCATAGACACAAAATATACACAACTTACAGAGAATAAAACATACCCAAATGACTGGATAGAGGCTCGGCCGGATCCTGCTTCAATCATTTGCATTAAATAACAGGAAGGGTGCACGTCTGAAAGGTTGTATGGCCAGAGCTGTAGAATTCCAAATATTTGGAGCACTTTTATCGCAGAGAGATTCTGCTTTTACAGGGACAGACCCACATTTTTTTTAACTATTTCATTTTAACTCAAAACAGATTTTTAACCAGGCATTTGTTTTACTCCAGGCATTTGTTTTACTTCTTCACTACCCCAGCAGGTTTTCCATCCAGTAAGACTAGATCATCCCTTCCCTTGTTTTTTCAATCTACCTTTCCACCTCTCTGTCTTGATAAGGGTTTATTAATTATTGAAGGGATGATGTTTACATTTTTGTATTATATATTCCTAACATTGCTAATGCGAAGCATTTGATAGTTCTTTTAATAAAGTGTAGTATATAGATTCTGTAAATAAATAACAAGGAATACTGTACCTAACAAATCTATCATACAGCTTAAACTCTCAAAATTGGAATCCAAAATTGTACAGAATTTCTTCTTAGTTGCTATACTCCTTTAGAACCAATAATGAACTTAGCTGGAGGGATGAGAATGTCACCCCAATGGGTCTTAATTTGTAGAAAGCCTTTTATTCTCAGTCAAGTGCATCAAGACCAGAAGTCTTCCTTTTTAGCCTTTGTGTTCAATTTCCCCCCCAGTTAGGCTCATATCCAACTATCTTTCCTGGATCATGCCCTACCTAGAAGCAGACTTTTGCTCCGTACCATTCACGGGAGAATCACTTTCAGTCAACTTGTTTTGGTTATCTGCATTCAGTGCCTCACTTTTTCCATGCCCAGCCCATTGAAAGAGGTCTCCCAAGAACTCCATTGCTTAGCCATGATTGGATTCTGCTTCTCCTAAGCAGGGTGACCACTCCATATCGTCCACAGAGAGGACAGCAGATAACACCAGCATGTTATAATGCAGCTTTATCAATGCAAACTTAAAAATAATTTGCATAATTTAGATAGAAAATCTTTGTAGTGTAGCCAGAGTGACTGCGTACCTGCAACTCGGACTGCTGTCCAGAAGCCAACTTGGATGAGCCATTTCAAAACTCCTACAATTCTCCTTTCTTATGATTCTGTTCCTTCAAGTTGGCTGCGCTTCAAAGTGAGCAGGCTTTCAAATAAAGACATCAATGTCTATCAGCCCTGCATGAATGGAGCCAATGGGCCTAATTCAGCTTGATAGGCCAGTGGTAGAACTTTTCAAACACCCTCCCTGAAAATGTGAGTCTCATTTGCCAATGATCCTTCTGCAGAAAAGATGCATCTGCTTTTCTCTGTGGATCATGCCAGCAAGGAAGATGACATCCCAGCCTGCTTGATCTGGGGGAAAAAGAACTTTTCTTCAGGACCCAAGATGTAATGGAGAATGATCTCTTGGTCTGACTGATATATAGGGGTTAATATCAAGGGACAGGGGGTTCTGCTTCTTAAAACCCTGCCCTTGATGATGGTAGGACTGGTGGTAGATTGAATCTGGACTCTAGGGCAGCTACAATTTCCTTCCCCTGAGCTAGAGAACTGCCCTCTATGAAGTAGAACCTATGGCCATAGGCAGTATAATGGTATGAGGGAATGACCTTGGGAGACAGGAGGAAGATCTGCAGACTAGACAACCATCATGCAAAAGGTATTTTAGCCCACAGAAGGAGAATGGATGTGGGAAGCATCTCAGAATGGACCCTCCCTACTTTTTGGGGAAAGGAGGGATGAGGTGCTTTCAGACTTGCAAGATTCTGTTACTGTAGCCTTACAAATAAAGGTAGTGTCAGGACTCATGGATTGTGCTTCTTGTCTAGACCACCTCAAAGGGCTGACATCAGTCTTGCATGATGGTTGTCTATTTTATTTTATTATTTTTATCCTGCCTTTATTTTTTTTTATAAATAATTCAAGGTCGTGGACATACCTAATACTCCTTCCTCCTCCTGTTTTCCCCATAACAAAAACCCTGTGAGGTGAGTTGGGCTGAGAGAGAGTGATTGGCCCAAAGTCACCCAGCTGGCTTTGTGCCTAAGGCAGGACTGGAACTCACAATCTCCTGTCTCCCAAGGTCATTCCCACATACCATTACAGGTAGGGGTACTTCCATAATCTTCATCTTTGAGAAGGGGAAAAGAGGAAGAAAAGAGGAAAAATAAACATTGCTGCTAAGCAATGCTCAGTACTGATTTTAATTCTTATTTACTAACTAGAACCATGAGATATAAGGCAGATGAGGGGGAGGATAAATTGATTTTAATGTGTTTAACTCTACTTGCATCAGTGGGATTAGGATATTTTAAATTCCTAATTTTTACTGGGTTGTTGATCCATAGGTAGATAGATTGAAATATATATTTCATATTATATAGTTTATATATGTCCTAACTGCCAGGAAACACGCTGAGACAAGGAACTGGTCTCTAATGTTTTATTGCTTGTACATAACAGGAATCCTAACAAACTGAAGAAACGTGGGAAAAACCCAGCCATATAAACCCCAAAGGTTAAGGTGGTCCCGATCTGTGTCTCTTTGAATGGCTACCTAATTCCTCAGTGCTACGCATGCGCTTAACAGTCTGGATGGGAGCCCCCTTACTCATGACAATATATTGCTGAAATTGCTTTAGATGACAGCAGCAGAGCAAAATACCACAGGAGAAGACTGAGGATGGGAGATGGGGGAGAGATCAAACAGCTACCCTGATAAGGATTATGATTTTTCCCTTGTTAATTTGACTGTCTCATTATAAAATTAATGCATTTATTTTCACTAGCATTTTATACCCTAGATGGCAGCAGTGGAACAAAATAGCCATGGAGAAAATATAGTTTGCTAGTCATGATTATATATGTTATTTTTGGTGTGTTCATTTAGGTTGTAATGAATTTATTTATATAGTTCATCAAGCTTAACTACTAAGGAGATGATTTTCAGGATGAAACAATACACGCTAATTGTCAAATATGGTTTACAGCCTTTCCCCAAATTGCTGGAAGTGCTTCAGTTACATTAACTTAAGAACCCTTACAACAATCCTGTAAGGTGGATTTGTACCATTTGTGATTTTCATGTTGTTTGTTGTTTATTCGTTTAGTCGCTTCCGACTCTTCGTGACTTCATGGACCAGCCCACGCCAGAGCTTCCTGTCGGTTGTCAACACCCCCAGCTCCCCCAGGGACGAGTTCGTCACCTCTAGAATATCATCCATCCATCTTGCCCTTGGTCGGCCCCTCTTCCTTTTGCCCTCCACTCTCCCTAGCATCAGCATCTTCTCCAGGGTGTCCTGTCTTCTCATTATGTGGCCAAAGTATTTCAGTTTTGCCTTTAATATCATTCCCTCAAGTGAGCAGTCTGGCTTTATTTCCTGGAGGATGGACTGGTTTGATCTTCTGGCAGTCCAAGGCACTCTCAGAATTTTCCTCCAACACCACAGTTCAAAAGCATCGATCTTCCTTCGCTCAGCCTTCCTTATGGTCCAGCTCTCGCAGCCATATGTTACTACAGGGAACACCATTGCTTTAACTATGCGGGCCTTTGTTGTCAGTGTGATGTCTCTGCTCTTAACTATTTTATCGAGATTTGTCATTGCTCTTCTCCCAAGGATTAAGCGTCTTCTGATTTCCTGACTGCAGTCAGCATCTGCAGGAATCTTCGCACCCAGAAATACAAAGTCTTTCACTGCTTCTACATTTTCTCCCTCTATTTGCCAGTTATCAATCAAGCTGGTTGCCATAATCTTGGTTTTTTTGAGGTTTAGCTGCAAGCCAGCTTTTGCACTTTCTTCTTTCACCTTCATCATAAGGCTCCTCAGTTCCTCTTCACTTTCAGCCATCAAAGTGGTATCATCTGCATATCTGAGATTGTTAATGTTTCTTCCAGAGATTTTAACTCCAGCCTTGGATTCCTCAAGCCCAGCTTCTCGCATGATGTGTTCTGCGTACAAGTTGAATAGGTAGGGTGAGAGTATACAGCCCTGCCGTACTCCTTTCCCAATCTTAAACCAGTCCGTTGTTCCATGGTCTGTTCTTACTGTTGCTACTTGGTCGTTATACAGATTCTTCAGGAGGCAGACAAGATGACTTGGTATCCCCATACCACTAAGAACTTGCCACAATTTGTTATGGTCCACACAGTCAAAGGCTTTAGAATAGTCCATAAAACAGAAATAGATGTTTTTCTGAGACTCCCTGGCTTTTTCCATTATCCAGAGGATATTGGCAATTTGGTCCCTAGTTCCTCTGCCTTTTCTAAACCCAGCTTGTACATCTGGCAATTCTCGCTCCATGAACTGCTGAAGTCTACCTTGCAGGATCTTGAGCATTACCTTACTGGCATGTGAAATGAGTGCCACTGTTCGATAGTTTGAACATTCTTTAGTGTTTCCCTTTTTTGGTATGGGGATATAAGTTGATTTTTTCCAATCTGATGGCCATTCTTGTGTTTTCCAAATTTGCTGGCATATAGCATGCATTACCTTGACAGCATCATCTTGCAAGATTTTGAACAGTTCAGCTGGGATGCCGTCGTCTCCTGCTGCCTTGTTATTAGCAATGCTTCTTAAGGCCCACTCAACCTCACTCTTCAGGATGTCTGGCTCTAGCTCACTGACCACACCGTCAAAGCTATCCCCGATATTGTTATCCTTCCTATACAGGTCTTCTGTATATTCTTGCCACCTTTTCTTGATCTCTTCTTCTTCTGTTAGGTCCTTGCCATCTTTGTTTTTGATCATACCCATTTTTGCCTGGAATTTACCTCCAATGTTTCTAATTTTCTGGAAGAGGTCTCTTGTCCTTCCTATTCTATTGTCTTCTTCCACTTCCGTGCATTGCTTGTTTAAAAATAATTCCTTATCTCTTCTGGCTAACCTCTGGAATTTTGCATTTAATTGGGCATATCTCCCCCTATCACTGTTGCCTTTTGCTTTCCTTCTTTCTTGGGCTACTTCTAGTGTCTCAGCAGACAGCCATTTTGCCTTCTTGGTTTTCTCTTTCTTTGGGATGTATTTTCTTGCCGCCTCCTGAACAATGCTGCCAACTTCTGTCCAGAGTTCTTCCGGGACCCTATCTACTAAGTCCAGTCCCTTAAATCTATTCTTCACCTCCACCGCATATTCCTTAGGAATATTAGTGAGCTCATATCTAGCTGATCTGTGGGTCTTCCCTAATCTCTTTAGTCTGATCCTAAATTGTGCAAGAAGAAGTTTGTGATCTGAACTACAGTCAGCTCCAGGCCTTGTTTTTACTGACTGTACAGATGTCCGCCACCTTTGGCTGCAAAGGATGTAATCAATCTGATTTCGGTGTTGTCCATCTGAGGAAGTCCATGTATAAAGCTGTCTCTTAGGTTGTTGGAAGAGAGTGTTTGTTATGCAGAGTGAATTGTCTTGGCAAAATTCTATCAGCCTATGTCCTGCTTCATTTTGTTCTCCCAGGCCATACTTACCTGTAATTCGAGGTGTCATTTGACTGCCCACCTTAGCATTCCAGTCTCCCGTGATGAAAATAACATCTCTTTTAGGCATGTTGTCCAGTAGGTGCTGCAGATCCTCATAGAACTGCTCTACTTCAGCTTCTTCAGCATTTGTGGTTGGGGCATATATTTGGATCACTGTGATGTTAGATGGCTTGCCCTGAATTTGAATTGAGATCATTCTGTCGTTTTTTGGGTTGTATCCAAGCACTGCTTTAGCCACTTTACTATTAATTATGAAGGCTACTCCATTTCTTCTGTGGTCCTCTTGTCCACAGTAGTAGATCTGGCAGTCATTTGATGTGAAGTGGCCCATTCCAGTCCATTTCAGTTCACTGACGCCCAGAATGTCTATCTTTAATCTTGACATCTCACCAATAACCACATCCAATTTGCCCTGGCTCATAGATCTTACATTCCAGGTTCCAATGGTGTGTTGATCCTTAGAACATTGGATTCGCCGTTCACCACCAGCACCGTCGGCCGCTAGCTGTCCTTTCGGCTTTGAGCTAGCTGCATCATCACGTCTGGGGCTAGTTGAACTCATCCTCTGTTCCTCCCCAGTAGCATTTTGACCATCTTCCAACCTGGGGGTCTCATCTTCCGATGGTATACCGACATATCTCTGGTTGTACTGATCCATTTAGTTTTCACAGCAAGAATACTGGGGTGGGTTGCCATTACCTTCCCCAGGGATCGCATTTAGTCTGACCTCTCTGTCATGACCTTCCCGTCTTGGGTGGCCCTTAACGGTTTAGCTCATGGCATCATTGAGGTGCTCAAGCTCCAGCACCATGACAAGGTAACGATCCTTTGCTGAAGGTGATTTTCATATATATGAAAAAAAATCAACATAATCATTGCATGGGCTCTGCCACACATCTGGATCCCCAAGCTCAGTGATAAAACCATGTCTTTGAGGCCTTACAAAAGACCAACAGGGTCTTTTCCTGAAGTTGCCCAGTAGCTGTGGAAGACAGCTACCTAATGCTGGAAGAAGATGCAGCTATTTTAAAGAGTTGCACATGAGTATCATACTTGCAGCCCATTGTGCTTTGAAGCAACATTTCACCTTGAATTCAAACTGATGCACAGTCCTCTTAATGTGATCTGAGGAGCCAGCCAATTTAATTTAAAAACCATTGTTTACAACCTGGAGAACTAGCATAGAGTAGTGGCTAAATTATTGGATTGGCTCCAGAGATACCCAGGTTCAAGTCAACAGTCATCTATGGAAACTCACTGGGTGACTTTGAGCCACTGATGCTTTCTTAGCCCAATCTTCCTCTCAGAGGTTTTGGTGTGGGGAAGTACTATGTGTGGGATATAAATCTAACAAAACAAACAAACAAACAAACTTAATGGAGGGTAGGGACTGGAATACTGGGTTGTTCTATAAACCATGGTCAGAACAAATCATGGCTTAGTATGATATATGAGCTCAGGCAGTTTGTCAGTGGAGTACTCAGAGATGTAGAACCTTCGAAGTCTGGCTCAGCTAAGCCAAGAATGGATGTTTTAGGATGTCTCACTGGCTTTTTTGCAGGCTCTATCAGTGAATTCTGATTGCAATGAAAAATAGGACTCAGTATTGCTTTCCTATTTTGATATGTATCGATACAATGGTTCAGATTTTTAAAACAATCAATATCGTGGTGAATGCAAGACAGAAAGACATCATTAAAGACCTGTTGGTGCTTCTTTTGGGACAGCACAGAGCATCTCAAGAGGGACCTGAAACAGTCACTCTGAACCTTTGCAGCTGTGAGTAGATCCAGATCCAGCAAATCCACCTTACTGACTGTATTGCACAGGCTTGATGAACAATGTGGATTCTGTGGGTATCACAATGTCCATAAATACTAAATACTTTGGCACTACCGTGCCCCCCCCCCCCCGTTTCTAGCATCATTTTAAAATCCAGTGATGTCTTCATATCCCTGAAAGGGTTCATGGGCATTGGTAGAAAATAAAAATGATGGGTGGCTGCTGACTGGTCCTTTAATTGGAAATAAGTTCTCCCTCTCCCTAGGTGCGAGGGGTGGGGGGAGGAAAGATGAGTGGGGTGGTAGATAACATCCTAGAGCGCTAGACTGCTGGATAGAGAAAAGTTTGGCTTTTGATCAATGTGTGTTTTGTGATTACCTGCACCTTTATGGAAGCATTGCTTTAAAAAAAAAATTCTCTAGCCATTTTCTGAGAATCATAATCTTATGCTCTAAACATTTCAAATGTGCTTATTTGCCCACAAGCTTTGCCAACACCTGCATTGTTTATTTTTCATTAGGAATAGATCTCTTCAGTATTAAATTATTAACTTCTGTTTTCTTCCTTCCTTCCTATCCCACATGCTATGATGGAAAGCCTTTAAAATCTCTGTGTCTGCTTTCAGGAAAAGGCATATAACACACACACACACACACTTTTATTTATGCATAATATTTGAGCTCCAGTAGTAATCACACTGAACATGTGAAAAGTGCCTTTCTTTAGAGCGGTGTTTCTCAGCCTTGGCAACTTTAAGATGTGTGGACTTCAACTCCCAGAATTCCTCAGCCAGCAAGACTGCTTTAGAGTAACCACAGGAATCCAACAAAGCAGAAGAGGAAGTTGAAGAAAGGAATTCCTATTGGAAGGATCTTTCCACTCCTTTCTCATGCACTCTGTGCCTTCACAATTGTGAGTTTTGTGTTTATCTTCAAGTGCTAGTTCGACTGTTGTGATCTTTTTTTTCTTTTTCCTTTATTAATTTGTAATTGTTCTTATAGTAGATTCCATCTTGAAAATAATCATTGGCATCAGCTGTCCCAAAATGGCAGGATTCTAAGCATTCGACTCTATAACACCAGTAACACGTCCATAAATAAATAGTGCCGTATGGCAAACCAACATTATTTCATGCTCCTTAATAAAGAAATATGGGAAACGCCAGCAGAATAATATGAATTTGAGAGAAAAAGTGCCTGGTTGGGAAGGGATCAACAACATTCCTGCACCGCTCTGCTCAAAACTTTGGCCTCTTTTGATTTTTCTTTCTTTCTTTTTTTGTTGTAATATATAATTTGTCCCTGAGCATTAAGTCCCCTGCTTCTTTTAGGGAATTAAAGAAATATTGAACTGAGCTGACAGATTCTTCCATTCAGATGTCAAGACAGGAAAATGGGGAGGGAAGCATGAGCAACCAGCCACAGCAGCAAAAGTCAGTGAAACCTTATCCTAATTTTATCAGATTACTTCCTCCAAAACTCTTTGTTTGAAGTGCTCTTCAACAGAAGAACAAATAGGGAAGACTTCAAGGCTTCCTAAAATTGAAAGCTTCTCCCTGGGGTAACTGAAATGTTTTTTTTTTAATATCAAAGGACTGATAAAATCAGGTTCCAGGAGCAACAAAGCAGCAGCAGATAAAGCCAAGTGGGAATTGGTAGAACAGCGCTGGAGGTACAGTACAGGCCTATTGAAGATGGTCAAGCTAATTAGAATCAGTAACTCAGGAGATTCCATTACATGCTGGGCAAATGACCCTACAAGTTTCAAGTATATCTGATTATCTATCTATCTATCTATCTATCTATCTATCTATCTATCTATCTATCTATATCTCAGAAGTAAAAATAATAATGTGACTGATGGATTCTATATCCTTGAATGGGCATCACCAACCAGAAGTCTAGATATCCAGCAAATTTCTTTCAAATAAAAGCCTTTTGAATTCAACATATGCATCTGTCTTCACTGCTGTTTAAAACCCATCTTCTAAAAATTTCACACAGAGCTTTCTGAGATGGTATATTCAGAAGGATTGGGGGTGGGTGGGGGAGAGAGAAGCAATGAAACAAAACAGTTTTACATTAAAAAAAAAGTACCATTAGAGGCATGAGGTAGTTTAAATTGGGATAGCTTTATGGGCAAAAATGTTGGCTCAGATCAAAGAATAGTAATTATAGCTTTTTTACAAAGCCAAACGGTACTCAAGAAATATTAAAATTAAAGCAGAATAGAGCTGCATATATAATTCAATTCTGGGCACAGTAGAGATTTCCAATTTTTTTCTCAAGAAGGAACGTGGTGCCAGGCCCAGATGAAAAGATCATCTCAAGTTTTCTGCTTGTCAAAGTAATCCATTGGGTCCGACATAATCCAGTGTGGCCCAGAAGAGACAACATTGGAAACAGGTCTTAAAACTTTGAGTGTAAATCCTTTGGTTTCTGTGAGATTCCTAGGTGACTTTGGTCGCACCATGCATTCTGATTATCAAATCAGTAAGATCCAGAGCCATAATAATTGGCTGCAGAGCTATGAAAATATATGTGCAAGCTCCCCACTTCAGTGGATTTTGATTGCTACATTTTTCATAGGCTGTTCTGCAGTACCAGCTAAAGGATCAGTTTGGTCATGTAAAGACAATGAACGAGGATCAAAATGCAAAATGAAGAGGTGAGAAGCTTAAAAAATAAATGGCAATGGATAGATGGGTGGGGTTGGAAGCAAGGCTAAAAAGGTGTGGTATCCTGGATGCTGCTGGTATAAATCAGCTTTAGCTATGTTTTCTTTTCTCTTTAGTAATCTCAAACCTTTCATTTTTATAGTTTACTATTTGTTACTCCTTCTCTGTGCTCTGTTTATCCCTAAAAGGAATAACATGATGGGTATGTACATTTGTACATATTTATTTTTCTGTTCTTTGCTTTCTCATTTTCTACTCTTTGGTTACTTTTTTTCTTTTCACTTTGCTATAATCCTTTTTATTCTCATTGTCCATCTCATTTATAGAATTGTAGGGTTGGGAGGGGCTTTGGAGGACATCGGTCAACCTTCTGCCCAGGGCAAGAATCTGCAACCCGACCGTCCCGTCATTTTAATATAAATGTCAATTTTGTCCCATTTTTTAAAAACATTGGAGCTGTTATTGGGAAAAGCAGGGAAAAAATTGAAATTGAAACTGAAAAGGAGGCTGACTTACCCATTGGCAGCAGTTCTCAATCCGGCGGGAAACCTAGAGCAGGAACCGCAGGAACAGCTGATTGGCAGTGAGCAAGAGGAAGAGGAAGAGTCACTGCCGCCAATCAGTGCGGTGGAAGACGGTTGGAAAAGCACGCCCAGCAGAAAAGAAGCCGATTGGCTCTCAGGCCAAAACGGCTGGGAGAAAATAAAATAAAAGGGCGTGCCAGAGAGGAACAGGTTGTCGGGGACAACCGTTCACTAGACTCCTCCATTCCTGTCCTCCCGTCCCAGCTCGCCGCCGCCCTCAGCCCTCCTGCACTTCTCCAGCCTCCTGCCGCCTCGTTCCTGTCCTCCCGTCCCAGCTCGCCACTGCTCTCAGCCCTCCTGCACTTCTCCAGCCTCCTGCCACCTTGTTCCTGTCCTCCCGTCCCAGCTTGCCGCTGCCCTCAGCCCACTGCCGCCTGCAGCCCTCCTGCAACCTCTCCGCCCAACGGCTGCAGACCAGCCTCTTTGGACCCAAACATTGTCGCACCTCCCCCTCCTGTACCTTCCCAGCTTACTGTTGATAACTTTTTTATCATCTTTTTCGTGAATATGGAATATTACATAAGTTTAACCCTGTCCCGTTTTGCCATCCCAGTGTCCCGTTTTTGTCTCAAGGAAATATGGTCAGCCTATATATTATGTTTGGGCGTTTCTCTCCTATAACCATCAGAAACATATTCCATGCTGGAAAAAACTTTTGCTTAGAAATACTATTTGACATAGAAGGAGGAAAATCCAAGTCCCCAGAGACAGGCTGAAAACTCAATAAGGGCAGACAGTGATGAATAGCGGTACACTTTTCTATCAGGGGAACACTCTACATTTTAGACCTTAAGGAACTGATCAGTTAGCAGAGGAAAACCCACAGAAGAGAAAACAGTCTTTTGTAATGGTTGGGAGATGACCAGGAACTTTTGATAGTGAAAAGAACACTGATTTCCAGAAAGAATGGCACTGGGCTTTGCTGGAGCTACATCATCATCCTGGAATGCTCTTCTCCTCAATTCTGGAGGTGCAGAGAAAGATGTTAGATTTTTACAGTAGATAAGAAAAACATCTGTACTCTACATACTTGGCAGTACAGATAGTCCTTGCTTAATGGCCATTCATCTAGCGACCTTCTGGCATTTCCACAGTATTGGAAAAACTGACTTATGGCTGTTCCTCGCACTTACAACCGTTGCGGCATCCCCACAGTCACTTGGTCGCAATTTGGGCGCTTGGCAACCATTGTGCATTTATGATAGTTGCAGTGTCCCACGGTCACGTGGTCACCATTTTCGACCTTCCCAGCCAGCTTCCGATAAGCAAAATCAACAGAGAACCGTGTGATTCGCTTAACAACCACGGTGATTCTTTTAATGAAAAAAATGCAAAAACGGTTGTAAAATCAGGTCTGGATTTGCTTGACAACCTCATCACTTAGCAACCTAAATTCCGGTCCCAATTGTGGTCTTTAAGCAAGGACTGCCTGTATCTTTCTTTAAACAGTATTAAAGAAACAATATTTTTGGTAACCATTAAGAAAATCAGACGTAGAGAAATCTAGTCCTATGTACTCATATGTGAACATGAGTGGTTCAGGGGATGGATATTCAAGAGATGTACTTGCATACATAGAGTAACTTTAATATTGGATAGTTACTTCTCCATATTTTACTTCATTCCAGAAGTGAATGGCTATTGGTTGCTAACAATAATAAAATCAAACCACCTAGCCTGGACTTAAGTTAAATTTATCTCTCTGAGGTTAGTGTTTAGATTCCAGGAATGATGCAAATTGCAGTAACTTACAGTAATAATATTGTTCCCTGATTCCCAAGTCCCAAAGATGTATGGACTTCAGCTCCCAGAATTGCCCAGCCAGCATGGGAGGTTGAGACACACTGGTCTAGTGAATCAGGAGGCAGATACATTTGTGTAATAAAAATAAAAAATAGGTCAAAACTACTTGTCTTACAGACTAATGTTTCAAATAAACAAGTCTGTGCATCAGGCTAGTTGAATCACAAAAGATTTTTGTCACTCTTTCCCATATTAGTGTCCCCCTGGTGTGTTGGACTTACTCATATAATTTGCAGCCAAGATGGCCATCAAGAGTTGTAGTTGAAGGCATTTAGAAGGACCAGCTGGGGAAGGCTGTGCCCAGTATTGTAAATGGACTTTGGTGTGATCAATATTGTCAGTCTGATTCCCATTATATTATTCCCTCTTTAGCTGAGCCCCATAAAAACATCATTTTTTGTTTTTTTGCCAGCTGCAATAACCGGCCCCAGTATCAGCATATGAATACACTTCGTTTTTTAAATGCCACTGAGTGTATATTTCCAGCACAAACAATTTTAATCAGGCAAATTCACATGCAGATTACAGCAGGCCAAGCCAACTCTTGTTATCATTATTGACCAGAACGGTGAATAATATTCCAAATATAGTCTTGCTGATATTCTTATGGCTGTACTTCAACTCACTCTGAAATTAACAAAATTTTAGCAAATTCAACGACTTCAGGGCTTTACATGTTGCAGAGTGATTGCTCTTTTATTCCATGTCCTAATGCTATTTTGTGACCTTTTATGATCTAACTAATTTGTGAAGAAGGCATGTGCAGTGTTTAGTTTTCAAGAACTCTTCATTAGGCAAGGCTCTTTAAAGCCAGAAAGTGGGAGGTAAAATGAAATTCAATGCATAAAGTTATTCTACAGTATTTGTTTCTATAAATTCTGCCCCCCCTCATTTAAAAGTTAGATGTTTTGCCACGTCTCTTTTCCTATTCTCCCTTTCCTCCAAAAAATTAATAGTTTTCATGGGATATTAGAATATTTGAATTTTTATTGCTATCAGGTTAATAAACTGTATTAGGTGAAAAAAGAAGTACATCAGGATGTGAGTGCAGTAAGCTCACAGTTTCCCATAAGTTTTTGTCATTTCTGTGTCATTTGGTGCAGACAGGTTTTTCAGTTGTGATTATAGAAAGCAGGTAATTTGTAGTTAATTGGCAATATCCTCCATAAAGACAAAAACTGCAAAAATCAGTTTAGCTGCAGAGAATATTGTCTCTTTCCATTTATCTGTTTAAAATATACATCCACATGTTTTGTTCATAAGGAAATAATGTTGACGCTTCTCCCAATACTTTTTGGAAGAAAAAAACACCACAGATGTAAGTGGTAACTTTAACCATTTACTCTGTAGTCACTATATAAAAAAACAGGGAACTCTCTGCGGCTTATCATTTATCATGTTATTTTAAAGATTATGTTAATGCTCTTGCTATCATGACTGATTTTATGTTATTTTTATACAATAGTGATTTTATGTTTTTAATATTTTAAAAGTGAACTTAGCGGCATGCTTAAAAGGAATAAATTTTCATCCAATTAAGCTGATTAAGATCCAGGACAAATAACAGGAAATTGTTCAGGATGCCTGGTGGGAATCAGTTTAAAAATAAAATTTCCTTTGATTTAAGGAACATCACTTTCCTTTTTTCTGATAACATTATGCAAGGGGTTGCCTTTCTGGGGGATGTTTTTTCAATCTCCCAATGTAGCCTATAACCACAATATGTCCAGGTGGTCTCCTGACCAAGTACAGGAGGTCCTTGTTTAGTGACCACAACTGGGATCAGCAACACGGTTGCTAAGTGAAACTGCAACTGAGCTTATGATCTTACTTCAGCTTTCCTTTGCTTTACAGACCTGCAAAGGTCATAAATGTGACGATTGGTTGCAAAATTATTTTTTCATCACCATCATAACTGTGAATGGTTGCTGTATGATGCAGGCGCTAAACGAGGACTACCTATATAACCAGGCTGGCCAGAGGGTTTTAAAAAGCAATTAGGCAAATCCATGGAACACCATCCTGAGGCATTTGCTGGGAGCAGAGATGAGAAAGGATCCATGCCCTCCTACCCTTCTCAGAAGGGTCCCCAGAGGCATCAGCCTTCTGGTCTGGAAAGATTTTCGGGTGGGATTTAGGACAGGCTCCTGAGGCCTGGAGCCATCCGCAAGGGCCCATGAGACCTGCTGTTCTACATGGGAGCACCTTTCCAGTCTTCAATAGAACATAAGCAGTGC
Organism: Candoia aspera; assembly: GCF_035149785.1. Lineage (NCBI taxonomy): Eukaryota > Metazoa > Chordata > Lepidosauria > Squamata > Candoiidae > Candoia > Candoia aspera. Next base: position 10,191,086 of record NC_086158.1, on the reverse strand, counting down.
TTGGCTGGATCAGACCCCAGGCCCATCTGGACCAGCAATCTGTTCTCTCAACCCAGTCATCAACCAACTCTCACAGGCCAACCCACCAAGGAAGCCTAGGAGTTTCCCAGCAGATGGCCATCACAGGCAGACCCGTGGCCATCAAGGCTAAGAGCCATTGATCCCCATGACTTTCACAAATGGGTCCAACCCTTCTTTGAAGCCAGCCAAGATGGTATTCCGCATCACATCTCATGGCAGCAAATTCCGAAGTTTCATTATGGGTTGTGTTAAAAAAAAATCCTTTGGTCCTGATTCTTCCAGGTTTCAGTTTCATTGGATGACCTCTGTTCTAGTATTTGGGGAAAACAGCTTCTCCTTGTCCATTTTATCCATACCATGCACAATTTTGTAGACCTCAATCACCTCCTTTCTCATTTCCCTACTTTCTAGACTTAACCCCCCCCCAAGGATCACAATCTTTCTTTATGGGGACACTGCTCCAGCCCTTGGATCATCTAAGTTACCCTACTCTGAACCTTCTCTAGCTCCACTTTATTCCCTTTCAATGATCAAACATGCACACAACAGTCCTCATGCAGTGATACCATTGATTTGTCTCAGATTTGCTGCTCCCAGGCAGCCAACCCACCCAATCTTCACCCTTGTTGCCCGCCCGCCTGCCCTGCTGGCTTGCAACAATAGGGCAATATTTCTCAACCTTGGCTGCTTTAAGAGGTGTGGACTTGAACTCCCAGAATTCCCAGCATGCTGGCTGGGGGATTCTGGGAGTTGAAGTCCATGCCTCCTAAAGCAGCAAAGGTTGAGAAACACGACCACAGGGGGATCCGGGAGCTTCTCCTATCTGACCTCCGATCTGAGCCCACCGAAGAACGAGCAGCTCTAGGGCACGGGTGACGGAGGCTCCCTCCTCCCCAGGCGTTGGACTACAACTCCTGAGCGTCCTGCTCCGGTGGGCAACCGCTCTGGGCGGCTGGGAATGCTGGGAGTTGAAGTCCCCACCGCGGAGGCAGGAGGCAGACAGACGTGGGGAAACAGGGAGGCCGCTGGCCATGGGAAGGAGTCGCGCAAGCCACGCCCCGCCGGGGGGGGACGCCGAGTTCGCCTCCGGGGCTTGCGCGAGGCGCCCAAGGGTGGACGCAGAACCGCCGAGGAGATCCCTCCGCCGCTGTGAGTCGCCCGCGGCGACTGAGGGCGGCGCCGCCCCCGCCTGCCGCGTTGCCGCGACGCTCCGCCTCCCACGACCCTGGGCCTGCGCCGGGTGTGCGGAGGGGAGAGCCCGGGGGGGCGTCCCCTCCTCCTTTCTCCTCTAACCCACTCAGGTGGCGATAGTTTCTAGAAGCCCGTCCCGGCGTCCTTTGCGGCCCCAACATGGAGGAACTGACGGTGGAAGTGCGCGGCTCCAACGGGGCCTTCTACAAGGTACGCCGCGCCCCGCTCCTCCCCCGGGCGCCCGGCCGAGCGCGGAACCGCGGCGGGAAAGGCCGGGATCTGCGATTTCAGGGCGGGGGGGGGGCTCGGCCTCCGCCCCTCGGGCGACGAGGCTTGGGGCTTTCCACCCCAGGCCGGAGTGGGGAGGCGAGGGGAAGGCTGAGGGGCCTGCGGGGGTCGGAGGGCGCGGCGGGTGGGCTGAGGACAGGCTGGCGGGCAGGGGGGAGGCGGTGGGGGCGATCCCCGGCGCGGCTCGGGTATTCGTCGTGTTGCGGTGAGGCTTCACCCTCAGGACTAGGGGCCGAGAGACGCGAAGGGATGCCCTGGCACCTGGGCGGGTTTTCATCTCTTCCTCAAGCCCTTCGAGGATGGTTTTCTTCGGATACCTTGAGCCCCTCCAGCCAGAACCATAAGCGCAGTCTACTTGGCTTTCCTTTGTGTTTTTGGTGCAGAGACACGGGGAAGGACATGTTTTTGAGGGCCCCCCGGGAAGGGTGTGGGGGAGCTTCGCTCTGCTCTTAATCATCCCATCTTTTCTGGCCCTTTACTCATCTTCGATTCACTCCAGGAGGCGTGAAGTCACACTTCTAACAATAATAATAATAAAAAAAAGCCCGCTGGGGGAAAGCTAGATTGAATGCTGCCCCTGGAAAATTGTGGGAAGTTCTGATCCTCCCAAATTCAGGAAACTTTGGACACAACTGTGTGGTATGATAAGGAATGTGTGGCTCCTTTAGTCTTGGGGACTTGGGAGTTTATTTATGTCATCCGAAAGCTTTTTTCCCTGCTACCCTCTCTGGAATGCCAGGATGTTGCAGGATCAATACAGGATACTCTCAGCTGTTGCTGTCAGTCTGTCTTCCTGAGCCAAGCCTTGGATTCTTGAAAATCCTAGACCTTTTTATGGTGTGAGGCCTCTGTGTTCCTTTAGAGAAGTGCTGCTAGAGGTCAGCGTTGTGAATATTAGTTTTATCCCTGCATTGTCTAAATTAATTGCATGTAATAATACACATATACTGCTTGTTATATGCTGCTATCAGTTTCAGTACTGTATTCTTTGTATTTCCAAATTGAGTGAGTTGTAAGTATATTTAAGTCACATGGATATTGAAGGATTCTTAATAGCAGATGTTCCAATTATCCTGAGAGGTTTGGTAAGGCTAATAGGAAGAATTCCTTTAAAATATTATTTAATAGCTCTAACAACTACATGTCATACTTTCGAATTCCTACACAGAACATGAGCTGTGTTCTTCATCTGTTGTGCTTGTATTTCTTAACATAACATTTCTGTGTAGTCTCTAGGTTCTAAAAGGAGATCCTGATTTTTAAAAAAATGCCATATTAGAATGAGCCAAATCCCTCATCATAAACTTTCTGAACATGGAGAGTCATTTCTGTTTCTGGAAAGTGTTTTGGCCTTCATAACGTTGAGCCACATAATAAAACCATATTTTCTTTTAAGACTTGTTGAGTGTTTGACATGTATTCATATGTTTTCAAATGCAAAGCTACAGGAATTTAATTTTAAAAATCTGAAGATAAGCTGGATGGATTTCTGGAGTCATTAGTTGAAGGCATGATGAGGGATGTACTTTGATATTCATGTATGTAAAAGAAGTTGGGATACATGCTGTATTGAAGCATTTCTCATTGTTTAGTTCACTCATCTTCAATTTCTCTTCAACTACGTTATATAAAAGCAATGAAACAGTGCTTGAATTTGTAGACACTACCTCATCCTAAAAGTTGCTGCATTCTACCAGTATTGATGTTTTAGCAGGAGTTTATGTTTCTTTGTTGCTTCTGTGCATATAAATGAAGGGAAAAGGAAGTGTTGTTAGAATGAAAGCTGTTGTGATGGCACACACCCCACAGCAGTAAGGGTGTAGAGTGAAGTCTCCTTGATTCCATTTTGTCACTAGAGGCACAGGCCACCTTAACAACATGAAGGGTCAACATTCAGCTCATTTACCAGCTCAGCCTTCTTGGACTGGGATAGCTCCATGCCATGATAACCACATAAATGGCTTATACAAATGCACTTGACATTGAGATACCCTTGAAGGCTATCCAGAAGCTGCAATTGCTGCAGATCATAACTGCCTGCTTATTAAATTACATGCTAAATGGCACCACATAACATGGGCCTGAAAGTGCTGCACTGGGTGCCTCTGAACTATTGGACCCAGTATTAGGTGTTGACATTGGTCTGTAAAACTCTTAACTAGGAACTAGGAATTTAAGATGATTGCCTCCCCCAGTACCATCTAATCCATGCACTGAAGGTAGCTGGGAAAACCCAACAGGCTGGTTTGGTTCAGAGTTCAAGGTCTGGCATTAGAACATTCTCATTGCAGTGCCTCAGTTACGACATTCTACAAAGGAAAGTATAGCAGTCGTTCAGATGACAGCTGAAGATGTGCTTGTTTATCCAGGTATTTGTAAAATGATAATTCTTGGACCAAGCATTTTTAGATTTCCTGTTTACATGACTTTTCTTGCTCACAATTAATGTTTCTAATTTGTGTCTGTAGTTCTAAAGAATTATTTGTTTTGTTATTTAATATTACTATATTTATTTATTTAATAAATTTATCCACTGCCCATCTCTCCCCAGTGGGGGGACTCTGGCCGGCTTACAATAAAACAAGATTAAAATATAAAACCATTACAGTTAAAAATACAATAAAAATATAAATATAATAAAATCTACATGGCGAAGAGATCTTAATCAGACCTTCAGTGTGGTAGGTCCCTCCGGATCACTTCATGGCACTAGCCATCCCCAGGTGTAATTATTCGCCCTCCCATTCCAAGCCTGCTTACAAAACCAGGTCTTCAATCTTTCGCGGAGGTCCAGGAGTGAGGGGGCTTGTCTCACCTCTGGGGGAAGGATGTTCCAAAGGGCGGGAGCAACAGCAGAGAAGGCACGCTTCTGAGACCCCGCTAGATGGAATTCTTTTATAGATGGGGCCTGTAACATGCCCTCCCTGCATGACCGGATGGGGCGGATTGATGTAACGGGGATGAGACGGTCCCTCAGATATCCTGGTCCCAAGCCATGTAGGGCTTTAAAGGTGATAACCAACACCTTGAATTGGACCCGGAAGCAAACTGGGACCCAGTGGAGCTCATGCAACAAAGGTGTTATGTGTGCAAATCTTGGAACACCCAAGATTGTATGTGCGGCCGCATTCTGGACCAGCTTCCGGATATTTTTCAAGGGTAGCCCCGTGTAGAGCGCATTACAGTAATCTATATGGGAGATGACCAGGGCATGAGTGACTGTTTGGAGGGCCTCTCGGTCTAGGAAAGGGCGTAACTGGCGCACAATACGAAGTTGCGCAAAGGCCCTCCTGGCCACAACTGCCATTGCTCTTCGAGCAGGAGTCGTGAGTCCAAGAGGACCCCCAAGTTACGAACCGGATCTGTCTGGGGGCAGTGCGACCCCATCCAGCACTAAAGATGACAAGTTCCTGGGACACGAGGTGCCATTAATCCACAGCCACTCCGTCTTACTAGGGTTCAGTCGAAGCCTGTTGTTCCCCATCCAGGCCCCCACAGCCCCCAGACACTCAGAAAGGGTGGTCATGGCATCACTTACTTCACCCGGGATGGAGATGTACAATTGAGTATCATCAGCATACTGATGATACCTCATCCCATGGCGATGAATGATCTCACCCAGTGGTTTCATGTAGATGTTAAAAAGGAGAGGGGAGAGTACTGATCCCTGCGGCACCCCACAAAGAAGGGGCCGTGGGGCCGATCTCTCCTCCCCTATATTCCTTTTTAAGCTGCTTTGGGCTCCTGTGTAACGGTGGTATAGAAATAAATATTAGTAATTTGGTAGTGGGATTTAAAATTATAATATGAACTCATATTAAAACAATCATTGGCAGGAAAGCTGGAACTCTGTTTATCTTAATAAAATAATGTTGTATTTCATTTAGGTTGAGTTTGAACACTGATCAGACAGCAACATCAAACTTACGTTACCAGTTTATTTACATCCTGCCTCTTCATTCAGATACTTAAGGTGGATAGCTGTAATTACAATACCTAATACAAAATACAAATTAAAACAAACGGAAAAACAAGCCATTAAAACATTGGAGAAAGATATGAGTCCGCAGCTGTAGAAGCAAAATGAAGACCAAATATGACTTGTGAAGGAGTGGGGTCCATAGTCTGGGCATAAGGCCAGAGAAAGTCATCTTCTGCATGCTGGATAAATGGGCCTCTGAGTGGAGGTACTTTTTTAGTAGGGCCTTGTATGCTGTTTCAAATCCTTCATTGATTTTAGGCCATTGGAGCATCCTATTTTTTCCTTCTTGAAAGTACTTTAGAGAGTAAGCTAAAACAGTATCTGAGAGTGGGAACTGGTAAAATTTGATTATTTCTTCAGTTAGTGTTCCATATCACCTTTGTACATTTATAGGATTATCACATATTTACTTGTTAGTAGCTATTATAGTCATATGAACAGTAAAATCATTTTTTTTTTAGTTAAACTTGTATCATTTTTACATATTCTAAGATGAGTACTACAGGCAGTCCTCACTTAATGACCATTTGTTTAGTGACGGTTCAGACTTATGATGGTGTTGAAAATACTGACTTAAAACTGGTTCTCACACTTACAACCATCATAGCATCCCTAAGGTTACATGATCACGTTTCGGGTGCTTGGCAACCGGTTCACATTTATGACCGTTGCAGTATCCCGTGGTCATGTGATCGCCATTTTTGATCTTCCCTGCTGGCTTCTGGCAAGCAAAATCAATGGGGAACCATGTGATTCACTTAATGACCACATGGTTTGCTTAATGACCACAGTGATTTGCTTAACATCCGCTGCAAAAGTTGTAAAATCGAGTCAGATTCACTTAATGACCACTTCACTTAGCAACTGACATTCCAGTCTCGATTGTGGTCGTTAAGCAAGGACTACTTGTACTCATATAGAAACCTATATCTAGTTTTCTCTTTTTTTTTTACAAAAATGTATCCTTTCCCCACTGAGACACATGCTGAGACCCTGTCTTTTGAAGAAAATAATATGCTAGAAACATTTGCAGCCAAGAAGAACATGTAGGAATCTGAGTCCCTCTAGAAGTTGCTGAACCACAACTTGCAGCATCCCTTACCATTAGCCAGGCTTGTTGGGATTGCTGGTCATTGCTGAGGAACACATAGAAGACCTTAGTTCCCTTACCCCTAATAGAGGTGACAGCTTTCAGCTGGTTAGATCTGGGAACTGGGTTGGGGAAAAAAATCAAGCAGCCTGAATTTAACCAGGCTTTTAGAGAAGGTCCCTGCATCCTTACCTGTATATGAATCAAGCTAAATTTCCCGCCTCTGGCAGATTATTCTCGATGCCAGTCCTCCTCCCCATGCCATAAAGGAATTCTACTATAAATTCTGTACGTATCAGATTACGGATCAGTCAGTATGGCTGTGCATTGATCATCAGCGATTGCATTAATTGAGAGTTGGGAAAATCAGAATATTTAATCATGCTTAACTCTGCTGAACTATAACTATTACAGTTATCTTGGCTGAAATTAATAATAATAAAAAAACCTTACAGATGGTTACACTCAAACTGCTGTTTCATTGTTTATCACAATTTGCATAGCTACAAGGCAGTGAAGATGATCTGTATCAAAACAGCTGAAGTTTGTGGTGGGAAAGGAAGCACCAAAAAGATTTACTTTTCATATTTTGTGTGCTGAAATCAACATCTATGTTTTGCACTTCCTTTCCAAGGAGTTCTAAGGGGTTGTCAAAAAAATTGATGGTTAAAATACACCTCTAAAACAGTGAAAGACTAATTAAACAACTAGTAAAATTATCCAGCAGATGCCTTTTCATCAACTTTGACAAACTGTAAAAAAACCCTTTCCTAGAAGAAAATGTCACAATGTAGGGTAGCCATTTGGGAAGCCTTTTCTCTAGTCACAGTGAACTGTATCTCAGAGGTTACTGAGGCCCTGAGGACCTCTGAATATTATTTCAGTGAGTGGTTAACTTCTTATTAAATGAGAAGGTGGCCTTTGCCATCTGATTCTAAACCATTCAGGATTTTGCAACCTTCATACTAGGCTGTCATGGCCATGGCAGGAATTCTGACAATAATGGCTCCCTCAGCCCAATAATAATACAAAATAATGTTGGGGATTATTTTTTTCAAATGGATTGGACTTGCATGCAGGTTTTCTATGAAGGGAATTGGTTGTATTTATTTGAAAGTAGTAAGTTTTTTTCCCTCCAAATAATTTACCTTTAAAATTGAAGGATTGTCTGAAATTTACTGAGAAAATTGAGGCAGATCACCACCACCACCACCATCATCATCATCATCATCATCATCATCATCATCATCATCATCAGACAGTCTTCAGTGGGGAGATTAGTTTTAGAGTCTCATTAATACTCCTTTTGGGGAAATGGAATACTTGCTGAGAACTTTAGTACTTAGATGGGAAAATACCAGGGAATCCCTGGGGGTATGGCTAGACAAAAAAGTAAAAAAAAAGCATATTGGATGAAGGTGATAGCAATCCATACCTGTTCTGTTGCCATAAAAAAAACATGGATTATCCATGAAGTCAGCTTCATGCATGCAAATAAAGGAAACCTTTCCTGTATGCTATAATTATATAAGACACCACAGGACTGACTTTCTTGTCCAAATTTGACTTGGTCTGTGCATTTTTTGACAGAAGGAATGCTGAATGTTCCCATCCAATAGGAGGCCGGCAGGTGGGATGTGGGGAGTCAACAGTTTACCGACTCGGCGGTTGACATCTTGAAAACTATTCTGCAGGGTGGGTGCATGCTAATGGTGCTGGAATTGCCTTAGCTTAGTTATGTTAGATTTATAATTGCTGTTTTATTAGGTTGCTGTTATTCTGATTGTAAACCGCCTTGAGTCCTTTGTAGAAGTGGGTGGTCTATAAATAATTGCATAAATAATGTGACTGCTTGTGTATCACTTTTATTTACATGGCAAATGTAATTATGTTGCAGCTATCCTGCATTACTATTTACTAATTAGTATTCTTAGATATGCAAATTTTGTATAATTGGATTAGAAAAACCTAGCTGACAAACATGTGCAATATTTTGGTAAAAAACCAAAGGAAACATTTGCAGTCAGTATTTCATATAGTTGTCCATATATGAAGGTTAAAATTTCATGAATGAATTCATGAGGTAAATCCATTGTTGTACATTGCCCAGCCTTACATGACTGAATGACTTTCTAAGAAGTTTTGGATCTGTTACTCTTTTCTCTGGGTAGAATTCCCAAAGTAGCCTGTACTAGAAATGTAAGAAATGTAAGAAATGTCCACTACTTGCACATTTTTATGCTCAGCACATACCTCTGTGAGGTTCCTACCTTTGCTTATTGTCAGGTCAGAGTCAGTTTTGTCCAGAGAACAAAATAGGCCTGGTGGGAAAAAAAAATTGAAAATGTTCTTCTGTAAGATATCCATTTTGTTTAGTGGAGAATATTTTTAATTCTAACTGTTATTCAAAATAATAATTTACATTGTATTATTATATTTGGAGTATCTATGATAGTTTTCTTTTTTTGAACAAAGGTGTCAAACTTCGTTAAAACTTTAATGTCTTCTGAAATCATTAGTTTGACCATAGGTGATATCTGCCTCTACTTTTGCTTGCTTTCTGCTACCCATGAGTCATATGTCTTTTTTAGTTTGAGATTTCATTGGCTGTCTCACATTCACTTGTCACTGTCAAGTTGCATAGCTGTAAGGTTATTTTAGGCTATCTGATTTTGATAGTAGAGCTGTGAAGACGTTAGTTATTGAGCATTTAAATATTCTATGTTCTGTTACTTTTAAAATATTTTTCATTTTTTGTGGAAATCAATTATTATATGATTTTTGCAGTTCTAATTTCTGGACAGCATACTCAGATGTAAAGGTTTTCAAAATAACTCTTTTAATATTGGTATAATTTTTCAAAGAATCATGGCATATGAGATAATACTTACCACTCTATTCCTTTTTGGACTAAGCGATGTTATGTGAAGTGCAGAAGAAGTGTATGAAGTAATTAGTCAAAGAAAGTAGAGGAAGGAGATAAGTGCAAAGAAAAGGAAACCAATTTCAGTCTAGTTCACACCAATATTCAGTATACTTTTCCATCTTTGCAAACTATCCTTCTACCATGTTCAGTTTATACCAATTTGTGTTATCTGTGAACTCCACCCAACCATGATTTTCTTGTTCTTAGTTTTATTGTGTGATTAAAATGTACAGGCTGCTCAATAAGAGTATGCAAAATCCTGATCAGTATATGCTGATGACCTTTTCTCAGCAACTTGATATAGATGAAAGATAAGGGAGAGAACTAAGCTCTGGGGCACCCCATATTGGAGTCTCCATGGACTTGACATCTCCCCTCCTGCAAATGATGGACTGAAATCATCCTCAGGAAGGAGCAGAACCAGTGCCTGCCATGTCCAGCCCTGATAGGTGACTCAGAAATATGCTGTGGTCAATGTTATTGAAGGCCACTGAGAAGTCTGATAGGGCAAGAATAGGGGCATACTCTTAATGTGCAATAATTTAATTTAATTTAATTTAATTAAGGTAACATGGACGATATCAGTGTGTAGAGAAGGAACAAGATCTCATCAAAAGCTGCAGTAATAGATGCTCAGTTTATTATTTGCTAAACCATCAGAAAAAGTATAAAAGAATGGGTCGCCGGTATATCAAACCTAGTGTATTATCTCTGGCTGAGAGTGTGTCCAAGGGCTTGGGTAGTATCCTTTCTCAGTCCTAGTTAGAGAATTGTATAATTGGTCATTCAGCTTTTTAGCCAAGCCAGGATTTTAAGTTGTCGGTTGTCTGAGCCACAGTCCTCATGAGAAGTCTACTCCTTCTAGTCAAGGGGCATATGAGAGTGCTACTGTGCATGAGTTTAGCATCCCTTGGCTACCTTTTCTTTTGGGAGAGCTGGGGGGATCATGGTATTTGGGCTCTAGTGCTTGACCATTCCTCAGAGTATCTTTAGGTGCTCTGCTCTTATTCCCCTTGGTCTGTTGCTCTTTCTGGAAAGATAAGAGCTGCCAAGGAACGTTTTGGGCTTTAATGCTTGAAATGGGAATGTATGTTTGACCAGCATGTCTGAGCAGGGCTCCCTCAAGAGGAAGCCAAGTTTGTCTGTAACTGCTGGTACAGTTTGCAGCTATAGTAGATGCTGATATACTCACTACAGTGAAATGTAACAAGGGCAGTTGTTGAAGCTTGTCTTTTGCTGTGATATCATTTTGACTGGAGATACAGCAAATTGGATTTGACACATTGTGTGCAAAGTATATACCTTATTACTGAACTGTGGTCCTTCACTTTTCCTGTATTAATGGAGAATTTGCAGTGGTGTTTTGTTCCATAATATCATGGTATTGATTTCCATTGAATTTATACACTCCCCATTGCAGTTCTCAAATCTGTCCTATTCAACCTGTTTGTGTAGACAGTTTCTGTTTCATTAAAAGGTTTATGCAGTTTCAGTTGCTTTGCTTTGCCGAACTTTTATGTCCTTGTTACCTGCTTTATACTTTGAGACCCATCCTGACTCATCTGAAGTATTGTAGCCTTTCCCAGTGCTGTGTTTTCTGCTTATTTCTCACTGTAGCCTAGGGTTAGTAGAAAGAATGAAGTGGCATTTTGATTAGTAATTTGAATGATAAATGATTTCCAACACAATTACCCTGTGTTTGGAAGAAATTGTGGAAAATAATGTTGATGTATGTCTCGATGTTGTGATACTCTCTTGTATAAACTGACTTTTCCTAAAATGTACATCAGCATTTTTACAGCGGTTTAAAATTGTTCTTTTAATGCAATCTGGTACCTTTGCCAGAGCTTACTTCTAAATAAGTATGTAGAAGATCACAGTTTAAGTCAGTGGATTTATTCTTATTTGTCTGAATTAATTTCTGAGTAGATATGTCTAGAACAATTCTGTGAAGCAATAATTTCAGTAATTTGGTTATGGTGATGGTGGTATTATTGCTCAATAATCAAAATTGTCTTTGAAGGTTACAGAGTTAAACATCTGAATAAGAAAAGCGACTGTATATGTTAAGAAGTATAGGACAACTATTAATTAGAGTCCCCCTTTTAGGAGGAGATGGGTGGTGATAGAAATGTGAATAATTAATAAACAAACGAACAAGCAAACAAACAAATAAATAACATATAAAGCACTAGCCCAGGATAATGGTGGTCATTTAAAATTAAAAATAAACCAATGTCCTTAAGATGAGCAGTGTAGAAGGCACCTGCCCAATTGTTAAGTGGGCCAGCATGGAACTATGTAATGCTTAGGCTGGGAACGTTGCGCTGGCTGTGTGCAAACTACCAGAACTAAGTGAATGTGTTGAGATCAGTCTAAAAAGCCCTGAAGGGCTTACAGTCTAGGAACCTCAAGGACTGGTTCTCAATATACCATCCAATTGGTGGGCTAAGATCAGCTGGGGAAGCCCTACTTGTGCTCCCACAGGTTACATGCCTCATAATGGAATGGTCAGGAAGGAGGCCCTCCGTGACAGTGCCTTGGTTATGGAACACTCTCAGAAGGAAATTCAGTGGGCCCTGTGCTTTCTTTCAGCAAATACATGAAACCATGCCACTTACTCCAGGCATGTGTAAGCTATCAGCTGCCACAGAGTCAGATTGTCCATTAGATTGACGATTTTACTGCTTTCCTTTTTTTTTTTTTTTAAAAAAAAGAACTTGTTTTAATCTTTTTATTGCTCGTGGATTATTGGTTTTATTGTATCGTTTTATTGGAAGTTTTGTAAAGTAAGACCTGAGTGAGTGAGCAGATAGAGGGAGAGTAAATAGGAGAATCAGGAAGCCAGGATGGGGCCTTTGAATTTCAAAGGACACTACAACAGAGACACCACTACATGGTACTCAAAACCTCAGATGTTCTACACCTCTGCACAAAATATGAAAAGTAAACAATGAGAACTAGAGATCCTAATTCAAGGGAACAACTTGGTGGGATGATACACATGATTGGTACATAGTATTAGAAGCCTACAGTTTATTCAGAAGGAGAAGACCCAGTAGAAATGGTGGCATTTTGCATTGTACATAAAGAAAAAATATACTTGCACAAAAATCTGGGAGCGCACAGTATGGAAATCCTGTTGAAAGAAAATGAGTAAGAATAAAAGAAGAGAGAAACAAAATGGATACATGTGGTCTATAAGTCTTAAAATGGTACCAGTTTTGTTTTCCCTTTTATTCACACCGAAATTCTTTCAACAGGGAGTCCCATCAATTGATTTTTCTCCTTTTTCCGGTGTCTGAAGGATAGTTTACTCACTATGGCCATTTGAATTTCCTCTTCCTCTCCAGAAAGAAGTACTGGGAATTTGCCATGACAATAAAGCTGCAGGGCATAGGGGAGGTTTTAAGACATTACAACCTTTTGTCAGAGATTTCTGGTGGCTACAGATGAGAGCAGTTGTCAAAGTCTTTGTCATAGTCAAAGACTGTGTTACCTCACGTCCTGCTTCTTGTTGAGCTGGGGTGTCCTGCTAAGCTGGCCAGTGTGCTCCAGCTGCTCCCCTCTGTCGCTGAACCATGGAACCTGGAATGTATTACTGACCTTCTAGACTTGCACATTTTTATGAACGTTCCAGAGGTAGTAGATGGCTTATTTTATTATGTGTAAGGGGTTATCATCTGCTCTAGAAGCTACACAACTGTTTTTAGACTAATTTTTCAGTATAGGGTTTCCGTTGACCATGTGATCTTAGCGTCTGGCTCTCCATGTACATCCGAATCCTGGAAAGCTCTCTTTCAGTTATCGGCCATTCATTTCATCTGAAGACATGTGATATTAGAACAATATTTGTGCTGCTCTTTGTCCGGCAACAGAACATTTGGCCTGACTTGTTGCCATTTGCAGAATTTGGTTTTGGAACACTCTGGGTTACGCTATTGGCACAATGCGGAGTTTATGGCTGTAGCCCATGTGGTTTCCCCTCCAGAACTCTTGCCTCTACAGTTCCTTGAGCCTCGGATTTTCTCCAAGACAGGCAGTGCGGCTCCTTTTGGGGAGCGACTAGATTTGGCCAAGGCTGTGCATAAATGGGCAGCTTAAGTGCATAGGCAGGAAAGATCCAGAATTACTGTGGGGGATTTGGGTGGCTTTCCAATTAACTTTTACTTCCGCCCGTCCAAGAAAGTGGATTCAAAGTTTATTGGATCCTTCCCTGTGGCTGCTTAGTTCAGCTTGGTGTTCTTTCATTTGCAGTTGCCCATTTCTGTGAAGTATATGGGCAACTGCTTCCCTTCCCCTTCTTATTAACACCGCCCCCCCCCAAGTTTTGGTAGATGAAGAAGAATATGAGGTGAAATGTTTTCTAGATTCTGTATGCAGCAGGAGGGGGAGATTAGAACCTTTAATTCACTGGAAGGGCTATCCTGATACAAAGAGATTATGGGAAGCAGTGACAGTTGTTGTAGAGGGAAGAGGAAATGGCCTTGAGGGACAGGAGGAAGAGCTCCTGCCGAGGAAATGGTCAGAAAAAAGAAACCCGAGTCTGGGGCAGAACTGTGACTACGTAAACATCTCAGACAAGCCTCTCCCTAGTTCGCCCAAAGATAAAAGGAGGGGGGAGGGGCATTCAGACTTGCAAGATTCTGTTACTATAACTTTACAATAACAGTACTATTAGTCTGCATGACTTTGGTTTCCTCGTCTGGTCTACCTTGAAGAGGTGACAGATGTCCACCTGTCCCAGTTGTTCACCAAGTCTGTCTGAGATTCTCAGGCAAGCCTGGGCCCCCTGACTTGCCTCCTGCTATGCCAGACTTTGATCTCTAGGTAGAAGCAGCTTCCTTGCTCCCTGCCACACCTGCTTTGTAAGTTGCTGCTTCAGATTCAGATACTGAACAGGGGAAGGAGGAGCATATTCCAGCTTCATTGGTTTCTTCCATTTCAGACTCATCCATTGCTTGAGAATCCAGGCCATTCTTTGTGGGCTGGGGTCATCATTCTCCATGTATTCCATGGTGGAAGGAGAGAGTGAGCATGAAGAGGGAGGTCGTGTGATGGCTAACAGGCCCTGGGAATACAGAAGAGGGAATTAAACAGTTAAGAGGGAGCTGGACAATTACAGAAAATATTCCTTAGTTCAGGGGTAGGAGTTAGTGTGAGAAAGAGACCAACTCTGCCTTAATTAAGATAGATATATTGAGTGGGAGAATTGCCTTGACAAACTTTCAAGATTCTGTTGCCTTACCCTGCTAGCAGAATAATGATCTTTCCAGAAATCCAAGTGGTTTTTGTTTCCTGAGTTTGCCAGCCTTGCAGGGCATGACAGCCTTCAACATAGTGCCTTATGATACTCTCCTTAATAAAATGGTTAAAATATGGGCTCTGTGATACTACTGTTAGTTGGACTCACAGTTGGTTGAATGACTGCATCTGGTGAGTGCTCATTAATGGCTCCACTTCAGCTTGAAAGGAAGACTTGAATTGAATGCCACAGGGTTCTGTCCAACATTTTATCAGGGATTTGTATTTACCAAGTCTGCAGATAATCTCTGCTTTTTGTGAGATGGGTGGCCATATAAATGTGATAAACAAACAAATAAGACAAAGCTGGGATGAAAGAAATGCAATTAAGACATGACTCTTTCCTCAGCTGCTTGGATCAAGGATGAATAGGGTTCCCTCTTGGGGAGATACAATATATTTTGGTCTTGTTTGCCATTTAATGTTTTAGCTTGTTTTAGTGGTGTGTGTTAAACTTCTTTTGTATTGTTACTTAATGATTTTGTATATCATGTTGTTTGAGTTTGGCAGCTATATAAATGTTTCAAATATATAAATCAGAAAAATCTAGACTGGCTTTAGTAGTGGGCTGAAATTAATAGGGTGAACTGTCACAGGGAAAAATGTAGAATTCTACATCTGGGTAGGAAATAAGACTTAAATATAGGGCAGGGGAGATCTGGCTTGGTGATAGTACATGTGAAAGGGTTATGGGTGACCTTGTTAACCACAAGTTAAAGATGAGCCAGCAGTGTGATACATCTGCTAAAAAAGCAAATGCTATTTTGGGAGTGCATTAACAGGATCATAGAGTCCAGCTCATAAGAAGTGATTGTTCCAGGCTGCTTGCCTTAGTCAGACCCCATTTGGAGTACTGGGATACCCCATTTATTAATGCTTTCTGGCCTTCATCAATAAAACTTGCAGGAAAGGTCAAGAAGGATAAAAACAACATAAATTCAGAAAACACTTGGTACAGAATATAGTAAATTAGATGTTAAATCTTGACTGAACAGAAGTACTTTCATCTGGCTCTGAAATATTACTGTAGTTGGCACCAAATGAGCTATCTTTGACAAGACATGTAAAGCAGGGGCCATGCCTGAGAAGGTACTTACTTGAGATATGATCAACTGGCAATAAGGGAATCTAACACAACATTTCAGGGTTAATGTTATTTAGAGAGCTTAAGTGGAAATGTATCAATTCGTGTGGTTTTTCGATCAGTTAACAAGGCTTTGGGAAGGGTTCTGAATTGAGTGGCTTTGGATGAATCCCCCCGCAGTTCTAATACTTTTTCAGATTTCTTTGAGTCAGTCTCATGATTCTTCCAAATCCAATGAATATTCCTAGGGATTTGCAAATTCATAGTTCATTTATTTAATTTGTTTGCTGTTGATTGATCCTTAGTCTTGAATTAATTGATACCTATGTGCAATGTTGGGATTGATAGTGTTTTTTTTAAAAAAAACTGATTGCACTTATTAATTAGAATAATTAATTATTTGGCAAATGTTTCTTGCATTATATGCAGTAAATAAAATCTTTTTGACTGTCAGCCATTTAATGTTAGGAAATAATTTTTAACAGAAACAAGAAAATTTAAACCTTTTAAAAAAAATTATGTGTATCACCTATAGTATATAAATTCATCAAGAGCTAGGATTTTCATTCTTATTCTATGATGGTCAAGGGATTCAACTTATTGCAAGACTGATGGCAGATCCCATGCAGACTTGAGATGTGCTCTACTCAGCATAGTAACAGATACAGGAATGGGGTTGAATTAGAGCAGTCTAATTAAGGCGTCAGGAATCCTGGGGTGTTTTTTTTTTATTCTGGAATAAAAAGTACAGGTAGTCTTTGCTTAGCGACCACTTGTTCAGTGACTGTTCAAAGTTACAACGGTACTGAACAAGGTATGACTGGTCCTTGAAGTTGCGCCTGTTGCAGTGTCCCTGCAGTCATGTGTTTGCCATTTGTGATTCACTTAACGACTGCAACTGGAACTGCTGTTGTAAATCAGTGTGGTCATGTGATTTTTTGACTGAGTTCCCGGTCCCAATTACGGTTGTTAATTGAGGACTAACTGTGCTAGGTGCTGAACATTTGTTTTTGCTAGTCTGTATTCTGTCACAAATGAAAGTGTTAGTAAACTGGATTTGACAATGATGATTAGGTAATTTTTTTCAGTGGCATTTGGAGGAAAATAGCAACTATGAACAGCTATTGGGTCTGGGTAGGGAAAAGTCAGGAGAGAGTTTGGGGAGGGTGCAAGAACTTTATGTTCTTTAGTTAAATAAGGATAATTTGTTGGGGAGTATTAGTGATTCATTAGTCTGCATGTCACCTCAACAAGAGTTAGTGCAATTTATCAGTATCATTATCTCTTCTCCAATAAATCCCTCTCTGTTACACAAATCTACAATTCTTTGTAGCTTCAGCTATATTTCTATTAAACAATAGAGATTTTGTAATAAAATGCTATCTTCTTCTGCCATAAATTATTCTAACAATTTTTATTGTATAATCCCAGGGATTCATCAAAGATGTTCATGAGGATTCACTCACAGTTGTGTTTGAAAACAAGTATGTATTACAGAAATTGCTTCCCCCCGTTCATTTTGCTTATAGAAGATGCCCATCTCAAATTGGTATCTTTTTTTATCTGCAAAGAAAGGACTGTGTGGCTACATCACTGTAGACTTTAAAGGTACCAACTGTTTGAATTGCATCTGATAGCCTACTGGCAACCAGAGCAGCAAATTTAAAATTGTTGTCATTTTACACTGGTAGAGTTGTTCTGCTGCAGTTTAGCCCCCATTTTGTACCAGCTGCAGCTTCTGACTTGACTTCATAGCTAATAGAATTAAGTGTTTAATACTAAAGTTGATTGTATTCCATTTAAATGACATGTAACATTCTTACTAATCATTGTATAATCTAAAGTATCTATTCAATTTACAGTTGGCAACCAGAACGCCAGGTTCCATTCAGTGAAGTAAGATTACCACCACCACCTGATATCAAGAAAGAAATTGGTGAAGGAGATGAAGTGGAGGTGATTTCATTCAAGTATTTCTTGCTTGCTTATGCTGAAGTTTCTTCTGGAAGGTTAATGGTAGAATTTAGTGGGCTATCATCAGGACAAATGAACTCGTTTTTTTTTAATTGCTTTAAAATGCAAAATAAAGTAAAAAGAGCAGAAATGTTATTTAAAAAGAATAAAAAGACTAGAAAAATGAAAAAAATAAAAATAGAGTTGCTATTGGGCAGGTTCTTAACCAACCATATTGAAATTAGTAACAATTTCACAGCAGCAGTGCCATGAATATTAATTGTAGTAGTTACATATTACAAAACATTGTCTTGAATTCATGCCAAACTTGAAGCTGAGATATTGTTAGAAATTACCTCAAACTCACTGCTCCACATGGAATTTACACTTCTGAGAGAAGGCTATTTAATTTTTGGTTATGTGCCAAGGTAGTATATTTTAATGTCAAATAGCTTTTACTGTCGTGAACGTGTTTTTATGCTTTCTTGTGGAAGAGGCTCCATCCTCATTAGTAGGGGTTGGCAATATTTTGGAGTCTGTGGGTATGTTTGGAATGCTGAGAGCATGTTGTGGGTGTTTTCACAAAATGGTTGCCGTGATAGGTGTAATCAGTCATAAAATATTTATAGAAGGCAGATCGGATGAGGCTCTTCCCTGCCATATCCTTTAGTCTCTCAAGATGTTTTTTACATTGCACCTTAACTATGTATTTATTTTGGATAGGTATGAACATCACTTGCAAGCTTCTTGGGCATGTGTGGGGTCCACAGATATTCTTGTAAATAAAGATAGTGCTACTGACTAGTTTTGTTTTTGTTGTGTTTTGCAGTATGCTAAATTCTTTTAATTAGAAGAGTCTTAAAATACAATGCAGTGGGCAGAACTTCATTGCCTATTCTCTTATATCTGTACATGTGTAAAAGCTGTTTCAAGTTCCAGTGCAAAGAATATTTTCTGAAGTAAAGTCAAATTGTTAACCTAGTTCTCTTATTCCACATGGGATCTGTAAGCTATTTTATTTGTGATTAGTATCTCTGATTAAATCATATAATCAACCAGGTGGTTTATGCCTCTGTCCTTGGATTTTAAACATGTGGGATCTGTTGGAATGTTAATAGCCATTACATCTTCATCAGAGTTAGAGAATGGATATAGGGTAGCTGGGAAGAGGTGTGGTATAGTATATCTTTTGGTATAGTATAGTGGAATTGGGCTGGTGTTGTTTGACCCACCCAAGGATTAATTTATACTCAGACATTGTTTCTAGTAATTTGTAAATTTTATATATGCATTGTTAGTAATTGGATATAGAACACTAAAACTCAGGCCAAACATGATTCAGATTGGATTATCATGTTGGCTGCACTTTCCTCAGTAGAGAAGATATCCATGTGTGGGCATATTTAATTTCCTTTTTATTCCATTATATGTTCTATTAAGATTAATTGACAACATTATTAATGGCATAATAATACTTTCATTTCATTTCTATACTGCTGAATCTGCTGTGGACTTCTGGTGGTTTACAATTCATAATTAAAATATCCACAATAAAAATAGAGTTAAAACATCCACGCTAACTAAACTGAATTAAAATTATTAAATTTAAACATAACCATAATAATTAGAGACATTATCAACCAATCCAACCAAAAGTGAGGCATAATAATAACAGTGATGAAAAAGAAGTTGGCAAATGCTATCTAGCAGACCTCTAAATAATTTTCAAGGTGAGGAGGCTGCTCCATAAAATTAATTCCATAAATGAAAAACAGCACTTCCTGGCCTTAGCCCTCCTCAGATCACTAGAAGAGATGGAGCAATGAATATCTTCTCCCAGGACAATTGCACAGGACAAGTCGATTCAGGTAGGAGAATTAATTAATTAATTATTGTCAATCCCATTAATTAATAATATTTAATACCCTGCTGCAATCCTGAAGGGCCCTCAGTCTATAAATCTAACCACGTTGACCTCACAGCCCAAAGGCCCTCCATAAGAGCTCAGTTTTGAGCTGCTCTTGGGAGACAATCTGTTGTCTACTCGGAGACCGTTCCAAAGGGGTGGGACTGCCACTAAAAAGCTGTGTCACCTGCCTGAAGTGGGAACCACTAGCAACTCCTCCTGACTAGACCAAAATGACTGGGCTGATTACAATGGAAGAATGTGGTCCTACAGGTAACTTGGTTTCAAGCCATGAAGGGCTTAATAGGTCAGCACCAATTCTTTAAATTAAGCCTGGAATCCAACTGGCAACCAGTGCAGGGCCTGCAGCACTAGTATAATGTGAATGCCAGTTAACACAAGGGCCACTGCCCTTCAAATGAACTGCAGCTTCTAAATGGTCTTTAAAGGCAGCCTCTTGTAGAGTGCATTGCAATAATCACAACCTGTGGTGATAAGAACATGAGTTGCTGTAGCAAGTCTTCCTGCCCCAAGTAGGGCCAGAACTGGTGCACCAGCCAAAGATGGGCAAACGTCCCCCTTGCTTGGCTTCTACCTGCTGCTCCAGAAGGAACCCCAAGTCACAGACCTGCTCCTTAAGAAATAGTACCATCCCATGACGAGTCACCACCAGAGCAGACAGAGAGCTCCCATGAATGAACAGGATTGCTGGGATTTAATTTAAGCCTATTCTTTCCCATCTAGATCCTCATAGCCTCCAGGTACTGGAACAGAATTTCATTGGCATCACCAGCATATTGTTATCAGATCCCAAACCATTGGATGACCTCTTATGATAGTAATCCCCTCATATCCAGATCACATAGCAACTGCTATGAAACAAAGGCAAGGTTTAACATGTGTCCACCCATGTATGTCAGGCACAAGAATTGCAACTAGGAACTTACTGGTAGCTAATGCAATTGGTAGCTTATGCTCTATACCAGTGTTATATGCTCCTGGCAGCCAGTACCTGCCTCAGGTGGGCTGCCACATTTTGTACCAGTAGTAGTGTCTGAGTGGTCTTCAAAGTCAGCCCCATATAAGGGGCATTGCAGTAGTCTAAATGAGTACTGATAAGGACATAGTATATTACTGTTGCAAGATCCTTGCATTTTGGGTAGAACCATAACACTGCATCAGCCAGAGCTTGATCTGGCAATAGCCTCCACATGTCCATCCAGCAATAACTGTGAGTCCAGGAGGATCCCCAAATCATGGACCTGCTCCCTTGGGA
Source organism: Candoia aspera (assembly GCF_035149785.1). Lineage (NCBI taxonomy): Eukaryota > Metazoa > Chordata > Lepidosauria > Squamata > Candoiidae > Candoia > Candoia aspera. The sequence continues at coordinate 10,170,065 of NC_086158.1, read as the reverse complement.
TAGTTTCTCTCCATTTAGAGACAATTCCAGGGCTGACCAGGAATCTTGATGGACAAATAGCAGTTTTGTCCTGCCTGAATTCAACCTGTTTCATCCCATCCAGACCTTCATAGCCTTCAGATAAGGGGCAAGATCTTCCAGCCAAGCTGGAATGGTGATGTATAGTTGGGTGCCATCAGCATTCTGATGGTAACCCACTCCTAACCAAACAATGATCTCTCCAGTGGTTTCACATAGATATAAAACATTAATGGGGAAAGGACACTCAAGCACACTACTAGAACCAGTGACTGGAATCACTGTAGATCAATGCCCCAAACCCAATGTATCAGATGATCTAGAAGGCTGCTTAGTGGTCTAGTAGTATTGGAAGGAGGGTGTGCTATACCTGTCCATATCTTGACATATTTCATCCAGTAGTGAGATCAATGCTGATTTAGTCCCATGTCCAGGCCTGAATCCCAGGCCTGAATCCCAGCTGAGAGGGATCCAGATAATCCTCCTCTAGGATCTCAGGAGCTGAATTCCCAGGATCTCAGAAGCTGAATTCCCAGAATTCTTTCAAAAGCCTTCCCCAAAAGGTGAAGGTTTGAGATTGGACGGTGATTTTCAAGTATGACTGAATCCAGAAAGGGTTGACAAGGGCGCACACACAACCTATTTTAAGGCTGTAGACATTACCCCCTCCTGGAAAGAGTGGACAGTGTCTTGGATCCGGTCAGTCATGCTCCCACCTGCCCCCTTGAGAACCTATGATGAACATACAATAGATCCAACTTATAGGTGGCAGAGATCAGACTAAAGAGCATTTGGTTTCACCATCACAGTATAACATTTTAATCCAGTAACTTAAGTTGTTAAATACCTGTATGCATTTTTTTTGTGATAATCCTTTAGGATTGGGGAGTATCTGGAAACCTCCACTGTGCTGGAAAAATCAGCAGAGGACAGTGGGATGAAGGAGATACAGTTGTAATTGAAATTATTCAACCCCCATTGCAAATCAGGTTGATTGTCAAAATGTACAGACTTTCAGCTGTTTGCGAGGAACAAATCAAACAAAAGCAATTGAAACAGCGCAACACAACAAATGCTTCAAGTGGTGTCCTCAAAGTCAACTGAAAATACCTCTTCATGGCAAGCATCTTCAGTACTTAGTAGAGCACCCTTTTGCTGTTATGACCTGCTGCAAACTAGATGCATAGCTAGACACCAGCTTCTGGCAGCGTTCCTGAGAAATCAGCCCATTCCTCATGAGCAATGGCCTCCAGTTCAGTAATATTCTTGGGTTTGCATGCTGCAACCGCCTTCTTCAAATCCCACCAGAAATTTTCTATGGGGTTCAAGTCAGGTGACTGTGATGGCCACTGTAGAATCTTCCAGGACTACTTCTGCATCCAAGCCTTAGTGGAATTTGAGGTATGCTTGAGGGATCATTTGTTGGAAGGTCCAGTGACGCTCAAGCTTCAGCTTCCTTACAGACAGCATGATGTTTTCTCCTAGGATTTCCTGATACTTCAATGAATCAATTTTGCCGTCCTCACACTGCAGGTTTCCAGTGTCAGAGGATGCAAAGCAGCCCCAGAGCATTACTGAGTCACCACCATGCTTAACTGTAGGCAGAGTGTTCTTTTCAGCGTATGATTCGTTATTCTTCCTCCAGACCTACCGCTGATCCATCAGGTCGAAAAGTTCCACTTTTGTTTCATCGCTTCACAGAACAGAATCCCAAAACTTCTGTGGCTTATTTATATGATTTTGAGCATATTTGAGCCGACTTTTCTTATGCTTTTGGGTCAGTGGTGGTGTACGTCTTGGAGTTCTGGCATGGAAACCTTCTGTGTTTAGTACGCGCCTTACTGCGCTCACTGAAACATCAGTGCCTGTTGCCACCAAGTCTTGCTGCAGGTCTTTTGCAGTCACTCAAGGGTTTCTTTCCACCTGCCTTCTCAGAAATCTGGTTGCAGCCATTGACAGCTTCCTTTTTCTGCCCCATCCAGGTAGTGTAATCACTGTTCCTTGAACTTTGAAGTTGTGAACTATGCTTCCAACGGTGTCTCTAGGAACATTCAGTGCCTTCTCTATCCTTCTGTATCCTGGTCCTTGTTTGTGAAGGGCGATGATCTTTTCTCTTACCTTTTTGGACCATTCTTTTGACTTAGCCATACTGTATTTCTAACATGCAGTCAAACGAGACACTCAACAAACCCCTACCCACTTCAGGTATTTCATGTGTTCCAGCTCAAGCACACCTGGTGCAACTAACGAAGCCCTTGATTAGCCGTATCAGGTGTGCTTGAGACAACACCTGTTTTGCATACTGTATGTGTGCTGTTGTGACGGATTCTGTTCAGGGAGTTGAATAATTTTGAGACTGGAGAAGTCATTATAAGTTGCATTTTCAGTTGAATTTGGAGACACCACTTGAAGCATTTGTTGTGTTGCGCTGTTTCAATTGCTTTTGTTTGATTTGTTCATTGCAAACGGCTGACAGTCTGTACATTTTGACAATCAACCTGATTTGCAATGGGGGCTGAATAATTTTGATTACGAGTGTACTTTTCTCCTGTATCAGCAGGTTTGAATCAAACTATTAATTATAAAGTTCCATTTTCTTCAGATTGGGGAAAAATGATTTAAAATCAGATTTTTTTTTCTTCCATATAAACTCAGTTCAATATTAATTTTGTTATTGTGAACCTTTCATTACCATACTCCATTTCAAAGTGATTTGTAATAAACATTCTCTTTAGAATTGTGAGAAAATGTTTTAATTAAAAAACAATGGCACAGGAATTTCTTCTAGTTAAAAGAGAAGCACAGTGTTCATTTGTTTAATTAGTCTGCCTGTTGTAAAAGTCTACATTTCATTTACCAGAATAAAAATTGAATTGATTTTTTCTTTTCTTCACAAACATGTGATCAATTTTGTAAGAAGCATTAATTGATCTCAGTTTTGTCAAATGGTAGCAATTTTAGAATAAACATTTTGGAATGTTTAACATATTAGATGCAGTAGCTCTTTTATTTTATTATATTTCTTAAAGGACTATATTATCGTTCTGCTCAGTATATCTAACCTTTTGTCAAACATTTAGCGATGTGCTTTACTTAACTGCTGCCTGAGATAAGGAACAGGGGCTTTTTGTTTAAAAAGGCTAACTAACTGCCCTAATAACCTTTAAATTTAAGAAGCTTTTCTTGGTTAAGATGTTTTGATGCTCCATAATACTGATTTGTACAAAAACTACTACTTTGGGGCAATTACATCTCAGCATAGAGAAGTGAACAACCTTTCAACCTAGGTACAGCCCCTCTACTGCGAGAGCAAAGAAATGGAAAATGATCAATTAACTGTAATTTATCTTGTTGTCTGATCTTGGGAACTATGATTAACAATTATGGAATAAATCTAATTATTAAATAAAATTTTAAAACTGGTTTCATACTCAGGCTGAAGTTCAAATCACAGTGGTTTAAAGGCTGTATTATTTACTTTCAGGTTTACTCAAGAGCAAATGACCAAGAACCTTGTGGCTGGTGGCTGGCCAAGGTTCGAATGATGAAAGGGGAGGTAAGCAGCAGTGGAACTGCGTCACGAGGGAGAGCCATCTAAAGGGAGCATTCATTTTTTTGTGAAGTATTTGGATAGAGAAGAACCACTTGGAAGTTAAACTGTGTATATTTAGTAACTTGCTGCTATCATCCAAACTTGAACGAAAAATTTGAAATAGACTGAGTCTTCTAAGGGTAAAGTTGCTGAAGCTTAGTTGCCTGTGGAATGGATGAGCTGAAGGAAAAACAGGCCTGAAATGAAAGTTATCCCAGATGCTTCGTTTTCTGAGGCTGTAGCTGTTCGATGTCATGTGACCTACTGTATTTCTTAGGGAAAATATGACTTAGTCAATGTCTGGATGCTATATGACTGTGTTGCACTATTTAGAATATCATAATAGGGCCTGGAAGGGCATGTCACACTCTGTAACCCTACCTCACAGAGCAGTTATGTGGAGAAAATGGAGAGTAGGAAAGATAAGATACCTGACATTCTTGAGCTCTGAAGGGGATGATAAAACGTAATTAATATATAGTTGACATTGGGTACAAATGTGTGATGAGGGAAAAGTAAATATTCTGAACGTTTCTGCATTATATTCTTAACTTTACATATTTTTAAAAACTAAGAAGAATAATCCTCTCTCAGTTTTATGTCATTGAGTATGCTGCGTGTGATGCCACGTACAACGAAATAGTCACATTTGAACGACTTCGGCCTGTGAATCAGAATAAACCCGTGAACAAGAACACGTTCTTCAGGTGTGCAGTAGATGTTCCAGATGATCTGAGAGATGCGTAAGTATACTACTCTAAAATGTCTTTATATCAGAATTTTATATCTATTAAGAATTTACTTTCATAGGATAAATTAAATGTGATGGTAGAATTTGAAGACTGTCTGACTAATGGGAGATTGAAGCCACATCTCTTTGCAAACTAACATGGGAGTCCTCTCCTCTTTTTGAGCTGGCACTCACAATTCTGGAAGGTCTTTTCATTCAAGTGTTACAGTAATAACATATTGTGACAAACATAGGAGAGTCAACCAGGAAGTAAGGTCTTCTCACCCATGGGAAGGAGCGCATGGCATACGCAGTACAAAGGCCGATGATTAGTTTTGAACAGGTGGCAGAAGACAGGGATTGCCGAAAGGTATTGAGGTAAAAAAGGAGGGAGTCCCAGTTACAGGGGATCATACGATGTTGATTTGGAAGATTTTTTTTTTTAATTCAGTAAGGTTAAGTCACCAGACACATGAATTTTAGTATCTAAGGTTGGGAATTGTGTCATTTTTCATAATGGCATCAGACATTTTAAGATGGGCTTTATAGTTAGGTGTGAAATAATAATTCATCACTATCAAGGTTATAGTTTTATGGCATAAAAGTAGATACACAGGTAGACCTCGCTTACTGACCATTTGTTCAGCGACCATTCAAAGGTACAAGGGTTCTGAAAAAATAACTTTATGGCCATTTATGACCTTTGCAGTGTCCCTCAGTCAAACGATTGCCATTACGGTCCGTACATGTCCTGTGCCTGACCTGTGGTTTTTTCCTACACGTCAAAAGCAACGCAATTGCGCCGGCAGCCCAGGGCTGAGAACTGCGACTGTGCTATCCAAACAGCTTACAGTACTCTCTTGAAATCCCTTCTCCAATCTCTCCGCTCTGTGGGGTGGGGGGGGTGGGGGGAAGGAAAAAAGCAAGCAATTTCTGTAGGTGATCTCTCCTTTGCCTGACCCTTCCCCTCTCACCCGCAGAATGGGGAAGTTGGGAGATTGGGAGGAGGAGATTTCAAGAGAGTAAGCTGTTTGCTCTTTTACACAGTGAGAGTAGTGCAATCGCTCTGGCAGCGGGAAAGGGTCAGGCAAAGGAGAGATTGCCTACAGAAACCACTTGTTTCTTTTCTCTCCCTCTCCCCCTGCAGAGTGGAGAGATTGGAGAAGGGATTTCAAGAGAGTACTGTAAGCTGTTTGCGCAGTGTACCCATGGCTCCCACTCCTGGTGTGATTACATTGGTTTTGATGTGTACAAAACCATAAGCAGGCACTTGAGCATTCCAAAGGGTGGGGGAGTGGTTAGGAGGCAAATACAAGTGGAAGATGTGAAACTGAGTACAGTAGTCTTGTCAGATCCCAGCTGCTGATCCCAGTTAGGGTTGTTAAGCAAGGACTTCCTGTATATTCAAGAAAATTATTCTCAGTTTGTATAAATCTGAAAAGTGAAACCTTGATTTAGCGGAACTTCAGATGCAGCAGGTGAAAAGTGAAAGCTTGATTTAGTGGACTTCAGATACAGCAGATAAAATTCTTACTGCATTTGCATCATTTGTATAAAAACATCTCAGTGATTCATATTCGTATCATTTGTGTAGTAATGTTCCCTCAAATGTTGTACACTCTGATTTAATGGACAATTGGGGATAATTGGTCTGTTAAATCAATGCTTCACATTGAAATGTTTTGTTTTCTTCTTTCTTCTCTTGGGAATAATTTGGTGTAAGTTTTCAGTTCTTTTCTCAATAAATACAAATGAGCTTATTAAAAGTTCTTTTCTGGCTGTGCCTTAAAGCATTTTCAGTATTTTCAGTTTCTCCAACTGCAAGTCTTGTTGGTCATCCTACAAAATGAATTAATTAATTCATACATTAATTTTCTAGGTGTGCTAATGAAAGTGCTCACAAGGATTTTAAGAAAGCTGTAGGAGCCTGCAGAATATTTTACCAGGCTGAAACAGCTCAATTAGTAGTTCTGGTAAGATGAAGTTTATTCCTCCCCCCCCACCCCATCAGTAAGCAAATCATTTTTCTGCTAATGTTATGTTACCAACTTGATATATTGGGTCTGGCTATGTACAGAAAAGTAACCAGTATTAAAAGCTATTATTGTAAGCTTTCTACTTCAGAAAGGAAAATATTCTTTAGAGAATGCAGATTGGAGAGTTGCAGATAAGATCTCATACAAGCTGTATTCCAAGTTGTACCATTTGGGGCTGGCAACCTTTGCCAATTGGGTCAAATAGCAAAATTGGACCTACAGCAAAGAGCTTGCATTATTTGGGGTCACTTTTAGTGCCACAAATGTTGCATCTGAATATGGCTTTATGCTGAAAGCATATCAGGCAGCATTGAGCGAAGTAATTCAGCATGCTCTGTTTGCCCTCTAATAACAGTATGGATCTCACTGTCCTAATAGACTAATACAAATAAATACTGCAGATTTGAATAGAAAAAAACTAGCATATCAACTTGGTTTATTCTCTTATTGCAGTGTTTTCTAAACTAGAAATGAATCAGTGATAGGTAAAATAACTGGTTGTTCTTTAATTCATTGTCTGTAAAATGAAGATCCTTATAGATCACTTTTTTTCAGTCTGCCAGCGAGGCAACAGTAAAAAGAGTGGGCATACTCAGTGACATGCATTTGCGCAGCATTCGAACCAAGTTAATGCTCATGTCAAGAAATGAAGAAGCCACAAAACATTTAGAAGTGAGTGGTTCTCAGCTGTTCTTTTTCTTAATTACGCTTCTGGTTTAGACACTGAAACAGTGTTCTTGCTTGAAGTTTTTATTAATAAACACATTATTTTTCTTTCTCCCTAGTGCACAAAACAGCTTGCAGCAGCATTTCATGAAGAATTTGTTGTCCGAGAAGACTTAATGGGACTTGCAATAGGAACACATGGTAGCAATATACAGCAAGCCAGGAAAGTTCCAGGAGTTACTGCAATTGAACTTGAAGAAGATACTGGAACTTTCAGGATCTATGGAGAGGTAAAAGAGAACACAGAAGAGTCATATTTTCAAGTTGGCGAACTATGATTTCTTTAAGCTTTTGTCTGAATGTAGAGTGAAAGGAATGCACAAATTCTAGTATTTTAATCCCAGTATCATATGCAGATATGAGGCATTTGGTAGAAGGGAATGCAATATAGAATATAGCGCTGCTCTTTTTACTTGTGATCTTCTTCAGAGGTCCCTGTTGATTAAGTTGTACGCAATTTAACAGTTTTAAATGCATCTGTGTAAAGCTCTCCCAAACCTCCCTTAACTGTGCTTGGATTAGGGAACAATATCTCCATGTTGGGGTTTGATTCCTAGCGGTAGCTGGTAGAATAATCCCAGTTTGTCAGAAAATATTGTTATGGTATACCTGATGAATAATGCTTCTCATTTAAGGGTTGAATAAAGGCCTAATGAACCTGCCTCACCAGATGCCCCATTCCTTCCAGGAAGACTAGTAATGAATGGGAAAGTGTGTATATAAGGAAGAATGGGAAGAAGTATGAAGGGAGTGTTTGAGACTGTTGAAAACAGAGATCTACAATTGAGACCCTAAGGCTGCATTTGCCAATAAAGGTTTGATTGCGGCTACAGAGACTCCCAGAGATCACACTGTTAATACGCAATGGGGCAGAAAGGGAACATGCAGACATGTCTCAAGAAGAATTACATTAGCTGTAGATATTTAGTTTGCCCCCCCCCCCGATTTTGATGAATACATTTCACAGCATTCCATTCAAAGTAATGACATACTACAAATCTAAAATAAAAGGAAAAAAGTAAATGTATTTGTATTTACACTTTTATACTCTTCTGTAAGAAATAGTCAAATAAAAACCTCAACTGTCTTTGGGATTTTAGTGAGAAATTATAACCAGTGGCTATTTTTACCTATAAGTATGCAGCAGTGTGATCATGTAGCCAAGATATGCTAATGCATCTTCTCTGTAGTCACTTCATCTTCATAATGTAACAGTTGGTCTTCATGCTATGATACAAAGCCACACAGTCGATTAGGATAATCCCTGATTTGGGGAGATTCAAGTAGGCTTGCCTTCATTCATTATATTGTATTATTATGATGTTTCTTCTACAATTATATAGTCTGAAGGACTAGATGGTGAAGGTCATTCAGCTGCATATTTGGTTCTGTTGCAGGAGTGCTGGTTAATTAAGGATGATTAAAGAATAATCAAGCTCCTTCACAGGCTGAGAAGGCTTTAGATGGGTGACAAAAGGGTATCATATATAAAAACATACTTTTAAATAGTTGTGTAAAGTGTAGGCACCAATTCGTGAGGATATATTGTAGTCTTGTGTTTAAGCACCTGTCTGATAGCCATTATTTTTAATTCATCAGGTATAGATACTTGCATTTTCTAGCTGCAAGAGAGACTATATGTAGTCTTTTCTCATTTTATATGGAAATACTTGTTCTCTAAAACAGAGTTTTAACTGTTAATGTTTAATGCATTCTGTTCTGTTTATTACCAGAGTGCTGAGGCAGTAAAAAAAGCTAGAAGCTATTTGGAATTTGTGGAGGACTTTATTCAGGTCCCTAGGAGTCTTGTGGGTACGTAATAAAATCTGCACACTTGAACAGTAGCAGGGAAAGATTTCAACATGAAAAAACTTTTTCCTCTACCTTCGCATCCCCTTTCATGTCATACATATAAAGCTGCTTTATATTTTCATGTCATGCAACTAGTTTTAAGATACAGAACATTTTGGAAGAGGCAATTTCTGTGTTGAGGAACTGAAACAGGTGTTTCCCCATGCTCCCTGCCAATCTATTTCAGTCTGAACTAGTAGCAAAAATACTAATATATTATATTATATTATATATTATATATATTATATTTATTATATTATAAAGATGCATTAAAAAATTAAACTGCCCAATAGTGAAGCTCTCTGGGAGATTTGCAATAAAACACACCAAAAGGTACAATCTGAATTGAAACATATATGATAAAAATAAAATAGAAACACCATATACACTAGGTGGCTACAGGGTGTCATGAATGAAAAGCCAATTAAAAAGCCTGGGAAGGTCTTCACCTGGTGCTGGGGAAGGAATACTATAAATGGGATGCTGCCATGGAAAAGCTCTCCTTGTCATGTTCACTGTTTCAGTGTGCACTGTACATCGTAACGTTTCACATGCCATCCTACCACACTTTCTTTGGTGAAGAGTCCTGTGGCTCTAGTGATAAATCCAGGAGCAGCCCCAAACAATGAGCCAACTTCTTTAGGATGAGTGTGGACCCTTCCAGGACAGGCAGGGCACTGCCCACAAACAGTATTTCTGACTTGTCTGGATTGAGTCTGTTTATTGGCCCTCATCCAGTTCATTACCCTGCCCAAGCACTGCTTTAAAGCACTAGCTGTCTCAGTTGTGTTAGATTAAAAGGAGAGTTAGAGCTGGGAGTCATCTGCATGAAGATGGCGTTCCAGTCCACATCCCCAGATGACTACTCCCAGCCATTTCATATAGATGTTAAGGAGCAAAGGAGATAAAATGGAATCCTGAGGGACTCCATAACCCAACTGCCATGAGGCAGAAGAGTAATCCTCCAGCACCACTTTCTGGAACTGGCCATCCCAGTAGGAGTGCTACTACCATGGTACAGTGTCCCTATGTCCCAGCTCTGATAGCTTGTCCACTACCCACTCAGGCACTTCACCTAGGAAGGAAATACTGGCCACTCACCTGTATTTCATCCTCTGAGTCCAGATTTGGTTTCCCCAGAAGCATCTTGATCATTGTCTTTTTTAAAGAGCCTAGGACTGCTCCCTCTCTCAGTGAGTTATTTATGACCTCCTGGTCCCAAGTAGACAGCCCCTTCTTATTAGATTTGATAAGGCAAGAAGGGCAAGGGTCAAGCAGGCAAGCGGTAGACTGAACATGTGCAAGTACCTTGTCCACAGAGAGTCCCTCTTATGTCTGCTTATTTAGTCTACAATTTTGACTTAATTTTTTTCTTATTTTGCTCATGATCCTTTTAAGTTATCTTGAGCTGAGGTAAAATGGGTGGAATGTGGAGAATGGAATATTATCTCCTTAGTGAAACCTTGCTTGCTTTTTGCTTTGATCTCTCCTGAAAAAATACTCAAATTGAGAATGATCTTTCATGTGGTGGCTTATCTGCTGCATAGTAATCATAGCATGAATATTAAATAACAGTGATGTGATAATTAAAAGCAACAAAATAAAAGTCAAAAAACATACTGCAACAACCAGAAAGGATATAATAAATGAAATAACCTTTCAAAGTCTTAAAGAGAACAGAAATTCCACATAGTATCTGAAAGTGAAAAATCGGAATGTGTAGATGTGAAATGTTCAGTTTCCCCTGGATTGTGTTGCTCCAAGGCCAGTTCAGTGGTTCCAGACATGTTGTTCAGATGAAATAAGTCCTTTTCAGGGCTGGACCACCTTCAACATCACAAAGTACTTCTGGTTTGTAGGATTTACTGTACTTAGTTTTCTGATGAAAATTTTATATTCCAGTCTCTTGTTATCTTCACTAAGGAAAGGGATTCTATTTCTTGCATTACCTAGGGAAGTATATTTAACATTATCAGTATATCTTGTGGTTGGAAACACCTACATTCTTGAAGTAATGAATTTTCCATGGTTGAAATTCCCTTCTACTCATGTCTGGAGAGGAGTTACAGTATAAAACATATTCCTTTATGAGTAAGAGGTTAGACTTGATAACCTAAATGCCCCCTTCAACTAACTTTCCTTTCCTTTCCTTTCCTTTCCTTTCCTTTCCTATCCTATCCTATCCTATCCTATCCTATCCTATCCTATCCTATCCTATCCTATCCAAGATGTATTGTATTCACTTGTTAATCTGTGGAAAAATATGTTGTTAGCTTGATAACACGCAAACTGTGAATGAATGCCTGTTAGATACACACAGAATAACTTCATTGTTAGAAGCTTGGTTACATATTTTACGAATTTTATAAACTGCATTGAGTTTATTTTGTAAGCTGTACATGTAATATAAATATTAAATGTGTGCAACTGATATTTAGGTCCCTTCCAAGCTACTAAAGTGAGGTTCTGCAGCACATAAATAATTGTACAATGTATCTGCTTTTAAGAGTATTCATTATTTATGCAGTTTATGCAGTGCCTCAATCCTAGTGGAATCTAAGCAATCTACACTATAGCAGTTGGTATTTATCATTACCAGCTGCAAATACTTTGGGTGAAATAAAAGGTTTTCAGTTAGAGCAGGACCCCTGACACACACCCACATCTGCGGAGGGTCCCCCAACCATCCTGAGGGCACAGCAGGGCCTGATGGGGAAGTGGGAGTTGCCCTTCTCCTTGTTCTAGTCATAGAAGTAGCTCCATCAGCAGGAGAGCTGAATTGGACATCACCCTTAAATTTTTATAAATAATTTTTATAATTGCTTTTCTTGTTGATGACTTACTTGAGAAAATAGTCAAAATGGTAATCCAAAATTTAAATATCTTTATTTGTTAAAGGGAAAGTGATTGGTAAAAATGGCAAAGTCATTCAAGAGATTGTGGACAAGTCTGGAGTTGTGCGAGTGAGAATCGAAGGAGACAACGAGAATAAACTACCCAGAGAAGATGTATGATTTTAGTTTCTTTTTTTCCCCTCCCTCTGGCAATGAATGTGCCATGTGTAGTATAGCAGTTAAAGGGGGACCTGAGGACAAGGCCACTCTAGGCTATGAAAGTTTGTTGGGTGACTCAGGATCAGTCATTATTTCTGAGCCCAACAATGATACAGGGATTTTGTTCGTGGGAAAATTGTGGAAGGGTATGCTGTGTATGCCACCTTGAGCTCTTGGAGGAAAGGCAGGATATAAATCAATGAATATGTACTTGAATAGCTGTATTGTTAGTTGTGAAATCTCATTATTTCTTTAATGTGCTGCATCAGTAATGCTCAGTTGGGCACAAGCCTTACTCCGGCATTATGTTTTCCACAGTGACTAACCTGGTGACTATAGAAAGATACTGTAGGAAACAGAGTGCCCTTAGATAGCTCAGATGCATATGGTTCTGAATTGGTATTTTGAAGGACTGTGCTCTTCACTGAAGCATAGTCACTTGCAGTGTGCAGTCATAGGACAATACTCTGCGCTCTGGATTGCACTCACTTCTTTAGTCTAGTGATGTTATAGCAGCAAGTGTTGGCTGATGTCTATATGAACTCTGTCTATCTTGCCTAAAGCATGTCCAAATAACTTCACCAGCACTTCAGCATCTCTGGCAGAATGCAGAGGGTCCTCACTAATTGAGTTGATTACAGATGAAACCTTGGCATCAGCTTATTCTTGATCAAGTAACTGCATAGATCAGTTATGGACTCTGCTACTTGTGGGTTGGCCATTAATGAGCTAATTCTTCTAAAAGTCAGTTTCAAAAGTCAAAATGTGGGTTCTGTTGTTCAGTTTTCTACAGATTTAATAATTCCAGGCAAATTAGTTTTAGCCTCAGATTCAGTTTAGGCTCTCTTGAGAATTCAGGTTAGTCTATAAGATTTACTTGTTTGTAAAATGCACACAAAGCAAGGCTAAGAACTGGCTCTTTATCTAAACTAAATTATATACATGACATACAAATAGACCAAGCTTATAAATAGGATAAAAACCCATGCTAGAAGATTGTTGAGACTGCTCTGGAATCATAATCATGAATAAAATAAAACAGATGCAGTTTAGCACACAGTTGCATGTTAGCTTTATTAAAATCGTTTGGGTTGGTGTGCGTACAGATGCGCACACACACAGTTAAAGGAAGTATTTGTGATTTAGTTAATGTATATTTGAAAAACATATTTTATCATTATAGGGAATGGTTCCATTTGTCTTTGTGGGTACTAAAGAAAGCATAGGGAATGTCCAAGTACTTCTTGAATACCATATTGCCTACTTAAAGGTAAGCATTGCGTGATGTAATTTTTAACTGCCCTTTCTTGAAGTCTTGCATATATTTGTGTCTGCAGAGTTGTGGATATTTTGTCAATTTTACGTGTGGTATTAAACTAATTTATCTTTATTTTGGTTTTTTTTAATCATATATTTTTATATTGTGTTCATTCTACAAACATGATTTGTAGATAATAATCATCTTATGTCTTCCAGTACATGTGGGCAGAATTTTTAGATTCAATTTTAACCTTGTTATATCGCCATCATTGCTGTTGCAATTCTTTATTTTTATGTATGTTTCTCATCTTTTCACTGTATTCCCCAGCCCCTATATAAAAGCCTGACCTTTTTCAGCCTAATTGCTACTTTCCAAACTTTTTCATTTTGTAATTACATAACTGTATCATAGGACTACACAGTAGTTTAACTCCAAAGAGTTTTATTCTGGTAATTTAAAAAAGTTGATTCAAACAAATCTGGCTGATACATAACTGACATCTTCTGCAAAGGACTGATGGAAATCTGTCTTAGATATGGAAATATAGATAGCTACAAGTAAAATTTGGGAAATGTTTGACAGAAAGGTACACCAAACATCAAAAACATATTCAGTATTTCCAATGAATTATGTCACGTTGATTCTCACTGGGAGTTATCAAAAGCTTGTTCATCCTATAATTCTGTGAACTTCATTGTTTGTTAACACAGTTAAAAACTGCTTATTTTTTTTTCTAAAGTCAAATGTGTGTGAAAATAATTTGGGGGCAGATAAGAACATTACTTAAGTTTATATTTAACGTAACTGTCAATTAGGAGGTAGAACAACTACGGATGGAGAGGCTCCAGATTGATGAGCAGTTACGTCAGATTGGCATGGGTTTTAGACCTTCATCTACCAGAGGACCTGAAAAGGAGAAGGGTTATACCACTGATGAAAGCACTCCCTCCTCTGTGCAAGGCTCAAGGTCCTATAGTGGAAGAGGCAGAGGCCGGAGGGGGCCCAATTACACCTCTGGATATGGTAAGTATGTTTAAAGATATGTGATGAACTCTTGCTTTGCTCCTGTCATCACTGATAGCGAATATAATAAAAGCGTTGTGCTTTTTTACCATATATGTTCATTTTTTGGAGTTCTTGATGCATTACACATTTCAGAGTATCAAAATTATGAATATGGATTTAAGGAAAATATTTATTGCTTAATGCAATTTTCTACAACTAAGTGCCCTCTAGATGTGATTACGTGACATCAAGTTGGTGTCATTTCTTAGCAGCCACACAGACAGACCTTCTCTAGCATGATCTATCCCCAACTTGCCCACTGTATTTGAGCCCATCCAACTTGCTTCTGATTGACCTTTTCTTGTCTTTCCTCCCACCTTTCTTAGAATTATAGACTTCTCAAGAGAGTTACGTCTTTGCATGTATGTCTGATCATTTGTTCCTTCACTGAGAACTCTGGATTGATTTGTTCTATGATGTGTTTGTTGGTTTTCTTGGCTATCCATGGTATTCTGGAGAGTCTTCTCCAAAAGTTGAAAAGCTTCAATATTCTCTCTCTCCAGCTTTTGCTTCCATAGAATGTCACAGGGTAAACCATTGCCTGCACAGTTTTGATCTTTCTTGGCATCATGGTATCTAGATATCTTTTCCAAGGCTTTCACTGCCACCCTATTTCAGTCAATCAATCAATTCAATTTATTATGGTCGTAGACCAGTACAAGCGGAGTGCTCGGTGGTCAATATATATATTAATCTATCCTAATAGATAATAAATGAAATAAAATTTAAGACAAAGTTAAAATACATTCGTGAAACAACCTAATATCTATGAGTGAGGTCCAGGGTGCAGTCTATATTTAAATTATAAAATAGACACTAACTGCTACCCTATTTAGTGCTAGTCTGTAGTGTATTTCTTGACTACTGGTTCCTTTACTGTTGATAGTTGATTCTAAAATGCAGTATCATCATTGCCAGTTCTAAGGCTGGTTGCTTTACATGTTGTAATTAGTTCCATTATATTTAGCTGTAGTCCCATGTTTTTTCACTTGACTTCTTGACTTTTATTACTAGAGCTTGCAGGGTCATTTGTATTTTCAGCATCATCAGCATAGCTCAGTTGATATTTCTCTCCCTCCTTTTTTAAAACCATATTCATCTTCAATCCAGTCTCTTTCACTCTATGTTAGGCATATAGACTGAATAGATATGTATTGTCTCATTCCTTTGCTGATCTGGAGCCAGTCTCTTTATCCGTTTCCATCCAAACTTGAGCTTCCTGTCCTGTGTGTAGGTTTTGCATGAGAAGAGTGAGAAATGGAATTCCCATTTTCTTAAGGTCATTCCACAGTTTGACATGGAATACAATTGGACACCGTTCTCTAATTAATAAAGCACATATTGGCTTATTTTTAGTCTTTCACTTTCTCTATTATCCAGTGTGCATCAGCAATAATGTTTCTTGTTCCTCAGCCATTTCTAAAACCAGCTTGAACATTGGGCATCTCCCTTTCCATGTAATGCTATAATTTGTGTTGGATGATCCTAAGCATTATTTTGCAAGCATGTGAAAATAAGGAAATTGCACAATAGTTTGCACACCTTGCTAAGTCTCCCTTCTTTGGTATTGGTATGTAGACTGACCTCTTTCAATCTGTTGGCCACTGTGTGTTCTCCAGATTTGCTGACGTAGTTTGGTTAGAACCTTTACTGCTTTTTCTTCCGTGCTTCCCATATCTCTGTTGATATTCCATCAATTCCTGTAGCCTTCCAACTTGGTAATTACTGGAGTGCTTACCTAACTTCACCTTTTAGTACTACAGGTTGTTGTAAATAGGGAGTATCTTCTAAAGCATATTGGATTTTGACATTTCTGCTGCATAGAATTTCAGTATACTCCTACCATCCTTGTCTGAGCTTTGAATCAGTTACTATCTGTCCATTGGCATCTTTTAGTATACCAGTTCAAGATTGGAACCTTTTGAGTTCAGCTTTTGGAAGACTTTTGGAAGCTTTTGGAAGACTTTTCTTTTATTTCCATGTCTGTTTTCGTGTCTTTATAGATGTCATTGTAATAATGCTTGTCTTTTTGAACAGGTCTCTGAAATACTTTGTAAAGTTCCTTCCTAAATCTTTTCTTTCTTTGCTTTGGCTTCTCTTTTTTTGGCAGTTTCTACCATTTGTTCTGACAGCTGGTTTGCTCTCTTTGGTTTCTTGGTTTTTTGGCAATTTCTTTTTTCATTCATCCTTAATAACATCCTTGATAACTTCATCAGGCATTACAGAATTGATAACTTTGCCTCTGCACAAACTGCTTTGACATCTACTTTGCAGAGGGGGTTATAGAATGCTGTCCTCTCCAGGACTTTCCTGTCGACTTGTGGCCAGTAGAAGGTGGACCCTATAGTTCCTTCTAGATGTCTAGAAAGTGTGGCATTATCTGACATTTGGGATGTGACATTTATGATTTTATTCTTGCTGTGCTGAGCTTTTATGAGGTGATGCATATAAAGATGGTCAAAATGTTTTTTCTTCTAGCTAAACAAAATAGGTAGCTGAGGTGAGAGGGACTATGGAAGTCCTAGTCCTGGCTTCTGACAGGAAGAGGTGGAGTTAACCTTTTCCTGTTGGGTCCATCTTCTGAGGGCTAGTATGGTACCTCACTGCAAGTCCCAACTGCTGTTCATGAGTGTTTGATCGGCTATTTAGTAATACTGCAGTTGTTTACTACATGATTCCATACAGTTCTCTGTGTAATGCTATGGATGCCCTCACCTTTCACCCCAGCATAATGATCTATAACTGTACTGATGAGTATTGTCCGATTTGCATTGGTAATTCCTTCCTCATAGATTGCTAGTCATTGTTGATTCATAGTTGAATAGATCAAACTACCTTAATTTGCTAAGAGAAGTTATAAATAAATAATAGGGTTCCTTAACAACTAAAAACCAGAGACTGTTCATAATGTAAAAACAATAGTACTGGAGTTTGGATAAACAAATAACCCAGTGTCTTGAATCTTGAATAATAAACCCAATCTTGAATAATAAATCCAATTTTTGGTTATGTAAATGAGTCACATTGTTATGCAGCTACCTGGAATGGTATTTTGTTCTGAAAATTTCTAATGGTTCTTTATTATGATCTTGAAACTGTATGATTAATTAGAAGTTTTACTTGCATTTTCTCTTATTAACTGCATACATTTTAGGAAAAAAGAGTGAAGGGGTGGAAGAAGAAATATAACAAATAGGGTTTGGTGTTTCATTATCTCAAGGTGTATTATGCATTACAGAATATGAATTATTGATTATAGGATAACTTGGGGTATAGCCAACAAAGGCTGTGCTTTAGCAGAAAGACCAAGTCAGGGCACCTTTTACTGAAGGATGTACAGCATCTGTTGTGGCCATCCAGACTATATCACATTCTGCTGTAGAATATATGGCTTTTATTGGTGATCCTTTGTGTCCTTTGTTTCATGAGCATAAATTATTTTTTTTCACTGACCAATATCACACAGTTCACAAACAGCTAGAACTCATTCCTTAAAAGCAGTAGAGTTTAAAATACATTGGCTCTTAACTATTTTCGTATACTTTGATCTGTCTTGGCATCTGTTGTTTTCTAATTTGGTTTGCAATTGGAACTTCTCATCTAGTGCGATTAGTCTATATTTTGGATTAAGTTCTACCTGCTACAGATGCAGGTACAACAGATGTCCTGATACTAGATGTATATTCTGTTAGAAAGTGAATAGTAATTTCCTCCTTGTAAAGCAGAAAACCCAAATGCCTGTTATGCATAGAAGAACTGAATTATTTGGGGGTGGGTGGGTTGGCTTTGAAATGATTCTAATCCTTGTGAATATTTTGCTGCTTTATGCTTTTATTCTTTTGGTTCTCATTTTTTCTAAAGGAACAAATTCTGAGCTATCTAATCCCTCTGAAACAGAATCAGAAAGGAAAGATGAACTGAGTGACTGGTCATTAGCAGGGGATGAAGATAGGGAGGCTCTACACCAGCGTGACAGCAGAAGGCGTCCACCAGGAGGAAGACGCAGTGTTTCTGGGGGTCGGGGCCGAGGTGGCCCGCGAGGTGGGAAGTCATCTATCAGTTCTGGTATGGATGACGTGTTTCAAACTTACGCCAGAAAAAGTAGTTCTGCTGCTATAATTTTTTTTGTCTCAGCCTATCAGGATAGATTGCTTAAGTGTGTGGGGTGGGGAGGAGGCCATGTTGATGTCACTGACTTTGGGAGATAGGATTGCTCAATCCTGGAGGCCAAATTTAGATGGCTAGGTCCGGGACTGCCAAAAGAGCCTTCTCAGAAATGCTACCTGTTGTGGCCACAGGACTGGCTATGAGCTTAGGAGTCTGCATGGATGAGACAGTGAAAGCATACAGAGGGGTTTAGATTGATTAGGCACTGGGAAACTTTTTGGGACAAAGTAAACATGTAGAAGAGAGATGAACTCCACTTGAACTGAAATGGAACTAGACTACTGCTGCATACCATGAAAAAGATAGCAGGGAATATTTTAAATTAATTCCTGGGGAAAAGCAGATAGATCCTGATTTGGAAGGTTGTATAGATAATACAGAAAATATGAGAGAGAGGGCCAGTATTGCAAGTGGGCTAATAGATGGACATGACAGTCAGACAAAAAGGCCACGAAAAAGGTTCATGCCAAGAGAAACTAAAAAAGGAAAAGGTGTATAGGTATTTCTGTGCTAATGCTAGCAGTCTGTGTGGTAAAATGGGATAATTAGCATATTTGATTACAAGTGAGAAAATGCAGGGCATATAAAGAAACCTGGCATCAAGGAAATGGAGAAAATCAGAGTGATACACTCAAAAGGCTGTGGGTGTGTGGGTGTGGGTGGGAACCGTTGCCTTATATCAGGGCTAGTATAATATACTATAAAATATCAGAAGAACAGTTTCTTCCATAGGATCATTAGGTGTGATACTATTTGGCCACAAATAGAAAATAGATTTTGGAATACTATCATCTGCCTGATGAAAATACCAAGAGTGATCTGGAGATAATAAAGCAAGAAATACAGAGAGAGAGAATTGTAACAATGAGAGACTCTGATTACTCTCACAAACTGGGTAATTCATGCAGAGACCACCACAAAGAAACCAGATTTCTCTCTGTCTGAACTGACTGTGTCTTGGAACAGTTGATCTGGAACTGAGCAGGGAAAATGATATCCTAGTTTTAATCCCAAGTGAAAACCATTTTGTAATGTGGGACATAGTACTGTAGAGCTGAGAGGAAACAGTGATTATAGCAGGACCCAACGTGGTAAAATTTGACTACTGAAGGGGAAGCTTCTAAAAAATGAGTGGACTGGTAAAAAAGAGACTGAAAGCCTCAGTGTTATCTTTGGGTTGGATTGTTCTTTCTAATCCAATGGAATCTTGGAAAGAAGTTATGTAAAGAGGCTCAGGACTCTGTCCACCAGTAGGATAACTCTCAGAAAACTGAACCAGACAGGACCAAATCTTGTATAGTGGGACAAGTCAGAAAGGAAAGATCAAGTTTGAGAATGGACCGGAGCCAGCTTGGGGCTGTGGAGGGTAACATTCCAAGAAGAATTTCCCCCACTGATAGACAGTCGGGCAGCTGCTTAGGATATTGCCAATTTCTGTATTCAAAGCAGTCCAGCTTGTGTGCCCCAGGCTGATGCATATGCAGCCTGCCTGCATTTCCCAGTGTGTGCACATAGATACATGTCTCCAATGGACACTACTGGTAAAGGGCTTGGAGAGAATTCCAGAAGGTCTGATGTTCATATTTTCCCCACTTTATTTATGTCTTAATTTAAAGGTCACCAGAAAGATGAGGAAGATGTCTGTACCACCCACCCTTTTGCTTTTGTTTCAAGAGTGATGTTCTCCGCTTTCAAGAACGTTTCAGACTTTCCTAGGTTGCTTTGCGTATTAGTATGTGTGTTCTGGATTAGATTACTTTCTACTTGATTACCCTTGTAACATTTTGGCTAGAATGCTAGATGGAAACAGCACAAACTTACGTGCCACTTCTGGCCTTGGTGTTTTTGTTCCTTTAGTGCTGAAAGACCCAGACAGCAATCCTTATAGTTTACTCGATAACACAGAGTCTGACCAGACTGCAGACACTGATGCAAGTGAATCGCATCACACCACTAACCGACGCAGGCGATCTCGCAGACGAAGGACTGATGAAGATGCTGTCTTAATGGATGGAATGACAGAATCTGACACGGCATCAGTTAATGAAAATGGCTTAGGTATGTAAGTCACTTGTGACAAAACTGAAAGATTCCTATCAATAAACTTGTACAATTGTAATGTGCTATTATAGTCAATTATTCTTCCTTTTCATAGTCATTGTTTTAATTGTAATTTAATACAGTGTTAACTTTTTTGCATAATAAAGGATTTCACTTAAATGTAACCAGAATATTTTAGGCTACATGGAATCCATCAGGGCCATTTTCTTATAATTGCATTAAAGTCCTTCTCCTGGTCTGGATGCAACCAGTTCTGTGTCATAGATTTAGAAGAGCAGGGCATTTGTTCCACGTCTTAAAAAAAAAGTTTCCATATTGTATCTACCATGAAATGCAAAGACGATTTAGTCATTAATGTTGAGGAATTTAAAATCCTGTTTAGAGTAAATAAATGTAAAATAAACATCCATTTTATCTTTGGTAGGGCCCAAGTGATTTTGTTGCTGAAATTTACTAAATTAACATTGAAAAAGAAAGTAGCTGAGGTCAGGCAAAAAAAACAAGCTTCTTGCTCCTCTACAACCATGATCCCAAATACATTTAAAAATCAGGACTTTTTTGTGTGTAGGTATATCTCAGCATTCAGTAACTGCCATTTTGTGATAATAGTTCATGCAAAGCACACCAAGGAAAACCATTTCTAGGAGCCAGTTTGGTCTAGTGGTTAAGGCAACGGGCTAGAAACCAGGAGGCTGTGAGTTCTAGTCCTGCTTTAGGCACGAAAGCCGGCTGGGTGACCTTGGGCCAGTCACTCAGCCCAACTCACCTCACAGGGTGGTGGTTGTGGGGAAAATAGGAGGAGGAAGGAGCATTAGGTATGTTCGCCACCTTGAGTTAGTTATAAAAATAATAAAGGCAGGATAAAAAATTAAAAAAGGGGGGGGGAATGATTCCTTGAGCCTATGTTTAACTTTTAAGGTATCAACCTAAATCGGTACCAGTTTAAACATAGTCTTATAGTGTTGCTACTCCCTCTGCAGATATGACATAGGACTTTTTCCTTTGCGCTTTGTGCTGAGCAACAGTATTCATCTCTAAGATGGTTCATGCCTCAACTTTGCAATTGCAGATGATAGAGACAAAAAAACCCAGCGACGCAATCGTAGCCGCAGGCGTCGCTTCAGGGGTCAGGCAGAAGATAGACAGCCAGGTAACCTAAGTGGAGAGGTGGCCCACCTCGAGTCACAAGCATGAAGGAATGCTCCGTGCCTACTGTTTGTGTGCCTCCGAAACATGTAAAGTGCCTTTTGTAAATAATGGTTACTTAATAACTAAAACTGCTGGCTGAGAAATTACTAGTTACTCATCTTCCTAACATTAGTGCCTTATAAGTGGTGGTGCTGCCAGCGTAAGCACCGCGAGAATTGAAAGAGATGTGGATGTCGGAATGCAGAGATATGGCATAACGAAAGCAGCACTGCCAGGATGGGCTCTCTTCTGGCAACTATTTGTTAATAGGAATGCTGGCCAGCTGATTAGTACTGTAGTAAAACATGAGGTAGCTTGCATGGCATTTGCCTGTCCTGTACTTTGAATCAGTATGATCAGCATTTCAAGGACAAGAGAAATCACACAACTGGATTAAAGCAAAAAATAGTTGCACGTTCTGTCTGGCATTGTGGTTTGATGTGCCTTTAAATACGTACTAACATCTTAAAGTACAGTTTTCAATTTCTAGAAGAAGAATCTATGTTTGTTGCATCTGTAAATGCCTTGGATGTGCTAAACAACTTCAGGAATATTTCTTTTAATGTGTCCTCTAACATGTTTCTGTAGAGTTCAAAGGCTTATGAACAGCTCGGAATTACAGTACAATTAAAAACGTAAGGAAATGGGATTTCACATCACAAAATGCTCTAGAATAATAGACACATGATCTCACTTAACCACAAAGATCTTTTGATAGATAATTAAAAATTGCTTTCTGAATTTGCTTCCTGTGGTTTCACTTTAGTTCTGGAGAACTGCAGTATGACTTCACTGGAGGAATATGGTACTTAAAAGTATCATACCCTTAAGGATCCTTAACAAACTAAGACAGTATGCTTTTTGATCGATTAATCTTAAATTTTGAGCGATGACGACAGCCACTGCTGCGAAGTATTTTCAGATAGGCTGTAAGTTTTGGCCACTGTAAATTTATTAGTTACACCTCATTCATCACACAGAACTCATACTTAATACTCGCCTCTTCTCCACTTCTTTTCCAATACACTGTTGTGATGTGCAGCCAGAAGGAAAGAGGGAGCCACGGTCCTCCCTCTCCTAAGGATGTTTTTCTCCAAAAGAAAGTATTTACTTAACTACTTAAGGGGTAATTGAGGGCTGCTTTAAGCTTTCCTTACCCACTTTCTCACTTCAGAAGGAGCTAAATCTAAGAACATCCTCTGAAAGTTCTCCTGAGTTCTGTATCTACAACTTCTGCCTCAGTCCACCACCAGCTTGGACCAAAACCTGTTTTTATAATTTTCTAGGGTTCTTTTCAAATTCTTGACAATCTTTCAAATCTTCTTCAGTATCTTTAAATATACCTAAAAAAAAATTATAAACCATAGGAAAGTTACAGAGTTCTCTTTGATAGTAATAAATACCTCAAGCAAAATATTTTGAAACTGAAGGATTAAAAAAGCAAAACAGGTAAATAATGGATTTCTTTTAAATTAGCTGTATGAAGCTTCAGGATTAACAGTTACATCTTTCTGTTTTGGAAGGCCTCAAAAGATGACTTTGTCTAATATGAGCCTTGGAACGTTAACTGAAAAATTTATCTTTTTGGATTGCAACCAGGAGTTGGATGTTTTCTAAACATAAAAAGCCTGTAAATTTTTCTCCTCACAGTAACAGTTGCTGATTATATATCAAGAGCAGAATCTCAGAGTAGACAAAGAAATCTCCCAAAGGAAACACTGGGTAAAACCAAGAAGGAAACGGTAAGAAACATTTAAAAGGAATACAAACTAATACCTGTCTATAAATTTACTTCTAAGATTGTGTAAATTGCTACATCTAGCTGTAGGTGCTGAAAAAGCTTGGCCAGTTTGGAGGGCTGTATAAGGAAAATTCCATGTTACAAGCTCATTAGCAAATTTAGATAGAAGTTATCTTAGCAGATCTGTTTAGTTAAGGATATCTTGCCCTGAGCATATTCTCCAGCTTTCTAAGAACGGCAGCCTAAAGGGATAATTAGGCAAGACCCTGCTTCTTCATGCAGCTTATATATGGAAATAATTGCCAAATACCTTGTTCATTCAATGATGCTTTCAACTGGATTTTAGGAGTGATTTAAATACATATAGATAACTGGATATAAAGTTCACTATTACATGTAAAATGTTCATGTAATCATCCTTCTAAAAATAGATACCTTCTGTGGACTTTCTAATGAAGTCTGAAATGGGGGGGGGGGTGTATAATTCTGCTGTAATGATTCACTGTTCTCCTGTCACCAAGTCTTGGATTTTTTTCTTTAAAAGGTGAAAGATGTGATTGAAGAAATTGGCCTTTCTGAAAAAGCAGTAAATGGCCCTGCAGTGGTTTCTGAGACTGAATCTTCGAAGCAGCAGCATAGTCCTGAAGAAAGGCCTAGTACTATACAAGAAGACGGAAATAAACAGGAAGAAGCTGTGTTGAATGGTGTTTCATAAACAAGAGTTCCTAGTTTACAGTTCTTTTACATTACATTTTACAATAGTGCTTGTATAAGCTTGCCAAAGATAGAATATGGATTGCGAGTCTTGATACCGCACTTTCAGTTCCTCCATTTTGGAAAACAACAGGGAGGGATCCTGAAAAAAATCCAATGTTGAACATACTTTGACACCTACTGTGTTATAAATATCATCAGATGTGCCTTGAGAATAGTATATGTAACATTTAAATAAAAACAAATTGCTGGCTATAGGAAACGTTATTTTGTTTTCAAAATATGAGATGTGGGGGAATCCCTAACATAACCTACTTTATGAAAGCATTAGCTGCTTTTATTACATTTTTAATAATATGCAACCACTTCTTCACCTGAGGGAAACTAGAAAAAATGCAGTCTAAAATATTTTGCACTGAATTGTAATTTCTCCATTAGTTTAGTCTGGAAACTGGTCTGTTTTAATACATGTTTTTTAAATGCTGTATGTAGTGGGGGAAAACTGCAGACCACTGGAATACATTTATTAAATTCTCAATCTGCAGGGATATTGGGTGACATTGGCAGTGACTGTTCTACATTGAGGCTTTGTTTGATTTATTTATTAAACTGTACAGTATTTAAAAATCAAACATAGCTTTAGTTAAAACACTTAATTCTGAATTAGTCATGTCCATTAAGAGATAACCAGAACTACTGAAAAGATCAATTTCCAGAAAGTTTATTCTGTATAAACTACATATGTTAGTCCTTAGAGTATTTTTATTTTTGGTTGTTTGATGTGCAATATGTTTTTGTATGCTGGTAGAAAAATAAACCTTGATCTTCCATTGGTTGATCCTTAAACATTTGCCAGTTATCAATTTGTTATACAAGAGTTGGAATTTAAGTTCTCATGGAGGCATTATCTTTGAATGAAAGAGGATATGACAGCAAATTTTTAATGGGATTTTCTCAAAGGTTTATGCAGCTGGCAAGCATTGTTTCTCAAGCAAGTTGCAGATCTAAATGTCTTACCTCTTACTGCTTATTGCGTGGAAAACAGTAATAAGACAATCTAGGGAAAAATTGTTAAATTCAGTTTGCAACTGGATTCACTCCCTGGTTTTAATTTTTAATCTTAAAAATCCTGGCATTCCAGTTAGATATCTGTAATGTAATGTATTATCTAATCTGACTTCAAAAGCAAGTCTGACTTCATTGCTGATGTTGCACACAGGATGCACTGCATTTTTTCTTCATTTCATCTTTTTTCAAGGAGATATTTTTAGAACTAAGGCACAGAACCCCTTTTACCATGTCGCTTCCCTGTAGATTAATAAAAGCTCAGTCATGTGTAAGGTCAAACTTGTTGCTTAGCGTTCACTATAGCTGTGAATCACTGCATTGCAGTTCCTGCCATTTAAATTCTTGTCAAAGCTAAAGCCATTGCAGTTTAGAAAGCCTGCTCACTTCTATCTGCCATTAAGGTTACTGCTACTAACTCTTCTGTCTTTAGCTCATCTGTGGCTATTTGTCCTTTGTAAGACTTGGTGCAACCTGCTCCTGCCCCATGACCCTTCGATGTGTTTGAAAAAAAAAATCGTGTTTAATGTTTATACAGTGCAGAAAACTGGTGACAGCCTCTGCATTTTCTATGCAAACCTTCCTGAGGACATTTCTGCTTTAATATTTGGGGGGGGGGGGGAAGAGTTCACTTATGCTAACACATTTGTGAAGTGTCCCTTTTAAATTCTCTTCACAGCCCTATTTAAAATCATGATCATACCTCCTAGTTTTCTCCAGGCT
Source organism: Candoia aspera (assembly GCF_035149785.1). Taxonomy (NCBI): domain Eukaryota; kingdom Metazoa; phylum Chordata; class Lepidosauria; order Squamata; family Candoiidae; genus Candoia; species Candoia aspera. The sequence goes on along the minus strand of NC_086158.1, from coordinate 10,144,074 downwards.
AAACGTACCAGCTTCTTTCAACACTTCCTTCTAGGATCTGGACTCTAGTCTCCCACACAATCAGTTAATTCTCTTTGAATATGCTCTGGCCAAGTTCCTTCTTAAATGTAACATCTAGAAATGGCCTCTAATCCAAATGTTGCCTGATTTGTACACTATGCTTATCATAGTGGAATTTTAAGATTCATTGTAACTTTTTTTTTTAAATGATTATATTTCTACTAGCACAGTCTGCTGGTGATCCATTAATATGCCTACTTTCAATTCCCACCTACTGCTACCAGACTAAGTTTCCGCTATCTTATAGTATGGAGTTTTCTGCAACAAATGCATTTTTGTTGAACTTCGTCAAGTTATGGTTCAGCTTCAAGTCTATTAAAAGTTTTGTTTTCTTATACTCATGACTACATATCCTAGCTTTAACATTAGCAATAAACAATACTTCTTCAGCTTCATGCAGATAATATATGTAGCCTTGATGCTTTCCCAAACTCTTCCTCTAGGTTGATCCTGAGGAATTAATAAGCACATGTAGCATATGGCTAACCAGCTGTTAATCTACCAAGGAATAAGTAATACAATTCATATTTTACTCTTGTACCAATAAGGATGTAATCTGAGACCATATCAATGGCTTTGCAGAAATAGTTGCTTTGATGGAGTGATCTAATTAAATTTTCATTGAATCAGGCTGCTACTTATCTATTTCTACTAAGTAAAGGTAAAGGTTTCCCTTGACGTAAAGTCCAGTCGTGTCCGACTCTAGGGGGCGGTGCTCATCTCCGTTTCTAAGCCTTAGAGCCGGCGTTGTCCGTAGACATTTTCCGGGTCATGTGGCCAGCATGACACAGAACGCCGTTACCTTCCCGCCGAAGCGGTACCTATTGATCTACTCACATTTGCATGTTTTCGAACTGCTAGGTGAGCAGGAGCTGGGACTAGCAACAGGAGCTCACCCCGCCGCGCGGTGTCGAACCGCCGACCTTCCGATCAGCAGCTCAGCGGTTTAACCCGCAGCGCCACCGCGTCCCTGTATTTCTACTAAAGTGGTTAAATTTCTTCCACACAGGAACTGATTATCTTCTGTGGAGTAGAGGGTAGCCAATGATACACAGGAGATCCAGTATCTCTTGGTAAAGACTGTATTGGTTATGCTGTTCAGAGTCTTACTGTCTTGGTATTTCTTCCATTCTCCTAATGCTTGCCATTTCCCTCTCCCTGTTCTCAGTGTTCTTTCACAGGAATATCCTAGCTGCCATGTAATCCTCTCATCCTTCCTAATACTGGAGACAGTTTGTTCACATTTTCTGTAATTGTAATCCTATTCTTCAGAAGGCAGGCAAACATTATATCCATCCTGTAAGTGACAGGAACATGGTACTGGGAAGAAGACAAAACCCTTCCCTAAAGTTGTTCCACATGGCCTGTTTCCCTTCCCATATTCCTCCAGATTCCTTTTGTGAAGGAACTTACAATTCATTATTTTAGAACTTAATTTCTTATATTTATATTTATGACTGTTGATACTGTGTGCGTGGCTTGAATTCTGCCTAAAAGGTGAAACAATATAATCATCTCTAGATGAATCTGCGGCCTCCTAGAACTTCATAATGTTCCCTACTAGAATTCCACACAAACCTTCCCCAGCTACTCATTCAAACGTAGGATTCCAAGATCCGTCCTATAGAGTTTCCTGCTCTAATTACATTCAATTACGGACTGCACACCTCGGGTTGAGCTGGGTTAACAAATCAGCCAAAGCTCCACCTTTAAGATAAAAAAGTTTGGAAAAAAGCATACAACCCCAAAAATAGGTTGAGCAACATGATTTTTTAAGCTGCAGAAAACTTAAAACACAAATCCAAGAACAGTGTTTTAGAAGCCACAAAATCAATTAAAAACCCTCAAAAGAGCTGGTCTTTTCCGACATTTAAAGGGGAAAAAATTCTACCTTACATCTAAGGCAGAGAAGAGAGGAATATGAGAACATTATTCAGTAACAGTTAATACTTGGATTTTTAAAATCATGACTGTTTCAAGCCTAGTTCTTTCCCTTTTTGTTTTAACCCTCTTCACATTGTCATAAGGACAGGAGCCATTCAGAAGTAAAGCTAAGCTTTCCTTGGTATAAAGAATTTAAAACCATGTTATTTTGAAGCCTCTATTTGAATGTTGGAGACGGCCAACTTGGTTCTCATTCATGAATGGCTGATTGACCAGCACGAAGGTAAAACCCACCTCAGAAGAGTAACTGTTCTGTAACAACTCTTTCTCATGCAGTCATATAAAGAAATACTGTAAGAATTTTATTGCTCAGAAACCATGGTAATAAAAAAGCTGAAATCATTTTTGAATACCAGACCATAATTCTATGATAAAATAATACAACTGTTCTCAGTTGAGAAATAAATTATTTCAAAATATTAAGCCTCACAGATGTTCTCAGCAGTCTTGGATGTTGGCATTTACCCTAATTTTATAATCTAAAACAACAGCAGTGTGAATTTCAGATATTACTATCTGATTAATTGGTTCTGCACAAAGCCTGCACATCTCCTGCATCAGAAGTTGTGGTTAACATTAAATTCTGAAAATAACCACAGAGAAGGATTTGCCCTACATCAAAACAAGAATTTCCTTTGGGCATATATCACAGCTTCATTTGTCAATTTTCTTTGGGCTATTTTGAAAATATATTCTAATTGTTAAGCCAGTGATGAGTTTTCATTTCTTAGCTTGACCTTCCAGTAAGTCCTTAGCTTCATTAATTTTGGCTGCAACATAAGGAGACCCACCTAGTAAAGAGGAAAATACGGTTGTCATGTTCACAAGACAGAAATTATCCCATTATTCTGGCAAATGACATATATATGATAAGTGAACTGAAAGTGGTCACAACATGAATATTCAAAATAATAGAACATTTCAGTCTGTCAAGAAGAAATTCATTATCAAAATAAAATAGTCCATACACAAAAATACTTTTCCACATTAGCAGCAGGAACAATGAAACATTATCTCCAGGCTTATCAGAAAATTCTGCTTGTTCCCTTGTGTGCATGCACAACTTCCAAATAACAAATAAGGTTAGGAAAACAACTCAAAATGCCCAAATCCACTTCTTAAACATTTCCCATACAGCCCCACAGTATAGTCCCATTTTACATCAGCCAAGTGAACATAACCGTTTAACGTATTAACATCTTCTGATTTACCTTTATCAGGATGATTCAAAAGCATGATTCTTCTGTGAGCTTCTCTGATCTTTCCTTTGTTAGCTGTGGGACTAATAGTTTTTTGTATTAGATAATTTCTAACTAGGAAAAAAGTCAAAAGCAACCAGCCTATGGATTATTTCATCTATGTCAGATCACTACCTCATCCCACCTATATCAGACGTCACAGAATGACTATCGGGGAAGAATTATTTGCTGCATTCTTGAAGTTTATGCTCAAGAGATACCTGCAAACTACACAATGTTATTTTTTTATAATCCAGCAACAGACACAAATGGCTTATTCTGATTATTCTGTAGTTACATGTACATATAAACGTATTTCTTCCTTTCCCTGCAGTGTTGATTCTCTCAATAGGATAGTAAAAAATCAGATCCCTCATAATCACCCAGTTATTGAACTTCTTTGCTTTGTGAGTTGGGTGAGTTAGAAATGTGTCAAATTAATCTTTTTGCCCGAGAGAACAGCATTCAAACTCTCATTCTGGAGGGATCTGAAAACTTACCATCTGCCCAATCACTATCTTGGGGACCCTGCCATTAACAATACTGAAATTAAAACTGGCTATTATGTTCTGATCAGAGTTACAGCCTGCATAATGCAAAAATGTTACCGTATGCTTTTTATTGTTTAAATCATAGCTACAAAAATTACACAGCTAGCATGTTTCCCATTCTTTTCTTACGCAGTTCTCCCGGGGGGGGGGGGGGGGAGCCTACTCTTATTTAACTTGGGTTTTTAATTTTAATTTTTACCTCACTCCTAATATTAAAGCAGCTTCCCGCTTGGTCATTTTGCTTTCGAATCCTCCTCTGTAATAGCCACTGAAGGCCTGAAAATAAAATACACTGGTATTACAATGTCACCAACAAAAAGTAGAAGAAATTAAAGACCCACCTCACTTAATTGTGGCAAATGGAACAAAACAGACCATCCCATTACATACAACATTGCCAAGAAGCAGGTGACACAATTTCTTATTCTTAATGTCCTCCCCCAGCTCAGTTCACAACAACCAACCAATCTTTTTTTCCTAGTATGAGATAAAAATATTCCTACAGAACTGAGGAAATACTTATTATTCATCTGCACACCTTAATAGGCATCACAACGGGCCAATTCTGGACCTCATAATCCTTACGTATTGAACTGCTTTTGCCCAATGGCTCACACGGCAAGCAAAGCAGAGAATAATATTGCTGCAAAAGAATATTGAGCGAAATAAACTCACTGATTTTGGCAGCGCTTGCAGAGCTTGCTTTACTTGGGGTTCCATTTGCTTCATTACTTGCAGGGCGTAACGGCCTTGAAGGAAAGGAAGGATCCCATTTCAGCTACGCAAGAGTGAGATCTGCAGAACCTGTGTGCACAACCCCAAGCCAAAATGGACAAAATGCAGTGCTTCCACAGAAGCTTCCTACTCTTGCAACAGGCTGAGGAGAGCGTAGGCAGAGGTCCAGTGCTTCCTACCCCGCGGCAAGGCTTTAATTGTTGTTTCTTCCACGCAGCACTCAGATTACTAAATCCCAGGATGGGCTACAAACAGCACTCTCAGTTGTTTTCCCCTCTGCCTTGCAAGATTCAAGCTCTATTTTAAAGGGTCCAGCACCATTTACTGTAGCAATTTGGAAAAAAAATAATAATGGCAATCTGTTGTAAGAATTTCACAAACTCAGCAGAGAGAAGCCCAAATCAAGCACAAGGATACTAAACGGCACATCTCTTAAAACACCATTTATGTATTATGTTTGGGCAGCAGAGATGAAAGAGCAAGGCAGATGCGCTTTTGCTCCGGTGCTCCTTTCTTTCAGAAAATCAAGTTTCAGGTAATTTGTAGATACGAAGACAGGCATGGTATTGTGATGAGAGAACAAAACATCTGTGATGGGCTCAGGGAAACACCTAAAGTAGGGGAGCTGCAGGGTCAGTTTAAAAAGTGGTCCTGAAAGAGAGACATATGTCAATGGGTTGAGTCAAATTCCTCATCAGCCTTGAACTCAAATTCCCAGAGTTACTTATTTTTTTAGTTTTATCAAGTTTTGTGGCTGACCCTAACCACTAGGGTAGACATTTTATAAATGGACTCTCCCCTTCATAATGGCCATTTTGCAATTACATTGTGGTACTTTATCAGCATTCCAAATACGCCTCTACCTCAGAAGACTGGAAAGCCCCCTAACCTGTGGGTCAGTTTCCTCTAACGTAAATTTTATGGAAGTGTTTATCATCTTCTCATATAGGATGCAAGTACAGGCAGTGAACTGAGGATCCATCCTCTCTTTTTCAGCTCAGCAGAAACTGTGGATGCCACAGCTGGAGGAACACATTCCTGTCATTTAAGTAAGTCCCTAGAGCACTTAGTTGATGTGTCCCATCTTAGTCAAGGTGTTAACTTAATGGTAGCACTTCAATTAACGTAATATTTAAAACCATTCTGCTCCAAACTCCAAATGTCCATGTGCAGAAACCACATGCGGGCAATTATGTCCAAGAATACAGATGTAATTCAAAGAGATCAAGTCATACAGAGCTAATTTACAAATTGCACTGGACCGTAATGCAGTATGGCTGTGTGAACCCAACAAATCTTGATGCAGTCAACAAACTCTGGTTAGCAAATCAGAGCTTTCTGCAATGTGTGAACTTAGATATATGATATTTGTTCACAATAACAAATGAGATATGAATTAAATTGGCAAATAATTAGCAATAACTTGCAAAAAAAACAAAATGGTGCCACGGGAGGCATCTAGACTAACCACTGTCTTTCTGCTTATAAAAGCATCCAAACTAGCCACTGTAGACTCTTATGCTTCCCAACACTAGACTATAATAATACTGTCCATTATAGGGCACATATTTAATGCAAGCAGAAATAAAGCTTTCCAAGTACAAACCTGCGTAACCAGCAGCAGCTATTGTCAGGCCAACTACTATCATAGTACCAGCCTAAAAGAAAGGAAAAAAGTAATTCCGTAAAATGAAAAAATACTAACCTCAGTACATTATGCTTGGACGCTATCAGGAGAGATTTTCTGAATATACAAAAGTATAGCCAAATATCTGAGATAGAGACCGCTCAAACATTATAGAGGGCTTCCAGCTGGCATTTTTCAATTCATACTTCATTTGAAATCACACTCAACTTATGGTCTGTGTATATATGCAGATTAGGGAAGAAATCAGGCCACCTAGATGTGTATGGTTATTGAAACACAAGTTTCTTTTAAAATTAGGACACAAAACATTTTTGCATTCATTCATTCATTCGTTCGTTCATTCATTCCTGACAGAAAGATTCTGTAATTCATAAGCTTATATTATTATACCAATTTCCAATCTTGTGTAGATAATGGATAACTTCACCTATGGGATTTTACTTTGTCTCTTCTACCAACCCTTTGGAGCAAATTGGGGGCGGGGGGGGGCATGTAGGATGCTGCAAACATAGCTGGGAGCTAGACAATCAATTTAATAATTCTATATTGAAGTAACTGCATATGTATATTAACTATAATAAAGGAGATTCCTCTCCATAAAAGCTCGTAGAAATCTTAAGAATTATTTTTTTTCAAACTTTCAACTGGATACAGTAGCATTTTTAAAATGAACAAAATATTGCTCCTAGGAAGATTTCTGTTTATTTCTGGTCACTGATATTTGACAAGACGTTTTTAAAATTTCAGGTATCTATCAATAAATCATGAATTATGGCAGCCTACCTTCCAGGGTTATTTCAGTGTGTATATAAAAATGATTTTAAGTCGCCTTTTCCAAAATAACTATACCAAATGAGCAATCAAGGTTACCAATTTTAAGCCATAAATGTTCCACAGGTAGTTTTCCTTTATATGTTTAGGTAGTTCCATGGGGAATGCTTATTTCTCATGCAAGTGAATAATTTATCCTTGAAGCTATATCAGATATGAGATAAGCAACCTCTCCAAAATTGCATCACTGCAGTTCTTCCATCAAGTATTAGAGCACAGCAGAAAACAGCTTTTCTGCAGCTACTCCGATGTCCTAAATGGGAAATAATTTATATCTAAAATTTAGTAGGATGGAGTTCAACTATTTCAATAGATTTTATGTACTGAAGCATCTAGTTCTATTACTTGAGGGTAGAATGGAATGACTCCTGGGAGCTCTGCAGATGCAATCAGTTTAGGGTTTGAATTTTGCTCTTAATAGATTTTGACTTATATCTTGAGAATTTTGCAGCTCTATTGTATCTAGCAGATGATACATTTGAATTTTATTTAATATATTTTAGCCATTTTTCAACATGATAGTTTCTCCAAAGTGTTTTAAAAATATGTAATAGTAAAATTCAGTCTTCAATTATAAAAAACTCTTGACATTTAAATAATTTTAAAATAAGTCACTCTAAATAAAATGCAGTTTCAAATATTTGTCAGCAACAAATATAGCATTTTAAAAATAAAAGACAAAAAGAACAAATTTGTTTTTAATGCCCTTATAAAATGCTGCCAGAGATGGAGCTAGCCATCCTCTCTCTAATGATGGAGTATGTGCCTTTAGTATCACCTGCTAACCGTACAGATTTATGCAGTGGATTGGCAAGTACAACCTCCAAAGATGAATAAAACACAATCATTAAGCTGTAGGCAGTTCTTGAAATACCATAGACCCAAGTGAACTACAGGTTTAAAGTTATAAATTAATGCCAGCACTTCTAATTTTGCCTGGGAACACACTGGTTGGCATGAGTAAGGATGGCGAGCAGGGGGCTCCCATCCAGACTGTTAAGCGCATGCGTAGCACTGAGGAATTGGTCAGCTATTCAAAGAGACACAGATCGGGACCGCCTTAACCTTTGTGGTTTATATGGCTGGGGTTTTCCCACGCTTCTTCAGTTTGTTAGGATTCCTGTTATGTACAAGCAATAAAACATTAGAGACCAGTTCCTTGTCTCAGCGTGTTTCCTGGCAGTTAGGACACTGGTACTCCAATGCATGTGGTATGACCACTGCTACAATATCATTTAAGCTTCAACAAGGGGGCAATGGGATGCATTGTGTACCAGAAGCTTCTCAATAGTTTTCAAAAACCATCACATACATGTGCAGCATACTACAGTAACTTGAATTACGCCTGGTTTGCCTAGACATTAATAGATAGGAAACTCTATAAGAACTACCTGGCATCTGTATACTACTAACACTGAAATGCCTGAATCACTTCTCCCATCAGTTCACTATAGATATTAAGCAACAGGATGGGAAACAAGATAAAGCCTTGTAGAAAAAGCTATAGCAGAAATCTCACAGCACTTCCTCAGAAACCAATCAGGCAGGTTGGGTTGAACCCATCACAACACAGTGCTGTCTGAATTCCAGTAAGGCAAATAAAAGAAATCCATAGTATCAAAAGTCACTAAAAGTTCCAGGAGAATAACAAATTCAGAAAATTCATAACTAGAGTTACAGCACTGGGTGACCAGATCCTAAAACTGGTCTTTCTGTATCATACCGATCTTTAATCTATTTCTTACAATGGAAAACGAGATATTCCAGATATTACAAACAGGACATGTGAACTAAACTTGGGGTTGGAAAGCAAACACATTATGTATATTTTTAACAAACTTTTAATATAAACTGGTTGAAGGTGTTTCCACACTACCAATCCCCCAATTCTTGCACACAGACACAGTAATCGGCAATTAACTGAGTTATGGTTAATAGCCCAGCAGGTGGCAGCACCTAGCTGACCTTGACTAGGGGCTGAAAAATTAAAAAAAGGTTTAACCTGGTTAGTATTTCAGTATTGGCTACAAAGTCCAAACAATCATGAGATTAGATGACAGCAAAGAGATACAGAAAACTCTCTTTACTCCCTCAAGTAATTACCCAGATTTTGCAGCCCAGATTTGGTAGTCTTAACTTGGATGGGAGTCCATCAGGGAAAACCAAGACTATGGAGTAGGCTGAGAAGTTGAAAAAACATTCCTAAGAAATATGAAAAACTGAGGCAATTCTCTGAGGAAAAAAACTTTTAAGATCATGACCTATGGAGCCAAGAGAAAATACTGTGTTGCCAAGCATGGGTCTGAAGATGAGATAGGAAGAATGTTACTGATTAACCACAACTGCAGTGCTGTGGAAATCTTAACAGAGATTGAGGAATAAATAGTGGATGGATACTGAATTTCTCTTCTTTATCTTGTTGTAACTTGCCCAAGTCTTTTGAGTTGGATAGACAATAAAAACTTTAAAATAAACATATGAATGCAATGACAAACCATTCCCATACTATGGCCAAGAAAACTACATGGCTACAGAGATGTTTAAATTTACCAGCTGTTGAAGACTGCTTAATTTCAGCAGTGACTTAATTCCCTAGAGAAGGTTATACCAATGACTGGTCCAGCCACAGTATTATTCAATAATAATACTGGCTGAGCAATACTGATCTATTCCACTTGTACACTTCTGGAACATTAGAATGGACAGAACAGGCCCAATTTGTAAGGGAAGACAGTTCAGCAAGGCGGAGCTCCGCATCCCTTACTTCACAGAAATGGGGTTTATCCAAATGCTTCTTCCAGGAAGCCCGAACAGGTGATTTAGTAGGAGAAGGTGGTCCTGCAGGTACCTGTGAGCTCTAGGCCTCCCTCAGGCATGAACGCCGGCTGGGTGACTTCCCGCCAGTTGCTCTCTCTGAGCCCACCCCACAGGGTAGTTATTGTGGGGAAAATAGGAGGAGGAAGGAGTATTAGGCATGTTCACCATCTTGATAAGAGTTGATAAAAATATATATAAAAAGCAGGATAAAAATCGAACCATCATGACTGGGCCAAGAATCAGTGATAACAAGCCGGTCAGGCCATTCATCCGTATTCAAATCATGGGCAAGAGTGGTTTAACAACATCGAACATCATCAGGGATAGAGCAGGGGCCCCCGAGGAATCTCAACCAATTATTCCTAATTTTAGCTCCATTAAGACGCAAGTTAATTCCGCTGGAAGGAGACCATCACGGCGGTGGCCTACGGGAGGCTGAGCCTCCACGCACAAGCCTCGCCGGGGCTCTGGGGGCATCTGCTTCTGAACAAGGACGAGGGGGCTTATTTCCGTGCTGCGCCTTCCTGAGCATCCCGCGCTCTCCAGACGTGCTGGGACGACAACCCCCAGGATTCTCGGCTAGCACGACCGCACCTGGGATTCCCAGCCGGTCGCTACCCAGCGGGAGGGCTCCAGGTAGGGTAGGCCACCCGGCCCGCCGCCGCCTCCTGCCCTCCGCGGCGGCGCCGGTGAGGGCGGGCGGACGGCCAAGCCAGCGTTCCCACGCACTCACCATGCCTGCCGCGCTCCTTCACACGCCCGGGTAGAAAACCAAGTCGCGGGAAACCACCCCCGGCCCGCCCTCGGAGCGGCCGAGCGCCCCTACCCCTCGGAAGCCCTGCCGTAAGCCGAGGAAGGGCCTGTCGTAAAGCGCCCGCGCGCTCTTCCGCCTCTCGACCCCGCCCCTGCACGCCGGCGCCGCCCACCCAGGCGCGAATTCGAACAGCGGGGCGGGCGCCCTCTTCACCTTGGGCGGAGCGGCCGGAGGCGCCTGGCGCTGCCAGGAAGAAGGAGCGAGGGGTCCGTTCGCTCTCGCTTCGCCGGACGTTTGCACCAGGCTTCGCTCATCCCGTGCTGTCCTCACGTCTCCCCTGCGCCCCCATTATGGGAGTTGGTCCAATAATCTGGGGTCCCAGAGTTGGGAAGCCCGATTGACAGATACGCAGTGACCCTTGAAGGAAAAGTTACTTTTCTGCCTTAGCCAGTGTTTCTCAACCTCAGTAACTTTAAGATATGTGGACTTCAACTCCCAGAATTCCTCAGCCAGCAGTGCTGGCTGGGGAATTCTGGGAGTTGAAGTCCACACATCTTAAAGTTACTGAGGTTGAGAAACACTGGCCTATGCATACAAAGAGTGCTCTCCCCCACACCCAGAAATGCATGGCCTTGGTTTAATCGTGGCCAGCAGAAAATGTAATGATTTGGGCATTGGCTTGCTTTCTCTCTTTCGCTTGCTTATAAAAGCCAAGGTGCTTTTATTTGGGGAAGAGGGTGTAGATATGCTGAAGGTTAATGTGTGGGTTACCTTGCTGGTTCCCTCCCTTTCACTGCAGAATTTTGATGTGTAAAACTTTTTCCAACAATGGGAGCATGGAGCTCAGTGGGTGTAATTGATTCCTGGAGACCCATTAATGTAGGATTTTTTAGTGCTCCGAAATGGACTGGATTCACCTGTGGGACACCTGAAGCTTGACACCAGCTGGGCAGGTCCAGAGGAGGTGGGGGAGGCTGAGATAAGTTTGATTCTGTGGGTCCTGAGGAAGGAGACAGGGTCCATTTGTAGGCAGGACACCTGTGTCTCCCAGTTGGTGAAAGCATCCAGGGAGATAATGGGAACTGGGTTGGGGTGGTGGTGAATAAGACCTTCAGGAGGGAGTGATCATGTATTAAAACATATTAGCCATGTGACATTTTAGATTTGTAGGTTACTCCAGATTTATTGGCTATCCACCCATATTTATTGCTTATGCTGTTTTTTTATTCTTTTAAATTTGTATTTGGGGAAAAAAGATAAACAATAATAATAGAGAAGGAGAGTTACCCGTTTCTTTGAAAGAGACAGTGGTGCACCCCCTCCTCAAGAAGCTGTCACTCAACCCATATAATCTGTTCATTACTGATGAGTTGATAATCTCCACGTTGGGGAGAAGGCTGTGGAGAAAGTGATTAGGCTGCAACTGCAGAGGGCTTGGTCGAAATGGAAGATGTAGACCCGTTTCAGGCCTGGATTCAACATGGAGACAGCACTGATCGCGCTTACTGACGATCTCTGGTAGGACAGATCTCACAGTGCTCTTGATACCCTCAATCATGGTATGCTTGTGAGCAGTTCAGTATATCCACAATAGGTTTTGCAAAAGTTTCCACACTCAGGACTTGAAAGAGCAGGGAGTCTCTAACACTAACCCCAACCCCATCCCTTGCCACACTACTGTAACATAGCTGTTAACTTTTTTTTTTAAAAGCATGCACTTTGAAAATAAACATGTTGTTTTTGTTTTTATTTGGCCCAGCCTGCAGAGTATGGGGAACCATCTTTAGACCGGTGTATTTCAGACATACTGTAGATGCCTGTACAGGCAGTCCTTGGCTTACAATGGCAATTGGGACTGGAATTGCTGTTGCTAAGCAATGCAGTTGTAAAGCATGATGTCACGTGACCCTGTTGCTTAGTGATGGCAGTTCCTGTAGTCCTGGTTGCCATTGTTAAGTGATGACCACATGGGTCATTAAACAAGGACCTCACCTGACTGTGACTTCCGACTTCCTGTCAGCTTCCCCACTGACTTTGCTTGTGGGAAGCCAGCAGAGAAAGTCAGAAATTGCAGTCAGGTAACTGTGGGGATGCCGCAGCAGCAGAAACTCTGTGGACTAGTTGTAAGTCCCCTGCATTCAGTGCCGTCGTAACTTTGAATGGATGCTGAACAAATGGACGTAACCCCAGGAGTACCTTTATGTCTAATCTTTTCATCTAGAACTGTGTTTCTTAAAGTGTGGCCTTAGGACCCCTGGGGGTCCTTCAAGACCCTCTCGGGGATCCTCAAAATCAAAATTATTTGCTAGCTTATGTTGAAAAATAATTCAAAATTAAAATCCCATCAAACAATCATGAGAAGTAGTAGCAGCAGTGAATGCATCAAATTTAATTTTTAATATGGTAAATATAACCCATACCCTATAACCCATAGACATTTTGGGCGTCAGTGAACTGAAATGGACTGGAATGGGCCACTTCACATCAGATGACCACCAGATCTACTACTGTGGACAAGAGGACCACAGAAGAAACGGAGTAGCCTTCATAATTAATAGTAAAGTGGCTAAAGCAGTGCTTGGATACAATCCAAAAAACGATAGAATGATCTCAATTCAAATTCAGGGCAAGCCATCTAACATCACAGTGATCCAAATATACACCCCAACCACAGATGCTGAAGAAGCTGAAGTAGAGCAGTTCTATGAGGATCTGCAGCACCTACTGGACAACACGCCTAAAAGAGATGTTATTTTCATCACGGGAGACTGGAATGCTAAGGTGGGCAGTCAAATGACACCTGGAATTACAGGTAAGCATGGCCTGGGGGAACAAAACAAAGCAGGACATAGGCTGATAGAATTTTGCCAAGACAACTCACTCTGCATAACAAACACTCTCTTCCAACAACCTAAGAGACGGCTTTATACATGGACTTCACCAGATGGACAGCACCGAAATCAGATTGACTACATCCTTTGCAGCCAAAGGTGGCGGACATCTGTACAGTCGGTAAAACAAGACCTGGAGCTGACTGTAGTTCAGATCACCAACTTCTTCTTGCACAATTTAGGATCAGACTAAAGAGATTAGGGAAGACCCACAGATCAGCTAGATATGAGCTCACTAATATTCCTAAGGAATATGCAGTGGAGGTGAAGAATAGATTTAAGGGACTGGACTTAGTAGATAGGGTCCCGGAAGAACTCTGGACAGAAGTTGGCAACATTGTTCAGGAGGCGGCAACAAAATACATCCCAAAGAAAGAGAAAACCAAGAAGGCAAAATGGCTGTCTGCTGAGACACTAGAAGTAGCCCAAGAAAGAAGGAAAGCAAAAGGCAACAGTGATAGGGGGAGATATGCCCAATTAAATGCAAAATTCCAGAGGTTAGCCAGAAGAGATAAGGAACTATTTTTAAACAGGCAATGCATGGAAGTGGAAGAAGACAATAGAATAGGAAGGACAAGAGACCTCTTCCAGAAAATTAGAAACATTGGAGGTAAATTCCAGGCAAAAATGGGCATGATCAAAAACAAAGATGGCAAGGACCTAACGGAAGAAGAAGAGGTCAAGAAAAGGTGGCAAGAATATACAGAAGACCTGTATAGGAAGGATAACAATATCGGGGATAGCTTTGACGGTGTGGTCAGTGAGCTAGAGCCAGACATCCTGAAGGGTGAGGTTGAATGGGCCTTAAGAAGCATTGCTAATAACAAGGCAGCAGGAGACGACGGCATCCCAGCTGAACTGTTCAAAATCTTGCAAGATGATGCTGTCAAGGTAATGCATGCTATATGCCAGCAAATTTGGAAAACACAAGAATGGCCATCAGATTGGAAAAAAGCAATTTATATCCCCATACCAAAAAAGGGAAACACTAAAGAATGTTCAAACTATCGAACAGTGGCACTCATTTCACATGCCAGTAAGGTAATGCTCAAGATCCTGCAAGGTAGGCTTCAGCAATTCATGGAGCGAGAATTGCCAGATGTACAAGCTGGGCTTAGAAAAGGCAGAGGAATTAGGGACCAAATTGCCAATATCCGCTGGATAATGGAAAAAGCCAGGGAGTTTCAGAAAAACATCTATTTCTGTTTTATTGACTATTCTAAAGCCTTTGACTGTGTGGACCATAACGAATTGTGGCAAGTTCTTAGTGGTATGGGGATACCAAGTCATCTTGTATGCCTCCTGAAGAATCTGTATAACGACCAAGTAGCAACGGTAAGAACAGACCACGGAACAACGGACTGGTTTAAGATTGGGAAAGGAGTACGGCAGGGCTGTATACTCTCACCCTACCTATTCAACTTGTATGCAGAACACATCATGCGACAAGCTGGCCTTGAGGAATCCAAGGCTGGAGTTAAAATCGCTGGAAGAAACATTAACAATCTCAGATATGCAGATGATGCCACTTTGATGGCTGAAAGCGAAGAGGAACTGAGGAGCCTTATGATGAAGGTGAAAGAAGAAAGTGCAAAAGCTGGCTTGCAGCTAAACCTCAAAAAAAACAAGATTATGGCAACCAGCTTGATCGATAACTGGCAAATAGAGGGAGAAAATGTAGAGGCAGTGAAAGACTTTGTATTTCTAGGTGTGAAGATTACTGCAGATGCTGACTGCAGTCAGGAAATCAGAAGACGCTTAATCCTTGGGAGAAGAGCAATGACCAATCTCGATAAAAGAGTCAAGAGCAGAGACATCACACTGACAACAAAGGCCCGCATAGTTAAAGCAATGGTGTTCCCCGTAGTAACATATGGCTGCGAGAGCTGGACCATAAGGAAGGCTGAGCGAAGGAAGATCAGTGCTTTTGAACTGTGGTGTCGGAGGAAAATTCTGAGAGTGCCTTGGACTGCAAGAAGATCAAACCAGTCCATCCTCCAGGAAATAAAGCCAGACTGCTCACTTGAGGGAATGATATTAAAGGCCAAACTGAAATACTTTGGCCACATAATGAGAAGACAGGACACCTTGGAGAAGATGCTGATGCTAGGGAGAGTGGAGGGCAAAAGGAAGAGGGGCCGACCAAGGGCAAGGTGGATGGATGATATTCTAGAGGTGACAGACTCGTCCCTGGGGGAGCTGGGGGTGTTGACGACCGACAGGAAGCTCTGGCATGGGCTGGTCCATGAAGTCACAAAGAGTCAGAAGCGACTAAATGAATAAACAACAAAGAGTTTTTAAAAGTGGGAAGGGATTTAAAGTTTAAGAAACCCTGATCTAGAAAAAAGTATGTAAAGAAGGAAAGAAGTGCCTAGGCTAACCTTTAAGCAGGGAAGCATGCAATTATTCTTACGTTAACAAGTGCATTTGTTCCAATGGGATAGACAAAACCATCCTTCATTCCACTCAAGCAACTAATTTTATTTGTTTGATCAGACTGTAATTTACACAGCATTAGATAGAATCCAGCCAGGAAAAATAATGTTCTAATGGAAACTAAACTTTGGGGTACAATCAAGTGACAAATACATTTGCAATTCCTCCTCAATCCCCCATATTTTACATTGGCCTCCGATCTAGTTTACTAAAGCTAACCCCCAAAACACATTATATTACCAGTATTAGTTTAACGTGTGAAGCTACTGAAATGTTAGGGATAATTCAGAAGGGAACTGAAAAAATGAATTTTTAAAAAAGCTGCCAAAATCATGTCATTATACAAATATATGGGGGATGACAGTATCCCTGTTTAGTTCCAGTCACTGTAAATAAACCAAAGTGACACAAGGCTGTATACTCTCCCCTTATTTATTCAACCTAGATGATGAACATATATTAAGGGAAGTTGGATTGGAAGCAAATATTTTCTCTGAAAAGGGAAAGCTCGAACCTCAGCAGGAGTTGTCTAGCGCAGCCAGATGGAGAGGTGGCATCTTCAGGAGGGAGTGTACGACTGCCTCCTTCAGAACAGGAGGAGCACCACATTCCTCAAACCAGCATTTATCACCTCTTGACTGCAGCCTGATGTGCCACACCTAACTGACTCTAACTGAAGGTGGCAGAGTTCATGCTGCTGAGAATCCGGTCCACATCCTCAGACAAAACCAAGGAAATCCAAGATAACCTGGCAAGACATTGCTCTAGTTGTCCTACTTATTCTTGCCAATGAGAAGTCCAAATCAAAGTGAATATGGGTAATTTTGTTAGCAAGAGGTCTTGCAAACGTGTCACAGCAATTTTGAAGGAGATTGTCCCACTAATCTTTCCATAATAAAGTAAGGACCTCCTTGTGATGGTAGGCAACATTCTGCTGATGCACTGAAAGCAGAGGAATATTGATGCTTTACCATTCTCATTGCCATGGTGTAAGCTCTAATATGGGCTTGTACCATGTTTAGTCATACTCACTCCTGTCACTCCAGGCATCACTTTTGTCACTTCCTGTGCCAGAAAGTTTTAGAAATCCTTAGTAAACCATGAAATACCCTGGGATCTGAAGTCTAGGAGATGCCCCTTGGGGGCAATCATGTCCAGTACCCTTGTCTCCACATTCTGGAGATGATCAGGTAGAAGCACCCAAAATATTGCTTGGAAAATATCCAAGTGCCTGCGGAAATCTGATCAAATCCATGAGGTTTCTGGCATAGACCATCTTAGAATCACAGAATCATAGAACCATAGGGTTGGAAGGGACTTGAAGGTCTTCTAGTCCAAACCCCTGCCCAAGGCAGGAATCCTCATACCAACTCAGACAAATGGTTGTCTAATCTTTTCTTGAAAACCTCCAGCGATGGAGCACCCACAAATCCCAGAGGCAAGGTGTTGCACAGCTTAATAGTTCTTGTTGTTGTTTATTTGTTTAGTCGCTTCCGACTCTTCATGACTTCATGGACCAGCCCACGCCAGAGCTTCCTGTCGGTCGTCAACACCCCTAGCTCCCCCAGGGACGAGTCTGTCACTTCTAGAATATCATCCATCCACCTTGCCCTTGGTCGGCCCCTCTTCCTTTTGCCTCCCACTCTCCCTAGCATCAGCACCTTCTCCAGGGTGTCCTGTCTTCTCATTATGTGGCCAAAGTATTTCAGTTTTGCCTTTAATATCATTCCCTCAAGTGAGCAGTCTGGCTTGTTACTTCTTACTGTTGCTACTTGGTCGTTATACAGATTCTTCAGGAGGCAGACAAGATGACTTGGTATCCCCATACCGCTAAGAACTTGCCACAATTTGTTATGGTCCACACACTCAAAGGTTTTAGAATAGTCAATAAAACAGAAATAGATGTTTTTCTGAAACTCCCTGGCTTTTTCCATTATCCAGCGGATATTGGCAATTTGGTCCCTAGTTCCTCTGCCTTTTCTAAACCCAGCTTGTACATCTGGCAATTCTCGCTCCATGAATTGCTGAAGCCTACCTTGCAGGATCTTGAGCATTACCTTACTGGCATGTGAAATGAATGCCACTGTTCAATAGTCTGAACATTCTTTAGTGTTTCCCTTTTTTGGTATGGGGATATAAGTTGATTTTTTCCAATCTGATGGCCATTCTTGTGTTTTCCAAATTTGCTGGCATATAGCATGCATTACCTTGACACATCATCTTGCAAGATTTTGAACAGTTCAGCTGGGATGCCGTCATCTCCTGCTGCCTTGTTATTAGCAATGCTTCTTAAGGCCCATTCAACCTCACTCTTCAGGATGTCTGGCTCTAGCTCACTGACCACACTGTCAAAGCTATCCCCGATATTGTTATCCTTCCTATACAGGTCTTCTGTATATTCTTGCCACCTTTTCTTGATCTCTTCTTCTTCTGTTCGGTCCTTGCCATCTTTGTTTTTGATCATGCCCATTTTTGCCTGGAATTTATCCCCGATGTTTCTAATTTTCTGGAAGAGGTCTCTTGTCCTTCCTATTCTATTGTCTTCTTTCACTTCCGCGCATTGCTTGTTTAAAAATAATTCCTTATTTCTTCTAGCTAACCTCTGGAATTTTGCATTTAATTGGGCATATCTCCCCCTATCACTGTTGCCTTTTGCTTTCCTTCTTTCTTGGGCTACTTCTAGTGTCTCAGCAGACAGCCACTTTGCCTTCTTGGTTTTCTCTTTCTTTGGGATGTATTTTGTTGCCGCCTCCTGAACAATGTTGCGAACTTCTGTCCAGAGTTCTTCCGGGACCCTATCTACTAAGTCCAGTCCCTTAAATCTATTCTTCACCTCCACTGCATATTCCTTAGGAATATTAGTGAGCTCATATCTAGCTGATCTGTGGGTCTTCCCTAATCTCTTTAGTCTGATCCTAAATTGTGCAAGAAGAAGTTCGTGATCTGAGCTACAGTCAGCTCCAGGTCTTGTTTTTACCGACTGTATAGATGTCCGCCACCTTTGGCTGCAAAGGATGTAGTCAATCTGATTTTGGTGTTGTCCATCTGGTGAAGTCCATGTATAAAGCCGTCTCTTAGGTTGTTGGAAGAGAGTGTTTGTTATGCAGAGTGAGTTGTCTTGGCAAAATTCTATCAGCCTATGTCCTGCTTCATTTTGTTCGCCCAGGCCATACTTACCTGTAATTCGAGGTGTCATTTGACTGCCCACCTTAGCATTCCAGTCTCCTGTAATGAAAATAACGTCTCTTTTAGGCGTGTTGTCCAGTAGGTGCTGCAGATCCTCATAGAACTGCTCTACTTCAGCTTCTTCAGCATCTGTGGTTGGGGTGTATATTTGGATCACTGTGATGTTAGATGGCTTGCCCTGAATTCGAATTGAGATCATTCTATCGTTTTTTGGATTGTATCCAAGCACTGCTTTAGCCACTTTACTATTAATTATGAAGGCTACTCCATTTCTTCTGTGGTCCTCTTGTCCACAGTAGTAGATCTGGTGGTCATTTGATGTGAAGTGGCCCATTCCAGTCCATTTCAGTTCACTGACCCCCAAAATGTCTATCTTTAATCTTGACATCTCACCAAGAACCACATCCAATTTGCCCTGGCTCATAGATCTTACATTCCAGGTTCCAGTGGTGTGTTGATCCTTAGAACATTGGATTCGCCGTTCACCACCAGCACCGTCGGCCGCTAGCCGTCCTTTCGGCTTTGAGCTAGCTTCGTCATCATGTCTGGGGCTAGTTGAACTCATCCTCTCTTCCTCCCCAGTAGCATTTTGACCATCTTCCGACCTGGGGGTCTCATCTTCCAATGGTATACCGACATATCTCTGGTTGTACTGATCCATTTAGTTTTCATGGCAAGAATACTGGGGTGGGTTGCCATTACCTTCCCAGGGATCGCGTTTAGTCTGACCTCTCTGTCATGACCTTCTTGTCTTGGGTGGCCCTTCACGGTTTAGCTCATGGCATCATTGAGGTGCTCAAGCTCCAGCACCACGACAAGGTAATGATCCTTTGCTGAATAGTTCTTACTGCCAGGAAATTCCTCCTTGTTTCCAGGTTGGATCTCCCTCTGAAGAGCTTCCACCCATTGCTTCTTGTCCTACCCTCAGGTGCTATGGAGAATAAATCGATGCCTTCTTCCCTGTGGCAGCCCTTCGAGTATTAGAAGACTGCTATCATGTTTCCCCTTGGTCTTCTCTTTGTTAAGCTAAACATACCTAGTTCCTTTAGCCCTTTTTCATAGGATTTAGCCTCCAGACCCCTTATCATCTCTGTTGCTCTTCTCTGTACTCCTTCTAGGGCCTCGGCATCTTTTTTGCATTGTGGTGACCAGAACTGAACACAGTATTCCAATTGTGGCCTCACCAGTGCAGTATAGAGCTGTAATATCACTTAATCAGTTTTCTACCCTTGCAAAAGTCAGTGGTATTGATGAGCCACAATCTGGCCAGAAAATGATTTGATCATCACATATAATCACAATGACCTCTGCTATCAGATCACAGGCATTTGCTCCGACACAATACATTTTAGTTTCATATTTTATTTAATCTGTTTCCATGAAGCAGATTTATTTTTATGTATATATGCAAGTATTTATTCTTCAACTGTATTCAATTTTGATAAGTTTCAGCCTTTTTTATTGCCATTTTCCAACATAGTGACTATTTAGGCCTAAACTGTAACCAAATGTGAGCTGTAATATGAGTTAAAGAACAACCGCCTTGTATTACCACAATATTCAGTATTCTAGATGAAACTTAATGTGTTCATCAAAGCATCTCAGCTACAGACACCAAGGAGGTACTGCTAATATGTACTAAGTGTGAGAAAGCAGAAGAAACTTCCATTTCTGTTTTTTACAAAGGTTCTTATTAACTATAGATTACCAATGAAAAAGGCAGGAGAAAATCTACTGCACCTAGGACTACAGCAAACTAGTTATGGTAAATATTCACAGTGTGCAGTCCAATATCAATATGACTGTAAATAAACAATACTTCAAAATAGTTCTTACTGTATCTGTGTATAAAATCTGAACACCAGAGCTGAAATTTTCCTTGTCCTGTGATTTTACATGCTGAACCACGAACAAATGATTTCATAATGGAACCAAAGATGTACTTTCAGCTATTGCTTTTGTTATGTGTGAAACACTGTTATTAATACATGACACTATATTATTAAGAATACTCACAAACAAGTACCAGAGCAGTAATTCACCCTCATTTTGTGATAATCTCAGCAATCAAACAATTCAGCTTGTCCATCTGGAAAATGCACGTGATATTAAGTTTACCCAGATTACTCCAGTGGTCAGTTGTATTTGTGTGGAGCCCAGCAGGAGAAACGGCATTAGAGCGTGCATTCACTAAAAATCTGATGGCAATGCGTTCAGAACAAAAAAGAAAAGGGAAAAGTGATCATGGGTGGCAGAGGTGAAACTGAAGGTCATGGACAAAAGGAAGGAATTAACATAAATACAAGCAGGGACTAGAAATGATAAATATACGTAGATCTGAGGGAACAAAGGAATTTTTTTAAAAATGGAAGTTATACAGAGATAAAACGATTAACGATATTATTCCAGTTTTTATGACAGGTTAGTTAATTTGTTATTTGATAAAAACAGTGGTCTATTTATTATAGAAGCAACTACAAGTTCCTGTTTTGAAGAAAGATGGACAGTTGTATAATTCTAATCACACTTTACAGACCCCAATCTTGAGAACACATTTTTAAGGCTAAATAGGAAGTATTTTCACACTTGTTCACGATGTACAGGCTATTGTCTGTTGCTCCAGTTGTACACAATTCTCTAATTCAGTCACCGATGACTTACTTAGCACAAAAGCCAATACAGAAAATGCATTACAAACCATTAAATTGCATGGGTTTTTAAAATTTTTCTCTGCTTCCCTCAAATGTTAAGGTAAAAGTTAGCGTACATATTCTACTTGTATGCTTATACTGTAGTAAATAAATAAGTAAAGTAAAAAAAAATTAAAGCTCTGAAGGGCACGTGGCCAGGTTATCTGTGGAACTGCCTCTTCCTGACAGTATCTGCCCATCCCACCAGATCAGATAGGGTGGCCACTCTCCAGGTCCCCTCTATCAAGTCATGTCATCTGGCAGGACTAGGAGATGTTCCTTCATTGTACCTGCCCTATGGAAGCCAGACAGCATCTACCTTCTTAACCTTCTGCAATCTGTGAAGACCTGTTTTTTCTCCCAGTTGCTAGATCAGGATGGGAGTTAAGCCCAGCATGCATGTGGTTGGTATGGGATTATTATGGTGCCTTGGTTTTATAATTTTGTGGGATTCTTGTTATTATTTTTTATGTATTTATTGTGGCCTTACTGTTGTTAGCTGCCCAGGGTTACATTGTGTAAGATGGGCAACCATACAAATTTTACAGACTGCAGAGACTCTTGAAAATCTTAATATTATAGTTAATATTACAACAATTATCAAGCTGGGCTTTGAATTATTTTCTCTTAAATGTTCTTTTTCATCTTTTTTTCTTGGACAAAAATCCAAGAATGGCTTAACTGATGGGTGAACTATGTTCCATCAAGTTGGTGTTGATCCTTAGTGGCCACTTAGATTTTCTCCATGACAATCTGTTTCTAACCTGGTCTTCCAGGTCTTCCAATGGTGCACTTATCTCTACTGTCTTCACATAATGTGTTTGAAGTATGATAATTTGAGCCTGGTCATTTGTACCTTGAGGGAGAACTCTGGATTGATTTGTTCAGTGATCCTTTATTTGTCTTCTTGGCTTGCCATGGTATTCTCAGGAGTTTTCTCCGACACCAAAGTTCAAAAGCGTCAATACTCTTCTTATTTGTTGTTCAGAGTTCAACTTTTGCTTCCATCGAGTGTCATAGAGAATACAATTACTTGTACTCCTCTAATCTTTGTAGGTATAGACATATCATGGCATTTGAATATCTTTTCCAAGGCCTTCATGGCTGCTCTACCAAGTGCTGGTCTGTGACATATTTCATGACTGCTTGTTCCTTTACTGTTTGTGGTTGATCCTAAAAGGCAGAAGCTCTCTACCACTTCAGTAACTTCACTGCAATTCTATGGCTGGTTGTTCTACCTGTTGTCATTAGTTTGGTCTTTTTTATATTTATAGTCCCATTTTTTCACTGTGCTCCTTGACATTTTTTTTTTACTAGGGCTTGCAGATCTTTTGCATTTTTGGCAATCAGGCAGTGTCATCAGCATAGGGCAGCTGATTGATGTTTCTTCTTCCAGTTCTAAAACCATATTTTATTTGAATCCAGCTTCCCTTAAAATATGTTTTATAGATTAAATAAACAAGGGGAGAGTATACAGCTTTGTCTCACACGTTTGCCAGTCTGGATCAAGATGGCTAATAATGAGTAAAATACAAGAGGAGAAATCTTAGGATATTGCTATCAGTCCTTTGCCATAGTTAGATCACTTTCAGCAGAAGATAAGCACCCTGGATCTTAAGATGGCCTCTCCCAAGCATCTTTGACTTTCTGAACATTTCCGGATTTTCCAAGTGTGATGACAGGCAATCCCACCTTGCAGCTGGTCAATCTCCAGTACAAGAGATGACCAGGTTACTGGATGAGATTGCTCCTGCCTACCCTCCTTCTAGTCACCAATCCGTGGAATCTCCTTGGTTCACTGAGGAAGTCCAGAAAATAAAGTGATAGAAAATCTCTAGAGTGCTGTTGGTAGAAGACTAGGACTGACTATATCTGAGCACAGATATGTGTCCATGTATGGGTTTACACTGTGCTTGTAAAAGTCTAATATCCATCCCTTTCTAAACATTATCTTCTTTCTTCTTTTCCATGTTTTTGTTATGTGTAGTTTATTTAATCATAATAATATATTTAGTTCTTTTTCTCCACTGTATTATCTCTATTCAGTATATTTTTTTTCTATTTCGTTATTATAACAATGAAAAAAAAAAGGTGAAAGTTCCCCTATGCAAAAACCAAGTCATGTCTGACCTTTTGGGGGAATGTCGCTTTCGTGACGTTTTCTTGGCAGACTATATTGGGGTGGTTTGCCATGGCCTTCCCTAGTCGTCACCTTCCCCAGCAAGCCGGGTACTCATTATAACAATACAAGTACATATTTTTAAAAGATTGTTGTATGGACCTCTAGATACTCCAGTGTAAGTTACCACGGGACCCGGCTCTCTTCCTCATGCTATTCAATATCTATATGAATTTGATGAAAGAGCCCATACATCATTTTATAGTGACGTATCATCAGGACATTGATGTTACACAGTTATGCATTGCTAGCCTGGTGTAAGAGACTGTGGGGAGACTGGGAAAGTAATGAAAGGGAGATTAGACATAAACAAGCAAGAGGAAGAGTGGGAGTCTGCTGGTAGCTTATCTTATAAGTAGCAACTCACCCAGATGTCAAGAGATCTGGGAAGAAATATTTCAACATATTAAAAAAGACTCTACCTTAATGAACTCACGATAAATGCGGGTTGTGATTTCCTTTTGCTGTTTCTAAAATTCTGCTTTTGCCCCAGGACTAGAATTAAAGGTACTTTATTGAAGTCTCTTTGATTCTTGCTTCCTTGTTCTTGCCCAACTGAGTGGGGTTTAATACAGAAACCAGGCCAGACATGCTGTCAAAGTCCAGAACCATTGTCTGGAGGTTATGGGGGATTTGATGGGATGAACCAAGTTCAGGTTGAATTCCAGCAGCATTTAGTTCCTAGAGTTCCAAAAATAACCAGTGACTATTCTGGTTATAGAAAAATAATGAAATGGTGCACTGTTGGACTTACACAAAAAGAGAAAAGCCTGAGGAAAAATAGGTAGCTCAGAGAAATAAAAATAGTAATTTTTTTAAAAAAAGCTTCTATCAGGTTTTGCACCAGCAACCCTCTGCTTGTAAGGTTAGTGTAATCATCATTGTGCTATTTTAGAATTACTGCTAAATGTAACTCTAGAAGACATTAGAGACTATGGTAACTATTGGCTCACTAGATTGAGTACTTCTGCCTTTGTGAAGTAGCCAATGAATTTACTAAGGTGAAATTGTAAATGAAGTAAAGTCCATTCTCCAAAACAGAAGTAGTGAAGGAAACATAAAGAGGAAAAGAGTAGTTCAAAATCACAGCAGGAAAGCACATCCAGAGGTTAAATTTACAATGAAATGGGAGTGAATACAGAGAAATGCCTTTATTCAGCCTATATGCTTAATATTATATTGAGGGAAGCTGGATTGGAAGAAGGTGAGTGCAGTTTTAAAACTGGAGGAAGAAACATTAATAATCTGCACTATGGTGATGACATTACTGTGATATCTGAAAATGCAAATGTTCTGGAAATTCTAGTAATGGGAGTTAAGAGCACAGTGAGAAATGGGGCTAAGATTAAATATTGTTGTTGTTCAGTCATTAAGTTGTGTCTGACTCTTCATGACCACATGGGCCATAGCACACCAGGCCTTCCTGTCCTCCACTGTCTCCCGGAGTTTGCTCAAATTAAATTAAAAATAAAGAAGACCAAATAATGACAACAGATACAGCAACCAGAACTGTCAATGAAGATATTGAAACGTTTTGGTTTTGATAGGTTCCAATATCAAAAGTAAAGGAACCATCAGTCAAGAAATATACTGTAGACTAGCACTTACTAGGATAGCAATGAAGTCTCAAAAAAAAAATCATTCAGATGGATTATCAGGTTCTTATAAATGCTTTGAGGATGAACTTTTACAATCCTTGCAAAACATGACAAATTTTATTTTACAGGGAGGAAAGATGCCTGGGAAAGATGCAAATATACCATTAATACCTAAGGAAGGACAAGATTCGATTTTGACAAGAAATTATAGACCAATATCACTACTTAAAATGATTATAAATTGTTTACAATTATTCTAGCTGATAGACTGGAAATAATTTTACAAGAACTTATACATGAAGATCAATGTGGGTTTTTACCCGAAAGACAATTAAAAGTCAGTGTTATAACTATGCTGGATATTCTAGAATATTTTGAACGGCATAATGAAAAACAAGTTGCATTAATCTTTTTAGATGCAGAGAAAGCTTTTGACAATTTGAATTGGACTTTTTTATTTAAAATTTTGGAAGCTATGGAGATAATTTTATAAAATTGATAAAATTGATATAAAGATCACAGAAGGCACATATAATTATTAATGGAGATTTAACTAAACCATGTAAGATACAAAAAGGAACAAGACAGAGGTGTCCTCTTCTGTTTATTTTAGTTCTAAAAATATTGAATACAGTTATAAGACAAGACGAGAGGATTAACGACATACAGATTAAAAAAGATATTTATAAATTAAGAGCCTTTTTAAGATGACCTGGTGTTGATTTTAGAAGAATTGAAATATTACTGGGAAAATTAAAAGAATTATTAGCAGGTTTTAAGATTAATAAACAGAAGACGATGTTGACAAAAAAGATGAAGATACAAGATCAAATAGAATTGATGTGTCCTGTTCAGACTATGAGGCGGCCAGGCAGATTTACTATTAAATTCTTTATTTACAGTAACTATTTATAACAGCAAAAGTTCTTGTAGTAGATTAGGCAATGCAATTCAATCAAATCCATCCAGGCAATAAAGGATGCCCAGGCAAGGCTGCTGGTCCAGATTGTGGCAAAACAGCAAGGCAGAACTCAGCTAGCTCTCTTATTGAAGCTGCCAGACTTGGTGAAGCTAGAGTGCATGGCAAAGAGGTGGCTGGAGGCACAGGTCTGTGAACGGGCACGCAGGTTGGACTAGGCTGGAACACAGAGGCTAGACAAAACTGGACTGGAACAGCTAGGCAAGACTTGGACTTGGAGACAAGGCTGGACTTGGCTGGGGCATGAAGGCAAGGCTTGGACCTGGAGACAAGGCTGGACTTGGCTGGGGCATGAAGGCAAGGCTTGGACCTGGAGACAAGGCTGGACTTGGCTGGAATATTATGACGAGGCTTGGAACTGGAGGCGAGACTGCATCATGTTGAAGCAACAAGATGAGGCTTGGAACTGGAGGTGAGGCTGTGCTCGACAGGGACGGCAAGGAGAGGCTCAACTGGAGCAATGTGTGCAGGAAGCAGGTCCGCGATGACAGAAGGAGCTGGCTCTGGTTCCATGCTGGCTACAGGCAAGGCTTCCAACTGGGGTAAGGACTCTTCTGCAGATGCTGTGAGCTCGAAGGATTGGTTGATCTCTGGCAGCTTGCTCTTGGCGTGCCTGCCTTTTAAAACAATCCTTTCTGTGCCTTTTCTCACCTGCAGCCAATTGGGCTGCCTTTTGATTCGCGTGCTTCTCTGCTCGTCTTTCATGAGTGCTGGTTGAAGGATTTAAATCTCCCTCCGAAGTTTGTCCAATCAGCTCTTCTAGTTTCTCCTATACTGCTGAGTCACTTCTGGGTTTTATTTCTCCAAATCCTTCCTGATAAGTTTCAGTTTCCCCTTCTGACTCGAGATAAGTTTCATTTTCAGAGTCAGAAGCAGACTCAACCCTCACATGATGAATAAAACGGGTTTTAAGTACAAGAAGGAAACAAAATACTTGGGTATTAATATGACAAATATGAATTGTATGTTATTTCAAAATAATTACATTAAGACTTGGAATGAAATTTTAAAAAGATCTGTTAAGATGGGAGAAAACACAGTTGTCGTTGTTGGGGAAGATTTCTGTAGTTAAGATGAATGTTTTGCCTAGAATGTTATTTTTATTTCAGACAATACCCATTTTGACATCTGATGTACCAATTAAACAATGGCAGAAAGATACTGTATATCCAAATTTGTGTCGCAGGGGAAAAAAATGAGTTAAATATAAGGTGTTACAAGATATAAAAGAAAGAAGAGGATTGGGTTTACCTGACTTGAAACTATACTTTGCAGCCTGTTGTCCGGTTTGGATGAAAGAATGGATGTCGCTGAGAAACAGAAGGCTTTTGGAGTTAGAAGGACATGACTTGAGATTTGGATGGCATGGATATTTATGGTATAACAAAGCTAAGGTTAATGTAGATTTTAAAAATCATTTTACTAGACGTGCCATATTGAGAATATGGAACAGATACACAGTAAACCTAGGCTGTGCGCAAAGATATCTTTGTGGCTTTCAGCATTGGAAGCATTTTATAGAAGAGAAATTATAACTAAACATAAATAGTTAGCTTATTCTGATATACTAGAATTTTGTCAAGGAGAAGGTAAAATAAAATCAAGAGAAGTAGAACGATATGCATGTCAATGGTTTTCTTGTATACAATTATCAGAAAGATTTAAAGTAGATAAAATAACTTTTGGTTTTGAACACTGTAAGACCGAAATAGAATTGTGTACAAATGAGGAACGTGTTATTGCTAAAATGTATAAACTTTTATTTAAATTTGAAACAGAAGAAGAACAAGTGAAAGAATGTGTGATAAAATGGGCTAAATTTTTTGGTTGTAATATACACATGGAACAGTGGGGGAATATGTGGTTGGAAAGATTGAAATTTACATTATGTTAAAGTCTTAAAGAGAATTTTTATAAAATTGTGTATCATTGATACATGCCACTGGAAAAACTGTCTAGAATGTATAAAGGTACTTCAGATTTATGCTGGTAACCAACAAGAAGGGACATTTTATCATGCATGGTGGACATGTAAAAAAGCTAAAAAAAATTGGACTCAATTACATGCAATAATACAGAAGATTTTAAACATTAATATTCAGTTGAAACCAAAGACTTTTCTTTTGGGACTGATGGATAAACAGTTGGAAAAAAACCATGGAACTTTGTTTTTATATATGACAACTGCAGTGAGACTCTTATATGCACAAAGGTGGAAAGATTCTACTTTACCCACAATGGAGGAATGGATGGTGAAGATGATGGAACTTCATGAGATGGTTAAATTGACAGCTTTAATTAAAGATAAGACATTGTCTAATTTTAAAGCTGATTGGAATTCCCTTATTGACTTTTTGTGTGAAACAGAAAAAAATGAAATTATGATGTATGGTTTTGAGGATTAAGAAAAAAGAAAAGATTGTAAGCAATGTTGTAACCATAGAGTAAGAGGTTAATTTACATTTATATTTATAACTGCTGTAAAAGAAAATTAGGAGTCATTTCTTTATATTTCTTTTTTTCCTGCATATTTAGTTTTGTTCGTCTCTTGTTTCCTTCTTGTTTCTTTTCTCTTTATTCTAAATATTAGTTCTTGTTAGTTTTTATCTTTCTTTTTAAAATTTAATAAAGTTATGTCATATATTATATTATATAAAATATATAAAAAAGAAAAATCATCCATATACCATCATACTTAAGCAGATAGGTGGGTAGATATGGGTATACATTTTTTCTCTCAATAAAGTGGCCATCTGGTGCCCCTTAGTGATCAATCTTCAAATTCTTATTATCAGCTTGGAATATAAGCAAGAAAAATGTTCCCACGTGAGAGGATCTTTCTAATTAACTTCAAAATGTTTCTTTAAATCAATTCCATCTGAGCCCTTAGCATTTAAAAACTTTCCAAAACAACACTATAATCACCCTTTTGCTGTATATTACAAATAATAAAGATCTTACAAAGCTAGAAAAACATAATTTTCTTTCTTTTTAAACCAATAGAGGAGAGACTTACCCAGTGAATGCTAAACTTGTGGTTCTGAAGGTTTTTCAATCTTAAAGAAACAATAAAAAAAATAAAACTCCAAAGTGATTAAAAAGATGAGGTTTGGTTGAACCTTGAGTCCATGAAAGGCTGCATTAATGGCTCAGAGCATGATAATGCCACTCCCAGCTGATCGCAACTGATTGCCAAACCATTGGTTTCTGCTGTTTACTCACAAAAAACAGCTGTCTGGAGTACATATAGGTAATCTCAATATCTCTTTGATCCATAGAGAGTTTTGGCAGTCCGGATCCTGCATCCAGCTGCCTTTTTGGCTGTAATGCCCCCACGATCTGTGGAGCAGAGAAAATGTGGGGTGTTAGTTCTCCATTCTTCACTGGAAGCCTGTAGAGATATCTATACCCAGAAATATCAGAATTGTAAAGGCAGTGGTTTTACTTCTGATGCTCTGTCGAAGCAGATTTGGACTTTGAAGAAGCAGGATAAAAAGAACATTGATACTTATGAACTTTGATGTTGGAGAAGACTCCTGAGATAGCCAAGAAATCAAACCAATGGATCACAGAGCAAATCAATCCAGAGTTCTCATTCAAGGCCAGGTGCAACTTACCGTATTTTGGACACATCTTCACAAAAAGGTATGGAATTGAATTTGACCAGAATTTGATCATCCAGACTACATGTATGCAGATTACATTGCAATTTTTGTTAATAACAAAGTGAAAACAACTGATATTTTGTGTGACATCAAGGATGGAGCATGGCCTTTTGGATTGCTCATTAGTGTGGAAAAGATGAAGGTACCAACCAGTGATGGCTCACACATAGTTATCCAGCTAAAGGGAGTGCAACTAAAACAAGCATACAAGAATTCAAATACCTCAGCTTCATAGAACAGGAAAAGAAGGTTGCCTAAACAGTTGAAGTGAAACACCAAATTGGTGCCATCACTGCATCTTTTGGTTGACTCATCTGGTGCTTATGGTAGAAGCCTAACATTACCATATACACCAAAATGTGAATGTTTGGTCACTGATACCATTAGCACTACTATATGGAGCTGAATCATGGTTGCTCCTACAGCCAAAGATGCAAAAACTGGAAACCTTCCAATTATGCTGTCTCCATAGGATTATTTACATCACATTGTTGGACTCCATAAGAAATGACACCATACATCAGGAGTGCTGAAAACTGGCAATAATAATCAGTGAAAGTGGCATAGATTGTTTGGGCCCAATTGCAGAATGGATCTAGATTACTACCTGGAGAACACAACCCCATGGATGGAAAGTTCAGCGCAGGCATCAAGGAAAACCTGGATAAGGCAATTGAAACTGATCTAGCCCATTGTAGACTGGATCTGAGCCAACTTAAAAGCACAGCAATGGACAAAGCACTTTGGCAAGGCATTGTGTTAAACATGCATGGTCCTTAGCAGTCACAAGTCAGCTACTAATAAAAAGTATCACACAATACGCATTCTTAGAGTAAAGTTTTCTGTGCTGTTTTGAGCTGGTGGAGTTCATGGATTGATGAACGAGGCAGATGATCAAAGCCATGGCCTATGCTATGGTCATAACAAGAGTTACAATCAATGTGGATAGTCCCATATAATGTATGAGTTCAATACCAGTCCAAACATTGGTTTGATCACAGGAAACAAAGAACTTGCTCCAACAGTTTGAACGAGTGCCATCTCCTTATGTTCTTCTAGGTCCTTCCTATATTACTTAGTTCCATTCCCAAAGATTGAAGTTTGAAGATAAAAATGACAGTCCACAGGTGTGTTTTTCTTTTTTAGTTCTTGGCTAATATGCTTTCTGCTCTGGGAGAACAAAATATATCTGGAGTCATGGGATTTAATTGCATAGGGAAATCAGGGTCAATATTTTTTAAGGCTCTGTTTTAAGATCTAGGATGCAGGCTGCTGCAAATGTCAGGTCCAGGTCTGCTGTAAATTTAGGGAAACCTCTTGCAATCCATGTTAAAGATCTGGCCCTTGTCTGGATCTAGAGACCCACTGCACACTATTTATAGAATGGCCTAATGCCTAGACTACTTGGCATTGTAAGGATTCACCACTTCTGTTTGGCTCTAGATGGAGAATGTTTTAATCTAGCAAATAAGAACATATAGTTTGTCAAAACTAACTACCAATCTGCAATTTCTCTATTATGCAGTCTTTCAAAACATGTTAACATTATTTTTGCCATGAATGCTTGACTTAATTAATAGTGAACTAAGTAATTCTTCTTAACAAAACAGTCTTTTCTTGGTTGAAGTTAGTGGGTTTTCTAACTACTGTTTTGTATGTTCGTGTACAACCCATTGACACTTGTTCCCACCCTCATCACCTTCCACAATTATTTAATAGCTGAGTAAAGGTATAAAATCATTAACTCCCAGCTTAAATAAAACTGTGTCAGACTAATAGCTAGATTAATACATTTTAATGATCACTAATTTTTTTTTTTTGGGTAGAGCAGAGTAATAAAAACAAAAACAAAATTGCAGCATATATGCTGCACCTATGAAAAAGTCAAGTTTAATGATAAATCTGGCCTTAGAGAACCAACCAGAATGCATAGAGTTTGAATAGGATTTAAAAACCCAACTGTGCACAGAAATTAGAGTTTTGCCCCTGAATCATATGGAATTACAGTGCTAGATGTGTGTGCCATGCCTACACAATAAAGCCCAAAGGAAGCTGCTATTTCTGTTGGTTTTATTAAACCAACCAAGCAATTTAATTCTTTTGTTCAGGAGAGTTCTACTTCATTGATTAACAAAAGCAGGGATATAATTTTTTTCAGCCTTTCTGAAAAGCCTGAAATGTCAAGCCTTTTAAAGCAGATTATTCTGCCTCTGTGCAGTGAATACAGCCAGAGTAACCTTTTGTCTACAATTAAATATTCTAGCATAAATATAAAAGAAAATCAGAGATGGGAAAGATTGACTCAAGAGAGATCAGAGAGGTAGATTCGCACAGTGATAGTGCAAGCAGCTTGCTTCTAATTAAATATGCGACTGAGTCTCAAAGCATTCGCTTTCAGCCGCAGAGAGAAGAAGTTGCCCAAGAATGGAAAGGAAGAAATATATGTCATCTCATCTGTCTGTCCAGAGCATTTCCTCGGGGTATCTAGAGGTACTTTAGAATTTTTATATTGCTATTTATTTTCATGCTGAAAATAAGGGGCCGCAAAGGTTGACTCTGGAGACCAGTAAAGGCAACTGTCTTGAAAGTTTGGCTCTCATGTTGGCACGCTCCAACTCTTTCACTGGCATCTCGATGGGTTCATACCAAGTGTTTTGTTGTTCATGTGGTGATGTTGAGGGTGAGAACTTCAGGTTGTGGTTAGTACGCTTGATAACCTTTTTCCAGCATTTTCAGAGTTCAGCACCTCATTATTTCATGTCCTAGCTTATTTATTTTTTGAAAAAAAAAACCCTGTAATGCCTATGTGGGTCTCTACATCTACCTACAATGAAGCCCATGTGCCTGTTCATATATGCCTATATATTGTCATTTGTATTATAAATTATGAAGCTAAAGGTAACATTTGAGGCTCTTTTAGCCATTTTGAAGCAATGTATTTTTTTTTTAAATGATACGGTTTGCAGAGGGAGACTTAGCTTTATTTATATTCATAAGTCTTTCATCACATGGTATTTTCAGTAAAGTACTTAAACGTGGTACTTATAAAATGCTGATGATATAAAATACACTTGATCCTCTTAGGGTGTGCAGGTTCCGCAAAAATGTTGCAAAATAATGGAAACCTGTTTATTCTTAGTTATAGCCTACTGGGATTTTTAAAAAGTTAACATGTTATTGAAATTATATTGCAGCTATATTTTGCTGTCTGTGCACTAACTTTCCTGCAACCTGGGTGAGACAGACCATTTTCTAATATAAATATGCATTGTGTACTAATTTGATATATAGGAATATTCTTCAGTTTACTATAGCTTACCGTTCTGCAGTTACCTGTTTCCCTTACCTTGGGTTTCTGGTTTTATTTTTATTAACTTGAGTGGCCACCATTAAAGGAAGGTCTAGGTAATAATTATATATTGAGACTGTTGCAGTATATAAGCTATCATACTTGCTGGTGGGATGAAAGTATTGTATATTTTATTGATACTTTACTGTAATAAATTTTAAGCAAACAGCATTAATAAGTTAATTTCTTATGCCTATTACTTCAGAGGTAGGGTGTACTTATATTTTAGCATCAATGCCCACCTTGTGTTTTATCCTATGTACACATATATTCAATCAGGAGACATAAATGCAATAAACATCTGCTTTAATCCTTTTCTTTCACTTGTATGGAGAAGTCCATTTTATTACTGTCACATACTTCATTAGACTGCCTGAAATAATATGTAATGCATTTGTATACACTAAAATAGTGAGCTATATTAATAAGCAGATCAGGTAATGAAGGACATTTCTGGAACTGGAAATGGGAACGGAGTGGGTGTCAAATGGTTTGTTGGTGTCTGATACCTACATGCTATATGTGAGTGTGTTTGTTTTTGTGAATGTGCATGTCTGTGTGCATGTCTCTTCTCCTCCTTGAGAAAGGAAAATGTCCTTTTATACAATATCTTGAAGAAGTGTAACTTTTGAAATTTAAAAATCAGCTATTTTCTATGCATGATTTGTAGAGTTAACCTTTAGAGATAGAGTCAGCTCCACTGCTAGAAATACACTGGATATAAGATTACATTTGTAGCTTGATCTAAAGTATATAATTTATTTAATCTTCAGACTAAATTAAGAGCTCGATGGAAAAACATGGGTAAAGGATTTTTAGAAATCCTTTGGACACCTACCTTTAAAAACACAGTGAGATCTCATGATGCAGATCTGGAAGTGGCTAGTAAATAGACAGAAAACAAGTTGCTGTTGAGATGAGCATTTCAATATTGCAGCTACAAAAGATAATCCTATTTTAGCCCCCACTGAAGACAAAGAACTCTATGCTCTTTGGAAGAACTGTTTAATAAGTGGCTCTACCAATATACTACCTTATTTTTACTCCCAGAGAATTTTCCAACATTCTATCTGTCCCCTTGTTAGTTTCATTTTTTGGAAATGAAGTAGGAAGCCATTTACAACACTTCGGAATCTTTTTCTGGAACATTTTGCCAGCAACACATTAAACATCTATAATCCAGAAGGAAGTGTTAATTATGCTCAGAGTTATTTCAGATGAGATAATGGGCTGTTCATAAGTTTTGCCAGAGCAATGCTTTTATCACATATTACATTCCATTTGTATTATATTATGATTCCTAGTTTTAGGAAATACTTTGCCTGCCCGTTCTTTTGATTTCAGAAATTCATTAAATAGATGTGGCCCTTTTTAAAAGAGCTGAAATTATTGGCGCTCTTAACTTTTTAGTCAGCTATTTGAATGTTTGTATTTTTAATATCCTGTAGTGTAACACTTGTATACTATTCACTATTCACTATGAGGTGATATTAGATCTATAAACAGTATTTTTTATTATGCTGTGATGAAATGAAACATATGCTGTCTCTGTGTTTGTGTATATGTATGATATCAAAAGGCAAAGCTGAGATACTGTACACTATAAATAATAATTTCCTTGTCTTAATGAATATGTCTCAAATAAACACATGAAATTCCCTATAATTTTGGTCCATCGAATACAAATCATTCTTCGCTTATTTCGTCCTTTTCTTTAAATTGATTTACTGTATTAATTGCTTTTTTCAGTTAGCAACTTTTTTCCTATATATCATGCTGCGAAATAAATTGGCCACAATATAGCTCTTACATGACTCATCTATATATGGAGATGAGCTGGATTGTGGCTGTTGTTTCTCTCATTGTTGCAATGTTTGCTTGCTTATTGGTCAGAAGGAACTGAAATAAATGAATCTCCTCTAAGGAATTCAGTCGTACCAAAAGAGCAATTGAAAATGATAGATATTATCTTCGTTTCATATAAATGTTGCTCTTAGCATGTCTAATAACATGCTCATTCTTAATATAATTTGATATCTTCTCCCTGTCTGATTCCCTCTGAAAGAGATGGAAAGCAGAAGATGTATTCATATTTTTGATTGATTACTTGCCATCAAGTCATTGTCAGTCTTAGTGACCACATAGATAGATTTTCTCCATGAACATTCATAATCTACTCTGAGCTTTTCAACAAGGCTTCCATTGCAATGGACCGCAAAGGACAGCAGTCATAAACTAGCCCTAATTATGCAGCATGTGATTTATTCCTGCTGTTGATGTCTTTATTATCCTGTTAGGAACAATAGCATGAACTCAAATTAATTTCATTTTTAATAGTTGCTCTAGGTGTGACTTAACTAAAAATACAATATCATCTCTTTTAAGAACAGCTAGCTGTATACACTTCTAGCCTTATGCATATTAATATTTAGTCAGCTTGTGGAAGCTGAGCACATTACTGAATTGTTTTGCTTCACCTGAAAACTACAAGGGTATCATTTGAGAAAACTGAACTACTGTATGTGTTTGTCCAGCCAATGTATGGTATTACCCATCTTCAGTTCTAGGAAGTCACATTTAGAAAGATAACTTTTAATCAGCCCATTGGTAGAATGTACTACTGCCTATTTTGATAACATTACAGCTATGCACAAAATGGTTTATACATTTGTTCATGGCTACAAATCAGTGTCAAGTTGTGGAGGCCAATCTGGTTAGAGGTTACCAGCTGGACTTCACGGCTAACATTTAAATCTAAATTTCCCGCTATCAGAGCTTCTGTCATTCTGCACAAACCCTATTCTTGCTCAGTATGTTCTGGTGGGTTACTGATTGCCCAGTATTGCGCTGATAGTACCTCACATAGAGAAGACTGTCACACTTCATGAAGTGATAACATCCATCTGTGAAAGAGAACCATCACTCATAAAATACCACCCAGAGATTTAGCTGTCTTCATTGAAAACCGTAGTATTTAAGACACGATCTATTCTTTACATGGAACACAGCAGAGATCATTAGTGTGCATGCTTTATTTTGAAACCACTTGGCCTGGGCTGGGTCGGAATGGGAAAAATGTACATGAAGAAAACTTGTGTCACAAAGCCCCTTGTTGTGTTTCAGCCAGAATCATCTTCCCAAGCTTTTTTTCCCCTGTGAAGATGTTTTTGAGTGAAAAAAAGAAAAGCAGAGGAGAAAGGCGTGTAACATTGACTGCATGCTTGCTTCTTTCCCACAGTCATATAAATCAAAAGGAACACACACAAATTGTGAAATTCTGTGTAATGTGTAGTTTGTGACTTAGATGCAGAACCTCCCCACTGGAGACAGTTCATGTATGCAGCTGTTACTCATTTAACATTAAGTAATCAAGTGATAAGAGATCAAATGATGTGCTGTAGTTTTTCTGAAATGTGTTTTTTTTTTGTCTAATCATTTTGATGAGAGACCAGTTCTCCTTAGCAGGATATGAAGAATTGGCATGATGATAAAATGTGTGATAATTGTGAAACCTGCATTTTTGATATTATGATTCAAAGCCAAATTACACATCATCTGGGATAATATGGATTCACTTTCCTCCTGCGTTTGTTTTTAATCTGATGCGTGGGTAGAG
This sequence comes from Candoia aspera, assembly GCF_035149785.1. Lineage (NCBI taxonomy): Eukaryota > Metazoa > Chordata > Lepidosauria > Squamata > Candoiidae > Candoia > Candoia aspera. The sequence continues at coordinate 10,106,907 of NC_086158.1, read as the reverse complement.
AGCTCCAAGCGCGAGCAAAGTAGCGGGTCCAAGCACAGCGTGTTTAAACTTCACTACTGTTTTTTGTGGGTTTAAATCAGGTCCCAACAACAATTTGTGGAGGTGGGGTATTTGTGTGGGAAGCAGTATAGAAAAAATACTTCTTTAGGTAAAGCTGGAGTGCCCAAAAGAAAGCTGGAAATACTGGGAGATCCAGTAATGGATTGTCTATGTAATGTATCATTTGGATAGTAAAGCAGCAAATTAAGTTGACACTGTTACAAGCGGTCTATACTGCATTGCACTTCTGGCAATAAAGCACATGAGGCCAGTTGGCCGAGTGGGTGTCATTATAGGCTGTTCATGAATATTCCAAGTGCTTAGGGAACAAAGCATTTGGCTTTTGGGAAGGAAGGAAAAGTTGTCAGTTTATATGGAAGTGCAACTTCATACAGGAGGGGATTTACACGTAGCCTTGCCTTCACCCAGGGCTGGGAGAACTTTGTTGAGCAAGTACTGGATTACTGGTGATCTAGAAGACAGAGGTAGGAAAATCAGAGAGAAGATTATGGAAGGAAGAGCGCAATGTAGGGATTAAGACAACAAATCTAAGGAAAAAGTAAACAGAGTAGAATAAAGATTGAGGAAGAGAAGATTCCCTCAAGTGAGCAGTCTGGCTTGATTTCCTGGAGGATGGACTGGTTTGATCTCCTTGCAGTCCAAGGCACTCTCAGAATTTTCCTCCAGCACCACAGTTCAAAAGCATCGATCTTCCTTCTCTCAGCCTTCCTTATGGTCCAGCTCTCGCAGCCATATGTTACTACGGGGAACACCATTGCTTTAACTATGCGGGCCTTTGTTGTCAGTGTGATGTCTCTGCTCTTGACTATTTTATCGAGATTTGTCATTGCTCTTCTCCCAAGGATTAAGCGTCTTCTGATTTCCTGACTGCAGTCAGCATCTGCAGTAATCTTCGCACCTAGGAATACAAAGTCTTTCACTGCTTCTACATTTTCTCCCTCTATTTGCCAGTTATCCATCAAGCTGGTTGCCATAATCTTGGTTTTTTTGAGGTTTAGCTGCAAGCCAGCTTTTGCACTTTCTTCCTTCACCTTTGTCATGAGGCTCCTCAGTTCCTCCTTGCTTTTGGCATCAAAGTGGCATCATCTGCATATCAGAGATCGTTAATGTTTCTGCAGCTGAATGAATAAACAACAAAAAAATTGAACCAGCAAGATGATGTTACTGTTTATCCATCCTGGCAGTTCCAGGGTTCTGACTGGGGAAGCCCTACCCCTGGAAGAGCAGCTCTGTGCCTTGGGAGTACTTCTGGAATTGTGGCTCCTGCTGAAACAGCAGGTGAAAACCATGCTGTGCCCAGGGAGGCCTTTGCCCAGCTCTTGCTGGAGTGCCAGGTATGGCCCTATCTGGTCTGAGAGTGACTCATGCCCTTGTTACCCATCACTCTCAGCTGGCCCAACTGCAACATGCTCTACATGAGCCTATCATTGAAGACCATTCAGAAGCTTCACTTGGTCCAAAGTGCAGTGGACCATATACTACGTGGCACTCCTTGGTGGGAACACATTACACCTGGGCTGTGGGCCCTGTGCGGCTTCCCATAGACTTCTGGATACAATTTAAGGTGCTGGTATTGCCCTAGAATACCCTTTATGGCTTGGCACCAAGCTACCTTAAGGTCTGTATTTGCCCACTAGAATTAGCCCAACAAACTTGATCTTTCTGGGAAAAGCAACTGGTAGTTTCCACTTTGGGGAGGGCTGTGGTTAGGCTGAGAGGCATGTTCTCAGTAGTATTACCAGCCCTCGAGAACGGTCTCACTCTAGAGCAGTGTTTTTCAAACTTGGCGACTTTAAGATGTGTGGACTTCAACTCCCAGAATTCCCCAGCCAGAGGTGTAATTTTGGTTGTTTGAAGACAATGTTAGCTATGAAGAGATCATCAGAGTGGCAGAAATTGATGTCAGTCTCCTGCTTAATTTCAGTTTCCTAAACCATACAGGTAGACCTCATTTACCAACTGCCTCTTTTCTGTCTGCAGGCCATGCAGCTGCAGGCCATGCTCCCTCTTATCTGATCATTCCCTAGGCAGAATCTCTTCCCCCCGTCTCCAGAGGTCATTCCCACATACCATTACTCATGGCTCTTGAAGAGATCTCACAGGGAGACTGAACATCTCACCCACTGGAAGAAACTAGGGAGGGTCCCTTCTTATACCCTTGCCCCGCCCACTATCCAACTGCAGGCTATGCTCCCTCTTATCTGATCATTCACTAGGCAGCATCTCTTCCCTCCGTCTCCCAAGGTCATTCCCACATACCATTACAGATGCCCCCGTTTCCCCCTAGTGTGGACGCTGCTCCTCTGGAGACGACATAACACTTTTAAGCCCTGGGTTTTCGAACTGTACACATCTAGATTATATAATCCAGCATATAGTAAACACTTCAGAAATATAAGTGCAGGGACTTTCCATGAATAGTTTCCAGCTGAAATTCCCAAATAACTGAACCTGTTAATACTATTCTAGACTTCATTGTTTTCCTTTTTGATTTGCTCTGCCCAATTCTTTACTGTGTCTGGGGTCCTCTGTATACGGTGCATATAGAGCTTGTTTTACTATGGCATACCTTGGAAGGATGTCTGCAGGGCATGGTCAAAAAAGTCAAGATGGTCACCATTATGGTGCTATCAAAGCTCCGCCTGTTTTTTATGGATGTTTAAAATACATTTCAGAAGTTTGCTGTTTCTAAGGAATTCTAGGTTTTGGTACATTGTGAGATGAGAACTGATAAGATCACAAGGTGAATAGTTTCAGCAAAATGAGTTATCCTCTTAAAAAAAAGAGTTTTTGGAACTGTCATTTATTATTTGCTGAATTTATATTGGTAAACTTGCCCTAATGGTTATTATCTGGTCACTGCGCTGCTTCTCTGGAACAGCATTCCCCCAATATCAGACAGGCCTCAACTCTGTTAGTCTTTTTTAAAGCTATGAAGATGTAATGGTACATGGGAATGACCTTGGGAGACAGGAGGGAGAGCCACAGACGGGACAACTGGCATGTAAAAGATGTCTCAGCCCACAGAAGGAGGGAGGGCACCATTTTAGAAGGGACTCTCCCTACTTTTCCAGAGAGTAAAAGGAAAGAAGGAGAGAAATACTTCCAGTCTTGCAAGATTCTGTTAATGTAAGCTTACAGTAAAGATAGAGCTAGTAGTCCTGGTTGTGCTTCTTGTTTGGACTACCTTGAAGGGCTACCATAACTTGTTTCAGCAGGCTTTGGAGTTTGAAGTGCTGCTTCATTTCTACTAGAAAGGGATATGGAATATGAGCAATGGTGGGTCATTAGTGCTTAGGAAGTTATACTGTTATTCTGTTTATACTGCTATATTTAGTTTTTATCCTATTACTCTGGAGGTCTGTAAAGCAATAAGAGTCAGATATCATTGGAGCAGCATATAAGCCCCATTAAGCAAACAAACAAATACCAATTTACTCTAATTTGTTTTCAGACTAAATAATATGCAAGTTTTAGTAACATAGTATCTTGATGCCAAAGTGCACAGATATCTTAGTTTACGTTTATGGCTGCATATCTTAAATGGAGACTTACTTTTTAAGTTAAAAGAAGATTTTATATTCCCAAATATAAATAGGAGATGCTGAAGAAAGTGTGGAATCTGTTTAAAATCATCAAATGTATCATTTATTCCCACAGAAGAAAGCATTTCATATATCTTGTGCATGCAACATGTGACTAACCCAATTGAAACATAAGCTTGTTAGTCAACATGTTTGGTGCTATAAGTCATGAATATTGCAGTTAAATTCCAAGCACTGCATACAATATTTATTAGATTCTCCTTCTTAGATAGTTCATTTTATTTATTTATACAGACATTCCTACATAAAAATGTACACCCCAGTTTTCTGCTCAGAGGGTATCAAGGCTGATCATAAACAGTTAAAGAATCATAAAACTATTAAAGTTACAACTTAAACTGAAAAGATTAGGCTGAAGAGGAAGGTCTTGACTAATCTCCCAAAAACAGGATGAGTAGGGCATCCTTTCTCAAACTTTTGACAAGCATTGAAATATTTTTCAGGCCTCGGGGAACCCCTGCCCATTCAGGCTCAAATATAGGCCAGAAGTCACAAAATTATTATACAGTATTTGTTTCATGGGTAGGCCTGTATAGATGCATTAACAGTGTTCTTAAACGAAAAATAAAGAATGAAACTTAGCTCTTTAATGTGAAGTTAACCAAATTTGAAATATTTTTTTAAAATAAATTGTGATCTCCCAGGGAACCCTTAGTGACCTCTCATGGAGCCCTAGGGTGCCACAGAACTCTGGTTGAGAAACCCTGGAGTAGAGGATAAAGGCATCTCTGAAGGGACTGTATCATAGAGCTTGAAAGCAACATAAGAGACACTCTTATCTATATGCCCAACTGATGAGACTCAGAAAATGAGAGCATCTTTAAAAGGGCCACTCCAGCTGGCTTAAATATCTGGATAGGTTTACATCAAGCTAGGTGGTCCATCAGATAATTAGCAGGAAGACATTTAGGTCTAACCACTTAAAATTATGCCCAGAAAACAATTAGCAACCAGTTGGCAGCTTGGTATAATCAAACTGAGAAATAACTGAAGCAGAAATGACTCTTAGCAGTTTGACTGGCTCAGGAATAGTTGCAAGTGGCTCATTAGACATTATTGTACAAATAATACCTTCTGTGCCATTACCTCCACCTGGCTATCCAGAGACAGTTGGGCGTCAGGGAGCATGCCCAGATTGTAGACCTGTCTTTTGAGGTGGAGTGCAATCTCAACCAGAGCAAGCTGAAAGAATAAATAATTCCTGACATAGATCATCCACTCAGACAATCCAAGCAGCCTAAGAATCCAGCTTCCTGTTGACAACAGCCTCTCTGCCATGTCGTGATTTAATTTTGGCTTTTTCTTATTTACCTGGTCAAAAGAATCAATTACCTCCTAGATGATAAATGGCAAGGAGTAAAAGAGTAGTTGTATCAGCATACCGATGGCATTTTATTACCAAGCTCCAGATGACCTCTTGCAGCTGTTTTGTATAGATACTGAACTTCATAGGAGCAAGATGAACCCTGTGGAACAACGTAGGCCATTGGCCTCGGTGCTAGACAGTTGTCCTCCATTGCCACTGAAAAACAGTGCACCCATGGTACAGCTCCATGAGATGGTTCAGAAGGAAACCATGTCTTTTAAGAGGCCACGAGGCCCAAAAGAACAGATAGGCCACATTACTGCTACCTAATTAGAAGTGTTTTTTAATTGTTGTTAGGGATGAGTCTGAGTCTTCAGGTTCAGAAGCTAAAGAACTTGTCCAGAGTGAGTGGTCACCTGCACCTCAAGAATTAACAGAAGAAAGGTACCAGTGGAAGAGGCACTTGGGGAGACACAGGTATAGGCTAAGTCAGTTGACCCAACTCCTGAGTTAAATAACGTCTCAGGTCCACCAACATGTCACAAACTATGCAGGGAGAAACAAAGAAAGTCAAGCCATTTACTTGAAAGAAAGCAGTGAGACTTAGCAAATGATTCAAGCTGATAGTCACAGCAATATAAAAAAGGGAATAGCTTCATCAGCTCTTTGTGATTATCTGTGTTTAACCCTAACCCTAACCCTTACCTGCAACTCTGTTTGTATGATGTATTGGATTATCTGGATGAATGTCTGGATGAATATTGGACTAGAAACTATTTATTTATTTATTTTCTATCCCACCTTTCTTATTTTTATAAATAACTCAAGGTGGGGAACATACCTAATACTCCTTCCTCCTATTTTCCCCACAACAACCCCCCAGTGAGGTGGGTTGAGCTGGGAGAGAGGGACTGGCCCAAGGTCACCCAGCGTTCATGCCTAAGGCGGGACTAGAACTCTCCTACTATGCCTGATTGGCTCTTGGGCTGAGAGAGTGTGATTGGCCCAAGGTCACCCAGCTGGCTTTCATGCCTAAGGCAGGACTAGAACTCTCAGTCTCCTGGTTTCTAGCTTGTTGCCTTAACCACTAGACCAAACTGGCTCTAGTGGTTATTCTTGGATTATGACTGAACTTGAGTTTTATCTCAGCCTTTTCTTTTGGACAAGTACGCTCTTGTGTCTATGTGTTCTGTGCAGAAAGGTTTAAGTCTGCACAGATTCATCTTGCACACCAGTTGCATCCTTTCCTGGATCAGGAGGCATTGCTCATGGTCACTCATGCCTTGGTTACCTCCTGCATGGATTACTGCAATGCATTGCAATTACTGCAATGCATTGCAGTCATGGGGCTGCCCTTGAAGGCCACTCAGAAGTTGCAGCTGGTCTGGAATGTAGTGGCATAGACAGTTTGGATGCACCTCAGTATGCCCATGTTACACCACTACATACCACTCCGTGAGCTGCACTGGCACCCAATAAGCTCCTGGGTATAACTCATGATGTTGGTTACACCTATAAAGCCCTTCATGGTGTGGGGCTGGATATTTGAGGGACCACCTCTCCCCAATTATTTCTGCTTGGCCCATTAGATATGGCAGGATGGGTGTCCTTCAGGTCCTGTCTACTAAGCACTGCCATCTGTTAGACCCAGGAAGTGGGCTTTCTCTGTTGAGGCACCTGTCCTTTAGAACACCATACACTACAAAATTTGTTTGGCTGTTTTGTAAATCCATGAAGGCCTGGATATTTCCCCAGGCATGGGTTTATAGGTTGGGAAAGCCCATCACTGTGTTTTGTTCTGATATTACTAGGATTGTATGGGTTATGTGGTTTGAGTTTGATTGTCCTTAGGTATGATTGTACTATTATTGTGTTGTTTGTTATCATTTATTCTTGTTTTATTATTTTTTAATCTTTTGCCACCTAGAATTGTGTTTGCAAGGTGGACAGCTGTATAAAACAAACAAACAAACAAACAAATCCTGGCATAGGTCATCTCCTAAGGGACATGAGTACTGATGGTGAGCAGGAGGGGGCCTCTATCCAGGGGGGAAAACACATGCGTAGTACTGAGGAGTTAAGCAGCCATTCAAAGAGACACAGATCAGACCCACCTTAACTTTTGGGGTTTATCTGTCTGGGTTTTTCTCACGCTTCTTCAGTTTGTTAGGATTTTCTGTCTAATGTAGCAGTAATAAAACACTAGAGACCTATTCCTTGTCTCAGCATGGTTCCTGACTGTTAGGACATCAATCCTAACAAACTCTACTACTCCCATTGAAAGAGGGAGGAGCACACACACACAAAAAGGAAGAGACATTTGGAAAAATGTCTTTGGAAAACTAGGAAATTCGGCAAGCCATCCAACAACTGGCAGCAGCATTGCAACAACATCAACAAGTAGATCTCCAGATCAACACATTACAAGCTGCCATGCTACAGCAGTTACAACAACCAGCTCTGATTAACCCACAACTGGTGCCAGCAGCAGCAGCAGCAGCTCCGCCAGTTGTCTTGAGATCCCAGGGCAGTCTACCAGAGAAGTTTGGAGGAGAACCAGGACAGCTGAGAACCTTTCTCACACAGTGCACAATGTTTTTCGACAGCAGACCGGCAGAGTTTCCCACAGACAGAACCAGAGTCATCTTCATTTCAAGTCTGCTAAAGGGCCCAGCAGCCAAATGGGCTATTCCCATGGTGGAGAACAACGACCCAATTCTCAACGACCACCAGAATTTTCTGGCAGGGTTCCAAGCACACTTTGATGACCCGATCAGAGAGGTCACTGCCAGCCGGGAAATTCGGAAGCTCAAGCAAGGCAACAAGAGGGTGGGAATTTACATTGCTGATTTCAAGCTGTTAGCAGGAGATCTGGACTGGAATGAGAGTGCCTTGAAAGACCAATTCAAACAGGGGCTGGATGAAGAAATTAAAAATGAATTAGTGCACCAGGGAACACCAGCTACCCTAGAAGGTTTATATCAACTGTCTGTGGTCATAGACGCCAGGCTAGAAGAGCTCAGACAGATGCAGCCGGGGAGAAACAGGGGCCTCAGAATGCTTCCAGGATTTCCAGCTCTCTCCGCATTATCTCTTTACTCAGGACCAGAGGAGCCGATGCAGATCGGGGTGAGCAGGAGACTTATTTCCGAGGCTGAGAGGCAGAGAAGGAGAGAGAGAGCCTCTGTTTCTACTGCGGAGTCCAGGGGCACATGGTGAGAGCTTGCCCAGCGAGAAGCCAAGCTAATTCCGTAAGAGCCCCAGAGCAAGCAGCAGAACCAAGAGCCACCTCCACCTCAACTTCCAACCAGGGAAACTCCGTCGGTCTCCCTCCACAGAGCTCAGCAGGGAGACCATCAATCAATTAAGAAGGGCTCATTCCGAGGATTCCAGGCAATCCTTTTACTACTTACCAGTCATAATGCCTGTAAACCCAGAGCACCAGGTCAAGCTAGAGGCCCTCGTGGATTCCGGAGCTTCCACCAATTTTATTGATGTACAGATTGTACAAGACCTCAACATCCCGACCATAGAATTGCCACGTCCCATAGAAGTGGAGACCATTGACGCCCAGCCCCTCAAGGCAGGGCCGATTAGAAGTTTCACAGAACCTTTGCAACTAACAACGGGAGACCACACTGAGTGGATCCAACTTTATGTTACTGCATCACTTAATGTGCCTATAGTCCTGGGCACACCTTGGCTGAAGATCCACAACCCATTGTTGAACTGGACTACGGGAGCAATCTCCTTCCCAGCTAAGGAATGCCAGCACCACAAGATTCAAGCCGCTCTCCTCTCTCCAGCAACCAACGAAGCCACGGAAGCAGGGGGGGGTCCAGTTGTCAGTCAAGTATGCAGATTTTGCAGACATTTTCAGTGAACAAGAGGCCACAGCGCTACCCCCCCCCCCCATAGGGACTGTGATTGCACCATTGAGTTGATACCAGGAGCCAAGATTCCAGCAAGGAAACAATATCCCATGTCCCCCAAGGAACTAGCCACCTTAAAGGATTACTTGGATTCTAATCTCCCAAAGGGTTTCATCCGACCATCTACTTCCCCAGCGTCTGCTCCTACCTTCTTCATACCAAAGAAGCCTGACCCGTTGGCACCGGCAAACCAGGAGGCACCCATGAGAGTGGTGCATGATTTCAGTTCCCTCAATAAAGTCACGGTCAAGGAAAATTACCCACTCCCCCTAATAACTGATCTGCTGGATCGCTTACAGAAAGCACGCAGTTTTACTAGGTTGGACCTCAGGAATGCATACAATCTGATCCGGATGAAAGAGGGGCATGAATATCTGACTGCCTTCGATACCAGGTTTGGTAAATTTGAGTACCTTGTTTTGCCCTTTGGCTTGTCTAATGCAGGAGCCATATTTTCCCGATTTATGAATCAAATTTTCTCTGATTTACTAGATAAGTATCTGGTCATTTATCTAGATGACATATTAATATTCTCTGAGGATGCTACAACTCATGTAACCCATGTACATAATGTCTTACAAAGACTGAGAGAGAACAAGCTGTTCGCCAAGCTAGAGAAGTGTGCCTTTGATTTAACTGAATTACATTTCCTGGGCTATAAAATATCAACAGAAGGCATATCCATGGATCCTTCTAAGATCCAGGCAATTGTCTCGTGGCAACCCCCCTGAAATGTGAAAGAGGTACAAAAATGTCTAGAGTTCTGCAATTTTTACAGGAGATTCATAAATAAATTTAGTGACAGGGCGAAACCCCTCACACAGCTTTTGAAGAAAGGATCAAAATTCATTTGGGGGGAGAGGGAGCAAGCAGCCTTCCAAGAATTTAAGCAGCTCTTTGCATCCAGCCACTTTTAAAGCACCCTGATTCCATGAAGCAATTCATAATGCATTCAGATGCTTCAGATTTTGCTATCGCGGCTGTTTTATTGCAATATACTAACAAAACAGAGAATACATTGCTCCCTTGTGCATTTTTCTCCCGCATGCTCTCACCAGCAGAGAGAAACTATGATGTTTTTAACAAGGAGTTGCTGGCAATTAAAGCAGCATTTCAAGAGTGGAGGCACTGGCTAGAAGGTGCAACCTTTCCTGTGAAAGTTTGCACCGATCACAAGAATTTACAGCTTCTACAAAACACCAGATCCCTCACCCCATGCCAAATCAGATGGAGCCAGTTTTTCTCCCGTTTCAATTTTGTTATTTCTTATGTTCCCAGGGTGCAGAACCGTTTGGCAGATGCCCTGTCTCGATCCATTCAGGCAACCCCCGCTACTCACCAGGAGGTACAGGCTACTATATTACAACCTCACAACTTTCAGCAGTCTATGAGGGGGAACCAGACAGAGATTTTAGCAGCAGGCAGACAAGCAGAGGACCTATTGACAAGAGTCAGAGCTCAGCAGCAACAGGACCCATATGCCAGGGCCAGGATGGATGACCTCCGGAGGGCCCACAAGACACTGCCTCCCCATTTAATGTGGAGGCAGGAATCCTCTGGCATAGCAGGCGATTATACATTCCCCCCTCATTGAGGGAAGAAGTACTGAGACTTTGCCATGATCATCAAACGGCAGGCCACGGAGGCGTTTTCAAAACTCTCCATAGAGCTCTGAGAGACTACTGGTGGCCTAAGATGACTGCAGACATAAAGGGTTACTGTCCTAACAACCAGGAAACACACTGAGACAATGAACTGGTCTCTAATATTTATTGCTAGTACTTAACAGGAATCCTAACAAACTGAAGAAGCGTGGGAAAAACCCAGACATATAACCCCCAAGGGTTAAGGCAGTCCCGATCTGTGTCTCTTTGAATGGCTGAACAATTCATCAGTGCTACGCATGCGCTTGACAGTCTGGATGGGAGCTCCCTGCTCGCCATCCTTACTCATGACATCACCCTCCCCTCCAGATTCACATTCCATTTCAGCCCCCTCCCCTCCAGAGTCTTGATAAGATGTGCCGTCTGCTTCTAAAGTCCCATGGGAACTGGGCAAGGAAGGCAAGTCTTCAAAGGACAACTCCTCCAAGGACGAAGCAGTGCTGCCCTCCCAATCCGATAACGCCTCCGGGACTGGTGGCTGCTGCTGGAAAACATCTAGAGAGTTAGCAGGGTCAGCCCCCCTCCCCCCTGGGAAATGCAAGCCCGAGGTTGAGGGCTGTGGTTCCCCCACCTCCTCTGTAACTGGAGTCGAGGCTTCAGGCGGGGGGGGGGGGAATACACACTCACAAACTCCTCAGCTTGGGCTTCTTCGGCCTGCTCAGGCGAAAGAGGAATCTCGGGTAAAATGCGAGGCTTGGGTTTGTGAGGGAAAAGCTGATGGAATCGATGAACCAGTGCTGGAGCATGTACATCTCTGGCATTCTCCCACGTGCTCTCTTCCTCAGGGTACCCTTTCCAGTGTATGAAATATTGGATGCCCCTTCCCCTCCTCCTAGAGTCCAGAATTTCCTCCACTTCGTACTCTTCCTCTCCCTCCACAATTACTGGAGGTGGGGGGGGTAGTTGCGATCGCAAGTTACTTGGGGGAGGGTCTTTGGCTAGCAAGGCTCTGTGAAACACTGGATGGACCTTCATGGATGGTGGGAGCTGTAAACGATAAGCTACTGGATTTATCTGCTGCACCACAGTGAAAGGGCCGACAAACTTAGAGTCCAATTTCTTGGAGGGTCTGGTAGAGATCAAAAACTTGGTAGAGAGCCACACTTTGTCTCCTACTGCAATCGCTGGCCCCTCCTGCCTGTGAGCATCTGCCGCCCTCTTGTAAGCACTCTTTGCCCTGTTCAGCTGCTCCTTTAACAACTCCCGTGTGGCTTGTTGCTCTTTAAGAAAATCAGCCGTGGCTGGAACAGTTCCCAGCTGGGAGGAGGTGGGCAACACCTGAGGGTTAACCCCATAGAGTGCTTGGAACGGAGACATCTGGGTAGATGACTGCACAGAGTTGTTATAAGTAAATTCTGCCATGGGGAGCAGGGCTGGCCAATTGTCTTGCTGATAAGTGGTGTAACACCTGAGATACTGCTGTAACCACTGGTTAAGTTTTTCGGCTTGCCCATTACTGGCAGGATGATGCGCTGATGACAGGTGGATCTGGACCCCTAATGACTGGAAAAGGGCCCTCCAGAACCTGGAAGTGAACTGTGGCCTCTGTCACTCACCAAGTGATTCACCATGCCTCTATACCTAAAAACGTGGTCTATGAACAACTGCGCTGTGGCTGGTGCAGATGGGAGGCCCTTGCAAGGAATAAAATGTGCCATCTTTGTGAAAAGGTCTACCACCACCAGTATGGAAGTCAGGCCCTGGACCGGGGGTAAATCAGTGATGAAATCCATGGAGATCGTATCCCAAGGCCTACTGGGGGTGGGTAGGGGTTGCAAGAGTCCTGTGGGCTTCCCTGGGAGAGGCTTGGCTCGTCTGCAGGTGTGACAAGAAGCAACGTACCCCTTAATGTCTGCAACCATCTTAGGCCACCAATAGTCTCTCAGAGCTCTATGGAGAGTTTTGAAAACGCCTCCGTGGCCTGCCGTTTGGTGGTCATGACACAGTCTCAGTACTTCTTCCCTCAATGAAGGGGGAATATACAATCGCCCACTATGCCAGAGAATTCCTGCCTCCACATTGAATGGGGAGGCAGTGTCTTGCGGGGCCCTCTGGAGGTCATCCATCCTGGCCCTGGCATATGGGTCCTGTTGCTGCTGAGCTCTGGCTCTTGAAAATAGGTCCTCTGCTTGTCTGCCTGCTGCTAAAATCTCTGTTTGGCTCCCCCTCATCGACTGATCAAAGTTGTGAGGTTGTAATATAGCAGCCTGTACTTCCTGGTGAGTGGGGGGTTAATCGGAGCTGGTTGTTGTAACTGCTGTAGCATGGCAGCTTGTAACGTGTTGATCTGGAGATCTACTTGTTGCTGGTGTTGTTGTAGGGCTGCTGCTAATTGTTGGATGGTGAGCCGCATTTCTTGGTTTTCTGAAGACATTTCTAAATGTATCTCCTTAATTGCTTGTTCCTCCCTCTTTCGATGGAAGTAAGAGTTTGTTAGGATTGATGTCCTAACAACCAGGAAACACACTGAGACAATGAACTGGTCTCTAATATTTATTGCTAGTACTTAACAGGAATCCTAACAAACTGAAGAAGCGTGGGAAAAACCCAGACATATAACCCCCAAGGGTTAAGGCGGTCCCGATCTGTGTCTCTTTGAATGGCTGACCAATTCATCAGTGCTACGCATGCGCTTGACAGTCTGGATGGGAGCCCCCTGCTCGCCATCCTTACTCATGACAGTTACATTGCTTCTTGTCATACCTGTAGATGAGCCAAGCCTCTCCCAGGGAAGCCCACAGGACTCTTGCAACCCTTACCCACCCCCAGTAGGCCTTGGGATACATTCTCCATGGATTTCATCACTGATTTACTCCCGGTCCAGGGGCTGACTTCCATACTAGTGGTGGTGGACCTTTTCACTAAAATGGTGCATTTTATTCCTTGCAAGGGCCTCCCATCTGCGCAAGCCACAGTGCAGTTGTTTATGGACCATGTTTTTCGGTATAGAGGCATGATAAATCACTTGGTGAGTGACAGAGGCCCTCAGTTCACTTCCAGGTTCTGGAGGGCCCTTTTCCAGTCATTAGGGGTTCAGATCCACCTATTATCATCACATCATCTGGCTAGTAACGGGCAAGCTGAGAAAATTAACCAATGGTTACAGCAGTATCTCAGGTGTTACACCACTTATCAGCAAGACAATTGGCCAGCCCTGCTCCCCATGGCAGAATTTACTTATAACAACTCTGTGCAATCCTCTACCAAGATGTCTCCTTTCCAAGCACTCTATGGGGTTAACCCTCAGGTGTTGCCCACCTCCTCCCAGCAGGGAACTGTTCCAGCCACGGCTGATTTTCTTAAAGAGCAACAAGCCGCACAGGAGTTGTTGAAGGAGCAGCTGAACAGGGCAAAGAGTGCTTACAAGAGGGCGGCAGATGCTCACAGGCAGGAGGGGCCAGCGATTGCAGTAGGAGACAAAGTGTGGCTCTCTACCAAGTTTTTGACCTCTACCAGGCCCTCCAAGAAGTTGGACTCTAAGTTTGTGGGCCCTTTCACTGTGGTACAGCAGATAAATCCAGTGGCTTATCGCTTAAAGCTGCCAGCATCCATGAAAATCCATCCAGTGTTTCACAGAGCCTTGCTAGCCAAAGACCCTCCCCCAAGTACCTTACGATCGCAAATGCCCCCCCACCTCCATTAATTGTGGAGGGGGAGGAGGAATACGAAGTGGAGGAAATTCTGGACTCTAGGAGGAGGGGAAGGGGCATCCAATATTTAATACACTGGAAAGGGTACCCTGAGGAAGAGCTCATGTGGGAAAATGCCAGAGATGTGCATGCACCAGCACTGGTTCAACAATTCCATCAGCTTTTCCCTCACAAACCCAAGCCTCACACTCTACCAGAGACTCCTCACTTGACTGAGCAAGCAGAGGAATCCCAAGCAGAGGAGTTCATAAGTTGGCAACCTCCACCCCCACCAGAGGCTCTGAAGCCAGAGAGAGAGGAGGAGGGGGAGCCGCAGCCCTCCACCTCCGGCTTGCATTTCCCAAGGGGGAGGGGGGAACAATCTTCTAATTATCTAGCTATTTTCCAGCAGCAGCCATCTGGGCCAGAAGTGTTATCAGACCTGGAGAGCAGCAGTGATTCGTCCTTGGAGGAGTTTTCCTTTGAAGAATTTCCATCATTGCCCAGTTCCCATGGGAGCTTGGAGGGGGAGATGGACTCTCATGAGACCCTGGAGGGAGGAAGGAACTCTGGAAGGGAGGGGGCTGAAATGGAATGTGAATCTGGAGGGGAGGGTGATGTCATGAGTACTGATGGTGAGCAGGAGGGGGCCCCTATCCAGGGGGGAAAATGCATGCATAGTAGGGAGGAGTTAAGCAGCCATTCAAAGAGACACAGAACAGACCCGCCTTGACTTTTGGGGTTTATCTGTCTGGGTTTTTCCCACGCTTCTTCAGTTTGTTAGGATTTTCTGTCTAATGTATCAGTAATAAAACAGTAGAGACCTATTCCTTGTCTCAGTGTGGTTCCTGACTGTTAGGACACTAAGACTATCCAATCAACCTGAATTTTATATCCCTGCTGAAAGCTGGATTGAGATGGATCTAGATGATCAGGTGTTGGAATTATCAGAGGTCAACTTAGCATTGTCTCATAAGAATAAGGGGGTCTCTCTAGCAAATGCATCTCTATTGAGCTTGTGGGATGTCACATGGGTCACCTGATTTCCACTTCCTCCTTCTTCTTGGGCTTGGGGATTAACAATCTCCATTACCCTTCAGGCACACATGCAAGCAGGAGGTGCTGCAGGAATGCAGCCCTCCCCCTACCATCTCACCTGCACGCAGACTTTCTATTTCCATAGAAAGTGTCTACAAAGAACCAGTGATGATTAAGTGCTTTCTATTATGAACCTACCTGTATCCAGATCTACTGAATAAAAGTAAGCTATCTCTATTTTTTCTTCATCTAACTACAGTGTGAAGACTGAATTTATTTTTGAACGTAATTAAGCTTAATGTGCCTGTTCCTTTTTTGGTTCACGCTTCTACTCTGCAAGATTGCTGTTTGCTGCTTGGAGTTCTTTTATTAACCTTTAAAAACTGCATCATCAGGAACCCACAGATGTATCTGTAGATGAGAGTGGGAAAAATCAAATGTTTAATGTTACCTTTTCTTTTTTTGAGATGAAGTTCCTGGATGAGAAAAACTAACAATACAGAAAGAAAGATTTTATACCAAAGGCCATCAAATGGCAATGTGCTAGTTTCTATAAGAAAGGAGGAGGCTGTTTGGTTTAGATTGTTGTTTTGCTCTTTGCATGATAAAGTAAGACAAAGATGTCTTCTCATCAAGATCAACTCCTGATGACCACATGGGTGCCACCATGTAGTCTTCTTGGCAACATTATAGAAGTGGTTTGACATTGCCTTCTTCTAGGAATGTCCTGGTCTAGACAGCATGCTTGGAATTCCATGGGGATTTCCCATCCAATTCCCAACAGACTGACCATGCTTAGTTTCTCATCTTAAGCGAGGTCAAACTATGACTGTAGTACTGGACTACAGCCCCCATAATCCATTGCCAAGACAACCAATAGTAATGCTGATTATGGTTTCTGGGAGCTTAAATTCAGAACATTTAGAAGTCACCAGCTGGGGAAGCCTGAATAACAGAGGTGGGGCTAAAGTTAGAGGGATTGGTCTGCAAAGAGAACTGGATTTCAATAGAATTGAGGGAAAATAAATAATAAAATAATATATGAAACATATCAAACTCTGTGATTGATAATCCAACAATTATACTAATATTTTAATCTCTTACTCCAAGTTAGTAGCAGAAGAAGGGATAGAAAGCCATTCTTCCACCTTCCATTTTGCTAATCGGAGCTGGGCCCCAGATTGCTATGGGCCCTATAGACAATCATATTAAATTCCCCACCACTCCCATTACTGTAAATAACCTCCCATTTTCTGGAAGTAAATTATTGTTCTATCAAAAATGTTGGGAGATCCTATCCAAATACAGAAAGCTTTCAGTGCCAGAGATTCGAAACTATAGCAACAGAGAGAGGGAAACAAGTGTTATGGAGTGGATGGACAAAATAGTGAAAGTTGGGGTTGTGTGAGTTGCGACATCTCCCCCGTTCCTGTTTTTTTCCCCATTGTCTGGGACGCAGAGAGTGAAATTGGACGGGGAGATGCAACCATCCATCTTTCACGCACAGTAGTGCAGACTCTGATCATCCTGGCATAAACAAGAGTCAATTTTTGTTGCTAAAAAAAAAAAAAGATAAGGTCTTTGCTGGCCAGGCAGAACAAAGCGTTTGGCATCCTAGCCAACAGGAATGGCAGTCACTGGCTGACAAGGTTTTGCTGTGTTGTCTGGACATGAAACCAGGCCAGGCATTAATGAATTAATTGCTGGTATTTCCATGACATTCTACTCCAAAGTGCTCTGAGCAACATACAACAGAAATAGAGATGCCAAAACATCAAAACAGTGACAACTAATATATGTTACATACAGTAATGCTAACCAGTGGAGGAAGATCATAAAAGAAAACCTAACATCTTCCAAATTCACTTCCAGAGACAGATTTTTGCCTCTTTTTGGAAATTCAATAGGGAGGAGGCAGGAAGCTGTTCCAGACAAAGGGTGCCACCATGGAGAAGACCCTGCTGCAGAGTCCCTGTAGATGGAATTTCCTCAGAGATAGGACTCTCAGAAGGGAGCAAAAGTGCTTTTGCTGATTATCATAGGGATACAGCCATTATTATTATTATTATTGCCTTCAGTCAGCTTTTTGACTCCTGGCAACTGCCTGGACTAGTCCCAGCAGTTTTCTTGGCAAGATTTCAGAAGTGGTTTCCCATTGCCTGCTTCCTAGGGCGGGGAGAGAGTGACTGGCCCAAGGTCACCCAGCTGGGTTTGTGCCCAAGGCAGGACTAGAACCCACAGTCTCCCGGTTTCTTAACCACTACCCAAACTGGCTCTCTCTTAATTAATACAAATTAATTAGTATAAATTAATTAAATTAATTAATACAAATCTTTAAAAGTTGCTTTCAATGTTCTTATTTATTTGACTTTGAATTCCTGGGTTCAGTCCATTACCCAAACTCTAAAATGTGGACAAGTTGGTATGCTCTCAAGGTGGGAATGAAATACAATGCAAATGCTCTCAGGAATCCTTCCAGATTATGTTGTTGGATCAGCTCTATCACCTTTGCAAGAAACCTGGTGATATAATTCTGCTTCTTCTTGCAGGTACTTTTCTAGACTCTAGCACTAGGGCGCGGGGGGGGGGGGGGGGATGTGTATTCAGTTCCATGGCATTTACATTGCAGAGTTTGTCTTTATCAGATTTACTACCTACCACAATGAAACTGCTAGGTAAAGTAATTGGAGAACAAGAACAAGTGTTGTTATGATACTCAGTATTATTTGTTATCTCAGCCAAAGGAAGCTTTCTGAATGTGGTACGAAGTCAGTAAACTGAAGCTAAATCCTGACTGATGGAGACATTGAGAATGGATACCTCCTGAGTTTGGGGCCTGGGAAATTAGGATTAGACTCTGGAAATCTCTTGGAGCATTTGCCATATTGTGTTAGCATGAAGTTTCAATTAATACAGACTATAGTCAGCAGCATTTTAACTGGTGAATCCAGGCTGGTTCATGTATCTCTACTCTAAAAATTAATTCAGCAAAACCTAATGCAGACTTTCAGCACACCTAGCTCACCAAAACAGATACTAATAATGTACTTCAAGTACTTTATTATTACACTGTTCACACAAGCAGTCTCATACATTTGGGAGAAATTATTTGCAATCTTGGTCAAGTAGTTTTTTTTAAAGTGCCTTTGTTTCTAGGTAATTATAATTCCTGCCATGGTTCTTTTCCTTTCAAGCAAAATTGTTCATGGAGAATTATGTACCAAAATGTCATGTCTTTGAAGCATTTCCCCTTGCAGCTTTATTTTCACTGAAGACTATAGCATTTGGTGTATTTTTCTGTTGGAATGATATGCATTGTTATGTTCCTGGTGTTCTCTGAGCTTGGTCATCTTGCTGATGATTCATTACCAGTCTAGATAACATCATCAATACTTTGACCTGGGGAAGCGAGGTTTGTTGGCTGTGTGTATGTTTGTATAGCAGCATAGCCTACTGGCCTTGTGTGGATGTGGCCAGGATGTGTTGATTGGGGTATTGTTTCTTCTTTGATTGGCATGCTATTGTCTGGTCTTTATCATGGTGATTAGGTCCTTATTCCTGCTTATCCAGGTGTTGGTCAATAGGTGTGTGATAAGGGAGGATGTGCTCAGGGCTGCTTGCCCCTTTTTTGACCTTTAGTTGTTCCTTTTGAATGGTACCTAAATGAGGTTTATTTTTATATGTCTTCTGATGGCTAACCATTGATCCATGAACATCACTCAGAAGGGATGATGAAAATTCTTTTATTTTACAGCACACAGACAAGTTCACCCACAGTTCCAGCTGGGAAATTGTAAGCATTTTAGATCAAGCCAGATCCAAGAATGCAAGAGAATTTCTAGAAGCTTGGCAATTCATCCCTGAACTATGTATCTCCTTCACTATTGCAAATAGAAATATGTAATCATAGAATCATATAGTTGGAAAGGATCATTTATAGCCTCTAGTCTGACCCACTGCTCATTGTAAGAATCCACATTCAAGGATCACCAACAGATGATTGCTTGGTCTCTGCTTCAGCAAATACAGTGACAGCAAGCTCACCATCTCTTTGGATAAAATCATGTGTGGCATGGAAAATGGGAACATAGAGAAAATTTCTGTCCTTTTTCACAGCATTAAAAGTTGAAGTCATCCCCTGAAACTAAATGAGAGGAGATTCAAGACTGATGTATCAGATTTGTCAGTGACCTTCAGTTTAGATGGAATTAACCAACTGCACTGGTTGCCAGTCTGCTTCCAGGTCCAATTCAAGGTGCTGGTTTTAACCTTTAAAGCTTTTCATGGCATGGGGCCAGGTTACATGAGGGACCACCTCTCCCCGATTACATTAGCATGGCCGATTGGATCCAGCAGAGAGGGCATGCTGCGGAAACATCCACTAGGAACCTACATTTGATGGGTTCCAGGTGGTAGGCCTTCTCTGCTGCGGTGCCCGCCTTATAGAACATTCTTCCCCCTGCCCCAATATTTGGTTAGCTCCATCCCTTTTGACATTTCAGAAGTCCCTCAAGACCTGGTTATACCACCAGGCCTGGGGGTCCCAGGGAACCAGTGATTTGATGAGATGGCTCCACTATTGAGGTGGATGTGCTCATTCTTTCTCTGCCTGAGGTTTGTATATATTTCTGTTTTAATTAATTTTTTCATGTTGATTTTTATATTTTTAATGCTTGTTTTTATATATGCACTGTTTTTATCTGATCATTGCACGCTGCCCAGAGTCACTTCTCATGAGATGGGCGGCTATATATATTTGACAAACAAACAAACAAATAAATAAATAAAGAGGAAACAGACAAATATATGGACACGGTTATCAGTGGCTTCTAGTCTGATGGCTGTGTACTATTTCATGAATAAAAGGCAATACATCTTAAATTCCCATAAATAAACAACACATTGTTCTGCTGTAATTTTTTTCAGCTTGCTTGCTTGCTTTCAGATGGCCTGGAATTATGGAAGTTGAGGTGTAATGCATATTTGTCAAATACATTTTTTGCCATATGAATTTGACAAATAACTAAATAAATAAAAATATGGTTGGGGAAAGTTTATGTGTTCTCTTTGCTTTTAGGCCTATCAATGCTGGCAGCACATTTTGATCATGTCTATAATGTGTTTGTATTATTTGACCAACCCATTCATAAAATGCCAAGTTGGGATCTTCATCTGGTTCTTTGAAATGCCATAATATTCATGTAGGCATTGATTTTCTGCATTCATTTTTAGACCAAAGATTTCAGAAATACAACAGCAAAGAGGTTTTCATGATAAATATTGTATAATTCATCAGAATCTTCATTCACAAATCATAAAGCAAAGGGCAAATGTCATTTCTGTTGCTAAAATCATTATTAGGAAGTAAACATTGGATGGTAGGTAGGTACAGTAGCTTTACATAGCAGAAACCTGTAAAATACTTTGTGCTTCAAAAAAAAAAATCTGCTACCAGTGCTGTTTATTATAATTGCTTGAATGTGTAAAAGCGAACAATATTTTCTAAAAAATCCAAAACTTCACAAAGCTGATTTTTGAAAATTAGTAATTAATTTTGAATTGAAGCTCAAATTGTTTTGATTACAGTGCAGATGCCAATGGTGAAGTAACATTTGTTAAATGTCGTATTGGATGGCCGACAGCAAAACTGGCCACTCTGTTTAATTTCTTCCCTTTCCAAAGGTGTATTTTATTATAGAGCTTATTGTAAAGGCCTGTGTTTTTCCAAAATGGCCATGTTGGTGCTAAGAGTGGAGCCTTAGGAATAATCTTTTTCTATCATCTGTGTCCTTTAAGCCACTTCTCTGCTGTGGCAATTGAAATTATTTTGCCTGTAAGTGTGCCATTATATGTAATAACACATCCACGTTTTGACCTGATTCTTTTCGAATGCCATCTCTTAAGTGCTTCTCCAGAACTGACACCGGAGTGCGCTGCCATCATACACCGTTTCTCCTGATTACAACCACACCACCCTTCTTAGACTGTCAGCAAATGCAATCAGATAGTTTTTCTACCTCTGAGAAGTCAGTGTTTTCTTTCATTGTAATGGATTCCTCACCCTACCTTTTTCTGGGCAGATTTTGTTCAAATTATTTCTCTGTCTTCCCCTTTCTTGATAAGTATAGACTTCTGCAGCCTACAGGATGGCAGAGTTTTGTTGTTGTTGTCTTTTTATCATCAGTTAGAAAAGACCTACATCTTTCCTGGTTTTAGACTTTTTCATGTCTCTTTTGTTTAAGGTAGTTGTAAAATCAGAGATTTGTATCTATCATTCTCCTTGGCTTCATTCTCTTTCTACTATGAAGGCCTGGTTGAGGGATGACTTAGGGGTTTTTTTCCGCTATTGAGTTTGTTTTCAGAGGTATACCAATGCATCTTCTGATGTTCTGCTTCCTTTTTTAAAAGCTTCATTTCATTTTCCAGAGGAAGAGAAGGTTGATACACTTCTGGAGAACACAAGTATTGATTGATAATGGGGAAAGGTTATGTACAAGAAAGTTGATGAGTTTGATACCTGTTAATTGTTTGAGATTGATGGATTTTACAATATGATTGAAAGCCATGTGCACCTTATCTTGCAATTAATATTGCAAAATGCTGGAATAATAGTTTCTGGTCATACTCAGGGGTCAATTATGTATTTATACTCTGTGATCCTGGAGATGAAAGAAATTAAATGGAGAAAGTAAAAACAGTCATGATTGTGACATTAACAGTGGCCATTCATGTTATTACTCATAATAACTCTTTTGTTATTTGTTTTTTTTATTATGTATTTATTATTATTTTTATTAACATGTTATTTTTGTTATTATTTTGTTGTTCATAATAATACATTTGGTTTTGGAGGACATTGTTATTAGTCCATTGCTATGGACAGATCACTCTCTGGTTGCTTTTTGGCTTGCTGATGTCACCCCACCTTGTAAGGAGAGACAGCCTGTTAGATCAGCCCATCCCTGATGGATCCAGTTGGGTTTCAGATGGAGCTTGGGGTTTTCCCCTTAGGATCTGGTGGGCAGTCTGGCTGAGATCTTGGCTGCAGCCTCAAATGGGCGAGTTGTGAAGGCCTTGGGCTTCATTGCTCCAACATGGTGTCTTCCCTTGGGCCGATCCCAGTATGCACCTTGGTTTTCTGGGCAGCTCCAGGAGATGAAATGCAAGAAGAGAACCTAGAGCATTGTTGGAGGAAGACAAAGACCAAATCCAATTGAACACAAGTGAGAAACCATAATAGGGATTACATCATGGTGATGAGGCAAAATGACATTGCTTCTCCACCCTTGTTGTGTCTGCTAATAGTTATCTGGTAGTCCTGTTTAAGCTGACCTGGTCCCTGCTGCAGAGGGATGAGGACTATCGGTAGGGCTGCTCTGAGGAATATTCTGGCTATTTGGCAGATAAAATTGCTTGGATATGCTCAGAGTTGAACTGTGACTGGACAGGTCCATGTGGTGATGTCTGCTTCTCTGCAGCAGAGGGTTGTCCCCTAACCCTTGAAGAAGGTTGTGGTGTGCCCTTTCCTTAAGACAACATCGCTAGACCCAACCATCTTGGACAATTTTCATGTAGTCTCCAACCTTCCTTTTTTAGGGAAGGTGGTAGAGAAAGTGGTTAGGCTTCAGTTCCAGAGGACCCTGGATGAAGTGGATTATCTAGACCCATTTCAGGTGGATTTCAGGCCAGGGTTCAGTAAGGAGACAGCATTGGTTGTGCTTGCTGATGATCTTTGGTGGAGCTGTGTAATGGTATGTGGGAATGACCTTGGGAGATAGGAGGAACTGGACAACTGTCATGTAAAAGACATCTCAGTCCTCAAAAGGGAGGTGGGCATGGGAAGCCTTTGAGAAAGGATCTTCCCTAATTTTCCAGAAAGTAAAAGGAGAAGAAGGGAGAAATACTTTCAGGCTAGCAAAATTCTGTTAATGTAACCTTACAATAAAGATAGAGCTGGTATTCATTGTTGTGTTTCTTGTTTAGACTACCCCTGAAGGGCTACTAAGCATCCATCTTGGTGCTCCTTAGTATCTCAGAAGTTTTCAATGCCATTGACCATAGTATCCTTTTGGGCTAGCTTCAGGGGCTGGGAGTGGGAGGCAATGTTTTGTGGTGGTTCTCCTTTCTCTGTGGCCAGTTTCAGTCAGTGCTGAAAAAGGTGTGAGAGGTCACACCCATGGCCCCTCATCTGTGGGATATTGCAGGGCTTGACCCTTTCTCACCTTCTGTTTAACATCTACATGAAACCATTGGTGAGGTCATCTGTTGGTTTGGGTTCAGGTATCATCAATATGCTGATGATACCCAATTTTACATCTCAACCCCAAGCCAACCAAGTGATGCTGTCAATATCCTGACCCAATTCTGGAGGCTATATGGACCTGGATGAGGAAGAACAGACTCAGATTCAATCTAATCAACCAACCAACCATCATTATCATCGTCATTCTGAGAAGACTGAGTAGCTTTGTTTTTTGATTCTGTGATGCCTGAGAAAGTTGATAGGGTTCTGCAGTCTGTTAGCTCGACCATCTGTCAGGTCCATCCTGGATGGTTACAGCCACCTGGGATGTGACCTCTGGTTGGGCCCATTTAGTAGTGTCAGCTTTTTAAAGTGAGAATGTGGTCCTCTCAAGCCTTGAAGGAAGCTATACTGCATGGGGGAAATTTTCCTGGAATGTTTTTCTCCACAGTCCCAGACTGGATCCAGTCTATTTTCACATCAATTTTCTTTTGCCAGATTTCCTCCCCGTGTACCAAATTTGGGTCCGTTTCTGTTCAGTTTTCAGACAGTTATCCTACCGATAGAGAGACAGAACTCAAAGTCCTTTACATCATTCCCTTTCACATTTCTGTTGATTTGGAAAGAACAAAAAGCCCTGGCTAGACAAGCTGAATAAGACACCACTCACATTGTGCAAGCAAGTTCTAGCAAGATCTGAAGCAGCCTGAGATCTGATTTTAACCAGGATCAGGTGGCAATTGTTTCTCCATCCCCATAAACTTCCAACCTGTGTGGGTTGGAGGAAAAGGCTGTAGCATCAAACCATTATTTCACTTTAAATGGGACTTGCATACTATTTAGCAGTTGCTGGAATTCTTTCTTAAGAATCTTGCAGTTTGTTGTTGTTGTTTATTCATTTAGTCGCTTCCGACTCTTCGTGACTTCATGGACCAGCCCACGCCAGAGCTTCCTGTCGATCATCAATATCCCCAGCTCCCCCAGGGACGAGTCCGTCACCTCTAGAATATCATCCATCCACCTTGCCCTTGGTCGGCCCCTCTTCCTTTTGCCTTCCACTCTCCCTAGCATCAACATCTTCTCCAGGCTGTCCTGTCTTCTCATTATGTGGCCAAAGTATTTCAAAGAAAGAGAAAACCAAGAAGGCAAAATGGCTGTCTGCTGAGACACTAGAAGTAGCCCAAGAAAGAAGGAAAGCAAAAGGCAACAGTGATAGGGGGAGATATGCCCAATTAAATGCAAAATTCCAGAGGTTAGCCAGAAGAGATAAGGAATTATTTTTAAACAAGCAATGCACGGAAGTGGAAGAAGACAATAGAATAGGAAGGACAAGAGACCTCTTCCAGAAAATTAGAAACATCAGAGGTAAATTCCAGGCAAAAATGGGCATGATCAAAAACAAAGATGGCAAGGACCTAACAGAAGAAGAAGAGATCAAGAAAAGGTGGCAAGAATATACAGAAAACCTGTATAGGAAGGATAACAATATCGGGGATAGCTTTGACGGTGTGGTCAGTGAGCTAGAGCCAGACATCCTGAAGGGTGAGGTTGAATGGGCCTTAAGAAGCATTGCTAATAACAAGGCAGCAGGAGACGACGGCATCCCAGCTGAACTGTTCAAAATCTTGCAAGATGATGCTGTCAAGGTAATGCATGCTATATGCCAGCAAATTTGGAAAACACAAGAATGGCCATCAGATTGGAAAAAATCAACTTATATCCCCATACCAAAAAAGGGAAACACTAAAGAATGTTCAAACTATCGAACAGTGGCACTCATTTCACATGCCAGTAAGGTAATGCTCAAGGTCCTGCAAGGTAGACTTCAGCAGTTCATGGAGCGAGAATTGCCAGGTGTACAAGCTGGGTTTAGAATAGGCAGAGGAACTAGGGACCAAATTGCCACTATCCGCTGGATAATGGAAAAAGCCAGGGAGTTTCAGAAAAACATCTATTTCTGTTTTATTGACTATTCTAAAGCCTTTGACTGTGTGGACCATAACGAATTGTGGCAAGTTCTTAGTGGTATGGGGATACCAAGTCATCTTGTATGCCTCCTGAAGAATCTGTATAACGACCAGGTAGCGACAGTAAGAACAGACCACGGAACAACGGACTGGTTTAAGATTGGGAAAGGAGTATGGCAGGGCTGTATACTCTCACCCTACCTATTCAACTTGTATGCAGAACACATTATGCGACATGCTGGGCTTGAGGAATCCAAGGCTGGAGTTAAAATCGCTGGAGGAAACATTAACAATCTCAGATATGCAGATGATACCACTTTGATGGCTGAAAGCGAAGAGGAACTGAGGAGCCTTATGATGAAGGTGAAAGAAAAAAGTGCAAAAGCTGGCTTGCAGCTAAACCTCAAAAAAACCAAGATTATGGCAACCAGCTTGATTGATAACTGGCAAATAGAGGGAGAAAATGTAGAAGCAGTGAAAGACTTTGTATTTCTAGGTGCGAAGATTACTGCAGATGCTGACTGCAGTCAGGAAATCAGAAGACGCTTAATCCTTGGGAGAAGAGCAATGTCAAATCTCGATAAAATAGTTAAGAGCAGAGACATCACACTGACAACAAAGGTCCGCATAGTTAAAGCAATGGTGTTCCCCGTAGTAACCTATGGCTGCGAGAGCTGGACCATAAGGAAGGCTGAGAGAAGGAAGATCGATGCTTTTGAACTGTGGTGTTGGAGGAAAATTCTGAGAGTGCCTTGGACTGCAAGATCAAACCAGTCCATCCTCCAGGAAATAAAGCCAGACTGCTCACTTGAGGGAATGATATTAAAGGCAAAACTGAAATATTTTGGCCACATAATGAGAAGACAGGACACCCTGGAGAAGATGCTGATGCTAGGGAGAGTGGAGGGCAAAAGGAAGAGGGGCCGACCAAGGGCAAGATGGATAGATGATATTCTAGAGGTGAC
Organism: Candoia aspera; assembly: GCF_035149785.1. NCBI lineage: Eukaryota > Metazoa > Chordata > Lepidosauria > Squamata > Candoiidae > Candoia > Candoia aspera. Next base: position 10,080,499 of record NC_086158.1, on the reverse strand, counting down.
GGACTCGTCCCTGGGGGGCTGGGGGTGTTGACGATCGACAGGAAGCTCTGGCGTGGGCTGGTCCATGAAGTCACGAAGAGTCGGAAGCAACTAAACAAATAAACAACAACTTGCTGGATCAACTCTGTTATCTTTCAGGTTCAACTAATAGACATACTTCATAAAGAATACAAGGGAGAGCATCTACAGTGCATGCCATCCATGGTACCAGCATTTCAGAAAGCCAAGATGTAAATTTTCTAAGGCTTGCTATGGTAAGAGTCACTTAGTTCTCAGAAAGAACATCCTCAGAAAATTGTTCTTGATGCACGTACTTTTTAAGCTATCTGATAGTGAAGGTATGGTTATGAATGAGACACAATGAGATGCTTCTCTTTTTGTAGAAGAATCTCATTTTTTTTTAGTTAGTCAGAAGAACCTATGCAGATGCTAAAAAAAAAAATTCTTTTTCTTTTAAGGATCTAGATGATATTATGGGAATATAATAAGGTATAGCTATACAGTCCATATAATGCTGGTGAATCCTAATGGGAACGGAACCCGTAATTAATAAGTACTTTTAACTTTTAAGAGTAATACCATTTTCTTGGAGATTGACTGATTTTTCCCCCCCTAAAAACTACTGGTTTTTATGCTATTACTTGTGAGACCCCCCAGACTCAGTTGGAGTCAGGCGGTGTCCAAAATGAATTAGTTAATTAAGTAAATACACTGGGGAAAACATGAAGAGCCCAACTTACGGATTCTTTTCTCCTTTACCAGTAGCAGCCCTAGGACAGATCTGTATTTTTCTGTGTTCTAAAGTATTCGGGTGTGCATATGTGTGTGTCCACAATGGCTAATTTGAGTGTATGTTCCTATTCCTTGTGTGTACATGTGCATGTGTGAAGTCTAATCAGGGCGGGTGCGTATATTTTGCCTCTGTGTCTGTGAAAGGGTCTGATCAAGGTGATCCATATATTTGCCTTGGGTTTCGGCTCTTCCTTCATGTTGCTTCTGTGCATTTGGTGCACTGGTGAGGCCACAGCTAGAATACTGCGTCCAGTTCTGGTCACCATGATACAAAAAAGATGCCGAGGCCCTAGAAGGAGTGCAGAGAAGAGCAACAGAGATGATCAGGGGTCTGGAGGCTAAATCCTATCAAGAAGGGCTAAAGGAACTGGGTATGTTTAGCTTAACGAAGACCGAGGGGAGACATGATGGCAGTCTTCCAATACTTGAAGGACTGCTACAGGGAAGAGGGTGTCAGTTTATTCTCCATGGCACCTGAGGGTAGGACAAGAAGCAATGGGTGGAAGCTCAGCAGAGGGAGATCCAGCCTGGAAACAAGGAGGAATTTCCTGGCAGTGAGAACAATTAAGCAGTGGAACAGCTTGTCTCCTGGAATTGTGGGTGCTCCATCGCTGAAGTTTTCAAGAAAAGATTAGACAACCATTTGTCTGAGATGGTATGAGGATTCCTGCGTTGGGCAGGGGGTTGAACTAGAAGACCTTCAAGTCCCTTCCAACCCTATGGTTCTATGATTCTAAGTGTCCACTTAGAAGCACTGAGTAAGCAACCTATGCTCTGCTCAGGGTCACAATACCAAGAGGGAGGAAGAGCTTAGCATGAGAATGTTGGCAGCAGTTGCCCAATTTTTTCTCCCAAGAGGATGCTCTGGGGGATTTTTTCCTAGATTTATTTTTGGTACAGCTCCTGGCCAGATCTAGCACATGTTCAAACTTCCTTTTGCTGGCTGCTTCTACCACATCAAATTTAGTCCTGTTCTATCTAGTTGTGGGAAAGGCATCCTGCTGATGGACAGACAGATGCACAGAATCCTGAGTCTGTTTACATACAGGCAGTCCTCACTTAATGACCACAATTGAGACTGGAATTTCAGTTGCTAAGCAAAGTGGTCATTAAGCGAATCTAACTAAATTTTATTTATTTATTTATTTATTATTCACATTTCTATCACCGCCCATTTCCCCCTAAAAGGATTTTAGGTATTTTACTAATACCTAAATTTTACTACCTTTTTTGCAGTGGTTGTTAAGCGATTCACTGCAATGCCTGTTAAGCTGCAACGGTCGCAAGTGTGAAACTGGTTGTAGGTTGGTTTTTTTAGCACTGTCGTAAGTCTGAACCATCACTAAACAAATGGTCATTAAGTGAGGACTATCTGTATTTCCTCTGCTAAAACTTGGCTTCCCAAAGGATAACACACAGTTGAGTTTTTTTGGAAGAGCAATCTGAGGCAGTGTGGTGACTTTGTGGTGAACTAGTAGGAACTAGTTTTATCCATAGCAATGCTCGTTCTGCCCTCTGCCAGCTAGATTGAATTATCTTTCCCTGAATCTCAGCAGCGTCAGAAGACCGAACTATCACTAAACGAATGGTTGTTAAGTGAGGGCTACCTGTAATTTCTTTCCAACATCTCATTGGTTTGGAAAGAAGAATGAGTAACAAAACCACCATTACACTGTCTTGTTTTTGAGCAACCACACTGAATGCTGGGTTATTTCGGAGCCTAATTTAAGGTGTTGATGCTTGCCTTAAAAACTCCACAATGGATTATGGATGTGGATACTTGAAAGAACATCTACCCTCACATGAATCTGCTTTGCACTGTTGAGGTTTAATTCTAAGGTCCCCTTGTTGGCTGGTTCCGATGAGCTTTTAACACCAGTGAAAACTTTTTTTTCTTTAGAGTTCCAGCTGTTGGGTAGGTTATATTGATGCAGCCATTATTCTGATGTTGATTTATATTATATGTTTTTTATAGTTTTTAAGTTTCCTATAAACATTTAAACAGAAACAAAGCTTCACTGGCTGTTAGGAGTAAAACCACCCCTTGAAATAATTGCAGTGTTTTAAATAAGCACAAAAATAGCATTTTGTATAATCCATGTTTTACAGTTTTAAATTTCATAGGGGTTAATTGAGGAAATTTATTTGTTATCGTTGTCCACCATAAAGGACATCTTCATAATAAATATCATTATACATCCATATACATCCATGCAATGTTGCTATACAAGTACTAAAGGGTGGAGCTTGCATTGTTACATCATAATCCATGTTCTACCATTTTGGCATCGTCCTGGTTAAGAACAGACACCTATAATCCCAGGTCCTTTTCCTTTCTTCTGAAAATGAAGTATTATCTATCTGTGTTAGCCATTTCCACCTCTGGATGAAGAATCCTGCCTTGAGTTCCCACTGTTTACAGGTAATCTGAATGACATTGAATAAGGCAGTGTTTCTCAACCTTGGCAATTTTAAGATGTGTGGACTTCAACTCCCAGAATTCCCCAGCCAGCAAGGGAATTCTGGGAGGTGAAGTCCACACATCTTAAAGTTGCCAAGGTTTATTTATTTATCACATCTTAAAGTTGGCAAGGTTTGTTTGTTTGTTTGTTTATTATTCAAATTTCTATCACCATCTCCCCCCGAAAAGGGGGGACTCTGGGCCATTTACAATAAAATTAAACATTTAAAACCATCCATATATAAATTAACAAGCAAACAACCAGGTCCTAAAATAATAAATATAAACATAAAATCCAAGTGACGGGGATTACATTCGATAGGGAGGACTCTACGACACCAGCCACCCCCAGGAAGAGCTATTGCCCTTCCCTTCCCATCCCAGGCGAGGCGGCAGACCCAGGTCTTCAAACCTTTCCGGAAGGTCAGGAGCCAAGGCTGAGAAACACTGATATAAGGAATAGTATAGAAACATTTTCCAATCAAGCCTATGGGTTTTTACGTTTTCTTCCATAATTTTGCACCGATTTCAAAGCACGTCTGTTCATTTCTATCTTTTGCTATTGAAATAGGATAAGACAGGTTCTGAAGAATACCACTCATTATATTTTAAGTCTGTTCTTGCTCCAAAGTATCAGTTTATGAAGAGTTTTGAAAGCCTTTTCCTTCCTAGGCTTACACAGATGACCACTGAGGGAGGGAACACTTGAAAATAGGGACTTGCCGGATAAATGAATTAATGAAATGGATTAATGGGTCAGTTCTTTCCCAAAGGAAATGATGCAGTTCTGAGGATCCTTATTGCAAATAAGCCTCATTACCCCATTAGATGTAGTGGATCACTCAATTTTTGCTTCTTTCTCTCTCTTCCCCTTCCCACCTCTTTAACTAGGAAAGGAGTCTATTTCATAGATGGATCGAAAATGGAATTTCCTTGTAACAGATCTGGCAACTGTGCAAGTAAAAAAAAGTCCATACACTGCAACAGCCAACAATTTGCACCTTGAAAATTCCCCGGTGAAAACCTGGCTCCCAGGTCTGCTCTGTGCTGTAATTCAATTATTTTATTTTAATGTTCTTGTAAGCACTGTTTCTCAACCTTGGCAACTTTAGGATGTGTGGACTTAAACTCCCAGAATTCCCCAGCCAGCAAGGGAATTCTGGGAGTTGAAGTCCACACATCTTAAAGTTGCCAAGGTTTATTTATTTATCACATCTTAAAGTTGCCAAGGTTTGTTTGTTTGTTTGTTTGTTTGTTTATTCAAATTTCTATCACTGCCCATCTCCCCTGGAAAAGGGGGGACTCTGGGCGGTTTACAATAAAATTAGTAAGTAAAAAAAAGTCTTTGGCCTGAGACAACATTTTATAGGAAGCATTTGCAAGGGAAGGAGGTATCTGAAAGCCAACTTCTATCCTACCTCTTCGGTGCCCCTCTCCCCTTCCCCAGTTATGGACCTGCCCACAGCATTATCTTCTAAACCTGCCTAACAGCAGCTGAACTAGGAGGAAGACAATGGGCCCATAAAATACCCATTCAGTAAATCCTCTTGCATCACAATTATCACCAGCTGTAGCCAATTAATCTCAATCGGCCATTTACATTCTGCTAAAGCAAATCTCAGGCTGGGGATAAAGACATTAAAAAAAAAGATGGCTGATCCTTGTTTATTTTCAACGCTTAAAAAAAATCAGGGTCTATTTTTGTTGCTTGCTAGGCAGGGAGTTCAGGAGAGGCGGTGTGCTGTGTTGAGCTTCTGTTTATACCCACTGCATAAGTGACTAGGGAATTTTTATAATACACACTAGGAATGAAGCAGATTTTGATCTGGAAGTGGCATGTGTTATAGGCAATCTTCTGCACGTGGAATAATATAGTACAGAATGGAGGCAGCATCCATAATAGTGCTCTGGTTGGGGCCCAAGAATTTTACTGGGCTAGATTATTTTTTTTATAAAGTGCACTTGGTTCAAAATGGAAATGCTAAATAGGTGTAGGCAGGAATGTTATTTAAAACTGCTGCCTCTGACAATTAGCAATCCATAGGAAGTGACAGAGGGTCTTCAGAACTGGCAACTCTAATGCAAAACTGTGTTTATTCAAACTGCATAAAAAAGCGTATGGAATCCAGCTTAATGTGGAGTGAAGGATTTAGGTAAAAGAGGAGGAGGAGGAGATCAGGTGCACGAACATTTTATAGCAATCTCAGTGAAGAATTTTGTAGTTTATTTGTTCAGTTGCTTCTGACTCTTCGTGACTTCATGGACCAGCCCATGCCAGAGCTTCCTGTCGGTCATCAACACCCCCAGCTCCCCCAGGGACGAGTCCGTCACCTCTAGAATATCATCCATCCACCTTGCCCTTGGTTGGCCCCTCTTCCTTTTGCCCTCCACTCTCCCCGGCATCAGCATCTTCTCCAGGCTGTCCTGTCTTCTCATTATGTGGCCAAAGTATTTCAGTTTTGCCTTTAATACCATTCCCTCAACTGAGCAGTCTGGCTTTATTTCCTGGAGGATGGACTGGTTTGATCTTCTTGCAGTCCAAGGCACTCTCAGAATTTTCCTCCAACACCACAGTTCAAAAGCATCGATCTTCCTTCTCTCAGCCTTCCTTATGGTCCAGCTCTCGCAGCCATAGGTTACTACGGGGAACACCATTGCTTTAACTATGCGGACCTTTGTTGTCAGTGTGATGTCTCTGCTCTTCGCTATTTTATTGAGATTTGTCATTGCTCTTCTCCCAAGGATTAAGCGTCTTCTGATTTCCTGACTGCAGTCAGCATCTGCAGTAATCTTTGCACCTAGAAATACAAAGTCTTTCACTGCCTCTACGTTTTCTCCCTCTATTTGCCAGTTATCAATCAAGCTGGTTGCCATAATCTTGGTTTTTTTGAGGTTTAGCTGCAAGCCAGCTTTTGCACTTTCTTCTTTCACCTTCATCATAAGGCTCCTCAGTTCCTCTTCGCTTTCAGCCATCAAAGTGGTATCATCTGCATATCTGATGTTTCTTCCAGCAATTTTAACTCCAGCCTTGGATTCCTCAAGCCCAGTATGTTGCATGATGTGTTCTGCATACAAGTTGAATAGGTGGGGTGAGAGCATACAGCCCTGCCGTACTCCTTTCCCAATCTTAAACCAGTCCGTTGTTCCGTGGTCTGTTCTTACTGTTGCTACTTGGTCGTTATACAGATTCTTCAGGAGGCAGACAAGATGACTTGGTATCCCCATACCGCTAAGAACTTGCCACAGTTTGTGATGGTCCACGCACTCAAAGGCTTTAGAATAGTCAATAAAACAGAAATAGATGTTTTTCTGAAACTCCCTGGCTTTTTCCATTATCCAGCGGATATTGGCAATTTGGTCCCTAGTTCCTCTGCCTTTTCTAAACCCAGCTTGTACATCTGGCAATTCTCGCTCCATGAATTGCTGAAGCCTACCTTGCAGGATCTTGAGCATTACCTTACTGGCATGTGAAATGAGTGCCACTGTTCAATAGTTTGAACATTCTTTAGTGTTTCCCTTTTTTGGTATGGGAATATAAGTAGATTTTTTTCCAGTCTGAGGGCCATTCTTGTGTTAATGAAGAATAGATATTTTATTTATTTATTTTACTTATCAAACTTTATCAGTGCCCATCTCCCTCCCAAGGATGGACTCTGGGCGGTTTACAATAAAAAACAAAAATAAAATCAGAACAATTATAAATACAATAAAATTAAAAATATAATTATATATATATATATATATATATATATATATTTGTGTGTGTGTGTGTCCATGTGTGTTTGTGTGTTAAATATTGGTTATTTTGTCATGGATGTTTTCATTATCCTTTACAGGTAGTCCTCAGTTCATGACTGTAATTGGGACCAGCAACTACATCACTAAGTGACATGGTCATAAAGTGAAAAATCATGTGACCATGCCCAACTTACAACATCCATTCCGGCTGCAGTAGTTAAGTGAATCACGTGCAGTAATTAAGCACAATGTCATATGACCGCATCTTCCTGCCAGCTTCCCCATTGACTTTGCTTGTCAGAAGCTGGCTATGAAGGTTGCAAATGGTGATCACGTGACTGCGAGATGCTGTGACCATCGAAATTACATGCCAGTTGCCAAGCACCCAAATTGCAATCATGTGACTGTGGGGACACTGTGATGGCTGCAACTTTGAGGACTGGTTGTAAGTCTCCTTTTTCAGTGCTGTTGTAACTATGAACAGTCGCTGAATGACTGGTCGCTAAGCGAGGACTACCTGAATATGTTTCATATTAACTATTTTAAATATTTCACATTTTCTGTAATGTTGGCCATCTTGTATTCCTTATCAAGGAAGCAGATTCCAGGTTCTAGAATGAGCAATTTGTTGTGAAAACCCTAAAGGGAACATTAACCCTTTTCCTGGACTGGGAGGCCCTTCGAACGGTCACTCATACCCTTGTTATCTCCCATATTGACTATTGCAATGCGCTCTACATGGGGCTACCCTTGAAGAGTATCCGGAAGCTACAGCTGGTCCAGAATGCAGCTCTGCGGGCTATCTTTGGTGCCCCTAGAAGGACACATATAACATCTCTATTACACAAGCTGCATTGGGTACTAGTTTGCTTCCGGGTCCAATTCAAGGTGTTGGTTATGACCTTTAAGCCCTACGTGGCATGGGGCCAGGCTACCTGAGGGACCGTCTCTTCTCCATGATATCAACCCGTCGCACCCGATCATGCAGAGAGGGCATGCTGCGGACCCTGTCAGTAAGAGAATTCTGTCTGGCGGGGTCCAGGAGGCTGGCCTTCTTAGCAGTAGCTCCCGCCCTCTGGAATATATTTCCCCTGGAGGTGAGGTTGGCCCCTTTGTTCCTGGCCTTCCGGAGGAATTTGAGGACCTGGCTCTGCTACCTGGCTTGGGCGAGGAGGGAAATAGTCATGCCTGGGGATGGCTAGTGCCCTAAAATGCTCTTCCAATGCAAGGACTGAATTGGATCATAGCTATCTGAACTTTATTTTTATCTATATTTATTAGTTATTTATAATTGTATTTTATATAGAGTATTTTTATATATTGTAATTATATGGTATATTTATTGTTTTATTGATCATTTTGTTGTAAACCGCCCAGAGTCCCTCTGGTGGGAGATCGGCGGTGACAAATTATAAAAATAAAATCTTATGCTACAGTCCTTGTTGGTTTAAAATGGCAGAAAACCAGATTTATGTGATATAGAACAGGGGTCCTAGGGAATTGTGGAAAAGGGTCTCTGGAGGTGCATTTGTCTCTAGGATCATGGATTGTTCAACCTGCACTGATAAATTCTAGAATCTGACTGACTTATCATAAACAGTTATATAGTATTGACATTTGCTGAAACAGCTTACAGGTAGTCCTCACTTAATGACCACAATTGAGACTGGAATTTTGGTTGCTAAGTGAAGTGGTCATTAAGCAAATCTGACCTGATTTTATTACCTTTTTTGCGGCGGTCATTATGTGAATCACTGTGGTTGCTAAATGAATTATTTCCAGTACACCAACAAGGTCTACTGGACATGGTTGTTAAGCAAATCCCACAGTTCTCCATTGATTTTGCTCGCCAGAAGCCGGCCGGGAAGGTCAAAAATGGCGATCATGTGACCGCAGGATGCTGCGGTGGTCATAGATGTGAACTGGTTGCCAAGCACCAAATCATGATCACATGACCATGGGGATGCTGCAATGGTCGTAAATGTGAGCACCGGCTGAAAGTTGGTTTTTTTCAGCACCGTCATAAGTCTGAACCATCACTAAACAAATGGTTATTAAGCGAGGACTACCTGTATGTCCTCTGCTAACACTTGGCTTCCCAAAGGATAACACACAGTTGAGTTTTTATGGAACAGCAAACTGAGGGAATGTGGTAACTCTGTGGTGAATAGAAGTAGGGACTAGTTTTTCCCATAGCAGTGTTCATTCTGCCCTCTGCCAGTTCCATTGAATTATCTTTCCCTGAATCTCTTTCTTTCACTGCTGCAGCTACCAAACTGCCAATAATCTTTTTTCCTCTTATTCTCTGTACATTTGCCCCCAAATCTTACTTTTCTGTACTTAGCTGAGAGGATACTTGGTGAAGCTTATGTCTTAGTACATGCATGACATTCTGTTGTATTCCTATATTGCCCTTAATTGATGAACAAAAAAGGCTATTTTTACCTTAAAAATAATTATGATGTAGGCCTTTCATTCCCCCCTTCCTCAATTGCTATTATTGACCCACCGATCCTTGACTCTTATCTTTTACAGTAAGAGCTCCTGCACAGCCTACAGGAGCCAGGAAATGCAGCTATTTTGGAACGTGGTTATTAACACAGAGCTAAAAATTTGCATAGATAAATCACCGTCTGCTAGGTAGATTTAAAATAGCTCAGCCTGTTTCTCTAGAAGGATCAAGATTTCCTTGCTGTGAGTGGCCAATGAAGGTTTGACGGTGGGCTGGCTATTCTCTTTAAGGGAGAATAAGCAGGTGCTGGATGGAATCTGTTAAGGGTGCTGTAGTAGTGGATTCCTGCACTGGGCAGGGGGTTGCATTAGATGACCTGCAAGCCCTCTTCCAGACCTTACATTCTATGATACTTCTCCATAATTGTCAACTAGACTTGGGTAGGAGCAGAATTCTTGCAAAATGGTGCCTCCAAGTTCTAACCCTTGTAGGTGTTCCAGAAGGTTACTAGCACTAATGGTATCCAACATCCCTCTTGAGAGGTTTAGGAGGATCAGGGGAACACACTCTATCCAGGTCCTGATTGTCATCCACCAGTGTTATTACGGTCTTCTTAGTCCCCAGGGAAAAGTAGGAAAGTTTGAAAAATATTGCAAAAATCTGAAATTCTTCCATTTTCTGGGTAATGGCTCATTAGCTCTTCTTTGACCAGGGTGTGGAGAATGAAGTTTTCAGAGATTGAGCTGATGTCCAGGAGTTTGTGGAATTACTGCCCTGGATGGCAGCTTATACTGCAACATGTATATGGCTATTTCATAACTTTATACTATTTATGTAGTATGCATTTAGTACACAGAAGCTTTTTTTCAGTTTTTTAAGTAAGCAAACTTATGTTCAGCTGATATTTGCATGATGGGGAACGGTTTAGGACTTAATTTGCTTCTGCAAAACAAAAAAAATTCTTGGCATTGGTGAAGTGTAAGCCAGAAATTTGCTTTAAAGATGCTCATATTCATGTTTATGCATATTAATGCGTAATATGCTTGAAATTGCTTAGGGACTGACTAAAATGCCTCTTTGCTCTTCCTTTTTAAAAATAGATGTTTTTAAAGGAGCAGCAACAATAACAATCCTTTCTGAAGACCAGAACTAATGTATTTTAAATTAACAAAGCAATGGTACATATTCAGGATCTCTTAAGAATTAAGACATAATTATACCTTCTTGCTTAACAATGTAAGTGCCCTGCTAGATCAGATTAACATCCTTTACATGAATCTCAGAAACATCAGAGACATCATAAACTGGTTAATGATCTATCACTGAACGGCAGTCTAGGTTCTGTTGACCTGTTCATTCAATAATACTCTGAAGTATATTTTTTTGAAAAGCAAAATGCATGTACCAACCTTAGAACATGAGGATATTGGGTATTAACTAATGTCTGCAAGTTGATGTGTGGCAGTGTACTTAGTGATGTAAATGTACTATAAATCTATTTAGGGCTTATCTGCATTATACTGATAATAACTTCACTAATTTCATCCTGAGAATTCTATTCTTCATTCCCTAGATTAAATAAGAATATGGAAGGGTACGATTTAGTAGATTAGCAAATTGGAGCGAAATGGTTTTGAAATGCCTGTTCAGCTGATGTCTGACAGGATGGAAGATTAGTTGATTTTTATTTTTTTGCTATGCCATCCTTAACTTTGAAATAGCTGATGGGTGGAAGGACCAACATTGGATTTAGCCATCTTCTCTTCTCTTACAGAGTGTCCTCTTTTAAGCTCTTCACTGGTTACAAAAACAGAAAGCCGGAAACACAACTCTGGTATCTTGATCCCCTTCATCACTCCGTATAGAAGCAGGATTGTGCTATTAATCAATAATACACAGATGTCATCAACATTCTCTTATTAGCTGTACTGTATAGTACATACTGTACTGTATGTTTCCAAAGAACAGGTCCTTAATGTCAATATCTTGCTGGTTTGAGATGTTCCCTATATTTCTCATCTCTAGCAGATTTAAAGATATAATTTATTTTTTGAAAAAGACCTGCTTCTGTTCTTTTGCTCCTTTCAAGTCTGCATTTCCTCCACCTTTTTATGAAGAGCTAATGTCAACACTGAGAGCCAGTTTCATTTAGTTGTTAAGGCATCAGGCTAGAAACCAGGAGACTGTGAATTCTAGTTCCACCTTAGGCACAAAGCCAGCTGGGTGACCTTGGGCCATTCACTCTTTCTCAGCCCTAGGAAGTGAACCTTTTCAGAAGGCAAACCACTGCTGAAAAACCTTGCCAAGAAAACTGCAGGGACCTATCCAGGCAGTCTCCAAGAATCAAACACGGTTGAACAGATAAAAAAAAGATGTTGACATTAATTGTATAAATACATTATATGTTGTTTATTCATTTAGTCGCTTCCGACTCTTCATGACTTCATGGACCAGCCCACGCCAGAACTTCCTGTCGGTCGTCAACACCCCCAGCTCCCCCAGGGACGAGTCTGTCACCTCTAGAATATCAAAATACATTATATATCAAAATGTAAATAATACACATGGGGAGGGGAGGGCTGACTGGGACTCAAGGAATTGGCAAAGGACTTAACATTTCCCACAGGGGCATTCAGGGGTTGGGGGAATGTTAAAAAATTAAAGATGGCAACTGCCACCACATGAACAAATCCACCTCTTTTCTACTTGCATCTTGACCACCATCTTGACCTTATTGACCTCCCTCATGGAAGCCCCACTTCCCCTCCTGTATCAAGTCCATTCCCAAAGCTTCTATGACTATCATGAGGAAATCCTTTATTGCTTTCCATCTGGGCTTCTCACACAATGCAAAACAATAAATAAATATTTGGAGGGAAGGCAGGAGCTTTATCAGGATCCGAGTGTTACTCTTCCCTCCCTTGAATGGTATCAGTGGAGGCTGTGTGTGTGTCCCTGCAGCTCCTACTTAGATTTTGCATTCTTCCTTCATGCAGTTAGCATGCCACCTATTTGACCAAGTAGTTAGTCCCACAAAGTGTCCTCCAGATTTGATGGAACTACAATTCCCAGGATTCTTAGTTAGCTAGTAATGCCAGTACACATCTAGAGTGTAGCAGGTTGGGAAATGGCTGGTTCCATACTTCATATGGCTCCCCAGAATAATACGGCAGAATAATAGTTTAATATTTGGCAAACATGGAAGGTGCATATAAGTGGATACTCTTAGTGACACTCCATCGGCATATGTGTCTGTCTCTCTGTGTGTGGCAGGATGGAATATCCTGCCAGCATGTTTATGGGTGTTGTAGTAGCTAGTTTTGTATACCTGCAGGGTTGGAAGGAAGGCTTTGAAGTAGTTTGGCATGCCTGCATGGCTGTTAGGAATGTTGAGTAGAATTGTTTATTCGAACAGCCTGACACCAAGGTCAGCTCGAATGGGGCTATCAGCTTGTTACTGAAGATTTGTGACTGGGATGTATAGAAGCTGTGAGAACATAGGGAGGGGCTATCACAGAGCGAATTCTCCATTGGGAGGGGCTGCTCTGAAAGTGGAGGATGTAACTGCCATTTTGCATGGGCTTTTCTCAGTCTAGTCTTTGCATTGGAAATGATCACTTGTATTAATAAAGAACTCTTTTATGGCTTATAGTAAGAGTCTCTGAATTAATAGCTAAAGGATCATGACCATCACAGAGTGTAATTATTACTTACTAGTCCTTTTTTAGAATTCAGCCAACGAAACAAGCAAATGTGGTGTAGTCTTGGGATACACCTCAACCAAAATGTTGACTGTATTTCACTAGATTATGTTGCTGTGGGCTTTAAAGTGTCAGAGGATATATAGCTTCTTTAGATAATTATAATTGTGGGACCATGTCTATCTTTATCCAGTGACAATGGCACTTTATTTTTCTATTAGAAATTAAGTACCACTGTTCTCGAAGTGGTCATCATCCTTTTCTAACACATTTTGTACATGCTTAAATTAGTGTATTAAGTCAGCTGAAGGAAAATGCATATTTTCCCCCTTATTTGGGGAATATATTCTAGTCACGCTCTCTCAGCCCAGCTCACCTCACAGGGTTGCTGTTGTGGGGAAAATGGGAGGAGGAAGGAGTATGAGGTATGTTCACCGCCTTGAGTTATTTATAAAAATAATAAAGGTGGGATAGAAAATAAAATAACATAAATAAAATATTTTCCTAGCCAAACAGTGTCCTCAGTCCTTAACCCACCCAGCTGTTCAATGGTGTCAAAAGCTGTTGAGTGGTATAATAGGATGTGGAGGGGTACAGCTCTTCCTCCCATGTCCCCCAAAATGAACATCCATCAATACGACTAATGCCGTTGGTCCTATGCCAAGGCCTACAATGAAAAGACTCTAGATAATCTGCTTCCTCTAGTCTGTTACTACAATATTGTCCCTCAACAATATTACCCAAAAATGAGACATTGAAGAGTGGGGGATATTTGTCAAGTATTGCCAGAATTATGTAGGGAACACTCCACAGTGTCTTTCGGGACTTCAGGTATTAATCCACCCCCACCTAAAGTGAGGTGTTGACAATCTCCTGAATCCAGCCAGTCATGCCATTCCAGCCTCACACAGGACTCCAAAGGGTCAGGTATCTAGCCTACAGGTCTTACACCTGCATGGCATGAAGACAGAAGTCACCCCACACCAGAAGATGTGGGGATTGGAACATCAGCCCTGAGATCAGATTCATAGCAAAGCAGGGACACCTCACACCTTCTCCCCCACCATGCAAAGCAGCAGAGTGGCTAGTACAATAGCAGGTTCCCCAGTTGTTCCTATAGCCCAACTTAGCATACTGGTACTCATACCCCTGTCACTTCAAAAGCAGGGTCTCAAGTCATAGTTAAGATCAGTCTAGAGATGAAGCTTGGTATTGAGGTTGCTGAAGACCTTGAAATTTGGGAGGGCAGATTTCCAAGAGGATGGCATCACCACAGTTGCCTAGCCAGGTTTTGGTAACACATGGCAGACCACCTGTTCATCCATCACCAACAGGTAATTACATTATTGCAACCAGACATGGAGTTTACCATCAGCAACGTGAGGCTGAGGTCATCAATGGTCCAGCCATCAGGACTCCAGGTTGAGGCAGCCAAGCTGGAAGTGGGGATCGCTACCAAATTGTCAACCTCTCTTCTACTGAAATGGTATACCTGGTGCCCCACCATATTTCTCTTAACTCACCACAACTAGGATCAATCTCCCCTGACATATACTTCCCCAGGAATCAGTCACCAACCCAACAATAACCCCTTCACAACCACTTGCAAGTGAGCCACTGGACAAGCCTCTCAAGCTGGCCCTCCAATTCCCCACCACCTTTACTACAGATTCAATTATTTTCTTCAAAAACTAAGCACTCTTTTCTGTACTTTAAAAAGTAATGACATTTATTTTGAGAATGTGTTGAGTTTTGTGAGAGGGAATTGATGATGCCAACTCATTTTAATTTTTTATCATTACTTTGTTCTACCCTTCAATTCCCAGGGTGATTCATAATAGCAATCAGAATTTGCTTCTGTGTGACCTTCCAGTCAATCCTGACTTCTGGTGAGTGCCTGCATGAATCCTGTAGTTCTTTTGGCAAGATTTTCAGAAGTGGCTTGCCATTGCTGGGGTGAGACAGAGTGACAGTTAGCCAGCTCTTTCAGCTTCTAACCCAATGCTTTTAACCACTATACCAAACTGGCTCTCAGAATATGATATAGTAAAATCTCATCATAAAATCAACTATATGAATGCAGCAAAGGCTCTTCATTAACAATGGCAAATTGCCGGTAAGAAATAAAGCATGTTTCAATGGCATAAAAAATAAGCTCTTTCAGTGGAGCCAAAATGTCACCAAGGTAAGCAGGAAGGTGAACCTGTCAAGGCTGATTAGAGTTCAGGATAGAATTCTTGAGAGTGCACTTTCCGCAACAGTCAGCTTCAATATCTCAGTGACAACAGTACACAAAGAAGGCTCATGTCTGAATATGGACAGACATAAACAGATAGACGCTTTGTTAAGTACCTGAATTCCAGGACTTCAAACTGATTCCAGAAATGGAGTCTATGCAGCTGATTAAGCTCTCCAGCAGTGAGGGGCAATGAACATAATGCCCAATCCTTGTCTGACATTAAGAATGATATTCAGAATTAACTGCTGTTTCCAAACAGTCTCCTAAGGTGGCTGTTCAATTATCCAGTCCTTTGGGACCTGATGAACACCATTTTGCCAGGATTGTCTTTCAATAGCTGCTTCTTTGAGTTCTTGTAAGTTCATGCTTGCATCATCAGTGAGAGTATCTCACCACCTTGTCTTTTGTTGGCCTCTTTTTTGATTGCCTTCCATTTTTCCAGGCACCAAGGTCTTCTCCAGTGACTTTTGTCTTTTTCTAAGCTACCTTTACATACCGTACATTAAAGCATTTAGAAGTTACCAGAGCACTGGTACCAACCTAAACGGATAAAGAATTTTTTTTAAATCAGCCACCAACTTTAATGAAAAAATCAGCTGCAAGCAGAATGGTAATTTTTCCTTTAGAGCTGGAGTAAGCAACTGGTAGGTCTGATGCAGCTCTCACTGCATCAGAGTTGCCTTCATTTGAATACAGAATATCTGTGATAGTATTGATTTAAGACTTTGTTTTGTAAAAGCTGATTAGCTTTTAAATTGCATCTTTTTTTTTTTTCAAATGCCCCACTTAATGGCAAAATAGTTTGACTGTGTTTAGGGTTATATATACTCTGTGTGTGTGTGTGTGTGTGTGTGTGTGTGTATTTGACCTCAAGAGGCTTGAATGTTGGGACAAATCCAACAGGATGATGTCCAATGGAGACAAGTATAAGAGCATCTAATAGGAAACACCAAATGCACAGATCAAGGATTGGTATAGTCTGGCTTGGTGGTAGTGCGTTTGAGAAGGCTGTAGAGACCCCAGTGGGCCACCAGATGTACAAGAGCAAGCAGTTTGATGAAGCAAGTAAAGAGGCCAGTACAGAGTTGGGTTACATTAATCCATCCATCCAATCCAACCATCATGGTTGGTCATTGTTGCATAGTATTCTGGAATGGTAAAACTGCATTTGAAGCATTATGCCTGGTTGATTGATTGATTGATTGATTTTTCAAATTTATACAGTATAGCTCATATATATGACTCTAGGTGGCTTACAAACAACTAAAACAAGTGTAAAAACAACAAAAGAAAACAATATAACGATTTTAAAAACAATGTAAAAGCCATCATAAGATACATAAAACTCACAGCCAAGGCAATCCCATTCATCAAAATATATCAGTATAGCCACTGCACTGGTTCCACCATGCTCTCGGGTTCCCATGCCTGTTGGCAAAACCATGTTGCAGAAAGCTAGCAGGGTCAGGACTAATCTGATCTCCAGGGGGTGATGTTCCACAAGGCAGGTGCCAGGGCAGAAAAGGCTTTCTTCCTATGTGCTCCCTGGCTGACGGGACCCGAAACATGCCCCTCCTGCTGGACCTGCTGAGACAGGTAGCTGAAATTAGGGAGACGTGGTCCCTCAGGTAACACAGTCCCATGTCATGTAGGACTTTCTAGGTCATTACCAATGTCTTGAATTGAACCCAGAAGCAAACTGGCATCCAATGCAGCTCAGAGAGCAGAGGTATAACATGCACAGATCATAGAGCACACATACAAGCACATTTTGAACCACTTGAAGCTTATGGATACTCTTCAAAGGCAGCCCTATGTAGAGCACATTGCAGTAATCCATACGAGGGGTGACTAAAGCATGAGTGACCATCAGCAGAACTTCCCAATCCAAAGAAGGACGCAACTGGCATGTAACATAGTTGTGCAAGGCCCCTCCTGGCCATGGCTGCCATCTGTTCTTCAAACAGGAGCCATGAATCCAGAAATTCTGGGCACCATACTTTAAAAGGGACACAGAATAGTTGGAGCAAGTTCAGAAAGGAGACATGAAGTATGAGGAATGGTTAAAAGGAATTAGTCATGTATAGCCCCTCAAGAAAAATGAGAGGAGATATAATGGTAGATACAAATATCTAAAAGGCAACCACTTGCAAACAGAAACAGATGCATTCTCTTTTAAAACCCAAGACAGTGACCAACAGGTTGAAGCTAAAATGTTCAAGATGACTGCTAGGAAGAATTGTCCTGTCTCAAATCATCCGCTCAAAAACCCATGGAGAGGTTTGCAAACTTTACTAGGAAGTTCTCAAACAAATAAACAAGCAGCAAAGGAAATGTCCATGCAAATGCACACATAAGAGAAATCAAGTCCCTGAAAGTCCAGTGAGCTTGCCTTGAGAGAGAGTCCAAATCCAAAACAGCAGGCACAAGAGTGGTCAGGTGAAGTCCAAGGGCCCAAGCATTGTAGCAGGGTCGTCAGCCTGTCCAGGTCCAGAATCACAGTCACAAGGTTTCAAGTTGGGCATCAAGGCACACGGATTCCAGTCAATGGACAGCTGTCTCCAACAGAGGTCTTGAGCTCACTGTTCTTCTTAAATAGAAGCAACCCTGGTGTTCCTCATTTGGAAGGGGGAGCTTCCTTTCTGGCAAGGAGCCTTGCAGGGTGTCTTTGAGCTCTGCAAAGCCTCCACACAGCGAGCCCTCGCACTGGGAGGTGGTGGCAGCTCAGAGTCTTCATCTTCTGAGACCAGTGGTAGCTGGGCCTGCTGGTTAGCGGGCGGCGCAGTTTCCTCTGCCTGCAATTCCTCAGGCAGTGGTTTGCCCAGCAACTTGGGAACTGGCTGTTCATTGTCGGTTTCCTCATCAGAGTCTGAGCTGGCCAGGACAGGAATTTTCTCACTGTAACAACTGTTAAACAGTGTTTGCCTATAATGGTGGTGGACTTACTACCACTAGAAATTTTCAAACAGGCTGGATGGTCAATTGCTGGGGAAGGTTTAATGGACTTCTGCACTAAGGTAGGGTTTGAACTAGATAACCTGTAAGATCCCATCTAACTTGGGGCACATGTGTACTGTGTGTGAGTTTGATTTTGAAAACTGTACTTTCAGTTAAGGATGGCAAAGATAGACAGATCGACAGTTTATTGAGACTTCCACTTCCTCCTGGATCTCTGGGAAGAATTAAGTTGCTACTGGCAGAGACAGAGTATTGATTTAACTTAATCATGCATTTCATTAATTCACTATTAATGTACATCCTCTTTCTTCCTCCTCTGGTGCTACCAACTTTCTCCTTTTGGACCTGCCTGCTTTCTGAGTGCAGCTCTAACTATGCCACACAAGACCAAATGCAACTGTCAATATTAAAACAATTGTTTTGGATTACTCCTTTAGTGGACTATAATCTTCCAGGCTAGGGGAAACACCACAAACATGAGCAAATGAAATCATCCAAAAATTCATTTCTCTGTCTCTCATGGCTGAGCTTGAGTTCACTGTCACCATATAACCATTACTATCAGTTGTCTTTTTGGCATGCTGTATCACTTTTTCCTAGTTGATCGATTGATTATCTGCCATCAAGTTGGTGTCAACTGTTAGCAACGGCATAGACAGATTTCCTCCATAATGATCTGTCCCTAACCTGGTCTTTCTATATACTCCATCTGGTGATGTCCATGTACAAAGGCATTATTTGGGTTGTTTGAAGACAGGGCTAGCTATGACGAAATTATTAGAGTGGCAGAAATTGATGAAGTCTTCTGCTTCATTTCGGTTTTCTAAGCCATACAATCCAACTGCATTTTCCTCTTTAATGTTTCCAGCATTGGCATTCCAGTCTCCAATCACAAGCAGCACATATTGCTTGCATGTTCTGTTAATTTCAAGTTGAACCTGGTCATAAAACTCATCAACCTCCTCTTCTTATGCATTGGTGGTTGGAGCATAAACTTCAATGATTGTCATCTTAAAGGCTTGTCCATAAAGTCTAGTTGATATCCTTTGGTCATTGATTGTATGAAGAACAGCCAAGTACTGTTCTTGCTGTATCCTTCCTAACTATAAAAGCTACACCATTTCTTCTTTGTTTTTCATGTCTTGGGTAATTAACAATGTGATCTTCTGACTGAAATGTCTGATCCCAGTCCATCTCAGTTCACCGATGCCTGTTAATTTGTAGTCATTTCATTTCATCTTTCAGTGAGTTGAGCTTGCCCATGTTCACACTACTTACATTCCATGTTCCCACTGTAATTCTGTCTTTGCAGCTTCAGATTTTCTTTTCCTGTATGGCAACATCAGCAACTTGATGCCCTGAAGACTTTCATCCAGCCACATCATAAACACCATTAGTACTCTGAAAGATCCTTAGCTCTTCCTCAGTAGTAAGTTGAGTGCCATCTGACCTGAGGGGCCCATCATCTGGCACTATATCATCAATCATTTTATATTTTCTACCCATGTGGTTTTCTTGGAAAAAAGACAGGAGTGGTTTACCATTGCCTTCTTCCATACAGTATGAACTGATGCCTTTGCCATTGTCCCTAAAATGATCATCTGCCTCCAGCATCTTCCTATATTGCTACTGCTTGATATAAGTGCCTGCTTGCTTTCACTGGGCAGCTGGGATGGCCTTCATGCCTTGGGTGGCTTTGCTAGGAATATATACTTCTGGCATGCACTCCTGACACACTTTGCGCATCCCTCCCAAGAACACCCCCCACCGTCATGAGGCAGCACAGCAGGGTTTGGCAGGCAGGTGGGTGTTCTTGGTATGTGGCAGATATCTGTAAAAGCAGTATTCAGACTGAATCTGTCTGAGGGATCCTTCAGGAATTACAGTATATATTTTAATGGATGTGCATTGGGTGATGATGAAAAATACTGTAGCGCCTGGTATGTCTGATTTCTGCCTTGTGTACTGATTCAGTTGAAGGAAGCACCATAGTTACCAGACTGGTTCTTGTTAAATTCAACAAAGATTTGTTGTGTTCAGTGGTGAAGGTGAAAGGTGAAATACTTATATAATATTTATATTTTATTGTAAACCACCCAGAGTCCCTCCTTGGGAGGGAGATGGGCGGTGATACCGTTTGATAAATCAATAATAAATAAATATTCTATGGCTTATGAAGGTCACATACTTATATCATAGAATGATTTGATAAGCTAGTTTGCACAACCAGCCTGGTTGGGTTTACCACTCACTTTCAATGAGATATGGATTTGAAGACACAATGAGGGTTTCTAAATGCATATTTGTCCTTTTTGCCCACCATCATGTCCTAAGCATGTGCCCAGTCCTATGCACAATTGTCATTTGCAGCAACAAGGAGGGTTTAAGTCACTTCTGGTAGAGAATGTTTGGCTCTTTTTGTTCTGTGCTGTTTTGATTGTGTACGCAGGGATCATATCTGGGAATTTGTTTTTATTATGCTCACAAAAATGGCGCTAGTACTTGTCAAGTGTCTTGGAGCTATTTCAGCCTATTTTGTTGTACAAGTGTAGAGGGAAAGGGCTTCTGCAAGTGGACTACTTCATATGGGTCCCACAGAATAATGTTGACATCCTGTAGGCTGGTATCCATTATTCTATATTTAGCCAGATTAATGGAAAAGAAAATGGTGCTGCATCCCTATGAATTCTTGAAGCAGATTAGAGTCTTTTCAGCCTGGGTTGAGATTTGGATTTGGCAGGGAGATGGTCTTGGCCACTCCGATGGAAGATCTGTACCAGGAGAGAAACAGGGAGAGGGTGACCCTGTTGGTACTGCCAGATCTTCCAGTGGCTTTTGATATCATTGGCCACAACCATTTGAAATACTTGTAGGAGCTGAGTGTAAGAAGCACTACTCTGTAATTACTCTGCTCTTCTTTCTCTGGAAGGTAGTATTGAGAGATGCCTTTTTGACTGTTTACAAATTGTCTTTGGAGAGCCCATAACGTTCCAGTAAACTTGTCTTTTAGGGTTTTTTTTTTTTTTTGATAACTGTATTAAGCAACTGGGAGGAAACATACTAGGGTTTGGGAGCTAGCTGCTAGCACTACAGTGTTGATTCACAGCTATTAGTATTCTTTCCTGCAAGGTCAGAGGTGGATAATTCAAGAGCCTTTTCACATCTCTGGGCTACAGCGGACTGGTTGTTAATTCCAAGAAGCTAACCTTCAGGATACAAGTTAGATCCCTTTTCTTGATGAGGCTATGCTCCCCCTTAAGGAACAAATGGCATTATAAGGGTTCTCCTGGATCCAGTGTTAATGCTGGGCAGCCAGTTAACACTTAGCAAGATGGAGATTTTTATCAGTTTCTGTTGATAAGCCAGTTGCAGAAGAGATACAGTATCTAAGGTATGACTGCTAACCTCAGGACTGCATTATTGCAGTACAGTCTTTATGAGTGAGTCTTCGAACAAAGTTCAGGGATTACAGCTCCCTGAAAGTGGAACCATGAGTAATGAGTGCCACCACAGGTAGTGAGTGCCACATCACCCCATGTGTTATGATAGCTACACTGATTGCCAGTTGCTTGAAGGTGCTCTCCTTGGCGTACTTGAGCATTTGCCTAAGTTATCTGAACAACTTCTCTTGAGGCAAGTCCCTGCCTTGTTAAAATTTGGGAAAAGTCTTAAAATCTACCTTATTTAACCCTTTCAGACTTTCAAAGTTTATTTATTTAGAATATATTTACATGGCCGCCTATCTTATACACGATCATCCCAGGCGGCTCACAACATTCTGTAAAAGAAAAATAAATATAACACCCAACTGCCCCCCCCAAACATCACTATTACTATGCTGTTGCTTTTTAAATGTTACTTGTACATACAATCAATGTGCTTGCCTAAGTACTGCCATAATCACAATCTGTGGAGTCCTCGGTGCTCTCTGAGCTTGGTTGTTGGCTTGCAGATGTTTCATTACCCAACTAGGTAACATCATCAGTGCGAGTGTTTAGTCTAGTCTAGCACTGCAGATGTTGCCTTGTCTGGCAATGACACATCTGCAAGCAAAGAGCCAAGCTCAGAGAGCACCGAGGACTCCACAGTTCAACCCTGAGCTACAGATATTTATTTATTTATTTATCAAATTTTATCACTGCCCATCTCCCAAAGGAGGGATTCTGGGCAGTTTACAACAAAAACAAAGTTAAAATTCAATACAATTATAAATACAATAAATATAAATGTAAATAAACAATAAGACTATAAAATGTGATAAAATGGCTGAAGATTCTCTATCAGTCTGTGAGTATAAAGGACCATTCTGGGGCCCTTCTAAGGCACTAGCCATCCCCAGGAGTGGCTATTCCCCTTCCCACTCCAGGCATGCTGGCAAAACCAGGTTTTTAAGTTTTTCACGGAAGTCCAGGAGCGAGGGGGCCTGTCTCACGTCCGGGGGAAGAATGTTCCAGAGGGCGGGAGCTGCTGCAGAGAAGGCGCACTTCCTGGACCCCACCAAATTCTCTTACCGATGGCGTCCATAACATGCCCTCTCTGCATGACCAGGTGGGACGGGTCAATGTGATGGGGACGAGACGGTCCCCCAGGTAGCCTGGCCCCATGCCATGTATGGCTTTAAAGGTAATAATCAACACCTTGAATTGGACCCGGAAGCAAACTGGGAGCCAGTGCAGCTTGTGTAGCAAAGGTGTTACATGTGCTGACCTTGAGGCACCTAAGATTGCCCATGCGGCTGCATTCTGGACCAGTTGTAGCTTCTGGATATTCTTCAAGCCCCATGTAGAGCTTATTACAGTAGTCTATATGGGAGATGACCATATAAGAATTCTCTTCTATTGATAATCACATTCTTTATCATGTGCCAAGGCAATTGTGTAGCCCCTCCTTGACCATAACACACTCTTTCTCTATTAGCCCTACTAAGTCACTGGGACTGATTAATTAGGAGCCAGATTCAATCAGTCCCAGTGATCCTAGTAAATTGTGGGTCACTATTACTTCACTAGTTTAGCGCTTGCAGCCCAAACTGGCAGCATTTTATCAGGATCTAAAACATATGTTCCTTAGCTGTTAGTGGTTTTAATGAGAGATGATCTGCACTCCCTCATATACGGAGTCCACTGGGCTGCAGAATTGATAGACAGGATCCCAGGAGTTACAGACATTCATTAGTAAAGCTGAATGGGAAGTGGTCTTCAGTTTGTCCCCTTGTTTAATAAAGGATGTTTTCCAACGCAAAGACAATCCTGTACAGTTTCTGTCAGTAGCCACAACTGAAGTTATCTCCAATAGTAATCCTTTGCGTAGGGATATTTATAGGTATGGCTCTCAGGCATCCTGAATTATACACAATAGCGTGCTTACTCATGAATGAAATTACTGGAACCCTGTTGGGGAAGGAATACACAACAAGATTCAAGGCAAAGCCTTGCAAAACAAATGCTGCAATTATGCTGTGCCTGAAAACAAGTAGCTTTTAATGTGTCCATGTGCCTAGAAAAGGAAGAATTATAGATCAACCCTTGTTCCCTCCCCAATCCCCTCTCTTTCTTTCCCTCCTCCTCCTCTTCTTCTTTTCTTTTCTTTTTTTACAGTTTATCACCCATAATTTCAGGATGTGTTTTGTTTCTTTAAGCTGTTTTATCTCTCGGCTCATGAGGTCACTCATGTGTCAAGTCTTTTGTTCCTCGTCTCACCTTTCGCCTTGATGATAGAAAATTGATCGGGCCTTAAAGCAGAAGTTCAATAGACCAACCCCCTTGGTCCTTTGTCTAGGAGAATAGCTACCAGCGAAGACCATGAGCAGGTTGCTATTAATATGACAGCCTCTCTCTATCTCCCACTGTAATTTATAATGAAATACCTAATCTCCATTATTTTGATGCAAGCAGGCGATCCCATGAAAAAAAAAGTCTTTTCATCCAGTTCCCAATGGCAGTTACATGAGAAATGGCAAACCAATAATTTTTGTCAAGTTTTTTAAGCCAACAGAAATGCTTTTTCACTGCTACAGTTTCAAAAGGCACAGATAAAGCTCATTCACTGAGATGAATGAAAAAAGCCATCTGGGGTTTTTCTTTTTGACTTCCTCTCCTTTTTCCTCCATCCTTGTAATCAAATTTGAGCAAAATCAAATGGGGCTTTCTATGAAAGTACCTTTTGTTGATCTGAACGAGCTGGTAATTTACAAAATACCCTTCTTTTGTGAGGTAGGCTAAAGAAATAAGGGGGGAAAAAGAACCAGTAGCTTTTAAAGCTGGGCCTTGGTGGGACTCTAAATGCAGTGAAAGCTGCCTGTGTGGAGAGGCTGTAATGCATTTCAAAACCAGGCCTTATCCAGAGCACAGGAAACGACTGATATGCATTTTGTGGGAGGGAAAAAAGAACGGGGAATGGAAAAAAACGTAAAGGAAGAGAGGAAAAGAAAAAAAGAGAAATCTGAATTTGGATAATGCATTAAAATTATTTTGGATTTCAGTCCTCTCCTTTTTGCACATCTTACTTCACAAGCAAGAGTGACTGACTTCATCAGTCTGGACAGCCAAGGCTTAATATTTTGCTCTTTAAAGAGGACGACTGCTGGTGCATCTCTTGGATATTGCAATTGGGACTGCCTCCAAAATCATCTATATATTTATTTAGCACACTCATGATTTGTGTAGAAGAAAAAAAAATACGATTTGACCAAAAGCTGGACATATTCTTTCCCATTTGCTAATGATTCACAGTTGTATGAAACGGTTTTCTGTTTGGCAGTTGGACAATCTAGACAGCACAACAGTAAGTTTATGCATTGTTTTCACGTTCGTATTCTAAGCTGAGTCCTGTTGAGTAAGTGGATCTATGAAGCATTCAGCTGCATTGCCGGATTTGGGAAACCGTGTTTATGTTATGCAAAGATTTGAGGTTTTAATTATACACTGTAATATGTTGTAACAGTCCTGATGAAGAAACATGAAAATGTGGTTGTTAGTGCAAAATAATTTGCTGAAAATAATAAAGTTCAGAATAGCATGTAGATGTTTTTCATACTCTGATTATTAGTAGTCCTGACAGTTGCTTGAATTTGATGGAGGAATTTGTTTCTTTATAATGAATATTGTATTAACAGTACTGTTAATATCAGATTATTCTTGTAAAATATGTTGTAGATATTGTGATGTTGCAAAGTTGAGAGATTAGTTTATTCGACATTCTCCATAGTCAAGGAATGAAATATTTTAGCTGGTTAAAAAAAAAACCCTCTTCTTTTTGGTTGCTATTTATATATACGGCATGAATGGATTTGAAATAGCTCTTTCAGTTATTTGTTGGCAGTGTTCTTATAGTTCTTTGGAAATAGTGTGTGCATAAGACTATAATGGTATCATATCCCATATGGTAATTTAATCTTAAACTGATGTATGTGCAACATTTAAACCAAGTATTAGACTCAGAAGTTCTGTAAATACACAGAAGCCGGTCATGATTTAAAAACATACCATCTGAATGGTATGTGGTACTTTTAGGACTAGTATAAAGGATCTTATTCTCCAGAATTAACCAAGATGTTCTCAACCACTTGCTTCTTTCATTTCCACTTCAATCAGACAGACAGGAAATGGCAGTTTCATTCTTGACAATGTGGTGAGCTGTCTGCTGCCTCCTAATGTCTGATTTATCAATAGCAAATGTGACAAATTTTCAGAGGTCTCCTCTTCCAAATGCATGTATAATTTTGTGCCTGCTTCCATTCAGACTGGTCCTTTAGAAAATCCCATCGGTGGCTGGAAACAAAGTAGATCAAGTGGGATTCAACTGTTTGGTAGAACTTTAAATACACCTTGCAATCAGTTGAAATTAATGCATGGTCTGTATTGCTCTTTGTACGGGTGGGATTGGAAAATAAGCAAATACAGACTTAGGGTTAGGGTTGTGGTTACTAGATACAAACAAGGACTGGCTATTTTATTTTTGATCACCAATAAGTGCCATTTCTTATGCAAAGAAGAGAAAAGCTGTGTTTGCTAAATTTCCTCCATATGTAACTACTGAACATGTAGGAATCTTGATGCATCTGGACATCCTTTTGAAGGCAAGGGCAAGACAGGAACTGTGACTCCAACATGCTAGAATGGAGACGGCCCGAAATAGGCATTTGGGGATATCTGCTGTCTCAAGGGTCAGGTTCGTAAGAGATGTGGGGCAGATAGAACCAAAGGTCTGAAACAGATAGGTGGATGGAAGTATGAAAAGCCAAGAAATGACATGCAAATATAGGAAATAAATGTGGTTTATGAAAGTAAATAATGTTTGGAATTAAATCTATCAAATTTTCCTAGCTCAAAATTGCAAACAAGGCACTATCAGTCATTCCCTGTTTCCTTTTAAGTAATAGCTAGGACTAATGAGATCAGCACAGCCAAATACCTCTTAGCTGTGCTCTCTTTTCTGATCCACAATAATGGAGAGTTGATTGAAGAAGGAGAGTTTTATTTACAAATAGTGTACATGTTCCTGTAGGTGAACACATAAACACACAACCTGTAGCTAAACCCTTCAACAAAGTGATCTTAATCTCTTGCAGGAACACTTTGAAATTAGTGTATTCCAAGAAGCCCTAAAACTCTACAGACTTAATTTCCTTTTTGGAAGTGCATTTGGAGATGCATTTGCTTTTGAAAATTAAAACGATCTGCATATGGGAGATAAATTTAAATTATCTTGAGGTGGTCTATTTTCTGTGTTGGGGACATAATGGGCAGGGGACTGAGATCCAGATCTTCAGCCCAATCTGATTTAATTTTACCAAGGCAAACATAATTTTAGGCTACATTAATGAAGTGTAGTTCTAGATCATTGGTGTGTGTGTGTCTGTGTCTGTGTAAATCTGACCAGTTTATTCTTCACTGGTCAGA
The DNA here is from genome assembly GCF_035149785.1 of Candoia aspera. Classification (NCBI taxonomy): domain Eukaryota; kingdom Metazoa; phylum Chordata; class Lepidosauria; order Squamata; family Candoiidae; genus Candoia; species Candoia aspera. The sequence goes on along the minus strand of NC_086158.1, from coordinate 10,053,258 downwards.
TCCCACCTCAAATACTGTATCCAGTTCTGGGTGCCACAATTTTGAGAAGGTTTAAGATGAACTGGAGTGGGTTTGGAGAAGGATAATAAGTAAGATTTTTTGGGGGGGGGGGATTAACAGGATTTACAAAAAAATGTAAATCCTGTTAAGAGAGATTGAAAAAAATAGTATGGGAATATATATCAGTAGACTGAGGATAGATATGACTTCTAATAACTGAAAAGATGACAAAGAAAAGGTCAAGATCTGTACTCAATTATTCCAGAGTGCAGGATATAAAATAATGGACTTAAATTACAGGAATGTAGTTTCCAATTAAATGCCAGAAAATACATCCTAACCATAAAAACAATTCAACTAGAGGGGTGGTGGGCTTCCTTTCACCAGAGGTGTTCAAGAAAAGGCTGGACAGCCATCTTGAAAAGATGCTTTAATTTAGATTCCTGGGGAGTTAGACGTGATGTCCTAAATAGTGCCTTCCAGTTCTTTGATTCTATGATCCCTCTATCCATACCCTAGAAATCTTATAACTGACTCCAATCCTCTGTGGTTTTCTAGTGGGTCTTAAAAATATCTTCCATAGAACACCAGTGTTCCCTGAGCAATCTGAAGGTGTTCTATGAACTGGTCTCAAGATCTAGAGATGTTTTGGACAGCTTTGGACCCATTCAGTTTCCCTAGCTAAAGAAATATCCTTTTCATGGATGAAAAAGAAATCCTGCACTTTCCAGCACTCCCAAAACACACCTTGGATCATTCCCACTACTGGTACCTGAATTTATCTCCTGCTGATGGGTGGAAGGTAGCAGATTTTGCACACTGTTGTTGGACAGTGTCAGAATGCTGGAGAAAATACTTTTTTAATACTAGTGCAACTCAAGGCTGCTTCACTCAGTGGTTGGGGATGAGATAAGGAAGATGGCAGAGGAGCCACATGGGAAATTGGCGTTGTCAGTATACAACCGAATAATGGTTAAATGGAAGTGGGCACTGGAACACTGACTTTGCTAAGTTTACTGCAATCTCTGTTCTGTATCTTCTGATTCTCTTCAGAAAAATTTATTCCTGGTTTGCTCCATCTCCAAGGCGGAGGATGATTCTGTTCCTAACATGTTAAAAGAGATCCTGGCTCAGCTACAAGTTCTAAAGCCAAAGCAACACGATCTGGCTGAGCTTAAGAATGAACTTAAGCAGATGCAAGAAAAAAATGGCTAGACATGAAGATCTAGGAGTGTAGACTTCAAGAATCTGTGATTAGTTGGACAGGCTGATTGTTTTTCAGTGGAGGTTGTGTACGATGTTCTATTTTATTTGCCCATGTTCACAGCCTCCTAGGTTTTCTAATGGCATGTTGTAAGTTTTTAAAATATATTTTTTTAAAGATTAATTAGTTTTTGATGAAATGGGTCTTTTGGATTTTGGTAACTTTTATTGCTGCGACATTGGCTATTGCAATATGCATTGGGCAGATTTACATGTAAGCAATCATACATTAAACGTAAACTGATGGGGAAGCTGAACTGTGAATACCAAGCACTCTTGAAGTTAGGCAGGTTACTGTTAAAGGATTAAAGAAGTTAGACAAATCTATAGCAATCATTATTTAATGGAAATTACAACAATCAAACAGATTATTTGAAGTATTTGGAAGAAAACCAGCTTTTGTTTGCCTAAAGAAAGCTTGAAAATACAATTTACAACTCAGAAAGTACATGTAAAAACAATAACTAAGCACTGTACCAAGCATGATTTATATGATTTTATAACAAGTGTATGTCTTGCTAAATAAGAAGAAAGGGAAAGGAAAATAAAATGGAGGGCAAAGTTAACTATGATCCAATTAAGAGAGTTTTGAAGTCAGGACAATTGAGAGGTTTCTAGAATAGTATAAGGAACTGGGCCTGGAATTAAAACCCAGTTTTCATTCTCTTCTATTGCAACTGGGCTTGGAATGAAAAAGGTTACTGATTAACACAAATGTGAGAGAGAGTGAAGGCAGAAGGCAAGGTGTTTGTGTGAACATGGAAAGAAGGATAGGTCACAGGAAGGAAAGAAAACCTAGAGAAGCAAAATCTTTTTGCTATAATGTTTGGGCTCTATATAGAAATGTTTTTGGAGGACAGATAACCTGTATTAATTTCCAACTGATGATGAAGGAAAAGAAAAAAGATTAAAAGATGTGCTAAGCTAGTAATTGCCTAGCTTTTATCGTTTGACATGCTACTCAGCCTCCAGAAAGCCACCCCATAGGAGAGGTTCAAAGCTGTCTTATGCGGAAGCATGTGTGGGTAGGAGAAGTGGAAGTACTGCAGCTTAGACTCCATAAGTAGTACACAAGAATTGTTTTAGTTTTTACTCCATCCCAGAGAGGGACAACCTGCAACCCCAAGACTCCTTTCTGTAACTCCCAGTGCCCATTCTGACTATCATTGTTGAAATTTTTTAAGCCCATCTGGTGCCATTTGTAGGGAGGTTGAAAAACAAACATCACCTCTCCCCAGCTTTGCTCACATTTTGGTGTGACAGCACTCCCTTTGCAATCCCCAGATCCCCCCGTCATTAAATATGGTTCTTGACCCACAAAGGTTGCCTGTCTCTGCTTTAATGGGTGTGAGCTTCTGAAAACCTTTGGCTTTACAGAAATAGTTGCTCAGTGATAATGTTCTTAGAGCCATTTTTTTACTAATTCTAGGAATCAGTCCAATTCTGGAAATCAATACATATTTAGAAATGTGGTGCTTGGTTCAGCAGGTCTTGTATAGGTTGTAGAAGGAGAGATGTTAGTTTATAGTAGCAAACAAATCAGGAGGAGTCTGGTAGCACCTCGGTTTATGAAAGCTTATGCCTTTTAGTAACACTAGTTGGAAAAGCTGCTATCAGTCTCCTGATTTTTTGCAAGTCTTGCATAGTACCTCTATTGTTTTGTGCTCTTGCTGTATTAGACTCTTTGTCCTTCTTCACTCTTTGTCCTTCTTCTACCCAAGCTACTCAACTAGCTTTATCTCAACCGGAACACATTCACCCTCTCTTGCCTTGCTACAGAAATAACTACAGAAATAACAGTAGGGAAACGGTGAAACCTCACAGCATGGCACACAGAATATACAACCTTATTCTTTGTGCCTGGACCACATACATGGGTTCTGTGCCTGCACAAAACACTGTGCAGATTGTTCTCCAGCTAAGTTTTTAAGTGTGATAGGAGCCCCCTCTGCTACACCACACCTGCCTGAGGAAGAACTTCCCACCACCTCTGCAATTCCTATGAAACAACTACCATCTTGCAGCAGAACCATCATCAAAACCATTCTCTTCCAATAGCTATGTATCCTTTCATTTTTGCCTTTTCTTTTCATATCTGACCAACTATGGCTTTTTAGGCCCCATACTGTAGGAGTGAGGCTTTTGATATCAGATTATTGTTTATAATGGCCCTAAAAATCCCACTGGCTGAAAAACAGCCAGGATGATGGAGGGGTGAAATAAAAAGGGAACACTGGGTCAGAGAAGGTTCGGATCTTACTAAAAGCATAGCGTGTGCCTATAACTGGGTCAAAACTGGATTCTTTCAGTGATGGGTAACTTCAAGGGGCTATTGAAGGATAAAGTCAGGGGGCAGTCCAGAGGTAGGAACATAATCAGGATTTTACAGTGTGACTGAGCAAGGTGCAGAACAAAGGTTTCAGATATAAGCAATGCTGGAAATGACCACCAAGCTTGCTTATATCCGCCAGGTTGGACATCTTTCCAGATTCTGTTTGACTGGTAAGCACCTGTAGTCTTCCGCCAGTTCTTGCCTTCAACTGCTCATTGTACCTTCCTTCCTGCAGCCTTAGTAGTCTGTACATTGTAGAACTAGGAGGAGAAGACATGAATTCTGATAGCTCCCTTTTGACCAGCTGCCTCTGCTCTTGGAGAAATGTTACCTCCAGCTGTTCTATGACAGATGCTGGTGATTTTCAGTTTCTCATGGATCCTAGTCCTAAAGAGGCATCACTTTCTCCTCTTGATCAGACCGTTCTTTGAAGGTAAGTCTGACATCCTTCTGTAGTGACTAGGAGGAATGAATCAGGAACTCTGAGAGAGTTAGAAAATCTGGACCTGTCAGTTTAGATCAGTGTTTCTCAACCTTAGCAACTTTAAGCTGTGTGGACTTCAACTCCCAGAATACCCCAGCCAATGCTGGCTGGGGAATTCTGGAAGTTGAAGTCCACACAGCTTAAAGTTGCCAAGGTTGAGAAACACTGGCTTAAATAAATGGGCAGAGATATCTAAAACCTGCAAAAGCCATACTCTGAATAAGAGTGAGAAGGTTCTCTCAGGTAGTGTTTATAAAAAGAAGACACCAACTCTTTTTTGTTTTGGCTTTTTGTGTTTGTTTCATTCCAGAGCCCTTTCCTTGGTGCTGGCTGGTCAGCAAATAACTCCAGGCAAGAAAAAAATTCCCAAGCCACAGAAATCCGATTAGAGATCAGAGAGTTATACAGAAAGTTAGATGCAAATTATAATTGAATTTTATTTTATGGATTGTGATTTGAATCATGGATCTTTGTTTTGTGCGTGTGTGCGGAGGAAGAATTGGACAACGGAAGCAATAGCGGAAATCAGCCTCTTCGGAAATCATTGTTAGTTTCTTCTCTTTTTCTTCTCAAAAGAAAGGGGGGACTTTGAACTTCCTTCTAGTTCTTTACCATTGATACACATAATACAGAATTCTGAATGAATCAGTGATGTCCATTTGTGGAAAAAGGATCAACCTTTTCCATAAATTTTTGCATACCCCATAACCTCTCCCCCCTGGACATTCTCATGTACCTTGTATGTTTGGGGAGGAACATGTCATTGAGATATGTATCTCTTGTCAAGCCTTTATAAAAATAGGCACAGAAGCTGGTCACCTGGGTTTTGGGCTCTATTCTGATAGCAAGGATGCATCTAGGACTCATCTACCTTCGCCTGAGAGTGTCCATAGGATTATCTCTGCTAGAATGGCATTCCCATTAGATATTCCATCTGTGGAGCCAATGCTCTCATTGAAGAAGTCAACCAAGGTAATGACTTCTACTGTGATAGTGTCATCCATAATTATAAATCTTATGGATTTGAGTTCCTAAGACCCAATAAGGCCAAGGTTGTTACCATTGAGAAGATTTAAATCTGAGTGCCAGTACTCAATTGCATTTACTTTTGGTTTTACACTGTTGTCACTCTAGGCTTGTTCAGTTGGTCTACCTATTGCAGCATCTTATAAAACCAAGGAGCTGCTTGAGATCAGCAACTGGAGAGAGGCCACACAGGAACAAGTTCATCCAGCACCATAGTGGCCTTCATGTTCCAGAGACTGACCAAGTGCGAGACACAGATGTCTATCAAATTGTTAGGAAAATTCCCAGGTACCCTCCGAACCCCCCACCCCACCCCCCCGGATCCATCAGGCTCCTAAGGTGGACCTTGCAGAGGCCCAGGAAAGCTATACTCTGCCGTTTTATAAGAAAGTGATCTCACTACAACAAAGTACAGATGTTCATGTCCTCCATTTCTAGCTCATGTCTCATCTGCTTTGAAATAAAGACCAGATCAAACATGTGCCCACATATGTGTTTTGGGGCTGCAATTATTTGTGACATGCTCATGGTTGTATTGAATTTAGAAGCCACTCTGGAGTCCTAGGCCATGAAGGTTAAAATTACTCAAGACCATTAACCTCAGGGACCCCAACATCAGCACTGAGATGAGGTTCAGGTGTCCCTTCTTCCGCAACAACCACTTCAGTACCCCCCTACGTACCTTCCTCCGCCCATCATGGTCTCAATATAAGTCCCCACCATAGTGTTCCCCACAGTCTTGCATCGACTCTTGCCCCCCTCCCACCTCAAATCTCCACAAGGCCCTGGCAACAGAGATTTCCCACTGACATTGGCTGCCACATTCTACAATTTGTTTTTAAGTCAGTTTATTAAGTATGGAAGGAAGGAAGGAAGGAAGATTAAACTACATGTAATTGAAAGGTATACAACCAGTCTAGGTGAACCTTGGATTTATGTGGTCTCTTCCAGCATGTCTCCAGGAAGCCTGAAATAATTCACTTCCTGGTTGAAAGCAGCTGCAATCGGCCTTTAAGTTCAAATCAGAAACTGCACTATCTTAAATTATGCTTTACTGAAATTAGCCAAAATCAGAAATGCTTTATTTTTGAACTAGTGAATTTATAATTTATAACTATTGTCATTCAAATGTAAAACCCACAGACTAACCCAAAGTATAGATACTTAAGCACAGTCACATGGCATCTAATCGGAAGTGATGATCACACATTTCACAAGGAACTAACTTATCTTTCCAGATCCGTGGGATATAATGTTACAGAGCGCTAAAGGAGGGTTTATTTTATTTTATTTTATTTATTTATTATTCAAATTTTGTTATTGCCCATCTCCCCCAAAAGAGGGACTCTGGGTGGGCAGGGGAGGGACTCTGGATTGCCTTTTAGTGTATGGTACTGAGAAGAGGTGCAAACGTAGGCCTCAAGTCAGGAGTTAAAGGTGTCCCACAGAATAGGCTGAAGTACTTAAGTGATGTATAGGTGGAGGTGGGGAGGGGAAAAGCAGTCTCATGTCTGCTTAAAGAATAACACATTTATTATGATATAACATGGATTGTGGCTCACATTCATCAGGGAGAGTCCCATGAAAGGATTTTGTGCAGCTGCTAATCAGCTGCATTTAAGGAGGTTTGATTGGCTAATTGGTGAGGCTCCGTATGGGTATGTATGTGCTGCTTGCTTGCTGAGTACATGATCTGAGGAGGTGGGAGTTACAGATCAAGTGAATAGCTAATGGCTGGAGTTGCCTTCCTCAGTTGGCTGCTCAATCCAGCAAGCACTCCTGGGAAACAGGTGAGGCAATTACAAGTAGTCCTCACTTAATGACCACAATTGGGACTGGAATTTTGGTTGCTAAGCAAAGTGGTCATTAAGCGAATCTGACCTGATTTTATGACCTTTTTGTGGTGGCCATTAAGTGAATCACTGTGGGTGTTAAGCAAATCACGTGGTTCCCCCTTGATTTTGCTTGCCAGAAGCCAGCTGGGAAGGTCGAAAATGGCAATCACGTGACCACGGGATCCTGCGATGGTCATAAATGTGAACTGGTTGCCAAGTGCCTAAATTGTGATCTCGTGACTGTGAGGACGCTGTGATGGTCATAAGTGTGAAAACCAGTTGTAAGCTGTTTTTTCCAACACCGTCGTAAGTCTGAACTGTCACTAAATGAATAGTTGTTAAGTGAGGACTACCTGTACAAACTTATTATCGGAGCAAACAAGTAGGGGAGGAGTTTACTGGAGAGGAACAGGGCAGAGACTTAGCATCAAGGTGAGTGTAGTGACTATGGGAGGAAGCTAGGATACGTTGTAAGAGAAACCATCTGAAGTCCAAAAGAAAATGATACTCTCAACAATATCTAGTATGAAGATAGAAGGCTAGCAGGAGGGAGAGTGCTTTAGAGTTTGTTGCACAGACAGTCAAATGTGCAGTTGTCTGCCTGTTGGTATAGGCTGTGATTTATGCTCGGGGCAATGAGCTCCTCCCTCTCGGGAGAGAAGCCTGTTCCCTTAGAGCAGCGTTTCTCATCCTCAGCAACGTTAAGATCCGTGGACTTCAACTCCCAGAATTCCCCAGCCAGCATGCTGGCTGGGGAATTCTGGGAGTTGAAGTCCACGGATCTTAACGTTGCTGAGGATGAGAAACACTGCCTTGGGGGGAGTGCCTATCATCTTCCTGTTATTATGCACAAGCAGCCTGTTTCCCATTCAGTGTCTCTTGCTTGACTTGTTCCAAAGCATTTTCCACTGCCCGTCTGTCTGATATCACCATCTCAGACCTTTGGGCTGTGTCTGTCTACAGTAGCTAGGGCTGCATTGGAACACATAGCATTTCAAAGAATGCTGCCTTGGCAGTCTTGGTCTTCAACTTCTGCCACCAAGGACCTGTATTTGGCTTCTAGAACTTGGTGACTACATCTCCAAAGTCAAGAACCACAACCACTATCTGGCATGTGTTGTTCACAACTTTGGAACCAGACAGGCAAGTCCCCATAATGATGTACACACCTGTCACAAACCCATCTGTGTTTCTAATGATTAAATCACGTACCACCCAAAGCCCTCCACCTCGCTGCAAGGGTATATGATCTAAGGATTAGGCTCTTCTACAGGAACATCTCCTAATCCTTGAAATAGTGTCTTCCTTCCCTCAGTCCCATGTTCTTCCTGAAAGCAAGTGTCAAGCTCCTATCAGCCCCTCCCAACCAAGAAAGCTAGATTCTCCCAATGTCTTATTAACCTACTTTATTGAAAGGGAAAAGGAGGGCTAGCTTACCCAGATGTTTGCAGATGTTTGTTTAATTTAGCACCTTATTTATCTCTAAATTCATTAGGGCGTGGGTTCCTTGATCCTTTTGCTAACTGCCTGCTGAAGCAGTGGGTGTGTGGGACTGCCCATTTCCTTAATAAATGAGGCATTTGCAGATGTTACAGACTACACTGTTAGATTTGCAGGTATTACAGGGTATCCTCAGAATCTGGGGAAGAAACAAGTTGTTCAAAACAGGGCAGTGGGAAACAGATGGACATTTCAGCCTTATCTCAGTCCATCAGTTATGGAAGCTACCTGAAAGAAATTCAAATAGCTTACGGAGACTCTGCTGTAATGCACTCAGAAGCGAGGAGGGCAATTTTCTTATTTTATTGCCAAGATTCTATAGTTTAATCCCTTCCTCCTGTTATTAAACTCCATGTGCATCTTGCTTCCTTGGTCATGTGCTGCTGTTAGGGGCAAACATGGATTGCGCGCCCATTTTGGCGTCCCCCAGCACTCATTTTGGTGCCCTCCCAGCATGGCGCCTGGGGCACATGCCCCGCTTGCCCCCCCCCCCAATTGCAGCCCTGATGGTTGGTAACTTTAAGGAATGGTTGCATCTCAAACTTAGGTCCTATGTTATACCTCTAAAGAATTTGCAGTCCTGCTTCCTCACTCAGGAGGCAAACTCACATTGGTGCTTGGTATTAGGAGATGGGCAGCCAGTATGTTCCTTTTTTGCAAAACTGTCCTGTTCCTGTTCACCTTCCTGGTTGTCCCCAACTGCCTCTCCCCCTTTCAAGCTCTGCTGGCTGGGACTGAGCTCTGGGCTCAGGAAATGATTCCACCAAATGATTAATAACTTAATCAATCAGTCAGTTGCATCTTAAGTCCATCCCTGTTAGGCAGTGGTGCCCACAGAGGGGGGGCAATGATGAAATAGGCATCACACCAATGCAATGCAAGCCCTGTCCATATTACATGCATCATGTACATTGTGTTGCAGCTTGCATTTATTTATTTATTTATTTATTTATCTATCTATCAGATTTATCACTGCCCATCTCCCCCATAAGGAGGGACTCTGCATTGTTATGCAATTTGTTTTCTCATGTTGATGAAAAAAAATCAGACTCTGTGGGTGCCTCTGCTGTCAGAACATATACTCAGCAAGCCAGCAGACACCCCACTCAGCCAGAATTAAAACACACAGCCATACTCAATTAGCTGAACAACTTCCTTAAATGCAGCTCACAGCCTCCCTCCCAAAACTCCTCTATTCTTGTTTGCTTGCCCTGGTTATGAACTCAGACTACCTCTCCTTTTTTCCAAAAATGCTGGCTGACATTTCAGTGTTGAAAGTGAAAAAATAGGATTATTTAGTACATTCATTGTACACACACACCACATTCCTTGTTGATTTTACTACCTTGAAATGTTGGTATTATTAGCAACTTTGGCATCTCACTATTCATCTCTAAGACTGTAAGATTTACAGACAAAAAGTACTGATCCACAGACCTGGACACTGGTCTTTGGGGGAACCCCCACTTTGAACGTCTCTCCAATTTGAAAATACCCATTTCTTTTCCCACTTGGTTTCCTATTCTTTAGCCAATTACAAATCTGTGGTAGCACATGTCCTCATATCCTGCTGAGTGTGCTCAGAAGGCTATGGTGAGGAGCTTTGTCACCAACTTTGTGTTTTTTGAAAATTTAAATATACTAAACATACAAATCTATGAGATTACTTTGTCTACATGTTTACTGATACCCTCAGAAAAAGTCAAGAAAGTTAGTAGGACAAAGCTTACCTTATAGAAACCATGATAGTTCCTTTTCAGCAAGACTTGTTATTTTATATGTTTTCTCTTTGATAATTACTTCTATTGTTCTACTTGGAGCTAATATTAAGCTAATTGGCCTATAATTTTCTCAGTCCCCATTGTTATTTTTTTTAAAAGACAGTTACATTAGTTATTTTCCAACACCTGGGAAACAAATCCAACCTTATAAAGAAGGGATGTGTTTCTCATGGATGACCAGCAATTTTAGCTCTTTAAGAACCTTGGGATGGATATCATTTGAACGCTGGGGTTTATTTATTTTGAATTTGTCAGTTAGGCTTATAACTTCATGCCTTGTTCCCTCTCTTTACCTTAGTTCTTCTGAATAAATCATGATCCCATAATACCTTTCCTGATAAATATTCAAACTGAGCATCTATTCTTATAGTTTTGAATAATTTCCAAGCATTCTGAGAGACTTGACCCTCTTGACCCTCCTTTTCATCTTTCCTTTTATCAATTCAGATGAGGGTCTCTGTGGCTGCAGCATGCAAAAGATACTGGATGAAGGCGTTTGCATAGATCCAATGCTGGGTCTCTTTGTGAACAGCAGGTAACCCAAACTAGTAAACAGCAGTATTTCTCTGCTCTTATTGCATCCACAGATTGCTGTCCAACAGCCCTGTTTAAGATCACATGTACCCTTTTGGGGAAGGTGGGCCCAGTGACCCACCTATAGGGCTGTGCGGAAGAGTTTTCTGAGCATCTGCAGGATAAAATCACTCGGATCTGGTCTAAGTTGGACTCCATGCGTGAAGCAGGGTCTGTGGAGATACCGAGGGAACATTTTAGCTTTGTTATCTGGGAGCAGTTTGATCCGGGTGGACCCGAGGAAGTGGACAGGATCCTCTGGATTGTGAATGCCACCACCTGTTATTTAGATCCATGCCCCTCCTGGCTGGTGAAGGCAGCTCAGGAGGTGACATGTGGTTGGGTCCAAGCAAAGGTAAACACATCCTTGAGTGAGGGGGTGTTCCCGGTTGCCTTTAAGGAGGCACTGATGCTCCCCCTCCTCAAGAAGCCATTGCTGGACCCAACTGTGCTGGACAATTTTTGTCCAGTCTCCCACCTCCCCTTTTTAGGGAAGGTGGTTGAGAAGGTGGTGGTGTTACAACTCCAGAGGGTCCTGGAGGAAACGGATTATCTGGACCCCTTTCAGTCAGGTTTCAGGCCAGGATATGGGACAGAAACTGCATTGGTCGCACTTATGGATGATCTCTGGCGGGAGCGGGATGGAGGCAGTGCATCCATCCTTGCTCTCCTTGACGTCTCAGTGGCTTTCGATACCATCGACCATGGTATCCTTTTGGGATGGCTCAGGGAGTTGGGGGTGGGCAGCATGCTGGTTCACCTCCTTCCTCCAGGGCCGGTCCCAGGCGGTGGTGATAGGAGAGGAGAGATCCAACCCTCGACCCCTCCATTGTGGGGTGCCGCAGGGTTCAGTTCTCTCTCCTCTCTTGTTTAACATCTACATGAAACCACTGGGTGAGATCATCCATCACCACGGGTTGAGGTAACATCAGTATGCTGATGATACCCAATTATACATCTCTATCCTGGGTGAGGTAAGTGGTGCAGTGACTGCCCTTTCTTGGTGCCTGGAGGCTGTGGGGGTCTGGATGGGGAACAACAGGCTTCAACTGAACCCTGGTAAGACGGAGTGGCTGTGGATTGATGGGGCTTCATCTTCTGGGAAACTGTCATCTTTAGTTCTGGATGGGGTGGCACTGCCCCAGACAGACTCAGTGCGTAATCTGGGGTTTCTCCTGGACTCACAACTCCTGCTCGAAGAGCAGGTGGCAGTCGTGGCCAGGAGGGCCTTTGCGCAACTTCAGGTTGTGCGCCAGTTACACCCGTTCCTGGATCGTGAAGCCCTCCGAACAGTCACTCACGCCCTGGTTATCTCCCATATAGACTACTGCAACATACTCTACATGGGGCTACCCTTGAAGAGTATCCAGAAGCTTCAGCTGGTCCAAAATGCAGCCGCGCGGGCTATTTTTGGTGCCCCTAGGTGGGCACATATAACACCGTTGCTGTGCAAGCTGCACTGGGTGCCAGTTTGCTTCCGGGTCCAATTCAAGGTGTTGGTTATTACCTTTAAAGCCCTACATGGGATGGGGCCAGGTTACCTGAGGGACCGTCTCATCCCCATTACATCGGCCCGCCCCACCTGATCATCCAGAGGGGCATGTTACGGATCCCGTCCATAAGAGAATTTCATCTGGCGGGGTTCAGGAAGCGGGCCTTCTCTGTGGTGGCCCCTGCCCTTTGGAACATCTTGCCCCTGGAGGTGAGGCAGGCCCCTTCACTCCCGACCTTCCGGAAGGCCCTGAAGACCTGGTTCTGCCGTCTCGCCTGGGGCGGGAAAGTGAATAACCATTCTTGGGGATGGCTCGCACCTTAGAGTCCCTCCCACCAGCCTGGATTTTACATCTTTCTTGGATTTTATTTTTTATTGTGTTTTATCATAATTGTTTTATGTGATTTTAATGTTTATGTTTCGTGTGGGATTTTATTGTAAACTGCCCAGAGTCCCTCTTCTGGGGGAGATGGGCAGTGGCTAAATTTGAGTAATAAAAAAATAAAAATAAATAAACACTATAAAACAAGAACAGCTAGAATCTACCAAAATTCAAGTGCAGTGAATTCAAGTGTAAATTCATATGTTTACGATTCTGATTGATATGTAGTATCTCCACTCAGTTACAGAGGAGTTTACAAGGGGACATACTTGAAATGTGGTGTGATTGAGCTCCTAAGCAATCACACTGTTCTTTGTTGCAATAATTATGTGAGTGATTAACATCATCCATCCATCCATCCATCCATCCATCATCTCTACCTACCTACCTACCTACCTACCTACCTACCTACCTACCTATATCACCTATCTATTATCTATCCATCCATCTATCCATCCATCCATCTATATCCATCCTATCTATCTATAATCTATCTATATCTATCAATCATTATCTATCATCCATCTATCCATATCCATCTATCTATATCTATCAATCATTATCTATCATCCATCTATATCAATCATTATCTATCTATCTATCTATCTATCTATCTATCTATCTATCTATCTATCTATCAATATCTATCTATCATCCATCCATCTATCTATATCTATCTATCGATCATCCCTATCTATCTATCTATCTATCTATCTATCTATCTATCTATCCATCTATCTATCTATCTATCTATCTATCTATCTATCTATCAATATCTATCTATCATCCATCCATCTATCTATATCTATCTATCGATCATCCCTATCTATCTATCTATCTATCTATCTATCTATCTATCTATCTATCAATATCTATCTATCTATCATCCATCCATCTATCTATATCTATCTAACAATCATATTTATCTATCTATCTATCTATCTATCTATCTATCTATCTATCTATCTATCATCCATCTATCTACCTATGTCTGTCTGTCTGTCTGTCTGTCTGTCTGTCTGTCTGTCTATCTATCTATCTATCTATCTATCTATCTATCTATCTATCTATCTATCTATATTGTGACTGTTTTAATTAGACCATTAATTTACAATTTTACCAGACACACATAAGAGTGTTTGATGTATATCAGTGGTTTTTTCCTTGAGACTAATCTCTTCGAATTGTGAATCTGTAATATTTACCTTTAGCTCATCCTCTGAAGCAATTTCCCTGTCTTTTCATTCAGACACATTTTTATCACAAGCTGAAACAAGCTAAAAGAGCACCAAAAGATTATAAAGTGATTTTAGCAAGGCAAAGCATTCACACTGCCAAATGCCTAATATGTTTCTGTATCGAAGTTTGTAAGGGATTTACTTAACTGCTCTGTCTGAATCATACAAGTAAAAGCACTGAGTTGTGGATTTCAGACAGTCGAACTGGCATTGGTTTGAACCTGGCCAAATCTTTTACTTTGTTGTGTCCCTTCTTGTGATCTGTCCAGATATTGAAGGAACCCTGAAGGAGCAATTTACCGAGTTCACGCACATCTCCCAGTTTTTCTACTTTTGATATTTACTTAATTGCTCATATTTTATGTTTGACAGAAACTTATAGTAAAGAACCTGAAAAAAACCTCTCATAAATCTTAAAAACACCTTTACTGAGATAACAAGAGAGCCAGTTTGGTCTAGTGGTGAAGGTGCTAGGCTAGAATCCAGGAGATGGAATTTGGTATTTATTTGGGGACTATCTGTTGGAACCTTATATTTGAGGGAAACAAATAAGGATGTCTTGAAAGGTCATGAATTACTACATTTCTGTACCTTGCTTGAAGGCCAAACGGAAGAGTTAGGTTCACCCAAAATGGTAGGTTTGAATTTTCTTTACTGTTACTGTAGAAAGGTTGCAAAAGGAATATGCTGTTGCAAGGTTGCCATATCCAGTGATGCTTGTTCTCTTGATACCTGGAAGGAGAGAGGCCAGGATCATTCGTAGGGTTGTTCAGCAACTCTCCCAATTTGATCTGGGACCCCCATCCAGAACTCAGAGTCCAATTTGTTCTGGGTCCCTCAGAAGTAATCTGATTCATCCTCTTTTCACTATAGTGTAGAAAATCATAAATGGAGATAGATATAGATATAGATTTCAGCAGAAGAGAAGATAGTTGCTTGCTATTGCTTATGCAGGGGGTAGGATAATGTGTGAAATTTCATAGAATCTAATACAGGAGTTTTCAAGCTATGATCCTTCAAAATGTGATGAAATGTGCCAATTGTTAAGCTAGATCAAATGCTCAAAAAATACATTCACACAGGACTGGTGCTATTGAGGCAGAGCCTTATGGAAGAAACATTAACCAAAAAAACTCCACAACAAGGACCTCTCAATTCCCATGATCTGTCTACTTCAGCTTTTTTCAGAGGTGGGTTGTGACATCTCAAAGGGTTGCAAGACATTGGATGGAGGTTCACCAGAGAGGACCATCCTCGTAAAAGTCCATTCTGAACAAACTTATCCGCTTGATGCAAAAGTATGGTGAACATAAAGCAATGCAACAGTTTGAGAGCTGTTTATGAAATCTGAGTTTTCCTCTTTTTTCAGCACCTGGGGTTGGCATTTCAAAGCTGAAGTAATGGCCATAAGGCTTCTACCCACAGCTCTGACCATCTGACCTGACGTTCCCTCTGCAGAGGAAATGATAATGGAGGCAAAGGGTGAATAGATTGCAGCAAGAAGGAAATTGCAAGTGTTCAGGGAGGAAAATAGGGCTGGAAGGGAAAGAAGATGGTCTGTAATTGTTATCTCAGTCTGGCTGTGCAATTTATAATCTGCCCATGTTTTGCCAACCACAGCATTTTAAGAGCATTTTAAGAAGCTGATCGAGGCAAAAAAAGCATCCTTTTCTCTCCACCTGCCGCTCCCTGATTTTGCTGAAGGAGTTTGGCTGTCTTCAAAATGAAACCCACATTTTTGGGAATTATGCAAAAGCAAGCAAGCTCACCCTTCCCATTAAAAAAAAGGCTTTAAAATGTATGCATGTATCTATTATTTTTCAGGGAAATCGTTTAGATAAAGCTGTATGGCTTTATCACTGTTGTATCAGATGTATAGATTAAAATTTAATTATTAAAAGGAAGTGGTCTATATATGTATTTCTTGCCCAACCCTAATCGTATTCATGGGGGATGGGTCACAGAAATCCATTTTATCATTTTAAGGAGTTATGGTATCACTGAGTTTGAAAACTCTAGCTCTTCTTCTATGGCACTGTGACTAGGATAATCTGATTGCTATAATCCCTCTGATTTAATGGCTGATTTTGCAGTCACTGAACTCTGACACTCCTGCTTTGGGCCTCCCTTGAAAAAAAGAATTATTCCTTCAGCTTTCCACCTGCCTTCAGTTTTTTCTATCAGCACAGAAAGCATCTTTCCTCCATTTTAAAGGTGGGACCTTCCTGTGCCTTGACTAGCTATAAAGACAAGCTTTTTTTTTTGGCCTACTTCACACTGGAAGGATGCTAAAGTGTGGTGTTAATATGCTCTTGGCTGTTGGTCACAATGTAGAACATAGTGGACATCATGGAAGATTTTGGGCTAACCCAAGGCCCCAAGTGTTTACTAGGTACATCCTAGTTTATATTACTGGGCGGCCCATGAATGAGGAAGGTCAATCTCTTGGGCCCAGTTAGACTCTAAGCTGTTGACCAGGGGGTTGGACCTCTGCTGCTTTGACAGTGGGTGAGCAGTGAAAAATCAGATCTCCTAGTTGATGATCTAAAGCTTAAAACCAGGAAGGAATGGAAGTGCCCTGCAGGAAGCAGATGAAAACCTGTTCTTTGGTAAAAGGGGTGGTCCTACTTATCCAGTTTCCATTTTATTGCATATCCTAATAAAGGTAGGATCCTTTGTTTATTATATTGTCTCATGTCAATATGACCCCTTACTGTGGAGGGGAGGGGCTCAGTGGTTAAAACACTGAGTCAGAAGACCATTAAGGTTGGCAGCTCGGCAGTTCAAAACCCAAGGGTGCGAGCTGCGTGACCGAGTGAGCTCCCGTCAACTTGTCCCAGCTCCTGCTAACCTAGCAGTTCGAAAGCATGCAAATGCAAGTAGATAAATAGGTACCACTTCAGTGGCAAAATAACAGGGATATGAAAGGAGCCCCCTCGGGCATCCCCCGGGCAATGGTGACATCACCGGCAAATCCTTTCAATGCAGAAGTGCCTTAGTAGGTGCTTCTGACACACACACACACACACACACAGACACAAACTGTGAAGAGGTGGGAGAAATGAAAGCTGCTTCTCCTCTCCTAATTTTTCCTCTTTCCCTTTCCTTCTGTCCTGGCTGTTACAGTAACTCCCCTTTCTCTTAAGTTCTAGACATATCTGCCCCAGTCTATCCTCCAGATGTGTGGGGACTGCTGTTCCCAGCACTTTTAGCCAGAAGTCCATGTGAGCTGAGAATTCTGAGAGGTGCAGCCCCAGTACATCTGGAAAGCAAAAGATTGGGGATATCTGCTCTACAGAAACAGAATGGGACTTGAGTTTTGCTAAGGTCTGGTGTAAGAACAATGCCATCTCTTCTGCCTGGAGAAATCTATAGTAAATCTGCCCCAAATCCTCCTAAGCAGCCTCAGCATCTTGAATTCAGCCAGAATCCAATGCACATTCCTAGACAAGGTAAAATATGTTTGGATGGGCATTCTGCTGAATACAATATTGTTACCCAGCTGCTATCAAATTTAGGAAGAAGATAGATTGAGGAGCAACAGAACATCTGTCATTCTTCTGCAACTAAGAGACCTCCAGATGTCTTGAGAATATATCTTCCCAAATTCCCATCCAACATTGATACTCGTCATGCTGGTTGCAAATCCCAGGAGGGGCCATCCCATTAAATTGGTGAAGAATGCAAACTTTTGGAAATAATGGTAGTGCTATGTCTGATAGGCTTCTTGTAGAAGAAAATATGTCTATCCCTAAGTTCACCATTTCATAAAGTTATCACATGCTGAAGGAGACATTCATTTATTCATTAATTTGAGAGCATAGGTGTAATGGTTGCCTTATTCTGACATACTCTGTGATTTCTCAGTGGCCCCGGAGACGTCCGACCCACTCCTCTCCATTATGGCCACATCTGGGGACAGCGGATACCTTGGCTTCACAGGTGCCTGGGGCGCTCTGGACAGGGTTCCCTCCTCCTTTCTGACCACCTTGGACTTTACCGCTTTCGCAGTAGCTGAGCTGGCGTCCGAGGTCTCCGACAGCTCCTCCGATTCCGGAGTGAGGGTCCTTTCCCTTCTTTGCCCCATGGAATCCGTTTCCCCCACGCTGGAATCCTCACTCTCTCCAGTAGGTTCAGTCATCGCTAACTTTATTTCCTCACAGTAACACTGGAAGGAGGTTAGTGGTAAGAGTTTTAAGATTCTCAGCTTTATGTAATGGTTGCCTATTCTGACAGACTGTCTCACAAGCAGGTGCTTAAGGATAACTGATTTTTTGAGAGAATAGTATGCAAATACAAAGAAAGCTGAGAATGAGCAGAAGCGCGCCAAATACAAACTAAATACCCTCGCTTCAAACCCGATCCCGCCCCTTGCCCCACCATAGCAACCACCCCCTCCCAGGTGTTGGTAACCGTTACACATCGGCCTGGGAAAGTAACCTTGAGCACATGCAATAACCCAAACATACATTCCTCAGTAACAGTAAGGAGATTACAGCCCGGCACGGCTGAAATTCCCCTCCCAGCAAATGACAGACACGGATCAGGAAATTGACATGCGAAACGTTACGATGTATCCAGACCAGTGGAACGATGAACATGACAATAGGGATGATTGAGGCTTTATCAATAAACTAACAGTTGGATAATCACAAGATTATAAAAACTTTAAAACAAACATTTGTTCCTTGCAACAAATCCCAAACTACTCACTACCCTTTCATTATCATTTTCACATCAAGATTTCTCCATTCATTTCCCCATTGTTAGTAAATATTCCACCAAGGTACATAAATTCATCTGCCTGTCCCACTTTTCCTCCATTCACATATAACTTTCAATTGTTCACTTCACTTTCCCTGCCAAAGAACTACCTTGGTCTTTGATACATTAATTTTCAGATTAATGCTCGTTGCATCCCACAGCATATCAAGTATTTGCTGCAAATTGTTTGGTTCTCAACCAATGAAATGGCATCATCTTCATACAAAAGTACACATTCATATCTCTAAGCAACATTACTTCTAATACCACCACAAAGGCTCCTTATATATTTATCCATAAATACAGTAAGTAACCAAGGTGGTAACCTTCCA
This sequence comes from Candoia aspera, assembly GCF_035149785.1. Taxonomy (NCBI): domain Eukaryota; kingdom Metazoa; phylum Chordata; class Lepidosauria; order Squamata; family Candoiidae; genus Candoia; species Candoia aspera. The sequence continues at coordinate 10,034,256 of NC_086158.1, read as the reverse complement.
GCATTCCCTCTCTTCAGTTCCATCCCAAATAATTTTAACTCCCTTTATTTATAATTCCGTTTATTCTGCTAAAGACTTCTTGTTTAGCCTTCTTCAGCCACTTGCACAACAGTTTTTACTTTCCACCAGTTTTGTTCTGTCTTTTCAAAGTTTATCTGTTCCTTGCTCTCTTGACTACATTCTTTGCAATTATCTTTTCTTTTCTGTACACATTATACAGTATCATTCTCTGATCTTCATTTTCCAGCATCATCTTATACCCATTTTTTTCTCCTTCAAAGCTTCTTTTATTTAATCATTCCATGAAGCCCTTTTTTTGTACATCTCATTTGTGTAACTCTACACACTACTGTAGCACTTTGTAACATAATTATTTTCACTCTGTTTCAAACAATTTCCATATCTTCTTTCTTACATCCACTTTCCATTCATTGTTAATTAATCAATCATCCCATTCTCTTCCTCACATAGACCTCTTCCTTTTCCTTCCTGCCATTTCATTCTAATTAATATCATTTTTTTCTCTCTCACCCCTGCCTCCAGGTTTGTTCTTGATACTACCAAAAAGTGATTTGGCTCACATTTCATCACCTGTCAGGGCAGCCTTGCTCCAATTAACATGCGGACTCACTTAAAGAGTTTAAGGATTTCCGGGTTTATTGAAACAGAATGCATGCGGAGAAAAAGACGGGAATGCGGGTGTGGTATTGGGATCTCCCGTTTATACCCCGGTGGCGGACCTTGTTCTCCTCCACCCCCTATTCTCCCCCAAGCCAGGTCCAGATGGGTGATTAGCGTTGGTATGGGTCCGACGATGGGCGATTCGGGCGATCTCCGACGTTCCCCTTTGTCTCCTTGTCTTCGTCCGGTGCAGGTGTGTCCCCTGGGGTAATGGGTGGGAGTTCTCCCGATCTGTTAATGGTTTCCAGATCCTGTCCCAGGTGCGGTTCATTTGTCCTGTTGATTTATTTATGGGTTTGGGTGCTTAAGGGATGATGTGTGTATTTAAAGGATAATGGTTATCCCTTCCTCTTTCCTGATGTGCATGTTCCCCATTGTGATGCACTTATGCCTTGCAACGGGGAACATGACATCACCTTTATATCAATCTGACATTATATTGTTCTGACTTCTCTGGTAGCAACTAAGACTAGAAGCAGTGAATCCAAAGTACAATAGTCTCAGAGCTCTGATTAGTAATAGTTAGTAATATGTAAGAAAGGGGATAAAGGGGATAAAGATCAGAGTACAAATGATTGAATTAGATGATAGACAGATAGATAGATAGATAGATAGATAGATAGATAGATAGATAGATGATAGAGATGTGCAATTTAAGTTTTGTTTGATTTCTCACACATTTTCAGTGAAGGGAAGGAGGAGGTTTGTGTCCTATGTGAAGATGGGGCAATCTGCACTCTTTAATATGGCAATGGCTACTAGACATTATTGTAAGAAGTATCTCACAGTCTTCCTCTTTAAATCCTTCCTCTTTAAATCCCCTTTCCCTTCCTTACAGAAGCCAGAATATTCTGTCCTCTTTTCCTTCCTTCCTGGTAGTAGCTGTTGGCTGATCAAGAATTTCCTTCTCTCCCTATGTTAGCTCTATCAGGTAGACCAGATTAAGAAACAGACACCATGCAGACCTACAGCTACTTTTATTAGAACAGCTATAGTAACATAATCTTGCAAGTCTGAATGTCCTCCCCTTCTTTCCTATTTTATCTTCATGAGAATGGGGGTTGCTGTCTGAGATGTTTTGTGACTTACTTTCTTGGTCTGGGCTCAAGTCTCATTTATCTGATTGTTGCCTTGGTAATGGATCTTCCCTCTGGCCTTCAAGGCCATCCTCTATATTCACTGTACCCTCCCATGTCAAGGGAGAAAGATAAACTTCTATCTATTCTCAAGAAGTTGTCCCAGGCAGGAGGTTTCTGGCAGTCCACTATCTGGCCAAAAAGTTCACCCAAATCAGGACCCCTCCCTTCAGGAACCAGTCATGAGAGATCATCTATGTTAGCTATAGAAGCAGGTGAAGATATAGAATGAATATCAGGCCTTTGTCTTGTCCAGAAATAAGTTCTGAGGATACAAGTTTAAAAGGGGTTTGTGTAAATAGTAAAACCGTAACCATGTCTATCCTGCCCCTCCAAATCCAAAAAGTCTGTAGGTAACTTGGATGGGTAAAGAAGGTCAGCTAGGAAACTTAGGCTGGTGTGGGTATTGCAAATGGTATTAGCAAAGAAGATGGGTTGCATGAACATTGTCTGATGCTTCCCAAGATCTGTCAGTGTCTGGTTATCCTTTCCTGTGAATCAGGCTTTCCAATTTGCCCTTCCACATCTGGAGTTCAAAATAGATTTCATCTTATATTCTTTTCCTCCCACCCAACCAAGAGGCTGAAGGAGCAGGTGAGTCACATGTGCTCAAGGGGCCAGAGGGCATTCAAGGAGCAGAACAAAGCAGTGGAACTCTGGGTGTATCTATACTGTCTTTGGAAGTTCCAACAAAACCCAACAGGTTAATCCAAGTGGTTAAGAGATCAATACCACTGGTGTCCATTTTTCTGAGGGATGTATGGAGGGTGAAAACTTGGTTGGAGCCATACACAAATCCCAACAGTAATATCTTTTGGGTGATGACAATTAGCTGTACATTTGTAAGAAGCCTTATCAAGGTTCATCTGGTCTTTGTGAAATCTTTGTAGTGCCTGAAGTTCTTACAGAAAGTTGAGGCTTCAGGAATGGAGGAAGGAGGGATAGAATCAAACAACAGGCACAGGTGGTTGCCACAAGATGCCTGAAAATGTGACATGTGAGTAGAATGAATTGAGTGGATAGAGTATATTTCTAACTCCTGCTTGTAAGCACCTCAGAGGCATCTAGTTAGCCACTGTAAGAAACAAACTGCTAGACTAAGATGGGCCTTTGAGCCATCCAGACAGGCAATTCTTATGTTCTAACACTTTGCTTAAAGGTGGTTCCTAGGGTGATCATCTATGTATTCATACCATCCCATCTCCATCTTCATGAAAACCAAATGTTGAGGTCTATTGACTGAGTGATATCTACCTGTGACAGTTCAAAGAACTGAGGAGATGGGAGGAGGCACATCTGAACAATGCACAGTAGTGGGGTAGGTAAGAGGCCTTTCTTCTGACTATAAACTCAGTTAGAAATATTATAAGAAATGCAACATGCAGGCACCTTTTTCTTATGGGTGAATGAACAGATAACCATTCAAGAACCAATTATAGGTAAGAAACCTATTCTCTTTTTTTTAAATAAAAAAAGCAAATATACATGAATTATTTACTATTAGCATTGTGAGTACCACTGTTGAGTTGCAACATTTTTTGGGGAGAGAAAAGAGTTTTTAAAATGATGGGTCCTATTATGGATGGCTAACTTGGTTTGATGGAGTGGGTTTTTCTCTTTTTCTAATCTTCTGGAATGTTGCTTTATACTGTAGCAAGATATAAACCATGTCAATTTTTTATGTGTAAGGTTAAGGATGCAAAAAATAGTGAAGGATTATGTGAGAAGATAATTGTTGCCGTTTTCACAGTTGTTCTGTATTGGATTGACAAGTTCATTGAGATATTTGAGGTATCCACCAAGAACTCAAGACCTCTTTCCTGATCAGTCCCTCTGAGTTTAATCTGTCTCATCATTATATATGGATAGGAATTCCCCCCAGTTTCCAGAATTTGACTTCTGGGAACATCAACCTGAGCAAAGAAGGTTGTGGTTCAGGATGAATTCTCTCTGATAATGAGATGAAAATGTCTCATTGGATAGGACTAGGCATTGAGATAGGCATGATAAATAAGGTTGTGAATAATTCGACTTGGTTTGAATTTTTAAAATAAATTTAATTGATGCTTCCTAGAGTAATATATGGATTTGGGTACAGTCTCATGATAGTGCGGTTTTACAAATTTTACACAACAGTTCTCCACTCCAACATTAGCTGCAAAAGTATCTGTATAAGAGAACGTCAAATATAAAAATGTATAGAAGTTATGCACAAGAACGTATGTGTTAGAACAGATGGAATTTTTCACATCTCAGTTACAGACTGCTATCTAAACTGGACAGAATGCATTCAGTATATGCAAAACTGACATAGACTGGATATAAACTGTGTATCCATTTGTACTGACAATCAACGAAGATATCAAAACGCTGTAAGAGAAAACATAATACATAGGAGTACAGAAAACTTTAAAACAAGGCACAAAATAGGAAAGGGAGAAAATACATTAAAATTTTTGGACTGGGGTGCCCAGAACTGGGCATACTATTCCAAATGGGGTCAGAGTACCAATGGAACAATTACTTCTTGTGATGTGGATTCTGTGCTCCTATAAATTCATTGCCTTTTTTTTTTTAGCACCTACACCAGACTGTCAACCCATATTTAACTTGCAGTCAACAGTGAAACCCAGATCCCTTTTACATGTAGTACTATCAAGCAAGATCTTCCCCATGCTATGCTTGTGCCATACATTTTCCCTACCCAGCTGTAGAAGTCTGGATTTCTCCCTGTTAAATTTAATCATCCTCATTTCAGCCCCTGCTCTAGCCTATATTAGGCACCCTGAAACATTGGATCATCTGACATTCCTGGGTAAGTATGTATAGTACTGTGGTTTAAAATCTTATAGCCAGCCATTTCTGTATCGCTGCTAAGAAAACAACATGGATCTGTCCATCAGGAGTCAGGCTGGATTTGAAGGAGACGTATTTATAATCACTGTGATATACTTCAAATTGCTGGGCACAACTGCAGATCCATTGCTTATGAAAGTGATTAGATGCTAATTGATAGAATTGTGGAGTTTTAGGATCAATCATAAAAATAAGGCTGGGTAACAGATGTTGGTGGAAAGATTCTTCATGAGAGCTAAATGAATCCCAACAAGACCCCATGTCCAGATGTGGATACCAATCAAGGGAGCAATTGTTGCATTATCTTCAACATAGTCTGAAAAACATAATTCTGGGGACTTCCAGTAGGTGTCAGTATTGGCAAATATAAATCCCAAACTATCATTTATTTGAATGGGTATTGAATAATGAATTCACTCAGTTAATGTTCAGTAAAACAGGATTAATTAATATTAGAATGAAGACATGATAAAAATCATTATGTTTCTGCCTCTCTCAGTTGTGCCTTGTTGTTTTATATGGCATGTTTGTACTTTTAATTTTCTTTACTAAATTGCAATGGTATTCTTTGTATAATCTTTAAATCTTATCATATTTTCCTCTTTTCAGACTAGTAAGGAATGGTGATAGATTTACATTTACATTTAATCATAAATCATTCTGATTATAGAATATATTTCTATATATCAGTGGGAGAATCTTTTTAAGGCATCAAGTTACTTTTCAGTCAGCAATTTTCTGACAATACACTGTAATTCAAAGTTATAAAAAGCAAATCACTCTTAGGATAGACAGTGATATGTATCTGATAACAATGTTGGTATCCTGATCTTCAGTTTAATTATTTAAAAAATCTCAGGCATATACCATTAAATCTAGAATTAAAATAAATGCTATGAAGTAAGATTAAGCGGTAGTCAGCAAGATATATCAGTAAGTATTAAAACAAATCATATCATAGACTAAAAACTTGAATAAATGAAGAGATATCAGGTGAGGACTCCAGAACAATCAGTCTATTAGGGATCTAAATTCCTAAACATGTAATGACTTCAACTCCTAGAATTCCCCAGCCAGCACGCTGAAGACCACACATCTTAAAGTTGCCAAGTTTGAAAAACACTGCTTTAAACTAAGCATCAATACTCTGACCTGTGCCTATCAGAGTTGTAAAGACTGACACACTAGTCCTTTCCATGAGAATTCACAAGTTATTATCTATTCAACGGCTATGCAATAAAGATGCTCTTTTTTGTGCTTGGAGTACTGCACACGCAGAACTAAGGTATGTCTCAAGTGGAGGCCAAGCAGCTTAGATAAGAAGTTACATAAAGTTCAGACCAGCCTTTCTCAACTTTTTGACCCTGGAGAAACCCTTGAAATATTTTTCAGGCCTCAGGGAACCCCTGCACATCCAGGCTCAAATATAGGCCACAAATTACAAAACTATTATATTTGTTTCATGTGTAGGCCTGTATATGTGCATCAACAGTGTTCTTAAACTAAAAACAAAGAATGAAACTTACCTCTTTAATGTGAAGTTGCCAACATGTGAAATAATTTTTTAAATAAATTGTGATCTCCCAGGAACACTTAATGACCTCTCATGGAACCCGAGGGTTCCATGGAACCCTGGCTGAGAAACCGTGGTTCAGAATAACTAAAATTGAGAACATTTCCTTCAAGACAGTGATACACTGTCTTTGCATTTCTCTAAGTATATACAGGACTGCATCTAGGGATTCAATTCTGCATGAAAATTTATCAGTCTGGACAAAATAAGATGTATGGGGTGTATGGGTATGCTTGTTCCCATGAAAGACTAAATTCAATAATGCGTGAGCTGCAAGTATATGCATACTTCCCTTGGGAAAAATTCTGTTACACTCAGTGTATTACTTTTGAATAGGACAGTCTCTTCTTTTCAAAGCAAGCTGTAGCTTTGTTGTTCAACATTTGCCTGCCATGCAGAAATTCTACATGCAAAAAAACATTAGCCAATGTTTTTCTGTGCTAAAATCTGTAGGTTTAAAAAAGGCTATTGCTGCTACTATGAGAGCTTTCTCCAGCATTCATATATTCTAGAAACTTGGCAAATGATGACTGGTTTGCCCATTACACTAAGCCATGTTTTGTTTTAATCATGGTTTGTTTTAATCATGGAATGACTTACAGTGGTTAGATTCACACATAAGATTAACCCATGAACCATAAACTACAAATCATAATTGCTACGTATACACATCATGGAGCAAGTCAGAGACTGTGCCCGGTATTTAAATATTGGTCTCTATGTCTGTTGAATTATCTTCTAATTAGAATTTGGTACTTCATGTAAAATGAAGCATTTTAAAAGTCTCAGTTTTCCTTTCTTGAAAAACACATTTCTAACTCTCTAGTTCTACAAAAGTTGTTGTTAGAACATACAGCCAAAAAATAGAGAAGCCCCAGATTCGTTTTTTCATGTCTATTATTATTATTATTATTATTATTACTACTACTACTACTACTACTACTACTACTATTGCTGCCTTTGGATCAACGTTGACTCCTGGTGACTGCCTGGACAAGTCCCTGCAGTTTTCCTGGCAAGGTTTTTTGAAAGTGGTTTGCCATTGACTCCTTCCCAGGGCTGAGAGAAAGTGACTGACCCAAGGTCACCCACCTGGCTTCTACTACACCAAACTGGCTCTATGAATTACAGAAAATAAGAAAGGAACTTCTAGAAAATTCCACAGTTTAAATTTTCTTGGTGCAAGATAAAATGGAAGTTCTTCCATGTCGAACTCTGCCCCTGAACAGTTACCACATTGGGAGAAGTATTCTATTCCTAGTTGTTAGTTTCCTCTAAGTATGTTTTTTTCCCCATGAAGAAACCTAATGGTCTTCCCATAGTTCAGTTGTCTGTAGGCAGGATGTTTTTTTTAAAATAGGCGTCCTCTACTGAGTTCTGAAGCAGTAGAGTTCGTAGGTAATTGTACTATATTACTACATCTTCCCCTAATATCTGTGGGTACCTGATTGTCCTTGCTACTTAGAAAAGCAGCATTAAGTTCACTGCCATGTTTATCTCAGTGGAACAACAAATTTGGGAATAAACTCATATAATATGATGGATTTCGGATGATTGGGTCTTTCAGGAGCTAAATATCGTTGTTTTTGCAGCTGTGCCTATCTTTGCCCATGGAGAAAATGACATTTAAAGACAGGGTGATTTTTGTCTTCTTTTACAAAATCAAAATACTCTCACCTCTTACTGTTTATTCTTTCCCACCCAGTGAATGTGGGAGAGAAATTATATAACAGGGCTCAGGAGTTTGTCTTCCTATCTGCTGGATAGATCTCTGAAATGAACGGGACCCCTTGTGACCAGCAAAGTTAAGGTTAAAATCAAAGATAGGCTGGATCAGAACAAGGGCTGCAGAGTAAAACAGTCCAGAAACAGAGGCAGTGGGATAGAGGTTGTTGATGATGATGATCAGTTCAATGTCTATGGTTGGCCATCTGCCTCTGGGCTGCTCACAGCAATTAAAAAAACATCCACAGCAAAAAAACAAATAAAAAACAAACTTATGAAACCATCAGTAAAAACTTCATTAAAAAGAAGAATTGACCATAATCAGTGGCAGAATCAATCAATACATTGTGTTCAATACAGCCATTGAAGAAGCTGTCTACTATGACAAGACTCCCAAGCACAATGGCAAGGTCATGTCTTTAGGGCATTCCTGAAGGCCAGTAGAATCAGGACCAATCTGAGCTCTGGGGCAATGATGTTCTACAGGGCAGGCACTATGGTAGAAAAAGCTCTCTTCCTGAGAGCCAGTTTGGTCTAGTGGTTAAGGTTCTGGGCTATAAACCTGAGTCTGTGAGTTCTAGTCCCACCTTAGGCATGAAAGCCAGCTGGGTGACCTTGAGCCAGTCACTTTCTCTCAGCCCAACTCAGTGCAATGTAGACTAGCCTCCTTGTGGTGCACCCTGGGCAACGTGACTTGTCACGGCTGTAGTCTACACATCTGGCTGCTGGACCTCACAAGGATTTCCCAGCAAGAAAAAAGCAGCATGAACACCGAACTGCTAAGCCATATGATTAAAAAAAAAAAAAAGCTCTCTTCCTGGGTCTCGTCAGATGACACTGCTTTGTAGACAGGACCTGTAACATGCCTCTCCTGCCAGACCTGATGGAATGGGTAGATGTCACTGGGGAGAGGTGGTCTGTCAAATATCCTAGTCCCATGACATATAGGGCTTTATAGGCCATTACCAGTACCTTAAATTGAAACCAGAAGCATACTGGCAGCCAACGCAGCTTGTGAAGCAGAGATGAAGTGTGCGGTGATCAAGCTGCCCGCACCGCCACACTTTGCACCAGCTGCAGCTCCCAGATGCTCTTCAAGGGCAGCCCCATGTACAGAAGATTACAGTAATCCATTCAAGAGGTGACCAAAGCATGAGTGACTGAGAGCAGAGCCTCCTGGTCCAGGAATGGGCACAACTGGCACACAATACAAAGTTGCGCAAACACCCTCCTGGTCTACTCTAAGCACCCTTCCCATGTTTTCTAGTGCACACATACACCCAGCAGCACACAAATGCAACATGAAGGGAGAACAGAATGTGCACACTTAGCAGGTTACCGTGTTACACAAAAGATGACGTAAACACCTCCTAAAGGCCCTGTTGGTAAACGAGTTGGAAAGCTTTCCAGATGCCCTGCTCTGCATGCTTTCCCTATCTTGTTTTAATGTTTATAAGACCGGAACTCAGACATTATAGGAAATCAGCTTCAAGTGTATCAATCAAGCAATCTTTTATCTGAAAAAAAATTGTACTATATACCCCAAATCCTTCTCTTTTGAATCCTGAATTGCATGATGAGTGTTAAAAACATCATTCCAATGAGGCTGATCTATTCCCAAATGTTGCAGTTGTCCTTTTGCAGCTTACCAAGAAATGTGTTTGAAATGCTCAGCCTATTAGTATTCACTTTTTATTTCCTTTTTATCATACTTCTTTACCTTACTCCCCCCGGAATAACAAATGACAGTAATTACAGTACTGAGCTACTCAGTTTTCATGGCCATTAAGAGAAGAATATTGGAATCAGCATCTGGAGGATTAAAGGTTTCCTACCTTATTTTACTGGACTGGTATTTCCTTTTTTCCCCAAGCTTAATTTGAATCACGAGTATTGACTCTTAACTGTGGACGCAAATAAATGCTTCTGAGAATGTGCAGTGGTATCTTTCCTCTTTTAGGGGAAAAAGATTCAAGACATGAGAATGTTGGCTAAAAGTAGATTTTTGCTGGAACCCATCTCTCTCTCTCTCTGTAAACTTAAGCAAGAATGGAATTTACATTCACTTTTAACACAATTTCATAACCTTTGAAGTTAACTAATCAGACAGAAGTTCAAATATCAGGAACTATTCACTCTTTATTAGGGATTTACATTTTTGAGCTTCTTAGGGAATGTAAAAACAAAAGATGAGAAGAAAATGAGAAGTCCAAAACTAGCACCTAAATATAATGATGAATGATAATTAACCCTAATAAAGCTGTTTGGTGCTTTATTGGATCCAAACATAAAATGATTTACTCCCAAATAGTCTTTTTAAAATAAAACATTAACAATCTGCATAATTTTGATATAGTAACAGAGAAAAGGGTTGTGTGATCTTGACTCTGCTTGATCTCTTTGCAGTGTTTGAAACTTAACCATGTGGAAACTTAACCATGACAGTTATAAGCCTATATGGTTCTACTCTGACCTCAGTATTGTCCAACTTGTGTCTGGGTGTGGTAACGGTCCCATTTCTTGGTTGTATTGACATCTTACATTGTTTACTTGGCAGCCATGTATATTTATTTTTATTGTAATTGTTTCAATTGTAATTGTTCTATGGTTTTATGGTTTTTATTGTTGTGAGCCGCCCAGAGCCACTGGTCGAGATGGGTGGCTATAGAAATTGAATGAATGAATGAATGAATGAATGAATAAACTTCTGTATGAAGTTTTAGGACACCTGGAGTGAAGGGTCAGCTGTACTCTGTTCCTCTATATTATCTGATACTGGTTATGAACCACCGGACCAGTGTTTCTCAACTTTAGGATGTGTGGACTTCAACTTCAACCCCAGGATGCTGGCTGAGGAATTCGGGGAGTTGAAGTCCACACAGCTCAAAACTGCCAAGGTTGAAAAACACTGGTTTCTCTCTGATCTGGACTGCTGCTGTTCTCCTGGGTTTCTGAACTTTTAAAACGATGTATGATTTCAGATGTGTTTTTAGAGTACTATTCTATTATTTATTGTCCCTCAGTCATTCTTAATTTTGTTCCTGCTTTGGGCTCGTTTTTGAATAAGAAAACAGGCTAGAAGTTTTTTCAGTACGGAAAAAAAAAAGCATAATAAGCGAAAAGGTTTATCCGGGGCAAACAGAGAAGGTTGCAGTGTTGTTGTAGGCTATTATGTACTTACTAAGCGCAGTACAGATAAAGAATAAAACAACAAGTGAAACAATTTAATTAAACAATTAAGACTTGTGATTATCCTTTCTATCATCTTAATGTACCGTTCCACTATTTCCAAAGAAGTCTGCTCTGAATGCGGCTGTAGTGGGTAGGCAGAAAACGCCTCTGGGTCCTGTTGTGAATCTTGTTTTCCAGGGCTGTAGCTATTTTCATTATATTTATATACTGTTGCTATTGCACAGCTAAGTTTTGGATTGGGCTCATGTCAAAAAATGGGGGATAACTATTGAACAGAAGACCTAGCATAGTTGACATTAGGAGTAGATAATTTTTTAACACCCCTCTTTCCTGTTGCTGAAAGCCAGTTTGGTGTAGTGGTTAAAGCACCAGGCTAGAAACAAAGGAGACCGTGGGTTCTAATTCTGCCATAGGCACAAAGCCAGCTGGGTGATCTTCAGCCAGACACCTCTCTCTCAGCCCTAGGAAGGAGGCAATGGCAAGTCACTTATCTCCCCCTCCCCGCCTCCCCCCCAGCCCAGTATATTTAACCCCAAAAGGAGGAAGTTTTTAAAATTCCATTTAATATCCTTGAGGGTTTTTTTTGTAACAAAACAATCTTTAATCTTTAAAAAAAGGAAAGTTAAAAAAATTAAAAATACAAACTAAAAATACAAGCTAAGAAGGAAAAAAATCTATCTTATATTTTATACCTGTGAATAGTCACTGGTTTACAAATGAATTCGCTGTTATAATATAAACAATACAAGGTATTATTGTAAGATATCAAAGAATCTCTGCTATAACAACACATATTGCTGCATTCTTTGATTGGTAGAAAACTTTGCCTTTTCCAAAACAGACAGATCACACATTTCAGCAACCATTCCTTGACATCTGGAATAATATCACTTTTTCTTAATACAATTATTTTTGTCAGCCCCCCATGCTCAATACAACCACAATTCCTGATAAACCATCAAATTCCAAAGCTTTGGTATATAATGGCAAGCCACTTCTGAAAAATGCTACCAAGAAAACTACAGGGGGCACTCACCAAGAGTCCAAATTTACTTGAAGGTACTTCTTCCCCATCACTGCTGCCTCGCACTGCCAACCACCAGACAGCTGACTGGCATGCTGGCAGCAGTGACCCAGCTCCATACTCACCTCCTCAGGATCATGAGTAGCACCATCTCCACTGACTGCACCTGGGGGCGGACTGTCTCCGTCCTCTTGGTATGACCCTGCAGAAGCGTGTCCTTGAATTTCATTGTCCTCAAGAGATGAAGAGCTCCTGCTTCAACTTTCCTTTTGATCAAATTACCTGAGTAGTGAAAAATGTTTTATTCTGTCCCTACTTTTATCCTGTCACCTTTGACAAACTGTGATTGAGCTGTTGTACTGTCAATTTAATATTTAATACTCTGAGTTTTGTAGGTCAGTACTTACAATCAGCACTGAACTGTACTTCCCATTTCACATTATCTAAAGAAATAGGGGTTGGTTTTCCTTCTACCTTACTTGAACAGAGGATGTGAAATCCCATTATCTTTATAAACCTCCCAAACACAGAATACTAATCAGACACCAATTCACAAATTCTTTACCACTGAGATGATTTTAGAAGCAAAAAGTATTTCACAGAAAAGGAAGCTTTGAGAAGAATATGCCTATTATCGCAGCATATTCAAAGGGTTTATTCCTCAAAGTTCAAATCAAGACAAATGAAAATAAAAAACAGATATTCTAAAATTATTTAAAATTGAGTTTTGAGCCTACTGGAGGAGCTACCTCCACTTATCAACCAGACACAAAATACAGGTAACAATAATCTTGGCTATTCCCTCTCTGACTCTTTACTATGCCTTTGTCAAGAGAGAGACTTTGTAGAAACAAATATAATAGAATACTTATTATTCACAGTTCTATTATTTGAAATGCTCTGCTGCTAGAAACCACAGTTTGGCACCCATAGAGCCTTAGATTGAAAATTTCAACCTAAGTCCAATTTATCCATGTTTGAATTTTTTTTTAATTTTTGCTGACCACTGAGAATTTGGAATGAGGCCTGCCTATATCCATCCATCCATCCATTCACACACACACACTTATACACCCATAAAGTGAAGAACAGCACACAAGGCTTCAGCACACATTACAATTTGAAACAGGTCAACTTTGACAAAGCTAATAGCCTCAGGATTCATTGTTTGCATTCCTTTCAAATGCCTCTAGTACTCCAAAAAATAAGCCCTGAAATTTGCATTCCATAATTTAAAAGCCTATACCCAACTTTATCAATGTGAAGGGCAAGCTTCAATACATTTTTAAAATCTTTTTAGAACTTTTATTAGTACTAATAAGGGTTGTATTACAAATGTACAATCTGAATCCAAAAGCCTCAGAGATCATTAGAAGTTCTTACTGGTCAGTTATCTTTTTTAATATGGCAGAAGGTGGAAAATCATTAAATACATGACTAAAGAGTAATCGTTTTATCTCTATTTTAAGTATTAACATATATGAAATGAATGCAAATTTAATTTTTGTCCTAGCCCAACTAATTAATTTTTGGAATACGGCCCTCAGCCCCCAAAATATTGAACAGCCTTGTTTTAGATTATTACTGAATATATTTTCTGGTCAGCAACTTGTTTTATGACAGAAACACTGATTTTGATAGGTGTCTGGAACTTGACAGACCAAACAAATCCCATATCAATAATTTGGTAGTTTATTATCAACATTCCTGCTCCTTCTACACATCACTTTATAATCTATATTGGCAATCAGGTGGTGGAGCTAGTATTCTTCATGAAGACAGGACTCTTTCTAGAAGTCACATGTGTGTGTGTGCGCGCGTGCACATGATATATATATACATATGCACATGCTTATCCTGATGTAACAAACTCAAATTGGTGATCATACTTCAATCCAGTATATTTAATAATTTTTTCTGGACAGAATGTCAGCTTGACAACTAAGTGTAGACTAGTCCGCACTATTGTGTTCCTCGTAATTACATATGGCTGTGAAAGTTGGATGATGAAAAAGTTGGATAGAAGGAAAATCGATTCTTGGTGTTGGAGGAGGCTCTTGCACATCCCTTGGACTGCGAAGATAACAAATAAAGAAGTGTTGAAGTGCATAAAACTGGACATGTCACTAGAAGGAAAAAAACTTAGTTACTTCAGTCATGTCATGAGATCAACATCATTGGAGAAAGACGTTATGCTTGGAACGGTCAGTGGCAAAAGACGACGAGGACGCCAAAGAACATGCTGGTTGGAGTAATCAAAGCAGACACAGGCCAAAATGTAAAGCAACTGAAAGAAGCTGTACAAGATCGGAAATCATGGAGAGAGCCGGCTTATGGAATCGCCAAGGGTCGGATACGACTGAATGGATAATTCAATTTGATTCGATATTTAATATTTTTTTCTGGACATGATATCTTCTTGACAGGTACACCAAGTCCTTCTTCACTGAATTGAATAGGGGAGTTTATTGATGCAGGGGTTCTATAAGCATATCAATGTTACTTACTTTAAGCTTTAAAACCTAAAAAGAATCTGTGATATACTCAGAGGCTGGGTTATCAGGGTCAACCAGGTTAGTTAAAGATTCAATTCCTACATTCCGGAGCAAACTAAATTTGATTAGTTTAAACCTTGGTAGGTTTTGTGACTTAGGGAGTATCTGCCCTGCCAACCATTTCTGGAGGGCAGGAGCAGGCGTTGTCATCTTCTGCCCATCTCCAGCTCACTGAGCTAGGCTGAAACCCTTCTATCTCAATTTATCAAAACCAAACCAAACAATGAAACAGTATCCTGATGGACTTATTTAAAAATCAGTGTTAAAGCAGGTAGCTGCATGTCAGGTAAATATTATAGCCAATATGCTAGTGAGAAACATCTGAAACAGAAGCAGGGGTAATGCTTTAAATGAATATTATACATGAACTGTACCATGTGGAAAATTGTCCAAAAGATTCCATGGGTCTCTGCAGATGGAGCATCTTAGTAGCTCCCATTACTGAAGATAAGCAAGTTGACAGTCAACCAAATGGGTAATAGCTACTCCCCCACCATGATTTGTGACCACCTTTTTAACACCCAAATCAAGGATACGTTGTACCTCATAAGACAGGCCAGTGACAGACTGAGACAATTTCATGATTGACAGATACGTTCATGAGTGTTATTCAATTTTGACTACTTAGAGGATTATTTCTTTACCCCTAACGGAGCTTTAAGCAATGTGTGAAGTTCATCACAATCAATTAAATCCATTTATTGCCCATACATCAGTCTCTTCCAATTAAATTAGTCTTTTTTTCATTGGCAGACACAGATGAAACATACACATTATAGTCAACTGATTTGTTTGGGGAATAAGGGGGAAAAAAAGGATAAAAACACAATGAATTCTAATAGCTTAGTTACGGTATTCAAAACAGAACATAAGGGGTACATTGAAATGAAACACAAAAGTAAATATTAGCAATTCAGAAAAAAATAGAGTGCTTTAGAACAGAGGCTCAGCGAAAGTGAGCTTCGTTAGAGGTGGTGAAGTTTCAGGCTCTTGATTAATTTAGTGGAGCCATCTATAATAGGGACAGCATTTGGCAAATTAAGAGATGCTAAAGGTTTGGGAATTGATCTAAGACAGGGAAGGGACTGAAAGAGACACTAGAAGAAAAGGAATCTTGTAGATCCTTTGGCGACTCTTCCATGAGTGAATCTAAATATTAGAGTTGTGTAAGACCCCCAAGGTTGGATACCCAGAAAGCAACATGATCCTCAGCTGAGAAAGCAACCCTAGAAAGTATCAACACTTGTCTCACCTACAGAGCGATTTTCAGAAAATTTGCAGCCCCATCTTTCCATTTTCCAGCCTGGGGAAAACCTAAGCAAAGAGCATAAATTCTTGTTTGTTTTCCTCAGAACAAGATTAAATTTACAGGACGTTTAGAACATTATTATTAAATTTGTCGTGCTTCTTCTAGATACAGTCAAAATTCACAATCTTTTTATTTTTGTTTTGTGACTGAATGCCAATGTGAATATCTGTAGCCAATGTGAAATAGCGGCTGAAGAGGTTTCGTGCAAAGAGAAGGGGTTGGCTTAAGGTATCACGATCATGGATTGGAGCTCCTGGTTGGAGCAGAAGGATGGGAGAAAAAAAAATACACCTTTTCTGTAAAAAATATAGTCTTTAAACCAGTCATGAAGATAAAATAGATCACTCTTTGAATGATCAATTTTATTCCTGATACTCCAAGTCCGTAGAGTTTATTGAGAAAGAGAGACTCACAAAACCTATTATGGTTCTAAGAATAGGAGGTGGGAAACCATGATCTGAGCAAATGGATAAAACTCTCTCAGCCTCCCTCCACCATCCTCATTGCCCTTCTCTGAACCTGTCCCGGTTGTCCAAATCCTCTTGTGGGATACTCACACACTGAACATGCATCTAAGGTGACTAACACTGTTTATTTAATGTATTGTAAGGACTCTGTGTCAGATCCCCCCAATCAAAGGTTTCACCGAAACCCTTATCGGAGCATCTCCCATCATTTCCTTCTCCAGGGAATGGAATCCGTGTCGCCAGATGGGAGGGGGTGTGAAGTTGGAGTGTGAGGTGGTTTATTATGGCTATGGAGGACATCAAGGACACGGGGTTGAGATGTGCCAGGAATACCATCTGGATGGGAGGGGGAGTGACATGGTTTCATGGGAAAGGGGACTAACTAAGGGAATGTAGTTTTAAGTTAGGTTTGAGCGGGAAATCTTTATTCGCAGCTTGCCTTCTGTACCGTTCATTACGCTTCATTAAAACAGTTAAAGGGATCCCAGCCTCCTGACTGTGATTGTGTGAATGCTCGAATGATCAGGTGCTGACACTCTGTTTTATTAAGTAACTCAGTAGAATCTTTTATATCAGGGTTCCTCAACCTTGGCAACTCTAAGCTGTGCGGACTTCAACTCCCAGAATTCCCAATTCCCTTAGAGTTGCCAAGGGGTTAAGGAACCCTGTTTTATATAACTCCATAGAGGGGGAACAAAAGGTTTTAAAGAGGAACATACATAATGAAAAATGGGTTCCAATAAAAATTTACTCCATAGAAATCCTAGAAAGTGGTATCAAGTCTTTAGGACTTGCGTGCAGGGGGCTGGGACATGTGGATGATCATTCTGTGGAAAATTATAAATGCTTTGTGTTATCTGTCCCACTGTTAATCCTTCTGGTAAGAGATTCATTTCCCTATACCATTCTTATGGGATCACTTGTGCTGCACATATCTGAAACTTGGTTTGATAACTGACTGAATACTTCTTTTTCATAATCCTACCTATTGATAACTGCTACTGCTCCTCTCTTGTCAGCTAGCTTAATTATAATCCTTGGGTTTGGGGCCAATTAGTGCAATATCTCTAAGTCTGCTCTATTTAAATTATATGCATATGAATTGTTCTTTCTCTCAATCATTTTTCAGGACCAGTTCCTCAGATAACTGTATGGGAAGTCACAGAAGCCATAGGCTATGTACAGGCTTCTACAGACAATCTAAGTTTAAAATAATAGCTAAGCCTTAATATTCTCATAAATGCAGATACATGTAGTCCTTGGTTAACAACCATTCATTTAGTGACCATTCAAAGTTACAACAGTGCTGAACAAATGGTACTTACAACTGGTCCTCGAAGTTCCAGCCATTGCAGCGCCCCTGCAGTCATGTGATCACAATCTGGGTGCCTGGCAACTGGCCTGGGTTTATGACCATTGCAGTGTCCCATGGTCACATAACTGCCATCTGCAACCTTCCCTGTCAGCTTCTCACAAACAAAGTTAATGGGGAAGCTGGCAGAAGTTTGAAGTTGCGGTCATGTGAGGTCTTTGTTTAACAACCTGTGGTGATCCTCTTAACAATGGTAACCGAGGACTGCTGGAACTGCCACCGCTAAGTGGCAGAGTCACGTCATGTCGTGGTTTATGTACGCATTGCTTAATGATGGAAATTCCAGTCCCAGCTACTATCATTAAGCAAGGACTTCCTATATGTCAGTTCTGCTCTGTAGGGAATTATGTTTTGGAGTGACCATGAAATAAAGTCATTTTCTGAGCAGACTTGTGTCATTCTGATTTAGACTTCTGAAATATGCATAATCATACTGTTCCTTCTGACTGACTGTTGCTCCTGTGATCGGTTGTGTCTTTTCCTTGTTCTTCCTCTTCTCCTATGGACATAGCCCTCTCCTTCATCAGCAACGTGCATAACATCTGCACCTGTTTGATATGCTTTGAACCTGTTTTGAATTTTCTTCTAAAAGAATGGAAGCATGTGATGTACTTGTTATATATATATGGAATTTTTCAATACAGTAAAAAGTATACAAAGCAAAACAAATTTAGAAAGAAAAAGAAAAGGAATGAAAAGAGAAGAAAACACATAGTTATGCCTTCTGCTCTTTCTATTGAATAATTATCACCTTATTCTTACATCAACACAACATGAGTAATTGATGTCCTATTGTGAGCAACCAGCCTCAGACCCTGATGCTTGAAGAAAGAAGGTGGAGGAGCAAAACAAATGTCTCTGGGGAAAGAGGGAGGAAAGATAGATAGATAGATAGATAGATAGATAGATAGATAGATAGATAGATAGATAGATAGATGAGAGACAGTAGAAGTAATCTTTTTTTAAGAAATTCTAGCACTTAAGCTGTAAAGGAATAAAAGTCAAGGAAGTCTTAACATAGAAAATTAATCAGCAGTTAGAACTGGAGAAGTGGGGAGAAGAACTTAGAGTGTGGGTGAGAAAAGCTGTAAAATACAATTAAAATTTTGAGGCTACAACTCTGAAGTCTAACTATAGGAAATTAAATCAAAATAAGAGAAAAGGAACAACTTCTTAGAAACATAGAGGGAGAAGGTTTAAAAAGAAAACAAACACAAAATGGCCATTTTCAATAGGTGAGCATCCCAAGTATTTGGTATATAACTGTATAATAAAATGTAATAAAAGCTGTATCTTCACCCTGAGTTTCACCATCCCTTATAAAAATACCTAAACTGATGGTTGATTGAATATGTCCCATCAAGTCAGTGTCGACTCTTAGCAACCACGTAGATAGATTTTGTCTAGGAGGGTCTGTACCCAACCTGGTCCTTCAAGTCTTCCAACAGTGCACCCACTGCTGCTGAAATTGAGTCCATCCATGTTGCTGCTGGTCATCCTCTTCTTCTCTTTCTTTCTGTCTTTCCCAGAATCAGAGCCTTCTCCAGAGAGCTAGAAATATGCATGATGTGTCCAAAGCAGGATAATTTGAGCCTGGTCGTTTGTACCTTGAGTGAGAACTTTGAGTTGATTTGTTCGATGACCAATTTGTTCTTGGCCATCCATGGTATTCTCAGAAGTCTTTTCCAACATCAAAGTTAAAGTTAAAAAGCACCAATACTCTTTCTTTCCTGCTTTTTCAAAGTCCAAGTTTTGGTTCCACAGAGTGTCATAGGGAATACCATTGCTTGCACGATTCTGCTTCCGTGTTTGCTTTTCTTGAAATTAGTTACTGTTTATCCATTGGCGTCCCTTAGCATACCAGTTCGAGGTTGGAACCTCCTTCTGAGTTCAGAGGCCTTTTCAAAGACTCATCTTGTTCTTCCATGTCTGTTTCCAAATTTGATGTCTTTACCAATGTTGTAATACTGCTTCTCATCAGCCCTAATGGTTAGTGAACCTATTCCAAGCCACACCTATCAGCACAACATTTGGTACAAATCCAGAATTGATTGGGTTTGAGTCTTCCAGCAGACCATACACAAATGATGGACACCATGTCCACCTATGCTAAAAACTAAAAGAAGAAAAGACTCCTTAAAGTATGGAACAGTGATTTCTAAAAGATAAAGGCTTTGAAGCTTTCTCCCAGAGCATCAGTCCTGAGGCTGGTTCTGAAACATACTGATTATGCTGAAGAATGTAATCCTTTCACTTTCTGGTTAGCGTTGATTAAATAACCTGTTCTCCTGTTCTCAGGCAGTGAGCTAAGCTTTCAGGGTTCAATTACCTCCCTAGAAAACATATAGGTAACAATTATGTTAAATTTGAGTAACTTTCTGGAGGAGCCAGAGACACACAAAAACAGCATAAATCTTCCAGCTAAAAGGATTAATTTATATAGCAAACTTCACTCCCTAAATATATGTTGAATTAATACATGGAAATAGATACAGGCAAAAATTAGTAAGCAATATGCAGTAGCAATTATAATCAAGATTATAAGGAATGCGGTCTGAAGAATGATAGAAGGAATAAAAGTCTATAGTTTAAGCTACATTAAAATACTGCATGTCTGATGCCTTTTGAAAAATACAGATGAGTCCTTCACCTCTGCCTCTTTCTCTTCCAGAATATAAAATCAAGGCCAAGTCTGAATACACTTCAGAGCCTAGTTTTTAACCTAGCTGCCATATTGGCTTGATTATTTTACTTAGCCAGGAAAGCTCTTAAAACTGCAAATTTACTTACCCATTTTCTCTCCAAATCAAGTTTCTTTAAGTAACCCCAAAGCTTTGTTGTTTGACAGATACACCACCCACATTACTTCTTCTCCCTCCAGTGCTGATGTTCCTCATTCCACATAGGTCTGATCTTCTGCCCGTGGCACAGGAAGAAACATCTGGGCTTGGATCATTATCGGAGGGGGAAATAAGGAGACGTGTATCACCAATATGATTTGTGAACTGGATATAATTGTTTTCTGAAATTCTAGTGTTGCTGGCTAATTTAGGATTCTCAGGAATGTTACATATTAATGAGGATTAAGTGTCTAGCAGGCATTGGGTGCCTGCTAGGACAGAAGAGGGAAATTATTATCTAATTGGAGTTAGAGCTGGAAGTTTGTTATCTCACAGCTCACAAGAGTAAATATGAAAAGCTAGTTTGTCTAAGCAACCTCTCTTCCAGGTGTGAATTAAAAAAATTGGGTCATTCACAAGACAATCATTATACCAGAAGCTGTTTGCCATGAGGGAATGTGCTATTCCCATATGTTGATACTGATCAGTTTATTGATATAATCTTTACTGGAATAAATGTGAGGAATCTGTGGCTTTGGTTCTAACAACCCGTCTTGCTCTTGGGGCCAAGTCCACTGTTACTACTATATTGAAGTTTATCATAGAATTCAGGGTGCAGGATCCAATGGGTGGTGGTAGCTTCCAATTTCCACCACCCATTCACCAATCTGTGACCATTTATTCATAAATCCAATTCCTCCATCTGTACAGATGGAATCAGAAAAGTGGGCATTGTCTCCTTCACCAGTAGCTCTTGGTCTTGGTAGTTTTTTTGTGTGGCTGTGACCCAGTTGCTACCTGTGGCATTAGTAAGGATCACTCAAGTGGCTACCAGGCTCAGCCCATATATTGCCATCTCAGGCTTTAGAATCCGTACTGAGGTCATCAGCAGCTACATTCTCCAATCTGACTCAGATCCTATGATGGATGACAGAAACACTGTTTTATGAAGTTGAAAAGGCTTATGCAGAGTGGTTGGTCTGAATGGCTCAGATATTAGGTACCTGTGTTCAGCAATTACAACAGGTGATTTATGATCCAGTGTTTCAGATAGTTCATTGTGTACTTCTGCTCTATGCAATCTTCCCAGCACTCATACTGTAAAATAAATTAAGGAAACGTGGCAGAAACCAAGATATTACCACTGATTACAAAAAGACTGAGATCTCACTGTAAACTGTTGGAGGAAAGCAACCAGGTCTGCTTCCATCATCCAAAAATTAGTTGTTTGGTAATGGAGTTGTGACCTAGAACAGAGGGACACAAAGTCAGTGGGATGGGCAGATTATATGGAGAACCAGTCTGGTCTAGTGGTTAAGGTGCTGGGCTAGAAACCAGGAGGCTGTGAGTTCTAGTCCTGCCTTAGGCATGAAAGCCGGCTGGGTGACCTTGGGCCAGTCCCTCTCTCTCAGCCCAACTCACCTCACAGGGTAGCTGTTGTGGGGAAAATAGGAGGAGGAAGGAGTATTAGGTATATTCCCCACCTTGAGTTATTTATAATAATAATAAAGGCAGGATAAAAATTAAATAAATAAATAAATGCCTACTGCTACCCTCTCTTTTCAAATTGCTAACCATCAAGTCCTCATGGGCTGGCAACCAGCATTTTCTTTAATAATAGGCAACAACCTTTTAAACTCATCTTCCAGAGGACAAGAAGGACAAGGACTTAGTTAATGTCATGTTTCCTAAAGTTTGTTGGCTGTCAAATCAACAGAATAATACAGCCAATCAAGTTCATGATGTTGGGCCATTGACCAGCCTAGCCCAAAATGGAGTGAATGATCTTCCTTTCACTGGGGAAGGTACACTGGACAGAATGCAAAAGATAAAAAAGGCAGAGCAAAAAATAGAAGTGGTAAGGCATCTTGTACCATTACCTTGGTACACATTATGGTTCAGAGGCTTTCATCCTCCACTGTCTCTAGATCACCCCTGCATTTGGCAAGAAGTCTGCAACACAGGTCATTACGCAACTCTTCCCAGCTCATGTTCTTCCTGCAAATGGAGATTTAGAAGCAATTAGATATGCTTCTTTTGACTTTAGCATCAACATTTCACCTCTTTGAAAATAACTAGTGCAACATCTAGAGGAGCAGGAAGCCGTCCCTAAAAGAGGTGAATCTTTACCATGATTCCCTCCAGCTATGTGATAAAATGCTGCAAATCATCATCTTTAAGAAGGTTTCAGTTGTCCTGAAATTTCTGCAACTACAGTAAGAAGTGATCATCCTAATCTGCAAACAAGCCATAGAATCAGCGTCAAAAACCTAACACAGGAAGAGAATTTCATACCTGGTATATCTTCGTTCTGAAAAAGGATGGAGCACACAGCCTGTGTTAGATCTTCAGAAGCTAAATAAGTACATTACTGTCATAAAGTTCTACATCACTATGCTTCAAAATATATTTCTTCTTTTGCACCAAGACTCATTTGAACTGACAGATCTCAGAATTGTGTATTTCCAAATTGTTAGATGTCCTTGGGAGAAGAGCAATGACAAATCTCGATAAAATAGTTAAGAGCAGAGACATCACACTGACAACAAAGGCCCGCATAGTTAAAGCAATGGTGTTCCCTGTAGTAACATATGGCTGCGAGAGCTGGACCATAAGGAAGGCTGAGCGAAGGAAGATCGATGCTTTTGAACTGTGGTGTTGGAGGAAAATTCTGAGAGTGCCTTGGACTGCAAGAAGATCAAACCAGTCCATCCTCCAGGAAATAAAGCCAGACTGCTCACTTGAGGGAATGATATTAAAGGCAAAACTGAAATACTTTGGCCACATCATGAGAAGACAGGACACCCTGGAGAAGATGCTGATGCTAGGGAGAGTGGAAGGCAAAAGGAAGAGGGGCCGACCAAGGGCAAGATGGATGGATGATATTCTAGAGGTGACGGACTCGTCCCTGGGGGAGCTGGGGATGTTGACGACCGACAGGAAGCTCTGGCGTGGGCTGGTCCATGAAGTCACGAAGAGTCGGAAGCGACTAAACGAATAAACAACTAGATGTCTACAGCACTGGAAAGTCCTTCAGTTCACTTTCTTGAATCAGTTGCTTCAGCCTTCCTTTTGTGCTATTCACAGCCCCCAGAGTTGTCACAAAATGTACAGCAGCATTAGTAGCATTTCTGCATTCTCTGTCTGCCTGCCTGCCTGCCTGCCTGCCTGCCTGCCTGCCTGCCCACTCACTCACTCACCCACCCACCCACCCACCCACCCATTAATTTCAATTTATAAGGCCATCCAACTCAATGTTATTGTTTTCTATAACAAAGTTACAAAAAAATAAAAAGATAAATAACGACAGAAACAATGTAATACTAACAACAAACAAAAAAACTAAACAGAATCAAGAAATAAAAGAGGAAAAAAAAACCCTCCAAAATAAAAAAAAACCCTAGGAAAAAGAATAAAAAATTACTGAATATTTTAGATAGTCTATGTAGCCTGACTCCTGGTACACCCTGTGTGTGTGTGTATGTAAATATGTACATTGTATGTGTATGTGTGTGTAAGAAATTACTGGTTTACAAAAATACCTTCTAATACTATATTATTATCAAATATCACAGGATAAAAACATTACTTGAAAATGCTGGAAACTCACCAGCAACCAGTGCAGACCATATGGCAGGTAGGTGCTGGGCATACCAAGGTGTACCTTTAACTGCTGGTGTCCCTGAATTCTGGCTGTAGCTTCTGAGTGTTCTTCAAGGGCAGCCCCATGTAGAACACATTGCAGTAGTCTACATATGAAATGACCAAAGTGTGCAGGAGTAGGGGAAGTGTGAGAACAAAGCAGAGATGCCCTCTACCCTAAGAATTTTTTCAAAACAACTTTTGGAATGGTAGTTGAGTCTTCTCAAACTCTGTTCTTGCAATGAATATAATTAAGAATTTTAATCCTTAAACAAAAAGCATTGATATTCCTGGATTAATCAATGCATGTGGTGGTTGCAAAAAGGTGTTTTAAAAATCAGAAACTTTATTAAAATGTAAATCTTAATTTTTAATCAAATTAGATCATTCTTTTCATTTTCTGGACTCATAAAAGTTCTATAATTTGCTCTTCTTAAAATACTGGCTACCGTTAACAAATTTAGTAGCTAACATGCAAAGAGGATGTTAAAAATCACTTCAAATAACATGACAATCTCATCTCTACAGTAACACGGGGCTGTTAATTAGCTGAGCTTTCCAAATACTGAGATTATGGTTAAAATGGCTTCGAGTTGGAGATGATAATGATGTGCTGCCTGTTTTACAACACATTATATGCAGTGTGCATTAATTCCATTTTTTTTTCAAATTCCATCATTATTAAAAAAAAAAAAGCTCCTATTTTGAAGAATGAAATCACTCTGAGAGAAGCTTACCTTATTAAGCATGAAGAGTTACACTGTATGTGTATCTGGCAATGGGAAGATACGTCAAAGTGTATTTAAGAGGGAAGTTGGCAGTTTCATCGGGTGCAAGACAAACATCAGGTCAATTTTTTTTTTAAAAAAAAGAATAATTCTGAAAATGTTGCTTTTTAAAGAATGCACCACTTTCATCCTGAGTTACAAACATTTAAAATGGTTGTGAAGTGTCTTCCCTTTAATAGAATTGTCTTTAGTTCACAGAGAGAAAAGGAAGTATTCAAAAGCTACACAACACACACTAGTATCAAATAAGAGATGGATCACCAATACACTTTTTTATGGATGGGCTCCGGCTGAGACATTGAGAAATATGCCAAGTAAATAAACATTAGCATCTTTTGTGCTGTCCATTTTTTAAATTACACTTTTATGCATTTTAGGCCTAGGTGGTGCTTTCAGGCTGCTGGCATCCCCTTTTCGACCCTGATTCTGTTTCTTCAACTTATCCCATTACAAGGATTTTCTGTAGAATTTGCTGTGGATGGAGACCTCCTGGGTTAATAGAACAGAAAATCATGAGTCTGTTGCCTGGTTAAAACTGGACACAATCTAGAATGGCTGCCCTAATTAACCATACGGTGATTCCTAAAAATGCATGTTGAAAAATGCAGATACAAAAATAAAAATGCAGTTAGGGGACAGGGTAAGCAGAGGCAAACTTCCTGAAAATGATTTTTAATATCAGTCTTACTATTTCCATTATTTTCAGTGAACTTTGCCTCTGCTTACCCTGTCCCCTAACTGCATTTTTATTTCTGTATCTGCATTTTTCAACATGTGACTTTATCTTTTCAAGCTTTTTATTGGTAGCAATTCTGATTACACTGCCTTCTCTTGATCAACAACGACCACTTAATTAGCTGCAGGTTAGGATCAGACCGTTTTCTTGTTGAATAGTCCCAGATATTGCAATCTATACTTTAGTTCTCAAGGTAGTATGTGAAGTTATCTTGAGAGAAGTGTTCTCCCCCCAGATTCTATATGTTATTGATCAAGCAGCAAATGTATCACAAACACTATCATTAAAAAAGCAATCACACAAAAAGTCATATTACTAAGATAAAAAATAACAATGTCAATTTGCTCAGATTTATTATACTAACCGAAGTCCAAGAATTGGGAACTCTATTCTGCATTCCTTGTAAAATTCAGCACTGCATGGCTGTGTTTGCATTACAAGCTTAACCAGATAGGTTAAAGACTTGGTAGCTGCATTCACACAATATGCTAAGCTAGGTTCATTTTAGCCTTGGTCACAGGCATTGATAGCAAAATAAGATTGCATGAAAATTATGACACATGCACAGTGATGTCATGCCTCAAACTCTGCCATTACATACTTGTGTCCCGACATCTGATGCAGGTATTTTATTTGTGGGCTTTGGATTGAAATGTCATGATATATGCTTCATCACTTTCTGCCACACAGACACCTATGATCTTGGTTAAAATTTTTGTGGATTGGTATGATATGCTAACCTTCCCCTCCTGACTAGACTATGTAGGGCCTGGAGATGCTACCCAGGGAAGCTGGTCCCAGAGGCAGCAAGATCAATAGAGTGTTGGCTGGCCCCTTGCAGATGCAGTATTACCACTTCACTGCTTTTACCTCCATGGTGTCAGCCTAAATTTAGGCTGTTACCTGCTCATCATATTTTCTTGTCTTTTGCCAACAACACTACAGGCATCTCCTTTGGCACTTGATCTCTCAGATCAACCTAGAATACCAGGGAGCTCATTAAACCAAATTAGCACATTGAGAATGGCTGCTTGGGTGAACACCCTAGCTGTCTCTGTATTCCAGTGCTCAACCAGATGCTTCAGAGAGTTGCTCACTAGGTTCCTGGGAAACTCCCCAACAACCACTGGAAACCAGATGCATAGGGGTCCATCCACCCTGCAAAGTTGGGTGGGGATCTCAAGACTCAGAGTAGAGAGTGATCTGAGAATGACAACCATTTAAAATCCTCCACCCTCAGATCATATAGTAACTGCTTTCAGTGAAGACCAGATAGAGTGTGTGACTGTCCATGGGAATATATCTGTGATGATTTGGGACAAGCCCATGATTTCCTTGGTGACTGTGAACTCCTGAACTCAAAGCATGGAGGTTGAACCCCATGGCCACCCCGCACCAGCTATTGCCCTGTGTCTGGTTCTGCTAGCCTCAAGATCTCTCACTGCTGGTGGGATAGAGTCCACTAGACTACACTAGCTAGAGTCCAATTCATCTCCCTGCCTTTCCCTTAAAGGGAGGACTATTAACCTGAGCCATATTTTTTTTTGCACTTCTGGCCCTTCACCCATTTGCTCAAGCAGCCAGAAGCTGGGATTGCCCATTCTTCTAAGATGTCATATTTACATTGTATTTTATATTGGTAATTTGTTTATTTTTATCAGATTTTAATGTTTATTGTTGTGGTATGAATTTTATTGTAAACTGCCCAGAGTCCCTCTTGGGGGAGATGGGCGGTAACAAAATTTGAATAATAAATAAATAAATAGATAGATAAAATATTTATCCCTTGCTCAACAGGAGCTGTCCATTCCTATTATTTTATTCCTCATTTCTCTGATGGACTAAAACTTCATCCTCTCATCAACTGAAGTATGGCTACTTGCTGTTCTGATTTTTTTTTTTTCCTTCAGGGATATCTACAAACCGGCACTTGCTTCAAACATTTGCTGGCAGGAACACAAACATGGCACAGCATTGCACGTCCTCACTGTAGCCTTCTCAATGGTTATTTTCACTTCTGTTACTTAAGGTAGCAGAAGGATTTATTGCTTCTTGTTGTTCCTCATGGTCTCAGGTTAGCAAATACATACTTGGCAGGGAGAGTAATTTAAGGACTCCCCCTTAAAGTCCCCAGCCAAATTCCTGTTTTGCCCCTGTTTAGTCACTTAATCCTATTTGTTGAATAAAAACGATAGTTCTGTTCATACATCACACTAAATCAAATCCAGTCAGGTTTAATGTGATATATGAACCCCATCTTAGTCTGGACTTTCTCAGTAATGCTGATGAGAAGTTTTTGGTCTTTGAAGCCCATAAAAAATAATTACAGGAGTGATTTTGGGTAAAATGGCAGGTTAGATTGCTTCAAAGCAGTGTGTGGAATATTTAGAGTTATTTCTTGATTGCATCCATAACCAAAGAGTGGCATAGACAATACACAAAGAAAAAGAGGCAAACGTCATGTACAATACAATCCTCTACTACAGAGCTACATTATAAACTGAAAAGTATATAAAACCAGTGGGGGATAGGTCAATCCTCATGGTCCCCCAATCCTTTTCTGAAGAGCCGTGTCTTCAAGGCTCTTCAGAAGCCCAACCAGGAGGGTCGTACCATGGACAAACTGTTCCACAGAATGGGGGCCAATCATATCTGCTCCCATTCACAACATCTTGTGATATTTCAACTTTTTAATTATTATGGAGTGGTGGCAAGTTCTAATCACACCTTAGGTTGTACTATGTTGCTAAGGCCTGTGTCTAGATATTTTTGATGGACAGTCCAATACCGAGCGTAGTATAATACTCAGAATGTGGGGTTAATTACATATGTATTTATTTATTTGATTTATATCGCCGCTCATCTCACACAAGTGATTCTGAGCAGCTTAGAAGGATGAAAACACAGAAAAACTCACCGTATATAAACCCTGGTGACCAAGAATAAATAATAACCCCACTCACAGGAAAAAAAGATATCAATAACAGCAGAACCCATCTATCCACCTGACCCAAATGCCAGGTCTGCGGTGCCTTGTAAAAGGCAAATAGGGTTGGGGTCATCCAGATCTCCAGGGGGATGAATGTTCCGTTTCCTCCAAACTGTGCCCCCTTGAGAAGTTTTGCAGTTGTTGGCTGACAATTCTGGAAGTTGCATTCCCAAAATGTTTGGAGGGCACCAGGTAGAAAAAAAAAAAACTAGCAAAAATCACAGGGTTTGATCTGGCTTCCTCTTTTTAGCAGTTAGATATGTCAACTGGCTATAAACAGCAGTCAGTGGTACTTCCTTGTAATACAAATGCTGATGTTTTTTATCTTATTATTTCATCCGCTGGAAGCACCCACCTATACAGTATTTACTTAGCTGGCTTTGGACTGGATGTCACCCCTTGGCCTCAGTTCTGCCTTTTATTTTTAAAATGGAAGTTTAAGTGACCTCCCTCACAAGATTGCTGTAAGAGGGCTGAAGATAAAAGGTTATGAAGCACATTAGAAGTGCCACAGAGATGATAAAATAATACACTGTTTTAAAATGATTAGGGAAGAAATTTGGTTAGGCATTAGGTTTCATTTAACTTAACAAAGTGTTTGCAGTCATAATTAAGATGTATATTAAGCCTGGCATCAATTAGACAAATTGATGTGAGTATCTGATTGGGTCCTGAGAGGGTTAGATTTCTCCCAGCTGTGAAAGAGATCATTTTGAAAAAGGAAAGGATAATTAGTAAAATAGCAGGTTCAGCTGAATGAATATGAGTGGGTTAGTTTTTGAACTTTGACAGTTTGAGGTTGATAACTCTGGCATCGAATTGCGAAGAGGACACATTTCCTTATTTGCTGAGAAAAAATGGAGAGGCAGAGGAATATTCTAAACCATCTTCCCAATGTGTCCTGGGAAGACCTTTCTTATGCTTTCAATGACGCCTTAATAAATTATTGTCTCCGTTAAAATGCAGAAGAATTGCTATGTGGGAATCTACGCAAGCATGCAGATACAGCATAAACAGCAGCTCTTACTGGATTGTAGCATTTCAGACTACAAGGCATGGATTTATAAATATCTAAGTCATATGTTATTATACTCTCCCCTGTATAAGGACTCAAGACAGACCCTTATATATCCAATTTTGAAGAAATTTCCAGGGAGGGAGTGTGATTTCTATTTAATGCTACTTCTTTCGGACAAGGACTTGAAAATATTTATTGATTGATTGATCAGTCATATTTTTATCACTGCCCATCTCCCCCATACCTCCCAAGCTGCCCAGTTTTGTGCTACCATCTGCACGATATGCCACACCATCACTTAGATTTAGAATGTCTTCTTCTAAATTTAGAATTTTAGTATTTTTATTCTTAGTTATTTTAGATCCTATCATACTTATTGCTTTATGTTTCTATTATATATCTATATAATAGAA
The DNA here is from genome assembly GCF_035149785.1 of Candoia aspera. Taxonomy (NCBI): domain Eukaryota; kingdom Metazoa; phylum Chordata; class Lepidosauria; order Squamata; family Candoiidae; genus Candoia; species Candoia aspera. The sequence goes on along the minus strand of NC_086158.1, from coordinate 10,003,940 downwards.
CAGTCCAATACCGAGTGTAGTATAATACTCAGAATGTGGGGTTAATTACATATGTATTTATTGATTTGATTTATATCGCCGCTCATCTCACACAAGTGATTCTGAGCAGCTTAGAAGGATGAAAACACAGAAAAACTCACCGTATATCAACCCTGGTGACCAAGAATAAATAATAACCCCACTCACAGGAAAAAAAGATATCAATAACAGCAGAACCCATCTATCCACCTGACCCAAATGCCAGGTCTGCGGTGCCTTGTAAAAGGCAAATAGGGTTGGGGTCATCCAGATCTCCAGGGGGATGAATGCTCCGTTTCCTCCAAACTGTGCCCCCTTGAGAAGTTTTGCAGTTGTTGGCTGACAATTCTGGAAGTTGCATTCCCAAAATGTTTGGAGGGCACCAGGTAGAAAAAAAAACTAGCAAAAATCACAGGGTTTATGTGTGTGTGTGTGTGTGTGTGTGTGTGTATAAACATAAAGCAGTAAGTATGATCGGATCTAAAATAACTCAGAATAAAAATACTAAAATTCTAAATATATACACACACACATATATACACACATACATAGATATAGATATAGGTATAGATATGAATGTAATACTGTTATTATGAGATATTTTGATTGTATCTGGCCTTAGGTAAAGGTAAAGGTTTCCCTTGACGTAAAGTCCAGTCGTGTCCGACTCTAGGGGGCGGTGCTCATCTCCGTTTCAAAGCCTTGGAGCCGGCGTTGTCCATAGGACACTTCCGGGTCATGTGGCCAGCATGACTCACGGAACGCCGTTACCTTCCCGCCGAAGCGGTACCAATTAATCTACTCACATTTGCATGTTTTCGAACTGCTTGGTGTGCAGAAGCTGGGACAAGCAACGGGAGCTCACCCCGCCGCGCGGTTTCGAACCGCCGACCTTCCGATCGACAGCTCAGCGGTTTAACCCGCAGCGCCACCGCGTCCCTTTTGTATCTGGCCTTAGGGCTGTAATAAACTTGATTTGATTTGAATATCCTGTCAATGAAGCATGATGTCCTTCCTTCCTTCCTTCCTTCCTTCCTTCCTTCCTTCCTTCCTTCCTTCCTTCCTTCCTTCCTTCTTTCCTTCCTAGTATTTCTATACTGCTAAATTCATAGAGTTTGCAGCCATATCTGTAATATCATAAACTGATAGCATCCTAGAGGGCCTTGAAGATCTGGCTGTTCTCCATGAGGTAGGGAATGCAACATACCTTTGCATCAGGTTGACTGCAATATTCTTCAACCTTCAAAAGCTCTACTGAAGAGATTTTTTTTTGCTGACCTATAATGACTCCAGCTGGATATATATATCACACTAAGTCATGTTTTTAAACTGTGATTCATTGAATAAATCATAATTGGCTGGGGTCATAAACCCTGCAAAAGCATAAATTATGGTTCACAAACCAGTTGTTGGTTTACGTGACATGCTAATCCAGAGGTGTCCAATTTTGTTAGGGCTGGTGGCTCCAGAACTAAAAAGTAAATTTTATTTTATTTTTGTGTAATTAAAATTAAATATAGTTTGTACGGTTCATCTCCAGTCACGTATTTAATAATTTTCTACTTTTGTCCCATTAAAATTACAACTTTAGTAAATAAGTAAATAAAATTCCTATCAGAGGAGGCTAATTAATGTAAACTAGAAGAAAAACTGTGAGTCTTGCAATTTAATTAATCCCAAATACAAGATAAGGAAATGTAATCATTGCCTGAGAATTTGAAGTCTGCTCATTTTACCAGATATGAATCATATCCCTGTGGTTTGTTTGATTTTGACTTTCTATGTTGTGCAAACCATTTTTAACTCATGATCTGTGATTTTACATTAGGTGTGAAACCAGCCAATTGCATTTGGTGCATCAAACATCATAAAAATAAACCATGGCTTAATGTGACATGATCCTGGCCTCAGCATTAAATTCCAAGCATCTGTCTTGGTGTTCAGTTCAGTCCCAACCCATATGTGTCCCATGATTTTAGAACAGAATGGAATTTCAGTAAAACTAAGCAATTTTTAAAAAAAAGAAATATGCTGTATTTTATATTAATTCCAAATAAATATGTGGAAATTAAAAGTAAGAAAAAATAGAAGCCTTTTTAATGGTTTGTTGATGAGAAATTAATGTATCTCCTTCTTGAAGATAAATCCTCTCCAAATAGGCAGCAGCTGCTGGTAATTTGGTTCAAGTAATTGTAGAGCCAATAAGTTGAAGTGCTTATTAGAAGAAACTGCTTTCTTATCTGCTTGCAAGTTCAATTGAGTAATGCACTCTACATGTGGTCTGATGCTGGGTAAATTATAAACCTGATTTAAAAACACTCCATCCATAAGAGCTCCTATTTTGCTCATCCATAAAATTTTTACTTTCTTCATTACTAATGGCTTGCTGCAGCATATGGCATAATATCTATCAAATTAGGCTTTGAGGGCATCTTAGCCTGACACCCTGCTGGCTTGAAACGTATGCTTAATGTGAGCTGCCATGGTTTTAACCCCTTGTGCACAGCCCCCTCCCTCGTAGGCTGCCTACCATCAAGGAGGTGGAAGCCCCTGCAATTGAACAAGATCTATGCAATGCAACATGATGGTACACCTGCATTTTCCTTGTGTGTGCACAAGTGTGCTGTGAACAGGGAGAAATCAGGATTATTCAAGAGCTGTGGCAAGGAGACATTATGCTTACCCAAAATGAAGAGCTGATTTTGGCTCACAATTGGCTGTTGGCCGCTGATTCCTGATTCTAGCAAGAGAGGCTCACAGCAAGTGGCCTTTTGAGATCTCTGTTAAAAGACACAAAGGAATTTCTCCTGACAAACCAGGAGGTCAGTAATCACAACTTCATAAGTTAGAGTGAGAAGAACCATGGGAGCATGATTTTGAAAGAAAACCAGGAATAGATGCTTGTATCAAAGAACTGTTGAGATCAATTTCTGGTGCCAATTACAGATTTATGGTTGAATGTGGGTTGGGTTTGTACTGCATGCTAGGCTAAAATATTGTTGGCTAGTTTGTGGTTCAGTGTGTTGTGTATAGCAACCAAAGTTGATCTATCCATATTTCCTTATAGACATTCCTATTCTTAATTGTAATTTGGGTAAGGGCAGTATCTCAGGGACAGAGCACACTGCATGTAGAGGGCTGTCCCTGGAATCTCCATTTAATTTTGGAAAAGACTCCTGATCAAGCTTTAGAGAGCACTGCTGGCTGAAACATCATACTAAGCCATGATTTGTTTCACTACTGTTTACTGAGTAAGACCCAAGTGGCTATCTTTGCATACTGTATGTTAAGTCCAAAGCAAAAAACTACATTATATCATGGTGTGATGTGTGAATCAGGCCAGGCAATAGTAGACCGTATAGAAATATTTTATATGGGTGGGGGAGTGACCATGGGGAGCTAGAGAGACTGATTTTGGCTCAATGTTCTCCACAAAAGGGTACATCATCCGTCTGATGAAGAACAGGATGGAAGAGCTCAGCTGAATCTGGAGAAAGGGAGAACATTGCCAGGGAATATCCCTGAAGCTTAAAACTTCAGAACCAGATGAATAGAATCTTTAGGTTACTGAAGGAATGTCCTTGTGGTTTGGCCAAAACTTTATGTATTATTTTTGAAAAATCCAGGAGAATGGAAGAAGGAAAAAAAGTATGATCTAAGGAACTATATAAGGGACGCGGTGGCGCTGCGGGTTAAACCGCTGAGCTGTCGATCGGAAGGTCGGTGGTTCGAAACCGCGCAGCGGGGTGAGCTCCTGTTGCTAGTCCCAGCTCCTGCTCACCTGGCGTTCCGTGTCGTCATGCTGGCCACATGACCCGGAAGTGTCTACGGACAACGCCAGCTCTAACAGCTTAGAACGGAGATGAGCACCACCCCCTAGAGTCGGACACGACTGGACTTTACGTCAAGGGAAACCTTTACCTTTACCTTAAGGAACTATATGTCAATCAGTAATGATATTAATACCTGGAAATATTCTAGAACAAATCATAACTCCATCAACCTGTAAGTACCTTGAAAACCATATGGTAATTGCCAGAAGTACGTATGACTTTATTAAGAATAAATCAAGAAGAATTTATCAAGAACAAATCTTGCCAAGTGAAACTTATCACAATGTTTGATTAAGTAACTTCTTAGGTAGAATAGGGGAATGCTACAAATATAATGTGTATTTCATGACATTCTGATTAGCACACCAGTTAAGGTTGTGCTAGGTGGCATGACAGTTAAGGGGATACATAGGTGGTTTGAAAATTGTATGAGTGCTTATTAATAATTCCTATCTCAAATTACAGTGAGGTATCAAGTGGGATGCCATAGGACTTAATCTTTAGGCATTGTACTCTTCATTTTTTTATTGACTTTGATGAAGAGGTGAAAGGAATGCTTGTCAAATGTGCAAAGCACACATTAATATGTGGCTAATAATACTAGAAGAAAAATAAAGTTCAAAATGACCTTGACACAATAGAGAAACATAAGAGAAAACAAGAGAAGGTAAATAACTAAGGCAAATGCAAAGTAAAGTAAACACAGATTAAATGCACAGCTACAGGATGGAGGATATCTGGTCTGCCAACAGTACTTGTGAAAAACATCCATATTTTTCAGTAGCAATACAAAATTGTTTCCCATTGCCATTGCTTTTTTCCATGTTTTTTTAATTTCCAAATTAGCTTACAGCCCTGATATTTCTTGTTTCCCCACTGCCCTACCATCCGAGTATTAACCAGTTCTGTCTTCTTAACTTTTGACACCAAGTCAAGTCCTGCTGAGTAGTTCATGCACAGTGCAATGTTGCTGGGAAAAGTCAAGTGTAATTTTAAGTTGCACCTATATAGGATATAATTTCTGAAACACAGAAAAGTTATCTTGTTGCTATATTCTTCTTGGCCAGACCTCACCTTGAGTATTGTGTCCAGTTCTGGGCATCACATTTTAAGGATTCAGACAAGCTGGAACAGGTCCACAGAGGAGCAGAGAGGAAGACCAGTAGAGGAGAAACTGACAGATGGAACAAACTGGGAATATTGAGAAAAGAAGACTGAAGAGGGATATGATTGCACTCTTCAGATATCTAAAAATATGTCATAAAAGAAGATGAAGACCCATGTTCCAAAATGCAGGACATGGAATGATGGGTTTAAATTTCAGGAATATAGATTCTGATTGAATGTTAGAATTAACCCAGCAGTAAGCAGAACCAAATATCTAAGGGTCACTAGAAGTGTTCCTGCAGAAGCCAGGCAGTCATCCTGCAGGAAGGCTTTAATCTGGATTCCTGCACAAAGCAGATGATTGGACCTGATGGCCTAAATGGCCTGTTCCAACCCTATGATTCTAGGAATAGATATTTTCTTACGATACCTAAGGTAAGAACCCCACTTATTTTGAAGTGGCTGCATTGGTTGCCAGGAGCTTTCTCAGCCCAATTCAAAGTGCTGGTTATCAGCTATGAAGCTCATTATAGCACAGAACTGGGATACCCCAGGCAACACCATGACAAACTTGAGTCTGCTCATCTGGATGAGTCATCTAGAGGTCTCCCCTCCCTGCGAGGTTCCTGGGACATGTACTAGGCAACAGGTCTTCTCAATGGTGGCACCCATTTATGAAATACTCTTCCTTTGAAGATGCAGATCCTTATTCTACAGGCATTTTAAAAACTAGCCAAAGCAGTATTGTTTCAGTGGATGTTTGGCTCTTGGTTGGTGTAATCAAATGGCACCTATGAAGGGTTAATTTTATTGAAGATTTTAAAAATGTGTATGTGATTCTAATGTCTTATTTTTGTCTTGATTTTCTTGTACTCTGCCCAGAGTTTGTTTGGACTGCATCAGGCTAGAAAGATGGTTAAATAATTAAGTAAATATTACAAGAAGGTGCCATAGGACTGGAGAGAGGCAAATACTCTCCCAGTCTTCAAAAGACCATAATAAATACATCATTTGCTCAACCCACATTGTCCTATCCATTTCAGTCTAATGTGTTGTAGAAACCTAACTAGTGTAAGTTTTTTGTTCTGTTGCTTCCTGTGAAATTTAAGAAAAGCCTGATTCAATTAACCATGGGTATGCCTAATGTGTTAACACAACCAGAAAATCTAGATTATCTCCCACTTTAGCGACATTGGCACAAGTGAAAATACTGTATTTTCTTCACTTTGGTGACAGTCCTGGTGGAAATGTCTCCTGACCATCCATGAACATCATCAAACAACATGGGGAGGTCCTCAAAGTAGTGTGCTGAACCTTGAGTAAAGAAAACAGTGTTTCAATGCTACAAGCTGTGGGTTCAAAGGGGTGCTTCATAAGACATGCCTGATATGTTTATTGAGAAGAAGAGGGTGACAGCACATGGGATGGCTAGATGGAGTTTTGGAAGTCACAGGGATGCACCCACAAGAATTGTGTAATGTAGTGAGAGACAGGACAGCTTGGAAAGCTTTTATCCATAGAGTCACTAAGAGTTGGCTATAACATATAATAAAGTGAATAGGCTTCACTTTTGTAATGTTTTATCTGAATATGATGTTGGTTGCTGAATGTGATAAAAGCAAAATATGATGGAAGTGAAGCATACAAGACAATGAAGACAATGCTTAGTAAATTGAGCAAGAAGTAAGGCAAAATTTTGCAATGTCCCCTTGGTTGTTTAAAGTATCACTGGGTACAACTGTAAGAAATGTTTGTGGTGATGCTAGAAGTGTGTTCGCTGGAAAATAAATGTACATATACTTTTATGCAGATGATACTGTATTGTTGACTGAGAACCCAGATGATCTGCAGCACACATTAGACAGATTGTATGATGGAATGAGGAATATGGAACTCCAAAATAATAAAGACTGAGATGGTTGTGTGGTAGGGGAAATGGAGTCAACAATGGCAAGTTATACATAAATGATGAAAAACTTGAGCAAATAGATGAATTTGTGAATCTTGGTAAAATGTTTACTAAGGATGCCAGATGGATGGAGAAATTTTAAGGTGTACAAATGTTGATAGAAGAGTGGTAAGCAATACACGGTGTGTGGTGAGGAATGAATGTTGAAAAAAGTGGAAATGACTGTTCGTAAGAACATGCTTCAGTCCATTTTGTTAATATGGAAGTAAGAGTTGGGTATGTGAGGAGAAGTTACTTGCAGTCGAAATGGGAAGTTTAAGAAAAAGAGATAGGGCCAAGATTAATGTGGACTGGATACAAAAGTGGGGATCACTACAAAAGAAGTGCGTTGAGATGGTTTAGTCATACAGACAAAATGAATGAGGATCAAATGGCAAAACAAATGTATGAAGGAAGAATAAATGGGATACAAAAAAGGCAGAAGAAAATCAGGGTTAGATAGAGTTGATGAGATTTCCCCAAAAAGAGAGGTGAGAAGTCACAGAACAAAAGGCAGTGAAACAATGAAACATGGTTGTAAAGTTTCCAAGGGTGGAAAGGTATAAAGAGGTTTAGTGAATGGTGTTGTCAATTAGATTTCTTCTAATCTCATGGCTTTAATTAATCATTTTTTATGGACTGAATAGATTTTACTCCAGAGTTGTACTTTTTATAATGTTGACTATCCTTAACATGAATAGCATTTCTACTCTTTGCAAGACAAAATAAAGATAAGTTACCAGTCGAAGCGAATATTTGTAGCTCAGGGTTGAACTGTGGAGTCCTTGGTGCTCTCTGAGCCTTGTTGTATATGGCTCAGAGTGCATCAAGGACTCCAGAGATAAGTTATCTTAAACATTGGACACTAGAGAGAACTAAATATTTTAGTTAAAGAACGGGGGCTTATAAAATGGTGCAAAACATTTTAACACTGAAAATACTGAAGGACACTTTTTAAAAATGGAATCAGAAGTTAGTATCAACAGTGTCAATAGCGATGTTTGCTTCTATGGATAGACTGTGTCCAAAAGATGTCACGGAAGAAATGGCAGATGAGGAACCAGCTTTATCTGACAATAGAGATGGCATCAAAGGTGGATCTACAAATGACAGGCTACGAGAATGACATGGAAAAGAATGCCTCACTGGACATACAAAAGAAATCAGTTGATGTTTTAAAAATTAAAAGGGAAATACAAATAATAAACCAAGAGAGTGACCTGGATAATTCTTTTATATTGGATTTGCAAAATAGGCTTGTTAAAGCTTTGAAGAATCTTGTGAGAAAGGACAAAGAAGAAATGAAGAGAAATCAAATTCTATGACATTATTTGAATGGACTAAAGATTAAGACTGTTAGAAGTAAAAAGGAGGAATATAAAGTTGGTTTATTTGATCAAGGTTAAAATAAGATACGATTCTATTTCTGGTAACCCTTAATGGACTTTCTGCTGACACTAGGACTAAAAAGATGAAGCTTTATGGATTTGTCTACAGATAAGAGATGGGATACGGGAAGAAGAGATCATTGGTTGTAAACTAAGAGGTTGTGAAGAGTTACAAACTTGTGATGGAGATTGGAAGTCACTTCTTTATATATTTCTTTTCTCTCTTTACTGTATTCTTACTTTACATTTCTTTCTTTCTTTCTTTCTTTCTTTCTTTCTTCTATGTTTTTTCTTCTCCTTTGCACCTTTCACTTTTTCTTTTTATTCTTTCTTTCTTTCAGTCTGTATTAGATTTTACTATTGTAATTAAAATCCTTAATAAAAATTAATTAAATAAATAAATAAGTGATGGCAATGGTTTTCCCCATAACATTCCATTCCCTGTGGAAGTGGAAGTTTGAAAAAACAGAATAGAAAGAGTATTGACACTTTTGAACTTTGGAGTTGGAGAAGGCTCTTGAGAATACCATGAATGGCCAAGAAAGCAAACACATGGATCACTGAAAAAATGAACTTGAAGCACAAATGACGAGGCTCAATTTATCATACTTTGGACATTTTATGCAAAGATTTAGCTCTCTTGAAAAGTCCATAATGCTGGGAAAGATGGAAGGAAAGAAGAACAACCCACAGCAAGTTGGCTGGACTCAATTACAATACCATTGTAAGACCTGAAGGATCAGGTTGGGGACAAATTGTCCAGGAGAATATCTATGTGGTTTGTAAGAGTTAATACCAACTTGCTGGCACATAATTGGTCAATCAACTCAATTGCTGTTCAGTTGCAGGTGGAAATCAATGGAAGAAAAGGAGGAATTGTTCCCAGAACAAGAACAGGACTCAACAAAAATGATTTGGGGAAAAATAGTTAAATTATAAGATAGAATGGAGAATAGCCTTAAAGATGGACCACGTTTCTTGGAAATTTCAAGGAGAAACTGACTGAAAATTTATCAAGAATTCCTCTTATTTAAAAAGATTGTTTTAAAAGGCAAAAGAATTAGAATAGTCTTGCAAATCTCTACCACCAATATAATTCCATATTTTATTACAGAAGTATTATTTATTTATTTATTTATATTTCAAATTTCTATCACCGCTCATCTCTCCCAAAAAGGGGACTCTGGGCGGTTTATGGATATGATGGATGTTCCTGAAATAACATAATTTTAGGAACCTAGAAAAGATATTACAAATAATCCTTCTTCATTTTTGACATACAGAAATGTCAACAGTGCAAGGAAACAATTACAATACTGCATTGTAATATTTAATGCTCTGTATATAAAATGATAATCCTTAAAGAGCTTGATCCTTTATGGTTTGAGTTCTAGCTGAGATCTGGAAAGCACAAGGAGTGCAACCCTGTTTATATTCTCGAATCTCTTGACAGCTTTCAATTTCACTGGCCAGAGTTTCTTTTAAGAGACTTCTTTTTATGTGCTTTGAAATGGTTCTGTTCTTATCCCGCTGAGCAACAGTATTGGGAGTTCGGGAGTTGACCCATTATTGTTTAGGATCCTGCAAGGCTCCATCCTGCCCTACCCATCCTAGTCCAGCTCAGTTCCTCATGCTTTAATGGACTTGTCCAGTAGTTTTTTGATGGCAGCATAGAAGTAATAATAATTAATAATAATTTATTAAACTTGTATACTGCCTGACTCTTAGAGACTCTGGGGGGCTCACAACAATCAAAAAAATTAAAGTAAAATAAACAGAATATAAAAAACAAAGATGAGCATACTGATGATACTGAACCCCAAACTGGCAGATGACCTCACCCAGCAGTTTCATGTAGATGTTGAAAAGGAGGGAAGAGAGAGTAGAACCCTGTGGCTGCCCATACAGGTGGGGCCTAGGGAGTGATCTCTCTCTCCCCCCAACACTGACTGGAACTGGTCCCAGAGAAAGGAAAATAAACACTGTAAAGCAGCGCCCCCAAGACTGGCTACAATAACAGAACCTTGCAAGTCTGATTGTGCTGCACCTGCTTTCCTTCTTATACCCCAGTGAACCAAGTCCAAGGAGGTTTCCAAATATTGTTTCCCAGGACTTACATAATGTCTCATCACTTCTTATCTAGGTAACGGTTCTTGCACATTTCCATGAAGGTCACTTCCGTTACTCTCTACATTATTAAAGATTAAACCCACAATTCAAAGGTTTTCTAACAATGTGTTTGTTCCAAACTATTTGGTGGCAAACAGTCATCCTCCCTCTTTCTTCCCCAAAATTAAGGAATGGGAATGGAAGCGGACAACCTCTGAGAGGCAAGCTACTTTCATGCAGTCAGGAAAAGAATAGGCCCAAACCTTTCAGGCCACTGTTCCATTGACATCACTGCACCCCCAGAAGAATGTCTGCAACCATCCAGTAAGCTGGCTATCTGAACTGTAACCCATTCTAGCTAAGGAAATGGCCAAGTCTCCAATCTTTCATTTTAAAAATTTCATGTATTTGTCAGACATTGTTTTGGGGCAGATAGTCAACTTAGGTAATAATTTGGTTTCTATCCAGGGCTTCTACTTCTCCTAGTCCTGTGCCTTTCACAACAGCTCAACATGCCAATATTAGCAGATTAAGCCTTTTTCATCACTTTGTCTTTTACATAGGAGAAAGTGCCACCTACTTTATTGGGGGCTGCAGAGGCACACGAAAAGAAGAAACTAAAAATCAGGCAAATTGTTCTGTTCAGTGCTAATGGCATGAGAATTAAATGTATCAGTACTTGCAAAGCTGGCTCTTACAACAAATAAATAAAGGTTCACTTCATTTTTCAGTCACTTTATTATTCAGTCAATCACAGCAAGTTATTTATTTTAATTTTGGATTTCTATTTGATTCTTATGGTAAAGTAACCTAAGCTCAACTCTTATTTCAAGCATGTAACACAATTTAAAATTATTTTCCCTATCTTTAAATTAGGATAATAAAACATAGAGGGCTAATGCCTCCAGGATGCAAAAATTCAGACCACTAGATGACCCCATTTTCTTTATCTCTTTGCTACCACCCAGCGGCCATCTAGCTCTTTTGCAGCCCAAATTGCTTAGCTCTAAAAACAGCATATTGAATTTTTGGAGAGGAGTGAAAGAATTAGTGCAATTACTATTTTTTTTCCTTTCCTCAGAGCTGCATTTAAGAGGAACAAGTAGATCAAATGAAGAGCTGAGAATCTATTCATTGTCAGCCTTGAGAAGTACAGAATCCTGCCCACTCCTTCTAACTGTGTCTTTAAAGAAAGCTGGGGAGTGGGGGAGAGAAAAAAGAGTGTCAAAATCAATACAAACCAGTAATAACTTCACATTTACGGAGCACCCTGGATGGCTCTCCAAAATATTGAGACACTTCCAAGTACATTTTAGTTGAGCTGATATTTATCAAAAGTCATTTGTCTCCAAGAAATGCTGTCTTTCATTGTACGGCTGTCACAAATGACCACGATATATGACAGACAATTACAGCATCTGTCATTAGCAACCTTATAATCAACACCATTATTCAACGATTGGTGCAATAAACTGACTCCTGTTACTGTTTATCAGATATCAGTCAGTTCTGGCTATTTTCACATTTCTCTGTCTCTAGCCAACTGCCGCCACCCCATGCACAGTATGGGGCAACCAGCGTTTTTTAATGGCAGTCTGAAACAAGCCCCATTTTCACATTTCTTACAGACTGCAGAGGCGAAGAAAAAGCAACCAATTATATGTATATATTGTGCCTTCCCCTCTGAGTGTTCCTGTGTGTGTGTAACTATCTCTGTGCAGTCTCTTAAAACCTCTAACGGGCGAGGGGAGGAGAGAAAATAGCAGCTTTTACTACTGCAGATAAGAGCCTTTCTATTTAGTCTTCAGCGTGAAGAAGAAAAATGTCTCCTGTTTAAATATTCATGTAAGGAGTGAATAAAATGTTGATATACTGGATTAGTCACAGTCTCCTGAAACATGGCTTCGGTTCGCTCATGAGGATAGAGAAGGAAAAAGCATTCATTCATTTAGAACCTCCTCCCCAGTGGGCAGGATGAATGGTAGAATAACAATAAATTCATTTTTTAAAAGGTGGGGAGAAAGGGTCTTCTCTTCTTTTACTACTTCATGAAAAAGGAGATACCAGCTAACTTTTTCTTTTGAGACTACTGGAAGATTTCTAGGAGGCACCCAAAGCAATTTATAAATGAAAAGCAAGGTCTAAGTTCTTTGAATTATTTTGCTAGGGTTCACGCTCCAAAAAACAAACATCTCAATTTAGAGGCAGGGTTCTCTTGTTCGGGGCCTGCTGATGTTAGAGAGCCCACATTGCAGTTGCTGGTGGATTGCATAAGTCCAGGGTACCTACTTACAATAGTAAGGGATATTTCTGTATCTCTAATTATTCAGGATAGGGCTATAGGGTCTGGGCTGCAAAACCCCCAGAAAACTCTTTTTGGTGCCATCTAGTGGTTGTATGGGGTTTTGCAGCCCAGACCTGGTAACCTAAACCATAGTCACATCATCCTTTGTCATTTATTCATTTAAAGAATAAAACAGACAGAATGCCAAAATTCAAGCTATATTAGAGATGAAACTGATTTTGAAAAAGCAAAAAAAAAAAAAAAAAAATCTAATTTAAAGTCTTTTGCCAAATTTGCCATTTTGTCTTAGGTAGACGCAAGTTAATCGTATCTTTCAAAATATTTAAAGAAAGAATGCATCATCAAAATATTGAAAATGAAAACTCCCAATAAACAGCAAACAAAAAATAATAAAATAAAATAAATAAACGCTGTGCCCTGAGCATGCTTCATATCTTTGAGGTACTGGCATGTCAGCAACAGGATTGTGATTTACAAGATGATCTGTACCTGTTATATTAGCTGCTGACCAGGAGGAGGCACTACACAATCAGTTTCATCCTTATTGGGACTCTTCAGGCATAGATATCCTCCAGTGAAACTGGTGTGTAGTGCCTCCTACTGGTCAGTAGCTAATATATATAACAGCTATAGCTATATAAGCCCCTCTTATGAGCAGGCAGTCTTGATGCCTCTGGTATGAAGCCCAAATCAATAAAAATCACAGAACTCTCTAGCATGAGAGCATGTAGGAAAAAAGGAAGACATACAGGAAGTCCTCTCTTAATATCCATTCATTCAGCACTGTTCAGAATTACGATGGCACTGAATGAAGGGAGCTATGACTGGTCCTTGAAGTTCCAGCTGTTGCAGCACTCCCGCAGTCCCAGTACAAAATTCAGGCCCACTTGGGCCCACCTGCATTTACGGCTGCCTTTTGGCCGCCCGCCTACCTGCTGCTGCCAGCTGCCCCCACCACCTGCCCCTGCCTGCTGCTCTCTCTGCTGCCCACTGCTGCGTCCGCCACACCAGGCGCCACTATTGTACCAGCCAGGACCTTCTTTCATGCCACCTTGTTTTGCACTGGTACAACCAGGGCTTCTCTTGAACCCTGCCCAGGGCCTCCCTTTATGCTCACCCAGGGCCTTCTTTCACAAAAGAAGCCCACTGCATGAAAGAAGGCCCTGGCTGCGCCGGAGTGAAAGAAGGACCCTGCCAAGTGGGGGAGGGTGCACAGCGGGATACCGCAGGTGGAGGGTGCTGCTGGCATGCACTACAGAGTACAAGATCCCCAGGATCTCATGCTCCGTAGCCGGGCTCCTTGGGAGAAAAAGCTGCAGGAGTGTGGGTGACTTACAGGAGTGTCTTGCGATCTTCCCTGATGGCTTCCCCATTCACTTTGCTTGTGGGAACCCACAGGGAAGGTCACAGATGGCAATGATGTGACCATGGGATGCTGCAACCATCATAAGTATGAGCTGGTTGCCAAGCACCCGAATCGCGATCACATGAGCACGGGGGTGCTGGCATAGCCCTAACTTCAAGGACTGGTCGTAGGTACCACTCATTCAGTACCATCATAACTTTGAATGCTCGCTGAACAAGTGGTTGTTAACCGAGGACTACCTTTAAGGAGAATCTATTTTGACCCCTAAATGGACCAACAAATACAACTGGGAAAGGCAGTCTGCTAGATACACTGATCACAAGTTCTTAAGAGTCTGAGAATAAAACCTTTAACCTGGCCCATAGCTGGGTTCAGTTCATAACTAAACTGAAGTATTGCTTTAGCACAGGTATAATATACACATGGTGCTGTGGCCAAAACCTGGCTGACCTAAAGTAACCAAATCACTTTGAAGATACAACATAAATTCATTAAGCATGCAAACAACTATAGCGTATGCCGGACTTCTGGCAAAGCATTGGCAGCTTGCTGAGCAGCACTGAACAAAAGCAGAACCACAGTTTAGATGCCTTTGGCCTACTCCCTTACAAAGGCAAGACAGAGGAAAAGGCAGAGACAGTGCAAATTACAGCATGGTGCTGGAATGTTTTTGATCAACCCATCTTGGTGACCTTATTATTTATCCCTTCCTACTAGGTCTGCATGGCAGCTATACTCTCTCTGAGATATAGCCAGTGAACAGAAACAACTTGGTTGTCTGGGCCACAGGTCCCTCCCCCTGTCACCACACAGGGTCCACTCAGCTTGCTGTGAATGTTGTCTTACAAGGGCACTTTGACAGTTCACATGTATGGGGGGCATTTCATAGCTTTGGTGGTGAATGCAGCTCACAAGTGTGTGTGGGGGTACCTTTTAATGGCCAGGTGCCCCACACAGTAGCCCATGTCCAACAGCAGTCACACACACAGCAGTTTACACCAATCCAAACATGAGATTACCAGCATATAGATAAAAATGATTGGGATATTCTTGTCCAGGAAAGGCTGTAGTCAATGAGTCATTCGTAGTTGGCAATGGAAACTCCTAGTCATAGAAGTCACTTGGGTCTTTGGTGACAATAATGAATTAGAGCATCCAACAAACTATGCACCTATTATTTCTTTTTTTATATATAAGAATTTTATTAGGTTTCAAGCAAAGGTAAAAGCTACAGAAAAACAAAAAACTAAAAAAAAAAAGAAAAAAACTAAAGAATTATAGAAACACAAGAGAAGATTTTTCAAAATTACAAAAAGAGGTGACTTCCGACTTTTAACAGCAAGGATATACAGCAATTTTCTGTAATCAATCCCTTACTCTATATTAAACCAAAATCACATTATTTCTATAAATCATTCCATTGGCACATTATAAAAATCACAAAATACAGTCGCTGCCTCTCATATTAAAAGAAATATATATATATATAAAAACCTCCTAATCAACTCCCCCCCCGATAACATTTATTTAATTATTTTCCTTCCTACTACTATTCTATACATTCTTGTCTACTATAATAAAGATCAAACTAAAAAACATATAAATTGTCTGCCACTGTGCTTGATAATACAACAATTTTAATAATCTTAATCATATTAAACCCAAAACCAGACATTTATTATTTTTTATTATACCTTAATAATCTTAATCCAAATCGTTAAAGATAAATGAAATCAGCCAAACCCTAAAAGCAATCCAGATAAATATTCTTAACCCTTATCCCACTTCAAAATAAACCAGAACATTTACATATCCCCACAATGCACACAGAACTTTTTTCTTTAAAAAATTGAACAGCCCAGCTACCCCCCTCCCCTTCTTTTCCATGACGTTCCATCAGAAGATCAATATCACTTGTGGCTTGCAACTTGCTCTCTCCCTTAAATTTCTCCGACTATCTGATCTTCATCCAGCATTTCAACAGAAGTCCCAATCTCGCTCATAGAAGAGACATTTCTGTCACTGTTAAATTCCTCAGTTTCATCCCCAACATCCCCAACCAGATGACATATTCTAGACCTCATGTTTTCCACAATGTCCTGAATGCCTTGCATAAAATTTTGGTAGGAATCAGAAAGAATCAGTTTAAAATCTCTGTAGAAGTCAGAGAAAGTCTGTTTAAAATCCTCCATGTCTCAAGCAGTAGATTATGGCGCCCCCTAGGAGCTTAACCAGCAGAAGTCAAAGATATGAAAGAATTCCAAAATGTGTTTACATAAGCGAAAGTGAGATATGCAGACAGTTCCCCAGGGAAAGTAGAAGCAGAAAACTGAAAGTTCAAAACAGCTGATTCGATGTGTAGGAAAATGCTAATATCTTCAAATTTAGTACAAAAATAATAACAGGGGGACAGTTATTTACTCTCAATCCTCCTTAATATTTGGATGGAAAACAAAGCCCAAAACTTAAAAAGAATTTTTAAAAAAAGTAATCCCCAAAATAATGATAAACATCAAGAGAACCCTCTTCTCCTTGCTGTAGAAAGCAGCTCTTAGGGTACGCTTTCTTAAAAGAAATATAAATTGGGTGATTTAGAAATGGGGTGGCTTGTCTTAGCATCTCTTTAAGGCTACAGCACGGCTTGGAAATGGTGACGTCTGAGCCTCCCACCTGCTCTTACTAGTTGAACGCAAACACTGTTTGCGATCTTCTGGCTGCAAGCAGCATCCGGAGGACAGATGGGGTGATTCCAGGTGTTTTCCTTTTTCTGGAAAACCACTCCTGGGCTTCAGGAAAAACCTGCCTGAGCTCGAAAAAACTGCTGCATTGTCAGTTCTTCCCACTGAGCCTGCGGGCACAGCTATTCAGTCTGCCATGTCCCCACAGGAAGTCTATGCACCTATTATTTCTGACAGAATGAAACCCCATTTAGAACAGCCAAAGTACCCAGTTTCCATTTGTGGGAAATACCCGGTCCCAAATGTATTTATTTATATTTCAAATTTAGTCCTATTTTCTCAACAACAATCCTGTGAGGTGGGTTGAGCTGAGAGAGAGGGACTGGCCCAAAGTCACCCACCAGGCTTTCATGCCTAAGGGGAGACTGGAACTCACAGCTTCCTGGTTTCTAGGCCACTTACCAAACTATTCCAAACTGGTTCAGTCACCTTAGCCACTATACCTAACTGGTTCAGTTTTAGTGCTGATTGCTCCTGAGAGAAATCTGTATGAAGAATTTCTTAGAAAATGCATCTTGATTAATTCTCCATCATGAACAGGATACACAGTCAAATTAGTACTGCAAGAAAAAAATATTTCTCAAAAATATTTGTGATTATTTCTAAATATCTGACATTTGTAGAAATAGCCATCCTACTATGTACATATAAAGACAACAAAAATAAGGATTTGTGTAGATGCTTTAGTGAATTGATACCATGTAAAAAGCAATCAGTGCTTTTTCTATGATTTCTGAAAGGAAATTAAGGCCCTTATGTGTCTGAATATGTCACTGTTATGTTTTAATATGCTGATGCCACTTTTTAAGGACATAACAT
Source organism: Candoia aspera (assembly GCF_035149785.1). Taxonomy (NCBI): domain Eukaryota; kingdom Metazoa; phylum Chordata; class Lepidosauria; order Squamata; family Candoiidae; genus Candoia; species Candoia aspera. Next base: position 9,986,309 of record NC_086158.1, on the reverse strand, counting down.
GCTCCCATTTCTAAATACAAGTGTAACTTTTAAACACATCTACTTCACTGCTGGAGAGCAAAACTACAAGTCACTGTTTATTTAATATGTAGGGTTTCCTTTTAAAATGCAAATAACTTCAGCTGGAGTCCTTGATAATTATGAGGAGTCCAGCATGTATAGAGGTGGAAATTAACTGTTTCTTCTGTACTGTGACCTTAAGAAAACCTTCTAGCATTTGCATTCTTGCTGAAACCAGACTTTCATTTACAGACATACATTTGTGTTAAGATGAAACTGATTCACTTCCATTTCTCTGAAATATCTATGAGCTTTACTTGGACAATTTTAAAGTACTTCAGATTGGCTTCTAAAATATTTTAAAATAATTAAAATCCAACATCTATAAAGCCAGTAAGGTATTGAGGATCAGTTGCTGTTGATGCTGAGGGAACCTTTAAGAAGTTACTCAGACATACCACTCACTCTCCTGGGAACAGAAGGTTTAGGTTTTATATCCAATGGTAAGGTTTTTTTCCTTCAAAAATATCCCCTAGGAAGTGAAATTGGGACACTTATTCTGCAAGACATTTATGGAAGCTGTTGACCAATTATTTGATATAGAAAAGTTTAATTTCAATACTTGATTCAGTGTTTGATAGGGATCCCAATTTTGATATCAATTTGATATACCAAAGAATGTTGTGGTTAATATGCAGTGGTATTCATCTTTGTCACTGATGTAAAATCTGGATATATTTAGTCCAGATATGTGTGTGTGTGTGTGTGTGTGTATAGAAAATTTTTTTTCAAGACACTTCTGGAAAAAAATCAGATGTATTTTGTGGATGTAGCAGAAAATGGTTCTGCATTCCATTGCTTTATTTGCCCATGAATTACACTGGTGTAAAATAATGCTGACAAAGAGTATTTTTGTGTGTGTGCTTTAGCAGAGCATTACATCAGGAGAACACATTGATCTGAAAAAGAAGATCCTTTTCAAAACCATTTATTTTAAAAGAATATGTCATTCCTGAGGATGTTCTGACAGGCTTTCTGATGTTATTTTACAGATGAGTGATGTACAAGGAAACAGACAAGGAAAATTCCTCTTTTCTATGCTGCACTGTCCTGGCATCTTATTTTAGGGTGCTTTAGGGAAGGAAAATGAATGTGATTTTGGATACTTACCAATATCTACAATTAGAAATTCAATAATTAAGGTTGTTGGTCTTCAGCTAATGAACTACCCTTTTTCTCAAGAGTGCAGAAGTATGTGAGATAAGGGAGGGAGCCTACACAGAAAATTGTACACAGGACAGCCTAACAATTCTTCTATACTTGAGTATCTAGCCTACAAACATTCTAATCTTTGCTGCCATCTTGTGGTCATCTGGATTTTTGCACCCTAGACACGGTAGACCTACCAAAATATCTTATCATTCTCATTTCACAACATGCTTGATTTCAGACACTGTTGGATAAGCTGGCCAACAAAAAAATTCCTGGACATTCCCGGTATTGCAGGGATATTGTCTGTGGCGTGCTCATCATATGACCTCCTTAGATTTTGACAACCCAGTTAAACATACATAGGCCTTGTTCACACTTAATTAGATCATGGCAAAGGTAGACATATTGTCCAAATGAGAAAAAGGAGCCATCTGATCTATCCAGGGAATCTTCCCCAGGTTAGATTTATCCCAAAGAGCCACAAGTTAAAATATTTCCTCGTACTCAGCCATGTTCTTCCCCACAGTATATGGGAAGAGTGAATGAGGGCATCACTGGTTAAGCAATGATCACACACACAGTGTATGTATGAGACTCTATATTGCATACATATGTATACATGCGCACACACACACACACACACAGAGTCACAAACATATGTACAGAAAGCCTTACAAACATTTATAATGCTTAGGGTTCTTCAAATTCTATCCCAGATGTTCTGAAGCAGGGATGTTCAGGATTTCCACAGTGCCCATGAACATCATCTCTGTGACTCAGATTTGCTGGAGTTTTTGAGACTTTAAGGAGCATTATAGATGCCTTAAACCGTACAACTGTTGAAGGTAACTGTTTTATCCCTTAAAATAGGTTCTGCCCCCCTTCACTTTTGAAGTGCAGCCCTTAAAATGCTGTGTTCTTGAGTCAATGGAAGGTGCCCACCTATGTTTCTAAAGGCCACAATGCGTGGTTATATTAGGTATGCATAAGATGTTTAACTTGTATCAACCCAGTTTCTAGGTTTACACTATACACTGGGGTAGAAATTGTTCAAACAGGCTAAGTTCACACAATGCACTAAATCATAAACAGAAACAAACAAACAAACAAGCAAACAAAAAACCCGCCCAAAGTTAAACTTAGCTGTGGTTAGCATGTTGTACAACCACAACTGCTGGGCCTTTCATTTACCTGATCAAGTGTATTCTGCCAATCCAGTCTGTTGTATTTGAAAAGCTATGCCAAGGATCACCAACCATTTCATGCAGTGGCCACTTTCATGTGATTTTGCCCCATGCCCCAAAGGTCAAGTAATAGGGTTTGTTTTTTTTTAACAATTAAAATAAATGGAAATAGCCAGGATCCTTTGAAATCTCGTGAGAATACAGAAATCTTGCCTTTTAAAGCTATCTCATGAGATCTGGGCCATTTTCATTTTTTTTTCCTAGTCTGTTTTTTAAATTATCTAAATGGAGATCAGTGAGTGACATCTAGTGGTGCCAGAGGTCAACCCACAACCAGTAGTCTGCACCAAGACACAATGACACTCAAATGACAGTCCGCCTGTGCTGATGTCATGAAGCAACTCCAACCTGACCACTTACCTCTGTCTGAAGCAAGTACATAAGTCATGGTATTCACATAATGGTATTCACATAATGATGGCATGATGCATGCCTACACCTTGACCCTATTGTGTTCCTTGGACATTCCCCCAATGTCTCTACAACATTTCTCTCTTGCTCATCCTTTTACGAATTTAGGAACATTTAGGAAACTAGGTATCTATCTATGAAAAGAAGGAATCATTGAGAATCCCCAGGAGAGCCTGCAAAGGGGTGTATGGGATCAAGTGATATTTGTTCTTCTGCATTCTTGGGTTTTATACATTTATTTTATATGTTCTTTTTATATGTTTATTTTATTTATGTTTAACTGTTTTTAGACTGTTATGGAGTTTTTAATTGTTGTTCTGTTGTACGCTGCCCAGAGTTATGTTTTTGTGAGACGGGTAGCTATATAAATATGCAAAACAAACAAACAAATAAATATATTGAGATCATCAGTAGGCTAAACTTCTTTCTTCTAAATTTTTAGTTTCCACCTTGAATTATTGGTCTGTGAGAAAACTAGAAACCAAATCTTGTAACTTTAGGCTAGGCTACATTTTTGAGATTTCTCAGTCGCATTTCTTTATGGTAGTATTTCTAAATATGTAGTTCAACTACATATCACTTTAAGCTTTGGCAAGCTTTGGCAGAAAAAAAATGTCATAGCTATAGAGCTGGCACATTGATTAACCCCATATTTATTTTACAGACTATATATCAGAAATACATAAGAAAATTAAAATCCCACTCTTCTGGTGCATAGACAACACTCATTTTTCATAATTGTGGAATGACCCCTAAGAACATCTCTTCCATGCTCTTGCTGGTGGTCCTTGGTAAACTCCTTAGCTGAGTCAAATTACTGATTTAGTATTTCTTTTTAAAAAGCTGCTGTTTCTTAGTACAACTATTACTTAAGTTTCATCTCTCAAAATCTAAAACCTGTTGGGTTTCTGGAAGAAATTGCTTGAGCAGACCTTAAGGAATAGGAATGTAGCAAGTTAATTTTATATAGGACCATTAGTCTACATAACTCATGGCTCTACACAGAGTATATCTTGAAGATTTCTGACTTTTTTTCCTTCTAACCTTCCTCAAGATGTTGGAAATAGTGTGGGGTTGTGGTTTATGGTGCTGAACTAGGTCAGGAGAGCCAAAGAAACATCTGTGGGACTCTGGTCAAGCCACAGTCTCTCAGCAAAACATGCATCACAGGGTTGCTGTTGTGGGAATACGGATCTGGGAGATTTCATTTACATACTGTAGTTCTGTTGCTGAGATCCCAGCAAAAAGGTGGGTGGCAATTCTTTTCTGATTAGCTTTGTCGTAGATTTTATTTGCATTGTACAGGTAGTCCTCACTCAACAACCATTTGTTTAGTGTAAAGTTTAGACTTATGACGGTGCTGGAAAAACTGACTTACAACCAGTCCTCACACTTACAACTGTTGCAGTGTCCCCACGGTCACATAATCAAGATTTGGCTGCTTGGCAACTGCTTTGCATTTATGACCATCGCAGTGTCCCATGGTCATGTGATTGCCATTTTCTACCTTCCCAGCTGTCTCCTGGCAAGCAAAATAAATGGGGAACCATGTGATTCATGTAACGACCATGGTGCTTTGCTTAACAACCATTGCAAAAAGATCATGAAGTTGGATCAGATTCACTTAATGACCACTTCACTTAGCAACCAAAATTCCCGTTCCAATTGTGGTTGTTAAGCGAGGACTACCTGTATGGTGGCTTAACAAAAATATTGATTGGTCTCCCCATATAGTTTTCTTGACAACAGCATGGAAATAGTTGGCCATTGTCTTCTTCCAGGATGGCTTTTTAAAAAAAACTTCACAGTCTATTATCCTGTCCCTGATAGTGTCCCATCCAAATACTAACCAGGTCTGACACTGCTTAGCTTGTTCTATAGCAGCAGAGGTTGAATAAACATTCTCACCATAGTGGCTGCTACTAATGTTATTATTACTGTTAAACAATTTTACATGATGTCTCTACTAACAAATTTCACTCAAGGCAGCTGACAATTAATCAATAAAAAATTAAAAACAAGGTTTAAAAATGATTAAAACAATATTAAATATTACCCACTCAACTTTATCAAAAAGTGCCTCACCACCCAACCCACTATAACCCAACCAACAGAAGCTATGAAAAGGATAACACTGCCATACATCAGAAACATCTCAGAAACCACCAACAGACTGTTACAATCACATGGCATCACCGTAGCACATAAACCAACTAAAACCCTTCTAAACATATTAAGCAACCCAAAAGACCCAATAGCCCAAGAAGAAAAAACAGGAGTTATTTACAACATACAGTGCAAAGACTGTAACAGCCACTATGTAGGACAGACAGGCAGAAGACTAGCAGAGCGCATCCACAAACACCAACTAGCAGTCAGAAGACATGATGAGAACTCCTTAATCTCACAGCACATGGACAGACTCAACCATAGTTTCAACTGGGAAACTGTGAGCATCCTAAACCAAGCCAAATCCAAAAACGCCAGAGAATTCCTGGAAGCCTGGCACTCAGACCAAGCAGCCAACAACAGACACATAGAGGTAAACAACATTTACATACTATTCGAAAGAGGCAATAGAAAAGCCAAAAGACCAGTACACCTCCTCGCTAGCAATCAACACCCAGATATGCAAAAATCAACACTAGGATTAACACCAGATGAACCATCAAACAGCACAATACACCCTAATCAAGGAACTATTAACTCAGTCAATCAACTAAGCAGCAAACAACAGCTCAATCAAAGAACTCCCAAGGAGAGAACAACACCCCTACCAACACAAGCAGGGCAAGCCACGGTATGTAAACTGAGAGCAAGGCCCACTCCCTCTTTGCACTGAAGATGTTGCCTAGTCTGGCAATGAAACGTCTGCAAGAAAACAAGGCTCAGAGAGCACCAAGGACTCCACAATATTAAATATAGAATCCTTCTTCACTCCACCTTATATTTACTTTTTTATTTAGAGCATTTATAGACCATCCAGCTCAAACAACATGACTCTGGGCAGTGTACAAAATCATTACACAAAAATACAAAAGAAAAATGGTATATACTGCTAAAGCAAACTAAAACAATTGAATGGCAATCAGGACTAAAATATATCTCACCAGTTGGAAACTACTCATTTTCCATAGCAAAAACCTTTTTCAGTGAAATATTTTGTGATATTTGTGTGTGTGTGTGTGGTCAGAATGCTTTCTAGACCTTTCTCTCTCTCTCATATCAAATTTATAGAATTGAGGTAAGTGGTTTTGTTTTTAACCCAACTTCAAATGCACATTAACCTCAGGGATCTATGGCTGACTATATCTGAATTTGGAAGCTAAGCAAGATTGTGATGAGGTGAAAGGCCCCCTGTGCAAGCACCGAGTCATGTCTGACTCTTTGGGCGGACGCCGCTTTTGCGACGTTTTCTTGGCAGACTATAGCAGGGTGGTTTGCCATGGCCTTCCCCAGTCGTCACCTTCCCCAGCAAGCCGGGTGCTCATTTTACCGACCTCGGAAGGATGGAAGGCTGAGTCGACCTGAGCCGGCTACCCGAGAATCCAGCTTCCCCTGGGATCGAACTCGGGTTGTGGGGAGAATTTTCGGCTGCAATACTGCCACCTACCACTCTGCGCCACATGAGACTCTAAGATTAATCTAAGCAAGATCAGGCCAAGTTAATATTTGCATGGGGGATTTGGGAATATTAATTCAGCAGGCTACACTAAAGAATCGAAAGCACCAGGGATGGATAACTTTTGAACTTTTGCCAGGGAATTGCAAAACACGTTCATGAGGTCATCAGGAGCTGAGCAAAAATTGAAGTAGATTATACCTTTCCCTTTAGAAAAGGAGATTTATGCATAAATGTGTATGTTGGTGCTGGATAAATAATTACAAGGCATAAATTACAAGTTCTTTGAATTAAAGAAATAGAAACTTGTTTTATTTTGTATTGGAATAACCTCAAATTAATTTATACAGTACTGTCATGGAATATCTTTCTTCCATGTAGCAGAGTGGAAATTTATTAACTGAAAAACTGTCACACCAATAACTATGAAATCAGTTTCCCACAAAGTTTATTCTTTGTTTAGGTCAAGATATCTGCTGTGCTAAACAATTTTTTCCAATTTTAGTATATGTGCTCCAAAGCCAGCACATGCTTTTCCAATTAGTTGTACATGTGCAATATAAGGATCTAGCTCCCTCTAGTGTATTAAAACAAAAAAGGTTAATCTAGTAGTCAATCTGTTTATAAAACAGAAAAAAGCTGGTTTGTGCAGTGTTGCAAAAATGGCATCTTCTTAAAACATAGCACAGATTAGGCTGGCATTTTATCATCCACCTGATTATAAAACTACGGTGAATGAAAACTGTTCAAATTCTCATTTGAAATGTATCGGCGTATTTTGGAGCAAATAAATTCTTTGAATCCAACTATAACAGAGTTTACTATGGTTTTACAGCAATTTCAAGAAATGTCTTATAGGAAATGTAGGCCAATGACCCAACAGGTTCACATTTCAAACAGCAGCCCACCAATTACTGATGGAAAATAGCATGCTGGACTTATCCATGGCCTCTGGTATCTTACAATAAAATTATCCATATTGACTTCTCAACACAAAGGTTCAGATATCATGATTCATATAACTGATCTGTCCTTAAAGGAAGAGTTTTTATACAATTTTCTAACCTCAAGTGATTAATCTCTCTCCTTTTCTAGTAATCAATATAGTAATACAGCTTACTCTGCTTGCCATCTCTTTTGCCCAGCCTTTAAAGCTCAATTATTTTTAATTTGTATTTTTTTATTATTATTATTATTATTATTATTATTATTATTATTATTATTATTATTATTGCTGTTCTGGAAATGTAGGCTAACTTGAGTGTTCCAGGTGAACAGGAAGACAGCATCTCAGTTAAGTAAATAAAGAAATAAGCTTGACTTTTTACACGAATAACAAGCTGTGCCTCTCCAATCGTCATAACCTCTGTTTGATTCACATCACAGCTTAACCCGGGTGACAAACAGAGGCAAAACCCTTGCCGCTGTAACGTGAATCCGGAGAGATAACACCACACAACCTTTTCTCTGTGGAATCAATGCTGTGCAAATTATATTAATGTTGAGTTCATTGTTAGAGTAAGATTTGGAGTCTGATGGGGCTCTGGAAGTTGAGGTTCCAGCATAGGGCATTAGATTAGAGAAAGCTGACTTAGTAGAAAGTCATGCTTTGCTGGTGTGTGTGTTGTGTGTGTGTGTGTGTTTGGCTGATCTGCATTTTCCATCTTTAGCTGACAGTGCCAAGACTCTGGATTGTGCAAAGTGCTTTCATGTTGGCCAAGAACACCCACCTCTTGACGTGTACTCTCCAAGTGAATAGAGGCTTCACACAAAAGCTGGGCTAGGCATTATGTGGGGTTGAAGAGAGTTGCCATAGGGATAAGAAAATGTTTAAACCTGCCCAATGTGGCCTGTTGGAACAGTGAGCTGTACCGTGTGGAAGCAGTTTCCCTCAAGGTCAACTGTGGCTGACTGTATTTTCATTGTTCAGCCCTCATTTTACTGGATTGTTCATTCAGAAGCTTCAGATGTGTCCGAAGCTATTTCACCAAACAATCCTTGTGCTTTATGTTTATCACAAAAGTAATTTTCTCTGGTTCCTATTCTAAAATTGAGGCTGCATGGAAACAACCATCATAATCATAGATGTTACAGTCTGTTTTTCAAATCTTCATGTGCTGGCCCTTTAAACCTAAAAATAAACAGTAACGAACTGATTCAGTGAGGTTTTTTTTTTTTTTAAGGAAATGTATAGTGAAATGTTATTTCTTCTTTTTTTAGTAGCTGTTCTACAGTATATAATGAAATCATAAACTGAAAATTATAGCTTCATTCTAGGGAGTAAGAAGACTTATTCCAACAGATGGCATCAAAACACCGGTCTGAACTATATGATTGCTGATTGTTAATTACTTCTGTAAAACAATCCTTTTAAACAAAGTAATGCATTTTATCACACAGATTATAGTTCTAAACATTTGGGTATTTCAATGTATGTTAACATTTTCTCCTTCAGAATAAGATTCTGTATTTGTGTAATTATCAAATGAAAGAAGGCTAACTGAATTGTTCCCAACGGAGATGAGAATCAAAGAAAATAATGCTTTATCACAGATATAAGGAACCATAGTATGCATTTATGTCTGTGTTTGTGTGTCTGTGTGTACATACACACATATATATAGAGAATGATTACCAAATTCATGTTTTGTTTGTTAAATTATAAATAAACTTGCATCAGGTTATCAAGATACGAAATGTTAATCCAGTGTGGTACCACATTTCCTGTTGGAAGTTTGCTTTAAAAATTGTAAACTTTGACAAAGATTTAAGTTTGCACAACATGTAAACCATTTGGGAATTAGGGGTAGCATGTCATCTGAATCTGGGCCAGAGCTGAGCCTGGTTTTAAGGCTCTTACCTTTGATTTGTCTTAAACATAGCTTAATGTTATATATGAATGTAAGCAGTTTGAAAATTAAAAGCTCATAAAGCAAGTCATGAAAAATATTTATTCCAAATTATTAAAACACTGCGTTATAAAAGCATGCATTAGTTATCATTTGGTTAGAACGACGTCAGATAAACTGCAAATATACATTTTAAAATATAGGCTTTACTCTATATTTATTATCCTGATGTTAGACCTGGCTTTTCTATTTGTCTTCTATAAATATCTTATGCTGCATGATAGAATTACTTTGGAACATTGAAGGAGTTTTAAATATGCTTGCAAGCTTAGCAGATAGGAGTCTTGGCATAAAAGGAAGGCTTGAAATTCTTGACCTGTGAGTAAATGATTTCTTTGAATCACAGTTATAAGATGCAATTATAATTATCTAGAATTCAGATAATAAAGCAACTGAATAAAATTTTAATTCTGCATACAAAACCCAGCCTCATTTTTTTAGAAGAACAGATCTCTCTGAATCTGAATCTCCATTTCAGAATCCAGAAAAGTACAGTTCCACAGTAATAAGGTCCAAAGCTGTGGGGAGAGTTTCGACCCAAGTTCGATCCCAGCAGAAGCTGGATTCTCAGGTAGCCGGCTCAGGTCGACTCAGCCTTCCATCCTTCCGAGGTCGGTAAAATGAGTACCCGGCTTGTTGGGGAAGGTGGTGACTGGGGAAGGCCATGGCAAACCACCCCGCTATAGTCTGCCAAGAAAACGTCACAAAAGCGGCGTCCCCCCAGAGGGTCAGACATGACTCGGTGCTTGCACAGGGGACCTTTCACCTTTCACTTTTTTTACTGTAGTCATATACTTAGAGGTCTGATGATCAACTCAAAAGAATGTTTTGTGCCTCAAGATCTTCTGCATTATACAATGTATCATATAGAAGTCACCTTAAATTGCTGCTGGTCATGTGAAAGCTGAACTAGGTAGTGTGAACTCCAGTACTTCTCTTATAATGCCACAGACTTAAAGCAGATTTATAATATTATGTGAAAAATCTCCCCCAAAGTATGAGATGAAGACCCATGGGGAACCTGCTAAAACAGAACATTTTTAGTGCATTTGAGGCCTCATGAAAAAAGGAAACAAACTTTGCCTTGTCACTAGACTAGCGGTAACTTCTGGAAAAAAACTGCAAGCCACAATGAGTGATTAAGCATTTCTGAAATTTAGTGGGGATGCAAAAATAACGCTTCAGTTTCAGAAATTGTCCCCCACTTCCATTGCCTTTCCCTGAGACTATCTGTAAGACAAGGGAAAGATAGGAAGGTTTATCAGCTGCAAAATTAAGGAAAATCTGATCCCAGCTCCAATTTTTCCTGCATTGTGCTACCAGCTCTGCATCCTGTACAGCAGAGAGGTACCTCATCTCTCTTTGCCTAGTGAAACCATGCCTTTCCCTCCGAACACTTTTACAGTAGGCTGAGAATCCATCCTTCCAGCTGCAAACAGGGTGCGTAAAGTTGTGGGTTTTTTGTTAATATTTGTTTCGGTTCTGTATTTTATCCAGGCCACTTCCAGGCTGATCAAGGCAAATGTAAATACCAGATGCTGGTGATTTTCTTTGTCCGACCAAAAGTCAGAATTCAGGCTCCCAACATGCATGGAAGCTGTTGACCTTTGCTTCTTTGGCAAAGTGTAGCTGAAAAGCTATACAACAGGTGCCATCTTGCAGCCCTCCTTTTCAGTCTCCAAGCTCCGCTGCTGTTTGGTGCATCGACTGCTGCTTGAGATGGCAAGAAAGATCCAACTGATATATTTCCCTTTTTTCTCCAGCTGCACCTTATCAGGGAGACATATGGGAAGGATGTAGGCTGAGGCAGCTATACATACTTGTAATGTCTGCTTTGAGAAATACCCTTCAGCAAGTTGCAATATGTCGTATCCATGGGCTAATCACGTTATTTCGGCACGTGGAATAGGCAGTTTGACAAGTACCCTCTGCCCCACCTTGGCAGTGATAGTAGAAAAATGTTTATTTGATTTACTATCAATCTGCTATGCGAGCAAGTCATACACAGTCACCCACTTGAGGGGAACCTCCATTCAGTCCGTGGTAAGATCAGCTCCTCTCTTTATATAGAATCAGGCAACTGACTGACCGAAAGTTTCAACCCTGTGTTTTGAGAAAGGCTACCTATTGGCCAAGGTAAGATGGTTGTCACAGAAGATCTACAGAGTCTCCTCTTTAGATGTTTATGTCCTTTTCCATCATTATTTATTTATTAGTGTTAATGTCCCCCCCAAAAAAAGAAGAAAGAAGAAAATTAAACAAACAACGCCCCCCCCCTCCCAATACCTAAACCAAAAAAGAGGGGGAAAATCAAAACTTATTATATCCAGGTCCCTTTCCTAAATGCCGTGTTTGAAAAATGAAAATAACTGGTGCTTTTTTTTACTGAAGATATATGAAGGAAAAAACTGTATAGAATTAGACCATAAATAGATAGAAGTAAAAAAATGTTTCGGTTGCTCATATGTGGTGCTAATTTCTATTCAATAACCTTGTTACATTTTAATTTTAATTAGGCTAAATTTCAAATAGTTAAACAAATATTTGTGTTTGTGTGTGTGTGTATGTGTGTATGTATGTATGAATGTGTGTGTGTATATATATATATATATATTATATACAGTATGTATATACAGAATGTATGTGTATGTATGTGTGTGTGTGTATATATGTATGTATGTATGTATGTATGTATGTATGTATCTATCTATCTATCTATCTATCTATCTATCTATCTATCTATCTATCTATCTATCTATCTATCTAGTTTGGTGTAGTGGTTAAGGCAAAGGCACCAGGCTAGAAACCAGGAGACCAGGAGTTCTAGTCCCACCTTAGGTATGAAGACAGCTGGGTGATCTTGGGCCAGTCACTTTCTCTCAGCCCTAGGAAGGAGGCAATGGCAAACCACTTCTGAAAAACCTTGCCAAGAAAACTGCAGAGACTTGTCCAGGCAGTCTCTGAGAATCAGACACGATTGAACGGATGAAAAAAAAATAGTTTGCAGTTGTTAAGATGACTTTCCATATTCTTAGGCATTGCTCCCCACTACATTACTTGGTCCCAGGCTTGCTTTAACCGTGATTTAATATTTGAGCAATCCTACTGTTTCAGCTGTACAGCACTACCCAGTCACATCTATTAAAAAAACAATGTATTATATTTTTAATCTTATGTAGACAGTGTTGCAGCTGTGGTAATGAAGCCACACTACCAATGAGCCATACATATATGTGATTGGGGGTAGAAAAATGGGACGTATACCACCTTTTGCCTAAAAGTGCTAGAAAAAAAGAGAAACGTAAGGGGAGATTCATGTTGCGTGTCCTAGGAGACAGGTGGAGTATAAAAGCCTTACTTTGCACATCTGTATCTCTGTACTTTTCTGGCTGTGCACCCTGTTTGATAGGGCACAGGTATGTAGTCTGAGTTTTCAGCAGGATGCATGTCCCTGTGAGTGTAGTGCATCTGCAGGTCTTTTTAAACTTCATCAATCTGCCTTCTGTAAAATACGTATTTGTTGTGCTTTGTGGGCAATCCCCCTGCCACAGCAAGTGTTATGTGATAATGTCCATGGCATTCTTTCAAACTTGGCAAGATGTCCACAGGTCCAGCTAGGTTGGAGACCTGTTTGGGGGCAACTCTATATTTTTCTTCTTCAGCATTCATCATGTTGTACCCACCTCTAGGATTGGGCAGTGCTGCCATAGAAGAAAAATAAATGACTAAATCAATAATGGGAAGCATGTTTTAATGTCCTAATCAGAGAGGGGGTTCTTTAATGTTACATTGCTCTCTGGATTTTGGCTGCCTCTTCCTGTAAAACTCTTCTGCGTAGACAACCCAAACTTTATTATGAAGCATCACAGTTTGTGAGAGCATTATTTTGCGTGGCGAAATGCACTACTACTGTAGCTATTGAAGCACTACAAAAACAACATCCCTTGAGAATGCAGAAGTGTTTTGTTCCTGATCCAGGGGCTTCCTCAGGGTAGGGTCAAAAAAGTCAAGATGACAGCTCTGATTGCATAATCATAGCCCATTCCCAGTTGTGCCCATTACTGGACCGGGAGGCTCTGCTCACAGTCACTCATGCCCGGGTCACCTCCTGAATGAACTACTGTAATGTGCTGTATATGGGGCTGCCCTTGAAGAGTATCCAGAAGCTTCAGCTGGTGCAAAATGAAGTGGTGCAGGCACTTATGTGTGCTCCTAGAACAGCACATGTTACACCTCTGCTCTGCAAGCTGCATTAGTTGCCAGTTTGCTTCTGGGTCCAATTCAAGGTGCTGGTTTTGACCTTAAAGCTCTTCATGGCATGGGGCTGGGTGATTTGAGGAACTGCCTCCACCTGATTACATCAGCCTGTCACTTCAGGTCTGGCAGAAAAGGTATGCTGCAGTTCCCACCTGTGAAAGAGTTTCATCTTGCAGCAACCAGGAGACAGGCCTTTCCTGCTGTGGCACCCTCCCTGTGGAACAACGTCCCCCACGAGGTGAGATTGGACCCATCCTTGACATCCCTCCGGAAGTCCCTTAAAACTTGGCTGTGTCAGCAGGCCTCGGGTTCTCAAGGAAATGGCGATTTGATGAGATCGCTGCATTGAGAACATCAATTCTCTCCGCTGTCTTGTTATCAATAATATTGTTGATGTTATTTTTAACATTTGGATTTTATGACTGTTTTTATTGTTAAGCTACCTAGACTCACTTTATTGTGAGATGGGTGGCTATATACATGTGATAAATCAATCAATCAGTCAATCAAAGCCCTGCCCCTTCTTACATGCACAGAGCTTCAATCATGCAGTTGCAACTGCCATCTTGACTTTTTGACCCCTTCCTCCTGTGGAATCTCTGTGCTGATCTGAAGTTCCTTTCATTTAATCTTGAGTTTATCTGAGCAATACGCATGTGATATCTCAGATCCCATCCTCTAAAATCCATGTCATGTTGTAAGCTCAGTATAACTCACTATTAATAGACTATTGATTCTAGCCTGGTCACACTTTTTCATTTCTTTCTTTCCATCCACTTACTGTATAAGCCATCACGTGTTCCATTCAACTTCTTAACCATTGCTTCAGGTGTTGTGCAAAAAGAGGCTCCATCTTCTGTTGGAGTAACTGTTTGCAAGTAATGCCATCTTTATGGAATATCATTAAGGTTATTTTAGGCACCAGGTCACTATCTGGCTTTTTCAGGAATTCTTTTGCCCTGTTCAGATATTACATATAAATCATAGTGTTTGGAGTTTCCTGGCTGAACGGAGTATCTGTGGAGGTTAAGAAAGAAAACCTTGACTGAAATATGCAAGGACAGGTACCTAGGCAAAAGGGGCTGAAACATTTTTTTAAGTCCAGAACTATGAACCATTCAGAAACTGCTCAGGCAGACACCTCCCTAATTTACTGGAGTATAAGAAGGGGGAGGAGGTACAGCACAATCAGACTTGCGAGCTTCTGTATGATAGCCAATCTCAATAAAAGTAGTTTTAGCCATCCTGTGGATTTCCTGGTCTGGTCTGCCTAGCAGGCCGAACAGTATCATAGTTTTTCTCAAGCTGTGTCATATGTATTAGAACCACAGTTCCTAAGATTCTCAGTACATCTAGAGCAGTATTTTTCAACCTTGGCCCCTTTAAGATGGGCAGGCTTCAACTGCCATAGCTGGGAGTTGAAGTCCACACACCTTAAAGGGGCCAAGGTTCAGAAACACTGCTCTAGAGGTTGCTAATTTGGGGAATGCAAGACAGTCCTGATCACTGTGTCCCTTATGCTGAAAGACTTCAACAAGTTTCTGTTAGCATTAACTTGAACACAAATATAAGCCTCTGAGTGATCAGAATCTGTTTTATCAGGGTTCCCAGCGGAACAAAGAACTCTATTTGTGTTCAAATATGAGTCGAATTCTGTGCACATGTCCTTATTCAACACAAGGAAGCTAGAAATATTAGCAGATGGTCCAGTGGCATGAAGATTTAGAAATGCCCAAGAGATGCAGAACCTGGTCATCTGGCACCTGAACAAAGATTTATTTTAGGGCTGGTATTTTATTATTATTTGAGGCTCCTATACATTTCTTCCTTGGAGTGAATTTTTTTTCTAGACCTTTTTTCAGTTGGTTAATTTTCTGTTCGTTTCTGTTCTTGTTCCGTCATAGGCCACATAGATTTATCTTTGATAAAGGAAAGTTGAATAAAAAGTCCTAAGCTTAAAATAAACATCAGAAAAACCTCAGGTTTCTGTACGTATAGAGACTGTGCCATTTAAAGTTTGAGAGAAGTCTCTCTTCATTTTTTTTTTTTTGATGTGGTTACTAAGGGTTTACTCAACTTCCAATACCGGCATTTAAAATTCATGTCACAGACATCTTGAGAATAATGAATATTATTAAGAATTAGTGAGAATTTTTTTAAAAAAAGATTAAATAAAAGGAATCTCTACAAACATAGTAACAATTTCAAAATAGCTCTTCTGTACAGCTAATATGTATGGGCATGTTTTGTTCATGTGATATGAAAGTCTACACTTTTAGCTTTACTTAGCTGAAATGCCCCTGCTAAAGGCCCAGCTGGCAATAATGGGGTTAATTGTAAAGAGTAGGAGGGGGTCCCAGTTGACAGTAAATCAGTAATAAATATGCAACATTTCGGTTCCATTTGCTGTCTCCAACATGCAAATGTGGCTATCTTATATAATCCAATTATAAAAAGTCAGTGGCGCTCTCTATGGCTGGATCTAAGGTTAGTATTTTTGATTGTGTGCATTAAAAAAAAACCTTGTTTACTTTTCTAAAAGCTATTTTCATGCACCTGCTTTTAAAACAGAATTTGCAGTTGCCTTCACATTTTAATACATTTCCCCCCTCCATTTGTTTTCTTATCTATATAGAGTTATAACAGTTCATCTTAAAAACATATATTCTATTCAAGTTATATAATCAAATAAAATTAGTGTGTTGTCAACTAAAAGACAATTTTAAGGTGCTGAACATTTTAAATGCATTTTGGAACGTGCTTGGGGCAGGCACTGTACAAAGTCAATAAAATGACGAATGTATTCATTAACTGAACGAGAGAATGTGAATTGGGAATGGGTATTCAAATTATTTTATGACAAGTGAAAGGGACAGTTGTTGTCAAAACACTTTTTAAAAGCAAAACAATTATGTAATTAGGAACAGGCCAAGAAAAGCAGTATTTGTTTTCCTTTATACTCGCCCAAACCACGCTTAGCGCAAATACATTAGAAAGATTTGTTATGTCAGAATTTGGCTTCTCTCTTGTTCTGGCAGCAATTAAAGATATGTGCTAATGTACATGCGGCCGATCTGTCATTGTCCATTTCCTCTAGCAAAGGTTACAGCCTACCTCCCACCAAGATCATTTTGCCAGCATGGCAGCATTGGGGCTGAAATTGCATATTTGATTACCTCATCAAAAAACACTAATCCTGATGAGGTCTTCCTTTAGAGGAGGCCCATTGTTCGTAATAACTCAGTGGTTAGGCAGCTCACAGATCTGAATTTGGGATATATATTCTGCTAGCCTACTGAAGCAGAAGTGATGAGTCCTAATGGAATTGCAGATCAGAAGTTCAGTGATTTACCAGAAAGTGCTGAACCAAGTGAAGGGAAGGACAAAACCAGCGAGTGACCTCTTTTCTAGCCAAGTGAAATCAGATGCACACTTTTTCAACACTGATGGAAACTGATCAAGTCGTTTTTGAAAAACCTGATTATTATTATTATTATTATTATTATTATTATTATTATTAGGAGGAGGAGGAGGAGGAGTAATTATATTAATTTGATTTACATTTGTTATTGTCATGGCTTGCTCCAGTCTGATCCTGGCCTTATTTATCTTCTTGGAATGTCACACTACTCAAAGGTCAAGTGGTCTCCTCAGCCCCCAAATGGTTGCATATCCAGTTTAAAATAATCTTTCTGGTGCCTTCTAGATTCTTCCAGAATTCCAAATTCTAGAATTTTCTAGAAATTCTAGTCCCAATGCATCAGACAGCATCAGACTGGGGAAATCCGATCTAGAAATCATACAAATCATGAAGCATAATAATGAAACATAAAATCATAATTGATTACTTATTCTACAAGAGCCAAACAAAGGGAATCCCCTGCTTCTCCTGATATAACTAAGTTCAGTGCTACCTAGTGACTATATTGTGATATGTAGTGCTTTCATTTTGTTTAAATAAATAAGCAAACCATTCAACGCTTTGGAAACATCCAAGAGTTTCCGGCACCCAGTAAATTGTCTCTGAATCTCAAAAGCTTCCATATAACTCATTTGGTGCAAGTGACGATAGGAGCAGTAATATTGCTGTCCCTCTCAGAAGATGGGTTAAGCAGAACTTGATTTTTTAGATATTATAATGCTGAGTTAAGTGAACTCATTGGAAGGGCAGGTCAAGGAGAGATAAGCAGTTCTGTAGTGAAAAACCCTCAACTGCTCCTCCGTTGGCTTCCGGGTCTGATTGCAATGCATAATGCAAGGAGGGGAATCTCTCTGTTTCTCGCTGTTCCATGTAGTTGGCAAGTATGGGTGTGTGAATGGAAGTTCTATGAGTTTCAAGAGTGTGAAGGTACAGCAGCTCTTGGACTGAAAAGGGTTATTCATCTTCTACTTACGGCTGCTAATAAGAAATAAACGACTAATACATGTTGTGAGGTACGGGCCAGTACTTTACTTTCAAGGCTGGCAGGTTGGAATGTTATTGTCACAATCCATAATATAAACCTTTGGAATGGTGACAAAGCCCATTGTGCTTCAAAAGAGGCGTCTTAGGTTTCCTTGCCAAAAGAATATGCAAGTGAAGAGTTGCACTCTCTGTCCTCTCTAGCCGTGTTGGACTGCACATCACAAAATGCGCAGTTTTAAGCAGAAACACCCCTTATGTATTTAAGCCATTCAATACTGTCTTTTAAAACAATTGAATAATCAAATACTAATAGCTGAAAGCATTTAAAATAACACTGGGAGAAAAGTAGTAAAATAAAAATGTTGTTGTTTATTCGTTTAGTTGCTTCCGACTCTTCGTGACTTCATGGACTAGCCCACGCCAGAGCTTCCTGTCGGTTGTCACCACCCCCAGCTCCCCCAGGGACGAGTCCGTCACCTCTAGAATATCATCCATCCACCTTGCCCTTGGTCGGCCCCTCTTCCTTTTGCCCACCACTCTCCCCACCATCAGCATCTTCTCCAGGGTGTCCTGTCTTCTCATTATGTGGCCAAAGTATTTCAGTTTTGCCTTTAATATCGTTCCCTCAAGTGAGCAGTCTGGCTTGATTTCCTGGAGGATGGACTGGTTTGATCTTCTTGCAGTCCAAGGCACTCTCAGAATTTTCCTCCAACACCACAGTTCAAAAGCATCGATCTTCCTTCTCTCAGCCTTCCTTACGGTCCAGCTCTCGCAGCCATAGGTTACTATGGGGAACACCATTGCTTTAACTATGCGGACCTTTGTTGTCAGTGTGATGTCTCTGCTCTTAACTATTTTATCGAGATTGGTCATTGCTCTTCTCCCAAGGATTAAGCGTCTTCTGATTTCCTGACTGCAGTCAGCATCTGCAGTAATCTTCGCACCTAGAAATACAAAGTCTTTCACTGCTTCTACATTTTCTCCCTCTATTTGCCAGTTATCAATCAAGCTGGTTGCCATAATCTTGGTTTTTTTGAGGTTTAGCTGCAAGCCAGCTTTTGCACTTTCTTCTTTCACCTTCATCATAAGGCTCCTCAGTTCCTCTTCGCTTTCAGCCATCAAAGTGGTATCATCTGCATATCTGAGATGGTTAATGTTTCTTCCAGCAATTTTAACTCCAGCCTTGGATTCCTCAAGCCCAGCTTGTCGCATGATGTGTTCTGCATACAAGTTGAATAGGTAGGGTGAGAGTATACAGCCCTGCCGTACTCCTTTCCCAATCTTAAACCAGTCCATGGTCTGTTCTTACTGTTGCTACTTGGTCGTTATACAGATTCTTCAGGAGGCAGACAAGATGACTTGGTATTCCCGTACCACTAAGGACTTGCCACAATTTGTTATGGTCCACACAGTCAAAGGCTTTAGAATAGTCAATAAAACAGAAATAGATGTTTTTCTGAAAGTCCCTGACTTTTTCCATTATCGAGCGGATATTGGCAATTTGGTCCCTAGTTCCTTTGCCTTTTCTAAACCCAGCTTGTACATCTGGCAATTCTCGCTCCATGAATTGCTGAAGTCTATCTTGCAGGATCTTGAGCATTACCTTACTGGTTTTCTCTTTCTTTGGGATGTATTTTGTTGCCGCCTCCTGAACAATGTTGCCAACTTCTGTCCAGAGTTCTTCCGGGACCCTATCTACTAAATCTAGTCCCTTAAATCTATTCTTCACCTCCCCTGCATATTCCTTAGGAATATTAGTGAGCTCATATCTAGCTGATCTGTGGGTCTTCCCTAATCTCTTGAGTCTGATCCTAAATTGTTCAAGAAGAAGTTCATGATCAGAACTACAGTCAGCTCCAGGTCTTGTTTTTACTGACTGTATAGATGTCCGCCACCTTTGGCTGCAAAGGATGTAGTCAATCTGATTTCGGTGTTGTCCATCTGGTGAAGTCCGTGTATAAAGCCGTCTCTTAGGTTGTTGGAAGAGAGTGTTTTTTATGCAGAGTGAGTTGTCTTGGCAAAATTCTATCAGCCTATGTCCTGCTTTGTTTTGTTCTCCCAGGCCATACTTACCTGTAATTCCAGGTGTCATTTGACTGCCCACCTTAGCATTCCAGTCTCCTGTGATGAAAATAACATCTCTTTTAGGCGTGTTGTCCAGTAGGTGCTGCAGATCCTCATAGAACTGCTCTACTTCAGCTTCTTCAGCATCTGTGGTTGGGACGTTATATTTGGATCACTGTGATGTTAGATGGCTTGCCCTGAATTCAAATTGAGATCATTCCATCGTTTTTTGGATTGTATCCAAGCACTGCTTTATCCACTTTACTATTAATTATGAAGGCTACTCCATTTCTTCTGTGGTCCTCTTGTCCACAGTAGTAGATCTGGTGGTCATTTGATGTGAAGTGGCCCATTCCAGTCCACGGAGGCCCAAAATGTCTATCTTTAATCTGGACATCTCACCAATAACCACATCCAATTTGCCCTGGCTCATAGATCTTACATTCCAGCTTCCAATGGTGTGTTGATCCTTAGAACATTGGATTCGCCGTTCGCCACCAGCACCGTCGGCCGCTAGCCGTCCTTTCGGCTTTGAGCTAGCTGCGTCATCACGTCTGGGGCTAGTTGAACTCCTCCTCTGTTCCTCCCCAGTAGCATTTTGACCATCTTCCGACCTGGGGGTCTCATCTTCCAATGGTATACTGACATATCTCTGGTTGTACTGATCCATTTAGTTTTCACGGCAAGAATACTGGGGTGGGTTGCCATTACCTTCCCCAGGGATCGCATTTAGTCTGACCTCTCTGTCATGACCTTCCCGTCTTGGGTGGCCCTTCACGGTTTAGCTCATGGCATCATTGAGGTGCTCAAGCTCCAGCACCACGGCAAGATAACGATCCTTTGCTGAAGAAATAAAAATGGCATCTATTCAATTTACAAGCAGATTGAAGATCCATCTATTTAAAAACGGTGTGTATACTTCATTAGTAACACAGCATAGAAGGATGAGTCCATTACAGAAAAGTTCCTGTCTCTTTTTTCTGTCATCTAATAGATCTTATCAGGGGTCTTACAGCTACCTCGTGCAGACAGTTCTTCAACTAAATTTCCAAAAGCCATTTAGAGTTTTTTGTAGGAGATTGTTCATACGAAAATGGACAAGGGTGGGCATTAGCAAAGAATGCAACTGATAAAGAATTTGCTTTCATTGCCTAAATATGAGTCTGATTGATGAATGAACCAAAACTGATAAAAGGCATTATTAGTAACAGTCACACCTGCATTTCCATTTATAGCACTGAGTCCAGAAGAGCATTCAAGTTGTACATTAGTCCTTTAAATGGAGTGCTCCCTCACCCATCCCTGGTCCCACTCTGCTATCTGAACCAGCAATTTCCCCAACCATAATACCTCTGACTTGTCTGGATTAAATTTCAGGTGATTTATCTGCTGTCCTGAAATTCTCCCAAGACCCATTCTGGGTTCCTGCAGCTTTCTTAGGATGAAATAAAGGAAATTACAAGAACTGTGTATCATCAATATATTGCACATGTTCAGGAGAAAGAGTAGTATAAAAACAACATAACAAAGAAATAATACCGATGACACTTTTGTTCCCATCTCCAACTTGTTCCCATCTCCAAGATTACAAGTCACAGAATTTCTAACCTGTATTACCAATAGGGAACTCTGGAAGGAAAAAAAGTTGTATTAAGAGAACATAACTTTTTGCAAGAAAAATTGAACTTGAGTTTGCTTCATCTTCCTCACATCCTCCTAAATTCGTTTGACCATGTCAACTGATTTGCATTCCAGGGGTGTTGATGGTGAAAGTGGGAGTCAAAAACATCAAGGTGGAGGCTGTGGCCACATGATCACAGCCACCTTCTTGACTTGTTTGATCTCCCCAACTGCATTCTACAATCGGTATTTTAGTTGATGCTCACTTCCCTTGGCAGACTTTCAGGAGAAGCAGGAAATCTTTCTAAATCCCTCTCAGTATTTATGGTAACTGGGCCTTAGGAAACCATAAATGGTAAGTTGGCCCATTTATACTTTTTAGTAAATTATATCTAGAAGTTGTGGGTAGCTACCTAGAAACAGAGCTATATTTCTAAATGTTAGGGTTGCCATATTATACCTTCTCAAAATGGGTCACTTGTGAGTGGTGAATATGTTGAATTTCTTGCATCTCCTTCTCCTTCTCCTTATTCTTTTTTGATAGCACAAGGCAATTCATATTTAAGGTCTTTTTATTTTTTATTTCCTTTTTATTCCCACCACAACATTAAGTCAAAATAGAATTATTGTTCCTGATTCTTAATAAGTCTGATAAAGATAAAAGCTCCCTTGGTTTGTTTGCTTTCCCAGAAACAGTACTTAAATAATTTGTTGTTGCCTTCTTCTGGGATTTCTTTTTTCATTTGTTTACATCCCAGTCTAGTCTAGAATCAGGGATTCTTGGAGGACTCTCATCCAAGCACTAACCAAGTCCAACTTTGTCTTTTTCAAGATCAGCCGAGATCACCTGAAAAAATTAATAGAAAAACAGTGACAGGAAAGTATGTGCTTTAAACCTTTGAATGATGCTACCAGGTGGTCATGGACCCTTGGAAAAAAAACTCTGGCATCCTAAAGATTCCTTAGTTTAGAATGTCACTCTTCTGGGAAACTTATGAATCAAAGATTGATCCCCAGACACTTCCGATTAAATTCTATGGTGGAAGATGTGAAACAAACATATTAAAATGGCTTAAAGGAGGATAAGAGAAAGTTTAATCAGGGAAGATCATTTGCACTACGAATCAAGGCATTCACAATGTGAGTTCCACCAAATTGAAAATAGTTTCCTGTTATACCGCAGCCCATTATAAGCTCAATACATTTATTTATTATAAAAGTAACCAGACAGATTTGATTCCTTGATTTTTCAAGGGATAACAACTATTCAGGAGGCCAGTTACTTCTGTTTTGATATTTCTTTGCTTGGCAGCCCATCTCCTTTCAGACCATATCAGGAAGAGATTAAGGGGAATATATACAAATCAGATTTGTTACTTCCTGTATTTCTAATTGGTAGGGTTTTGTTCAATACTGTCTTGTTGTTTCCTTGCCTGCTCAAATTGTGCACACTATGTTAGGGAGAAATACGTATTTTTCTTGCTAGCCTCTTTAGAAAGAAGGGGCCTTTTCAGGAAGATAAGAAAAGTCAAGATGGTGGCTGTGAGTATGCAGTCATGGCTACCATCTTGATGTCTTGAAGATGGTGGCTGTGACTGTGCAATCATGGCTACCAACTCAACCTCTTTGATCCCCTTGTGGCTGCCCCTGTTGAAAAGGCTTACCTCTTACTATAACAGCCTTTATAATATCATGCTTCATATATGTCAGAAATCTCTCTGGGTTTACTCAGAAGTAAGCACTACAATCTGTGTTTCCTTCACCTTTGATTTCAAGTGTCCACAAGTTAATGTTAAAACATTAAGAATATCTGCTGCTTTTTACTAATTTTGAGAAGGGCAAAACATTTTTTGCCAACTTGGAAAGGTCAAGTTTAAGAATAAGCTGGATACCCTTCTGCCATAATAGGACACTGCTCACAGATTTTCTTTTTTGCCGTTAACCTAGCACTGGGAGATATATCTAACTATAGCAGCACCTTTATAGAAAAATTAGGGACGGCGAGGTGAACAGAGCAAAGCTTTAAAACATTTTACAACAACTGTCCTTGTCTCTCTCTGCTTTTCACACCATTAATATTGTTACCTGAAGAACAAACATGGAAGTTTTATTTTAGTTGTTTTTATGAATGGAATGTATTTGATGTGTGCAAGGTTTCTTTAAAACAGATTTCTCCCCACTCCCCACAAAACCCATTTCTGTGGAGTTGCCAAAACATATCCAGGTTAAAACCTGGATTTTTTATTTTTATTTTTAAAAACTCTCTCATTGAGATTGGGTTTCCTTTATTTTAACACTAAAACCACTTTTGTGGACAGTAGGCATTGTGGTGGTTAGAAATTTAGTCGACAAACTAGCAAACACTTCAGCAACCACTTAAACTATATAACATTGGAAGATTTCCTGGCCTTAGTATAATTGAATATAAGTGGCCGGGGATTTTTTTCTTAAAGAAAATGCTCCATATCTCTGTCTTCATGGGATGTTATTATTTATTTTTTTGATGTTACTTTATATCAAATCTACATTATGTTTTATAGTTCTCCTGATCTTGATTTACTCAATAAAAAAGGACCTTCACCCAAAATTTTAGGAAAATAGGAGGAGGAAGGAGTATTAGGTATGTTCGCCGCCTTGAGTTATTTATAAAAAAATAATAATAAAGGTGGGATAGAAAATAAATAAATGTTTTTTAAAAAATGATGTAACTTTAATACTCTTCGGAATGCCTATAAAATGCAAAAAATGTTATTTATATACTTTGTTGAGAAGAATTTAAAAGAGAGAGAGAGAGAAGCAATGATTTCCTAGTAGTGTGTGAATCAGCCCAGCTTTAACAGATATTTTTCTGTCATGTACAGCCTGAAGACTTATGCCTATCTGAGCTTTATTTGACAATTACCACTTGCCAGCATAATTAAATGATAATTTATAAATACGGCAAGAGCATTATGTGGGAGAGCAAATAGGGGCTTATCAGGGCTCTGAATAACCTCAGTGTGCCTCACTCACAATTTTCATCTCTTATCAGGGTTGTTAACTGCACCCCCCCCCCTTTTGGTTTGATAACTTATAGGTTGACTACCTCTAGCTGTCTATGTTATTTTCTTTCCTCCCCATATTCCCTGCCTAAACGCATTTCATCAGTTTATGCAAGCTTGCAATCAACAAACAAGATGAACCTTACCCTGTCTTACTAAGGGGGGAACAGTTGTAGAGATGAATTGATTGATATGCTGCCTTATCAGATGAGGTGCAATTTTATGTCTAGGAATGAAAGTGAAATTTATACAATTGTTTTAGAGCTAAAGGTTATTTCCCCTGAAATATAAGCAGTGGTTTCTGCTCTTGCCCTTTACTAGGGTGTTTATGAAGTCCTGCGTATCTAAGCGAGAGAGAGAGAGAGAAAGAGAAAAAGGAAGAGAAAGAAATGTTCAAAAGAAGAATGGATTTGAAGGTTCCGATATAGAAGGGAATACTCATTTTTTTTCTAGTCACAGAGAAAATACCTCGTTCGTATATTTAAAAAATGTCACTGTATAGTCATAACACTGAACAGGCATAGTTTGCATGCTGAATGTAATAAATTAGCAAGGGAAGAATTCTAGAGGGCTTCTGCCTTTGTCCTGCCAGCATTTCCTTTCTAGGTCCTTGAGTCATTATAAAGAGTAATCCAGGTTGTGCAGAAATAGGGTATAGAAATACTGTACTATGCAGTATATAAAAATATAGATTGGTGCTAGGCAATCTAGATTAAGCTAATGGAGGAGGGAGGCCAAGGAATCCTGTATTTCAATGGAAACAAAACAGTTAAAAAAAAAAGAAAGGAAAAGAATGGGAGGGAGGGAGGGAGGGAGGGAATAAAGCAAGCAGGCCGAGCCGTTAGAAAAACAAATCTACCAGAAAATGAATAGGGTAAGGGAAAATAAAACATATTAACAGGCCACAAAAACAGAAGTTTTTTAGCATTAAATACTTGTAGAAACATCAATCTACAGGCATCTAATGGAGCAGTATAAGGAGTATAAGAAATAATTAGTATTTATAAGTAATAAATATGAATAATTTGAGAAACTGGTCATCTTAAACTTTGAAACTCTTAATTTTTCTGACCAGAAAAAAAACTCTAATTCAATTTCTCCAATTTAATTCTTAAGCTGACTGGAGAAAAGAAAAATTAAGAGTACAAAAGTTTAATATGGTCAGTTCTTCAAATTATTTATATTTATTTCTTGTAAATACTAATTATTTCTTTAGTCTCCATTTAGCACTCACTTAGAACTTATCTTTTATACTCATATATTTAAAGATATACTGCTATAGCCATTCACTTAAAAAAAAATCAGAACAGTTTTTGCATTAGGAAATAATTTGAAAGTGGTAGATTAGTTTTCACCTTTTGAAACATAGTGCTTTCTGTAATCTTCAAACATTATTGAGGATAATGGAAGCCCACCATCCTGATTCTCAAACGTAATACTTCCATTAAAATTTCCTGCTACCTCTTATTTTTTATATTAAAATACAAAGCTTAAAAGGTATTATCTTACTAAGGGGGGAACAATTGTAGAGATGATTTGATTGAATAAAGGAAATAGCCGTACAGGCCTTTTAAGATCAAGAGTGTATTGACAGAAAGCTATCATTAGAAACAATTAATGTTCTCCAAGGAAAGAAATTGATTATGGACAGAAATGGACCCTAAGGAGAAGATCTGTCTTAATGCTTCAGGACTTAAGGATTAGACAGTCTATTCACAGCATCTGCAATTTTAACCCCTTTTTGGAGCTTGGATTCTTGCAAAAATGGGATCTCTTGCTGATGAATGGAAGGTATAGAGTTTCTTTTACTTTACTCTGTGCACATGTTAATTTGTGAAACTAGCTAAAATAGTAGTTTTACAAGCTAGTAACACCATACCACACAGTGTCTAAATATTGTTAACAGTAATGGGATATGATGATTTAGAATAAATTATGGCATAGATGTATTATATTCCACATTCAAAAAAGAAATCAGTGATAGCCTTCCATTCCCTTAATGTTTTAGTGCTGTCAGAAAAAATCTTTTTCCTGCATACTTCATGAAGCTGGATTGAGGTAGAGTGAGCTAAGAAGTGGAGTTAATTTGGGGACAACAGTCCCTATTTCAAGAGAATTTGATACTAGAGTGGACAAAGCCAGCATAAGACTTTTCCCTAGCATTACTCTGCTGAACTAAGTTTGAGTGGACAAATGAATGAATATTTATATTTTTACTGATACATTACTGTTTTGCACAGTAAAACAGGGAGCTTTACACACCTCATATTAAATCAGATTTGAATCTAACATTTAAAAAGAAATAAGAAAGGGTTATCTTGACAGACTCTGTGTGATTTTAACTTTAACAAAGGGGAATGAGTTAAGGATGGTATTCCACACAGTGCACAGGTCTTGTACAAATAGTATTCATTCTAGTAGGCATTCTATAGGATTGTTCCTTTAATTTTTGAAAGTTGAACCTTTGAAAAATAGCAGATGAAATTATAGTTTAGCCATACCAAACCTTTCCAATCCTTAATATCTGGAAGACGATTTCGGAATAAGGACATAAACCTAAATAGATATATACCAAGTATGTATATATCTGGGGGTTCTCCTTTAATTATCTGTTGCTGAACTGAACAATCTGAACAATCACTATTATTGAAAAAAAAAATCTTACACTGATATAGTTGAGCAGTGCATTCAAATCTTGGTGTAGAACTGGCAATAGGTAAAATGAAGATTTCTAGTAACTTGTGATGCATTCCTTGGAGATCTGGAATTTCTTGAAGGATGTATTTAGTTCCAGGTTGCACCCATTTTCTGGTGTTTTTTATTTATTTATATTTATATGTCAATAATTTATATGGCTGCCTATCTCAAGATAGTGACCCTGTGTATGAAGAGTGAGGGGTTGCTACTGACCTTGAGGAGAGGTCTCCTAATTTGCTCAGAATTAGTGACTGAAATCCAAGATGATTTTGCCATTATTGTAATATGCAGCAAAACTGAGCTTTTGGGGCATTGTTATGGCTAACACGGTTTACCAGTGAAAATCAGTATGTAAGAAATCTGTAGTGAGGTATTTATTAAGATGGACTTTTCTGTCTCTCTCTCTCTCTCCCTCTGAATTTGGTCCCTTGTGTTTTAAAAATGATTAAAGCAACTTTGTATAGGTGAGATGGTGCAGATAGTTTACAGATTTTTTTTAAAGAACAGGGAGTAATTTGAGTGTGAGAAGTTTGAAGTTATGTACATAAAAATGTGAATAAAAATTAACAAACTCAGGATGCAATAGCTGGGGTATGTACACAGAATTAAGACCTCCTAAATCAAGTCACAGGAAGTGTTCTTATGGTTTAACTGTAATATTCTCCTGGAATGGAATATGAAATCTACCTTACAATTTGTTTTCATTTGTATGAATTAATCTCCAATTTAGTAACCATTGCTAGTGACTTTAAAAGCTAAAATAATTATTTTTCATTTCTTCTCCTAAGAGAACTATTAATTTAGCCATAATCTTAAAAAAAATAAAGCTACGTTTTTAAAAGAAAATTTGCTATATTTTAACTTGCATTTAATCCTTCCTAATATTGTTCTGAAATCTGGAGTCATACATAGTCTAATTAATATTTAAATATCTTTTTAAAATATAAACATCAAAATAATTTGATTGTATTTACTGTAAGCCTAATTTGTTTAGTCACTGAATAAATGTATAGGCTATATCATATCTGTAGGAGGCAGGCTTTGGAAACATTATGTCAATTTTGCCCGACAAGAATGAGAAAATTAAAAATAAGAGATGAGAAAAAAACAAAACAAAACCTGCTTAGAAAGAGACGTAGGAAAGGCTGATATCAAAGAAGTGAATGATGTGAGCACATCACATTTTACTATTTTGTTTTTATTTCAACATAATAACCGCTGAGAAGGGAGAGACAGAGAAAGAAGTGAGACAGGCACACACACAGTGATATCACTGGGCATCAAGCAGCTTTCACCTGTATTATTTTTTCAAGCTGTGAGCTTTCTTTAATTACAAGGTTAAAAAAATGCCATTCCCCTCACACACCGGCACACGCACCAATTTAAAATTGGTAGCATATGTTGCTGCCTGTATGTATTTAGCACCTGCAGAAATGAACACAGCAAATGTGACAGTGCCTGGGTAGATCCTCCCTGTACACCAATTGTGAACACTGTCAACAAATGTTACTTTGTTAATTTTTTCTTATTAAAAAAGAAGGGGGAGAAACCTAGAATCCAGGAAATTAATTGAGTTGCGCAGGTGTTCTAAGCATCACAACAAGATAATTTAGTGACACAGAAAGACTAAGACACACTTTGGAGTAGAAGGAAAGAGGTGGTCTGAGAATTTAAAATGATTTTGCAGGAGAATGTGGCAAATCTGTGTGATCGATGTATTGGTGGGTGCATAAAATTTGTCAGAAGATGACCGGTGCCATAATGAGCATAGTTTTAACGAGCATCTAATTCATCAAACTAGAGTGTTCTGTACTGATAGACATCCTAACCTTTATGCTTCCCTACACCCATCTAATGCTCCTACCCTCCTTTCAGATTTTTGTGAGATATATATATGTAATATACACACACACACACACACATACATAGGTAAAGGTAAAGGTTTCCCTTGACATTAAGTCCAGTCGTGTCCGACTCTAGGGGGTGGTGCTCATCTCCGTTCCAAAGCCGAAGAGCCGGCGTTTGTCCGTAGACACTTCCGTGGTCATGTGGCCGGCATGACTAAATGGAACACCGTTACCTGCCCGCCGGAGCAGTACCTATTAATCTACTCACATTGGCATGTTTTCGAACTGCTAGGTTGGCAGGAGCTGGGACTAGCAATGGGAGCTCACCTCGTCACGTGGATTCGAACCGCTGACCTTCTGATCGGCAAACTCAGCAGCTCAGCGGTTTAACCCGCAGCGCCACCGTGTCCCTATTACATACATACATACACGTAATACACACACACACACACACACACACACACACACACACACACATGCTTTTATATTAATAGTTAGATTTTAATGTATTTTCTATGCTTTTAACTGACTGCACCCCATCCTCCTTATGCTGGTCTTTGAAAGTAATAAAGATTTGATTTGACTAGTATATAGTAGTCCTCTAGTGGGATTGAAGTAGAGGCCTGAGGCCTTCAGCAAACTTAGCTGGCCACTGCTGCCCCCAGGCCTCTACTTCAGCCCCACCGCTGCTGAGGAGTACCATCAGAAGCCCTGTACCATGGCCAGCCACCCTGCTGCCATAGCGCAAAATGCCCACTGCCCTGTACTCTGCTGGCCCTGCTGCCCCAGCTGACCTTCGCCATCTTCTCCCTCCCACTGCTGATGAGGTGCGCCCAGCCTGGCCCTATGTAAGGCAGCTGCTGGCTGTGCCAGGCCTTCTTCCTGAGGCCACGTGCGCCTTTCTCCAAACAGTGCACAGCCTTCTTGCAAGCTTTCAGAAGGCTTCTGAAGCATCATTCTCAGATTGGGTAGGGAAGCAGTGTTTTACCAGGACAGCCTTCTTGGGATCATTATTTGCCAGGAATGAATACAAGCAGTTCAGTACAATGCCACCAACTCACATCTTTTAACTACGGTTCAGAAATCATTTTATGGTCAGTGTTCCTGAACAACACTAAAGGGTTCAGGAGGATTAAAAGGATTGCTCTGTCCCTGTCAGGCTCCTGATGCAAGACTTGTACTAAGGTATCTAAGTGGTTTCCCTCTCAAAACAAAGCTAGAAGCCAGAATAAGAGGCCGCTAGATCAGGTGGCTCCTATCTCATGGCTCCAAGATTTTGTGTGGCCACCTGTGATGGAATGTGAGGGCGACCTTGGAGAACAGAGGGAAGAGATGCTGCCCAGGAAACAATCAGATAAAAAGAAAGGAAGTCCATGAGAGGGTAATGGTCTAAAGAAGAAACTTAGGAAAGACCTACCCTGACCAGTCAAGTGAGGGAGGGCGGGAGAGCTGTACTTTCAGACTTGCAAGATTCTGTTAATGTAGCCTTACGATAAAGTAGAATTAGTTCTTCTAGACGTGTTCCCCATCTGGTTTCCCTGGAAGGGCTGACACATCTAAAAACCTGAGTGTGGCCCTTCAGAGCCTCCTCGTTGAGTCCCCATCAAATTATGGACTTTAATATGAAAGAGCTACATTGTTAAATTCATGCAGAATTATCATATTGGCTGCATTCAGTTTGGCTTTAAATAAATTTAAATTTTTGCTCTGGCTGGCCTTACTTCTTTCTTGCAGAGCCACCTACGCTTTGGAGTACTGCCTTTCTGTGCCACTCAAACGATGAGTGTTGCCCTCAGCCGAAACAAATGATGGGCATCCTGATTTTTCAGAAACTCTTGAGCTTGTGTCTTTGGAAAGTTTATTTCGAACTTGGTGAGATTTAGTTTCATCCAAAGAATTCAACCCCCCCCCCCACAACAAGGCCACATCACCACCATTTTGAATACCCTACCCTCATTGTTCTTTCCTAAAGGAGGAATCCATTAATTTAAAAAAAAACACCCTAACGTGCAAGACTTGACATCCTGGGTCATTGCTTGACACTGTTTTGTTTCCAGATAACTCACCTAGGTCCTGTGAAATAGGAATAGTGAATCTCTGGGGTTGCTACGATGATGTGGGCTAAAATACTTTTCACACTAAGAAAACTACCAAATAAACGCTAAATAAATATAAATGATGTCAAGCACATTGCATGAATATTATCATTTTGAGTGAATGAAACACTTTTAATCTTTTTATTATTTTGTAGTTTTGGTATTAAAAGCAATGCACAGTGGCAGTCATTTTACTTGAGAAATGGAGTGTGAGGAACTGGGGTTTATGTATTACTGAAACACCATGTGACCGTAGGTTAGGTAACCTGCAGGAGTTATTTGAAAATGTTCCCACTTTATGGATTAGGCGGGCACAGTCACTGTCCAAATGCTCCCATACAGATGGTGGGCTCTTCAGTTTCTATTACAGATGCCTGCAATTGCTTGATAGTAGTAAAACAGCACCTGCAAGCAATTTATATCTAGCATGTATGATGCAGGAGAAGACCAAGGAAGTCTAAACAAACTGCAGAACCATGATTTTTGTTCTTTTGGTTTGGAGCTAAGATTAAAATAAAGGAATGGTCATGGTTTTTCAGATGTTTCCGGGTCAAACACTTGATTACAGAGTTGCCACTTCTTTGCATTTATTTTTATTTTTCTCCTTGTAATGTGGAGATTGTTGTATGATGTCTTCATGCTCTATTTCTGCTGAAGTTCACCAGTCAGTTGAGTGAAGCAGGGATGAAATGAGTGACGCAGGGATTATTTTGTTCAACCTCAAAGAGCTACCATGAAGGAACACAATTGTTTTATTATTGTTCTATTAGTATTACTGAAGAACCAGTAAAAAGTAAGCTCAAACAGCAGGACAGATTTAGATTAGATATCAATATCATATTCAACAAGAAACATTACATCAACCCGTCCCACCCAGTCAGGCAGAGAGAGCGTGTTGCGGGTCCTGTCACTGAAAGAATGTCATCTGGTGGGTCCCAGGAAGAGGGCCTTCTCTGCTGTTGCTCCCACCCTATAGAACACTTTTCCCCAGAGGTGAGGCAGGCCCCCAATGTCCTGGCCTTCCGGAAAGGGATGAAGACCTGGCTCTGCCATCTCATGTGGGGCAGGAGGGGGGTCATCAATGGTTAGTGCCCTGAAGAGGCCCCTGTGAATTCATGAATTTAAATTAAGAACTTTTAATATCTCCATCTTGGATTTTATATTTTTTATTTATATAAATGTACATTATGTTTAAGAAGTACTGTTTTTATTGTATTTTAATCTGTATTTATTTTTCGTTTTATGGTAAACCACCCAGAGTCGCTCTTTGAGGGAAATGGATGGTGACAAAATTTGAATTATAAATAAATAAAGATATAAATTGCATTTCCATCCATTTGAAGGGCTGTGGATTATGAAGATTATAATGTCTAAATGTTTATGGTTTTGGTTTTGAGGAAAGCATCAACCTGGAAGAGGTCCTAGGAATAAGAAATGTTACGTCTTTGAAAGAGTGAGGTTAGCAAGCTCTTTTCGGTTGTCCCAAAGGGGCTATCATTATAACAAGGAACTGTTTGCAGTAATAACTGGCAGTATTGACAGAGTCTTCCCAGCCATCTGCTCAAGAGAGCCGCTGTTAACTCTATCAAATCCTAATATTTTAAGAACGCTGATCTCCACACCCCAGAGGCCTGATGACAAGAGGTCTTGCCAATGCTTGCACAACCATCCCCTTTACTCATTACTTGAAGTCCCTAAGTTGAAATGCTAAATTTAAACTGCTGATTTTAAAAATAAAACCATGAGACGCAGTAACATTGATAGTGTGCATCACGAGCTGAAATGTCTTTCTGGACCTTTTTTTTGGGGGGGGGGGGGAGCTAAATCTTTTTATAGCCTACAAAGCTACATTTTCTTTTAACCTGTGTTATTGAGAATCCTGTGCATGCAACAATAGAGGTGAAAGCATTAATCTTAAACAGTTTCTTGAATACAGCGGTATTGATTTAAATGACATGTTCAATGAAGTGTCGTAGTAGTGAAGTATAAAACATTTCCCTAGGGATGGGGGGTGGGGGGAGAGAAAGCTACTGAAGTGTGCCCTTGCAATGAACTAATGACCTAAGATCTGTCCCCAGTACTGCCAGTGCAGTTTTTAGCTTGTCTCAGGGGCATCCATGGGTAGGGCACTCAAAAAAGTCAAGATGGTGGCATGACTATGCAACCAAAGCTCACTCCTTTTTTACATGTGTCGCCCATATGATGCACATTGGGGAAAAAAGGGCAGGCCTTCAATCATGAGGCTTTATCCCCCATCTTGACTTTTTTGACCCCCCCCAAGCACCTCTGGCTCACCGTCTTGCACTTCATGGGGATCCAAGTTAAGTATTAGCACTGGCACCACAATTTCTCATTTCTACTTCCTTCCCAGCTGCTGCAATGTCCTGCCTTTTTGCTTCTGTGTCGCAGAATTCTCCCAATGAGACACCAGATAAGCCTTTAATAGAAAAATAGGTGGTAGACACTCCTATCTGTGAAATCCAAAGATGGTGTATTCCTTGATCACTCTTAGAATCTCTACCTAAAGTTAGTGTCATCCTGGAAGATGTCTTCTTGTGAAATGGGCAGGGGCATCAGCGGGGGCAGTCACAATCTCAAAATAGTGGGTATGACCAAGTGATTGAAACCTCACCTCTGTTTAACAGGTGTCATCCAATCACCCCTGGAAATGGCCTAGCTACCTATTTTGGGTTCAGAAAGATCCCAACCTGCTCAACATGATGCCTGTGGAAGTAACATGCGTCAGAACCGGGACGTCTTGCCCTTCGCCTCGCTCCCCCGTTTCAGGGGCAGAGCTGGAGGGCTCCTCTGGCACTTCCATGGTTCGGGTTGCCATAGCCATCGTCAACTAAAATTCCTCACAAGAATATTCTCTTGGTAGGAGTTAACAAAATTAAAGATTCTCAGCTTTATGTGATGAACGCCCACCCAGGTTTCCAACCAGACTCGCACAAGAAGCTTATGGATATCTGATTTATTACTGGATAGTATGCAAGTTCAAGAGCAAAGCTGAGAATGGCAAATGCGCGGGCCTTTCAAACAATTAAAGCTTAGACAGTTCCAGTCCCTCCCTCCAGAGTCAGTAAAAGTCCACTCCCCGCAGCCTGCAGGTGTTCCTAACGGTTCCTGCCGGTCTTCGGGAAAGTGTCCTTGAACAGGCGAGATAACCCAAGCAGACATTCCAAAGTCTCTACATCAGGTACAAAAGAACAAGAGCAGCACCCTCCCGAACAGTAACACGTGTCAGCCCCAGCATGGCATGGGAACTGGTTACGATGTTCACAGGAACATTGGAACAGGAACCATGACACCTTCCTTGACATCCGCATTTTGTTGGTATAGTAAATATAGAAATATCAGAGCCAGTTTGGCGTAGTAGTTAAGACATCGAGCTAGACACAGGGAGACTGTGAGTTCTAGTCCTGCCTTAGGCACAAAGCCAGCTGGGAGACCTTGGGCCAGTCCCTCTCTCTCAGCCCAAGAGCCAATCAGGCGTAGTAGGAGAGTTCTAGTCCCTCCTTAGGCACAAAGCCAGCTGGGAGACCTTGGGCCGGTCCCTCTCTCTCAGCCTGAGAGCCAATCAGGCGTAGTAGGAGAGTTCTAGTCCCTCCTTAGGCACAAAGCCAGCTGGGAGACCTTGGGCCAGTCCCTCTCTCTCAGCCCAAGAGCCAATCAGGAGTAGTAGGAGAGTTCTAGTCCCTCCTTAGGCACAAAACCAGCTGGGAGACCTTGGGCCAGTCCCTCTCTCTCAGCCCGAGAGCCAATCAGGAGTAGTAGGAGAGTTCTAGTCCCTCCTTAGGCACAAAACCAGCTGGGAGACCTTGGGCCAGTCCCTCTCTCTCAGCCCGAGAGCCAATCAGGCGTAGTAGGAGAGTTCTAGTCCCTCCTTAGGCACAAAGCCAGCTGGGAGACCTTGGGCCAGTCCCTCTCTCTCAGTCCAAGAGCCAATCAGGCGTGATAGGAGAGTTCTAGTCCCTCCTGAGGCAGGAAAGCCGGCTGGGTGACCTTGGGCCAGTCCCTCTCTCTCAGCCCGAGAGCCAATCAGGCATAGTAGGAGAGTTCTAGTCCCTCCTTAGGCAAAAAGCCAGCTGGGAGACCTTGGGCCGGTCCCTCTCTCTCAGTCCAAGAGCCAATCAGGCGTGATAGGAGAGTTCTAGTCCCTCCTGAGGCAGGAAAGCCGGCTGGGTGACCTTGGGCCAGTCCCTCTCTCTCAGCCCGAGAGCCAATCAGGCATAGTAGGAGAGCTCTAGTCCCTCCTTAGGCAAAAAGCCAGCTGGGAGACCTTGGGCCGGTCCCTCTCTCTCAGCCCGAGAGCCAATCAGGCGTAGTAGGAGAGTTCTAGTCCCTCCTTAGGCACAAAGCCAGCAGGGAGACCTTGGGCCAGTTCCTCTCTCTCAGCCCAAGAGCCAATCAGGCGTAGTAGGAGAGTTCTAGTCCCTCCTGAGGCACAAAGCCAGATGGGAGACCTTGGGCCAGTCCCTCTCTCTCAGCCCAAGAGCCAATCAGGCGTAGTAGGAGAGTTCTAGTCCCTCCTTAGGCACAAAGCCAGCTGGGAGACCTTGGGCCGGTCCCTCTCTCTCAGCCCGAGAGCCAATCAGGCGTAGTAGGAGAGTTCTAGTCCCTCCTTAGGCACAAAGCCAGCAGGGAGACCGTGGGCCAGTTCCTCTCTCTCGGCCCAAGAGCCAATCAGCATGGTAGGAGAGTTCTAGTCCCTCCTTAGGCACGAAGCCATCTGGGAACCTTGGGCCAGTTCCTCTCTCTCGGTCCTAGGAAGAACAAAGCATTCCAAAACTTTGCCAAGAAAACTGCAGGGACTAGTCCAGGCAGTCACCAGGAGTCAAAGCTGACTAGAAGGCACAAAGAAAAACAAAAGTAAATATAGATATATGGAAACTGGCATGCTGCAAAGCACCATTTACAAGAATGTGGTTTGGGCCTATGAGGAAAACAAGAATGGTAGCTAAGTGCAATCAAAATTTCTGTTTCAAGATGGGACAACCAGTCTAGGAAAAACAAATGCTAAACTGAGATATGAGAAGAAGAATCATCTGAGAGTTTCAGGGATGGGTGGGTGGGGGATCATCTTCACTAGTTTTGTTTGTTGTTGTTTATTCGTTTAGTTGCTTCCGACTCTTTGTGACTTCATGGACCAGCCCACGCCAGAGCTTCCTGTCGGTCGTCAACACCCCCAGCTCCCCCAGGGACGAGTCCGTCACCTCTAGCATATCATCCATCCACCTTGCCCTTGGTCGGCCCCTCTTCCTTTTGCCCTCCACTCTCCCTAGCATCAGCATCTTCTCCAGGCTGTCCTGTCTTCTCATTATGTGGCCAAAGTATTTCAGTTTTGCCTTTAATATCGTTCCCTCCAGTGAGCAGTCTGGCTTTATTTCCTGGAGGATGGACTGGTTTGATCTTCTTGCAGTCCAAGGCACTCTCAGAATTTTCCTCCAACACCACAGTTCCAAAGCGTCTCTCCTCCTTCTCTCAGCCTTCCTTATGGTCCAGCTCTCGCAGCCATAGGTTACTACGGGGAACACCATTGCTTTAACTATGCGGGCCTTTGTTGTCAGTGTGATGTCTCTGCTCTTAACTATTTTATCGAGATTTGTCATTGCTCTTCTCCCAAGGATTAAGCGTCTTCTGATTTCCTGACTGCAGTCAGCATCTGCAGTAATCTTCGCACCTAGAAATACAAAGTCTTTCACTGCTTCTACATATATATATTTAGACTTGCACACATGCTCTGTTCCCAAAAGATGGTTGTTGTTGTTTATTTGTTCAGTCGCTTCCGACTCTTCGTGTCTTCATGGACCAGCCCACGCCAGAGCTTCCTGACGGTCAACACCCCCAGCTCCTCCAAGGTTGAGTCCGTCACCTCTAGAATATCATCCATCCACCTTGCCCTTGGTCGGCCCCTCTTCCTTTTGCCTTCCACTCTCCCCAGCATCAGCATCCTCTCCAGGGTGTCCTGTCTTCTCATTATGTGGCCAAAGTACTTCAGTTTTTCCTTCTGGTAAATAGGCATAACCAATCATGCTCACAGTGATATTGAGTGAATTGCCAAGGCCTTCAGGGCAGCCGTTGCATGGTCCCAGATTTCCAAATATGTCCACAGTCCCAAAATGGTTTAGGGACCCTGGTTTAGCAATTCTACAGTAATTGCCAAAACAATATTGCTGAATGATTTAAAATAGTGCCATTTCAGTATTCTGTCAAAAGGAGTATCATTCTTAATACTCAGAATGGTTACTCTTGCTGGAGTGGAATATTTCTGGGAGCCAAATATTAAGAGAGATGATAAACTGGAATAGAGTTAGGGAAGATGGGGAAGCATATAATTCCTGGAGAGGCAAATCACAACTTGAAAAACTTTCTTCATATATTTCTTCAAAATATATGACAGGGACATGCTGTCCATATCCACTATTTTTTATATGCTAATTAATGGTGATGAGTGAAAAAAGAGGGAAACCATCATTTGCACAATTTTCTCTGGTTTTAGTCTTCTTCGGGGAGATAAAATTGCAATACAATTCCTTAGGACTGTAATAGTACTAACACAAAAATGCATTTTTTATCACTGTTCTAACAGAGATAAAAAGGAAAAGCAGGGTAAGTGACAGCTTTTGTCATAGCTACATCCAGAACGGGTGGTGGCAACATCTGCTTGTGGAAACATCTGCCATGGCATGCAATAGCCATGTCTTAGTTAAAATGGCCTGACTCTAGGTATTAGAATGAAAAAAAAGAAAAGAAACAACAACACAAGGAATGAAATAAAAGATAAGGCTGAACTAAGGATGGGTAAAGCAACATCTCCATAGAGAATTGCATGGCCACTCAATTGCATGTCATGGCCACCCTCTTGACTCTTTTTTACCACCCCCTATGGATGCCCCTGGATATGTTTTGGCACATTGACCATTTTTGAAATGTAGTGATTCTGGTTTTATGTTTAATGCTTCAATAATATAAGCCCCGCCCTCCTGCAAAATGCCAGCAAGACAAGAGTGCAAAAAGGAAAAATAAATGAATACTTACTAGATAAAACATTACATATAATTGCAAATATTTGACTTCTTGTAAAAAAAAAAAAAAGCTAAATTTTTATGTAAAAAATTAATCCTTAACCACATGGAATCATATCACCCAGTCTTTCCATTATATTGATAAAGAGCTAATTCAGAGGCTGAGAGTATATTCAATTGGACTTACTCCTGGCTGTTTCCATTGAAAATAACCCCAGAAACAAGAATTTAAAAGCTGCGGTTAGTAGTATTAATAGTATTAATATTGTTAGAAGGAAGTTAAGGTTCCAACACAAGAATTCTAGCCAGTACTCTACCTTCAAATTACATACATACATACAGGCAAATTTGCACAGCAAAATTCTTGTTTGTTTTTTAAATTTTTCTGGTGCAGGGGAAAAAGGCTTGCCTCTTTTATGGAGGTGAAACAGTGTTAATTATTTTAGTAACTGCTACTCCCTTTATTAGTACAAAATAATGTACATTTCATCAAGCCAACTATTAGCATCTATTGGACATATATCTTCCCAGGAACACGTAACAATCTTTTTTACCACAATCCAGGCAGATAGATCTAAAATTCTTCATAAATAGATAAATTCCAAAAGTCAGGAATATTATTTATTTACATAATTTACACATTGATTTGTATCTTAATTCCATAATCAAAACCATATGAACAATATTAAAGATATTCAATGATACGGTGCAACCTGAGGACATGACCAAATCATATGTGTGGCATGAGATTCATTGTACTATAACATTTCTCCTTTTTGTGGATTTGGAACCCTGCTTTGGCATTCTTTGCAATAATAAAATAAATACAGGAGGATACTTCTTTCAAAGGCCTTTTTAAAATACTGTAGTAATTTATTGAGAGCACTGTGGAAATTCAGTGAAAACACTGCCTTTGCTTTGTACACAAGCCAAGTATAATCTACAGGGAGGCCGAGGAGGGGGGATTAAACAAAGTAAATAAGTATTGGAGCATTAGGACTTCAGCCTCATACACCCAAAAGGGAAGGAACCTGTGGCACAATGCCATGAATAGCAATTATTAGAATGAAAAAAACTAGTGAGATTTTGCGGCCCTGTTATAAGCAATGCCCTTTCCATGGTGAATGAATGAATGGAGAGATCCATGGAAGCATGTGGCCAAGAACAGGCACTGCCTTCTATCCCAGATGATGGCAAGACTTTGACTCACATGTAAAGCCCCTCTTTGTTCATTTTTTTCCAGCATGGCTGATTGGCTCTTGGGCTGAGAGAGAGGGACTGGCCCAAGGTCATCCAGCCAGCTTTCCTGCCTCAGGAGGGACTAGAACTCTCCTACTACGCCTGATGGGCTCTTGGGCTGAGAGAGAGGGACTGGCCCAAGGTCTCCCAGCTGGCTTTGTGCCTAAGGAGGGACTAGAACTCTCCTACTACACCTGATTGGCTCTTGGGCTGAGAGAGAGGGACTGGCCCAAGGTCTCCCAGCTGGCTTTGTGCCTAAGGAGGGACTAGAACTCTCCTACTACGCCTGATTGGCTCTCGGGCTGAGAGAGAGGGACTGGCCCAAGGTCTCCCAGCTGGCTTTGTGCCTAAGGAGGGACTAGAACTCTCCTACTTCAGCCTCATACACCCAAAAGGGAAGGAACCTGTGGCACAATGCCATGAATAGCAATTATTAGAATGAAAAAAACTAGTGAGATTTTGCGGCCCTGTTATAAGCAATGCCCTTTCCATGGTGAATGAATGAATGGAGAGATCCATGGAAGCATGTGGCCAACAACAGGCACTGCCTTCTATCCCAGATGATGGCAAGACTTTGACTCACATGTAAAGCCCCTCTTTGTTCATTTTTTTCCAGCATGGCTGATTCATATGATCCCCTTCTATTAGCAGAATTGTTAAGTCTACTGACATAAGGGAGTCTGGATTTTATATTGCCAGGAACTTCAAAGAGGCAGGCTACCAAAACATTCCGTACAATTGAGTCAATGTGTTTGGAGTACAAAATATTAAGTTGCAATGAAGTTACTCACCAGCTGAGGCAATTGAATATATTTTACTGCATTTATTTCATGGAACACGTAACTGAATTTTGAGGAAAAGAAAAAAAAAAAGCTTATGGATGAGTTCTTCCCTTCCCTTTCCATTCTGCACTATGCAGCAGTTTCATAATTCCAGAGCATGCATATTTATTTATTTATTTTTCAATTTCCTATCACCGCCCATCTCCCCCAAAAAGGGGGACTCTGCGCTGTTTACAATAAAATCAGCAATTAAAACCATAAAAATATAAATTACAATATAAACAGCCAATAAATAAGAATAAAATAAATATAAAATCCAAGGAGCGAGGATCTCATTCACTGGGGAGGAATCTATGGTGCCAGCCACCCCCAGGAAGAACTATTGCTCCATATTCCAAGACCATACAATCTGCCCCCTTTTGCATCTCTTGTTAGGCAAAGAGCTACCATTTGCAAATTTAAAACTGACAAAAATGGTGGAAGATTATACTTTAAAAATCAAGTATTCTGCAAGGCAGGGAATGAGAGACTCTTAGAAAAGAATGCTAGAAACATAATTTCTGTCCCAGGGGAATCACTTGATTATAACCTTGCCCTTGATCATTTTTCGCTAGCACATTCAGATTAAATCTTCACGAAATACCTGCACTCTAAAGATATTAGAAATGCATATATGTGACAGATAAATGCCTATTGCACTCGTGCCTTCTATTCTGTAACTTCAGTAGGAGGGTCTCACTCAAGACCCACATTAGTAGGCATAATTTGGCCTTCTAATTATTATACTGTTGCAGATACGCAACATCCCTTACTCAGCTTGCATCTAACCAACAGATACCAACATTATGGTACAGGGAGTACCATAATGGAAAATCAAACAGACTGCTACATAGAGATACAGTAGCAGCTCACTGGACTTCAATGTCAAACAGTTTGAGTCTGCCAATACTTTACACCCATTAGAAGTAGCATTTGGGAAGACAAGGCATTTAAAAACATAATTCACCGAATCACCACTGGAAGAGTATAAGAATTCTTCATGAGAATTAGAAGCAGACAATAAGAAGGAACATTTCTTGAAGTTTGAAAGTCAGCTTGCTTGCTATTCATTTGTTTTAGGTCAGCATGGTCTGGGTGCTGCTGATTCTCTGTTGCTCCTTGCTTTAAATAATTTCAATTTTAAATAATTTAACTAGGTTTTCCCTTTATTGTTTTAATAAGGTACGAAACTCAGCAGTGCCTTGTTCCAGACATAACATTTCACAACATGTAAATTTAGTTCTACTCTAATAATTTCCTCAACAGGAATATACTGTACTTAGAGGACACAGTTGTGTTGTAATGTTGCTCATGAACCTGGAAAGATTGTAAATCTGTGGTTGGCTGGTTGGTTGGTCGCTTTCTATTTCTTCCCCTTTTTGCTGAACATCATTAGATGATTTCATTAAATCAGTTATTCTTAGGATTAGGATTTTTTTAAAGAAGCGGAACAGGTCACACATCCCCCCCTTTTTTTTAGCCATGAACATTCAGTTATGTTTAGTTGCCTTTACACTATTCAGATGCACTGTTTTGGAACATTCAAAATTTTTATAACACCTTGTGAAATGTCTATACTGTATGTTAACCTCCACTATAATATACTGAGAAAATATATAATATAAAGCATACTATAGAAAGAAAGGCCTTTGTAAATTGAAATTATTGAGAACTTAGATCCAATCTTCGGAGAATGACATATTTCTGCTTTTGTTTTGTTCCATCCCACTTGTTCTAGATATATAAATATATAGAAATATGTGGATGGTCATAACAGTAACAATCACCATTCTGTCTTAGACATTAATTCTTCTTTTCACAATATCCAATTTTTTGTATGTCAACAGGAAAGATATGAGATGAATTCATAAGCAAGCAGCAATAGTATTTTCCATTGAATTTTTGGGGTAAACTACCACTATTTTATCTAAGTCATTTATGGGCGTATGATCTTTATCCCACAGACATAGATGGACCTCCACATGTGTTTGCCTATGTCCATAATGACCTATTGCTCATTTAGTACTTTAAGCTTGAGAGATATACTAACCATGGTGAATGACAAATTGGCCCACTACTATATTATTTTTCAAAAATTTCAGGAACTGAAAATCTTTCATAGATGGTCATATCAGGTGCAGTAGCATGTGCAACAGACACTGACTCGTTTCCCAGAAACAGTAAATGGACAGTGTTGTGAGTTCTCAAGATTGATTAGGCAAAATACAGCACACAAGACCTTTCTTGTAAGCCATCCTGATTATTTTTCTTTATTCTTAGCATAACAAGGACAAAAAGACATCAGGCTCCCTGATTGATTAATGTTTCCAGTCAGATAATTAAGCAAGTAGAATTTAACTAATGCATACAAACAGACATACAG
This sequence comes from Candoia aspera, assembly GCF_035149785.1. Classification (NCBI taxonomy): domain Eukaryota; kingdom Metazoa; phylum Chordata; class Lepidosauria; order Squamata; family Candoiidae; genus Candoia; species Candoia aspera. The sequence goes on along the minus strand of NC_086158.1, from coordinate 9,943,413 downwards.
TTCTTCCCTCTCTCCTTTGTCTGTCTTCAGAGGAGGTTGGAATGGAGTAAATCACCTTATGATCTAACTGCTCTATAATTCTTAGATTAACGGTCTCTCTTCCAGCAATACTATTCCTTCTGCTAAACTGATGGTGTGCCTATCCTAAAATGTAGCTGCTACAAAATTCCCCAAAGAGTTAATCAAGGATTTCCATTAAACTTAGCTGTTGACCTCTCACATCTAGCAACACTCTGGTCTTCTTTCTGGTGTCTTCAATTCCTCTTTTCCCCCTGGATATCTGTGCTGTGTAGACAGATCCCACACTAGCACAGCAATTTCTATGGCAAATTTTTAGTGGGTCTTTAATCTCCTAGAATCTGCATTTCTTCAGTAGCCAGAGGGTACCTAATTCCATCTTTACTTCTTAACCATTTTTCTTCTTCCCCTGTCCCTTCCTCCAGTTTCACATCAACTCCCTCTTTCTCTTGGCTTCTTAGCCATTTTTCAGCAGATTCTCTCTTTCTCTGTGTAACCCCTTATCTGTTCCTTTCTTCTTTCCCAGACTGTTCTTCTCGCTTTCCCAGATTCAGGTTATCAGCCACAAGTACAGTTTCTCTGTCTAGGCAGTCATGTGATTAGATGGCAGATGGTGTTTTATCTTCTCCATTTGGTCACAGAAGGTCATTAATGTTCAGACTGAATATCTTTGTCACTCAACATAAGAAAGGGAAACAGTCTATAAAGAAGTGATTGCTCAGAAGCTCCATATTCAGTACTGAATTTGATTGCTGAGTCTGAATCACAGTTTCTCTCAGCAATCTAAGTGTTCCCTCCGCATTTTCATCCAAGCAACTTGGATGTATGGGCACTATAGGAATATAACACACTGTATAATTCTTCCCACCTGAAGCATGGATCTTTCATGTGAACATCTAAATGCCACATGACCTGTGGTCTAAAATTTGCTTTAAGATGGGAAATAATTTATTCCAGGCTTTCACCTTTTTTTTTTTTTAATATTGAAGGGAGTTAGAATTTATACTCCTTTGCCTATCAGTCCATCAGGGCTTGAAAAACAGAGATGTCCTATATGTACATGATATTACTAACAAAATGTCAATATTTATATGAAGCTTATATATTGTCAGATCCTGTCAGCTCTTGAGGTAGGGAAGGCCAGGAAATTGACTGTACAAGCAGGGCCGCAACTAGGGGGGGGGGCGCCAAAATGAGTGCTGGGGGGGCGCCAAAATGGGCACGGAATCCATGTTTGCCCTGGGTGACACAGACCCTAGTTGCACCCCTGTGTACAAATTTGACTATTGATATAGGCTTTGGTAACCGAATCTTGAAAGCCTTGATGTGTGGTCCCTTGCCTTCCACCTATCAAGTTAAGTTATCTGTATTCAAGAAGCATCCAATGTTTCTAGAGTAGAATCAATCTTAGGGTTTTTTTTTAAAGAAAGTCATAAATTTAACATTTTTTGCATGTTTGTAACAATAAGAATTTTATATGCAATGGTTCTGTCAAAAAATGCAGTGGGAAATTCAGAAAAGCATGAAACCTGAAGCATGCTATTCTGAGCCATGAGTTAGTCTGTCAGGCAATGGACAATGAAGTTGGGCTTGTGAATTTTGAGATACACTGACAGGGGCATCCCTGGCTGGGGGGTCAAAAACAGTCATGATGGCAGTTGCAACCACGCAAATGAAGCCTTGCCCCATTTATATGTATTGCAATGAACATAAAAAGAGGTAGATCTTCTATTGTGTAGTGATGGCTGCCAATATTACTTTTTTGACCCTATGCAGACCACCTGCCCACTGCCATGCTCCTGTATAGTCCAGAATATTAAACTACATGGAATTTACAAGCAAAGGACTTGTCTAGGTCTAAGATATATCTGCAATCATAAAACCATGAAACTATTTTTAAAGCCTAGTCAGTATATCATTTATGCATGGTTAATTCCCATGCAGGCACTGTATTCATTTCAGTTGAACCCAAGTACATGCACCCATTTGCAGAATTGTAGGTTTGGTGACTATTATTTCTGAATTCCTTGCTTGGTTTTGGTTTGAAATCCCCTAAGAGCTGGGCATAACTTCATCAACACTGGTGGTCAACATGGTCAAGATCACATTAATTTTGTCTAACTGAAGCCTGTTAAGGTCAGATACGTATTGGGTCACTAAAAGTATTTTGATAAGAAGTTGCAAAACCTAAGGGGGAGGAAACAAATTATAGGCTTTCTTGAGAAAGTCAAATGTGGTGCATTACAATTTGTTTTTACAACTGGTGTTTTGGAACTGCTATCATTTTTTTTACATAAATTACAATTAAAGCTTGATTACCTGCGAATGATATTGTCTCTGCATAAATATGTAGGGGTATTTTTCCCTTTAAAGGTTTTTGTAGATTTTGCATTAAAAAGCAAAAGAAAACAACATTTCTTTGAATGAGTTGTACTGATGATTTTTTTTTTTTGCATAGGAGATTATTTATTGCAGCCAACATGTTGACATGCTATAAACTGTTTCTTTCTTTCTTTTTTTAAAGACTAATAAGGTTAATTGTCATATGAACCCTCCCTCTGTAGTTTGCAATCTGTAAGCTTTGATTGTTTCTCCTGGGGAAATTCTGCCCAGATGGCATTTTCCTCAAGGCCCTGACCCACGCGAGGCCTGCCGAGATGGAGAACAAGGTGCTTCTCCACAGACTAATTAATTTACTATTATAGCACCTGTTCATGAATAGATAGAGCTGGAAAGGAAAACAGTCCCTTGGCACAGTGGTAGACTCACTGGTAAATGGATTTGAGCTGATTATATTAAGCCAACACTTTGATCATCTAAAGGCATTAAAATGCCAATATGTTTTTGCTGGCTGTTGCCTTCCATGTGAGTGCTGTTTGTATAATTACAAGTGATCGGTAAGGGGGAAGAAGACTCCAGTAAATAGCTTTTTTAAAACCTACACAAAATTGAAAAGAGTCTCCTTGCCTTTGTAAAATGCATGCATATTTCAATACTGTGCATACAACGCCCTTTTAGAAATGACAGTTCTAGGTTTCATTCCTAAGACCTATTCAGCTGAGAACAGATTCCCCATCAAAGTGCACTTTCCATTCATGCAGTTCCTACTTGCTTCTTTCGTAAAAGTTCCTATTTCTTTGATGTGGCCTTGAAGATTTTCCAGTCCTGCTCATAGAAGCTTGCAATGGAATGTTCTCAGTACCTTCAATGAAAATGGATTCTCTGCATCCTTCTTATTGCTTAGACTTGTCCTTCAACATTGCAGAGATAAATGTATGATCCCAGTTACTCAATGGACTGCTGTTACTTGTGACTTAATGAAGGAGTTGCTTACAGACATAGACTATGAATGGGAGATTACAATTAAGTACTATCATTCTTTGTTAAAACATTTGTGTAAAAATCTTTTATACATACTTAAAAGCATGAAACACCCTTGTATACATAATGTTTGTTTCCTTTCTCTTTTTTTATTAAATAAAAAAATCTCACCCAAACGTCCTAGTCCCCTGGTTCTATACATGTTATTGCTGGTTCCACATCCCAAAGCTTGAAGTAGTTTTTAGAAGAAAGAATGGAACAATTTAGCACAGCATTTGCTAACTTGCTGAACCCATAATTTATTGTCCTACTAGCCTTCCAATTGACACATCCTGCTAATGCTTAGCAGCATAGCTAAGCAGCATGTTTGTGTTAACATGGCCTCACTTACATACAACAGTAAGCCACAAACCATAATTTACCAACCGTAATGGCTGGATTCACACATCATGCTAAGTCAGAACCAAGCTAATCTTGTGACAGGTTAGTGTGATGTGGGATCCTGTTCCTTTCTAATAATCCTTGGAATTTGTCATTCTGGTCAGTTAGAAACTCAGTTTTCTTCTTGAGTTTACTTTCCCACACACTTACCTCTCCATGGGACTAGCAAAAGTAGGCTCCTGGCAATGTCGAATGTTAGCTGAGTGCTAAGAATTAAGTTAGCTTCGTTCTAGTACAAGATTTTGCAGCCTGCCATGGAACAGTGCAATTAGATTTCATTACAGTCAGCTTCTTACAATTCTTATGGAAAGCATTTTACCCAACGGAAGTAAATAGGATTCTGCTGAAGTGCCCTGCTTTTCCCATTTATCTATATATCTTTATTTAGACACCTGCATTTGATTTAATCACACCTTTGGGAAGTAAACAGTTAATATCTCCTTGTGGCAAGGAAAGATAACCTCTTGAATGAGATCTGAGCAAGAAAGCAGGTTTCAATTAAAGATTGATCGAAGAGTAGCAGGCAGTAGCAAATCACTGTGTAAACAATGCCTGATTGTAAATGGATTTACGATGTGTTAATCTGCACTCACTTTCACTTCATTGCTGTTTGAATTTCCCCAAAGGATTAGGTGCCATTTTACTGGGTTTACATGATGACAGTAATGTTATTTCCTTTTCCAAATGAATACTGTTAGGGGTTTTTCCCTCCTTTCATATTTGTTTAAGAGTACAAGAGACTTCCAGCTTTAAAATAACATTGATTGACATAATAGTTTATTGGTTAAAACTGTTTTTAATTAAAGTCTTGTTGAATTATGCTGTCATGCCCCGCCCCCCGCCATGTGAAGGCTAGAGAATAATTTACCACCTAACTTTTTTCTAGACAAACCGATTTTTTTTTGTCAGCATTCAAATGCACAAGCAATTTCATCCTATGTACAAGTAGAGAATTTTTAAAAGGTTCAAGGTTTACATGGCAAGACTTTATGGCTGAACATTTGGAGAACAAAGGATATATTTGGTTTGTTGGTGTCGGGAACTCTACAGTAAAAAAAGGAAAATTGTATTTGAGAAACAGATTTTGAACATTTATTTATTATTCAAATTTCTATTACCGCCCATCTCCCCGCAACAAGGGGGACTCATAACATAACATAAGACATACCAATCGACAATTTACATTGCTGGATTCACATGATTTACAAAACCCCAATAGTTTAACAACCAAAGCATCCTTTCAATTCAATGCATAACATAAAACAAAAAAAATAGCCTCACCCCACCGCCCACAATACAATACCAATAAAATATTTAAAATATTGAACAGAGGCTGATTAAAACAAGAATTAAAATGTCTAAAATGAACACTTTTCTCAAAGGGAAAGCTCTTCTGGAAGGTCACTGATGAGAACAGATGGTCCAGCATCTTAGTTCTGTTCATATTCTTTCTCATCCCAGCTAGATGTATTTTTAGATGTTGCTGGGTCATGGAAAGGTACCCCAAAGCTGATCTCAGTAGGTGGTGGGCTTATATAAAGAGTTCACTATATGTACTGTGAACAGTTTTTCTTCTGACCAGAGTCAAGATGGTTCTGGATCCCAGTATTACTGTATGAGACACAAGGAGAACAAAGAAACTTTCTATCCATTCTCTCCAAACCATGTATAATTTTATAAATTTGTATGATGCCCTTCTTTCCTTAATTTACATTTTTATCTTTGTAGCCCAAAGCTCATCCTCTCCTAATATAGAATTGTTTCCAATCATTCTCATTGTCCTTTTTTTGCATCTTCTCCAACTTTAGAGTATCCTTTTTATGTGATATGGTGACCACAACTGTATGTAGTATATCACTATCATTATATATCACACATCTATGTAAAGGTACTATTATGATATTGTATATTTTGAATTCCTTTCCTAATCAGATTTCCCAACATGGAATTTGCCCTTTTCAAAGCAGTTATGAACTTCATTTCAACTCTTATATCACTTTCCTAATCAATCCCAACTAACTCAGACCTCATCAATGTGACATATGAAATGTGCGTTACTCTACAGTTGCTTAAACCGAACAGTTATTTATTTATTTATTAAACAGATTTATAAGGCCATCCAACTCACACACAGTGACTCAGGGTGGCTTACAGAATTAAAAACCATAAAAACACAATAAAAACACAATAGACTGCACCCCCGGCGGCAGCGAACACATTCATACCAGCCACTTGATTGGCTCCAAAGCAACCTGGGGTCCCCAGGCCCGTTGACAGAACCATGTCTTCAGGGCCTTCCGGAACAGGAGCAAGGAGGGGGCCAATCTTATATCTGGGGGAATGATGTTCTGAAGGGAGGGAGACACTACGGAGAAGGCCCTTTTCTTTGATCCCACTAGATGTACCTCCCTAATTGAAGGGACCTGCAACATGCCCTGCCTCCCCACTCTGGTGGGCCATGTGGATGTGACTGGGGAAAGGTGGTCCTGCAAATTACCTGGCCCCAGCCATGTAGGGCTTTAAAGGTGATAACCAGCACCTTGAATTGGACCTGGAAGCAAATTGACAACCAATGCAGCTCCCTCAAAAGAGGTGACACATGGGCAAGTCTAGGCTTGAACAAAACTATACGGGCTGCTGCATTTTGAACCAACTGAAGCTTCTGGATACTTTTCAAGGGCAGCCCCATGTAGAGCACATTACTAGTTCTTACCATTTTAGTACCCATTTGCTCTATTTTGAAAGTTCCTTATGAAATTCTTAACTCTGTTTTCTGTTGTATATGTTCTAAGGTAATAGTGGCTACCACATGCATCATTCTTAATCCAGATAATTTATGAGCAAGTTAAAAGCAGTAGCTTCAATACAGATCATCGGAGGATATCACTGTTTGCAGGGAGTGCAAGAACTACAGTTCATTGCAAGGAGTGACAATTTATTCCAATTTTTGTTTGTTTTTTTGTTTTGTTTGCCTAAAAATTTTCAGGATTGTCATATTTTGTATGCAGAAATCCAGATGACCACTAGATGACAGCAGAGGGTTCATGTTTGATGTTTATCTTTGCTGTCATCTAGTGGCTGTCTGGATTTTTGCAGATATGGTCAACCAATATTTAGTAGCGAAGGACTTTTAGACATCCCATTAAAAAATGACAAAAGAAACTTTTTACTTGAACCCTAAACAATTCAAGAGATGGGGTTTAGCTTTACCAAGGTCATGACAATTCATTCAGATACAAGGGGCTTCCCACCAGTTTGCCCAGAATAGACAGGAATAGGTCTGCAATTTTCTACATCTTCCCTGAACGTATTTTAAATTTGCTTTTAAAAGGATAGTTTAATTTTCCATATTTCTGATGCAGATCCTGGTCTTGAGGACCAGCACAGATGAGGCGTTAGGACTGCTTGCTTACCATTTCCAAACTCCATACTTTTGACCATGATTACTGCTATTCTGCTCTAGTTCATCTTAACAACAGTGTCTACTGAAAGCAATATTGCCTCATTCACAGCTGGTGCCCCATAGGCCTGATGGAGCCGTGTCCACAGTCAAGGTAAATGGAATCAATTAATCATAGCAGAGGAAGCTGCAGGAAAAGCTATTCAGTTATAATTTTTCACCCATCCTCTTTTCTCCTCTTCTTTTGTAAAGACTCAGAGGGGCTTAAAATGCATCACAGCTGCAACTATTTACTCATCTAAGTAAACTGAAAAATAGACCTTTAGCTTGGTCCAACTGATTCTCATGCTGTCTTGGTTGACCCATGTGGTAGAAAAGTTGTGTGGTTTCACCCTGAAGGTGGACTAAGGACCTGTCAAGATTCTGAAAGTATTAGATTTTTAATTATTCTAAGAACACAACACAAAGTAACATCTAGAGGCTGATGTTGCTACAAAGAGGAGGAGGAGGAGGAGGAGGAGGAGGAGAAGTTGATAATGGCTTGCTGAAGAGGAGGGGGAAGACAGAATTTTATATCCCAGCTTCTCAAAATTTTATGTCTTGAATAATCATGATTTATTCAGCTCATAGTTCCTAAGCGTTACTGTGTTTTCTCTTTTTTAAAGTCTACATCAAGGTATATGTCAAGAGTATCCTCCCTCCTTTCCTTTTTAACTTAGAACCTCTTGCGTACTTTACGAGAAATGTAAGAAACTTCAATTCCTACTCTTACTTCTTTAATATTAGAGTTTAACATCATATTTGGCAGTTACATACAATGTCATGCCATTAGTAATATTGGATTTTTAACTGATGTAATGGCTTTAACTCAAAACAAGGAGAATTCAGCAATTAAAGTTTTTCTGAATTTATTTATTTATTAGATTTGCAGCCTGCTTTTCACTTAGGCGCTCAAGATGGCATACATACAACTCCTTCCTCCTATACCTTAACCAAAACAACCCTGTAAGGTAGGGTGGGCTGAGAAAGAGTCACTTTCCCAAAGTCCCCCAGTGAGTTTGCACAGCTTAGGATAGATTAGAAGCCGAGTCTCCCTGTTTCTATTTCATTGTCTTAACCATTACATTACACTGGCTGAATGCTAAACATTCATATTATTTCTTAGAACTTCCTGAAACAGATATTAATATACTATAGGCTTCCCCAGAGGTTTATAGCCTGGATTGACAGGTTTTATTTAATCCCTAAATCATGTCTGATTATCAAGAGCATGTTATCTCCTTGTTTAAAGTTGTCATATCCATCAAGGATGCATTCTTTCTCTTATGCTTTTTAATTTGTCTTTAGAAGCTAATTTGTCTATTAGAAATCCACTTACTGTGTAAGCAAACAAGGAGGACAAACAGGAGTTTGGTGGGCATTTTTAGAAATCAAGGGGGAGACACTTAATTTGTTGGTTTGTTGTTCACTGGAGCACCATGGAGATGAAGGGATCTACTTCTGTAACTTGGAGGGAATATGCCATGTTTGCTTTTGTCCCTCAAGATAACAAGAATGCATGCTGCAAAGTGCAGACTGATTGACCTCCTGGAAGAGAAGATGAGAAGGCTAGTGACCATTCCCCATCTTATCAAGGAAAATGAGGATTTCTTGGAAGGGACACAGGGAACATTTGGGGAGGGTCAATCTTCCAGAAGATAGCAGTTCCAAGGCTTCCTTGTTGATGATGTTTCTGGATTGCTGCATGAAGAAGATGCTACAGGCTGCACAAATGAAAGGATTCCTGCTACTTAAGCAATGGGTGGTGGTGATTGGACAGACCCCACTGAAATGGACCTATGCATCAGTCTGTCAGCCAATCTGTCAAGAAGAGTATGCACATACTCAGAATGGTATGGGATTCTCCAAGACTTTTTACAGCCACTGTTAATTACCTCTTTCTATTAGTCCACATGGGAATAAATGATATATTCAGATACAACCTTGAAGACCATGCAAGGGACTCTGAAGTTCTGGACAAGAAATTGAAGGAGCTGGGATACAGGTGTTGTTTCCTTTACCCTTTCCTCTTGAATGATTGGACCCAGAAGAGGGAGAAGAATGCTAGAAGTGAACAACTGGCTATGCAGATGGTGCCAATGGGAATGGGTTGGATGCTTTGATAATGGCAGCACATTTCTGAGATGAGAGATGTCTGGCAAGAGGTGGGCTGCACCTCACAAGAACTATCTGAATCTTCTAGAGGAAGGAGAAGAAAGCCCAGAAAACAGGGTAATGCCAGGTCCTAGGATAAGTGTGCAAGATGTGGAGACACCCAATAATAAGCATGTAAACAAAGGAAGGATAAGGTCAAGTTATGTGATCGAAGGATTTCAGTGTCTCTATACAAATGCACAGAGTACTGTTTATAGAACAAACAGGGCGAACGAGAAGCCTTATTTCAGAAAGGTGAATATAATATAGTAGGCATTAGTAAAATCTGGTGGGGTGAAACTCACGGGTGGAATGAAAGGACTGAAGGGTTTAATTTATTCAAACAGAATAGGCCAGATTAAAAGGGAGGAAGAGTGACTTTATATGTGAAAGAAGCAGACATGTGTACGGTGATCCATGAGGGTCTAGTTAAGAACACATGGCTAAGCCTAAGCTTACAAGGAAGGGGGTGTTCTATAGGCCAGGCAGAAGATCTGGATAATGCCCTCCTGGACCAAATTATAGAACTTTCATGGTGCTGAAATAGTGGGAAACTTCAACTACTTGGACATCTTTTGGAAAATCAACTCAGCCAGGACTGAAAGATCCCTCAAATCCTTCAGTGCTTGCTGATTATTTTCCAGAAAGCTGAAGAAGAGACAAGGGATTTAGCTGTCACAGATCTGATCCTAAGGAATAAGGAATAGCTGGTAGAAGCTGAAAAACTGTGTTTGAATAGCAATTTTTAAAGAAAATTCTGTAAAACAAAGACATGTCTTTAATAAAATAAAGAGTTCAGAAGTTTGAATCGTAGATAATACAATCTTTTTTAAAATAAAATTTCTCAAATGTTTTTTTCTTGTTCCTCTGGTGAGAAAAAACTAGTTCTAATGATAACAAACAGCAGCTGCCAAGTCAGAAGTACAAATCAAATGTAAATTTAACTTTCTCACATTCTGTGATAATGCTTTTGACTACTGCCAATTCCCAGGCACTAAGTGTTTATAATTTTTAAGGTCCTGATATAGTTCAAATACTGGGGATAAGGCTAAAAAGATTGTATGCATTTTTAGCATCTTCAACAAAAATTATGTAAATATTCCTATGAATTTAGGTGAAAATATGGCAATGTGAGACAAGCCTAAACCTTATGAGTAAATCTTCTAATTAATTTTAAGATTGTATCTCCATCAGCAAGGCAGCCAGCCTTTATTAAACCTTATCTGAGGTGTCCACTATAAATGAAACAATTTTGCTGTTATTTTAATTGCGTTTTAGCAGTAAGATATGCCAATTTTTTAGTTTTAGAATTTTGGTTTTTAGAATAAGCTGTTGGCTTGCAAAACAGGATGCTGAAGCTTGTTTCAAAGGTCAAAGAATATTAATTTCTACTTCCTTCATTTTCTTACAAAGAGGAATTATTGATTTTATTCTATTAAACAAACAGAAAATAATAAGTGACACATTACAGTAGAATATAAAAATACAAATGTCAAGGTCATGTTGATATTGTACAAGTATCAACTAACTACATGTTCAGTATTAAAAACAGTAGAAATTCTATGATTTAAAATTGAAAAATACTCTGCACATACATATGTATAATAAACAGGGTCTGGAAGCTGTCAAGAACAAGCTTGTTTTGCAACTAACTTTCATGGCACAGGACTGGACTGGTCTCTCATTGTTTCTGCTAGCCACACCAGATCTAGCAGGGAAGGCATGCTCCAGGTCCCTTCCATCAAACAATGACATCTTATTGAACCTACAGTAGGAGTCATGCCTTCTTTGTGGCAGCCATCTGGAACAACGCCCCTCCAGAAATCCAGTTAACCCTGATCTTGTTAGCCTTTTGTAAGGCACTGAAGACATGGCTGTTCCTCCAGGCATTTGGGGGCACGAAGTCAGGCAAGCTCTGCAGGTAATGCTGCTCTTATGAGTTGGGTTTATTGTTTTGACCTTGGGCTTCATGGTTTTGATGGCTAAGAGTTGTTAAGATTAAAACACTGCCCAGAGTTACTGTTGTGAGACGGGTGACCATGTAAATCATATAAATAAATAAATAAAAATACTCAGGCACACCAGACACAAAGCGTATGCTTGAGTCAGTTGTATGATTTGGGGAACCCACCCTTACCTGAGGCCATTACAAAATCTTGTTATGAAGCAACAACCACGAGGAGCCCACATTCAGATTAGCAACATTTCTGATATCTTCTCTTGTTATTACTAAGGTTTTTTGGCCTACACTCATCCTAACCTTAACCCTCATCCTTACTAAACTGTCTATATACTTTTTCAGTTTTCACTGGGATTGACAACTGATGAAGTTATCCTAACCATCATGGCTTTAAGTGTCTTATACTCTAACATCCCACATAAAGGTAGACTATAAGCCACATTCCACAGGACCAAACCTTGCCAGATGCAAACTCTACCTCCATAATTATACTGTCAACAACATTACAGAACATGAATGCATTATATAGTATCAAAGGTACAAATACTTGCTTATCCTCTAACATGGTAAATGCTATAAGTTGTCATCAGTGTTCTGCTATACCATATGTTAGACAACTGGTCAATCTCTATATAAAAGAATATCTGATCCTAAACTCAATATCCCCAAACCAGTGGGGGGAATATTTTAATCCTGCAGGACATTCTTGTCAGTGACCTCAAGGTGGCACTCCTTGTGTAAAGGAATAGCAAAGATTGATTTCTCCTTTGCTAGAGCTAGAATTCATTTAACATCAATCCTCATGGATTTTAAAAAACATCAAGGTTTCTTATCACACAGCATATGCTAATTAACTCTTCAATGTAAACATTCTGTGCATGCCTAACTACTATTTTATTAAAGTAAGGCAACCAAATTCTGATCACCAGGACATGAAGACCAGATATGGTAGCAATAATAAAAAGTCTCTATAGGCAACTCTCACTGACTCTCATCTTTCCTTTTCATCTTTCCTTTTATCATTTTCCCTCCCCCCACTCCAACAGCTTGCCATCCTCCATCTACAGCTGTGTATATATACTGTATTTCTTGAAGGCTAATCTCCCCTCCCCCCTGAAAAAATCACACAAATTATCTGTAAAGCAGGGTTTACAGCCTTACATTTGTTGGGAATAGAAGATGTTGTCAAATGAATGGAGATGCAAATGATTATAGATACTTTCACTGAAAAAAATGTGGAATGCCTTTGAAGATTAGCCTGAAGACAAGCAGTTGCTTGCCTGGTGAATTTAACTCTTTTTGTACCTAAACAGCTCCTCCCTGTTTAACTACTTCTTCCTTTGCCTTATCTCCATTCAGTTTTGTTCTACCCCTTTTCCCTTTCCTTCCCAGTACTGTATTCTTTCTTCATAAGCTGTCACCAGGATTTTTGTTCTTTTATTCTTTCTTGCTGCCTGTTCTGGAAGGACAGAGTAGACTACATATGGGTACAGTGTCTGGAGGATCATGGATGGTATATACAGATAGGGGAATCAATTAATTTTATAAATGGAGGACCTTAATTTACAAGCATTTACTATCAAGGTGGGAAAATCTCTAGAATTGTTTCAGCTGAGCTCCTAATCCTAAACTGGCAAACTGGGAATTATATCAGTGTCTGTAATTGATTGATTAATTGATTGATTGATTGAAGATGATCTCAATTTGTCTTATTTTTGGATAAATATGGTGTCCTTTCTTAAACTCCATTCCATGCATGCTATGATGTAGCCTGTAATTCATAAAAGCACATGCAATTATAAACACCTGCTTGGCTGTTTAAATGTCACAAGAATCTTTGTTGTGGTTATTTACCAGCGCCAGTACAATTCTCCCATTCTCACTCTCTCTTAAGCATTGTGTTCCACTGTATTCTAATGAGTCTATTAGAGAATTTTGCTGGTAAGAGCTTTAGCAATTCCTATTTGTGACAATATCAATTCTCCCCTTTTCTCTTACAAGTAAGGGTCAATATTCTTTTTTAAAACAAAAACAATTCAACCACCAAAACTGAACACCTAGTTGTAGTAGGTATGATTTTCCTCAAAATTGACTGCTGGAGTCTAGAAATGCTTCCCATTCTGGATTTTGCAATATTCTTTCCTTTTAGTTGCATGCGTTGCTTGTTAATAGATGCTCAGGTCTGGACTTTTTTAAGGACTTTTAGAACTTTATTTTTCTAGAACTCAGTGAAACTTGAAAACCACATGTACCATATTTTGCAGCAGATGATTAATCATGAAACTGCAATTTTGTGCCCAACTAGGGGTAAGTCTTACTGAACTAAATTAAGCTTACTTTTGAGTAGATGTATATAGAATGCCATTATTAATAAATGTTGGTTCAATCTGCATGCCTAATTCATAGGGGAGGGAGAAGGTCCTTAGGAGAATTTATTTATTTATTTATCATATTTTTATCACCACCCATCTCCCTCATATGGGGGACTCTGGGTGGTAAATATATATTTAATCTAGCAGAAAGATGCAATCACATTTGAGTTATGCAAGAACTATTGACAGGCAATAGTCATCTAAATGTAAAGATTTCTCTGACATTTCTTAAGCATAAATCCCTACATCCCCAAAAGTTTCAAGACCAGTTTATTTTCTCTCTGCCTATTGTCACATACCATAACGTGGAAATTCCAGTTAAAACCCTGAGTTTCTATATTTATTCCTAGATTGGCTAATTCTACTAATCTGCATCATTGCATTTATTAGAATAATGAGATTTCTCTTTTACTTATCTTGGAAATTTGCTGAATCTTTAGTTTTGTCCGTAACCATTTACCCTTAATAGTAGGTTTGGTCTGGAAGAAGTGCTGTTCTTCCCAGTTACAGAACGGTTCTGCTGATAAGGATTTTATAGGATTTTAATTGTTTATTATTATAGTATTAATTTTATTGTAAACCTCCCAGAGTCCCTCTTTTGGGGGAGATGAGCGGTAGCAAAATTTGAATAATAAATAAATAAATAAATAAGAATAAATAAGAGTCTGCTTTAGTTTTGCACATTTCCCAGAGTTCTTGCAAATTGAAATTATCTACAAATTATTCCACGGTCGTGGGATTTTTCTTTTTTTGCCAGCCAAGTGTGACAGCACACAACTCGATCTAAATCAAGGTGAGAGACTATATTTCAGTTAACCTATATGCTAATTCCATGAAATTAATTGCTGAAGTGTCTTTAGGATCTTTAGAAAAGAAAAAGACTGGTATTATTGGCTCTGCCTGTGTGAACCTACTCTCTTGCTGCAGTGGCTGCTAGCCATCATTCCTGTCCCTAATAATTTTTGTTGCTATCTTCTTCTGCCCCCAGAGCATAACAGTTATGTGTTGTGGTTGTTGGTGGCTTACTGTGAGTGGCCTGGAGTCCTTGGAAGCAGTGACATATAAAGGACTGTATGATAACTGTTACTTTCATTAATTTATGACTTACTAAAAATCTTATTAGGTTATCAGATGACATCTGATGATGCTCTTTTCCTATTGTCTCTCTAGACAATGATGTCCAGCTTGTCCCATATCACAGGCATCAAAATATTGAATACTAGGAACTGTCAGAAGGTATTTCTAATTCTTAAAGGGATGATGGACACATTTGTGTGGAAGTTTCAGATTATTGGCATTCTAAATAACCAGCATTTCTACTATGCTATAGGGAGCTGTTGGCTATTCTCCTGGGAAGAAGTGAGATATTTTGGTTCTGTGTATGGTAAGGTGACCCTATGAATACAAAGGGTATTTTTGCCATATAAATGCTGTCACCTCTTTTTTTGCTGCTTCTTCCTACATGCCCACATTTGACCTCTTTGCTCAGACAGCCATGGACACTGAACAATAACAATCAATGTAACTCTCATTGCAAAAAGGTTTAATTTAGGCTGCTTTCCAACTTCCAATTTTGTTGTTTAAATCCTTGAGAAGAGCTGAAGAGAATTTTGAAGAGACTGAAAAGGCCGGCAAGGTTCAGTGAAAGAGAGTAAAAATGCTAAAAGACAGTATTTAAAGAAAAGATTGGATGATTTTTTTCCTTGAATAATTTTCTGTCCTCAAAATCTGGTAGAAATAAAGAAATGGATTCTTTAAAATAGTGAAGAGAATTGTTTGAAAGTTAAGGAGGGAATAAACGCCAATGAACTCAGGAGAAATAATTTCTGAAAGTACCTATGTATAAATGTCGGTGATATAGAAATATCGTTTCCACCTAAAGTTTAGCCCTTCATAAACTTAGAATGATTTCTGGATGGATACTCCTAGAATTATACTGTCAGATATTTGAATTTTTATCTTTTGGAATGTAGGATTTTTTTTCTTTCTTAAAACTTTCTTGAACTCTTATATTAGCAAAACGAATAACACGATTGCTAGCACTTTGGAAGATAGACTCAAGATTGAGAAGGATCTGGACAGACTTGAGCATTGCGCCCTATCCAGAAGATGAAATTCGATGGCGAGAAATGTAAAGTCCTGCACTTAGACAGGAAAAACCAGATGCGCAAATACAAGATAGGCAGTACCTGGATCAACAGTAGTGCCTATGAGAGGGATCTAAGTATCCTGGTGGACCACTACTTAAGTTGAGTCAGCACTGTGCTGCAGGTGCCAAAAAAGCCAATGCAGTCCTGGGCTGCATCAACAGAGGGAAAGTATCAAGATCACGGGAAGTGATAGTACCATTCTATACTGCACTGGTGAGGCCACAACTGGAATACTGCATCCAGTTCTGGTCACCACAATACAAAAAAGATGCTGAGGCCCTAGAAAGAGTGCAGAGGAGAGCAACAAAGATGATCAGGGGTCTGGAGGCTAAATCCTATCAAGAACAGCTAAAGGAACTGGGTATATTTAGCTAAACAAAGAGAAGACTGAGGGCAGACATGATAGCAGTCTTCCAATACTTGAAGGGCTGCCACAGAGAAGAAGGCATTGACTTATTCTCCAGAGCACCTGAAGGTAGGACAAGAAGCAGTGGGTGGAAGCTCATCAGAGGGAGATCCAACCTGGAAATAAGGAGGAATTTCCTGACAGTGAGAACTATTAAGCAGTGGAACAGCTTGCCTCCTGGAGTTGTGGGTGCTCCATCGCTGGAGGTTTTCAAGAAAAGATTAGACAATCATTTGCCTGAGATGGTATGAGGATTCCTGCCTTGGGCAAGGGCTTGGACTAGAAGACCTCCAAGGTCCCTTCCAACCCTATGGTTCTATGGTTCCATGAGATGGCAATCACCTACTGTTCTGATCTTGAGACTTCTGATCTGTCGCTTCTTCAAAGATGTGTATATGGTCAGCATCACTTTCCCTTGGTACCCTAGCAAAAGTTCTGTAAATGTCTTTGCAAACCACACTGGAAATCCAAAAGGAGTTTTATCACAGCTGCTGTTAGAGCCCATTGGCCCCTGTCTGTATGGAGCCAGATGTCAGACTCTAGCCTATGACTAGAGAAATATACTGTTAGGTTAACAGCATTCATTTAAAGTTTTCATTATAACATGTAAGGTGTAAGGTATAAGGTGTAAGGGTAATTTAAGGATGGTGGGTTTTTTTCCCAGGACTGATGAGGTCACTAGTTCTGAACCTGTAGT
This sequence comes from Candoia aspera, assembly GCF_035149785.1. Classification (NCBI taxonomy): domain Eukaryota; kingdom Metazoa; phylum Chordata; class Lepidosauria; order Squamata; family Candoiidae; genus Candoia; species Candoia aspera. The sequence goes on along the minus strand of NC_086158.1, from coordinate 9,926,455 downwards.
TATGGTTTGTGCTAGAATGATGATGAGGTTAGATAGCTACAATGGTATGTGGGAATGACCTTGGGAGATCAGGTGAAGAGATGCTGCCTAGGGAACAGTCAGATAAGAGGGAACACAGCCCACAGCTGCATAATGGGAGGAGCAAGAGGGACCCTCCTAAATTATTGGACTGTAAAGGTGACAGTACAATTGCACTTTCAGACTTGCAAGGTTCTGTTAATGTAGCTTTACAATAAAGTAGAATTAGGTTATCTGGCCATGTTTCCTGTCTGGTATACCTGTTAAAGCTGAAAATAGCTGGATGTAAGTAGACATGAGAGACTGTAGATTGAGGGGATTTGGAGTAGGGCTAGGAGAAGGGGCTGAGGTGGTTATGGTGGAGGTGGATGTTGTATTGTAGAGCCAACTAAAATTGCTGGAAGAAAATTTGTGATTGGCTTACTGGCCAGGAAAGCATCTGATTTTCAGGACTGACCATTTGGTGAAGTCAGTCACAGAAGGAGGCAAATCTCTGGTGATGTTTGAGCTGCACCTGAAGTTGGTGTGCAGTGGTGGCAACTAGTTGACCCAGTGGGGTGTTCACCTAGCTGGGAGATCATCTTTCTGGAGCTGGGAAGCAGAGAGAAGCAACATTCTTTGGAAGACTGTCAGCAGGACATATTTAAGGAATAAATAAACTCGTTCCTCTGATTCCTTTTACAGTTGTGAAAGTTATTGACATAAGTTAGTAAAATGCTCATGTTTCATAGAATATTTTATAAAAAAGGAAGAACTAGTAAAATGCAGGCCTCCTAAAAGCCAATAAGCTTGGAAATCAAGCAACAATCCATGTAGACAATATAATACTGAAGACACATGGTCCTTCCATGATAAATGGTCAAGGAGTGACATTATAGCTCTATCAAGTCTCTCTGAAATTCCCTACCTGGAATAGTCTCTCATATGCCCTGCCTGACTCAGATGAACTCTGGGTCTCTGGTGATAAGCATGATATATCTTCTGGCACCACTTTTTTTTCTACACTGTGTGGAAGGAAAACACCATTGCCAGTTTATTGCTGTGCTTGGAAGGACTGATATCTGGAATTTGATACCTTTGCTCTAGCAAAACGTTTCTGCTTTGAGAAGGAAATACTCTTGAGTGTCTCCTACTCTGCTGAAGGTTCCAGAATATGGACTTGTGATAATGCTACTGTTGTGAACTTCCTTGAGCAGTTTGCAGGATTTTAATTATGAATGTTAATGCAGAAAGCTAAGTCAGTATTTTTTTTTTAAAAGAAAAGGATTAATTTCTGCATACATTATAGCATGAAGAACAATATTTTCTCCCAGAAATTAAAATTCTGGTGAATGGGGTGTTTTACAGTAGTCTGTCAGACTAGCCAGACATGCAAGAAATATTGTTTTACATCAGCTTGGGCGAAGGGGGGCAAATCTGTTTGTTTATTTTTGTTATGCACTGAGCAAGAATAATGCAAAGCAACAATGTTCTCAGCTTTAACAAATTAGAAGAGCTAAGAACTGTTTGCCTATTAGTTTTAAATGGATGACTCTCAATCACTTTACTTCAATAACAGACCTAGGTGGTAACATTTCAACTTCAAATTAGTTGATAATATGCCTGCTTATTTTGTGAGTCAGAAGCTGTTTGCTGAACAATGTTCAGCCTGGTGCATGCTACCATATATCTTATCGCAATATTTGACAGTACAACAGGTTTTGAAAATTGGTTCTCAGGTGACTGTAGTTTTTCAATTAACATGAATTTGCTGATTAGTAGCTCCATTTGCGTGACTGAAAATGAGTTCATATTCTGCCAGTGTTCCGTGACTCTGACATGAACACAAGTGTTTAGGGAAGGAAACATTTACTGGTTTTCATTTTCTGCCTGACTGATATGCTTGGCAACTAGTTTTTCAGCAGCGCTCTGCTCTATTGGCTTACAGGAGCTACGTATAATAGCAAGATAAAGGTGCAGTTGTCTGTGTAGCTACACACTTCACACTTCCATTTTAGCAAGTGGCTGGGTTTCTGAGGAACCCTGTTGACTCTAGGAGGTGGACAGCTTGGGGAAACCACGGGGACTGAATATCATAAAGATATATTGCCCTGTCCTCACACTATAAAGGTGTATAGATATTTATCTATATTTCTATTCTACTCTATTACCCAAGGACTCATGATGGTGAACAAGTGAAATCAGAGCATAACAATCAACCATCATGATAATCAATAGCTAATCATGCCATGCAACAATGATAGAATCAGGGCTGTCTGCAAGGATGGTAAAAACTGCCAAGTTGCAATGCACATAAAAAGCAGGTGGAGCCTCCTGGCTGCCATTTTGACTTTTTTTTTTTTACCATACCTTGTGGACACCCCTCATTAATGCAGCCATAAATAGACATCCAAATAACCAGTTGTCACTCCCCCCATAATTGTTATTACATATTTAACATACACACTTTTCCTTTTACATTCTATTTATTTGTTAACGTTATATCCTTTCTTCTACTCAGGAGCTCAAGATGGCCTATGTAGCTCATCCTCCTCCATTTTTCTCCACAACTACAACTATGCAGGGTATGCCAGTGTGAGATTTATTTTTCATTCTGTGTCATGTTTCTGCTCTGGAGGGCCCCTTACAGCGGGAACCAATTTAAAAGCCCAAAGCAACTCAGAATAAGCTAAAAATATTGGTTAAAACTCAGGCTGAAATAAAGACTAAAATCATCTAACAATTCAAAGACACACAAAAGTTGGGTCTTTAGAGATGTTTTGAAATGCTTTATAAACAGGCAGCTGGTGAATATGGATTCTGAAGCTCATGTTGGAATGCATTCTTCACATTTTTATTTTCCTTCTATGGAAATAAAGCAACACTTGTTAATTTAACAGGTAGGGACAGAACTTGTTAAAAGCCTGGCTCCTGAGTTCTGCTGATAGCGCATACCTTCCTCTACATGTGTACATGTAAGCACATCCACATAGATGCTTTGGGATGTTTTCCTGTTGGGATTGAAGACACTGGTGTAGAGAGAATAAAATAATAGGAAGCCAAAGTTCAGAGTTATTAAATAGATAATTTACTTTAAAATGAGACCATATATAGTTTTTCAGAAGAAAAGGCAACTCTGCCATTAATGTATTTTTTAAATATATTTTTTAATCTTTGTCAGCCACCCAGAGTTGCATTAGTGAGATGGGTGCCCATCTAAATTGATTTAAATAAATAATGCTGCAGAACATGGAGGAAGGATCAGGAAAGAAGAATAGCATGGAAGCATTGGAGAAATGAGAAAGAAACGAAGGATGTGATTTGGCTGTGACATCTGTCACACTGTTGATCGCCAGGGTTTGACTTGGCTGATTTGGCTGGTTAGATAGGGCCCCCTTCCTCCCTCACTGCTCCATGTGTGTCCCTTCTGAAGCTGCATGCTCAGTGGAAGAGGATGACCATCCCAAATAGGAGTGTAGCATTCTTCAGTTAGGGGTATATGATAGCTCCACTCCCCTGCTAGCATCTCCAAGCAAATAAACTGATCCAAGTAAGGAGAATTGGAGAGACCCTGGGATGAAGGGAGGAAAGACCGAAATGTACAAGGTTCCTTGGCTCAAAATGGCCCAGGTACTTTTGAAAAATTAGAGAACTGAGAGAAACAAATCAAGTGAGGAAGAGAGATTGCCATATTTTTCTTCTCTTGGACGTGTCCTTGTCTGAAGTATACTATGAATGACTATTTGGAGATGATTCCACCCAGCTCTGGACTGAACTCTGGGTCTCTGGTGATACAGGCCTCACTTTGGGCCACTGAAGACTTCTTTTGATTTAAAAGAAGAGCCTGAAGCTGTGCAGTTCCAAAGAACCAAGGCAAATAAGGATAGAAAGACAGATTATTTAGCAAGTTACCATAGGTCCCATTGCCGGAATGCACATTTGTTAGCCTCTCATCTTGTTTGGTGAATCAGACTTACTGAAATCTTGACTGATTGAAATCTTTCCTTTTGGCCCTTGGATTGATTGTAGTATCCACTTCTGGAATATGACTCTTTCTGATACTTTGAGTCTTATCTGAAACTCATCTGTGAGCTTTGTCTTAACACTGGGAACTATTGGCTGCCAGGGATGTTCCAATCTAGTTATCAGCCAGACTGAAACTGCTCAGCTTCTCTGTCGAACTTGTGAGGTAGTCCAGACAGGAAGCACACCCACATCAACTAAATCTACTTTATTGTAAGGTTACATTAACAGAAAAGAGCCAGTTTAGTGCAGTGTTTAAGGCATCAGGCTAGAAACCAGGAGACTGTGACTTCTAGTCCCACCTTAGGTTGCATTATGATGTTGTGAAGCATGTTTTGTTACTTGTCCTCCCTCTTGTGGAGTCTGATGACTAAATATCAGTAAAATATTTACTATTATTTACTAAATATTAGTAAAACTAATATTTCCAGGAGGAATGTTCTAGCTTAGCTTGCTCCCTGCTCTCCTGGATTTCAATATCTTATTTCTCCTTTGTTTTCTTATTTTTGTTCAATTGTTCCTATATTTTGTTATTTTACAACTTACTCTTAAAACCTTGGTAGAGAAAGTGCATTAAATGTGCACATTGGTAGCTAGTGAAATGTATTTCATGTGATATTGAACTGACTCGCTGTGGCCAATTTACATTTTACTGATAAAATTGCTTCCATCTAAGTCAAGACACCATAACTGAAGTAGAATCCAAGGTGGATGCAGACAGTGTATCCTGTGATTAAATTGTCCAGTCTGTGGTTATAGAGTATTTAGCCTTGTATGTCTTCTGATTTTGTGTTCTTCGTAGTTAATTAAAGCTGCCCAAAGGCTCACAGGTAATGAATCACAGGTGGTCAAAGCATCTTCAGAGAAGATATGATACCTGTTATATTAAAAGACACAGTAGACTCTAGGTCTTAATAACTGCCATTCTATCTCAAATTGTTCTTTTGGGACAAGATCTTATAATGCATAATTCATCATAATTCCAGGTAGTATTTAGGGCTTTATTTTAGAGATAATTAATTTTCATGGACCATTTCAGTACAGTTAGAGACACATCTTGCAATTATTCTCATTTTATTTGAGACAGACAAACCTTCATTCTTCATTCTTAGGCTTTGTGCCTAAGGTGTAGGCTGACCATATTTCCTTGAGACAAAAACGGGACATTGGGATGGCAAAACGGGGCAGGGCTGGGTGACGGGCTGGATCGGCAGGCAGGAACTTCTCCGATTTTCTCAGGCTGGGAATCTTCGGATTCCTTCGTTTGCGAGAGGCAAGGCTGGGCTGGAGAGTCTAGTAAACAGTTGTCCCCAACAAGCCGTTCCTCCTCTGGCTGTGCTTTTACGTTCTTTTCTTCCTGCCCTTTCAAGGCAGGAGCCAATTGGCTTGCCCTTTGATCACTGCCTATCAGCTGATCCTGTTTTTTTTCTTTTTAGGTTTCCCGCCAGGTTGAGCTCTGTGGCTTTTTTCCCCACCATTTCTGCTGAGCTCCCTGTCCTTCCCCTCAAAGTCAGACTGCTTTCTGACAGGCTTGCAGGAACTTTCAAATTTTTAAGTAAGGTTTTTAAGAAAATGGGACAAAATGGACATTTGTATTAAAACGATGGGACGGTCTGGAAATGTTAAAAAAAACGGGACTGTCCCGTTCAAAACGGGACATATGGTGAGCCTACTAAGGCAAAACTAGAACTCATGATCTCCCAGTTCTAGCCTGATGCCTTAACCACTACACCAAAGTGGCTCTCTTTCTATCATTGCAGCCAAATAACTGTAATTTCATTCAGGGAGGAACCATCAATGCCCTTGTCTTCGACTTCACACATTTAAACTCACAGTTTTTTAAAAAAAAGTTCACGAAAGCCTCTGGTGATCAGTTTTTCCCCTCTTGTGTGCTGGTTTAAGAATATTTTAACTCAGTTATTTTATTATTTTTATAGTTACTTTATTTTGATTATTTTTTCCTGCTTTTAGATGCTTTCTAGACCATTCTGTATTACTTTTTTCCCTTTAAATTATCGAATAAATTCCAATAAAATACAGTATATTTTTCTCTTAGTTCCTTTAAGCCAGTATTCCTCAAAGTGCAGTCCAAGGACCCCCTCAGGAGTTTGCGAAATCAAAATTATTGTCCAGACTACGCTGAAAAATAATGCAATATTAAAAATCCCATCAAACTATAATGAGAAGCAGTAGTGGTAGTGAATGTGTGTATGTTATTTTTTAATACAGTAAATATTGATAAATATAACCTATACAAAGAAAAGCTCTTTTGGGGTCCTCCATAATTTTTATAAGTGGGAAGGGGTCCTGAGAGAAAAAAGTTTAAGAAACACTGCTTTAAGCTTTGTCTCAATAATTGTTTCTCTGTGTTTCCCCATTTCTGTTTTTTCTATTATCAATTAACATTATCAATATAATTTCCTCTCCATATAGCAATAAACTCTCCCACATAATTAGAACCTTTAAATGTGTTTTCTGTGTACCCTTCTGGTCTTTGAATTCTTATTAGGACTTTGTATTTAGCCAAATGTTCCCTAATAAACTGATTTAATAACAGTTGTCCATTCTGGAACAAGTTATGGAGAAAATTTCTAGAAATTCCTATTCCTCTTTGGGAAATACCACCACAAATAAAGGAAAACCCTTCTCACATTTGCCTCAATGAATTTTTAAATCATTTCTTTTCATTAAACAGCCATAGTCTAATTTTTCATTATACTGGTACAGCATGTAATATATACATTGAATTATTTCCCTGATAACTTTTGCACTGAATTTTTTTGTATAAAGAGACATTTCTTTAAACTAAATCAACCTTTTCCTCCTTTTTAATGATGAGATAATTTTCCTGCCAATACACATTTACCCTCACTGTGAACAAGAGGAGGAAACATAACTGAAACTGAATTACTGAATGACGCCGATTCAAACAAAATCTACAAAAATAATGATCCCCAAATACAGGGAAAACTGATGAAGATATATACTTTAACCTGCCCTTTTTCTTGTTTATGTCAATCCTGACATGAAACTAATTTGTAATTACAACCTGTAATTTGATCATTTAAACATGAATTCTACAATTTAAACTTGGTTTTCCTGTTCAGCAGCTAGAACTGCTTGAAGGTATTTGCAGTGATTACTTACAAGAAATCAGAACTTATTGTGACCACATAATATTTAACACGAGGACTTGTCATATGCTGATTAATTAAACCAAGCTACTGTATCAGGAAATGTAGATTAAAAACTCTGGTAAAGTTTTATAACTACTATTTTATACAGTTGAAGCTTCTATCCATATTTTGTCACAATTTTGCAAAGGTCTTTCTACAGGATTTATTAATAACATGGTCAGTGAGGCCCAGATGACTTGCACGCCATATGCAGATTATCTCACCAAGCATTTTATTTAATGGCCCTTGTCAATGGATGAATGTTGCTTTTACTGGGCTAGTGAAAGTTAAAGAAATAAATGTACCCGAATTAAGCTAGTTTTCTCAGTAATGGCCGAACTGGCCATCACAGACGTAACATCACCTATTTGCTACCAGCATTCAACCAGGAGATAAATACTTCTTTTTCCTATTTTCCAGTAATCAGTTGGGGTGTTGACCAAGGCATGAGTGACCTTGAGCACTGCCTCCCAAGCCATGAAAGATTGGTGCACAAGATAAAGTTGTGTAAATGCCATCCTAGCCACAGCTGCCACCTGTTTCTTGAAAGTAGCTGAGTCCAGGAGGAAACCCCCTATGTATGTATGCATGCATGTATGTATGTATGTATTCAGCGTTGTGAGGTAGTCCAGACAAGAAGCACAACCAGGAGTACCAGCTGTATCTTTATTGTACAGTTACACACTACAGAATCTTGCAAGTCTGAAAGTACATCTCTCCCTCCTCACTTTTACAGTCCAAGGAACTAGGGAGGGTCCCTTCTGAGACATTTGCCATGCCCCCATTCCTTCTGCGGGCTCAGATGCCTCTTGTCTGACTGTTGCCTACTCTGCAGCTCGTCCTCCTGTCTCCCAAGGTCATTCCCACATGCCATTACATACATACATACAGACAGACATACGTACTCACGAACATACACACTTATAAATAAATATGCATCTATATTTTTACACACATGCATATATAAACACAGAATTGGAGTAGATATAGACAGATCTGTGCATCTCCATCTTATGAAGTTACGCAGTTTTGAGGCCCTATTAATGTTTAAAGAGAGAAAAATTAGTCTTGAAAGCTGTTAGGAGTTAGCAAATGAAACAGCCCTGGAGATCTATGTATCTGTCCACAAATACCCTCTTCGAGGACATGAAATGCTCGGCTCCAAAATGCATCAAAACCTAGCCGTGTTTTGCAGCTGGTACTCTGAATGTTTTTTTTTTTTAAATCTCGCAGGGTCACGCTCATTTTATGATGTTCAAATAATTCTACAATAGAATCATTAGGGAAAGATATAATCCTAGAGCGGGAACACTTATTCCTCTTTTGTCTGGAAAAAGAATCCTGCTCTGAGTTACCTTTAATATGGTCATTTTAGATGAAGGGGCACTCTGAATGAGATAATGAAGAAACGTCTCTACCTATTTTTATTTATTTATTAAAAAAAGAAATAGGCAACAAAACATGGCTTCATGTGCAGGTGGATCTTGATGTAGGTTTCCTTCCGAAGCCCATCTGGTGGTGTTACTTTAGTTCTATTGATGTTTAAGACTGCCTCTTTCATCACAACCACATGCCAAGACAATAAGTAATTGAACTGCATGTTTTGCCTTTTTAAAAAGGTGTAATCTCCTTCTGAAGAAGGGAGATGTTGAGCAGGATATTTTTTCTAATTTATCTGTCATTACGCCATGCCGGCAAGGTTCCAAGGCTTGACTGCGGCATCTCTTTATCATCTTCTTTTGATGAACACCTGTTTTCAGCATACAAATGTGGATCTGCTGAGATGCAAAATTAAAATAATTTTAACAGCATAAGAATAATTAGGAATCCTGCCTTTGAGAGGGGAGGGAGGTCCACCTGTTTAAAGTACTGTATATTTTGATGTAATATGCAGATACATATGTTTAGAGAAATATGCACATATGCCAGAGAGTTTTTGAAGACAGGCGGCTTGTGATTTGTTTAATAGGGATACAGTTTTTGGCTCTTGTTATCTGATTTTAAAAAACCTCATAGCTATACAAGTTTGGAAAAGCATTGTTTCTGTACCTTACATAACCTGGTTTCGAATCAGTCCGGACAACCTTCCTGCAGCTAATACTTAAAATTAATAGAGCTCAGACAGAGTTCTAGGTGCTTAATAAGAAAAGGGATTAACTCCCTAATCTGAATTTGATGGCAGGAGTAGAACTAAGTGAGGGAAAATAGTGGAAATGCATATTGCAGAAACAAATTCATGCGGTGAAATGTTGCTTAAAAATAGCTTTAGACATGATTGATTTTTTTCCCCTTTTAAGGTGCCTATATGTTTAATATGGCAGGCAAAATCCAATCACTATATGAGAAGGGGAACAGAGCTTTACCCGCTGGATTTCTTCCTGTTTCAGTTATTAAAGGTATAGAAGTCCTAACAGGAGAAAAAAGAGGTACAAAATTCTCTGCACTAAGTAGTCAAATGAAAGGGATCTGGTAGGTATCCAGATTATCCCCTTCAATAATCCCTTGTTAAAGAGGGGCCTAGAATCCTGGTATCCCTTCTTTCTACCACTGATCTTTTATTTAGAAGTGTGTAAAAAGAATTCTGATATGAGGGTTTGTTTATTGTCAGATCTATGGATTGTCAAATTGTTTTCCTTTTTCTCAAGTTCTAACACTGCCATTGCTGGACCCCAGATTCCACCTGGTCTCCCCCTACCCCCCAAGTTTTTTTCTCTTTTGAAACACAATATTCACGCAGTGCCACAATCTTTTCTCCAAAATATTACTCTACGTGAACAGTAAAGTATGTTACTGAACATGGAAATAAGTATAATACAATTCTACTGATCTTGAAAGAGGGGCAAATGAATTGCATGAATCTTTTAAAAATGAATCTTTTAAAACTGGGTGAAATTCTAACTAAATCTCTTTTTGTTAACTTTGAGAATCCCGGAGAATAGTACAAGATGCCTAGAAAATGACAAATAGTGTTTATTTCCAAAAGAAGAAACAACAATATAAGGAACTACAGTTCATTTAGTCTGACATCATCATATGGGATGTTTCTAGATCAGATCAGAAAGGGATTAATCAGAAACTATTAATCAGAATTTTTTTTGAAAACAGTGCAATGATCCATAGAGGCTAGTATGGATTTGTCAAAACATGTCTTTTCAGACTTACTTCATTTTTTGAAAAGTAATTTTAGAAGATTGTGGGAATGCGGTTGATGTAATATACCTTCTTTTAACAAAGTATTGACAGGGTACTCCATGGCATTTTAATTAGCAAGTTACAAATAGACAAATGGTTTAGTATTGTGTAGATTCACAGATGGTTTGAAGTTTTCATCTATATTTCCTTATCAAACTGGAGTGAAGTATCATGTGAGCCAGTTTGCTTTTGTGGTTACATTCAGAGGCACAACACTAATAAACTCTCATATAAAGGTGTGGTGAAAGCTCCCCTGTGCAAGCACCGAGTCATGTCTGACCCTCTGGGGGGACGCCGCTTCCATGACGTTTTCTTGGCAGACTAGAGCAGGGTGGTTTGCCATTGCCTTCCCCAGCCGTCACCTTCCCCAGCCAGCTGGGTGCTCATTTTACTGACCTCGGAAGGATGGAAGGCTGAGTCGACCTGAGCCGGCTACCCAAGAGAAAATCCAGCTTCCTCTGGGATCGAACTCAGGTTGTGGGGAGAGTTTCGGTTGCAATGCTGCTTTACCCAAACTGGATACATGAATATCTCCAATATTGCAGAAGGAAACCAAACTACAGTGAATTTCACTACAAGAAAACCAAGGAAAACTTGAAAAGAAATATTTATCCATTGAGTTTGATGGGTAGATAAAGACTTCAGTTAATTCCCCAGCCCCGTTCAGTCTCAAACAGAGAAAACAAACTTTCCCCATTGTTCTCTGTGTGCTTCAACAACAGTGATAGCTACAATAAGGAGGAATTGGCAGAATTCCTCTTTGGCCTATCACCTTTCCTTCTATCCATATTACTGGCTTGAGTTGTGTGATGTTGTGAAGTCCATAATATAGATAACAGCAGCAGAATTGTGGTTTATAAAGTGATAAAACTTTTTTTGTGCAGCAGTCACACAACTTCTGCTTAAAAAGATCTGTGTGAATATAGGATATCGGTTCAAATGACCATTTATTTAATATTGTTTGTTTATATTTTTATTTCTTAAAGCCTGGAATAGGCCCCCAAGGCATCTTTGAAATTATAACTTTGGAGCTATTTATTCACAAACAAACATTACAAACACAAAAAAACCCTCTTACAAACAGCAATCAACAGCAGAAGAAAACAATCTTAACGCATTTATGCGTTTAAAATCACATCAAAGTCAAGTTGAACAAAAGGCCTTAATGAGGTAGGTAAAGCTAAATCCAATCTGACTTCCTCAGAAGAAAGTCCTGCAGTAGAGATCGTACCCTCCCACTGAGGCTCTCTTTGAGGTAGAACATATAGATCTCTGAAACAGTTTTCAAACTTTAGACACAGCTTGAAACTCTTAAAAGCTTAATTTATGATTGAGAGGGAAAAAGAGATAATCTGTTTCAAGACTGGTACAATATAGTCAGTAAGGTTCAATTCAGCTGATGCTCTTTGCATATAGAATTGATTTTTTTAAATCAATTCTGATTTATTTTTTAAAATAAATTATGTGCCATCAGGTAGGTGTTGACTCTTAGTGACCACATGGATAAATTTACTCCAGGTTGATCTGTCCCAAACCTGGTCCTTCAGGATCTTCCAATGGTGTACTCATCACCACTGTAATTGAGTCCATCCACCTTGCTGCTGGTTATCCTCTTCTCTTTCCTTCCACCTTTGCCAGAATCAGGCCTTCTCCAGAAAGCTAGATCTTTGCATAATGTGTGCAAAGTATAATCTGAGCCTTGTTCCTTGAGTGAGAGCTCTCGGTTGATTTGTCTGATGATCCGTTTGTTTGTTTTCATGGCTACCCATGGTATTCTCAAGAGTCCTCTCTACACCAAAGTTCAAAAGTGTCAGTGCTCTTTTGATCCTGCTTCTTCCAAGTTTGTCACTTCCACAGAGTGTCATAGGGAAAATTGTTGACTGCATGATTCCTACCTTTGTAGGTATAGACACATCCCAGCATTTGAATATCTTTTCCGAGGCTTTCATGGCTACTCTACCAAGTGCTGGAGTGTGGCATATTTCTTGATTACTGGTTCCTTTACTATTGATAGTTGATCCTAAAAGACAGAAGGTGACCACCACTTCAATAAATTCATTGTAAATTCTGATTTCTGGGGGTGACATGACAGACTGAACAGCTGTGCTTATGGGGTCCACAGGCAGAACTGACAATGTGGCAGGTTTTTGGGGGGCTCAGGCGGGCTTTTCCTGAAGCCCAAGAATGTTTTACCAGGAAAGGAAAACACTTGGAATTACCCCATCTGTCCTCCAGGACAGTGGCTTGCAGCCAGGAGACCATAAACAGTGTTCACGCTCAACTGGTAAGAGCTGCTGGGAGGCTTGGGCATCATCATTTCCAAGCTGCACTGTAGCCTTAAAGGGACATTAAGACCAGCCACCTCATTTCTAAATCACCCAAATTTTTTTCAAGGATGTGTAAAAGAATTAATCAGAAAAATAATGATAAGCACCAAGAGAGCCGTTTCTCCTTGCTGTAGGGTTAAGAGAGGCTTTCTACAGCAAGGAGAAACTGCTCTCTTGGTGCTTATGGTTATTTTTCTGATTAATTCTTTTGAAAAAGAAGCTTTTTAAGCTTTGGATTTTGCTTTCCATCCAAATATTAAGGAGGGTTGAGACTATGTAATCATCTCCCAGTTATTATTTTTGTACTATTTATTTATTTATCAAATTTTGCCACCGCCCATCTCCCCCGAAAATGCTAAATTTGAAGATTTTAGCATTTTCCTACATGCTAAATCTGCTGTTTTGAACTTTCAGCTTTCTGTTGCTACTTTCCCTGGGGAACTGCCTGTTATCATACTTTCACTTCTGTAAACACGTTTTGGAATTTTTCTATTATCTCCCACTTTCACTAGTTAAGTACCTAGGCAGTGCCATAATCTACTGTGGATTATGGAGGATTTCAATCAGACTGTTTCCGACTTTCTTCAAGACTTTAAACAGATGCTTTCTGAGTCTTGCCAAGCTTTTATGCAAGGTATTCAGGACATTGTGGAAAACATGAGGTTTAAAATGTGTCATCTGGTTGGGGATGTCATGGATGAAACTGAGAAATTTAATGACGATAGAAATGTTTCTTCTAATAGCGAGATCAGGGCTTCTGTCGAAATGCTGGGTGAAGATCAGAAAGTTGAGTTGAAGAAGAGATCGAGTTGCAAACCATAAGTGGAATTGAATTGCTGATGGAATGTTATGGAAAAGAAGCAGTTATTATGTATGGGAGGCTTTTTGCTGAGAAGTCAGAGTTCTTAAGGGGGGCAGTTGGGCTGTCTGATTTCTTTATGAAAAAAGCTCTGTGTATTGTGGGAATATGTAAATGCTCTAGTTTATTTTGAAGTGGGGTAAGGGTTTAAGAATATTTATCTGGATTGCTTCTAGGGATGGTTTGACTTCATCTTTAACAATTTGGATTAAGATTAAAAGGTATATAAAAAAAGCTTGGTTTTAGGCTTAATATGATTAAGATTATTATAATTGTTGTATTATTATAATGGCAGGCAATGTATATGCTTTTTAGTTTGATTTTTATTATAGTAGACAAATGTATAGAATAGTAGTAGGAAGGAAATAATTAAACAAATGTTATCTTTGGGGGGAGTTGATTAGGAGGTTTATGTACTGTATATATAATTCTTCTTTTTTTAAATATAAGGGGATGGAGCAACTGTATTTAGTGATTTTTATAATGTGCCAATGGAATGATTTATAGAAATAATGTGATTTTGGTTTAATATAAAGGATTGATTATGGAAAATTTGTTGTATATCCTTGTTGTTAAAAGTCAGAAGTCACCTCTTGTAATAATAAAAAAATTCTCTTGTGTTTTCACCTTTTTGGAGTTTTTTTCTTTTTGTAGTTTTTTTTTCTTTTTTGTAGTTTTTATATTTGTCTTAAATCTAATAAAATTCTTATAAAAATAGATAAAATAAATTCATTGTAAATTCTAAGGCTGGTTGCCGTACATGTTGTCATTAGTTTAGTCTTTTTTAATATTTAATCTTATTCACATTTTTTTTCATTGTGCTTCTTGACTTTCATTACTAGATCTTGCAGTTCATTTGCATTTTCAGCTGTCAGAGTACTATCATCAGCACACGTTACTGAAATTTCTTCCTCCGGTTTTAAAGCCATGTTCATCTTCCAGGTCAGCTTCCCTTAATTTATATTCTGTGTATAGATTTAATAAGTAAGTGGAGAGTACACAGCCTTGTCATACTCCTTTGCCAACCTGGAGCCATGTTCTGTTTGTATTGTGGTTTCCTGATCTGTATATAAATTTCTCATAAGGACAATGAAATATTCTGGGATTTTCATTTTCCTGAGCACTTTCCACAGCTTGAAGTGATTGACAAAATCAAAGGCTTTCTATAATCAATGAAGCACATGGTGACTTCTTTTTGGCATTCTTTGACTTTCCCAATTATCCAGCATGATCAGAAATAATGTCTTGTGTTCCTCGACCTTTAAAGCCAGCTTGAACATCTGGCATCTCTTCTTCCATAGAGGGCTCTAATCTGCATTGGTTGATCCTAAGCATTTTGCTAGCATGTGAAATTACGAATACTGTATGATAGTTTGCACACTCCGTTGAGTCTTCTTTTTGGTTTTGGAATGCAGACTGACCTCTTCCAAACTGTTGACCACTGTGTTGTTCTCTGTATTTGCTGGCATAGCTTGGCCAGGACCTCTACTGATTCTTCTTCTGTTGCTTGCCATATTTCTGTTCATATTCCATCAGTTCCTATAGTCTTCTGATTAGGTAATGACCAGAGTGCTGATCTAACTTCATCTTCTAGTACTAGAGGTTCTTGTAAATAGGGAATATCTTCTAAGGTATCTTGGATGTTGACATCTCTACTGTACAGTGTTTCCGTATACTCTTCCATCTCCCTTTGATCTTCTTGGGATCAGTTACTATTTGTCCATTGGCATCCTTTAGTATTCCAATTTGAAGTTGGAACCTTCTTCTGAGTTTGGAGGTCTTTTGGAAGACTTTCTTTATTTTTCTGTGCCTGTTTCCCTGGTTGATGTCCTGACAGATGTTGTTATACTGCTTCTTATCTGTTCTACCAGCTTTCTGTAGCTAAAACTTATTTGTTAAGTTGCTTCCTGAGATCTTTGTTCTTTTTATAACATCTAAATATTTCATGGTATGGTAAAGTAACGGACATTGACTACTTGTTCAATGACCGTTCAAAATTACAATGGCACTGAATGAGGGGGACTTATGATGGGCCCTTGTAGTTGCAGTTGTCACAGCATCCACACGGTCACATGATCACGATTTGGGTACTTGGCAACCTGCTCACAATTACAACATTGCAGCATACCCTATTGTAATCATGTGATCGCCATTTGTGACCTTCACTGCTGGCTTCTGACAAGCAACGTCAGTGGGGAAGCTGGCAGGATCATTTTAGCTGTTTGAAGACCGTGTTAGCAATGAAGAAATCATTGGATTGGCAGAAATTCATAAGTCATTCTGCTTCATTTCGGTTTTCGAGTCCATACAGTCCAACTTCATTTTCCTCCTTAATATCTCCATCTTTGGCATTCCAGTCTCCTACCACAAACATCAAGTCTTGCGTGCATATTCCGTCAATTTCAAATTGAACTTGATTCTAAAACTCATCACGTTTCTCTTTTCTGCGGTATGTGAGGTTACAGCCGGCTTCTGACTCTGAAAATGAAACTTATTCGGAGTCAGAAGGGGAAAACAAAACCTATCAGCAAGGTCTTGAAGAATCTAAACCAGGAAGTGACTCAGCAGAGCAGGAGAAATTGCAGGAGAGGATTGGACAAACTCCAGAGGGAGATTTGAAGCCTCCAATCAGTGCTTGAGAGAGAAGAGCAGAGAAGCATGTGAAAGAAAAAGAAGTGCGATTGGCTGGCAAGGAAAAACGGTGTGAAAAGGAGCAAATAAAAAGGCAGGTGTGCCAAGAGCAAGCTGCCGGAGACAACCAATCCTCTGAGCTCACAGCATCTGCAGAAGAATCCTTACCAGCATGGAAACCTTGCCTGTGGCCAGTGTGGAACCAGCGCCTTCTGCCTCCACAGAACAGCCTTGCTCAGGTCACTCCAGTACAGCCTCTCTCTGCCATTCCTGTTGAACACAGTCTCATGTCCAGCTCCAAACCTCATTGTTTCGCTTCAGTGTGATCCATGTGTACCTCCAGATCTCAGCCTTGCCTGAATGCTCCAGTCCAGTCCAGCCTTGCCTCCAGATCCCAGTCTTGTCTAAGTGCTCCAGCCCAGTCTAGCCTAGTCTCCAGGTTCAAGGCTTGTCTCGATGCTCAGTCCAGTCCAGCCTTGTCTCCAGAACTGAGCCTTGCCTAGATGCTCCAGTCCAGTCCCACCTTGTCTCCAGCTTCAAGCCTTGTCCAGATGCTCCAGTCCAGTCCAGTCCAGCCTTGTCTCCAGAACTGAGCCTTGCCTAGATGCTCCAGTCCAGTCCCACCTTGTCTCCAGCTTTGAGCCTTGCCCAGATGCTCCAGTCCAGTCCAGTCCAGCCTCATCTCCAGATCTGAGTCTTGCCTAGGTGTCTTAGCCAAGTCCTGTCCTGCCTTCAGAACCAAGCCTTGCCTTCAGCCAAGTCCAGCCTTGTCTCCAGAACCAAGCCCTGCCCAGATACTCCAGCCCAGACTTGTCTAGCCTCTGTGTGCCAGTCTGATCCAGCCTGTGTGCCAGGACACCAGTCCAAGTGCTCAGCCTCTCCTTTGCCATGTGGTATGAGATTAGATAGATAAAGATATAAAATGCACACACAAACACACATATGAGGACAACCCAACTGTAGACCAGCTGTGAATATTATCTTGGTAGGTACAGTTGCCTTAAGATAGATTGCTCTCTATTTTTTTTAATTATTTGCTCTCTTCTGAATAGGATAAGAGAAAGGAAAAATGAATAATGATGTAGCTGTGTGAGATTTTGAAATACATGAATCTATAATCACTTCTCTCAGTTTTCAGTGGAGTGAAACAGTATCAAATCCTTTAGACTTAATGAACTTTCAAGTTTATGCTTCATTCAAGCTGGACGTTCTTTTAAAAGTGTGGCCTTGCTTCCCAGTGCCACAATAAAACATTTAAGGTGATTGGAGAGCCAATCCCTGGTATTTGAGTCATCAACTAGCTGGAATTCATTTTGGCTGGCAATTATTTATTCCCTCCTAACTAGTTCCAGGCTACCTTCTGTTCCACTTTTATACATCTTTAAGTTTCTTTTGTATGTTCAAGGTTATGGGATTCCAAGGTTATAAGATTCCAGGCTGTCATTTCATTCACTCTTTATTTTTATTTTTATTTTTTTGTTAAACAGGGAGGAAAGCAATGTTCCCGCCTCCCTTCTTTCTCTCTTCTCTTTTCAATATTGTAAGAGGAACAAATAATTTTTTTTAAAAAGCCACTATTTCAGATTATAATAAATGCTGTGGTATCATCCATGGAAAAAGAAACCTCAGGATGTTTTTAAAAAATTTAGTTTCTAAATTGCTTTGAAATTAAGCATTTCTTGCATACATAGAATCACAAAGAGTTTTAGTACTATATAGATTTCAGTGCAACATGGATGATTTAAGGAGGAAGATGTCAAAAAGCTCCACTTTGAACAGCCATTAATAAGCATTTTCATTAAATATATATGCTGAAATGTTCCGTTAACCATTTTTGAGCTGATTAAAGAGTTTACTTTGTAGCTAAGATAAGCAAAGTCACCCCTGGTTAACGCATAGATGGGAAACTAGAAAATTCCACAATAAGGCAATATCAAACAATGTGTGTGCAGTTCCCAAGAAATCTGCACTGATGTGTCCATGCAGTCATTAGGAGTCAAAAAGGCATATCTGCCTTTTTATCTTTATATTATATGAATCTGAAAGAAGATATGGCAGCTTCAATGAGTGACACCGAAGACATGTTTAACTTAGCTGATTCGTTAAATAATCAGTAGCCGAGCAGTGTTCCTAACCCTTACAGAATGATTCAAAGGGGACAGCACTTTTCTCTTTTTTAAAGGACTAGTGGACCTGACCGTATCTTTCACCTGGCTGGACCTCTTGGTGGCCTTTGATACCATCAATCATGGTATCCACCTAGACTGGCTGAAAGCACTGGGGGTGGGTGGGGTGGGCACTGTTCTTCAGTGGTTCTCCTTCCAGAGTGGCAAATTCCAGTCAGTGGTGGTGGGGAGGGAGAGGTTGAGCCCTGTTATTCTATTATGGATTACCTCAGTGCTAGATCTTTTCCCCTCTACTGTTCAACATCTACATGAAGCTGCTGAAAGAACATATCTGCTGTACCAGCTTTGGGTGAGGTATCATCTTCAGCTGAGCTCAGCAGGAGATGGAGTGGAGGTCCTGACCTGATGCCTGGAGGCTGTTAGAGTCTAGGGAGAAACAGGCTTAAACTATATCCTATCGAAACAGAGTGGCTGTGGATCTGGAAGCTGAATCCAGAGATCTTTGACTCTGGATTGGATAGCACTCCCCCAGATAGAGCTGGCTCACAATTTAAGGATCCTTCTGGACTCATGACTCTTGCTTGAACAGCAGGTGGAAGCTGTGGCCAGGAGGGTCTTTGCATTATTATATCTTGAGCATCAGGTACAGCCTTTCCTGGGTCAGGATGCTTTATCACAGTCACTCATGGCCTTATCACTTCATGGCTGGATTACCGTAAAGCACTCTATGTGGAGTTCCCCTTGAAGACTGTTCAGAAGGTTCTGCAGATGCAAGATTCACCCATATAACATCACTACTATTGGCTGCCAGTTAGCTTCCAGGGGCAACTCAAGGTGCTGGTTGTCACCTTTAAATCCCTACATGGCTCAAGGTCTGGATATCTCCAAAACTGCATACGCTGAGTTTGCCTATCTAGTAAGATCTGGGAGAGAGAGCTTGCAGCGGGTCCTATCTTCAAGAGAATGCTATCTGTGGAACATTCTACCCCCCGAGGTGAGGCAGGCCCCTTTGCTCCCGACCTTCCGGAAGGGTTTGAAGACCTGGTTCTGCTGCCTCGTTTGGGATGGGAAGGGCAACAGATCTTGCTGGGGGTGGCTGGTGATGCAGAGTTCTCCCTATGGAATGGAAATTTCCCACTTGGATTCCATATTTTTATTTATTTATTATTTTAGTATTGTAGGTGTTGACTTGGTGATTTTATGGCTGTAAACCATAAAACACTTGGTGTTGAGGTTTTAAGGTGAATTTTATTGTAAACACCCCAGAGTCCCCTTTTGGGGGGAGATGGGTGGTGATAGAAATGTGAATAATAAACAAACCAACAAACAAATAAATGAAATCTTCAGGGATCCCAGGTCTGATCACCCGAGGCTTCCTCTTTTGCTACAGCATACCCCCAAATATTCAGAACAAATATTCTTACTACCTTTCTGGAGAGCTATAAAAACAGCTGTTCCAAAAACCATTTGAGAGCAAGTAGTTACCCCAAAACGGTGGTACATCAGATGGATTGTTTATATTTGTATTAATTACATTTTGTTTTTAATCTTAAGATATTAATACTACATAGTGCTCAAAGTCTCTGCAAATGGAGCAGCAAAAAGGTTGTTGGAATAAATAATGCATAGTGGAGTCCTTGGCGCTCTCTGAGCTTTGTTATTTGTTATTTGTTTGCAGACGTTTCATTACCTAACTAGGTAACATCATCAGAACCTAGCCGGGTAATGAAACTTCTGCAAGCAAACAACCCAGCTCAGAGGGTACTGAGGACTCCACAGTTCAGCCCTGAGCTACAGAGATTCTCTTCTATTGGAAATAACAAATAATTAAAACGATAAAATAATAAACATTTGTTTTCACATAGCTGGGAGAGAATCCTGGAATATTTAGGAGTCAGAAAACTCAAAGCCACTTTGAGCAAAGAGGCTCCTTTTTGGTAAGCATTCCATTAAATGGAATTAAGGCTACAGGCTAGAAACCAGGAGTCGGTGAGTTCTAGTCCCGCCAGGCATGAAATCTGGCTGGGTGACCTTGGGCCAGTCCCCCTCTCTCAGCCCAACTCACCTCACAGGGAAAACAGGAGGACGAAGGAGTATTAGGTATGTTCGCCACCTTGAGTTATTTGTAAAAATGATAGGCAGGATTTTTAAAAAATCCAAATAAATAAACAAAATAAAAGACAAAGGTCTAAACTATCTATAGCATCCATTTTCCAGATATACAAGTATCTTTTTTCTTAATTTCTCCTAACCTTTGAGTATGGGCCATATCAGACTTTTAATGCTGGTGAGGTTTCAGTAATTAAAGATCGCTCTGGACAAAGCCGTTCAAATAAATTATTAATTCTCTTGCTTCCTATATCGAGAGAATATTAATTTGCTAAATAAGGCTAGCCTATTCTGTTTTTCTTTATCAAGGAGAGGTAATAGGTGACAGTTACTCTATTATGGATTACCAAGAAGCCACATCTTGCTTATTGGAAATTATACTCAGTGTTCTAAATTTTTGCTAGGAATATCAAAGTGCTACAAATTTTCAAGTTTCTCTTTTAAGCCTGATGAACAGGTCATTGTTATAAGAATATATACAGGGGAAAGAGACAGTGGTATATTTGCACGATGTAACTGTGAAGGATCTGCACATAATTCTGGTTAAGTGCATGTTTTAATGTGTATTTGTTAAAAAATTTTATATGGTGGACGTTTGAAAGCTGTTGATACAGTGAATATGGAATTTTTAAAAGGATGTAATAACAAAAAACACATCTGTATTATTTGATAAAGCATAGACCAAGAACATTTTGCACGCATCTAAGTTCTTCACACCAAAAGACATCGATCTAGGGATATTTTCAATCGGAGTAACTTAATTAATTTAACTTTTAATTAATTTAAATTTTCAATCGGAGTAAACTTAAGTAATTTATTTACCCCTATCTTCTGCATTTAGGGAAAGTATCCTGCTCTTTCTGTCTCTCCTAGTGAAATCAGGCTCTCCTTAATTCTCCCCTAATAATATTTAAACTCTTCAGCACTTTATTTTAAAGTTACTGAGCATCCCCCACCCCCATAAAGCAGAACACTGTGTGGTGGGGGTGGGGGGGAGCAAGAGAAGAAAAACCCACTGGATGTGATTTCAAAAAATGTCAAAATATGTCAAACGCAGATCCCACTCAAGGGTTTCATTAACTGAAGCTTTGGTGATAAGTGTCATCTTGTGAAAGACCCACCCATCTCCCCCAGTGCATTACCAAATGTACTAATTTCCTGGCTGAGCTTGGTGTTTATTGTATAGCTGAAATTGAAAATGGTCGGTAATGGAGTGAGCTTCAATCCAACACCAATTCTGAATCTAAATTACTTGCGTCTTTCAATAGCATCGACAGAGGAGAGCTTTATGCACCTTGTACCTAATCAACCCTTACTGTGACCCTAAATTCAGCCGTCGTCAGAGATTAATAATAAAATCCTCAGTTCAAACAATTATTTGCCCTGAAGAAGTTGGCCATTTCTTATACTGAAAATGAAAGAATGTGACATTTTTTTTCCTTCCATTTAGGCTCTGCATGTTACAGACCTCCACATAGTTTTGATCTATGACCTCCGTGTGGCTTTACAACTATAGTACAGCCTGTACTACCCTTTTCCAGGAGATTAAAAAAATCCCTACCCTTTGGAAGCCCTCCTTTTAATAAAAGTATAATTCTGGATTTAAATAGGGGAAAAACTACATTTGGTACAGGATACTTAAAAAAAACCTCTTAAAGGTTATAAAACTATGCATTTTAAACTGGAATAATTGCCAAACGAAAGGATTCCTATCATGACAAATCAGGTCGTTTTTGGTACAGATAATCTAGGATAAATATCCATTCTGGAAAAACACTATTTTGCATACGGAACTAATTTTTTTTGGTGTTTTAAGGTTATGCACATTCTGAGTATATACCTCTATTGCAGCCAGTTATATACGTGGTATGGCAATTAATTTGTTGTTATGTTAGCATCTGCTTCTGTGTTGCCCAAGCAAAATTAATATACTTAGAATAAAAGAGTTGGGACTGGCCAAGAAGGCCATCACGTCCAGCCCTGCTCAAGGCAGAAACCTACATTCAAGCATTCCTGATTGATGGCTTTCTAACCTCCATTTGAACACATCCAGTGAAAACCAGACCACCCACTCTTTAGATAACTTGTTTCAGTCCCAACTGCTCTTACTGTAGTAAGTGTTTTCTAATATTTTATTTATTTATTTTTCAAATTTCTATCACCGCCCATCTCTCCCAAAAAGGGGACTCTGTGCGTCAATCAGAATCTGCCCTCCTGCAACTTAAATCCATTTTTCTGTGTCTGTCGGAGCTAAGCTTGCCTCTGACTCAGAACTAGTTTCATTTTCTGAGTCAGAGGAGGAATTGGAAACTTACCGGGCTGGAATCGGGGAAAGGAAAGTCCAGCATGACTCAGCAGAGTGGGAAGAATCTACTAAGCTGATTGGGCGAGATCCAGAGGAGGATTTGAATATGTCAGTAAGCACACGCCAGAGACGTGCTGAAAAACATGCAAAGGAAAAGGCAGCCTGATTGGCTGCAGGAGACTCCAAGTGCGCCAAAGATCGGGATAAAAGGCAGCCGCGCTGAGAGCAAGCTGCCAGAGACAACCGATCCTACAAGCCAGCAGCATCTGCAGAAGAGACCAGCATCAGAGATGGCGTCTGTTACCGAAGAGGAACCAATGCCTTTGTTTTGCTCCGAAGAGGGCTTGCATCCTGCTTCTGTTGCCAATGAGGATCCTTTGCCTGCCAAGCCCAGCAGTCTCAGTCTTGCTTCCAGCCTTGAAGCTCCGTGATCTTCCAAGCAGCTTCTTCGTGCCTTCAAAACTCCAGCACCACTATGTGTTGTCACTCCCATCCTACTGCGCTTCGTGTGCTCAGCCGTGTTCAGGTACTGCACCCCTGTCTTGTTCTGGGTCTGTGTTCCAGTCTAATCCAGGGCTTTCAGCCAGGTCCAGTCTTATCTCTAGTTTTCAGCCCTGCTCCAGATCTCCAGTCCAGAGAATCCAGCCTAATTCGGGGCTTCCAGCCAAGTCCAGCCATGTCCCAAGTCCCAAGCCTTGCTCTAAGTCTCCAGTCCAGAGAACCCAGCCTAGTCTGGGGTTTCCAGCCAAGTCCAGCCTTGTTTCAAGTTCCAAGCCTTGTTCCAAGACACCCGTCTAGAGAATCCAGCCTAGTCCAGGGCTTCCAGCTGAGTCCAACCTAGATTCAAGTTCCAAGCATTGTTCCAAGTCTCCAGTCTCAAGAAACCAGCCCAGTCAGGGGCTTCCAGTTGAATCCAGCCTTGTTCAAGTTTCAAGCCTTGTCTTCAAGCCTTTAGTTCAGAGTACTCAGCCTAGTCCAGAACCCTCAGCCAGGTCTAGCCTTGTTCTGAGTTCAGGTCCTGCTCCAAGTCTTCAGTTCATCCTGTCTGTTGCTCGTAGTCCTGTTTCCAGGTCCAGTTAGTCAGTGATACTGTGTCAGTGTCATTCCAGTACTGTTCCGGTTCGAGAAACGTTGCCTCCAGCCCTTGTGTTCCACTCAAATCCAGTTGGCCCAGTTGGGCTTGCTTAACCAAGTCTAGCATATCAAGGACTTCATTATTGTAAATAGTTATTTAAGAAAGAATATTCTTTGAGAACCGGTCTGTTGCTTAGTCTGAACAGGACAGTGTCTTGTTTTATGGAATGACAGAATTTAACTTTAAAAAAAAAACTTAAAATACTTAAAGGATGCTCTCATGTTTCCCTCCTTCTCAAAGCTAAACATTTTGGGTTTCTTCTTCAATCTCTCTTCACAGCCCCTTGATCATCTTTGTTGCCCATCCTTGAATTTGTTCCAAGATGTCTGAGTCCTTTTTAAAGCAGGGTGCCCCAAACCGATGCAATACCAACACAGAATAAGGTGATTTGCAAACAGTATGTCTATGGCTGCAGGTTAAAATTGCAGCCACATCACATCACACTGCTGACTTCTATTTTGTCTGCAATCCATTACTGTTCCTAACTGCTTTTTATAAACATTATTATTAAGCCAGGTATTCCTCATTCTGTGTTCATGATGAGCATATAAAGATAGAATTTTAAAAACTTAATGACTTTGTAGCAACATGTATTGTTGCCTTAGGACTTAAAATAAACCCTTGTCAGACTTGCGAGGTAGTCCAGATAGGAAGCACACCCAGAAGTACTAGCTCTAAATTTATTGTAAGGTTATATTAACAGAATCTTGCAAGTCTGAAAGTACAATTCTCCCACTGTCTCCTTTACAGTCCAAGAAACTAGGGAGGATCCCTTCTGAGATGTTTGCCATATCCCCATTCCTTCTGTGGGCTCAGCTGCCTCTTATCTAACCATTGCCTAGTCTGTGGCTCTTCCTCCTGTCTCCCAAGGTCATTCCCACATACTATTACAACAATTGAAAAAGAAATTCATAGAAAGTATTTTGTCCTCTCTCCCTCTGTAGCCCCCCCCCCCAACCTTTCTTTCATAGTTATTAGGGGAGATCAGAGTCATTAAGAATCAGGTGGGAATCAGTCTACCCCCCACTGGCTCATGCAGACTTTACATTCATGTCCCTTTGTTTAGAAAAACCACTCAACCCTTCAAAAGGCTTTTTCACAAGAATAGGAAACTGTGAGGAAAAAAAGGAAGGGATAGAAATGGTATCTTCCATTAATTCCTTTCTGTTTTCTTATCTTAAGCTCCAAACTATTTCATGTAGTAATTTAAAGGAAATGTAAGAATATCATGCACAAAGATGTTTAAATAAGTTTCTACTTTTTAAAAAATGCTAGTGTGCTTGCTCTGGATAAAGAAGACTTAGATCACTGGCGAAATATTATAGCAAGGTCATAAAGGTTATCCAGAAAGTTCTTGCTCAGAATTTCCATACTGGTTGCTTGTGTGGTAGCTGTGGTATAGTTTATACTTCCCCAGTCTTATATACTTAGTAGAATTATTTATTTCTCACTTTTTGGGATACAGATTTATTTTTTATTCTTTATTTTTATTTATCATATTTATATGCTGCCCATCTCACAGAAACATGACTCTCAAATCCTACCAGGACAGCTTCCAAACCACATTAACAACAATAAACACAGAGTAAATAAAATATGTTTGGAATGCTTCTTTTTAAATCTTTAGAATCTTTCCTGTAGGAGAATTAGTGATAATAACTACGGGAATGAGAGAGGATTCATAGCTACTCAGCCCATTGGATGACGTTTATTGTCAGACTCTTGTTAGCTGATTTAACTGAAAGCAACGGTCCTACAGAGTTGTCTTTAACAAGACTTATTGAAAAGGTAAAGGATAAAGTTACAGACATTTCAGCAGCTGGATTCTTCTTATTTTAGAACCCAGTTAGAACCCAATTTATCTTTCAGCTTGTTAGGACAAAGACTTTTTCAGTCTTTTCCTCACAGATTTCTGGTGAATCACACAACTGGCTGCTTTCTTTTCAGATAACTGAGGAACAGGTATGTGGTCGTTTTCCAAACCATCTCCTGAATCTTTATCAGGCTCTGAATAAACCATTACATTTATAGGAGCTGAAGACCAATGTTTCTGGAGGCATTACACCAGGGAAAGCTGTCATAGACTATAGCTTTCCATTGTTCTTGATTAACTGATCATTTATTTATTTCTTTGATTGACTATATATCCTGCTTTTCCTACTGTACCTTGAGGTAGTATATTTGATATTCCCTCCTCTAACTTTTTCTCCAATACAACAGATCTGTGATGTAGATTAGACTAGGCTGAGAGACAGAGACTGGCCTGGAATCATTCAGTGGGTTTCTGTGGGCAATGGTGGGTTTATTTATTTATTTATTTATTTTTCAGATTTCGTCACTGCCCATCTCACTCAAAGAGGATTTAAATCTGGGTTTCCTCATTTCAGACAATCAATAGAGATGGTGCTATCTCCATCACCCTGCCTGGAATTACAAATATTCTGTTGTGCTTTATATTACAAACTCTGAATACTGGCTCTATTTAAGATTTTTGCCCTAAATATAGCACAAACCAGCACAAACAAGGGAGACATGCAAACAGGTCCAGTAAACCATGGAACAAGTTGGATGAATCACTTGCAATTTCTATTTAACCCAGTTCATCCTTCCAAAGCTGCATTCCTTAATGTAGCTTTTAGGGATAAAAAGCCTTTTTTTTAAATGCTTCAGATGCCTCATAAGATATACATTTCCTTGCGCACCCTTAGGGAAAATGTTTGAAATTAAGAAGTGCCACATTTTCTCAGCAAATAATAGTTTAATTGATTGGGTGTCTACGATGTTTATTAACTGGCTGTATTGAATTTTATATTTTTGTTCTGGGTCCATCAGGATGGGGAAAGGTATAAATTTTGTAAATATAGAAAATGAATAAATGATGCTTCGCAATCAATATAATAAACTTTGGCTACTCTAATGAGTGAAGAAGGTGCTCCAAATGTGTTCCAGTTCATAGTATTTCTCATCACAATCCATGATGGAAGTTGTAACTCAGCAATGTGGTGGGTCACAGTTTCCACACCTCTGTAGAGTAAGTGTGGTATAGGCATGAAGGTGTTGGACAAGGACTGGGGAGACCCAGTTTCCAGTCTTCCTTCCCCTCAGCCATGGAAGTTCCCTAGATGACTTTGCATCAGTCTCATTCTCTCCGCCCAAGACCTGATATGGTTAAGTGGTTAAAGCATTGGACAAGGACTGGAAAGAAACACAAATTCAAGTCCATCCTCAACCATAGAAGTTCCCTGGATGATTTTGGGCCATTCACTTTCTGCCAGCCCAAGTTACCTCTTAGTGATGTTGCTGGTGGAAAAAATGGGGTGGTGAGAGTGCTAAGAATATCGCCTTGAGCTCCTGGAGGAACGGCAGGATATAAATCTAATAACAAAAACATTAAAAATATCTTATATATTGAGTTTGCAATCTTTGTTTTATTAAGATTTAGAGTGAGCAATATGGAGCTCTTGAGGTTTTGTAGAACTGATTCTTCTGTCCTTCCCCACCAGGCTATGCAGGTTGGAATAGAGCAGATTTGAGTTGGACAGAATCAAATTCTGGAGGGTTTTGAGTTACTTGTCCATGATTTTGATTATATTTTCATTTACCATCTGTAACATATTGAAATTGGGATTTGTACTGATAGCATTTTTTTAAAAAAAAAATGCAATGACAAACCTTGAATGCTAAAGGTAGAATATAAATCTAACATATAAAAATATCATGCTCTTTCACACCAATTTATTTTCTTTAACATTTGCACAACGTCTAAACCAGTAACTAATTTTCCCATTCTAACTCAGATCCCTATTATGGGTACTCTATCAAGGCAAACTGTGGCTAACCATTTTTATTAAAATGTTCAAAATAACCTACCCTTTGTGGCAGATTATCCTGATACCTTTGCTTTAATAGTCTTTCTGTCAGCTGCATGAGAAAAGTACAGAGTAGGTAACCAGAGTTTGTAAAAATCAATTAAAAATCAGCTGTATTGTTAGTGGTAAATATATGGAGCTGCCTTTTCTCACTCCCACTCCCCAGAGGTGTGAAAGATTCACAGCTCCCTGTGATTTCATTACTGCTCAGCTGTCTTTGTTACAAACCTGACAGATGTGGGGATAAGTTAAATTAGGAAATCTAGTTAGGTGGCACTAGAGGGCACTTCTGTTTTATTGTCCACAGTAACATAAGGCTAGCACAAAACAGCTGGATAAATATTGTTCAACCACAGTACCGCCCTGAAGAATTTTTGATCCCTAAACAATATTATATACCTTCCAAATTCAGATGGTTCTTTTCTCTGGAGAGATGACAGTAGGCATAACATCTCACTTTTGAGATGAACAGTGGTTAAAATGAATATAGCTATCATTAGAAGAAGTCAAATTAATTGAAAATTGATGAACCATATGTTTGAATGTAAGATGTTCCTGCTTGTGAAGAAGGAATGTTGAACTGACCTTGAGAATAGGGAAAGAATGAGTGAGGCATTAAGAGGAGACTTTGAGTAAAGATTACTTAGTCCTGAGAAAGAGGAAAGCATAAGAAAGATGCTAAAAATAACCCTACCTTGGTTTTGTTTAATATAAGATGGGGCAAAGAAAAACGTGGATAGGATTTCTAGATTATTTCACCTTATTCTAATAAAGAGCATTCCTGGAATCCCTACCATGCTTGACCTTGCCCATCTTGACCTTGCCCATCTCAAAGGGCTGACGCTTCTGTTCCAAAACTAACTGGTTACATTGGTGAATGAGGAAGCATATTCCAAACAAGGGTTTTCACATTTCGGCTTGAGTCCGCTCATACTTAAAAGATACTATCCTTCCCCCAATCCTCAAAATTATCATATGGCAATCCATGGTGGTGATGGTGGTGGTAGACACTTCCATAAATGCGACAATCATCTTCCCCATTAGGTACCTAGAATAGGAAAAGATATGCTGGCTGTGTTTTTACAACATGCTTAACCAGGTTACTTCATTAATCTATTTTCTGGGTTCACACAGTATTAGCTGAAGCTGAGTTTGCTTTATACACATACACACAAAAGATTAATATTAGTCACGTTTAGCCCTGTAGCCAAGGATGCAGTCAACATCAGTTACCATTGTAAGTCCTGTAACTTGTCCTATCTTGTAGGAAAGAGATGCTCCAATATGGATGCCTTTCTGACTGCTTTTTACTTTTCTTTCCCCAAAATTACTTTGTTTGCTTGGGGAGGGGGAGAAGGGGCTTTTAATGTGTTCAGTCACAATACTCAATAGCACAAATATTTTTGGAAAAGTGGAAGTATGTTTGCTTATTCCTGTGACCAGCTGAAAATCAAGCTATATTTCTAAGATAACTGCTATGGGTGCAATATTGGTGTGGCAAGAGACTTGAGACTCTACTCTCTGCTCATGCCAGCTAGAAATGGTTTTTTGCTAAGAAAGAGAGAAAGTGACAGGGAAGTGTGGCTTCTGGCATCTTGTTGGTCTGACTGTCCAAGTTTAGAAGACAGCTTTATAGCACTGTTGCTCGTGACTGGTTATTTTCAGGATGTGACTTTGGGATCTTATAGCTCTGTTCCTTGGTGATTGTCTCACAGCTTCCCCAAGATTATTTTTTTTACCCTATGCTGAATTATGGTCAATACGCACATGACACTCAGCTTTTCTTTTCTTTTATCTAACCAAATGAGAAAGAAAATGTCCTAAATCAGTGTCTGAATGACATATGGCGCAAAAACCAGTACACTGAAACTCAAGACAGACAAGACTATTATTGGGAACCTTGTCTGCCTAGATGTATGACATTCAGCCTATTATGGAGGAGTTGCAATCCCATAAATGATTAAGGATGCAATCAGAAGACATTCCTTGATCCAACATTGTTATTGAAAACACGGGTAGTCTGGCGGGGAGGGCTAGGAGTACCTTTTATTAGCTGAGAGTTAGTCAGAAAAGCTGGTACCAGACTTTCTGGGGTTATATATATGTAGTAAAGGAGGAGAATACATGCCAGTTGATTCAGTTATGAAAGAGTTAATCAATTCTACCTTTGAATTAGATCTGTTAGTCAGAAAAGGTGTTACGAAGCTATATGGGTAGACTAGACTGATTATGGGAATGAGGGGGGATGATTAAAACATGATATCAATTTGGGCAAATCAGAATGCTAACTTAGTGGTTGTTCAAGTTTAAAAAATTAATACGGTAGGATAATGCTAATTATATATTTATATAATATCTTCACAGGGCTAAGTAACAAGTCACATTTGTCTCTTGACTTCCTGTATTGACGAGGATGAGCGAGGCTCTAGGGGCTCATGACACTATCTAATATAGCACATTTAGTCCTCTGCTAAGCTCATGATGGGGAAATAAAATTCAGAGTGGGGACAAGCATTTTTAAGAAGATAAACACTTTCCTGTCTTTTTGTGTTAGTTCCTGTAGAGTGACAGCACTTTTGAATATTCACAAAAGTACTTGCAAAAACTCCCATTTTGGGGCTCAAAGGTGGTAGGTAATTTTTGGTAACCTTTGAAACGTCCAGAGAACAGTCTTCCATATTAAATAAACAGCTCATTAAAATCTATAATCGAGTGTGGTTTAGTACATCTCTTTCCCCTGGTGAGAACAAATAAATGATCTGTCATCATTAAAATGATTTCTCAGTTGCAGACGGCTCAGCTGATAAAAAATGAAGTTTGCTGCCCAATGGACAGATTGCAGTGTCCATCGTGAATCTAAGCAGAAGATGTTGGGTGACTAACAGAAGTCATTTTCAATTTTCTTGCAACAAACCTCATAATTAAAGAAAAGCTACTGTGATCTAGTCATTGAACAGATAACCCAGCAGGTGGAATCTGTCCATCTCAACAGACCAGCAAGATTTGGGCATCTATATATCTCACATTTTTCTTGTTGTTGTTATTACACATTGAAAATAAGTAAACAAGACAAAAAGCACACAACTGAACCTGCAGAGTTGGCTGCGATTAGAGTGGTCTCTAAGTCCTATAAAATAAATTACACAATTCGGGAGCATTCGTGATTTTAAAGAGAGATACAACAGTTTAAATATCTATATTTAGTATGTTTCTCCAGAAATACAGTTGGATTTATACCCTTTGGTAGAATATCTTCAAAGAATATCTTATTATTTTCTTTAAATATTACAGTTCTATTTGTTATTCCCACATTTTAAATCTTAGGCTATATGTTTTGCCAGATCAGGACAAAGAGAAAAAAATAGACCGTTGATCTGAATAATCTGAAAGTATATGCATTCAGATGTAACCTGTGGAAACAACATGTAAGTGGAAGTCACAGATCCCACCAAAAAGTAAGATTTCCTTTAAAGTTATATTCAGAAGTTAATTATGTTTGTGAGTGACTGGGAAAGGAAAACAGTGATAAACTAACTCAGTCAAGGATGGAAAAACATGGGAATATTTCATTATTTGGTCAGATATCAACTGAAAGCTTCTTTATCTTAGTGTCCTATGGTCACCTTCTGACAATTTTCAGAGCTTTCCTGCTTTTGGACCCAACTTAATTGATTTCATTTAGTGTTTTTTGCCAAAACAACAAAACAAAACAAAAAGCAGAATGCAATTCCATATAGGAATTCCATACAGTTGGGCCCAGATTTTCCCAAAACACATCAAATACTACTACCCATTTCTGATACCTTCTTGTCATGCTATTTTGCTACTTAAGGATCCATAGTAGGTGAGTAGTCGATGGGATAGGACAGGATACACTATATGTTTAAATCATGAAGATTATATATAAAAAATCTTTCAAACAAATAGTTACTTAATGGATTAAAGTGGCTACAATGCCAAAGAAGCAACCCAAACCATATGTTATCCTGAGGATATAAGGTTACATTTATATAATACATAATTGATTAGCAAGATGAAAATAAATACAATCGGTCAATATGGGTAGTCCTTGGCCAACAACAGCAATTGGGACTGGAATTATGATCACTAAGTGATGCAGTCATAAAGCACAACATCATGTGACTGTGCTGCTTAGCAATGGCAGTTCCAGCACTTCTGGTTGCCATCATTAAGCGAATCCCACGCTGTCGTTAAAGATGATGTCATGTGGCCACCATTTGCGACCTCCTGCTGGCTTCTGCATTGACTTTGCTTGTCAGAAGCTGGCAGTGAAGGTCACAAATAGTGGTCGATTAACTGCAGGATGCTGCAACGTTGTAATTATGAGCTGGTTTCCGAGTGCCCAGATGGCCATCCTTTGACCATGGGGCCACTGTGACAGCCAGAACTTCAAGGACCAGTCATAAGTACCACTCTTTCAGTGCTGTTGTAAGTTTGAACAGTTGCTGAACGAGTGGTTGTTAAGCGAGCTGACATGTTCACTGATTCAATGTAGTTTATACATCGTAACGTTTCACATGCCATGGTGCTGACGAGCGTTTCTGTTTGGGAGGGAGCTGCTGTGAGACCTTTTACCAAGCTCTGTATGTGAAATCAGTACAATGGAATGTGTTTGGGTTATGTTCTCTGTTCAAGGCCTTTTCCCGCAGACCATCAGAAACTGTTAGGAGCACCTGGGATTGTGAACTTGAGAAGATTCTATGGGGGGAGGGATTTCATTTGCACTGAGGGTTTTTAGTTTGAATTTGGTGCACTTTCATCATTCTCAGCTTTCTCTGTGATCCTGCATACTATTCTTTAATAAATCAGATATCTTTGAATTTCTACTCATGAGTCTGATGGTGTTTTAGAATAGGCAACCATTACATAAAGTTGAGAATCCCCCAAAGTTGTACCGTTAGCTCCTACCAAGATCAGTCTCTTGTGAGGGAAAACAGTTAACGATGGCTGAGTCAAAATCCACAACCGGGGGACTCGAGGAGATGGCTAGCTTGATGCCCGAGTCAACGGTCAAGAGCGGAGAACTGAATCTCACCACAGAACCTTCAGAATCCCAAGACTTGTCAAGGGATGAATCAAATTCCAATCCTGATTCAGAGGAATCTGACAATGGGGAAGAGCGAAAGCAACCGGCACCCAGCAAATCGCTTGCAGAATTGATCACCTTGGATGAAGTGGGGGAACCCAACCAGGGACGTCGGGGATGTCCTGGAAGTATCAGTTCCTGCTAACCCCAGACAAAGAATCTACTATGGTGTCAACTGAGAGGAAACCGGGCACGCGAAGGAGAGGGGACTCTCGAACCCCTGAGAGACTAAGAGTGGTGGAAGTCAAAATAGAATCGATGGAGTACATGTTGAAAAACCTGTCTTTGTCACTGGAGGGTCAGGGGAGACGTGGAGGAGATCCCAGCTTCCCGCAACCATCCCCCATCCTCCCATCCAGACCGCCGGCAGAGCGGGGCCGGAGACAGCTCCAGGATGAATCTCCACCCTGCAGAGCCCGGCCATCAGTATCCCCACCCCATAAAGGGAAAGCTACTGTAACCTGGGGCCAAACCACTCAAGTGCCTGCTGGTTCCACTCCAAGTGGAGGTGGAGTGAGAGATTTTTCTGTCAAATTTGATGGGGATCCAACAAAGTTATCTTTCTTTTTAACTAATGCTAAAAGTTATATGAGGCAGTTTGGGGCATGCTTCCCTTCCGAAGAGGCTAAAATAACTGCCATTGCCACCAAGTTGAAGGGTTGAGCGGCTGACTGGTATGTTCAATTAAGTGATGCTGACTCCCCTGCACTTGATTATTTCGATGATTTCATGTGGGCGTTAAAGCTGCATTTTGAAGATCCTCTGGCCAAGGCAAGAGCTAAGAAGGTGCTGAAGGATCTTACCCAGGGCCAAATGTCAGTAGCTGATTATGCCCTAGAGTTTAAAGCTCTGGCTGGGAAAATCACTGACTGGTCTGAGTCAATTCTAATAGAGCGTCTTAAAGAGGGACTCAACTGGGACGTCCTGCATTGGGCATTGTGTAGAGACAACCCCAAGTCTTTGTACGACTGGATCTGTCTGGCAGGAAAGGCTGAGCATGCTCAGCATACCTTCATGCAAACTAGAAAATCTGAAAAACCACCCGCCACCATGAGAGGACCCCGAAGTGCTGCGACTGCTGCCCAGCCAATCTATAGAGCCTGGGATGAGGAGAGAGATCAGCGCTACGCAAGGGGTCAGTGTCTCCGATGCGGAAAGGAGGGCCATCGAGCAGCTGATTGCCCAAAAGCCAAGGCTGGAGATCGAGCGGGGAAGCCGCCGGCCAAATCACACACCCCTCACAGTGAATGACAGCAGCCAAAGGGACAGCCGATGCTGAAGAAGTAATCTACTTCTCAGGAGAGGCTGAAGATGACTCTTAAGGAGCTGGTGGGAAACGCCAGCCACCTGCCATGAAGGGCGCCAGCGGGCAGGTGGAAGAGGATGGGCGCAAAGTTGCTATGGTGAGTGCAGACTGTCCCATTTTAGCAGTAAAAGTGAAATTGGGTTCCTGCACAAAAACTACAGAGGTATGGGCTTTAGTTGACTCTGGGTATTACAGGTGTTTAATTCACCCTGATCTGGTTGCTGCTTTGGAACTGCCTAGTTTCCCCCTCCAGCATCCTTTGATCTTCACACAGTTGGATGGTTCAATAGCAGGGGGGGGGGGCGGCAACCCATTTCACTGAAACTGTGGCAATGCAAATGGGCAGCCACCGTGAGACTTTGAAATTTGTTGTAGCACCTGTTGGCAATCCCTTGGTAATCCTGGGGATCCCATGGTTGACCTATCAAAGCCCCTATATAAACTGGGAGCACAGAACTGTGACTTTTAAAGATGAATTTTACCAAGCTTCTACAGCGGAGATAGTTGCAGGTGCGGGGGTTGGAAGGGCAGCGATCGCCACACCGTGCCCTCACTTGCCACATTTAGAAGGCTTGCCTGCTCAATACCAAGAATTTGCAGATGTATTTGGGGAGATGGAAGCAGATCAGTTACCACCCCCCCACCGGAAAACTGACTGTGCAATAGAGTTGGTCCCCAATGCTCAATTGCCGAAGCCAAAAATTTATCTGATGACTCAGAAGGAGCTCGAGGCATTATGGGACTTCATTGACAAAAATCTGTCAAGGGGGTTTATTGAACCTGCTAATTCCCCAGTTGGGGCTCCTGTGTTATTCCGGGAAAAGAAAGATGGCACGCTTTGACTCTGTACGGACTATCGAGGGTTAAATTGCATCTCTATTGTCAACAAGTACCCTCTGCCCCTCATGAAGGACATGTTAGCTCATTTGTCAAAGGGCAAGATTTTCTCCAAGCTTCATCTTCGCGAAGCCTACTTCGACATTTGCATAAAAGCTGGGGATGAGTGGAAAACTGCTTTTAATTGTCCACTAGGATCATTTCAATACAAAGTCCTTCCTTTTGGGTTGGCAGGGGCGCCCGGAGTCTTCATGCAATTGATTAATGAAGTATTACATGATCATTTGTTTAAAGGGGTTCTGGTTTATTTAGATGATGTTCTCATTTACACTGAAACCGAGGAGGAACATGAACGCCTCCTCGGACAGGTGTTATGCAAACTTAGAGATGCCAGACTCTATGCCAAACTTTCCAAACGTGAGTTTCACAAAACCCAACTTGACTATCTGGGCTATCGAGTGTCTGACTGGGGTATAGAAATGGACCCTGCAAAAATTCAGGCAATTCTAAGTTGGGAACGTCCCCGCACCTGGAGGCAATTACAAAGTTTCCTAGGGTTCTGTAATTTCTATTGGCAATTTATCCAGAGGTTTTCTGAGATTGCTCTGCCCCTCACTGATTTACTCCATACCAAGGGCTTGGGGGAGACACTCCAAGTAAAAAACCCTGGGGCAGTGTTGAATTGGACACCTGAATGCCAGGCAGCATTTGAGAAATTAAAAACCCTTTTCACTGCTGAGCCTATTCTACAGCACCCTGATCCTGAGCACCCCTTTGTGGTCCAGGTTGATGCTTCTGACTCCTCTACTGGGGCTATTTTGTTACAAAGGGATTCAGAAAATCACTTAAAATCCTGTACTTATCTATCCAGGAAATTTTCTGAAACAGAACACCATTGGCATGTTTGGGAAAAGGAGGCATTTGCTGTAAAAGCAGCTTTAGAAACCTGGCGCCATCTCCTTGAAAGTGCTAAATGCCCTTTTGAGGTTTGGACCGATCACAGGAATTTGGAAGCCCTCTGCACCCCATGACGTCTCAGCCCTAAACAGATTCGCTGGGCTCAATTTTTCAGTCGCTTTAACTTCCTGTTAAAATTTATTCCAGGAAAGAAAAACTTTCTGGCCGATGCTTTGTCATGTTTACCTCAGGACCTCGACCAGGTGGCAGATGTGGTTGGGACTGTTCTCACTGAACCACAACTGGGCTTGGTTGCTGTCACTCAGAGCCAGACCCATGCGCAGGCAACCCCACCCCCAGCACAGTCTGGGAAGCAGAAAGTGCAAGTTCCTTGTCAGTTACAGAAGGACTTTCTCCAGGCACTGAAATCTGACACTTGGATGCTAGCTAATAGAGACAATGTTTCTTTTGAAAATGGTCTGGCGTGGGTGGAACACCCCCTTTATGTGCCTGAAACTTTAAGAGCTGATGTTTTGCAGTGTTCCCATGATGATAAACTTGCTGGACACTTTGGTTTTGTCAAAACCTTGCATTTGGTTCGCCGTCAATTTTGGTGGCCAACCTTAAGACATGATGTAAAAGACTATGTTGCTTCCTGTCCTGTTTGTGCCATGTCAAAACAAAAAGGGGGGAAACTACAGGGGCTTCTACAGTGGCCAGCCCATCCCGCCCCTGGGATGAGATTTCTATGGATTTCATTGTGGACCTACCTCCCAGTCAGAAGAAAACTGTCATTTGGGTTGTAAAGGATTTTTTCTCTAAACAAGCTCATTTCATTCCATGTGCGTCCATCCCATCGGCCCCGCAATTAGCGTGCCTATTTCTCCACCACATCTACCGCCTCCACAGTAGCCCCTCCTGTTTAATTTCTGACCGCAGCACACAGTTTACTTCCCAATTTTGGAAATTATTTTTAAAATTGATTGGCACTAAACAAACACTGTCCACATCGTCCCATCCACAGACTGACAGTTCTACTGAGATTTTAAATGCCACTCTTGAACAGTTTCTTAGAGCATACATTAACTACCATCAGGACGATTGGGTGGAGTTGTTACCTTTTACTGAAGTTGCTTACAACAATGCTGTGCATCAAAGTACCGGACAAACCCCTTTTCACGTGGTTTCTGGTCACGACTTTGTTCCCATCCCTGAACTGCCACAGCCCCCTTCCCAAACATGTTCTGTGTCTGACTGGGCTGTTAAACTGTCTGATTCCTGGCCAGTAATTCAACAAGCTTTGGCTGACACCCAGGCTGTTTACAAGTCTCAAGCTGATAAGCATCGTTCTTTACAACATGACTTCAAAGTTGGGGATCAGGTGTATCTATCTACTAAATTTATCAAATCCCCACAACCCTCAAAAAAACTTGCTCCCAAATTCATTGGTCTTTTTCCTATTGTTCGTCTTGTCAATCCTGTTACTGTTAAATTGGACCTGCCTCACAATTTGAAACGCTTGCACCCTGTTTTCCATTGCAGCTTGCTTAAGCCTGTGCACCACTCACCGCGTTGGCACCCACAACCTCCTCCTCCCACTCCAATTATGATTGATGGCCAACAACACTTTGAAGTCAAGGACATCGTTGATTCTCGCAAGCTTCGAGGCACCCTGCATTATCTGGTCTGATGGAAACATTTTCCTCATCCTGAATGGGTCTCTGCCCACCATGTTAACGCTCCTGATTTAGTTAACCGTTTCCACCTTGCTTATCCTTTGAAGCCTGCTGCTTGATGTATTCTTTATTTTGGGGGGGCAGTATGTCATGTTCACTGATTCAATGTAGTTTATACATCGTAACGTTTCACATGCCATGGCGCTGACGCACGTTTCTGTTTGGGAGGGAGCTGCTGTGAGACCTTGTACCAAGCTCTGTATGTGAAATCAGGACAATGGAATGTGTTTGGGTTATGTTCTCTGTTCAAGGATTTTTCCCGCAGACCATCAGAAACCGTTAGGAGCACCTGGGATTGTGAACTTGAGAAGATTCTATGGGGGGAGGGATTTCATTTGCACCGAGGGTTTTTAGTTTGAATTTTGTGCGCTTTCATCATTCTCAGCTTTCTCTGTGATCCTGCATACTATTCTTTAATAAATCAGATATCTTTGAATTCCTGCTCATGAGTCTGATGGTGTTTTAGAATAGGCAACCATTACACGAGGACCACCTGTAACTGTGTTCCATGTATAGCTTTTTAGGCTGAAGCCAATAAAACTATATACAGTGCAAACAAAATTCGGTCAGGGAGATAGTTCTGGTGAATCATTCTCATAAGAATTACATCTATAGAAGTTCTTAGAAGCACTAAGTCTATGCTAAAATATATATACATTCCTGCAGGTGGCTTAGATGGGGGTCAACACCGTAATCACTTTACTCTCCTGGTTTCCTGTGGAAAAATGGGGACATATGGGATTTGGAGGATATATTGTGCATGTTCTTGCACAATAGATGCTGGAAGGGGAGATTTCCTATTCCCAAAAACACAATCACTTTCCAAATTCCAGGCAAAAATGGGCATGATCAAAAACAAAGATGGCAAGGACCTAACAGAAGAAGAAGAGATCAAGAAAAGGTGGCAAGAATATACAGAAGACCTATATAGGAAGGATAACAATATCGGGGATAGCTTTGACGGTGTGGTCAGCGAGCTAGAGCCAGACATCCTGAAGAGTGAGGTTGAATGGGCCTTAAGAAGCATTGCTAATAACAAGGCAGCAGGAGACGACGGCATCCCAGCTGAACTGTTCAAAATCTTGCGAGATGATGCTGTAAAGGTAATGCATGCTATATGCCAGCAAATTTGGAAAACACAAGAATGGCCATCAGATTGGAAAAAAATCAACTTATATCCCCATACCAAAAAAGGGAAACACTAAAGAATGTTCAAACTATCAAACAGTGGCACTCATTTCACATGCCAGTAAGGTAATGCTCATGATCCTGCAAGGTAGACTTCAGCAATTCATGGAGCGAGAATTGCCAGATGTTCAAACTGGGTTTAGAAAAGGCAGAGGAACTAGGGACCAAATTGCCAATATCCGCTGGATAATGGAAAAAGCCAGGGAGTTTCAGAAAAACATCTATTTCTGTTTTATTGACTATTCTAAAGCCTTTGACTGTGTGGACCATCACAAATTGTGGCAAGTTCTTAGTGGTATGGGGATACCAAGTCATCTTGTCTGCCTCCTGAAGAATCTGTATAACAACCAAGTAGCAGCAGTAAGAACAGACCAGGGAACAACGGACTGGTTTAAGATTGGGAAAGGAGTACAGCAGGGCTGTATACTCTCACCCTACCTATTCAACTTGTACGCAGAACACATCATGCGATATGCTGGGCTTGAGGAATCCAAGGCTGGAGTTAAAATCGCTGGAAGAAACATTAACAATCTCAGATATGCAGAGGATACCACTTTGATGGCTGAAAGCGAAGAGGAACTGAGGAGCCTTATGATGAAGGTGAAAGAAGAAAGTGCAAAAGCTGGCTTGCAGCTAAACCTCAAGAAAACCAAGATTATGGCAACCAGCTTGATTGATAACTGGCAAATAGAGGGAGAAAATGTAGAAGTAGTGAAAGACTTTGTATTCCTAGGTGCAAAGATTACTGCAGATGCTGACTGCAGTCAGGAAATCAGAAGACGCTTAATCCTTGGGAGAAGAGCAATGACAAATCTTGATAAAATAGTTAAGAGCAGAGACATCACACTGACAACAAAGGTCCACATAGTTAAAGCAATGGTGTTCCCCATAGTAACATATGGCTGTGAGAGCTGGACCATAAGGAAGGCTGAGAGAAGGAAGATCGATGCTTTTGAACTGTGGTGTTGGAGGAAAATTCTGAGAGTGCCTTGGACTGCAAGAAGATCAAACCAGTCCATCCTCCAGGAAATAAAGCCAGACTGCTCACTTGAGGGAATGATATTAAAGGCAAAACTGAAATACTTTGGCCACACAATGAGAAGACAGGACAGCCTGGAGAAGATGCTGATGCCGGGGAGAGTGGAAGGCAAAAGGAAGAGGGGCCGACCAAGGGCAAGGTGGATGGATGATATTCTAGAGGTGACGGACTCGTCCCTGGGGAGCTGGGGGTGTTGACGACCGACAGGAAGTTCTGGCGTGGGCTGGTCCATGAAGTCACAAAGAGTCGGAAGCTTCTAAACGAATAAACAACAACAACAACAAATAGTCAGGTGGGATATCTGTAATTCTTATACATATGGGAAGAACATTTTCCTTCCAGGCTGAAATGGAGGCCAGACTTTATCAATTAGTTGATTAAATTTTGGAAAAGTCATTAAGAGCTATTTAAAATCTTCTTGGAGGAACAAAACCAAATTGCTGTTTCAAGCCAGCCTATCTCTCTGCCAGGTTAAACTGCATTGTGTATTTGTCCTGGCAGTCACAGAATGTGCTTTGTGCAGATGTTCCATGCAGGCAATTAAAGTGCATTTATGTCCTTGGTATGAAATGTGCAGGAATGGCTTACGTCTCTGCTTCCTTTTGCTCCTGGATTATGCCTGATTCTGAGAAAATGTGCAGTTTGTAAATGAAAAATTTACAAATGATTGCAATATTTTTCCTTAACAAAAGGAAAGTATAAAATGTAAGGAATGCATTTAAAGTATATACTCTATTTACTAAGTGTGCAAATCTGTTGTTACTATAGCTACTGAGGGTATGATTCACCTAGAATAAAATATACATCAGCGGCTATGTGCTGATTTTGTTGGGCATTGTGTTTTGACTAAAATTATTCACTTTGGTTATACTTTCAAACATGTAAGCCCTTTGAACATTCAGGTGGGAAGCAGAGGGAAAGATACATGGTAACATTTACATACATACATCTTAACATTAATAACGTTATTCAGAATGGATGTGGATGTTTCCACCCCACCTTTATTTCTATTCCCCAGTTCCTTAAAGGGGATCAGCAGGATCCTCAATATGTGTGTATGTGTGTGTGTCAAAAAACACCACCATTCCTTCCACCATCTTACCCTTTTTGACCCTCTCTGTAGATGCTCCTGAACTATTAGTGCTCATGTTCACACCCTTGAACTACCACAGATACCACAAGTTGCTCTTTCACTATAAGCTACAAATGGGCTTGGAATTGACTGTTCATAATGGAGAATATAGCAATTTTTGGCTTCAATGTCTTTTTTAATGATGTGTCTAAGCTTGAGGTGGCCACTATGGACAAAGAAGATTCAGCTGAATGAATGCCTTTTCCACAATGCTTAAAAGATATTAAAAGGCTGCACTAAGCACACATTTATTGAAATGGAAATTGGCAGTGATTCTAAGGAGTTATTTTTAGCATTTGGGAGGTGTTTTAGGGCAGGTAAGAGTAATAATACAAACACCTTAACATGGCAGCAAGTGAAAATACAGCAAGGACGTATTTGTTTTTTGGAATGTTTGAGAACTGTGTTTCCAGAGATACTTTTGGAGATTAAGATGATGATTTGCAACACACAAGCTTCCTTCCATTTTAATTTTAAGAATCTTAAAAAGCAAAGTCAGGTGGGGCACAAAAGTGTTTTCTGCAGGTGCTTTCAGCATCACATTGCCTACAGCTGACCAGATGAAAGGATTTGGCCTATAGTCCTTTCTTTGTTTCTACTGGATTATGACTATTTTCCCTTAAAGAACAGCGAGTAGAAGGAAGACAATGCTTTCTACAAGGTAGAAAGTAATATTAGAGGCATCATTAAGAAATCAGATACTTGATTAAAATAAGAGATGACCTCAGTAATCACTGTAGTGAAAGAACACACCGTAGCCTTCAGAGGAACAAGAGTTTTGTAAACCCTAAGACTGCTAGAATTAATTGTATCTTTCAAGATTGGGCAACAATCTATAGTCTTTTTTTAATAAGAAAGAAGCAAAGTTAGCTAGATTCATAACACCTTGGAGGAGAGAGAATGCTTAAAAGAGATCTATTTTCTTTTAGTCTAACCTCGCCTGAAAGATATAGGAAAACTAATTTGCCTTATTTACATATGGCAC
Source organism: Candoia aspera (assembly GCF_035149785.1). Lineage (NCBI taxonomy): Eukaryota > Metazoa > Chordata > Lepidosauria > Squamata > Candoiidae > Candoia > Candoia aspera. The sequence goes on along the minus strand of NC_086158.1, from coordinate 9,884,479 downwards.
AGTCTATCCAGTATTCAAGGGCCTGTCGGAAACAGGAACATTGTGCATTTCCATGGCAACAGATGGCATGCTGACAATATCTGGCTCATTGTAGGTTTGTCTAGGCAGGCCAACAATTAATCAGCCATCTACTTGGACAAAATTCTTTGTGAGTGAATGGCATTGCTCCTCTGTAGTGCTGCCTAAGCTTCTACAATTTTTGTATTCCTGCAGGGCAAAGTACTTTTTGTCTCTTGCATTTGTATTTCTCTTAGCTTTTAAATAAAACTGATTTTTTTTAAAAACATGGAACAGGGCAGAAAGGGGAGTCTGCACATTAATGTTAATGTTATTTTTCGGGGAGGTGTAAAACAAGATTCTGGGCTTATCTCCCCAAGTCCTTGAAGTCCTTTTCCTCATCACTCAACGGCATTTCATTTTTTCAGTTTGTTTGCTCAGCATATTCAGGGATATGAGAAATGCACAGGGCTACGAAGCAAAGAATTAGCCCCACTGTAAATCATCCAGTAATCAAAGCCTCATTTAAAGGACAGGCTTCTGGTGCTCATGTTTGTGGAAGAAAACTAAATAATACGTCGGAGGCTTGTGCTAAAGTTTGAAAAACTTAGGGGAATCTAGAAGAAAATGTATTATTTTCCATTAGTGTGTTATTGTTCCTAATGTGGACGAGAGATGGCATCTTTCATGGATGCAATGGTTCAAAAAGAGCAAGAAATACAATTCAAGACAAAAGACTAATTAATTATACTGTGGTAGTTGGCCTGTAAGCTACAATTGGACAAAATGCATTAAAAGTCTTGTATAAACTGCTTAGCACAAAGTTAGATGTTTGCTTGAGGAATGTTGTTAAGTCATCCTTTGCTACTCTGACATTCTCGAAATTTGTTGGAATATTCACTGAATCTTTTACAGAAGATTCTGGCTAGCGATTATGGAAATTCAGTATATTTGGAAAGCTTCAATATGAGGAAGGTAAGTTATATGAGAGGAACCCTACCTCTGAGTAGAATTGTGTGGCATTAGTTGAGGATGATATCCAATACAGGCTGTTGACCCCAAGCAGTAAGCAGTCTCAGGAAATACCAAACCAGATAATTTCTGAACATCCTCAAAGGAACCAGCTCTTTCAAAGGCGTCGCCTGTTGCATCGCTCTTACAGTACATGTATGGCCTTAAATCCTTATATATTCAGTGATCTTGAATTAGGGCTGTTTCCATTTTTTTTTAACAGACAGGTACAATACGAGCCATGTAAGTCCAGGATGAGCTGTGCTTGCTGAATTTCTCCCATGCAGATGGATGAAAATTTAACATGGTTTTGACAAAACAAAACATCCCCCCCCCCATACATACAATATATTTCTTCATTATTAAGACAAAGTACATGAAAAAAATCAAATCGAGAAGGAAGTAAACTAGCAAATTCTTTTATCCTTGTATTTCAGTAATCCTAGCAGGAAGTTGGCAGAGGATAGACAACTGTAGCAAAGCTATTTCTGCCCAGATAAGGCCATAAACTGTAAGCAGAAACCATGTTCCCTGTGGGCAACCCGTTAAAATGGTTTGGAAAAAACATCTCGTGCAGGTCCGTGTCCATGATATTTTAAACCACCAATCTTCAACAAGAGAGTTAAACTGCATGACTGTATCATAATCATGCATATGAAGAAGAATGCAGACCATGCCACATTTTTAACTTACTCTGTTTTCCCAAAATGATAGTGCAGCTTCTAAGTATCCACACAGGACAGATGAAAAAAGAAAAATTCTATATTGGAGTTTAAAAAAGATCAACAGTCTGGAAAGACCAACAGCCTTTTTAACTTTGGTACAGTAAGTAACCTTTGGTATAGTGACATTAGTGTAATGTAATGTGTATCTTTCCCATTAAAATAGATAAATAACTGGCTCCTGAGTAGGATTATAAATAGACTGGCATCATCAGTCCTGCAAAATGCTCAACAGTCTTTCCCATTTTTATGTTTAATAAAGATAAATCCTGACATAATCATTAAAAACGTCCTGTTTGTGGTGTTACCCACCCTATCCTCAAGCAGGCAAACACATTCATCAATAAGTTAACTGTCATTTAATAGCACCGTTAAACATAATACTGAATGAACATCTGACCTGTTAATTAAACAAATGCTGTCTAGTAAATAATTTAAAGAACTTGGTGATTTTACTGAACCTGGCTCGGTTGAATTCTTTCCTGAAAAATAGAACAACCCCAGCCCTCTCCCTTTTCTCTTCCACCTTCCAATCCACAAGGTCAACGGGACTCTTCTGGAGGAAGTGGGTGGTGGATTGCAGTCCCAGCAAACTCAGCTGGCTACAAGGCATCTTAAGGGTAAATTTGATGGTACCTTCCGAGTTTCTTAATTTTACATCTAATATTTCAATACCCCCTATTTCTCTTACTGCAGAGCACCACTTAGCCCTGTAGGAAAACAGTGCTTCTCCTGTGGCCAAGTTGCAGAGGGGAGAAGGTGGGGGCTGATTCTGCTCTATGTGGCCAATTATGTTGACCTTTGTGATATAGCCAGCCCAGCCAGACCTCTCATCTTGAGTTTCCCACCTATTTATATCCCCCTCTTAGCAGCACAATGCTCTGCTGTCATGTCAGTTTGCAGCCTCATATTTTTACTACTCAGCAATGCACAAATTGAGATTGTGATTAGCATCTTTAATTTTTTTTAAAGGCTTGTTAGAATTAGAAATCTGAAGCCTAAAATAGTCTACCTGCTGTTCTGTAAAGAGTATTATTTTAGTACCCTGGGGACATTCCAAGTTGTAACTTGCTGGTGTCAGGGTTGATTTAAATTCATGTATATGAGAGGAAAAAATAAGCCATAAATATGCACAAATAGATATACAAGGCTGGTCAAAGTACATTTTTCATGAGCCTAAGCCTGTTTGTTTCCTTTTTTAAAAAATTTCATGTGCTCCAGCAGTCCAAAATCTATCAAAATTATACCAAGCAATGGTTGGTGACCTGAGTTTGATTCATTGGAAGATATTGACCCTTTTTGCTGATAAAAGGATTCAGCTGATTACTGTCTCATCTTAGAAGAAAACTGCCTCTTATGATTAGGGTTTCAGATTGAATTACTCATTTAATAACTGTGTACATGCTGAACCTGGTAGAATTGATTCTTGTCCCTTCACCGTGTTATTGTTATCATCTAGGTTAATGTTGTGCAAGGAGGTAGAGGCTGTTAAGTTCTAGTTTTTCCTGAAATTTCTTTAGTAGGTTTAAAATATTTATTTTCCCACATCTCCTGAGGTTTTGAGGAATCCAAAATCCAAAAGAACAATAAAATACAATTTTAAAAATAGTTAACTAGAATCATTGAGTCCTAGAGTTGGATGGGTTCTTGGAAGTCTTGGAAGTTCTGGGCAGGAGTCCTCAGACCATCCCAGACAAACAGCTGTCCAATCTCCATTTAGAAACAACATTTATTCTTTAATGACTTAAAAACAACTTTTTCCAAGTTCTCTATTAGCCACCAACATAGGAACCTAGCACCATAAAACCAGTAGGAGAGAAACACTGATGAATCCCCACAAGATGGCCACTTCAGAACCTTTGGATTCTCCCTGAAGAAGCTCTGCTTACAAACTCTCTAGACAACAGGAATGGGGGGAAGGTACTGAATGGACCTTATCCCTTTTGTTATTTCTACTGGGTTAGCTAGGTCCATAAGGAAAACAAATGGAATAGGCAGAGGATGAACAAAGTGCATTTTTAAAATGAGGGTGGCAGCTTTATTCCATCTGTGTCAGCCTTCCCAGGTAGACCAGACAGGAAACATGCCCAGATAAGCTAATTCTACTTTATTGTAAGGCTACATTAACAGAATCTTGCAAGTCTGAAAGTACAAATCTCCTGCTGTCTCCTTTTTCAGCCTGATAACTTAGGGAGGGTCCCTCCTGAGCCTCTTGCTTTGCCCACTATGCAGCTGTGGGCTGTGCTCCCTCTTATCTGACCATTCTCTAGGCAGCATCTCTTCACCTCATCTCCCAAGGTCTTTTCCACATACCATTACATCACGTTAGAACTCTAGAAGAAAAATATTGGTATGGCTTACATTATTGTTTTTATCACAAGTATATTTTCAGTTAAGTTAATTCTATTAATTTGTATGGAGATAACTTTGAAATAAGCATTTGAAATGCAGCAGTCTTGTATTAAATTTCAGTTTATGATTCAGTGATACATCTGAGGTAGAAAGTATTACTTTCTACATAAATCACAATATGAGGATGATGGTATCCTGTCCTTCTTTTGGACCTCCTGCTACTTTGAGATATACTCCTGCTAAACTTGAAGTAAACACTGAAATATTACAACTAATAGCTACTCAAGCTGGAATTCTGTATTCACCAGGGAGTACATTCAACTTACATGAGTAGATATTGTTTGAGGTTTTGGCAAATCCAGCATGCCTCATTAACATGTAAGTTTGCCCCACAAGGCAATTCTGAGGAAGCTGTTTGTTTGCCACTCCCACTTCCTCTCTCTTTTTTCCATCTTGTCCACCCAGGGGGAAGCAGCGTGGATGCTGCTCTCTTCATCAGGGCCATGTGCTTGGGCCTTGATGAGGGATTCTGCCCCTTTCTTGCACACACCTCTTGGCAGCTGTAAGGCTGAGAGTTTAGGGCAAACTATGTAATAAGTAAGAAAAGAAGAACAAAGGAACTTCATCTTTTCCCACCAAGATGGATGTAGCAGAAGCAACAACGAATAAAGTCAATAAGCTTCTTTTTACTTCTTAACCTAATGTGTCTAAGTGTGTGATTCTTTATGCTTGGGAGGGATGAGTGTGTAAGATCCATAACCTGTGTTTCTCTGGCATGCTCAGTGAGGCTATCTAAGATAATTTTCTTTTTCTGTCCCAGCTTCTAAGCTGTGTTAAGCTCTGCTCCATTTCAGTGGTTCTAGCAGGCTGCTGGAATTGGCTTCAGATATATGTAAGGTTCTAGGTACACCTTCAACATGATTTCAAAAGCCATTTCAACCAGAGCTTTCATCTTCAGCTGACATCCATGTCAGACATCTATTGGACTGTAAGTGGTTAATCCCAAGAATCCCAAATCTTTCAGAGTTCTAATAGTAAATATTTATTTTGATTGATCATGTGCCATCAAGCCAATGTCAACATTTTTAGTGACCACAAAAATAGGCTTTCACCAGAATGATCTGTCCTCAACCTGGCTGTTTGGTATTTCAATGGTGCATTCATTGCTCTTGTAACAGTAAAGCTGGTGATGGACAGTGAAGCTGTCCATCACCTTGCTGCCGGTCTTCCTCTCCTCTTTCCTTCCAACTTTCCCAGCATTATGGACTTCTGAAGGGAACTGGGTCTTCACATAATGTGTCCAAATATGATAAACATTTATTAGAAAGAGGTTGAGCTTTGCCTGATACTCTTCATTCAGATGAGTAATCTTTATACAGGGAATTTCATACAGCAAGTCTCCACCTGTTTTCTTGCATCCTTTTAATGTAAAAGGAAGGAAGCTGGTCTCTTTTGTGAAGGCAGGGTACTCTGCATTGGTTGATAGTGTGGAGAAACAGCTACCAATGTTCCTATCAATGTGATAACCAACTTTCATACTCTGTATTGGCTCAGTCCATGTTCTTCACTTCCATGCCTACACTCTAGACTCCATAGCCCAATTCATTCAGTGTGTGAGCTGCTTGAGGGCAGTAATCTCAACAGATATATTCATGCTTGTGGAGCATGAGAGCTCCAAGTTAGCTGTAGCCAGAAGAAAAATCTACTCTATAAGCATTCTCTCTCCAAGCAAGTAATTATCATGTATGTATGGCACACACCCAATTTTTCCTCTGGGAAAGTTATTTCTATTAATGCACCATTTGCCAGATGCTGACTGACAAGTGGCTCAAACTTTTCGCAATGAAGTGTTGAGGTTATTCATCAGCAACTTCCTTCTCAGAAGAATCAAACAGATTGCATGCCCAAGATTATGCTAGGTACATCTGAGATGACTTACCTGGTTGTGTTCCCCCAAGAATACATGGAACAGAAGTGATGATCTGCCTTTAATAGGGAAAGTCTCTTTCATTTCAAAACAGATGGACGATGAAAACCCTGGGCAAGAAGAAAGATGTATAGTTACTGAACAAAGACCTTCAGTACCAAGCAAGAAAGAACAAGGAAAGATATCTCAGTGAAGAGTGTCAGTGAGTAGAGGAAAATAACAAGTGAAGGAAACTGAGAGGTGTTTTTAAGAAGATCACAGAACTTACAGGAAAAGCTATGGTAGGGTTACTCAATCATGGATAGAGGCAAATAAAGTTAAAGGAAAATGGAAGGACTGCAATGAAACCTTTTACAAACAGGTGTTATAAAGTGACAGAAGCATTTGTAGAGAGAAAATATCAAGAACCCACTCCTCTAAAAGTTAGATACATTTGGTACAGATGAATACACACTGAACTCTTTAAAGCTATAGAGAAGACACAGTCAAAGTGCTAACAACTGTATATCCTCAAATATAAGACAAGACTGTGTGGTGTAGAGATGAAAAGAGATAATTGTATATAGCTGCTCTGAAGGATGTGTGAATTATCAAACCCCTTCCCTAATTCCTCCCAAGCAAAGTTTCACTAAATCTAGAGCTAAAGAAGAAAAGAATTATATTCTTGGAGAGAGAAATGCCAGATGAACAAGCAGATTTCCAAGTAGGCAAAGGGGCTTGAGATCAGGTAGCTAACATAAGATGAATAATGGAGAGAGCAAGAGAATGTGAGATGGAAATTTACTTTTACTTAATTGACATCAGTAAAGGCTTTGGAGATCATACCAGAATGTAGAATATATTAAGGTTAATGGGGATGCAGAATACCTGATAATTTTTCTGAGGACCCTTTGCAGTAAAAAAAGAACCTAAGAACTGAGTTTGGAATGGAGAAAAAAGATAAATATAGTCCCCGTGTCCATTTAATTTACAGGTCAAATAAATAATAATAAGAGCAAGTCTGGAAAAGATGACAGCTGGAATCAGAGCTGAATATGAAAACAAACATTTTGTGATATCCAGACAACACCCAGTTTTTAGCTGAAGGTGACAAAGTCTTAGAAGAGCTCATTATAGAAATAAAAATGGAAAGTGATAAATTAATATTAAAAGTTAAGAAAACAAAGGCAATGTCAACAAGCATGCTTGGTAAACTCATACATGATGGCAAGGAAGTAAAGGTATAGATGAAGATTTGGTGGGGGCCTCTAGAATAAAGACAAGCTGACTGTTAAAGACACAAAAAGGAGATTAATCCTATTGAGGAAAGCAATAACAAGCTTCATTGTGAAGAATAAAGACATTTTTATGACAACAAAGATCTGACTACAAGAAATCTGGATTTACTGGACCTCAATGCAACAAACCAAAATCTGCTGCACCTTTTATGTAATAATTTCATTATTCAACTGATGCAGATCACAGTATGTCATTTTCATTAATTTATGTCATTTGCATTATGACATACAGTTTTGTTGTTTATTCGTTTAGTCGCTTCCGACTCTTTGTGACTTCATGGACCAGCCCACGCCAGAGCTTCCTGTCGGTCGTCAACACCCCCAGCTCCCCCAGGGACGAGTCCGTCACCTCTAGAATATCATCCATCCATCTTGCCTTTGGTCGGCCCCTCTTCCTTTTGCCTTCCACTCTCCCTAGCATCAGCATCTTCTCCAGGGTGTCCTGTCTTCTCATTATGTGGCCAAAGTATTTCAGTTTTGCCTTTAATATCATTCCCTCAAGTGAGCAGTCTGGCTTTCTTTCCTGGAGGATGGACTGGTTTGATCTTCTTGCAGTCCAAGGCACTCTCAGAATACATACAGTACATGACATAAAATTGCTGTGGATACTTATTCTTCAGCTTAAGTTCCATGAGTAACAGGCACCCCTTCCTTCCCATTAATCTTTTAAAACTAGGTTTTAAAAATACAACAGGTTTTTTTTTCTGGTAATGTACATCTATGATAGCTGGAGAAGGAGTAAGAGAGGAACAAATACACTTCAAATTATTGATTTGGAGACACTTACTAAGGCTATTTCCCTATTAGTAATTTATAGATTCCCACAATATCGTCCAAGCATTGCTATTCCAGTATAATCATACATGCTTTATATTGCTATAGTGATGGCTAGGTGACACCAGAAATCACTAAGAAATTCATTAATGAAATGCAGAAATGGCCTAAGAGTACCATGGCCTGCAAGTGGAATCAGTCAGTAGATCTTGGCAAAATAAATACAGATTGCTCCCTTGAAATGATGATCAGCAAGGAGAAACTCAGATATTTGGAGCACACAGTATGAGCAGGTGATGGATTAGAAGAAATTATGATGCTTTGCAAGGTTCAGAAAAGTAGAAAGGGAAGAGAATGGATGAAATGGATGGACAGGTCCAAGGAAATCACTGGAATGTCCTTTGAAGGGGTCTATATTATTACTGGGGACAAGTCAACATGGAAGACATTTCTCCATATCCAAGTTCACCAGAAATTGGCTCCAACTTGATATTACCTAACAAGCTAACTGTTGAGCAGGGAGTTAGGTTTGAGGGCCTAAGTAGCCCCTCCTAACTCTGATTCTATACCCTGTCTTAATTTAGCTGGTACTGATTAAGGTCATCCTTTTATACTGTGTTAACATCTTTAACTTAGCTGCTGCTCGACATGCCTGATCTGACTGTAAATTTCATCCGGGTATGTTGGTACTATTCTGAAGTAAATATTTATTCCCAAGGCTGTCTTCTTTGTAAGCAGGCTCTTCAGTGCCCATTTGCTATCTGATGCTTAGTGTAGTTGGCTGGGTGGCTGGATTGGTAATTATTGATCAGAGCTCTGGTCTGAGGATCCCAGGTTAGGGGGAACATTTATGGCCCTGAGCTAGGGTCTTCCTCAGATGAGGCCATGTCAGATGCATCTTTTGGTAGAGCAGTGTTCTCTCCAGTTACCAATTCCCTACCTGCCTACCATACCACAAGTAAGTATGACTTGCTACTGTCCTATTTATGTGATGTAATTGTGTGATCTGCCTAGAGTCACATATTTGAGATGGTAAAGGTAAAGGTAAAGGTTTCCCTTGACATTAAGTCCAGTCATGTCCGACTCTAGGGGGCGGCGCTCATCTCCGTTTCAAAGCTGAAGAGCCGGTGTTTGTCCGCAGACACTTCCATGATCATGTGGCCGGCATGACTGCATGGAACGCCGTTACCTGCCCGCCGAAGCAGTACCTATTAATCTACTCACATATGCATGTTTTTGAACTGCTAGGTTGGCAGGAGCTGGGACTAGCAACGGGAGCTCACCCCGTCACGCGGATTTGAACTGCCGACCTTCCAATCGGCAAGCTCAGCAGCTCAGCGGTTTAACCCGCAGCGCCACCGCATCCCTACATTTGAGATGGGCAGCTATATAAATGTATAAACCACCCAGAGTCCCCTTTTTTGGGAGAGATGGGCGGTGATAGAAATTTGAAAAATAAATAAATAAATGAATGAAATTGAATAAACAGATAGATAAATAAATGCACAGATACTAAAGGAAGAAGGGATTACTTACTATTCACTGTACTTCTTTGAGGGAATCATCTGTTTATTCATCCAACCAACCTAACCTCTACCTTCACGTACATGCATACATCTCTTTTTAAGTGATTGCCTGCACAGGCTAAAGGAATTGAAGTAAAGAAAGCTGCCTTTTCAGTACACCCAATAGAATGGAACTGATAGATCCTTCTGTAAAAAGAGCTCAACTACAGTTTTCTGAATGATACTGTACATTCAGCATGCAGATACGACTATTTGAAGAATGACAGTTACAGACAAGCATTCTTCATTTGATAGGATGGAATCCTATAAGCTAACTATCTGCAGCGCTAAGTGATTCTCCTAGAGGGCATTCATCATTTCTGAATGGCATCTGTTCTTGGAACGAAGTCCAACTTCTTATTTTGTCATCCCAGAGGAAAGAGCCTGCTCAGTGCTCAGACTGGTCTTGCCTAGTCAGCACAGCAGTGAGGGTGATTTATTAATTTTTAAGAGCCAATCCTTTTTTATATGCTTAGTGTGTTGTACCTTGTTTTAGGTGTTGGATAGCTCTCTCATTTACTCATTCCAACTCTCTTCCTTTCTGTATTTCTTTTTCCCTTGTTAATTGAGGAAATGATTCAGTCATCTTTTATACTGAGAAGATTCTTTCCATTGAGAAGGAAGAAAGCATCATATCTGGCCCATTACTTTGCCTCGCTGAAATAACACCAAAATCCAAAGCAGTGACAACAAATCAGCATTCCCAGGTGTCTGAGTGCCTCTTAGATCTGATGTGTTCAGGAGTCATCTTCATTTCAGATGCAATGTCAGAGTGAACTAGAGATGGAAGGGTTGGTTCCCAAGACTGATCAAGATTCAGGAGACTGTTATGTAAATAGCCAGCTGCAAGCTTCCTCTTTATCAACAAAGAGATCCGCCTCCTTGCTGATCCAATAGAAGATTGTTAGAAAGAAAATCAGAAAGTTTCTCCTTTGATGTACAGAGAGATATATTGGTTCTACATGGAAAATAATTCAGTTGTTGGAGTTCTTGTAACCCCAGTCTTCCCAAAGAGACAATTCTATTTCTAAAGAGAACCCTGATTCTCACAACAAGCACAATGTTTCTGGGCCTTCCTGCTGGGGTTTTTCTCCTGAATTCTTTTCCTTAGTAGCAGAATAGAATGGAATGCTCTTATTCAAGCTCTGGAGATATGAAAAAGAAATTATTCAGGGGCACTGAGGATAAAGAAAGAATGAAATCATTGGACTGATTTACCACTCAGTCCAATCCCTATCTGGACTAACGTAGAATGAATAAATGCCCCAGCAGCTTGACTGGATTGAAGGAGAGGGGGAAATTATAGCTAAGAAGCTAGGAAGAATGTTAAGAAAGTAGGAAAAGAGAACAGCTCATCTAGGTCCCTGTGACCCCTTACAGGGCACCTACAAGAAAGACGTCCTTTAAGACAGGTGTAGTCAAATGTTTGCCGTCCATCAGCCATAGCTGATATTTGTGATTGAGTGAGAGTTGTATGCGTGGGATGATTATGCAGAATGAATGGTGCCGTGTCACACGCATGGTTCTTTTTTAACTTGTGGGAAGAAAGCTAGATTTGTGTTTGTTTTTTTGAATAAACATGTTAAAGAGCCAGTTTGGTGTAGTGGTTAAGGCATCAGGCTAGACACCGCAAGACCGTGAGTTCTAGTCCCGCCTTAGGCACAAAGCCAGCTGGGTGACCTTTGTCCTCTCTCTCAGCCCTGGGAAGCAGGCAATGGCAAACCATTTCTGAAAAACCTTGCCAAGAAAACTGCAGGGACTTGTCCGGGCAGTCTGTGAGAATTGGACACGACTGAATGGATTAAAACAAAAATGTTAAAGCTGACCATACTGTTTACTTGCCTTCCCATCTGAAAATAGAGAGGAACAACACTTTTGCCTTTTTAAAAGCCCAGGTTGCTTTCCTTACTCTGCGGAACAGATTCAAACATAATCATAGAAGGGCCATAAACCTTGCAAGCTAATCTTCAGAACTCAAGGTTATGAAATTCAGGGCAGGATTAGGAGAATCTAGACTGAACACCCTTTCCCTATGAGCATTCTCTCTTCTTTTTGGCAAAAGCATGCAAATTTTTCCTTTTCAAGAAGGAGGGAGAAGGGAAGGAAGCAAACACAGAGGAATTTGTTCCTGAATAGGAGTCAAGTAAATCTTTCTCCTTCCCTTTGTCCTTCACAGAACCCTGGAAAGCACAATGGGCTATCCTGTGCAAAATTAAATCTTCTCAGAGCATGGCCAGCAATGACTATTCAGTTCCTCTGGGAAATTATGCCTTAATACTCCCTTTATAGAAGCTCCACCTGTTATACTTATATATTTTGTTGCTATTCCTGCTGTACTTACATTTCCTGCTATTCTTTCTAGAGATCTATGAGGCTAACAGTTGGGAAGTGATGTTCCTTCAAAGGTTCTGAGGCATTAGCCTTATCTTCCAAGTTCCAATTATTAACTTTTTTTTTTTTTTTGCTGAGCACAAGAATTGGCTAATATGGAATCAGTACCTAACGCATCAAGGGGAAAGTGAAGAATATGTCTCTGTCCGTAGCTTTTCTCTTTGATTCACCTTGAAATGTTATTTCAGCGTGGAACTACAGCTGTGATAGCCAGGAAAGTGGCCAAATATGGCATTTTATTAATTTATTTTGTTAATTTTATTTTATGGCATTTATAAACTGCTCCAATGTTACCAATACTGCCGGGATAATATAGGAGCAAACCAAAAAACAGAGTAACTCAAACAGGTAAAAACAATGCAACAGTCACCTGGGATTTTGAGTCAGTTCCCCATACCAGGTTAGCAATTTTTCATTCCAAGGCCAAATTCTTCGAGGAGCATCTGGACTCAGTTCTAGTGGAAACCAAGGAATAAGAAGAAAAAGTTTTACTCCAAAAGAAGGATTACCAGTCCTTTGAGGGCAACAAGCAGTTGCCTAGGCAACCAACTCTGGTGGCTACTATTCTTCATGGAGTTGCAACGTGGAAAAAACCACAAATATTAGAGGCATTCTGGATTGAAGTCCTTGGGCAGTTGCTAGTGAGAGGTACTTCAAAATGAACCCTTTTACAACAACAGTAAAATTAGCCACAGAAAGAATTTTCTGGCCTCATCAGAGCTTTGTTGGTTCTATGCAGGAGTTGCATAAATTCATTCATGGTCAAAAATAGCTTCTTTTGTGTTGGTACTTGGAGATTGCCTGTTCTGACTTGTTCTCAGTTCAGGAACATGAATTGGGAAAAAATGAGTTCTATTGTTAGCATTCTTAACAACCACCACCACCACCACAAAGTTTTAAAAATACCATGCATACTTTTGAATAAGTCAAGAATTTTAGGTGCCAAAATACACCCTAAAAATTGGGTTTGGCTTATCTGTGGATGGGCTTATCTGCAAGCATACACAGAAATACTTTTTAGAAGTACCCATATATCCTGTAAAAGTACCCATATATCCTTATACTTGTGTATAAGCCCATCTGCAGATAATCTGAGCCTCTGTCCTGTTCAGACTATGAGACAGCTAGTGTCCTAACAGTCAGGAACCACGCTGAGACAAGGAATAGGTCTCTAGTACTTTATTACTGCTACATTAGACAGAAAATCCTAACAAACTGAAGAAGCGTGGGAAAAACCCAGACAGATAAACCCCAAAGGTTAAGGCGGGTCTGATCTGTGTCTCTTTGAATGGCTGCTTAACTCCTCAGTACTACGCATGTGTTTTCCCCCCTGGATAGAGACCCCCTCCTGCTCACCATCAGTACTCATGACAGCTAGGCAGATTTACTAATAAAATTCTTTATTGAATTAACTATTTACAATAGCAAAAGGTCTTGTAATGGATTACACTGTATAAACAATCAAGTCCACCCAGGTGGCAAGGGACACTCAGGCAACACTGCAGGGTCAGACCATGGCAAGTCAGTGAGGCAGAACTTGGCCAATTCTCTGATCGAAGCTGCAAGGGTAGAAGGAGGTAGGGTGCATGGCAGAGGAGAGGCTGAGCACTCGGATTTGCGCCCTGGCATGCAGGCTGGATCAGGCTGGTACATGGAGGCTAAAGAAGGTTGAGCTAAAGTATCTAGGCAAGATGTGGTTCTGGAGACAAGACTGAACTTAGCTGGAATGTCTAGGCAAGGCTAGGCAAGGCTTGGTTCTGGAGGCAAGACTGGACTGGGCTGGAACGTTTTGGCAAGGCTCAGATCTGGAGACAAGGCTGGACTGGACTGGAGTGTCTAGGCAAGGCTTGGCTTGGAAGGCAAGGCTGTACTGTACTGGAGCGTGTAGGCAAGGCTTGAATCTGGAGACCAGGCTGGACTGGACTGGAGTATCTAGGCAAGGCTTGACTCTGGAGGCAAGGCTGGATTGGACTGAAGCATCTAGGCAAGGCTTGGATCTGGATACAAGGTGGGACTGGAGTGGAGTGTCTAAGCAAGGCTTGAATCTGGAGACCAGGCTGGACTGGACTGGAGCATCTAGGCAAGGCTAAGATCTGGAGGCACACCTGGATTGTGCTGGAGTGACGCGGCAAGGTTTGGAGCTGGACGAGAAGCAGTGCTCAGCAGGGATGGCAAGGAGAGACTCGACTGGAGCAACTTATGCAGGAAACTGGTCTGTGGTAGCAGAAGCCGCTGGCGCTGGTTCCACGCAGGCTACAGGCAAGGCTTCTGATGCTCGTAAGGACTCTTCCACAGGTCCTGTGAGTTCAAAGGATCAATTGTCTCCGGCAGCTTGCTCTTGGTGCGCCTACCTTTTTATTTGCTCCTTTTTGTGCTGTTTTCCTTTAGCAGCCAATCAGGCTTCTTTCTCTTTCGCTCACTTCTCTGCTGTCCTCTCTCAAGCACTGATTGGAGGCTTCAAATCTCCTTCCGGAGTTTGTCCAATCAGTGTCTGTGATTTCTCCTGCTCTGCTGAGTCACTTCCTGGATTAGATTCCTCAAGTCCTTCCTGTAAAGTTTTGTTTTCCCCTTCTGACTCTGGATAAGTTTCATTTTTGGAGTCAGAAGCAGGCTCAAACCTCACAGCCTCAAATTTTTAACCAAAATACCATGAAAAATGAATAATCCATGGATTACCCACAGATAAGCCAACTGTAAAATCTAAAACATATAAACATTTCAAGAGTCATCCTATCCATTGATGGTGCATTTTTCACAGTATTTTGGTTAAAACTTCAAGAGTTGACTTATCCATGAATAGTCCTATGCATGAGTATATACAGTAACCATCATCTACGTATTTAATTCATCAAATCCAACTCCTTGCTCAGTGCAGAAATCCTAAGTAAATTATTCCTACCTGATGGCTGTCCAGAAAAGAACCAATCTAAAAGAATTCCCTAGTAGAAGGTCAGGATATGTCCAGGATACAGGCTAAAACTACCCCAATAGAGGTTCCCTCCAGAAAACCTTTCTTTGAAGGACCATCTTGAAGACTCTGAACTTCTTTCTGGCTCTCAGGAAGGAGTTGTTTCAAAAAGATCCTGGAAAGAGAAGGGGGCATTTGATGTGATGAGGCTTTGATCTGGCCCTGGGCTTTGACTCTTGCTTGATTCTATTCCCCATTCCTGATCTAGAATATACAATTGTAGGATGTAATGGTTGGAACAGACCTTGCCAATGCAGTTAAAATGTCTTTGTTTCGTTATGAAAATACTAGATATCACACCTCTGTGATAAAAAATGTCATCCCCAAAGTCTTTTTCCTTGAGTAAAACTGGTTATTTCCCCACCAGTGAGTGTCTTCATAACATCACCCGCCCACAGAAATCCTACTGAGTGACTCTATAAGATGCTAGGAATTGTTAGTGCCAAATGCACTTGCTTTATATTTCTTACCTATGAAAATAATTATTCAGCCAGTTACACAAATATATATTGTTAGAGAAACAAATCCAAACAAAATCTCAATTTCTGTGATGTCAATGGGAAATCCTAAGTTTTTCCAGCTCAAAGAACGGAATGTGTGTTTGTGTGTTGCAATACGTGACAGGGTTGTTGCACTAAATGAGAGTTGGAAATTTCTCTTACAGTTTCCAGGATTCTGATTTAACTCCAGACTGCATTTACTCTATGCCTTACTGAAATCTGGGTAGGCCTTGCTTCCTTAATCTTGCCCAGCTGCATGGGGTTTGACAAAGTGGGGAATAATACTGAGGAGGCCTTTCTCCTGGTCCAGGCACTCTTAACCTCCCACAGGGGAGGAACCTGGAGCAGGCCCTTTCTTGATATTTGAACTAGTTGGGCAGAATCATGATTGGCAAGCTGTTCCTTGATGTATTATACCATAGAGTGATATTGGTGATAAGCCCTCTGAAGTGGGCCTCTCTATCCCTTCAACTGGAGATGACCTCTCTATCATCTCCAACTACTTTATAAGGACCCTACTTATAGAAGCTTAAGATACGGGGTGTATGTTAAAGCTTAAAATTGTACTCAGACTTGGGAATCCCTGTATAATTTGGTGCTATTATTTTGGGACACTCTTGTATTATTTGGTGGGATGGGTGCTGAAAGTAAGATGGCCCAGTAAAACCCAGTATAAGGCGCCCAGTTTATACAGTATGCACATGAAGAGATAAAATACCAATACACATTTAAACAAATCTTTTATGGTGAATATATACTCACAACAATTTCATTCATCCAATATTTTCTTTATGGGACTGTATTGAATGCTGGACTAGATTTCTGGTCATTTCCCCTTATGTTTAATGTATTTATAAGAATATTTTAAAATGTACATTCAAGTGTGTTGGGCAGAAGGAGGAGGATTCTGTAAAAGGCAACTATTATCAAGGTGCTGAAATTAATTGGGCACTTTAATTGAGGTAGATTACTAGCTAATGCTTTCTTGAATACAGTAATTCTCCTATTAAATTATCTTTGAATAATTACCTGAAATTTCTCAGCTGCAGGGACTGATGGCTATTTAATTGTGCAGTGATGTTGCTAGATAATTACTTAACAAGGTGTCCTTTAATAATTTAATTCCCCTTTCAGAGAAAGAAAAATAACTACGACTACTACTAATCCTCCTCCTCCTCCTTCTATGTCATTAAAAGAGATTTTTATTTTCCTTCATGGATGATGCATCAATGAGAAACTATTTGTCATTCTGTTTTTCAACACCCCCACACCCCAAATCAAATGGATTTTAAGTAGTTGTTTTGTGGCTTTTTCACTGATTATGTATCATCCTTGTAAGTTCTCCTAGTCTACTGAATCACCTACCAAAAGTTGTTTTGCATAAAATATTTTTAATATTATCCGACCTAATATCTAATTTAAGAGCAGACGTGCATGAGAATATGTTCATTATAAGGGAACCAAAATAAGAAGCAGAATTATCTCATTCATTTTTACAAACAGAGCTATTAAAAATGTATTTTATGACTCCTTGTTAGAGACAGGGAACTGAGGTTGAGCACCAGTAGCAGAATAAAGCCACTCACTGGGAGTCAAAGCTAAGATCTGAGTCCTGAGTTTCAACTGAGTAGAGCTTGCTTGTTTCTGCTGTCCCTTTTCATCAGCTGCCAGCAGCTTCCTTTTTGTCAGTAATCAGAAGTGTCAGGAACTTCTGATTACTGCCTCATGCCTTATCTCCAACCAAGTGTCCTCCACATACATACACATCATCTTCCAACATCATCTTCCAACAACAATGGCCATGTTGACTTTGGAAATTCAGAAAACTGAACTCCACCCATGCGGAGACCATCTAGCTCATTGAACGATGTGCCAGTGCTCCTTTCACTAAAGTATTTTGCAGTTCTGATCTAATTACTTAGCTAGGCTGGCCATTTAGTCTTCTTGGGTGGAATGGTATATAAACATGCTTCTACTATTGATGGAAGATATACCTAAGCTTTGACATGTTTCAGGCTCTTTTCAGCCCTGATATCCAGCATGTCATTTGGTAGGGCTACCACAATTGGACCAGATGACCACTAGATGGTAGTAAAGAAATACAGAAAACTCTCTTTCACATCTAGAGGTTGTCCAGATTTTTGCAGCCCAGATATGGTAGTCCCACATTAAGGCCTATCTCTTGGCCTGAGGACAACTGTTCCAAAGTCACCTAGGGAGTACCTGTGATTGAAAGAAGACTTAATTGCAGTTCTCCCAGCCCTATCATCTGTCTGTCTATTTATGTAGTTGTTCAACTTAGCATTTGTTGCATGCTTCACATGTTTTTTACTGTGCTTGGCTAGTTCTTAGGGCAAAGCTTATCAATGCATGATGTGATGAGGGATTTTCTTTTTTAGCTGGCTTGTCACAGAGCCTGATTCTGATTAGGGCTGGCAGTAAGTGGCCCAAGAACATCTGGCTGGCTTCCATGGAAGGCTTCCAAGGAAGGACTAGAACTTGGGTTCTCCCCATTCCTTAACTGCTACACTCTGTTGGCATCCATCCATCCATCCATCCATCCTATATTTTTTATAGTAAATTTTATTAGGTTTCAAGAGAAGAATAAAAACTTCAAAAAAAAACTACAAAGAAAAAAAACTAAAAAAGTGCAGAAACACAAGATAATTTTTTTTTCAAATTTACAAAAAGATGTGGCTTCTGACTTTTAACAGCAAGGATACACAAAGATTTCCATAATCAATCTCTTACTGTATATTAAACCAAAACACCACATTATTTCTATAAGTCATTCCACTTTAACACATAATAAAAATCACTAAGTACAATTACTCCTCCCCCTTATATTAAAATAAAGAAAAAAAAGTTCATATAAACCTCCTAAACATCTTTCTCACCTCCAAAAGATAAAACATATTTAATTATTCCCTTCCTACCGCTATTCTATGTATACATTTCTGTCTACTATAATAAGAATCAAATTAAAAAGCACATAAGTTGTCTGCTATTATACTAAATAATGCAACAATTTTAATAATCCCAATCTTAATGAATCCAAAAAACAAAGACAATTCAGAACAGTAATTCCATATCTTTAAAAGGGAATAACATCGATCAAATCCTTAAACCAAACCAAATAAACATTATTTAACCCTAATACAACAGTTTTAATAATTTTGATCTTAATAAACCCCCCAAAAAAGCCAATTCAAAACAGTAAATCCAAATCTTTAAAGGCAAATAGCATCAATCAAGTCCTTAAAGCAAACCAGATGAACATTCTTCAACCTTTATCCCACTTCGGAATAAACCAAAGCAGTTACATATCCCCACAATGTGCACAGAGCTTTCTTCTTGGAAGAATCGAACAGCCCAACTGCCCCCCTCAAAGATTCCAGGTTCTTTTCATGGCATTCCACCAGGAGATCAATTTTACTTATGGCTTGCGGATCACTCTCTTCCTTAGATTTCTCCAACTCCATTATCCAATTTTCATCCAGCATCTCAATAAAAATCCCAATCTTAGTCTTAAAAAAATCCTTTCTATCGCTGTTAAATTCTTCAGTTTCATCCTCCACATCCCCAACCTGATGGCACCTTTTAGATCTCATATTTTCCACAATGTCCTGGATATCTTGCATAAAAGCTTGATAGATGTCAGAAGAAATCTGTTTAAAATCCTGGTGAAAGTCAGAAAGAATCTGTTTGAAATCCTCCATGTCTCACGCAGTAGAGTATGGCGCCCCCTAGGAACTTAATCAGTGAAAGTTGGAGATATGGAAGAGTTCCAAAGTGTGTTTACATAAAGTGAAAGTGAGATAGCAGACAGTTTTCAAGTGAAAGTGAAAGTGAAAACAGAAAGCTGAAGGTTCAAATCAGCCGATTCAACATGTAGGAAAATGCTAATATCTTCAAATTAAATACAAAAATAATAACAGGAAGACAATTGTTTACTTTTAATCTTTGGAATTTCCTTTGGAAAGAAAATGAAATCCAAAAGTTAAAAGATTATTTTTTTTAAAAAAGTAATCCCAAAAATAACGTTAAGCATCAAGAGAACTAGCTTCTCCTCACTGTAGAAAGCCTCTCTTGGGGTACTGTCATGTTCCCGTTCCGATGTTTATGGTTCCTCGTAACGTTTCACATGTCATATCTGCAGTTGCGTGCCTGCCTGGCCACGCTGGTAAATTTCCTTTGTGCTGACTTGTGATCTTCTGGAATGTATGTTTGGGTTATCTCTGCTGTTCAAGGTTACTTTCTCAGGCCGATTCTAACGGTTGCTAGCATCTGGGGTGGGTGGTTGCTATGCTAGCCTGAGGGGAGGGTTCGCAACGGGAGCAAGGCTTTTTAAGTTTGTAATTGGCGCGCTTTTGCTCATTCTCAGCTTTCTTCATACTTTGCATACTATTCATTCAATAAATTAGTTTTCTCTAGTAATTACTGATGAGACTCCTTTTATTGGAATAGGCAATCGTTACATAAAGCTAAGTATACTCAAACTAAAAGAGGTCCCAAACAACAAGCGATGGGGAAACCTACAAGGCCAGCAGCTACTGCTAGCAAACCAGTGAGACGGTCGTGGCAAGAAGAAAAAGAAAGCCGTTTTGCCAAAGGATTGTGCCTGCGGTGTGGTAAGGAGGGGCACCTGGCAGCTGCATGTCCCCGCAGGAAGCCAGAGGAACGGAGAGACAGATCGGGGGGGAAATCACCAGTGGCACCGAGGAAGCTGAAAGCAACAGTAGCAGAGCTGGTGGAGGATGCAGACTTGTTTTATGGTGCCCTCTTATTGCAAGGCAATGAGCAAGGACAATTAAAGCCTTGTGCTTATCTGTCACGTAAATTCTCTGAGACAGAGAGACACTGGCATGTTTGGGAGAAGGAGGCTTTTGCGGTGAAAGCCGCTTTGGAGAATTGGAGGCATCTATTGGAGGGGGCGGCACACCCTTTTGAAGTGTGGACTGATCATAAAAACTTGGAGTCCCTTACTGCCTCTCGTAAGCTCAGCCCTAAGCAAGTGCGATGGGCTCAGTACTTCAGCCGCTTTGATTTTAAACTCAGATTCATTCCGGGAAAGAAAAACTTTTTAGCTGATGCACTGTTGCGCCAACCCCAGGATTCAGGAACAGCCCCAGATGTGGTGGGAACCCTCTGGACAGATTCCCAAATGGCACTAGCAGCAGTCACTCGCAGTCAGACGCGAGCGCAGCAACCTGACACCCCTGC
Organism: Candoia aspera; assembly: GCF_035149785.1. Classification (NCBI taxonomy): domain Eukaryota; kingdom Metazoa; phylum Chordata; class Lepidosauria; order Squamata; family Candoiidae; genus Candoia; species Candoia aspera. Next base: position 9,863,772 of record NC_086158.1, on the reverse strand, counting down.
CGGTCCTAGAGCGATACATGTATCCGTTCCTGCAGATTTGCAACAAAGGTTTCTGGCAGAGTTGAAATCGGATACTTGGTTGCAAAACAATCAGAGCGCGGTTACTTTGAAGCAAGGTTTGGCATGGAAAGATGATCGCCTCTATGTGCCTGTAACCTTGCGCAAAACCGTGCTATTCAGGTCTCATGACGATAAAACAGCTGGGCATTTTGGCTTTACAAAAACTATTCATCTAGTGCATCGACAGTTCTGGTGGCCAACCCTCCGGCGAGATGTAAAAGCCTATGTCAAGTCTTGCCCTGTCTGTGCTACTGCAAAACGAAAAGGGGGGAAACCCCAGGGCTTTGTGCAGCCAGTGGCCAATCCCTCCCACCCCTGGGAGGAAATCTCTATGGATTTTATTGTGGATCTACCTCCTAGCCAGAGAAAGACTGTCATTTGGGTTGTTAAGGATTTTTTCTCGAAGCAAGCTCATTTCGTCCCTTGTGCGTCTCTACCATCTGCACAACAGCTGGCACGCCTCTTTCTAGTTCACGTGTACAGATTACACGGTAGCCCCGCCCGCTTGGTGACCGACAGAGGAACACAATTTACTTCACGCTTTTGGCGGGAATTTATGAAACTATTGGGCACTAAACAGGCGCTATCCACGGCTTTTCATCCCCAAACAGATGGGAATACTGAGGCGGTTAATGCCACGTTGGAGCAATATTTACGTGCTTTTGTTAATTATCAACAAGACAACTGGGTAGACCTCCTGCCATTTGCTGAAGTTGCTTACAATAATGCTGTGCATCAAAGTACTGGGGCGGTGCCCTTTCGTACTGTATTTGGCCATGACTTTGTCCCTATTCCTGAATTGCCTCCACCGTCTACTTCGCCCACCTCCCCGACCGATTGGGCCTCACAACTGGCAGATTCCTGGCCAAAACTACAGCAAGCTTTAGCCGATGCTCAAGCCACTTATCAACGACATGCCAACGAAAAAAGGGCACCACAACCTCTTTTTCAAATAGGGGATAGAGTATACCTTTCCACCAAATACATCAAATCCCCTCAACCATCCAAAAAACTGGCGCCCAAGTTCATAGGTCCATTTCCTATTGTTGCTCAGATTAATCCTGTTACCTTTAAGTTGGACTTACCTCACAATCTCAAGCGCTTACACCCTGTTTTTCATTGCAGTTTGCTTAAACCATTCGTGGAGTCTACCCATTGGCATCCTGAGCCGCCTGCACCTCCCCCCATAATGATTGATGGTCAACAACATTTCGAAGTCAAGGAAATACTAGACTCTAGACGTTTCCATTCCACTCTGCAATATCTGATTCGCTGGAAGCATTTCTCTCATCCAGAGTGGGTCCCTGCACAACATGTGCGCTCTCCCCACTTGGTTGCTCAGTTTCATGCTGCTTACCCTGATAAACCTGCGCCTTAACAATTAAGTTTTTTTCTTTGTGGGGGGGCGGTATGTCATGTTCCCGTTCCGATGTTTATGGTTCCTTGTAACGTTTCACATGTCATATCTGCAGTTGCGTGCCTGCCTGGCCACGCTGGTAAATTTCCTTTGTGCTGACTTGTGATCTTCTGGAATGTATGTTTGGGTTATCTCTGCTGTTCAAGGTTACTTTCTCAGGCCGATTCTAACGGTTGCTAGCATCTGGGGTGGGTGGTTGCTATGCTAGCCTGAGGGGAGGGTTCGCAACGGGAGCAAGGCTTTTTAAGTTTGTAATTGGCGCGCTTTTGCTCATTCTCAGCTTTCTTCGTACTTTGCATACTATTCATTCAATAAATTAGTTTTCTCTAGTAATTACTGATGAGACTCCTTTTATTGGAATAGGCAATCGTTACAGGTACATATATTTTTAAAAAATACAAATTGATGATTTAGAACTGGGGTGGCCAGTCTTAGTGTCCCTTTAAGGCTACAGCATAGCTTGGAAAGTGATGAAGTCCCACCCCCCTCTTACCAGTCGAACATGAAATGCGGTTTGTGATCTTCTGGCAAGCAGCCATCCAGAGGACAGATGGGATGATTCTAGGTATTCTCCTTGATCTTGAGAATGTTTCCGGGCTTCAGGAAAACCTGCCTGAGCCCAAAAAAAATTACTGCATTGTTAGCTCCACCTGTTGAACCAGCAGGCACAGCCATTCAGTCTGCCATTCCCACTGGAAGCCTCCATCCCATCCATCCATCTAATCTTCTACATTTATTCAAAATAAGGCTAATCACTGATTCCAATAATTAATAAAACATGGAATGGGAAAAGAAATGAGTTCATGCAACACCACGATGGGCTAAATTTTGACTAATCTATGCATCCCTATGTCTGAACCTATGAAAATTAATTAACTAAATGTTGATTGCAGAAAGTAGATGTGTTCAAAATTCTTTGCAACAACTTTACCAAAGTAAAAATGAACAAGATTAAAGTTTGTATAATTTATTGTCCAATTGTTGCTGCTAACATTAATATGATTCATCCTAACTGTGGATGAGAAGGGAATGGAAACCCAGAAACAATCCTTCCCCATTGCTGCTTTGACCCTCTAAAATAACCTCCTTCTACAAGATCTGGATGGTCCCTACTTTAATCATGTTCTGAAGAGCTGTCAAAACATGGCTGTTCCAACAAGCCTTCGGTAATTAATATCCGCACTTTGCCTGCCATCTGTTTGACAGTGCACTATTTTAATTCCGCATTGTTTTTGATGAATATTATTATGTCGTTTTTTAGATTTACTCTTTTAGGTTTGTGGAGTACCTAGAGATCTGAAATTGTGGCAGTACCCAAATAAAACCAAATTAAATATTAATAATTGTATTAATAATAAATAACTTCTAATCATCGCCTTATCTTTGTTCATTTTTCCCATTCTATTTGTCTCAAAGAAGTGTAAACTCTTTGTGGGTTGACTTACCCTGGTTGATTTTTTCCCCCTTGTTTAAATTTATTTATTTATTTTAAAAGGAAAAGAGAGGGAGAGAGAGAGAGAGGGAAAAAAGGAAAGATACATAGAAATTACAAAACACAGATATTATATGGAAAGGTTTGCAGAGTAATATAAGATGAAATTAGAAGAAAGTACAGATTATCCACTGGAAGTATAATCTCACTTTTGTCCTTATATATAAAAACTTGGATTAAACCAAGAATGTTTCATGGTAGTTTAACATTTTAGCACTTTTTAAACTGTTATTAAAATTATATCTGACTGGTATTTTTTAGGACTTTTCAACATCTTAAAACATAAATTTTTAATGAGTTTTCCGTGAGTTTCAACCAAATTAACCCAGAGAACGAGCTGGAGATATTTAACATCAACTTGGGGGGGAAGGTAAGTTTTACTTTCACTGAAGTTTTATAATTGTTTGAGTAATTAATACTGTCCAAGAGCTGAGTTATTTAACTATATAACAAAGCTCTGGCCTTTACAGTTAAAGTAACATATATAAAATGTTTTGCAACTTAGCTTGAAAAGGACCTGAGTTTGAGAAGGAGGTTGGCTTGAAAAGAAGTTGTTGCAAGTTTTTTTCTAGTGCTTTTTGTTTTGAATTAGTCATTTTCATTGGGATTTTGATACACCTTGCTTAGTTAGCAGATTGAAATAGAATTCTCACCTTCCTAGGTTTCCAAGACTGAAAAGATCAGCTTTTATTTATTTATTTTTTATTTCTATGCCATAAGTAATGTGATTTTTTTCTTCTTCTTTTCACTGGTCAAAAGTTGAAAATACATATATCAATGCAATGAGAATAAAGAAGAAGAGAATTTCAAAATATGTCTGCTATAAGAATTATCACATGCCAAAAGAGGCCAGAATTGTTTGTCTGTTTGTTGACTGTAATTCTGCACTACCAGGATTTAGAACTGGTTGACAAATTTGAACTGTTTGACCACATAAGGCTTTCATGTGGTTTAATGTAACCAATATTAGTTGTAGATGTTAGAATTCCAGTTTCAAATCTACCCATTGCCCCTTTGCTGGATTCATACATTAAATCCCAGACAACATCATAGTTTAGCATGGTGTATGAACCCAGACACTACACCCACAGTGGCCTATGGAAACCAAAGAGGCTGAGACACTACCATCTGCAGGATCTCTATAAATATGAAAAATGAAGTAGATGATTTTTGCAAAAGGTCAAACAAATTCTGTACAATGCATTCTTAGCTTGTCATAAATTCCTAAAAAGCAAATTTGATGAAAATTTCAAACTATGATTAGAAAGGCCTGTCTAGACAAGTATAAATTTTTGGCAAATATCCTGATACTTTGGCCATGCACTATAAGTCAAATCCATCCCCATACATGGATTTCTCCTGCTGTTTCCATTTTCCCTTGTCCTGTCTTTGATTTTTTTTCCCTTCCCAACCCTCAGCCCCACTCCTTAAGGTACTATGTTTCTTAATTTCCATGTTTCTCTTCTTCTGCTTTGACCTCTGCTTGTTCTTCATCCGTTTTCCCCTTGTCACCCGCCTCCCCTCCCTCCCCTTCTATTCCCCTCAGTTTTCATACCTTTATCACCCACTCAGTCATTCTCAGCCTGGCAGCACCCAGAAAGGCGTAGGCTCATCAGTCACTAAGTGGGTGGTGTTGATGAGAAATGAAAAGGAGGCAGTAATTGACCATAATGAAAGAATTAAACAATAACCTGACCCTCCCTCCAATTAACATTAATAATTGGAGTTATCACTGGATTGGAGGAATTTAAAACATCAGACAGTGACATGACTGAATTGAAGATAGTTTGGGTCTATGATGGAACCAAGCTGCTCATCTAGGACTCTTTCATACTCAATAGGTTTGCTTTTGAAGTATTTCAGGCCTATGATCTGAACCTCCAAATGTTCTATGAAGAAAATGTCAAGCCATATCTTACACATGATTACCCAGATCCTTGCCTGCTGCACATACCTGATTTCATGTCATAATTCTGAGGTGCTGTCCATTTTTAATGCAAATATTGGGATATTTATATAAAATTTAAATGGCTATTTTATGCATCCTTATTAGCATACTTAAGTAATAGTGTTCCTTCATTATGGTCTCATAAACAAGGTTTTTTCTTTGCAGGCACCTTGGAATCTTCTTGGTGGCCCCAGAAAAAACTCCCAATTCCATTCACATGCTGAGAGGCATTCCCCCTGTTTTGCCTTAATTCCTTTCGACTGCTAATCATTAGCATCTAGTTCTTGCTCCTCTCTCAGAGTTTAGATAGATGAGCTTTTTCTTGTCTTTAAGTCTTTGTCTTCTTCATTCCATTCTTCTTTTCATCCCCCCCCCCCAAAAAAAGTTTAGTTCATTACCATTGTTCCATCTGTCCTCTTTACCACACACTGGCATCTTACGGACATAAAATCCCCATTTAGAAAATGTATTAAGTGTGAGAATGAGCTTTCACTTTTAAATGAATATTATGTATGCCTTTTCTGTCTTTGGATTGGATAGGCTATTTAGCAGTTCTTGCCCCATGCTTATCAACTGGAATGTTGAGATGACTTGTCCTATCTTAGAAATCTACTTATGGGAACAGACTCTCTAAATTTCACTTATGAAGTTATCAGTACCCGCTATTGCTTCTGGCCAGTCAATGTTAACTGTTTCAACTGGCTCAGCATTGCCATCAGCACTGGTATGTATTCCTTTAGCTCTTTGGAAGAGATTGAGTGTGGTTTATAAATTTTATAAATATATGCATACATACATACCTATGACATTGCTTTTGATCTTTCAGACTAGTCAACAACAAGACCTCATTCATTCATTATTTGATCATGGATGAAGGCTTTCACTTTAGTATTGGGTCAACATTACATGCCATAGTACTTAGTTATCTGAAGAACCATCTGTCCCATGTAGGAGCTCTCCATCCTGTAGCATCAAACAAAGTTGGCTTCCTTTTGATCTCATTGATTAAGCAATGTCATGTAGCAAGACCCAGCAAGCAAGCTTTCTCTGTTGCAGTGTCTATCCTTTAGAACAGCAGATCTCTGGAGATTTGTTCAACCCTATCCTAGCCCTAAAATGTGACTCTTCTAGCATGTCCTTCTGGATAGGGAATGATGTGAGGGAATTTTCTTTTTTTCATTTTTCCATCAGGGTGATTGTGCTTTTTTTATATTATCCAATAAAAGAGAATCTCTGTAGCTCAGGGTTGAACTGTGGAATCCTTGGTGCTCTCTGAGCTTGGTTGTTTGCTTGCAGACATTTCATTACCCCGCTAGGCAACATCATCAGTGCGAGTGAGTGTGGGCTTTGCTCCCTGTTTATGTATAGTAGCTAGCCCTGCCAGTGTTGGGGTGTGTGATTTTCTCCTTGATAGTTCTTTGGTTGGGGTATTGTCTTCTGCTTGATTGCAAGCAAACACCCAAGCTCAGAGAGCACCAAGGACTCCACAGGTTTTTTTTTATTATGTTGTTTTTCCTATCTTTGATTTTATAAAGCCACCCAGAGTTATTGTTGGGGTTAGGCAGTCTAGAAATTGGAGAAACAAACAAATAAACTTAGGGGATTCTGTTGGTGTATTGCATATCTTGTGGTTCAAGTTGGCTGTAGTTGTGTGGTTCTGGAGAAGTCCATGATAATTCACTCGAGGGATTTGAACATTAATGATGAAGCTGATGCAATAGAGACAGATTAGGATTTCATTACTTCCATGAAAGTGGTGGGTCTGATCAATTTTTGCCTTGAGATATGAGGCAATTAGCCTGACTGCTGAGGCTGGAAAGTTACAGCTACACTACTGTTACTATCAAATTATCACCAGATGAAATTTGGTCTCACAATTGTTATTCCTCTTGTACAGGAGTGGAGGACCAATTAAGGTGGCCTGCCTCTGGAAAATTATAAAATCTGACGGATCCCTGAATGCTCTAAAAAAATGTCCATAAGCCACAGCTAGTGGTTTTCCAAGGTCCTTGTTGATCTTTGGAATGGGGAAACTGAATGAGTAATTGACACACTTTCTAGAACTGTGAAGCCCAGGTTTTCCTGGAAGCTCCAGGCAATGAACTGGTCAGGAGGCAGCTACAGCACAAATTGTATGAGACTTGCAATGGGCACTATTGAATCTATGTTAAAGGACACTGACTTGTTTTGCAGCATGCAGTGCATCTTCAGGTCAACATCTGGCACCTGGATTTTTTTTTAAAATGCTTTTCAAGGCATCAGTGCAAAAATGAAAAAATGCAAGATTTTTCACCTCCAGGGATACAATATCCCTGGAAGGTAATAAGAGGCAAAATACTGACACACCGTCCCACCCGGTTATGCAGAGAGGGCAAGCTACTGACCCCGTTGGTGAAGGAATTTCACTTGGCAGGGTCCAGGAGGTGGGCATTCTCTGCAGTGGCGCCCACGTTCTGGAACATTCTGCCCCAGGAGGTGAGGCAGGCCCCTTCACTCCCAGCCTTCCAGAAGACTTGAAGACCTGGTTCTGCCACCTTGCCTGGGGTGGGAGAGGCAATAGTTCCTCCTGGGGTTGTTTGGTATCATAGAGCCCTCCCCAAGAATGACATCTTTGCTCCTTGGATTCTATATTTATTTTATTTTTTATTTATGCTGGTTGTTGATATTGTAATTATATTTTCATGGTTTTAATTGTTGATTTTATTGTGAACCACTCAGAGTCCCCCTTTTTGGGGGAGATGGGCGGTGATACAATTTGAAAAATAAATAAATAAATAAATAAATGTAGAAATTTTATTTACCATTGGCATTTTAAAGCAGGTGTCATTATCAGTACTCTAGGAGTGCATAGTTTGTGGCTTCCGCATTCTTTGTTCTACAGTCTTCTATTTTATTTCCTCTTTGACCCTTTTTAATTTCAGAATATTCTAATTAAGACTGTGATGGTTAGTGGGGGATGGTAAGTAGTTTTTTTTTTTCCAATTTATATAGGGAGAATATGGTTGCGTTAATGTTAGCTTTAGCATACCCATAAAGAACTCCTAATATTCTGAGTCAAAATATTTTCAGTAGATTGATGTCACATGTACATTTGAAATACCAGATCAAGGTAATCCTGCTGCTTCCCAACATGAATCAGCTTTCATTTGTTTTCCTACTGGCATTGATAACACTTTCTTTAGCCAGTCCGAAGTAGAAGCAAACTCCTTGCTCTTCCATCAGTGGGATTTTAATGGACTATGTTTCCTGTATGTCCAGAGTTCCCAAGTTTACCAGTATACCTAATATTCAGTCAAAAGCCAGTGTCTAATTATATTAATTAGAAGAAATTGATTTCTTTAGAAGCTAAGGTGAATTTCTACACATTTTAGGCAGAAACTCAAGCATCTTCTCAAAGTACGGTGATAGGTTGCTTGGTGGAGACTAAAGAATACTGTTTTTGCAATTCCTTCAATTGCTAGGCAGCCTATCTTGGGCCCATCCTGGGGCTAAGATGAATCTGTACACTTCCTTTCATCTCCACTCATCATACAGCTCCTTGAAGAATTGATGGTCTTCGGCTTGCCACTGGGAACCAGCAATTGTCTCCTCTCTATAGAATCTCTGATTACAGAAGAACTAATGACCTTCTGCCAGCTGTATTTCTCTATTTCAACCCAATGCAGAAACTGGACAACCAGATCAAGAGAATCCTCACTGACCTGACTAAGAAAGGTCAAATCAGAAAAGAAGAACAGTGGTGGATGAAAAGCAGTGGTCCCATCTTCCCATGCTTGTATGGACGTTCAAAAATGCCAGGCATTGGCAGGTAGCAGAGGTGATGAAAAGTACCTTTGCATAAATATACCTGATGCACTAATTGGGAACCTTCCTGTGTTGGTTGAATTAAGAAAAATCCATCTACATCTTGGTTATGCCCTGTCTTGACAACCGCAGTGTGCTCTCTATTGCAAGGTACAGTGTTCATATGATGCCTGTTTTGAATATCCTGATCTGGCTACTAATTGTACGCCAAGTATAATTACAGACACAATTCAAGGACTGGCTATTTAAGCGAGTGCCTCTCCCATTATCTACCTGCTGAAGTCTCAGGAGAGGCCCTTTGGAAGATGTCCCTGATGTCAGAAGCCCCTCTTTCTGGCACACAGAAGATGACCTTCTCTGCAATGCTCCCAGGCTTTCAGGGTGTCTGCAGGGAGTGGTTAAAAAAGTCAAGATGGTGGACATGATGGTGCAATGCTTGTAAAAAAACACGCTGCAAACTTGGGAAGCCCCATAAGTATTTAGAGACTGTGGCTTACAAAAGCCTTAAAGAAAATTCAGTTGCTGGGCTTCTCTATAGAAAGTCTGTACTCATTAGGTTTTGATAATGCTAGTACAACCCTTAAACCACATATCTGGGATATACTGTATGAACGAATAACTTCATTGATTAGTCAAATGACTATACCAGAAAGTTGGGCATCAGCCACTATAAGATATAAAATATAAAACATAATACCATAAAACAGATAAAATACAGTACGGTAAAATAAAATATACTATAGTAAGATAAAATATGATAAAATACAGTAGGATAAAATAGAAATAAAACTGTAAGATAAAAATGCAAGATATAATAAAATGAGTAATAAAATACAGAAACAATGTGAGTTTAAATGAATTCATCACCTTTACATGCCACCCCAATGTGTTCTATAAATTGCACCCTTAGTTGGACAGCCCTAACTAGAAACTTAACAGTTCTATTGACCACATATATATTTGTGCCCTGGAGGAAGTAACATAATCTTTTGTTACGGTCCCAGTATGTGGTTCTATCAATTGTCTGAAGGTTCTGAGCCCTTGGTGGGGCATATAGTTGGCAGTTAAATAGGACTCGGCCTTTTGGCTAAGATCAAGTGTAGTGTGGATATACTGTAGATCTTCAAACAAATTTAAATAAGCTGCTACAACCCAATATTTATCATTTTCTTCCCAAAGGGTTCATTCCAGTCTCCTATTTATCATCCATTACAATTCTGAAATTTCATAAGGCCTTCACCTTAACCAGGCTGAATGCTTTGCCCTCAGCTGTCATGAGTAAGGATGGCGAGCAGGGGGCTCCCATCCAGGCTGTAAAGCGCATGCGTAGCACTGAGGAATTAAGCAACCATTCAAAGAGACACAGATCAGGCCCACCTTAGCCTTTGGGGTTTATATGTCTGGGTTTTTCCCACGCTTATTCAGTTTGTTAGGATTCTGTTTATGTAGCAGTAATAAACATTAGAGTACTACTCCTCGTCTCAGCGTGTGTTTCACTGTTAGGACACAGCAGTCCTTTCTGGATGTTTTAAGGGTACTTCTATGCACTTTCAGTTATGTCCATGTGCTGATAGCTCAATAGAAGCTCTAAGCAATATGTTATTATACTGTTCCCTATATAAGGACTCTAGACAGACCCTTATATATCCTATTTTGAAGAAATTTCATGCTACCATCTGTACAATATGTCAAACCATTACTTAGATTTAGAATTTCTTAAAATAGTATTTTGATTTATTTTAGTATTTTTATTCTTAATTATTTTTAGATATTATCATACTTATTGTTTTTCTCTCTGTGTGTATATATATATATACACACATACACAGAAAAACAGTAAGTATATACACAGTATATATATACAGTATGTATGTATGTTATGTATGTGTGTGTGTGTGTGTGTGTGTGTGTGTATGTATGTATGTATGTATATATATATATGGATGTAATGCTTTTGATTGTATCTGGCCTTAGGACTGTAATAAACTTGATGATGATGTCCTCCCCTTGGGGGAGGAAGGGAATCCACTTCTCTTGTCTTTTAGAAAACCTACAAAGATTCATCTCTTTCCCTGGGCTTTTAATTGTTAATTGATTTTTGTTTCAATGTTAGTGTTAATTTTTATTTTTTAAACTTTTTATATACTGTTTTTATTTTTTAAAATTTTGTTAGCTATCCTGAGTACTCACCAGAGTGTTTGTTAGTTAGTCAACATGTAAGTAAGTAAGTAAGTAAGTAAATAAATAAATAAAGCTTTGGGTTTCAGCCTCTCTTCACATTTGGCCTTTCATCAAATCACGCAGCTGGCAAATCTGTGGGAACTGAATTGGGCTTCTTTTTTTAAAAAAAAATGCTGACTCAGTATTAGAAACCTATGCTTGGATGTCAATGCAGCTGTTAATGGACAGTAGATTAGCTGTTGACTGTATGTCATTAATGAGGAGCAAAATGATATCTTGATGGCATTCTTACCATCTTTTATAACTCGTTTTGTTTCTTTTACGGATAATCCATGCAAAGGTCAAGTATTCAAGCACTAGCTCTAAGACGTTGGAGACTTGTACTTACTGTATACACTTCATCATTTGAGAGAGCTTTATATGAAAAAAAATCAGTTATTAAAAATTCAGTTATGAAAGTAAAAGGAAAATAAATAATAGACTACAGTAACAATGCAGTAAGTACCTGTGAACAGGTGTTCAAAGATGCATCCTTTAGCCTGAAAGACCATGTGAGAACTCTCTTGACTATGTGTGAAGTCTGATTATCAAGCATTGCTTAAATACACATGTAGTTCTGTGGTTTTCTGCAGACACAAATAATGTCTTCAAAAGTAGCAGAGCATAATTATAAATAGCTTGGATGTAGTGTAGCTAATCAGAAATGTCAGGGCTATTTGTCAATGACTTCAGGTTTGTAAAAGAGACTTATTTTTTAATAGCCAGAGGATAGACCCTAAGAGTGGTGGGTACATTATAAAGATGCTTCAACTAGATTTTGAGAGAATGCCCAGTGGGCTCTACTCTTGCAGTTTCTTCTACTGTAGAGATATTTCTTTGCTAGATCAGCCAAATGTGTTTTCTGATATTTCTTTTGTTGAAATCATTCCTAGGTTTTGAAGACTCATCTAAGGCCTTGTAGACTTTGTCTCCTAAGACCGTGTTTGTGTATTTATCATGTGGACGTTTGCATGACATAAGGATAAATGCAGCAGAAAAATAAAGCTTAATTTCACAGATAGGATAATTTTCAGAAACCTACTGAATTTTAGAGAGCTATGAAAACACACCTGTCTTTATAATCTTTTTGATAGCTTTCTGTTTTTTTCTTTATCTCTTCTGTTTCTTTGTCATCTGCTTTCCTAAGGTTAAATGTCCACATACTAATAATGTACACCAAAGCTTGAAGCTTCAGTGGTATTTTATTCAGTGATACTTTCAGTGGTATATCAAAGCATATAGCTAAAGTATTCCCTGCTGATTTTTCTGTCAGTGTTCTTGGGTTATACAAGAACTAAACTGGATTAGTCTTCAAATAAGATCTTGAGGAATACTGTCTGGTTTCAAGAAAGAGATCCAAGAATAATGCTTCATATATTTATGTTACAATTTGAAACATTCCTTATGGCAGTGTGATCAGAAATGTTCTCTGGTTGTACTGTTCATAGAAGAGGTATAACTGTTTGGGAGAAAAATAGTGATTAACAGGAGAGATAGAAAAAGCCAGTTGTGCCAAAAATTGCAAATCCGACTTGTGCCTTGTTTTTTTATCTAATATCACTGCTATGAAGCTGTTTGAGAGTGCCAGCAAAAAGCCTAATTGCATGTAAATAAGTCCAAGTTCATTGATTCAGGAAGTGACACATATCTACAGAAACAGCTAGTGCAGAAACATATTCTCAATTATTTGAGAACTATCTCTAGGGGTATTAGATTACAATTTGTATTTGTATATGAGACATCCAACCAGTTGCACATTGAAATGTGGATGATGGCATAAATAGTTCCCTGAATTTACAATTCAGATAAGAACATATATGAATTTGAGTGAGGGCCTTGGCAATATATAAAATACTGTGTATGTGAAATGCCACATTGTTTCTCTACAGCCCATCTTATTCTCCCAAAGAGTATATGTACAGATCAATGAACTGAAAATCCCATAAGCTAATTACATGTATTTGTAAGGGCAATTACTTAATTGTGCACATCATGGCTTAAATTGTAGGAACTTTTTGTCCACACAATTAGAGAACAAAATCACCTAAAATCAGTCCTTAAGTTCTTGAACAAAGGCCATAAAGTAAGTCTATGCCAAAAGTCATTGGGGCCGAAGCCTTTCTTGCACGGCATTTATTGACTCAGTTGATTATCCTGCACTATCTTGTTTGCAGTGTATTAGACCAGCCTGTTACCATATTGTTAGTGCCAACTTCAGGTCTCTTTTTGCTTATAATTGTATAATTCCTTTGAGCTAGTGATTTGAATCATGGGCCAAAGGCACAATAGCCATCTTAAGAACCATTTGCTTTCTATTCCCATTGCAGACAAGTTGGGCAGTTAAAGACTGGTTTGATCTGTACAATTTTTCAATTGTACAGATCAAGGTTGTTTCTTTTGCAATCTTTTCCCTCTCCCCACTGGGTGTCCTGCTCAGTGGTATCACTTGCCAAATGCTCTCTGGAACAATTTCATTTTCACTGTCTTCTAAAGGCCATCCACATTTCTGTTGGTAAAATATCCCACATGGATGAAGTGTATACCCATATACTCAGAAGCATTGTTTCCTTGCTCCTCTTTCCTGAAACTTACATGGGGGGAATTCTTAACGTCCCTAACTGAGAAGCAGGCAATGGATGGATTGATTCAGAGTACATGGTCCTACAGATACCTAGGTGTCAAGCCATGTAGGGCTTTCAAGGTAACAACCAGTATTTTGATTTGTATTCAGAAACCTGTGGACAGCCAATGCAGTATCTACAATACTGGTATAATGTTAACCCAGTGGCTTTCACCTGTCATTGCATTCTATACCAAGTGCAGATTTTTCATACCCTTCAAAGGTTTAGAATTTTAAATTTTCCAAAGAGCTTTCCTCGTCCTTCTAAGTCACACCCTTGGCTTTTAGAAATCCCACTCATGGTCACCCAGTTATTTGTGGTTGCAGAATTATAATTCACTATGTTTGCTTGGCAGTATCTTCCTCTATTTAGCGGTGATTCCCAATAAACAGGTAACTTCAACAGGAACCTTTTATCCACTCCTAAGTGAATGAGTAGACAGCCAGTTTGGTGTAATGGTTAAAGCATCAGACTAGAAACTGGGTGACCGTGAGTTCTAGTCCCACCTTAGACACAAAGCCAGCTGGGTGACCGTGGGCCAGTCACTCTCTCTCTGCCCTAGGAAGGAGACAATGGCAAACCCCTTGTGAAACATCTTGCCAAGAAAGCTGCAGGGACTTGTCCAAGCAGTCTCCAAGAATCAGACATGATTGAATGGATTAAAAAAGAAGTGAATAAGTAACATTAGTGAAGAAGAATAAGATATCGTTTATAGATGTGTTAAATTGATATGGAGTCTTTTGAAATCCACCATGTGAGTCTCTTAAAGTGTATGCTTGGGAATAGCTTGAAGGCATTGAAAAAAAAATGCTGTGACACACTAATTGCTATGTTGAGTTTGGAAGCTTCAGTTCAGATTTATGCTCAACCAACTGGGGTCACATTTCTTACAAGTTAGCAAATTTTTCTCTTTTTCCAGTATGCGACCAAACACTCAATACAGGGGCTAGGAGGTATGCATGGACTTGTTTTTCTTAATTTAGTAGATAGAATCATAATTGTAATCATAATAATTTCATTAAATTTATATGCTGCCTGATTCCCACTGACTCTGGACAGTTTACAAATTGTTTAAAACATTCAAAACAAGAAAAACAAAATTAAAACACCCACAGCAGAAGCAGCAGAAATAAAACATTCAGAGTGAAGAATATAATCATAAATTCTCCATAGTAAACACATCCATGACAAAGCACCACAATAAAATCTAACATTAAAGCATCCACAGTAAATGAATCAAGACATCCACAATAACTTAAAGCATCGTTTTCATCATTATCATCATCTCCACTCCCACCCCCACCACCATCTCAGCCTCTGTCAAAATCCATACTATCATTTCCATCCAGTATGACGATCAACCCCCAAAGCCCTCCAGAACATCTTCCTAAACACCTTTCCCTGCAGGAGCCACTCTCATGTCTACAGGAAGGCTGTCCACTACATTTGGTGCCCTTACAGGAAAACACTGTATCCTATCTCTCTGTGCCAAAGCAGTTGTACCTAATTATGTTAAAATTTCCTGATACAGTTTAGATTCTGGGTAGGAACCGTCAAAACCCTGTACAGAATCCAGAGGATAGAGTAACATACAGTATATTATATTATTATTAAAATTTCCCCATATAATTTAGATTCTGTATAGAATCCATCATCATCCTGTACAGAATCCAGAGGATGGATTAACGTATGTTATATTATTAATAAATAATTTATTTATTATTATTATTTTCATCATAACATTTGAGATAAAGCCACAGATGGATGTGCCATGCCAAATCAGTGAAACTGCCTTTCTTAGTACTTTTTCCTTGCACTGAAGGACCTTCACTGGAAAGCAACCAGTGGATCTGAGTTTGTTCCAGTGTTTTGATTCTCATAAGTGATCCATTATTTGAAAATAGGTAAATCTGGGTTGCAATCTCATTTCTCTTACATATTGTTGAATTTCTGGATCTTAGGAATGCATAAGATTGCTTATTTTAAAGAAACTGAATAAACACACAAGCCTACATGTTTAAAGGAGAAATTGCAGAATTACAGAAATTGCCTATAATTGCTGTAAGCCCTCTCTCTTCTGGGATCTCTTCTTTTCTGATCTCATAAGAAAGTAGATAATAGACTTTTTGTTAAAAGTGAAGGAGCAATTGCTATCCTTTATGATTCTTAACCCTTGCTAGCAAAAACCAACAAACAAAATCTAACTTCATTCCAGGATAGTGGACATACTACTTAAAGCCTACGCTAATTAGGAAACCTCAATAATTCATATTTGAGTCTATAAAGGTTTTTTTTTTCTGACCTAATCAGACTGTAAATATCTCATATGCAACTAGTGACTTCAGAAAAAGGTTTTCTTTTAAATATGTTTATTTTAGGCTCAGCAGACTATGCTTCTTAAGACAATGGAAGTCTTAGATATCTTGAGTGTTGTATAATCAGGCAGGATATACATCTATATAGACTATATATCTATCTATCTTATCTCTTATCTCTTATATCATCTTATATCTTATATCATATATAGACTATCATAGAAGATTGCAGTTCCAGGGCTTCAGTTGTGTGACCCGGAACTTGCTAATTTATTTCAATATTAGGAGATATTCTGCATGCAGAATAAACTAAGTCCCCTTTTGCTGAGTCCCATGTACATTTTGTACCCCAGCTCAGTTTTTCATTACAGGTTTACTCTGAGCGATAATTACACAATTATCTATCAGTTTTATGTTTTAGAACTGGGATCATATAAGCCTCTCTGCTGCACTCCACCCAGAACTGTTTTAGGATATACCTAGAATGTCGAAGTTTATCATTTGAATTAAAGTAGGTGATATAGTTCCCCTATGGTTTTCTGACAAAAGGCAAAATAGAAAGACTATTTTTTTTCTGTATAAAAGAGTGATCTTTTTAGTCATGCTTGGCTGCCTTTTCAGGAATGTTTCCATTTATAATGAGATATTCTTGTACTCATTTGAACTAGAAAGTTTTATTAAATTGCTTCCTTTTTACATTAAGTCACTTAACGTAATGGCTAAAATTCAGGTAGTTTAAAATATATTATGAATAGATTCTTGTTTCTTTTTTTAAATGTGAAGTAGCACATTCAAGATGAATAACTATGCTAGTTTGTTGCAACAATAAGAAAGACTTTTAAATATATTTTGACAGCAGTGCTCATGAACTTGGATGCATTTTGCCAGGTGCCTCTGACAAAGTATATCTGATAAATGTCTAGTCTACAAAACCTTGAGCTGTAATATATATTTCATTGTTAGTTCCATATGAGTTGTTAAAATTAGCAGATGCTGAAAATGGAAAGGCAGTCAGCATATTCTGAAGATACACTTACTGGAGACTTCAGTACTTGATAATGTGTGATATTATTTTAAGTGTTATCTGTTGCTTAGATATATAGGGGATATGCTTGTTATATAAATCCTGGTCAATATCTGAGTTTCATGATGGAAGTGTGGCTAGGTGGTGGTGGGAAAAAAGAAATTTGAACTCAGGATCCTTTCAAGAAGTCTTCTCCTTCATTATTCAGAAGATACTGGTTTGCCAGAAGATAGGCAGGAAATACAGCAGATTGCTACAGTTTTCATAATTGCAAGCTGCCTGGAATGATTTTAGAAAGGTAGGAAAGGAAAAAAAAATATTAATGAAAATAGAACTAATCAGTCCATATTGTTTGAAAATGTCTTGTTTATTAGTATTTATTGGCTGTTTATATTGTAATTTATATTTTTATGGTTTTAATTGTGGATTTTATTGTAAACCGCCCAGAGTCCCTCTATTCTGGGGGAGATGGGCGGTGTTAGGAATGTGAGAACTAAAATAAATAAATAAATAAATAAATATTTATAGATAGCACTTTGAGATGTTACAGCTTGGTCATATTAACAGCATTAATAATTTGTTTTATCAGTAATATTTTTATTAGGAAGAGCTTTATTTTTATATGTCCTTTTGATTTTACATACATGAAGTACCCATTAAGACATATTCTGAATATTTTATTTTTTCCCACATTGAAGCAATTTAGTTTTTAATTCTTTGTGACAAATGTGTAGAAGGGTTACCACCTTCTAAAACTTCCCAACCTAAAACTTCCCTTAGCTCTTAAAGACTGGTTAAAAAAAAAAATTCAGTGCAAAAGACAGTCCCCAGTATACACACATATAGTCCCTTACTAATCTATGCAAAACTTCAAACAGCAGAATTATTTGCGATAAAATCATGAATTTGTCTGTGTATTAAGTCATTAGATTAGACCAACTGATACTTAATTTTGCTTCCAAAACTATGATTAAGACTGCCCCAGCTTACCTTTTCTTTCAGGCTATATTTTTTTTTCCATTCAAAATATATTTTTGCCCAAGGCAACCATCTGAAAAAAGAAGTTATGCTTGCTAAAAGGTAATTATACTTTTCTCCCCCAAGAACCAACCCTTCTAGCAGCATAAAAGAAAAAAGAAAAAACAATAGTGTTTTCATGGCCTGTGCTTATTATTATTCTGAGAATGTACTAATTTGTTACATCCAAGATGACGGTTACTTTGGTTTGTGAAAGAGGCAATATGCCAACCACCACCGTTAAGGAAAAGGGCTCTTTTTTATTAAAAGTGGTGGAACAGAAAATAGCCTGCTGTCTATGTGGGTATGAAATGGCAAGTTGCCAACTGGGTTATCTGAGTGTTAGGTTTTCGGTATGGGATTTGGAACGAATCTAAAGCTCTCCTTTCACAAGATTTTTGCAATTCTTGCCTTGGGCATGAAGTTTCGAAAATGTCTACAATTCTAACACAGAGCCCAGAAGACCAAAATACAAGTATGGAAGCATGTTTTAGAAGGGAAAACAAGGGAACTGGTTTAGCAATATTACAATCATTTGGTTTTGCTTTCTCCTGGCCCACTGAAAATTTGAATGAGAATGAAGTATGATTCTATACCTCAAGCCTGTTCAAACCAGGGTGGTCTGATCACTTTGTTTTACACGCATGGCATTGCTTAAGGTCATTCGTTGTAAATCTTAATATAAAAAGGCTGAAAATATATTCAGCACTTTGTACCTACCAAATACATATTTAAAAGCTTCTGTGAAAAGTTGGGACCTACATGGCAGATTCTGAGGCACTGAATGGTCAATTTATTCATGTAGATTAGCTATGTCTAAATACTACATGGAAATGGATTGTTACAACCCTTTGATGAAATCTCTCTCTCGATATAATCCCAGTTGATCAATTTTATAATTTTACAGCTTAGTATTCTGTCTTTCAGCACTAATATTGTAACTAGCTGCATCATTTTCTGACAGCATACTAAAATAAAAGAATAATTTTGACTGCTGATTTGCTTCCCTTTGTTTTGTGGCCTGGAGTCTGGCAAACGAGAATCAAATTGGAAAGAATCTTTTGTTTCGTCTTCATGAATTATATTGGCCTACTTTCTAAAATGTTTTCTGCTTCCTAGCATCCGTTCCCTTTATAGACCCACGCATAACAAGAACTTATTTGGGGTGAAATCCTATATTAAAAAATGAAATGCATTACATAAGGCATTATCTTAGCTGATTTAATCAAAGCATATCCATTCTGAAATTGTATTTACCAATTTAACCAATTTTTTATAATACAGGTTTTGATTCTCTCTGGGTTGTTACGGTTTGCAGTACATATTCACATGTGAAATAAGCATTCATTTTAATATATACGATATTTAGGCAGAACTGTATTTTCTCATGGTTAGACTTCTTTGTATGTTTCCATTTTTGGCAAAATGTTAGGATTCTTTTTTTCTTGAAAAAGCTATACAAATATTTGTAGTATGGCAAATAATAAAAATGCATTTTAGAAAAACTCAGGCAGACACCCAGCTGAATCAGGCTATTCATTTCACCTTTTAAAAAAATGAAAACACAATACAAATTCTTCTGCATGTGGAATTATTCAGTATTTTTAAAGAAAGCAGCTAACCAAAGACATTTGCTGCAGCATTTTGCAAAAACTCGACTGAGCTGCTTTCTTTTCAGCCCATTGATGGAGGAAAAAACATTTCTTTAATAAGACTACAGCAAATTCTAATTTTGTGGCAAGAGCTTAGATAAGGATCAGGCCCCCTCTGCATCACTGTGTTGGCCTTTGACACTAGAAGTGTTGAAGCTTTTTGGCAAAAGAAGAGTTAGACATTCATTATTATGCGATGGACTTTCCAGTTTCTAAAGGGGGGCTCTGTGCTTTCTCTGTGATAGACTTTGTTGCTGGAAATGAGAACTGTATTTTGGCAGCAAGAGACACGAATTGAGGCTACTCTGCAGGAAGACTCATTATGACATAATCCTTCATTAATCCTTATTCTCTATTAATAGATCAAGACCCAAGTTTTGCTTTGGCGGACCATCTTTGCCAACCAACCATTGTTACTCAACTTCATCTGCAAACCTTGGTATATTAAATGATATGCAACATAGTACCTAAAATTCAGTACAGCATTTTCAAATAAAATGTTATTCCCATTTTTTCATGCAAAGAATGTTTTGCTCTCTGGTGGCTAAATGCATTTAAAAGACATTAAGAACAACAACATCTCTCTTCATTGGAAGCTGACAGGCTCTAGCCCTTTTCCTGCTATATTGCAAAATAACAGTCTCAAATTAAAAGGCAGGGGTCCTATGCGAAACCTTATTTTGGAGCCTTTGATGCCGTAACAGACAACATCATTTTAATTTTGACATCTTCTAGAAAAATAAGCATAAGTTAAGCATTAGTAGGAAAACTCCAGGCTGCATGCAATCCAGAATCTCTCTTTTTGCAGCCCCTAGGATCTTTGCCACTTTTCACTGCTGCCCAGGTAATCACACTGCAGTTGGGCTGCACCAGACAGATTGCTGGTTTCTCACTCTCTTTCACTGTAGAAAACCTGCTATTTTGAACAAAATCTCTAGGAGAGAGAGGCACCAAGATTTCCCTTTCTGTAGCACAGCTAAAAATCACCTGTTTTGTAATGGGCTCTTAGCTATGTTGAGCAGGGTGCTGGAAGGAAGGGAAACCTTGGTGCTTCCCCCATTCTCTGAAGGACCCTGTCCAAAATCACTTTACAGGTGGTCCTTGACTTACAAGCACAACTGGGACCGGAACTTCCATCGCTAAGCAAGGAGGTCGTTAAATGAGTGATGCCCAATTTTTCAACCTTTTTTGCCGCAGTCATTAAGTGAATCACCATGTTTGTTAAGTGAATCTCCACTGTCATTAAGTGAATCTGGCTTCCTCCATTGATTTTTCTTGTTGGGAGCCGGCTGGGAAGGTCGCAAATGGTGATCACATGACTGCAGGACGCTGCAACCGTCATAAATACATGTCAGTTGCCAAGTGCCCAAATTTTGATCATGTGACTGTGGGGATGCTGTGACGGCCATAAATGTGAGGACTGGTCATCAGTACTTTTCTCAGCACCATCGTAACTTTGAATGGTCACTAAACGAATGGTATCCTCTGCAAGATCTGCAGTGATCTTGAGCAATGTTAGGGGTACCAATACCCCTGTGGTCTTACTCATGATTTTTCTCTGCTAATGAAGATAGAGAAGCAGCTATCCACAGCAAGTTTAATTAAGGAAGTGAGGTCATGTTTCCATCCTAGCAATCATAAAAAAAGAGCAGCTGAACATAGCATGCTTCTATGCAGGATATGTGTATCTTCACATATGTAGCTCTAACCATCTTCCAGCACCCTTTGTTACCTAATTATTTTTACTCTGTTCCAAGCAGCTTTTTGCATCATCTTTCCTTACATTCAGTAACATTCATTCTGTTGGGAGATTAATCCTTCCCTAATCCTTATATCCTTCACCATTTGTCTCAACCTTTCATAAGAAATCATCAATTGATTAATACTTTTAGATGTCTACTAATTCATTTCCCAGGTTTATGTATATGCATAGACTTAAGCTGAAAACAGACTCTTTCTAAACAAATATTCAGTTATCATCATTCTTATTGATTCTTGGGTTTCCAAATGGCCCAATCTCTCTTTCTCATCTTGTCCCACCCATCTAATTGTGTCACCTAACACAGTAACTTTTTCTCCAAATCACATTCATTGAGAACATTGCACAGTTTTCCCAAAACTCATCCCTGGTTCTTTCATTATCAAGATTCACTGGAGTGTAATGTACAGTTATCACCAACCTATGAATTCCTATTTTTATACACACCCACAGCAACCTAGATGACATCCATTCATACTTGCTGACAAATATTTTAGCCCTTTCATTCACAATTAAACCTACATCTTCACTTTCCTGCACGTATTCATCAATTCCGCTTCAGAAAATCAGACCACCTTCATTCAGGTCTTTTAGTTTTACAGACACACAACATAGGGTATCTATTTTTTTTCTTTCATTCACTAATTAATGCTATTTGCTATTTAGACCTTTTAAATTCAAAATCACAGTGCTCCACCTGATGGGCCCATAGATTCTGTACTGATCTCTATCACTTAGTAATGATTAACTATAAACAGCTTTGCCTACCTAGACTAGCAGTTCAAGGTTATGTTGTTTATTTTCCCTACTGAAAGCATTAATATATAAACCATGAAGGCCATGAACTTTATAAATAAAAAATAAAAAAATAAAGTGATTTAAAAAGCTGCATTGCAGTACATAAGACTTAATTGAGATCCCACTTCAGAATTTTCATCTCAACTTCACAGGATACAGTTTAAGACCTTCCTGATCAAGCTTGCCAGGATTTAGCCAAGGACATTTTGCCTGCCCTTGTGAAGTGTAACCCCTCTCCTGCCAGGAGTCTGATTCGAGATAACTTAGACTATGGTCCCAGAAACCAAATCTCTCCTGTTGATATCATTTAAGAAGCCAGTCATTCACTGGCTATATTCTTTCTCTTATCACTTCTATTTTGTGGACTGGGAGAATGGATAAGAACGCCACCTCAAATCTCAGAATTTTGAGTTTCCTTCCTAAGTCTTTAAAGTTCATGGTTGACAATGATTGCAACTGTTTGTCTGTTTGCAGCATCATTTATTCCCATGTAGATAAGCAGGACAGAATAATTATTGGTGGGTTTGGATTTTTTCCTGTCATATCCCCGGTCCTTATTCCTGGCCAAGATCATCCTCCACAAACGGATGGATCTAGTCAATATATACTTATTCCTCATAGCAGTAACTCACCAACTTCTATGACTCTTCATTTTGTCTTCTTGCCTACTCTTATACAGTATCTTTCTTCCTTCGCCTGAAGGCTCAGAGCCTGTTCATTCTGAGAGAATATATTTTTGAAATATATTTTTGACTGCCATAGTATCTCTTACATCTTTTCTGCTAAACAATTGAGCATTTGCATGTAGGGCATTCTGTATTAATGTAATATCTAGCCCAGTGTTTCCCAACCTTGGCAACTTTAAGATGTGTGGATTTCAACTCCAACCATCTTTTCCACAACTTTCCCTAAAAAAGGGAAGGTTGGGCACTGGTCGAATGTTGTCTAGTATGATGGGCTCCAGCAATGGCTTCTTGAGGAGGGGGAGGACCAATGCCTCCTTATGCGGCAAAGGAACAACCCTCTCTCTCAAGGATGAATTCGCCACCACTAGAACCTGCCCATATGTCACCCCCCAGGCAGCATTGGCCAACCAGGAGGGACATACAGTAGGTCTAAAAACCAAGTGACTATGCTCACGCTCATAAGGACCCTGTCCACTTCCTCAGGCCCAACATGTTCAAACCGTTCCCAGATAACAGGACAAGACTGTGCTCCAGGCATCTCTACAGGACCTGCACCAAGGCTGGAGTCTAACTGGGAACAAATATGAGCGATTCTGTCCAAGAGATGCTCTGAAAATTCCTCTGTGCAGCTTTGCAGGTGAATCTCTGGGTCCTCCCAGCCCAAAAGGGCTCGGGTCACCCAGAACAAGGCTGATGAATGGCAATCTGTGGACAAAATAAAGACCTTAATAGCAGTAGGCCTTAATAGTGGCTCTCATCTGTGTTCGGTCGAGTTCATCCTTTGTTGTGGTGCTCTAGATGGCTCTTCTCCCATGTCATCTCCCTCAACTCTTTTGTAGTCCATGGAGAGCACCGGGATCCACAGAAAGAGAGAGGTTGCATGAGTGCAATCCAGTTCAAGCTGCCCTCTTGTTCCAAGTGGCGACTAAGGCCTCTGCCAGACCATGCAGCAAACCATCAGGAACTATCCCCAACTCCCTCTGGAACCCTTGCAGGTCCATCAGTCACTGAGGGCGGATTATCCTGCACTCCTTCCAGAAGACAAAGACTTACTGGCAATTTGTCTGTTCAGAAGACAGATTCATTATTTACCTTCCTCATTCCACACATCACTGCCATGATAACATCACCTGGCATGAGTATGTGTGCTTTTAACTGTGAAGCCGTTAGAGTTACCTGGGGTCAACTTGATTCTGTAGTCTGATCATTCTGAAAGTTTTTGATTAAGCTGCACAGTTGTACAATTGTATTGGAGAATTTGCTAAACCATTTACGTTCAGTCGTTCTGTGGTAAAAGTGGCTTATGTTGTGGAATAATGATTCTATCCCCCCATGAGGAGGCCAACAGGTGAAGATAAAAGTTCTTTTT
Organism: Candoia aspera; assembly: GCF_035149785.1. Taxonomy (NCBI): domain Eukaryota; kingdom Metazoa; phylum Chordata; class Lepidosauria; order Squamata; family Candoiidae; genus Candoia; species Candoia aspera. The sequence continues at coordinate 9,839,590 of NC_086158.1, read as the reverse complement.
AGTGACAATTGTAGGATGTATCCTACAGGTGGTTACAGCACTTACAAACATGTACAGCACAATGTGCCCATTTCTCATTGGTTTAATTTGGTTTTGTCTTATATGGTTAAACTGTACATTTTTTGCACATACAAAAGCACTTTGTTCACTTTATGGTCTTTTAAAACACTCACGGGTCATTTCCCCATCCTAGAATATTCTGACATGTCTACTAATACATTACGTTGGTTTCCTTCCTTATACTGACACAGTTCAATAAAAATGCAAGTAAATATCAGTCTATATATTATCATATTCCCTATTAAATGAGGCCTACATACTTTCCTTAAAAGCCAAGTCTTAGCCACTATCAGTGATGGAGTTGACGTGTGGACCTCTTCAGGAGTTCCATAATTTATCTGCAAGATCTGAGTACTTCTATACCAAGGAAGGTTTGTGAATATCACTTGTGTGGAAATATTTGGGATGGAAGTCATTGGTAGGACTCTGAAAAGCTAGAACACTCAAGCCATTGTTACAAAATGGGCGGCATGGCAACATATTTTGCTCCATATCTCCATGTCTAAAGGGCTAGAAATTAACGTTTGTTTTTAAATAAAAATGGAAATCTGATGATTATGGTTGATCTGTACTGTAGTAGCAACTGTACCCACCCCATTTTCAGACTGTCAAGTTCTACAAGACTGGCAAGCTCAGGTCACCAGAACCATTTGAATTTTTGGAAAGAATCTTTATTGCTAGTAGGGTGAGGTAACAGAATCTTTAAAGCCTGGCAAAGTAGTTCTCCAGCTCAACATATACTTACATAATTAAACTCAGAGTTACCCTGAATATCTTTCCAATGCTTCCTCTGGACTCCCCTGGACTCAAGAATCTCTTCTGCAATGGCCCTATTTCCTCCCTTGCTTCCTTCTCTGGATTCCCAAGGTCTGTGAGGCATTCCCTCACATGGATGCTCATGGAATGTTATCAATTCCATAAATTGTCTTTTGGCTTCTCCATAGTCCTGAAAGTATTCATGAAATGGTTGCCCAGCTTTGACTGGTAGGTATTCCCATAGGAAGGTAACATCTCCTTTGACTCTAGCTTGATTCCTGGTGACTTTATGGATACAATTTCCATAGAAAGATGGTTTCCCACTGTCTCCTTTCAGGCAATTTTTTTTTGGTAGTTAGTTGTTTTATTGTATTATGAGATGCAAATAATACATTATAGTATACAGTTATTAGCTGAGTACAGAGGTACTCAGAGTACAGAGGGACACGGTGGCGCTGCGGGTTAAACCGCTGAGCTGCTGAGCTTGCTGATTGGAAGATCGGCGGTTCGAATCCACGTGATGGGGTGAGCTCCCGTTGCTAGTCCCAGCTCTTGCCAACCTAGCAGTTCGAAAACATGCAAATGTGAGTAGATTAATAGGTACCGCTTCGGCGGGCAGGTAACGGCGTTCCGGGTAGTCATGCCGGCCACATGACCACGGAACTGTCTATGGACAAACACTGGCTCTTCGGCTTTGAAGCGGAGATGAGTGCCACCCCCTGGAGTCGGACACGACTGGACTTAATGTCAAGGGAAACCTTTACTTTTACCTACAGAGGTACTTGTACAATATAAACTCAAAATAGATAACATAATAATTTAGATAACTTAAGCCTTGAGAAATAAAGAGAAAGAAGTTTATATCAATATTAACTAGAATTCTGAGATGTTATTTATTTATTTTTTACTTCCCAGTCTGGACTATGGCCCTGGTTTTTCCTAGCAGTCTTCTATTTAAGTTCTACCGATGTTGGATGCTGCTTAATCTTCTGAAGACAGCTAAGGTCAGCTAGGTGCTGCCATCTAGCTAGACAATAGTCATGTATACTATTTGTCAGTTTGGTCTAACTTTAGATATTCCTTCATTTCACCATTATGTTGTCACTGCTGAAGAGCCTTGGTGTTCCAGTCAGTTAGGATAAGCCGCCTTCTCTCAAATTCATTGTTGTCATTGCTCATTCCCTGCTTCACCTGAGGGTTCCAGGCATCATATAAGTCAGCTTGCTTTGTTCCAGATAACTGTGTATGTCCCCTTCAGCACCTCAAGCTATTAAGACAGACATATCCTAGAGGACAGGAGGAACAGTATTTGCAGCGAACCACAACATCAAAATGATGACCCACTCACAGTGATGTTATTTCTTGACATCTGACACAAATATGTAACTTGTGGCCTGTGCACATCCTACAATCGTCACTAAAAAAAAAACTTTTATCTTCACCTGTTGGCCTCCTCATGGGGGGTAGAATCATTATTCCACAACATAAGCCACTTTTACCACAGAACAACTGAATGTAAATAGTTTAGCAAATTCTCCAATACAATTGTACAACTGTGCAGTTTAATCAAAAACTTTCAGAATGATCAGACTACAGAATCAAGTTGACCCCAGGTAACTCTAAAGGCTTCACAGTTAAAAGCACACATACTCATTCCAGGTGATGGTGTCATGGCAGTGATGTGTGGAATTGACCATCCACTATGTTCCCTCAGATCAAAATGATTAGTAGTCCCACTTTTTTAGGAGGTTAAGTAAGCCAAGGTCCATAAACAATATTTTTCAATTGTAGTTCCTGCTTTAAGGAATTACATCTTCCACCCTGAGTCAAGGTTAGGGCTACCCAGATGACTTTCCACATGTTGGACAAAACTCAGCTGTTCCAGAGAGCATTTGGAGGGTGAGGAGTTGGTACTACTGGAGGCTAGTAAGTGATGCTGTGTTGAGTTTATATGTGTAATGTTGCAATATTTTATTGGTATTAACTGTGGGGAGGCTGAGAAACTATGAGAGTGTACAAAATTAATGAAACAAAAAAGTATATAGTCACCTTTTTTCAGGGAAAGTGGTATCCTCTACATTTTGTTAACTACAGTTCCCACAAACCCTTGACATTCAGTATGTTGGTTCAGTTGATGGGAGTTATTAAAAAAAATCTGGAGAACACTAGGTTGCCTATCTCAGCTTCTTCTGAACATACATGCAACTCAACTTCTATACTGCCTGGATGGTCTTTGTGCTCAGTGCTTCTGACTTCTCGTCCCTGCTTCCCCATCAACTCACTGAGGTTTCTTAAGGAACTTTAAATCCAGATCTAATGAAGATTCAGGTAGCCAGGCAGTATTTCCCAAATTCATTCAGGAATCCTGGTTTTTCCTCAGTAAGATGTACAAGAATTCATTTTCATGATACAGAAGGAATCTCTTTATTCAACCCAGTGGCACTTCAGCAATTTCCTTAGGCTGAATGTTTATGTAAACTTTGGATATGCTCTATAGCCTGAAAAAAACTCTCCAAAACTTCAGTGCCTCAATGATGTATTTATTAGGAGATGTTTTTCTTCCCCTTGTCTTCTTCCTCCTCTTCCTCACAATTATTTGGACATCATACTTTCTTGGTAGGGTGGATTGTTTCAGATAGATATTTAGATGATAGAGAGAGAGATGAGAGAGAGAGAGAGAGAGAGAGAGAGAGAGAGAGAGAGAGAGAGAGAGATGCATGCCCCCCCCACACACACACTTGGTAATAGCAGACTAGCAATTCACCAGAGATAGTGTTGCATACTCCAGGAATAGTTAACTGATAGTCATCCAGAAAGTCGAAGAGAGCTTGAAGTTAGGTGGGCCAGCCTGCAGTGAGTAACCCATTGCCAAATGGATGCATACTCATGTTCCTAAGGCACAGGTTGATATCTGCAAATTTACTGAATCTTCCCATACATATCCAATTTCTTGCTAAATTAGAAATTCATATCCCCACCCCACCCCAAAACTCAATTAAGGTTGACAAGGAATCTGGAAGTCATGACCTGGCAGTGGGAAAATCAATAATTAGCTAGAGCAAAAGGAGAAAATGGGAAACAGTGACTAATACAATCAGTTGGGGAAAAAAAAAGATCTTTATGACTGAGCCTCTTCACATTCTTTTTACTTTAACTAGTCCCCCACCCCCACCCCACCTCTGGCAAAAAACAGCCCAGAGGATTATTGGTACATGGATTCTACTGTCACAAAATTTGTTACAGTTTGTCACTCTCTATGTGACTTCTCTGAAACTAAGCTATTTATGTTAATTGGTGCTTAGTGGTCTTAATACAATGTGTTTATCTGGTATATGCTTATTCTCCAGCTACAGGACTGCTTAGTGAGATACTACAGCCCTGCTCTTTCCAACCTTTCTATGCTAAACATGTTTATTGGAAACTCCACCAATTACAGGATTTGTTTAAATTCATTTAGGATCAAAGTGTAAATATCAAATGATGTATTTCCACCAATTCCAGAGGGGGTAGCTCTTTTAGTTACATAGAGATTTATTTGTTTTCAAGAATGGAAATAAATGTGAGTTGCATAATCTTTAAGGCACTAGAATCTATTTTCTCACATGAATAAAATTTTATCCTTTATCTTAACCTCTACACAAAAATGTATCAAAGCTATTGACCGGCCCCACACATCACACTAAGTCATGGTTTAACTACATATCACTAAATTAACCACAACTGGTTGGGTTTGTATGATATGTTAATACACAAATTATGGTTTAAATACCAATGGCTGGATTCATGGAATAAACTAAGCCAAAATCAAACTATCTACATTATGGCTTAAGCAAATATTTGAACCCAGTTACAGCCTTCTATATTTCTTGCCTGCAGTGGCTTGCTGTTTGACAAGTATTTTTTGTGTTGTTGTTCTATACATACTTATTAATTAGTGATAACACCTCATGTGCCTTAAAAAAATAAATTCTGATCTATTAGTAACATAATACGAGGAACCCTACTGGATCGTTGGAAAGGCCAGAGTACTGTAGCAATCCAGTCCGATGACTCTGGAAAGCACACAACTGGAATTGGACTGCAAACTTAGCAGCTGAGATTCACAGGAATACTACTGCTGATGCTGGATATAATATATAGCCATCATGGTTAGGAGCCATCAAAAGCATTCTGAAGCCTGAGATTTCCCAAGTCACCTCCATCAGGGCTGCATGTTCAGGTGAACAGAATCTCACAAGGAAGAGAAGATCAAGAATCCTAGAGAGAAAGGCTTCTAGTGCTCCATGAGAGCTTTTTGTAAGGAAGGAAGAAAAAAATAATAGATCCACCAGCCACCAGAAATGTGAAGGATTGGGATGGGGGAGGGGAAGGGGAAGGGGAAGGGGGAGGGAGTAGAAAAAATAGACGTTTCCCCAAGGTGTTGTTGTGCTTTATTCCAAAAATTAGGAAGAATTGAATAATTTTGGAAAGAAGAAAAAAAAGATAGAAATCCTCCAATGAATGCAATAAGGCAACGTGTTCATACATTGCTATCCTCTATTCTCTCCAAATATTTCCTTTAAAAAAGGAAGACTTTTATCTCCGGTATCACAGCATTGCAGTTTCTGAACAAAGAGGACTAACATGAAAAAGAAGAGAACTGTGTCACACTCCAAGGAAACCTTCAATCATCAGAATCAGAAGTTTATCAAGAGGAAAAAAATGAAGTCTCAGATGAAGCAGAAACTGCTGATAGTTACGATAACTCAGAAAATGACCCTGAAGTTATGTCTAAAGGCAAAACTTCTCTGCAACAAATCATCTTGGATTTTTTTTAAAAAAATTGTTATTTTCCTCAGCTCTTTTTTAAAAATTCTGACAGAATTGAGACATATAAAGCCAGAATAAGTTTTATTATCACATTGATGGTTTTTTTTCTGTCTTCACCTTTATTTTTACTAAGTTTTTGCTGATAAAATTAAGAGATGTTAGGTTTTTTAGTTCCATTGCTTATAGTCGCATTTAAAACAACATTTAAAAAGAGTTTACAGGAAATATATTCAATTTAATTCAATATATAATTTAAAGTTAAGTTACATATTTCCAATTAATAAATATACTAAACATGATAATTTAGGAGTAAGCCAAGGCCTAAATTATGCACGTTATGATCTTGTATTAGCAAAAGGAATTTAGACCTGTAATAAATTGCATATATTTAATTTTCCCCCACAAATTTATATCCCCCTCCAAGAGAGAGGGGGAAAAAACCCTCTTTTTCCCCCCTTGAGGCTTCAACATTTCTGATTAGGTTCTTCTTTAAAGATGGTGATGATTCTGGTTTAAACAGTAGAGTTCCAGAAAGCTTGGCATTATTAAGTTGCTATGCTTTGTTTACTTCCTGACTCCCTCACACAATGTGCAAATGATGGAATCTGCTGTCACAAAATGTGGTAATGCTCATTAATTTAGATGCCTTTAAAAGGAGATCAAGCAAGTTCACAAAATAAAAAAAAAACCAATCTATTATGGGCTACTAGCCATTATGGCTATACAGCATGGGACTATTAAATTCAGAGAATGTGACTCACTGTTTGTGGATTTCCTTGGAGGCATTTGGTTGGCCAGCATCCAGCTGAATGCTGATTTTAGTGGACTCTTGCTCTGATTCAACAGACCTCTTGTTATGAGTCAATGATAAGGTCAGGATCAATCAAAAAAAGCCCAGTTCTCCGGAAACTATGGCTCATGGTAGCATCACAAGTCTCTGGAAATAGACCAAGCGATGCCTCACTAACATGCACATAGGAGATGGAAGATCTTCTCAGAGTAATAATCTCTCCATGAGAACAGTGTCTAATCAGAGGAGATATGAACTGCCGTAAAAGTTATGAGACCTGTGACATCGCATGTGAGCTTGTACAAGCTAGTTGTATCTGATGAAACAAGCCGTGGCTTACAAAACACAAGATGCTTTTCTCCTTTCTTGAAACAGTTTTCTCATAGCTGCTCCTCTGGAATCTCAACTACTGTTGTACCTCCTTTGGCTGCCAAAATACCCTGAACAGGCAGCTCCCCTTCTGTCTATGTTTGGGGTATGAATGAAGGGCTTGAACGCATCAGTATTCAAAATTCCTCTTTCAGAGAGTAGCACATCAGTATTCAAAATTCCTCTTTCAGGGTGCCACATATGTAAGCCATTCCTTTAAAAACAGAGTCCTTAAAAAGCCTCTGAGTATGTTTCTGTGTACAGCGCACAAATGTCCACTAATTGCACAAAGGGAGAACCGAGATTCCAACAGCACGCCCTGTAAAAAGTAGCTAGGCAAAGAAGTGGAAGCATCTGTTTAATATAGGCGACATTAGAATTTAATTTTACCTCTGTGATGCTTTTGTGTAGCTGCAGCGTTACAGAGAAGCCAGTAAGCATGGCAGTGCGGTGTCAGCAGGTGCATGCCACCAAATTACTGCTTTTCATTTGCATATTCATCTGCTAAGAAGCATGTCATTATCATATCAAAGGGATACTAAGCAACATCTAGCTTCAAGAGATGTGGCATAGTTTCAATGCTAGCAATTAATGCAAGATGAGGACTCTCTTTCTGTCATGTCTCCCAGGGCTAAATGTAATCGGGCTTATTATTGGATCGTTACCAATAAGGCTGTGTTGGCAGGGAAAAAAGGTTGCATGGAAGAAATGAGCAGCCCGCAGCATCTTTCCAGCGTAGACCCAATATCAGGTATCCATTCACCTTTGCAGAAATATATAAACAAACAAACCAAAGGATTTTGAGGTGTTCAGCAAGGATTTGATTAGAACTCATTGATACAACTCCTAGGGACAGAGTGAGAGCTTGGTAGTCGCCAATTGAACGGCAGGACAAACCCATCAATACTGAACTTTAAATTGATGTTCTGAGAATCAACAGACTCACATAACCCGTTCACCTTGGGTTATCGTTTAAAGTAGCCAGAACATTCAGTGATAAATTCCTAAATACATGCTTACCATTTATAGTCTGTCAGATAGCAACAGCTCTCACAGATCACGTCACAGATGTTTGATTTTGAATTATAAAGGGCATTACAGTCTGATGACTTTAGCTGATACTAGTACAAATATTTCCAAACCAAGTATCTGAGGAGGCCAACTTCACTTGGGTCTTACACATGTCCAAATCACAACTCAGTGATAGTGGATACTTCAGGTATGAAACTATGCTCCTTTACATAGCTAGGAAAGGTTCAAGAGCCCTAAGAAAAAGCAGTGGCAATGTGGCTCACCACAGGAACATCTGTGGAGAGGTCAGAGAAGTCAAAATGGTAGCTACCACTGTGTGATCAAAGCCCTGCCTCTTTTAAAGTGCGTTGTGTGTGTGACACATACAGTATTTAAAAAAGGGGAGGAGTTCGATCATACAATCCTGGCCACAACCTTGACTTTTCTGCTGGATCCCAAAAGGGTATTTCCCTGCTATTTTTCCTAAATGACCAGGAAATATTTTTCTCAGTTTAAAATTTGATGTCATTTGAAATAACCTTTAAATTGAGCACTCTCGTTTGGTGAAATAACAACACTGTAGTTCTGTTTAAGTACTAAAATATGCCCATGTTGTTAAGATTCTAACTATTTATAACAGATGAACAGATATAAAGCTTTCAGATTTTAGTCACAATCTTTTGGAATGTTGTCTTCTCAATACCTATATGAAACAGATCTATCCAGCATTGTTACTTGATGATCACAGATATTTAGCCCTTCAAATGCTTGTGGGAACCTATGCAATAAATCAACTTAAAGCTAAGCAATCTCACAGATAAAATGTAACTTGCATATAATGTCAAAAATATTGTTGACATAACTTAAAATGACAGTAAGTCACTACTTGATGGGACCTGTGGCTGTTTTCTCTGCACCTCCCTCTTGAGAAAAGCTTGGAAATCTAGCTGGTTTAAGACACAAGTTTTCTCCCAGTAACCAGGCTGGGAGATAGGAAGGCAAGCTGCAAGGCAGAGCAGAAAATACTGTGTTAGATCAGCCCGGGGTCTGAGTATACAGTAAGGAAGCTTCATTTATTTGGAACAAAGTAGCCTTGTGAGAGCTTTATTGTGGAACAGCTTGATTTAATTGTGACATATGCAGCTGGAATGTTACCCAGAAAGTCCCATGAGTCAGGTCTTTTTTTTTTTTGTGATGGACCAATAAACTTTAAGTTGTTACTATGGTAGTCTGCTTTCTACAGTTAGGTTGGCCTTGGGTAAGTGTAACTGGTATGCAGTTTTAAGCCACATTAAATGAAACCATTTTCCAGAATCAAAAGCAGAAACGTTTACAGGATCAGTTTAAGTTGTCCAGATTGGTCCCCATCAGCCCTAAAAATGGATAGGTAAGCCAGTCATAAGTAAGCAGTTGGAAATGCAAAATATAGCTAGACTATCTGTTGGAAAGTAAAAATGCTATATTAACTAGGACGCTGTGAAATGCTGTATATATGTGGCTGCAGTCATAGAGCAAATTGCAGAACAAAGTTTTGATAGAATCATAAGAATCTCAGCATGGATGCAAGGAAAAGAACAAGTCTGAACCCTCATGTTTGTGGAGAAAATACTTGAAAGTACCCAGCAGTTTCTGCTAATGGCTCAGAAACCAGAGGGGATCTTAGTGTGCTTTCCATACATTTTTTTTTTTGTTTTTTGTTCCATGCACTGTGTCATGATCAATAACAGAAGGACTCGTTCTTTCATTTGAAAGCTATTACATCTCAACATTACTCAGAACTTTCACGCTCAGTTCCTGGTGTTGACTTCAAATGATTCTTTCAGGTAACTTGTCTTTTTCCCTATAAGAGATAGTTCACAAGGTTTTAATATGGAATGAGGCACCACAAAATGCATGCTTCAAATGGGACCTCCAAAAGACCAGAATCTGGTGTTTACAAATTATTTGACCCTCAGCAAGTCAGATACACTGATGACTCTGTGTCAGAAGGACGTTCTCTGAGCTTCATTGCCAGCCAGAATACTCATGAATCCAGACCCACCAGGTCTTATAAAGCTCTGGTATCCGAATCTGAGCATGGTCTTGTCGTGTTTTGCCCCTCTGTCTATCTGCCATGGAATCTGACCACTGGTTAATCTTAGTTTATAGCATTTTCTTCCAGCCTTTTGGATTCTTATCTGCCTGCATTAGGATCTCTAGTCAGACTACTCTTAATAGGCCTCTTAAGAGGCTGGCTCAACCCAAGTAGACATTTTCACTCAGTCTGAGGATGTTTAAGCGGGTTTGTGAATTAGCTAAAAAACCTTCACTTTGGGATTTATCAGACTTTTGTTTAACCCATTTCACACACACACACATACACACACAGAGACTTGATACTACCAACTTCTTATAAGAGAGAAGTTATGTGTTTCTGTGCTTTTTAAGTTTCATGTGCAGATAGTCCTTGCTTAACAACTATTCATTTAGTGATGGTTCAGACTTACGACAGTGCCGGAAAAAACTACTTACAACCGGTCCTCACATTTATGGCCATCCCAGCATCCCCAATTTGGGCACTTGACAACTGATTTGCATTTATGACCATTGCAGCATCTTGTGGTCACATGATCACCATTTTCGACTTTCCCAGCTGGCTTCTGGCAAGCAAAATCAATTGGGAACCACATGATTCACTTAGCAACTACATGATTCAGTTAGCAACCACATGGTTCACTTAACAAGCACCATGGTTCACTTAACGCCCACCACAAAAAAGGTCATAAAATCAGGTCAGATTTGCTTAATGACCACTTTCCCTAGCAACTGAAATCCTAGTCCCAATTGTGGTCATTAAGTGAGAACTACCTGTACCCAATTCAATATGTCCAGTGCATACTGAACCACATTGGATGGATCCATTGTATCCCTTGGAATTCTTTCTCAAGCTGCTGATAACAAGATATGGAACCAAATTTTCAAATCTCTGCTTTTTTAAAAGAATGACAATGGAAAGTTGTCCAGCAATGCCAAATTTAATGAAAATGATGACACTGGTTTTAATGGTCTGGCTTGATGTTAAACATTTCACTTGAAATTTTTATTACACTTACATAAAATCTACTTGAGTTATGGAAACAGAAGGCCTGTTCAGTCTTTCATTCCATGTAGCATGAATGCCAATATTTTTCATTACAGAAAAAGGTTCTATCCCTGATTTACACACATTTGTTTTATATTTTAAGGAACCTGTCTTCATTAAAACACAACAAGATCCTTTATTGGCAGCGTTATTATCATGAAGCCATGTCTGCCAACAAACATCCATTTGTTGCTCCAGTACTGACTGAACAGAAATAGAAAAGCAACAAATTCATACTTGGCATACATGGATAAATAGCAGCACTCTGATTCCCATGACTGATTTATCTCACTGGTATCACTGCAATTAAAACATGAGTCAGGTAGTCGGAATCCAATCTTGTATCTTTAAGGCTATAATCTTGTGCAAGTTACCATGAAAATAAGCCCTATGGAACACAGTGGGATGAGAAGAGCAGCTCCATCAGTCATTTGATGGCTCCTAGTGAGAGGATGGACATCAATGTATGTTCCATCCAGCTTGTCTTGGATTTGAAACTAGTCTGCCGCTCTTGGATGGACAGCAGAATGTCCTTCTTTTTTGCCTTTTGACAAAAGATTCAGTTGTCAGTCCAGTCATCGTCTCTTCTTCTTCTTCAAAGTAAATGCGTATAGCGCGCACTATAAATGGAGGGAGTGGATGGATTACATAATTGCATTTTAAAAATTCAAATTTGATCCCAAGAACTCAAAGATCCATCTTTCAATGTGTTTGTTATCATCATAGAATTGGCTTCTTATTTTTGTGAGGAAGGGTGGTGGAGCCAGAAAATGCTGTTTTTCCGTAATGATTCCAGGATTCCCTTCAGAAACTAGGATGGTCCCCTTGCTGTTGACCTTCTGGAAAGTACTGAAGACCAAACTCTTCAGGGAGACTTTGGGGATTGACTGAGTGCCACCTGGAACCAGATTTGATTTGCTAATTAATTAACTAATGTAGTTTGTTCATCTGATCTGCTGATATTGTAGTGGTTTTATTACTTTTATTTTATTGTAAACCACCATGAGTCAATTAGGGTTCAGTGGCATATAAGTTTGATAAATAAAAAAAATACTCACTTGAGGAAGGAGAATTCAGCCCATTTATTTCTGTGATGGAATGAAATAGTCAGCATTAGACGATATGGAAAATCTGCTGGATTTTATTTTAACTGAATGTATATTTCCAAGTTCATGCCATCTTGAACAGCTTTTTCCTCCCACTAAGCTTAATTATTTACCATTCAGGGTAAATAATTACATCTTAATAAACAACCCAATAAGGTAAATATTTACAGTTAAAACAAATCAGACACAACATAACCTACGCAACAGCTACACTGTGAAAACAACACAGTACAATATGGCAGTGTGTGTATACAACCATAATTAATATAAAAGAATAATCCTATAAAGTAAGTGGAGTTAAGCGAAAATAACTGACAAGATGCCACACAGTAAGCTTCTCTGGCTGATGGGCAAGTAGAACGTGGTTCTCTCCAGTGCCACTCCAACACCTTAAACACCACACCATGCTGGCTCTCTTATCTAAAGCTATATTTACAGATAAATAAAACTAGCTGGCAACTAACCAGCAAAACAATGAGAAAAAAAAGATTACTTTGCAACACAAAGATAAGCCTTTGAATTAAAAGCCTTCGGACAATAAAAAACAACAACTATTTGCTTGGGGTTAAAATACCCCAGTGCGTATATATGTAAAAACCACCTCTCTGGAACAGCATTTCAAAGTTGAGAAGCCCCATTTCTTAATGACCAATCCAGCAGTTCTATAAGGGATTGCTACTGGAACAAATAGGAGAGACCCAGTTTGGTGTAGTGGTTAAGACACCAGGCTAGAAACCAGGAGACAGTGAGTTCTAGTCCCGCCTTAGGGAAAAACCTTGTCAAGAAAACTGCAGGGACTAGTCCAGGCAGTTGCCAGAAGTCGACACTGACTCAAAGGCACCAAAAATTAATAAATAAATAAATGTTTTTTAAAAAATGGAGCAAAACCTCTGAAGCTGAAAGGGGAATATATAGGAAGATCCTACATATCCTTCAGATGCTGTGTTGTGAGGTATATTTTGAGTTCTTGATAGAATGTTCTAGAAAATGGCTGTTTTTCTTGTATAACTTTTTGTTTGTTTTTTTAAGTGGTTATTTATTTTATGCGTTTGGTTTTTAACCTGCGTTTTATTGGATTGTTGTTTTTATCTGTTGCGAGCTGCCCAGAGTCACTTAGGCAGGGTGGGCATCCATACAAATTGAATAAATAAATAAACAAATTTCAAGTGGAAAAAGCAAACTGGCACATATTTAAATAAATGTAAGCCAAATGATGTCAGAATAAATCAGTAAAAGGATATAATTATGGAAAAAGGCTTCCATCAGAGTGTGATGGGTAGGCTTGGGCAGCATCAGAAGAATTATTATTCACAGGTTTTTTTCTGTGAAATGTTCCTGCTTCAGGCCAAGAAGGAATAACATCTCCAATACCTTTGCATAGGATCAGTAGGGTTTAAGTTTGACTACACAGTCCCCTGAATTATTTCAAATATCCTGTTTGTGGCTGTTTCCAACAGTTTGGGAGAAAATCTTCCCTAAGAGTAGGGCTGGGATAATATCTTTGTATTAGCTAGCTATATTTATGCAACATGCTCAAAAGGTGGAGCGCATACATTTGCCCTAACATTTCCTTAGTATTAAACTTGCTTAGTTTTTTGTGGTTTGGCATTGAAAATGCAGCCCATTTTGTTACTTTTTGATTCAGTAGATTGTATGAATCCAGGAAATGGATTAATTCAGAACCAGGATAAGGAAGTTGTGTGACTACAGCCCACTTGTAATAGATAGGGACCTGGTTTCATACAAGGCTTTGTAGAACAAGATTACAGAGGTGATTTCTACTTTGATTAATGGTGAGGTATAGTGTGATCAAAATGGGACAAAAGCATGAAAGTGCCCTAACAAATGGAGGAACAAAGGTATGGGGATTGAATTAGTTTAGAGGGAAGGTGTCAAAGTATACTGCCTATTAATACTAGTATTTCTTTTTAATTTAGTTAGCTGTTTTAGATTTTACAGCTCTGAACTTTAGAAATCCATGCCTTCAATCTCTTAACATTTACAAGTTTCCTGGTTCTTAACTATTCCATTTATCTTCTCCTTGAAATACTTCATACTGTATAGAGATCTTCTGATTCTACATGGCAGTATTCAAAAAGCTTGGTCTGGTCCAGTGTTCACACAGTATGCTTAACCGGATCAATGAAACAACCAGTAGCTGCAAGTGCCAACCATGCTAAGTGTGATTATTATTATTTTGGTTTGTTTCATTGTGGCTTATTGTGTGATCTGACCTCAGCCTATTCCACTAATTTGTGGTTCAATGTGGGAGCTGAGAAAACAGGATAGTTAGATAACCTGATAACATGTGTTGTATACATCAGCCTATTTCAATTTATATCTGTTTGCTTCTCCTCTTGAAATTATTAGACTTCTGCCATTCCAGCTTGATGTCTTCCAAATATATTAGGGCTGCAATTCACAGAATGTTCAATCTGTGTGGCCCTCATGGCTGGCTAGGAATTCTGGGAGTTGTAGGCCAAAAAACCTGGAGGGCACTAAATTAGGAAGGGCTGCCTTATAGGTAACTGTTGCCTGTAGCAATAGAATAAGAAGCTTCAGTCCTAGGGTGGTTCTGGATACATTGGAAATTCAGCTGCTCCATACATTAGAAAGTAAGTGTCTTGGGTAACACAGAAGGAATCTTTACTATGGTTCCTCCCCATGCCAAAATGACCTCTTTGAAAGTCCATCTTATTCTAAGTTCCCAATAAGGGGCAAATGAATGAAAATCCAGAAAAGACATTCCAAGCATAATTACCAGTATGACAAAGATGCTGGATTTTATCAAGTAACAGCCCTTTGTCTGACGTTGGTTTTAGTTTTGTCTAAGAGACTGCTCTGATGTACAGAATTTCTGATCCAACAGAATATACTCAACGCCTCTGCTCTGCACGGACTTCATGCAAATTATATCGCCCATATAGTACAAAAACAATTAGAATCTATTGGACATCATTCTGTTTATTAAGCTTGAGAGTAAAGATGAATAAATGTATAACCATTTTGATAAGTTAGTCCAGAATCCATACATTCGGTTGCTGAAAATAATATAAAGCAAGGCAATTTGTATATTTAAAGAAGGGGGAAAAGATAGACAAAGATAGGAAGTTTATATATTATCTTTCCCTATTTTCCCCTTTTCTAAAAAATAAGTAGAGATGACTGAAATGGCTACTGTGTTTCCCCTTACCTGGATTGTGCCTCACTGGTCATGGTAAACAATTCATTATAGCTTCTTTCTATGCCCATGAATGGTCACATCAAAAGCCGTAACCCCGTGACAGAAGTTTGTAGTCTGACTGCTCCAT
This sequence comes from Candoia aspera, assembly GCF_035149785.1. NCBI lineage: Eukaryota > Metazoa > Chordata > Lepidosauria > Squamata > Candoiidae > Candoia > Candoia aspera. The sequence goes on along the minus strand of NC_086158.1, from coordinate 9,824,257 downwards.
TGACTGACTTGCCTAGACTTTCAAAGTGGTCATTTTGGCATGGGGAGGAACCATAGCAAAGATTCCTTCTGTGTGACCCAAGATATTTACTTTCTAACATATGGAGCAACTGAATTTGCAATGTATCCAGAACCACCCAAGATGGCACCGTTTGATGGAAGGGACCTGGAGCATGCCCCCTCTGTTGGATCTAGTGGGCCGAGCAGAGTCAATGGGAGAGAGGCACTCCTACGAATAGCCTTAACTTTCAAACACCATGAACCTAAAAAATAATGCCAAGCTGTTCATTTTCTAAGAAGCTTATTTTTAAAATTAAACCTGAACAAAATGAGAAATTTTGCAAAACCCTAAGAAGTCAAATGATATAGAATTGCAAAGAAATTCAAATTCATATTTTTAAAACCTTGTTATAATGCTTTGAAAAATTTTGAAATTGCAACCATTCTTGTTAAAATTGAAGGCAGTCAGGAAAATGCCATAGTAAATTTTCAGGCAATAATATAAATACCATTTCCCCTTGTGTTTTCTTCTTATAAAATCTCTAAATCTGACATCATCTATTACTGTGATTTTGTTTCGAAGTTCAAATCTGTTGAATAGAAGTGTGATTTTTTTTTCTTTTAATAAAAGCAGTGTAAAATATATATTCAATTAAATACTCCTCTCCCGCATGCTACCAACAGATTATTTATCCTATTATTGGATCCCAAGAATATTTAAAATGGAAAATACAATTAGGTTTAAGTTTCACAATTCTACAGAACTATACTTTGTGTTGTTGTCTTTGGGGTATCAGGCAAGAGACTAGAAAGCAATTTTCAGACTTACGGGAACAAAGGGGGCGGGAGAGGGGAGAAGAGAAAAAGAGATTCTCTATACATGCCGAGCATATATACATGGATTCATGCATGCATTGCCATGATGTTATTCTGTACAAGTTATTTGATTGCTCTTCATAGTCTTTTGATTACAATTGGCATTTAGAGAGTCAACCACACACCTTTCACGATGATGCCGTGTCTTCCTGTTCGCCTTATCTTTGGCTGCGATGATGCACAGCTCTCCTATTTCTTTTCTTGTGGGTTTGTGAGGTTTCCTTGATGTTTGTGACAGGCCACGATAGGGGAAGCTTTTATCACGGTGGGGTTTGGAGGCCTCAGTAAATTGAAAATTGCAAATGAAATCCACTGGGCTTGAATTCATCAGCTATTATGTCAGATGACCTTTGGCAGCTGCTGATAAAAATGAGAGAATGTTAGCTCTGATCCAATTTTCACCACTAACCATTCCTTTTCAAATCCATTCACAGCCAGGCAGCAGAGGCATGGGAAGTGAAAATGATAGGGTTTCAAGAGAGCTGTATTGTATTGCAGATTAAGATTTTTTTTCTCCCCTTATTTCTAGAGGTCGGCCCCCAGGCCTCTGTCTGGTGTCTACCTATTGTCCAATCAGTTTCAATATCTGCTTCAGAGGACATGCTAGCCATCCTTACAGATAAGTGCTTACAGGAGAAAATAGTTGGACTTAATAGTTTTGCTTCGGAAGCACCAAGGGTCACAGTGTACCAATATTGACTGGCACATGTTAGTTTAATCTGACATCCTCAAGAATGTGACACTAGATTCTTTCAGAGTTGTTGATCTCTAGAAGACTCCTCTTTATTGTACAGCTGTTGTTCCTAGCTCCAGGGTTCCAAAAATGTTATTAGACCATGGTAACTATTTATATTCATGAGTTACAGATAGTCTAAAACACCTATCCAAGCAAAACAGATACAACCTTAAGCTTATGGAAATGTATAAATACTGTATATCAGTGTGGTAAGAAGAGGCATTCTGCTCCTGAAACAGCCCTTTCCCCTCCAAGATGTCTATTTCCTACTGCAGTAGCATGGATTAATCATATGATGATAGAAAACATATATTTAGTTAACTCCCAGTTAATGTTGCAAAAATAATTGCATATTATCCTTCAAATATTCTCATTTGAAGAAGTGACAAGAATCTCACAGCTTCACAGATTTTTTAGGATTTAACCTTCATGTATCACTGGAACCAGATTATGGTCTTTAAAATTTTATCCATCCAAATGCCAAGAAGAAAGAAAGAAGTTTAGTGGAATATAAAATGATGGACAAGCTTTACAGGAGATCAACATCCATAAAACTCACTGTTAACTTTTGGCTAGTCATGAACTCTCAATTAAACCACCATGCAGGGTTGTTATGTGGATAAAATAGAATGAAGACACTCCATAAAGTAAAGCTTTAGATTAATTAAATTAATCAATATAAGCACCACACACTACCCCTACTGAAAGGTCCTTCCGGTTTCTTGGTTGGTAATGTAAATAAGCCTATTTCCATAGAACCCCATCCATTCCTGTAACAAGTTTTTAGAAGGAAAGATTTGTCTTGTTGGACTAGCTGAAAGACCACTGTCCATTTTTAATGTTTCCCCCTCTGACCTGCAGCCATGGGGAACGCAAGGGCCAAATTAGTTCAGGCTGTTCAGGAGGGCTTATGCATCAGGAAGAAAAGACTTGCACTGCCCCTGATGCACAGAGATTCTTCAGATACATTATTCATCCCATAAAATCTCAAGTACCAGTCTGAGATGCTCTCATGATTATTCAGTCCAGTGTAGATATCTATGACTTGGATCCCCAGAGTGGCAGCTTGGAGGTGCCAAGTTGTCCATGGACAACTCCTTTTCTCCTGAGTTTTTACATTATATCAAAATTCTTATCATTAAAAATATGAGAAAATAAACATCATGAATAGTGGCAGTCTAATGCATTGTTTGAAAGTGTGGCCATCATAGGGGTTAGTAAGGATGATGATGATGATGATGAAGAAGAAGGAGGAGGAGGAGGAGGAGGAGGAGGAGGAGGAGGAGGAGGAGAAGAAGAAGAACTATTTTCAAGCTGCATCCAATGCTGTGGACAATTACTTGTCTCCCATTAATATTTCCTTCTTGTTTTTAATCAAAGAACAAAGCACTCAGTTAAGCAAACTTTGGTGTTGTAAGAAAACTGTGGAATTGCCGATTGATGGATAGAGAAACCTTACATTGTTGGGGCATAAACAAAGCATTCTTGTTTATGAGGCCCAAGCTGAGGAAGGAGAGGGATTCAGAAGTGTTTTAACTGTAACATCTACCTAGAGGGGTTCTTGTTTTTTGAAGGGAAGAATTTGCTTCTGCAGTAAATTTTTATTAGAAGTTAAGGTGAAAGCAAGATAAGACCTCAGTGCCTACTGCTACCTCCAAAGGAAGCCAAAACAAATTTAGGAAAATAATGAACCCATTAAGATAAAGAGAGTAGCTTTGATTTATTTCCAATATTTATTTTTTCTTCTTTTGGGGTACAGCCTTTCCATAAATAATTATAATTTAAAAGATAAATACAGTTACATGAACAACTGCAAAATACAATAAAATCAAGAACTAAAAATAGTAATTAGAGAAGTAAACATTCACATCCAGTAATATAGATGTCTCAGTATTTTGGATTTATCTCTTTAGTCATGTCTGGATATGGATACTCTTGAAAATTGCTCAGAAATTGCATCTGGGATAGAACAGAGATCCCTGTTTTTCGGATTTTTTGCTAAGACATAATTCAACAATGAGGTTATATCATTGCCGGTGAGTTTCTGGGCACAGTTCAAAGAGCTGATTTGGCTTTTAGAGCAAGTATGAGCTCCTTCTAGGATACAGGACCACCAGCTTAGTCCATTTGGCCCACACACTCGCAAGAGAGATTGTTCTCCATCTGGTCCCGCAAGGACAAAACTGTCCTTTGTGCTACAGCTGATGGAAAGCAAGGTTTCCCTACTTGCTGCTGCGCAAAGAAAGCATTCCCTACTTAATCCCTGCTTCCCCACGTTATCCTTTGGGTTTTGTTTTGTTGTTTTTTTTCCTATGTAAGAGCAGAGAGGGAGACATTGTTCCACCCTGTTTCAGATGACATCACTAAGGGGAGGGGATTTGGTAAGAGGTGGGGCTTTCCTTCCCTGATGTCATACTGTACCTGCTTACATCATCTGGCCTGGCAGAATGAATGTGAATGAGCAACCAAATCATTCTGCTTGGAAGCCATATACAGCCATGACCAACAGACATCAGAAAGGTATCATTCCTCTGCGCATTGCAATAGACTTGCAGTATGCCTGTTGTGAGGTCTTCTTTCATGCATCTCATTAGTCCAGGACTTCCCTAGTATTTTTCTTTGGCTCCTTAGATTATTCATAAATTGGTTTCAGGAACAGCTATTCCTAAGACTTTAAGGAGAAAGCAGAAAAGGACCCCTGAATTCAAGAACTATGTAGAGAAATCTTCCCATCAGCTGAGACTGGCTCCTGATGACCAACAGTATACATCAATGGAATCCATAGAATTGTAAAAAATGTAAGGGTTAGAAGGTACCTTGGAGAACATTATATACACCCACACATAGTTGCTAGAAATAACAAATATTGCCATTCCTGTTATGTAAAAAAGAAATGAATTTAGGAAAGCAAAGCGTAATTTCTCCTGTTCAGAACAGCCTTCTCATAGTTAAATATAGAAACGGAGGTTTCATGATGTACCTGTCCTCTGTATAAAATGGCTGAAACACATAACTTAAAATCTACACATGCTTACAAGAAACATAAGATTACAAATTGTATCATTCATTCCCATAGTATTTCTTCAGACTAATCCTATTGACAACAGAATGTATGGTCTGTCTCCCCAGGAATACCAAAAAAACAAATTCACAGAGATATTTTCCCAGACAAAACTTATTTCCCAAAAAGAATTAATTCCCCCTAATTGAAAGATGTTCACCAAAACCAATAATGGCCTTCTCCTATTCTGGACCAACATGTGTGATGCTATCTCTATGACCGATTGTGATTGGCTTTCCAGGTCTGGGTCTCCCACCATGGTATTATTTCCTGAACCAACTGAATACTTATTACAGTCCAATATACTTGTGAAAGACTTAGCAACTCTTGCTTTCCATTAAGATTTTTCTATAACCTGAATTTGTGGTAATGCCTGGCTTTGGTTCTGCAGTTTGGACTAACCAGTGCTTTTGTTGTTCCTTGCATTCCTAAAAAAGATAGATTAATCTGGTTTGGCAAACAGTTCATCTCTACTGGAATTAACACCAAATCTGTTACCTTTGCATATATGTATGATATAGGCACAAAGTTATATCAGCTTAGATATAATTTCTAATATGGGTAGGAATTGTAGTATATTGTACATATATGCACAAGTTATTGGTCTCTTTTTTACTAATCCTTGTGTGTGTGTGTGTGTGCGTATTTGTTAGTTGTAAAAAGGTCAGTGAATTAAGTTTATTACAGTTAATGCCATCTTCAAGTTGAATATTATTCAGAGCTAAGTCCCAGTGGAATCATAAAAATATAAAATTACAAAAAATATATGACATAAAAATTCATACATGTGTCCCCCCCATCCACATACTCACCAACAAATGTAAGGCATAGGATGAGAATACATGGCTTTGTAATTGTATACATATATGAAAAGCATATTGGAATTTCAGAGCATCACAAACTGATATGACTCAGTGGTGTGATATGGCTACAGAAAATGCAAACATAGCTTCAATAGAAACAGTTTGCAAACCACAGGAACTAATAGTTCTACTTTATGCATTAGTCAGACTCTACTCACAGTGTGAGAGCCAGTTTGGTGTAGTGGTTAAGGCACGAGGCTGGAAATCGGGAGACCAAGAATTTTGTATCCCTTGGGCACAAAACCAGCTGGGTGATCTTGGGCTACTCCCTTTCTCTCAGCCCTAGGAAGGAGGCAAGGGCAAACCACTTCCAACATCTCGGAGGGACTTGTCCAGGCAGTCATCAGGAAAAAAGACTGACTCAAAGGCATCCCACCCTCCCCCCCCCAAACCTTCAAAGTTTATATCATTTCCTGGACTATCCTGAAGGACAATTCAGACAACCTAGAAGAAGTGCAAATATGGGTAATGAGAATGGTCAGTGGACTGTGAAATTAAGAGAGGTGGAGGAAAATGGATAATTTTTTCCATAGAAGGAGGATATGATAGCCTAGTTCAAGAATCTGAAGGGGTACCACAAAGAAAAGGCCCCAACTTGTTTACTATTGTTCTATAGTACAGGACAACGAATAATAGTCATAAGATACAGAAAGACAGATTCTCTTGGAATTTTAGGATATACTTCCTTTTGCACAAGTGATTTGATAAGGGAGCCATCAACCTTGGCAGAGGAAAGTTGACTGTAAATGGCTCCAAGCAGTCTTTGATGAAAGATGTCTTAAGATGGATTCCTACAAGGAACAAGGGGTTGGACTCAATAGTCTCTATGTCTTCTTCCAGCTGTATGACTTTAAACCTACTTCCATAAAAGATATGGAAGTATTGCAGAATGGAGGAGGAGAAGGACAAAGAAGAGGAAGATGAAAAAGAAAAGGAAGCTTAGTGTTCCCAGATGACTGAAGTCTCAGAAAACCATCTTATGTCTCCGACTTGAGTGTTTTTCTACTGTTTTTTATTATTACTTTCTACCATTTTATAAGTTGCTGATGTTACTTCATCAGACATTAATGTCATTAAAGTTTTCTATGTCAAAGCAAAAATAGTTCTTTAGAGCTGAGTTGCAAGATCAATGCACATTTTCAATGTACCTTTGTACATATAATTTTTATTTTTTATGCTAAAATGTGGAAAACTCTCTTCAAAACCAAGTTTTCCAGATAACATACAGCTGGAAATTTGTACCAAAGCTTACCAATATAAAAACTCAAGAACTAGTTTTATTAGCTTCATTTATTCAGAAAATGTATAGGCTGCCTTTTGATCTAAGCTTATAGATCAGATTGCTTATATGTTTCCAGTTCATGAAACCTAGCAATACAAGCTCTCCAAAGCAGGATATTTTCCCAAGGTGCATTATTTTTTTTTTAAAAAAAAGATTATTGCAAATTCATTGTAATGTGCATGATGAACCATGCTCACAATGGCAAACTTCAAAGGGAGTTACAAACACTTAGATGAAGCTGCCCTTCCTCCTGGTCTACATCTGTTAGAGACTACCCTTCAAACAAACAAATAAATAAACAAACAAGAAGAATAGTCATAGGAAGCTTAGCAGCTGGAAGCCTAGATGGTTCACAGTATGTCTCTATCAAGGGCATCTGGATGTGAGGTTGGCCTCTTTCCTAAACTCGTGGTTAGCTGCACCCTTGCCTTTTCAAATGGTTATGCATCCGTTCCCACAACATGGCATATTTACATGTATTTTGCATAAAGCTTTCAATCCATTACTTTAATGTCTAAGGTTCCGGATCATTACATTGAAGATTAGTCACAATTCTCTTTCTTGTTCTCTCTCTCTCTCTGTCTCTCTCTCTGTCTCACACACACACACACACACACACACAGAGAGAGAATGAAACACAGGCATAGGTTTTATATGTGTGCTGCTTGTTGGGATTCAGACTGTTCTAGACACAAAGCACAATGGAAAAAGAAGCATATTCATTTACAGTGTCCTCTTGCTCTGTTCAAAAAGGCTTAATGTTGGGAAAGCAATAGGAAAAAATACAGTTTGGGAATTGCAAGAGTTCATAGGGGAGAAAAGACTGGAAAAATTATATCCACACAAATGCACCTGGTTGGTGTCACTATGCATGTCTATTGAGCTTTAATAGCAGAGATGTGGGATGGTAGAGCAGGGGCCAGGGCATCAGCAGGGAGGGTCAAAAACATCAAGATGGCAGCTGGGATGGAAATCCCCATTGTTGGCATGAGCCACCATGCACATAAAAATGGGGTGGTGCTTCCATTGTGTAGCTGTGGCCATTATATTCACTTTTTTGAGGCCTACCGTAGTTGCTTCTGAGCTTCAAAACTAAGTGTGTAAGATTGTATGTTTTGATCCCATTATATATAACAAATTGTACAGGGAGTACATTATGGTCACAGGCTTAATGGCCCATAGTGTGTTCTTCAAACTCTCTTTTTATCTTTCCTTCTGGTAAACTTTTTGTGCTAGAAAAGTTTGTTTTGGAGATTTTCTTTTTAACGAGTTGTATCGTGAGATTGAGGCAGCAACTACATTTTTTCCAGGTATATAGGCAAGAACAGGTGTTATTTCTTTAGCTCATGGAAAATTAATATCATTTTTCTTTACTGTTAAACATAGCCATCAAATGTGCATAAGTTAATTGGGTGCAATTTTGAGAATTTCTGAATTTCTGAAATTTAAACATGAAGGTAATTTCTGTGCATGTTTCCTGGATAAATTATATACTGCATGACCTGTGCAAAAGAAACAAAAAAGGCAAGGCAGAAGTTTTCATATAATATTGTGAGATTTAGCATGCTGGTTTATTAAAGATGCATATTTCTGTTGCAGACAGACCTGCCTTCCAATACAAGCAATGGGTCTTTCTGCACTGGGAAAAATAAAGGGGTTTTACTCAGAAAAGGGTAAACAAAAAATCTTGGATGAGCCTTCTTCCACTCATTGGTATACTGTATATCTCATAAAATTCAGATAGCAAAGATACTGAGACATCACCATGGATGGCTGGAACTGGAAAGAGAAGTCTAAAAAGTCTAGTATGTGGTGTGAAGGCCGCTTATGGTCTGTAAATTTAGATCACAACCACGGAATATGCCCCAAAATGCAACATCAAGCTGGTATTAACTGAGATTGCTGGTCTAATAAGTATTAGTAGCAGCTTAAAAAACACTGGCTTGCAAAGGCTTTCCCATTATTCTACAAGGTCAATATAGGGATTATATCCAAAATTAGGGTTAAAAATGCCAGAAAGTTATTTTGAGTAATCAGGAATCCTATTTGACAATCAGTAGTTACATACAGCAGTCACTAGAGGGGTTCTTTAAAAGACACGATTTGTAGTTGCGTCACACTCTGAACAGAATTCAGGAGAGGTCTCTCTTTGTAGAATATTCAGCATGGTGGAACCACCATGCCTTCCATTTTCACAGATACTTTTCTGAATTATTTTCATTGAGTTGTCATAGGGCCACCTGAAACTGCACGATGGACCGCAGTGTAGTGTTATATATTCATATATTCTATAAATTGGAAAGCGTTCATTGTTTTTTACTACTACTTTTTGAATGTTTAATTCTTTTTTTTTATGTGGATTAATCCAGACAAATCCAGTTGTCCCCTTTCGTTCACCATTTGAATGAGGAACCTCATTTTCATACTGCACTTCCAGTTTACAAAAACACGTCCATTTTAGTAGCAAAGTCCTTAAAGTTCATATGGATTTCCTTCCTGAATTGTGGGAATTATAAATGTGTCTTCTTAGCACTGAAATAGATTTCAAAGTACTAATCAGGCCAGAGTAAGATGAGGGAGAAGTGTGTTTAGTTTACATTTCTGTAAATGTATACAATTTCACATTTTCAAACAATGCACGAACTTAGCTATCCTTCCAAATTCAAACTGTTTTTAAACCTATTAAAGCTGGAATTCTCAAATGCCATTTAGTGAACCCCCAGAAAGTCATAACAAATCTGAGGAAGATTGCAATTTGGGAAGAAACTTGCTCACACAGAGTCACCTGGCTGGCTGTGAGAATTCAGTGAGGTTTTTTATGACTTTATGTCTTTTTAATGATTTGGATTAAGATTTACTGGTCTCTTTTTAAGGTTTGTTTGATTTTTAAGATTTATAAGGTATCTATAAGGTATAATAATAATTGCTTGGTTTTAGGTTTAATAGGGTTAAGATTGTTGTAGTATTATTAATTATAAAAGCAGACAATTTATATGTTTTTATAATTTGATTTTTTATTGTAATGGACAGTTAGGAAGGAAATAATTGAATAAATGTTGTGTTTAGGGGAGGGAAGCTGGCTTAGAGATCTATACATTTTTTTTTCTTTAATATAAGGGGAAGGAGCAATTATTTAGTGATTTCTATCTGTGCTGATGGATTGATTTATAGAAATAATGTGATCTTGGTTTGATATAGAGTAAGGGATTGATTATGGAAATTGCTGTATATTCTTGTTGTTGAAAGTGAGAAGTCACTTCTTTATGTAATCTTTAAAATTCTTTTTCTTGGGTTTCTCACTTTTTTTGGGTTTTTTTTTTGTAGTTTTTATCTTTGCTTTAAACTTAATAAAATTATTATTAAAAAAAAAAGAATTCAGTGTATGTTCTCACACTCCAGTCCTGCATGCAGAAGGCTGATGGTTGGGGAACTTGAATACATCTGCACCTTCCTTCTTCATCCTTCAGCACAGAGGAGATGCTAGGATACACCACTCTTGTCTCTGGAATGGCTGTCTGACCAGGAGCAAGCAGTTCAAGTCAACAGGGGTGTTAAAGGGAGCTCCTGAATGTGTCCTCCACCCTTGCCAAAGAACTATGGAGGGATGGTGGACTGCATGCACCCTTTAGAAAGAAAGCATGGAACTTCAAGAGGAGTTCAGGCCTTTCATTGAACAAGGAGTTCAGGTCTTTCATTGCCAATTATTAGTGGGGCCTCTTTTGACACAGAGATGCCCAGCAGGCTGTGTCCACCCTGATGTTTTCAGCTAAACTTGGGAGTTGGTACCCGAGTCTCCTTTTCACAGTCTGTTGTCCACAGCCTATTACTGCTAGGTCCAGTCAGGCTTTCTTATTTTTTGCAGTTTCTACTATGAGGAAGGAGGGAAGACATGTGTGTGTGTGTGTGTGTGTGTGTGTGTAAGAGACAGAAAGAATAGTTCGTGTGTATCTTTACAAGTGGCAGATCAATAAATTTTATAAACAGAATGCCTTATTTGACAGACAATGAATGTTAATCAACAGTTATTAATTCTAATAACATTTATTCATTTGCTCTAGGTCTTCCCTTATTTAAGGTGGGGCTTCTGGCAAGGGAATGCACATAGACATAGACATCTATGGATAGAGATATACAGTGAGTGTTGCAAACAGAGATTTATCTCCAGCCAGGATTCAATTTGGCAATCCTGTGTTGACTAGGATGGGAAGCTGGACATCAACAAGACTTTTATGTATGTTTCTCATTTTTTTCTGCTTGTGCTTCCTTTTCAGGCGAGTTGTCTTAAATTCAGGAGCACCTTCCCCATCAGATAAATATGGTAATTTCTATAACATATGTTGCAACTGGATGTTTCATAGTTCCACAGATGTAAACCAGGACCAATTCAAAAGGCAAGGAAGGATGCAAAGAGTTAAGTGAGTTTGTATCAGTACACTACAGAGCAGAGGATTCTCAAAAGTGCAAGGGATGATCTTTTAACACCTCTTGTGTTCAAAGCACAAACCACATCTGGAGTTCAGGCTCATAGTGCAAACATAACCAAGCACTTTCCAGAAATCCTGTTTATGGATAATAATTTGGGGGAAACAATCCCATGCTTTTCAGATGCCTATTCAGGGAAGGATGCAGAGTCAATTGTAAGAGTCTTTAATAGTTCTTCACATTGCAATTCGCCATCATAACAAATCTTCCAAAGTAGGTTGTGTAAACATAGAATGGAGACCCATGGCTGGTTGACCATTTAGTTGAGGTCATGCTCATTGATTCCCAGTCTATAATTGAGCAGAAAAAAACGGTTATAGTAAATGCTACAGAAAACCAGATTTCCATGGGATTCACAGGAACAAATAAATCAATCTATAAATGTTCTTTCTGAATGTAGAAATTGAGTGTTTGCATTGTACAGTTTTAAAGATCTCTCTTTCCCGCTCCTAATTCAAGATAGGTGTGCTACACAAAAAGCTTGTCAGGTCCTATATCCAAGCTTTATAATTTTGCTCTGAATATATGTAGCCCCTTGGTCAGCTTGTTAAAACACAACATAGTTTGGCACATAACAGAACCTTTCACCAAGACTCATGGATGCTTTTGGGGGGGTGGGGAAGGGAGGGAGGGAGGAAGTAAGAAAATAGCTCATGCTAGGAATGGCACTGAAAATATCAGTAACTTTAATGTGTGAGGTTTGTTAACAGAGAAAGCAAACAACCAAACTTGCTCTCCAGTGACTGTCACTAATATTTATTCGTCCAGTGACTGTTAATCAAACCAAGTTTACAGTCCCGTACAGCACCTGTCACAGGTGCTGATCATTAATCAGCGATTACGGCAGTTTATTCCATTGCTGACAACTTGCAATTTTCTACTGAATCAACTAGTTTGTCAGGTAGGAATTATGGCAAAGCACATGTGACAAAACACATCACACTTTTTTTTCCTCCCCCCCCCCTTTTTTTTTTGCATTTTTGCATTTTCAGGCTCCTCTCCCCCCCTTGCAGCCCCCTTCTCCCCCTTTCTAGACAAACAATATCTGGGAACTCAGAAGTAATAAGGCGGAATGTATAATTAATTACGCAGCTTGCTCTAATTAGGGATGAATAAGTTGTGTCCCTCTCATCATCACAAATGTGGTGATGGGTAATACCAGTTTATGCTGTATTAACTGCAAATATGCAATCCTTCTGAGAGCACTTTTGTTGATGAATTTGATGAATGTGACAATAATTAGCAGAGACAGATGAGATCTAAATTACTACTGACAATGTAATGCTATCCTGCTTGAGGGTCTGAGAACGTAGTAGCCTAACATGGCAGGGACTGGGGCCTCATTTCTAATTAATAGACTTTTTTTTTCTTTTTCTTTTTTTTTTCTTTTTGCCAGTGGGGGGAAAAATCGAGGAACGGTAATTGTTTTCGTCAAAGGCTGCAGGGAGTTATCAGGGTAATAAAGTTAATTAGCAGAACAAACATCGTTTCACTGCCTTACCAGATTGAGGAAAAGAGGGTAATTCAAACTGCAGAAAGATATGACTAGATGAGATGATAAGAGGGGGGGGAAATTTACACAGGAGGCCAAGAGAAAATAATCCAATTTTTCTCCTCTTCATTCTTTTCTTGTTCTTGTTCTTCCTCCTTTTTGGTTCAGCTTGGGAAAATGAATTACTACATCCCCTTCATTTGGCTGACACAGTGGTTTCTGTAGAAAACTTTTTTTTAATTCACCAAAAGGAGCGTGTTGTGTGGTCACACTTGGCCCAGCTCTTTCGGAGCATAGATGCTTGAAATAAACACACAGATGCACACATAGGTGAAAAGAAGTATTTTTCTAAGATTTACTCTATGAAAACTGGTAGGGCTGTTTTTTTCAAAATAAACGCCTTTGGGTTCCTGAGGCATCCGCTGACATTAAGCCATAATGTTTTAGCAGTAAAACTGACGATATTCCTTTAGGCGTCGTTTTAGAATTGCTCGCAAAGCGTCACTCGGTTCTTTGACAAAATTTGATTTTTTTACAGGTGAAGTTTGGTTTTACAGGTGTTTCAGTGACTTTTTCTGTCTGTCTGTCTGTCTGTCTTGTGCATTATGGCAACTGGTCCCACGGCGTTAAGTCAAAGAGCTATGCAAAAAAGCAGGAGTCTCCTTCTTCATCAAGTGAGCATTTCAATTTGTTTGGCTTAATCGGTTGGGTCCAGGCACATGTATAAGCCCCACTGCCTATGTATGGATCAAACCCAGCATTATTACACATAGCATATAATAATGAGCTCAAAGAAAAAGATTTGGTTTGGTTTTGCTCACAGTTCAAAGTTTCTCATTAAGTTTGAATTTTGTAACAAAGCATAATGTTCCTTCTTACCTCTCAGAGGGAGGATTATGACCAGTGCAGCACTGAAAACTAGACTTTGCATAATTGAAAGCCATTCATGACCATTTAGCTCTATTAAAATTCCATTTATTGATTTGCTTCTTTCACTGTTTCCAGGTTTCCCTGTAGAATATGGCTTGCTTCACTAGCTTTTCACCTCTGAGGTTACATCTCTGTAGTTTTGGGTTCTGAAGCTGGATTTCTCTGCTCATTTTATCAGTGCCTCCTCTCAGCTTGTGGCACATTGCAGTTATAGGCAGTCCTCGCTTAATGACTACAATTGGGACCAGGATTTTGGTTGCTAAGCAAAGCAGTCATTAAGCAAATCTGACCCAATTTTATGACCTTTTTTGTGGCAGTCATTAAGCAAATCACCATGGGAGTTAAGCAAATCACATGGTTGTTAAGCAAGTCACATGGTTCCCCACTGATTTTGCTTGCCAGAAACCGACTGGGAAGGTCAAAAATAGCAATCACATGACCACCGGACACTGCGATGGTCATAAATGTGAGCCAGTTGACAAGCGCCCAAATCATGATCATGTGACTGCAGGGATGCTACGATGGTCATAAGTGTGAGGACTGGTCATAAATAGTTTTTTTTAGCACTACCATAAGTCTGAACCGTCACTAAATGAATGGTTGTTAAGTAAGGACTACCTGTATGCAAATTAATCTGTAATGATTTGATGGGGAATGGACCTTGCCTTGGAGTGAGTTGAACTATATATTTTTTTTGGCTTTTTCTAATTATAGGCTTCGGTAGCCGTAAGAACAGCAACTTATATCTATAATGCAAGCTACGAAGTCGTATATGAATGCATCTGTACTATATAAGCTATTCAGTTTCCCTTAATGCCAGAAGTAGGGCAAAGAGCAATGAATACTACTAAAAACCAACTCTTCTACAAGGAGTTATACTATCTAGCTGGAAACTGCTCAGCTTCTGTTCTAAATTCTGGGATTTTCTTCAAAACTTCAAAACTTGTTTATTTAAGAAAAATTCCAGAAAACTCAAAGCTTAAGTTGTCAGGATGCTGAATTTTCCACTTTTTAAAAAAAATGTATTTTGTCTATTGTATTCTATGCTGCTCTTCAAAACAAAGTTTTCTGCTGTTTGTGCTGTATAACAGCAGTTGCAGCAAGTACATGCTTTTTTTTCTCTAAGAGGTGGCCAACTGCAACCTATCTCAGCACTTATCAGTATGTGTCCTTGGATTTTTATCTGTTTTCATGTTTAGTTTGGTTCCTTGTGGGAAGAAATACATCTCTGGCTCTAGAGAGCACCTGATATGGATTAGCAGTGACCAAGGATGCATTGCCAGAGACATTCTTTATCTTTGTTGTACCTTTGGAACTAACCTGATACTTTACTTCCCTCTCTCTCTTGCAGCTGCACTGCACTTTTAATCCAGACTTAGATTGAAGTGAGCAGCATAGTATTACCACAGATCATCAGTTAGGTTTGCTTGTATGCGTCATCAAAATGTTTTCTCGCCAGAAACCTTTCGCCTTGCATAAGTTCCACATCCCACCCCCAGGTAAATATCCCCCTCCTTTTATGCTTCCAGCTGAAATAATTCCAGCTGGTTTAAACAACATCATCAAATATAAAATGTGATTACTGATGGCTTGGAAGCCTTATGGCTCATTGCCCAGAGCCATCTGGATACCTTGGAATCCAGATGACAGTATTTGAATGTAGTCCTTGTGATAATAGCAACTGTGGATTCCAATTCAGTTAAGAGATGGAAAAAGGTCTGGCTGGCCTGAAATACTTGTCCCAGAGGACAAAAAGGATGTCTATGAACTGTCAGTTTTTTGCTGAATATCTCAGCAGCCTTTAATCCTGAGCATACAACTTTTTGGAGCACTTTGCCAGATTGGTACAGGTGTACAGCAAATAATAGATTTTTCTTTCAGTCCTTGACTAGAATTCTGCAAGTTAACAAAATAATTAAACAAGCTTCTGTTTCAGATCAAATTAATTACATAGATTGGAAACCATGATTTGATTTAAATATTCTGCTGACCTAAAAAAATGTGGGGAGTGTTGACTACGGAAAAACACATTCCTGGGTAGAGCAGATTGGTCCACTCTGGCCTTCCAAGTCTCTAGCATGTTGCTTGAGCACAGTAAGTGCTCGATTCTAGTCCATCATCAAAATAATCTCATTTGAGAACCCATGTTTATAGTGATTCTCACACTTCCTGGAGGAACGGGGAAAAGAATGTTGGGGAACTTCTGTTCTGTCTATGATATATGGAGTATCTCAGTCATCTACCTTGGCACTGATGCTTTTAATATGAACATGGATTCACTGGGGGAAATCATGCAGAGATTGAGGTTATTATGTCACCAATATGCAGCTAAAATGCAACTCAGACAACATGATTAACTATATTGGTTAAAGACCTAGCAACTGCATGCTAAGCTTAGAGTTAGCATGAACTCAGCCTATTTGGTTAGATTACATTTCAATGTTTCTTGCAGAACCAGAAAATTCAGCAATCAGGTTAAGTGAGATGTGTGAACATTGCATCTCCCCATTTCATCTTCATCTCACAGTGAGGTGGTAGTATTCTTGATGTGTTGGAATGCATGAGGCTGAACTAGCTCTCAAAAATGACAAAAATGTGTGAGCTGGAAACGTGGCTAATATGAGTGGGGCTGCCTTGACAATGGTGTGGAAATAGGTGCAACACGTGAATGTCTGGATATTGATGGAACCAAGTTACCATCAGTCCATCTGTAATCCAATTCAACCTTAGAGTTCAAATGGATTGTTTTAGCTCTCTACCCTGTCTATGTTTAAGAACAGTGGCTTTGGACACTGTGCTCACCTAGGTACAGGGCCCTGTAGGTCATGTCACCATGATTATAGAACTCCTTTACAAGTGGAATCATATATATGTGATGACTGTATTTATATGTTATACAATTGTATTTATATTTTATGATGGCTGTTTTAATTGATTGTTTTTATTGCAAAGGTTGGTGAGGGGACCCCTTATATGTCTTCCAGAGTGGCTGCATTGTCCCTATCCCTGAATGGCTGTTAATTGTGCCATGGAGGTGTGGATTGTCTTTGGGATGTCTTACTCCTAGATCCTTTGTTCATCCCAAAGTGGATCGTTAAGAGTGGCCTTCCTGGTGGTCTTAATCTTCCTGGGGACTGATGAAAGAGCAGCATGGAAGAGCAGCATGGGTTATGGAATGTTCATGGTACAAATTACACCTACATTTTATAATCTGCAGCATTAGTGAACTGTGATTTGAAGCTTTTAATAATTCACTACATCTCATTGGGTTAGCTATGCTCTAAAATGCCCTATGAATACATTAAACAAATCATCGTAACTCAGCATCGCTTCCCGTCTTGTAGTCTACTATGCAAACTTTATATACCTGCTAGAGGTAACACTGCAACCAGAGCTGATTGTGAAGGAGGTTAAGGGTATCAGCATGTGTGTAAGTTCTCCAGGAAGGACTGATAGCAGCTAGGCTGCCTGAAGGGACACCCAGAGGACCAATGAAGTTTTGAGCCTGGTGATGAAGAAGGGAATCCCCCAAAGCTGAATCTTAGTGCTAGAAGGAGAGAGCCAGTTTGGCCTAGTGGTTAAGCTGCTGCTCTAGAAACCAGGAGTCTGTGAGTTCTAGTCCCGCCTTAGGCTTGAAAGCTGGCTGGGTGACCTTGGGCCAGTCCCTCTCTCTCAGCCCAACTCGGTGCAATGTAGACTAGCCTCCTCGTAGTGCACCCTGGGCAACATGACTTGTCACGGCTAAATAGTCTACACAACTGGCTGCTGAACTTCACAAGGATTTCTCAGCAAGAAAAAGCAGCATTAACACCAAACTGCTAAGCCATACGATTAAAAAAAAGTGCTTGAAGGAAGGAGGTCTTGTCCAATGTTGTGTTATGGAACTACTCTATTCAAAGGAATGTTTTCAAGATCAGCCCACCCTCAGCAATGTGCATGTGTGTTTGAGAGATGGAACAGTGAGAGATGTAGATTGTGATCCAGATTTATTCTTCTGTATATTAAAATTTTTATTTAAAAGGTTTGTGTAGTGCTGTTCATCAGAACAGGTTCTTGATCAAACACTGTGGATAAAACAATAAAATAATAAATCAGGAAGTTTAGAACAGGCCAGGGGATTAAACAGGTATTTACCTGGCTTCTGCAACATACTTGGGAAGGCTATTTCACAGTTTGCTTATTTACTACTTGCTTTATCCTGACAAGGCTGGTCCATAGAGATGAACCTCATTAGCTTGTCTTAGGTGGTCTTTAAGGTACCTGTTCCCAAGAAATCCAGGGCTGTAAAAGTAAATGCCCAAAAGTAAATGTTGAATTCAGCTCAGAAATAGACAAGCAGCCTGAACATCCCTTAAAACGGAGAGATAATATGTATCCAAGATCACCTCTTGTGTTTCATGTTTGAGTGGGGATTAAACCCATGCCTTTCAAGTCCTAAATCATCAGAAATCTAATCATTTGAGTGTACCAGGAAAGGATCATGCCAGTGCCCTTCTTAGGAGGTGTAAGGCTGCTAAAAAGATGGAAAATGTTCTTTGAATTATAGAGATACAGTATAATAATCCAGGTCCCTATATCCAATTTCCAAGATGCTGTTATGGAGATTTACACACTGATGTTCTCTGTATATCACACTAAACCATAATGTAATTGATTTGGTTTTGGCTTAATGTTTTGGTGAACCTACCATTTGTTGTGCCTTCATGGTTAAACAAACTAGCTTACCATAATATATGAACCCTGTCAATCTCTTAATTTTACAAACATTCAGTAGTAGAAAGAAGGAAGTTTTGTTAAAGTGTTTAATCCAATAGAAAGTGATTCATAACATCCCATGTGGCATTGATTCATACCCATTATATGTACTGTATATCTTTCAGTATAAAATTTATACTACATGCTGTACTGAGCAGGACTTAATACTAAGTAGACATTGTAAAAAATTATCCTTTATCAATCCATTTTCAGTTAAAATGCAAATTGTTTCCATTGAAAAATATTCAGTTTTTTTTTCATAAGAACCCTGTCTCTTATGTTGTCATCTAATGGGAATGTCACCAAATGAACTCACCCTCCCTTAGCCTTCTGTTCTTAAATTGTTAGTGCCATGCACTATTTATTGATGATCTGGGTGATGGATATTCTTTCTCCCTCTGCCTCACCTCCTAATTTCTTCTTCCAAATAACGCAACGTGTCCCCCAAATGATACCAGCTGTATCAAAAATGATATTAGACTACACCTCCATGACATTACAAAACTGCATGCAAGAAAGGATTTGTACACAAGGTGGGGATGTTAGCAACCAAGCACATTTTACCATTGTCACAACCTCGCTGTAATTAACAAACACATTGTCTTCAGCTCCAGCTGAAAAGATAAATTTGGGAGCTCAGGCTAAAGCAGAGATATGAATGAAGAAGTGTTCTGCAAGTAAGCCAAAACCCAAGCCTCCACATTAATTGCGGAGCCTGCAGGCCAGGAAGGAAATAATAGCAATCTTTCTATCTTTTAGGCTTTCTCAAGTCTGAAAAACGAGTCGAGAAATCCTTCCAAGATAAATCCACCATGTGACTTCCAGACTCTTAGCAGCATGTGCTGTTCCAAATAAGGTAAGGTGGTTCAAAGAGATGGCAGTGCTATCTTTCTCTTTCTCTTTCCTTTTTTTATTTTTTTCCCAGCAGGAAGAGCATCAGCTCTGCCTTGTTGATGGGAAACAGAGTGTCTGATTTTAAAGAAGCCTAGGACAACGTTGGAAAATAAAAGCAGGGAGAAGGGTAATAAATAATGACAACAGATGTTTGTAAACTAAACGGCTGGTATGTTTAGTGTTACCATGTGTTGTCTCGTCTTGACGTGCTGTCAGCTTGCTCTCACCTGGGACTACTGATATCTTATCAAAGCTGAAGCAGTTCCTTTTCACCACCAGCAGATAATAGCGCCTTTCAATTTGTCATATGAAGAGTCTAAAGAACCCTGGGAATGACTGGTCAGGTGACAACTTGATGGACAGCTTGACAGCCCTTAAAGCATCATGGGAAATGGCTGTCACCTGAATTCCCCCCTCCCTCCCTGTCGCTACCAGGGAGATAACCTTCAGTGTGACAGCGGGGAGAAAAATCTGAATATTTACAACTGGTTTGGTAAAAGTGACACACTTGCTCAAGCTGGAGCATGGATGAGTTGAGATTATTTGAAAGTGCATGAGCTGAGTAAAGATAGTTTCATCTTAGCATCCACTTTAATATGTAGCAAAGTATAGTCTCTGTAGAAGGGCTCAAAAACAACAGAAAGAATTGTAAACTTTCATTTAGAATTAAGTAAAAGTAAATATAAGTAAGTTTGATGTGCCCTTGTGTCCAAAGTGTTCCTTTCTATACTGAGTATTTATTTGATTTATTTTGTATTGGAAGCATTTATAAATCATTTTTCCATCCATCAGCACATTTTTTAAAAATGTAGTTTTCAACCACATGGAATAGGACAAATTCTTGTGCTTTTCTTCTCCTCATCCTTTCTCTTTAGTTTGAGCATCATTCCGTATTCCTTTTGGTGGGTTTTTTTGTTTTTTTTTAGAGACATCCTGGTGTCCATGGATGCTGTAAATTACATGTTCAAGGAATTTACTTGAGATGTTGTAATGCAAATACTAGTCATTTTAGGAAACACCTTTGTTCCCTTTTGTAACCTGTAGGAAATAAGCGTTGATACATTTAAGAATAATTTCAGATCAAGGCAAGGGTGCCCCTGCTTTCATTATTATTTTAATGTTATTTATTACTATTATTCCATCCAGATTAATATCTCAATAGACCTCCCCCTATTATCCCATCCAACTTCTGTATTCCCTAAAAGGCTTTAATGGGCAAAATATTTTTTTTCCCCACAAAGAAAAAGCAGTCCATTTTCTGGGAATAGGCTGAAAAATCTATAAGCCTTATCCACAAACCTGTTTAGTCAAAATGCTTGATATTAAACCAACAGATTTAATTTGAACAAAACACCTTATGACTTGTATTTAATGTCATCAGTTAAGGAAAGACATAATCACTTTTATTTTGTCATTTCTATGTGCCCAAGTTTCTTTTCCTTCCAGACAGCCTTTGATGCATAGCAACTGATTTCCATGCAGTCACAAATCTTAAATGATCTTTAACTAGAGTGGACAGATCTAGACTAGAAAAGTAATAAAACAAGCCAAAAAGGATTGCAGGATTGTAGAGAAGTGCCTTGGAATGTAGAGGAAGTGATAGCTAAGTTCCTATGGGTGGAAGTTTGCATGCTCTTATTCCTGAATAATTATTTGCAATCCAAAATAACTATTCCTGTGCAGTTGTAAGCAATGCAGATTATAATCAACAACTGCAGCACATGTATAAAATAATGGAAAATCCTCCATTGATCCAATTTTACTATCCTGATTTTGTGCATAAAGGGGAGTGAACATATTACTAATGCCCCTTGTTTTCCAACACCCTCCCTGGCTTTCAGGACACCCCTTGTTACCAAAAATGTTGCCATTGAAATGTGTATGATGACTAGAGGGCTTGTGTCTTGCCACTCCCCACCCCACATCGAAAATGCCCAGTGATATGTTAGCTCTGGGGAGGGGCTAGCAGATGGTGAATCTAGATGCAGGTTTTTTAAAAAGATGAGCACAGGGAGGTCCCCTTTTTCGCTTTTCACAGCTTGTTGTGGATTGGACTATTGTTATGGTCAGCTGTGAATTACACAGACTATGGGGGTGAGATACAAAGAGGAATGGTCCCTGCTGTCCAAAGAACTTCTTTGTTGAATTTTCTTCAGCAAAGTAGTTAATATGTGGGCAAAATATTTATTTTCAGCATGATCATGCTTACATTCAAGGCTAAGTAAATTTGCTCTGCATTTCTAGTGTTCCCTTTTCAGACAGGGAAACAGATGCAACAAGATATTTAGAAAGGAATGTAGTTTTTGAGCCAATAAATAAATGGGAAAAGATAATTTAGGAAGGGCTTCAGATTTTCTGATGACATGATGGAAGCACTGAGCAATTGTACCAGGATCTGCCATGTTGAAATGAAAGATAGCAGTATGGGGTTTTTTTCTTTAATATTGTATACTTTTTTTTTTGCACAATAAAATATATATTAGAAAGACAACTGAACTACCTTATTGGGCAACATATTGGGTGCATTCATACAATGTCCTAATTACAGGATTAACCTAATTTTGGGGTTCTCACAATATACTGAAACATAAACTAACCAAATTGACTGGGTTCAAGTAGCATGCAAAGCTATGATAACACAAGTTTACTGTGTTGTGCAAATGCACTCAGTGGGTCTTTAACTAACCTGGTTGAGCATGTAGCAAGAACACAGGATTACTTAATATGTTAACTAAATGAATTCTACTTGACCTGATTTATTTGTACATTATTTGCATATGATTATTTATCTACTTGACCTGATTTATTTCCACATCATTTGCATATAAAACAATTGGGACTTACTGGGTTCACACATTGCTATAATATACTTTGCTTTTTAATTGTGGCATTGCTTTGTAAACCATGGTTTATAGCTTAATGAGCCTAGTCACCTGGGGTTTATTCAACAAAATATGATTAAACATAGTTTAGCACTATGAATTAAGTCAGCTCTAAACCACATTCACACAACATTGTAAACATGAATTAGTATTAACCGTAGTTAAGGCAATGACCCAGGAATGTGCACCAGATGACACAATGAAGCATAGAAGGTCATGGTTCCTCTGTCCCTGGTGTTTTCTATTATTATCCCAATTATTTGTTCATTGGCCACTAGTTACAGTTCTTTTTCCATTACTCAATTTTTTAAAAGCCAGACTGAAATCAAAGTCACCAGGTTGAAGGAAGCGGGAAGTTAATCCTCCCCAAAGCCCTGCTGATGTCAAAACTAACTCCTCATGTGCCCCAGGGACTGAAAAACAACATGGAGTCTGTGAGTTCTAGTCCCGCCTTAGGCATGGAAGCCAGCTGGGTGACCTTGGGCCAGTCCCTCTCTCTCAGTCCAACTCACCTCACCTTTCACTGCTTCTACATTTTCTCCCTCTATTTGCCAGTTATCCATCAAGCTGGTTGCCATAATCTTGGTTTTTCTGAGGTTTAGCTGCAAGCCAGCTTTTGCACTTTTTTATTTCACCTTCATCATAAGGCTCCTCAGTTCCTCTTCGCTTTCAGCCATCAAAGTGGTATCATCTGCATATCTGAGATTGTTAATGTTTCCTCCAGTGATTTTAACTCCAGCCTTGGATTCCTCAAGCCCAGCATGTCTCATGATGTGTTCTGCATACAAGTTGAATAGGTAGGGTGAGAGTATACAGCCCTGCCCTACTCCTTTCCCAATCTTAAACCAGTCCGTTGTTCCGTGGTCTGTTCTTACTGTTGCTACTTGGTTGTTATACAGATTCTTCAGGAGGCATACAAGATGACTTGGTATCCCCATATCGCTAAGGACTTGCCACAATTTGTTATGGTCCACACAGTCAAGGCTTTAGAATAGTCAATAAAACAGAAATAGATGTTTTTCTGAAACTCCCTGGCTTTTCCCATTATCCAGTGGATATTGGCAAGTTGGTCCCTAGTTCCTCTGCCTTTTCTAAACCCAGCTTGTACCTCTGGCAATTCTTGCTCCATGAATTGCTGAAGTCTACCTTGCAGGATCTTGAGCATTAGCTTACTGGCATGTGAGATGAGTGCCACTGTTCAATAGTTTAAACATTCTTTAGTGTTTCCCTTTTTTGGTATGGGGATATAAGTTGATTTTTTCCAGTCTGGTGGCCATTCTTGTGTTTTCCAAATTTGCTGGCATATAGCATGCATTACCTTGACAGCATCATCTTGCAAGATTTTGAACAGTTCAGCTGGGATGCTGTCATCTCCTGCTGCCTTGTTATTATCAATACTTCTTAAGGCTCATTCAACCTCACTCTTCAGGATGTCTGGCTCTAGCTCACTGACCACACCGTCAAAGCTATCCCCAATATTGTTATCCTTCCTATACAGGTCTTCTGTATACTCTTGCCACCTTTTCTTGATCTCTTCTTCTTCTGTTAGGTCCTTGCCATCTTTGTTTTTGATCATACCCGTTTTTGGAATTTACCTCCAATGTTTCTAATTTTCTGGAAGAGGTCTCTTGTCCTTCCTATTCTATTGTCTTCTTCCACTTCCACGCATTGCTTGTTTAAAAATAATTCCTTATCTCTTCTGGCTAACCTCTGGAATTTTGCATGTAATTGGGCATATCTCCCCCTATCACTGTTGCCTTTTGCTTTCCTTCTTTCTTGGGCTACTTCTAGTGTCTCAGCAGACAGCCATTTTGCCTTCTTGGTTTTCTCTTTCTTTGGGATGTATTTTGTTGCCGCCTCCTGAACAATGCTGCAAACTTCTGTCCAGAGTTCTTCCGGGACCCTATCTACTAAGTCCAGTCCCTTAAATCTATTCTTCACCTTAGGAATATTAGTGAGCTCATATCTAGCTGATCTGTGGGTCTTCCCTAATCTCTTTAGTGTGATCCTAAATTGCGCAATAAGAAGTTCGTGATCCGAACTATAGTCAGCTCCAGGTCTTGTTTTTACTGACTGTATAGATGTCTGCCACCTTTGGCTGCAAAGGATGTAGTCAATCTGATTTCGGTGTTGTCCATCTGGGGAAGTCCATGTATAAAGCCGTCTCTTAGGTTGTTGGAAGAGAGTGTTTGTTATGCAGAGTGAGTTGTCTTGGCAAAATTCCAGCAGCCTATATCCTGCTTCGTTTTGTTCCCCCAGGCCATACTTACCTGTAATTCCAGGTGTCATTTGACTGCCCACCTTAGCATTCCAGTCTCCCGTGATGAAAATAACATCTCTTTTAGGTGTGTTGTCCAGTAGGTGCTGCAGATCCTCATAGAACAGCTCTACTTCAGCTTCTTCAGCATCTGTGGTTGGGGCGTATATTTGGATCACTGTGATGTTAGATGGCTTGCCCTGAATTCGAATTGAGATCATTCCATCGTTTTTTGGATTGTATCCAAGCACTGCTTTAGCCACTTTACTATTAATTATGAAGGCTACTCCATTTCTTCTGTGATCCTCTTGTCCACAGTAGTAGATCTGGTGGTCATTTGATGTGAAGTGGCCCATTCCAGTCCATTTCAGTTCACTGACGCCCAAAATGTCTATCTTGAATCTTGACATCTCACCAATAAGCACATCCAATTTGCCCTGGCTCATAGATCTTACATTCCAGGTTCCAATGGTGTGTTGATCCTTAGAACATCGGATTCGCCATTCACCACCAGCACTGTCGGCCGCTAGCCGTCCTTTTGGCTTTGAGCTAGCTGCGTCATCACGTCTGGGGCTAGTTGAACTCATCCTCTGTTCCTCCCCGGTAGTATTTTGACCATCTTCCGACCTGGGGGTCTCATCTTCCAATGGTATACCGACATATCTCTGGTTGTACTGATCCATTTAGTTTTCACGGCAAGAATACCGGGGTGGGTTGCCATTACCTTCCCCAGGGATCGCATTTAGTCTGATCTCTCTGTCATGACCTTCCCGTCTTGGGTGGCCCTTCACGGTTTAGCTCATGGCATCATTGAGGTGCTCAAGCTCCAGCACCACGGCAAGGTAACGATCCTTTGCTGAAGAAAGGTGGGATAGAAAATAAATAAAAAATACAATAAAATGGGCAGTATGTACTGTATGTCTGTATTAGATTTATATAGAAGAGTATATATGTAGTGGAGGGTTGAACTGTGGAGTCCTTGGTGCTCTCTGAGCTTGGTTGTTTGCTTGCAGGCATTTCAATACCTGACCAGGTAACATCATCATTGCTGGTGAGTGTGGGGTTTGCTCCCTGTTATACATAATAGCTTGCCCTGCCAGTGTTAGTGGGGGTGTGGTTTTCTCCTTGATAGTTCCTTGATTAGGGTATTGTTTTCTGCCTGATTGTTTGCTTGGTGTTGATCCCTGCCTAACTGGGTGTTAGCTGCTGGAGAGGATGTGCTCTGGTCTTTGTTTCCTTAGTGTCAGGGTTAAGGCAAAGAAACTATGCTGAGCCAGGAATGAAGCTCTAATCTTTATTGTTTCTACCATACAAACAAAATCTTGCCAAACTGAGCAAAACTAGCAGGCTCTAAGGGAAAAACTCCAGAAGTTCTAAGGCGGGTCCTGCCTGGCCTTATTGGCCAGGTGCCCAAGATCTTCTACACTGTGAGTGTGTTTCTCCCCCTGGAATGCACCCCCTCCTTCCTCACCTGCAATCTCCATAACATCTAGCTTATTTATTGTCTCTTTTTAGATTTATAGAATTATATGCCACTGAATCTCATAGGCCTCCCCACAGCTAACAATACCCATACAAAAGATTTAAACATTCCTAGTAAGGTAATAAACCCCCAAAAGATGGCAAAAAAAAAAAAGTCTTGTAACACAGAAATGCAAATACCAATATCACATCCATCCCTGAATTTCGACTGTCAGAATGATTGGTCTTAACTAATTTCCAGAAATCACAGAAGGGGCTAACTGAACTTCCAGGGGGAGGCTGTTCCAAAAGTTGGGTCCATTATGGAAAAACAATGTTTTCTGGCCCCAATCTAATAAGACTGGGGGACTGCCAACAGATTCTCCTTGGAGAGATACCTTGGATGGGACAATTCTAGCTGGAGAAGGTAGTCTTGCAGATAGTGACGTGCCAAGCAATAAAACAAATATTTTATAGGTTAAAACAAACACTTTGAATTGTACCCGGAAACCTATTGGCACCCAGGGCAGGGCCTGCAGTACAGGTGTAATATGGTTGTGGTGAACAGGTCCTATTGTATTTTAAACCAATTGGAGTTTTGTGATGATCTTCAAATGCATCCATCTGTAGAGGAGAAGCTTTGTTCTGCAGATTGACTTGCACTCTTATCATTTTCTCTCTGTTATGAATGTAAGTTCACCTGCAACGAGCCATGGTTGCAAATTGTGGTTATGGCTACCTCTTTAATCATGGTCTGACCCATGGTAGGATTTGGCCAGTACAGCAAAATGAACCAGGCTATGGTTTATTATGTTACGCAACTGTACTTCTGTTGCCATTCCTGGCCTTATCTATAGTTTGCCTAAGAAAACTTCCATCTTTTCCACCCTTGGAAACATTTTCCAATCCATTACCACAGCTGCCAAAATACCTTGAGGCCCACAGTAGCATACCTTGGACCAAATGTATCCAAATATTTGTTACCTTCTACCATTGTCTGTCTGTCTGTCTGTCTGTCTATCTCGTCACTAGGAGTCAAAAACAACTTGATAGCACATAATCAGTCAATTAATATATGGGTTTGGGCTGGCCTTCACCGTATCTTGCCAACTTTATCTGATTGGTTATCTGGGCATAGACTTTGTGATAAGCAGTAATGTTCTGTAGCTGATTTCTTTTTGGCTTAGGATGATGTGTGAACTTGCCCATTAAGATTTAGCATTTTGTACAAATCACGCAATTAGGGTTTGTTTGACAAATGGTGGTTAGAGTAGCTTAGTGTTGTATGTGAAAACAGCTACTGACTCAGAAAGAATTGAGCTCCTTCAAACATTTAAAAAAAGTAACTTTGAAAGGAACATTTTCTGAAGCTTATTGGAAAGGGATCTAATAATTTTCTGCTATAAAAGCTGGATTCTAATAATGGATGGTCAGCTGGAAAGATCATTGTTAACTTTTCCATTTTTATGTAATATCTGTTTAGTTATTTGTGGTGAGGCTCAGCAGTGTTTTAATGAGTTGTTTAGGGAGATGTGTCACAGTGTGAAAAGCTATGGAGTATATCAGTTTCCCTTATTATTGCATTCTATATCATAATGAATGAGTTCTGCAGATCTCTTAAAGTTCTGCTTTAAATGCCTCTCCTCTTTGAGTAAATTGAAAACATTTAATCCCACAATGATGTAAAATCTCATATTAGTGTCAAATAGTGTGCCTGTTTTCCGGCACAACCGAAAGTCATTTTAGAATGAGATTTTACATAACCATTTCTTGTTTGCATATAAGCACCATATTTTGCATTACTGTCCATTGGTTATTTTTATGAGTTTTTTTACCATTTTCTATTGATTGATTGTAAATTGTGGTATCAATTTAATTCCCAGTTTTAGCTTGCTGGAAGGGGTTAGGATTAGTTGAAGATTCTCCTCTGATGTAGGAATTTTCTGCCCCTGCAGTTGTTCTTTCAGTCATTCATCAGCTTCATGACCAAGTTCAACATTTATGTTCTTCTTCATCCAAAGTTATCCTCACAACAACTAAGAGATCAGCTGAGAGGTAGTAAATGGTTCAAAGCCATTTAGTGAGGATTGACAAATTTGGACCTGATCTTTCATCTTAACCACAAATACCCCATTGGCCCTCCGGCCTAGTTTTATTACAGGCAGAGTCTCTGAAGGCTGAACTGATGGATGGATGTGAAATAGAGGGTTCTGGAGGCAGAGCAAAAGCATTCTCTCTTGGTCAGATCCTTTAGGAAGGACATATTTTGCCTTCCTGAGAGTGAACATAGACAATATTCTGTTTATGAAATAAAATTTTAGAGATAATTATATCTCTCCCTTCCCATCTAGCAGTAAACGATTTATAAATATACTCCCATATTCTCTTCCAGCACTTTACAAAAGCTTTTGATGCTGAGATATATTTTCTTAAAGAGAACAAAAACTGGTCAAATGATTATGGTCAATTTTTTTCGGACTTGAATATGCTACAACAAAGTGATGCTTTTAAAATGCTTGCATAAATTTAGTGGGATGGGTGTTCGTGAAGTTTGGGCTAATATTTAGTATGTTGCAATGTTTTTTTTGCAATTATATTATTGTTTAGTCAGTGTACAGGGAAAAATTGGTAACAATAAATAATTAAATCAATCCATAATGTTAAGCTTACTTATTAAATATGCAAACCTAACGCTCAGCTTCTTTTTCTATTAAAATATTTGAAGTTTCTCTGGAAGTCCTTGATTTTTATTTTGCTTTTTTCTCTATTTTTTTAGTACTAACTTAGAAGCAACTGTTAACATTTTGAAAGAATTAATGTTTTTACTCTTTTTTCAGTGCAGCTATGAATAAAATGCTCTATGGCTGTGTTCATACAATATGCTTAATCTGGTTACTGAAGCAATCAATTTTCTACATTCTCACCAAACTTTCTTTCAGCCCATTCCTCTAACCTATCAAGACTATTTTGATGTTGCTTCTGTCTTTTAATGTATCAGTTACCCTTACCGATTTTGTGTCACTGGTAAATTTGATGAGCATTTGGAAATGCATGATTTATAGGTGGGTGTAACATAAAATTAATATCTCAGTGGATTGAATTCTTTATAGGATATTGTGCTCAACATTACATAGGGGGGTTAATGCAAGGTGATGGGGAAAATGAGATCATAGTATAGAATATTATTTTTGTTGAGTATTTTGAGGATGTCAGTATCCTGCATATACCTCCTCATTCTGCTGGGGAATTCTGGGAGTTGAAGTCCACACATCTTCAAGATACCAAGGCTGAGAAACACTGGGATATTGGCATGCAAGGTGACCTTCAGACTGGAAACCCCTGATTGTATAGAATAGAATAAACATGCTTGAAGCATACCTGGGCTTTGTGTTTGTAGCATAATGGCCAAAATGTGCCGGAACTTATCAGTACTGCCTATTGTTAGACAAGAATGATAAATGTGGCACAGATTATATGACTAAAACTGGCAACCTATTCTACTCTTTCGTTTTCTATGTGAAAATCTCACTTGACCAAAGCTGTGATGGATGGAAGAAGTTAATATATATGAGAACATCTGGTGGTGACCATGGCATGCAGTATGGAAGATGATGACTAGAAAGAAGAGAGGAGAAAATAGCAAAGAATATGAATTAATATATGTAATGAAAGGGGAAAAAATAGATATGGTGTGTGTCTGAAACTAAAATAAAGGAGGATTTAATAGATCAGAACAGAGGTGGTCTGAACTGATGGAATGGAGTGGATGAATACCTGCAGGGCGGTGAAGGGGTGGGGTTAATTTTGAATAAAGGATTACATATGTCAGACAGTATGAATTGGTGACATCTAGACTGTTGTGATTCTATCTGAAAATAAATATTCATAGCCTGTTGATCACTGCATGTTATACTTCAGTGCATGGTGATAATGAGTTTTAAGAACATTTTGCAACATTTTGAATGAATGTGATCTAGAGGGAAAATTATTCTGTTAAGCAGCATGAATGGATGGGTGGAAACAAGTTGAGAGAGTACAGAAAATGTGATTGGGCCATTTGGAGACCCAAAAATGAGAGTGGTGATTTTTGGTGACTAGCTGCTTAGAAAATGTTTTGTTTCAAACCTGTGGGTGAAGTATACCTCTATTTGTGTGTACCGTTGGAACAGGAATATAGAAATAAAAGCATAATTATGAAAAAAGAATGAGGAATACAAGGGTGATGAGAGGTTCTGAATGTGAGATAAACTTCTTTGTTGAAGTGTCAAGAATGAACAATGGGAAATGGACATGGAAGAAAAAGAAAGAAGTGAAATAAACATGAGCAAAAGTAGATTGGCAGCAGAAAGAGAAAGTGTGATTCCTAGATTAATTTCCCAACATAAATGAATGGAAAGTAAACATAAGAGTATGGTTTTACCCACTTTGTTCTATGGAAGTGAGAACTGGATAGGTCAGGAGAAATTTAAAAATAAGTTGATTGCTATGGGAATGGGATGCTTAAGAAGTGTGTATGGTGAAAAAGAGATCAGGCAAGAAAGAATGGGTGCTGAATGAATGTGGATTGAATGCAGAAAGGAAGGGAGTGACTAGTATAAAAGAAGTATGCAAAGATGTTTCGATTCTATAGGGAGAATGAGTGAGCATCGAATTGCAAAACAAATATATGAAAGAAGATTAAATGGGCCAAGAGGAAGGAGAAGAATGGGAAAACTGTGGTTGGATGTTGTGGATGAGATCCTCAAAAGACAGAGAAGTTTAAGGAACAAAAGGCAAGGTATGACCCGGTGTATAGGTGTGGCAGATACAAAAGGTATGGAGAAGTATAGTGAATTATGTTGATGTAAACTAGTTTTACCCACGGTTCTGTTTCCTTTTCTTATCTCAGGCCTTTAATTTCTTTGGCTTCATTTTTCTTACTCTTTCACTGCTATTTGCATAACAATGCTTATTTTGAAAGAAAATAATATGATGGATATATATGTATATGAGAGCCAATTTGGTTTAGCAGTTAAAGAGCTGGAATAGTCCTGCCTTAGGTGCAGAAGCCAACGGGGTAACCATGGGCCAGTCAATCTCTCTCAGCCCTAGGAAGAAGAAAGCAAGGGCAAGCCACTTTTGAACTTTGCCTAGAAAACTTCATGGACTTGTCTATGTAGTTGCCATGAATCACATCTTTGAAGGGCGTGTGTGTGAGAGAGAGATGGAAAGAGAGGTGGAGGTGGAGGTGGAGGAGATGGAGGTGGAGGTGGAGGTAGAGAGAAATCTTAGGGATTTCGTGTGTCATGCTAAGATTTTCACTACATCAACCTGTGATTTCCCTTCCCCTTGCTGTTAAGTTAGTGGTCTTGAAAACTATAGAGAGAGAGATCTTGAGAGGAGAAGGCCAACTTGATGGAATCAGTGATGCAGAAGCCGATATGCCTTGTTATGTGATGCAGACACACAGCTTATGAAGTTGAGAATGAAAAAAAGATACTCAGTCCCAAACATTTCCTATTTTTTATCTCCTTTCCTGAGTTGTGAAGGAATTTGTAGATTAAAGAATGGTCCTGAGTTGAGGGTGGGGCAGTCTTTAGTGTTGCATGTTTTTGACACTTGCTTCTCTTCTTTCTTTTTTATTCCTCTGGATGTTCTTATGTCTGGTGTTATGAGCAAGAACAAATAACACCAAAACAACAACAAAAAGCTGCTCCACGAAAATACCCATGCTGTTTAATATGCAAATTTATGCCATGCATTTTAATGATGGGTCATGGGAGGGGAGAGGGAAAGGAAATGTAAATTACCACAGCTTGCAAAAAAAGGGCCCCCAAGCTTTCATGTCTTATATGAACATACATTTCAGATTGATGTCTTTTTTTATCTTGTTTTGACTCAAAGGAGGTCTGAAATTTATTTTTGGCAAACGTGGCTGCCACAATAACTAAAATAAACCCAATAAATGTATTATATGGTATTGAAAATTGAAAATTTCATATTGCTTATACTTGACACATACAAGGACAGAGAAGATCTTCCCAAAGTACATCCAATAAGCTGGCAATAAAATACTGGCCACTGCCTTCCACCCACCAACCAGAAGTAATGTTTTAGTAGCCCTGGGAAATGATCAGCAAGTATCTTCACCTTCCCTCTTCCAGCTGGCTAATAAGAAAAAACTAAAGATGGCAACCAGATGGCAGGCTGTGCCCCTTCTCCATGCTTGCATTGCTGATACGATTCCTTTCCACAGTGAAGAAAGTAAATTAAATACTGTGTATGCAGGGATGATGATGATGATGCACACAATTTCTGGAAAAGCCACTACTTTCCAGCATCATATTCTTCATCAACTTTATTTCTTCACCTGTGTGACTTCCACACTGGAATAAGGTAATACGCAGCTGTCATTCTAAACATGAAATCATGTATTTCCCTAGTTATAACTACACTCCTTGAGTAAAGACTTCATGCTGAATGTGGAAAATTTCCCATCCAATATTCTCTCAGCACTTCATTCCCTAGTAATGTTTAATAGTCTTTGCTCTAAAATCAAAGGTCTTAACAAATAACTATACTCTGGCCTAGTTTACTGGCTATATAGTTGTATTTACTTGTATATAACTATACCTTTGTACAAAATAAAAAAGCAATACTATCTCTTTTCATTTTTCATATTTCAGTAGAAATAGTGTTGAGACAAGGAAAGTAGCTATTTTGAGGATTTTGCCTGAGAAGAAATGGCTTCCTTACATAAGTCCCTCATCCTGTACAGCATCACCTGAGAAAGTGGTGTTTGACAGATCTTCTTTTTCTTTCCTTTGTTGTATCTCACAGCTTATGTCCATATTCGGTTCTTCCTTCTGGTGTTGCACCTCATGTAGTATAGACACTCCCTTTGGGCTATGCCTTGACTCTACTTGTTGTTCTTTGTCAACTTCTGACAGCAAGGGTGTGGTCAGCCATTTCTCTTCTGGTTCTACTGTTGCTTCTTTCTCTTTTGAGGAGGAACATACATGCATTGTGCATCGTTCATCCTGTTCTTCTGGGTTTTCATCCAGAGAATGGATGTCCAGGTTGCCAACTGTTGTTCTGTCCTTCTTTTCACATAATTCCTCAGAGCTATTCAAAGGCAAAGAGGTGACCTTTTGAGGCTGTAGTACTTCAGTACAAAGGTTATCCTGGCAATCTTGTTCCTCCTTGTCATGAATGCCCTCAGGCCCAGAATCTCCACAGTCTAGTTTTCTTTGCTGTTCTTTCTCCAAGCTGATATTGCCAAGTCGTTTGCTGAAGTCTTCTGAAACAATAGGTTCTTGGTTCTCCTCTTCTTCAGTGCCCTTAGATCCAGAATGGGCGTATTCCAGCCCTCCATGCTGTTCCCTTCCTTTACTGTGATGGTGTGTGTTAATATGTTCCAATAAACTACATTCCTGAGTCTCTGGGTGTTTCTGCTCTGTAATGTGGACAGCGGTATCCTCAGGCAAAGAATTTATATTATCTAACATTTGAAGATTTGTTGTATTGGTTGCATCGAGGGGCAATATGGTGCTTTCGGGTACAGTGGTTTGTTGATAAAAGTGATGGTCTTCTACCATGATGAAAGCAGTGTTTGATGTAGAACTTCTGGTAGCTTGTACTTCTTTCTGATTTTTTTCACAAGATGTACTCTGACATGGAAAATTAATGTCTTGTGGTATAACAGGAGACTGGTCTTTCCAATCAAGCAAGTTTATGCAATTGTGCTCCAACTTGTTGAAGGAAGCTTCTGTCACAGTGTATAGATGTTGCTGCACTCCTGCCTTTTCCTCTTCATGACTCTCATACATGGTAGATAAAATATCTGGATATTTTAGTTCTGTGGGTTTCTGTGCCTCATTTTTGAGTGTGCCTTGACAGATCTGGTCCTGTTTGTATGCATCTCCCTCAGATAAAGAATTCAACTGGCTCGGGGTAAGTTGTTTCTCCCTGTTATGAGTAACACCCATGGTAAGTTCTTGCTGCCCTAAAAGCTGTTCTTCCTCACTGTATAATACCAAGGGTTGATTGAGCAATTCCTGTAAAGAAGTGACACCTTTAGAATCAGTGTTGGCACTTTGCTCTTCTTGCAGTGTCTTTTCATTGGTAGTCAATGTGCTGTCAAGTTCTAATTCTCTAGATCGCTGCAGCTCCTCAAGCGTCATCTCCTGGTTGCCCTGGTTCATCTCCTTCTTACAAGGTGTGCCTTGCAATATTAGACTCATGTGGTCACCCCCTTCATTGCGTTCCTTTTTGTAGGTTACTTCCTCAAGCAATGCATTCAGATCAAGTTTTTCAGAGTTCCTGTTTTCTCTGGCGGACACAATTGAGTAGTCTTTCACCTCTGATACCACATCCACTAAATTTGTGTTTTCTGTTTCCAGAGGTGATATTTTCAAGTTGTCTAATACCTCTTTCTGTTCACAATCTTTGGTCTGTACGTTTGCATTTGTTTTGTCATCATGTCCTTGTTTTTCTTCCAAAAAGATGTCACCTAAAAGGACAGGTATATGGGAACCTTGAGAATTTTTCTCATGGCACTGAGTTAGAGCTGGCTTGATGTCCTCTATTTGTAGACTACCCAGATCACCTGCAGATGTCATGCTCCAATTGTCTCGATCTCTGTTCTGCTGTTGTTCTTGAAACATGATATCATCAAGGGATGGAACATCATTCTTTTTACCATTTTTTTCCTTTCTCTCCTTGGGTCGCCTCCCTGGCAGAGACATCCGCCTGCAGAGATAAAAGGCAGGAATTAGGGATTTGAAAGTAGTGGTGATGACAGCTGTTAATAATAATTTTACTTCTTTCCTCAACCTTCTCTCCTAATGTTTCAACAGTTTAGCAAATGACCTCAGTCAGTATGCCTAATTATATGTTGGTAACCGCTTAACAGTGGTAGATTGCTACATTCATTCCTCTCCTTTCTTAAGCTTTCCTTCTCCAGGAAGGGCCATCTCTAAATTTTGAGTGCTCCTAGATGAGATTTGTACTTCACAGTACTGAGCTTTAATTCATGGATTCTTCTAATGGGTACAGATGACCTCATCCTCCATTTCTACCTTCCCATTTCTCCAGCCAAGTTTGATTCTAGGAAAATCATCTGTTAAGAAGGTAAAGACAGAACAGTTGTCCAAGGTCTGTTACTTGGCAATGTTAGATGATTCCATCTGGAATCATTTAATCAGCTGATGTGTGAAAAAGCAATCATTTGTTACCTGGTAGGAATACAGCAACACAAGCCTGGACCCTGGAAACACCCAGTGGACTGTTCATCTCCAACACCATCTGTATCTTCTTCCAGCGTGCTTGCACTACGTACAACCCTCTCTTCACTCATGCCCCAAGATAAAGAGTAAAAAATAAAAACAAACCCAATGGTGAGTCAAAGAAATAGCCTGACTTTTAGTCTGGAGTTGTATTCTACAGTCTTACAAAAACAGATGTTCTTGCCCACTGACAGTGTAATGGCATTTTCTGTACGAGCTCCTGTAGTCTTCATAATAATAGTAAACTGAACTCTCTAAGAGACGTCTTTATGACATCATCAGTTCTGGATAGTTGTGGAGTCACCATGGCAGCATGGTAATGGATCCCTGAGATTAAATATTTGTGCCATGAAATGACAATAATGATTTGCTTGCTAGGAATGTTATTAATTTAGCATTATGAGTGCATGACCCTGACATTTTTATAATGGTGAACGTTCTCTGCCAAAGCCTCTTTTTTCATAACTTGTCCTGCTATGAGATAGGATGTTGTGGCTGGGTGCTCAGGGTGCTATTGTTTGGTTTTGCTACTGTTTATGATGGTTTTTATTTTAATGTCGAATAATTATTATTCTGATAAGCTGATATGAATGTGTTTGTTGCCGCCGTGGGGTGTGTAGTGCGTTTTTATGGTTTTTAATTCTGTAAGCCACCCAGAGTCACCATGTGTGAGTTGGGTGGCCTTATAAATTTGTTTAATAAAATAAATAAATAAATAAGCAAGCTGCTTTGAGCCTTGTTGGATGGAGTAGCGTATAAATAGATAGATAGATAGATAGATAAGTATCCTTCTTTTCTGCTTCTGAAAACTTTTAGGAATAAGAACAACTTCCAAAGCAGTTATTCACATCCAGTGATGTGATTCTTATACCCATTGTGGAAAAACTGGTATGGTATAGTGGTTGAGGTATCAGATTTGGTTCAGAATGACTTATGTTCAAGTCCATCCTACCCATAGAAGCTTAACTCATCACATAGGATTGCTGAAGGAGAAATTTAGAGGAGGCGGTAGTTCTGCCCTGGTGGATAGATGGGATATAACCTTAGTTAACAAACAAATGAATAGCACTTTGAGGACAGATGTTTCACCCACCATAACATGCTTTTTGAATCACCTCTTTTGAATGGTTTGCACAGCCAATTAGTAAACCCATTTTGTTAGCATATCCGATTTTTCATTTAGAATCTGAAAGAGAAATATTGCAGAACTACTTACATTTTGTCCTTAATCTGAAGAAGATGTGTGACTTGTATTAAACCTTAACCATTGTGTAGTTGTCCTTGCTGGTATATTTAATTAATAAAATTAACCATTTCTATGTGATTTGTTCTGCTGAAAATTGTAAAAGGATAAAACTTCAAACCCCACTTTAGTATTTGATCAGTCTTTGGCTATAAATGCAAGAGCAATCTTTCTCTGAGAAAATTGTTCTGTTGGATTTTTTCTATACTTTCAGAAGGAAATATATTATAGTTCTCCAACCACATTTCTTAGATGATAAAGCACATAAATGAATGCCCAAGTGTGTTGAACTGGCTCTAAGCCTGGCCTGTTCTCCAATGATATAATCTTTTGACGCTCAGTAAAGCTTAAAATACCAGCCTGCATAAATTATATAATCTATCCATTTATTTTAATAAACTTTTATTCAACTGACTTCCACAAGCAAAACAGAAAATTGAGATTTTAGGTGAGAATTTCCATGCAAACAGCACAGGAACCAACTTTAATTGGTGTAATGTCTTATAATAGGGTTGTGTTCATGTAATATTCTTATGGAAATACTCTCTCTAGGAAATGTGCCAAGATGAAATTCACTATAAAATTGATCTATCAGGGATGTCTCTGGGGTTAAACTGAGAATGACATTATAATGGGATTTTAATCTGGTTGAGTTTTATTCTGTATTAATGGGATGTGAGCTTCTAAAATTATCTGTTCCAAATCTTGTGAAGGGAAGACGTATATGGTTTATAAACACATGGAATGAAATAATAACTGACTTCATTGGGAAGACAACTGATTTCTACTTTTTACCTCTAGAACACCATCCACATAACACCTGGGTTTCCTAGCAGGCAGGCAAGCAACTTAGTTCTGAGATCTGTCTTCTCTACAGGTTTTGACGCTTCTTCTCCCTCTGAAGCTCTTTTATAAGACTGTCTAGCTGCCATTTTGGCCTTCACTCCAGAGCTCCACAGCTGTTTCTAGCTAATTATTCAGAAGTTCCTTGGAAGTTTGTACAACATATGCAAAATGTTTGTATCCAATAGCTCCACTGCTGGATCACAACAGAATCTGTTCTTTGACACTGTTGGTGTTTCTTCCAAAGAAGTTTTGTTTTTCATGTCACTTTGATCACCTTGATTGACCAGACTGTCATCGGGCAGAGTCCCGCCGGTCACAATTCGCTTTCCATTTGTCTCGAATCCTGGCTTTTCTTCTCCAGGTTCCGCCAAAGTCCTTGACTATTGGATCTTCCCATCTCTTTGGAGGTCGGCCGATAGACCTTTTTATTTCTCTTGGATACCATTCAGCAACTGCTGTTGTCCAATGGCCATCTGACATGCACATGGTATGTCCTGCCCAGCGTAGCTTCTGTTTGCGATATTTGATGATGACATCATTTATTCCACTTCGTGTTCTAATCTGGCTGCTTGGGATGTGGTCTCGGAGGGAAACTTTCAGCATGGATCTTTCCATAGCCCTTACTGCTCTTGAAAGCTCTTCCTCTTCTGCCTTTGTTAGTTAGTGACCATGTTTCACTGCCATATAGCACCACCGATAATTTTCCATGTAACCTAATATTACTATGCCGACCATCTTCCTTGTCTGTTGAGCTCAATAAAGTTACTTCAGTTGCTTCAAGTCTCCTCTGTGTTGGTTTTTTAATGGAACTGACTAACCTGCTCATATGTTATGAAGGCCTCAGGAGTACCACCCAGTTCCATACATCTGTTCACCAAACATGTCTTTTCTGATTACTGTCTGATAGCTCACAACAGTACTCTTCAGATTTGGCATTGGTATCAGTGGATTTCTCTATTTTGCTTCTTGTGGATTATATCAGGTTGAGCATGGTCTGGTCTTAACTGTCTGTTTCTAGGGAAAGCTACCTGTTGAATGTCAGCACTAGCCCAGATGCAGCTTTGGAGCCATCTTTGTTGGCTTCTATTGTCTCGTGAGGGATAAGTCTTGTTTATCGCTATTCACCCATATGTGTGATATAAGAGACCACAAAGAATTGTCAATCTATAACCATGATGCTTCAAAAAGCCATCTGTATATTAATGCAACCCAGCTTCATTCCCTCCTGTGGGTGCTTTATTTGCTCAGGACTGTAGAGTGTAGACTGAATAGGAAGGTAAGAGCCATGTCTAAGCAGGCATATAATTGGGGGGAGCAGGGAGGGATAGGCTCCCACCAAAAATCATAGTGATAAGATTTTTCAGAATAGTGCTTTGCACTGGTACAGATCTATATATGTAAGTGCACCAAGAACATGGATAGCTATTAGTTCTTGCTTTTCCCACACTGCTTTTGGTAGTATAAAATGAAAGCCAAAACCAACAAAATCAACAAAAGCTGAAATGTTATACTGTATCAGTCAGTCTCAAGAAAAAGAAAAGCTATTAGCAATAAGCACATTTGTAATCATGTGGTGCATTTCTTTACTGAAGATTCTTCTATGCCACTGCAATCCAAAGAGACTTTCAGTGGCCTACACAGAAGAAATACAAACTAAAACAAAACAGTAAGAATAAAAACAACTCTAAATGCAATAAACATAAAAACCATTCAACATCACTGGCATTAGAGTACATTTATTTTTCTACTTGTTTTTTTGTTGTTGTTGTTGTCATTAGTTATTGACTTCAAGAAAAGGAAGAGCACCACTAAGGAGATTACTATAAGGAGCACACCTCTGCTCTGAAATATCTATCTTTTGATTCACTTACTGGCAACCCTACCTTTAAGAGTATAGTGGAACCTCATTTTAATAGACTTAATTGGAAGGAAGGGTGTCAGTCACACATAGTAATGCCAACAGAATAGAATTTGTCCCATTATACATGAAGTCCATTGGGAAACTGAGGATTCATTGGACTTGTACAAATATAACAAGTATGCTGAAGCAGTGAAGCAGTTTAGCAAAGTGTGATATAAAGAATCCAGCTGAATGGTTGGAAGGGACTCTGGGATAAAGAATCAGCACAGGTCTCCTGCTGTATTCTTTGTTTTACTGTTAATCCAAATACTGACAATGATAAGCTCACTCTACTGCTCATTAGGGACATTTATTTTGAAGTTGACATTAAAGCACAGAGCAGCTACTCCTGTTGCTTTCCCCTTATGTGATGGGAGAAGGGTTGGGTAGCTAAAAGAAAAATTGGAGGGGAGAGGAATGAAAGGATGCAGAAGTTCAAGAGTAGGAGAAAAGAGAGCCACGTGGTGGGCTGGAGAGATGAAGCAGAACAAAAGAATCAACTGTCAACACCGAGCATTAATGGAAAAGGGCAATATATAGAGCAGTAAATGTTTTGAGTAGGCAAGAAGTAGCTGGCTCAGTGTTCCTCAACCTTGGCAACTTTAAGATGGGTGGACTTCAACTCCCAGAATTCCCCAGCTAGCAAGGCTTATTGGCTACTCATTTTAAACCTACAAGGGAGAAAAACAAAATGCATCTATTTTTTAATATCCCTACTGCTGTGCCAATAAATTAATAGAATAAATGTTCTGGTCCAAGGGTATCTGCAGGGGGAATAAAAGAAGTCAGGATGGAGGCTGTGAGGGCATCATGAAAGCTCTGCCCTTTTACACATGTGTTGCACATAAAAGGGGCAGGGCTTCAGTTGCATAGCCATGGCCACCATTTTGACTTTTTTGACCCCCCACGCTTACTCTGTCCCAAAGATTTAGTTTTAATCACGAAATAAATGTTGAGCGACATTTATTGCCTAATTTATTGGATAATAGAAGTAGAGGGGTATCTAGTTTGAACATGGTATATCAGGGAGAAAGTAGACTTTGTAAAATATTGTAAGTTTAGTCATGCATACAGTTAAAAGAGTGGTGGAAAGCTTCAAAGTTCCTGCAAATGTTCTTGGGCTGTTTTGACATAGCTTATC
This sequence comes from Candoia aspera, assembly GCF_035149785.1. Taxonomy (NCBI): domain Eukaryota; kingdom Metazoa; phylum Chordata; class Lepidosauria; order Squamata; family Candoiidae; genus Candoia; species Candoia aspera. The sequence continues at coordinate 9,783,891 of NC_086158.1, read as the reverse complement.
TTTCCTCACATGCCTTTTTTCTCTTTTTTGCAAATAATAGCCACTTGCAGAGAATGAAGTCTTAGCCCGGCCTTATGCCATCTCTTATTCAGGTTCTTTTCTACCCTTCCTTTTAAAGAAGCTGTCAACTTCTCTTCTAGTGCTGACAAGGAAGGCCAGATCTGCAATATAGGGAGAGAGTGAGGGGGAGGGGGGGCCAAAAAAAACTTTCAGTGTTGATGTTTTACTAAGTGAGCTAAGAAAAATTTTAGAATCATGTAATTTACTTTGGAGGCATTTACTGTACATAGCCATAGTGATGGTAATTTCTTTCATTGTTGAAGTGAAAAGATAACCATCAATCAGTTGTCAATTGGTCAATTGCAACAGTGATGAAAAGAAACTGGTAGGAACAATCACTTTCAGTGGCTACCTAGACAATTGGAGGTTTAGATGAAAATATGGGAACAGGATTAAGTAAAAATGGAATGAGCTTCAGAGTGAGTGAAATAAAGGATTCAAATGCTAGACAAAAAAAAATGATGAGGATTATTTAAAGCATGGTTAAGAGAGAACAATCTTCTCATGAGAACTACAGTGTTCCATAAATAAATGAAACCCTATTTGTGAGCTGCGTGTCTGGAAAATTAGTCTCCATATACAATGTCATCATTCATTCCATAAGCTTAGCTGGACATCCCATTGATCCTAAAATAATGCAAAACTTGCTCAACGATGTTGTGAATGGCCAGCTTTACAGTTGCAGGTAGGAATAAGAGCTAGTCTGGCCGTACAGATAGGCCATATTTGTGTTTTAGAATTAATGATAAAAATAAATTGGGATCCTTGATGCTGAAAGGCTGTTTGCTGTTTAGATTTGCTGGAGTGTATTTCAAAGAAAAAATATTTTTTTCAATTTTAACCAATAAAAATAACAAGATGACAAGTAAACATTTGGCTACCTGTATGGATGTTTTGTTTTGTTTTTTCCATTTTTCTGTCTATATTTCCATGGGCTAAATGTTTTGTTTATTTTAATCTTCCTTGACTGCTTTTCTCTTTTTTGTTATTTTTAAAAAGCAGAGGATCGCTCCTCAGTTTTAGGGCTCTGGGTTTTGACGCCCTTCCGTTTCATTTTACTTTGCTGTGGTAGGTTGGGAAAAAAAAAAGATTATAGGGCCTAGCAGAAGGAAAAGATAGCATCACTGTATAATCCAGCCCGTGGTTTCCTAGATACCGTATTGTCTCTTCTATTCCGCTATGTGAAAAATGTTGAATATCAACAATGGGTTTCAGTGGTGTATTGTTGAGTTTTGTATGAACTAATCTAGCTTTGCTAAAAGAGAGAGAGAGGGGAAAAAGAAAAGAAAAAAAAAGCGGGGGGGACTACAGCTTTGGCAAAAGTCTATAGCCAGAGCATTTGTAATTCCCCATGCTTAAAGGCTGACTGTGTATCAGGGAAGTCACGTTATGTTTTCTCTATTTCCTTGAATTTTCCAGCCCTGTTCTCAGGTGTTTGCTAGCATTCAGTATCACCTGCTCGGGGCTCTGTATTTGAGAAAAATCTGGAACCTGTCAACTGGTGTAGGTCTCATAAAGGGTACAGACAGCTCTTTTCAGTGTCTAAAAGGTAAGCTTTTGCTTAACTCCTCCGCTGCCCTTGTTTATGCGATGTCAACCCGATCGGCCTAGCTGTGAAACTTTGCAACTTCTCTCTCTTAGCAGTAACAGTTTCAGGGTCTTCCAAAGATCTTGCTATCAAACCGGCATACAGAATGGGGGAGAGAATGGAAGGGATTGGGGTGAAATGTGGTATACCAAAAAAACAACCACCTTGACATAAATGCTGAACCATTGTGATGCAGGGCATTGACGGCACCAAAGGGCAAAGCTGTGCCAACTGTTCCATGATGATAAAAAGTCTGAGGTTCGAACTGACTAAGGGTACTTTTCGAAAAGGATGCTTTTGACAAGTGTCCGAATGATTGTCCAACCGTTTTGCCATTTGTTGACTGGGAAACTGGAAGCATCCGTTTCGCTATGTGGACCGCTGCTATTCTGTGTGTGTCCGTGTGTGTGTTTGTGTGCATGCACATGTCTATGTATACCTATGTATATGAAATATTTGAAGTGAAGTCGGAGAGGAGGACAAATGAGATGTTTTCTCAAACATGCAAGTTTTCAGAGCGCTGAAGAAATCCCTGGGGCTCCATCTATCCAATGACATTCTTTTCACATTTCTCTCAATTGACAGTGTAACGTTAGGCTTGATGACACAAACATTAAGTCCCACTATGTTCAGTGGTGTTTATTGCCTATACGGGGTTGAGGATTTCGAGCTAAGAATTGACCATGCAGGCCGTTTGCCAACTCAGGAAGGACTTAACGAAAGTCATATCGTGGGCATTTGTACCATGGGTTAGCACTGGGACAATATAGTTTGTACAATATTTGGATAATGGACGAAGTGGAAAAATCTCACCCATTCAAAGTCAGCTAAAAGAAAAATAATGCACAATATGCCTGCCTTTTCCATCGGAAGTAATGTTATACTTAAGTATATATTTGAAGCATGCACGGAGATTGTGTCAAGGCAATTTCTATACCAGCAGATATTTAATCTCTTCTCAAGACAATGGCAGCTTTCAAATTTTGTAATTTTAGGACAGCAAATAGGAACAGGAGGTCAGCATGAGTATCCACAGTTACAGGAAACATGTAATTAACAAAATCATCACCATAGCTGCAAACTGGCAGTGTGCAAGCATTCCTTCTTGTCACAAAGGGTTGTTTTCCTGTTTGTTGTTTTGTCTTTTTTGAAGAGGGCATACGTACTACAGATTTGTAAGATCTTGTTCTCATCCTACGCAGCCTTGCTGTTTCAGCCCACCTCCCAGGAATTAGGGACAAGGGCAGATGATTCTTTCGTAACCTCTGTATTTAGTGCCAAGCAATGATGCGCTCCCTGTGAAACCATTTCTAACCCTCTGGTTGGAGTGGTGAGTTTGAAATTTTTCCCCTTCCTCGCTCATCATTGTCACTCAATTATAGGATGGAACTGAACCAGAAAATCTGGTACAGTCTAGCAATTAGTACAAAGGGTTTCCAGTCTAGTGTAAAGACAGAGATGCAAGAGCCCAGCAGCTACAGAAATAATTTTGATTGGCCATGGACATTGCCTTTTAGTGCTGCTTGGTTACATCCTAAAGATTCTGCCTTCTACCCTACTTGTCTTCTTCTTAAAGGATGACATTATGGGCCTACTTTTGAGATGTCTGGGGGGGGGGGCTTTCTTTTTCTTCTTTTTTTAGTTTAGGCATCTCCCATTTTCAAACTGTCATCTTAACCCATCAAATAGACACATTTTGACTTGAAGAACAAAGCACCAAGTTATGAACATTCACAGAAACTGACATTTTTAATTCAGACTTCATTATGACTTTAATTCATGGCGGGGCACTACAAATATGTTTTAAATCCTCCCCCCCTTCTTTTAAATGCAGCATTTGGGATGTTTGTCTTTCTCTAAGCACTTGTATTTTCTTTTCTACCTTCATCCTGTCATAATATATAATTAGCATTATCAAAACCCTCAGCTATTATCCACAGCAACTTTTGACCTCTGTTTTTATCTCTGTAACAATCTTCCCACCCAGTCCACTTAAATTTTAATTAACTATTTAAAAGTTTTAGAATATGAAAAGGCAAAGGAATTTATTGGGAATATATTGCAATTGCATATGTTAACTTGTAGAATAAAGATAAATATAAAATTAGAAATAATATTTGTTACAAATGTAAGAAACACAAATGGAAAGTAGTAGAAAAATTTTCAAAAGAAAGAAACTAGAGCATTTTTATCAGCTATAAATAGTATGAACAAGCAGGAAAGAAAGACTAGTTTTCGTGTCAGTGAATTCTTTGTTATACTTTACTAGTGAATGAAATTTTCAGGCAGGTATATTGAAAAGTCCCAGAACATGGCTGGAGAAAAGCAATATAAATAAATATCGAAAGCAATACAGAAAAATATTTAATAACGTTTTGGAACTGTGTATCACATTAATGCACACCATTAGCCATTAACTTCATAAAGAATTGTAGAGTAATGTAAAAGTATCATTTTCTGCTGTTGACTTACAAGTGTTGTGCATTTATGAGCAGTTAAGTACCAATTGTTTAGATTTGGTTACTATGGTTTTGAAAATAGAACACTGAGTGAAATTGCTAAAATAAGAAAATATATAAAATTTTAAAAACATGATGTGCCTAGTAAAAATTTTTGTGAAATTAGGTTTATGTTTTGCCTCACAATTTTTAGATATCACTCTGTTGGGAATCATTGAAGAATGCTTCAGAAACCAAATAATCTGTTAACAGTTCGCTGCTTTTGTTTTACTTATACTTAGGAACCTAATGATAGAATGGCAATGATGAAAATAAAGTGCTGTTTAATTCCATTGGTACTCCTTGCTTCTGTAATTAGAATTAGCAACTTGAAGAATGCCATACTTGAAGGGCATCTATTCCAACTTTGGTATCATCAGGATCATTTATATTAGACTATTTCAAATAAATTTGACTGGTGTTTGGAACAGTATATTCAACAATAACCCAGATGGTTATGTATCTCGGGAAGGACCAAAATGTCATCTCTGTAGGAAATGAGCCAATGTAGTTAAAAGCAATCATAGGCACAGTCACCATTCTGGTCCTTCTTATGCAAGAGTAATCTAATTGTGCTTTAGACATAACTGGTTACCACAGGTTTTAATTCTTGAGAAGGGATATGTTCATAATAATTCCCCCTGATGATTAGAAGTGCTGATAATAGAACAGGATTGGAGCAGTGAGATTCTGTAACCTACTGCCCCCAGAAGTGGTAGATAGTCCACTCAGTGGAAGCTACCTGTGGATAAACCAAATGAACATGCAGTGATGGGTTAACAGCTGCAGAACCTGAGGTGTAAGTTGGAATTACCTGGGTGACACTAGTATCTTGAGGAAGTATCCACATTGTATTTTTGTAAAGCTTGGGAAGATCTCTGTTGAGAAGAGACAAAAAGAATGCAACCTTGTTGATTCTCCTTGATCTGTCAGTAAAATTCTTCTGAAACAGCTGTCCAAATTGTGTTCATGTAAGGGATGCCCTTGTGGAAGTTCCACTGCTGCTTGAATGGCTATTTCAAAGAGATAATGCTGGGGGATATTTGCTCAGTCTGATGGTATTCTTGTTCTGCTGTCCCAAAGGACTCCATGCTGTTCAACATCTACTGCACCTGAAGGCTGAGCAGCGTCACTGTGGATCTTCTTAAATTCAGAGTTGCGATCTTTTCAATATATGGCATTCTGATATGGTGTTAGTTGCCCTAAGTAAACCTGCATTCCCCACTGTATTATGGGCTATCTCAAATGAAACAAAAGCTAAAAATAGTCAGCCTGACATCCCCCTGCCAAAAAAAAAAAATGAAAGTGGGACCCAAACAGATGCAAGATGGATTGCCTCAGTATTTGGATTGAGATGCTTGTATTATGGCTTTAACTGGGAGGCCAAACTTCTCCGGACTTTTTCACCAGACCACTAAAAGAAAAGGTCAAGCTTGAAAACTACCAAGTTCATAAACTGCAAGATGCTGACATGTCACTGCATATGAAAATGGCTGGAAAACTGCAATTAATTCAAAAACAGAAAAAGCCACTAACACAATTTATTGTCATCTGGCTTCCATTCCATTTCTTAGAGTTATTCAAAGTGCTGTTGTTTATCTTAAAATCCTGTTGGACTGTTACACCAAACAAACCCAATATAGTTTGGTCTCTATCCATATGAAAAATCTTCGTCTTTAATAGAAATTGAGTCTCATCTTGACTTTTTTATCTCCCCATGCCTGCAGACACCCCTGATTCCTAGTCTGCATTTCTTCTTTAAAGTTCGTATTGGGAGAATGTAGCAAGTCTGTGCTTTGTTGTTGTTTATTCGTTCAGTCGCTTCCGACTCTTCGGGACTTCATGGACCAGCCCATGCCAGAGCTTCCTGTTGGTCGGCAACTCCCCCAGCTCCCCCAGGGACGAGTCCGTCACCTCTAGAGTATCATCCATCCACCTTGCCCTTGGTCGGCCCTCTTCCTTTTGCCCTCCACTCTCCCTAGCATCAGCATCTTCTCCAGGGTGTCCTGTCTTCTCATTATGTGAAATCTGTGTTAGTATACACTTAAAAGTTTTAGGCTTAATTGTTAGATTAGTTTTATGGATTTTATAGGTTTATGTTTGTACTTTTTTGTTATATTGTATTCGCTTTATTCATATTTGTATGGATGCTTTATTGCATTTTACTATGTTTTATCTTGCTATGTATCTCTCTCTCTTTCTGCTACTATAGACTGTGCACCTAAAAGGGAGTTTACAATATGTTATTTCAAAAGGCTGTATACTTTACACTGAAAATGGCATGTTATAAGTTTTTTTTTCTCTCTAGATAGGGAAGCATGGGTGAATCAACAGTTTGTCTCTGCACATTTCAAACCCATCTAATGGGAATCCTGTCCTCCATTAGGGGTTATTCAGTAATTCAGAACTCCATAACTCAGTTTTGTAAATCTGCCAATAGCCATAGCTTGATTAAATACAGTTTGGCTTAGTCAGGTTTGATCCAAGGCTTCCTGATCTTACGTATTATCCCAGACAGAACCAGAGATCACTGCCCAGAGAGAAATTACCTGCCAAATCAATTGCTGTTGAGCTGTCTGTTCCCTCAAACACTTGCAGTTGTCTCAATGGAGTGCGTGTACATACAGTATTAGGGTACTCCTCCCAGACAACATTAGGCAGGAGAAGGCCCAAGGAAGGCAGCCATATTCATGCCATGCAGTGCTTAGACTTGCCAAACCTTTTCCTCCAGTGTCCAAAACAGTTCCTGAAGGCAGGATAAGTGGTGAAATGCTAACCCTCAAGCAACCTGGGAGCCTTGGTATAATTTCACACAGCTCAGCTTAATTTCAAATGTAAAAAGTAAAACTTCCTTTGAGTTAAGCTTGACTCCTGTTTCCTCCATGGACACATCTTTGATGTTTTTTTACAGCAATACAGACATGCACTCCAGGATGTATTTTTCAACTTTCCAGTCTAGCATATAGCCCTGGTATTTCCTGCCAGTCTCCCGTCCAGCTACTAACCAGATTTGACCCTGCTTTGCTTTTTGAGATCAGCCAAGATTAGCTAAGTGCTTTCCATCTGTTGTTGTTGTTGTTGTACCTTCGAGTCAGTATTGGCTCCTGGCAACTGCCTGGATTAGTCCCTGCAGTTTTCTTGGCAAGGTTTTTCCAAAGTGGTTTGCCATTGCCTCCTTCCTAGGGCTGAGGGAGAGGGACTGGCCCAAGGTCACCCAGCTAGGACTAGAACTCACAGTCTCCTGGCTTGAGCCTGATGCCCTAACCACTACACCAAACTGGCTCTATTACCATCCTGCTGGCTACAAATGATAGATTCAGACCTCTGATAAAAGCTATCCATCTTTCAGTGGCTGCTTGCTTGAAAGAGAGAGTGGGGTTACAAAGAAGAATTGAAGATCTGAGTATGCAAGAAATGTTTAACCAAGAAATTTAAAGACTTAGTGGCTGTATTTGTGATGCTTGATTTGTTTGAATCTTGGTCTGTGTGTGTGTGTGGGCTTGGTGTTTTGTATAAGCCTGGCTCATGTGATTAGTTGATTCACTATATTGTACAGTCTCTGAAAAAGGATTAAATCAATAGCCAGACTAAATGCATCATGTAAACAACCAATGAGACACAAACAAGAAATTGTCAAAGAAAAAAAATCTCAGAAGGACAGAGAATAGACAGCTCTGGTCACTTTTGGTAACAACACTACCCATTACTTGCTTGCTTCAACTTCATTCATGATTGTTTTGTGGTCCTAACAGATGATCCCTGAAGGAATGTAGCCCCCCTCCCTCACTAGGTGAGCAGCAAATGAAAAAAAAATATTTTCTTGAATATATGGTGCACTCAGATACTTAAGTCTTCAAAATCTTAAAAGAACATGCATAAGAAAGAAGCATATTTGCTTATGGATCTTTCATTTAATTTGGCCTTCTGAAATTTGCTAAAACAGTCATCTTCCTTCCTTTTTCAGTTCAGCGTTCTCAAGTGGCTTGCTGGATGGGCCAGTGGGACACTGATATGAAGTTACATTTTTGTTTGGGGAGAGGCACTGAGAGGGGATATTTTCCCTCCAATAAGGTTTCAATGTTTCTCAATTCTGCATTTTTTTTCATCTTGTCTGATTGGAGCTAAGCTGTTCGATAATCTCTGTGGTTTCTTCTACTACAACTTCTTGCCATCTCTATCCAGATCCTCTTGGTTTTGATGACCAGGGCTATACCAAATGAGTTGACTCATTAAAACAGTAGCATATTTAATGCGACTTATTAAAGCAGGCTCCTCCAGGAAATAAAGCCAGACTGCTCACTTGAGGGAATGATATTAAAGGCAAAACTGAAATACTTTGGCCACATCATGAGAAGACAGGACACCCTGGAGAAGATGCTGATGCTAGGGAGAGTGGAAGGCAAAAGGAAGAGGGGCCGACCAAGGGCAAGATGGATGGATGATATTCTAGAGGTGACGGACTCGTCCCTGGGGGAGCTGGGGGTGTTGACGACCGACAGGAAGCTCTGGCGTGGGCTGGTCCATGAAGTCACAAAGAGTCGGAAGCGACTAAACAAATAAACAACAAATTAAAGCAGGCACATCTTTTGGCAGGCTCACATAGAAGCTGTGCCCATGCTCCTGTACATTCCAAGCATCTTTTCAAAGCACAAGCAGCCCTGGTCTCTTTATTAAGGACTTCTTTAGTACTGCGATACAGATGGAAACACTAACTGCAGGGTAGACAAGTTCCATATTGCTTCATCTCAAAGGCAGACACCTAGGAGGAATGAGAAAGGAAAACATGCATCTTTGCTTCTCCCAGTCCTTGAAGCATTTGAAACCTCTTTGAGCCTTAATAAATTGTACTGCTACTTCAGTCAAGTCCACGCCCTCATCATCACTACATTTTTCTAAAAAGAAAAGAATTCTAACACTCCAGGAGATTGGTTAAGAGAGTTGGTATACTTTGTAGGTTTGTCAAGCCCCACTTCAGCAGATACCCATGAGCCTGGAAATGAACATAACAGTGTTGAGCTAACTTGAAAAACTGGTCTAACTCACAGTTTCTTGGCTGCTGTTTTACTTGTTTACAACATGTGTCTATAAAGATGAACTTTCTGTGGCAGGATAATTGAAATTGAAAAAGAGAAACAGGTCTTACTTACAAAACAGGCAGATGAGCAGCTAAATGTCTTGCCTTGTCACTTGGCTTCTAGAAGTGGTAGACACCCATGTGCACCCCTTATTCTTTTCACCTGCAACATTTTTTTAAAGTATCTTTTATTTTAAACACAAATAAAAACCAGAAGCAGGGGAAACAGAGGAAAAAGCCGCAAAAATATATTCAGGGGAAAAAAAAGGATAGGTTCACTTAATTGTGGCAGATGTGGTGTTAACACACAGTATCATGTACAATGGTTCTCTTTGGGACAAATAATTTCATGTATTAGTTTTATTCTGGAAGACTTGTGGTTTTTTTATGCTTGTGTTCTTTAGAATTATGTATCAATGGATTGGAAATCACAAGGAGGACAGCTGAAAAAGGTATTTTGTACTTTTAGAACTGCAAAAACAAAGGGTGGATATGAGGCTTGAAGGATCCATATTCTCTCAATTATGCCACAGTGTTGTTTTTTTTAAAAAAAACCTCTCTATTTGAAAAAGAAATTTGCTAAGTGAAGAAATGACAGAATCTACAGACTGCAAGATTTGATTGTCAATAAGATAAAATCTTTGAAACTTCCTTTTTGAAGTGGCTAGAACCACCATCAAGATATAGTTTCCATATCTTTAATAAGAGGTGTGGCAAAAGAACTGCAAAAATAAGGGAACACTTAGAGCCTTGACTGAATTTGGAAATCCTATAAGACAAAACCTTATAAGACAAAACCCTCAATTTGGGTTTCCCTTTATATAAAGTTTTCATGTTCTACCTTTAGAGGATCTTTTAAATCAAAACAGTAACTTGGATAGAATTTACTGTAACTTTTAATCTTATATTATTATTTATTGTATGCTGAGATAGATAGATACAGGTAGTCCTCAATGACCATTTGTTTAGTGAGAGTTTAGACTTACAGTGGTGCTGAAAAACGTGACTTACAACCAGACTTCACCTTATGACCGTTGCAGCATCCCCATGGTCATGTGATCATGATTTGTATGCTTGGCAACTGGTTCGTGTTTATGACCATTGCAGCATCCAGCGGTCATGTGATTGCCATTTTTTACCTTTCTGGCCAGCTTCTGGCAAGCAAAATCAATGGGGAACTGCTTGATTCACTTAACGACCATGCGATTTGCTTAACATCTGCAGTGGTTCATTTAACAACCACCACAAAATGGTCATAAAATTGGGTCAGATTTGCTTTATGACCCATGTAGCAACCAAAATTTTGGTCCCAGTTGTGGTTGTTAAGTGAGGACTACCTGTAGATGATGACACATTACTGTAATCTTCCAAGAGAGCCAGCTTAGTGTATTGCTTAAGGCATCCAGCTAGAAAAGTTTCTCCTTAATGCCTCACTCATTCTTTCCCTATTCTCAGGGTCAGTTCTACATTCCTTCTTCACAAACAGGAACATCTTACATTCAGAAATACTGTTCATCAATTTACAATTAATTTGACTTCTTCTAATGATAGCTAGAGAGCCAGTCTGGTGTAGTGGTTAAGGGACTGGGTAAGAAACCAGGAGGCTGACAAATGCTGATAATTTAATTATATAACATGACATCAGTATATCTATAAGGCTGATTGTGATTTGCAATTTATTTATTTTCTGTATGAGCTTTAAGTGACTTCTTCTGATAATTTTTTTCCACTAATTTTCTCCAGAGAAATGTGGAGTAGTTTGATTAATGCATGCTTTGTGTATGAGTAAGATGGGCATGAAGTATAAATAAATAAATAAATATCTGCTAAATAAACCTAGATTCCTTATTTCTGAAGCTCTTATTGATCTACTGGGAAAACCTTTTAAGACTTGCTAATGCCAGATCAGAGAGCTATGGCAAGTTTAGTGATACAGCAGGAACAGATGTCAGAGAGTTGACACTAGATACCCAAAGGAATTAACCTGCTCGTTCATGGAAATAATTTTTGGAGGCTCTTTTGCAGATACCCTGCTGCCTAAATGCCTGGCTACCAGGCTTTCTGAGAGATAGCATCACATTTGTTGAGTTCCCTTGCATCTCTGTTAATATCTTCAACAGGAAAGTTATTAACATTCCCAGGTTCGTTATATCCTGTTCTATTTTTATTGAATTGTACTCTGTAGTAATTATCATTTTTATTTATTTCCACTTGTAAGTTTATTAATTGTCCCCCTTTTAGGGGGAGATGGGCGGTGATAGAAATGTGAAAAATAAATAAATAAATTGAAAGCAGAGGAGAAAAATCCATACCTTGACCCAGCCAACACTGGCTTAATGCTTGATACAGTATAATAGCTGTATAATATAGGATCTGTGAAAAAGAACCTGCAAGGATTCTTTCTTATGAGTTTTGGAAAGGTCAGCCAGATATTTACAACTGGTTAATTAACTCTGAAGGAAGAGATTAAGTTAATATACTTTGCCTTCTATAAATGCCTATTTTCAAATTTACTCTATAAGTGAAGATCCTCAGAAAACATGGAGATGAATTTGCTTTATTTGCACAGTACTGTTTTATTTGCTTTACTTTGCTTGCTTTATTTTCACAGTACTGTTCATTTCATTACCCAGCTAGGTAGCTACTAGGTAACTCAGTGACTGATGATGTTACCTAGTTGGGTAATGAAAAGTCTGCAAACAAACAACCAAGCTCAGAGAGCACCAAGGACTCCACAATTCAGCCCTGAGCTACAGATACTCTCTTCTATTTGCAACCAGTTTTTGACTACAGTACTCTGCACCCAGATGTCATTAGTTCTGCATTTCTGCATAATGTTCATTAGGGTTATACATTAATTTTATATTTGAATAATTTCTGCAATCATGGAGAAAAATCTATCTATGTGGTCACCAAAAGTAGACACCAACTTGATCATAATCAGTTTCTTCAACTGTAGCTACTATCCAGTCCCATCACTATATTAGGAGTTCCAGCTCTGTCACCTGTATCTCTATAATAATCCATTTACATTTCTTCCACCTTTTCTTTTGCTGTTTATTTGTAATTTCTTTCCTCCTTATTTTCCTTGGTATGTGCATTTATTTTATACAATCCTCTAAAGCTACCACTTTTTCATAAAATCATCTCATTATATTCTCTCACTGACAAAAGACTGCAGAAAATATATTTAAGTGAGCTGGCTTCTCTTCCTGAGTGTTAGGAAAACAAATATTATTACTTTATCCAGCTTTAATGGATATTAAAGAGCAATCATTTCATTAATTATGTAGTACCCACAGTTACCAAAATACCATGAGTAACTAGTTTCTTTTCTTCTTCCTTCTTATGCCAACTCAGTCATAAATCTTTCACGAGATTTCATGAAAGGTATGTAGCATGTATGATTTTGAGATTAAATCCAAATGTCACTGCCTTCATACCAAATCTTTCAATAATGCTTCTAATGAAGATGGACGGATGTGAACACAAGGTTGGATACATCATCCCTGTCCACCAAATATGCATTTATTTTTCCACCAAATATGGCCTTTTATTCCCATTTTTACCCATTAACTCTTTTGATGTTTGCTGATACTTAATAAATAAACATTAAGCTATTAATCTTTATTTGCTAGTTGAATTGAATGGTATGTGCTTGCTCTGATCTGGATCTAGGGACTGACTGGGAGTGTTCTAGGTGCAAGATAAACTGGAACTTAGCACAGCCATTTTCCAACACATAAAATACTGAATTTATATACTTCATCTAGGATACTCTAGTGTTGGTAACTTTCTTAAGTTAGGGAGCATTGCACGAAGGAGAAAAGCTTATAAATAATATGTAATAAATGTATCCTGTCTCCTCCTTTACTAACAGCCCCTATACCCCATTCAGGATTATACAGGAGACTAATTCTTCGGAGGAACACCATAAAGGCTATATATGCCAAGATCCAAATCAATATATTTACTATCTTTCTACCCTTATGCATTGATTGCAGCTCATGGGTAGTAATCACGAGGAAGCAATGAATTTAAAAAATATATACACTACTAAAGAGACATAAAGGATTAGACAAAGATCAGAATCTGCCACCTTAATATCTAATGAGTCCCCCACAAGTGATGCTTTTTAATCCCTTTTCTTTCCATTCAGAATGTGTGTGTACAAATAGTAACTGTAGAGATGATTCTCATGTTAATTCAGTATTCTTGTTTACCTAGTGTAGCAGACTGTACTGATTGCTCTTCAGTATTAAATTCCCATGACACTCTATAGTTAAAATAGCAATGGTGGTGATGGTTTTTAAAAAAGGTAACAATTCTCAGTAATAGTGTGGATAGCTATCCAAGTTGGGAATGCTGATTTTTAGTGTTTTTGCTCGTATCTCAAGGGCAAATTCCAGAGGATGGTGCTGTGAGATGCTGCTGGATTCCTTGGCATGTAAACTCTGGAGTTTCATGCTATTTGATATTTATATAAAACCTGAATGAGACCATATCTTATTTGTATCAAATTCAGGTGACACCCTGAGATCTGAAAATCAGTGCCTAGATGTCCTAATGGATTGGATGGATATGGACCAGTAAAATGAAGCTCAGTCCTGATAAATTAGCAGTGCTGTTTGTGGATCATTTTATAGAGTAGGTTTATTGGTGGTGGTGATGGTTTAGTTGCTTCCAACTCTTTACGATCAAATGTTATTTCACTAGTGTTCTCTGTCATTAACTGCTTCTTGAATTCTTATAAGCTCATGCTTTTGTTGTCAGTTACAGTATCTAGCCACTTTGACATCTCTGGGCCTCTTTTTTGATTGCCCTCAGTTTTTCCAAGCATCAGGGTCATCTCCAGTGACAATTGCCTCTGCATTTTGTCCAAAGTATTTAAGCTTTAGCTTCATCATTAGTGCTTCCAATGAGCAATCCAATTTCACTTCATCTAGTATTTAGTTATTTCTTCCAGCAGTCCAATTTCAGTAATTTAACCTAGTACTACAGTTCAAAGACATCTGTTTTTCTTTGTTTGAAATTTCTGATTGTCCAGCTTTTACAGCCATATGTTACAACTAGAAAAACATGGCCTTTGGCAATACGTATTTTTCTGGTCAATGTCAGCACCAAAGTAGTATCATCAGCATATCTGAGGTTCTTGATGTTTCTCCTAGCAGCGTTAATCTAGTATGTTTCTTCTAGACCAGCATTTCTAATGATATATGCTGAACTATTTGTACAGTTCTTCCATATATTCAAACCATCACTTCTTCATATATTCTTTCTCCAGTAGATCATTGCCCTCTTTGTCTTTCGGTGATATTCAGTAGGGGTTTCTCTGAACCACTGATGCAATTTGGATTGTTGAGTCAATCAGATCTGGCAATTCAAATCAATCCAGAAAAACACACTAATTTCAGTTTGAAGGCATCCTTGTTCAATTCCACATATGCTCTAAATCAACGATCCAATCTGAAAACTGATTTGGCTCAAGGATTCCAGTGAATCACCTTGAATTGAATTTCTGGGTCAAATCTTTGCACAACCCTAGTGCATCACAAGTTCTAGAAGAGGTGGCATGAATTATTTGCTGCTTCATCCTTTTAAGGCAGTCCTGTGTTTGACCCACATTTTTTAATTAACACCTGAAAGAGAGGATGCTTGGACAAGCCAGCTCTTCCTATTTACTCTCACAAGTTGTGAGATAACAAACTTCCTGCTTTAACCCCAATTAGATAATTATTTCCATCTTTTGTCTTAGTAGGCATCCAATACCTGCTAGACAATCCTCATTAATATGTAACTCTCCCTTGTTGCTGCCTAAGCTAAGCAACTCCAGGGGTGCGGAAGAAGAGAGAGGTTGAAGGGCTATGAAACCTGCCCAATGGAAGGAATACTTTTTTGTGAGTTGTTTCCATGGAATGTCCTCCTTACTGCTTTGATAGAGAGTAAGTAAAGGGAACATTTTAGAAAATTTGTATTAATTATAAGCATTCTGATATCTTTTCCTATGGATACCTTCTTCTATATCCAACCTAAGAATTCTAAAATAGCTGGCAACGAGACCTAAAGCCTTTCTGCTGTTTGATAAATATGACCAATGCAACAGTCTCTCAGGAATGATAAACATTCTTCTGTCATGCACGCTGCACTAACTTCTCTGGGGATTACAATATTGTTATACATGAAGCCACCCTTGAAAGCAGTCCAGTATTTCAGTTAATATGGTTGCATATGTAGCACCAGGATTGCATGATTCAAGCATTACCTCAATCTTCATTCATTTCTAGTCTTTTTCACACGCTGGCTTTGTCCTTTAGGACTTGCATGGTTTGGAATTTGGGTATTTAAAGGAATGTCTACTTCCACATGTTCCAGCTTAGATCTTGAGATCTTTTCCAGCAGTTCTTTGGGTTTGCCCACCAGATACAGCAAAATTGATTGCTATTGGTGGAGGAGGCTTTTCAGTGTGGAATATTGGGGAACATTCTCTATCAAGAGGCTTTCCTGATCTCCCCATTGCTGTCAATTCAAAAACTAACTGTATGGACCAAAGAAGTAATCCCATAACCTCTTTACATTGCAGTGTCTTTGCCTATAATTCCCAAACGCCTGAATGCTGTGTCATCAGTTAAGATAGTAGGCATAGAATACTGGAAGGACAAAAGAGGAAAACCATAGTAGGCTACTATGTACAGTAGTACAATACCTTGCTAACTGTGAGGTGAAAGGTCCCCTGTGCAAGCACCGAGTCATGTCTGACCCTCTGGGGGGACGCCACTTTTGCAACGTTTTCTTGGCAGACTATAGCGGGGTGGTTTGCCATTGCCTTCCCCAGTCGTTAGCTTCCCCAGCTAGCCGGGTACTCATTTTACCAACCTTGGGAGGATGGAAGGCTGGGTCAGCCTGAGCCAGCTACCCGAGAATCCAGCTTCCCCTGGGATTGAACTCGGGTCGTGGGGAGAGTTTTTGGTTGCAATACTGCTGCCTACCACTCTGCGCCACATGAGGCTAACTACCTATTGGTAAAAACCAGAACTAAGTTAAGATTACAACCTTCGGATTATTGTGACATTTTTTTTAATGCTTTATATTTCTGACTCTGTAACATCTGTGATTTTAATGTAAATTAGGGTTTTTTAAAAAAGATTTGTACTGTTTTCCATGATGCTGAATGCCATGCATTCATGCATAGGAGTGGGAATGATCTAACTGACCCTGTTGGAGAGCATCTAGCTAGACAAAACCCCATTTAAAATGTCAGTGAGAGGTTGAGTGAGAATCAGGGTTAAGAGGCTTGGCGAGTTGAATGAGTAATGTAAGGGAAATAGAACAGATAATAGTCTGGACAATATAGAATCAAGAAGGTCCAAAGTGTAAGTATGTACTGCTCACAGTATTGTGAATTGAAGTTCTAGGTCAGAGAGTGACTTAAGGAAATTCTGTATGAATAAACAAGTGGGAGTCAGTTAAATGTGTAACAAGCAAGAAATATTACCCAAGAAAACACTATTATACATGCACATGCACATACATACATACATACTGAATTACATTGTAAAATCATTACAATCAAGTGAAGTAAGCATTTCTGAGCTGAGTGCCACCTTGGGCCTTTAAGTGACTCTAGACAGCCTGTGGCCTGTTGGGTCATCATTTCAGAGATATTTCCTTACCAGATTCCTCAATGCCTTTAACAATGACAGAGCTCCTAATGTACTGGAAAAGTTCTTAAAAGTTCAGGGAGAGATGGATCTGCCTTGGAAGTAGCCCACGTTGAACTGTATAGCCCAGTCAAACATCAGGAGCTGACCACAGGAAATGTTTTGTGACATTTTGCATTATGTCATAACATGTTTTAGGATAATTTTTATGTCATAAAGTGTTTTATAAAATTTGCCAAATTTCTATTCCGTGGGAGTCACGGGTCCTGGATTTTGGATGCATTCTGTAAGTTAGCCCATTTGAGATACCTTGGTTGAAAAATTTTTGCCCTATGACGTACCATTTTGCCCAGTTAAAGGTTACAGAGCCTAGAGTTTTAACAATATATAGACAGACACCAGAAGTCACACTCCAAAAAGACCAGACATTTACATTTACATTCATTTAACACATTTGCATGAAACTGGGTGGAGTGGGCCCCACTGTCTCCTACAAGGGATCTCTCAACCCTCCACCCACAACTCTATTGCACCACCTGACAACTTGGGGGAGAAGCCACCCAGCAATGCTGCTTTCAGCCACTTTTCCTCAGAGAAACCCATCTTCCCATTGAGGAGGAGGTGGCAAAGAGCAATCCCCCTTTCTCCATATATTTTTCTCTGGAGGAGAAAAACATCTGCTAAAAGCTTTCTCTAGAACAACTGTCACTCTGTCATTGAAAATTCTCTATCACATGTACATTTTTAAATTATTTATTATTTCAATTTTGGGGCCGCCTGACTTCATAGCATCTCTGGGTAGCTTACAGGTAAAAATTAAAAGAAAACAATATATATCAAGAAGAAAAAGAAGGAAGCTGGCTGGAAACCAAAACCCCAGGTTTTAAGCAGTTTGTGAAAATGAGAACGGAGGGAGTGGTATTAATCCCCGGGGGGATATCATTCCATAGAACAAGAGCCATCACTGAGAAGACATATGTCCTAATTAATAAAATACAGTATCACAACTAATGACAGAAATCATTTAGTTAGAAGATATCTTACAGATCCTTCCTTCCTCTGCTAAGTGAAGGAACCACCAGAGCATCACTAACAGATGACCATCCAGCCGCTGCTTGAAGACCTTCAGTGAAAGAGAACTCCCCACTTCATGTGGCAGCCTCTTCCAATTGCTGACAGGCATCTCATACATTCAAGAATTTCCTTCTGAAGGCCTGAACTGCCTTCCTTATCATTTTAGCCCATGCGTTGCAATCATTAAAAAATCAGTCATAGTAAATATAGATAAACCTTGGTTAACAATGGTAATTGGGACTGGAATTTCCATCACTAAATGATGCAGTTGTAAAGCATGACATCACATGACCATTTGCTTAGTGATGGCAGTTCCAGAAGTCCCCAGTTACCATCATTAAGCAAGGACAGCACAGGTCATTAAGTGAGGACCTCACGTGATCATGACTTGTGACTTCCTGCCAGTTTCTCCATTTATTTTGCTTGTGGGAAGCTGGCAGGAAAGGTCGCAAATCTTGATCACTTGACCAGGGGACGCTGAGATGGTTGGAAGTCCAGGCCAGTTGCCTAGCGCCCATATCACAATCATGTGACTGCAGGGGCACTGCAACAGCTGGAATTTCGAGGCTGAGCTGTAACTACCATTCTGTCAGCCCGGTCAAAAGTTTGAATGGTCACTGAATGAGTGATTGTTAAACAAGGACCACCTGTATTAAAATTTGGGGACAACTTCCAGAGGGGCCCAGGGGGCATCTCCATGATGCTGATACAATGTTAGGGCCACAGGTTGTACATCCTTGCACTAGAAAGGAGAGATATAAGGAAATGAATAGATGGAGGTTTCATGGTGGATTGTAAGTGAATATGGAAAGCACAACACTTAACTGCATCTTTTAAAATGACAACATTTGGAAAGTTTGATACATCAAATGTAAGTGATTAATTTCTAAGAAAAGAAGCTCAAAGTCTGACTTAAATCTGCATCTCTGATATGGAGGCTTTCTCAGAATTGTTAAAGTCAGAGAGCAGTGCTCTACATATTCCCCGAGGTGTTCCTTTTGTTATTCCTTCCAATGTGTGAGGGCTTTTATTGGGAACTTAAGAGTTGACTCATATTCAGCTCTTGATACAGAATGGATCTGATACAGCGTATGAAATTGGAAAAAGAGAAGATTTATTTAACAAGTTGAAATAATGAAATTCTGCCCTTATCTTCAATATGGAGACACTAATTGTGGTTAACCAACAGAAGGTCTCTAAGTATATCATGGAAACCTAAGGTTAGAAGATGTTGGCCCTTTGAGGTAGTCCATACAAAAAGCACCAACCATGAGTGTTAGTACTGTCTTTATTGTAAGGTCACAGTAACAGAATTAACAGAATTTTGCAAGTCTGCAAGTACATTTCTCCCTGCTCACCTTTACAGTCCAAGAAACTAGGGAGGGTTCCTTCTAAAATGTTTACCATGCCCCCATTCCTTCAGCAGGCTCAGCTGCCTCTTATCTGACCATTGCCTAGTCTGCACCACCACCTCCTTCTCCTCCTCCTCCTGTCTCTCAAGGACATTCTCATAGACCATTACAGAAGGTCTCAGACAAATGGCTGTTTAACCATTGCTTGAAAACTTCCAAAGGTGGAGCACCTGTCATGAGCACTGATGGTGAGCAGGAGGGGGCCGCTAAACGCATGCGTAGTTTAGAGACTTTGAGCTGTCATTCAAAGAGATACAGAACAGACCCGCCTTGACTTTTGGGGTTTATCTGTATGGATTTTCTCACGCTTCTTCAGTTTGTTAGGATTTTCTGTCTACTGTAGCAGTAATAAAAGACTAGAGACCTATTCCTCATCTCGGCATGGTTCCTGCTTGTCAGGACAGCACCCATGACTCCAGGAAGCAGGCTGTTCCATTGCTTAACAGTTCTCAGAGTCAGGAAATTCCTGCCTATTCTGAGTTTGGATCTCCTTCCATAAAGCTTCCATCTATTGGGTCTTGTCCTCCCCTCAAAAGTTATGGAAAATAAATCCACCTTCTTCCTTGGGATAATCCATCTCTGTCACTCTTCTCTGCACTTTTTCTAGTTCCTATATCTAGAGTTAAAAGTTAAACTGGGTGTGGATACTTGCCTGGAGTATAAATCCTATTACACTTTTGGGACTTTCTTCCAGGTAAACACAAATTAGGTTGTGATGCTTTGTCTTTTGTTTCAAGTATCACTTAGTGGTGATTCCTCTCCCTGACCTATGAGTTATAACTGAAAGTTTAGCTAACAATGGGTCTATTTCTTGCTGAAAGGATTCATGCCTGTGTGTAAATAATATGGATTAGAAAATCTCAAGGTTCTCTATAGTGTTATGCATGAAAATCCTCTAATAGCTCACAATTGATTTGACAATTGAACAGTAAACCTCTAATTTGAATCATCTTTTTTAAATAGAACTAAATGCTTAAGTTCTAGAGGGGTCTGACCAGTATCTGAAGGACACATGCCTTTAACAGTTATTTGTCGTTTCTGTCTTGTTAACAAGAATATAAATAAGGGAGGTTTCAGTAATTGGCTCAGAGTTGCCAATGAATTAATTAACTTCAGTCTATTTTACCTAACCTTTAATAATAAGAGTCTCTCTCTCTCCTCCCCCCTCCCACTTTTTTTTTTTTTGAACTAGTAATATACCTGACAGGCTGAAAAAATAGACATACAGCCTGGCTCTTGAAAATTAATGAGAAATGAGGAAAGAATCAATGTACATTCTGCTTGCTGAGAGCTGACACAAAAAAGACACAATAAACCATGAACAAACACAGTCAGTTTAAAAAAATAGGTTAGGAAAAGTGGGCAAATTCAATTATAGAAGTAATTAGAAGATATAGGGCAAAGCTGCCATTTGGGACTGTGCCAGAAGACATGAATTAATATGAATGAATAGAAAGCATCCATGTAGTAATTAAGAGGCAATCACCTATGGCAGTGAATACCTGAAAACAGGCTGGGCCGGGGGGAAAACTAATAATTCAGTGATCAAAAATATTTTTGGATGATTAATAAGGCAAATTTCCTTTAAAAGAATAATTTCAGAAAAGATACCAAGATAATTCCACCCTCTTTGTTCTTTCCCGCAGTTTTCTGGCTAATTAAATTTCATAATTTGCAACAGTATTCAAAAACATTAGCTGGAAAAGTAGAAGTGAAGCTCCAGTTTTCACCATTTGCAATAACCTTGCTCAAGTCAGTAACTTAAGATGGGGGTTGTGCAAGTATTAGGAAGTGGCAGCTGTCAGCTCTTGTGTGTAAGTTACCAATAACATAAATATCTCCCTCCTGTTCTTTCTGAATGGCGGCAAATTTGCAGCCATTGCTTTGTTTTGTAAATTATTGTTGGTTAAAGTTATATGGTGACTGTTTACGCTTCATCATTAAGGATGAAATAAGGAAGAAACCGTAATGCCAATTTACTCTTAGGTAGCTTAGCATAAGGGACGCAGTGGCGCTGCGGGTTAAACCGCTGAGCTGCCGATCGGAAGGTCGGCGGTTCGAAACCGCGCGGCGGGGTGAGCTCCCGTTGCTAGTCCCAGCTCCTGCTCACCTAGCAGTTCGAAAACATGCAAATGTGAGTAGATCAATAGGTACCGCTTCGGCGGGAAGGTAACGGCGTTCCGTGTCATCATGCTGGCCACATGACCCAGAAAGTGTCTACGGACAACGCCGGCTCCAAGGCTTAGAAACGGAGATGAGCACCGCCCCCTAGAGTCGGACACGACTGGACTTTACGTCAAGGGAAACCTTTACCTTTACCTAGCTTAGCATAGGATTTCTTCTTTTAGGGTGTGTTGTCTTTTATATAACAAAGATGTCATTATATAATTACATAGTTTATGTTTAATATTTTAATATAGTTATCTTGCTATTGTTTTGTATGTTATATAATATTGCATATTCATATGTAATGCTTTTCTAGAAATGTTAATTTTTAAAGTTCAGTAATATTTCTATTATAATATCTCTATTTCTAAGTTTTCATTGGATAGAGCCCAACTGTATTTCTGTAAGAGACAAAGCTGCTATACAGTATGTATTCCTGGAGAAAAAATAGTCTGCTTGATGTCTGCTTCTAGTTTTTATTTAGTAAATGAAACTCTTATGAATGCCATTGGAAGAACATCCTAGAAACTAATTTTTGAACTCTCCACCCCCACCCCTGGGCACTAATAAAATGAAATTTGTTTTATCCCCAAAAGTCAATGCACTGGTTATTTCTGAGCAATGAAAAACAGTGAGGAGTTGTGGGGTTGGTTTTTTTATTATTATTATTTTCAAGTGTCCCTTCCATATACACACACCTTCACAGCAGGTAACAGCACCTAGTTGACTTTGCTGACCTTGAAAAGGTTAAGCAGGATCAGACCTGATTGGTGGTTGAATGGGAGACCTTCAAGAAAACATAGAATCACAGGATTGGAAGGGACCTTGGGGGGCTTCTGGTCTAGCTCATTGTAGACCATCTTCAGACCATTGAAGTAGCTGTCCCATCTTTCCTTGAAAGTCTCCAGTGATGGAGCACCTATGACTCCAGGAGGCTGTTCCACTACCTAACCGCTCTCACAATCAGGAAATTACTCCTAATTTCAAGTTTGGATCTCTCTCTTTTAAGTTTCCATTCTCTGCTTCTTGTCCTAGTCCTACCCTTGGATAGAGAATAAATCCACTGCCTCTTCCCTGTGACATCCCTTCATGCATTGGAAGGCTATTATATATCCCCTTAACCTTCTCTCCTTTAAGCTAAACATACCAAGCTCTTTTAACCACTTTTTAATAGGATTTAGCCTCCAAGCCCCTCACCATCTGTGTTGCTTTTCTCTGCACTCTCTCCAGTTCCTCAGTATCCTTCTTATATCCTGGTGACCAGAAAAATCCCCAGGCTATAGACTGTTATGGCTCCCAAGCTTGGAAATTCTCTTCTTCTAGAATTTTTACAGGCTCTTTCCACATGTTGTTCTACAAGGCAGTTAAAACAGCCCTACTCCACTGGGCTTTTAGCTGAAGTTAACTTTTAGTAGCCTCCATCTTTGGGTACGTTGCTTTTATTGAGGTGGATTACAACAACTATAAATAAATAGTAAGTAAATAAGTAGTGTGTGTATGTGTATGTGGGTATCTTGAACATCCTGGGAAATGGCAATAGAAAAGCACTTCCATATTGTGGAGTCCTTGGTGCTCTCTGAGCTTGGTTGTTTGCTTGCAGACATTTCGTTGCCTGACTAGGCAACATCTTCTGAAAATGTTGCCTAGTCAGCAACAAAACATTTGCAAGTAAACAACCAAGCTCAGAGAGCACCAAGGACTCCACAATTCAGTCCTGAGGTACAGATATTCTCTTCTATTGATACCACTTCCATATCGTGCTAGGAGTTGTGCTCAGCTCAGGGAATCTTTGCTTTTTTTTCATATATACTCACATGTTGTTTCATGTAAATTATAATTGATATCTCTGAATCCTGGATTCTGTGCTGTATGAAAATTAATAATTGGATTTTTTAAAAAGGATAACATATTTTAAGGAGTTCAGTAAGATATTAAGATTTTTAAAGTTATTACTATTGAAGAACATACTAGATTTTCTTCATCTAAATTATGGTTATCATAGGGTGATGGGGATTTAATTTTCCTGATTTTCACTTGTATCCCTGGACATACATTTTGACTTTCATCTCTTTATGGAAAACAACATAATGAAGTTTTTTTAAAAAAACTATTATGTGTCAAATTAGAAGGTGACTCCTCTGATTACCATGGCAAGGACTTGGCTCTGTTTTTAACCATAGTTCTATTGCCCTTAACTGCCGAATGTCAATATATTCAATTAAAACATCTTTTGAGTATACAATTGGTCCAGGTATGTTAACAGCATCTAAAACTACACAGCTATTTGTATGTGTTTGGGATGAATTTAACAATCAATTATGTCCATCTTTATGATACTCTTTAGTTACAATAACTCTTTAGTTACAATAACTAAAGTTGCTGAGAGTAAACAATAAAGTTGCTGAGAGTTGGGTGGCATATAAATTTAATTATTATTATTATTATTAACTCTGAAATAAATATAGGAATACTCTATATTCCTCATATTAACAAATCAATGGTTAAGGGTTTCACAGAATAAAACAGTAAGCACGTGTCCAATCACCCAATTTATACTTCCAACATAATAAAGTTGCCAATCTGTGTCTTATGATCTTAACATGAGAGTAATTCAACAAAATATTGCCTTTCATCTTTACTGGACAACCTAGAGAAAGTTTTTAAAAGATTGATTGGCAACTTTATTATGTTGGAAGTGTAAATTGGATGATGGGACACTTGCTTACATGATAGGCAGTT
This sequence comes from Candoia aspera, assembly GCF_035149785.1. NCBI lineage: Eukaryota > Metazoa > Chordata > Lepidosauria > Squamata > Candoiidae > Candoia > Candoia aspera. The sequence goes on along the minus strand of NC_086158.1, from coordinate 9,759,622 downwards.
GTCCCACTATTGCCCTGTTTGTTTTCTATCCCTAAATTTATTAATAGGATGTTGCCAAAATCAATATGGTTTAAAGTGAATGTACTTCTGAATTATGTGCCCACAATTTGGCATTTATCATATGAAGAATTGTGGATATATAGAGTATGGGTGCAGCAAAATAAGATTGTTCTTCCATGTTGGAAAGAGAGTGTGATCTCAGATTACAATCTTGGTTTAATGAGATGTGACTGTGCGATTATTTTAGCTGCTTTTCTATGCTATAATGGACAGACTGATCAATATTATTCCCTATAGTCAAGGTTTAACAATCTATTTGAAAAATTGTGCTATGATTTTTCCCTATGTGTCTTTTGTGTTTGTTTTCCCCTTTTAGGTTTTTGTTTTTATTTTTAGCCGTATTTTTCTTTTCTTTTCTGTATACTGAGCATTACAAATTTAAAATAATGAAAAATTCACATAGAAGTAGCTGGCAGTTTTTAAAACTATATCATTGCGGCTTTGGATTCTACTGAATTTTGTAATTTACCTCTCACTGGGTCATGACCATTATAAAGATTTATTTATTTATTTCTCCAATTTTTGCTACCACCCATCTCCCCCCAGGAGGGACTCTGAGCGGTTTACAACAAGTTAATCAATTAAACATTAAAAACAGTAATCATAGATAATGCGTAAAATATAATACAATACAACAGAAAATAGAAAATAAAAATCCAGATGGCTGTAAAAGATTGTAAATACAAGGGGACCACTCTAAGGTGCCAGCCAGCCCCATGTGGAACTACTCCCCTCCCCACCTCAAGCATGGCGGCAGAGCCAGGTCTTCAGATTCCTCTGGAAGGCCAGGAGTGATGGGGCTAACCTCACCTCCAGGGTCAGGATGTTCCACAGGACAGGAGCCACTGCAGAGAAGGCCCACCTCCTGGACCCCACCAAACAGAATTCTCTTACCAACGGGGTCTGCAACATGCCCTCTCTGCATGATTGGGTGGGACAGGTTGACGTAATGGGGAAGAGGTGGTCCCTCAGGTAGCCTGGTCCCATGCCATGTAGGGCTTTAAAGGTGATAACCAATACCTTGAATTGGACCCGGAAGCAGACTGGCACCCAATGCAGCTCGCACAGCAAAGGTGTTACATGTGCCAATCTTGGGGCACCAAGAATTGCCTGTGCGGCCGCATTCTGGACCAGCTGTAGTTTCTGGATACTCTTCAAGGGTAGCCCCATGTAGAGCGTGTTGCAGTAGTCTATATGGGAGATCACCAGGGCATGAGTGACTGTTCAGAGGGCTTCCCAATCCAGGAAAAGACATAACTGGCACACAACACAAAATTGTTGAATTAAACACGAATTAAAATAAGAATAAATATATTGAAAGGCTTCTGAATTCAGAGCAATCAGCTAAATAGAATGATGATGAGGTCTGCTTCTCAGCAGCTTTCAAGGAAAGATTGGACAGCCACAGGACAATTAGTAATATATTTGGTGTTCTCTCTTGGGGTAAGTTTGGAATATATTATAGCCTGAGTCATAGACTGTTTCATAGTAAATTGATTAAACATCCCTAAGAAATCCTAAGAAAGGGTAGAAAATGCTAAATTTAGAAAATAGTTCTTGACTGGTTCAGCACCATATTTGTGAATTTCCTGCTGGTGGTTCTTAACTGTGTATAACTTTATATAACTGTCAATATATAAGTTGTATACTCATCATTATGTCTCAGTATAGGCTTCATTTAGGCACCTATCTCAATATTCAGAAACAACAGGGGATATTCTGCTCTCCTTCCATATATTCACTCAACTTAGTAATGATGACCAGGATTAATATGGTAGTATCTTTCTTCTTAGAACCATTTAATATTGCCAAGAAGCAGCCTTGAATCTGCCATCTGTATATACCATGGAATCATGGAATTAGAAGAAGATGTTTAAGAAATTGAATTTACCCCCTGATCAATTCAAGAATCCAGATCAAAATAATCTTGGCAGAAGATTGTCAAGCCCTTCTTTGAAGATGTCCAGTGAAGGCAAGCTCACCACCTTCCTCTATAACTGGTTACACTGTTGCTCTGTACATACCATTAAGATGTTTTACTTAATATTTAGCCAGAATCTGGCTTTCAATATAATATAATATAATATAATATAATATAATATAATATAATATAATATAATATAATATAATATAATATAATATAATATAATATAATATAATATAATATAATATAATATAATATAATATAATATAATATAATATAATATAATATAATATAATATAATATAATATATACAATATGGTATGATATGGTATGATATGATATGATATGATATGATATGATATGATATGATATGATATGATATGATAAGATATGTAACTCAATATGTGCCTTGCACTCTGGGATTAGAGAAATCAGGTTTTGACCTTCTTCTGTATGACCTCTCTTCAGGTACTTGAAAATATATTATGTCCCCTCAATTGACTTTCTCAAGGTTAAACATATCCAATTCCCTCAGGATCTCCTTGAAAGATTCATTTTCCACTCCCCTGATCATCCTTGTTTGTTTCATTGCATCTCTTCCACATCGTTCTTAAGGTGCAATGTCCAAAACTGGACATAGGACTGAAGATGGGGCCTGACCAGCATAATTAGGGACCATTTTAGATCCATTAAATCTAGCACCTTGTGCAAGAATCAGCATAGACTATTTATATCCTAGAGGTATAAAAAACTTCAAGAAAAACCCATAGAGAAATAGAAGTTTTGTTTTCAATCAATTTCCAATGAGATTGGAAATTATCAGTCATGGGAATCCCAGTGGGAAGAGTTTTCCATTGTTATACCAGTGCCTTCTACTTAATTCAATAAGGCAGCTTCAATAATGTTTCTTATACATTTTTTATTCCTGAGGGAGTATCGTTTAGCTAAATGGCCTATACCTTTAACACATTTTTGTAATTGTTTCTTAACTGTTGCATACCCCTTAACAAACTACATTTGCTTATCGTCAGCTAATTGCCTCCTTTTGGTTGAAAATGATTAAAATTTCATCAGAACTCAGCTGTCCATGTGGAAATACTAAATCAGGACAACTACCTTGTTTACATGAAGTTATATTAGTAGGAAGAATGTCTTTTTTCAATTATCCAACAGTGATGAAACTGTTTTCATAGTTAAACAAAAATGGAGAAACTAATGCATAAATCATTATTCTACTGCCATGCCTAGAAATTCTAGCACATTCACCTGTAGTATCCACTAGGCCATGCATCAGCCATATGATCTGAAGAAAGAAAGAAGAAACTTTAAGAATATTGCCCTTGGCCCTGAATTTAATCTAGTTTTTAACTGTCCTCAAGGCAGCATACAACATGCAAAGTGCAGGAAAAAATTCTTCAGACTTCACAAAACAGCAAAATCAATATGAAAAAGTCTTTCTTCTCAGCATCTGTCTTTCCAAACATATGAAGAAATTGGAACTGCCAAAGTGAAAACACTGTATCAGAGGATTAAATGTCATTTTCTGAATGTTTTACCATGCCTACAGGATGGTCATTTACAGAAAATGTATTGCTTATCCAGATAATGCCAATATTACGCATTTATGTACAGTATGTCCGGTTTTAGATTTTGTTAATGCCATATCTACTTGTTCTTTCTATTTCCTCTCCTGAAAATATGTGTTTTTTGCTTGCCATAACATTAACCAGACAAGCTACCAAGATATATCCTTTGCATTCACCATACTTGGTTATGCATACAAACTAGTGCTGCATCACAGCATTGTTGAAGACTGTGTCACCTTTCCATTTGGACCAGGACATTGTTTTGCCTTCTTTTTTCTCTAAAGCTACCATGATGTTGGAGCAGTCTAGGCATATCTACATCTGAGAAGGGCAGTGGGCTTCTATCTGCATAGAACAGAGTCATTTATGAAGACCCCATGGCTGCTTATCTATTATCAGATCTCCCATCATGGACTACCATTGTCATTTCAGTGTCTTTTGAAATGGACATTGGTGATGAAAAAGCCCTTTTATTGTTTGCTGAATCAGTGCCCATTTCAATTTCAAGGGCATTCTGCTGGAGTATTGACAATTTTAGCAGCTTTCTTGTATCACAATCTTTGGCCAGAACTCTACAAGTATTGACTTGGTCGAGGCCTTCAGTGTTCATTGATCATTATAGGCTGGACCTTTGGCTAAAAAAAGAATGTGGTTTTGGAGAAACTGCTCTCACATTATGAACGCCTCCCTCCCTCAGGAAGAGCTAGCTATTCAACCAGTTGTACAAATCACAAAGACCACGATGATGAAGAACTTACTTGTCACAACTGTGGTTCTTTGGATCGTAATCCTTCTGTTCACATTATCTGTCTTCCATCCTTCTCAGCACAGTTATAATATCCCCTGTACAGGACTCAAGAAAATAGGAAAGGGAACCAGCCTAGGTCGTGTGCAGAATGTGAAGGGGGCACAACTCCCACTAAAAATCTATATTCTCTGAAACATTTGAAATGCAGCTTTAGGCAGGCACAGAATCTACAGTGTGATTTCACAGATGACTTTTTAAAAAGAATGGAGTTACAGGTGACTAAGGAGATCTTCTCTTGCCCTCCAAGTCATCCAATCCCATTGTGAGTAGATTTGCTAATTGGAACTCAGATGCCATTATTATTGTTGTTGTTGTTGTTATTATATACACAACAATGCGAAATCACAGCTGATAGTTCTACAGCTGGTGCTGGCCTTCATTCGCATTAAGTTCTTCCCAAGAACCTAGGATGTCGTAATGTATCAGCATAGTATATGTGTGGATCCAAACAGTGCGGCCTTTTGTAATTGACAGATGGAAATTTTGTCAATGTCAATATATGAAGTATCAGCCCTGAACAAAAGTAATTCTCTAGATACTGAGATCACTAATCCTATTCCAACCAGTCTTTTAGTGCAGTTGATAAGCTTCAGCCATTTATCTTGAAGTTCTTCATTTTGTTGTGAAGAATGAAAAAAAATTATACACACACACAGAGTATATATTTGCACACACATATACATATACATATACATACACATACACATACATACAGTGCATACTGGGGAAAAAAATAAGGCTGCATTATGTTGAGCCTTGATTATATTAAGAAGTTCCAATGACAGGACAGAATTACAAAAATGGCACAAGAGGAATTTTTATTATTTTATTAGCTATTTCTGTTCTCGAATCTCGAGATCCTTTCAGAACCTTGAAGAAGCCAATAAATTCTTTATTGTCTTAAATTCCTTCTGAAACCCTTTGAAAACTGTCCATAGTTTGCTGTGGTCCCTTTTTAATTTAAACTTACCAAACTATTTATCTTAAGCTTCAGATCAGGTATTTGTTTTATATAGATAAATATGTTTGCCTAGAAATAAAAGATGCTGAATGGTTATCTCCTCCTCCTCCTCCTCTTCCTCCTTCTCCTCCTCTTTCCATAAGAGAAACCTACTAGACCAGGTCAAAGCCTATAGTAGTTCCACGTTTTGTTTCCCACAGTGGTTGAGTAGGTATCTTTGTGGTTACGTACAAGCAAGAAATGCCTTTCACCATTGTTGTTCCCCTGCAACTGGTATTTGCAGGCACTTTGCCCCCAACTCAGAGGCAACACTGAGTCTTTAAGAACAACAGACCTGTCCTCCCTGAACATATTTGACCCCCTCTTCCTCCCAGTTTTTCTGCTCTCAGCTGGGTTTGTTTAAGATACATATATTTTGATAGATCAATGTGCAGAGACAAACTTTTTCCCAATTAAATTTAACTCCATGACTGGTTTATATTTCAAGAGAACTTCCTATTTTTCTTCCTGCTATTTCAAATAAGTTTATAGGATATTAAATAACTTTCTCTGGCAGAGCATCCTTCAGGATTTTCATTGTGTAAATTACAGCTCTCTGTTGGGAAAAGGAGATTTAATTTTTCACATTTTATTTGAAGAGTGGAAATAGGCTTCTTACTGGGTCTTTATTTAACTTTGGTTGTAGGATGAAATAAAAAACTTCAGAATTCAACCCCTCTTTGGGGTCTACTTGAAAGCTATTGTGTTTGAAATCCTGGCAAGTACAGGGAACCTTGTTTATTCTGGGATCAAGATTTTGTTTTCTTTTTATTTGGTTTTTCTGAAGTTTCCAGCTTTTGATATATTGCTTTCTCCCCCTTGATAGGTAGATGAATCTTAATACAAACTGATTAAACTTTGTTAATTTGCTCCCCTGTTTTCCCTGATAATTACTTTATGCAGCCATGAAAGTTGTAATGGTATGAAACCTTATTCTTTTGATTTGCTTTGGGATATAATATTAATATTGTGAATACTTTATTAAACTGGAGAATGATTAAGGGTATGATCAATAGCATTTGTTGTAACTGTCAAGTTTCCCTTTAGAGTAATATTTTGTGTATCTGCCCTGCACATCGAAAAATTGAAGCTTTCAGGTATGGCTGCAAGTGAAGAATACTCCCAAAGCCATTGGAATAGCAGGATTGTGTGCCAGCACTCATATCTTTTTGACAAGACACAGTAAGGGCAGGGATCAACCAGCTCCAGTTTTCTTGCTTATATACCTTCACCCTTGCTATCACTGAGGACATAATTGGTTGTTCTAGAGATGATGCTATTATCATAAGAAGATAATTATTTTATGTGTGGTGGAAAAAGAGAAGCAGCAATTAATTATGGATTTATAATTAAGGCTTCATTGAGAATAGCATCTACAATGGGGACAACCCTATTTATTAGCCTAGAAAATTGCAACAGAACCTCTCTCAAATTCATGGCCCTTGTTTTGAAGTACAAATGCAAATTCATAGATCTATTCATGTAGTGTGCATATATTTTGAAAGGAGCTCTTGGTCTTTCAGCGATCCTCTCTATCATAGAAGACATCAATAACTTATCAATAGGGAAAATGAGTTGTTACTCTTCTCTATTTATAGCAATGGAAAATAAGTGTGATGCTATGAATATGCATTAACATGCTATACTCCAATGTAGCCTATTTAAGCCTTATTTATTTCAGTGGGAGAAATGAACAGGTATATAAATCTCTCTGTATTCCTTTGGAGGCATACATGGAGACTGGAACTATTCATGAAAAGAAAGGTGTGTATGTAAGTCTTGTGCTCAGTGCCTCAGCTAGGTTTTTGTCAGAAGACAGAAAAAGGGACAGGAACTTTCCAGATATACGCACACTCACACACACATACCACACACTGTTCTTCTCTAAATTACAATGAAGTTTACTGATACCATGCTTTTAAGTAAATAATTTATGCTTATGACTAGCAAATGCAGTGGCCTTAGCTGGACAAACTTGACATACAGGACTGTCCACAGAATATGGTAAAGAAGTCAGGATGGTGGGCATGATGGCATGAGTGAAGCTCATTAAAACAGGCAGAGCTTTGATCCCACCATCGCAGCCACCATCTTGACATTTTTGACCTACCACTATGCCCTTTTCCAATCGCGGTCGGTAAGTGAGGACTACCTGTATTTGTTTTCATTGTACAAGACATTTCTAAGCAATGATCCTATACCAGTATTTGTTTATAGAATTCTTTTTTATTTATTTACCTCATTATGGTCATTGACCAAAGCTGAGTACAACTTTAAAACAACTGGTGTCAAGTAAACTAAAACACTGTAAAAACATACAATATTTTTAAAAAGCTAAAAAAACAAGACTAATTTATTGAATTACTAAGATTATTAAACAAATCACTAATGACTAAAAAAATGAGTGATAATATACTGACTGCTGAAATACAAGACTCACTGCCTCTGAATATAACCAAAAGACAATTTCATGTGTTCCCACAGAAATTGCCATATTTAGTAAAACCAAGGCCTATGCTCTCATTTTGGGATTGTCACTGGGATTTGCCTTTCAGCAGCTCTACTCCTATCTGGATTTACCTTGAATTGAGGAAAACCTCTACAACACAATGCCCACATTCCTAAAACATTGAGGTGAACCAAGATGATACCACTGTTGATATTGGTGTTATTATTATTTACATAATTTATATCCAGTACAGTTCCACAAATTCTGGATAGCTGAAATAAAAAAAGTTCTTAAATATCATCCTAAAATAATCAATTTAGGACAACAGACATCATATAAAAAACCACCCAATTTGATGTTCAGGTCACAAAATAGCAGACTTCTTATAGCTCTCCTGAAATCTAAAAGTGAAGGGGCCCTCTGGAATTCATGGGAAGTAAACTATTCCGGAATGATGGCCACCATACCGTAAAATAAAAGCTGCTTCTTCCCTCCAACATCTTAAGGGCAAGGGATCTGAACGTTACTTCTCAGGTTGATCACAAAGGGAGACACACTTCGGAAAAGACAGTCCAATGAGTAACATGGACTCAAAATATATTGGCCTTAGAGGTTAAAACAAACACACTGAGACTGTCGCACACTCCGCTAAGTCTCCTTTTTTGGTATTGGAATGCAGAGTCACCTCTTCCAATCTGTTGGCCACTATGCCATTTTCCAGATTTGCTAGCATAACTTGGTTAGAACCTTTACTGGTTTTTCTTTTGTTGCTTGCCATATTTCTGTGGATATTCCATCAATTCCTATAGCCTTCTGACTTGGAAAGGACAGGAATGCTGATCTAACTTCATCTTCTAGTTGTTGTTGTTTATTCGTTTAGCCGCTTCCGACTCTTCGTGACTTCATGGACCAGCCCACGCCAGAGCTTCCTGTTGGTCGTCAACACCCCCAGCTCCCCCAGGGACGAGTCCATCACCTCTAGAATATCATCCATCCACCTTGCCCTTGGTCAGCCCCTCTTCCTTTTGCCTTCCACTCTCCCCAGCATCAGCATCTTCTCCAGGGTGTCCTGTCTTCTCATTATGTGGCCAAAGTATTTCAGTTTTGCCTTCTAGTACTATACAGTAAGTTATTGTAAATAGGGAATATCTTCTAAGGTATCTTGGGTGTTGACATCTGTACTATATAGTGTTCTAGTCTACACCTTCCTTCTTTCTTTGATCTGCTTTGAATCGGTTACTCTCTGTCCATTTCTATCCTTGAGCATTCCAATTTTAAGGTTGGAGCCTCCTTCTGACTTCAGAAACCTTCTGAGGTTGGAACAAAAAAGAGGGAACACACTTAACCTGAAAAGAACAAGGTAGCAACAAGGTCAAGTAACAATGTAAAAGGCCACAAATTATACTATATAACATTGTTTACTAGTGTTGGATGTAGAATTATAAAAACAGAAAGTACAACTGTAACAATAAAAAAACAATAAACAGGCCCCAAACAGCCACCATATATGGATAAAGACAAAGACAAAGACATTCAAGCAACCCTTCTAACTAACATACAAAAACCTGATCAAACATGTTTCGGCTTATAAGCCTTCATCGGTAGTCATAAATATAGGGTTGTAATAATGTTGAGTAGTATAATTAAAACATGGTTTGTTATAAACGCCTATAAAATAGCCTGCTCCACACATCCAAGTGAACTGCAAAAGCTGGGTGCAAGATACCACCTGCGTGGTACCATTCACGCATCCCATACCTTTCATGGTACGTTAGTTAGTAGGATTGCTTGATGCCACCAGAGATAAGAACAGTCCTGATCTCTTACCATTCTGGAAAGCTTTTTCAAAGGGCTGCTGAGGTCAGAGTGGTAGGCAGAAGTGCTCCAGAAGAAGTGATTGTGAGTTAAAGCAGATGTTGGGGATGTTTGTTATTATTATGGTTTTGTATGCTTTGTTTACTACGGTTTTTCTTCTAGATTTCATCAGATGGACACATGCCACTTAAAGGCAATCTAGAAGACATCCACATCATGAGCCATAACAGGCTTTTAAAATAAAGATTAGCATCTTGAATTGTACTTGGAAGTCGAGCAGCAACAAATGCAGCCCCTGAGTAACATGAGCAAATTGCAAACCTGGTCTATATGGTAGAACAGTACCCAAAGGTGGAATCCTCTTGAGATCGGTTGAGGTGCACTGCAAAGTTGAGCCTGTGTCTGTTTCTCCCCTGGGTACAGATGAGGTGCACTGCAAAGTTGGGCCTGTGTCTGTTTCTCCCCTGGGTACAGATGAGGTGCACTGCAAAGTTGAGCCTGTGTCTGTTTCTCCCCTGGATGCAGATGAGGTGCACTGCAAATGGAAGGACTTCTGTAGAAATGCTTGCCTAATGCTAACTTTTAGCATGAAGCAAAGACTTGTTTCTTCTTCCAGGCATCCTGCTATATTTCAATTTATTCTTATTTCTGCAATGTCCTATAGATTTTGAGATGGAAACTTCTCCTTGACAGACTAGTTCTCTATACGCAAGGACTGATTTCATGTGATTTGGTCATGTGATACACCAGCCTATCATCTGAGATGATTCAATCCAGGTGCTAGATACAGGATTACATTTTTGATAGCAAAACTGTGATTCATACAAACATAGCCTCCACTTAACACTGAGCATTCATTGTGGGTTACAATTTTAGAAGAGCAAAACATTTGTCCCAGGTATTTTTACACATGTTAACAATAAATGTGACAGATGGTCCTTCATCAGAGTCTAGTGATTTGTGAAAACTATTTTCAAAAATCAGGAATATTATTTTTCCTGACATGTTTTAGCTAGGAAAAGATAATGTATATCTTGTTGGTGATGGGAAAGATGCAGCACAAACAAGGCTCTGTATCATAAGATATGGATGTGATTCTCAAAGATTTGAAATGTTGAGCCATGTTGGATGGATATTGGCAGGTATTGTGTACACCCTGGGAATGATGCATTTTTCTAGCCTCAGTAAGTACCATCTTTCAGATGCCAAACCTGTGCTTAGCAATGTGCCAATTTCTGCCTGATAAACCCTGACAGTACATTGTTCTCTTGTCAAGGGGCATTATCCTACCAATTCAGCAAAATAATAATAATAATAAAAAAAACCCTTCCTTCGGACAGTATATCTGACGGACATTCCCTTCTTTTATTGATTTGTTTTCTTCTGCCCCTTTCTCCTTCTTTTGTTTTCTTATCATAGCTTCAGGTTATTAAGTGGAAAGTATTGATGGGAATGGATGGGTTGAGGTCGATGGAGAGCTAATGCATCCCTAAGCTGGCCATTGTTACAGAGTTGTGCTTTACTCTGGGTTCCTGATGGTGGTGGCGGTGGGGGTGGGTGGGGAAGGTGCTAAGCTGTTGATCCTGGCTTTATTTGTCACAAACCCATCCATCAATCAAACCCAGGCATGTCTGCATGGTGAATGACATGTAGGTCTCAGCTGAAAAAACTCGATAACAGTCGCTCTCTCCCTCTGTTTTGATAAGAAATACATTTGACTGAAATAGATAAGCACAGGACTACTAAAGACTTGAAGAGAGAGAGAAGGATGGCAACCAAGGTTGTAGCTCTGATGTGTTTTAATGATACTTAGGAGTAAATGAAACAGGGAAGGACATTCTACATACAACATCCCTAAATCAGGAAGGATTTAGGTTGACTTCTGTAAGAGCTTTGCTTAATATTTCATAGTTTGGTGCCTGCTTTAGGAACACGTTTGTTTTTTTCAGATACCCATGTAGATGTAGGTACTCAGCAAGAGAGAAGGGGGGCTGGAGAGAGAGAGAGAGAGAAATACCTGAGAACATAAAGTACTGGAACATTGAAAAAGGATGCCAAAGCAATTGTCCTAATTTGTGTTTGGATGCCTAAACATTTGGTGCTCTTCACTTTAAAAGCCCTTCTTCCTACAAATAGAAAAGTAATTCCGCTGATCTATTCTTTCCTTCATTCTCAAAACAGGACTGTGAAGTAATCACACCCGCCTATTTTCATATTGCACATCAGTCATTGCCTCTGGATGACTGAAGATTGAAACATGAGACAAATGTGACTTGGAAACATTTTTGAAAGCATTTATTTTTGGCTATAGAAATAAATCTACCTAAAGGTGGGGTGGGGGGGAGACCCAGAAATTTATTAGTAGTGACAACTGGTCAGCAAGCAAGTCTGCTTTAGAGGCAGTAAGAATTTCCTATAGCCCCAAGTACCGGTGAGCCATTCCCACTCCTCCCCCTTTCCACTCCTCCATCTCTATGTAGTGACTAGGGGCTAGAAGACGGCAAAAATCAATGCGAAGTGCTTTAGATTTGTTTGGTAAATTACTTTTGCTTGGCTGCTCTATTGTATCTTGCCCATATTCCATACTAGATATTTTAGATGGAAACCACCACATAATGCATAGTGTCTCTATTGATTTTTATAGATTTAACAGCACTTGAATTGGACCCCATGAGAAAGCAATGAGTTACTTAAGAAATGCCACTCCTTGAACCTTGGGACATTCCCATTAATGCTGGTAAATGTTTGTGCCTTAAGAGATTGCAATTCCAGCATTTTTTAAAAACTTGCCTAGACAAAATATAAGCTAACAATGGATTCTGTAATCCAAGCATTCTAAGCAAGACTGTTGAAGAGAGTGTTGTCTGTTTTTTTATTGCTGTGAATAGCTTTAAATACATGCGGTTTGAAAATTATTTATCATCATTTATTACATTTGTATGCCTCCTGACTCCCAACAACTCTGGGCAGCCACAAATAAAAACATGAGAAACAAGAAAAGATATGATAGACAAAAATGAAGAGTAAGGATGGCCATGATGATTAAAAAAAATAAAACCTGGACAGGAAAGAAAAGAAACAAACCCCAAAAATCCAAGCAGGGCTTCAATCACACTTGCCAAAGGCCTGGGTGAAGAGCCAGGTCTTCAAGGCCCTTCGATACACATGCAGTGTGAGGGCTGTCCAAATCTGGGGTGGGGGGAACCTCATTCCCCCCAAGAGGAGAACTAATTACTTTTTTATGAGCTGAAAGGCCAAATAGAAGGAAGGTGGCAATACTTAAGGGTATTTTAAAATGAACTAAACTATAACTGCTTATAAATCAACTAATTCATTATGCTATTCATTAACAATTAATGATAAGTTGATAGTATGTTAGTAAATAGATGCTGGCAAATTAATATCTTAGTGCTGGATAAAGTCCAGGATAAACCAACAAGTAGTAGAAGAATTCAACAAGCAATTGATGTGCAAATATAGTGCCCTTTTTTTCTCTGTAGCTTGTCTAAGTCATGGCACCAAATCAATAAGGGCATTACTAGCTACCAATTCAGGATGCTTGGCTTATCATTAAAGCCCAATTCAGTTTGGGTGTAATCTATCTAATGAAGCAATTCTCTTTATGTGACCTCATCCATCTCTTCAAGGAAGATTATGTTCTCTTATTCCTTCTGAAATATCTCTTACAACCTCAAGGACTAGGACTGTAGCATGAGCTCTGTCAAAATTCCTTTCTGAGAGGTCACGTGGTGCCTGACATAGACTTATAGAGGTGAAAGAGACCTTATCTGGTGCAACTCCTGCTCAGAGCTTCTGTAACAAATGACCATCCAGCCTGCTGGAAGACCTTCAGTGGGGTCTTTTCCATAAGCTAAACATAGCCAGATCTTTTAACTGTTCTTTATAGTGCTTGGTTCTTAGACCCTTCCCCACATAAATAATCCTCTTCTGAACTTGCTTCAGTTCATTACAGATCTTTTTGAACTGTGGTGCTGTCAGCCTTGTGAGGAAGTCCAGACAGGAAGCAGGACTAGATGGACTAATTTGACTTTATCACAAGGTTACATCAACAGAATCTTGCAAGTCTGAAAGTCCATCTGCCTCCCCTTGCCTTTACACCCAAGAAACTAGGGAGGGTCTCTTCTGAGACATTTGCCATTCCCTCATTCCTTCTGTGGACTCAGCTGCTGCTTATCTGACTGTTCGCCTGGCTGCAGCTCTTCCCCGTCTCCCAAGGTCATTCCCACATACCATTCCAGGTGCAGTACCCAAAATGGGATTCAATATTCCAAGTGGGGCTTGATCAGGCAGAGTAGAATGGAACAGTTACTTCATGTGACCTAGACTCACAGGAAGTCACTGTTGTCCAGAAAGAATCTACTCACCTGAAGACTGTGTCTCATACATTGTCAGAATAAGGCGAAGAAACTATGCTGAGCCAGGAATGAAGCTCTAGTCGTTATTGTTTCTACCATATAAGCAGAATCTTGCCAAACCAAGCAAAACTAGCAGGCTCTAAGGGAAAAACACCAGAAACTCGAAGGTGGGTCCTGCCTGAACTTCTTGGCCGGACACAGGGCTGCAACTAAGGGAGGGAGGGCAAGTGGGGCATGTGCCCAAGAGCCGTGCTGGGGGGGAGGGTGCCAAAATAAGCACTGGGAGGTGCCAAAATGGGTGTGGAATCCATGTTTGCCATGGGTGACACAGGCCCTAGTTGTGGCCCTGCCCAGGTGCCCAAGATCTTCTACACTGTGAGTGCGTTTTTCCCCCTGGAAGGCGCCTCTTCCTTCCTCGCCTGCGATCTTCGTGACATCCATAGATAAATTTCCTCCTACACATGATTTGCAGGACCAGGAATTTGAATATGCTTTTGTGGCTGTCAGCCTAGCACACTGCTTGGTCACATAGAAATGCATGGGAGCTTCATGCCACAATCCCTCATGAGCAAAGTTTAATCTATTTAAAGGCATGACTAGAGTTGGACTGGAAAGATTGCCTTTACAAATGAGTATAGGAAACCCTTTCTTCCCCCCCTACTGCTATATAGACTTTGAAGAACCAGGATAGAAAGAGTATTGACACCTATAATCGTTGGTGTTGGAGAAGACTCCTGAGAATACTCTGGACAGCCAAGAAAATAAAAAATGGATCATCAAACAAAATCAACCCAGAGGTCTCACTCAAGACACAAATGACCAGGCTCAAATTATCCTACTTCGAACACATTATGCAAAGACCTAGCTCTGCAGAAAAGTCTATAATGCTAGGAAACATGGAAGGAAATAGAAGGGGATGTCCAGCAGCAAGGTGAATGGACTCAATTCCTGTGATGTTGGGTGCACAGTTGGAAAGCCTGAAGACCAGGTTGGGGCCAGAATCTCTGGAGAAAATCTATGTGGTCTCTAAGAGTCAACACTGGTAGCTCATAATCAATCAATCAATCAAATATATCTACCAAACCAAATTATGATAGGCTCTTCAGCAGGCTGAAGAGGTTGTCAGGCCTAAGGCAACTATGAGATTTGGTCCAGAATAGAGCTGGTTCTACCATTCAGGTAAATGAAGCAGATGTTCAGATCCAGGAGTGAGGTGTATGATATGATTTGGGAAGATAGAAATACTTAGATCATGCATAGTTGGTCTTATGTCTCAAACGGCACTAGCTTGCTGCCTTCAAGCTTGGTGGAGAATGGAGGAAGCACTTCTAACCAGCCATAAAAAGTAAGATTCATCACTCAGCCCACAAGGAATGAAAGACAGAGCACCACTTCCTCTTTGACACTGTCAACACAATACCCTAAGTCAGTGTTTCTCAACCTTGGCAACTCCAAGCTGTGTGGACCTCAATTCTCAAAATTCCACAGCCAGCCATGCTGGCTGGGGAATTCTGAGAGTTGGTCCACACAGCTTGAAGTTGCCAAGGTTGAGAAACACTGACCTAGGCTGCTCCTGTTCAACCAGTTTCCTGATTTCTGCTTAATCTATTGTCTATTACAGCAAGACACTCAATCAGGATATTTTTAAAGCATACATTGTTTGATAGAATCATTTCATATGAAATGAAAGAAATTCTGGCTGTAGATCTCTTTTAGTAGTTTATTCTAAAAGTGTTGGCTATGGCTGCCTTCATCTCACTCTAGCACCCTGTAGGAAGGTATACAATTATACAAGGCAAAAATCCTTAGTATAGTGAAGACCTATGTTAGATGCCACAAGGTGGACTTGAGCAGGACCCTGAAACCCCTTTTTAACCATGAAGCACTGGTGTTGATTTTTTTTTTAAATGCAACTGCTGCTCAGTAGACAATAAATATGGGACTTTTTACTTGTTTAAAAAGTGAGTGCAAACCACTCATCTCTTGCAAGTGCAAGAGAAGTAGTGAATTTACATAGATCACATACTGTTATTGTAGGTTCCAGTGCTGATGTATTTTTAACCATCAGTTGTATGAGACCATGAAAATTTGTGCAGAAGTAAAGCTGACTTTTAAAAGGAAAGTTGAATGCTGGTGCACAAAGTCACATTTTTGATCCTGTGCATTTCAAATGGCTGTTAAAAAAAAATCAGTATTTTTCTACAGATGAGCTGTTAGCTGAGTCCCTGGTTTTCTCTTGTAAAGTTAACTCTTAGCTGGCTTGATCAATGGCATAGGGAACCTGCTTTAATACCATCTGTATGGAAAATAGATTCCTTTAGTCACTCTTCAGAGTTTACGCCCCAAATATTATCTCCCAATGTTGTCTCCATATGCCCTCTTTCTTCCATGAGCCTAGAATAATTTTAAGCAAGCATGTCTTAATGGTTCCTGCGAGAATGAAATACAAGTATCTGTGTAGCACCCAGAAACCTTAATACCCAAAAGAAACATCCAAAAAGCAATGGGGGGGGGGGGGAATAATAAAAGAAAACAGCAGCTATTTATTTATTTCTAGTATATTTCTAGTCATGTTCTAGTTTATTGAAAACCATCACAAAGCTGACAGTTTCTTGTAAATTAGTGTGGCTCTGCAAATCTTGGGAAGGGTCACATTTTCCTATTGGTGAAAACTTTTGCATCACCCCATTTCCTGGGCTCAATCCGTCCATTCCACTTTCTCTCCTCCACAATGGAAATTCAATGTCAAATGTTTGTCTTAGCATATAGTATACATTTACCTTTCTATGCATATAAAACACTTAAGAAACAATTACAAATATGCTAAAACATCTTAAACATAATAATACACAAAGCAGTATTGTGCATTTAACTCGAAACATTGTACTTAACTCGAATTTTTAGTATAATAGGCTTTATGGCAGTCCATTCTTAACCACTTCAGCAAAGGATCGTTACCTTGTCGTGGTGCTGGAGCTTGAGCACCTCAATGATGCCATGAGCTAAACCGTGAAGGGCCACCCAAGACGGGAAGGTCATGACAGAGAGGTCAGACTAAATGCGATCCCTGGGGAAGGTAATGGCAACCCACCTCAGTATTCTTGCCGTGAAAACTAAATGGATCAGTACAACCAGAGATATGTCGGTATACCATCGGAAGATGAGACCCCCAGGTCGGAAGATGGTCAAAATGCTACTGGGGAGGAACAGAGGATGAGCTCAACTAGCCCCAGACGTGATGACGCAGCTAGCTCAAAGCCGAAAGGACGGCTAGTGGCCGACGGTGCTGGTGGTGAACGGCGAATCCGATGTTCTAAGGATCAACACACCATCGGAACCTGGAATGTAAGATCTATGAGCCAGGGCAAATTGGATGTGGTTATTGGTGAGATGTCAAGATTAAAGATAGACATTCTGGGCGTCAGTGAACTGAAATGGACTGGAATGGGCCACTTCCCATCAGATGACCACCAGATCTACTACTGCGGACAAGAGGACCACAGAAGAAATGGAGTAGCCTTCATAATTAATAGTAAAGTGGCTAAAGCAGTGCTTGGATACAACCCAAAAAACGACAGAATGATCTCAATTCGAATTCAGGGCAAGCCATCTAACATCACAGTGATCCAAATATACGCCCCAACCACAAATGCTGAAGAAGCTGAAGTAGAGCAGTTCTATGAGGATCTGCAGCACCTACTGGACAACACGCCTAAAAGAGATGTTATTTTCATCACAGGAGACTGGAATGCTAAGGTGGGCAGTCAAATGACACCTCGAATTACAGGTAAGTATGGCCTGGGAGAACAAAACGAAGCAGGACACAGGCTGATAGAATTTTGCCAAGACAATTCACTCTGCATAACAAACACTCTCTTCCAACAACCTAAGAGACGGCTTTATACATGGACTTCACCAGATGGACAACACCGAAATCAGATTGATTACATCCTTTGCAGCCAAAGGTGGCGGACATCTGTACAGTTGGTAAAAACAAGGCCTGGAGCTGACTGTAGTTCAGATCACGAACTTCTTCTTGCACAATTTAGGATCAGACTAAAGAGATTAGGGAAGACCCACAGATCAGCTAGATATGAGCTCACTAATATTCCTAAGGAATATGCAGTGGAGGTGAAGAATAGATTTAAGGGACTGGACTTAGTAGATAGGGTCCCGGGAGAACTCTGGACAGAAGTTGGCAGCATTGTTCAGGAGGCGGCAACAAAATACATCCCAAAGAAAGAGAAAACCAAGAAGGCAAAATGGCTGTCTGCTGAGACACTAGAAGTAGCCCAAGAAAGAAGGAAAGCAAAAGGCAACAGTGATAGGGGGAGATATGCCCAATTAAATGCAAAATTCCAGAAGTTAGCTAGAAGAAATAAAGAATTATTTTTAAACAAGCAATGCGCGGAAGTGGAAGAAGACAATAGAATAGGAAGGACAAGAGACCTCTTCCAGAAAATTAGAAACATTGGAGGTAAATTCCAGGCCAAAATGGGTATGATCAAAAACAAAGATGGCAAGGACCTAACAGAAGAAGAAGAGATCAAGAAAAGGTGGCAAGAATATACAGAAAACCTGTATAGGAAGGATAACAATATCGGGGATAGCTTTGACGGTGTGGTCGGTGAGCTAGAGCCAGACATCCTGAAGAGTGAGGTTGAGTGGGCCTTAAGAAGCATTGCTAATAACAAGGCAACAGGAGACGACGGCATCCCAGCTGAACTGTTCAAAATCTTGCAAGATGATGCTGTCAAGGTAATGCATGCTATATGCCAGCAAATTTGGAAAACACAAGAATGGCCATCAGACTGGAAAAAATCAACTTATATCCCCATACCAAAAAAGGGAAACACTAAAGAATGTTCAAACTATCGAACAGTGGCACTCATTTCACATGCCAGTAAGGTAATGCTCAAGATCCTGCAAGGTAGACTTCAGCAGTTCATGGAGCGAGAATTGCCAGATGTACAAGCTGGGTTTAGAAAAGGCAGAGGAACTAGAGACCAAATTGCCAATATCCGCTGGATAATGGAAAAAGCCAGGGAGTTTCAGAAAAACATCTATTTCTGTTTTATTGACTATTCTAAAGCCTTTGACTGTGTGGACCATAACAAATTGTGGCAAGTTCTTAGTGGTATGGGGATACCAAGTCATCTTGTATGCCTCCTGAAGAATCTGTATAACGACCAAGTAGCAACAGTAAGAACAGACCACGGAACAACGGACTGGTTTAAGATTGGGAAAGGAGTACGGCAGGGCTGTATACTCTCACCCTACCTATTCAACTTGTATGCAGAACACATCATGCGACAAGCTGGCCTTGAGGAATCCAAGGCTGGAGTTAAAATCTCTGGAAGAAACATTAACAATCTCAGATATGCAGATGATACCACTTTGATGGCTGAAAGTGAAGAGGAACTGAGGAGCCTTATGATGAAGGTGAAAGAAGAAAGTGCAAAAGCTGGTTTGCAGCTAAACCTCAAAAAAACCAAGATTATGGCAACCAGCTTGATTGATAACTGGCAAATAGAGGGAGAAAATGTAGAAGCAGTGAAAGACTTTGTATTCCTAGGTGCAAAGATTACTGCAGATGCTGACTGCAGTCAGGAAATCAGAAGACGCTTAATCCTTGAAAGAAGAGCAATGACAAATCTCGATAAAATAGTTAAGAGCAG
This sequence comes from Candoia aspera, assembly GCF_035149785.1. Lineage (NCBI taxonomy): Eukaryota > Metazoa > Chordata > Lepidosauria > Squamata > Candoiidae > Candoia > Candoia aspera. The sequence continues at coordinate 9,739,926 of NC_086158.1, read as the reverse complement.
AGACATCACACTGACAACAAAGGCCCGCATAGTTAAAGCAATGGTGTTCCCTGTAGTAACATATGGCTGCGAGAGCTGGACCATAAGGAAGGCTGAACGAAGGAAGATTGATGCTTTTGAACTGTGGTGTTGGAGGAAAATTCTGAGAGTGCCTTGGACTGCAAGAAGATCCAACCAGTCCATCCTCCAGGAAATCAAGCCAGACTGCTCACTTGAGGGAACGATATTAAAGGCAAAACTGAAATACTTTGGCCACATAATGAGAAGACAGGACACCCTGGAGAAGATGCTGATGCTGGGGAGAGTGGAAGGCAAAAGGAAGAGGGGCCGACCAAGGGCAAGATGGATGGATGATATTCTAGAGGTGACGGACTCGTCCCTGGGGGAGCTGGGGGTGTTGACGACCGACAGGAAGCTCTGGCGTGGGCTGGTCCATGAAGTCACGAAGAGTCGGAAGCGACTAAACGAATAAACAACAAAGAGCAGTGTTTCTCAACCTTAGCAACTTTAAGATGTGTGGACTTCAACTCCCAGAATTCCCCAGCCAGCCATGCTTGCCAAGGTTGAGAAACACTGCTCTAGAGCATCTTTTTACCATATTCTGTGGACTGTAGTCTTCCCAGGTGGTTGGATATCCAGCAGTGCGGATTCTGTCCATTCCTTCCTTCTGCTAAGAAATAGATAGATCGTATAGTACTTGCGCTGTATTTTATCTTATACTATTTTTATTTTTTTATCTTACCTACTATATTTTATCTATCTTATTTCACCATAGCCTATTTTACCTCGTTTTATTGTATCTTAACTTTATTTCGAAGATATAAATCAAGAGCTTCTATCTTAAGGCAGTCTTCTGGCACCTGTCATAGGTCACCCCAAGTGTCACCTCAGTGAAAGTCCAGTACTTATCCAAGAACCCTGAGGAAGATAAAGATTTGATTCATGAACTGCAAAGCCAATAAAGACAACGCTTTCCTTTTTTAAAAAAAAATTCATAACAAGCGAGATGCTCTATGATTTCTCTGCCAGATGGGTGCCACGAGGAATGTCACTGCAAACGTATAATGTCAGGCGGAGGAAAATGGAGCAAACGGCGAGAGCTGCTTACTGAAGCAACAAGGACCCACAGTTCAGAATGTTGTAAGATACGGTTTCCCCTGCTGACTTTGCTGAGAATAAACAGACCCAAGACCCTCACATGGAAAGTTGCATGCACCGCTTGTCATTATCCATGAAGCCTACTGTGAAAAAGAGGGTAATCATCTCACCAGTGCTACTGGGTGAATTGCTCAGCTATAATTGTGCAGCAGGTCTCATCTTCTACTTGCTGAGTGAGAAAAGCTTCTCCAGTTGTGACATTGTAGTCTCCTGTCTCATTGGGGAAGATCATGTAGATTCAAATTCTGGATTTAGATAACATTTTTCATTAGGCCAGTTGTATGCATTCTGATGAGTTCCTCTTCTTCGAGCTGACTCTGAAGTATTAAGAGGATGTGTACACATTGTGTTAACCCATGCATAGGAATGAATACTTTCTTTCTGCAAAGGAGTAGTGACCTCTTTTTTGCATACTTCCCCATTTTTGACTGACAGAAATGATGTCGATGATGGTACGTGTGCCACTGAAGGATTTGGGTTGTCCTTAGTTTCCAATGCTCTGGGAATCACATTTCTTGGGGGATGGGGGTCAGGATCATAAACTTATATATTGTCACCATCATACAACAGTTTTATTTATTTATTTATTTATTATTCACATTTCTATCACCTCCCATCTCCCCTTAAAAGGGGGACTCTGGGTGGTTTACAATAAAATTCACCTTAAAACCTCAACATCATAAAATCACCAAGTCAACAGCTACAATACTAAAATAATAAATAAATATAAATATGGAATCCAAGTGGGAGATTTCCATTTGGTAGGGAGAACTCTACATCACCAGCCACCCCGAGGAAGAGCTGTTGCCCTTCCCCCCCCAGGCGAGGAGGCAGAACCAGGTCTTCAAACCCTTCCAGAAGGTCGGGAGCAAAGGGGCCTGCCTCACCTCGGGGGGTAGAGTTTGTGAACTTTTTCAAATCATTAAAACATTAGTAATGTTTTGAGATCCAGATCTCACATATAAGAAACTTTATTATGTAAGTCAAATTGCTACATAGAGTACTAGATGACTGTGAACACCCCCAGTTTTCATCAGCAACTAATATATTTCTCCATCTTCCTGCCTTTCAGATAAATCAGATTATAATCTCCATATTTTCCACTGACCTTGCTGAATCAGAATTATGGGTATCAAAGCCTGACATATTGAAGGGTACCAAGTAGCAAATGTTGGTCTTATCCTGAAGTCACACTTTTTAAAATATTATACTTTTCCATCAACTTTGGGCTCCATACATAAGAAAAGAAGAGACAAAAATGAAGTCTGCACCAGATCAGTTTTAGGTGAAGTATCCAAATTAGTCTGCAAATTGTAAGCATAGGATGGTATTAGCTTGCACCAAGGATATTCCCAAGGATTGTTGGGGAAAAAAGAAAGTAATTAATTTCCTCCCCCCCCCATCTTTTAGTTTTAGTTAAATTACCTGATGAACAGTTCTTAGAGATTTAAAAGCGTGCATACTGTTTTGTAAAGGTTTAATTGGCCTAATTTTAAAAAAAAAATCAGTATAGATTTGGGTTTTTCTCATGGCCAACACAGGAACTTTTGCTTTTTTATTTTAGGTGAATATATAAGTGCTCATATTAATGCCTCCAATTTTCAATGAAAATAGTTTATTCTAGGGAAATAATAGTGCTGTACATTAACAAACGAACAGATGCTGCCCAGTGCATGGGACTGCTCTGAAGACTACTCAGAAGTTGCAACTTTTACAAAATGCAGCTGCTCACTACTGGCAGTTGACTGCCACTGGTGGCTGACTGCCACCAGCATCTGCAGGGGGGGATCAAAAAAGTCAAGCTGAAAGTTGCAACGGTATGATCAAAGCCTTACCCATTTTGTACATGTTGACAATGTGTGTAGGTACACAGGGGTGGGACATCTATTGGGCTTCCACAATCACTTTGACATTTTTGACACACCCACACCTTTACAGACACTTCTGATTGCCACAAAAATCATATAACACCAGGTTTGTTTGTGTCACATTAGTCACTAATAAGCTTCTGAATAAAATTCAAAATGCTGCTCATTATGTATAAAGCCCAAATGCCTTGGCACTTAGGTACCTCTGGGACCACCTATTTCAAGAAGAATCAGTCCATCCAATGCATGCATTTAGATTAGGGATGTTGAAGGTTCTGTCCCGTCTGAGTCTACAGAGGAGGGTGTGAAAAACTTAAGCTTCTGTTATACCTTCCACAACATAGGGGAAGGGCCTTCCCCTGAGATCCACATGGCACCCTCTTTAATAGCTTTTAGAAAAGAATTTAAAATGGCATTAATCCAAATAGCACTGGATTTATAACATTGCTGAGAGCGGTTGCTATGGGAGGGATTTTATTACAGTTTTAACGGGAATGTTGTTTATTTTAGGTTATGGTTTACAGTATATTGCTTTATTGATATACATAAATTGCCAAGAGTCCATCTGGAGTCGATGTTATACAGGCAACGTGTTAGACAGACAGACAGATGGGATCTTCTGCCTTCAGCAATCACCTTTCATTGTGCTAGTGTCCATATCTCAATGGACAGGACTGTAAAGTCCTGTAGCTCACAGGACTATTGATTTTTAATCAATAGTCATTTGATTGGTATTTGTTGAGAAATTGATTTTGCATTCTAGAGCTTTAGCATGCTACTTTTTTATGTGGTTATTTTATTCTTAGTTTTTTGTTTTTGCCAAGGGCACTGTGGTTTTTGTTGGGTTTTGTTTTATTGAATCATTCTCACTCCAACATGGAAACAGCGACCCATTGATTACTTTGCTTTGGGCTTATCGCCTCATAAAAGAAGGCAGTTGTTGTAGGGTGTGTTGTTTGTATTATAAAAATGTACATCTAATATCAGATATAATGGATCATATGTAGCTTTAAAGTAATGTGAAAGAGGGGGGAAGCATGTTACAGTCTCTCATGATGCATTCTAGGATTTTTCTGGGCCTCTATTCCCATATAATAAATTTTATTTCTAATAAAATAAATAAATAATACGAAGTCACAAGTTTAGTCTCTCTCCATTGTGCCAGGATCCAGTATGTCCCCATAGCTGGAAGGAGGGATAAACTAGCAGCGACTTTCATTTTCCTAGCTCCTAGGTTGTTGTTACATGCAAACCAGGTATTTCATTTGAAAATAATAATGTATTAAGTGTATATACCACCCGACTCCCAGTGATAAACTATTATGCTAAACTAAACTATGGCAGCCTAGTTTAGTAGCTGACTGGAATTTGCTTAAAGCAATGTAATGGTATGATTTGCATAGATTTGCATATACTGTCAACTGGATAAACATTGGCAAGGGAAACTGGAGACCAGTTTATTCCTCTCAACCTTGCAGGAGAAAAAGGAAGAAGAAGTGTGTGAACCCAAGACTTGACTCAGGCTCTTCCTCTTCTTTGCATTTAATTAAAATTAATTAAATTAATTTTTCCTGCTCGGATAAACCCTGAAGGCACCTAGTGATTGATAGATAGATAGATAGATAGATAGATAGATAGATAGATAGATAGATGCGTGCACGCACGCACGCATGCAGGAACAGCATACACTGAACAGCACAATCAAGTAGCTGGCACTGTGTACAGGAACATCTGCACAATATATGGGCTAGACCCTCCCAAGTCCAGATGGGATATTCCACAGAAGGTTGTGGAGAATGACAGGGCTAAGATACTGTGGGACTTCCAGATCCAGACAGACAGGCAGGTACTGGCCAATCAACCAGACATCGTGGTAGTACACAAGGACCAGAAGACAGCAGTGGTGATAGATGTAGCGGTGCCAAGTGACAGCAACATCAGGAAGAAGGAGTATGAGAAGCTGGAGAAATACCAGGGCCTGAAGGAGGAATTAGAGAGGATGTAGAACGTGAAGGTCAAAGTGGTCCCAGTGGTGGTAGGGGCACTCGGGTGTGTGACTCCTAAGCTAGGAGAGGGACTCCAGCAGATCCCAGGAGCAACATCACAGCTCTCTGTCCAGAAGAGTGCAGTGGTAGGAACAGCTCAGATCCTGCACAGAACCCTCAAACTCCCAGGCCTCTGGTAGAGGACCCAAGGTTGAGGAAGACACACACTACCCATAGGGATGAGAAGAGAATTGTTTAAATATATATTAAATACATACATTAAACAATATTAAAAACATCTAATGGTTAAAAACCTACCAAAGGAAATGCATCTTACAGACTTCATAAATCCTGAGAGTATGAGGCCAAATGGAACTTTCTGATTTCCAGAAAGTGTGGAGCTTCTGATGGGGTTGACTTCAAACAGTCATCTTCTACCTCTCTTCACAACCAGATGGGTTTTATATTACATACAAACTTTCCATAAAAGGGAGTGTGCTGTTTACTTCTCTCCAAATTATCTTATCTGTGGATCATTTACCATAAATAATCAGTTTAAATCTAAAGAACAGAATATCTTGAGTATGGATTCTGATCTGCATACAGTTATGGAAGCTGAAAAGCAGACCTTCAGCCAGGGTGAAGCCATTGCTAATGTACAACTATCTGAGAATCCCTTTGTGTGAGAACCATCATTCTAATCCAGGGAGCCTTCTTTGTATGCAATTTGCATACAAAATACTGTATTTCTGGGCATATCTAAATTTTCTTCTGGTTTCCTTAAATTTTTCTGGAGCGTTGGTTGTTCTTTATTATGAAGCAAAGACAGGTTGAGAAGAATGAGCTGAACAACAGTGTGGAGCTTAGAGAAAGTTGACAGAGGAAGGATGTTTTCCCTCTTTGTCAATTTATAATTTTTATTATTTGTTTGCTATAATATATATGCCACTCAATCCAAACAAGGCTTTAAACAGCTTACAGTTTCATGCAAACACTAAAACAGAAACAGCAATGGCAAAACAGGACCAGCAGCATCCCTGGGAACAAAACAGGACCATCAGAATTCAGAGCAAGAGCTTTGTCTTCATTACAAATGAGTTCCCAACATTCTTTGGATTAACCAAGTTTTAATGGCTATCCATTAAAAATCTTAAACATATTGAGTAAATTGGACTTTACCAGATTATTGTAAGGATAATCTGTGTGCAGCCGTTTAACCATTAAAACTGATTTACCAATCAAATACTATTCTAATAACTACAACCCTACTTTCAATGTATGAGCTGCAAAACGTCTGATGACTATTAGATGCCATCAGAGAGTTAGATTTTTCTATATTTCTTTGCTGCTATGTAGTGGTCAAATAGTTTTTTACAGTCCAGCTATGGCAGACCTAACATTTTATTTATTTATTTATTTATTTATTTATTTATTTATAAATCGATTCACTGCCCATCTCTCCCCTACGGGGGGATTCTGGGCGGCTTACAATAAATCAGGATTAAAATTCAAAACCCTTATAATACAAAATACAGTAAAATATAATAAAATCTAAATGGCAAAACGATCTTAATCAGTCCTTCAGTGTTGTAGGTCCCTCCGAATCACTTTACAGTGCTAGCCATCCCCAGGTGTAATGATTCCCCCTCCCATTCCAAGCCCGCAGACAAAACCAGGTCTTTAATCTTTTGCGGAAGTCCAGGAGAGAGGGGGCTTGTCTCACCTCTGGGGGAAGGATGTTCCAAAGGGCGGGAGCTACAGCAGAGAAGGCACATTTGTTTTCGTTTTTTAACCTTTTTTCCATAATGGCCCCCTCCCTCATTTTTTTCCGCTTTTCAGTTTTCTTATCAGTTGCTTTTGTCTATCAACGGCTTTACATTTCAACTCTCCATTTGATATTACTGCCTTATACAATACAAATTTAATAAAATTATTGTCCTAATACCTTTACAACTGCTGCCATTTGGGTAATAGCCTTCTTTTTAAAGCTTCAAATGCATTCTCTGCTTTTAAGATACCCCATCTGCCTTTGAATTTTTCAGAAGCAATGCCACAAATTGATTTGGCATAAAATTAATCTGTCCTGGATGACGGAATGACTGGAGAAGAGGCTTAGAAATCACCAGTAATGTTTTAGATACAGGTGAGGCTGCGATGTTGTTCGAAAAAGCTTTGCCCACATCCCAACCAGGAATGCATCCATCTCAAGGCGGCACTAAAAAGGAAGTGTGGCTAATTGCTGTACTTTCTATTCAGCTGACATCAGAGCAGATATTGTTAAAAGCATTGTGACAGCGATGACAAAACAATGCAATTGAAAAGGCAAACTAAGAGCTTGTTGCTTTTACTGAAAGCAGCGGTGGTAACATATATACGTACTTAAAAGCGGGGGGGAAACAATACTATGCCCATGTCTACTATCTGTGTTATTTGGAAAGCAGCATTTTTCATGGGGAAGGCAGCAATATCCCTTGAATAATAAAGACAGGATTGACAGAAATGGACCCAGAATGAAACTGTTGGAAAACAGGAGGAAGGAATTAGCATGCTCAAGTAACTCCAGGATTTGTGGTGGTACATTTTTTTTTTAAAAAGAGGCAAAACTCAGGGAGGGAAAACAACAACAGTGACAATAGCAACCACCAGCTTAGAAACTTACTCAGAATATTGGTTATCTGTTGAAGGAAAAGAAAAGGAAAAAAGAAAGAACGGGATGCCCTGCTTGTAGATAACAGTTGGCTGGATTATGAACTGGAGTCACTCCTATTAGGAGGAAGAAAAAAATCTGTTGGAGTCCCCACTTGTTATTTCTAGTAGTGAAATCCTGATTCAGTCAGTTTGGGAATGGAACAAGGATATGATCACCATGCAGAAGTGTAACAGGTTTTGCGTACTCGTGGGACATCCTTGGCACACAGGAGTAAAGCTGCATTAGAAGATGAAGTTATTTAAACAAAGCCATAAGCTGTTGGACCAATGGCATCTGTGGATGAAGGAGGGGGTCAAAAAAGGCAATAGGGTGGCGCTGGTAGTGGAATGGAAGCCCTGATCCTTTTGCATGTGTGTTGAAATTGTACAAAAGGTATCTTGCCATTTTTGACCTCTCCATCTCTGGATACTGCTGTGTTGAACTTACAGAACATTAATGACAGTGGAAATTATTGAGAAGAAGGATAGGAAAGGGTCTACAGAGGGGTGGACAAATTTATTGGTTTTACTGCTTTTCATCTGTAAAAATTATTTTCATACTCTCTGCATGAAGGTCATGTCTAGGGACGAATGACATCAGAAAATAGCAGGGCTGAAATATTTCTGCCTTTGGGGCAATTAAAAATGGTTGTGTGCATATTTTTCCTTGCAGAAGCTGCACATGTCCATTTCCATTCCTGAACCACATTTTCATACAAGTTTTTAGAAACCACACTACTCAAAGTCAACTGTTTTGCCATCAAATGTTGACTGTACAATCTCAGGGTATTCGGAGGACTACAAATTGGGGTCTGGGTAGGGATACAAGTAGCGCTGAGGTCACAGATTTCTCATGGTCTACAGAAATGAGAAGTCAGATAATGAGCAGCTCTTTTCAGAACTAAATGAAGGGAGAAATCATGAGTGCCTTAACAAGCCACAAAAACATCTGGCTGCATTTTCGAGGGAAGCTACTAATCTATAAAAAGGTACACTTCAGAGAACTTAATCCTTGATCCATACAAAGAAATATTTGTAGCAGCAGCTTCTCATTTGGTATGAACCACTTTGCAGTTGTTTCTTGGTCTTCCAGTTGGACATCTGACAGCCTTACTCCATTCCTCTATGTTTCAGCGTTGAGGGAAAGGCCTGAAATAGGCTTATATGTGCATCCTTTGGAAAGTGAGTCAAATTCTTCTGCTTGTTGACGAATCCTGCTATAGTAAGCAATTTTAAAATGAACTCCATTTCCACTCTACCAGTTTAATACTGGGACTGAACTGGTATAGGAGGGAATGTGAGGAATAGGGCTTCTGTAAGTATCTATGTCCCTTCCCACTGTTGGACTTCACATGATTGACCAAGTATCCGAGCTTATGCGAATCTCTCAGATAAATTTATCGGAGTGTTTGAGGTTTGTCTTAGTTGAAAAAAAAGGGGGGGTGGGAGGGAAGAGAAGGAAAATGAAGGGCAAGGAAGGAGACCGAACTGACTTACATTTATTCAAACAATTAATAGGGACTATCCTGGAGAGGATGATTAAGCTTCAGGAAATGGAGAAAAAGATCCAACTTCTCATGCTAACTGTATTATTTAAATAGAATAAGAAAGCATACATTCAAAAACTAATATGTCATCAACAGTGCTAGAATCTAGGTAATATTATGGGGAAATCCATAAGTTCCATCTATTTTATATATCTGTGATGCATCTAGATATCTAATTATAAGCCTTTAATTTTCTCCTAAATCAAACAGCACAGACATTAATTTACCATCTCCTTTCCCCCTGCTGGTTGCCCAGTATATTTGTACACATGAACCTGCTTTATATTATGTTGGACATTCATCTAGCAAGGCTGGCTGGGGAATTCAGGGAGTTGAAGTCCACGCAGCTTCAAGCTGCCAAGGTTGAGAAACACTGGTCTAGGTGATGGCCCTTCAAACATTCAGGCAGAATGCTTTTCCTGGACAGCATATCTGCAGGACAGGTTTAAAAAGTCAAGATGGCAGCCAAGATGGAACAATTGAAGCTCTGCCTATTTTGCTGTGTGACATCATCTTGACTTGTTTGGCCACACCCTACAGACACCCCTGCTCCTAGCCTTCCTTCCTTAGATCCTCCTAAACAGAGAGCCTGAGGGTTCAGCCTGGGACCCTACGCCCGGAACAGGTACTTTGCCATTGTGCTAAGAATGTTTGTGGTGATCTGTGTGTCATTTTTCCACTTTTAAAGGGATCAAAGACAAAAATTGGTTTAACAGCTGGTTTAAAATTCTAAGAATGGGAGAATGAGGTTTTTTTTTCTTTGTTGCTTTCCAGCCATCTTGGGCAATTTTGTTGTTGTTTATTCATTCAGTCACTTCCAACTCTTCGTGACTTCATGGACCAGCCCACGCCAGAGCTTCCTGTGGGTCGTCAACACCCCCAGCTCCCCCAGGGACGAGTCCGTCACCTCTAGAATATCATCCATCCATCTTGCCCTTGGTCGGCCCTTCTTCCTTTTGCCCTCCACTCTCCCTAGGATCAGCATCTTCTCCAGGGTGTCCTGTCTTCTCATTATGTGGCCAAAGTATTTCAGTTTTGCCTTTAATATCGTTCCCTCAAGTGAGCAGTCTGGCTTTATTTCCTGGAGGATGGACTGGTTTGATCTTCTTGCAGTCCAAGGCACTCTCAGAATTTTCCTCCAGCACCACAGTTCCAAAGCATCGATCTTCCTTCTCTCAGCCTTCCTTATGGTCCAGCTCTCGCAGCCATATGTTACTATGGGGAACACCGTTGCTTTAACTATGCAGACCTTTGTTGTCAGTGTGATGTCTCTGCTCTTAACTATTTTATCGAGATTTGTCATTGCTCTTCTCCCATTCTTCTCCCATTCTTGGGCAATGCTGAGTACTATCTAACATCATTTCTGCACTTGCTGTAAGTTTGTGCAGGAAAGGTGCAGCATCATTCAAATAGAAATATCCAGGTGCAGTATGTATGCTTTCTAATGGGATGACCCCCTGTGAAATTCTTCTGCGTAAGACCTGTTACAATAACTGTGAACAATGTGACTCCTGTTAATTTCAATGGAGACTCTTCTCAACAGGGAGCCATGAACAATGAAGCTGCATGCAAATGTATTCAAAGATTATTTTAATACAGAATAGAATAGGAAGGTGTCACTTTCCAGTGGAGAAATGATTGGATATTTAAACATTGCCTTTTCTCACCTTCCATTTTTCTACACGGCACTGAAATGCCCCCATCCAAAATTGCTTTTCACTGTAAAATGCTTCTGGTGAGATTTAATCCACACATGTATTTGGAACATGTTATTTTGCCTTAACATGTTCAGCTGCTTTAAGAAAAGCAAGCTAGAGAGAATTATGTGCCTGAGGGTAGTTGTAGCCTTTTTCTGAAAAAAAATCTTAATGTATATTCCTTGTTCTACAAGTAGAAATAGAGATGGAGTTGTTTAAATGACTGGATCTAGGGCCAGATGATATGGGAGAGAAATTACTCCTTTCCTCCCTGATAGCCCAGCTCCATGTCTTCTGGAACTTTGCAGCCTAAATATGGTAGCCTTGCACTGATGGGAGCTGAACAATCTCCCCTGCAGTGCTTCACAGAGAAAACTCTTGATTGGTTGGAACCTGGTTGGAAGTCAGACTTTTTCCCTTCCTGAGGACAGAGAGCAGGCCCCTGGTAGCAAGCTGATGACCTTGCACAATACATCTAACACAGCATTTCTCAACCACAGCAATTTTAAGATGTGTGGACTTCAGCTCCCAGAATTCTCCAGCCAGCTAGGTGGACAAGACCTAATGATGGACATCTTCCTAACCTTCCCCACCCAATCTTTCTTTCTCTGGCCAAGAAAGGAAATGTCAGGCAGCTTAAATGATCTCTGAGCTGGGTCAGGTCTTGCTTAAGCAACCTTTCCAGTCCTCATGCCCTCCAAATTCATTGGACTTCAGTTCCCATAACTTCCAGTCACGTTGGCTGAAGAATTGTAGGAACTGAAGTCCAGTACATTAGAAAAGCTCTAGATCAGTGTTTCTCATCCTCGGCAACTTTAAGGTGTGTGGACTTCATCTCCCAGAATACGCTGGCTGGGGAATTCTGGGAGTTGAAGTCCACACACCTTAAAGTTGCCGAGGATGAGAAACAGTGATCTAACATATTCCTTCTGTCTGCATTTCTACCTAACTTCCAAATTAACATTATCAAATCAAGTTTATTTAGATTTTGTACCAAAAGTAGCCTACTGTGGTTCTAAAGGGCCTAAAGTATCTACACACCCATGGCTTTTTGTCTGAAAAAAGAAAGAGTTGACAAAAGACAGATTTTAGCTTCCCTCCCAGGTTCCTAAGGAAATATACTTCTCTGATGCTGCTGGCTGCTGAGTGCCTAATGACATCTGGGAGTTCAACAGTCTTTTCTCCAAAATTATTAAAACGTATCACGACTGGCAGAGATATGCTGACAGTCAGGCAAAACTCTTGAACTATATCCTCTTGTTTCTCTATTCAGCTGCCTAATGTCACTTCCCCAGTATTCTCAAGGCATAGTTCTAACTCTGTGGCTCTTTTAGTAACATGAGCTGGATCAAATTTGATAATCTAAATCAGGAGATCTCTCATAACATTGAACACCATTACTCTTCTTAGATTATAAATTTGTCTACATTGATTGTGGGTAGAAACCGGGAGTTCTAGTTCTGCCTTAGGCACAAAGCCAACTGAGTGACCTTGGGCCACTCACTTTCTCTGAGCCCTGGGAAGGAGGCAATGGCAAACCACTTCTGAAAAACCTTGCCAAGAAAACTTCAGGGACTTGTTCAGGCAGTCTCCAAGAATTGGACATGGATTAAAAAAAAAATTGATTGCATCCCATTTCCTAGTTTGAAAGTTAAGTTCCACTGCAAAGATAGACCATGGGAAGCTCAGTGTGAATGGCGTGGGTTGTGTGTGTATATGGCTTCCACATTTCCCATAACCCAGGTGCAGGTTGGGTTAGAGACATGATTCAGAACTGAATGGAGTTGGCATCACTATTGAAATGGTGGAGGTATCTGAGCCATTGCATCATCAACTGAACGAGTGGGGTTCCCACCACTGTACTTAGTAAGCATCATTGAGATGACTGGGTTCTCTCTAAGTATTATGGATCCTTCAAATTTTATTTCCAAACCTTTTAATGAGAACAATCTACTAAAACCTGTGCATATTACTTTGAAATGAAAAGCAGTTACGCAAGAGGACATCCCAACTGGTTCCAGATTCTGACTAAAAATGCCCTCCCACTATGGTCCTTCTGAAATAACTTACTGTCATAATAACTGTATAACAGGAAAACCTTCAACTCTGAGTAGCAACTACATTGTTCTCTGAATACAACTGTTTGATTCTATAACATAAAGTGGACTTTTAGCATACATAGACCTTCTCCAGGATGATCTGTGCTCAACCTGGGCCAAGATGTTCCAATCATGCACTCATCACCACTGTAACTGACCCCACATACCTTGCAGCTGGTCATCCTCTTCTTCTCTTTCCTTCCACCTTTCCCAGCATTATGGACTTCTCAGTGCTATTCCCAATACAGCAGGTCCCCGATTTAAGAACGAGTTCCATTCCTAAGCCTGTCCTTAAGTCAAATTCATATGAACAATTATTTAGCATCATTTAGTCAAATGTTTGTCTTAGCATATAGTATACATTTACCTTTCTATGCATATAAAACACTTAAGAAACAATTACAAATATGCTAAAACCTCTTAAACATAATAATACACAAAGCAGTATTGTGCATTTAACTCGAAACATTGTACTTAACTCGAATTTTTAGTATAATAGGCTTTATGGCAGTCCATTCTTAACCAGGAGTCATCCATAAACCAGGATATTCTTAAACCAGGGACCTGCTGTGTCTAAATTGCAGTAATGTACAGAGCCAAGTTAAATTATTAATCATGGTTTAACTTCAAAAATATTTGAAGTACATGGATGCCACCACCTGTCTTTTCTTTATTGCCTTGACTCAGACTTCCTCTCTGTTCTCCAGGGGTCCCATATATTTTCCCCATAGCTAGTCTCCTTAACTCTATGCAGACACAAGCTGTGATGTGGGATACCAGTAGGTTAATAGACTGCTTTCTCAATTGTGTTGTGCATGCACATGCCTACTCATAGTTCACTGGGCAATGGTTTATTCAGCCCAATGTTCTGAGTTTGTATAACCCACTGAATCATAATCTAACATTAGGGGGTGCTTGAGTAAATAAAGAATTATGTCTTTCCCTTCCTCTGTTTCAGGAAGCAAAAACTTATATTTGTGTTGTTAGAGCAAATCCAGAATGGATTTACACTCATGCTAATTCATGCAGGAACCACACAGTAGGCCAAGGCACTACTTGGGAACACTAAAATAGAATGATCTGCAAAACCTCATGTAGAAAGGAGCATTATTTTTTCATCTGCCCCATTTTCTTCTCTTTTTTGTTCTGGGCTAAGACCTTAAAACCTCTGAAAATGGGGAAATGAGCATCTCAGGTTCCCTCACACGTGGAGAACTCAATTCCCAAGACGTTGAGTAGCGCAAAGTCCCTGAAACAAATAAAGGTTGTGCAAGAGCATACCTGCTCTTGTGTCATTCCTTCTCATTTCAGTGGATCTCAACCCAGTTGACCACAATCAACAGCATCTCTGTCTCTTCCTTGGTCTCCTTGCTCTGGCTTTCATTTGATGCTAAAGCTTGGAAGGAGTTAATCCATTAGCTGGCTGGTGAATAGCTGCTGTAGCCAAGGATTGGGTGAAAAGCTAAGAGTGCTTGGGATCCTCCAGGAGATAGTGGTGGTACCTGCTCCCTCTCTTAACTGCTGCAAAATCCATTCCTGCCAGTAACATTTGTCTTTTTCTCGGTAAGTGTCACAGGAGCGCCCAAGAATTCCAATAACCCATCATTCTATTAGAACATTAAATTATTTAGAAAAGGAAGTAGAAGGTTCTCAATCTCTCATTTGGCATTGGAGTTTGATTAAGTGGTGAAGAAATTATGACCTTGAAGCATTTCAGTTTTGTTTCTGAAAAGGGGAGCAATCTGGATGCATTCCAGTTGAAACGAATCAGTCCCATGGGCATCTCTGTATGTGCAGCTTCTGTGTGCCACTGATGATTTTAAAAATATGTTATATACACATGTTAAGATAATTACTAGATTTGAAAGGCATACCTTTTAAAGTGTGCATTTGAATAAATATCTTTAGCACTAGTTTTCTCCCTGCAGGCATATTGCCAAGGAGGTAATATTCAAGGCTGAAGTCCTTATCTTTGTGTGGTTGCTAAAGTATCAATTATTGAAAAAGTCCAACAATGTTCAGCCAATCAGATCACTCTATTAACTGAACGTTCCAATGGCTCTCTCATAAAAGAGTGTGCAAGGGTGTTAATGGACTATGTTGCCATGCTTATTGTGAAGGGGGGTGGGGGTGTGAGAGAGTAGCTCAAATCTATCTATTTTTTTTTTTAATTTGGATATTTCAGTATTGAATAGCATAATTGATGGGTAACATTATAGCATGTTTTTGTGTTATGGGCTTTTCCAAGTCCTTTTCTATGCAACACTGCAACAGTATGTACCTACTGAGTGTACAACCTCTTCATCTTTTAAAGCTCACACCTAGCTTTGAAATCATTTAGGTTGAATTGCCCCATAAACATTCCATTAAATAGAAATGGAAGCCCCCATTTCTATTTAAGCCTTTGCCATTCCATTCTCTGCAGAGAGGTCCTGATGGACTCCTTGCCCATATAATGAGATCATTCAGTGATCAGTGTGGATATAAGCAGTGGGCGCTTGCTGTATCCATGTCAGGAATTACCAGTTTTGAGAACTGGAGGGAGCTAGTGTGTTTTGGTTTTCAGGCTAGCCCATTTGAAGCCTGGAGTGCCCAGAAGAACATGAGCAATGTCCCCACCTTCAAAGATTTTCCATGGCTGAAGAGCAATAGCTGTGCTGTGGAGGCAGACTGCTATAATTTCAAGACTTAGGAACCAGTCTGAGACTTATCTAGAAGCAATTTGTCTTTTTATGTCTCTGCCTAAGCCACTCAGTTGCCTGAATCTCTTTTCTTTTCTCTGTGTCTTCCAGCTTTTGCTCTAGTACAATGTTTCTCAACCTTGGCAATTTTAAGATGTATGGACTTCAACTCCCAGAATTCCCCAGCCAGGGAAATTCTGGCTGGCTGGGGAATTCTAGGAATTGAAGTCCACACATCTTAAAGTTGCCAAGGTTGAGAAACACCGCTCTAGCAAGATTATCCTGACTACTGTCTTTAGGATATTTCTTACTGTGGCCAAACAGATTTACTGAATTCTTCAGGAGATGGGTGGAAGCACTGGAGCTGATGAGGTTGGTCAGCAGTTGAAAAGATCCAGGAAATAAAGTCAGCTGGCAAATTGCTGAAGGTTGGGGGAGCAAGTGGCAATGGCCACCACAAGTGGACTCAGTCTATTACGGACAGCTACAAGATAGCAATGTTCTTTCTATGAGTTGCAGAGTTATATACAGTAAACTAATGAATATTCAAACCTTAGTCGTTACACCCAACATATGCAGTGATTGTTCAAAGCCTCATCTCTCAATGGATAAGGAACTTAACTAAAAATAACTTTTCTAGCTTTCAGACTGTGATAATCCTAGAGAAAAGTAAATGCCCCCAAATGAAAAACTATATGAAGCAACTCTATAAAATATTGTTTATCCAGATGTGAACTTTCCCCATTTGGGCACTGGATCTTGGCATCACAGGCATAGAACATTTGCATTTTTAAAAAAAGTGAGGCAATGTCTGTAGGAGAATCGGTGTGGGCATCACTTAAATTGAATCACACTCCAAAAGCTAGATGTCCTAACTCACATCTTTTTGCCCGATGATGGAGGGGGACTGATTTGGGAGGCATGACTTAAATTATTTTTTTCTTCCCAATTCCTTTTCCCTTGCCATTGTTTGTTTGTTTGTTCATTTAAGACAGTTACTTTCTGGGCTTGAATGAACTTGAATGATAATGGGGAGAAAGAATCTGGCATTCTATTTCCCAGAGTGGCCACCCTGATACCTCCTGGAAGACTTACAAAGCTGGACATCGAGACAGTGGTCCTCTCCTTTTCTTTTCTTTTTTCTTTTCTGCCTTCAAGTCAATGTTGACTCCTGGCAACTTCCTGGACTAGTCCCTGCAGTTTTCTTGGCAAGATTCCAGAAGTGTTTTGACATTTCCTCTTTCCTAGGGTTGAGAGGGAGTGACTGGCCCAAGGTCACCCAGCTGGCTTTGTGCCTACGGTGGGACTAGAACTCACCGTCTCCTGGTTTCTAGCCTGGTGCCTTTACTACTACACAAAGCTGGCTCTCCTTATTGTTCTACCCCCTAGTATTTAGAGCAGTGTTTCTCAACCTTAGCCATGTTAAGATGCATGGACTTCAACTCCCAGAATGGCTGGCTGGGGAATTCTGGGAGTTGAAGTCCACATATCTTCAAATTGCCAAGGTTGAGAAATATTGATTTAGAGCATTCTATCTTTATATAGGAAGCATATACCCATAATGACTAGAAGCACTATGTTAAATGATATATAATAGCAGAACTATTAAACCAAGTTACTAGACCTCACAGTTATGTTAAGGACAGTGCAAAAACCTTTGTGAAAACAGTATCTCACTGTAATTTAAAGATTCAGAAACAATGGATGACTATAACTAACAGGGGTGTCTGCAGGGAGGGGATCCAAAAAGTCAAATGGCCACCACAGCCATGCAATCAAATCCCTACCCGTTTTTGTGTGTGTCGCAAGGCATGTAACAAGGGCTGAGGTTTTGACTGAATGGTGGTGGCCACCATCCTGACTTTTTTGACCCCCTTGTGGACACCCCTGATAACTAACCGATCATTAATATGCTTTCCAGGAAGGAATGTTTGCCTCTTAAATAATATGGAAATCCCCAACTTCTCTGAAGATCTCAGTCCTCTTCTTAAACACTTAAGGATTAAAGCTTACTACATCACCCAATAAGTCCCAACGCATCCTCTAGATATAATCATCAGGATATATTTGTATTCACTCTCCTTTGAGGCAGATGAATGGTGGCTTGAAAGTAGGTCTGACTATTCTTTCCTCTCCATTCATTCTTTCTTTCTTCACCTGTTCAGAACATTTGACAGTGTTGGCTTTAGTTCAGAAATATCCTACTGGTAATTACCCCACTTAGGTTTTTTTAGTGCCCAGTGGGGGTAGACATCATAGCCACCGTTGCAAGGTGATCCTTTTCTTTCGAGGCTGTCAAGGTTGAGCAAAGAGATGACCACATGACAGTAAGATTGCCTGGCATTGAAGATCTTTCAGTTTTTTTACTGGGGGAAAATAAATAATTTGGCTTTCACACAGTGCCGATCCAAGCTGTCTCCCCCCCCTCTCCCTTATCTTCATCTTTGCTTATGACAGATTAATTGTTAGTGCAGGAGAACATTTTAAACTTGCCCTCGCTTGCTTTTCCATGCTAAGGTATCAGCTTCGTTGTAGCAACCCATTTTTATTGAAGTCTTACTTTTGCAAAGTGATTAGAAAGATCAGCCAGCATTTTTAAAAGGTCAAAACATTCTGCAGACAGTATCTTTCTGGCTGGCTTGTTTTTCTCTTTCCTCTCCCTTTAATGGTTCTAATGCTCATTTTACTTATTCAGAACATTAAAAGAGCAAATGGTTTATATGAGGTGTTGCTAATTACCTATATTACTGTACTACTGTGACAGATGTGAGCAAAAAAGCTGAAAATGCCCACAGCTGTGCACTCCATGACACCAAGCTGAGATGCAGACAGAAGGCTAACAGATGTTCTGAACTGTCACTTTGCCTAAAATTCTTCCTCTCTTTTCCCTGCTTCTTATTTTAATATGTATTGCTTTTCAGTTTAGAATCATAAAAACACAATATAAGCAATCAATAAAAGCAGAATGGATGCTGGGGAAGGAAACCAAAATCCATGCAAATAACAATGCCGTTTTTAAAAAAGAAAGGAAAAAAAAGTAAAGCGGCAACATTGAAAAGCCCAGCAATTTATGCCAAATGTTTGGCAGAAAATAAAAGTTTTGACAGCCCCCTTACAGATAGATAAGGAGGGTGCCAAGTGCATCCCTTGACAGCGCAGCTTTGGGGAATGAAATGCATTGTGCCCCATGGCTCTACCACCCAAAACAGAAGGGAAAAAAGCATACCAGCAGCTGATCCCAGAAAGAACTGGGTTTGGGTCATAGAGTGAAGGTAATCCTTTAATTTAACAGAGTCTAAACTATTGGGAGACTGAGTTATCCACTGAATTCAACTTTAGTTTTCAAAGATCTCCTGGGATAATGCTTGCTGAAATCATGCACTGTCTTTCGAAACTTGCCTTACCAACAACAAAATTAGCACTAGTTTTTAAATTTTGCCATGTTGTTGTGAAATTCTGTAACAGAATACAGTCAATAGAATAAGAATAAGTCAATAGAATAAGAAGACTAGGGAAAGACATCAGCAGAACAAATACCTGATGCTGCTGTTGACTAGTTGTAAATGGACTGGATTTTTTTTAGACCCAGGAGGGATTAAAAAAAACAGAAAACACTGAAAAATAGAAATAGCGTACCTTGTTAAATATCTCAAGCAAATGCTTTAACTTTTATATTTGCCTAGGGTAGAGCAACAACCTAGTTTGGCACATTGAATATAACACTCTGACTTTTATTATGTTATTGGTTTCCGTGTTATAATAAAATATCTTTTTAAAAAGTAGATAAATGAAACTGTGACTCCTGTATTCCACCTGAGTTTTCAAATTTAGTTTCCATTTTTTTTAAAAAGTAACATAGAGCAATTAGAGGAAAACAGAATCTGCATTCCTGTTGTAAGGAAGTTTTAATGGCTTAAACATTTTGTTTGTTGTAATCAGCATTTGGCCTCTTCTGTTCCTTCATTCTGTTAAGAAACATGGCTCCAAACTAGGTTTGTTTCTTTGCTGGGTTTGTTTCTAAATTACTCCCCACACTTAATTATGAGGATGAGAGAGATGCCTTATTCCTCTTTGTTATAGGCTAAGCTCTCAATAATCCCAAACAAAAGAGCCAGTTCTGGAAGATATAGGATTTGCTAGCAGGATTATGGTCTCATAGATAATGATGTGCAGTCAGCAGAAGCAAAGCTTTATTTTAATTCAAATAAGCCAATAAACAAATCACTGACAAGAGTAACTGGTTTCTGTTGCTACATTGGCAGCTGGATGATAGAAAATCTATTATACCCTGTTTGCTGTATGTTTAATTTAATAGAGATACCAATTAAACCTCTACAGTACCTGAGCTTTTAATAACTATACCTATCATAGCATTTTAATAACTATCCCTATCAGAAGGCATGTTCTGTATTTGAGTCTGAGCTTGTACATGTTCACACATGAATTTAAATGCGCCCTATAAGTACACTTTCGCTGATTTGTATAATTCGAGCAAAGTGGGTGATATAACATCCTTCCGATTCTTCTCTACCAAAAGAGAGGGAGACAGATCAGAAAATCAATTATAGAGCTCTTCTGGATCATAAAGAATAATTGGAATTCAAGGACTCCTGAATTTGCTCCTGTCATGTTTCAATGAACTGAATGAAGAGTCTTCATGCCCCTATGCCAAAATCCAGTGTATTTTTTATTCTGTAAGGTTGCTTGAAATCAACAAAGGAGGGTCGTCTTAAAATGAGCGTGAAGATGAGACTGGAGTGTGGGAAGGGGGGGATTTGGTTTGATGGAAGAAGTAATTGAAGCAAATTAACAGCAAGGCCAAGGAAACTCATGGTCCAGAACATTTTCTCTTGAGTTCTTTCATCTTGTGGTATCTAGAAAGGATAGATAGAAAGGAGAGTCCCTTCTCCGGGGAGATGGGGGGTGATAAAGTTGATTAATAAATTAATAAATTAATAACTTGCTAGACAACAGAAAACTGTTAACTGTTAAAATTGTAGTGAGTCATGGTCAACCGTTTTAAAGTATGTATATACATATAACTTATATTGCCCAACTCATCTTAAAGTTAGGGGTCAATCTAAATCCAGTCTGTGTAAATTATGCAGGTACTGACACATGATTCCATTCTGCAAATTGCCTACTAATTGAAAAATTGCCTACTAATTGAAAAAAAGCACAGAAAAATTGCATTTCTTGTCATAGGCAGCTTTTCCCAAGCAGGTGAACAGTTTTTTCATAGCTTTCTATAATATAATTATTTTTTTAGCCCCCAATGACAGATGCTAGCACAATCCATGGATTACCACCTTTTTAATACCATAATAGACTTCATTTTGGTAGATTGCATCATTTTAATCAGAAAGAAATCCCTGAGAGATATCTTTTACCTGTATTTAAAACACAAGCAGCTTCCCTCAATGGACATGTGTTTGTAGATATGTGGTTTTTAGCTGTATAAGACAGCAAATCTATTTATCTGTTTATTCAATTTATGAAATATAATTTTTAAAATTTATTTTAAGGAATTATAAATCACCTTTCAGTAAATAAGCAAGGTGCCATATAGTTTAACATCAGTCAAGAATCCCTGAAAGCTAATATTATTAAACATATTCTCATCATGCTGCAATATATACTTTTTTAAAAATAATTTCATTTTACCATGTTTCCTTGATGTGAAAATCCAACTTCAGCTTGGAAGCTTTGATTGGTACAAAATGCAGGAAGATCAGAATAGGTCAGAAAGTATCATTCCAGCCTTTCAGTTAACTTCCAGTCCTCTTTTTAAAAGTGCTCATTTTTAGAGTGATGAAAGTCTTGATTTGAAGGATTGGCTTGACCCAAATAACCCTTTCTGCTTGTACACTAAATTCTATGTTAGTACAGTGTTTCTTAACCTCAGCAACTTTAAGACATGCTGGCTGGGGAATTCTGGGGTTGAGATCCACACATCTTAAGTTGGTGAAGTTGAGAAACACTGTGTTAGCATATAGCCCAAGGCCCACATTTACTTTTTATTTTTTATTAATTACATAGAATTAAAGAACGCCTCACTCCCAATGACTCTGGGCACTCTACGTTTATTAAAAAAAGCTAGAAAAATAAAAGAGGAAAGGGATGTGCTTCCAGAAAAAAAACAACCGTACACAAGAAAACCAAAACCAAATCTTAGAGGGTGGTCACTACCAGCCTACTTGAAAATCTGGAAAATAACCAAGTTTTCAATGCCTTTTAGATTGTCGTCATGATGGGAGCCATTCAGGTTTGTGTTCCCAAGGCATAGACCCTTTCAGTGATGGCTGCAGCTTTGTAAAACTTACTTAATGGTGCCTAGTTCCATTTTTGTTGTTGTTGCAGGCATTAGGGGGGACAAAGGAGTTTAGAGCTATCTTTAGACATTGACTTCTGCCCTGCAAAGTATTTTGCATGCTTGCTACTGTGACTTTCTAATCTTAATGTCAGATTACAGACTTGGTTGTATTCCTTTATTTAATCCGTGTATGTATTCCCAATGTTTCTATTTT
The DNA here is from genome assembly GCF_035149785.1 of Candoia aspera. Taxonomy (NCBI): domain Eukaryota; kingdom Metazoa; phylum Chordata; class Lepidosauria; order Squamata; family Candoiidae; genus Candoia; species Candoia aspera. The sequence continues at coordinate 9,717,676 of NC_086158.1, read as the reverse complement.
AAGAGCATGATCCTGAAAAAGGTCAAAGTCAAAAACATAAATTTAGAATCACTAAATAATTGAGTTTGGGTTTTTTTGTTTTTTGTTTTTGCTTTTGGCTCAGTAGGAGCACTCTGACAAATTCAAAATCCCATTGACAACAACCTGGCTGGCTAGAATTGAAGGAGGATCAATGTTTATCACCAGTCTGCCATTAGGAAAAAAATACATTCCAGAGCAGAGAACTGCATCATAAATCAGGTGTCAGATTTTCATTTCGTGTAGTCTTTGCTCATTAAAACCTTTATGACTGTTGGTTTAGTCAGATGAACCAGATGAAGCCAAAACTGGCACATAGCTGTCCCATATTCATCTAAATTCTGATTATGAAGACTGTACATCTTCAAAAGAGATAATATTTCAAAATAATACTATTAAAAGTAGATTTTTTTAAAGAAATACAAGCCAAGCTTTAATTGCCAAATAAAAATGCTTTTACCTAGAACTGAAAATTAGTAAGAAAGGAAGACAAGTAAGTTTGGTGGGAAAGGTATTCCCTGGACCATATCCAAAAAGTTATGTTCTTGTTAAAATCAACCTAGTATCAGAAAAGAATCGTGACTACAACAAGTCTCAATTAGCAAATCTCAGTGCTACAAGGAATTGGATAAAAGTCAATGTGGGGAAAGTAGGTTAAATAGAACCTGGATAAGTTTGATTTTATAGATCAAAGCCAACAACCTGAACTGCTCCAGAAATCAATCTGTTTCATTCAGAGCTTCTATTACCTGCTTTTATTTAAATTTATCAGAAGTACTGCTCTGTAGGTTCAGTGAATTTTTGTATGTGTGTGTGAATAACACTGCTATTTTAAAATAATGCTAAATGATTTTATAATCTGATCAGTGGTTGCCTGTTCACATTCAAGGGCAGTCCTGCCTAATAATAACCTTAAAAGGAAGACTCCAAGGCTTGGATGGTCATGCCCAAACTTGATAATCCATCGGCGAATACAGCTAGGGGAAGGGGTATATTACTCAAAGGTGGAAAAAGATACACTAAGTTACAGCTGCACATGAGATTCCAAGTGTAAATTGAAATTTGGAGGGGCCTAAGGAAACCTATTTCTTTAGGAATCATATGTTTCGGGATGGGCAATTTTGTTCAGAAGTTGGGCCATATTTCCTCTTTCTGCTTGACCAGAGGACTTGGTTGGTGACATTGTGTATATTCACCAGCTGGGTTTTTTTTTTCCTTGTTTAAAGTGGACTTTGGGGGGTTTTAAATGACCAAATTGATGCTTTAAGGTCCATATATTTGATCAACAAATAAATAAATAATAAATAAATGTTTAGGATACCCATTTTCTTAACCTACAGAACTTTCAGAATTCTAAAGAGAGCAATGAGTATCTTAAAGCCTGTGCAAATAACAACAGATGGGTCTGCAATTTTTAGTCCCATTCATTCTGATAGTTTGCGGAGACTCTCAGGGCCTTAAATGAGATGCTGGCAGACTTTATTTGGGCCACAGATTGTCAACCCTAATGCAGGATATTTCCTCAGCTGTTGTGTCCTGTGTCACCATCATTTGTGCTCATTTGGCTGAATTAAACTTAAAATATATCCCTGGAGCTCTGCGGGTTAAACCGCTGAGCTGCTGAGCTTGCAGATCAGAAGGTCGGCGGTTCGAATCCGCGTGACAGGGTGAGCTCCCTTTGCTAGTCCCAGCTCCTGCCAACCTAGCAGTTCGAAAACATGCCAATGTGAGGAGATTAATAGGTACCACTTCGGCGGGCAGGTAACGGCATTCTGTTTAGTCATGCCGGCCACATGACCACGGAAGTGTCTATGGACAAATGCCAGCTCTTCGGTTTTGAAACGGAGATGAGCACCGCCCCCTAGAGTCGGACACGACTGGACTTAATGTCAAGGGAAACCTTTACCTTTACTAGCTTTTCTTCACATGACATGATGGAACAGGAAGAAGGAATGACCTTGAGGAACAGGAGAAAGAGCTGCAACCAAGACAACAGTCAGATAAAAGAAATCTGAGTACAGGGCAGAAATGTAATTTGAGAAAGCGTCTCAGACATGACCCTCCCTAGTTTTCACGAAGATAGAGGGAGGGGAAAGCACTTTCAGACTTGCAAGATTCTGTTACTATAACCTTCTAATAAAAGTAGTATTTGCTTGCGTGTCTTTGGTTTCCAAGTTTGGTCTACCATGGAGGCCTGACACATTCTAAACCACAAACTAACAAACCATATTTTAGCTTGCTTGCTTATTTATTTAAACAAACCTATATAGCTGCCCATCTACCAGGAACCTTGGTGTATTAGTCAACTCCAACCCATGAAATTAATTTATGGTTCAGACTTTTGTGCAAACTGGGTTAATTAAGACAACTGTGATTCAATTAACCACAAAAAAAATATTTCATGGGAAGACGATAGTGCACTGCTTAACCTTCATGTTCATTCAGGGAAACTGCTGCAACATGTGAATCAGTTTAAAGAGAAAAACAGCACACACTTGAGCTGAATGTAGCAAGCAGGTATGGGGGGTACCTCCGATACTTGAAGAGCTACAGCATATGCTTAAGGAAAATTCTGACGAGACCTTAGTCAGAGTCTGAGTCAGGCTAAATTCTTATTGAATATTCCTGAGACCATACTGTGATTCCTGCAGACAGCCTGGTTTCTGGAAGCCTGTTAATATCAGAAGGAAGTTACTATCCAAGGCCTTTTCTCTAGTGCCATGTTGAAAGATTATCATCAGGTTCATTGTAACCTTTCTGTTTTTAGTCTAGGGCAGTGTTCCTCAACTGTGGCAACTTTAAGATGGGTGGACTTCAACTCCCAGAATTCCCAAGCTAGCAAGGCTGGCTGGGGAATTCTGGGAGTTGAAGTCCACCCATCTTAAAGTTGCCAAGGTTGAGAAACACTGGTCTAGGGCTATGTTCATATGCACATTTCAGCCAGTTAATGTACATATTTTCTAGGTTCACACAACACAAAGATACACAGAAGATACCTAACCAAGGTTACCACAAAGGAAACTCAACATGGTGTGCACATATATTGGATTTTTACCTTACTTGGTCAAGTGGGCTGTATGGATGCAGCCTATGACCATTGGGAGGAAGCTGGCTAGGTTATATTTCTACTGCTGCCACTCTCCTGACTTTTTACCTCTTTTTTTTTCTTTTTCAGCTGCTTGGTTGATATTTTAAGACCTTTTAAATATTGGATATTAACACGTTTATATGAGTAGATTTGAGGATTCTTCATTTCCAAGAGAGAAAATTAACCTAGCATTTTTAAAAATAACAAATGTTCATCTGAATGCTGCAAGTGTCCTATTCACTCAGAATATTCTGGGCCACTACAGTGAAGACATTTTTACTTTGGAACAGATCATCATTATTGTCAACAGCAATGAAATCAGGAGGCGGCGAGCAGGCAACTGTATCAAACCACAAAAGGGAACACACACACACACACACACTCCAGTCTGGCAACAACCCCTCTGCATTCCTGCTATGGATTAATGAGGTTGAATACACAAAGGAAGGCAAGGTCCAGGTAGAACCTAGCCACTCCAGGGTCACACTCTCTCTCCCCTTTTTTAGCCTTGAGGAATTGCTAGCTGAGGGTTGCTCCTTGCTTATTAATTGGAGAGAGGAAAACAGGGTCTCTCCCTCCCTTCCCTCCCTCCCTCCCTCCCTCTCTCTCTCTCTCTCTCTCTCTCTCTCTCTCTCTCACACACACACACACACACACCAGATAAGAATGCTCATCAGCAACCGTTAGTTTAAGGATAAGCAGGATTGTTGCATTAGGGATGCCTGGCTCACACACAGTTCAATAGATCATCCAGAAGTCAACTCACCTTCTAGTTGAGTTTGACTCTTGGTGACTTCTAGGATATATCCACATAATTTTCTTGGCAACATGATGGAAGGGCTTTGCCACTACTTTCTTCTGAAGGGTTTTTCCAACTCCCCAGTCTTGCCTATAGCCCAGGGATTCCCTGTAGATCTGTGAAATCCTGTATGATCTTAGAGGGATACCACACCACTGTCCTCTGCTTGCTGGCCAGAAGTCTCCCATTTTGAAATATTCATCACAGTCACCTGCTATGAGGGTGGGATGCTCCCCCCTCCCCCCCCCGTGTAAATCCTATCCTGAAATCCACAGCTTTCTCTCCCTGTGATATTGCATCAGAAGCAGCAGAAGAAGAAAGTATTCAGTGAGTGTAAACAGTAGCCCATTTCAGGAGAACAATGAGATTGCTAAGGGAGAACAATATCTACCTGAGAATACTTTTTAAAACCGTAGGCCCACGTTTTGCCATATTTTCACACCCAAAGAAGGGTTTATGCATTAGACCTATATTGATCAGATATGGAGGGTAGCCCCCAAAATTGTTGTGCACTGATGGACACTGAATCGTGGATTGAAGGTGTCTTCACTTTTGCTGCCTTTGAGTTGACTCTATCAATGTCGCAATATTATTCCTTGTGCTCTAGGTTTAATTTGTTGTTTAAATAACAACCACCAAGTTGCACATTCATCTTTAAAATGAGATGTGATTTTCATACCTATTTTTATTTTTCTTTCTTGTTTCTGTCCAGCATATATTCTGTATTTTGTAGTAGCCTTCTTGATCCATCCTTATTATAACAATACAATTTTCTAAAAAAATTAAAAATTCATCACGTGTACGCAAATGAGTATCCTTAAGCAGTTCTTTTGCTCGACAGTGATAAAACTTCTAACCAAGCCAGATATGTGGAGTGAGTCCTATTTTCCATGTCCCTTTTCCTTCTTTTGTTGTTCCCCCTTTCAAATTTTAGATTTTCCTTTTGTATTATGTAGGACAGAGTCCCCCCGTTGGGGAGAGATGGGCAGTGAATAAATTTATTAAATAAATAAATAAATAATGGAAAGTCCAGTTGGACTTTACTTTTCAGGAAACATATAAGTAGACAAAATCCCTTTGTTACCAGAGAGTGATCCCATTTAACAATAGAATTTAGCACTGAAGCAAAATGCATTTTCTGAGTAAACATTCTGAATAGTACAATACTGTAGCAGGAATTTTATGCAGAGACTTACAGAGGCCTTAATGTAAAGAAGTAGTTTTTGTTATTAGAAATTTCTAAGACTTGCAACAAAAAAAATCACAATATTTAGTGTTTAATGGAGTTTGCCAGCCAGCCTTATCCTTTTCTAGGATACTATATTCCATCCTTCCAAGCCCACCAGTTGGTCATTATTTCATGTTCCATTGTCACTGTATTATTTTTGGAATTTCATCTTCCCCATGGAAATGGGGGTTGCTATATACTCATTTCATTTTGTTTCATTTCATTGACTTCCGCAGACTTTCTTGTCCCAGACCTTTGTTATAGCAAGAAATAATTGAAACTGGAAAGCATCATCTTGTTTCACTACCCATTTAAACAAAGAATGGATTTTCAGATTTTTTTAATCTGAGGACGACCAGCACCCTCCAGTTCTCGTTGCTCTCTTTCAATGGACCTTTTGCAGGAGAAGTCCCCCACAGCTTGTGACCATTATATTTAAAGCTGTGCTATAACTAGCTGAATTATTAATTGGATTAATTCTGAGGGACAGGAAGTTGTAACGAAGTTAATATGGAAAGAATTCTACATCTCACTCCCTTATCTCCTGGTTTGGGGGTGGGGGGGAATTTCCTGACTACATTGCTTTCAAGGTGTTTTTGGCAGTATAGCAACTGGTGACAAGGAATTCTGTAGCAAATAATGAGAGTTATTTTCTCCTTATAATACAAATTAGAGAGTTCTCAGGTGTCAAGATAAGGCTTGCAAACTTCCCTTTTTTTGAACCAGGAATTTCACCTGGGACAAACACAAATCTGTTCCCTCAATCCTTTGGTTGTATGAAACTACTTTTGATCACATTTCATTCCCTGAACAGATTCTCCAGTCCATAACAAAGGAAAATTTATTTCAGTGGTTTCTACCTGGGCTAGTGCTTTAATTCTTTAATGTCTGGAAAAAGCAGAGAGCAGATTTAGTCGCTTTCTGACTAAAGGATGTGCCTTTTTACCACTTTCCTTGTGATTTGGAATAGGCATTGAGACAAGTCTAACCAAATATCTATTTTAAGGGGAGCTCAAAATAATAATTTATATAAGCTAAAACGAGGCTTGGAGACATGTGGTTGACCCCTTAAGTTGCATCAGGGAGAAAACAGTAGAAATGCTCCATTATTATGTGAACTTTTACCTGCTCTGGAAGGTTGTCACTATATAAGATAGATGCAGAAGCTGAGATAGAAATTGCCAGAGTTTTGATTTTGGAAGTGACTTTTTGATTTGCGTTAGCCTTATTTGTGGAGAGGACAGTAACACAAGCAAGATAAAGGACAAATGTACAGGTGGGAATCCAGTTTAATTAGTATTAAATTACAAATGTTGGCTATAATGATCGCTATACTGAACAACATGCATTTGGATACAGGTGACACTTTTAAAGGGAGAATTTCAAGGGGAAAATACTCATCTGTAGAAGTGTGGTAAAAATCCACAATTTTCTGAAGTTATTTTGTAAAATGGTGATACCCTTCCCCCCACAATAAATCTTAAGAGAGGATCTAGGTGCATTCTGAGGATCTCACATTTTTTAGTTCAGATGGGTTAATTCACTAGATTTTATTGGTTCTGAATATAGTTCAGAATCATTTTTTTAAAAATCATTGGAAGGAAACACATCTTTGTTACTCGGTTAATATTTTGGCTGTGACTAGGAAGAACCAAGCAAAAAGCAAAATCTCTATTAATGGGGGTAGAAAAGAAAGGCCATTTCTGGTGTTAGAACACCTAACGCTATGAGGGTTACTTCACACCCAAAACCCTACAGTGCTTTTTGATTCCTGCAGCTTTATAACACAGGTACCCTTTTTGTTAAAAGAGAGAAGTTTAGAACTATCGAAGGACTCCCATTGTCTGAGCAAGTCCTACAACAACCTTGTAGGGAAGGCTCTTCCTGTTATTATCCCAGATTGTAGGTGCAGAGCTAAGCCTCTGTAGAGGCGCGAGTGGTTTTGTAGGAAGAGATTTAAACATCCACATAGTCTACGTTTGGCCAAGAGGCTCAGTTGCATTACTAATGCCTCTTGTTTTCTCTTTGGCATTAGTACTAATCCGAGTGTGGCATAAATAGGTCTGCGGGGCGGCAGGGGGTGGGGTGAGATATTTTCAGCCCCTGATTTCAAGACACCAAAATGCTATTAAAGTGGGACAGAAGGCGTTTGAAAAAGCAATTGTTTGTTTGTTCGAAGACAGGGTTCCTGCTAGTGCAAAACACACTGAGCTTGATATGAAGAAGCCCAGATTTTTGCTATCACAAAAATTTCTTTTCTGCAGTTGCCGGTTTTACGAGCCATATAAATACGAACGTTGTTCGTGCGGGAAAACTTCGCCTTTCCCACGTTCTGGCTCCTAACCGGAGTTCCTGGGGAAGCGACGTTTCTAGAGGATTGGACCCGAGAAGGAGGGCAAGGCGGATTCTTTCGGAGGGGGGAGGGCGATTCGCAAGTTGGGAGGGGGGAAGGGGAATCCCCCAGGACGTTCCTCTTGCTCAGACCGCGCTTCGCAAACCGGGATCGCGCAGGAGAGGTTTCCAGTGGATTGGGCCCTTGCGCGTGTTCCTCCTTGGCTCTATCCACGTTCTGGATCCTGCCCCCCCGCCTGCCCCGTTGGATCTGCGCGGGCGAAGTGCGTCCCCGGCTCGACTTGGCTCCGTCCCCCGCGGCCCTGCGCTCCCTTGCGTGAACAGTGCAAGGGAATGAGATCCTACGAGCGCTTGCTCTAAAGGAAGCCGCCTTTATTGCCTTGCGCCCGCTAAGAGCTCGAAGGATTGCAGATTTTTGCTGAGGCTCCAGTCCGGCTCCCCACCTCGGTACTTTTGCCTTGCTAAACCCTCGGCGGTTGTACGGAAGCGCCGCTACCGTACACAGGACACGCCGAAGCCCCCTCCCAAGGAAACGACCCCTCGATCGGCTGGGAAGGCGGGAGGGGTGTCCCCTGTCTCGTCTGAATCTTCCGGCGGGCCCGCGCTTTGTCAAGGGAGGCTGCAAGGCTGAACATCCGAGTCGGGCAGGAATGTCGGGGGAGAACCGAGGTGTGAAATTCCCTGCCGCGGCAACGCGGGGCCTTCTCCCCTGATATGGGGCGACTCTCCTCCGGGGGAGGCTCCCCTCCCCCCCCCGCAAGACTTGGCTTCTTTAGCCCTGAACTCTGTTCTTCACTTGGCTGTGTACCGGGACGGGGGCAGGCGTGGGAAAGATCTTCAGTCCTGCTGGCCGGAACCACGGAGGCTCTTGCCAAAACGTTTCCATTTGATTTCTAAACTGAGCGGTGGATTGAGGTGCCCCGCTACAGGAGGGGGTGGGGGAGATGGGGACCCTGCAGTAGTGGGTTGGGGGTTGAGAAGGAAAGCCGCGGTTTGGCAGCGCAGCTATTCTGGCGCTGTTCGGTCCTCCAGTCCGCGCGGGGCCCTGCGACTTCCCAAAGTTTGGGGTCCTTCAAGACCCGCGGGTGGCAAGCGATCCAAATCTACTCCGCCGGCTTGTAAATCGATCAGCAAATTCCAACCTAGCGGGGAGATCAGGTGATTTGGAGGTAGAAAATCCCGTTTGTCCTCTGCCGTTCAGACGTTCAGGCACAGAGAGGCGCCCAGTTTTGGGCTGTTCTTCGAGAAAGCGCACCCCAGCCTTCCTGCTTGAGCGCCCGCGACGAAAGACGCTCCCTCTTCCAACTAGGGGTCTTAGTAACCGCGTGGCGTACCGAGGGTCATTGACAAAACAAATACACCGGAACGCCTTTTGAATGCTCGGAGTCGGAGGGAGCTGACGCCTTCATTTCTCTCAGAATTTTTCCGCGCGTTTCTGAAGTTCAAAACCGGGAATTCGCTCGCCGGGAATTACGCTGCGCCAGACCAATTGGCAAACGTTGTTTCGGCTGTAACTGCATAACTTGGCAGTCATAAAAGGTTCCTGCAGCCGAAGATTTAATCGGAACGAAAATAAACGTGTGCCCCAAAGGGACATGATAAAGTCATACCCCCCGTTTACGACCCAGTAAACAGCCGTGGATTGGCGGTGCAAATGCCTTCTCCAGCGACACCGGTTCAGGAAAGCGCTGGGTGAAAAGCGAGGGGCGAAGGAAGTACTCGGGCTTAACACATTTGCGGACAGCGCTTCCTTGGCTCTCGTTCAGGAGGGGGAAGCTCCCGTCCTGCCCTCGCTCCTGGACCCTGATCCTCGGTGGCGGGATTTACACCAACCCAATCCACCACTGGCCTGTCTCCAGGTTGCTCCGGGGCGACTTCCGTCTCAGGAAGTCAGATGCCAAAAAGGCAAGACTTCAAAGCCAGCCCAGCTGCGAAGGGCGCGCCTCAAACAAGACACTTGAACAAGTCTCCCTCCATGGATTTTTAGGTTTGGGGTTTTTTGAGCGTCATCCGAGGTCACTGTGCCGATTTAACGGTAATAGGGACCGGTTTTCTATCGCTACAACGGTGGCTGGGCGATGCTGGGAAAGGATTCCTAACGGCGGCTCCGAGGGCTTCGTGCCATTATTTCGGTTTAACCGAATGACCCGAAATCAAGAACCCAAGCAGTCAATCTGTAGAACAGTGTTTCTCAACCTTAGCCATTTTAAGATGTGTGGACTTCAACCCATGCTGGCTGGGGAATTCTGGGAGTTGAAGTCCACACACCTTAAAATGGCTAAGGTTGAGAAACACTGCTGTAGAAGAAGCGAGTGGTCCAAATGGGACGGGGGGCGGGGGGAGCCATTAAAACCAGACTATGCGTGTGGGAGTGGAATAGTCGCGGCCTGGCCTCAGGGAATCAAACTTTCCCCATTTCCTCCCCTCTCCCCCACACACACCTTTTACAAAAATTCTGTGTACATAAGTGGGAGCTATAAAGATAACATTTCCTGATCACTTTCCCTCCCAAGTCTTAGACTTGATCTTGACAACTGGTCCTGTTCATTTCAACGGGCAAGGAAAATGATCATCTTTATATCACAGGCCTGAGAAGCTTGTGGACCGAGCTCCAAGGAACGATCTGGGAGCAGGCAAGCCACCTTACCGGATATCATCCCCATCCCCCTGTGCCTTCCCCACGAACTCCTGAACTCGTGTTCTCAGCCCACTGCTTCTCCTGAAATAGCCTCGGAAAAGGGTCGGGCCAAACGAACCAAGGATTTGTGCGAGGGGGGCTGATCTCGGGGGCGGGGGGGCTGATCCCGCAGGGTCTGGCTTTGGCACGAGCCAGGTTAATTCTCCCATAATTCCTTATTGGGTGACCTTAAAAGTCTAAACCGGCTCGGTGAGTTCCGAAAGCAAGGAAGGGGAAGCGTTCGCTGGAGTGGATGGGTCGGATGGGGATGGGAGCTCGTTGAAGTGGGGATTCCCCCCCCCCACTTCCCAAACGGCGGTCTGGGGCTAGGCCACCGTTAGGACTGGGTGGTAGAGACCGCAAGAGGCCCCTTCCTTCCTTCCTGGAAGCCGGCAGACAAATCCGGCAGCCAGCAGAACAGCAGCCCCGTGGCGCGTTATTGTCTTGCGCTCTCCTCCGCTGGGGCGAGGGCGCCTCCTTCCCGGGGCCGAGGTCGTTCATAAACCCGGCTCTCTAAAAGGTCGGGGTAGGGGGAGCGAGGGCACGCTGGCGCTACTTCACACGGCGAGGTGCCTTTTCCAGGAGTGGAAGAAAGTGTTTCCCCGCCGCCCAGTCGAAAATTGGACCTTTCCCTGTCTGAGTGAATGTTCCTGATTGATTCAGGACGGAGCCCAAGTCTTTCTCTGTGTATGTAGAACTCGCCACTCGAGATAACCACAATAAAGTAAAGCTAGAACCGTATCGCAGCCTTGACTTTGGGACAAGGTGGAAACTGAATTTAAACTTCCCTCCGTCTGAAGGAGAGATGCTAGTCCCAGCTGAGTCCCCTCCTTGCTTGTTATAGCGCACAGCATAAGCGGGTTCAGGAGATCCAAGCCACAGAACTTTCCTTCTTGTACAGACCGAAATGGAGCAGAAGTAATTCCCGCGGGGTAACTAATCCTGCGACCAGTTCTTCGGACCTGACCCCCTCCCGGAGTAACCAGGACTTGGAGGCTGTTTACGCACAATATGTTAAACAGTAAGCCATAGTTAACAACCATTTGCAAGCGGCTTGTCCCAAGAGCCCATACCTCAGCTCAAGGGAATGGTCTCGTTCACACGACATGCTGAGACAGATGGTGGTTGGTTTGGGTTTGAGTTCGCCGTCGGGTTTTGTAAATCACGGCTCCTGCATTCGAGGGTTGCGCAAGGTAGCTTGAAGGAGGCCCGAACCAGCCGGATCACGACTTTGGGACGCAAGGTTCTTGCAGAAGACGGGGGGTGGGGGATCGGCTTGGGGCGGTACCGGGTCTAGAAACGTGGAGTCTGGGAGCCAGTCGGCCGGAGCACGGAAGTTTCAAGGTCTTCGGAGAGGGACTTCCCTTGCCCTCCGCCGCTGCAGGATGGGGGGCTTGTCCTGGAGAGGGATTTCTTTGAAGCTTCAAGGGAACTTAGGGGTGAGGGCAAGAAAGCGCGGGGGAGGGGGAAAACAAACCCGTTTAGAAACCAGCGAAACAGCTGCAGCGTGGCTGTCTCGAAAAAGCGCCACGGCCAAACCTGAATGGTCTCTGGAATCTGGCGGGTGCACAAGCCCCAGAAATGTACACGTGTGCAGTTTTCCCGCTTTTTTTTCCCCAAAGATTTTTCCCCCTTCCCCTCCCGTTCTAATTCTTGTAAAAAGAAAAAGAAAAAAGAAAAAAAAAGACTAATGGGACGCCCCCGCCCCCCAAACGCAAAACACTGAAAGAAGCAGATGTTTGGACCGATTAAGCCTGGAGGTGAAATCCACCCTCCCCCATTTTAAAAAAGAAAAAAAAATCTTCAGATGATGTTATTAGTGGTGGGAATAAACACCATAATAACAACAGGAAGTCGGTCTGGTCGGGAGAGCGGTCTCTTTGCAGCGGTGTTCCTCCCTTGGGCGGGTGAGGGAGGAGGGGCGGCCAACCTAAATCTTTATCAAGCTTCTATTCTGTGGCTTCAACAAACAGAATCCCCATTACTTCACGGCGCCTTTTGTCGGCCCTATACAAATGAGAACAAAATGGTTATTCAGGAAAACGCTTTTCGATTTGTATTGTGTGTGGCTTGCACAAAGCGCACTGTTATTGTATTAAAAAGAACCATCTGTAGCAGAAACAATGGCATTAAATTATCTTTGAATAACCACTGCAAAAAAAATATAAAGCTTTTATTCTTTATTCTTATTCTCCTTCATGGAAAGGGGGAGGGAGAAAAAGAGACAGAGAATTGACTTTTTTGTTGTGGGTCCATTCTTATAACACACACGCGCGCTCGCGCGCGCGAGCACACACACACACACACAAAATCAGCCATTTGGATTTTTTAAGCCATACCATAAACGATTTTCCCTCTCTCCCTGTCTCTCTCCCCCTCTCTCTTTCTCGCTCTCCCCCTTGTTCTAGGGGTTGCAGTTTAAAGCTAAGAGTAAGACTTGAAGGGTGTGTAGGCAAGCAGGAGAACCGGGGGTAGAAAACCCCAATTTGATTCGTTCGGGCTGAGGCAGAAGGACGAGGAGAAGACGACGGGCAGGGCAGGGCAGAGGCCGGGGCACGAGCGGAGCTTCCGAGTATCTGTCCGGGCACCCGGGGGAAAAGTGCGCCCAAGCCCGGAGAAGCCGAGTGTGACGTGGGGCCCCTGCGGACTTGGCGTTTCTTCGGCCAATCACGCGGCTCCCGAGCCGGTAGCCGGACTAGAAAGAACCTGTAAGTAACTTCGACCAACTTTGACACGAACTCCAGCCGGCTTTTTCTCGCCTTCGCCTTGGGGGGGAAGAAGAGGCCCGGGAGGGGGGTAGATGGAGAGAAAGGAAAAGGAAAGGTAAAGCTGAAATCGGGCGGGGGGAGGGGGGCCGCCTCGGGGGAGACTCTTTGGCTGCCTAGACAATTTCCACATTTTCGCTTCTCTGCTTCCTCTCCCCTTTCTCTGTCCCCGTTTTGGGATTGTTTCTGGAATGACAGTTTCTGGAAAGCCGAACTGATGGATTGGCAAAAGCGTACCCACCGTGGCATTGTTTTCTCCCTGTATCCTCCTTCTCCTCTCCCCCCCCCCCCCCGTCACCTAGACGAATGTTGAAGGAAGGAGGGAAGGAAGGAAGGAAGGAAGGGAAGAGGGAGGGAAGAGCGTTGTTGAACCTATCCAAGCGGGAGGTTCAAAACGGCGCTCTCTTTGGCGTAAAAAATATCCGGCAGGAAAGCGAGACGTAGTTTAGAAAAGACATCCAAACCGAAAGAGAAAGAGAGCGACCGGGGCTAAGCTGTCTGTTCTCTATGTGAATCTGACTCGGCGCACCATGAACTTCCGGGAAGCAGGTAACGGAGGAAGGTGGAGTGGTGGGAGGTGGCGGGGAGTGGAGGGGAGAAAGAGCGGGGGAGAGGCGAGGAAAGAAGGAAGAGGAAAATCAGGGGGCGCGTATTACCTGGCGAAAGCTGAAAGCTGCTGGCGAGACGCCAAACGCCGAGGCTGGCTCTTGCTTACTCGCGCCCCCTGATGGTCAGAGGGCGACTAGCCCTTCGCCCACCCGCTCGCCTTCGGGAGAAGAGTTCCCTTCCGCACGCCCCAGTTTGCTTGGCGTCCCCCTCCCCAAAGAACCAGGGGCTCTTTCCCCTCCTTCGCTGCTGCGACGGCTTAACGGGACCGCGCGGCACAATGAGAGAAATAGCGAACATGTCGCTAATTACAATTGCGAATTATCTCCCCCGCCCGCCCCCGTCGCCGGCCGCTCCGGTCCTGTGAAGGGATTCCTCGCTAGGGACGAAGTTGCGTCTGTTTTGATCCCTCCCTCCCCCCCCCGCTCCCGGATTTCTCTCTTTTTTAAAACTTTTATTTTATTTTAAAGGCTTTGGTAGATAAAGGTTAATCTTGGGTTGAATGACGGAGCTGTGATTGACAAGAGAGAAGGTGTGGAAGGCAGGTCGAGCTGTCTTATTTACAGCCCACTGCCGGCTATAGAGCCTTTGTTAGGAATGGGAAGCTAATTTAGCGCTGATCAAAGGCACCACGGAGTTAAAGGGGCTGGTAATGACTGCTAATTTCATTGCAGCCTCATACATCCCCGACCGCTATAATTAAAGACGTGCTATTTAAATACAGGTGAAGAGGCTTTTTAAGAGCGGGGGGGGGGGAGGCTCTTGCTATTTTATTTAGGCTCTCCATCGTGAAGGCGCGCGGGTAGGATGGGGGATTGGATATTTCGCGTCCTGAGAGGAGTGGCGGTTTAAATCGGGCCCTGCTTTCTGCTGGCGTCGCCTTCTAAAGGAAAGAATCAGACCTCAACGGAAGATAAATGCGATGCTTCATGTAACACCCGTCCGTAAACACGGGACCAGAAGGGCCTCTCATATGGAATTATTTGTGTGGATCTGATGGCTTTAATGAGGAGCACGGGCCGAGCGACTGGTTGGTTGGGATGGAGAAGAAAAGGGATAAGCTTTTTTCCCTCGCTCTAAGTACCTCTAAGGAAGATCATTTATTAATTAAATTGCCCCCCCTTGCCCCCATTTCATGCCAGATTTGGCTGCGCAGCAAAAGATGTAATTTCTGAACCCGATGTAACCATTTCTTTCTAGGGTGAACTTCAAAGTACAAAAGCTTCACATTTTCGTAGTTGGTTAACACCGATACCAAAAAAAAAAAAGGAAGGAAGAAGAAAAAGGGAAAGGAGTTAGCCTTTAATCTCTTTTTATCCATGAGGACTAAAGATCTGTACTCGACCCCGCTAAGCTGGCGAGCTTGTATCGGCTTCTTCCGGGGGTTGCAAGGGGCTTAGATGAGAGGCGGGGGCTGAGCAGGATGTGTGAGCGCCCCCTGTTGGCTACAGCGCCAGGCTGGAGCAGCGCGGGAGCCGCCTGGTCGGATTCTGCGCCTTGGGCGTAAAGTTTAGCCAACTTAACAAAACAATAGACCGGCAATTAAAATCAAAGTATAGGAAAGAGACTTGTCTTACCACATGCTGCGCAGGCCCACAACTTGCCTTTTTGGCATCAGCATCAGCTAGGATTTCGGGACACCCCCCTCCCGGATTAAATAGGGCGTGTTTTCCCTTTCCTTTTCATCCGATTTCTCCTTCCACGTATGAGCGGGAGGGAGTATGAAAGACAAGCGGGTGTCACATCAATCTGTCCTCTTCCCCTTCTTCCAGGAATTTGCCTGCGGGGGAACCACAATGCAAATAAGCCTATAACGTTTAATTTGAAAACTGCTCCTTCATTACAAGTGTAGTGTATCCATTGGTATTATAGACCCACAGAGGACGCCTGACTAGTGATGTCTGGAAAAATATATAATTGAAACGGAACTCGTTAGGGTATCCACCAACAGGTGTGCTTTTGAAACACGGAATTCACATTTCAAATGTATATATGTGTGTGCGCGTGTGGGTGATATGAATGCATACACACGCGCGTATTGCTGGAGGAAAGAATTTGCCTTTTAGGGGCTCATTTTCTTGTCAGCATTATTTGGCAAGACACTAATAAATCAGTTAATACACGGTCTTCAATAAAAGGGGAAGAATGGCTGTCTATCTTAAAATTTGGTCCCACCACTTCCTTCGAACAAAATGATGTGGTTCAGATAAAGGGATATTGGCAGTTTGTGATATAAATGTGTGTGTGTGTGTGTGTGTACCACATTGCCAATGTCCTTTTCTCTGAGCTCCATCATTTCATACGAAGGGAGGACTAGGGCCAAGTGAAGCAGCTTTTTCTCCTCGGCCATACTCTTAATTTGCATTTGGCTTATTCCCTTGTTTAACCCTCTGCTTTTCGGGGATATCTTCAAAGAGTGCAAAAAGTAAAAGACACCGCCCTTAAAGCAAAAGCCATAAAGGCAGGGACGCGGCATGTACACCGCTCACGTGCCAGTCCCGTCCTGAACAAACTCTCAGGATGGCCCCCCAGAGCCTGAGGTCCAAGACAGTTCCGATCAAGGTGTCACGGAAACCACCGAACCACTGCAACTACGCCGAATCGAGTGTGCGGATTTCTAATAGGGCTAACCTCTTGTCCATGCCACCGCTGCTCTCCGAATTGCCTTTTTTATTATTTTGTTTTAAAGTATTTGTTCATTTCAGGGGCATTTATATAACCACCAACCCCCGCACCTGCTTGTTCAGCTTCCGATTTCCTTTCACATAACCTTCTGCTGGAACTCTTTTAAAGATCGTTTTTTTTTCCCCTCTCCCTCTCTCGTGCTAAGAAAATGGCCGGTGCTTGGCTCCGCATGATTTGCAGCACGAGGCGGGCCGACCGGGCGGCGGCGGCGGCGGAGGCGGCAGCGTGCGCCCGCGTTAGGGCGTTCGTCTATATCTCCTCTTTCTAACCGAGCTTGAGATTTAACCTGGAGAAGCGAGGGGGGAAACGGGTGGTGGGAAGCCGGTTGCATTGAATTCACTGGGACTGCCGCTTGATTTCACTGGGACGTGGTTGCTCCTCGGTCTGCGCTGCTGCTTCTCCGCGGCCCCGAAAGTCACTCCCCCGAATGGCTTCTGCGACCGAGTAAGGGCGCCTGGGGCCGCGCGACAAAAGCCCCAGTTCCGGCGACACTTGTCTCCTTCCAGCCGAGAGAGAGAGAAGAGTGGGAGGGGGTGTCAGGCCGAGCTGAGAGCGCGGAGGTTGGAAACGCGTTTCCTCCCCTCTGAAGCTTCACCGGGCCAAAAGAAGCCGAGCCCCGTTGCGCCGAAGCGAGGTCGGTTCCCCTTCTCGCCACCCTTTCCCCCGCCGGAGCGTTTTTACGTGGAGAGAAAGAGAGAGAAAGAAACGGCCTCTTAGAACAGAGACAGGTTTCCTTCTGGCCAGCCGTCCGGGACCGGCGCAGGGACTGGGAGGTGTCTTAGGTTCCGATCCTAAGCGCTCCCGCGTCTTCTAGAGAATCCGCCGTGGCGGGACTTCGAAGAGGGCGACGGCTGGGGCTTAAAAGCGCAAAACTGAAGAGCGCAGCGCAGCGTGTCCCCTACTTCCGCCCCGAAGAAGTTGACA
Source organism: Candoia aspera (assembly GCF_035149785.1). NCBI lineage: Eukaryota > Metazoa > Chordata > Lepidosauria > Squamata > Candoiidae > Candoia > Candoia aspera. The sequence continues at coordinate 9,700,534 of NC_086158.1, read as the reverse complement.
CTCGGCGCGCATCGGCAGGATATGGAAGAAATGCTGTGCGTGAAAAGAATCGGCCAATTCCAGTGGTGTTTGGCACCGTCTCTCCCGCCAGCCAAAACTTGGCCTTAAAAAATCTCTTTCAAGAAGGAGAAGGAAGCAAAACGAAGCGTAAGCGAGTGGCATTCGCAGAAGCAAAGATTGCAAAACTTCAGGACTCGGTTTCCAACAGAGTTTTGGATTAAAAAGCCAGCTTGGCTCTGAGATTCTGATGACCAAACTTGGGATGGAAGGCAGGGAAGGCTGACCTGAGCCACAGCCTGGAAGGAATCAATACCTCCTTCTCCAGTCTAACTGATTTCACTGAAGGGAAAAATCACAGTGCGTGCTGATATCCTTCCATCCAGCCTGCAAATTCTCCGGAAAATAAGATTATGCCCAGATAGACGGATCGATCACATTTATATTACAGAGCCTTTTGAAGCATTAAAAAACAAGAAAAGGAAACTAACAGACATCCAACCAATAATCCATTTTTTAAAAAGTAATCAGATAACAAGAATTAGAGGAGAGGGAGGGTATCTGCTGGAAGTTCTAGAACTCTACACACAAAGGGCCTTATAAAAAGATTTGATGCCCAGAAAAAAGTTAAGGAGCTCAGGCTGTCATATTATGGGTTTCCCCTCACTTTTAAAAATCCCTTGTATCCCAGGCTGCCCCACGTTCTCCAGAGCAAGTGCTCTTGGCATTTAGGACCATCTCTGTTGAGGAGAGTGTGGCCCACAGCAGCCTGGCTCAGGTTTTCTCCGGGCTGGATTCTCCAATGTACCAAAGTCATTGGACATTCCGGACGCTCTGGGAAAGAAATATCCAGCATCTAGATCTGTTTTTCTTTCTTAGGCTAGAAAGTATCAAAAGGAAGAGCTCGGGAGACTCTTCTGACTCTTAGAAAATGAAGGGCCCTTAAAAGAACCCAGCCAAGTTTAGGAAGGAGGTCACTGGAGAAAGCAACTTGAGAAGATACCAAAGAAGGTGTCCGTCCTTTCCAGAGCACAGACAGCTTCTGCTCCAACCCAGCATCTCTGCCACTGGGAGGAAGGGTGGGCAGGAGCACGTCCCGGTGGCGATCCCAAAGCAACCACTTTTCAGAGACAGACTCAGCTTCCCTCTTGTGCTATACCAGTATTTTGTTCATTGAAGAAAACACAGTTAGTTGAATTCGCAGATTTCAAACAAACAAACTAGCCATATTTTGAATTAGAGCAATGTGTGAACCCATCCCAGGGCACTAGTCCTGGAGCAAGCCATTCAGAATAGCTTTGACCACTGACAGTTTTCTAGTCCGTCAGTGTACCTAATGCCTGGTGGGCTCAGCATGGTAACTGAGTACTGTAGGAAATTCCATGGTTTAAGTCTGCATAAATGAAGCACTTTTTTCTTTGGGCTGACCTGTAAAGGTAGTCCTCGCTTAATGACCACAACTGGGACCAGAATTTCAGTTGCTAAGCAAAGTGGTCATTAAGAGAATCTGACCCAATTTTATGACCTTTTTTGTGGTGGTCATTAAGCGAATCACTGTGGGTGTTAAACGAACCATGTGGTCATTAAGTAAATCACATGGTTCCCCATTGGTTTTGCTTGCCAGGGACATTGCGATGGTCATAAATGCAAACTGGTTGCCAAGCACCCAAATTGTGATCACGTGACTGTGGGGATGCTGCGACAGTTGTAAGTGTGAGGATCAGTCGTAAGTAGGTTTTTCCAGCACCATTGTAAGTCCAAACCATCACTAAATGAATGATTGTTAAGTGAGGACTACCTGTAATGGCTTTCTCTGTTCAGCTGGTCAGGAGAATCAGGAGAGAAAACCTTCTCCCTATTCACTTTCTCCACACCATGCAGAACTCTACACACTTGGGCCCTGCCCCTTACTTATTTTCCTACCCAGCCTACCTCATCAGAGAGAAGATGCCCCAGTTTCTTCAGCATTCTTAATTTGTCTTCTCTGTACCTTTCTCAACCCTATCACTTCCTTTCCCAATGTCTTGACCAGAACTGGAGGCCAAATGCCAGATATGGCAGCACTCAGGGCCAGAGCATTATTCAGAGGCCAATTTTCCTTTGGACTGCTTTCCTGAGTTGCAGCCCAGCTGTCATGATGGGAAAGATAATTGTCATGGGGCTAAAGAGAGAGAACGTTGCTGGTCAATGAGCTCCATGTTTGACTATTAAACTAAAGCATCCTGGCTGGAGCTGATAGAGGGAAACAGTGGTCATGTAATTTCAGGTCCCTGAAATAATTCCTCACTGTCTTCTGCATGGCAACCCTGTCTGCCGGTCTTGAGTCTTGGTGGACAAGACCTAATGATGGACATCTTCCTAACCTTCCCCACCCAATCTTTCTTTCTCGGGCCAAGAAAGGAAACATCAAGCAGCTTAAATGATCTCTGAGCTGGGTCAGGTCTTGCTTGAGCAACCTTTCCAGTCCTCATGCCCTCCAAATTCATTGGACCTCAGTTCCCATAACCTCCAGTCATGTTGGCTGAAGAACTGTAGGAACTGAAGTCCAGTACATTAGAAAAGCTCTAGGTCAGTGTTTCTCAACCTTGGCAACTTTAGGATGTGTGGACTTCAACTCCCATAATTTCCCAGCCTGCCATGTATCCTGTATCCATGAATTCTGTATTCATGTATCTGTATGTATTCGTGTATCCATGAATTCTGGGAGTTGAAGTCCACGCATCTTAAAGTTGTCAAGGTTGAGAAATACTGATCTAGATGGAAGATTGGATGAAGATGCAAATAGAGACAAACCACAGGACAGGAAAGAGTTGCTTTGGTTTGGATAAACTGCCTTGCTAGTGTCTAGATGAAATTCTTTAAATGGGGAGGAAAAACGGTTTTAAGGAACATACAGGTATGAATGGAACTGACAGCCAAGGAAATGTGATCTCTACCTGTTATACAAGCCCGTCTTCCTTCCTGACTAGAAACCTGGCACCGCCTAAACTCAACACAAGTCCTTCTGATTTCAGCCACTTTCCCAACAACTTTGGATGATTCTTGTTTGTTGTTTTCCATCATGAATGCTCAGCTACAAGAAAGTCTGCAGCAAGTTGGAGTGGTTTTGCAAAAGGGACTTGTCCTGAGAACCACCATCTGTCTGCATTTCAGGAACTGCAACTCAATGCTATTACCTTAGAGTATTTAATGAGGTTCAACATCCCTCCACAATCAGGGGGATTTAAGCAGCCTTTTTCAGGGGCTACAACTACTGGCTTCCCATCAGACCAGGATAATGTTCCCCTTGCTGATGGATTTCAATCAACTGAATGCCCAAATCCAAAATAACCAGGCCACTTGACCCATGCCAGGCTAGGCTGAAATGGAGTTGGAGAGCTTGTCTTAACATAGCATGTGACCAGGTTTATACATTTGGGCACAGCATGGTATGTGGATTCAATCATTCTGTTCCGTTAATCCAGGCAAAGGTTTTAACATATTGTGTGAACTTAACTAATGCATCAGTTGGTATCAATGGAACTGTCAAAAATTGCATTGAGGTAGTCAATCCATAGTAATACATCCTGAATGTTTTTCTTCAGAAGAAGGTAGCTTCTGAACAACTCACTTTCATATGTATGCTTGAATCCAAACATGGATCCAAACTATTTGCCTGAAGAAGCAAGCCAACTAGATGATTTAGACTGGGAGGGGAATAAGCCACAGAAATCAATAGGATTTACTTTTGAAGCCCAAGTTGACCCAAACCCATGTTAGAACAGAGCACTGCAAACCTTGTTCCCAGATAGGCATAGTGGGTTGCAGCCACCAGAGGTTCAGAATCAGAGGATGAATGACACTGGTCCATCTCTGCCCCATCATCTCCAAGACCTCTCTTCTAACAATCTTCCTTGGACTTTATGGCAGATTCCGGCCTGGAATTTCCCCAATTTTAATAAGGAAAGAAAATTAATTTCTTCTCAGTTGCTGCAGAAGAATGACAGTCAATAGCTGTCACAGTAAAGTGATCCTGTCTTGAAATAAACTAAGCTCTAGTTGGGGTTCATTTTCCAAAAAAACAGTCCAGTTAACCAGTTGCAGAAGAACCAATAAAGAACACATAAAGGGTAAAGTGCCCGCTGGCTTTGGGCAGCCAATAAATTTAAAATCATCAGCACATCACCATCTGGTAACAGTTCAAACACAAATGTGGGATAGGCTGCTTCATCAAGGGGATTTTGGACACAGTTTCTTAGAGGTATGTGCCCCCTGCACTGCCTTTCTTGCAGGGAATAGATAGCAGTCAACAGGAGAATCCACAGGGTATGGTCAAAAAAGTCAAGATGGTCACAATGGTGTGATCGAAGCTCCACCCATACATGCAACACCATCTTGATTTTTTGACCACACCTTGTAGACATCCCTGGCTGTCAACAAATGTATTTCCTCCTTTTGGAGCATTGCACTGTATTTTCAGAGTTACAGGTATACTCCTTTAAAAAAAAATCACTGCAATTATCCAAAGATAGGAAAACAAGCAAACTGCAGTAGATTGGAAGAAGTAGTAGAGGTGAAATGCAGAGGGTTAAAAAGCACCCTGTTGTCTAAATGCCTCACTTGGAACTAAGCCCCTGAATTTTAAGAGAATTTTCTTCCCAGTGGGCTAGATAGGATTTTGGTGAAATGGTGAAGCCAAGATAAGGAAGACTCAGGTACCCCTTAGCCCAGAATAGGATTTAACTACTATGCCTTCAAGTAGGGTGGACAAAAAGCAACACAAGAAATAGGTTGGTCCACTCATCCCCAATACTAAGAGTTTGTGCCTTTTTTGGAAGAGTGAGGCTTCCAGTCTGCTTTGCAGGATTTCCTGCAAAGCCATCTAATGTGGATTAGGGGGATGTTAATACCCTGATGAACCAAATCCTAAATTTGCTGGCTCTGGAGTCAGTTCATCAAGTAATCCCATATGTGGCTACTCAGTAGTACGGCCCCAAAATTACAGCATTATTTACTGTTCAGCAAGTGTGCAGCCTTCCTTCCCTCCTTCCTTCCCAGCTGATCACACGTATAGCTGGCATCCTAAATTCCCTTCACCTGAAAATTAGGTATATTGAAATCCACTGAATTGTAGTAAGAACGCTAAGGGTCAGGCTGAAAATTAAAATTAGTGTAATAATTTGAAATGAAGTAAGTTGATCTTCCAAGCTCAGGTCTAACAGGTGGTTCCACTGTGATCTGTTGGTTGCTAATGCTTGTTAGAAACTCTCTCTCCCTTAATCTTGCTTTTGGAAGGTAAAACAGATTGAATCTACCAATTGGTGGGAGAAATTCCTTTGAAAGCTATTCTTTACGTTACTTGTTTGTGTTTGCTTCCACTTGTATTGGTTCAGCCCAAATCAGAATTCCGCATTTCAATTATTTGGAATTTAGCCTTTGAAATAAGAAAGTAGTATGTATGATTAGATGGGGAATACGCTGTTACTTTGGTCAGGCAGTCTCAATATAAAGGAATTTCCTTCCTTCCTTCCTTCCTTCCTTCCTTCCTTCCTTCCTTCCTTCCTTCCTTCCTTCCAATAGTGTCTCCTTATTAATAGCAACAAAAGAATTCTAAGGCATAATAATGACTCAAGAGTTCTTTGGAAGTGTGGTCAGCATTCCTTTAGTTGTTTGAGACATGGTGAAACAGAGAACTCTGAATTATTGGGTAGACCTAATTTTGGTAAGGAATGTTACCATCTCTTTCAACACCCTTCCCTTCAAAAGTAATCTGACAGTTTTGGGGATAAAGAAGTAGCTGAAAAATCATGGAGAGAAATTTTAAAGTAACAAGTAATGAGTATAAATGCACACATAGAGAGATCCGTGTGTGTGTGTGTGTGTGTGTGAGAGAGAGAGAGAGAGAGAGAGGTGTGAATGCTCTATGTTCATTTTGTTCTAGCTCCTTTCCCCACAAATACAAATAGTTACATTTAGTCATTCTTTGAGGGTGTGTGTAGGAGAGAGAGAGAGAGAGAGAGATGGATTAATTACCAATATACAGGAGAAAATGTTGACATTTCCATCAAATCACTTCTGGAAAAGGAAATATTTATTAATATAAGAGAATCCCCCATCTTTGATATACAGGGTGTACCAAAAGTCAGGCCCCCTGGGGCAATAACAATATATTTTATTAATTTTTTTTTTTTGCAGAAAAAATGTTACCATACTTAGGAATGTTCAAAGATCATGCATCAAATGAGTAAGTGTTTAGAAGATTATGGCAACCAATTTGAACATTTAGTGTAATTTATATAATACATTGTCTATGGGGCCTGATTTTTGGTACTCCGGGTATGTCGGAAATGCTACAAGCCAGGAAACTCAACAAATTATTTGAACCATGTCATGACAAGAGGTAATATATCAGTGATCTAGGTGAATTAATAATACAGCTGCAACTTATTCCACACCTGTATTTTTGGCTCATACAATATTAATAAAATTAACATTACTAATGATATTGCCTATCATTTTCATCAAATTTGATCTGCCAGCTTTATTATGGTTAACCCAGATTAGCTTCTAGAGATATCTTTATTTGTTCTCTCAGTTTCTAAAGTGTCATGAGACTCTATTACATTTTTAAGGGGTAATGCCAACTGAAAATTATTTATAAGAGATGTATCCGTCCATTTTAATCAGAGAAAAACAAGTATTCCTTTTCTGTATCTGCCATCTACTCCAATAGCACTTTTGTCCTCATAGATCTGACCCCCCCCGCCCCATCCTTTCAACATAACTCTTATTATTCCTGAGACTACCAAAAACGACACTTCAGGGAACAATTTTTCTTGAGAATTATATTAAGGCATATGTCTGTATATCAATAGTTCAGAGTTGCTAAGGGGTAGCTGGAGGATATTTGTGAGTCCAACTAATATTAGTTCTCCTCCTCCTCCTTCACCCCCCTCCTTCTCCTCCTCCTCCGATGAGGAAGTCGCAAATAAAAACTTCTCCCTGCTTGAAATGTTTGGATGAAATTGAGTTCTGAGAGCAAGTAATGATTTCACTGGGAGAAATAAAGTGTGGCCCCAACTGTCAAATACGAGATTTTTTGCGGAGTTTCCTCTTTAAGTTAGAACACGTGGTGGTAATAATAATAATAATAATAATAATAATTAATAATAATAATAATAGCTTTGTCCAGCTCCTCCTCGACAAAGGGTTTGTGAGTGGTTAAACAGACTTCCCCCACTCTCACCCCACCCCAGTACTGGTGGTCGTCAAACGCTGCTAATTAACAATGCTGAGAAATTCCATCCTAACAAGGACATTCTCTAAGTGTCCGCTGGTTCCCTGCCGTTCGGCTTCATTTCCATAAGAAGATTAACAGGCCAGGAGAACACACTCAAATGCAGATGTAGAAAAGAAGGGTTTTTAACGAGCATCATAATAGTAAGTTGCTTGGCTAGTTCTCGCCTAATTGGTGCGAGTTAAACCTCAGTTTCCACCAAAGAAAGAAAGAAAGAAAGAAAAAAAAAAGGGGGGGGGGGTTGCAGAGATTGGCTACGACCTTTTCTTCTCCCGTAAGACAAGATAGCCTTGAGAAGTTTGGGTTGAAAGCCTGAGCTGAAACAAGCTAATATTTTTAAAATGTTATCCCCAATCCTTCTTCAAATGCACACTCAACTAATTTTGCAGGCTGTGAGAAAGCTTGCCGTGCATTTGATATGCTGCTTGGCGTTTTAAAGATGGCCAACGCGCATCCGACACCCAAAGGCATCAGGACTTTTCTACAGAAAGAGAAGAAAGACACGGCCGAAATACCAACACGTCCAGCCGCCCTTCATATCTCACCCACCCGCTTCCCCATGTCTCTGGGAAACCGGGAAGAGGGTACCGTCCTTCTTGCATTTCCATACAGTTTAGACCAAGCGGCTTTGAGATCCGCTCGCATTCAAACCCCGCTCTCAGGCCCACTTCTATGAGGCCGAGATCTTAGCGGGCAGGAGAGGAGAAGCGGGACGCAGCTCGTCTGAACGCTGACCGACACCGTCTTTTTCGACCTACGTGGGCATAAATATGGTTTAAGAGAAACCTAGATCTTATAGGTGCGGCAGACGCGGCGCTGGAAAGGAGGAGAGGGCGCAAGAAAACCGCGATCGATTTTATCTTACTTGTAAGATAGTTTTCTCTTATACAGCCCATTTATTCTGGATGAACTGCATTCACGCAGAAAGCGCAGCTCATTAAAATAAAGCGCTAAATGCGCCTGGTAACGCAGAGACGGCTTATTTATAGGGTAAATGCAATTAGGCGAGAGACGAACCGACTCCTTCAACCGCTTATTATAGAGTTCAAGGCCAATAAAAAGCATCTAGTTGTAGCGTTAAGGTTGGGGAGGGGGGTTCCTTTCTTGCCATGTAACTCCTTGGTTTTAAATTTTAAACACCCATCAGTTATCATTGTTTTACCCCGGAGCAAATCACTACCTCCACACCCATTATTTTTCTTCGTACTTAATTGCCCGTGTTCTGTTTTGTTTCAGTTTTGTTTGCTTGTTTATTAAAGGACTTGTTCAAGTGTTAGGGCTGAAGGGTAAACCACAAAGTTAATCTAAGGTGTCTGGACATCTAGGACTGGTCTCTAAGACAAGGTGTGGATAGCTCCCCTTTATTTTCTTGCAGTACAGGAGAAGGTGGGGGTCCCGAAAGGATTTTATGTGCTGCCCTAAATAAGATCAAGGAAGTTATGTTGCAGAAAATCATGTCTGAAGTTCCTAGACCCCTCATTTCTCTTCAGAATCGATCATTCTCAGCAGAAGGGGACACAACGGACAAGCCAACTCATGTTAATGAGGCCAGCAGAGCAGGGCATGCCAATGATAATATTCAGTATTATTCAGTATTAACTGCAGGAGTATCCCCATAGTCAGCTTTCTCTCTCTCCCCCGCCCCCTCCTTGGGGCTTTCTTAAAAAGCCTTTCGTTTTGTTTTTAGAGGGGGAAATGCAGAGAGACCAGTAGGGGGCGCACCAAGCCTATGCGTAAACTCCCGCTCGGAAAGTTCAGGGCGGCCTTCCGAGGCGTTTCTCCTTTTGTGTGTTTTCAAAACAACTTTTCCGGTTGTGGCTATGTTCTATGTGCGCGCGCTTTAAGCACGACCCGATTGGGAATTCTTAAACGTCCTCAGTACTTTCGGAGATCTGAGAGGTGTCACCATGCTCCCAAAATGAAAGAAAAACAAGCGGAAATCCCGAACCCATTTTCTGTTCATATTTTACCTCCCATTTGCTTGAAGCTTAAAACAAAGTTGACAGAGCTTTGAAATAAAATGGGTGAAAACTATAGAATTGGATGAGCTTAAGCAGGTGTTATCAGCTACTTTAACATGGTGGGGGGGAAATCCCTTCCCATAGAGATGTACGCAAAAAAAAAAAGCAAGAAAACAATTTAGCGATAGGAGGGGGGAGTATTTGTGGCAAAGAAAAAGAAAACCCTTTTTTTCCCCCATGAGTTCAGAATAAAATGTACTGGCAAATAAATTCGACTATGTTTTGCCTTTTTGAGGGCTGAATAGAGGACCAAGACTGGGATCCTGCGCATTTAAGCACTTTATATAGCAAATATGGCAGAATATTTCTCTTTTTATCGCTCTCCCTCTCTTTGCACCCCCACCCCTTCCTCCTTTCCCTTCTTTGTATTTAAGTGCGTTTTAACCACGCAGATCCCAGCACAAGAGCCGTGGAATAAACTTAGCTGGCGCTTTTGTTTAGCGGCTTGTACTGACAGCAAAATAACAAAACTACCTATTTGTAACGATTGTGCTGTCCCGGGCTCTCACCTCTTGAACCCTTCCCCCCCCCCAACACACACACACATCTCCCGTTGCAAAAAAAGAGGCTCCGCCGGGAACAGGATGCGCGCTCCCGCTGGCGCGCTCTCGTTTCCCCGAGCATCTCCGAATAGCCTCCCCAAATCTCGGCGGCATTCCCCTTCTCCCTCGCCTTTCTCTGCCTGTTCTTCTTGTACCTGCGCAACGGCTTCCCAAGCCTTGAGCTGGAAAGGGGGGACGTTGAGAGGGAATAATGATGCACTTTGAAATTGCAGGGAAAAAATGTTAAAAGGCCCGCGGGGGGGGAGGGGGGAGGGGGGAGGGGGAGTCTTTATGCTTCCAGGTCCAGGACTCTGTGTGTCAGTGTGAGTGTGCTTTACTGAATCTCTCCCCTTCGGTTTGTGGAAGAAAAAGAGGAAGGGGGGAGAGAAGGAGCCCCCGGGTTGGGAAACTGCATTTGTCCGTTTCTTTCCCGTTGCAGCGTCTTGTTGAGAAGATCAGATGTTCGGGAGGGGAGGCGGCGCGCAGCTTGGCGTGGCTTCCAGCCGTGGAATTGGGGGAAGGGGCAGAAGGGGGCCTGGCGGGGACTTGGCGTCGATCGGGAAAGGGAAGAGAGAACTACCCCGCGCCTATCGCAGCCGTTGCTTGGAAGTAAGTCCCGTGGTTCCCCAGGCAGGCAGGCGCCCGTCCAGCCAAGACCTCCAGATGGACAGAGATGGGGGGGTTGCCTCTCCTCCTGGACACGCGGGATAGCGGCTGGACGGGACTCTCTCCGAACAGGTGCAGGAAGGAGCCGGTCCCGCTGAGCTCCTTGGAAGCCGTTGGACAGCGAGCGAGGAGAGGGCGAAGAGGCCTGGCGCTGAACGCCGTGCCCCGTTCTCGGGGGAAGGGAGGGCGTCCAGCGCGCCCAGCCTCACGTCCAGGGAGGTGTGGGCGCAGCGCCATCCGAAGGGGAGGTTAGCGCGGCTTAGAGAGGGGCAGGGGCAGGTCTTCTTTGCACGATTGTCCTTAGGAGGGAGAGCAACCGAGCCTTTTCCAGTCCGAGGCCCTCCAGATTCCTTAGACCACATCTCCTCACTTTGCCCTGGGATGCGGTTGAAACGAGGGGCCTAAGAGTGCCACGCATCTGCAGGGCACTTGTACGGAGAAGGCCGCCGCGGACCAGCTCCTGGAAGAACCTGGAGGCTACTCCCGGATCTTCGGCTGGTCCGCCGACTGGGGTGCCTCGGGGGAACTCAGGAGGCCTTGGCAGAGAGTGAAGCCGGCAGATCCCCCCGCCTTTTTGGAAAGCCAGGTCCTAAGCTGCTGTCCTCAGAAGAGCGGGAGGCACTCCCCTCCCTCTCCTCTGCAACCCGGGAAAAGAAGAAATCGTACTTAAAAAAAAAAAGAAAAAAAAGTTGCAACCTCCCCCCCACTTTTTTTTTTCAAGGCGCCAGCAAGTTGCAGCAGAGCGGGACTTCCTTGGAGGGGGCGCGTTGTTTTGCTTTTAATGTAGCAACAATGCTGTTTACACACTTCCTCCGCGAGGCGTGTGTGACCTGTTGCTCGTTGAGGCGCTCCGAGGGGCCCGCGGGGAGCGCTCGTCTCCAAGGTCCGCCTCCCGCCTGCCCGCTTCCCCAAGCTGAGCTGTCCCGGCTGGCGCGCGCGGGAAGCCCCGCCCCCTTTCATGCAAAACTCGCCGGGGAGACTTGTCCTCAGTGGAGGAGCCGGCGCGCGCTGATTGGCCGGGGCGGACGCATTTATTCCCTGACAAGCCCCCCATCACATGGATGGGTTGTCTATTAACTTGTTCAAAAAAGTATCCGGAGTTGTCAAGGCAGAGAGAGAGAGAGAGCGCGCGCGAAAGACCGGGCGCGAGGGAGAGGGAGCGGGTCTGGCGGGGGGTGGGGGGCAGCACAACAAAGCCCAACAAAACAGGGACGGGGGACAGGGACTTTGGCCGGCTCCTTAAGACTCCGCGCTCCGGCCAGGGGGCAAGGCGGCAAGTAGAGGCGGCCGAAGGAGGGGAGACGCCGGCCGGTTCTGGAAGAAGTTTCTCCCCGCAGACGCTCCGATCCAGCCTCCTTTGTTATGGAGCGCCGCGAATAACCGTCCGAGGGCTGCCGTCGCCACAATTCCTGCTGCTGCCGCCGCCGGCCAGGTGAAGGCGACCCCGGCGCCGGTCCCGCGGCTGAGTTTGGTCCTGGGGGGAGCGCTCCCCTCCCGGAGAAGCCCAGCCCGGCGCGGGACGCTCTTCCTCCCGGCTGGCGCCCTCGCTTCCTCGGCGGCTTCGCGCGGCTGGCTGGCTGGCCGGCCGGCCGGCGGGAGGGCGCGCGGGCTCCTGCTGCTGCTGCCGCCGGGCGGGGGGGCGGCGGCCGTCGGACCTCTTCGCCCTCTCGGCCCCGTATGCGCGCCGGCTGCCTCTAAGCGCCCGCCCGGGTTCCTCGCGAAGCCTCGCCGCTGCGCCCCCGCCGCAGGCAAAGCCGCTTGAATGTACAACATGATGGAAAGCGAACTCAAGCCTCCCGCCCCCCAGGCGACTCCGGGGGGAGGCTCGGGGGGGAACAGCAACGCCGGGGGGGCCAATAGCCAGAAGAATAGCCCCGACCGGGTCAAGAGACCCATGAACGCCTTCATGGTCTGGTCCCGCGGCCAGCGGCGGAAGATGGCCCAGGAGAACCCAAAGATGCACAACTCGGAGATCAGCAAGCGCCTCGGGGCCGAGTGGAAACTTTTATCCGAGGCGGAGAAGAGACCCTTCATCGACGAGGCCAAGCGGCTGCGCGCCTTGCACATGAAGGAACACCCGGATTATAAATACAGGCCCCGGCGGAAAACCAAGACTCTGATGAAGAAGGATAAGTACACGCTGCCGGGCGGGCTGCTGGCCCCGGGCTCCAACTCCATGGCCGCGGGGGTCGGCGTGGGGGCCCCGCTGGGCGCGGCCGGTGTCAACCAGCGGATGGACAACTACGCGCACATGAACGGGTGGACCAACGGCGGCTACGGGATGATGCAGGAGCAGCTCGGCTACCCGCAGCACCCGGGCCTGAACGCGCACAACGCGGCCGCCGCCGCCGCCGCCGCCGCCGCCCAGATGCAGCCGATGCATCGCTACGACGTGAGCGCCCTGCAGTACAACTCCATGACCGGCTCGCAGACGTACATGAACGGCTCGCCCACCTACAGCAGCATGTCCTACTCGCAGCAAGCGACCCCGGGCATGGGGCTGAGCTCCATGGGCTCGGGGGTCAAGACGGAGTCGAGCTCCAGCCCGCCCGTGGTCACGTCCTCCTCCCACTCCAGAGCGCCCTGCCAAGGCGGAGATCTCCGGGACATGATCAGCATGTACCTGCCCGGAGCCGACGTGGCGGAGCCGGCCGCCCCCAGCAGACTGCACATGTCGCAGCATTACCAGAACGCACCTGTGCCGGGAGCGGCGATAAACGGCACGCTGCCTCTGTCCCACATGTAAGACCCAGGGGGCGGCGCGGGAGGGGGGCTCGGCAGGAAGGATCGCGGAGAAACCCAATCCAAGCGACAAACTTTTCTTAGCAATGCTGGACTTTTCTGCCTTTCCCCCCTTCTTCCTCTCCTCTTTTTCTGCAGGGGGGGTGGCGGGGGCGGGCGGGCATTATTTTTGTACAGAGAATAACTGGGTAGGGAAAAGCAGATTGCATACAAAATCAGTAAGGAAAAGGAAAAACAAAATAATAATAATAACCCAACCAGGAACTTGTACAGTTTCCCCCTCCTCTCCTCTTTGAGAGTGATCAACTCCACTCAACTTGTTTTGACCCCAACAAACATTTCTCTCCCCCCTTCAAGTTCCAGTGAAAATGGTACTTTGCAAAAAGTTTTTTTTAAGTTTTTATCAATATTCTTTAGAACTAGGCTCCAGAAAGAGACGTAGGAAAGAGGAGGGAAAGACCAGGGAATGGGGGTGGGAAATGTTTTAATATTTGCAAGCAACTTTTGTACAGTATTTATCAAAACAAACATGGCAATCGAAAACTCCATTGTTTATATTAAAAAAAAAGAGTGGGGGAAAAAAGCCCTGAGGATTTGCCAATTATTTTTAAAATACAACAAAGTCTGCTTATGACGCTGTAGTGATTGCAGATGAATTTATAGTAGCAGCACAAAAAATAAGGAGGTGAATTTTACTTTAAAACAAAGATCTCGGCATTTTAATTGTTTTAGCAAATTGTACAAAAGGCAAAAAATAAATAGAATTAAGTACTTGCATACCACTGAACTGTTTTGTTTTTGTTTTTGTTTTAATAAAAGGGCAACAGTTTAGGGTGTACTAAATTTTTTTTACACATTGTTAAAACAAACAAACATTGTCTTGCAGGTCCACATACGTTTGTTAATTTAAAATAGCCCTTTTTGTTTCCAAACTTTATCCTGTTTGGCTAAAAGGGCAACAAAAGAGCAACCTAAAACTGTGTTTGAAATATTTTCTTATGGTTTGTAATATTTCTGTAAATTTATTGTGATGACATTTTAAGTTCTTTTATTTTTTTCCCCCCTTCTCATTTCCAGTAGTCGTACTTTAAAACTCGGCTGTGTATTATCTGAAATCAGTCTGGCAACAGTCCTTCATATATATATATATATATACACGTGTGTGTGTATGTATGAACACACACAAGAATATGTATATATACCCATATATTTGAACTAATACCATCCTTTTAAACAGGTTCATATTCAACCTCAGTTTTTACACCATTATACACAGTTTGAGATAAATAAATTTTTGAAATATGGACACTGAAATTACATTTGAGTCTTTGATTTATTTTTACAAGGAGGATGCAATTGATTCATTTATTTATTATTATATTAAAAAAAAAAAACAGGAATCCAACCTGTTCAAGGTTTTAGCAATATATATGGTGGGATTAAATTATTTTATAGCATAAAAAGCTGCAAAATGAGGAAATTTTCCACTTTCTGTTTTTCAAGGGTAATTTTAATGCTATTTATTTTTTGATGAAAAGAAAAGAGAAGCATCATCTGGAATTGATGTGGCCCAGAACATGAGAAGCGTATAAAATTAGAACTCCTTCACCAAAGGTAAATGCATCTAGCGACTAGTTTTCCTGGTCTGGCTTTGTAGTAGATGGAGAAGGTTACAATAGAATGTATTGTTGATAGTGATGGTGACGGTGATGGTGATGACGACGGTGATGGTGGTAATAATTCTTTCGGTGTGGAATGGAGGTTTGGCGATTTGGGCCGCGGGAAGGAGCGGCCACTTGTTGCGAAGGGCTGCCAATGTTAGGGTGAGGCCGGACTGCTGGCGCAGAGCAGAAAGAAGGGAAGTTAAGAAACAAAACCAGGCGAGGCGCGTGGGTTCCTTCACCTCTTTCGTAGCTGCCCGGCCGCCTTCCGGAAGCAGGATGTGAACAGCGGAGGGGCTCGGCGCTGCGGGCTGTGCCTGCCTGCTGGAGAGCGGGTCCTGGCGTTGGGGCGGGGGCAGCAACGTCACGGTTCCGGGGCAGTTGTATTTTGACACTGCAGAAAGGCCAGCTGTGCCTCTGAGGACGGTTTGGGGCGGCCGGGGGCCCTGAGTTTCGTTTCTTCCTTTTTTTTCAGGGCAGGGAATGACTATCCTAGGAACGTGTGCTTGGGACGCGGGGGGGGGGGCGTAAATATAAACATCACTCCGAGGATAATCACCTACGCTGCTGAACGCTCTAGGCTTTCTCAAAAGTTCCCGTTCGGTTCCTGGTTCGTAGGAGCCCCCTCCCCCCCAAAAAGCGCAGTTGAGAAGAAAGCATCTGGCTGGCAGAGGTAGATCCTGGTTAACTTTTGACTGCACTTTCAGAGGTTGGGTAGAGAAGGCGTCCCTCTGCTTTCTCCCCCCCCCCCACCCCCCGAGACCCTCGGCGGGCCGCGGAGCACCTGCTCGGTAGCTCAAAGCCGCCGACGGTCGGGCTAAGCGGTCCTCGCGAAGCCCTTCGCGGAAGTAAATCCCAGCGAAAATCACTTGGCCTACTTTCGGGTTTGGGGTTCTTTGGACTGGGGTGTTGCCCCCCAAAGGTCATAAGTGTTTTAGGCCGGAATGATCTTGCCTCCAGTGCCTCTATCCCGACAGGGCGCAGAGAGAAAGACAACCCACAAAAACAATCGACCTGGAGGATTTAATTTCTGCTGGCCGGATATATCGCCAGAGGGCCTGGGCTTGACTACCACAGGCATGAAGGGAGGCTTCTTAGGCCCCGGGTGAAAGTCCGAGGTAGCAGAACCGTTTGCTTTTGATAGGGAACCAAGTGGAGAAAGTACCCCCTTTCCCCCGCACTTAAATCCAAAATTGTGACCGTCGCTGGGGATTTCCTATTGTGAGTTATGTCATTCTGGAGCAGAGAAATGGCCGGCCTGCCTGCCTGCCTGCCTGCATCTTATTTGAGGATTGCTCCTTCCGCAGTGGCGTCTCATGTTTTGGAACTGACAAGCTGAAACCCTCTCGCTGCCGATAAACCCTCCATCTATTGAGTCGGAAATTTTTCCCAGGAAATCAGTTTAAAATTGGCGTGCAGAGAGGACCTCCAGACCCGCCGACTAAATATTCAGCCCCATTGCTTCCCCTGAAATGCCTGTATAGGGCTGGACGCCTGTGGCTTCGTTTCTTCGGGCCTTTACCTAGAATTAACCGGACCTGGGGTTCAGTGCGGGGCTCTTCAAAGTGTTTCCCCTCCGCCTCTTTTAAATGGATCTCACATTTGGGGGAATCCTACATTTGCACAATTGTGCTTGTGTAGTTGCAGGCTTTCACTTGTACCAGGCCTCTAGGGAAGGACCCGTTTATCTTCGCGATTTAAGCCCCGTTTAAAGCTTTAGTCGCTCGTTTATTCTTCTCTCTACCGCAGGCTGAAATAGGTCAGAAACGTATTATTGGGAACTCTTACCTCCCCCCCCCATCTCCTCTCTCCCTTAATGAATACCAAAGAATTTCAAGGAATTGTTTCCATTTGTAATGGGGAGTAGGGAGTATTATTCGCGTGCTGAAGTCTGTTCCCTTTCTCTCCTTTTCGAGCCTTCGAAAATAAACTTTCCAGATGTTTTTTCTCTCTCTCCCCAGCCATAAGTGTTGACAATCGGACGAAAAGAATAGCAGTTGTGTTTGTTAGCCTGTTCGCTACATGTGGGGGATGACAAGTGAGGGGTTGAAGCCGCCTTAACAAAACTAACCCCCAGATAGCGTGCAGGTCAACGAAGCCTTGCAAATGCGCCCTGAGCAGCGCACACCTTTGCAATTAAACCCGAAACGCTTCTTGAAGTCGTCAGCTTCTTTCCCTTCCAAATTATAAAGCGGGCTAAAAATATTGGTATTGTTCTTTTTAATTAATAATAATAATAATAATAATAATAACAAGAATGATAATGCACCATTCGTTTTTCTGTGTGTGTGTTTTAAGAACAAGCATTCGGAATCCTTGTCTCTTGCAGAAATCAGGCGCACGTTTCGAGGTGCACGTTGACCCACAGTAAAAAAAAAAGCGGGAGAAAACGCTATCCTTGCAAATCTGTTTTTCAATACACTTTAGCAAATGCAACCCAGCCGTTTAGACTTTCTATAGGACGCACCTTCCCCTCCCAGCTCTCGTTTACTTCCACCCCCTCCTCCCCTTCCTTTCTCGGGTCTTCTCGGCTTCCCTTTCCCTTTTTAGCGCCGTTCATGATCCATTTCGGTGGACAGAATCTCGGATCCTGGAACTTTCCTTGTGAGAAATGGAAGCTGAGTCGCTGTTAGATGGCTCCAATCAGAGCCTACTATCCCTGGCCAAAAGAGAGAGATTCAGAAGGAAGATGAGATACAGATAGATATAGATATAGATATAGATATAGATGTAATATCACACATACCTCCCTCCCTCCCTCTCTTCTTTCAGGGTTTAAGGACGGAGTATTAAAAGATTTTGCTGACCTGCCGAGGTAGATCAACAAGGCTTCTTGGCAAGCCGGAGGCTGGTATTACAGCCCGTCCCATGGGGAAATGGCTCGAATTAACCACTAAATGAATATTTGACAAGGGCTCGTTTGGGGGGTATTATTACTACAAACGGGTCCCTATTGGACTTCGCAGGGGTCAAAGAGCAATGGTTCAATTAATTATTTAGACTGCTAGTAGATTTGGTTGTAATAGCTGTCCTTATTCCTCCAAGCGACACATTCTTGCGGTTGAGCGATCTCGGGAGAATCTCTTCTCCCCTCCCACTCCAGAGGCGAACCCATCGGGCTGCCCGACAGGACGGCTTCAAAGCGGGGCGGGCTCCCTGCATCTCCTTGGCTTGCCCGCTGTGGCTTTTAAGGTACTGCTGCCTCCCCGCACTTCGGGGTGGAATGACAAGGGTCTTGGCAGAGGGAGATGGGTTTTCTCTGTGAGACGGTCTGCAGAAGAGCTGCGTGCGTGAGTCAGGATGTCTGTGCAACACATGCACACGCACACGCAAGGGGAACAGGCGGGCACAGCGATGCGGGCCAGCGAGGTATAGAAACGGCGTATTTACTAGATTTCCGCACAGAAAACCTTAAGCATCTCGCAGTTAGCCTCCCAGATTTTGTTCAAGTCGTGGGAAGTGGAAAAAACGCCCGGAAGATGTGCCCCTAAATTATACTTGAATGTATGTCTGTATGGGATTTATACACCTATGGTATGCCTTGGCGGGTTTTATTTTAACTTGATGAGCCTTGGTGAGATCAGCAGCCCCCTTATGTACATTACTATCTTACTGCCCCTAAATTTCATGGCGATGAATGAATTCCAGATTGGTTCTGGCATCCTGGCTTGTAGGGGATGATGCTCCGTGATCAGATGGGATCCTGGGCATGCTTCTTGGGGGAGGACATTGAATACAACGAGGCTTGCTCGTAAGGAAGCCCGGACGCCAGCCACCCTGCAACTGCAAGCCTTGCTAAAGAAACAGGCTGATTAGTGGTTTGCACGACATCTCTTAGACTGCCCGTGATGTTAAGAAAGAAAGCAAAACGCAGCGGAGGGTCGAATTTTCATGAGGAAGAATAGCCCAGAGGTGGTTCTTGCTGCCTCGGATCTTCGTTTGCCACGAAGATGAGCCGGGCAACCTCTTGCCTCCAGCGTTCTGGCGACTAGCAGCCGATACAATTCGTTGGGAGACCCGCGTTTGCTCTCCCACCCCAGCCCTTTGAAAGCAATATTAAGGGTTGAGATCAGGCGGCGATAATAAGCGTTGAATGACTAAGAGATCAGTTATAAAGGAGAGAGTTGGTAGAAGAAATAACGGTTAGCCCGATCCACCCAGCTTTTCGGGCCTGTGGTCCGGAGAGGCATTGGAGCTACCACCTCGCTCGCGTTAAAAAAAACGGGGAGGAAGCAAGCATGCATTTTATCTGCATCCTCATTTAAGGCCACGGTCAGAAGGAAATTAAACAAGGCGCTGGCTGACACTTCCAGGCGTTTGATCCCTACTAGTTATATAAAAGAGACAGAGAGAGCGCGCGCAAGCAACACACACACACACAATTTTCTCCGGGAAACTGGTGAACCGCGACCGCCTTGAGGATTTTATTTTATTCTTTCTCCCCAGAAAGAGCACATTTGCAAGTTTTGAGCGATCTCCTTGTTTCCAGATTTTTTTGTTTTTGTTTTTTGTTTAAATCGGCCTGCTTCTAGCTGGATTTTTCCTCCCCGCCACCCTTAAAGAAATGCTGGGAAGTGCAACTCTTTCTCTGAGGGTCGCGTTAGCTCGGAAGGGAAGTAATTCAAGCTGTCACCTTGGCAGCTAAGGAACAACCACGGCTGTGTCTCCTTCTGGTACCTCTCACTTACAGCTGTGCAGTCCCCCAACTGACGCCCCCCCCGGAGGAAAAAGGTTCACCTACAGGTGGAGGGCGGTTTTGTTCCAACGGGCGCGCTAGAAGTTGAAAGGATATTGCTATTTTGTGGAGGTTTTAGGGCTACGATTAAAACAAAACACTGCAAATTACCGTTTCTGACACAGCTGACACTGGGGCACCAAACCCTTGGTGTCTTTAGGAGACCGATTTCCGAATTCATGCCCTCGGTCCCCATCCAATTTAGAGTTAGAGGGGAAAAGACTTAAATCGATCTGAAATAAATCTCTTTCTCCCCCGTCCCCTATTTTTTTTTTAATGAATATGGAATATATCTTCTTAGCAAAAGGCACAATTGCCTGCTACATGGCCCTTTCAGATAAATTAATAAAGGTAAGCAAATGGGAGAGATGGAATTGATGATTTTTAGCGGTAAGGAAAGTTGAGGAAGTGTTATTAAAGAAAACAAGAATGTAGCTTCTCCTAACGCTTAGCCCTGATACTTGATCTCAGGGGAAGTTTGAATATTTAGCCGTTTCTCTGCATTCTCACCAGTTAATTTGTTTTGTGGATCCCCCCCTCCATTAAATATAAGTCCACCCACTTTTTGCGGCAAATCTTACTTCTTTTCTCTTTTCTAAAAATAACCATCGACTTAAGACAAGGCTCCCCAACTAATCTTGCAGCATTCATTCAGAGGTGATGGCACAGGTGTTTCTCTTCCTCCGTGGAGGGAAATCCTCACGTGTGAAGCGACCCTTCAGCCAAACCTCTGGGTAAAGAACATCTGTATGTGGCCGTTCCTAAAGGCAGAGAGCCGGTTGGCCACTTCAGACACGTTGCGATTTTTGCAATAATAGAAATGGTCTCTCCGGAAGGGCAACGTACAGCGTTGCAATAGTCGATGTGCTCCTGGACTGCTTTTTATGGTGTATTTAACATATATTTATAAGGTATTTGTGAATGCAACGTGAGCCATTAAAAGAAGTGGGAATTTTGCCACTGCCTTTAAGTGGGACGTTAATATAAGCAATCCATTAACAATTCACATCCCATTAGTGAGGATGGATTTAGCATCCTGCCTCTTTTCCCGGCCCCAAGGAGGCTTTGTTTCACACAACCCGCTTAACCAGGTAAGTGAAAGACAGCGGCTACTTGTGCCCTATGGGTGGTTGATTTTAACTCTGGTTAGTTTGTTTGTTTGTTTGTCTGTGTGTGTGTGTGTGGCTTAGTGTGTCCTGTGAACCTAACCCTTCTGGACTCTTTGGGGTTGTGCAAATGCAGCCAATGTGTGAATTCAATTACTGGGTTAAACATACTCTCTCGACCCCGCATTGAAGAATACCTGTAGCTACCATCTAGATCGACTGCCTAGTTGAAGTCATGTGTAGACGATGATTTTGGAAGAGTACAGACACGGAAATCACTGAAGCTGACTCAGCTAACAGCAGACTGTCAACTCAGGTTTAAATGTTTTTTAGGCTGGGAGGAAAGACATCCAGGTGATCAAGTCTCTGGTTTCAGTGGGAGTTGCTTGGGGGGGGGGGTCTTGGGAAGCTGAGATCTGGGGGTCCAGCTTCAATGTTCATAAATGGAGGGCCAAAAGCATCTTAAATCTTAGAGGGGTTCCCTTGGACTGGATGGTGGGTCAATTACGGGTTCCAATCAGAGTTAGAGTGAGCTTTGAAGGGGGACTATCTCACAGCTTTCCAGGTGAGCAAGGAGGAGTCGCCCAGATAGCTTTTAAGAAGTGGAAATCACTTTGTGCTGGAAAGATCTCCGTGGTTCCTTTAGGATTGCCCTCCCCTTTTGTACAAGCACAGGGGGGTAAGTACAAGTACAAGCACAGGGGGGGTAATTGTGCGATAGTTTGGTGGTGCACACTTGCATCCACGGAGAAACTGGAGGTGGAGAACAGGAAGAGTTTTTCTTTGAAGGCCAAGTCAGGGCAGACAAGGGAGTCATCCAGTCTGGGCAGAAGTCTCGGGTCTCTGCTGAACCTTTTTTCTCCTGCCCGTGCTACCAAATAGCATCACCAATTGTCAAAGAAGAACTTGGTTCTGTTGTTCCTCAGATCTGCCAGTTCCTTGCTAGCTGTCCTACTGGTTTGATCGGGAGTTATTGCCCCCCTCGGCTGATATATCTAGCACTCAGACTAAGGATGAGATTTAGGGGAGGGCAACAGTTGCAGGAGACTTGACCCTCAGTTGGGGGACCAGGTCACCCAGCCAACTGTTGCTTTCCAAGCCCATCCTTCAGTGCCTCTAATACAGCTTTCCCAACTCACTGTCCTCCAGTTCTTGAATGGAACCCTCCAACCCAAGTCGGAGTTAACCTCAGTTAAACTTGAGTTAAACCTCAGGCTTCCAGGTGGGATCTAGTACCAACAAAAGTATGTAGGCCTGCAACCATCACAACAATGTTTTCCTGTGGGTGGATAAATAAATGTTGGAAATATAAGACACAAATTCTGTACACCCCCCCTCCCCCATCTGAGGCTAGGCTTCAGATTGGGTTGCTGCCTGCTAGGACTTGGGGAAGTGGCCGTTTGGGGGTGGCAAGCTCTCAGAATTACTCTTCCATAATCCAGTGCCATCCTCTGTGTTGGGTGCTCCCTGGTTGCAATCCTACAAAGAGCTGAAGGCAAGGCAGCCTAATTTTCCAAGGAAGGCATGCAAACTCTCTTGGCCTTCACCCACTTTAATATGCATCATGGATGCCCCCTCTGTATGTAAGTACTGATTTCCCAGGTCCCCCTGATTGTGACAAAGGGGACAAGAGAGCAATAAATG
Organism: Candoia aspera; assembly: GCF_035149785.1. Lineage (NCBI taxonomy): Eukaryota > Metazoa > Chordata > Lepidosauria > Squamata > Candoiidae > Candoia > Candoia aspera. Next base: position 9,678,144 of record NC_086158.1, on the reverse strand, counting down.
CCATTCTTTCTGCAAATCACACTCCTTCAGGGGGGAGGGGAGGGAAGGCACATATCCTCCTTCCAATGTCCCTTTTTTGGGACCTTGATCAGGGCAGAGCTTGAGATGGTTCCCTTACAGCTTCATTCCTCCCCCCCCCCCCGCCCTCCTCCAAGACCTAAGCTCTTACAAATTGCAAAATCTGGAGGGCAGCAAGAAATAATGAATGCATGAAAACAAGCAGCAAATTCCTCTGGAGGGGCCTTATCAATCTTCGCCATACTTGACTGCAGCCCCTTCCTCTATGCTAATACCACCTGACGTCAGTGATGCTCTATTTAAAATTGCAAAATTAGAGGGGGCTCTTGCTCTTTTTGTTTTTGTTTTTTTGCAAAAGGTCCAGCAATCTTGAAATCTGAGTAGGAGAGATTAGCGGTTAAAGATAAGCCGTAAATCTATATCTATGAATAATATACAACATACAGCCGGCAATTGTAGCCACTTCTGTTTTATTATCTTTTTTTCCCAATGCACCCTTCTGATGTTTAGGTCAGAAAATGATTGTGTTAAATAGCTCAAAATCTCGGTGTTTATAAACTGGTACCCAGAGCAATAATATCTATGGCTGACCACAGAGGGGTCTGCGATCGGGCACTGAAAAGTGAAAAGCGAATTTCACCAGGCAGGTTTTTGGGGCGAATTTTGAATTTAACCCCCTTGCTTGGGAAATGCCCCTAGAAAGGGCAGGGGAAAAATGATTACCAGCTTGTGATTCATCTAGAAACGACAGAGTAGAAACCTTCTGATTCAATCGGTTCATATAAGATAGTTTCACTTCCAGGTCTTCTCTGGCAATACAGCCACTTCGAAAAAGAACCTAGTCGGTCACCCCAATCTGCAAGCGCTTTAGTTTGAAGTATGGGTTCCTAAGCGCGAAAGGAAACGCGAAGGATTTCCAAGGCTTTGACTTCCGGTTGAAGATCAAACCGGTCTTTGCTAGTCTTTCTGCCTTCCTGGCCAGTTAGTCTACTGCGAGGCGATTTCACCTTAAAACGGAGTTTTTGTTTTGCTTGGTTGCTTGGATCCACGGACTCATGATTCATATTTGGATTTTTTAGGACCGCATCTTCCAGAAGTAACTAGGTTAGGAAGTGCATTGCTAAACATGTTTGACTTTTAGCAAGTAGATTGCTGGCGCCTTCGAGTTCTCCCGTACTTCGACCCTTTACAGGCCACCCTAACTCTGCAGATATCAATTTCAGATGCAGACGTGGTCAAGAGGGAACACTGGCTGCGTTCCCACGCTACTTTTTTTGTTAATCCCGTTACTGAATTAGTTGATTTTCTGGGTGGTACCATACATTCAATTACAATCTAACGCAGTGTTTCTCAACCCCAGCAACTTTAAGATGTCTGGGGAATTCTGGGAGTTGAAGTCCAGACATCTTAAAGTTGCTGGGGTTGAGAAACACTGATCTAACGAAACGGGCTGGGTTGGAACAACATGCTAAATCACCAAACGCATAAAACAAGCGGACTCTCGCACACCCAGCTTGACCGGTTGTTTGAAGGCAGCTACTAGTCTTCTTTATCGGATCTGGTTTAAATGAATGCGCAGTCCTACTGAATTGTAAGGGCTTCGTTTCCCCCCATTTCTTACCCCTACCCTCCCATAGTAAGCAGATTCTTTTGCTCCTCGAGCAAAAACAAAAGAAAACATTATAAGCAAACTGCCACCCTAATTTCCAGACCAACGATCTTTTCTCAAGAGAGCCCGCTAATTTCATTTCTAATTTTTCCACACTTCCCCAAAATTATAGCATACTTTACCATTTCTAGGGGGAGGACACAGCAAATGTTTTAAAAGCATGACCCCACTGAATAAAGACAATTCTCTCCCGCCCCTGCCCCGCTGTTCCCTTTAAGTGGAGAAGAATTATTAGCAGAAACTGATGCTCTGCTTAACTGAATCCTCGAGCGAGGAGCACTTCACGCAACTTTATGGCACGATTTGGGGCAGGGAGGGGGACGAGAGGGGGTTGTGATGGAGTGCCCAGACTCAATGTGCGTGTTGGTTTGAAACGCAGGGAGAAAAGGAATGAATTGAGCGCTGTCAAAGGCGTCTTCCCTGCTGATGGGGTGAATGGCTGTAGCTCCCTCAGACAGTGCAGGTGCAGCAAAGCTCCCGGGAGGGCGGGGGGGGGGGGGCGGCGGGGGAAGATAAGTTCCTTTCAGTAGAAATCGCCCGTTCTGGGTAATCGGGAATTTCTGCCAGCCGCAGGTCATCGAGTAGCACAGTCAGACTCTCAGGCCCCAATTCAGGCCCTTTCTCCAGATTTTGCCAAGGGCTTCTGAGTCCGGGCTGCAAACACCTGGATTGCCATAAGTTGCTGGCAGGAAGTTAGGGGTTCTGGACCTCTTTGCTGCCCCCTGGTGGAGATCTGGAAGTTTGCAGCCTAGAATATAAATATGAGTAGGGGTGCCTGTGTCTGTGTGTGTGAGAGAGGGGAGGGATGTGATGTGTAGAGTTGTATTCAACTCCATTAACCAAACTTCACTATAATATCACCTTATAACTTTGGCCACATAATGAGAAGACAGGACACCCTGGAGAAGATGCTGATGCTCGGGAGAGTGGAGGGCAAAAGGAAGAGGGGCCGACCAAGGGCAAGGTGGATGGATGATATCCTAGAGGTGACGGACTCGTCCCTGGGGGAGCTGGGGGTGTTGACGACCGACAGGAGCTCTGGCGTGGGCTGGTCCATGAAGTCCCGAAGAGTCGGAAGCGACTGAACGAATAAACAACAACAACAATGTGATATAACACAGGATTTCACTGTGTAATATATATATATATACTGTGTGTGTATAGTACACAGTGAAATCCTGTGTTATATCACCTTGTTATAATATATAGTGTGTATATAATATATAGTGTGTGTGTATACCCACACTCACACATACATATTTAACGAGAGGAGTACAATCGAGAGGGCAGATAATCTAAACCTAACAGTTATGTTGTTTCCTCGCTTCACTCAGTCCTGGTTGCAAAGCTTATTTAGGAGGATGATCTCACCAACTGGCCCACCTTCTACAACCTGGTGCCCTCCTGATGGTTGGGCCTTTGACTGGGACCAAGTCCCAAATCTGAGTCCCCACATGTATTGGGCATTAAGGTGCCTTGACTCCTGCACAGACACCCATCATTGCCTTTCCTCCTAAGGCTCAAACGCATTGCCACTGTCCTACCCCTTGAATGTTGTCCTCATCATGACCCTGTGAGGTAGGCAAATCAATGACCTGCTCTATGTGAGTCATGAACCTGAATTTCCAAGTCAGGTTTGATGCTTACCATGAAGATGATACGCTTTAAGGATTTTTCCCTAGGTTGTAAAACAGGTGTTGCTGGGATCCACATCATTATCTTCAGGACTCTTAACAGATGCCCCTTTTCTTGTCTATTCATGGCCCTTGGAACAGCTAGTTAGAAGAAGTCAGTTCACTCAGGGGTCAAAATTTAATGGGCAAAACAAATAAATAATAGGCACGTTCATACTTTGTTCAATCAAGGCTGGAAATATTTAGAGTAAGTTCCATTACATCAGTAATATCAGGGAGCTCTCCTTTACCTATAGCTACCATCCTGAAAGGAAACACTGGGAGGCATGCTTTCTTGGGAGTAATCCCACTGAACACAGCCAAATCCACTCCAGAGGTGTGAAAAGCATAGGATCACTGGGGCAGCCTTGCCGCAATGACAGACTTTTCCGAGCACCTATAAATAGAAATATTTTTATTTTGGGGAACTTATTCTACCTGTGACTACATGCAAAGGTCCAGTTTACAAGACGTGGGGGCCGTCTCCGGTTGGCTTGTTTGTGGATTAGTCTGCTTTGTAAACTCAGTCCTTTTGGTTTATAAAACTGAGTTTGAGTTGTGGGAAGCCAGCCACTTAGTGTTCATTAGGTAACACCACTAGCAAACCATGGTTTGCTCAGCAAGTTGCATAGAAGTGAACCATACCAACTAAAGCTTTGATCCATTCAAAAGTTTTGTCCCTAGGTGTCAAGACCAGCTTCCATTTTCCCAGCTTCTGTGACCTGAACGCCCATACCACTACTCTAGTGTAATTATGTTTGCTCATTCATTCATTCATTCGATTTATATAGCCACCCATCTCACTTTTATGTGTCTCTAGGCAGCTTACAATAACATTCGTAAAATACAAAATACAGTATAAAAAGTAAAACACATAGCAGCCGGGCATTATCCAACCAATCATCTACACAGCCAGGAGGCAAGCTCTATCCCACGCCCAGAACCCCCGGCTCGGGCACAAAAACCAGGTTTTCAAGGCCTTATGGTAGAAGGATTGAGCAGCCTTTTCTGCGAGTTGAAATTAAACGGTTCATTGTGGCTGGATTAGCCACTCCGATGACCTCCGTCCAGCTCGCAGCGCTTACCGACCCCAAGCGCTCCAGTCTCCTCCCCACCCTCGGCTGTAGATGGAGGAATCGGTTGTAGGGGATGGACCGACGCCCTAAGGAGCTGCGCGGGCGTGAGAAAACCTAGGAAGCTGCTTTCTCCATGTTTAAATGAGGCCCAGCTCCTTGGCCCGAATCTTCCGCCGCCCCAAAGGCAGCTGTACCAGGGAGTAATCCGGCCTCGCTGTCAGCCGCCTCGGTGACCCCTGTTCTAATTGGGACTCGGCCGGGAGTTGCGTTCTCACAATCACTTCGCCCAAAACGCGCTTAGCTGATCTCTGGTTCAGCGTGTCCTATGAATTTAGTCAGTTTCTGGTTCAGCGGCTGAGTTCCCACCAACCGCTTACCCTGGTTATAGCATTCACTCAAGGGACCCCGACGGGCCTGAGAGAGCATGACTGGCTAAGCTGAACAGTGAACCCAAGGGGAAACGACTCAAGGCTCGCCGGGAGGGCGCATGTCGTTGCTCGCTCTTTAATTGACCTGGATTAGGGGTGTCGTGGGAACGCAGTCCCTCTCTCTCACGCGTCCAGGCAAGTGGGTTGATTTCAGCAAACCCAGGCCCATTTCGGGGGCAGGAATGCTGGGGAAGAGGGAGACAGGGCGAGGGGTTTGTCCTCTGCGCAGGCGATGGGGACTTTTTCGGGACTTCCGGGACTGCCCTTCACCCCTCCCCGCGGGGTGTGAAGGAGGCGAGGACGATTCATTTCTTCTGAGCCTCCCCCTCCCCAAGGTAGCTGCCCGGCCCTTGCTGTTCTGCTTCTGTGCGAAGCAGATGAGGCTGCTCGGATAGGCTTGGAAAAAGAGCGTCCCAGGTTGCTCGGGACAAACCGCGTAATCGGAAAAGAGGGTTGGGGAAAAGCCGAGCAGCCGAAAAGCCTTCCTTGCTGCGTGGGCCGGCCAAGCGCTTCCTTCTGGCGGAGCCTCATTGTAGGGACGGAGCGGGCGGGGAACGCGCTCAAGGCGGGCGCGCAGGGGGGCAGCTTAATATATTTCGGACCCCGTCTCATTTGAACGGGGGCTTTACCGCAGGGAAAAGCAAAAGAGCAACGGCCCCTTCTTCGCCGGCCGTCTCGGGAGTAGCTTCCTGAGCTGGAAGAGCATTGCCCCAGTGCAGGGGTCGGGAATCGAGGTCTTGAGAACGACCTCTCCTCCTCCTCCTCTCTTTTGAGTGTTTGGCCATTCACCACGCAACGCCCCCGCCCCGGCAAGTGTCAGTGCTGCAGAGATTACCCGCATCGCTCCCTAACTCACTTCACTTCCAACCGTTTTCCTGACCTCATTCCAAGAAGCTTCATCCCGAGAGTTAAACTGAGCTCGGTACAGCTCAAGGTTTTCCTCCCAGCTGTTGGAAGGAGCCGCTTCAGCGAATCCTAGAACCGCGTCCAAGCGTGGAGTTCGGCTTAACTGGATTAGGGACTCCGTCCCTTTGCGTCAGTCTAACCAAGCTGTAGCTCGGACTGGGAAAAAATCGGGGAGGGGGACTTTTCCCCCCGACCAGGAAAGAGATCACTTGGGAGAAAGTCACACTGTCTTCCGTGCGCATGAGTTTCCGCCGAAAATCGGCTTTTTCGCGTGGAAAGGTCCCCGGCGAGGGAAGAATCTGAGCTGCCCCGCCGACTCAGCGCAGCCCCTGCCCCCTCCCCATCCTACTTGATAGCCTTTGTGCCCCATTGACGTATCCACCCATAATTAATCCTTCTTATTAATGCCGGCTTGCGGTCCCCACGAGGCTTCGCCAGCCTATTTAGATTGCCTTGGTTGGTTGCACAAATTTAAGTGGGAAACGAGTTATAAACCTAATAACTGCTTTAAAGCAAAAAAAAAAAAAATTGATTATGGCGGAGGACATTAAAACTAAGGCGAGGATGCGGCTTTAGGGTGGGCTCTTCCACCACGGGATGGATTTAAGCTCCAGCCTCTACCTCACAAACATACACACGCAGGAGGGTGGATGTGTGGATAGGTGTATTCGCAGAATAGAAACAGTGGCAACGGCAGGACGCTGGTCCCCCCCTCTCCCCCTCGCCTCCCCGTCGGAAGATTAATTAATCCCTAAAACACTTCCAAGCGGATCTTGGGAATCAGATTTGGCCGGGTTTGGAATTAATTGAAAGCAATCGCTGTGGGCGAGCTTTCCAGCACCTTCCCTTAGATTCCTCCTCCTCCTTTGAGTGTTTTAGTATCTTCTTAGAAGTCCCCGCCGCCGTGGTGACGTTCTGATTGTCTATTCTTTTCAAGCAAAAGTTTTAAAATGACAAAAGAGAGGGAAAGGGAGGTAGCCGGGTGGCCACAACCGGCACAGTCACCAATCACGTTACTCTCTTAAAAAAAAAACTAACACTAAACTACTACTACTAATAATAATAATATAACCCAAATCCAACGTAAGTGTATCGTTGAATTACTAATTCTACTTAATATGTTATTTATGGAAACATCACAGTGGATAATTGGCTGCTTTTCTCTGCACAACAATGTACGTCACCCTCGCCTTATCAAAGGCTTTGTTGGATTGGCCCCGACCAAGGCCCTTTTCTTGCCTTGCCATAGTTTAGGGGAAGATCAAGGCAGATCTTATTGGGGAGATTTCAGAAAGTTGGCTCCTGGAAAGAGCAGCTTCGGGAGGGACGTCTGCATTTTTCCTACCAAGCGCCCCTTGTCACGTCCCCCGCCTCCCTGGAGGCCTTTTCTGCTCGCCTTCTCCAGCAACCATTTCAGCCTTCCAGAACCAAAGACAAGGACCCCCGCCACCACCACCCCTCGCCAATTTGGGCCGGGCGGGATATTTATAGGGCAGACTTCCCCGAAAGAGGACAGAGGGCATTCGTGTCTGGCCCATTGAAACAGCGACAGACAAACCCCGCAACAACTTAACAGTCACTAAACACAGGCGAGGGGTATTTGCCCTTCAGTAGCCCCCCCCCCCCCAGGCCCCGCTGATTATTTGGCTTCCCTTTGTTTATAAACAGGAGCGGTTCTGAGAACTCAGAAACGGCCATTCCGAGGGTGAGGTTTATCTCTGTTTTTCTTTCCCTTCTTTTTTGCTCCGCGAGAGCTGAAATCTGCCAGGCCGGGCCAAGCTCTGCTTGCCGAGGGAATCTCGCCCTCTGCCAGTCTCCCGCTGCCTGTTCTCAGTTTCTCCCCCGGGAACTGGAGCAGCTGCCCTGGAGCTCTCCCCACCCTCCTTTTCGCAGCTCGTGTGAAACTTCCCAAACTCGCAACAAGGTGCGAGATGCTAATAGAGCCGCTGCGGCTGGCAAAGCAAAAACCAAATACCGACGCCTGTTCGGTGCCACTCGGCGTCGACCTCCCTCGAGGCGCCTACAGGAACAACAAGATCACTGGTTACTTTTCAGGAGCCCAACTGGGACCCGTCCCGCTCCGAGTACCCCCCTCCCCAATGAAAACCGGCGGATGGAGGAGGTGAATGTTCCAGGTGGCATTTCCTGGGTTGAGAAAAGTTGGTCTGACCCGATCCAGAAGCCTGCTGAGCCGTCCTTCCCTGGCTCGATCTGACCATCTGCTGCGCCCAATTTACGCGCTCATGTCCCTCCAAAGATCCCAGCCGTGCAAGAAAACACGCGGGGGGGGGGGATGCTCAGCCTCTGAAATCTTTGGGGATTCAGGGTTCTAATTCTGGAAATGTTTGTTTTGAAACAGAGCGCGCGGATCTTAGCCCACGGGGGCCATACGGTTAAAGATGATCCGTTTAATCCATTCAGGTTCTGAACGGATTCTACAGACCTTTCACACCAGCGCCCCAGGAGGGAGGGCAAAGGGATCGGATGCCAACAATCTTCCCAAACCCCTCCTAAACACCCCCCGGGTTGCTCGTTCTTCCTCCTCAGCAAGTTTGGACGGGGCACGGCGGGGCTCGCTGTGCAAATCTCTTTGGAAAAAGAGAAGCAGAGCGCTTTCCCCCTTTCCCCTCGCTTCTCAAGCGCCCCTTTTTAAAAATCTGCTCTGAAAGAAGTTTATTTAGAAACACTTTCCCCCCACGAGCGCTGGGAACGAGGCCGATCCATCCTCCGCCCAGCCTGCTTGGTCCCCCCTCTCCCCAAGCGTTGAACAATGCGCGCTTTGAGGCGCCTCGCCGTTCGCTCGGCCGGAGATTAAAGGGTGATAGATCGCCTTCTTCTGCGCCAAGAATGAGAAGACTCAGCTGTACTAGCGGCCAGAAGCGCCCCTCCAGCCCTGCGCCCAGCAAACCTACTAGGTTGCCAGCGGTTTGCTCTCAGGCACCCGGGGGAAGAACAGACAGCCCGCCCTCTATTTGCCAGCTACCCCGATTCGACTCCATTATCACTCCCGAGCTATCTTAACCTCCAACTTTGCCGCTGGATCGTTCCCAACCAACGGAGCCGCCTCCTCTTTTTGGGTGCATCCCCTCCCTTTGACCTTTCCCGCTTCTCTACCCCAGATCCTGAAGGAAGAAAAGGAAGAGAGGGGGTCGGGGAGGGGGGGCGTGGTGGGCTTTTTTGAAAGGGGGAGGGCCGAGGGTGATCGCATCACAGCGATCTGGAAGGAAATCCGATCGATTTTCCTCCCAAGGAAGGGACGGGTTCGGATCGGAGCTTAAGGGGACTCGCTTGAAAGCGAACTTCGGGTTGAAATGACCCCCGGGTGGTTCCAAGTGAATTAGCTTGGAGTGGGTGCGAAGAGGGTCGTTTTCTGTGCGCGCCCAAGGGCTGGACTTCTTTTCGTCCCCTCTCTTCTTTCTTTCTCCTTCCTCCCTCCCCCACTTTCCCCTAAATCACTGTGTGGTCTCCACCACCTATGAAGGGTTAATGATACCGCGGCTGCTACCGTGCCGCTAAGAAAGTGGCGGTGGTGGGGAGCAGCATCCCCCAACCAGATTTCAACAAAACGCTACAGAATCGCGGCAGCGGACACATTTGTTCGGGCAGAGCCGTCGTCGGAGGCTTCCCGGCGGTCTCTTTTTGGCGCGGCGCCGACGCTTAGACCATCCCGGGTTTGCGATTCCAGAGGCGGAAGGGCAGGAGGGGAGGGGGGACAGTTTTCCTGCCACTCCCTCGGCATAATGAACTCATTTCCATATTTGCGCCTCCCGCCGCGATGAGAAAAATCTCAGCAGGGAAGTTTCACCGGCCCCGCGCAACGCTCCTTCCGTCTCCCCGGTTACGGTGGCAGCCTGGCGGAAGGAACGGATCCCTCAAACGCTCCCCTTGGAAACCTCGCCGGCGGTGGCGGGCCGTCGCCAGCTGTTGCTGAGACTGGAAGCGGGGCGAACCCGGGAGCAACGCGCGAAGAGCCCCCTCCGCCTTCGGACATTCCCAGTCTGGCTCCCGCGTTTCCCCCAAGAACTGGGCTGGTCCTCAGCTCCTCTCCATCCCCATCGCCCCTCCGTTTGCGCCAGCCTTCCGGGATTCCTTCCCCGACGTGCCTCCCCAAGTAGCAGATGGAGCTAGGTCTCCCCGGGTCGCCAAAAGGAAAACAGAACGGCCGAGATCAGTCCCCCTGGAGAGGTGGGTGGGATTCCGGGTGACTGGCAGGAAGGCGACTGGGACGGAGATGGGGGAGATTCGAGGACTGCTGCCTTAGGCGCTTCAGCGCCAATCCGAATTGGAGGGAGATAAACAGTGGCTGTGTTCATAAGACTCCCTTAACCTAATAGATCCATTCCTGTCACAGGCTGAGCTTGAGTAACTGTGGTGGGTCGGTCGGTTGTGCTTTTTGGCTTACCGTCTATGATTCCAAATCTTGTGCGAACCAAGAAAAGGAGTTAATTTTGTAACCGGGTGAAGCGTGTTGTGTGAATGCAGCCAAGGTGTTAACCTAAGGGGCTCCCCATTCTGGCACCTTCCCAGCTAGTCTGACTACCATTCTCCTCATGGAGGCGTAGCTAGCGGTAGCTCACATATCTGAAGAAGGAGGCTATTAATAAGAACGTCAGCTCCCCAGATTACAAGTTTGCTTCATTTCCAAGCAAGTCCGTTTTTAAGATCAATTTAGTGCATCCAGGATCAGAGGTTTAGGACGGAGTTTCTGAAGTACACAGGCTTATATCTTAAAAATTCAGTAGCCTTGGGAGAGGGAAGAAGAATCCATTTCCATGGGATGACTTATAGTGATTTATACAAAGTTAAAGTTGGATTTGAAAACTAAGGCATTCTTTTAAAAAGGGTAAAAAGAGCGAACCCAAATTAATCATTTGTTTTAAGCAATGCGGTCGTGTCTGCCCAGGTGAGAGGGATTCCTTTTCGACCCTGCGGGACGGGCTTTCTCTAGCAAGAGAAAACTGGTTAGCGTCGGTTAAAAGGCTGGGATCGCGCCTTTCCTAGGCAGACCAATCCCCAGCGCCGCTGAACCGAAACTTTAGAACTGGAGCCAATAGATTTACGGGCGGTAATGACAGTCCCCTCCACCCTCCATTTCCCGCAGGGCACTAACTATATCCTGGGGCTGAGTTGGAGCAGGGAGAGGCAGTGGAATTTTATGCAGGACGGAGACGGAAAACGTTCCCACCCGGTTCATTCAATGTGACTTTTCGTATCACCCGTGTTTAGGCGGTTTAAATGAAGGGCTTCAGAAAACGTCGAGTGTGAATGCGCAGTAGAAAGGCAGGATTTCAGTGCAACTGTGACCCGTGTTCTTCGGAAGCCGCCCTCCCCCCCCGCCGCCTCTGGTTTTGGACCCGGAAAGTGCTCTTTTTTCCGAGCAATTCCCTTGTGTTGTGAAGGTCTTTTCAGTGAAAGCTATTTACAGGCTGAGCCCAGAAAAAGCGATCCTTCTCTGGTGTATGAACCTTAAACTAGGAAGCCACAGCGGTTCTGCTGGAGCGGACCCTTGGGTTGAAATCCCTGTTTAGTTCCGCTGGCTCGGCTCGGACCAGCTGTGCTCCCGTTCTGCTCGTTTGGAAGCGAATTCAGGCTGAGATCTCCAGGAAGGGTCTGCTTCAGTCCGAAGCGCTTGAGCTTCGAGAGGGCTGAATCAGAGGAAATTAAGGGGCCCCCTTGGCACCGCCTTCTCCGTTTCTCAAGCGCTTGGCCGCGTTTCTTGGCCTCGATTCCAAAGCCCCGAGCCGTTGCGGCACTCTGTGTCTAGATCTGCAGGGAAGGGGGGGGGGGAAGGATGGCATAGATGGCCTTCCCCCTCCCCTTTGTTAAAAGGCTGTTGCCAGGAACAAAATGTAGAGATGTCATCAAAGGGGAGAGGTTGGGGACACTCTGGAGAAGCAAAGGGGGAGCTTAAGCGGCTTTTTCTCCTGATGATTTGTAGCCCGGCGAGGGGCTTGGTGCGCAAACACCCCGCAGGTGCAAGCTGTAACGCCGCCATCCGGACTATTGATAGAGATTACTCTACAACTTGTTTGATCGCTCCTTTGAACCGGCTTTACAATTGCCTGTGACGAAACGCCAGGCTGGGTCCCCCTCTCCCCTCCCCCCATTTATTGTTTCTTCTTCTTCGTCTTTGAATCGGGTCTCTAGGGGAAATCCTCCGGGCTTTGGAAGATTTCAAGTATATTTTGAAAAAGTTGAGGGGACGCCTTCCTTCCACGAGCCGCCCCCCGCCCCCCTAAACTCAGAAGTCCCTCATCGGAGAGCGGCTTCAAGAGACTAGGTCTGAAATAAAGTCCCGGCCCTACTTTCTGGAAGCCCCAGATGTGCCTTCCTCTCAGCCGCTAAGGATCCTCAGTGGGTAGAATACAAAGACGAGATCTGCCCCGATTTCAAGGCGACCGAGCTCTGAACAAGCCCATTCACTGGTGGGTGGTAAAAAAAAAAAATGAGAGGACACAGACAGGAGGACGAAGGCTGTGCTGTAAGGGATAGAGGAAGACGCCGTCAGCCGAGTAGGACTTCCTTCTGAGTAAACCTGCCTCTTTGTGTCGGTGTTCACACCACGCGTTTAACTGCTTGGCGAATTAACCCTTGTCCAGGCTGGCACAATACACTGAAGCGAATCCGAAACGAAAGGGCTGGGTTCGCACGTTAGGCCATAAACCTCGCCAAGCTTCATACGTTGTGGGAATGCAAAGACTGAGTCTTTTCCTGAGCTGGCTAAGCGTGTTGTGCAAGCACCTCTGTGATTCAGACTCACCTGAAGAATCCTAATCTGGGCTAAGGAGGGCCTTCTTTGGGAGTGCAACTGCCTGCCCTCATACCCTGCTAAGGCCACGGATAACTCAATATTGGAAAGTATCAGATGGATCGAGAATTGCCATCTATTTTAATTCCTTCAGAGCAATAAAACGAATTCAATTACCATATCGCCCCAGGATCTCAGAGGATGGGGTCTCCCCAATCCTCTCCCCAGAGGAACAGACTCCAGTGGACCAATTTTTGGGGTGGTGGTGGGGAATCTCATTGACATAAGAGGCAAGTGTGTCAGGACTTAAAGGAACAGCCTCTTAAAATAACTTTTTTTTTTTGCTGCCTTTGAGTCATTCTTGACTCTAAGTCCCTGCAGTTTTCTTGGTCAGATTCCAGAAGTGGTTTGCCATTGCCTCCTTCCTAGGGCTGAGAGAGAGGGACTGGCCCAAGGTCACCCAGCTGGCTTCGTGCCTAAGGCAGGGCTAGAACTCACAGTCTCCCAGTTTCTAGCCCAGTGCCTTAACCACTGCACTAGACTGGCTTTCTTAAAATAACCTTGCTGGCAATTAATCTAGATGCCACTTTGCTTGACACCCTTCCCTGAGGAAGGCTGCCCTTCATACCATTGGAGAAAGGAAATGTGCGGCCTAGGCCCTTTGCTTCTTGGGACTGCCTTGCGACCTAGTATGTGAATCCCACCCACCCTTGGGACACCAGGTCCGGCGCAGTGGCATTTAGAAGTGGCTTCTATCATTTCCAAATGCCCGGTGTGGACTGGCATCCATGGGAAGGAAGAAAACATCCCCGTGTCAACCTCCCAGTCAGATCTCAAAGTCCTCAGGGTGCACGTGAGTGTGCAAGCATGGGTACATGAAATTAGCCCTTGGCACAGCTGCCAGGTGATGATGGCTTCCTTCATTCACGTCCTTAATATCCCATCTTTCCTATAGGAGAGATGGTTGCGCCGGTTTCTGACGGTCCCCTTGAAAAATGGGAGGAGAAGAAATTATTTATCTCAAGCTGTTGCCTTGTTTGGGAGAGGATTAGGAGGCTGTTCAAGAAACCTTTTAATAAACCTGTCAGTTTCTGGATGCCCCTCATTGGCGTTGGGACTCCGGAAATTCTCTAACATTGGCCCTGCGGGCTGGGAAGTTGGAACTGTAGTCCCAAAATATTTGGAAGGCACCAGGTGGAGGAAGATTCCTAGAGGTCGCGGGACCGGATCCACGAGCCATTTACCCATCAGCATTAGCATTTCAGTCACTTTGGAGTCCCTGGAAGTTAGTCTGAATTTAGAGCCAACTGAGCTGAGGGAGCGATTCGTTTGTGGAACTGAGGGCGCTGAGACTTACCAGAATCGGATTCAAAGGGTGCCGGTTTGTGAAGAGGCTTTTTAGCCCGTTGCCCCCCCCCACCCGCCTTTAATAGTGTGTGTCTGCTAACATATTGGATGGAAGCTCCCACTCGCTTTTCCCCTACGACCCACCATTTCCCCAGGAACAAGGAAATATAATCAAGTCCTGTCATTCTGAATAAGCGATTGAGAAACCCTTAAGACGGAGTTCCAGGATGCCCTGTTGATTTTCCCCTTACAAATAAATTCTTGCCCCTGCCCAGTCTCAGCCCCCTCTCCTCCTCCGACTTTAATTCTTATTTGGATTCTTTATTTATTAAGAAGGGGGCCCAAGCCACGCCTTTCCCTGAAGCCAGATATTCAGTCTAATTCTGAGTTGCTATCCGAGGGATAAAGGTGGGGGAGAGGACTATGGAGTCTGCCCCGAAGGCAACAGGATCCACAGACCCACGGAAGTTGGGGGCCGAGGACACAAGCCTCTGAAAGCTGTACTTCTGTTAACCCGCCATGCAGCCAGAATTCAGGGATCTGATTCTTCACACAACACACTTAATCAGGTCTGGTAAAGATCTAGCCGCTGCTTTGGGCACAAACTTGCTCCTTTTGGTTAGGGAGAGCTTTGCTAATGAGTTCTGGGATTTACCCTGACGTGAAGCCAACCCCGAAGTCAGTTGCTCAGTGCATCTCGGGAAACCAGAAAACTGGTTAATTCAGGACTTGGTTAAAATTAACTAACATTCAGGTTAAACGTGTTACGTGAACGCTTTGGTGGTTTGGAGCTGGCTGAAATTCAGTGATAAACTCAAGAAACTGGGGGATAGGGATAAAAAGTACTGTACCTGAATTTGAATTAAAACCACCTTCCCTGCTTAACTTCGGCCCCAGGCACCCTTGCGTGCCTAAGGGCTAAAAGAGACTTCGTCCGGGCAGAACCAGCCTCGTGGGGCGCAAGTCCGCAGGACCGGCTGGTGGGGGCAGAGCGGCCGGCTAGCACTGGGAAGCCTCGAGGGGAAGGCGAGGGGTTGGGCTGTAGTGCCAGACCTCTTCCTTGCGAAGAAGCCCCTAGAAATCCAGGCCCTGAACTTCGCAGCCAGGCAAAGTGAGGATCCGATTCCTCGACTAGAGCCGGGCTGAGTCCACAGGAAGGGCGCAGGGTGCCTGGCCTGTCCCGCTTTGTGCGTTCCCCCTCGAAGCGCCATTGGCAGCGCCCTCCTCCTCCTCCTCCTGATCTGGCTTACCCCCCTCCGCCCAATACCCCTTGAACTCTTTGCCCCCCTCCCTACTTGCACAAGCAGCACTTTGTTTCCCTGTAAATCAGTGTTTCTCAACCTTGGCGACTGGAAGATGTGTGGACTTCAACTCCCAGAATTCTGGGAGTTGAAGTCCACACATCTTCCAGTCGCCAAGGTTGAGAAACACTGCTCTGAATAAACTCGGGCGAATCCCTCCCTCCCTCGCAACCCAGGGATTTGAATTAAAGGCCCATCGGGGACCCTCGAGGCTCCGAAGTGTTGCTGGCAAAAGAAATGCCACGTTGGCCTGTTCAGAAAAGTTTATCTCTGCCCCTTTCTCGTTCGCAACGGGGGACACCAGAGGAGGGGGGCGGGTGTCTCTCGTTTCTTATCCAGCTTTAGACAGAAGTAGAGCGTTCTTCTCTAAGGGAGGGAGAGCCTCTCCGCCCTTTCCTCCCTCCCTCTCCTCTCTTTGGCCAACAGGGGCCTTCTTTGTCCGCTGGATTTCTTCCCCAGTTTTAAACTTCACTTGTTCATCTCTCCCGTTTGTTTGTTAAGGACTCGATTCCCATCTGGCGCGCTCTCCTTTCCAAAAGATATAAATCCTCGCCTTTCCTCCTCCGCTCTCCCGTCTTCTGGCCCTCCGTTCCCCCCACCCCCAGGACTCATTCCGCCCCCCGTGGCCGCCTGCCGCCACTCAAGAACGACCATGCCCTTTAGGAAAATTGCTCGCCCAGCCTTGGGATCCTGCGACCCCGCCTCGAGTCCCGGCGAAGGCAGGGCAACGGCAGCGGCCACTGAAGGGGGGCTGTCACTTTCACTGCCAAACGCGAGGGAGGAAGCAGGGAGGGGGGAGGACAATTAAGAAAGCGCCTCTGCAGAGATTTGGCCAATTTCACTTCTATAAACTTTTGCGAAGTGAGAAGGCGGAATGCGCCCGGGTTGGATGGGATTTCTCCATCCTGAACCGCTTTTCCAGGGCTTGGCTTGAAGCGTGGGGAGTTTGAATCCCCGGGACCTAACTAACGAACTAATTAATGTCGAAGCCAAGAAAAGATCTTGCAGGTTCCGGAACGCGGATGAGAACGGATACTGCGCTTCACAATAATTTTCCCTCCGGGCCCCAAGTATTAGCCTTCTCCCTTTTCTTCCCCCCAGAAACTGAAGGAGACCCTTTCTTCCTGGGAGATCTTGCAAAGTTTCTTACCTAAAGCTCCCCACTCGACTACACCTCCTACCGGTGCAACGGTGTTGCACCGAATATAGGCAGAGGAGGAGGGAGAGGCGGCAAAAGGGCTCCGTAATTTTTTTTTTCAGCCAGAGGGGAATGAAAGGCTAGGAAGGAACAGAGGCTGCTACTTCGGAGTGAAACTACTGCATTCAGTGAGAGTTTACTTCCGAGTAGAAATACACCAGCGAGACGCCGGCAGCCCCAGGGGAAGTCAAAAGACGAGAATTCAAACCCACGGCCGCTGCAATCCTAAATTGACGCCTCTGCGTTCAAATTCCATTGGAATGCCCCGGAATTTTTAAAAAATCAAACTTGTTTAAAAGGGAGATGTTCACTGAACGACGAAGGGGCTGCTATTCGGCAGGTTTGAGGCAGCAAATCCCGAAGGTGTTTTGTGGTTTAAATGCGTCTCCTTTTTCTCTCCGCTTTTAGCATCGGCTTCCTCTGGACGCTGCAGCCAAACCGTTCCCCCCGCCCCGCACCCAGCCAATGCCTCCCCCTTCTTCAAGCTCTGTCAGAAAGAAATGCGGATAACATGCACTAAATATTATTATTTCCATGCTGAGTCAGTGATAGGTAAGAGAGACGCTGGCCTCCTCCCGCTATTTCCCCAAAGACTATCCAAAGGAAAGAGAGAAGGCCGTTTTGAAACGCAAGGAATAAACTTAAGAATGGCAAGTTCCCGCGCCCGGGTACAGGCACACATGGCCATCTGATAGAAATAATTATGAAAAGTCACTTTTGGCTGCCTTTCTCATTCATTCTGGAGAATAAGCGCCCCCACCCCAATTAAATAATATCCCACCGAAGTAAACTGTTTTCTGACTTAAGATGCCTGTATATCTTCTTAAAAGGATCCCTACTTTAAATTAATGTCAAAGCCACCATCTGTTGAAATGAAGTCATGTAAACTTCGGAATTGCACCAAATTCTCACCAAGCTTGAATAAGAGGTCTGCCAAGAGAAAGCTGGGAAAACAAAAGCAAACGAGAATTACTGGGAAAAAATCCCAACATTTTTAGGCCCCCTCAAAAAAAAATTTCGCTGTGAGTTTTTCTTCACATTCAGAGAATGATCTGGATGGTTAGAAAGAGAATGAGCTAGTCTGTCCCCTTGACTATCTAAAGAGATTAAGAAAACAGCTGGGGGAAGGAAGTTTCCAACCAACCAAACTTATTGTTGGATAATTCAGAAGTTTGGCTATTGCTAGGGCGAGAGACTTTGTGTGACACAATACCAGAATCTCAAAATATGCCTCAGTCTGAACCTCGCTCCATAGATATTTTCCAATAAATATCCAGCTGACTTTTGCAGGTGCAAAGTAACAGAACCAAGGGATTTCAGAAAGCCTTCGTTTCATCGGAAGAAAAACAGGAGAATGGATGCCCTCTTGGTTTATTTTACTTTAGAAGTGGTGTGGTTAAATTTTAATTTCACTTCGTAAATGTAAGATGGCTAGAAGATCAGTCCTCAGGAAAACCTGTGAGAAATTCAAAGGCAGATTTTCAGGAGACTGGACACTGGTGCGGCCGACGATTATAACAATGCAGAGATGTGTATATAATAACGCTTTAACATCGGGGACATACCCAAGAGAGGGGGCCGAAGGACAGCCCAGGTCAAGCAGCAGAAGGGTTCACGTTCATTTCAGTGATGCTGGGAGTCTTGGCTGGGATTTAACTCCAACTTTTCAGGCTTAAGGGAAGCTCTCTTGGTTGTTGAATTAAGAGTCCGATCAAACTTTCTGTCCCCTCCCCCCCTGCATATGTGTGCCTTTCTCCCCGAATCCTTTACAAGCCTCTTTGAAGTTCTTCAGAACAATTTGCGGAAACCTCCAACTTTCAGGAGGGCGCGCTTTTAATCGCCGATCATTAACATAGTTATGATAAATATACTCAATTACATGCATGGCTTCCTCCTCCACCCCGCCCCCCCTCCTCATCGGGGCCCTTTTAATTCTCCGCTGCTCCCGTATTCTTTGGCTAAAGACGCGGCGGTGGGGGTGGAGGAGGGCACACTGTCTCGGAGGGCGAATCCCGACATTTCTAGGGATTTCATCAGCCTAATTAAAGCCGCCCGTGTGGTCCAGGGTCCTGAATGGCCCTTTTCCTCTTTGCCTGAGCAAGGGAAGAGAGTGCTGGAATGCAGCCACGGAGCCAAGGGATGGGGGACGGGAGGCGGGTCCCCTTATCTTTTCCACGCTGACCAGGGGAGGCTGTGATTTCTAACGGCGTCGTTATTGCACGAACAAGCGCCCAAGCTTTGGCGATTTCATACAGCGGAAAGCTTTCTCGGAAGCCCAGAGACCAAGCTGGGCCGGCAGCAATTGTCCAAGGAGCGATAAGGAGGGCCGGTGCCCTCTCCCACTCGCACCCTCCCCTCCAGCGGAGGGGAGGAGGCCGGAGAAAACACAGCGGGAGTTGATCCCAGCCAAGTAAAGGCCAAGAGACGGGCGGGCGTCGCTTACCTGGCTGAGAGAGAGGCCAGGTTTCCTCTGATGGGAATTGGGGGCGGGGGCGGGGGGGGGAGTTGCAGAGCACCGGGGAGAAGGTGAAGAGGATGAAGTGGAAACTCTGTTTCAACAAATCCAGGGCAGAGGTCATTCTGGTCAGGCATGAAACCCCTGGGAAATGTCCTTCCTGTCAATTTCCTTCTCATCCTCTCTGGGCTTAGGCAGGTCTAGACTCGAGAGGGCATAAGAGTCCCAGGTCCTCCTTGAAATCTGGAGACCTTTGGATTCCGCCCATGGGCCATATTCTTTGCAGGCACCTAAAGAGAGTTTTGTGCATGTGCGGAGCTGCGGAGCAACAAGGCCGGCCACCTTCTAGGAAGGCTGAGGACCCCCTGGCTTGGTTCCCAAGCATTAACTGGCCCAGAGAAGGGAAGGGTGACGGCGGAGTCCTCCACCCTCGGGGAGACCTCTCCTTTTCCCCAAAGAAAGCGATCTCTGCAAGTGAGGCTCCCCCCACCCCCCAAGCCTCCGCTTCTTTGGAAACCTTAGCCTCTGAGGGAGGCGAGGAGGTGACCTGCGCAAGAGATCTCCCTATCCCCACTCTGCCCCCAACCCTCGGGAACTCCCGATGTGATGTGCTCAAATCCTAGAGCCAATAAAACGCGCCTGATTTTGTCAGGAACCTTGTTCGGTGGGTGGCGCGACCCGGGGTTTAAGTCCAAATCTCTCCCAAGGGTGGTTTCAGCCAGCTCTGAAAGGACGCTTAAGGATCGAGCCGACCGAGTGAATTATACCCTTTCGCTTTGAAAGGGTAAAGGCATAGCTTGAAATTTGCCCACTGGGTGCCGTCTGGGCTGCTTTACTCGAGTCTCAATCCTTCGGCGTGGAAAGGGCTTCTGCCGAGACCCGGGCGCGTCTTTCCGAGCTTGGATCTGGGGGACCCATTCAAGACAGACCTTCTTCTCCTACACAGAAGGAGGGAAACCTTGAATCCTGGGGGGCGGGGGGAGTTGTCCTCCTCCTGCCTTCCCCGAGCCCCGCTCCCTTCGGCTCAGCAAAAGACCAACCTGAAAACAGGCTAATGTCGGAAGCCGGAGTCAAGGGGGCATTCTCGACAGCCGTGTGGACGCTTCCCTGTCTTTTCAAAAACGGTCCCCCAAAGTTTAGCAAAAGCACCCATGGGAAACAGCGCTGACCCAAAGCGGGGAGTCCATGAAACCAGATTTCCCTAGCCGATTCTTTTACAACCAATTCCCACAATCTCTAGGCAGCGTTAAAGCCCCACGGAAGGGCTCCGATCTGGGGTGGGGCGCTGCTTTCCATTCAAGGGACAGAAGGAGCGGCGGGAGAGAAAGGGATTACAGTCTGGTTTGATCTCTTGCTCTTCGGATTAATTGTCCTCTCAGGAGGGATCGCACTTCTAGAAAACATCAGGGAAATAACATTGGGCTTCGCGAGATTTAGACGCGAGAAATAAGAAGCATCCCCAATTTGGGGGAGCAGCCTCTCATCCAGTGTTTCTCAACCTTAGCAACTTTAAGGCGTGTGGACTTCAACTCCCAGAATTCCCCAGCCAGCAAAGTTGAAGTCCACACGCCTTAAAGTTGCTAAGGTTGAGAAACACTGCTCTTATCGCTCGAATGGCTTGAATTTAAATAGGTTCATAACAGGAATGGCTGCTGAGAAAATATGGTAGTCTTAAATGATCGCAGGCATGGTAGAAATGGTGCCTAGTTTTCAAGCAACCTGCTGAACTCAGTTTGGAATTATGAGAGGGAAAGGCTGCAAATTTCTGTGTTCTTATCTGAAACTAAACGGCTGCATTCACACAACCCCCTTAACCTGGTTCTTGCATTAACCCATGTTCTAGGCTTACATCATACCTTGAAATATATTAACGAAACGGTCAGAGTTTGCATGTCACATTCAGCCACCCCGGGAAAAAAAAACACTCCCCGATGTTAAAATTAACTAAGCTTAGTGTGTTGCATTCATGAAACCACAAGGTTTTTAATTGGCTTGGTTTATTTATGTATTAGATTTCGATCCCGCCTTTCATTCAAGAGCTCAAGGCAGCCTACATAACAACCCCTCCCCCCCCAACAACATCCCTGTGAGGTAGGTTTGGCTGGGAGAGAGAACGATTGGCCCAAATCACCCAGGGAGTTTCTGTGGCTGAGGGTGGCCTTGAATCTGGGTCCCTCTAGGGCCAGCCCACACCATCATCAGCACGCCACGCTGGCTCCAACAAGTTGATAAACCGGACCAATTCGATTTATTTCTGGGTAAAACTAAATTAGATGGGTACTTAGGAAACGGTATATTGTCAGAAGCCTGATATGTGTCCCTGGGGTGTCTGCAGAGCATGGTTTAAAATTAAAAAAAAAAGTCTAAATGGCGGGCACGACGGGTGAGATCAAAGTTCCGCCTGTTTTGTTTGTTTGTTTTTACATATGATGCAAATAAAAATGCCTCGAAGATCAGGCTGTCCATCTAGGCAAGCATCAGCGGACCTTAACCACAAGCATGAAAGCAACGAAGGAGAAATTCTGAATCCGCTATCCGAACCGGTGAAATCACTCGTTGATGCTTTCCGTGCAGGATGTAGGGCAGGCTAGCTCGCAGTGGCTGGAAAGGCGCGGGGTGGGGGGGAGGCGGGGTGGCTTCCCAGCTGAATTTCCAGGAGATCCCCTGCTTGGAGGTTGGGAGGTGTGCGCGCCGCGGCTTTGGGCAGAAGTTTTCAGTCTTTTTAAAAGCCCGCTGGGAGGGGGGGGGCGGCGGATGGGTTTTGACCCCTCCCTGCTGAGGAGGCTCCGAGGAGAAGCAAAGCGGGGAGAGGGGGTTTTGAAAGCTGGGGCGACTCGGCCCTGGCGGGCCAGCCTAGTAAGCAGGACAGGAGTTCACACGGTGATCGAGTGACCGAGAGAACAAGGGGCCCATTTTAATCATGTGGTTATCTTTCGCCGGGGTGGAGATCCGAGCTCCGTTCCTCCCGGCTCTGCCATTGTGCTCCTCGGGCCCCGCTGGAAATGACAGCTCCGTCAGAAATCAGCGACTGCCCCGGATGGGGTTTCACCTCTCTTGTCTCCCCCGCCGTCTTACAACGCCGGAGACTCCTCTAAATCACAGAAGGGTCTAAACTCGGTCTCATCGAACATCCCTCCCCCCCCCCTCCTCCTCTAGAAGAGGAGCAGAAATGAGAGATTGAAAGTTGGCAGAGCACCACAGAAACAGGCGTGGGGTCCAGGTGGGGAAGGAAGACCCAGGGATGCTGGTCTGCACACTCCCCAGCCCACAGCCTGGCACCCAGCTGCTTCCCCGCGGCCCAGGCGCCTGATTAGGCTTGCTCTCCCTCTTCCCCAAAACACACCTACGTACTTCTAGGCAGCGGCGATCGGGAAAAGGCGCCGCCGTTTTCTTCCGTCCGAATCAAAGGGTCCTACCAGCAGTGCGGTTTCTCCATTCTTTCCCTCCAGGTTCTCACTGTTCAGACAACGGTCGAATAAAGGTCTGGTCAAAGGGAGCAGCAGCTCCACCGGAGGGAAGTTACCTTTCATGTAAGGAAGTTGCCAAAACTGGAGGGAGAAAGGGACAAACCCCACCATCTCGCGGCAGATGGTTCTCCTCGAGGGGACTAGGCTAGCATCATTTCTTTTACTCTTCCTAAAAAGAGGGTGTTTCATGTTTATTTGAAACTTTAGCTGCCCCCGTCCGTCTGCCCAGAAAGAGCTGGTGCGATGAACCACGCCGTACAGGCGCTTCCCTCCCTTTCAAGACAGGCAGACCCGGGCTAGTAGAAAGGTTCCTCTCTGGTGGCTCGTCAGAAGAGCTCCGGCAAGGGCAAAGCGTGGCGAGGACAGGCGCAGGGCGATCAAACGAGGGGCAGAATCCCAAAGCGCTTTGCCTTGAGTCAGTCCCTGATACCGAGGAGAGTCCTGCACGCAGCACTGTCGACGCTCCCTCGGAGGCTCTGGCTTTGGCGAGTCGGCAGCAGCATCACCAATTGGAAGGATCCTGACAGATGGAAGGAAAAAGGAGGGGGGGGTTATTGAGGTCAAGGGCCATCTCTCCCCTTGCCCCCAAGGTGTTGGAGAGGTCCTATCACCCCCAGGTTGGAAGGGCAAGATGAGAGTTGTAATGTACTATCTGGAAGTTACTAGTTGGAGAAGGGAAGGGAATTGTAGTTGGTTACTGTGCCAGAGTTAGTGGCTGCATTTCTACAACAGGTTTAACCTGGTTACTGGCTCGGCCTATTTCCCAGATTCACACATGATCCTGAACCATAAATTAACCAAATGGGCCTAATAATCCAGTGCAAAACTAACCAAGGTTAGCATGTTGTGGAAATGCCTTAGCTAGGCTTTTACTTGACATGCTTATGTGTTTACATGGAACCAACCAGTCAGAATTTTGGGTTACAGCATTTGGTGCTTCAGCTTACAGCTACTAGAGATCCAGAGAGACAGACACAATGTCAGATGCAGAACTCCAAGTCTTCTCCAGTTTGGCCCTTCAGGAGGCCAAGAGTTTTGCTCTTAGTGGAGCTGGCTGTGAGGGCAGAATCCCATCTGGAACCCCCATTCTGGATGCTCCCCTACCTCAGCTTCTCTTTCCCCAGCCCCATCACCTTTTCCAAGAGGAGAAGCAGAAAGAGGGCAAGAAAAAAATGGGTGGGGAGCAGGACAAGACTGTCTATGACAGTGTGTCTTCAAGTGTGGTCCTAGGACTGCTGGACTGCTGGAGGACCCCCCAGGACCTCTCAGGGGTCCACACAAGTCAAAATGATTTGCTAGCATATCTTGAAAAATAATATAATATTAAAATGCCATAAGAGAATAGTGAGAAGGGGTAGCAGCAGTGAGTGAATGCATCCATTTTAATTTTTAATATGGTAAATTTTGATACCTCTTCCAACAACCTAAGAGACAGCTTTATACATGGACTTCACCAGATGGACAACACCGAAACCAGATTGACTACATCCTTTGCAACCAAAGGTGGAGGACATCTATACAGTCAGTAAAAACAAGACCTGGAGCTGACTGTAGGTCTGATCACGAACTTCTTACTGCACAATTTAGGATCAGACTAAAGAGATTAGGGAAGACCCACAGATCAGCTAGATATGAGCTCACTAATATTCCTAAGGAATATGCAGTGGAGGTGAAGAATCGATTTAAGGGACTGGACTTAGTAGATAGGGTCCCGGAAGAACTCTGGACAGAAGTTGGCAGCATTGTTCAGGAGGCGGCAACAAAATACATCCCAA
Organism: Candoia aspera; assembly: GCF_035149785.1. NCBI lineage: Eukaryota > Metazoa > Chordata > Lepidosauria > Squamata > Candoiidae > Candoia > Candoia aspera. Next base: position 9,654,083 of record NC_086158.1, on the reverse strand, counting down.
AGAAAGAGAAAACCAAGAAGGCAAAATGGCTGTCTGCTGAGACACTAGAAGTAGCCCAAGAAAGAAGGAAAGCAAAAGGCAACAGTGATAGGGGGAGATATGCCCAATTAAATGCAAAATTCCAGAGGTTAGCCAGAAGAGATAAGGGATTATTTTTAAACAAGCAATGTGTGGAAGTGGAAGAAGACAATAGAATAGGAAGGACAAGAGACCTCTTCCAGAAAATTAGAAACATTGGAGGTAAATTCCAGGCAAAAATGGGTATGATCAAAAACAAAGATGGCAAGGACCTAACAGAAGAAGAAGAGATCAAGAAGAGGTGGCAAGAATATACAGAAGACCTGTATAGGAAGGATAACAATATTGGGGATAGCTTTGACGGTGTGGTCAGTGAGCTAGAGCCAGACATCCTGAAGAGTGAGGTTGAATGGGCCTTAAGAAGCATTGCTAATAACAAGGCAGCAGGAGACGACGGCATCCCAGCTGAACTGTTCAAAATCTTGCGAGATGATGCTGTCAAGGTAATGCATGCTATATGCCAGCAAATTTGGAAAACACAAGAATGGCCATCAGACTGGAAAAAATCAACTTATATCCCCATACCAAAAAAGGGAAACACTAAAGAATGTTCAAACTATCGAACAGTGGCACTCATTTCACATGCCAGTAAGGTAATGCTCATGATCCTGCAAGGTAGACTTCAGCAGTTCATGGAGTGAGAATTGCCAGATGTACAAGCTGGGTTTAGAAAAGGCAGAGGAACTAGGAACCAAATTGCCAATATCCGCTGGATAATGGAAAAAGCCAGGGAATTTCAGAAAAACATCTACTTCTGTTTTATGGACTATTCTAAAGCCTTTGACTGTGTGGACCATAACAAATTGTGGCAAGTTCTTAGTGGTATGGGGATACCAAGTCATCTTGTCTGCCTCCTGAAGAATCTGTATAACGACCAAGCAGCAACAGTAAGAACAGACCACGGAACAACGGACTGGTTTAAGATTGGGAAAGGAGTACGGCAGGGCTGTATACTCTCACCCTACCTATTCAACTTGTATGCAGAACACATCATGCGACATGCTGGGTTTGAGGAATCCAAGGCTGGAGTTAAAATTGCTGGAAGAAACATTAATGATCTCAGATATGCAGATGATACCACTTTGATGGCTGAAAGTGAAGAGGAACTGAGGAGCCTTATGATGAAGGTGAAAGAAGAAAGTGCAAAAGCTGGCTTACAGCTAAACCTCAAAAAAACCAAGATGATGGCAACCAGCTTGATTGATAACTGGCAAATAGAGGGAGGAAATGTAGAAGCAGAGAAAGACTTTGTATTTCCAGGTGCGAAGATTACTGCAGATGCTGACTGCAGTCAGGAAATCAGAAGACGCTTAATCCTTGGGAGAAGAGCAATGACAAATCTCAATAAAATAGCGAAGAGCAGAGACATCACACTGACAACAAAGGCCCGCATAGTTAAAGCAATGGTGTTCCCCGTAGTAACATATGGCTGCGAGAGCTGGACCATAAGGAAGGCTGAGAGAAGGAAGATCGATGCTTTTGAACTGTGGTGTTGGAGGAAAATTCTGAGAGTGCCTTGGACTGCAAGAAGATCAAACCAGTCCATCCTCCAGGAAATCAAGCCAGACTGCTCACTTGAGGGCATGATATTAAAGGCCAAACTGAAATACTTTGGCCACATAATGAGAAGACAGGACATCCTGGAGAAGATGCTGATGCTAGGGAGAGTGGAGGGCAAAAGGAAGAGGGGCCGACCAAGGGCAAGGTGGATGGATGATATTCTAGAGGTGACGGACTCGTCCCTGGGGGAGCTGGGGGTGTTGACGACTGACAGGAAGCTCTGGCGTGGGCTGGTCCATGAAGTCATGAAGAGTTGGAAGCGACTGAACAAATAAACAACAAAAATGTTGATAAATATAACACATACAAACAAAAACTCTTTTGGGGTCCTCCATAATTTTAAAAAGTGGGAAGAGGTCCTCAGAGAAAAAAAACTTTAAGAAAACCGGTCTATGATTATCTATCATCCATCCATCCATCCATCCATCCATTATCTATCTATCATCTATCTGTTTGTCTGTCTGTTTGGCAGTGTTGAGCAGTGTTTCTCAAACTTGGACATTTTAAGATGTGTGGACTTCCTTGCTGGCTGGGGAATTCTGGGAGTTGAAATCCACACATCTTAAAGTGGTCAAGGCTGAGAAACACTGGGGGAGAGTCTGCTGGGTAAGCAGAAGACCATAAACACAGAGAAGTTCAGAAACTCCAGGCAATTAGATTGCTGCAAAGCCTATGCCGCTAACCAATCCACTCTCAGAAGTTACTTTTTCAACCAATCAGAAACCAATTTCTTTGGCAGCGAGCTTTCATACACGTATCACCAAACCAGGTAATAACCTGCAGCCCATCACCTACTGCATACTAACTATGAACTAACCTAGATGTTTCCTTTTCACAATCTAGCCTAGCCTGAGCCTCAAGCATGTCTTGCCTGACCTCAGACATTAGCATGCTGATTGCAGAATGCACCCTAGCTTCATAGGAAGGCAATACCCATCAAAGGTTATGTCATCATGAATGACTTTCCATGGTCATCCAACCTTCATTGTGGCAATATATCCATAAGGAAGAAGGCAGGCTTTAGGCTGTTGCGACGATGGTTGAGTGACACTATAAATCACTAGTGACAAACCAGCAACTCATGGTCTCAAGAGAGAACAAGTTGCTTGTTATGCAGAGCTGGAGAGCTTGCACACTCTTTGTCGAGTTGCCTAATAAGGCTTTGCCCTAATAGGCTGTTCCTTTGTTCAAAACCGAGATGATCCAAAGGTTTTATGATTATCTATTATCCAGCCAAAATAAAAGCCAACATTATATTGTGTCACCTAGGAATCTGAAGTCAGTGGAGCCTTTCCTGACTGGATCACTTGGGTCCTGCAACTTTGCTCCTCATCTGGTTTCCAACAATTCCAGTGCTTTGATTGAATTTAGTTATGGATTCAGCTGCCTTCTCCCTCACTTGATCTGGCTGAGAGTCTAAAACTGCTTTCAGTTTTAATTTTTACCTGAAGGGGAACTTGCTCAACCAAAATAGGATTTCTAAAAAGCAACTTCAATTGCAAATTCCTTGTGGAATTACAGCATTGTCCCTCAGGGGGGCTGGGCCTTTATTAGTTGCAAAACAGGAAGAAATTCAACAGATTAAGCTTCTCCACTACTGTAACGGTAAATAAAGATAAAGTTACTGAATGTATAACTGCTCCGTTGTCTGGATTCCTATGCTGGGCAAAATTGGAAAAGTAGTTTTGGTGTGTTATAAATTACTTATACTAATAATTGTGCTCACAATATACAAATAAGTAAGCTGTGGGTTAAACCGCTGAGCAGCTGAGCTGGCCGATCAGAAGGTTGGCAGTTCAAATCTGCATGACGGGGTGAGCTCCCGTTGCTAGTCCCAGCTCCTGCCAACCTAGCAGTTCAAAAACATGCAAATGTGAGTAGATTAATAGGTACCACTTTGGCAGGCAGGTAATGGCATTCCGTGTAGTCATGCCGGCCACATGACCATGGAGGAAGTGTCTACGGACAAACACCGGCTCTTCGGCTTTGAAACGGAGATGAGCACCGCCCCCTAGAGTCGGACACGACTGGACTTAATGTCAAGGGAAACCTTTACCTTTACCAAAGCTAATAGTATAATTGATAGAAGAGAGCGATAGAAAATCACATTGCTTTTTTTCTTGACTCATGTACAACAAATCAGCCAATAAGCCAGCCTGTTTTCCTCACTCTCATGCTGGCTAGGAATTCTGGAAAGTGGAATCTCAACCTGGCTGGAGGACACCAGGTTGGGGAAGTCACTCATAACGGCAGCAAGAGGAGATTCTAAACCTTTGGGAGGTGACTTTATAAAACTCCAGGTGCGGGGAATCCTATATTCCAGGATCAAACTGCAGAAGTGGTGCAGTTACATAATTGTGATCCCAGGATTTAATAGTCTGAACAGGGGGCTGGTGGGTACTGTACATGGGACGTGGTTTTACTGCAATTACGTTTCCAGGCCCCCTCCTGCTGCTGAAGACAGACAGCATGGACGTTTGCCCAAGGACCTTCTGTCGCAGCCTGAGCCAATCTTCGTTAGAGGACAGACAGGTTCGCCGGGGAATGATTATAGTTGAGCGTAGAGGGAGAGGTCCGTACTTGGAAACTGAACGCGCTGTTCAAACCCGCTGCACTGGCTCCCGGGAAAGAAAGTGAATTTATCAGAAAGGCCGAAATGGAAGTTCTTCTCTCCCACCCCTCTCCTCTCCTCTCCTCTCCTCTCCTCTCCTCTCCTCTCCTCTTTTCCCCCTTTCCCCCTTCCTTGAATCGTATGAAACCTCCGTGAATTTCCCAGCGGTTCTAAACTGTAAGAATTCGAAGTCGGATGCCGGTCCCGAAGTCTGGAAATAGCTGAGCGAGAAGTGGGGGGTGGGGTGATGGATGGTAGTGGCGAGCTGCTGGCGCTGGCGGAGCGGCTCCTGCGCCGTCCCCAGGGAGGGAGAGGAGCCTGCGGGCCGGAGGAAGGGGAGGTGGGATGAAAGGCCAAGGGCCCGAAGGGCCCCCCGCTCACCCTCCCGCCTCGGGCTAGGGCGCCCCTTCCCCGCTTGGAGGTGCCAAAGCGCGTTACGCCGGCCGGCGTCTGGAGCCCCCGGGTGAGGCCGTGACAGCAGCTGCCTTCGCCATCGATTATGTGCCAGGGCGCTTCTGCTCCGCGACTCCGGAGCCGTCCCGGCAGCTCAGTCTGAACAAGAAGGCCGCCCGGAGAAGCGCTCCAACTTTCCTGCCAGGCCTGGAAGCTGATCGGTCAGCGCTTAATTCGGAGCGACACGCGAGCGGCGAGCCGGTCACGAGCGTTGCCCAAGGACCCCTCGCTTGGCTTTTGGAGGGAGCCACCGCCAAACAGGAAGCCGGAGAGGGCAAGCGGTTCTCAGCCCCCACCCCGATGCGTTCTCCGTCCGGGCTTGGAGACGCTGAAGCGCTGCCGGGGGTGGACATCAGGGCCCAGAGCCTGGTGCAATCCGGATCCCGCGGGCGACCGGTCCACATGGAAACGTCAGTGGCGAGAATAGTGTTGGCAGAGCCCCTGAAGAGGGTGGCCGGTCTCCAGGTGGGAAGACTCACTTGAGAAGAAGCCTTCCTCTTCACTGTGTTGCAGGGGAGGGGGGAGCTTTACAGTCTCCTCTAGCTAAGAGTTTAATGCCCCCTAATCCTGTTCTGTCCATAAAGAGGACTATTATGGTCAGTTGGGGGGTCTTCTTCATTCCTCCATTGATTCTGGTCACACAGAGGCCTGGTCCACAGGCCCATATTGGCCCATATTGGCCAATACAGGGAGCAGGATTTTCAGGCTTGTGATTGCCCAACTACCTAACTGGGATGCTTCTCCCCTCCCCAGGATATCAGCAGGGTACAGCCAAGATGACAACCATGATGTTGCAGTCAAAGGTCTGCCCATTTTTTAAGTGTGTTGCATCACTCCACAAAGTACCAGGTCTGTTGGCCACATCTTCCCACACCCAAAAGAGGGTTCCTGAAAGGGAGCAAATTGTAAGGCATTACAGTACTGGCAATGGGAAGGCAATCCCAGGAATTGCATCAATGGTCCTTTCTGTGTTGCATAGCATCCGGACTGATGATTGAAACCAGCTTATCTGCTTCCTTGCTTCAAAATCCATAGTCTCTAAACATATTCAGGACTTACTAAATAGGTCCAAAGGAAGAGTATTTGGAAGAGGATTATTTTAACTTTAACTTTAAGCAGAAATCAGTATTTAGTATGATGTTGGTGAAAGAAGAAAGTGCAAAAGCTGGCTTGCAGCTAAACCTCAAAAAAACCAAGATGATGGCAATCAGCTTGATTGATAACTGGCAAATAGAGGGAGAAAACGTAGAGGCAGTGACAGACTTTGTATTTCTAGGTGCAAAGATTACTGCAGATGCTGACTGTAGTCAGGAAATCAGAAGACGCTTAATTCTTGGGAGAAGAGCAATGACAAATCTCGATAAAATAGTTAAGAGCAGAGACATCACACTGACAACAAAGGTCCGCATAGTTAAAGCAATGGTGTTCCCTGTAGTAACGTATGGCTGCGAGAGCTGGACCATAAGGAAGGCTGAGAGAAGGAAGATCAATGCTTTTGAACTGTGGTGCTGGAGGAAAATTCTGAGAGTGCCTTGGACTGCCAGAAGATCAAACCAGTCCATCCTCCAGGAAATAAAGCCAGACTGCTCACTTGAGGGAATGATATTAAAGGCCAAACTGAAATACTTTGGCCACATAATGAGAAGACAGGACACCCTGGAGAAGATGCTGATGCTAGGGAGAGTGGAGGGCAAAAGGAAGAGGGGCCGACCAAGGGCAAGGTGGATGGATATTCTAGAGGTGACGGACTCATCCCTGGGGGAGCTGGGGGTGTTGATGACCAACAGGAAGCTCTGGCATGGGCTGGTCCATGAAGTCACGAAGAATCAGAAGCGACTAAACGAATAAACAACAACTTAAGAAGGATTCATGAGTGCTGGATCGATCTTTATTCATTTATTTTATCTTGATCCTGAATGCTAGATAGCACTTCAGAACTGGGCAACTTGATGATCTCCAGATGTTTTAGACTATAATTCCCATAATCCTAAATCTTTAGCTACTGTATACTTGATGAAGCACATGGGAGCTGTAACCTGTTTAGAGGGCTTCGATGCAATTCAATGAAGTTGCCTCTGAGAAAAATATATGAATCATTAGGCAGGAAGAAGTTACATCTTGAGAAAGGATCTTCACTACTGGTGACTCCTGCCTCAAGTTCATCAGTAGCATCTGGAGGGGGAAGCAAAGAAACCAGCCTGCATGGTCAAGGACTGGAGGCCAGGAAAGGCTCATACTACCCATATACCTTCAAGCCAGTGACCTCCAAGTGTGCTGGGACCACAGCTCCCAGAATAGTTGTAAGACACACATGCAAAAAATCCATCACCCTGAAATTTGGTTGGCTGGTGTTTCCAGAACATTGGTAGTAATACACTATTACTATGACTCCTTCTACTACTAAGCCATATTGAGCTCTGTTTTTCTTCCAAGTTATCCTGCTATAAGCTGTGTTTCCATTGTATGTTACAAGTCAATGACTTGTTAATCAACAAGAAATATGGGGTGGGAAGCGTTGGCTGACTCGCCCTAATGAAAAAGCAAGTTATAGCTTGCAGCCTCCTCCTCTTTTCTCCACAATGGTGGGAGACTCTTAACTTCTGAAGTTATTATTTTTTTTTCAGAAAAAATGATTTTAATTAAGGTTGATGAGAAAGCCAGATCTGTGGGACTCCCCATGGAAGGCTTCCAAGTAGAGCTGCCTTCCATTGCTGCCTCCCACCCATCCTGTCCCTTTCCAGCCATGGTTTCATTTCCTTATTTTTAATGCCTGAAAACAATCAAGGGTGCTGAATTGGGAGGGAGATGCTTTTATTGATTCTTTGTCACCTTTCATTTGCCTGTTTCAATCACTTCAACCCCCCTCTTCCCCCCAATTTTACTTACAGGCATTTGAGTTAAAGGCAGCTATGAGCATGTAGGGCGGGGGGTAATAATCTACTGGTCTGCTTCATCCTACCCAGGATAGGTGAGGGGTAAAAAAAATAGATGGGGGAGAAGAGAGAGAGATGGTTGTCAGTCACAATCAGCCCTGCTATGCTGTGAAACACACTTGAGGGTGTTTCTATAAGACACCTTAATTCAACCTCAGCTCTTAATGATTGGATCTGCAGTTTTCTTTGCAGTATTACAGAAGTTTGTAAACAACTTCTTCCTCTTCCTCCTCCTCCTCCTCCCCTCCCCTCTATCATCTAGAGATACAGCAAGTGAGGGGGAGGGGTGTCCACAGGAAGAGATAAAAAAAACTCAAAATAAAGGCAGGATAAACATTAAATAAATAAAAATAATAAATAAAATAACTGTGTGATTGAAGCCCTATCCCTATCCCTTTTTACGTGTGTGACATGTGTAAAAAGGGGTGGGACTGTGGTCTTCTAGAGGTGGCTGCCATGTGAACTTTTTTGACCCCAATGGTCCTGAGTCCTCAGCCTGTCCTCCACTACTGAGTTCAAGTGCAACGCCTCTGCTCCTCCTGCTCTCCTCAAGGCAGCCTAACGCTGGCTGTCTCCACTGCCACCCCCTATCCTGCTTCTGTGGCATCTCTTCCAGGTCCCTGAGATTCTGATTTGTGAGTAGGTCATTCCTTACGGGCAACCAAGTTGTGTTTCTCCTCTGGCTTTGCTGCCCTCCCTTTCAACATGTCACCAATCAGAGAAAACATCTACTAAGGAAGACATTGGAGCAGAAATGGGGTGGGGCTGGAGAGTTTGCTTGCTTTGCTTACTTGCCAAGTGACTCAGGAAACAAGGAGCAAATGCCAGGAAAGGTAAGGTGTAAAGTGGAGGCTTGCTAGAGGCCAGAGGAGAAGGACCCTGCTTGTGCTTCCCAACAATCCCAAGCCAGATGGCCCTGCCTCCACAACAGCAGGAGACAAAGCATTTTACATAGCTTGGAGCGGTACTGGGAGAGTGTCTGTTTAAGGGGGTGAAGATGAAGACAATGTGATGCAATCAAGGGAGGAAGATTGTGGTTGTCAGGGAATGATTGTGTTGTTGTAGGGTGCAAGTGGGGACAGGGCCCCTGAGTGGATGTGTGCAGTTACCTTACTGTTTTGTTCAATAGCTGGTGAGTTTGTTTTGTGTTGGGTCAAAGGAACTGTCCAAACATGATGGCCAACTAACAATGCATGTATTACAACATTATCATGCAAATGATGTAACTTATGTATTTGCATCACTTGAACATCTGTATAGCTTGTTCTAGATGCTGCTGCATGACAAGGCCTGTCCACCTTCTCTGGGGTGGTGGTGGTGAAGGTGGTATTCCACCATGGTGTGTAGAACCATGTGTGCGCGCGTATATGTCTAATTTCATAAATCTAAATTAGAATCTGTTTGGCACTGCATTTAAAAGTGTAGAGTTTCTGTATTTATGATTGTAAGGTGTTGAGGGGAAAATCTTTTTGACTTTAAAAAATGGCAAAGAAATAATTTAAACATGTAAACAGATCACTCACATTAGTAGCACTTTCAGAAGTAGGACATTTTGTCTAACTGTGCTCACTTACCTGAGAGTAAGTCCCTTTGAACTGAACTTGTCTTACTTTGAGGAAACATACATACAGGATTGCAGTGTTTTGCGGTTGAAGAGTTAACTAATCTCACAAGAGCTGAAAAGTTTGGGGATCTGCTCCAATTCTCTGACTTTCCAATTCTCCAAACTTTCAATAGGTGGTTGTTAAAAGAACAACTTTAAGGAAGTTTCCATCTTAAAAAAAAGAATGTGCTTGGAATCTTCCTCCTCCTCCTCCTCCTGCTCCTCCTCCTCTTCTACATTCTCCTCCTCCTCCTCCTTCTCACCATCATCATCATCCTTCTTTCCCAATAGATAGTGCTTACTTCAGTTCTATGGTCTAGAACTGGATTAAATCCAGCCCAGAGAAGATGTGATGGATTTTTAATAGGTCTGTGTGAAGCAACACAAATTTTCTCTGATGAATCAATTTGGGCTGTAGAAGTGACCTGCTTGATGTTGTCAAAACAAAGAGGCCACTTTTCACCTTGGCAAAGCAATCTGGGTAGCCATGAATCACTTTGGGCCACTGCTGTAGGAGCAGACCCTTCTCAGATTTCTCTCACAATGAGACAGAAGATCTTCAAGGCTTGCCTGCAGCTGTTGCTGAAGCCAACCAGCCTGGAAGACCTTCAGAGCATGTGAAATAAACCTTTCACAGGTCTGAGAATATAGAACCCATGATGTAATGTGACTGGGTGTGAAATACTGTATGCCTACATGGAACAAGGGAAGTGATTGTCTGCAGAATGCCTTCTGTGGAAGATACTGAAACCCATGCATAACATCCAGTCAAAATGAAGCATTTTAAAGTTCCATTGATTTCCCCAGAAGTATTTACCTCTTTCACATGGATTCATAAAAGTGCTTTACTTTGGTTGAATTGTGCACATTGAAAACTAGCTTCTGAAAATACATGGGTAGATTTACGGCACAATCCTACAATAGTCTATTCAGAGGAAAACTCCCAGTTTACTGGGCTCAGTTGCAGATAAGTGGGTATCAGACTGCAGTCAAATGCTATGATATGCAGTTGCTAACTACAGAGCACATCATCTTTTGTCCCTTGAAGACATTAAGGTGGTTGAGCTAAGACATTTCAGCCAGTTAATTAACTAATTAATTAATGGGACAAACCAAATGTAAATTAAGCCCAGATTTCTATCAGGCTATTAGTTGTTCAATTGTGACTCATAGCAGGAAGGAAGGAAGGAGGGAAGGAAGGAAGGAGGGAAGGAAGGAGGGAGGGAAGGAAAGAAGGAAGGAAGGAAGGAGGGAAGGAAGGAGGGAAGGAAGGAAGGAAGGACGGAGGAAGGGAAGGAAGGAAGGAAGGAAGGAGGGAGGGAGGGAGGAAGGGAGGGAAGGAAGGAAAGAAGGAAGGAGGGAGGGAGGGAGGGAGGGAGGAAGGGAGGGAGGGAAGGAAGGAAAGAAGGAAGGAGGGAGGGAGGGAGGGAGGGAAGGAAGGAAGGAAAGAAGGAAGGAAGAAAGGAGGGAAGGAAGGACGGAGGGAGGGGGGAAGGAGAGAAGGAAGGAGGGAGGGAGGGAAGGAAGGAGGGAAGGAAGGAGGGAAGGAAGGAAAGAAGGAAGGAGGGAGGGAGGGAAGGAAGGAGGGAGGGAGGGAGGGAGGGAGGGAAGGAAAGAAGAAAGGAGGGAGGGAGGGAAGGAAGGAAGGAAAGAAGGAAGGAAGGAAGGAAGGAGGGAGGGAGGGAAGGAAAAAAGGAAGGAAGGAGGGAAGGAAGGAAAGAAGGAAGGAGGGAGGAAGGGAGGGAAGGAAGGAGGGAAGGAAAGAAGGAGGGAAGAAAGGAAAGAAGGAAGGAGGGAGGGAAGGAAGGAAGGAAGGAAGGAGGGAAGGAAGGAAGGAAAGAAGGAAGGAAGGAAGGAAGGAGGGAGGGAGGGAAGGAAGGAAAGAAGGAAGGAGGGAGTGAGGGAAGGAAGGAGGGAGGGAAGGAAGGAAAGAAGGAAGGAAGGAGGGAAGGAAGGAGGGAAGGAAAGAAGGTGGGAGGGAGGGAAGGAAGGAGGGAAGGAAAGAAGGAAGGAGGGAGGGAAGGAAGGAAAGAAGGAAGGAAGGAGGGAGGGAAGGAAAGAAGGAAGGAAGGAAGGAGGGAAGGAAGGAAGGAAGGACGGAGGAAGGGAAGGAAGGAAGGAAGGAAGGAAGGAGGGAGGGAGGGAGGGAGGAAGGGAGGGAAGGAAGGAAAGAAGGAAGGAGGGAGGGAGGGAGGGAGGAAGGGAGGGAAGGAAGGAAAGAAGGAAGGAGGGAGGGAGGGAGGGAGGGAGGGAAGGAAGGAAGGAAAGAAGGAAGGAAGGAGGGAAGGAAGGACGGAGGGAGGGGGGAAGGAGAGAAGGAAGGAATGGTATTTTTCTTGCAATTTTTGTACTATTCGGAAAACGGCACTAGAATATTTTGGTTGGCACATTCACAAAAGGAACAGGGAGGAGGATGCCTAAATTCTCTCTCACATGTCTCCTCGTCCTCCTCGTCCTCCTCTTCCTTTAGGGTTTACTATCAGTTTAGGATGACTGAATCAGGGACTCTGAAGTTTCTTTTAAATCATTAGGCTTTAAGCATGCACAAATATATGCCTCTATGACTTCCCTTCTTTGCTGCATGAAGTAGGTAAGCAGACACATGTACTTTAAAACAACCATGTTATGAAGATGACTCAGTTGGATAACACCAATTTTCTAATGACAGCACTTAGAAGAAAATCCCCTTGATTTAACTGGAATTAATTTCTATCTACCACTGGTCAAAACACAGATGCTTTATCTGAAGCTAATGAAAACTTCTCCAGACTTGCAGTGCCAAAAGTCAATGGAAGCCCATCGGCTGCCTACTGTCCCCCCAATAATCTACCTCTTCTTTTTGCTTCTTCTCCAGAGGTGGTTTTCACTTGTCTCTTAATGTTGGCTCTTGAGGAAGATGGTGCCTACTTGTGCAGAGGTGCAAACTCTCATAACAGCTTTGAGAACTGGCCAAGAGCCTATCTTGTACAATCCTCCAGCTGATGTACTAAATTTTGTACATTTGTACATTTTTGTTCAAATTAGAGGCAAGTGAACTCCAAGAGGCCTGTAGTATTGTTCCGATTAGCAAGAGAAGGGAGGAAAAAAAATTCAGCTTGCCAGAATGTACCATCAGAAACAAAAACAAAAACAAAAAAACAGTTTATGAGCATGAGTCATCATCACCATCATCCAGAGGAGGGTGTGCTTTGTAATACTATGCCCACACTGTTAAAGGAAGAAGCTGCTATTTTCTTTCAAGAGATTAATTCTTTGAATTGAAAAGGCATGGAACATTCATTTACACTCACCCCTACCCACCACAGAATAGCCTGTATCATCCAGATCACAGTAAGGCAATTCATAAAATCCTACTGTCTCTGTGTATGCTTCACTAGTCATGATGTTGAAGTGTGAAGCCTTTGAATGCCTTGGCTTCTATTCTCATCAGGGAAAGATCACACCTAGTCTGAAAAGTGAGCAGGGGTGCTGTACCAATGTACAAGCAATAAAGCCTTTAGTATATACTATATATATATATATATATATATATGTTCTGGATGATTATTGATTCCTTGCATCCTTTGAGTGAAAAAGTATATCTTTCTGGCAATTTAATTTAATGTTCCTTCTTGGCGAATAACAGCTGGGGGGACAGGCGCTTGCATGGGTAGGGTACCAATATGGACATAAAGCAAACTGATAAAAATAAGAGTAATTTTGAGAATATTGAGATGTGAACATGTTAATTCTGTGGCGTCCCATTAGCCTGAGTCTCTACTCCCCATCTATTAATGTAAGGGTGATAATAGTAATTCTAGCCAACATTATAGGGCTATTGAAAAATTATTGAGATAATGCATATAAAAAGGCACTGAGCACTTTGGAAAAATAGCCACATTGCGAACCATTTATGACTAGGGCTTAGAACTATGTCATTTTTTGATTGGTGGATGACAGCTTCTTGTATAACTATCTTTCTGATTCTTACATCATCTCTTTTTCTTAGATGATCCTGGGAGTGGCCTGGAGTGGTGGAATCTGTCTTTGGTTTTGGTTAATTGGCTCTTGAATATTGGGATTACTAAGATTCTGCATACTCTAGTTATCTGGTAAAATGCTAGGGACATTAGCTCTGAATTTAAAATAAGGAAGGATCTTTTGTGGTCATAATTATCTTTTACCTTTAGGAGGGACAAGATCACCATAGGGTAATGAGGGACAGAAGGTACCATGAAGGTCCCAAGTCATCATAGATATTTATTCTTCTGGTCTACTCTACAGCACCAAAATGCTGGAGAAAGGACTGTATTGCCCCACATGACTCAGAGCTAATTAATACTAGTTAATATAAAGGGAACTGCAACATTTTGGTGTTTGCACAACACATTTAACCAGACCAAGTATGAACTAGCAGGTACAACAGGCTAAACTTAATTAGCATTAGTTTTGGTTAGTTGGTGTGTGTGTGTGTGTGTGTGTGTATGTGATCCCAACCTATCTGGTTAGTTTATGACTCAATATATCATGCAAAAAGAAAATGGGTTACTTCAAATAACCAGGTTAAGTGTGCTGTTGGGTACTCAACTTTTGTCTATGCCAACTCAATATTTTGCCAAGAGAAGAGACGTGAAAGAATTAGATGGAGAAGCAAAATGCAAGTGACAGCAGGTTCAGGGTGAACAGAATCAAACATGATCTGCAGTCTGTTTTGGGCTGATGCGTGGCAGAGGAATCTCCATTAACATTGCATCTGTCCAATAGCAGCCAGTGGAGTTGTTCTGGGTCCTCCTTCAAGAAGATCAACTGATCAAATCCTTGGGCAATTTGCTACACATTTTATAGTGAAATCATTCACCCCAAATTTGATGCCATCTAGCCAAATTATAGATAATATACAGTAATAACATAACATGACGTAATGTAACGTAACGTAACGTAACATCATAACTTCCTCACAGAGCCCAAGCTGAAAAATTTTTCTTAAATAAATAATGGCACAAGCACACACGTGCACCAGTTCTATCACATTTGCCTAATAGTTGTATGATTTTCCCCCCAATATGGAAATAGTCAGCTCTGAATTTCCATGGCCTTACATATTGACATTACAGATAAATTGTCACATCACCACTACTGCTGATTTGGAGTCCAGTTGTAAAAAGGGGGCAAGATTTGTTTTTGAAAAAGCAATAATACTTGAATTATGGAAAGGAAGTGGGAGAGGGAATTTACTGAAACCCATAAACCACAGCCCAACTCAGTCAAGACATCTTCAAGAAACAGGAGCTATGGAGTGATCACAAAAGTCTCCTTTTGGGTCCTCACTACTCTCCTTGTAATTCTGAACCTTATCTTTTTTTCTGCTACATCCTTAAAAGCAGGCCTAGTAATACAGAAGAGGGTGAGGTGGTTACAGTCTATGCAGTTTTGCTGATCCTATGATTCATCCCAAACTCTTTGGCATAAGCTAATATATTTGTCTTAACAAAGGTAAGGGCTGCCTTTATTCCCACCTCCTATTCTAAGTTAAAATTAGTTAGGCTAACCAAGTGAAGTGAAAATCAGCCTTTATTTCTATAACACAACTATTTCAAAGAGTATTTTTGGCATGGGGAGCTTGCTACATCACACAAAGGGGGAAATCTACATTTCCCAAAACTCTGCATAGCTATTCACTTCTGGAGAGCTTCCATCTCTTTTTCAGCCTTTGATTTCTGCCTACAAACTTCTGGGGCTGCGTGGGGAGGGGGAGGGGCAGGGGGATTGCTGCACATGAAACTTGGATTTAGAGAATGCAGGTTGCTTTGCTTTATTTCCAGGATTTCAGTTTTTCCTGCTGTTATACTAAAGAGGCTCTTATTTCTGGTCATAGGACTTCAGCTCTCTGACAGACTGAAGGCCTGTTATATAATGTCGTGGGTGTATCCGACTGTGGGCAGGAGAGTCAGCATTTTATTCTGTGACCCAGGAATGAGTTGGCACCATGGTTCTCATGTGAGTCATCAGCCCACAGCATGATTTCATCAGGAAGGGCACCCTCTGATACTCACGGAGCTGTTCAACAAGTATGTGGCAGCAAATGTCACAAGAAAAGCCTTAGTCTCTCCTTTCATGTTTCCTTAAAGATAATGAGCTGATACATTCCCTACAATAAATAATATGTATATAAAAATACAGAGTAGGGTAACTCTGTGATAGAGACCTGAGGTTCACCTGGGACTAAGGTGATAGAATCCCTGAGGTTCACTGGGGACTAGTGTGAACATTTAGGTTGGGCAAGTTCTGTACAAGGAGTTGCTTTATTATGTCTAATGCAGAATAGACTGCTGTGATATGCAGGATTAGTAAAAACTCATATGTGTTTAATGTGTTCAGCAGAAAAGCTAAACAGCTGAGGATAGAAGAATTTAAGGGAGTTTGGTCTTCTTAGCCTCTAGCTGCAGATGAAGGCATGCTCTTCTGTATTCAAAGAGCCATGAATTCAACCAAACTGAAAATGGGTTGTGTGGCTCCACATGAAGCCACCATCTGCTATGAATTTCTTGGAGTGGGCTGTAATCCATCATGACTTTTTGCTATCATACATGCATTGATGTTTATAGTTCTTCAAGACTTGATTGATTCTGATGCAGTTGACTAACAAAACAACTTCTGGTGGAAACTGTCACAGATATACTAGCCTATAGCTTAACTCCTCCTCTTATTCAACACAAAGAGAGAAAGAGAGAGAGAGAATGAACATGAAATGGGGAGGGAAGAGGTAATCAAGGAATGTTGGACAATAGTTCTTAAAGTTACAGTTCTTATAACTGCCAGAAGAGAGGGAAATAGGATAGCCTGATCGAAAATGATAATTCAAAATGCAGTGGCATAGGTAGTAATGGGTGCCTGTAGGGCTGTGCATGTAACACCACTGCTGTGTGAGCTGCACTGAGTGCTGATTTGCTTCTGGGTCCAGTTCAAGGTGTTGGTTATGACCTTTAAAGTCCTTCATGGCATGGGCCCAGGTTACCTGAGGAACTGTCTTGTCCCAATCACATTGACTCATGGTCGGGCAGGAAAGGCATGTTCCCGACCCCATCAGCTAAAGAATTTCAGCTGGTGGGGTCTAGGAGGAGAGCCGTTTCTGCCATTGCCCCTGCCCTATGGAATATCTTGCCCCCTGAAGTGAAGTTGGCCCACTCTCTTCTGGCCTTCTGGAAGAACATTAAGACCTGGCTCTGCCAACTAGCATGGAGGTCCAATCGTAGTAGGAAGCCCTGGGGCTGGTTGGTGGCTTGAGGATCATCTCTCTGCCTTTTAGCTTTTCACTTTTAATTTTGTATCATTTTTATAATGGTTTTTATGATCTTTTATTGTAAGCTGCTCAGAGTCACTTAAATAGAGAGATGGGCAGTGTATAAATTTGATAAATAAATAAATTACTGAAGGTGGATCTTGGGGTAGCAGAGATAATGAAGCATCTCTGTTCTCTTCCTCCTGGTCCCTCCCTTCTCTGTAGACTCTTGAAGAAGCTTCAAACAAGGGTTGAAGGATAGTTTTGTTGTGAGATGTGAGCATTCTGAATGCTGCAACCCTCTGCTCAGGTCACATGATCACTATGGCCTTGTGGACTGGAATGAAGACAGTGTAGTAAATGGAGCCCTGCCTTAATTTAAGAAATCATTTGTTTTAATGGGATTTTATTAGAATTTTATCGTATGTTTATTAGAATTTTTACTGTATATTTATTCTATATTGTAAACCGCCCAGAGTCCCTCCAGTAGGAGGAGATGGGCGGTGACAAATTTGATAAATAAATAGATAAATAAATTTGACAAAAGAAGAGGGTATATGCATCTGATAAGGAATAAATATCACATCTGAAGTGTCCTGGAACAAATAGGCCTCTTTTAAACACATTACTGCAGGCAAGATGACTTTATTGGCAAATTAGAGTGACTTTTCATAATTAAGGCTATTTTCACCATATCAATAAATTAAAGCTATTTTTCATAATCTTGCTTAGGGGTTTTTTGTCTCCCTTTAACGAAATGCCTTGATGTCATCTATTATACTGCTGAATATTCTCCCCTGTACCAATTGCACTCCTTATTTTTTTGAATCAAAAGAAACAACATAACTAGCTAACCAACTGATTTTCATGTATGATATTTTTGTATGTTCTTTTATTCTTACTGTTCCATCAAAATATTTTTGGATATGTCAGGTTGTCATCTGACATTGATTTTTTTTTTTTGTATGTATCACTGAAGATATAGGAAGAGAGGCTTATTGATTTCTACTGTGTATTAAAAACTATGATTTTGATGTATGATTTCTACCCTTCTTAGGAATCCTGTGAACTGTAGATCCATGAAGGCACTAAAGCTGCAGTTCAGACCAGTACATTTAATAGATCTAGTCGACCTTATTTCTGAATAAACTTATTTAGCATTTTGCTCCATGTTTCTTGGATGGATTTCCAGAGTTGGCTCTGTCTCTCTCTTTCTTGCTCACACAGAAACAAATGCACACAGGCATTTAAGTTTTGGCTTTGCATACATAAAGACTGAGCCACGACTTTTCTCATCCTTTCTTTCTTTCTTTCCTTCCTTCCTTCTTTCTCTCTCCAGTGCACATACCTCTTCATATTACAGAAAGTTAACCCATTTTCCATCACGCTATTAATTTGAAAAAGGCGGCGCCAATAAAGCGTCCATATTTTGCCTTTTGGGGTGATGATGGTTTTAACTTATTGGCAAGAATGTACTTCCAGGTTTAGCAGGGGAAACCGAAGCAGGCATGAACGACACCTGTTTTTCAATGGGTCATCCGCATGTATGAGACAAAACGTGAATTCAGTCTTAGGATTTGGAACTTCCTGGTAGAACTGGTGACATGAAAAGTGAACAATTATTCTTTTTTTAGATATTTGATGTTTGATAGGCATCCCTGCAAGGTAAATTTTAAGCATTTCCCCCCCTTAAATCTCCTCCCCCCCCCCCTTTTCAGTAAGCAGGCTAAGCTTCGAGTGGCCCGTCACCCTGGTAACTGCCAGAAAAATTCTCCAGAAGTTTGAAGAGGTCAGCTAACAGGGTCAACAACCCTGGCCTCTTTCCGAGCTGGGGGCAAGCTGGCCCCATCCTGCTGGCAGAGTTTTCGTCAAGGCCTACCCTGGGAGGGGATCTCTTCTAGCTCTGATATAAATTTTTTGAGTCAGTTCACAGCCAAGACTCTCCAGGTGGCCTCCAAAATCGATGGTGACCTTTCAACCTTGTCTAACGTCGGCACTGCATCCAACCTAAGCAAGGATTTAGGTAGGAATGACAGCTGGCCACTGAGTGTTATTGGGGACAGTACAAACAGTTTGGGAAGCAAGTCTGTAGCTATGAAGAGAGCAGGTCATTAAAAGCATATTAAAAAACAATGGTAGGAGCCGGGGGAGAATCCGTGCTAGTAGCTGGTTTCGCACAATCACTTGGTGTTTGGGGTGTGTAAACTGTGGCAAAGGGCTGCTCTTTTTTAGATCTTGCTTTTAATATTCAGCACATTTTTTTACTTGAGCAAACAGACTTTATTTGCTTTAAACCAAGCACTCTACTCCTTTTCCTCTTTTCCTGCAAATATCAAGTTAGTCAATAAAAACAGATGGATACAAAAATTCCAGGTATATGGCTACTGTCCTTCTTGGTTTAAATATATTCCAAGGTTTACTGAAAAGTACATAAATGTGTACGTTGCTTTTGTGCTATAAGTAGTATTTGTTAAAGTTTTTTTTTCTCAGTGCAGCATCTTTTGAATATACATACAGCCTTTTGAGTTTTTCCCCCTTCTCCTAAATAAAATAAAAATAAAATAAAATAAAATAAAATAAAATAATAAAATAAAATAAAATAAAATAAAATAAAATAAAATAAAATAAAATAAAATAAAGGCATAGTCCATCTGAAGTTTTAATTCCCATTTATTTTCATGGGACTGACAAGTGCTTACCTTTGGTTAGATTGCACCCAAACAAGCAGGTGCTTTTGAAAAAATAAGACAAGGAAATTACATGGTATGCAAAAAATAGTCTGGAATGAAGGAATTCAGGTTTAACTGGGCTACTCCACTTTTGCTTTGTCAAATGAATGTTTAAGTATATGTTTGATTCCCTGGAATGGAACAAGGTCCTAACATGGGGAAGAAACCCAATTGGCACAAGATAGCAAATATTCCCAGGGTGGTTCTGTGTATGTATTTTAACTGATATGGATGTTTGGTGACAATTCAGCGCTGTTCTGGAATTCTTAGCAAGAGGATTCCCTGTGCTGTTTTATTGCCAGCAATAGACTCCAATTGCTCCTGAACGCTTCCTGTGCAAAGACACTCTTATCATGAAACTTAGCAGATGGTAAGGTCATTTCAGGCAGCAGATCTGGACATGTGAAAATTGCATTCACACAACATACTTACCTTGGTTATTGAATCAATGCATTTTTGGGTTTCACCCAATACATTAAACAGTGCACTAAATACATGGGTTAGGTTCACATCTCACATTAACCCAGTCAATCCAGATGACATTAACCAGTCTTGGTATATGGTACATATACAGCTATTAGGACTTAAAGTGGCCTGGTTAAGTATATTGTGTGAACGTAGCATATTAGCAGGAGACATTGCATAATCCCTTGGCAGATCCTCCCTACAAGCTCCATTACTGTGCAAAAGCTGAGCACGATCCCTGTTGCAAACAATGAGAGGAGGTATTAATAGTGATCACATGTTCTGCTCAGTTTAATGTTTATTCAGTGGTAGCTTTTCATGCTGCAGGCTGTGTCCTGTCCTTTGTAGAACAGGCTAAAGATCTCAGCCATCAAGAGTGGAAAAGACCATTAAACTATAGAACTGGAATGGGACATTTAGGCCAGTATTACTACTCTGTGTACACAACTGGTGTGTACAACAGTCCTATTTAAAGCATCCATAATAGATGGTTGTCCAGACTCTGCTTGAATACAACCAATAAAAGCTGGATACATGGTTCCAAACTACTCCTACCATTAGGAAGCATAGTTTAACATTCAACTAAATCTGTCCTCCTGTAAGATAAGACCATGATTTCATGTTCTACACTTTGGGACAACAGAGAACAGGTGTTGTTCTTGCTTTTCTTCCATGTGAAACCACTTCAAGGTGGTTCTGCCTGTATTCACACAAAAAAATTAGGCCAGTTAAGGACTTAGCAGCTGTAGCAATAAAAGATCTAATGGCTTAGAGCCATATCAATAGAAAAAAACTTTGGTGTGCAGCCAGGAACCTGAGAACATCTCTGGATGTTGATAGAATAAACTAGAGCAGCAGCTGGGGAAAAGCTGCTCTGGTTTGTTCTATTAATATCTACCGCCACTATCAGGATCTGTACAAATCTGAAATAATTTTTCCAAGTCCTTTCTACTGGCCCAGCTCCAAGCCAAACAGCCTGAGAAAGTGTTGTGTGAAACTATTAAGAAGCTTTAATGGACTCTTCTCTGTATTGTACAACGTCTTGGATTTGCAGGAAGGAGGAGTGTTGTGTCAAAGCAATGCAACTATAACATTATTTTCAAACTGAATTAAATGTGATGTATCAAATGCTGCTGTATGAGATAAGTATGAGCAGACTGTGACTGAGATGTAAAGGGGAATATCATACTTTGTGTGACTGGCCTGATCTTGCCAAAGAAACCATTAAGTCATGCCAAAGTTTGGAAAGAATGACCAAGAAGAGATTTTGGGATCCAGTGAACTCAAGAGCACAAGGAACATTTCTTTGAAAGCTAGATACAGAAACTGAAGGGCTAGGTTCAATGCAGGAAGCAGGATCTACAGGAACACAGTTTCACAAAACAGTCCTGCCATCAAAGAAGTTATTTCTAGCTGCCCGAGAACATTACAGATCCTGCAGCTAGCTGTAGAGTGTGGTGACATGTTCACTCTTCAGTGCTGAGGTTCAGTGGTGGCCGTCAGATGAGCTTTCCAGAAACAAAGTTATTCTCCCAATTTATAGATAAGAATAAGATATTTCAGTCAAGATATGAAATATCAAAAACCAGACACTTCAGAAAAAAGATGAACTTTAGCAGAACAATCCTATACAAGCCCAAAGAAAGTCCCACAATGTTTGATGGAGTTTGCTGACAAAGGAATATAAGATTTAGCTTTAATGAAGTTTAAATGTTGTTGCTTTTGCCTTAAGAGGAAGCCTGGGATCATAGGTCCATACAAATAATATAAAATAATACCATTGGTCCATCTACAGCAAAGGAGTGCCAAAATCACTATCTCCTGCTCCGTTCACCTATAGAATATAATGTAGAAAAAGCAAGTGTACTACAGAGCCTTTTTCAACCAAGTACCCTCTAGTAACGGCGTTCCATGTAGTCATGCCGGCCACATGACCATGGAGGAAGTGTCTACGGACAAATGTCGGCTCTTCAGCTTTGAAACGGAGATGAGCACTGCCCCCTAGAGTCGAACAGGACTGGACTTAATGTCAAGGGAAACCGTTACCTTTACTACCCTCTAGATATGTTGGATATCAACTCCCATGATCCCCAAAGGCCATGCTGGCTAGGTGTTATGAGTAACACCTATCCATCATACTTGGAAAGCACCCAGTTGGGAAAAGCCATATAATATAATAATGACAGAACACGAACAATTCTCATCAGCATGCTGAATACATTTAGGGAGTCTGTTGCAAAACTCAAATAAATTGTAAATTTGCAGAGGCCTGCTCTGAGAAGAGAAGCCTAAGTTGCCCACTTGTCATTTTTGTTGTCTGGTGACTCTTGCGTGCTTCTGTTGCTTCCAGTTGCATAAGTGGACTCATTTTGCAAACGTGTCAATTTTCTAGAGGGTTACAGGGAAAGTCAGTGAACTATGAGAAAAGGTGGATTTGTCAGCTCAGCACTGCGTACTGAACAAGCAATGCAAAAAGATAAGCAAGCATTTCCCTGGTGCTTCAGCATTTCAAGGGGCCCCCAAAAGGCTGAACAAGGCAAGGCTGAATCCAGGGGGAAATTGTTAAAGTGACAGCATTGCCTGAGAGAAGAGAAGGCTGGATAGGAGGAGGACTGGATTTCTTTTCACTTGCATCTTCTCTGACACCCTGAAAGATGCTTGCAAGCCTTGTTTTGCCTAGCCGTACTTTATTGCTTTAGAGAGCACATCATTCCTCATTCTGGCCTCATGAAGTGAACAGGCAACAGCTTTGTCTCTGCTCAATTGCTTGCAGATCAGGGAGGGATTAACTGGAATCTTAACCTGTAGTAACTCCTGCAATTCCATTCTTTTGACGCCTCCGTTCAATCCCTGAAAAGGTTTGCACTGACATACTTGACCTTGTTGGATGGTAGAACATTAGGTGTCCAGGAGTGGAAAAAATGGTCAGCTCATGGCCACTGCCAGAGATCACTATGCATCTGATCTGTGCTTGGTCAATCAGAGATCCTCCACCAAGATTCCTAGAGCAGAAAGCAACACCATGAGAAGAAAGAGAAGAACAAAGAAAACCAAGCTAAGCGGAGAAGTGGGTGTAGGACAGTAAAAGTAGGAGCAGAGTGAGGTTGGGTAAGCAGAACTAAGTTACTAGCCAATTTAGGCAAAAAATGAGGAGTAAAACCCTCAATTAAGTACATAATCAGCTGTGATGGAGGAAAATGGTGGTTCTTCAGCAGCTTATCAGGAATTCCACCAGCAGAGGCAAGCAGGCTGCTGAAAGTCATGTTGCCCACGGCTTCTGCCTTGTTTCTGCAATGAGTGTCCACAGAGGAACTCATGACATGGTGAGAGCAACTCTTAGTACTCACCAAGACGGCTGGTCAGCAAACCACCTAAGTGAGATGGGTGGGTATGGCAGCCTCAAATGTGCCCCAGAAACGTTTGCAATACAGTTAGGTGTGTAGGTGTAAAAGCAGAACACATTACATCCACTGAATTATTAAGGAGTCTGATAGCCCTTTTTCCAACCAACAAATTGCATTGAAAGGCATAAGTTTGATGACTGCAGCTCACATTTGATAAGCCGATGACTGCAGCTCACGTCATCAGATTCATAGAGTGGCTTGACTGATGTAGGCTTTAAATTGGGAGGGGAAGGAAAGGGAGGGGAAGACAGAGATGTCTCACATGTAACCTGCACCTGTATTACCAACCGGTCTTCCCCTCCCTCATTCCAGTTTAAATCCTACGTACTACATGAAGTGAGTTACAGTTACAAAAGCTTTTGGCTTTTAACAAGATACATTAGTCAGCAAAGGTGCTATCAGACTCCTTCTGATTTTTGGCTACCATAGACTAGCACTGTCCTCCTTCTACAATGAATTATGAAAGCATATAGTGAAGACAATTACAACTGCCTAAAAGTAAGAGGCTAAAGAATTAAGCAATTCCTTTTTCCAGCGGCCTTCATTCTGCAAGGTTATGTGAGACAGTGAAGCTTAATGGTTTGTTACCCCACCTCTCAAATAAATTGTCCTTAGTATCTACTGTATTAAATGCAGAGGAGTCCACTAGACCCCACTTCATCCTTTGCATGGCCACCAATAAGGGATAGTGGGGTTTAGAAGTCAGGGTCAGTTTATCTTTGTTACTCAGCCTTTTCCAACCTCAAATGTGTTGAGCTCCTAATATTCCATCTAGCATCAGAAATGTTCAAACCAACTGGGTGGTCTTAGGCTGGGGAATCTGTTATAACCTCCTGGTATAGCATAGTTTGAAAGCTATTGGATTGGTTAATAATAGTAGAAATCAGGGGCATCCAGGGGAGGGGAGAGTCAAAAAAGTCAAAATGATGGCTGCAACTGTGCAATCAAAGCCCAGCCCAGGGAGGGGCTTCATTTGCACAGCCATGGCACTGTCTTGACTTTTTTTGACCCCTTCCTATTGATATCCCTGGTAGAAATCAGTCCATTTTGTATTTTGGCACCATGTCTAACTTATTATTACTCAACAAAGGGTTGCTAGTCCATTTGTTTTGAAGTAGGACAAACTCATGAGCCAGTTTGGTGTAATGGCAAAGGCACCAGGCTAGAAACTGGGAGACCGTGAGTTCTAGTCCTGCCTTGGACACAAAGCCAGTTAGGTGACCTTGTCATGTTCACATTCTAATGTCTGGTTAACATTGTAACATTTCACATGTCATTCTCTGTTCCGTATGTCTTCACCCGGGGTTTTTCCATTCTGTTGCCCTCCCTTGTTTTGAGGGCTTGGAATGCATGTTTGGGTTTGCGCTCCTGTTCAAGGTTACTTTCCCAGGCGCATCTAACGGCATTCAGCACCTGGGAGGGGGAGCGTCCTGACGGGCGACCGGGCGGGACCTGCCCACAAGCAAGGCTTTTAAGTTTGTATTTGGCGCGCTTTTGCTCATTCTCAGCTTTCTCTGTATTTGCATACTATTCCTTTAATAAATCAGTTATCTTTAAGCCCGAGCTTGTGAGACTGAGTATTTGGGTTTAGGCAATCATTACATAAAGCTGAGAATCATTTTTTCCATTTTCCGCTGGCCCCATCCAATCCTTGGATAAGAGGGAACGCTAGCGATGACAGAACCTCAACTTCGCGTAAGTGAGGGAGGCGAAGAAGAGCGGGAGGTGGTCAAAAGCCGGCCAGCGCTAACCTCGAGAGCGCAAAGAGCAGCACGTCGGGAGTTGCGAGATACCCAATTGGACGAGCTGTTGACATCCATACAGGAGAGTCTCAGGAGTGAACAGAGATCTGTTATGGAAAGAACCACGGGGAGGGGGTCTCCCCAATTGGCCTGGGAGCACGAAGTCCCTCTGTCACCGAAGGTGGTGATAACCAACCAACCCCCGGAGGAGCCGGTCACTCCGGCCCGTATGAGGGCATTGGAAGATAAAATGGATTTAATAGTGACGATCCTCAAGGATCTACCCAGAGAGGATCAGCCCAGAGAGGCAGAGCCCACCCCGGAGGATTGGGAGGAAGAGCCGTCACAGTACCCCAGGCACAGCACCCTGTCCACCCGGGGGAGAAGTAAGACTCGATCAGCCCCTCAAAGGGGAGAGCGAGAGGCAAGACCTCCTAGGGATCGACCACTTGTGGGGGCTCGGCGCACGCTGTCATTCGCGGCACCGCCACAGCCAGCTGAGCCGGCAAGAACCTTCCCACCATTTGGAGTGAAGTTTGATGGGGATCCCGCAACGCTCTCCTTCTTTATTACGAATGCCAAGCATTATATGGAAGATTGGGGTCGGAACTTTCGGTCTGAACACGGCAAGGTCAATTTCATTGCCAACAAGCTGAGAGGAAGGGCAGCGGATTGGTATGTGCAACTATGCCAAGCTGAGGCAACCGAGTTAGAGGACTTCGATGAATTTTTGTGGGCACTTAAAGAGCATTTCGAAGACCCCCTAGCTCAAGAAACGGCTAAAAATGACCTGCGGAAACTTTACCAAGGGTCCCTCTCAGTTGCCAAATATGCGTTGGAGTTTAAAGCTTTGGCAGGAAAAGTGGAAGACTGGTCTGAGCCAACAATCATCGAATTGTTCAAGCAGGGGCTTGAACCCGAAATCCTTCGATGGGCTCTGGGCAGAGATGATCCCAAAACGCTATATGGGTGGATCCAGTTGGCGGGAAGCGCAGAAAATGCCCTACGAACCTATGCCCATACCAAAGAGCTTAGACAAACACGTCTCGCTAGAGGAGCGCGCGCATCTGGACTTGCCAGCCGCCCCAAACCGAAAACCTGGGAAGAAGAGAGGGAGCAACGGTTCTCCAAGGGTCAGTGCCTCCGATGTGGGAAAGAAGGGCATCGAGCCACGTCGTGCCCGAGACGCCGTCCAGAGGAACGACAGACGAAACCCGCGATAAAGACGCCTGCTCCTGCTCCACCGCGAAAACTGAAGGCAGCCCTCGCGGAACTGGACCCCCCCGACCTACCCTTCGGAGAAGAGGAGGAAGAGTTGCAATTCGAGCAGCCGGCGGGAAAAGCCTACCACCTGCCCTGAAGGGCGCCCTAGGGCAGGTGGAAGAAACCGGGCGTAACCATGATTCGGTGAGTGGAAACTTTCCCACACTGACTGTTAAACTTAAGCTGGGCTCACAAACCAAAACCGTGGAAGTGTGGGCCATGCTAGACTCGGGTTGCTCCCGTTCTCTAATGCACCCTGATGTCGTAGCGGCTCTAGAACTGCCCACGTTCCCTTTGCCAAGACCCATGATTTTCACCCAGTTGGATGGAACTATGGCGGGAGGGAAAGCAGTTAATCTTTCCACGGGACTGGTCGCCTTGCAGATGGGCTCCCATCAGGAAAAGCTGCCATTTGTGGTAGCTCCAGTGGGGGGTCCTCTGGTGATTTTGGGGATGCCTTGGTTTGTGCAACAAAACCCTTTCATCAACTGGCTGCATAGAACTGTGACGTTTGCGGATGGATTTTACAAAGTACCCGAAAAGGACCTATTGGAGGACATGGAGGGTGGAGGGGTAGCGTATACCACTGTACAAACGCTTCAACCTCTTGAGGGGCTACCCAATCAGTACCAAGATTTTGCTGAAGTATTTGGGGAAAAGGAAGCAGATCGCTTGCCACCCCACCGAAAAACGGACTGTGCCATTGAGTTTTTACCAAATGTAAAATTGCCTCACCCAAAAATATACCCCATGTCTCCCAAAGAGCTTACCACGCTAAGGGAGTTCATTGACAAAAATCTGGCTAGGGGTTTCATTGAGCCTGCTAATTCCCCGGTAGGAGCGCCTGTCCTATTCAGGCCAAAAAAGGATGGGTCATTAAGGCTTTGTACCGATTTCCGCGGGCTCAATGCGGTCTCAATATTAAATAAATATCCTTTGCCCCTGATCAAAGATATGTTATCACATCTGGCCAGAGGTAAAATCTTCTCAAAACTGGATTTGAGAGAAGCTTACTTTCGCATTCGCATAAGAGAGGGGGATGAGTGGAAAACAGCGTTCAACTGTCCTCTTGGGGCTTTCCAATATAAAGTTTTACCATTCGGTTTATCTGGGGCACCCGGGGTTTTTATGCAGTTAATCAATGAGGTCTTGCATGACCACCTATTTAAGGGGGTACTAGTCTATTTGGATGATGTATTGATTTATACAGAAACCATGTCAGAACATATCCACTTGGTGCGTCAGGTACTGGCTAAATTGGAAAAAGCAGAGTTGTACGCAAAACTGTCAAAATGTGCGTTTCATCAGTCACAAATTGATTACCTAGGCTACCGAATTTCAGCTCAGGGCATTGAAATGGACCCTGCAAAAGTAGAAGCTATTGTAGCATGGGAGCCTCCGCGTACCAGGAGACAATTACAAAGTTTCCTTGGATTCTCTAATTTCTATCGGGCGTTCGCCCAAAATTTTGCAGAAATCGCCCTCCCCCTTACTGAACTGTTAAAAACCAAAGGACAGGGGGATACGCGACGTTCAAAGAACCCAGGCGCGCTCCTAAAATGGACTCCAGCCTGTCAGCAAGCGTTCCAAACGCTCAAACAACTTTTTACCACAGAACCAATTTTACAGCATCCAAACCCCTCTCAACCCTTCGTGGTACAAGTCGATGCTTCTGATTTTTCCATAGGCGCAATTTTGTTACAATCTGACCAATCTGGCGCTTTAAAACCCTGTGCCTACCTCTCTCGCAAATTCACTGAAACAGAGAGACGTTGGCACGTTTGGGAAAAGGAGGCTTTTGCTGTAAAAACAGCTTTAAAGACGTGGCGACACCTATTGGAAGGTACTTCCAACCCTTTTGAAGTCTGGACTGACCATAAAAACCTGGAAGCTCTAAGCACCAGCCGAAAGCTCAGTCCAAAACAGCTGCGCTGGGCTGAGTTCTTCAGCCGCTTTGACTTCACGCTTAAATTTATACCAGGCAAGAAAAACTTTTTGGCTGATGCACTCTCGCGCAGACCCCAGGATGATGGCCCAGGGCCAACGGTGCAAGGCACCGTCTGGACCGACAAACAATTAAGTCTGGCAGCACTGACTCGCAGCCAGACTCGAGCACACTCGACTCCGCCTCCGGCCGCTCCGCCTTCCAGCAGCTCACCTCCCTTGTCAATTCCCTCCGAATTGCAACAACAGTTGCTCTCCCACCTAAAAACGGATACTTGGTTGCAAGCCAACAGACACATGTTAACTTTCACCGATGATCTTGCCTGGCGCAACGATCGTCTCTATGTACCCGCAGCTATGCGAAAAACCATACTCCAGCGCTGCCACGATGACAAGCTAGCTGGGCATTTCGGCTACGTGAAAACTTTGCACCTCGTTCGTCGGCAATTCTGGTGGCCAACTTTACTCAAAGACTTAAAAGAATATGTCACTGCGTGCCCTGTATGTGCAGCGATAAAGCGCAAACCGGGCAAACCCCAGGGTCTCCTTCAACCCGTAGCCACTCCGTCGGTCCCTTGGCAAGATATCTCCATGGATTTTATCGTTGATCTACCCCCTAGTCAACGCAAAACTGTCATTTGGGTCGTCAAAGACTTTTTCTCCAAACAAGCCCACTTTATCCCCTGCGCTTCTATCCCTACCGCGCAACAGCTGGCACGCCTCTTCCTCATCCACGTGTACCGTCTCCACGGTATCCCCGCCCGTTTGGTGAGTGACAGAGGCACACAATTTACGTCACAATTTTGGCGCGCATTTTTGAAACTTCTAGGTACGAAACAATCACTTTCTACTGCTTGGCATCCAGAAACGGACGGATCTACAGAGGCTGTTAATTCTACCTTAGAGCAATACCTCAGAGCTTTTGTTAACTACCAGCAAGACAACTGGGTCGATCTACTCCCATTTGCTGAGGTCGCTTACAACAATTCCATTCATCAAACCACTGGTCAAGTTCCTTTTAAAACAGTTTTTGGACGCGAATTTGTTCCCATTCCTGAACTTCCTCATCCTCAACCGCTCCCCGCCACCCTCGCTGGCTGGGCGGACTCTCTCAAAGACTCATCGTCTAATATTCTACTTGCCCTCCAACATGCCCAAGCTGCCTATAAACGCCATGCTGATGCAAAGCGTTCCCCAGAACCATCCTTTGCAGTCGGGGATAAAGTCTACTTATCAACTAAGTTTATCAAGTCCCCACAACCCTCTAAGAAACTTGGTCCTAAATTTGTCGGTCCTTTTTCAATTATTGCTCAGCTCAACCCTGTTACATTTAAACTCGATTTACCTCACAACCTTAAACGTTTACATCCTGTTTTCCATTGCAGCTTACTCAAACCCTGCCTGTCATCGGACCGTTGGCACCCGCAACCCACTCCTCCACCTCCCCTCATGATCGACAACCAGCAACACTTCGAGGTGGCATCTATTCTCGATTCCAGACGCCAGCGCTCTACTCTACAATACCTCGTCCGCTGGAAACATTTCCCTCATCCTGAATGGGTTGCTGCTCCAGACGTGCACTCTCCTCGTCTCGTCGCCCAATTTCACTCTGCCTATCCTGACAAACCGGCTCCCTAATTTCTTTTGGAGGGGCAATATGTCATGTTCACATTCTAATGTCTGGTTAACATTGTAACATTTCACATGTCATTCTCTGTTCCGTATGTCTTCACCCGGGGTTTTTCCATTCTGTTGCCCTCCCTTGTTTTGAGGGCTTGGAATGCATGTTTGGGTTTGCGCTCCTGTTCAAGGTTACTTTCCCAGGCGCATCTAACGGCATTCAGCACCTGGGAGGGGGAGCGTCCTGACGGGCGACCGGGCGGGACCTGCCCACAAGCAAGGCTTTTAAGTTTGTATTTGGCGCGCTTTTGCTCATTCTCAGCTTTCTCTGTATTTGCATACTATTCCTTTAATAAATCAGTTATCTTTAAGCCCGAGCTTGTGAGACTGAGTATTTGGGTTTAGGCAATCATTACAGACCTTGGGCCAGTCACTCCCTCTCAGCCCTAGGAAGGAGGCAATGGCAAACCACTTCCAAAATCTTGCCAAGAAAACTTCAGGGACTTGTCCAGGCAGTTGCCAGGAGTCAAGAGTGACTTGAAAGTGTGCACGCGCATGCACACACACACACACACACACAGGACAAATTCAGGTTCTTTGTGGGCTTCAACAGGAGCAATGGAAGCAATTGCTCATGGGCCCCATCCCATGATGGTTCAGTATTTGAAATGATTATCAGGAACAACATTTTTCATTCAAGGAAATAATCTAATTCAATTAAATACAACCCGAAGGCTTATTTCAGCATTTTGCATTTCTCCATTCACTGGATCATTGATTTCAATGCACAAAAAATAATGGAGAGATAAAAAAAATATGTCAAGAGGCAGGGAGAAGGAAAAAAAGGACATATGAGTATGTTTAAAATCCTAAAAAAGCCATAGGCATGGTTTTTTCATAGGTAGAGTAGAAGGGAAAGCCCATGATTCATAACTTAATCCAAACCAAGGAACTCCCTAGCCATATAGAGGTTGGAACTCAAGTTTCCCCCATATTTGTGGGGTATTCATCCAATCTCTTTTTCCCCAGCACCCTTCCTTTTACATGTGACTTTCTCTTTTCAGCTGCAAATGGCGCGGACAGCATCAGAAAATAAAAAAATAGGAATGAAATCACGCAGTGGGGAACCTGGCACAAGGCAGGTAATCTTGCCCACTAAGGAATGGTGAGGTCTTTGAAATGGTAAATAATGTCTTGGCC
This sequence comes from Candoia aspera, assembly GCF_035149785.1. Taxonomy (NCBI): domain Eukaryota; kingdom Metazoa; phylum Chordata; class Lepidosauria; order Squamata; family Candoiidae; genus Candoia; species Candoia aspera. The sequence goes on along the minus strand of NC_086158.1, from coordinate 9,623,220 downwards.
TCGATCATCTTAAGCCCAGGCCTGTTGGGGAGGTCTTTCAGGCATCCAAGACCTATTCCATTAAGAGCTTTAAGAAGGAAGAGCACAGGCTTAACACCAATCCCCTTCTCCATAGGCAAGCATGGTGGGCGTAATATGATCATGGGACAACATGCCATGAGCAAACAGGTTGCTCCATTCTGAGAAGGGAGAAGCTATCACCTGTCAGAAGAACTGGGGTGTGTGCTGCCAAAGAAGGCAGAGACATTGCTCTATCTCTGAAAGCCAGGGTGGTAAGTGGGGCTTTTTTCCTCCATAAGCTACCTCAGAGGGTGGTTGTGAGATGAAAATGGGAGAGGAAAAATAACACATTTCTTTGTGCTCTGGGAGAAAGGAAGGATGAACATGTCAAGAGTCATTTGTAGAAGAGGAGGATAATTTATTTAAAGCATGTCAGATGTATATTATCTCTACCACTGTTGAGGTATGGTCTAAGAGCAATGGCCGTTCTCTTCTCTAGAGAGAAAGTACAGAAATGATACTGAAGGAGCAAGGCTAAATCAAAATCCTACCTAAAGAAGACGGAAGGAAGCTTAACACTGGGGGGGGGGGGGGCTGAGCTATACCTGTGGCAGTGACACCGTGCAGCAGAACAGCCTCCTTGTTAGTAAACACTTTCCTTTTGCTACATCTCTCTCTCTCTCTCCTTGCTACTCCTGAGTTATGATAACATGTACGATAAAATGTAAGCAGCTTACAGAAGTCTTATCAGTAGATGCTGAGCACAATGCAACAATTAACTCTTAATGGCAGCTGCCTCTAACTATGAGTGACAGATCCTAAATTATGTCTGAATTGGCTCCTTCCATTCTGGAGAGCCCCCCTGCCCTCCAGCTGCCCCCCCCCCCAAAGTTGCCCTCGCAGGCTTCAACCCGCTTGGACGGGTGCCCTGCGCCATGGCTCTCCCCCAGAGCTGGGTACAGTTGCCTTCTCCAGCAAGGGAACAATCTTTGTTTCTGTTACCTTATTAGACCAAAGACCCAAGCAGCCAGCTATGGCATCAACAGGCCCTGCAGGCAGAAATCTCAGCAGGCCCAGCCAGCCTCCAACAAACCCCTTTTTATCCTCTGGTTTCTAGGAAGCATTCTGATGGCGGTGCCCTGCTGCTGATGAGTCAGATCTGTGGTGGGCCTGGAGAGATGTCCTGTAAGTGAGGAGCACTGTAAAACAGCGGCTTCCATTCATTAAGGGTTTGTGTGTAATAAACCACCAAAAATGGGGGAAAGGGGAGGGAGGAAGGGAAGGGAAGGGAAGGGAAGGGGAAGAAGCAGCTGCATAGAAGGAACAAACAACCCAGCTCATTCTTTGGGATCCAAAAGTTTCTCATTTGCCGCTGGGCAGCCTTGGCATCCTTCGGAGTGGACAATGCCAGCCACTCTCTTTTTCACCCAGTCCTGCTCCTAGAAGTTCTGAGGTCCAGGGCACAGCTTTGTTTGGAACCCAAAATGTAGGCACAAGCTGAATAGAGAAAGAAAAGCATCATGTGGGGATGTTAGAAAGTCTAAAGGGTGTGTGTGTGTGTATGTGCATGGCAAGGAGAGAAGAACAGTCTTGAATCTAGCTGATTCCCCTGGCGTAGGGGTGCAATGGTGCTGTGTCTCTGGGGGCAGCCTAAGAACAAAGCTTCACATGAATGGTGGGAAAGGGGTGTGAAAAATGTGTGGGCTTCTGCTGATGAAGGCATGACCTGGTCATGAGCAGCTGAGATCAGCAGGGGATGCATCTTAGGAGAAGGGGTAATTTTAGAAAAGAAACAGAAAAAACAACCAGCAAAAAATAAAACTCCAACCCCAGCAAGTTGGACTGTCTGAAGTATGTACTCTGTTCCCAGATAGGCAGATATATTAAAAAAAAGAAAGATAAATGTGAACCAGAAAAGACAGACAAGAGCAGGGGCAGATGGCATTTGGAAAAGTTGGGTGAGGATACAGACCATTCACAATCCTGGAAAAAAAACTGGAGGTTTTTCTTGCCCACTTAGTTGCAAGTAAACCCTTTGAACCAATGGGACTTCTTCAGAAGTTATGTACATAGGCTGCATTCACTCAACACATTTAACCAGGTCAGTGTAATGAATGCCTATCCTAAAACACCATCAGACTCGTGAGCAGGAATTCAGAGACATCTGATTTATTAAAGAATAGTATGCAGGATCAAAGAGAAAGCTGAGAATGATAAAAGCGTGCCAAATGCAAACTAAAAACCCTCGGTGCAAATGAAATCCCTCCCCCCATAGAATCTTCCCAAGCTCACAATCCCAGGTGCTCCTAACGGCTTCTGATGGTCTGAGGGAAAAGTCCTTGAACAGAAAACATAACCCAGACACATTCCATTGTAATGAACACAGATACAGAGCTTGGTACAAGGTCTCACAGCAGCTCCCTCCCAAACAGAAACGCGTGTCAGCGCCATGGCATGTGAAACGTTACGGTGTACAGTGCACATTGAAACAGTGCACATGACAGTCAGGGAGAGAATTAGCAGCTGCCTGATCTCAAATCATTAAGTTTTAATCTCTCTCTCTCTCTCTCTCTCATTCTCTCTCTCATCTTAATGTACTGTACAGACCTATACATTCGGTTATTTTATAGTTCAGTGTATTGTGGGAACCATGCTACTGGATTAATTCACTCACGAGATAAGCCTGTTGTGTATTGCAAACCAAGGGGATGCTGAAATGTTGGGAGAGGAATAAAAACATTCCAAATGCTGATAGCCCTTCCCTAGGGATTCAAATGCCAACTTTTGCCACTGGGATGAGACGTTCTTATTCCAAACTAGGAGAATACTTGCAGTTTGAAAAGTACCTGGAATGGGGTGAGGGAGTGTGGAATGTTGGTCCTCCGATAGAAGATGTGGTATAAATTAGAGCAACAACTTCACTGAAGCAAGAAATCAAGGATCTGCAAGGGTGAAAGCCACATGGGTAATGTTTACATTTCACTTCGGACAAGACTAACTTTATCTTAAGGTGGCGATGGCTTCTTTGCGGTCCCACATCTTGGCTATGCTGAATGATGTAGGAGGTCTTCTGGGCCACAGTTCTTGGGTCGCAAGGTCCTAACTTACAGTAAATGCCTCAAAGGGATCCCTTTTCCAGCTTGTCCAGTTTCAGGAATTCTTCTCAGGAACTTCTTAAGGATACCTCCAGGTCCTGATTACAGGACTCCATTTTCTCACCTGTCCTAAGCCATGAGTAACAGCTTATTTTATAACCTACAGAGCCACTTAAACTCCTCCTAAGGCAAACCAAGAAACAAAAGCCATGTAGGGCTATCATAACAAGAGGGCAAAAGTCTAGATGGCATCAAAGAATTGGCATTTTCTGTATCTCTTCACCACCATCTAGTGGTCAGTAGGATTTTTGCAACCCAGATATGGTTGCCCTAAACCATGAATCAAATTGTTTTACTAACACTGCCTCCCCTCCCCTTACTTAGCCAGTAGATGTCCAGCCTTAGTCTGCTCTAAATCCTATACAGATCTGCCTCCCTTCCCAGGCAGCTGCAGAAGATGTCTCCTCCACAACAGCTAGCTTTGTAGGGTAGAATAAGGAAATAAACATTAGCATTCAACCACTGCCTAAAAGTGGTGGCTGTTTCAAAAAGAAAGCATAGAGAATTCCATTATCAATTTTGCCTTCTTCTAGCTTCATTGGAGTGTCCAGGGTTGTACTGACTTTATAGCTGGCCCTACTGTCCAGGGAAAAATAACAACAGGGACTGCTAATTCCTTTCCTTCCTTCCTACAAAGTGGTGGGGGTTCTATTGAAATTACACCATACTTTGCAGGGGCCTGAATATTAGATGCCTGAGATGCTTAGCTAAGAATCCTTCTCATTTTCTCTCCAAGCAGGTGCAAGGCATTGTGGGAATCGTGAAGAATGAACCACCCCCACGCCCACAGTGTTCTTCACCACAGGGGTGGGACAACACAAATTCGAAGAGTAATTCGATCCCAGCCAAGCCTAGACCCAGCTGACCTCCTTGAGCTATCCAGCATCTCCCAGGATTGGAGCATTGTGCACATATGGGACAGGATTCTTCAGATGCATCAGAGTGGAAGACATGCCAGTGCTTCTGGAGTCCCTGCAGGTGTCTCTGAATGCAGAGGGCTCCTTTTCAGAGTCTCACATCTGCATCCATCATGTGCATTTGGACAGATGACCAGGCTGTTTGTTTGTTTGTCTGTCTGGCTGTCTGGCTGACTGACTGACTGACTGACTGACATGAAAGGCCTAGAGCTCCTGATCAAAGGTCATTCACAGAATAGCTCAGCTCTCTAGAGTGTACTGGACCTCAACCATCCTGAATCATGCCTGCCAGGCCCCTGGCCTTTCAAACACAGAAGAGCTTGCTAATAAATTTGCAAACCATTTGTCTTTCAATGAAGCAGATACCTTCAGGCAGAGAAACGGAGAATAATCTAGAATAATCACCATCACCATCATCATTATTACAGCTTAACATCTGATCATGTCCCAATAGCTCCATGTGGGTGGTGACAATTTTAAAATCACCATCATCATCCTCATCCTCATCCTCATCATCATCATCATCATCATCATCATCATCTATAAAGAACAATGAATGCCAATATTTTCATCAATATAATCCCTTAGATTAATAAAATATTCTTGATTGATGGGATGAGAAATTTAGCTAAGGGGACTGAAGGATCCTTTCTGTGTTTTGTTTTGTTTTTTGGGGGCAATACAGAAGTGATGTGCCATTGCGGTCTTCTGTGATATTTTTCTACTTCTCAGTCTAGGAGTGGGAAATTTCCTGTTGATGTCTTATCTAAATACTAACTATACCTGACTTTACTTAATGTCAGAACCCAGGCAAGATGGGCCAGATTCTCTCATCTGCTGAACTATTGTATGAATTCAGTTCAGTTGATTAGTTTATGGCTTAAAATATCATGTGAACCTGGAAAAGAACAAATTCAGTAACCAGATCAAGTAGGTTGGAAGAACATAGCCAGACTCTGATCCCTACCTGACTTAAGTCTTGTGTGTTCCGACTTTTCTGGGATAGCTCTTTTGTAAGATAGCAGCATCATTAGGTGTGATGTTTGATGCAATATACAAGAACCCTTTCAAAGAAGTTAACAATCTGAAATCTGACATGAGGTAGATAAAATGGGAAGGAAAAATGTGCAGGGGTTGGAGAAAATAAGTTGTTATTTCAGTAACTTTGGTTTTGACTTTGAATCTACAAAAGATGGCTTTCAAAATGGAAAGAAGATGGGGCAAATGGCTTATCTATGGCATTGTAACAGCCAGTAGAGGTAGGCTTTGGATGGAGGACTGAGCTACCTGTCCCTAAAAGATGGGGCTGGGGGGATTCAATCACAAGGTTGTAGTTGTCGTTTGGTCTTTTTTGACTGTTCCCTGCAGACACCTCTGTGCAACTAATTACCCAGATCTTTAGAACAACAGTTTTATTATTACATGAATGTATGCAGTATCCAATCAATCAATGAATGGATTGAATGTATCCAATCAATCAATGAATGGATTGACTAATTATTTCCTTGTGTGATAGTCTATTTGGACAAAGGCTGCTTTTATATTGCATTTTGGGGTTTATTTTATTTTATTTTATTTTGAAAACTGTGACTAAGAGTGCAATAGTGTATCTGTCTGCTTGTTTACTCAGGACTGAATCCATTGTGTTCAAAGACTTTAGTGCTAACATGGTGGGATTGGGAAGGCATACTGATTTTCTTGAAATCGTGAAGCTGAGTCTGGGCTGCTAGAACCTTGAAATAAATTCACTTTTAGTGATTTCAGAATGATACTCCATAGCCCAAACTTCACAGTGAATCCATTATTGGGTATTCATTTATTAAGGTGGATTCTCATTTTATAGCAGGTACTCATTCATCTCATGCGATGGAAATAGCAGTATTAATTTTCTTTTCAAAAGCCTTCTTTTTAACATCTTCCCACATTTTGTAAGTCAGAAAGTGGGCTTCCTAAAATCATCTTTAACACTCACAGGGGAATCTCAAACTCATCCAGAGTCCATTGGAGTTGGTCAGCTTATAAATTTAGATTAATCAATAGAATAATCCAGGGTAGATCAATCATATGTGGGACGAATCCACCGCAGAACAGTTTAATGAGGCCCTCGAAAGGAACAGGCAGGAAATGCTTTGAAATGCAACTGTAAAGAGCCAAGCCAAATTGTTTTTCTTTTGGCAGAATAAATACATTTCAAAGTCTGCTTTTCAAAAACTAGTCAACGTCCCTGAGCAGCCCTCTAAATCCAAGCTGGTGCCACCAACAAGAAAGCCAGCACAGATAGACAACAGATGCAATTCTGATGAACGGAGAAGGCTCAGAGCTAGGGCACACACTGCAGAGAGTGTGCGTTTCAGTTCAAGTTGTAAATCTGAGCCTCCTCCTATCATTATTCAGCGACGTTGGCTGAGCAAGCCTGAAAAGAAATGCTAGTGCTGGAAGGGTTAACATGTCAACAAAAGGCTGTTTTTAAGTCCAGCTTGAGTCTCCTGATGCACTCGGAAAATCTGTCCCGCAATGCTGAAATCCTAAATTGCTAGTGCCCTGCACCCCCCTGCGACGTTGTTTCAGTTGGCTGTTAGTAACCCTCAGCATGTGCAAGAGTGGGGCTGAGCTCTCCGGAGAGGGGCTTGAGCTGAGGGGCCTTTGTACCCGCGAGGCAAAACATTAAAAACCTGTGGAGAAGGAACTCAGAAACCCTCGAGGCCCCGGGAATGAGACGAGGACAAAAAGCCTGTTACAGGCCTGAAAATCACCCCACTGCGGTTACTTTATTTACTGCAGCTGGCAGGAGAATTGTTTCACTTTGCACAAAATTCTAAACTGTGTGATCTGGATTCTTCTTCTTCTCCTTCTCCTTCTCCTTCTCCTTCTCCTTCTTCTTCTTCTTCCCCTCCCCTCTCCCACTCCTCCCCTCCCCTCCTCCTCCTCCTCCTCCTCCCATTCATAAGAGTAGAGTTATACTTGTGAAAAGAAGGAACTCTTGAAAAACTAGGGAAGGATGGAAGACAGACAGAAAGGAAGATAGACAGGAAGGCCAACATTTTTGCATCCCTTCTTAATTTTGCAGCTATAGGAAAATAAATAAATAACTTGCTAATCCACACTTTGGGAAGGCTGGCAAAAGCTTTGTTTCCAGAATCGGATTGTTCATGTTGTCTTGAAGAAGAACACAGTTTAGTACCTCTTAGTGTGTTCTGAGACTTCAGCTGATCATTGAGAGTTCCATATTAAACTTTAAAAAGGGCTTAGGAGTGGAGTCTGAGACATCAGCCACAGGAGGCCTGTGGAGCAAATGACCAATGTGCAATACGTACACCTCCAAGTTCTCTTGTTTTGAGAACTTTTAACCACAAACCACCCAAATTTATATATTCCAATTTCCTGTGATGTTGGAGGAATAAATGATAGCTGTAGCTTTCTACAAACAAGCCATGCTTAACTGTATCCTGCTTTACAGAATTAACCCAATGACCTTCGCAACTCCAGGGATAAAATGGGGGTTGGGTAATCAATTCTGGATATTGTGGAGGAATGACCATAGTTGTTTTTTTTCCGAAGTATAAAAATGCCATTGTCTAGTCTATTTGTTTAGCTATAGAATGTCTGCAAACATACCCACAGTGTCTGCTCCACACCCTGCCCAGTCTCTTTTGAGTCTAACGTATGGTGCGTACTCTACGTAGGGTTGTGTAGTCAAATACACATTCTCATCACTGAAACCAATGGGATAAATTAGTGAATGGGACTTTGGCAGGCTCTCACTCATTCACTTATGCTCTTAGGAATGTATATTTGCCCAAATAAATACTAAAGGACAGAGTCCAACCTGCGTTGCCCTATGGGAGAGAATTGTTCTTAAGAACCAATTGTTCTTGAGACTCCACAATGCAAAGAGATTGCATTCGATAGGTATTGCCAGTCTCTCAAAAATCCATCTATGCAGCAGAATCTTTATGGGTCAAATTAGGCACAGAAAATCTGCGGTGCTGCTATCTTAGGCCTTTTTTGCCAGTCCTTTTCCTTATTGATGTCATTTCCACCTCTTAAAGAGTTTTCCAGCCATTGCTGCATTTATATTGGAAACAGGCAGTTTTATATTGTTACAGCAGTGGCTGAGCAATGCTACCAATCAGCAGTATGAGAATGTTTTGCAGTTTACATAAGGCCCTGCCAATGGGATCGCACAATGTGATATAATTTCATTTTCTCCTCCTTATACTGACCCTTCCTGTACTGCCAAACCAACAGGTTTTCCCTGTTTAATCCATCACAGAGCCAAAGTATGTAAACTTTATCCTATTCTTCCACTATTGTCATTGGTAGATTCCTGGGGGTGGTGCCTGGATGTAGGAGGAGGGAAGTGGAAACCGCATCCTATTGGCTATTTGTAAGCCAGTCATAATCCTCAAAATATTCTCCCTCCTCACCCATGAGAATTATATTTTTATTAGTTGGCCTTGACAGCCACAGCATTGTGTCCTACTGGCAAGACATGAGGTCGACACAACAAAGATTGAGTTTTGCTGAAGTTGCCTCTTGAGGAAAGGTTCCCCCTTAAAAGCAATTGCAAAGATCTTGGAATTGTGTTCTTAGGGAAGAGCTTTTAAACCCTTTCCCTCCTACAATTTCCCAATTTAAAACCCCTTCTTCATTAAAAAGAAAAAAAAAAGGCAGCCGTGGGGGAGGAATTGAACTTGGGAAGACGGAATTTCTTCTCCCCCGTAATTGAATTTCTCTTGCCCCCTGCTCCCAATTTTAATTTTTCAGAAAACAACCAGGAGAGAGAGATCGTTTTTGTCCCCCAGTTGCCCCCTGAGCTGCAGATGAGCTCTGGTCTTGCACTTATTTATTTATTTTTTAAAATAAGACCTTTTCGGCTGCCGTGCCTTTTAAAGGGCAAGAACGTTAAGCAGGTGCAAGGCCATTTCAATCTGTTTTATTGTTCCGCAGTAAATACACTGAATGGACTTTGTATCTTGGTTTTGCCCATTGTGGGGCTGTGCTTATTACGTGCAGCCTCCCCTCCCCTCCCCTCCCCTCCCTCCCCATCTTTGGGAAGGAGGCGGGCCTCAAGATAAATTTTAAGTAATACATCTGCACAGTGTGTGGGGAGGGGAAATGCCAGCAGCCACACAAAGACGCTGATGGGTCCCTCCGTGGGAGAAAGGGTTCCCCTGGTTGCCAAGCCCTGCCCTTCCAGCCCCCCGCCCTGCTTTTTTGGTGGTGGAGCTTGGCCAGCCGCAGCTGGTAAAAGTCTGACCTCACATGGGGGTGGCTGGGAGGGAGACGAGCAAGCGAGGTGAAAGGCGTCCTCTTTGGAGATCCCGTTCAACTTTTAGGAAGTTGAAGAAATGGGCAAAAAGTGCCTAGGCCTGGAAAAGTGGGGTTTTCCTTTGGGGTGACAGGTTGAGGGAGGCATTTACAAGGTCTTTGAGCAGGTAATTAGCACCCAACGCCAGATGCAGGAAATAGTTTTGGTCACCTCAGACACAGAATACATAATAAGCCAAAGGGGTTGATTTTCAATGGATGGGTGGCTTTGAACAAAGGCCCCAAAGAGGAGCGAGATCAGGACTTAGGGATTGGTAACTTAAGAGCTACTGGGCTTCTTTCCCATCAGTTTATGAGAACGCCCCCCCTCCACCCCCTACCTCTCTCTTCTAAAGCTGATAAGGTATTAAACATTTGCAAGACTAGCTCCCTTTCGAAGAAGAAAAAGCAGGGATCGAATGCGCCAGGAAGAAATCTTTCTGACGGATAAGGAAAATGTATACTGTTCGCAGCCAAAGAACAATATTTGGTGATTTATTTCCTACTGATAGCATCAAAGGAACGTTAAACACACACACACACACACACCTTCTTCTAGGGAAGTTATTTACCTCATAATTGACAAATTACTGGAGCCAGGGGGTTCTAATTCTGCCCCATCCTATGTTTTGGTGAATGAACTTCCGTGGGAGGCACTTGTCAGTTCTAGCTAGACCAAAATGGTGAAGATGCAGCTGACAGTCCTTAAACTTCATCTTCCCTCACAGGCCGTGATTCCAGTTAGCTTGTTTTGTGAAGGCAGCTGCATTTTTACGAGCCAGGACTGCAATGGGCTTTGAATGGCTGTTAAGAAACCTGAATACCTTCCAGACCAGTGTCTTTCCAACTTGGCAACTTGAAGATGTGTGGCCTTCAACTCCCAGAATTGAAGTCCACACATCTTAAAGTTGCCACGGTTGAGAAACACTGGTCTAGATTCTCAGCTTTGTATTGTTTTTCTTTACAAGGGAAAGAACAGGTAGTGGGTTAGATTTTTTTCTGAGTGGCTGGACATACCCATGAAGCAGGAATTCTCAAATTGTGGTCCATGGCTGGGATGGCTAGTTATGTATCACCCCCAAAGGAGATAAAAGCACATCTAGATGTGCCTAATACTCATTTATATCTGTAGATGAATGTGCAGATAGCTGCTACAATCTAAACAGAAGTATATTCCAACACATCCTGGTGGAGAAGACTATGGCCATAAAACCTGTGTGCCTTGTTCAGTTGTCCAGCTGCTAAACTGGATGCCTTGTTTGCTCATGATGCTGCTCTATCATTCAACCTGGCCTGGACCACCTTTCAAGTAGAGGGAGACATTGGGAGACTGTGGGAGACATTGGCCTTGTTCATAAAACATACATAATTCCAGGCACTATGCCCGTTAAAAAGTGTTACGTGTGGTTCTTGACGCACATAGTTACATTAAATGGGATAAAAGCTGCCACTTTGGGAAATATAGCATCCTCACCCCCTTCATCCAGGAAGGGCCTGTATCTCATGAGCTTTTGTACCAGGAGGCTACTGGAAAGGGAGCGTTACATCACTAGCTCCTTTCCCATTGGCCATGCGTGCAAAGTGGGTGTGTCCTGGACCCTCCAGCCAATCAGCAGTAGGAAGGTATGTTTTTCTAAAGGAATTTACAGCTGACCTTGGGGATAGGAAAAGTATGAGCAAGCCATTAAGTGGGGGTAAGAATGAATGAGCCATCAAGGGGAGAACAAGACACACTCTTGAGAAAGAGGGAAGTGTGGAAAAGAAACTCAAAGTAACCTTGCCTTGATCTTGGTTAATATAAGATGGGACCAAGAGAAATTTGGATAGGCTTTCCAGATTCTGCTGTTCAACCTTAGGACAATGAAGAGCATTCCTGGAATCCCTGCCATGCCTGTTTTGTGATCTGACCTGCCTCGAAGGGCTGACAGTGCTATGGCTGCCAGTGAGTTATGAGAAAGTTATGAGAAAGACAGCCTTGTTTTTTTCAGCCTCTCTCTAACTCTTTTTCTTGGAGGACTGACTCTGCAGGTCTTTGAACTGTGACGCAACTTCTGACTGAATTATGGTGTTCAGGCTGTATAGCAGTGTTTTTCAAACTTTCCCCAGCTGGCTGGGGAATTCTGGGAGTTGAAGTCCACATGTCTTTTTTTAATAGTAATTTTATTAAAAATTACAAATGCAACAATAAAAACGAATACAAGCTAAAAAAAACAAAAGCATGAAAAGAAAAAAATAGAAGGGGCAGAAAAGAAAAAATAGAAAGAAAAATAGAAAAGAAAGAAAAAATAAGAATATAGTAAAGAAAAAGAAAAGAAACATATAAAGAAATGACTTCCCCCTTCATCACAAGTATAAACAATTTTAGTAACTTAATCCCCTTCTCCTAAAATACAATGAATGATTTATTCTTCCCATATCCCATCTCTCATCTACAAACAAATCTTTAAAGCCTCATCATTTCTGTCCTAATGTCAGCAAAAGTCCATTAAGGGTTACCAGAGATAACAACATCCACTTTAACCTTGATCAAATAAACCAACTTTATATTCCTTCCTTTTACTTTTAACAATCTCAATCTTTAGTCCCTTCAAATAATGTCCTAGAACTTGATTTCTTTCCATTTTTTTCTTGTCCCCTCTCACAAAATTCTCCAAAGCCCTAACAAGCTTCTCCTGTAACTCCAATATAGGAAAATTATCCAGGTCATCCTTTTGGATTGTTATTTGTGTCTCCTTTTTAATTATCAAGACATTTAGCCGGTTTCTTCTGTATGCCCAATGAAGCATCTTCTGCCATATCATTCTTGTAGCCAGTCATTTTTAAATCCACTGTCAGATCAGTCTCAATCTTGTCAGGTAAAACTTGTTCCTCTTTCATAATATTTTCCAAACACAGTCTATCCATTGAGTCAGACACTCTTAAAATTAACTTCTGGGTCCATTGTTCAAAAATATCCTTCAATATGTCCAAGGTTAAAACATTTTGCTTCATTCTATATTTGTAAGCCAAATTTAAGTGTTCTCCTTTAATTGTAATCTTTAGTTCCTTCTAATTCCCTCTACTGTCCAACCTTCAAGGTCCCATCCTAGCATGTCTTAAAAGAATTTAAAAAAAAAACATTTTCCTACAGGAAGGTTTCTTATAATGAATTCCAAAATCTTATTTCAAATCCATCTGGACCCTTAGTCCATTTGTAACTTTCCAAAATCAAAGTTCTAATCATGCTTTTCTGTCTATTAAATAAATCCTTAAACTTGTTATTTAAAACATCTTTAGCTGAAGATTGAAGGAAACTCACCAGGTGTTTTCAGACTTTTCAGACAGATTCCTAATAGCTGAAAAACAGTTAACAAGCAATTTCTGAAAGTGATTAGAAAAGGACAATTCCGAACCCTGTGTCCTTAAAGGTGCCAACAGTGGTTTGAGCAAGATGGCTGTTTCCTTGTCTCCCAGAGCTCTAAACCCGCTGGAGATGGCCATCTTGCAGTCTTCTCGTGAGGAGCAACTGTCTGGAGCACTTGTGAGTGATCTCAAGTCCTCTCCTTGTCCAGAGAAGAATTGTAAAGAGCCAGCCTACTTGCTGGCTCTTCATTCTGCCATGGTCATCAGCTCTGCTTTTAGTGGTGCCATCTTCAGTTCACCATTTCTTCCCCGGAAGTCCAAAATCCACACCTCTTAAAGTTGCCAAGTTTGAAAAACACTGCCATATGGGGTTACTTTGACTAGAGTAGTTTGTGAATAAGACACATGGCCACTTTAAGAATACAGTGTATATGAGTTCTGTACTGTAAGAAAAGCTGGACTATACTGAATAAAAAATAAGTCGCTATGTTGGCTGTAGAAAGCCAGTTTGGTGTAGTGGTTAAAGGCATCAGGTTGGAAACCAGGAGACCATGACTTCTTGTCCTGCCTTAGGCCCAAAGCCGTTTGGATGTCTTTGAGTCAGTCTTTCTGAAAACCCCTCTTGAAAATGTTGCCAGGAAAACTGCATGGACTTAGCCAGGCAGTCAACAGGAGTCAAGAGTGATTCAAAGGCACAAAATATAAGATATAAGCAGCTTCCTGGAACTTCTTTTATCCTTTCTGTGGTGACAGGTGAGCAGCAATGTAATTCTGCAGGAGGAGGAAGAAACCAGCATGATTCTGAAATGAGCTCAATCAGTAGCTGTTGGGGTACAGAGGAAGTATAAAAACCCTCCACATTGCCCAGAAAGCACATTTTCCAACCAGACAAAAGAGCAAGTGGGGTGCTTGGAGAAAAAGATGAATTGGGATCACCTGGAGCAATTCTACCTGTAGCTGCACAGAAGAAGCCTGCTCTTTGCATGGAAGCTGATTCTGCATGGAGGGGTGCATAGCTGCACATTTGTTTTTATTTCCATGTGTTTTTATTTTTATTGCTGTGGGTTTTACAGGTAGTCCTCGCTTAACGGCCATTCATTTAGTGACTTTTCGGAGTTATGATGGCACTGAAACAAGAGACTTATGACTGGTCCTTGCACTTAAGACCATCACAGCATTCTCACGGTCACATGATCAAAATTTGGGTGCTTTGCAACCAGCATGTATTTATGATGGTTGCAGCATCCCAGGCCAACTCCTGACAAGCAAAATCAATGAGGTACCTTGTGATTCACTAAATGACCACTGCAAAAAATGTTGTAAAATCAGGTGCAGTCACGTGATGCCTTGCGTAATGACCACACCACTTAATGACCAATTTTCCAGTCCCTATTGTGGTCATTAAGCGAGGACTACCTGTATACGGTTTTATATTGTTTAAACTGTTTTTATACTGTTTTGTTGATTGTAAGCGTCCCAGAGTTGTTTTAAGATGGGTGGCTATATATGTGTTTTAAATAAGGAAGAAAGGAAAGATCTTGTCAGCATCATGACCAGCTGTGAAACCTGATTCCCTCTGTATCCAATTCAGTGCTCCAATTCAGCCTGGTGAGTTCTAGATGGACTGGACTACAGTGGCATCATCTCCAACCAGCAAATTGGTTGGGGCCTGTGCTGAAGCGAACGTTTGGAGCTAACAGCTGCATAATATCAATGTGGTCCACTGACTTTCTTCCACTCACCCTTTCACCATCCTTTGAATTTATAATCTGCTGTGATTCTTAGAATAACTGGTAGATCCATGATAAAGCCATAAAAGTTGATAACAAACTATTGCTAGGAATGGATTAATCCTGGAAAAACATAGGAAGAACCTTGCTGAATCTGGACAATGGCTTATGTAGTCAAGTACTCTGGGACAAATAGTATCTAACCAGGTACATTCAAAAGTATAGTGGTCCTCTTCCAAGACTGTGCCAATAGCAGCTAGTATTTAAACTATGCTGCCTGGAGCAACCCAATCCTTAGCTAGCACCACATCTGTTGGCAATGAATCCTCTAGTTTAGCTCTAGAGAACTCCCAAGTTCTACTAAGAATGTAGCGGCATTCTTGCCCATTACTGAAGGACAAAACCTTATTAATTGTACAAGTGATGAGAAAGGCTTGATTCTCTCCAATGTATTTGCTGAACCTTCCTGATATCCTTTTTAAAAAGTGTATTCTGATACACAATCCCAAATTATGAATTCCTATGCATAGCGGAAGCTATTCATTTTTTAAACTGGCTGGTCTGCTACCATTTTATCAATTCAGCACCTCTTTGGGCATGCAGTGTAGGGACTTAGATGATGCAAAATAAATTGACTTCTTATTATTCCCAGCCTGTCGTTCTGTACATGCTACTTTCAATTACACTGATAATTCATAGGGCATCTTCTATATGAAGAGTTCATTGTGATTTTTCAACATTTTCCAGGCTACCTAAATCCCCAGAAACAACCTTCTATAGATGCCAGCTCAAGATTTAAAAACTTAGAAGAGTAGATTTGCTGCATGGTCATTGGCAAAGCACAAGCTTTGAATGACATTTGAATGGTCCTGTGCAGTGGCAAATTGGAAGAAACCTGAATCTCTCAAGACACTGAAGTTTTTTAAAAAAAACCTTTCTGTGCATTAATTTTTTTTCCTCATTTAATCTGGGCACTTTGTAGCTCTGCAGTTAATGTATTTCTGTTAAAGAAACATTGCTGAAATAATATTAATATGGACACCCTACTGTTACTGTTGTTGTTGTTATTGAATACCAACTAAATTATTTCACTTTTTGAAATTTTAATATCACTTTGGACCTGGTGTTGTTAAGAAAGTTGCAAAAAGCCCATTTTGCAAAATGAAAATCAGCAGTGTCTGAAGAAAACACCCAACTTCTGACATGGAAGTTGAAACTTCACAGAGAAACCAGGGCACACACAGATACATCAAAGGCAGCCTGTGTCACAACATTGAAATTTACATCTTGCGCTCCAGTCTTTGTGTAGCACCAGCAGGGCTATACAAAGACTGAAAGCAATTATTATCTGATTTGCCCAAATCACTTTGGGGTTTGACCTTTCCAAAAATGTCTAGTCAGCAAAATTCTGTTAAGGATCCTTTTTTCTTTCCTGCTGTAAGAAGTGGTACCATGTTGGTGACCTCGAGGCTTATGACTGGAGTTCCAAGCACAGTATTCTGGAGGAATAGTTTCAGCAAGTTATACCATCAAAACTAGTATAAATGTCCATGTGCTGCTATCCATTTCATTAGATGCATGGAAAGTTCTCTCAAGAGAGTTGCATATCCACCATCCCCAACTATGGGATAGCAGATACATGTTCACATTAAGGACAAAGCTGCAGGGGCTTGGATTCTCAACCATGAAAGCTTGTATTAAAACTACATTGTTAAGTTTAAACACATACAATATGCATAAATAATACTGTGCAGTTCTTAGTGGTATGGGGATACCAAGTCATCTTGTATGCCTCCTGAAGAATCTGTATAACGACCAAGTAGCAACAGTAAGAACAGATCACGGACAACGGACTGGTTTAAGATTGGGAAAGGAGTACAGCAGGGCTGTATACTCTCACCCTACCTATTCAACTTGTATGCAGAACACATCATGCGACAAGCTGGGCTTGAGGAATCCAAGGCTGGAGTTAAAATCTCTGGAAGAAACATTAATAATCTCAGATATGCAGATGATACCACTTTGGTGGCTGAAAGCGAAGAGGAACTGAGGAGCCTTATGATGAAGGTGAAAGAAGAAAGTGCAAAAGCTGGCTTGCAGCTAAACCTCAAAAAAACCAAGATGATGGCAACCAGCTTGATTGATAACTGGCAAATAGAGGGAGAAAATGTAGAAGCAGTGAAAGACTTTGTATTCCTAGGTGCAAAGATTACTGCAGATGCTGACTGCAGTCAGGAAATCAGAAGACGCTTAATCCTTGGGAGAAGAGCAATGACAAATCTCGATAAAATAGTTAAGAGCAGAGACATCACACTGACAACAAAGGCCCGCATAGTTAAAGCAATGGTGTTCCCCGTAGTAACCTATGGCTGCGAGAGCTGGACCATAAGGAAGGCTGAGCGAAGGAAGATCGATGCTTTTGAACTGTGGTGTTGGAGGAAAATTCTGAGAGTGCCTTGGACTGCAAGAAGATCAAACCAGTCCATCCTCCAGGAAATAAAGCCAGACTGCTCACTTGAGGGAATGGTATTAAAGGCAAAACTGAAATACTTTGGCCACATAATGAGAAGACAGGACACCCTGGAGAAGATGCTGATGGTGGGGAGAGTGGATGGCAAAAGGAAGAGGGGCCAACCAAGGGCAAGGTGGATGGATGATACTCTAGAGGTGACGGACTCGTCCCTGGGGGGCTGGGGGTGTTGACGACCGACAGGAAGCTCTGGCGTGGGCTGGTCCATGAAGTCACGAAGAGTCGGAAGCGACTAAATGAATAAACAAGAACAAATACTGTGCAACTGTTTAGGACTGTACAGTAAATCACTTTCTCCATATTCTCAAAGCAACAGCAAGAGTGCAATAACAAGAGCACAGACAAAAGTCTTGCAAAATCCACGGACATGCCTTAGGAACAAGGATGCACGTTTGAGAAATACAGGATGTTGCTAACAGTAGGCTGCACTATTTGCCTGTTGAACTTGGTGTTGCTTATGCCCTGCTAGTTGATGATATATGAGGGCTCCAGAGAGATGTTCTTCCGAGGCGGCAGAGATGATGAACAGTGAACCTAGGGCTTCCTTCCTGCAAAGGAAGATGCTCTACCCAATTTGTGATTTGTGCATTGTGCATTCCTATAATTGAGCAAGAGGAATCAGCCTTCCTCACATGGCCAATCTGGAGATATCACTGAAGGACAGGACAGTCCATGTATTTCCTCAATCATTATATTTTTAGTCCTATAGAAAGAGGCTTTGTTTGGACATCACGATTTGCAACACATCTGACTTCACAGTAGATGTTGAGCAACCCCAACGCAGCCCTCTCTAGGGTGGATTCTCATGTTTACCTTTCATTATTGAGATGCACCTCATCCTAAGTCTTCAATGTGGAATCACTGGATCATTGCGACATCTTTGCCTGCACATTTTAGAGTGTATTAGAAATGGTACCTGTTAGGGATATATAACTGAGGAGAAAAAAAATTCTACAGCTAATGAATGGCAGTGACTTCTTAGCATAATTGCTAGCCATGCTTTCTAGGAAATGTGAGAGGTGAAATCCAGGGCATCTGAAAGGGTATGGCTGACCTGGGTGCTCTAGGAATAAATCTTTCTGTTGTCCGTCTGTCTCCATTTGCATTCTGGAAAACAGTGTTTGGTCACACCTGCCAGGGCAGCCATTTTGTAATAGTGTCCATGGCATGTTCTTAGGATTACATATTTCCTTTTCCCCCCTCTCCCCCAAATGCTGAGGATCTTGAGCTAGATGCTGTAGAAAAGTGGTAAACATTGGTTCCGTGTAACACTAGACACAAGGGAACACATCATTTGTAGACAGGGTTGAACTTGTTCCATGTTCTACTCAGCTATGTGGTTCTTTCTTTACCTCTTTCCCCCTCCTTTCTGCACTATAGTGATTAGCAACCCTTGTTTGGAGTATTAAGCCTAGCACTGATTTTTGAGTGATTTCCTAGAGCTGAGATAAAGTTTTCATTTCACTTTAAAGCTCCTCCTCCTCCTCCTCCTCCTCCAAAATCAGATATGCTTTAAATTATAATGGTGGCATTGGGACCTGTAACTGAAACCTAGATTCAACTATTTTTAGTAGGCATCCAGATCCCTTTAATAATATAGGAACTCTGGGCAGGTTAAAAAGTGATCTCTCTCCTTCTTTCTCTGCCCTCAAATTTAATCAGTCATTCTTTGCCAGCAACACACAGGACAGAGAGAGGCAGAGGATCATTGTGTGAGTGGAAAAACACAGTTAATTTGGTATCAAAAGGTAATAGGATAAGGCCTTGGAAACTCTCACCTATTGTTCTCTAGAATTAATTTCAGCAGGTTAGATGCTTCTGGTGACTGATATCAAACTGAACAAGATATGAACAAGCTAATTAGAAGGGAAACTATGTTTTTGTAATATGGACCTGATATTTTTGGAAGGAAACTTCCCCCTCCCCTCCCCTCCCCTCCCCTCCCCTTCTTCATCCATTTACCTCCTCCCCTCCCCTCCCCTCCCCTTCTTCATCCATTTACCCCCTTCCCTTCCCTTCCCCAGCAGATGAAGAGCTAATTATATCACCAAACAGGAAGTAGGAGAAACTGTCTTCCCCTATGGATGCCCATTCACTTGTAGGTTTAATTTTCTAGCAGCCTTCTTTATACCCAGTTTTTACAAAACTCTCCATCAGTGAAGTGAAAATACTGATAAACATTCAACCTGAGACAGGCAGAACAGGATGGGGGATTGGTGGTTCTATGGCTGGAAAACTACTTTGAAGAATCTGCCAAAACTTTAGAAGAAATCAGTGCATTTGAACAAAAAGTGAGAAAAGACTAAGTTGGACGTATTTGGAGCGGGTTGTGGGATTACTGAATACTGAGATTTTGACTGCTAAATAGTTTGTAAGGTAAGAAGCACAGCATTCAATTATTAAAGAACATCATTTTTCACACTCCGCTTGATATTGGGCTGTTTCACATTGCTGCAAATTAGCGGTACCACCTCTGGGATGCAAATATCTAGACATCCACTAGACGGCAGCAAAGAGGTTCAGAAAACTACTGGTGGTCTTCTGGTGGTCAGCTGGATTCCTGCAGCTCAGGTCTGGTAGATCTGTAAAGTCATATATGGCACCTAATGGGAGGGCAGCCAGTCACAAGTGAGATCTATGTGTTTAGAAACATGTGATTGCTGGGCCACGAGGATTATTTATTTTATTAAATATTTGTTTATTTTGTATTGTTTATTTGGTTGATGTTTGCCAAATTCATCAGTGAGAGGGCTAGATTGACTATGATGTTAGGGGTGTCAGGTGATGTGATACTTCATCACAACTGCATTCACTGAAAATTGCTTTGGTGAAGTTGATATGTGTCCCATTTGGAAGATAAATATATTGCTTTGTGCTTTTCCCTGCAGAGCAAAGAGCAGCTGCAATGGTATGTGGGAAAGACCTTGGGAGATGGGGCAAAGAGATGCTGCCTAGGGAACAGTCAGATAAGAGACAGCATAGCCCACAGCTGCATAATGGAAAGGTTAAGAGGCTCAGAAGGGACCCTCCCTAGTTTCTCAGGCTGTAAAGGAGACGGTGGGAGAACTGTACTTTCAGACTTGCAAGATTCTGTTAACGTAGCTTTACAATAAAGTAGAATTAGCTTACAGTATCTGGTTGTGTTTTCTGTCTGGTCTCCCTGGGAAGGCTGACAGCAGCTTTGGGAAAAGGCCATTCTCCCTGGGAATCAAGTATGGGCAGAAAGACCTAATCCTACCATCTTCTTTCCAAGTTGCAAACCTCAGCCCTATATACTGTAGGTGTTTGTGTCATCACTCCTAGGCCTAAAGTAGGGCGGGAGATATGATCAGGGCTGCAAAATGTGTTCTGACGTCCTTCCCTGCCTAGTGATTTGAACAGTGGTATGAAAAGATCTTTGTACCCTGAGTATGCAATGCCCAGCAGGATGTGCTTCCAGCCCTCATTAAAATCCCCTTATTGGAGCTATGGACTAAGGATATGTTTGGTCAAATGTACTTGCAGGTGTTCATACTAAATGCTTGAAAACCTTCGAAGTATCCAGGAGTATAGGAACATGTAGGTGGGATTTTTTTGCCTGTATGATCACTGCCATACTAGGTCTTAAACGGGATGTGCATAATCTCAGGCCTTCGGACTTCAAAGGTACATATTTCATCTAAGTGCCTAGGGTGCTGTCTTAAGAGCTCCTCCAAACTTTGCCCTCAAATTGCAATTTTTAAACTGAGAGTAGGGCAAAAAGATTAAAACATAAGGAGTAATCACTTCAATTGTAGTAAAGGTGAAGCTTCTGAGTTGAGCCTGATTCCTGGCAGCTTAATTCTTGGCAGCCTTGATCTCCTTCTGGTTTTTGTTCTTCAGCTTTCCAGGTTTGCAACAGATTTCCTATGATCTCCGAACCAAGTATTAACCAGGTCCAGCAGCATCCTCAGGAGGAGTGAAAAGGGTTAAGGTGGTAACTGCAACCACAAGAACAAAGCCCCACCCATTTGTGTGGGTGTGACATTTACATATGTACAAAAGGGGCAGGACTTCAATTGCATAATCACAACTGCCATCTTGACTTTTTGGACATTCTCCTCACACACACACCCCCCCCCGCCCCAAGCTCCTGACCAGATCTCACCCTGCTGACCTTTTCAAGACCCTTTCAACCAAGGTTAGCCAAGTACTGCCACCAACCAAACTGATTAACTATAATTAAGCAAATTCAATTGTTATTAAAATAAATGTAATTTTCCCTGGTCACCCACTTATCTTAGTCCCACTTACTTTTTATAATCCTGGCACACTGTATAAAGGCTAAGTGTGGGAAAAAAATGTTGTGCATATTCTTGTTAAATGTATGCCAGAAAGGGGGGGGGGGGAATCTGCTGGATGGAATTTAATCTGTGACTGACCAGTCTGTTTTTAACCCCAGCTGCTGTTTTATGTCTGTGGGTTTTGTTTTTTAATGCTTTTATACTTTTTAATACTGTGGGGTTTTGGGGGCTCTGAGCCTAGCTGTTTGCTTGCAGACATTTTATTACCCAATTAGGTAACATCATCCATGCGAATGAGTGTGGGGTTTGCTTCCCTTTTATTTTATTTTATTATTTAATTTTTATCCTGCCTTTATTATTTTTATAAATAATTCAAGGCAGTGAACATGCCTAATACTCCTTCCTCCTCCTATTTTCCCCACAACAACAACCCTGTGAGGTGAGTTGGGCTGAGAGAGAAAGACTGGCCCAAGGTCAGCCAGCCGGCATTCGTGCCTAAGGTGGGACTAGAACTCTCATACCACGCCTGATTGGCTCTTGGGCTGAGAGAGAGGGACTGGCCCAGGGTCACCCAGCTGGCTTTCAGGCCTAAGGCGGGACTAGGACTCTCATACCACTCCTGATTGGCTCTTGGGCTGAGAGAGAGTGACTGGCCCAATGTCACCCAGCCGGCTTTCATGCCTAAGGCGGGACTAGAACTCACAGACTCCTGGTTTCTAGCCCAGTATGTGGGGGTGTGGCTTTCTCCCTGGAGCTTCCTTGAATAAAGTATTGTTTTGTGCCTGAATGTTTGTCTGGTGCTGATCTTTTCTTATCTGAATGTTGGCTGCTGGAGGGGATGTGTTGTTCTTGTTTCTTTCCTAGTTTTTTATTGCCTCCTTTGAATGGTGTGTACATTTGGTTTATCTCTATGTGTCTATTGATGGCTGATTTGTCTCACTGCCAAGCTTCCAGGAATTCCCTAGCATTTTTTTTAGTACCGTTAGCTGTCCAGCATCATGAACTTGAGATGGGGTGGGGTGGCATATGAATTGAAATAATAAATAAATGAATCACTAAATAAAATTTGAATAACTTGGATAGAACTTTGCAACGTGGAAAACCCAATCCCAGATTTTCATCATCTAGTCAGTTTTGTTCATTGGATTTCACACCTTGCAATTTAAGGTATATATTGACTGTAGATATACCTTAAAATACAAGGTGTGAATCCAATGAACAAAACTGATTAGATGATGAAAATCTGGGATTGGGTTCTCCATGCTGCAAAGTTCTATCCAAGTTTTATTTATTTATTTATTGAATGTATTTGAGAGCCAGTTTGGTCTAGTGGTGAAAGTACCAGGCTAGAAACTGGGAGACCGTGAGTTCTAGTCCCTCCTTAGGCACAAAGCCAGCTGGGAGACCTTGGGCCAGTCCCTCTCTTTCAGCCCAAGAGCCAATCAGCATGGTAGGAGAGTTCTAGTCCCTCCTTAGGCACAAAGCCAG
Organism: Candoia aspera; assembly: GCF_035149785.1. Taxonomy (NCBI): domain Eukaryota; kingdom Metazoa; phylum Chordata; class Lepidosauria; order Squamata; family Candoiidae; genus Candoia; species Candoia aspera. The sequence goes on along the minus strand of NC_086158.1, from coordinate 9,600,486 downwards.
CTGGGAGACCTTGGGCCAGTCCCTCTCTCTCAGCCCAAGAGCCAATCAGCATGGTAGGAGAGTTCTAGTCCCTCCTTAGGCACAAAGCCAGCTGGGAGACCTTGGGCCAGTCCCTCTCTCTCCGCCCTAGGAAGAACAAAGCATTGGCAAAGCACTTCCAAAACTTTGCCAAGGAAAGTGCAGGGACTTGTCCAGGCAGCCTCTGAGAATCAGACATGATTGAATGGATTTAAAAAGTATTGAATGTATACCTTATAACGGAATGTCAGTAAGAGGGGTTCCTCCATGCGGGGCCAAGAATCCCAGAGTGAAAAAAGGAGTGTTGTTGGAAACAGGGAAAGCTTGTAAATGATTTTGGCAGATAGGCCCAAATGACTTTTCAAAATTCTTCACCCAATATGTAGGCAGCGAACTCCTGAGGAACTCAGAGGAAGAAATTCTACCCCACTTTTTCAAGAGCAGGTATTGCCCTTGGGATTTCTTGCCTGGGAAAAGGAATTGAAACATGAGAAAGCAGAGGCTGCAAACTTCTGGAGTGAGGATAATATCATTAAAAAAAAAAAAGATAGTTACATGGTGACCTGACCATGTCAAAATTAAATAAATTCTAAATTCTCTTTTTTGTTTGAAATACTTACTAAAGCAAGTTATTTCATTAAATTGAATGACAACTGGTAGGAGAATTTCTCTTCCCAGCACTAATAAGTCTCCTTTAACATAAAAGTGGAACATACTTGAAAAAAAAAACGAAAAAAGAAAAATAGCTCTTGAGATGAATTGCTTCAAGCAAGAGATAGTTAACTAATTGAGCAGGGTTTTTATTAGCTAGAGTTATATTTTTTCCCCATTGATTTCCTGTCCTCTGAAATACTTCAGTTCTTTTTTTAATCTATTACCTTGCCTGAATTACCTTGTTTATCCTGAATTAGTGCATTATTCTCCCTGGGAAGCCGGGTGTGCACTGCATGGTGCCAGTTGCGTAATTGCTTGCTAAATAGGCTGATTCAACATGCAGCAAATTTCCCAGTGCAATGATGTGCTGCAAAGCTTTAGGCCAGAGGTAGAAAAAATGCATTTGGGGGGGGGGGTATATACCAGAATCCCTTTGGTGGCTTCCTGAACATCCCTGCCCACCCACCCCCAGTGTGTAAGCCAAAAATCTGGGATTTATTTTTCATTGGGAATATGATTGGAGGGGTTAAATGGTACCATAAGCCTTGCAAATGTATGACACCCATTTTCCTCTTAAAACCCCTGAAACTTCTCCCAAAATTGACCCATAGCTGCTCCCCCTGCAATTTTTGGAGGGTGGCCCTTAATATGCTATGCAAAGCATGGTGGTGCAGCTTTTGAGCAGATGAATGTCATGTACCCATATTTAGGTGAATGGAAATCTCTTTGAAAGGAATGTTTGGCAATCTTCTTGCTTCATGTGGGGCAGGATGTTCAGTGAAGACATGTGACTTGATATCATGATGCAACCTCCACCTTTCATACTTGCCCCCTGATGTTGGATGCATGTATATAAATCAGAGGGTATGGTTCCTAACATCATGACATATGTCTTTTTTCTTTTTTGTCATCACCAAGGGATCAACCTTTAAACTCTTAAACCAGATCACGGACTAGGCTGAGCAGATTCATGCCTTTAAGCCACGCACCAGTTAAGCAAGTGACTTAGGACTTTGCATGTTTGGCAGAACATCACTACCTTCCCAATTAAGTCAACATTATATTCAAAATGAAGGGAATTCAAACTGCCAGTGTCTTATTGTGAAATTTCACATGATGCAAGATGCTTGGAACTGTTGCCAAACCTTGTTTCAAAGGTGCAGATGCAGAATTTTCACAAATGTTGAAGTTACAGGACTGGGAGGACTTGCTTACCACCACTCATGCCTTAGTCACCTCCATCTGGACAATTGCAACCCACTCTACACAGGGCTGCCCTTGAAGACCATCTGGAAGCTTCAACTGGTCCAGAATACAGCTGCTCAAGTAGCGATGGAAATCCTGAAGTTCTTCTACTCCTGTTTTGATAGCTGCCCAGGTGATTAGTTGGCTTCTGGATGAAATTCAAGATGCTGGTTATCACTTTTAAAACCCTTTCCTGCTCAGGGCCAGGATATCTATGGGACTGACCTCTCTCAGTAGCTTTTGTCCATCCAGTAAGTTTGACCAGAGTAGGCTTCCTCAAAGTCCCTTTCCTTTATCTATCTTATCTATCTGAAGAGCCAAAGCTGCTCTGTGGTAGCCCCATTTCTTTGGAATAGCCTCCCCCATCCCCCAAGATCAGCCTCACACATCTCCTCCACCCATTGTATTTTAGGAGACCCATTAAAACTTAAGGTGTTTAAGAAAGCCCTAGGTAGGGATCTAGAATAAATCACCCCCACCCTGGGCTCTGGTTGGATGTTTTGTTCTTGGTGGCCTTTGCTTTGACCTTTGCCTTTAGTAATTTTTAAAATTATTTTGTATTTTTGTTTCATTGTTATATCCCAAGCCTCTTACTATGCAAGGGAATGGAAGCTGCTCAGAATCCTGTTGGACTGAAGCAGCCCCAACAAATAAATACATAAATACATACTCCTAATTTTTTATTTCAGAAAATAAATGGACAGTTGGAGAAATTTGAAAAACAATTAGACTCAAAAGATTCCTTCTTTGCCTCACCTTGTTTGATTGCTTTAAGAAAATGAAATGGAGCAAACCCTAATAACAATAGATTGAAGGAGTTGAGTATATTTAACCTGGAGAAAAAGTGATAAACAGACAATATGATACCATCTTTGCATATTTGAAAAGCTGTCACACAGATGATGAAGCCGATTTGTTTCCTGTTCATCCAGAGAACAAGACCTGAACTGACAGGTTTAAACAACAGAAAAGATGCTATCAGCTGTTTGACTGTGGAACAGTCTGCCTCAGGACACTTCTGCACATTTGTGAGCCTTGCCACCGACATCCTTAGCAGCCAGTTTGGGCCACCATGCAAGTGTCTTCAGTGTTGTCTCTCCATAGGGCCTGGCATGCTTCAGTGGAGGGGCACAAAAAATAGCCTTCAACTAGGAACCCAACTCCCTTCTTCCATTGTTCTCTCACCGTATTTCCTTTCTGCAACAGGAGAATAAGCCCAACTAAAAAACGTGAAAGAGAAGACTCAAAGCCACCCCTTGAAGCCACCCAGGGAGACAGGGCAAGGTGCCATCTCACCTTGGTTACTGGAGGGAGGATGAAAATTACAGGAACCAGAAGATGAGATGAAGTGGAAACTCTCTATCCACAGTTCCTTTGAAGCAAGAGCAAGGCTGATAATTAATTGGGTAAGCTTCCCAACCTCATTGGGACAGGGGCAATACTATGCTCAAATTCCTACCAGCTTTTACACATGGAAACATGCCTTCTGTTAAATGCCTTCTAACAGAAGACTCTCTTTTGTTAGAAGGCATTTAAAGCAAAATCTGGAGGTCCACTATTTCCAGGATCAGCAGATGGTGGTACAAGGGTTGGAGATCCTTTCCAACGCTATGATTCAGTGAAGTATTAAGAACTGGGATTGATCCTGTTGAGGCAGTCCATATGCCAGAATATTATTTTTGTAAAACTATTAACTGGTACGGTATTTAATTTTTGCAAGATTAAATGCTGTGGGGTTGCCTTTGAATTTGCCTCTTAGGCATAGAAGCACAAAAAGATACTGAGCTATCATTTTCACATATCTTAAGAGACATTCAGTAACAGACAGTCTTCAATGGTCACTGAGAATCAATTGCCAGAGGCCAATCATACACCTCACACAATACTAGAGATGGTCATATGATATTTAACCAGCATGTATTTTGAATTCAGATCCCCTTGGGCCAACTGAATCTCTAGCCATTCATCTAGTTGTCAACATGCATTTAAAAAATGTTTAATTCATGTTAAGATTAAGTGTTGGCTTCTTGGCTTCTTGCCTTATATCATCCTGGGAGGGCACCATTAACTAGACACCCCAAACTTCAGTGTTTGAAGTTGAATGCACACACATACACACACTGCCATGAAGGTAACCCTCATAATATTTTCAGTCATTGTGCCAAAGTTTTGGAAAGAGCTATCCTGTTTCTCTGTAGGTTCCAGGTGCAAAGACAAATATTTGTGGATTCATAACGGGCAAAACTACACACTTAGATGTGTATTCAGTTCTGATGGGTGGCAATCAGAGAAAGGAAGAAAACTATGGAGTAAGATAGGTAAATTGGATCAAATTGCCCTGAGAAGTTCCTAAATGATTTAATATTTATTTATTTTATCCTTGGCTTCCTTATGTATCCTTGCCAATTATTTGATGAGTCACCAAGAAATGTTGAAAAACTCTTGGCTGAGTAAACAGCCCAGATTCTTTTCCATTTCCTTGTCCTGCTTCCAGTGTTGACCTTTTATAACCATTGTACCCATGCTGGCAGAAGATGATGGGACTTTCCATCCAACCCATCTGGAGAACCACAGATTTGAAGAAAGCTGGGCCATGTGATCCTGAAAAATTTGGAAGGAGCAACAACAGCTGGTAAAATATTCAGTTTCCAATTCAGTGGGTACTTAAGTACATGATGTGTAAATCCACTTTAGATTAAGACCCAGTCCACTATGAGTGTATTCACATTACGTGTTAAACCATATGTAGTTGGGTTTATCAAGGACTTCCTCCTCCCATATGTACTTACTTAGACCTTAAGATCTTCTAATGAGGCCCTCTTTCAGGTCCCCCACCAACAGAGGTGAAATGGGTCTCTATAAAAGGGAGATCTTTTTCTGTGGTGGCACCCACATTAGCATCATTTCAGCACCAGCTGAAGACCTTTCTATTTTCCCAGGCAATTTAATTTGTAATTGTATTATGCATGGTGTGAATAAAGTGGACAAAGAGAAGCTATTTTTCCCCTCTGAAAATACTAGTACCACCCTATGAAATTAAATCCTGGAAGAATCAGGTCAAAAAGGATATATAATTGTTTACACAATGTGTAATTAAGCTTTGGAATTTGCTATCACGAGATGTGGTGCTGGCTACCTACTTGGCTGGCTTCAAAAGAACATTGGACCAATTCATGGAAGTTCTGGGGATCAGTGGCTGTTAGCCTTGATGGCAGTGGGTCTACCTCTGAAGGCCATCTCCTGGGAGACTAGAGAGCTTCCTTGGGCAGTTGGTGGGCCGCTGTTAGAACAGACTGCTGGACTAGATGAGCCAAGGGTCTGAACCAGCAGGGCACTGCTTAGGTTCTTAATTGTATTTTAATTGTATTTCAATTTGCATTGTTTTTGATTCCGAATGACTGCCTTGCTGCTTCTTGATTTGTATGGTGTCATAAATTAGTATTTCATTTGATTTTATGTCATGCATTTTAACTCATATTTTTTTGGTGTGTTTTATTGCAAACCACCTAGACAACTTCAGCTATTGGGTGATTTTCACCTTTTAAAAAATAAATAAAATAAACAAATCATTGGTGTGGAAAATGGTTTCAAATTATGGTTAACACAGACAGCCTGAATCACAGCCAAATCCATGGGTGTCCTACAGTTACATATCTTAACCATGGCTCTGCATATTAGAACCCAGACTAGATATTAACCAATGGGTAATTCTTACTTCTCGTCTTTAGACACAGAGCTGGATGGCTCTGCTTCTATGGCCCCTACCAACTGCATTAAGTAAGCATGAAAGGCATCAGCAAATGGTAGTTGGTGCCAATTTTCCATGTCAACTGTCTCTTACACAAAGTTAATGGTAAGCTATGCCCATCATGTTATGCAAATATGTATATGGGTCCATTTAAGCATGACAGAAGGAATTGGCATTAAGTTCAAGAGAATCCCTTTCACTCATCTTCCTTATCTTCTAGCAACCATTACTCAGAATAGAAAGACCCCTTGGCTGATTCTTCATGTCTTCAGACCCCTGCTTGCAAGTTCCTAGATCCACTAGAAATGTAGTGGATTCTGCTCACAAGCTGGATCTCCTGCTTAGTTTCAGAAATTATATAATTACACTGTGGATCACTGATTGCTAATGTTGGGATAATTCAATTTACAAGACAAATGTTATGTATGTTGATTGAAGTCAAGAGGCCAGCACACAGGAATTGAAAAGAAGAAAACCTGTAGGTGAGTTCTGCAAACTCTCACAAGGAATCCCATATTGAGAAAATTCAGGAAAGAAACATTTGGAAATGTTTCATTTTCGCTTTAGACTCTCTGGAGTTCATAGGTGGGATCTCCTGCCCAAACTTCAACATTTAAACAGCTACACAGAATAATGCATATTTTGCAACATTTTAAGATCAAGGTTTATTTCTCCCAACTTTGAAATCTGGGATTTTATGTTAGAATTTGCTCTTGATTTCAGAGTTGAAGTTTTGTGTGTATGTGTTGATGGAATGCTTTAGCAATGTATTAATGTATGCTTAATACAACATTTGAACAATTCTGTTCTATAAGAAATCAAACAGTATGTCAACTCTTTATAATTTACAAATTATTTATTATGGTGTTCTCTAAAATGTAAAATTCACAGTAACAAAACAATGACAATAAAATGTGTCAAGATTCAACAAGCAGGAATGCGTAATAAAACTAAAAGTATCATCTGGTAGCTACTGTAAAAAAAAGTTTGGAGTTCTAAAGATGTGAAAAATATATTCTAAAATGCTTGCTATTATTAAAAAATTCCTGTCTAGAACTAAAAAGGCCAAGAGTTCAACTCAAGGAAAAGTATCTACCCAGAGCTGAATTTGTCTCCTTGTAACTAAACGTACATAACATTTTCTTGGCAATAATACAGAAGTCATTCACTGTTGCCTTCTTCCAGGATTTTTTCCCTACTTTAGCTTAAACTGTAGTCTTGAAATTTTTCAGTGGGCCCCATTCAGTTCTAACCAGGAATCCCGCTTAGATTTTTTGAGATCAGCTGCATACTTCATAAAGTTAAGATAAAACATTAAACTCACCTGGCCATCATCCAGAAGACTATGCACCCCCTCTACTCCCAATGATAGAGGAAGAGCTCAAAACTTGAAGCAGACAGGATTCTCCATAGGGTATGGTCAAAATGTCAAGATGGTGGCCACAGTGGTGTGGTTGAATCTCCACCTGCTATTATGTATGGCCAGAGCTTTGATCCCACTCTCATAGCCACCATCTTGACTTTTTTTTATCATACCTGGTGGATACTCATGAGCAGTGAAAATGTTGCCAATCTCTCAGGCCAGTTTTCCTGACATGGGAACACCAAACAGTGGGAAGTGATAATAAAACGGGTGTAAAAGTAGGATAGGGAATGTAATTGGAGCATCACGGTTCCAGAACTTAGGATAAAGAGAACATTTAAAGATGAAGAATGCCATGTGTGCTCTAAGGGTCATTCAACATTGGCCCCCTTTGAAGCCGACTTCAACCAAGGAAGCATTCCGTGCACTGAACAGGTGAAAATGCCTTGAGTGGGGAAGCACTTGCCTGTCTTCATCATTCGCATTGGGGCTCTGCTTCAATTGGACGGCAGTGCAAAAAGGAACATGATGTGGCGCTGTGCTCATTACAGCATGCCTACGAACTTAAAAGTGAGAGATTTTAAAATGTCACAGGCGTGAAAATTAACCCAGTAACGTTCTCCATTCTGGGACGAGGAGCAAGAGATACAGACCACAGGCTGCCTCTGTTGCAGTGTTCTTTCCTCAGCCAATTTTCCTAGGCCCTGAGAAATTTCTATAGACTTTGGATCCATTCCCAAACTGTCAGCTGTTTGTGTAGAGGACTTCAGAAACCCATCAAGGCGTTGCTAAGTATAACACTCTGCAATTTATTTCGGGTGATGATAGCTCTTTTGCTTTAGCAGACTCACTCCTCTGAGCTTTCGGTAACAGTTCGGTGTGAAAAGGGGTGATTCATGCATTTGTTCCTGGGAGGGCGGCGGGTGGGGGGGAGGTGCTGTTCTTATTCATTCAGAACTTGATAGTAAATGGTAAACCAGCTTACTCTTTAGTAATACGATAATTCCTTCCCTTTATGATCCTTTAGCAGAAAACATCTTTCAGGTCCCATTCATACAGTCCAGTCATGAAGCAAGACATGTCAGAAGGATATGCTTTTAAAGAGGAGGTGGGAAGAACAGGATGGCGCATTGTGACTCCAGAAAGACAACCCAGTGTTTCCTCTAGGGGCTGTTTTCAGGGCCGTAGCAGCTGGTTACATGCTCTTTGATAATTTCTCATCCCTGGAATTGAGCTATTCGCTCATGGATTATTTGAAAGACACAGGCTTACGTGCAAGAAAAACACATTTGAACAAAGTGAAGAGATTTTGTTGAAATTTGGTTCAGAGACTTGGGGGACATGCAGCTAAAAGGAGTGCTCGCACCTGGAGGTGGAAAGAAAGATCTGGGCAATAGTTCAACAGGTGAAGGTTGGCCTTGATCAGTGTAAATCTGGAACTAGTGGACTTTGCCGTGCATCTGCACGGAGCTGGAGTTGCCTTGGATGATCTTTCCCTCACATCTTTTGATGTGGAACAGGCAAGAAATTGTGAGGGGAGCAGAAACAGAAAGAATTGTGGGGGGAAAGGTCCTCATTGGTTGCATTCACCTGACGCATTTAACCTGGCTACTGAATCAACCTGTTTCATGTACTGTATGTCCATAGGGTGAAGTAAAAAAAGTCAAGATGGTGGTCGCAACCATGGGGTCAAAGTCCCGCCCGTTTTTAAGATGCGACATGTTAAAAAGGGGCGGGACTTTGATCCCACAGTTGTGACTGCCATCTTAACTTTTTTACCCCCCATGGATACCCCTGACCTATTTTCTAAGTTTGTGCATCACACTGAATAGTAAAGTAACCAAATAAGCTAGGTTAATTAGAGCATACTAACCCAGTTGAAAAATGAATCCAGATGAACAGTGACCAAGTTTAGCATGCTGGGTGAGGCAGCTCTTAGATGCTTAACTCATCTGGTTAAGTGTATTGTGAGGACACAGCCCTTGAGTTATAGCCATTGAATACAGCGTATTGCTGGGTGGCTTCTAAACAGAATGGATAAATTCATGGAAAATACTAGTCATGATTGGTACGAGATTGAGTTAGATGATTCCTTTTTGCAGTGGACCCTGAGTAGGAAAGGTTTAGTATCCTTGGACCTTATTTTGTAGGCTTCTCAGAGGCATTGGGCTGACTGCTGTGAGAACCATAAAGCTTTACTATCAAAGCCTTTGTCTGATTTAGCAACCTGGTTTTACATTCCTAACGTTCAGAAGAATAGTTTAATCTGGATTTTGAGCAGGATTATTTATTTTATTTATTTTATTTATTTATTTATCTAATTTATCCCCACCCATCTCCCCCCGTTGGGGGACTCTGGGCGGTTTACAACAATCGATTAAAAACCATAACCATAAATACACAGAATAAAATACAGTAATAAATAATATAAATAGAGATAAAAATAAAGAATCCAAGTGGTGAAGAATTTAAAACAGTCCAAGTGTGGGAGGAGTGGTCTATAGCAACCATCCCCATGTAGATCTATTCCCCTCTCCACCCCAAGCGAGGCAGCAGAACCAGGTCTTCAGACTCTGCCGAAAGGCCAGGAGCGATGGGGCCAATCTCACCACCGGGGGCAGCATGTTCCACAGGGCAGGAGCTACTGCGGAGAAGGCCCACTTCCTGGACCCTGCCAGATGGAATTCTCTTACAGACGGTGTCTGCAGCATGCCCTCTCTGCACGATCAGGTGGGATGGGTTGATGTAATGGGGAAGAGGCGGTCCCTCAGGTAACCTGGCCCCATGCCATGTAGGGCTTTAAAGGTAATAACCAACACCTTGAATTGGACCTGGAAGCAAACTAGTATCCAATGCAGCTCGCGCAGCAGTGGTGTTACATGTGCCCTTCTAGGGGCACCAAAAACAGCTCGCGCAGCTGCATTCTGGACCAGCTGGAGCTTCCGGATACTTTTCAAGGGTAGCCCCATGTAGAGCGCATTGCAATAGTCTATATGAGAGATAACAAGGGCATGAGTGACTGTTCGAAGGGCCTCCCAGTCCAGGAGGAATATTATACTGCAAACCTATGCGTTTTGACTCAGAAATCCCACTGAGGTCTAGTCATTATGTGTTTTCCCAGCTTTCAGCTTCTTCTGCCACTGCTGCTAAAATAGAGAAATGCAATTTTCTAAAAAAACAAAAATAGGAGTTCAAAAACAATGTTTACTTTTTGACATGTTACAATGAATGATCCATGGATTCCCTCCTTTTGTGTGTCTGTGCATACTATATAATGTCTTCTCTCGTTCTTCACATTTTCTAGGAATTCACCCACTATATTGCACGTCATGGTCACCGAGCTCATGGAGAGAAAACCATAATCAAGATGTGTCCCTTGACCATGGAAACTATTGTCCATTTTTACAGAAGATTATAGCTTTACAGTGCAGTTCCTCACCTGTCTCTTCATAAACAAACACCAGTGGCCTCACTCCCAGCCTTGAATATACAAACATCCCCTTAATTTCTGCCATACTCCTCTTTCTATAGACAGAAATAATAAGGAACTTTTTTGTATTAAAATATTAGGCATTTTTAAAAGGAAAAAAAGCACAACAAAATCAGTGCCTCTTCTTAAAAAGCAGAACTAATCTCGGTCTGTACAATGGTTCAGTCAAATTAAACAGAAAATCCCTTAGCAGAATATAGAGTGACTGCACACTCAACTAATGAAACAGAAGATGGAGGGATTACATTGTAGGAACAACAACCTGTACCTAATCGCCCCCAGAAGGCAGGATGTAAGACGCAAACTACTTTGGAGAGCTGATTAACTTGGCTGATAAGATGCTATACCTGTGCTAGCCTGGTGTGTGTGTGTGCAAGTGTGTGCGCGTACATTAGACAGAGAGAATGAGTGTGCTATGTTTCAAGGCCATTTTTTGCTGACAGTATTCATAAGCATCATTTAACATGGCTTAAGTCAGACCCCTGGTTTAATTTGTGTGGTTTGGACTTATTAAAAAAACGAGACAAGGTGGAATTTGGGTGACTAACAGGGATGGGTGAGAAATCTGCTCCATCTGGATTTTTATTCCCATTTATTGGATTCAAAGCCGTTTAAACATTTTCACAGTTTGGCAACACAGATTGCTCTGAACATGCACAGGAAACTGCTCTCATTAGGGAAATCCCCTAGGAGAATGCATGCTTTGGGAGGAATTTTGGAGTGAAATCTGGCATGAACTTTCGACTGAATATTTTATGCATTTGAAAAGGAAAGCAAAATGGAGGAATGGAATGAAACTGGTTTCACCTTTCCTGCTGATTTCCAGAGATAAATAACCACTTCCAAAAACATGGAGCCATCTAAGTAACCCACACGCCCATTTTCTTCGCTTCTCACCACCATTTAAAGACAATACTTATACAGCAAATCCTTCTGCAGTTTGAAAAAACTATCTCATGAATGAAAATGGTGAGAGCCAGTAGTAGTAGTAGTAGTTAATAAGCACTTACAGCTAAGTATTGAAATTTGCTTTTGCATTGAATTAAACTCTTGGTAACTTGAGGGATTCATCTATACCAGTGTTTCTCAACCTTGGTGACTTCAAGATGAGTGGACTTCAATTCCCAGAATTCCCCAGCCAGAATTTCTTTGAATTCTGGGAGTTGAAGTCCACACATCTTGAAGTCACCAAGGTTGAGAAACACTGATCTATACAGTTGTCACATACAGTGTGTACTCTGCAGATTACCGTACATCAGTTTATACATATTTAGCCCTGTCAAAGCACTGATGTTTGTTAGCAGGATCAGAAAAATGATGTGATAGCGCTCTGCTTTTTAAAAAATTCTTACAGAATCAGGCAGCATACAAGTGTAATATGTTGTTGTTGTTGTTGTTGTTACAGTTAAGCAAATTTTACCCTTATCATGGCCTGTATGGATGAGATCTTGACCCCCCAAAACTTCTCTTTTTCTACATTTTTTAAAATGTTTAAATACTTTATTAGAAAGCAAAATAACATAAACAACGTAATACATACAAATACATATAACAATGAACAAAGAGAAAAGAAAAAAAAGAAAAAGGACAAAAAGAAAAGAAAACAGCAAAGCTTATTAAAAAGTGGTTTCCGACTATCTAAACTGTGATTTTGGATCTATAGTTGTGTTCTCTTAACTTCTTCTCTATTTTCAATCTATGTCACCCCTATTTCTATTTGATTAAGTGTTTAGTTGCTAAATCCTATATACATATTGTTATTTTTTGCGTTGTCCTTATATAATCGAGAAAAGGTCACCATTCATTCTTACAATTGTCCATATTTTTATCATTTAACAGGTCCGTTAGTTTTGCCATCTGGGCCAAATTCATTATCTTAATTATCCAGTCTTCTATTGATGGGGTAGACTCTTCTTTCCACCTTGAGGCGTAAAGACCCCCAAAACTTCTCAAAGTGAGACCAGGCTGTAAAACCAGGCCCAAGTGTCTTTCTGACTCCATCAATTAGAATTCCATGCCAAGATGATCCAAGTTTGTGACACAGAAAAAGAAAAGATTTTAGGAGAAGAATGAGTGGTGAAAAGCAATCAATCTGCATTATTACTATTGTACAGGAATTATTTTCTGTATTTACCTGTTTTTATTAAATATTTGACTTAAAAAAAACCCACCACAGTGTTGTACCAAGTGTTCTCTCACTATAAGTACTATATATATATGTTATATACTTTTATTAAAATTTAAAAAAAGATAAAAACTAACAGAAACTAATACAGAATAAAGAGGGGGAAAAGGAAAGAAAAAAAAAGGGCAAAGCCAAAAGTGCAGGAAAAAGAAAAGAAAGAAAATATAAAGAAGCAGCTTCTGATTTTCTTTACAGCAGTTACAAGTATAAATGTGCCTCTTACTCTAGGGGTTACAACATGTCTCTCATTTTTTCTATAACCTATTTTTTCCCCTAATCACCAAAACCATAAATCATAAGTTCATTTTTTTCTGTTTCACGCAAAAAGTCTATAGGTGGTTTCCAATCAGCAGGTCCCACAGATTTACTGAGCAATAACTTTGCAGCTGCAAGGTCTGGAAACTTGTTTGATTCCAAACAAAAACAGCAACAGCCAAGATTCTTAGGATGGTCACATGCTAAGTGGCTTTTATGTGCTTTCAGAGACTCTAGAAGTAACTAGCAGATTCCTCATTAACTGAAATATTTCACATGGCATTCCGCAAAAACTCCTTAGAGTAGGGAGGCTGGTGGATGAACTGCCATAGCTATCAGTGCCCTATCTGATGTCACAGCACATGGAGAAAACAGTGAGCCACCAATGACTTCCTAATTCCTGGTGGCACGTTACTTTTGACCCCACCGTCACCATTCCAGTGTAGCTACCCCTCAGTGATTCCTTATACCACCCCTGGACTATTTCTCCCTCAGTGCAACCATCTCTTTTGAGCCTATCACACACCTACAAGCCCCCTCCCTCCGCTGCTCCAGTCTGCAGCCCACCGTGTCTAAAGTGAGGAACGCTGCAACCTTCTTTGGATTTGCAGCCGTTCACCATCGAGTGCCAGATCTGGAGTACTCTTGAAAGCAAAAGGCTCTTTGCAAAGAACAGCCTGTCGGGAGGAGCCCTTGGTGGCCTCATCTACTGAGTCAAACATGCCTGTGTGTTTTAAAAAAGACGCTAGGCAAAGATTGCCACAACTGTTGCTAAGGCCCATCGCTTGGATCTGCCCGTACCTGTCCAACAGTAAACAGAGCAGCCTGAGAGGACTTAGGGTTAGTGGAACACCTTGGTCACACGCTAAGCAAATCTACCAACAGGTGCGCTTGCAAAACTGGCCCTCAGTCAGCATCTTGTCATGCATAAAATGTTTATCCAATTTGTCAAGATAATCTTTCCTCAAATAAGACCAGGGTCTAGGCCCCAGGAAGAACCAGAATTCAGGTGGGATAAAGTAACTCTCTCTTCCCCACTTCCCCCACCCCAAGCTGAGCTCCCCCTCCCCCTCCCCTTAATCGTTGTGTCAACGTTGCTTCGGCTTTAAGCAAACCGAAAGTCATTATAGCGCTGGTAATGGGAAATTGCTTCTAGCCGGGGCTAGCCAACTTGCAAATGCTCCTGATTGTGTCCCTGTCCAAATACTCACTTGCAGATGTTTCGCCCCGTGAGGTACATCAATGACTGGAGAATTTGTTTGACTAGCCACGGATAATGGTTCTTTGATGGCTAAATTGGGGTGCGGGGGAAATAAAGCAAACACTGCAGCCCAGTCTTGAGGACCTCTTTGCCGGAGGCCTGCCTGTGAATGGGAAGAATCCCGATAGGTGAGGCCAACGGCCAGGTGGCCCAATTCAGCATTTGGTCTATTGATATGACAGCATCCGTTCAGATGCCACAAAATTAATTTGCCTAGAGTCAGGATAAGGACATTCAGCTGGTCTTACTGTAGCCAGATATGGCCTGAGATGATGTGTGACAGCAAAGCTGCAGAATTTGCCAGTGGGTGTATGCTATGAATCACAGCTTTCTTTCCCTTGTCCAAGGATTATGTTTCTAGTCCCTATAGGAAGGAAGGAAGGAAGGAGGGAAGGAAGGAGGGAAGGAGGGAGGAACATTTTAAGTACAGCAGGCCCCCATTTTAAGAATGTCCCAGTTTACGGATGACTCCAAGTTAAGAACGGACTGCCATAACACTATTATATTAAAAATTCAAGTTAAGTACAATGTTTCTGGTTAAATACGCAATATTGCTTTGTGTATTATTATGTTTAAGACGTTTTAGTGTATTTGGAAGTGTTTCTTAAGGGTTCTATATGCATAGAAAGGTAAAATATATACATATACTAAGACAAACGTTTGAGTAACTGATGCTAAATAACTGTTCCGACTTACATAGAAATTCGACTTAAGGACAAACTTAGGAATGGGACTTGTTCTTAAACCAGGGACCTGCTGTATGTGCATCTTGAAACAGCCAATGTCAATGAAGGACTCTAGGATTTCAGGTTTGTGTCCCTTCTTGCCAGGATAATGTAATGTAACATTATCTAAAATACACAGTACAATATAAGGTTACCTATGCAAATTTATCTGATTTGTATAGATCTAAAATGCATCTAAAGAGGGACGCGGTGGCGCTGCGGGTTAAACCGCTGAGCTGCCGATCGGAAGGTCGGCGGTTCGAAACAGCGCGGCGGGGTGAGCTCCCGTTGCTAGTCCCAGCTCCTGCTCACCTAGCAGTTCGAAAACATGCAAATGTGAGTAGATCAATAGGTACCGCTTTGGCGGGAAGGTAATGGCGTTCCGTGTCGTCATGCTGGCCACATGACCCGGAAAATGTCTACAGACAACGCCGGCTCTAAGGCTTAGAATCAGAGATGAGCACTGCCCCCTAGAGTCGGACACAACTGGGCTTTACGTCGTCAAAGTGCATCAAATGCAAAATCCTGCTTTTACAGCAGGGGCCAAAGTTACTTTGATGCAGATCTTATCCAGGGCTGCAGCCAAGGAGACTCTTGATAGTTTATGGATTTAAATTTCATAGTGGCTTTTCTAATTCATTCCCAAGTAGGTGATTCCAGCCAGTGGCAGTTTGGGAAGAAATGATGGCCTCCAGGGTGCTTCCTTGTGGGGTTCTTCAGGGATCGATCCTCTTCCTCTATTATCTGAGGTCTACATGAGGCCAGTGGGAGAGGTCATCTGTCAGTTTGGGATTATGTATCATCAGGACGCTGATGATGTCTGGTTTTATATTGTCACCCTGCTGGAATGGGAAATACTCAGGAAATGTTGACCTGGTGCTTGCACACTGTAAGGGTCTGCAAGGGATGAAACAAGCTGAATGTGAATTCCAACAGGACAGAGTTATTGTTTGTCATGAGATTGTCTGGCTCACTGTGTCTTACTCTGGATGGGTTAGTAGTCCTTTTGAAAAAGCACGTCTGTGGTTTTAGGGTCCTTCTGGACTCATGGCTACTGCTGGAAGGGAAGGTAGAAGCTGTGGAGTAACAGGCCCTGATGACTCATATCCCCTTCAGGTATGAGGAGTATAGGATAGACTACTGTAATGTACTCTCTGTGGGGCTACCTTTGAAGTCTACTTGGAATCAGTTATTGATCCAGAATGTAATTGCCTGCACACTAGCAAGCAAGAGTTGTTACAGTCCTGTAACATCTTTATCACATTTCCAATTGTTCGTACTCACAATTAGATATACTGTACTATCCAAAAAATGGACTTTGATTTCTACTTGTCATTGCTAGCACCCACTGTGATTTTAAAAAATCCAATTAAATCAGTGCCTGTGGTTTCAGTTTTTACTTGCTTATTCTCTCTTTCTCCCAACACTAACATTTTTCAGTAAGTGTTATATAAATAAAAAGTGTTCCGCAAATCTCAGGAGCATTCTGATACCTTCTCCATCACTTTTTTCTTGTACATCCTATCTTGGAAGGCCAGGAGTTTCTTATCATCAATTATTGTAAGCGATTTTGAGAGCCCTTTTGCCTAAAAAATGGGGTAATTATTCTCTCAATGGTTAATGATAGTGAGAAGGAAGAGGAAAAAGCTTACATAAATATTCCCTCCTTCTTTATCCCTCTATTCCTTCTCTGACTTAGCTTTCTGAATTTCACTTGGCACTTTGCAACAGAATTTTCACTGGCCATGATTGATAGTTTCAGGCTGTTTGATTTCCCTTCTGAATTATGAGTAACAATCTAGTCCAAAACTATGTTTCATATCAGATACCCCAGTTCTTTCCCCACTTTTGTCCTTTGCTGTGAAGGTAGAAGTCCCAACAAACTAAAAATGAAATTTTAAACATCTTCACTTTCTTCTATTTCTTTCAAACTTCTGCCCTTGATATACTGATCTGAATTGATTTGATGTCTTTAATTACTAGATCACCTATCACCAGAGTCCCTAGGTGATTGACTAAAATGCCACTAATCTAATAACAAATCAAAACATATAAGACATGTGCAACTGGTAAACTCATTGATTCAAAGAGAATTAAATCACCATTTTACACAGAATAATTAAACACTGTAAGCCAACTGAAGAAAGATGTGTTTTTAAAGCCTTATAAAAGGCCATTGTGGCTGTCAGTCCCTGTACAGTACCAGGAAGTGAGAGGAGAGTCTCTCCCAATGATCTTAGTGGATAGTAGTTATTCTACAGAAGAAAGCTTTTCCAAGCCCAAGCTGTTTTAAGGTTTTAAAAATAGTAAGTAACAGCTTGTATTATGCCCAGAAAAAAATTGGCAGCCAATGCAAAGGTTATAGGATTGGTGTTGTCATACGGGCTCAGCACCATGTAGCTTTTACAGTCCAGAGACCAATCAGCTGCATTATTTTATACCAGCCGAAGTCTGCAAGCACCACCCAAGGACAGCCCTATAAGAGCGCATTGGAAAAATCATGGCTGGAGATGATCAGTAAAATGCACCATGTTTTTAGGTTGATATTATCTAAAATAATAAAAACAAGGCCTGGAGCTGACTGTAGTTCAGATCACGAACTTCTTCTTGCACAATTTAGGATCAGACTAAAGAGATTAGGGAAGACCCACAGATCAGCTAGATATGAGCTCACTAATATTCCTAAGGAATATGCAGTGGAGGTGAAGAATCGATTTAAGGGACTGGACTTAGTAGATAGGGTCCCGGAAGAACTCTGGACAGAAGTTGGCAGCATTGTTCAGGAGGCGGCAACAAAATACATCCCAAAGAAAGAGAAAACCAAGAAGGCAAAATGGCTCTCTGCTGAGACACTAGAAGTAGCCCAAGAAAGAAGGAAAGCAAAAGGCAACAGTGATAGGGGGAGATATGCCCAATTAAATGCAAAATTCCAGAGGTTAGCCAGAAGAGATAAGGAATTATTTTTAAACAAGCAATGCGCGGAAGTGGAAGAAGACAATAGAATAGGAAGGACAAGAGACCTCTTCCAGAAAATTAGAAACATTGGAGGTAAATTCCAGGCCAAAATGGGTATGATCAAAAACAAAGATGGCAAGGACCTAACAGAAGAAGAAGAGATCAAGAAGAGGTGGCAAGAATATACAGAAGACCTGTATAGGAAGGATAACAATATCGGGGATAGCTTTGACGGTGTGGTCAGTGAGCTAGAGCCAGACATCCTGAAGAGTGAGGTTGAGTGGGCCTTAAGAAGCATTGCTAATAACAAGGCAGCAGGAGACGACGGCATCCCAGCTGAACTGTTCAAAATCTTGCAAGATGATGCTGTCAAGGTAATGCATGCTATATGCCAGCAAATTTGGAAAACACAAGAATGGCCATCAGATTGGAAAAAATCAACTTATATCCCCATACCAAAAAAGGGAAACACTAAAGAATGTTCAAACTATCGAACAGTGGCACTCATTTCACATGCCAGTAAGGTAATGCTCAAGATCCTGCAAGGTAGACTTCAGCAATTCATGGAGCGAGAATTGCCAGATGTACAAGCTGGGTTTAGAAAAGTCAGAGGAACTAGGAACCAAATTGCCAATATCCGCTGGATAATGGAAAAAGCCATGGAATTTCAGAAAAACATCTATTTCTGTTTTATTGACTATTCTAAAGCCTTTGACTGTGTGGACCATAACAAATTGTGGCAAGTTCTTAGTGGTATGGGGATACCAAGTCATCTTGTATGCCTCCTGAAGAATCTATATAACGACCAAGTAGCAACAGTAAGAACAGACCACGGAACAAGGGACTGGTTTAAGATTGGGAAAGGAATACGGCAGGGCTGCATACTCTCACCCTACCTATTCAACTTGTATGCAGAACACATCATGCGACAAGCTGGGCTTGAGGAATCCAAGGCTGGAGTTAAAATCTCTGGAAGAAACATTAACAATCTCAGATATGCAGATGATACCACTTTGATGGCTGAAAGTGAAGAGGAACTGAGGAGCCTTATGATGAAGGTGAAAGAAGAAAGTGCAAAAGCTGGCTTGCAGCTAAACCTCAAAAAAACCAAGATGATGGCAACCAGCTTGATTGATAACTGGCAAATAGAGGGAGAAAATGTAGAAGCAGTGAAAGACTTTGTATTCCTAGGTGCAAAGATTACTGCAGATGCTGACTGCAGTCAGGAAATCAGAAGACGCTTAATCCTTGGGAGAAGAGCAATGACAAATCTCGATAAAATAGTTAAGAGCAGAGACATCACACTGACAACAAAGGCCCACATAGTTAAAGCAATGGTGTTCCCTGTAGTAACCTATGGCTACGAGAGCTGGACCATAAGGAAGGCTGAGCGAAGGAAGATTGATGCTTTTGAACTGTGGTGTTGGAGGAAAATTCTGAGAGTGCCTTGGACTGCAAGAAGATCCAACCAGTCCATCCTCCAGGAAATAAAGCCAGACTGCTCACTTGAGGGAATGATATTAAAGGCAAAACTGAAATACTTTGGCCACATAAGGAGAAGACAGGACACCCTGGAGAAGATGCTGATGCTCGGGAGAGTGGAAGGCAAAAGGAAGAGGGGCCGACCAAGGGCAAGATGGATGGATGATATTCTAGAGGTGACGGACTCGTCCCTGGGGGAGCTGGGGGTGTTGACGACCGACAGGAAGCTCTGACGTGGGCTGGTCCATGAAGTCACGAAGAATCGGAAGCGACTAAACGAATAAACAACATTATCTAAAAAAAAAAAAAGTTGTTGAAGTAGACTGAAAGTAGTTTTGGTCACTCTCAACAATCTGCCCAGGTGAACAAGCCCTCCACATTTTACCTTCTACCAGGGAGCTCCAAGCTGTATGTGTGATTCTCTGTGATAGGACTGTTTGAGAATGGATGACTCTCCCAAGGTCATATGCCCCAAATGATAGGGATTTCAGTCCAGCTCTCTCGGTACCTAGTGCCTCTTAGGTATTTCAGCCCTCACCATCCCCCAGCCTGGAATGATGGGAATTATGTAGCAATATATTGATACTGCTTGCCGTCCAGAGTCACTTGTTGTGATCGGTGGCTATACAAATGGGTGGCTATACATGCAGAGAGGGCATGCTATGGACCCCGTCTGCAAGAGAATTCCATCTGGCGGGGTCCAGGAGGCAGGCCTTCTCTGCAGCAGCTCCTGCCCTTTGGAACATCCTTCCCCCAGAAGTGCGGTTAGCCCCCTCTCTTCCGGACATCAGAAAACAGCTGAAAACCTGGTTTTGTCACCATGCTTGGAGTGGGGAGAGGAAGAGCCATTCTTGGGGCTGGTTAGTTTCCTAGCCCTGCAGGGACCAGCCTTACCCCTTTATGGGCTGAATTTGATATGCCCTTACTTGGATTTTATTGTATTTTATATTTATTTTGTATCGGTATTATTTATAATTTTATTGAATTTTAAATTGTTTTGACTGTGAACAGCCCAGGGTCCCTCGTGTGGGGGAGATGGGCAGTGATAAAAATATGATAATAAATAAATAAATAGAATAAACAAATAGCTCAACATAACTGGAGGGCATTCCATTGGAGAAGCTTGCTCTAACCACTACACCACAATTGGTACCCAGCCTCAAAGGCAAGCTTGCAAAGGACCCTACTGGAGCATACAGAGTGGATTCTGGGTTTCTTTCCAATATTCAGTTCCAAAAGTTTCTAATGTTTAGGACTGGTGCAAGTTTAATGCCTAACTTGTGAATTCTCATGAATATATTCTCTGTGTAGTCCTTGCATTTTTAAGCAGCCTCTTTGGGATTATGGTTGGGACGTTAAATCAAAGCAGAAATGTAATGGAAATAATCAGACAAACAAGTATTAATCAGACACCCGCTGGCTCTTTTGTATTCTATCTCATTAAATTTTATTTTGGTAATTAGTTATTTACAGCTGATGGTTGCTAACTGACATGCAGGCACAGTACGGGTGAAAAGAATCTGGAAATTCTAGTCACTCACAGGTTGCAAATGAGTCAGCAGTGTGATGTAACTGTCCTAACAGCCAGGAAACACACTGAGACAAGGAACTGGTCTCTAATATTTATTGCTAGTACTTAACAGGAATCCTAACAAACTGAAGAAGCGTGGGAAAACCCAGACATATAAACCCCAAGGGTTAAGGCGGTCCCGATCTGTGTCTCTTTGAATGGCTGCCCAATTCCTCAGTGCTACGTATGCGCTTGACAGTCTGGATGGGAGCCCCCTGCTCGCCATCCTTACTCATGACAGTAACGGTGAATACGACCAACCCCTTTTAAGACAGCACCAGGAGGATTCAAATCATGGGAAGTACTTTACTCAGATTCCATCTTGATTGTAATATCCCAAACGGGATACATTTTAAAAAGGATTCAAACAAACTGGAAAGGATTCAGAGAAGGCCCATGAGGATGATCAAGGGGCTGAAAGCTTTCTGACAGTGGGGCCTGTTCAAGAGTGGAATTATTTGCCCAGTGAAGGCTCCCTGTTTTAGTTGTGTCCAAGGCTAGACAGCCATCTTTCTCTGCAAGCTCAAATTTGGATTCCAACAGTGAGCAGGAGTTAGTTCAATGCTCTCAACGTCTCCTTTCAACTTCATGCTTTGATTGTGATCAGATTTTTCTGTACATGATAGTTAAGCTTCAACCCAAGGCCTTCTACCTTGGAGAGAAAACTCCCTGAATTCAGTGGGACTAATTTGGGACTAATTTGGGATTCAGCAAAGGATCGTTACCTTGTCGTGGTGCTGGAGCTTGAGCACCTCAGTGATGCCATGAGCTAAACCGTGAAGGGCCACCAAAGACGGGAAGGTCATGACAGAGAGGTCAGACTAAATGCGATCCCTGGGGAAGGTAATGGCAACCCACCCCAGTATTCTTGCTGTGAAAACTAAATGGATCAGTACAACCAGAGATATGTTGGTATACCATCGGAAGATGAGACCCCCAGGTCGGAAGATGGTCAAAATGCTACTGGGGAGGAACAGAGGATGAGTTCAACTAGCCCCAGACGTGATGACGCAGCTAGCTCAAAGCCATGGCTAGTGGCCGATGGTGCTGGTGGTGAACGGCGAATCGGATGTTGTAAGGATCAACACACCATTGGAACCTGGAATGTAAGATCTATGAGCCAGGGCAAATTGGATGTGGCTATTGGTGAGATGTCAAGATTAAAGATAGACATTTTGGGCGTCAGTGAACTGAAATGGACTGGAATGGGCCACTTCACATCAAATGACCACCAGATCTACTACTGTGGACAAGAGGACCACAGAAGAAATGGAGTAGCCTTCATAATTAATAGTAAAGTGGCTAAAGCAGTGCTTGGATACAATCCAAAAAATGATAGAATGATCTCAATTCGAATTCAGGGCAAGCCATCTAGCATCACAGTGATCCAAATATACGCCCCAACCACAGATGCTGAAGAAGCTGAAGTAGAGCAGTTCTATGAGGATCTGCAGCACCTACTGGACAACACACCTAAAAGAGATGTTATTTTCATCACAGGAGACTGGAATGCTAAGGTGGGCAGTCAAATGACACCTGGAATTACAGGTAAGCATGGCCTGGGAGAACAAAATGAAGCAGGACATAGGCTGATAGAATTTTGCCAAGACAACTCACTCTCCATAACAAACACTCTCTTCCAACAACCTAAGAGATGGCTTTATACATGGACTTAACCAGATGGACAACACCGAAATCAGATTGACTACATCCTTTGCAGCCAAAGGTGGAGGACATCTATACAGTCAGTAAAAAACAAGACCTGGAGCTGACTGTAGTTGAGATCACAAACTTCTTCTTGCACAATTTAGGATCAGACTAAAGAGATTAGGGAAGACCCACAGATCAGTTAGATATGAGCTCACTAATATTCCTAAGAAATATGCAGTGGAGGTGAAGAATCGATTTAAGGGACTGGACTTAGTAGATAGGGTCCCGGAAGAACTCTGGACAGAAGTTGGCAGCATTGTTCAGGAGGCGGCAACAAAATACATCCCAAAGAAAGAGAAAACCAAGAAGGCAAAATGGCTCTCTGCTGAGACACTAGAAGTAGCCCAAGAAAGAAGGAAAGCAAAAGGCAACAGTGATAGGGGGAGATATGCCCAATTAAATGCAAAATTCTAGAGGCTAGCCAGAAGAGATAAGGAATTATTTTTAAACAAGCAATGCGCGGAAGTGGAAGAAGACAATAGAATAGGAAGGACAAGAGACCACTTCCAGAAAATTAGAAACATTGGAGGTAAATTCCAGGCAAAAATGGGTATGATCAAAAACAAAGATGGCAAGGACCTAACAGAAGAAGAAGAGATCAAGAAGAGGTGGCAAGAATATACGGAAGACCTGTATAGGAAGGATAACAATATCGGGGATAGTTTTGATGGTGTGGTCAGTGAGCTAGAGCCAGACATCCTGAAGAGTAAGGTTGAATGGGCCTTAAGAAGCATTGCTAATAACAAGGCAGCAGGAAATGACGGCATCCCAGCTGAACTGTTCAAAATCTTGCAAGATGATGCTGTCAGGGTAATGCATGCTATATGCCAGCAAATTTGGAAAACACAAGAATGGCCATCAGATTGGAAAAAATCAACTTATATCCCCATTCTAAAAAAGGGAAACACTAAAGAATGTTCAAACTATCGAACAGTGGCACTCATTTCACATGCCAGTAAGGTAATGCTCACGATCCTGCAAGGTAGACTTCAGCAATTCATGGAGCGAGAATTGCCAGATGTGCAAGCTGGGTTTAGAAAAGGCAGAGGAACTAGGGACCAAATTGCCAATATCCACTGGATAATGGAAAAAGCCAGGGAATTTCAGAAAAACATCTACTTCTGTTTTATTGACTATTCTAAAGCCTTTGACTGTGTGGACCATAACAAATTGTGGCAAGTTCTTAGTGGTATGGGGATACCAAGTCATCTTGTATGCCTCCTGAAGAATCTATATAAAGACCAAGTAGCAACAGTAAGAACAGACCATGGAACAAGGGACTGGTTTAAGATTGGGAAAGGAGTACGGCAGGGCTGTATACTCTCGCCCTACCTATTCAACTTGTATGCAGAACACATCATGCAACATGCTGGGCTTGAGGAATCCAAGGCTGGAGTTAAAATCTCTGGAAGAAACATTAACAATCTCAGATATGCAGATGATACCACTTTGATGGCTGAAAGCGAAGAGGAACTGAGGAGCCTTATGATGAAGGTGAAAGAAGAAAATGCAAAAGCTGGCTTGCAGCTAAACCTCAAAAAAACCAAGATGATGGCAACCAGCTTGATTGATAACTGGCAAATAGAGGGAGAAAATGTAGAAGCAGTGAAAGACTTTGTATTCCTAGGTGCAAAGATTACTGCAGATGCTGACTGCAGTCAGGAAATCAGAAGACACTTAATCCTTGGGAGAAGAGCAATGACAAATCTCGATAAAATAGTTAAGAGCAGAGACATCACACTGACAACAAAGGTCCGCATAGTTAAAGCAATGGTGTTCCCCGTAGTAACATATGGCTGCAAGAGCTGGACCATAAGGAAGGCTGAGCGAAGGAAGATCGATGCTTTTGAACTGTGGTGTTGGAGGAAAATTCTGAGAGTGCCTTGGACTGCAAGAAGATCAAACCAGTCCATCCTCCAGGAAATAAAGCCAGACTGCTCACTTGAGGGAATGGTATTAAAGGCAAAACTGAAATACTTTGGCCACATAAGGAGAAGACAGGACATCCTGGAGAAGATGCTGATGCTCGGGAGAGTGGAAGGCAAAAGGAAGAGGGGCTGACCAAGGGCAAGTTGGATGGATGATATTCTAGAGGTGACGGACCCGTCCCTGGGGGAGCTGGGGGTGTTGATGACCGACAGGAAGCTCTGGCGTGGGCTGGTCCATGAAGTCACGAAGAGTCGGAAGTGACTAAACAAATAAAGAACAACAAATTTGGGACATATTAGCTGACTTGGTGCTATATAGTATATCTGTCATATCATAGCTTTATCTTTATTCAAATTACTTTGGTACTCATAGTAGAACCAAAGATGTATGCATAATTAAGGACAACATGAGAATATTTAACAGTAGATAGTATACAACTACTTTGGTTTGTCTCTCTCCTTACCCTTCAAAATATCCCAGCCAATCTAAATCTAAAACTGGTCTAAAATGGCTAATTTAAAATCCAAAATACATCATTATGAAATGTCAGGCTATTAAACTGAGAATGGTGTTAAACTCTCAAATATTAGAATATACTCTTTGCCCCCCAGTGTCACTATATTGAGATGGGTGACCACAGAAATAAATAAATATGTATAAATATGTGGAAGGAGAATCAACTGGTTATGAAATGAAGAAAATTATGCTATAAAGTTTTACTACTACATTTAAGATCCAGCAGTTTAGGAGGTAGGTTGTCCAATGGATGGCTTTCCTATACCAAACTACATCCAGGTCATCTTCAAAGCTCCTTGTCTGGTCCCTCACCATATTAGGTCAGACCAGGGCCTAGTGAACAGTTGGTCTCCTGAACTGCAGTGCCTCATTTGTGGAACCCACTACACATAAAGTAGGTTTGCTTCTTACTATGTGCTCAGAAATTTGGGTTATCAAACACACATATGAGGGCTGAATGTAACAGTCTAGTTCATAGAACATGCTAGGATATTGACTGGATTCCCACAAACTCCACAACCTCTTTTTAGCCTAGACTAGCATGTTGTATGAATTCAACCATTAAATTCATCTGGTGTGCATGTTGTTGAATTGTTCATTTCCCCAGGCTATTTAAGAAAAGTTATGCTGGATCAGACCCCAAACCTGTTCAGTTCAGCATGCTGTCCAAGAATGGTCAAGCAGCCCAGGTTCCTCTTGGGAGGTCCACAATAAGACACAAAGGTCATGACTGTCTTTCTCTCCTGGTCTTATCTTCTCCAGCTGGTCTCTGATGCTGGAGGTAATAAATAGCCATCATAGCTGCCACCATGTATTCCACTAATTGGCCTTAAACTAGATTGGATCACCTTTTGTGGTTGGGCAGATCATAGTTAAATTTTGGAGGTGGCCAAGAGCCATGGTGCTGTGAGGCAGAGTGGGTTAGATCTCCTCACACTTATATAATGTTATTTTTTTTAAAAAAGTTTTGGGAGTTTTTGCTTTAATTTTTAAAAATGCTAAGGCATATACAAAGCATGTGTTCATCCAGTTAACCCATTATCTGTGTTCACACACTTAGAGGGTCAGTCCCACTTTGTCACTGCATTTTACCTCTCCGAGTTGTTGCTAGGAGGATACAATAAGGCAAGATCCCAGGACCATGTTTACTACCATGAGCTCTCAGAGAAAAAGTTGTTTGCAAGTGCAGTGATAAACAAACATGGGTAGCACCCATTATGTCTGTCTGTCTGTCTGTCTGTCTGTCTGTCTGTCTGTCTGTCTGTCTGTCTGTCTGTCTGTCTATCTATCTATCTATCTATCTATCTATCTATCTATCTATCTATTTACTTGAGTGGCTTGCCATGTTGTCTGAACCCAACCAATATGGTTATTTTATGATTTGGGTTTTTTGCATACTCAGAAAACGGGTAATTTATTGGGCTATGTGAAGGCAGAATAGAGTTTTATATTTTAAAAAATGTTGGGAAATGACACCATTGGCTTTTGTCAGTCACACTGCTTATATCTGGCAATGCAGAGAAACCAGGCCACAGAAAAAGGATTCAGTCTCCGTCCATCATTATATCTTGGGGTAATGAACTATATAGTTTAACTGCGTACTGTATAGAAATATTTTGTAACCCATGTTTCATTCAGGAGCTCAAGATGGCATACATAATGTTCTCTCCTCCTATTTGTCCTGACAGCAAAAACAACCCTGTTTTCTGGGCTGAGGCTGGGAGAGAGTTACTGGCCCCAAAGTCACCCAGGATGTTTCCTGGCTGAGAGTGGACCAGAACCTGGGACTCCTTGGTGCCAGTCCAGCACCTTCACCACTATACCACCCTGGCTCATTCTCTTGAATCCCTAACCTCAGTCGTCACTGAAGAGTTTGGATTCCTCAGTGATGTGAGAACTGAAAGAAACATTCTCTTCATTCACTTTCTCTGCTCCATGCATAATTTTATTCAACTATATTATGTCCAGTGGCATGATGTAAGTTTGCAAGTCATGATATTTGTGTATTGATGTCACAACGCAGATGTCATTTATCTTCACTTGCCTCTTCATGGATGCCCATGATTGCATTCCCCCTTGCTTGCCATTTTTCTTACTGAAAAAGCCCCTAACATTGTAGACTGTCCTCAAAGAGGAGTTGGTACAAAGCCTTGATTAGCAATGAATGGATTTTAACCTTGCCTAATTGTGGGTTTTCATTTGCTGCATTTTCATTGTTCTATCTTTTAATCTCAAATCATCCTGAAAATGTTTTAATTGAAGAGCGATATCAAAAACTTTCCATTATAATCCTGTCCTTTTGCCAAAAATTCCTCCTAGCTTATAATTTAGAAATGAAAATAACCAGAAATTATTTTAAGAGCAAGAGAAATCACAAGTTCAAGATAAAATATACACTACTCCAACTTGCAAGACAGACAGACAGACAGACAGATATGTGTGTTTGTGTGTGTGTGTGTGTATAATTGCTATATGTTTTAATCCTTACTGTGAGCTGCCTGGAATCTTAAGGAGGAGGTGGCATATAAATCTACGTATAAAACAAAAATAAATAAATACATCTTTAGAAAATATCATTTAAAGGGTGAAATATATTTTTTTTTGCTGGCAGAGTAATCAATTAAATAATTGATGATCTACCAAAGCAACCAGCTGGTTGATTCAACCACTTCATGGTACCTACTGGTAAGGCTGGACTGATCTCCACCTTGGAGAGAGCTGGTCCTTGCAATGGAATCAACATTTAGCTACTCCACAAGCTATGCAGTATCATGAAAACATCCATGGCCCTGTGAGGTGTTGAAGATGCTGGAGGACTTGTACCTCCTCTTCTTCACTGACTCACAAGATCTCAGTAGACAATACCATTTCAGAATGCAATGAATTAGACTGTTCCTAGGGATGGGGAATCTCTGTTTTCCATAGAGGAGGACACACTAGAATTCATTTTTATTATTTCTTAGATTTACAGTATATCCTCCTTTTTCTCCAGGAGCTCAGGGTGGTTTATATACAAATCTCCATTTATCTCCACAATGACCAGTTGGTGGGATAGGCTGAGCTAAGAGAGAATAGTTGGCCCCAGGTCACCCAGTGAGCTTGCATGGCTAAGTTTAGACTTGAACCTGCATTTCCCTAGTCCTGATCCAGCAACTTCACCACTACATCACACTGACTTTTTCCTAAGTTAACATCCACACTTTGCCTTGAGTGGTGTGCTGGGGGCCCTATGCTAAAAAAGTGCTGGAGAGGGAGCCAAAATAAAAAATGGAATTTGTTGTCATTACACTAAAGTTTAAACAGCTAATATTATTATTCTTCAGTAATAGAATGATAGAGCGAGTTTGGTGCAGTGGTCAAGGCACCAGGCTAGAAACCAAGGGACTGTGAGTTCTAGTCCCTCCTTAGGCACAAAGCCAGCTGGGTGACCTTGGGCCAGTCCCTCTCTCTCAGCCCTAGGAAGGAGGCAATGGCAAACCACTTCTGAAATCTTGCCAAGAAAACTGCAAGGACTAATCCAGGCAGTCACCAGGAATTAACACTGACTCAAAGGCACATACACACAAAAACATAGATTTCAAGATTTTCCCTTCTGTGGCAGCAATGCCCTACTTGTTTTTTCCTATGGGTGTTGCACCTATAGCATATATAAAAAAGGGGAAGGGTTTTGTTCACATGGTCACAACTGCCATCTTGACTTTTTGACACCCCACCCCTGCAGACACCCCAACAGCAGTCTGCCATTCAGCTTTGGGATGGAGGAAAGAAGGGGAAAATGTGTTTATAGGGATTCATTGTACATTTCTGTGTTTTTATGTATATGCCTAGTGAGAAGACCTCTTGACCCATCAATCTGTGCAACCCTTGGTGATTAAAAAAGCTGGGCTACCCGTCTGTCCTCCTATGCATATGGATAAAAAGGAGGGTTCATTCCTTTCATTTAAATGGTTCAGCTTATTGAGTGATCCCTTAGCTTTGTATACTCTGAAGCTGTAGCATCATCCTCTGATTTTACAACCCACTCTTCTTTGTCTTAATTATTTTGGGAACTACTGAATGCACGCAAGATCTTTTTATTGCTTAGTGAACCAAGTTATGGTGACTTTACCCAGCTCTACATGTGCAGGGGGTGGGATGGGGACACTGTTTTAAACAAATTGAATACTTGCACTTAGCTGCCTCCTGTGATCTCAGGGTGCTCTAATTTATTTCAGACCTTAGCTAGGCATGGCCCGTTGAGCAATATTTTCTTCTACTTTTGAGGGAGATGCTGGTGGTGGTGGAAATCATGTGCAAATACAGGTTAAGTCCTGATAAGAATCCTGAAGGTAAATAATGCATTCCTACTAATGGCTAAGTCAGCAAGGTAAGATCAAGTCTAAATACACACCCTTAGTTAAATATGATTTCATTCACTCACATTACAGGGTTCTGCTGGATTTTTTGCTCTTTCTGATCTCTGACAGGTGAATTACGCATGAGATTGATCAATCGTTTTCTGACATGGTTTGTTTGCATCTGCTCTGAGTTTGGAGCAGCCCAGCTTTTAAAGGTTTTCTTTGGAAAACTCTGAAGGAGACTTTTGGCTCAGCCAACTGGCCTGGTAAATTACACTTAGCAGTTCTTTAGAAGTTAGTGAAATTGAGTGGGTTGTCTTTGGAAAACCTAAGGCAGTCTGGGTTTTTTATTTATTACATCACTTTCTCTCTGTGCTTGATGGAAGGTAGTGGACACATCAACAGATCTCTGCTGAAAACATTATTGTCCATATATTCATGCAATACCCTTACTAAGTCAGGAGAAAACCTCGTGTCTGCATGCATGCAAAATGCTAAGCTTTGTTAGTGTAATCCATGAACCAAGATGCTTTGGTTGGTTGATGGGTCAGTGTACTGTGTGAATCCAGAAAATGGGATGAGTCAGTAAACAGGTGACACATGTTGTGTGAATGTAGCCACTGAGCTTGGAGGTGTAACAGAAGTTCTCTTTGTGCAGCCTTTTCATTCACACATTCTGCTACAGCAACTTTTGAAATGCTGGCATGTTTAGTTTGCGATAATGGCTCATTTAGACCACATGCTAAAATGGATTACTGAACTGACGGCTCTTCAGTGTTTGCACAATAGGAATCTGGGAAGCCCTTTTTCAAAGGGTGCAGGGAGTTTTTATTTTTTAAAATGTCAGTAATGTGTGTTAGACAAAAATTTGAAATTTAACAATGAGAAGAGTGGGGAAGAGGCAGGTAAGAAAGCTATTTAGAGAGAAATGGGTGGAGTGGAAAAGAAAACATGAGAGAACCATCAAGGTAAAGACAAGGTAAAGTGATACACTGTTTGCTTGAATCAGGGCTTAAGAAAAAAGAAGGTAAATAATAAATATCCATTCCGACGGTAACCTCTAAAGGGCTAGAAATTCACTGAATTTCTGAGTTGTGTAACGCTGACAATGCCTCCAAAACGATACAGGAAAAAGATTTTTGGGAGCACAGTAAACAAAAGCAAACTGGGAACAGGGAACCTATTGCTGCAAGCTGACAATGTTTATACATTGGCTACATTTATATCCTGCCTTTCTTCAAAGAGCGGAGTTTCCCACCTAATTCTTGTCCTCACTGACTCTGTGAGATGGGTTAGGAGAGAATGGGATTCTCAGTGAATGTTTAGCTATGGGAGACTGGGTTAACAAAGCGCAATTGCTGTGTTCACACAACATGCTGTGCGCAAGCAAATAAACCATATTCTAACTGTATACATCTTATCAGAGATGATCTCTGGATTCCCTCAAAACATGCTGACCCAGAAATTATCCATTCTTATTTTAGCCTACTGTATCATGCAAACCCAGAGTAGCTGTATGTGTAATCAGGTCAGGTCAAGACTTGGTTGATGCATTTGTACAACATGCAAAACTTGGTTAACCTTTCCTTGACTTAACATGTTGCACAAACCCAGCCTATTTGGCTAGTTTGTAGCTCAGTGTATTGTGTGAACTGAGAAAATGGGTTAATTCAGTAACAAGATCCAGAGAACTGTGTGATCATACCCAGCAGCTCCCTGTGTTCAAAGGGGAAGAGGATCCTTGCAGTGTTGAGGATTGGGTGGAATTTGGGCTGGTTGTGGTCATACTCCTGTACCAAGTAAAGTCTCTTGGGCTGTGGACACTTTGCAAATGAATTGGAAGAAGTGGTTCGGACCTTGCAGGAATGTTGCATTCACATGAGGTCCAAAGCACTTCTTCTGAATAGTTTTTGAGGCAGATGCAGTCTTCATGCCCTTCAGTCTTCCTTCAGTGGCAGCAAAGTGTACAATTTAACTATGCAATATATAAGGTACTTAATCCATCATGAAATTCCTACATTTCATTTGTAGGAAACCCCAGTTTTTGGATAATAAGAACATAAATTATTCTTCCATACTTTCCAGCTCCCCTTTGATTTTACATACCTTTATCAAGTCTTTTCAACCTTTGTTCTAAGCCTAAGGAAGCTGTAGTAGCCTTTCCACATACTAGATGGCCAAATACCAAGTATCTGATAATCCCATCCAGTCTTTCCATGTCCCTGCAACACTTCTATTTCTTCTGTTTTCTTACTTCCCTCAAGTCCTAATTTGTCTCTGCATGTTCTGTTCATCCCTTCAGTCCTTATTTTCCTCTGCCCAGTCATTACAGTCCTGTCCCTTTTGCTGTCTTCCCTCCTGCTTACCTGCCAGTGTCCCCATTGCCAACCCCATCTCCCAGCCCCAAATTCAGTCTTTTTCCCCAGTTTCTTGACTCCCAGTCCAGAGCTGACCTTTCCCTAGCACAGGGTCTAGTCTTTCTCCAACCAATATTCCTACTATTAGTACAAGAACAGAGAGAAAATCAAGACGGCAGATGTGACTGTGTGATTGAAGCCCCATTGCTTTTATGCATGTCTTTTTCATCCACCATCTTGACTATTTTGACCCTTACTGTGCACATCTCCCCATTGGGGGAGAGGGGCAGTAATATAAATCTAATAAATAAATAAAATCTCTGCGAGCGGTTAAAAAGAAGTGCAGTAGAGAGGTTTGTGTCCCTGTATATGACATTACTTCTGAGTATTGTATGTATGAATGGTTGGACTTTGTCCAGGGAGATCCAAATTCACATCTCAGTTATGGAGCTTACTTATGTGTTTGAGGCCAGTCATTCTCTCTATACTCAGCCTCCATCACAGGATTATTATGAGGACAGACCTTCAGGTACAGTGTCTTGAGCTCCCAGAGAAAAAGCAGGATGTGACTTGAAAAAATAGTTATTTTCACTATCAATGAGTGTTAGGTAAAGAAACAACCTCTAAGCCATAACCATTTTAGTCTCTTGGTGGGCACCAGTGGACTCTCTTGGAGGTTATCAACATCATGTTATTGTTGTAACCCCCTACTGAATTAGAAGGCCCCCTGCCACTTGATCATTCTATTCATGCAGTACCATTAGAATAGGGCACCCATATCTGGCCTGTATAAATCATTGGAACCTCTAGATGGCAGCAAAGAGTTGCAAATTTCTATATCTTGTTGCTGTCATCTAGTGGTTCTCTGGGTTATTGTAGCCCTAATTTAGACTACGGAATTTTTCTTTTTTCTTTTTTCTTAAAAAAAACCCACCCTTAACAGAGAACCATGTGCCCAAAGAAATGTAAAGTCTAGACTTTGACAAATAACCCCAGGTGAGAAGAATGGATGAGGAAATGGAACCCTTCCACTTTGTTGGAGCTGGTCTTGGTGACATTGTCAGTACATTATGTCTCCAAATTAGTCACAGCCCTTCTTTAAATATTTTCAGGGTTTAAATTCTCAGCAGTCCAGTTTCCTGAAAACCTAAATGGAAGTGGCTCCATGGAATTCAGGTCATAACTAGCATTTTCCTCAGCTGTGGTCTCTGAAACACCACAGTGTTGGTTTAGTAATCTCCTAGGCTGTGTAAGTTGTTAGGGGTAACCAAAGGCAGCTGATTTCTTGATTGTTTAAGGCAGGAAATCATGTTCTTTCATTAGTTGCCATAATAAGCTTGAGAGTAAACCAGGATTCTAACTGGCTGAGGTTTTTTGCCTTCTCTTATACAAACACTATGTTTTTCTCTTGGCATCAGAAGGGGATCTTTATCCAGAGGAAGCAGTTTTCTGCACAAATAGGGTAGTTGGTTCAGGAAATAATACAAATAATTCAGTGGTGTGTGTGTTTGGCATCCAAGTCAGGGAAAACTCTCACATGGAGCAATCTTATGCATTTTTAATCTTCATTAAGTCCAGTTGTATCCAGTAGAGACAAGCTGGTTGCTGCTTTTTCTGATGAAATCAACAGCACTTGCAAAAAAAAAAAAATCCACAACGGGCAATAAAACAATTCACATCATTAAAGTTATTTTCATATAATGAAACCAAGAGCAGAACAAAACCAGCAATGGCTAACAAGTTTGTGTTTAGGATTTCTGCTCATCAGACAAAACCAAGTGATGCTGAGTTCAGATTTTGCTCTTCTGGGGAGGAATTTTCTTTCTGTCTGAATTTGTATGTGAATGTCTAGATTTTCAAAAGGTGCTCAAACAGCGTTGCTAGCAAAACAATATTGCAGAAGTGTGGCACATTTGTATGCACTAACGTCTGTTTTGAAAAATCCAAGAATATCATTCCTATAGTTGTTGTTTATTCGTTTAGTCGCTTCCGACTCTTCGTGACTTCATGGACCAGCCCACGCCAGAGCTTCCTGTCGGTCGTCAACACCCCCAGCTCCCTCAGGGACGATTCCGTCACCTCCAGAATATCATCCATCCACCTTGCCCTTGGTCGGCCCCTCTTCCTTTTGCCTTCCACTCTCCCTAGCATCAGCATCTTCTCCAGGGTGTCCTGTCTTCTCATTATGTGGCCAAAGTATTTCAGTTTGGCCTTTAATATCATTCCCTCAAGTGAGCAGTCTGGCTTTATTTCCTGGAGGATGGACTGGTTTGATCTTCTTGCAGTCCAAGGCACTCTCAGAATTTTCCTCCAACACCACAGTTCAAAAGCATCTATCTTCCTTCGCTCAGCCTTCCTTATGGTCCAGCTCTCGCAGCCATATGTTACTACGGGGAACACCATTGCTTTAACTATGCGGACCTTTGTTGTCAGTGTGATGTCTCTGCTCTTAACTATTTTATCGAGATTTGTCATTGCTCTTCTTCCAAGGATTAAGCGTCTTCTGATTTCCTGACTGCAGTCAGCATCTGCAGTAATCTTCGCACCTAGGAATACAAAGTCTTTCACTGCTTCTACATTTTCTCCCTCTATTTGCCAGTTATCAATCAAGCTGGTTGCCATAATCTTGGTTTTTTTGAGGTTTAGCTGCAAACCAGCTTTTGCACTTTCTTCTTTCACCTTCATCATAAGGCTCCTCAGTTCCTCTTCGCTTTCAGCCATCAAAGTGGTATCATCTGCATATCTGAGATTGTTAATGTTTCTTCCAGAGATTTTAACTCCAGCCTTGGATTCCTCAAGGCCAGCTTGTCGCATGATGTGTTCTGCGTACAAGTTGAATAGGTAGGGTGAGAGGATACAGCCCTGCCGTACTCCTTTCCCAATCTTAAACCAGTCTGTTGTTCCGTGGTCTGTTCTTACTGTTGCTACTTGGTCGTTATACAGATTCTTCAGGAGGCATACAAGATGACTTGGTATCCCCATACCACTAAGAACTTGCCACAATTTGTTGTGGTCCACACAGTCAAAGGCTTTAGAATAGTCAATAAAACAGAAATAGATGTTTTTCTGAAACTCCCTGGCTTTTTCCATTATCCAGCGGATATTGGCAATTTGGTCTCTAGTTCCTCTGCCTTTTCTAAACCCAGCTTGTACATCTGGCAATTCTCGCTCCATGAACTGCTGAAGTCTACCTTGCAGGATCTTGAGCATTACCTTACTGGCATGTGAAATGAGTGCCACTGTTCGATAGTTTGAACATTCTTTAGTGTTTCCCTTTTTTGGTATGGGGATATAAGTTGATTTTTTCCAGTCTGATGGCCATTCTTGTGTTTTCCAAATTTGCTGGCATATAGCATGCATTACCTTGACAGCATCATCTTGCAAGATTTTGAACAGTTCAGCTGGGATGCCGTCGTCTCCTGTTGCCTTGTTATTAGCAATGCTTCTTAAGGCCCACTCAACCTCACTCTTCAGGATGTCTGGCTCTAGCTCACTGACCACACCGTCAAAGCTATCCCCGATATTGTTATCCTTCCTATACAGGTCTTCTGTATATTCTTGCCACCTTTTCTTGATCTCTTCTTCTTCTGTTAGGTCCTTGCCATCTTTGTTTTTGATCATGCCCATTTTGGCCTGGAATTTACCTCCGATGTTTCTAATTTTCTGGAAGAGGTCTCTTGTCCTTCCTATTCTATTGTCTTCTTCCACTTCCGCGCATTGCTTGTTTAAAAATAATTCCTTATCTCTTCTGGCTAACCTCTGGAATTTTGCATTTAATTGGGCATATCTCCCCCTATCACTGTTGCCTTTTGCTTTCCTTCTTTCTTGGGCTACTTCTAGTGTCTCAGCAGACAGCCATTTTGCCTTCTTGGTTTTCTCTTTCTTTGGGATGTATTTTGTTGCCGCCTCCTGAACAATGCTGCCAACTTCTGTCCAGAGTTCTTCCGGGACCCTATCTACTAAGTCCAGTCCCTTAAATCTATTCTTCACCTCCACTGCATATTCCTTAGGAATATTAGTGAGCTCATATCTAGCTGATCTGTGGGTCTTCCCTAATCTCTTGAGTCTGATCCTAAATTGTGCAAGAAGAAGTTCGTGATCTGAACTACAGTCAGCTCCAGGCCTTGTTTTTACCGACTGTACAGATGTCCGCCACCTTTGGCTGCAAAGGATGTAATCAATCTGATTTCGGTGTTGTCCATCTGGTGAAGTCCATGTATAAAGCCGTCTCTTAGGTTGTTGGAAGAGAGTGTTTGTTATGCAGAGTGAATTGTCTTGGCAAAATTCTATCAGCCTATGTCCTGCTTCATTTTGTTCTCCCAGGCCATACTTACCTGTAATTCGAGGTGTCATTTGACTGCCCACCTTAGCATTCCAGTCTCCTGTGATGAAAATAACATCTCTTTTAGGCGTGTTGTCCAGTAGGTGCTGCAGATCCTCATAGAACTGCTCTACTTCAGCTTCTTCAGCATTTGTGGTTGGGGCGTATATTTGGATCACTGTGATGTTAGATGGCTTGCCCTGAATTCGAATTGAGATCATTCTGTCGTTTTTTGGGTTGTATCCAAGCACTGCTTTAGCCACTTTACTATTAATTATGAAGGCTACTCCATTTCTTCTGTGGTCCTCTTGTCCGCAGTAGTAGATCTGGTGGTCATTTGATGTGAAGTGGCCCATTCCAGTCCATTTCAGTTCACTGACGCCCAGAATGTCTATCTTTAATCTTGACATCTCACCAATAACCACATCCAATTTGCCCTGGCTCATAGATCTTACATTCCAGGTTCCAATGGTGTGTTGATCCTTAGAACATCGGATTCGCCGTTCACCACCAGCACCGTCGGCCGCTAGCCGTCCTTTCGGCTTTGAGCTAGCTGCGTCATCACGTCTGGGGCTAGTTGAGCTCATCCTCTGTTCCTCCCCAGTAGCATTTTGACCACCTTCCGACCTGGGGGTCTCACCTTCCAATGGTATACCGACATATCTCTGGTTGTACTGATCCATTTAGTTTTCACGGCAAGAATACTGGGGTGGGTTGCCATTACCTTCCCCAGGGATCGCATTTAGTCTGACCTCTCTGTCATGACCTTCCCGTCTTGGGTGGCCCTTCACGGTTTAGCTCATGGCATCATTGAGGTGCTCAAGCTCCAGCACCACGACAAGGTAACGATCCTTTGCTGAAGCATTCCTATAGTAACTCACACCATTTGCAAGATTTAATCAAAGAAATGCAAAGAGTTGAGAAGTTATGCATGCTTCTATGGTGAGTCATAGACAGACAAACAGATCTCTGCTGTTGGGAAATCAACTGTAATGGCACTGGAGTGGAGTTTGTTAGAGGCAGCATTTTTCACTTCTTATACCAAAGTTTCTATGGTTGGCTTAATTCATTTTGGGGGGCTTTTAAAACTGCAAAGGAAAAAAGAATTCACACAAACAAAAATAATTCACATACTTACAAAAACATTTCAGATAAACAAGTGGCTGAGTAATGAATCCAAGTGCAAGCAATAGCATCACAATATCCTAAAGCAATTGTAACATTGATTACAATAGTGGGGAAAAGCCAAACACTATGAAATGTGCATTCCTTTGCTGGAGATCTTAAGACAGAGGCAGGATGGTCATCTGTTAGAGATG
Organism: Candoia aspera; assembly: GCF_035149785.1. Classification (NCBI taxonomy): domain Eukaryota; kingdom Metazoa; phylum Chordata; class Lepidosauria; order Squamata; family Candoiidae; genus Candoia; species Candoia aspera. The sequence goes on along the minus strand of NC_086158.1, from coordinate 9,563,046 downwards.
ATCTTGTGCATCCTGCAGTAAGCAGGGGTTTGGACTAGATGAAAGATCCCTTCCAACTCTCTAATTCTATGGAATTAAATTGGCTCAAACAGCAAGCAAATGTCCTCCAGATATGACGCAATTGCAATTCCCAGGACTAGTCAGCTGAGAATTATACTGACTGAGGATCCTGTGAATTGTAGTTCTGACACATCCAGAGGACAACTGCTTGACGAATGCCAGGTGAAAGTGTTGGGACATAGGCCATGGGCAAGGACATGAAGAAAGTAGCCCTCTAGAATTGCTAAACTACAACTTGCAGTATTCCTCACTGTGTGTCCTAACAACCAGGAAACACACTGAGACAAGGAACTGGTCTCTAATATTTATTATTAGTACTTAACAGGAATCCTAACAAACTGAAGAAGCATGGGAAAACCCAGACATATAAACCCCAAGGGTTAAGGCGGTCCCGATCTGTGTCTCTTTGAATGGCTGAACAATTCCTCAGTGCTACGCATGCGCTTGACAGTCTGGATGGGAGCCCCCTGCTCGCCATCCTTACTCATGACATCGTGGTCCATTCTGGCTTTGGCTAATTCAACAATATACAGAGGACTATAGATTATTTCCCCACGGCTAACTGGAGTTCAAGTCTTTAGGAAGAAGAATAACTCATACAGTATAAATAAATATATTCTAGAGGTGACGGACTCATCCCTGGGGGAGCTGGGGGTGTTGACGACCGACAGGAAGCTCTGGTGTGGGCTGCTCCATGAAGTCACGAAGAGTCGGAAGCGACTAAATGAATAAACAACATAAATAAATAGCATGAAACCAATGTTATGAGTTTGCACAATACATTGAACTAGAAGCTAACCAATTGAACTGGTTTAGTACAACCCACCAAGCCCCTTAAACCATGTTACCATCAGCCAAGCATATCATTAGATTTAAAGGGGGTGGGGTTCAGTGCATTGAAGGAATCCAGCCATTGCATTACTATATTGCATGAACCAGACCACCACATTAACATGGCTTATTTCTTTGAGAGCATATTATACAAACACAGCAGTTGTGTTAAGGGGTAACATGTTGTGTGAACCAGCCAGTGGATATCACTTATGCAGGAGCATGAATCCTGTATGGGTATTATGACAGAATATGATAAAATCCTGTAGGGGTATTATGATAGAAGATATTAAGAGCTTTTATTCCTTTATCAACTTAGCTGTCAAGAAAAATAAGCTACTTCCATGCATATCATTTCTAGTGAGGAAAGGATACAAATGTGAACAAATAAACATGGTTGAGAAAATAAGTATGTCAGGAGCCACTGACACTCTGAAAGAAAAGCTCAGTGTGAACATCACAAAAAGCAGCAAGGTTCTTGAGTAAAAATCCCTCACCAAATGCTTCAAAAGAAATAAAAAGGGCTTTTCAAAGGTGAATGCTTGTTTCTTTCATTAAATGTTTGCATTCAAATGCTTGTCCTTTTCCACTAGTCATAACAAGATGGATTCCCACCTCACTGACATGCAGGAAATGGTTCTGATAAATGCATCCCTACGTCTGAGAGTTGGCATCATTTGACAGATTAGGATCAGGGTTGAGTTTGGTAAATACAAGTTGGTACCAACTAGAATACTTGCTGTGCGGGGACTGTGGAGCAAATCTTTCTCTCTAAGAACTCCTTTTTATTATTCCAAAAGCAGCATCTGAACTGGATCATTGACTCGTTACTTATATTCAAACAACAGTCTTAAACTAAACACTTAAGCTAAATAGATCTATGTTCTGGTTTTGCACAATATACTGAACCTAAATCAGCTAGGTAGACTGGGTTTGCATATCATGTTAACCCACATTATATTTAACCAAGGTTAATGCTAATTAAACTTGCCAAGTTATATGAATGCAATTTATAGCTCTTTAACTAATCTGATCAGTGTAGATTATATGAGCCCAGCCATTTTCTTTTGAAACGTAGACAACGATGAATTGCCTGTAAAGGATTTCACAGAAACACAGCCTGGGAACATGTTATCCTCAACTACTGTTTGCTTTAACCAAAGTTTGTTGAACAAGCAATAATTCTTGTTCAGCAAACAACATTCTTATAACTCTAATCCGTAAACCATGGTTTAAAAATTACAATGGCTGAATTTGTACACTGTGCTAAGCCAAAACCAGGCTGATCACATTAGGACTTCCTGAAGCAGACTTCAAAGACCATCTCTTCTAACCTCCTAGTGATGCAGGAAATACACTTCACACAACCACTGCTTAAAACCCTCTAATGAAAGAAGTTCTACCATCTTTGAGGGCATCAGTTCTACTGTGAAACAGCTTATTTACCATCTTTGCCTGAAAGTAAGACAACCCTAAACTTAACACAATATAAGTTGCATTAACTTGAGAAACTGGATTCATTTGTAAGGCTGTCACTGAAGCCTGAAAAAATGCCAGGCCTTGTTAATAAATAGCAGAAAAATGCTCCACTCATGCTCATGTTCAGAATACTTATTTCAAAACATGTTTGAAGCATGCCCAGTCCTAATGCATGCGCATTTAAAAAAGGACTAGGACATTTCAGTTAATAACTATTAATTAAAATCAATTGCCTGTAAAATGTGAAAGTACCACATTTGCAAAATTAATTGAGCCCCAACAGCATTCTTTCTGTCACACACAAACCACCCTTTCACACAGAAACACATACACACACACAATTCCTTCGATCTTCTTTCCTTCCAGTAAAAACAGCCAGAAAGAAAGAAAGAGAAAGAGAGAAAGGGAGAGGGAGGGAAGGTAGATAGGATGAGTGGAGTGCAAGGAAGAGCTGCACTCAAGGGAAGGGAATACATTTGAATGGAAATAAGTAGGAAAGATTTAACTGGGCAGGCAAGAAAAGAAAAGAGCAATGTTTAGGCATAACAAAAATGGTTAAATTCACCAGGCAAGCAGCCCAATCTCATGTAGAAAATAACCTTCAGTCTAATCTTCAAAGGTCCACACACTTGCTGTGGTGACATTTGCAACTATTTGCATCAATCATCGGGTCGGGATGGACCATGGAGGTCTTCTAGTCCAAACTTCTGCCCAGGAGAGGGATCCTCATACCATTCTGGACAAATGGCTCTCCAGCCTTTTCTTGAAAATCCCAGTGATGGAGCACCCACAACTTCAGGAAGCAGCTGGTTTCATTGCTTAATAGCTCTCATGCGCATAGTTGCAAATGTCACCGCAGCGAGTGTAGGTGCCAATGTTTTCCTTTCCACCACTTCTTCTCTTCTTACAATTGAATAGGAGGCTACCCCTCTGCCTGTTCACAGGTAATTCTATTGGAGGAAAATCTATGGGTAAGTAGGGTACTTAAAATCTCCTTTGAGAGTACTGGGAAAGGTTGGCTCTATCAATTGCAACAATTCTTGCAATATATAACGCTGGGTATAATATTGCCTGCCCCAGAATTGATCGTTTGGGTTGATGCAGAAATGTCTTAAATACTTGCATAAACAGTAATTTCCTCTCCATGTAAAATATAACCATTTTCTTCCATCTTTCCTCATAGGACCTAGCTCAATATCTTGGATGTACTTTTCTAGACATATTCCCATATTTTGTATGAAATTGATTTTCCCCCATTCCAACTGGGTGGCATTTCAGTGGAGATATCCTTACATTCAGACTGGAAATATCAGGTTAAAATTAATGTAGATTCTTCATTCTTCTCTCACGCCATTGCCACTGCAGTGCCTCATGTCATATTCAGGGAGAATTCGCATGACAACTGCAGCTCTAAACTGGTTGACTGGATCTGTGAAATCCCAGTGACTCAAAGACCTAATCCTAGAACTTCTAAGCATAACAGATAACCAGCATTTTCCAGTGCATCAGCTGCACATTTCTTATGCAGACTAACTTAGTCTGTTCATATTTTGCTTTCTTGCAACAAGAGCTGCGGAGCAGATGGCATTCCCAAAGGCATTATCAGAAATTTAATCTGGGTTTCAACATGGTGTGTGCACAGTCAATATGTATGCGATGTTCTGGCGTAAAGGTGATTTTCAGGTTGTATCAGCTACAGGCTCCCTTTCTGAGCATGTCTGTTTCTATGCTCAGCTACTTGTATCTAATGTTTTGTTCCCCCAAAGCCTTTGTCAGCAGACCAGTCTCTTTTTGGAGTTAAGAGAGAGAGAATCTTCAAATTGCTTGGAATCTTGAATAGGTGCTACCTGTGCTCGCTGCCTATGAATTCATTATCAAAATTTCGCAAAGACCTTTCCTTTAAACCCTTAGGAAGTCACTCTGTTATTTAGCTTGTCCTATGAGTACGGTAGTACCATGTTCTGGCTTCATTTCTTGCCATCAGTATTTGACTCAGTCCTCAGACTTCCTGACATAAATAATTCATCTGGGTTCTCTGCAACTTCTTTATTCATGTGAGTATTTGTAGAAGACATAGGACTGATATTTACCTATGTCCCTTATCACCCAATGGCTTAATATCCTATACAGGTAGTCCTCACTTAACAACATTTCATTTAGTGATGGTTTGGACTTACAACAGTGCTGGAAAAAACTGACATACAGTCATCCTCACACTGATGACTGTTGCAGCATCCCTACAGTAATGTGATCATGATTTGGGTGCTTAGCAGCTGGTTCATATTTATGACCATTGCAATGACCTGTGGTCACATGATTGGCATTTTCAACCTTCCTGGCCAGCTTCTGGCAAGCAAAATCAGGGGAGATTTGCTTAATGACCATGTGGTTCACTTAACACCTATAGTGATTCACTTAACGACCACTGCAAAAAGGGTCATAAAAATCAGGTTGGATTCACTTAATGACTACTTCACTTAGGAACTGAAATTCTGGTCCCAATTGTGGTCATTAAGCAAGGACTACCTGTATCTGTTATATTTGAAGACCTTCAGTTGTTGAAAGGTGACAATTCATCTCCTAATGGTATGAGTCCATGAGAGGTCCTTTTCCAGCTGGCAACCATACCCAGATCCTTTTTAACTGTGTTACCTTGCCTCAAGAAGCATATCTAGCTGACCATTAAGTGCTTCTTTTATTGTTTTAGTGATAGATGGTAGAGTTTGTAGACTTCTTGTGTAATTGTTGTTGTTGTTATTAATATTATTGGTATTGTGGGAAATTCATATTGAAAGACTTTGGGGGATTGTTCCTGTAAGATAAAAAGTGAGAAGGAATCAGAAAAATAATAAATAGTAATGTGGAGAGTCTCTATTACATTCACACAAAATCCATCAGATTAATATAATAAATTTCATATTTGAAACCCTAAGTACATTGCAGCTTTTCTTTTGAATCAATCATGATTGGTCCTAGCTTAATACAACTCATCCAGTGCTATTGCAACAGATTTCACAGTAATTAAACCACACAGGAAATGCATGCACATATAACATTTCCCCGGAGGGCACTCAATTTCCCATAGCAATGAAGATATAATTATCTTGATGTAAATCACAGCCTGATAACTAGGAAGGGTTGCCCTTTCTTCATCTTGAGTTCACTGGAAGATTTTATCTCTTTGACAAGTACTGTCAGATGAAGCAGCTGGATGCTTCCTTGAAACCAATTTGCTGAAGAAAGAAATCAACATGTCTGAAGGAAAAACAAATATGAAAGAAGGGATGCTTCTGGAGACCTGTAGCTTCCCATTTGTGATTAGTGGCCAAAATAATTGCATATTTAAACAAAACTGAGCTCCTTCAGCAGAATCACAAAGAAATGTGGGTTCTCTGGAAAATCAGGGTTTGCTATGGCAAAGACGTTTCAGAAGTCCTTGACTGGATGGAAAGTTGTGGGCTACTAGACTTAATTGATATACTTTCTGGAGGATGGAGGACACCAGATGTGGCAGTAATTAATATTTTGGGAAACTTCAGAAGAGGGTTGAATAAAATCATGGAGGAAAATCCCGCCAATGGTTTCTTGTCCTAATGGCTAAAATCTCCCTTCAAGACATGGCTGTAAAATAAAATTATTAAATTATTAAAATTATTTTGGCAGGAATAAAAATGGTCCAGGTGGTGGCTATGCCTGCACAATCAAAGCCCTGTCCCATTTTTAAAAAAATTAAAGCTTTATTAATTTCTTCATCAAATACATAAAAACTACAAGAAATGAAATAAACTACAAGAAAAAAAGAACTAAAAAGTGTGAAAATACAAAAAAAACAACAACCCTACAACATACTGCATACATATTGACTTCCAACTTTCTACAACAAAGATACAGATAACTCAATATCAATCTCTTACTCTTAATTTAAACTGGAATAAACATTACTCCTATAAGACATCCATTCTCAATATAACATTTCCTCTAAAGCAAACTATTTTTTCCTCAAGATGAATATATAAAAGAAACATTTTTATAACATAACTTTTCCCCCAATAGACAGATAATCAAATCTTATCCTTCATTACAATTTTACTCCTAACCAAAGCATTTATATAGTTAAACATTATATCTCCACTATTACATAATTAAACAATAACTTTATTAATATCCTTTTGCCCAAAATAAATTCATTGTCTCAAAAACAAAAACATCTGTCTAAACCTTTAAAAGACCATCCTAATAAACACAATAAAACAGTTAAAAAGCCCTGTCCCATTTTAACATGTGTGGTGCATGCTTTGATTGTGCAATCACTTTGATTGGTATAAAATGGTACTGAACCTTAAGGATTTAAAAATTAGGTCCCTACACTTTAATCAGAAGATCAGTGAAATTATAGTCTAACTTGATTAATCACTATGGGCAAATGTGAATTATAGAAAGTAAATTTTAATCAGCAGCCCTATGAGTTATTGACAAGCATGGTTCATATTTTTTGCGGGGGGGCAATTTCAGTCCCGATATGTTGAGGTAATAAGAGGGAAATAAAATTTTAAAAATGGCTTTTCCTTCTTAAAAGAGTTCTAAATTATTTGACAGCTCTTTTGGCATTTCAGAAACATATCAATATTAAGCTTTTGCACATAGCTATTAGAGCTGTCCACAAATTGAATTGATTAATCAAATAGGTTTTAACTGATTCTTTGTTTAATTAGTAGGACAATTCTTTACAGAATTCCTGAGAGTGAGCTTTCCCAACCCAAAGTCTTCCCCTGTGAGTAAACATATATAAAAGATTACATTGCATATCTATATCTTGGCATATAGGTGAAGCAATACTTTTGAAAAACTGTGCTTCCTAACTGTTAGATTGGGCATGTATGTTGTGTACATTAAATGGATTTGGACATACTTGAAAAACACATCTACTTGGTAACATTTACTTGTTTATTCAATGGGCTTTTATGCCACTTCACTCAGCGCAAATCTAAGCAGTGTATCACAAAGCAATATAACAATAATAATCAATATAAATCAATACAATAATAATATAGATAATATTCTAGTAACATAAAAACAACCTCACCATCTCATATGCAACAGTCAAGGGACAGGACATGAGTGACTGTTGCCAGTGCTCCATGCCCCAGGAATGGCTGCAATGGATGGACCATAGAAGGATAGAATTGTAGAGTTAGAAGGGGCCACATGGTCCAATGCTCTGCAACATGCAGCAAACCTATTAAGGCATCCATGAGTGTTAAAAACCTTCAAAGATGGGAAGCTGACCACCTTTATAGGTAGGGTATTCCACTGTGATTCAGATCTTACCACAGTTAGTGGTAAGTTTTTCCTTGGATTTAAATGAAATCTAGGTAGCTGCAAGTTATACCTATCACTTCTGGTCCTGGTTTCTATGGGTATGGAAAAGAGTTCTTGACCATCTTCCCTGTACCTTCCCTATATGTACCTAAGCTGTCATGTCTCCCCTCCATCTTCTTTTTTTCCAGGTTGAACATCCCAAGTTCCTTCAACTTGTCCTTACAGGGCATGTCCTCAAGTCTGTGGATCATCTTCACTGCCCTCCTTTGAATCTTCTCCAAGCTGAGCAAAGGACAGGATGTGTGTTGTTTATGAGTTAAGCAAGGCTTAAAACTTAAAACTGAGAAAGACCATTTTTCAGCCATCTCATCCACTGAAAATGAGTTGTTTTGTTTTAGGAAGTGAGGCAAAATTCTGTTTGGGGAAGAGAATCACAGTAACCCCCATTTTGTTTTTCCAGAAGGCTTTGAGGTCTTACTTTGTTTTTTTATACAACCAGAATGTGTTAATATGTTTTCTACTACAGATTAAGGTTACTATGGTAACTAATCGTTTTGGCTGGGTGAAGAGGTTGAATTTAATTGTCCCCTTTTCAAGTGTTAATGGTTGCATTGCCTAAGGGGAAGAACTTGCTGGACTTGTTTTAGTTTCAGTTTCCCTTCTGTGTAGGCTTGCAGAGAGTATGCAGCTGAGAGAAATCTCTCCTCTCAGCAAACAGCCTTTAAATATGTTGTTTTCTGTAAATAAAATTATTTTTATAGAAATGCCTAGTGTGTGACTTTTCTGATCTCTCCTGGGCCAAATACTTTCTAGCACTCTGCCAACAGAATGTTCCCTAGAGGCAAAGATAACTAGGCTTCTACTTTGGGCACATTGTCAGGAAAGACCAATCGCTTGAAAAGGACATCGTGTTTAGCGAAGTCAAGGGCCAGCGGAAAAGAGGAAGACCTTCAGTGCAATGGATTGATACAGTTCCAGCAACAATGGATGCAAACATAGGAACAGTCAGGCATATGGCGCAGCAGTGAACAGCACTTCGTTCTGTTATTCATAGGGTCACCATGAGTCATAAACGAATCAACGGCAACTAACAACAACAACAACAACAGCAACATAGGCCACCACTGTGGTAGACAGAAGGTAATAAACACTCCTAAAGAACAGCATGTTTAATTAGATGAAAGTCCTAGTGCTCCTTTTGTACAACTTGCTAACTTTAGTTATGTTGATCTTAGTAACTAAACCAAGCTAAAACATACCATTATGTGGGAATCTTGAAACATTTTTTCACCATGAGGTTGAAGGAATACTTTCAAGACAAGAAACAAAATTCAGTCATACAGCTATCATCAACCCAACATATCCTGGGACAACACACAACTACAGATCACAACAAACTCCAACTGCATAAACACACACACACACACACACACAGCATGGATGTCCCCAGATAGATGCAACACTAAATTGGATTTCTACACTGAATGCTTTTCCAAACAAGTTCAAGCCAAAATAATTGATAAAAACTCCCTTTGCACAACAACCTCAGCAGGGCAGAACATGATAACACCCAAGTCCTCAAGAACAATGACAACATCATAATCCAACAAGCTGGCAAAGGAGTGGCAGCTGTCATTATGAATAAGGTGGATTCTCTCCAGGAGACCAAAAAGCAGCTCTGCAGCACTACATTCTACTCACTTATATATTCAGATCCCATAGGTGAAATAATTTCCTACGGATATACAAGAGTATATCTACCTGGAAACACCCAGAGAAAATAGGGGTTTTCTACCTATTTCCCAAAATACACAAGGCAGGTAATCTGGGCTGTCCCATTGTCTCAAGCATTGCAACTACCACAGTTGCAAAATCAGGTTTCATGGACTCTGTACTCAGACCTTATGCCACCAGCACTTCCAGATACATAAGAGATCCCACAGACTTCATAAAAACACTGAAATCCATTGGCAATCTCTCTAATAATACCATTTTAGCTACCATTGATATGGAGATATTCTACACCAATATCTCCCACAAACACGGACTTCAAGTAATCAGGAACATCATCACTGATGTCAACACAGCACACCTTGCCATCAGACACATGGCTCCACAATATGCCAACATCTTTATGGGTGACCTAGAGCAATACTTTCTCAGTTATTATCCTGTGAAGCCCCTCCTTTACTTGAGATTCCTTAGTGGCATTTTAATCAGCTGGGCCTATGGAAAAGAATCTGTTATCATATTGCATCAAGACCTCAACAACATCCATCCCACCATCAGCCACAGTCTTGACCTACCTACAGTACAAATCCACTTCCTTGATGCCATGGTAAAACTACATAATGGACACATAAAGACCATGTTATACAGCAAACCTACAGATCTCTACATATACCTACATGCTTCCAGCTTCCACCCAGAACACACAACCAAATCTATAGCCAGTCTCTGTGGTACAACTGCAATTGTTCTGACCCAGTTGACAGAGAAGCTCAACTGGTGGAATTAAACCTACCATTCAGGAGCCTGAACTATCTACCCAATGAGATCAATAGACACATCAATAGAGCCAGACTGATTCCTGGGGCAGCTATGAAAAAACAGACCATAAAAACAAAACAGAACACCACTGGTTGTCACCTACAGCTTACAGCTCAATCTACTCAAATACTTTATTAATAAACTACAACCCATACTGGACAATGATACTGCACTTTCTCAAGTACTGAGTGGCAGATCTATACTTGCAAACAGACAACCACCCAACCTCAAGCAGATTCTCACAAGCAATAAGCAACAACAGAACAATGATACTAACATGGGAACCAGATCCTTCAACAAACGCAGATGTCTACTTTTTTCACATATTTGCACCAACAATACCATCACAGGCCCAACAACTTCACACAAGATTAGAACTGCCTTCACATCCTTTTCCTCTAATGGGATCTATGTCATCACCTGCCAGCAATGGCTCTCTGGATTCTACATAGGACAAACAGGCCAGGTTGCATGCAAAAGAATTAATGGGCACAAATTTGGCATCAGTTCTCAGACCAAGAACAAAGCAATAACAGAGCATTTTAACCTCCCTGGACACTCCATTACAGATTTCAAAGTAGTTATTTTAGAACAAAGGAAGTTTACCAGCCCAATGAGTGAGAGACTGCTGAACTCATGTACACCAAAAGCTTTTGGGCCATCTCAGAAGGTCTCCCCAAACACGATGGGTTTTTAACAGATTATAATTGTTCATTAGTGTGGTAATGTAATCTATCCCACATGTAACCTGCATCTGCATAACTACCTTGTCTTCCCTTCCCATTCCTCCATCTCATTCTAGTTTAAACCCTGTATCAGTTTAGCCACTCCATGGATCTGAGTTGTAGTTGACAAAAGCTTATGCTTTTAATTGGTTAATAAATTATTAAATTAATAAATTGGTTAACCATTTATTGTATTATGTGTGTCCAGACCATTTGATTAGTTTACAATTTAGGACAGAAGATGGGTTAACTCAGTGAACAGGTTAAGTGTGCCATGTGAATGGACCCACAGCATTAGGTTGTTCTAATTCAAGTGTACTTAAGTTCATCTTAGTTAAGTTTGGTTAAACATCCCTTCAAAGAAACAGCAGTTTTTGAAGCCAACTTGTTTGTTATTCTTTGTAATCCTTTTTTTTAAATCTCAAGTTACAGAAGAAAATATTTTAAATGCTGAACCTCCTCCTCCTCCATTTTATTCTAAAATAGGTCCAGAGTTATCTTTTGTGTGCGTGTATGTGGGAAAGACACCTAACCCCTGTTCAGGTGGATTCTCTGAGGCTTGACACTTGAAAAGTTTTTAGCTAAACTTACAAATACACAGAACAGTAGAAACAATAAAAAAACATTTTATTTTAGCACACATGGACATGAGCACATGCAAGACTGGAAGCCAATGATCTTACCAGAAAATGCAGTTATTGCTGACTTGCAAGCTTTGTGATCAGGCAGTCCAACTGTTCTGCTGCCTGATCACGTCATAGACAGTGCAGCTGCTTTTCTACAAACAACTCCTGAGTCCAACCACCAGGACATCAACAGTTTTCTGAGCTTATCAGAAGCATGAAGGACATACCTGCACATGAAATGCTAACATAACAAATCAGAACAAACTGACATTGGTTCTCAGTGTCTTTATAGTTCTGCAATGTGTATGTCTATCCATCAAGTTATTCTACACAAGGCAATGAAGCTAAAGCAAGGTTCCCATTGACTCTAGCCTCACAGATGTAGATTAAGCAATTCATAGGGGTTACTTAGGGGGCACCTCTGCAACAGATGGAAAGGTTAATACACTCACTAAGTAAAGAGTGCAGATGACAACATGTGACAACCTTGTCTGCGCTTGAAAGCTAAACCGGGTTGAGTATGATTAGTATATGGATGGGGGACCACCAGAGAATCCAAGTCTGTGGGTTAGATTTGGAAGAAAATAAGCTTCTTGAAGAAGGCAGTAGCAATGTCCATGATGTTATTAAGATTAGAGTGTGGACATGAGAAAGACTTGTACTTTAATAATAAAACACTGTAGCTTTAAGAGATACAAAAGTAAGCACTTTGGTGGGGTTTACTCACAAATAAGGGACGCGGTGGCGCTGCGGGTTAAACCGCTGAGCTGTCGATCGGAAGGTCGGTGGTTCGAAACCGCGCGGCGGGGTGAGCTCCCGTTGTTAATCCCAGCTCCTGCTCACCTAGCAGTTCGAAAACATGCAAATGTGAGTAGATCAATAGGTACCGCTTCGGCGGGAAGGTAACGGCGTTCCGAGTCGTCATGCTGGCCACATGACCCGGAAGTGTCTATGACAACGCCGGCTCCAAGGCTTAGAAACGGAGATGAGCACCGCCCCCTAGAGTCGGATTCGACTGGACTTTACGTCAAGGGAAACCTTTACCTTTACTTTACTCACAAATAATTGAAAAGAGGCTCTTTAGTCACAAACATTGGTAAGCCCTGAGTCTGGAAGAATCTGGTAGCTGAAGCTCAAACCTTCATGTATCCTGAGTTAAAATAAAACGATATAAAATAAATTGTACAGAGAATTTCTACAGACTGTGCAAATTGCAGTGAATTACATGAAGAGTTTGGGTAGGTTGCTGGTGGTTTTCCTGATTACATGATTCAAAGAAACAATTCTTCTGTCTGTATGGTGGAGAAGTTAGTATTAAAGTATTAAAGCCCAACTCCTCAACCCCTGGATTTTATTAGCCGCTTTCCTGGGTTCTGTGATTCGTCAAGGCATTAACAGTGTTGAAGAAGGCTTTGGGAACACACATTTCAAGCACATCTGTACAACTCTAAGTGCTAGAAGCTTCCATTTTTAAAAAGAGCATAAACAAGGTAGAGAAATCAATAAAAACTGAATTTTGGCCTCAAATAATTTTATCAAGGAGGTTATCACACAGGAAATCTTATTTCCTTAATATTCCTTAAAGAGAAGGGGAAAAAAAACAGTGTGTACAAAGAAGTACTAAGTGAGGCCACTGCTAAAAAGACAGGGTAAATGTAAATATGTAATAAATACAATACATTAATAAAATACTGAATATTCTGCCTCAGGCAGTGTCCGGTTAAATGCTTCTAAGTAGTCTAGAAGAAGGTAGCAAAAGCCTTTGTAGATGCAACTACACACTCCAATAAATAATAATAATACATTCTTTGACCATTATTATGTATTTTTTCCTCTTGAAACTGAAAATACTGTTCCAAACCTGTTCTTCTTTACAAACAAGCAAACAGAAACTCACTTGTCATCAAGGAGGGCATTTGAAAGATGAGAAATAATCACTTTTTAAAATGATAAATTCCAAAATATTTCTGGTTGAATCTTATATATAAAGTTCATCCATCAATCTTAGATTCACACCACTATGAATATTTTTTATGGTCTTATTTGCCAACAAATTGTAGTTGGGTAATGAGAGAATGATCAAGGCTAATAGTAAGGCAGTGATTGTTTTACATTGGAAGGGTTGGCAAATGCTATTGGTGTTTCTTTATGAACCCATTGAATCAAGCATGTGATGATTGAAAACCTTGTTTCCTCAAGCAGAAGCTGGCATAAGAACAGCTAAAATTATAACCATGATGAACTATAGATTGTGCTAACACTTAACTAGAGCCAATCAATCTTTCAAGCTTGCACTATCTTGAATTCAATCCTCCTCCTCCTCCTCCTCCTCCTCCTCTCAGCACCAATTTAAAAATGGCAGAAACCTTGTTAGGTCACCCACTCTTGTGGGATTGCAGCAGTCTCACTCCCATACGTTTTTGAATTTTGGCATACTTACTCCAAAATCTCATGAGTATTCTCATAGTCATTGGCTAACCTTTTTACTCCTTTATCTTACGATGTCTTTCAAGGCTATCGACTACATGGGCACCACATTGCTAAGCAAACTCTCATAGCTCTTGAAACGATTGAATCACAGCACAAAACATGAAAAGGACTCACATATCTTAATAAAATCTGGGTAAATCCTCTTGGGTGGAAATTGTATTCTGATGGGGTATTCCTCATTCCAAATACAGTAAAGCGGTATTTAAAGTTTTAGAGACAGATCAAATTGAGCCGGAAATAAATCCCTGTTCAAAAGTAATGCAGATCATGTCTCATGTCCTGACATAGGGGTGAGGAACTTTTCATTGGCAGGGGACCATATTTACCTGTTCAGAAAGGATGAAAGCTGCAGTGGGTGGGACAAAATTACTTGTGTTATTGATCTGGCCAGAATTAAGATTTTCTCTTTTCCTTCTCTGACTTTTTAATGTCTTAATTTCTTTTTAAGCCACTTGTAGGGCCTCCACTATAATTTTGTTGTTGTTGTTGCTGCTTCAAAACTGTTTTGTTGTTTATTCGTTTAGTCACTTCCAACTCTTCGTGACTTCATGGACCAACCCACACCAGAGCTTCCTGTCGGTTGTTGCCACCCCCCAGCTCCCCCAGGGACGAGTCCGTCACCTCTAGAATATCATCCATCCATCTTGCCCTTGGTCAGCCTTTTGCCTTCCACTTTCCCTAGCATCAGCATCTTCTCCAGGGTATCCTGTCTTCTCATTATGTGGCCAAAGTATTTCAGTTTGGCCTTTAGTATCATTCCCTCAAGTGAGCAGTCTGGCGTTATTTCCTGGAGGATGGACTGGTTTGATCCTCTTACAGTCCAAGGCACTCTCAGAATTTTCCTCCAGCACCACAGTTCAAAAGCATCGATCTTCCTTCGCTCAGCCTTCCTTATGGTCCAGCTCTCGCAGCCATATGTTACTACGGGGAACACCATTGCTTTAACTATGCGGGCCTTTGTTCTCAGTGTGATGTCTCTGCTCTTCACTATTTTATTGAGATTTGTCATTGCTCTTCTCCCAAGGATTAAGCGTCTTCTGATTTCCTGACTGCAGTCAGCATCTGCAGTAATCTTTGCACCTAGGAATACAAAGTCTTTCACTGCTTCTACATTTTCTCCCTCTATTTGCCAGTTATCAATCAAGCTGGTTGCCATAATCTTGGTTTTTTTGAGGTTTAGCTGCAAGCCAGCTTTTGCACTTTCTTCTTTCACCTTCATCATAAGGCTCCTCAGTTCCTCTTCGCTTTCAGCCATCAGAGTGGTGTAATCTGCATATCTGAGATTGTTAATGTTTCTTCCAGCGATTTTAACTCCAGCCTTGGATTCCTCAAACCCAGCATGTCGCATGATGTGTTCTGCGTACAAGTTGAATAGGTAGGGCGAGAGTATACAGCCCTGCCGTACTCCTTTCCCAATCTTAAACCAGTCTGTTGTTCCGTGGTCTGTTCTTACTGTTGCTACTTGGTTGTTATACAGATTCTTCAGGAGGCAAACAAGATGACTTGGTATCCCCATACCACTAAGAACTTGCCACACTTTGTTATGGTCCATACAGTCAAAGGCTTTAGAATAGTCAATAACACAGAAATAGATGTTTCTCTGAAATTCCCTGGCTTTTTCCAATATCCAACGGATATTGGCAATTTGGTCCCTAGTTCCTCTGCCTTTTCTAAACCCAGCTTGTACATCTGGCAATTCTCACTCTATGAATCGTTGGAGTCTACCTTGCAGGATCTTGAGCATTACCTTACTGGCATGTGAAATGAGTGCCACTGTTCGATAGTTTGAACATTCTTTAGTGTTTCCCCTTTTTGGAATGGGGATATAAGTTGATTCTTTCCAATCTGATGGCCATTCTTGTGTTTTCCAAATTTGCTGGCATATAGCATGCATTACCTTGACAGCATCATCTTGCAAGATTTTGAACAGTTCAGCTGGAATACCATTGTCTCCTGCTGCCTTGTTATTAGCAATGCTTCTTAAGGCCCATTCAACCTCACTCTTCAGGATGTCTGGCTCTAACTCACTGACCACACTGTCAAAGCTATCCCCGATATTGTTATCCTTCCTATACAGGTCTTCCGTATATTCTTGCCACCTTTTCTTGATCTCTTCTTCTTCTGTTAGGTCCTTGCCATCTTTGTTTTTGATCATACCCATTTTGGCCTGGAATTTACCTCCAATGTTTCTAATTTTCTGGAAGAGGTCTCTTGTCCTTCCTATTCTATTGTCTTCTTCCACTTCCGCGCATTGCTTGTTTAAAAATAATTCCTTATCTCTTCTGGCTAGCCTCTGGAATTTTGCATTTAATTGGGCATATCTCCCCCTATCACTGTTGCCTTTTGCTTTCCTTCTTTCTTGGGTTACTTCTAGTGTCTCAGCAGACAGCCATTTTGCCTTCTTGGTTTTCTCTTTCTTTGGGATGTATTTTGTTGCCGCCTCCTGAACAATGTTGCGAACTTCTGTCCAGAGTTCTTCCGGGACCCTATCTACTAAGTCCAGTCCCTTAAATCTATTCTTCACCTCCACTGCATATTCCTTAGGAATATTAGTGAGCTCATATCTAACTGATCTGTGGGTCTTCCCAAATCTCTTTATTCTGATCCTAAATTGTGCAAGAAGAAGTTTGTGATCTGAACTACAGTCAGCTCCAGGTCTTGTTTTTACCAACTGTATAGATGTCTGCCACCTTTGGCTGCAAAGGTTGTAATCAATCTGATTTCGGTGTTGTCTATCTGGTGAAGTCCATGTATAAAGCCGTCTCTTAGGTTGTTGGAAGAGAGTGTTTGTTATGCAGAGTGAGTTGTCTTGGCAAAATTCTATCAGCCTATGTCCTGCTTTTTTTCTTCTCCCAGGCCATGCTTACCTGTAATTCCAGGTGTCATTTGACTGCCCACCTTAGCATTCCAGTCTCCTGTGATGAAAATAACATCTCTTTTAGATGTGTCGTCCAGTAGGTGCTGCAGATCCTCATAGAACTGCTCTACTTCAGCTTCTTCAGCATCTGTGGTTGGGGCGTCTATCTGGATCACTGTGATGTTAAATGGCTTACCCTGAATTCGAACTGAGATCATTCTATCATTTTTGGATTGTATCCAAGCACTGCTTTAGCCACTTTACTATTATTTATGAAAGCTACTCCATTTCTTCTGTGGTCCTCTTGTCCACTGTAGTAGATCTGGTGGTCATCTGATGTGATGTGGCCCATTCCAGTCCATTTCAGTTCACTGATGCCCAAAATGTCTATCTTTAATCTGGACATCTCACCAATAACCACATCCAATTTGCCCTGGCTCATAGATCTTACATTCCAGGTTCCAATGGTGTGTTGATCCTTAGAACATCGGATTCGCCGTTCACCACCAGCACCGTCGGCCACTAGCCGTCCTTTCGGCTTTGAGCTAGCTGTGTCATCACGTCTGGGGCTAGTTGAACTCATCCTCTGTTCCTCCCCAGTAGCATTTTGACCATCTTCCGACCTGGGGGTCTCATCTTCCGATGGTATACCGACATATCTCTGGTTGTACTGATCCATTGAGTTTTCACGGCAAGAATACTGGGGTGGGTTGCCATTACCTTCCCCAGGGATTGCATTTAGTCTGACCTCTCTGTCATGACCTTCCTGTCTTGGGTGGCCCTTCATGGTTTAGCTGATGACGTCATTGAAGTGCTCAAGCTCCAGCACCACGACAAGGTAACGATGGAGCTTTCAAAACTATGTTAGGATCTAATACATGGTCCTGGATATCTGGCTTTATCTTATGTACCTGCCTAGCAAAAATGATGGATGGGAATTCTTTCCTGAAGATGGCATATTTGCCAGCTTCTTCACTATGTAACAGCCCACAAGTGAATATTCATGATACAGGGCATGCCATTTCTGGAATTCCTTCCCTGTCCAGTTAGAGCTGGCCCCAAATCTAGTTTGATTTCAGCATCTTCTTGTCTAAGCTGTTGGCTGGACCTCTACTGATGATATAGCCATTAGTGTACTTCTCTTACTGTCATCATGATCTTGTTGGGAGTTCAATTTTGTCATTCTGCATGTTTCTGATGTTGCATTTCAGAACATGGAGGTAACTGAAATATACCATTTTCATATAGACGTTGAAGGCCAGCTGATAAACAAGTGTGCAGTTTTTGTTGTCTGTAAGACTTTTCTGCTCGAGCTTTTTTGCCCCATACTGTAGATTTGTCCTTTCAGAGGCATGTCAACACACCAACTCATACACACACAAATTAAAAATGCACACACACATCATATTATATATGATTCAGTATAAGGAAGAAATGTACATGGGGGAGGGAGAGGTCTGACTTTATGAACTTACCAGGAAGATGAAGGAATACATTTAGCTCATCTGAAATTTAGCAATGTTTAAGCCACTGTCTTTAAGGATCAAGTTGGAGCATCACTCCATAGTTGAAATCTTTGTGAGCCACACCTCTCCATTAAAGAGAAGGTTGGCCTTCCCTGCATCTTTGAGATCTACGTGGGTTGCTCTTGGCCTCCTCCATGGGGTGACGTGGCCTTTTAAATATACTTTTAATTCCAGCCTGTTAATTTCTACAGTTAACTGTGCTGGGGATGCTTGCCAAATACAGCTCATGTTCATTCTTGTTTCAGAACTAAGCACCCCATCCAGGTGTGGCCTTGGCAAGGCTGATAATAATTATACACTTTCCTTGACCTTTTCCCCAAACCCTTCTTGTAAATAAGCATGGTAATTCTTTATTTCTACCTATCTCCCCCTTCTTTGAGAAAAAGGCTGTAATATAATACTGATCCAAATTTACAGAGGTTGTTGTGCTGGTCCCTTCTGTCTCTAAGAATGCAGGATATTATTACCCACTTTGTTCTGGTATCTAATCAGAGACTCTAACTCCAAATGTGAAAAAGCCAACACTAAGGACAGCAATCTTTCTTGTGAGCAGGAAAATTCAACCATGCTCTTTGTGAGTCTTGCAGGATCAAGACACATAATGTCTGTGCACTCGTTCTGCTTTAGGGGATCTGCTGCCAGCTCCTTTTGCTTCTGATCAAGCTCTCTGAGCTATCTTCAAAGGTCTTTTCCTGTATGTCAAGCCTGTGCAGTTTGCGTTCCTCTGAGCCTAATGCAGTCCATCAGCTATGTATTGCAGCCTGCAGAGTTGCATTGCTCCAACAGTTATTTTTATTCTTTCCAGACCAGTTGAATTTTGGAAAGAAATTATATGAAGAAGCTTGGGACTCTGTCTGTCTTTCTGCAGGATAACTCTCTGAAAGCAGAAAGGAAGAGGATAATTTATTTTATAGCAGGAGAAGCTGGCAGAAGAAAGATTTAATTGAAAAAGGAGCTGGATCTGACTGCACATCCATCTGGGATAGGCATTTGGGCAGTGGCTCAGAGTGTTGCCAACGCTTCCATTCTAAGCCCTCCTTCCTTATTCCTATTCCCTCCTACTAATAATAGCTGACCCAGAGCACAGCTATTATTAGGAGCTTGGAAAGAATTTCAGAAGCTGTACTCTGCATGGTTTCCAAACCTTTTCAGTTTCAAGCAAAACAAGAGGTTTATTAGACACCGTATTAAGTCCATATATGACTGGTATACTTCATCCCAACTTGTGAATTATACATTATAGAAACCTATTTTTACTCAACCATTTATAATAGGTAACAAGTTATAGGCATCCTTCTCTTTTTATGTTTTTCAAACCATTGCCCCCATCCCATCCCATCCCATCCCATCCCATCCCATCCCATCCCATCCCATCCCATCCCATCCCATCCCATCCCATCCCATCCCATCCCATCCCCTTCCTTCCTTCCTTCCTTCCTTCCTTCCTTCCTTCCTTCCTTCCTTCCTTCCTTCCTTCCTTCCTCAAGGGAAAGGACAATGAAAATAAATTTACTCAAAAGTGCTCCTGTTCACTTTAATTAACCTCAAATCCTATTCTTATAGAAAGCACTTTACTAAGCAGATGCCAAGGTCAAAGACACACCAATTTTGTCATCATTTTTTTTAAAGAAAATGAAATATATTGGATAATGACTCCAATTTAATGCAGAAATTGCACTGAGGATCATAGGTTATTGCAGGGGGAGAGGGAGGAAACATACACAGAGGAGTAGCTGTGCAAACTTGCTACAGCACAGAATTTTACAGTGTGTGCTTCCCATGTATAAAGTTGTGATGCATAAAAGCTTATGCAATAACACATCGATTAGTCTTCAAGATGTGATGAAACTCTTCATTGTTTTATGTGGTTAAGTTTCTTAACTGCTTTGAGAGACTCCATTTTTTGGAGGGGAAAGATGGGTAATACATTTTTTTAAATCAAACGTGGACTTTGATGTAGATTAGTGATTGTACAGGAAGTCCTCACTGAATGACCATTCATTTAACAATGGTCCAAAGTTACAATGGTCTCGGAAAAAGTGCTTCACAACCTGTACTCACACTTACGACCGTTGCAAAATGTCACCCCACCCCCGCAGTCATGTGATCGCAGTTCAGGCACTTGGTAGCCAGCTCGCATTGATAACCAGTTGCAGCATTCTACGGTCAAGTGATTGCAATTTGCAACCTTTTTTGCCAGTTTCTGGCAAAAGAGTCCATTGGGGAAGCTGGATTCACTTAACAACCATCATCAAAATCATTGTAAAATTGCGCCCGGTCACGTGGTGGCTCACTTAACAATTGCACTGCTTAATAGCCAGTTTTCCAGTTTTCCAGTCCCTGTTGTGGTAGTTAAGTGAGGACAACCTGTATTTTGAAATACCCAACTGTCTTCTGGATTCATTATCCATCATCTCTTGTTCCTCAGACCTGGAATGCTTCACTTTACAGCATTCACCTTAATTGATCTGAATATCCTCAATGTCCTTTTATGTATATATTTTATATTCAAGTAAACACAAGACCAAGGAAGCCTGTGGAAAGCCAGCATAGTGTAATGGTCAAGGTGCTGGATTGGGAGCAGGTAGACCTGGGTCCTAGTCCTCCCTTAGTCGCAGAAGCCAGCTGGCTGACTTTGGGCCAGTCACCGTCTCTCAGCCCTAGAATGGGAAGTCTCCAAAAATCTCAGAAGAAGGTAAGGGAAAAACACTTTTGTAGTATTGCCAAGAAAACTATGGAGACCTGTCCATAAAGTCACCAGCAGTCAGAATTGACTTGAAGGCACAAAAATGCAAAAAAAGAAAAAGAAGAAAAGAAGAAAAGAAAAGAAAGCTTGTACTGTAGATATTGAAGAGGAAGTTGAAATTAACTTGCAGATGTTTTCATATATTAGTAAATCTGAAAGCTGTTAGGGTCGGTTCTTGAGTTCACATACGCAAATGCCTCTTTGCTCCCAAGACACAAAGTGATAAACATCCACATGGCTGATTGAATTAGTTCAAATGAATTAAGGTTGATGTAAAAAAAAAATGAAATGAAGGATACATTATTGGCAACAATCTTGCAGTTTGTATTCACATTAAATGTATAGACCTGAAAGAAAGCCATCCTAATATCCTTTGGCGTCAAGATGTTGAACTGATATTCATTTATTTATTTGCCCAGGATGCTGCAGACAAAAACTTGAATGAGTAAGCCACTTTCAAAGCCAGGATGTTCCTAAGGTTCCTTATGACTAATAAATCCTGATCATAACTTAATTGCTGTGTAATTATTTCCCCATTGCTTAATAACCAATTTTCTTCACGCAGTCCCCTCTCTTTACACTGGAGATATAATATACCCATTTGTGTGCACTTCAGTGAAAATGGCTTGTTTAGCCCAATTCTGCCAAAACCTGTATGGAATTGTTATTTCATGGTAATAGTATCTTGGATATATTCTGCTATTTTGAGAAGGATGGATCTGTTGTGTTAAAAAAGGCTTTGTTTTATAAAGAGGCATTGCTATAATCTGCATTTTGAATTATGCACTGAATTAAAAGTTGTATTCCAGGCAATGTATGGTAGAAGCTAAGGACATAAATACCAAGTGCCAGGATTGGAAAAGGACTCTGATCAGATCTTGCTGCCTAGTACAGTTCCAAATCACCAGATTCAGGAGAGGATCAGAGAGAATTTTGAAAGCCAAAAGTCCTATGGGGAAGGATTTCAGGAGAAGAACTCTGTCAGTCTATGGTAATTAAAAAGCAAAAGGAGTCATCCAGTAGCACTTTTCTGGTTAACACATTTTATTAAAAGGCATAAGCTTTCACAAGCTACAGCTTACCTCATCAGATGCATGTGGCAGTATGGGGACTTATTCAAGGAGAGGTCCATGAGAAAATATCTGGAGTTTGGACAAGTTATCTGTTGGTGATAGGGCCACACTTGACACTAATGGAACTGAGATGGATGGAATGATGTTTCGAAGGGAATGGTGCTTAGTATTAATCATAGATGGGACCAGGATTTTCCATATTAAAATTTGAAAGTTAAGGACTGAACTTTGAGGAGGAATTTATTTATTTAAAAAAACCCCTACATTAAACTTCTTTTAGGCTTGTACCAGGGTGAGTAAACCAATTGATGGTTGGAGGCCATTCTTAACATTTTATGTATCTGAGCAATGTATCAACAATGCAGAGCTGATGGGATTCTTAGAACTTTTTCTCCCTGAGTTTTGGAAAGAATTCCAAATTTTCTTTGGGTTTTAATACTAGATTAAGCCTATTTATCTCTACGGGTTCTTTTTAGTGTTTCCAACTTCCCAAATGGTAGGACACTGATTTTTAGTACTGTTTGCCTACATGCATGAGCCCTGTGGCTATCACAGCTGGGTTTATCTACTGGGCAGCTGCCATCTACTTGCTGGTGTCCTTCAGACAAGGAAAGATCTATAAGTTGGCCACTTCTTGAATTGCTTTATAGGGAAAATCAGCAGGCAGTTAAGGACTGGTCCTGGAGAGATATGGAGAGGGGGACAGTTGGGAGAGACTAGCTGATGTAAAAACACTGGGAAAGAGAAGATAGAAGAGTGGAGGTGAACATGTAGAGAAGAATGAGACTGATTGAACTGGGAGTGGGAAGAGGAACAGGGCTTGTCCTCTGGGTGAGAAATAGAAAGGGCTGGAATGTGGAGTTCTTGAGGTGAGAGACCAGGAATGAATTGGTTTCAGATTTAGGTGATGCCATGGTTTGGGGAAATAGTTATGGGGGGATCAGGAAGGTAGTTGGATTGAAGAAGAGGGAAGGAGGCTTGGTTGAAAAAGCTGTGGCCTGAAGTGGCTGCCTAGCAATTTTATTCAAGTGCAGCCTTTTAGCAGTGTGTGGTTGGGTATGGACTTCTCTGGGCTTATGGTGCTCCTGGCCTTGCTTGATCTCTCAGTGGTCTTTGATATTATTGATCATACTATTCTTCTGGACCACCTCCAAAGGTTGGAAGTGGGGGTTCTACAATAGTTCTCCTTCTTCTCTAGATTGCAGCTCCTATTAATGGTCTTAATAGGGGACAGTCTGAGCCCTGGGGCTCTCTGTGGTAGGTTGCAACAGAACTTGATGCCCTTATACCTCCTATTTAACATCTACATAAAGCCATTGAGGAGTGTCATCTGTCAGCACAGGGTCAGATATTATCAATATGCTGATGATATATAACTGAGTATCATGAATCTGAGCAAAACAGAAGATATGCTTGAGGTCATGCCTGGAGGCTAGGGATGAGGAGGAACAGATTGAGGATTATTTCCAGCAAGGTAGAGTAGTTTTGGGTTTAGAAGCTGTCCAATGCTAGGGATATACCATCTTTGGTTCTGCATGATGTTGCACTCTATGCTGAACTGATTCATAATCAGGGGGTCCTCCTGAACTCACAACTCCTGATTGAAGAGCAAATGGCACTTGTGGCCAAAACTGGCCCCTCACACCACTTCATCCTGTATGCTTAATATCATTGGGAAGCCTTAAATCATTTGTGTTTTGGTCATCTCTTGTTTGGACTATACCTATATGTTCTTCATGGGGCTGCCCTTGATGACCACCTGGAAGCTGCTGCTGGTCAAGAACACAGTGGCTTGCATAGTTATGGATACCACTCAGTTTGCCCAAGTAAAACCTCTTCTTCAAAAGCTGCACTGGTTTTACCAGTTGGCTTCCAGGTAGAATTCCACCTGGAATTATCACCTTTCAAACCCTGTATGACTCAGGACCTGAGTATCTAAGGACGGCCTACACCCAGTGAATTTTGCCCACTTGTTAAGATCTGGAATGGAGGGTGGGTCCTAAGGAGTTCACCAACAGGGATCAAATGAGGAGCCTTCTTAGTTACTGCCCCATTCTTTGGAGCAACATTCCTCTAGAGATCTGATTTGCCCTCTCCTTGTCAAGATGTCAAAAGGCTATCAATATCTGGCTCTTCAAGAAGGGCTTGGCAGCTGATACATTGTGAATTTCTTTGTATTTCCTCCAGTGGAATTTAACTGGTTTTTGGTTCCTTGAGGCATGAAGTGGTTATGATACCATTGTTGCATCATATTTTCTCCATTTTAACTTGGTTTACTGAATATGGGAGTGTAAGCTACTCAGAATTCAATATCAGTAGAACAGACTTAGTAATAAATAAAAAAAATACATGTATGTTTTATGTTTACTACTATAAATTGCCTGGAGTCTTGGGGTCTGAGTGGTATGTAAATATATGTAATAATAAATCAGAGCAGGATTCTACATGTGCCAATTTTATACAGGTATAAAATAGTAATAGGATGTTATGAATGTGGGTTTTACACATTTTATGAAAGTGCAAAATGGTGGACAAGATTTTACATATGTGCAGAAGCATGCAGTATATGGACAGACTTTGTTTCATCTGAAGTTCTACTAACCTGAATTCTATTAAATTGAGAGTTTACTGTATGGCATTATTTTATTCACCAGTATAGGTAAATACCTAAAAATAGTCAAACTGAGTTTGAGCAGGCATGTGAGATAACTCTGCAGCTGTTGTGAAAATATGCTAACTGTGCAGGCAGATACAGAGAAAAAGAAAAGAGGAAAAAAATCTTCCAGTAATTCATAGAAACCCCTGCCATGTGGCCTTTCTAAAGGCAGGGATATTTAAAAAGTGAGATTAGCTGAGCTGGTGAAATGCAGGTTTTCCAACTCTGCAAAGATCAGGACTTCAAGTTGTCATTTTGACAAACCATGTTGTGGCACGTTGTAGCCATTTTTAATTCATTCCATGACAAAAATCAATTGAAGCTTAATCTGATCCAAAACTTAATTGTTTGTCATTAATATTTTTTTAAAAAGGTATTTTTAAAAAGGGTGTAACAAGAATATTTAATATTTCAAATTTGCTATGGATAGCAGCAGGTACAAAATGATATCTATGTCTAATTATAATCCTATGCCACATGATAATAGTTTTTCATCTCACACATTTCACACCCCACCATTTTTTTTCTTTCATTTGTAATTGTCACTGGTTATTTTGAAATTACCTGATTATTGAAGGTTTTGTACCACACCCATTGCAATGGGCCTGGAGAATTTCTTGCAGAATCAACCACTTGAAGTCACAATGGGAAGTTTAACAATTATTTCTAATCCATTAGTGGCAGGGAGGGCAGAATTTACCGTTGTTTATTTTGTTATTTGTTTGAAATATTGTTATCACACTTTCCTACTAAACAGCATTCAAATATTAATATTAAGATATATCCAAATTTTTGAAAATATTGATAGTGTCCTGACTTAAGCAAAAAACCATGCTGAGGCAAGAAATTCAGTCTCTAGTGTTTAATAACCGCTATAGAAAATCCTACCAAACTGAAGGAGTGTGGGAAACCCAGACAGATAAGCCCCAAAACTCAAGGCAGGTTGGTTCTGAGTTTCTTTGAAGGACAGTTCAAAGCCTCTAAACTATGCATGCATTTTCCCCCCTGGATAGGGGCCCCCTCCTGCTCACCATCCGTACTCATAACAGATAGCACCTCCATACTACCACTGTTCATGCTTCCATATCCTTCAATGGTAGTTTGAAGCTGACCTTTGACTGATTTCACTTTGGTGACCTCAGAATTCTGACAACAGGCAGAGAACTCTATATGCCATGCAGTGTTCCTTCCAGATGACCAATGGGAGAGGGAGGGAGTGAAGGAAGGAAGGACCCCACTTCCTGATCTTCCATTACTTTTGGAAGAGCAATCCCCTTGCACATATTCCACATAAAAAAGAAATTGCTAGCACTCCTATCCATTATATGCATTTGTCTGGCCATTTTTTTAAAAAAAAATATGGTTGCTACAAGAAGACCATACTTAGCTGCAAAGGCACTATTCTTTCTGTTTCATATCCACTGCAAGCTGCAAAGTTGAAAGAGTAGCATGATGGGATTTTTGTAATACTGTAGTTACTTCTCACTATAGCTCTAATCATAGTTGATTGTTTCTGTTACATTTTGATATTTTCAGTGCATACTCAGGTTGGAGGTGGGAATGCCCAAAATGGAGGTAAGGGCATGAAGGCTAGTCATCACATGCTGACTGAAGATTATATTCTTACCCAATGGCCTGGTACTGTTTATTCTGCAGCTGACCACCCTTCCCCATGGTTACCAACAGTGTATCAAAGACTGAAGACTTCTGGGCTTGCCATAGATCCACTACTATCCCCCAGTTTTGATCAGCCAAAACAGACCATCTTCCAAAAGTTGAGTCAAATACCAGAATGAAGTCAGCACTCTCTCCTGGAATACCAGAACCTTGATAGCTAAAGACATTTGGCAAGTTGTAAGCTATTTATGTACCCTAACCTTCCCCAGTTGAGGAACTTCTTTAGGACCAGGTACAACATGCCACCATTGGCATTATTAAAGGGCAGAGTCACCAAAATTCCAGTAATAGAATGCACCTTCCCATTGTTGGAATTATCAGGGATCAACTCAGCATTGTCTCATAAGCATAAGGGGGGTCACTGTAGTAAATCACATCTCTATTGTGCTAGTGGGATGTCACATAGGTCACCTGACTTCCAGTTTCTCCTTCTTCTTGGGCTTGGGGATTAACAGTCTCCATTACCTTATGGGCAGACATGCAAGCAGGGGGGCTGCAAAATGCAGCTCCTCACCCGTTCTATTCCACACAGAAAGTGTCTACAAAGAACCAGTGGGGATTAAGTGCTTTCTACTATGAATCTCCTTGTATCCAGATCTACTGAATAAAAGTAAGCTATCTCTATTTTTCTTCATCTAACTACAGTGTGAAGACTGAATTTATTTCTGAATGTAATTAAGCTTAATGTGCAAGTTCTCTTTTGGTTCACGCTTCTACTCTGCAAGATTGCTGCTAGCTGTGTGGAGTTCTTTTATTAACCTTTAAAAACTCCATCACCCATGTGGCTTTGGGAAATCAGAAACTACACAACATGTGTTATTTCACTGCAATTTCTATAAGAATCTGCTCAAGGAATATATCTGCTGCAATTTCTCCTCTCCAACTGTGCTATCACCAACATAGAAGCCAAATTTTGCATGGCTGCAGTGAAAACATGGCAATAACCAGTATGAAAATGATAAATTTTCCAGCCTGGAGCCATTTTATTATTTTATTAATTTTTCTTGTTTTAGTCTCTTGGTATTGTTGATCCCTGATTGTATTAATAACTTTGATTTGACTTCGAGCTGATATTGTGGAGATCTTTGTGACCTTTCCCAAGAAGACAGAAGGCCAGCTGAAGAGAAGAGTGGTAAATTGGTCAAAGTTTCAAACCAGTCATAGCTTTAGCTTTTTTTTAGCCCGTCTTAAAACTATTCCAGAGATATATACTAACTAAAATGATGGGTAGGAGTGTGTGTGTGTGTGTGAGAGAGAGGTTTGAATCAGGAAGCAGGATGTGGCAAGAATTCCAAAGCAAATCATGCTACTCAGAAACTCATATCTTTCCAAGCCCTGCAAAGGGAAAGACTACTTTTGCTGAGGTTTCAAGTACATCAAGTCGATCTAGAAAAAAGATCATCTCAGCTCCTGAACACTGCTGATGTCACAAAGTCACATAGGTCCAAGGTGACTTGCAAGTGCTGCAGAATCCTTGTGTTGAGCTAAAGTCTTAGTAAGCTTTTCAGGCAAAATTTAAAATTCACATTTGAATTTTGAATGGGATATTTTATCCCTATCTTGAAGTCTTCTAGGTAAATTGCCATCTCTCCATTGCTTGATTCTAGCAGGTGTCATATAGGAAATCTCTTGCTGAGAACAGTTACATCCTATCAGGTTCTCATTAGCGTCATCTGGAAAACACTGCTCGATATTAAATACAGTTTCATGTCATCTGCTGAATGCCACCAAATGTAAATTTGATGAGTTTCTCATCAAGGAACTCATAGAGGAAATTGATTATCTAGAATTAGAGGAATAGAAGGAGCTATGTAGGATATTGAGCCCAGCTTAGGTCATTCTCTAACTTTCTCAGCTAAGCATAGCTTTGAACAATGGTTCTCTCTAACCAGATCCTATTATCCCTTGGGCCAATGGTTTTCAAATTTTGTACCAGCAGGGAACTCTTTCCGTGTGGGTTCATCTGCTAAAGAACCCCAGTGCACTGAAAGGAAAACCTGGGGCATTTTTCACAGCTGTGCTTGTATTCAAAATCAGGGAAAAGAAAATGCAAAACACACAAACAAACAGGGGAGGTCTACTTTGTTTGGGAAAGGTATTGACCAAACCAATTAATGCTCCTTCCTGCAGCTGCCCATTGAATTAGAAAACGAGTAACTGGACCTGGCCTTCAAGGAGACTTGTGTGTCATTATTGGTTTTCCCAGGAAGGCATTTTAAGAATCCATTGCACTTGGATAGGGTCATTCAAGGTCGTGCAATTCAGCTTGAATACAGCTGTTTTTACAAATTGGTTGGGGGCTCTGTTCTTCTCCCAACCTTTGTTTGGTGTCTTGTCTGTTTCTGCATGGCTGCTGTTATAAAACCAAGGTCAGATGTTTGTGTTTGGTCAAGAGTTCTGAAATACAAGACTGACTCCCCTGCAAGTGAGGGTAAAACTCTGTTGCTATGTGTATTATTTAAATCCATGTTATCAGGGATATCTGCAGGGTATGGTCAAAAAGGTCAGTATGGCAGCCAGGATGGTACAATCCAAGCTCTGGCCTTTTTTTTTATGTCCATGTGTATAATGGTAATGTGGGACTGAATTTGGGAGACAGAAGGAAGACTAGACAATGGTCAGATAAGAGGCAGCTGAGCTCGGAGAAGGAATGGGGGTGTGGCAAACATCTTAGAAGGGACCTTCCCTAGTTTCTTGCACTGTAAGAAGGGGGGAGAGATGCACTTTCAGACTTGCAAGATTCTGTTAATGTAACCTTACAATAAAGTTAGAGCTAGTACTTCTGGGTGTGCGTCTTGTTTGGACTACCTCGCAAAGCTGACATCAATCTTCCAAGTCTGAAAATACATCGCTTCCCCCTCGCCTTTACAGTCCAAGGAACTGGGGGAGGGTTGTCCTGTCTGAGATATTTGCCACACCCCCATTCCTTCTGCAGGCTCAGCTGCTGCTTGTCTAGTCTGCGGTTCTTTCTCCTATCTCCCAAGGTCATCCCCACATATCATTACATCATGCAACAATCACACCACTGGGGCTATGACTTTGATTTTTTTTTATCACACTCCAGATACCTGTGCATGGGTTAGCCTGTCTTCCTGAATTTCTTCCCTCCCTCCCTTCCTACTTTCTTTGAAAAGAACTTTCATACTCTAAATGATTTACTTTCAACATAACGTAACACATAACACAAATTCTTATTTGCCTTGAAATGGATGCAAAAAGAAAGCAGCCCAAAAAACAGGCAGAAGAAGGAAAGGCTGGTGGTGGGGAAAAGATGATAGTTGTTTTTAAAAAAAGAAGTCAAACCCTATCATGCCAAAACAGATGACCACCTCTTGGGTCTCTTATTTTCAATTCTTTGAAGTTTTAATCTTTTGAAAAGAAAAGCCTTTTAGCTGTTCTGTGGCAACAAGACAGTAACTTTTGACTCCCGGCTCATAAACGGATCTCTTCTGTTTCTTAACAATTACTGCTAAGTGAGTTTAAATCTGATCCTTAGTTGCTGGTCTATCAGCTCTCTGGGAATGGTTTACCCACCTCTATCATTCTGCTTCATTGTTTTGCACCCCTTCTTTTTATTTTATTTTTACTTTAAAAATCCACTTGAAAGCTGGCTTTCTTTAGATGTTATGCAAAGCATGATTTGTCAATTAATCTTCTTGATTTCTGTTTGGTAGCATTATGTCATATCCCCAAACAGTTCAAATACAAGATCTCTTTCCAACAGTCTAATTAAAATGAAACAAAGAAATGTCAAGACAGTTGGATTTTGCCTCCTAACAATAAAGCTGCTTTATCCAGCAGTCAGACCTCTGTGCAAACTCCTGTCCACTGCTGTGCCATCCCATCCTGGTGAAAAACAGAGATTTTGTTACCTGGAGATAATGCAGAAATCTCAGAGATAATCTTGAGAAAAGGCAAAAAAGATTTTGGTGTGAGATCTACATGAAGCCATCAGGAGAGGCTGCCCATCAGTTTGGGTTGAGACATTGTAGTATTAAGAAAATAGTCAGTTGTATAGAGAGCCAGTCTGGTCTAGTGGTTAAGGCTCCAGGCTAGAAACAGGAGATTGTGAGTTCTAGTCCTGCCTTAGGCATGAAAGCTGGCTGGGTGACCTTGGGCTGGTCACTCTCTCTCAGCCCAACTCACCTCACAGGGTGGTTGTTGTGGGGAAAATAGGAGGAGGAAGTTACGTTCGCTGCCTTGAGTTATTTATAAAAGTAATAAAGGTGGGATAAAAATAAATAAATAAATAAATAAATGTGCCATGCCCCCTTCCTTCTTCAGGCTCAGTGCCTTATCTGACTGTCATCTGTGACTCTTCCTCCTGTCTCCCAAGGTCATTCCTACATACCATCATATTAAGCCATATATATTTAATCTGAGAATCTTTGGGATTCCTTTAAGTCTGCATCTAGGTCTGCTTTTGTATGGGAGTGATGCTATTTTGGCCATCTAAACACTGTTGGTCCTTACAACAAACTTCTAAGCAAGAAAGTTGACTTTCCCCAGAATTTATTTGATAATTCTATCATTTCCAGCTCTCAAGGGGTAATATGTTTTGAATGAAGGAGAATAAAAATAATTCGTAAGAAATATGAACCTCAGTGGGCAACAGAAACCTCAAGCTAACTGCAGATATTTACCATCTGGATTGTAGTTAATTATCTGGCTGTTTTACTTTGGCACCTTTGTGCTGATTGCTACCACATTTCAAGATCAAAATGAGGCTGTCTCTTAGCTCTGAAAGTGTTTACCTTGGCCAACAGGTGAAATCTTATGCAAAGGAAAGTCCCTGTTCTATTAAGCTTTAATTGAAAAAAAAAATGAGGCCTACCTGAGGTGTTAATTAGAATCTAGATTCAGGTGCTAACCTTTTTGACTGATAGCGCCTGTTGAGTAATTGCAGGAAAGAGGCCCGTTTCAGGCAGAGCAGTAATTACTGAATTAGCAGAAAAGTTCAGGTAGAGCCTCAGATTTCCAATCATGACAGAGGAGTTGGCAAGCCAGGACAGCTAATCCTAGGAGGATTCATCTCCTAGCTCACCTATAGACACCACTTTTGATGATCTTTAAGGAACTGCTGTGTGTTAAAGACTGAACTGGACCCCCTCTATGCAATATCCAGGGTTATTTTTAATGTATATGTATATGTATATGTATATGTATATGTTGTTTCTATTGGTGGAAAACTAGCAGTGTCTAGGAAGGTCTGAAGGGCCAGTCATTTTGTATGTAGGAGCGGGTCAGGTACAGCCTTGTTGTCCCCCTAAACAAAAAGTTTGGGGTCACCTCTACACTCGGACAGGAATGAGTACACGGGACACGAAAGAAGGGAGTGTTTTTCTTTTTGCGGGGCTGTGTTTCCAGGAGGAAAAGCCGACTTGTTGCAGGGTTATTGTGGGACAATCACTTCAACAGCTATACAGAAAGCTGAATGTATGCTGACTGAGCAGTTGGATCAAATCCAGCACTTGTTTTGGCAAGTATGAAGCACCGACACTAATGCAATCCAAACATTATAAAATGGCACTCTACATGCCTTTATTTTTATTGAAGGAGTTTTTTGGTATATATGTCACGTGTTCCTTAGAGGCCAAGTTTACAAAACTCAGGAGTTGAGTCCAGGAATGTTTATACCTAATTATTTTTTAGATTTATATCTGGTCTTCTAGGAGTTCAGGGCAATGTTTGCAGCTTTGATTCTTTTTTTCTTTTTTTCTTTTCAACAAATCTGTGAACTGGGCTGGGCTGAAAGATAATGATTGCTCCCAAATCACCCAGGAAGCTTTCATGGTTGAGGATGGACTTCAACCAGGCTCTCCCTGGCCTTAATCCAGCACCTGAATCACTATACTCTCCCTCAATTTCTTGAACATGGTGGGGGTGAGAGATTTCATCTTTCAGCCTTGCAAAATTGGTGTTTCGTCTTATCAGATACAGGTTAGTGTAGCCTTTCTCAACCTTTTGACCCCAGAGGAACGCTTGAAATATTTTTTCAGGCCTCGGGGAACCCCTGCACATTCAGGCTCAAATATACGCCAGAAGTTTAAAAAATCATTATAATCATTTCATGGGTAGGTTTGTATATATGCATTAACAGTGTTCTTAAACTAAAAATAAAGAATGAAACTTACCTCTTTAATGCAAAGTTGCCCAAATTTGAGATAATTTTTTAAATAAATTGTGATCTCTGAGGGAATCCCTAGTGACCTCTTGTGGAACCCTAGGGTGTCACGGAACCCTGGTTGAGAAACCCTGGATTAGTGTAATATTGTATCAACCTTAGTTGTCCTAGAGGACAAATATTAAACGATACCATTGGCTGAAAGGCTTTGTCCCTGTGATTCTGGAGAGGTAGAAACCACTGCACATGTCCTTCTTCTTCTTCTTTTTTTAAGTACTCTTTATTAAATTACTTATATAAAAAATGTAAACATAAAAGACACCTATATACAAACCATAAAAAAAGAAAGAAGGGAAGAAGGAAAGAAGGAAAGAAAGAAAGAAAAGAAGGGAAGAAGGAAAGAAGGAAAGAAAGAAAAGAAGGGAAGAAGGGAAGAAGGAAGGAAGGAAGGAAGGAAGGAAGGAAAGAAGGAAGGAAAGAAAGAAAGAAAAAGAAAGAAAGAAAGAAAGAAAGAAAGAAAGAAAGAAAGAAAAAGAAAATTTAGAAGAGGGAAATAAAAAAAATGTTCAGGTTTCCAGCTCTCTAAGCGGTTTATCTAAATATCTTAACATCTTTTTTTTCCCATTAATACTCTAAATTTAACTTCTATGGTTCCATTTAAATTATATAGTGGGAATAATTACTATTTACAGTTTATATATTCATGTTAATATTTTGAGTCAGTTCCACATATTTGAAGAAGGGTTTCCAGTCATTTTGAAAGTCTTCCATATTTTTGTCATTTAATTGTTCCGTGAGTTTTGCCATTTGTGCCAGATTAAGAGACTTCAGTATCCATTCTTCAGCAGAAGGGGTTGGTTCTGCTTTCCACTTTGACGCATAAATAGTTCAAGCTGCGGTGATCAGATGTAGTAAAAGTTTTCCATGGGTTCTCTCCAAATCTTTATCCATAAAGCCCACTGCACATGTCCTTCTTCGATGCTCATTCTATAGAGATATTCAAACAAAATTTATCTTCCTGATGACTATTAGGTACCCTGGCCGCTCCAGCACTGAATATCTTCAGTTTTTGCTTAAAGATGAGCAGTCTGCAATCACAGTGCAGGTAGCTAGATTCTGCGCAGCAGCTTTAAGGATTCGTTGAAACCTGGTGAATAACTAGGTTTTTAAATTATGTATTTATTTGTTTATCAAATTTCTCTGCCGCCCATCTCACACATGACGACTCTGGGCAGCAGAGAAATTTGATAAATTTAATGTATCCAACCCTTAGATATTATCATTTATTGTATTTAAGTAGTTAATAATTAATAATTTTAGGATGTCTTAATCAAATAAGTATTAATACATTGTAACATAGGCTGCTTCTTTGATTTTATGTATAATGATAGTGAACTTGCTAAATTTCAACTATGATATGGATTGTATTATCATGTCTGAGAATTTTGTCGGACACTTTTGAGTACTTTTAATTGTACTGGTCTATGACTGTAATAAAGAATGATTCTGATTCTGATATTGTATCAAAATGTTGGCAGAAAATACAATCCAGTTATGCCTAATTAGTGCATCTGGCTCCAAAATTAGACGAGGTGTTGGATTTTTTCATGTGAACATCCTATTCAAACATTGCCCCCATATATAGTTGTCTACCAGATAGAGAATTGAGAGAATATTCATTTTTAATTGTTCAAAATGAAGCCCAGTGTGCAATACCCTGTACCCTGTGTCCATGGGGGAAAGCTTTTTTTACTTTTGCTTCATCCATTTGGTAATGAGCCTGTCCATCCAAACTGCACCCTTTGACATGTTTAAAGTCTAGAAATTTGGTATGTAGAAAAAACAGCAAATCAAATCAAAGTTAAATCACAATACATAGAGCTACACTTACTTATTCTTTGCTAACTTACCTTTAGTTCTTTGCTTGCAAAAAATACCTTTCTCCACTTTTGAATGGTTATTTTTTCAAGGTAGTGCAAAAAGGGGAAAATATGTGAAGTTTCAAACCTGGGCCTATTAATCTGATCCTCCTTTAAACCTTTTTGACATGTTTAGAAGCTTGTAACGTTGGTGTCCTTCAGGTGTGTGGGCTGCCATGTTTGTTAGCAATGTTTGCTTTAGGAATTTAAGTGTCTGAATATTTATAATATCTCAAGGGATCTCTCAGTTCCAGCATGATAGGGCATGCAGCCTGGGGCAAACATTTCATGGAAATCTAAACGCTAGTCCCTCTTAAGCCGATGGAGATATAAAAATCCAGAAATTCAGGTACCTGGGTTTTCAAAGGATACAAAAATGGTTGATAGGGAGTTGTATTTTTTTTTAATCTGTACTGGAAGCTGCTGTTGTGTTAGTTTCATAGCAATTGTTGAGATGCCTGTTTCGAGAGGTTCTGATCCTGTATTTTTCCAAGGCAATAAGTCACTGAAGTATGCTTTATTCACAGATACAGGAACTCTCAAAGATTCATCTGAGAAAGTTTTTGAAGGGTGTTAGCTCAGTTTTTCACATAAATTAATGCATTGACAAATGGAACAACTACCATTCCCATGCTGCTGTATAAGAGCAGATAAAATCACAGTAGACTGATTGCAGGGTGCAGGAGGATCAGACTACAGGCAGATGAGCAGGGCCCATTCCTACGTAGATGCAGTGGAAAGAACAGTGCAGAAGGGTCCATGGAGGCCAGGACCAGTCCAAGATCTTTCCTTGTCCAAGACAAAGATAGAGATGCCTTCTTCATTCCATGTAAAACGGCCAACTAGACTAGCAGTGGAAACTTTCTTCATTGGAACAGTGTTTCTACCACCCTTCAAGGAAACATACTAGCTATTTCCTTTGGTACCTTGTTGCTACCTCTAGTAAATGGTCACAGTGCTTCACTTTGCCTAGTAATAGGGTTGGCTTTGATGAATAAAGTACCAGCTGAAGCCTCTGATCTCCTCAGGTTTTCAGTGAAGCACACAATGAGAAGGATTTTCTAGGTTCCACCTCAGTGAAATATAAAGGACCTTGGAAGAGGACTATATATTTGGTGGCACTGCAAATGTGGAGTAGCATCTTTGAGACCTGATTGACCTCAGCTATTATTTTGGGGCACCAAGTTAAATTATTTTCAGCTTGACTAAGCTACTCTACTTTGAACCTGCTTCAGTCTTTAGATTTCAAATCCTGCAGCCTTCCTCTATATCTTTGGATCTTATGCAAGATAATTTCTTATCTGTATTTTTTTTTTTTACTTTGCAGGACTGCTTGCTAGTCAAAGCTGTCAGAGTGGTTGTGGCCATTATTTTTTATAGTAAGATTTTATTTTGATTATCTCATGTTCCCAAACAGATTATCCATTGATGGGGGAGGGGATAAGTGCTGTTCATGATAGGTTAAGATAATTTTTCTGTTTATTTCTTTTTAAATAACACCAAGGTAAAGTACTTTGAAGTGACAGTATGAATACTTTATTAAAATAAATAAAGCTGTTTATACTGGGGTTACTACAAATATCTGTAATTTCCCACCCATTTAAAAGAAAAAGGGCATAATAGCTTCTGTGTATCAATATTCTAATACAAACCAACCAATCAAATGGAAACAGAGTGAAAAAACTTACAAACATAAAACACACAAGTCCAGGTTTTTGAATATCATCATTAGATCCATAAAGAAAAAAAGATGGTTGTAAAATACACTGTGAACAAAAATATAGACCTTTGGACGTTTATACTGTGTGCTTTTGACTGGAGAACCAGTGCAGAAATAAGTCAACTGTACAGTCTTGGACACCTATGACTCCAATCTCAACAGCTGTTAAGGCAGTAAAATGGATGAATATGGATGCTACACTGCATACATTGGATGCTTGCTTTTGTGGAGAAGTGCCCCAAGACTGGAATGCCAGAGCTAAGAACATTCATTGAAATAAAAGCATGGGTTCTATGCTTCTTTTTTATTCAGTGAAGGAACATGGCAGTTGAAATCAAATTCATCTGGAGGGTGTCAGGTTCAGGGAAATGGCTCAATGGACGTGCCATTTGTCCAGCAAAGGAGACCTTATGTTCCTTTGAGAATATTTCTTTGGTAGACAACAATAACTGATGATTTTATATGATGATCTGGAAGCAACAGTTGGAATGGAGCATGGAACAACTACTTAGTTCAAAATTGGGAAAAGAGTACCTAAAGGTTAACTTATATATAGACTGTATAATGAAAAAATAGTAGTCTAGAAGAAATAGAACTTGTCATTAAAATTACTGGGAGAAATGACAATCCCAGATAAGTTGATGATAGCACTTTGGTGCTAGATGCGAGACTTCTGTTCATGAAAGAAGAGAGTGCAAAAGCCAATCTGCTGCTTGATATCAAAAAAACAACACAAAGCTAAGTCACTATGCAGTGCCAACCCAGTGCAAACAGACAGAGAAGAAGTTGAAGTAGCAGCAGAAAGCTCTTTATTGCATGGCTGCTGTCACTCTCCCTAGGAATTTTTGTGCCTAGGAAAATATAAGTCTCTTGGGGAAAAGAGTATATGTAACTATAGCTATGAAAGAAAAATTAATGCCTTTGAACTGTGGTACTGAAAAAAAATTATTGAGTATATCTTGGACTGCAAGAAAAATAATCAGACAGCTTACCAGAAGCATAATGAAGCTAAAGTCTAGATCCATTGAACATATACTGCAAAGGAAAGGGCCATTGAAAAAGTCCCCTGGTGGCTGAAAAAATTGAACACAACTGGAAAAGAGATCAACAGAAGACCAAGTGGCTAGATGCTATCACTGGTTGATACACGCACTTATAAGAACTCAAAGAAGCAGTTATTGACCAACATTTCCAGAGAAATGATGACTGTCAGGCCATGAGGAGTTGAAAGTGACTCAGTGACTAACAACAGTGGTTCAGTCAGGTCTATCATAGCTGGGCTGCAAAAATGCAGATGGCCTCTAGAGACTGAGAAAACTTTTGCTGTCATCTAATGGCCTTATGGATTTTTGCAGCCCAAATACAGCAGCTCTAACTTTGTTTGTGTGTTTATGCAATCATAGTTTTTGCAGTCATAAATAGATTTTTGGCAGCTCACAGACAAGAATAACATAATAAAAATTATTTTAAAATACAACACCTACTGACCCCAAAACAATACCTGACATATACCCAAATGCCCTCCAGAAAGCTCAGTTTTTAGTTGTTTCTGAAAGGGCTAGGGAAATGCCATGATTTGCTTAATGACCACATGGTTTGCTTAATGACCGCTGCAAAAAAAGGTCATAAATTCAGGTTGGATTAGCTTAATGACTACTTCACTTAGCAACCAAAATTCAGGTCCCAATTGTGGTCATTAAGCAAGAACTACCTATACACCATCCAGTTGGTTTCAGTGGCTATTTTGCTGGATAGCTAAGAATGGAGCTAATTCCTTATCAGGCTCTAGCTGGATTTCATGGGAGTAGAAGGTATCCCTACAAGACAACATCTTAGCTACCTGCTTTGTCTATCCCTTGAGCAATTGTTTACAAACAGTGATCTACCAATACCTGTTAAAATAGTTGAAATAAACCCACCAGCAGTTTTTAGGAAACAATACAGATGGAAGCCAGGAGCATCACAGGAAATTAACATGGTTAACAATGCTTATCATCAATGAAAAAATATCCTCCAGAGAAATGAAAAATGGGAGTTTTAACAGGTCTTGTGAATAATTGGACCAACATTATGTCAAGGAGGAATTGTTTGCAGAATTAAGTCACGAATATTATTAAGGATGGAATATAGAAATAGATCCTCCTTGGCCAGTAAGAATTTTCGGGTCTTCTAAGGTGTTGAAATTGCAATATGATGAGCTTGTGAATCCTGGAATTTCTAACTAACCCCAAAAGCCATAATGGTGGGTTTATTTCAGGGATTGAGCCTCAACACACCTGAAAGATTGGGGAAGTCTGGACTGTCCCCTACCCAACATACCGTAATACCGATAGAGAAAGGGTATAGGTACCTGGATGATAGAACATCTGCTTTCCATACAGAAGCTCCTAAATTCAATACTTACTGTGTCCTGGTAGGGCTCTGTCATGAGTACTGATGGCGAGCAGGAGGGGGCCCCTATCCAGGGGGGAAAATGCATGCGTAGTACTGAGGAATTAAGCAGCCATTCAAAGAGACACAGATCAGACCCACCTTAGCCTTTGGGGTTTATCTGTCTGGGTTTTCCCACGCTTCTTCAGTTTGTTAGAATTTTCTGTCTTATGTAGCAGTAATAAACACTAGAGACCTATTCCTTGTCTCAGTGTGATTCCTGACTGTCAGGACACTAACAGACCTTGTTTTGGAACCATAGGTAAAAGTAAAGGTTTCCCTTGACATTAAGTCCAGTCATGTCCGACTCTAGGGGGCGATGCTCATCTCCGCTTCAAAGCCAAAGAGCCGGCGTTTGTCCGTAGACACTTCTGTGGTCATGTGGCCGGCATGACTACCCGGAACGCCGTTACCTGCCCGCCGTTATCTACTCACTCAAAGGTGAGTAGATTAAAAGCGGTACCTATTAATCTACTCACCTTTGCATGTTTTCGAACTGCTAGGTTGGCAGGAGCTGGGACTGGCAACAGGAGCTCACCCCATCACGCAGATTCGAACCGCCGACCTTCCGATCGGCAAGCTCAGCAGTTCAGTGGTTTAACCCTCAGTGCCACCGTGTCCCTTTTGGAACCATAGAGAGTGATAAACCAAGAGTAGAAAATTATGCTTCCCAAGTATTTTGGAATATGACTCACAACTTGTAGCCATTGCAAAGGGGCTTTGGATAGATCTACCATATCTGGACTGCAATTGACCTAGCATGCAGTGAGAAGAAATGTGGGACTCTCAAATCAACATCCTGCCTCCAGGAGTCTCAGGGTCTTAAAAAGGCCTTGGCTTTAATGGTGTATAAAACAAATAAGGTACACCTGGAAAGCTTAAGTGCACTCCATGAGCCTCATAAAAATATTATGGGATGCTTTCATCAGGCAGAAGTATATGGACAGTATATGGAGGTAACTTTTACAGTAACATAACTAGAAAGAAAAAGTAGTAAACCATTTTAGTGGAGGGCAGAGACATGATTGTAAGATAAATCCATATTTTATTTGTTTGTTTACATACTTAAGAGTTTTTTTTCCAGCTCCTTTTTCTATTTAAGAAGCATTCAGATCACGTTGAGCCTAAAAAATACAGGAGTTGCTTGGCCATCTGTGTAGCAGAAGGCTTTGTGATACCTTGAATAGTATAATAGATTCTGAAGTCAGGGGGATAGGGGGACAGGGAAACCTATTTTGTATGTATGTATGTATGTATGTATGTTTGTATTTATTTATTTATATTTTATAGGCATATTCAACAAACCTATTGCCATTCTTAAACCCAGCAAATCCAAACACATCTCAGGTTGGCAACCATAATCTATGAAGAGTGCAAGGCATTGGTGGGACCATTTTACAACCAGGACCTGCAAGTTCATGATGTCATATCCTAACTCACAGTTGTACCGTATCTGGGCTTCCCCAACTCCTTCGCATACTGTATATCCAGACTGCAATTCCCAGAATTCTCAACTAGCATATTCCAACACTGGGAAAAAAAACTGTAGCCAGTTGCAATCAGTTTCTGAGGATTTCCCCTCGCTTTCTAGTACGAAACAGACAGGGACCAAACATGGTGGACAAACCATACTTTAGTTTTGATAGTGCACCTACAATTCTTGGAAGTTGTAAGAATACCTGTCATGAGTAAGGATGGTGAGCAGGGGGCTCCCATCCAGACTGTTAAGTGCATGCGTAGCACTGAGGAATTGGTCAGCCATTCAAAGAGACACAGATCGGGACCGCCTTAGTCTTTGGGGTTTATATGTCTGGATTTTTCCCACACTTCTTCAGTTTGTTAGGATTCCTGTTAAGTACTAGCAATAAACATTAGAGACCAGTTCCTTGTCTCAGCGTGTTTCCTGGCTGTTAGGACAATACCTCTACACATGAATTTTGTGCCATTTGGAACCAACTCTGGAGTTGCACAGTTGCATCGTATTAGCTATTGAGAATCAAGTCTTTTTTTTCCCCCTGGCTCTACGGCAGTTTATTTGAAATGGGAATAAAACTGATATTTTTGTTGCAAAGGTCTGCATGTGAGACTTATCGATAGCTTTCTTCTGCCTTCTATATCCTGGAAGCAAGGCAACTTCTCCCCTTCTCTGTTTTATTTGTCAGAATGTATCTTTTCCCAATGCTCTTGTGCAGTCACATACAATCACAGCTACTGGAAAAAGTGCTTGGCTGCAAATATGCTGGCATGCTACACTTTTACCATCACACTTGGCAGGGGCAGTTAAATACAGGAAAGCAAATGTTGCTTGTAGCTTGGCAGCTGCTCTCATGAGCAAAAGTTTGGTACATGAATTTAAAAAATGAAGGGGGAAGTGGTAACATTTTTTCTTTCTACAGTATTTTGTGTGAAATGCAGTGAGGGAAATTTTTTGCTGCTCTGGGAGTCACTGTAGTTGAGGAAGTGAAGTGCTGATTGAACCACATTCTCCTATTTGCAATTTCCTATTATTCAGCTGGGGTTCAGTGGCTAGTGTCTGTTATTGCCTCACAAGGCTTATATAATGGGGGGCTATTATTATTAGTGTAGTGGTTAAAGCACCAGTCTAGAAACCAGGAGACTGTGATTTCTAGTCTTGCCTTAAGGCACGAAGCCAGCTGGGTGACCTTGGGCCAGTCTCTCCCTCCCTCAGCCCTAGGAAGGAGGCAATGGCAAACCACTTCCAAAATCTTGCAGGAAAACTGTAGGAACTAGTCCAGGCAATTGCCAGGAGTCAACACTGACTCAAAGGCACAATACTTGCACATGTGGTCCCTTTCCCTATATTTTTCTGGTGGGTGGGAGTTAAAATTTGAAAATAGATGTGTTAGATAACCAAAACTGGCAACTAATTGTGTTGCTGCAAAATGGAAGTGGAGGGGCATATCTGTTCCTGATAGATAAGCAGATATACAGCATATTCTAAGTGGATACCAGATGCCCTCAGAGCACAGATGGTACTTTCTTTAAGAAATATTTGCATCTGTTACTTTGCAGTTGCATGGCACAGATACTGGAAGGTGTTTGTCAGTTTCCTGGAAGCTGCCTAAAACTGAAAGTGATTTTCTTCCAATCACACCTCTTACAGAGTTCTCCTTAGCAAGATGTATTGAGATGAATAAGATGGGGTCACAAAAATTCCACTTAGACCTATTTTCCCCAAGTACATTAGGGCAGAGACTTTTCAATTTTCTAACAGCCTTCTTGTAATATGGCAAGGACACAGATCTTCTTGCACCAATAATAGAGAAGCTTGAAGCTGGCTGTTACAAAATGGTCTCCTGAATCTGTATCAGCCTGGGAACCAGCTCTTACATCACTACAGTATATCAATCCCGCACCACAGGTTTGTGGGCCAGGCCCTACCATCTGATTGCCTTGTATCTTTTGCCTTTATTTACTTAAGCCAGCAGTTCTCAAGTTGTGGATTATGAGACCTTATCATAAACACCAAGAATAAAAAAAGTAACATTTCAGCCTTGTTAATAGCTTATTACTGCCAATTTACTGTAAGCACTTCTTTGAAACTGCCAGTGGAAACCATAATCCAGTGTTGGTAAAGAGAGAGAATGAAGATCTAAGCAATGAATGACTCCATGAAGATAACTTTATAGAGAAGGATTAGGAGGTGCTGGAGAAGACACATCCACTTCAATGATGTATTCAGGGGAAAGGGTGGCCACATGTCCTACTTTGAGGGATGGTCTTGTGAAGGGACAGAGCAAGAAAGTCAGAAGCAAATGATGAGGAAGCAAATGATGATGAATGCAGAGTGGAAATATATTCATATCTTTCCAAACTTGCACAGCAACCCTAAGCTACTCTTTTGAAATCAAGTTCAGGGGAAAATACTCTTCCATTGCAAAGACTGAATCCAAGTCTTAAGTACAACCACCACTGGCAATGCTGAATCGGGCTAACCCCTATAGTTGACAGCAACTCACTAACTTCTCCTGGGGTCTTAGGATGACCTTGATTTTTAGGAAGCTAGTAAAAAAAAGCTGTTTAGCACAGCATTTGGAGAGAGAAGAGCAGAAGAAAAAGGATGTTATCTGCACTGCATAATGGGTGATGATAAATTATTGTTGTATTGATTATTTTTTAATGTATTTATTTAAAAATGCATATGGCCGCTTACCTTAAATACCTAACTCTGGGTGGTTAATAAACCAGTTCACAAGAAAAAAATAAAATAAAACTCCTGTAAACAAAACAAAAGATATAATTAAAATAATTAAAATAATCAAACACAAAAATCAAGGTACTACAATCTCACAGTGCAAATGCACAAATATTAAGCTCCTCTAACAGCCTGGCCCTACTGCCAGGGAGATGATACAGACAGATAGACATACAGACAGACATACTGTATATAGTTTTTGATGTGTATTTCTATTATTACATTATTTTGATGTTTGTCTGTATCAGAGTTGCTCCTTAGATTCAGTTGACTGAACTGACAAGCATTCATAAAAATAAATAAGGATATTTCCCATTTCAAGCTTTCTCCATTGAAAACAATGTTTTATCCATTTCCTGAAGCCCTGCAAATTGGAATAGGCACACCAGCCCTCTGGCTTCAGGCTTCCCCACTCAGGTGAGATTGTCTATATGCAAATTGGCATATGCAAATTTTAAGCAGAGGCTGAAGAACCTTGAGAAATAGGGGCTCTTGTATTTTATTATCCCTTGCATATACTTCTGCATGTGGACTTGCCCTATAACAAATAAACACAAACCCGTTTGCTGGTCTTATTTATTTTAAATTTCATACTCCCCATTATGTACATTTCCTGGC
Organism: Candoia aspera; assembly: GCF_035149785.1. Classification (NCBI taxonomy): domain Eukaryota; kingdom Metazoa; phylum Chordata; class Lepidosauria; order Squamata; family Candoiidae; genus Candoia; species Candoia aspera. The sequence goes on along the minus strand of NC_086158.1, from coordinate 9,519,404 downwards.
AGGGTACATCAATATCAATGTACGGGATAAATAAAACCAAGGAAATCCAATAATAGGCATAAATTAATACAGTAGGGTTTCCTCAAACATTTCCAATTATGCATAAACTGCAACAGAATCAGCACGCATATTTTATTTCTGTGAGGAGAGCATTACAGAGCACGTGAGTGCTGCCACAAGAAAGGTCCCCATTTCTGATTGATGTGATTGGAGTGAAGACTGCAGATCTAGAATCCATTTGCCCCTGCTAGCTGTCCTTGAGCTGGGAGCTGACTGATTCCCAAAATTATTGCTTCCTGTAGAGCCAGATGATCATTTCTGGGTCACCCAATAGAGGTGGAGCAAGGCTTCCCTCACTGGGACTACTCAGGCCACTGGTGGCCATCACAAAATGGCACATCCCTTTCCCCAGTGAGTTGGAAGGTGGAATTTTCCTATTTTACTGTTTTGAATTTGCCTTCAGAGTTCATCAGCATGAAAAGACATCAAACTACCTAAATAAGTAAAGAGTTAATCAGACGATGGAGGTGTGACTAGCAATTCTTTTTTATTTGTCCATTATAGGAGGATAATCTTCAGCTCATTAACTATAAGATCAATTCTACATAGCATGCTACTCAAAGGTTGGAGACATGTGATCCCTGTCTTTTTGTCAAGCCATTGTGAATCACCAGGCAGAAGACTAGCAGAGCACATCCATGAACACCAACTAGCAGCCAGAAGATATGATGAAAACTCCTTAATCTCACAACACACAGACAGACTCAACCATAGTTTCAACTGCGAAACTGTGAGCATCCTAGACCAAGCTAAATCCAAAAATGCTAGGGAATTCCTGGAAGCTTGGCATTCAGTCAAATCAGCCATCAATAGACACACAGAGATAAACCATATTTACACACCATCCAAAAGAGACAATAAAAAAGCTAAGAAGGAAAGAAAAAGATCAGAACACATCCTTCCCAGCAGCCAACACCCAGATAAGCAGATATTAACACCAGGTAAATAATCAAGCAGAAAACAATACCCTAATCAAGGAACTACCAAGGAGAAACCACACCCCCACCAAGACTGGCAGGGCAAGCAACTGTGTATAAACAGGGAGCAAAACTCCACACTCACTGGCACTGATGATGTTACCTAGTCAGGTATTGAAATGTCTGCAAGCAAACCACCATGCTCAGAGAGTACCAAGGACTCCACAGTTCAACCCTGAGCTACAGAGATTCTCTTCCATTGTCACCATCTTTTCTTTCTCGCTTCAGTGTTCTGACTATCTCTGTCCTTCTCTCAGGCACATGCAGTAAATGTGGGTTGCATAGGAAAGATACACAGGAATAATTATTTCTAAAACCTGAGTTTCTTCATGTGACTTTGCCTCCCCCCACCATCCCAGCTCAGTATTGGATTTACAGCTTGACAAGGCCTTCCTTGTGTTTATTCTGATAAATAAAAATAAAAATCCACTTAAAAAAAAAAACTGGCCACCTTAAATTTCCAGATGGAAAAAAGATGATGAACTTAGCAACCTGTTGTGTGGCCCAGCAAGGTTTTATTGCTTCTCACCACTTCTCATTTACCATATGGCACACCATTCACCGCCTGTGCCCTAAGGAGAATTACGTCTGCAGGTAATTTTCAGTTGATTGTCTTGGGATAAACAAATTTTTCATACTTGTTTTGCTAATGTATTCAAGTAGGCTCACAGGGGGAAAAGATTAATTATCTAAAAAGCAAGCAGGGGCCTTTCATTATGCAAAGGAGCCAAATATGAACAGAATGAAGCCACCTGTTGCTATGACAGCAGAGAGATTTTGATGAGGTAAATGGGGTTTCCTGAACTGATTGGCCAAAATGAGATCACAATGACCTACCATAGGGACTTAATTCTATGTAAGACAGAAAAATGATGGGAACTCTTGCCATGATCCTACAAAGGAATTTTTATCTGAAGGCAATAGAGTCAGGGGTTTGCTTTCATTATAAGGAATATGTTGCAGCTAATAAAATAATTTGGGAGAAATACAATAGAATTAGCCTAGCTATTATTACAGATATCCACATAAGTTTTAATCTGTTTTTCACTAATACCTCCATTCAAGGTAAAGAACATCTTATTCCCCCCATAATACCTCCACTGTCAAACATTATCATCATGTACTTGTTTATATAATTAGATATAAGCCAGCTACAGATAATTCAAAAAGGGCTGGCATTGTTACAATGCTGTAGTACTTAGCTGCACTTAGCCTGGATAGGAGAATGGAGACCATTCATTCTTCACAATACATTTTCTATTCTTCTTGGATTGGCCTTTCTGGGCAATAGCCAGTTGAAATCAATGGGATATACATGAGTCAAGTCAAATCAAATCAAACCAAATCTTTATTACAGTCAAAGACCAGCACAATACAAGTCAAGTTAACTAAAATCTCACTGATGCTTTCATACTCTGACTCAGCTTAAAGGCTCGATACACACATTATACTAAGTCATTGTTCAGTTAACTAAGGGTTATTGAGGAGACTATTTCCCTGGATTCAGACATCACACTAAGCTGTAAACTATGGTTTACTAACCACAGTGGCTGAGTTCACGCAGCATTCTAAGCTAAAAAATAAGAGATATGATGGCTTAGCATGGGTTGCATAACACAGCATTGTGAATTCCAACTTCTATCTCTGTAGTAAGATGTTTCTTCCCATTTTTCCCTCTTACACTCCTTGTGTTTTAATACAAAATTGATTCAAAGACTATATTTGGTTTGGGGGAGATTATTATACCCTCTAGGTACGAACAATACTAGCATGTATGGTTTCAGGTCACTGATTCTGTCCCCATAGCAAATAAGTGAAGTAGGTGTAAAACAAAATATGTAATTCCCACAGGATTACATTGGATTGTAACTCTGCAGACATATTCTGCCCTTAACTCATAAGAGAAAATTGCTATAGGCAGACTGGATAATCTAAAAAGAAATCAATATACTGTAAAGAAGGAAATGTTAAAACCGAAGCATCATGTCTTTCTATCCTCTGTATAACTTCGACATTTTATTTTTTTAAAAAATAATGTTTATTAAAAGAAGGTTTTACAAAGATTTAAAAAAACTGCAGAAACACAGAAGAAACAGAGAAAGAGAAAGATTATAAAAGAGTAAAAGAAAAAGTGAAGAATAACAAAAAAGGAAGAAAAAGGAAGATATCTAAAGAAGCGACTTTAACATTTTAATTTTTTAAGCCTACTAAAAAGAGTTTAAAATTTTCAGTGCAGCCCTGGGAACTTAGAAAAACAAGTAAGTTGACTTAGTTTATTTTTTCTTTGCAGTTTGCAACAGGGCTGCCAAATAAGAACCTTTCTTAGAGCTGTATTAACCAGAATTGATTTGATTTCTAAATAATCCCTGACAACTGCAGTGCTTTCCACCTGATCTAAAAAAGATGGGAGAAAAAGATCCCCCAAGCATACATGATACAACCCTGCTATTGCTTGCTTTTTTAATTTACATATTAAAACTATTCAAAAGCTCCTATTTTCATGTACATTCATATGTTTCATGTTGTTATTATTATTTTATTTAAAAAAATGCTTGTAGTAAACTTTTTAAGTATTTTCTTTCCCCAACTAAATACTATTATGTACGATCACCTTCCAGGATTTTGTGCTCTTCAGATGCATCACGTTGGCTGGAAATCCTGAAAATTGCAATCCTACCTTATCAGGGGAGTGCCAGGTTGGGGAAAGCTGACTCATGTGAAGGCCAGAGATATCAATAGAAGAGAATATCTGTAGCTCAGGGTTGAACCCAGCTAGGCAACATCTTCAGTGCTAGAAGGGAGTGGGGTTTGCGCTCTGTTTATATACAGTAGCTTGGCTATATAAACAAAGAGTGAACCCCATTCCCTTCTAGCACTGAAGATGTTACTTTAGGCGGACCATACGTCCCGTTCTGAATGGGACAGTCCCGTTTTTTTAACATTTCCAGACCGTCCCATCATTTTAACATAAATTTCCATTTTGTCCCGTTTTCTTAAAAACCTTACTTAAAAATGGGAAAGTTCCCGCGAACCTGTCAGAATGCAGTCTGACTTTGAGTGGAAGGAGGGGGAGCTCAGCAGAAACAGCGGGAAAAAAGCCACAGAGCTCAACCCAGTGGGAAACCTAAAAAGAAAAAAACAGGATCAGCTGATGGGTGGTGATAAAAGGGTGAGCCGATTGGCTCCTGCCTTGAAATGGCGGGAAGAAAAGAACATAAAAGCACAGCCAGAGGAGGAATGGCTTGTTGGGGACAACCGTTCACTAGACTCTCCAGCCCAGCCTTGCCTCTCACAAATGAAGGAATCCGAAGATTCTCAGCCCGAGAAAACCGGAGAAGTTCCTGCCTGCCGATCCAACCCGTCACCCAGCCCTGCCCCATTTTGCCATCCCAATGTCCTGTTTTTGTCCCAAGGAAATATGGTTACCTAGCTGGGCAACAAAACATCTGCAAGCAAACAACCAAGCTCAGGGAGCACTGAGGACTCCACAGGCCAAAGATAGCTCAGTGATGGTGCAGTTCTGCTCCACTGAATTCCATAGAGGTTCCCTCTCCTGGACTGCAAGGGGAACAAGGCTGCTTTGCACACATACATTGCCTGAAGTCTCTATTTGGTTGAGACTCTTGCTGACAATCATTGACCTAAAAATGGTAGATGGAAATTGTGTGACAGGAATTTGATCATGGCACCAGGTCATACTGTCCGACATACACATAATCATTAGGCCTTTGGAATAGACTTTACATAGTTTACAAATCTACATGCATGTGAGTCTCTAAGGTGACTGGGTTCTCCTTCAACTCCCCTCCACAGACACGTAAGAACACAATAGTTCTTGGCATTTAATTAGTCAATTAGCAATATTTCAAATCCACCTCTCACTTAAAAAGCATTCAGCATATTCACTTAAGGTACTCCTGGATGACCTAGGCTATATATACGTTCCTGACTGCCATGTACATACAGTATGTAATGGATTAGCCTGACATGCCTAACATGCTCACTGAATTAATCCCTTTCTTGAGTTCACACAGTACTTTTGAACATAAACCAAACAAATAGGCTGGATTCACAGAATATTTGACTTCTATACCAGTGAAATATGGAACATGCTGCCTTATACCTCATCACTGAAAATATATCTACTACCTAGCAGGACAGAATGAGACAAGGAGCTTTTGGTCAGGATGCTATTCGTTAGGTATCATCATATCCTGGCACTTCCTCCACTTTTATAAACTTAATAACTACTTAATTGCTACAACTCCATCTACAAGCAAGTGCTTTCTGAGATGATTTCATCATCATCATCATCATCATCATCATCATCATCATCATCCCACCATTACCCCAAAAGTGATATCTGCAGAAACTAAGACTTGATGTCTGTCTGTCTTTATAGTAATGTGGGGAGGGAGAATATAGAAGATATGAAAATTACCATTAACTCTACAAGTACTAAATTGGTTGTGGTTGCAAAGGGAATATTTTACCAGGAAGATTGTGGATATTTTTTTTTGTATATAATTTTAATTAAGGATTTTGATTACAGTAGTAAAAAGTAATACAAACTAAATTTAAAAAAGAAAAAAGAATAGTTAAAAAAGAATAAAAAGGGCAAGAAAAAAGAAAAAGGAGAAAGAGAAAAGAAAGAATACGATAAAGAAAAAGAAAAGAAATATGACTTCCAACTTTTATTACAACAAGTATAGATAAATCAGTAACTCTTCACTCCCTACAAGATAACAGATATGAACAGATATCTCTTCATCCCATATTCCATCCCTTATCTGTAAGCAAATCCATAAAATATCAACTTTTCAATCCAGGTGTCAGCAAAAATCTGTAAAGGGTTTCCAGAACTTTGCAAAAAAACCCAAAAGTCTTATTTTAACCTTGATCAAATAAACCAACTTTATATTCCTTTTTTTTTTTAACAGCCTTAATTTTCAGTTCATTCAATATTGTTGTAGGATTTGATTTCACTTCAAATTTTCTTTATCCCATTGCACAGGTTTCTTCAACAAGCCTCTTTTGTAGATCCAATAAGGAAACATTTTCCAGGTCATACTTGGTTTATCATTTGTATTTCCTGTTTAATTTTTAAAACATTAGCCAGTTTCTTTTGTATATCTGGTAAATCGTCCTTTTCCAAGTAATTATCTTGGCCTGTCATTTGTAGTTCCACTTTTGGTACTTTCTCTGTCTTGTCAGATAAAATTTGCTCCATATCTGTCATTTCCTCATTAACATATTTTGGACATAATCTATCCATAGAATCAGACATCGTTACTGATACTGTTGTTATTGTAGCTACTAATTTCTAGCTCCATTCTTCAAAGATCTCCTTTAATCTTTCCAATGTTATGACTCCTGACCTTCCGGAAGGCCCTGAAGACCTGGTTCTGCCTTCTCACTTGGGGTGGGAAGGTGGGTAGCCATTCTTCGGGGTGGCTTGTGCCTTAGAGCCCCTCCCACCGATTGGAATTTTTATAGCCACTTGGATTCTATATGTATTTATATTGTATTTTTATATCTGTAACTTGTTTTTACTTTTTATGGGATTTTAATGTTTACTGTTATAGTATTAATTTTATTGTAAACTGCCCAGAGTCCCTCTTTTGGGGAAGATCAGAGGTAACAAAATTTGAATAATAAATAATAAATAAAATAAATGATGCTTTGTGTCATTTTGTAAGTCCCAGTTAACCAACACCAAAAACAGGCTTGTATTTTTTCCCCTTCTGCATAGAATCTTTAGTCCTCTCTAGTGTCCAGTTTCTAAAATCATAAAGTCGCTTATCTTTGTTATGAGCCATGATAGCCAAAATAATTCTGGTTCCCACAAGAAGCTATTTTTTTTAAATAGTTAATTCCAAAATCTTATAGTAAAAGTCAATATTCCCAATTTAACTGGATCCTTAATCCATTTATAACTTTGTTAGATAAAAATCCAGAGTCACTTGTTGAGACCAGCAGCTATAGAAATCGAATAAATAAATAAATAAATAAATAAAAAATAAAAATCTTATTTAGCTATTTGCTGTTTCTTTCAAATTCTTTAAATTCTTAAGCTTGTAATTAATTTTTCGTTTGTTCAGAGTTGAAGCTAAACTCAACTGGTGACTTTTCAAATTTGTCATTCCAAAGGTCTCTAATAGCTTTAAGATGGTTAATAGGCAATTTCCAGAAGTGATTAGAAAGTGTGATGGAGATCAGAGTGGTTGGAGAAGAGAGCGCATTCCAGGCTCATAAACATTCTCACAGTTTGCTTAGCTTAGAGAATGTGGTGGGGCCAAGGAAGAAAGTTAGGCTAGTTCTGCCCTAGATTTCCCAAGAGTATTTTTCCCTTTAGCTCAGTTAGGGAACCTTTAGTCTGGCAAGATTCTGTATAAGGTAGAAACAATAAAGAAACTAGAGTTGCATATCAGACTCAGCGTGGTTTCTTCACCTATTCCATGACAGAAAGTGAGGCTTGTGAACTTAGTGTCCTTTAAAAGGCTCCGCCATGGTTGTGAGCAAAATGGCTGATATCTTCATCTCCTAGTGCTCAGACCCATGGAAGACTGCTGTCCTGTGGTCTCCTCGCAATAAACAGCACTTGTATCCAATCTTCCATCCTGTCCTTATCTGGAGAGGTTCCAAAATACAGGTCTACTCACTAGTTCTCACTATGGATGCCAGCTCCACTTTCACGGAGATGTCTTCAGTTCACCATGCCTCCCCCAGAAGTCAGAAGATTGTGAATATTCTGTTGATCTACCTATACATATAACTGTAAGCCCCACCAAGTAGACCAGATTAGGAAATAACTCCACAGGAAGATTAAGACTACTTTTATTGAGAGTGACTGTAATAAAAGAATCTTACAAGTCTGATTGTGCTGTGCCTCCTCCCCTTCTTACACCCACATTAATTGGGGAGGTATCTGAGCTGCTTCTGCATACTTTCTGCTTGTTCTGGATTTAAGCTATGCTTTTCTCCTCATCACTTTGGTAACAGATCTGGCCTATCTCTGTGAAGGTCATCTTCCTTACTCACTACACCAACTGTTTTAATGAAAGCTAAAAATATCCTTCCTTACAGCATGTGGCAGAAACTTGGCTAACCTCAAAAAAGCTAAGCAATGGTTGGATGGGAAATTATCAGGGCTGTAGGCTAGACTGTAAAGTCGAAAAAATAGCCAGAACATGTTGTTCCATGTTCCATGTTGTTGCCAAGAAAGCAATATCGACATGCCCATTAAATTATCAGGAACTGAGCTTCATATAAGGGGACATGTACTTTCATAAGAACCTTTTGGATGAAGCCTTGTCTCATTGGGCCATTCCATGCACATTAGGAATTCCAGACTAGGAGCAAGGATAGCCGCTATCATTATGAAAGCATTAATGTGTGGGTATTAGCTCTGCCAGAAGATTATCATCTATAATTTGAGAAAGCCCACTGTATTCCAGCTTCTTTTATACATTCAGCTGATAAAACCACAACCATTTGTTGTGAGATTTCTGAGAACTGTAGTGAGGGATGAAATCTTAAAGAAAGCCCAGCCTATTGGTGTCATCAAATGACAAGAATTCCATCTTATGTTCTTCCCTGATTATATTAAGGAGGTCCAGCAATGTGGAAATGTGTTTGCTGCAGTGAGAAACCTCCATTTTGAGAGGAATGTTTGAGAGAGTTATTTGGAATTCAGGTATTTTTCTTTTCAGATCTCTGGACAATCTTTCAAAGTCTTGAAAACTTTCTTACTACCTTAAGTTACTGCTGATAACTGTTCAAAGGAATGGAAACTTTCCACTTTTTCCTTCAGTGCATATTATCAACTTCAGACTGCCAAGCTATTTATCTTCAGCTTCTAACTAGGCATTTGTTTATTTTAGGTAGTTGACCTTGGCTAGAAGGGAAGATAATAAATTATAGACCTTTTTGCTCCTATTACTGGCGTTGGTTTTTCCTTCTTCTGTTCTGTCTCTTATGGTTTTTCTTCTTACCTCAACTTGTTGAGGATACATATAGATGTCCTGATCTTTTTCTAATCCTACTTCTTCCTACTTCACTATAGGGGACGCGGTGGCGCTGCAGGTTAAACCGCTGAGCTGCCGATCGGAAGATCGGCGGTTCAAAACCGCGCGGCGGGGTGAGCTCCCATTGCTCGTCCCAGCTCCTGCTCACCTAGCAGTTCGAAAACATGCAAATGTGAGTAGATCAATAGGTACCGCTTCGGCGGGAAGGTAACGGCGTTCCGAGTCGTCATGACCTGGAAGTGTCTATGACAACGCCGGCTCCAAGGCTTAGAAACGGAGATGAGCAGCGCCCCCTAGAGTCGGACTCGATTGGACTTTACGTCAAGGGAAACCTTTACCTTTACCTTACTTCTTTTTAATGGCAGTTTCTTTGATAACATCAAATGTAAAGCGATTGAAGTCTCCTTCTAAGCGAATGCAAGTGTTGCCTAAGTTTTAAAAACATTTTAAAAAGACGCTTGAATTCTTTTTGAAAGGATAAACATCTGTTACAGATGACCTTAATGGGGAATATGTAAGTGATAACTGTAAATGTGCAGGAGGTGTTATGATTTTCCAGAGTGATGGATAACTTCAGAGTTTCCAAATTTAATATATAATTATTTTCAAAATTGATTCACTAAGTTAGTTGGAGGGGATCTAAATCAAATGTCAGATCTCTTTTCAGGATTGTAATAGCTTAGAAGATCCTGCATGAGACACAGAAATGTATGTTCCCTGTGTGGGAAGCAGCTGTTGAATGCTGGGTGGCATTACGACAAAGATCAAGATGGGGTACCAGTATCTAGGATGGTCCTTCCAAAGGACCAGATTAGCAGTAGTAGTAGTTGCCTCTTGTTCTCCAGAACTTCACTTCAGATTATATAGGGATTTCCCCTCATTCTAACCCCACAAGAACAACCCTGTGAGGTACGTTAGGCTGAGGAAGAGTGAATGGCTGAAGGTTACCCAGAGTGTTTCCATGATGAAGGGTAAACTTGAACCTGAGTTTAACTTGAGTTTAACACCACACTGACTTTCTTATTTTACTTCTAAGTAGCTATTAAAATTTTCTGAAGGATACCAACTTGTTTACCAGCTTCTATAGTTGTGCCTTTTTCAGTGCAAAGTTTGCAAGCACTCAGACATCCCTTTGTCTGAGGTCACCCAGTACTGCTGCTAAAGGTACAGCCACAGAGGTGGCTGAGAAATAAACAACCGACACATTCTGTGTAAGTGTGCATGCACATAAATGCACAGTGCTTTTCATAACCATTGGAGATCGATCTGAGCACTCCAAAATGGCTCTTCTTGATCCACATGTTGTCAGAGTCAGGGATGGACCATTATAGATGTTAATAAAATGTACCTGCTGCTTCCACACCGTATCGTGAATTCCTTTGTCTTAGGATCAAAGGGTCTTGTTTTTTAATGCAAAGGAGAAGCAAAAACCGAAAGGAAAAAAAATACGTTTTTCTCAGATTTATATATACTTAAAATCCTGTGCAAACATAATTGATGTCAGGGCTAGATGACAAGATAGAAGGAAGTTTAATGTTAAAAGGAGAAGAATAAACTGTTTTATGACATGCAGAGGAGAAAAATGAGTTTGCTGCAGGCGAGATTGTCTATATTATTCTGATAGATATTATGGGAGCTCCTGTCCCCTCCTATAGAAAATAACAGCTGGTAAGCAGGGAAGCAACTGAAGAGAGATCCTGTGCCTTTAATCTACTCCTGTGCTGTTTGGTGCCCACTTTACTATAAGACTCAGTAACTCAGGGACAAAAGCTGTTGATAGATCGGCACAATTACTTGCTCTAGTATTGCTTTCAACTGTCTGCCTGACTGATGATGGTGGATAAAGTTTAGCTCAAGTCTGGGAAAAAGCCTTTAATTTTTTTTTAGACAGAAAGAAAAAGGCCCACTCTTGTTTTTGTGATCCCTTTCTTTCAAACTTTGAAAAGGAGGAGGAGGATTGAATTCATTTCCAAGCAATTATGTGGATTCAAAAAGACTACTGGACTTGAGATAGTAGTAATCCAACTTATTTTCACCAAAAATCCTACACCTCTGGTGCAATCAATGACAATACCCTATTGCTAATTTTGAATTAAAATTCAGTAGCTAGTCCAGTTAGTTTTTTACACTGAATCAGGAGATGCACATTTTGTCTTTGGCTTCAGGCCACAAAAGATCTTTGGCCTGTCTGGTTGCTTCACAGAACCACTTGTCCCCTAATTACTAGGTCAATTTCATGCATTTTTGATCAATTCACCCTTTCTTCTCAATCCCAACCAACTTGTCACCTTCCATCAGCTATCTACAATTAGCACAATGCCATTACAAGAATCAGGATTGGGAATGGAAGCAGAGTGATAAATCCTAAGGCTGTGCAAAACTTTAAATGGGTGTTTTGATTTCACAGAAGGAACTGGTTGCCTCCAAGTTGCTTTGGTTGGATTCAAATAAGGGGTGTATAAGGGGTGAAGCTAGCAAGGCAGGAACCAGCATTCCCAAGCTAGAAAGAACTGTTATGTCAACCTAGTTAAGGTGTCTTCAATAGCATGGAGATATAAATCCAGGACTACAGAACTTTGATTTCTATGCACCACAGTCAACTAAACCTGTGTGTGTATATGGCTTTATTCTTATTTGCAATAAAGAGATTAAACTTGTCAAATCCTGCTTGTAAGCTTTCTGATGAGTAAACCAATTCCTGAATAAGGGGTTAAAGTGCCATGAGAGCCGAGAGCCAAGATTTGCCGCTTTGTCTGGGGAAAGCCTGGCAATTAAGAGAAACTTTCTGCATGTTTAGCATCTCAGAGATCTTTGTAGCTTTCCGTTAATTTATAGGTAAAGTTCAGGTGAGCAGACAGAGAAAGCAATACAGTCTCTGATATTGATGTGAGGTGAATAAGTTTTATCTCCTCCACAAACCTTACCTATCAGAGTGTTCAGATGCTGTCTGCATCTCACTCTTCTGGCAGTATTTGTTTAGGCAGGTACATTTTGAAGAAGAAAGAGAGATACGGATTTATTCATTGCATGGCTGAGTTGGAGATTGTACGCTTTCTGTGTATTATAGTATATTAAATGCATAATTGTGGCAACACACTTCTCAGAGGCTTGAAACACCCAAAGATATCCAGTGATGTCAATGCAGGAATAAAGTCCTCTAAGGATCCTCCGATCCCTCTTCCCATCCTACTGAACTGCATCTAGTTGCTTTTGAATCTCAATCATTTATTTATTTTTATTTATTTATATCTCAGATGTGTACTACCGCCCATCTCCCCCCCAAGGAGGGACTCTGAGTGGATATACAAATACAATCATGTATTTGAATTGGATTTTTCCTGATTCAGACACCCCTAATAAATTCTCCTGTCCTCATATCTTGATTCCCTACTCATTCATTTCTACCTTATACTGTATATTTATTTTTAAGCACCAGAACAAATTACATCGTCTATATCATATTTAGTTTGACCAAATACAGAATCTGGGCAACCCTCAACCTATGGAATATGCATATAGCCCCACTAGTGCCTTTTGTAACCATCCCCACCTCCTAAATCACATCAGGTACATGGTTTTCAACTTTAAAAAAAGGAAATATAGAAGAAACAGAACATCCGTGTTAAGCCTCAGCAGGACTTAACACACTTTTAAATACCAAACATTTAAAAATGGCCAAAAATATAGATGAAAGGAAACAGGAAATATAATTGAATAAACTACAATATTTAATTCTGGGATTTTATAAATTCAAGTTAAACCATATGGCAGTCTTCCCCAACCAGATGTGTGGGCAATCTCCCATAATTCTCCAGAGTGGCCATTCTGGCTAGGGAATTCTGGGGTCTGAAGGCCAAACTGAGGTTGCCCAGTTTGAAGAAGGTTTTCAAGATGAAAAGTGGTTAGTGGTTATTCTCACTTGCCTATGACACTTGGAATCCTAAAGTCAAACTCTGACCAATGCACAGTAAAACTTGAAAAGTGAATTGTCTTCCCAACTTGCTTGGTGTCACTGCATCTCGTAACCAACTCTGGAATTTGACTATAAACCTTTAAGCCATTTACGCATCACTCTGTGTTTATATGTTTCCAGGGGAGTTAAATTACAAGGGATCAAAAAAGAGAATGCGTGTACACCTTTGGGCAAAAAACTGGTTTGTGGTGTCACTCTACAAATTCAATGCAACGTCATTCTGTGATCTCTAGGTACACAAAAAAGCAAATTGGAAATGTGAATTCTTGTTCAGCATGTTTGACATCCTGAAGGAGTGGCGGGGCGGGGGGGGGGGGACAGTAGAGGATAGGGAAAGACAGGGAAAGTTCAAGTTTCAAGCTCTCATGAGTGTTGGACATAGAGGAGCAGTACTTGAAATAGTCTAAAAATACAGGAGGGGTGGAGCAAATGCTGTGACAGTTATGAGTACTGTGTCAAATGTCTTGCCCAATCCATAATGCAACAATGCAATACAACCTGTCATTGAACAAGTATTAAGGATAGTCATCCTCATACTGATATACCAAACTATATTGGTCTGCAGCTCAGAATGGTCTTCCTATAAAATCTTTGAGTGAAGCTCAGCTTGTCATGGCTGCATGGATGAGTGTCATGTAGCTTTCTCTGCAAAAATATCTAAGTCATTTCCTATTACCTTCTTCCAGGATATTTTCAAAACTAGCCTACAGCCCTGAGATTTCCTGATAGTTTCCCATCCAAGTATTGACCAGCTCCAAACCTGCTTAACTTTTTGAGATTGCCCAAGGCTGGCTAGGCACTACCACAAATCAGGTATTTTTTGCTTGCTAATTACTGCCAAATGCCAGTTGAGGACTCCATAGTCCTGGCTATTACAACTGCTAGCTCCCCAAGAGGCACATCCAGTGGTGAAGCATGCTGGGAGTTGTAGTTCAGCAATGTCCAAAGATTTCCTGGTTGCTTACTTCCAAAATTCTAGAATCACCAAGAACTCTTTGTTCCACAGAATGAAATGCTTGCTTGTACTCTTAAGCCCTACAGTATAAAAAGGCATGGTGAGAATAAATCATGCTTTGCTTCCCATTCAGGATACCAGCCATTCACAATTACCTCCTTCATTCATTGTTTGTCTTCAAGGATTTCATCCCTACCCATCCAGGTAAGGGCCAATTATGACTTCCTCTTGATTAATGCTGGAACCAGCTAAGCCAGCTCCAGTGTGCTTCAAGCTTTGATTGATAAGCTTGAGAGAGTCTATGCTAGGTATGTAGGTCAGGAAGATAACAAGTGGAAAAGTGTGAGCTGAAAGGAGAGGGGGAGAGACCACACAGGGAGAATGCAAGCTATGTTTTCCCATTACTGTTGAAAAGTTGCGAGATAATTCAGCTCTTTGGCGCATAATGCAATCCAACTGTAATGCACCATTTGTTTTATGCATCACTCTGATTGTTATCTGTGACATGTATAACGTGCTTTAATGCTTATTGCATTAAAGAAAAATATTGCCAAATTGTTCCTGGGTTGGAGTTTTTAGCATTAATGTTTTATTTCTGACAACATGGAAACCACTGAAACCAGATGTGGGCAAAACTGTTGATTTTGGTTTCTCTCAGTATCCCATGTTTTCTTTGTAAATTTCATTCATCCTGTTCCTGTGCATCTTGCTTCAAACATGGATACTGTCTTTTTTTATAGTTTTGCCTGAAATGCACATTTTTTACAATTTCTCCCAGCATAATGCATTTTTGTACACTGCTTTCAGAAATAAAGTATATATTTTTCTTCAGACTTTTGTCAAATGTACTTTTTAAAAAAAAAAAAAAGATAGCAAATTGCACTGCAGTGCACAGAGGTGTGTGAATTATGAAATTTTTGTTGTTCATATTTGATAGATTTATATGTTGCTTTTCCTTCAGGAATTCTGTGGTGCATATGTGGGATCTCCCTTCATTTTATCCCCACAACAACAGTCCTACAAAGTAGCTTGGACTGAAAGCAACTGCAAGTAGCCCAAAGTTACTTATTTATTTATATTTTATTTTCATCCTGCCTTTATTATATTTTTTTATAAATAACTCAAGGTGGCGAAGATGCCTAATACTCCTTCCTCCTCCTCTTTTCCCCACAACAACAACCCTGTGAGGTGAGTTAGGCTGAGAGAGCGACTGGCCCAAGGTCACCCACCTGGCTTTCATGCCTAAGGCGGGACTAGAACTCTCATACCACACCTGATTGGCTCTTGGGCTGAGAGAGAGGGACTGGCCCAAGGTCACCCAGCCTGTGTTCACCAGTGAGTTTCCATACCTGAGTGGAAATTCAAACCTGGATCTCTCAGTGCCAGTCCAACATCTTAACCACCACATTACACCAGCTCTGTGCATTGATTCAGAAGTGCAAATAAAACAAAATTCTCCCTAACTTCGTTGCTACTCTTCTTGTAAATGTGCCATGCTTGCACATCCCAAACTCCATCTCATTAAGACCCTCCTTGTGCTTAAAAAGCTGCAACAACAAACATCTGCTTGAACTTTTATTTATTTGTTTGGAAGTTGTGGGATTTATCCAAGGCTTTATTCAGTATCTAGTCTTCTTCTCCACTGAAGCTATGAGAGAATGGGGAGAAAAGATCACTTGCTAAATTGATGTAAATTCACACTATGCTGATGTGAAAAGCATGGAAGTAAAACAATGCTTAACTCAATGAGTTGCTAGCCTTGGCAAAATAACTAAGCCAGTAAGCACAGGCTACCTTCATCTCACCTAGGATTTGCCAGCATTCAGGATAAATAAGTAAGGAGATTGTGCATCTTGGTTTCCTGTTTGGGTCACAGACCTTTGCTTTGTTTTTGGAACGCTTGCGTGAGTCACTTCCACTGCTACCCATTTTGTTCTTCCGACCTATGCATCACGCACAGTCTTCCCCTTGTTGTATGTCTCCCAGCAGTTTTAATTGAGTAAGTCCACCGTCTTCCCCCCACTTTTCCCTTCCGCCCAGGTGTCAGGCCTTTTGCTGTCAGGTGGGTCTTGCTTTGCATGTCATTCTGGAAGCTGATGGACTTACCAAGGTATGGCTGATTGAACAAAGTAGAAGAGGGGAGTAGACAGAACTGCAGGTGTGAGCAATCTATGAAGATCACTGCTAATCCATTAGATACTAGGACTCCCTGTGATGGAAAAAAATCAGGTAGAAAAGGCTAAGCGAAGTGAAAAAAGAGAGAGAGCGAGAGAGCAGAAGGGGAGGGAATAAAAAAAAAAGTGGTTTTCTCCTCCCAGGTGGCTCAGTGGTTTGGGGTTCATAAAATGCACCATTAAAAAAAAAGTCTTCCTCTTGTTCAGCTTACAATGAAGCTTGTTTGGGAATTTCTTCATCAACATTAGTTGAGTTGAGAGAGTTTAAGGAATGTAGGGGTGGGCACAGCACACCCAGATGTCTTGCTTTGTTTTGATTCTTTAATCCTGTCCTATCCTGGGTGCTCTGGGTGGATCAGGAAAGGGTTTTCAAAGTTACTGCAAAAGGAAGGGAGATGTCATTAGCTGAGAAAAAATAATGGCCCATTGGTGCCACAATGAAAGGGGAATATTGAAAAATTGACTTGTATTTTTATTTAATCCATTATCATTAAGACCCTAGGTTTTCCTCTGGGGAATTTAATTTTAATGTTTTTTTTCTTCTGTTTTTCCTCAACTGTGTTGTCACTGAGGCTGAAGGAAGTGACTGATCCAGGAAGACCCACAGAGAAATGGATCTGTAAGTGAGAATATGTGGATTAATGTAAACCAAACTCTGTGGCTGCATTCACTCAATACACTTAAGTGGGTTATTGAATTAGTCCATTTTCTAAGTTCATACAACATCTGGGCTGCAGAAATCCAGAAAACCACTAAATAGCAGCAAAGAGAACCACTGCCATCTAGAGGTGGTCTGGATTTTTGCAACCAGCAATGATAGCTCTACAAAATAATGAACTATAACCTAACCAAAGGGTAGATTTCACACAATGCTATAAGCCACATGAAAAAATAACACTGACTAAATGCATGTGCTTATTTGGACAAGTAGCCACTGGAACTTTTAATGACTGTTAAGTATACTCTATTTAAATATAAATATAGCCAATCAGTCACAATCACATTCAGATCTTAGCTGAACCAGGAACATGATTGATAGGCAGCTCTCTTGTCTAGGAACTAGGAAAACTGTCTCTTTGGCTTTTTGTTCCTTCAGAACAAGCAACTACGCAGTTCAGAAAACTCCTAGAGCTGTTCTGTTCTACCAGTGAAACACACATGGCTTCCACAGAAAAGCATTTTTCTTCCAGCTTCAGATGTTCACCATCTAGTCCAACCTGAGCATGAATAACTGGGCCACAGTGGTCCATGGGCTGGTAAGCTCAAGACTGGACAATGGCTTTGCATTTTCAATGTGGTTCCCTTTGAGATCATTTTGGAAGCTGTGTGTAGTGCAGAATATCATCAGTAGGTTACAGTATTACGCCTACCCTAGCTGTCCATTTGCTACCAGCCAAGTTCATGATCTTGGGTTTATATATATTTTATGTGCTATATGAAAATGTATGACGCTAAACATCTGGACACCTGTTGAAACACCTTCTCCCTTACCACGAGCATCAGCCCAAGATCTTTGGGGAATGCCCTATTGAACTGCTAGGAATTTGCTATGTACCAATCTGTGAGTTCTTGGAAGAAGCAACCTCTTGAGAATACCAGGGTTGTTGATTAAACTCAGAATTGAAAGAGAAAATGGCAAACCATTGATGTATTCACTCCAAGATCATAGCATAGATGTTTCCATGTAAAATACCTGGAGCTGAACAAAATTGGAAGTGACTTTTTAAACTTGTGAAAAGACATTCTTGATACAGAAGCCTCAGATGGCTTAGTTTCTCTATTTTTTATACCCATTGTAAAAGTCTTTATTTACTCCAGCTTTTATTTGAATGAATACCACAGTGTCTTTTGTCTCCTCTGTTGTCCTCATGTTGGGATCCTGCAATTTTATGACCTGAAGATGGTTTATTGATAGTTTACAACAGCTTCTGTATCCCTAATCTGAGATAATTTACATAAGAAAAGAGGCAGCCCATTCTATAAATCCATAAAACAAAATAATACTGTAATATAATGTGAAGCCTTCAACTAGATTATCTAGCAAAGGGGGAGGGTGGAAATGCCCTACTGAGCAGTTCAAGAAACATATTAAGAAGTTTTCCTGAGTTACTGAGTTATTGAGAGGAAGCAACTAAACTTTTCAGTATGACATGGATATAAATTTACACCCTGGAACAAATGCTTCAGGGACTTAAGGAAACATCATCTCCTGCTTAGCAGCCACCCACACGATTGTATTCTTTGGTAACATACCAGACACTTGCACACACCTGTGAAATATTGGCATTGCAGTATGCATATCAAGTCTACCGAACATATGACCTGCACTGCTTTTGTGTTGTTGTTACAGTCCCAGGTGGATCAGCTGTGTGTATACTCTTAGGTAATTATTTATTCATTCAGATTTTAATTGATCCTCTGCCTTATTTCTCAAGCTCCGGTTAGATTACTACGTTTGGAAGTCTTTTTTAACTATCTCCTGTCCTCTGGCTTTTACTATCTCCTATCCTCTATCAGTCCTCATAGCTTATTTTATACAAGCTCATACTCTTCATGGAGAGGAATAAATGGAATTAGCAGCAAAGAGGGGCTGTGTGGAGCATTACCTCTTCCAGACTGCAGCCATTCCATTCTCTCCCTTTTTCTCTTTTATAATTTTTATTGAAGAATTTTTTTAACAGAGTCAAAACCGTAAGAGAAAAAGGAAATAGAAATAGAAAAAGAAAAAAGGAAAGGAAAGGAAAGGAAAGGAAAAACAAAGATTATAAAGAATTCTCCACTTCTCCTGACAGCATTCTATGCTTCCAAGCATGTGCTCTGTTTTAGTTGGGTTGCTCTTCCCATAAGATTTTTATCTACTCTCAAGTGTGCGCATGCACACACATGCACACACAAATACATACAGAGCAAACTAAAAACTGTGCACCCTTTCGCAAACTGAGATTTGCCAGACCTGCTGATAATTCCTTCTTTTGCATTGGTGATGCTATTTTTGCAATGTCAGCCATGACGCGGCCTGGACATCCGAAACGAACAGATTTCTGCATGTTCTTCATGGCTGGGACATTCAATTCTGACTCACGCTGCTTCCCCCCGCCCCACCCCCCATTTGTGGTTGAATTACCTTGAAATCCCATTCATTTTATTTACCTGCAGTCCTTTTGTGCAGGGACAGCTCACAGACATCACCCACGTATGACTCTTGATGTGTACACACATTCTTAGACGCAACCCAAGGCCTGCCATGTTATGCACTTCTTTTGGGAGTGCTTCTCACCAATACTACACATCATTTATTACATGAATTTTTCTTCCTCCTTTTAATCTAAGTCACCAGAATGCTCATAAACATTCATAATGCATCGGCCGTTGAATGTTGGGATTCAAATGAGCTTCTAAGGAGACTCAGTCCCCTCACTCTTCCTACTCATATTTTGGTCATCCTGAAGAAATGCAACATACTGAGACAGGATAACTCATTATTGGTTCAGGAAAAAATAGTTCAGCATCCCGCCCCCAACTCTTGAATCGCATGCTTTCACCATCCTTATGCAAATATGACCTTCAACCTTCCCCTGTCTATTTTCCCACGTATTTTATGGTTGCAGCTGGAGAAAAGCCCCTTTTGATGGTTGCAGTTAAAGCATTTTTGTGGTTTGTTGCCTTATCTAGCCGCTTAAGACCTACAGAAAGATGTTCTAACAAGCAAGATGGTACAAACTCAAGAGTAAAAACATATTTGAATGACTTAGGCAGAGAACAGGAGAAGGTTAAAGAGGCAGATAAGGATGACTTTTGTTAGAGCAAGCAATTATTCTTTGCTGGTACAGTCTCACTTCAGTCAAGAGTGCTTGATAAATACAATATATTATATGGATAAGTATATATCACCCCGCTCCCGAGATACAGGGGGCTTGGATAAAATTGTCACTAGTCTTAACATGGAAGCTTCCTGCTCGAATTAGCTTGCATCAAGTGGGATTGACAATTTTCAAACCAACTTTTCCCATTTAGAACAGTTTGATGTGCAGCAACAGTCAGGTAATAATTATTTTTATTTATCTTTTTATTTTTCTCCCATCTTTCTTATAAGAAGGTATTGTGGGGGTCTGAGACTTCATCTCACTTCTAGCCTAATGCCCTAGCTCAATGGTTTCAACTTTTCCTTTATGCAGACCCCAGTATGGGATACTGTCATATTGAGGTCTGCATAAAGGAAAAGTTGAAACCATTGAGCTAAGTATACTGTTTGGCAATGCAGTATCTGAGGTTACCATGTTATTGTGACCTCATGCCACCATCTCTGAGACCCCAGAATTACTTTTAGAAATTAGAAATAAGATTTGGCTGTTTTTTTAAAAAGATATTCATTTTATGCCACATACACTTCAACATATACTGCTTTCACATCATTGGGAAATAGTACTCTATCCACCACTATCCACCAACTGTCTTTAATTCTGTGTCACCAACAATTTTATTATGTGCTTTTTTAGTCTATGAAACCAAATAGTCTAGACCAATGTTTCTCAAACTTGGCAACCTTAAGACATGTGGACTTCAACTCCCAGAATTCCCCAGCCGGCATTTGCCAAGTTTGAGAAACATTGGTCTAGATGAATATGGAATTAGCACACTCCTGCTCTTCCTTTTTCTGTATGTTGGACTCGCTGTCTCTCTTACCAGTTTAAAAAAACAGAGACTTTATTTATTTATTTATTTATTTATCAAATTTGTCACCGCCCATCTCCTCCCACCAGGGGACTCTGGGCAGTTTACAGCAAAATAATCAATAAAACATTAGATATATAATATAATTACAATATATAAAAATACACTATATAAAATACAATTACAAATAACTAATAAATATAGATAAAGATGAAGTCCAGATGGCAATGATCTAATTCAGTCCTTGGGTGGGAGGAGCACTTTAGGGCACTAGCCATCCCCAGGCATGACTACTCCCCTCCCCACCCCAAGCAAGGTAGCAGAGCCAGGTCTTCAGATTCCTCCGGAAGGCTAGGAGCGATGAGGCTAACCTCACCTCCAGGGGTAAGATGTTCCAGAGGGCAGGAGCTACTGCAGAGAAGGCCGCCAGAAAAGGCCCCACCAGATGGAATTCTCTTACCAAGGGGGGTCCACAGCATGCCCTCTGTCATGAGCACTGATGGGCCCCCCTCCTGCTCACCATCAGTATTCATGTCACCCTCTCTGCATGATTGGGTGGGACAGGTTGGTGTAACGGGGAAGAGGCAATCCCTCAGGTAGCCTGGCCCCATGCCATGATAACCAACACCTTGAACTGGAATTCAAAAAGATTTGTTCTTTTCATTAAATCTGTGATAGAAAATACAGAATCAGTCAACTGTAGATTGTCAACAGACTGGAAGATCTCTTAGCAAATGCCTTTAGGTTGCAAAACAATCCCAAAAAAACCAACATGGGGAATTTTAGAATTACAGTCCTAATCCAACACTCAGAAACCATCTAGCCTGCAAATTTTTGGGGGGGTTGTCATAATATTGCAAGCCTTACTTCCTCTTACAAGCCCCCCCCCCCCCAATTCTATGCCTCATTCCCTTTTGCCAGATTCTGCCTTGTACTTCCCTTACCTGTTAGAGATAGCATCATCACTTTGCACCTATTTTGACCAGGGCAATTGGTGAGAGGAAGAACAGGATACGGGTCTTCACACACTGTCCCTATCTTTGTCTCTTATCCCACCTACTATTAGATGAGTCTTGGAGCTTAAGAGAAAAAGGGAACTTTCTCTCTTCCTCTTTTGCTGCCTTCTCTTCAAGAAGCAATTCAGAAAGCAGTGAGGCTTTCCTATCCTGTGCATTTCTGAATACATTTACCTTTTATTTCAAATATAATGAATGTCTACTAGCATTCATTGATAGGTGGGCTAAGCTCATGCATCCAAGACAACTATGTCATAAGAATTTTGTTCTTTCAATGGGATGCCCTGCAACTTTAATTCTCTTAACACTCTCCTTACATTCAGAAGCACACCCTCTAACAAGAGTTCCTGCTGGATCTGAATCTCCAACACCACACGTACCTTCATTTATCTCCAAACAGTGGCTAATCAAAGTTAAGTAGTTATTCTGTCCTGACAAAGCTTAAAATAGCTGAAGTTGCTGCCAGTGGAAAGATTTTAGAGACCCATGCAAGAAGGCTGCAAAAGTCAACATCAGATGTAATAAGGCCTTAACCAGAACCATAGTCTTACAGACTGTGTTCCATGTATGTAGGAAAGGTCAATCTCACTGAACTCAGTTTGGATTAATTCACCCATGTACAGAGTTGTTGTTACCTTCTAAGATGGTTCTTTTGGACATATTTGGGTTTCTAGTGGCTTCCCATGTTTTATTCTCACAATAATTTTGCAAGGCAGACCAAGCTGTGAGATTGTGTTTGGCTTGAAGCAGCCAGCTGAGTTCATGGAAGTCTAACAGCCTCTTTATTACATCAGGCTGCTTCTGCTGCTCGGCCCTTTTCCTCTTCAGAAAAGCCACATGCTCTCCTCAAGACAGCAACAATGAGGCCCATGGTTGGTAGGCTAGACCTCAAAAGGGGAATAACCATAGGTTACCAGGAAAGGACCAAAGTGATCTGATTGGTTGCAGAGCCACACCAATCATTAGGTAGAAGGAAGCAGCTCCTTTGGGTGGTGGATCAGGAAGTGCTCTTCTGAACCAGGGCCTAGAATGGCCTTTTCATTGCTCCAAATGGAAAACAGTGGATATAACCCTCCAATGCAAATGCTGGTCTTATGCATCAGCCTACGTATTCACTGGACTCTCTGCATTGGCTTGCCTCACTCATAACCTGGATTGAACATATTGTGTGAACCCTGCCAGTGAGTTCGTAGACCAGCTAGGCATTCCTGAGAGCCACAGTCCTCCTCTTTCCTTGCTTGAGAAACCCTGCATGTTCTAGCATGCACTGTAGCATGTTTCATGGCACCAACCTTAGAGGAGATCTTCAGTGCAGGCCTGTATAGGCAATCAGCAATCATTCTATACGGGAACTCTGAGGATCCACTCGGAACAAGGCATCTTAGCTGGATAAGTAGCTGCTGCGGCAACAACTTCCATGCATGGAAAAAGCAATGGGTAGATGGTGTTCTCGTCTTGGGAGGTGAGTCTATTTGGCTTCTTCTGATGGGTTGCAGAACATTTTCAAAATTTACCATAAGGTTGCAGATTACCATGTCAGAGTGCTAGAAAGCGTTTGGCCTGAGAGATCAGAAAAATCACACACCAGGCATTTCTATAAAAATAAATTTATTTACAGAAAGCACAAAAACATATTTTCAAGCTGTGCATTCACATGTGCTCAGAGAGGACGGGGAGGAACTGGGCTGCAAGGCTACAAAAGCGAAACTAAACAAGTCCAGGCAAGTTCCTCCCCCAGGCAATGTAGCTTTTTTTTTATCACCCAAACTGAGGACAATTAAGTTGGACCTCTTCACCCTGCCGGTACTTAAGAAAGTACTCAATTACCATGGTAACCTAGTGGCTTGGTCCGTGCAAAAAACAAAGAAATGCCAACATACCAGCTCTCCATAACACTGCAGTGCATGGGGGAAAATGTGCAGTTAGTACTAAAGAAGGGTTAATGACAGTGTGATGCTTATAAAAATAAGTAAATAAATATCTTTAAAACTCATCATTTGGGAAAGTCAGTGCAAGCAGAAGAATTGAAATGCACAAGTTTATAATATTGCTCACAGTTAGCAATGTTTATGAATCATCTTTTCCATTAGATTAGCACCTAAATCATTGGTGATGCACTATTTAAAAAGAAGAAGAACCCTTCTAAGAAATCAGTGAGCTTTATATTTCTTCTGCTCACTCTGGAGCTTCATTCAATTACACTTATTCTTTGGAATCTTTGATGCTGAATTAACAGTATAATTTCTGATAGCAACTCTCTTTCTGTTCTTGATATAAAAAGATGAAAACCGCCCAGGAAGTCAGGCTTTCAAAATGTGGGATCCCCCTCCCAGTTACCACCACCAAGTTCCCATATTTCAACTCAGGATTCAAATTCACCAAAAATCCAGATGATTGTTCAGTCAAATATATATCCCTGCTGTTTTGAAGTGGAGATATGCCAGCGTCCTAAACTCTTGGCAGCTGAAGATTTCAGAATTAACATTAGAAGAATGTCACATTTTTTTATAATGAGAGAAAGGCTAGAATTTAAGAATTACCTGCCCTCAAAGGAGTTTCTCTCCATGTTTCTGATTTGCTGTTAGGAATATTGTTCTTCTGATGTGAAAAAGAAAGCTCAAATAAGTAATTTTCTGAGATATGCAAAAGACACCCTCATAATTTGAGACAAGAGTCATCTTACTTTGTCTTTCCATCATATCATCAGATTTTTGTCAGATTACAACCCAGCAGCAGTGAAGGGCAGAGCAGTGGGTTGCAGAGGACAGCTCAGCTGAGTTGATGAAGATTCATGGGATCCTTCCTTCCTTCCATTTCCATAAAGGGTGTGTGTGTGAAAAAAGACAAGATGGCACTATTACCACAACCTGTTCTATAAAAGAAGTTCTCAGTTGAGTGGCCTTGACTATGAGCTTGGCAATCCTGCTAGTAATAAATGAGTTTGCACCCTGGAGGAAATAAGAAAGTCTATTGTCACTATCCCAATACCCTGCTCAGTCAAGTAGTGACTCTAAGTATTGTACTTTTAATGAAGCATATAGTTGGCAGTCAAACAGAACTTGCTCAATATCTTCCGTGTCTGAGGTTTGACATATACACTTTTTCTCATAGTGTGGTACTCAATAAAACTCCCACATTTCACCATTTTTCTATTGGAAATATCTTCTTAGCCAAGTGTTTTAAAGACATAATATTTGCAAGAGACTCAGTATCAGTTTAGGCACTATATCCAAGATCTTCTGTTTGAAAATTTGGCCTGATATCTATCTTAGGTTAGATGTTCAACTGTGAACAGTGTGAAGTAAGTGTGATAAATTGGTTTACCCATGTGGTGGTTACTGTGACTCAGTCCTACCAAGACTGAGTGAACGTGGATAATAGGGCCATCTGGATCTGGGAATATTCCATCTTTAACCTCCGGTGGGGTTGCACCTCTCCATTCAAGAGTGGTATGCAATCTGGGGCTTTCCTGGATCTACAGCTCCTGCTTGATGAGCAGGTGGCAGCTGTGGCCAGGAAAGCCTTTGTACAACTCCATCTGTTGCACCAGTTGCACCTTTTCCTGGATCAGGAGGCCCTTCAAACAGTCAATCATGCCCTAGTATGGCTGTACATGGGGCTGCCCTTGAAGACTACTCAGAAGCTTCAAATGGTCCAGAATACAGAAGAGCAGGGAGTGATGGGATGCCTTGGTATGTTCGTGTGACACCCTAGTTCTGTAAGCTGGACTGGTTACCAGTATGCTTCCACGTGCAATTCAAGGTGCTGGTTATGACTTATAAAGCTCTACATGGTTATCTGAGGGACTGCATCTTCCGTGGTGTCTGCCTGGCCTGTAAGAGCCAACAGGGTTGGCATGCTCTGGATCCCTTCAGATGGCATTCCAGAAAGCTTTAGGGACATGGCTGTTGTCCCAGGCCTTGGGGTAGGGTAGTTGGGGCCCCTGTCAGATATGTTTATACAGATAAACATGGTGTTGTTGGCAGGACTCGCCGTCTTGTTCTTTATTTTGTTATTTTTATTTTTCCTTATCATCCTATTCATTGTGTACTTCCTACCTGTTTGGTTTGAGCTGCCCAAGGTCAGTCTGGAGCAGGGTGGTGCCAGAACTGAACAGAACAAATGTACCGATCTATTTCTGTAGATACATTTTGGGTCATCTGCCACGATATATTAAAATAATTCTCCAGCAATGATTAACAACTTTGCTTATAGAGTACTTTGTATAGGATAGATACCACCTCTGGTTTTGGCACACTATGCTGTAACTGCAGGAGTTAGTGTCTTCTCATCAATACCCAGGATGCATCTTAGGAAACAGATCTGAGTTTATTCAAGAAAGGGGGCCTTTAGTAAACCTCCCAATTTTTCTCTGTATGTTAACACTGGTACTATTTTTTGTCTTACAAACCTTTAATATAGGAGCTAGAGAGCCTGGATAATTGCATTTAATTAATTTAGGTGCCCTGGCCTTCCTTGAACTTCTTTTGAAGAGGCTCATCCATGGTTCTGGGTCTGTGAAAACTACTTCTAAATATGGGAAAGAATGAACTTGTTCTATAGGCTCCCCATCCAGTTATATATAGCATGTCCTTTGCCTAATACCACCACTTTGGACTTCATCTTACTGAGGTTTAGAAAATTAGAAACACAAAAGGCACTTAGTTTCCACAGCAGTCTTCTCAGGCCTGTTTTGGAGTGTGCTATCAAAACCATATCATCTACCATTAAAAGGATGGAAAATTTGTTGAAGGTCTTTGACCTATGAGTATGTGACCAGTGAAGAAATCCTGGCACGTCGTTAACATAAAGACTGAACAACATTAAGGCCAGGATACATCCTTGCCTGAAACCTTTAAAAGTGGGTATATTCCATGTAAAAGAACCACTGACTCCAGGATGAATCTTCAGACAAGTATTTGCCTTGACCAAATATAGGAGTCTGGGCTCCATGTTTAACTCAGGTCATTTCTTTCACAATATACAATATCTCTATATATGGAGTCAAATGCCACACTAAACAGTTGTTTACATTTGGCTAAGCATTTTACTATGAGATACAGTAAGTGATGTGAAACATTATCTACAGTATAGTGGAACATCTGGGTCTAAACCTGTCCTGTCCTTCCATTAGTAAGTTCTCCTCAAAACATGGTTCCTGAATTAACCCATTTTCTGAGTTTGCACAATACATGGGGCCATAAATTAACCAAACAGTCTGAGTTCACACAAGACACTAAGTCGCAACCAAACTAATGAAGGTTCAAACCAACCTGAACTTAGCATGTTATGTGAATGCAGACAGAAAGTAGGTCATAATCCTTAGTGTGTGTGTGTGCATATTAAATCTGCTTGGAATTGTCAATGTCAAAAGAAGAGAAGAAAGGGCAGCTCTGAATTTGCCACATGATTTTAACCAAAAGAAGGGGGAACCCCTGGATCAGATCTTCAGGTTCTTACCCTCCATCCAGATCAACCCTTTCTCTTGCCAATCAAAAATAGTGGGAGGAGATCTGAGAAATCTGCTCCGACAGATTTAAAAGATTTATCTAGTGCTATGTATACATCATTACATTATTTCATAGATTCTCATTGATTAGTATCTATGCAGCTAAATTCATTAAAATGGGCTTCATTAGCTTATCTCCTATGTCAGGTCTCAACACATTAATATAAGTTTCAGTGATGTATTAAAACATGGTAGAACTCACTACAGAATGTAAAATAAAACAATTTTGCTTTCAAAGCACAGGTATAATTGGTACATTAATTGCAGGCAACTTTACCTCACTCAGTATTATTAACCTCCTGATTTCCTCCAGCGAGGCAAACAGGGGAAGATCATTCTTTCATACATTCTTGGGAAGTAGATTAAATAATAAGCACAAATGAAGTCCAAATCTAGTACAAGACGCACAGCCGCACGCACAGAGAAAAGATACATCTCCCAGCTGTCTTACTAATACATCCCAAGTCTAAGATAGCTATCAAAGCTGTCATTCTGCAGCCCCGACTTGGAATTATAGCAATTATGACAGTTTGTGCCAATAGCCAGGAGGTGGGGATTTTTTGATGTGGTTAAAAATAACATCTGTTTAAAAGAAAACCCATAAAAATTACATTGTGCTAATTTTCTGATAAGATAATGTTGAAGCTAGGCTGTAAGTCTTCCAGCTCCACTTTTCAATTAGAATACTTTCCTTCTGGGCTTTACCACCTCATCTCTGGGATCCAATTTCATTCTGCGCAGTTCATTTGTTTTTAACTTTCTTAATTAATTGTTTTGTATAGGTCCTGCCTTTCAAGCCAATCTCAATCTTCCAGACTCATTAATGAACCTTGATTGCCACAATATGATATAAAGCACAGGGTGGCTTAGTTCTCGCTGCCACACGAAAGACTGTGCTGCTAAATAAAATAATTGCATTCATTGAGAGGAGAGCAAATGACAAGAGGTTTGCAGCTGGGTGGCAAATAAAACTGAAAATCAAGTTCTACAGTATCTCAACCTTCTCTGTATAAGCCAGGTGCCTGATCTGAGTGAACCGGCCAAATCAGAATGAATAATCACAACAACCACAGACTTTGTTTGCCAGTATGAAACTTGAGGATCTCCTTTACGATTTGTACTTTTCTCAATGTATACGGGGGGTTATACACACACCAATTCCACTGAAATAAAAATCAACCCTGTGGCTCCTCCAGCTGCTTGGAGGCCACAACGTTGTTTGGGAAACCCAATGCAGGTTGTACGAGATTTGCCATGGATGGAAGCCGACCACGGCCATGAATGCTGTTCCAAATTCACAGCAGCAAAACCGGCAGGACCACTTAGTCCTTTCTGCATCTTTGGGGTGTCATCGCGGTACAGTTTATTTAAATGTTTCAGAGTGACACTTTTTAAAATGAAAATATGGAGGTGTGCTCCTGCATTCCCACACTTTTTTGGTTAAAGACACATTTCACGAATGCCATGCAGTGAAGAAGAAACTTTGATAATGCTAACGTGCAATCAGTCTGGTGTAGTAGTTTAAGTGTTAAGCTAGTACTAGGGAGACCCAGGTTCAATCCTAACTTCAGCCATGGAAAATCCATGCAGGACTTTGGATCAGTCACTCCCTCACCCAGCCCAACCTACCTCACTGGGCTGTTGTGGAGATAAAATGAAGCTGCCTTTTGTTTCTGAAGGAAAGGCAGGATATAAAACCAACAGCCAAATAACATATACAAGAGACTCAGCTTTAAAATTCAGGTGCAAATAGTTTGTTTTTTTCCTTAAAGGCATAGCTTTGCATTTGTCTCAGTTAAAATGCATTGTGTTATTTTCAGCCCACTTCTCTAAACTTAATCTGTTTTCACATCACTTTCAACTTTCAGTTCTCTTAAAACCTAATTGCGTATCTCCTGGCAAATGGATACGCTTTTCTTTTGCCGCAGTAGCATTTGTCATGATGGACTACTGCCAAACTAAATTAAACGCAGTATTTTCAGGTAGACTTGGGCATAAATTAACTTTCTTTAAGGTCTTGCTGAAGCCTCAAGCCTGCCTTGTACTCTTCTCCTGCAATCAAGTTGACGGTGCAATGCTGACCTTAAATTGGATTTTGCCCAATAATTTTTGGGTGTGAGCGAATAGGTTTAAATCAAATGCAAATGGTCAGACTGTCAAAGAAAAACACTTTGTGCAGAGGAATGCTTGAAGATCTTAATTCACTTCCTTTAAAAGCTTTCATGAACTTGCCAAACATATATTACATATCTACTAAAGATAAAAGGGAAGAAAGTGTCAACATAGAAGGTCTGAGCCAGTTCAGGTTTGATTTTCTGTGGCTGGCTGTTATTTTTTAACTTGGGGTCGAATGTCTCCAGAGCCCAACAAATATTGTCTTATCAAGCATGGAAGCCCAAGCTGCAGGTTGCATAAACTCTTTCCAAGACGTAATTTCAATTTTTTTTAAAAAGGTAGATGTATAAAAATGAAGGCATAGTTGGATTTTTGGAATCCATGGTTTAAGTTCTTCAAATAAGTTAAAGGCAAGGCTAACCTGAAAGGACTCAGTTGTCTCTTCGAGTTGTATCTGCTGCAGAAAACGAGAGTGGAATAAACCATAAGTAGCTAATCTGAAGTTACTCTTTCAGTGGATGGTGGGCAATCTTGAATGTTTTTTGGGGGGGAGCAAAAGCCACAATAAGCAGGGAGCTGATTCATGCAAATGGGTAGAGTCTGAATTTCCTCTGTTTCTCCAGGTTTTTTGGACACAATTCTGGGATAGGTTTGTGTCTTTTTCCTCCAAATAAAGGATGTCTGCAGGGGTGGTGGTGTATCCAAAAAGTCAAGATGGCATTCATGATGGATGTGTTTCTTTTTTATGGGTGTTGTATGTGTGACACATGTAAAAAACAGAGCAGAGCTCTGATTGTGGGGTCACAGACACCATCTTGACTTTTGGACAGTGTTGTGTATACTGCTGAAACTATACATCTATTTTAGTTCTTCTGCTATCATTTTATTGTGTTCCTCACCTCAAGACATGCCTTGGGTTTGTTTAGCAACTACAGCTGGAAGAGGATCTACAAGCTTAAGGCTGACTCTAGATGAAGCCATGTGGTAGACTTAAGACTTTGGGGCCTGAATAAGAGTGTCATTGGAGCCTCCCATGGAGGACTGGTTTTTATAACCTCTCACTACCGTCCCAGATCTGATAGTTCTGGTTTTTATTCTAAGATTTTTGAATGGTGATATCTAAGGGACTTCGGTCCTTCTTTGCCTCTGATTCTAGCCCTGCTTTTATTTTCTTCTTTGTTGTGCAACTTGCTAATGTCATGATGCCATTTGGGTGTTCTGGGAAAGAAATTGACTGGGCTTACCTACTAAAAATAGGCTGTATCAAATGTCATTGTACAAATATATTGGTGCAGCTGGCTTCCTGGCGGTGGGGAGGAGGTCAACAAACTAGGCTTTCTTTTTTAATTACTGAAATTTATTTTCCTTCCCAGTCACATCCATACGAAGGTTAAGGCAGGGAAGATGATGGATGGGCCCCACCCCATTTGCGGGTGAGTGTACCTATGTAAAAAAGGGTGGAGCTTTCATCACAATGCTGCTAAACCATCTTGCCTGTTTTGGACCCTCCACCAACACCATTGTTCCCTCAAGTGTGGGGTCTTGAGGGTCCTTTCAAGTTCTATCAGCAACCAAGTACTGTAGTACGGTTTCTCTCTTGTCAAGATTGAGATCATCCATCTCTCAGCAGCTGTCCAGTTTTGCCCCAGGAAACTATTCCATAAACCTCAACATCCTCACTAGGTTGTTGGGGGGGCTCATCCATTCCATGATCCATCTCCCACCTAGCTCCCTGATTACATTTTTCTGATAATTTATTCTTCTGCAGCCTTTAGGCTTCCTTTAAATCTGCTGATACTTCTTTATGAGCATGATGATTGCCATTTTGGGTACAGAAATAATACTTCCTAGCTGTTGAATTCACTCATTTTCTGGGTTTGCCCAAAATGTTCGTCGACATTGTCTGGATCAGGGTTTCTCAAGCAGGGTCCTGTGGCACCCTAGGGTTCCACAAGAGGTCACTAGGGGTTCCCTGGGAGATCATGAATTATTTAAAAAAACATTTCAAATTCAGGCAACTTCACATTAAAGAGGTAAGTTTCATTCTTTATTTTCAGTTTAAGAACACTGTTCATGCATACATACAGGCCTGCCCATGAAACGAATATAATAATTTTGTAACTTCTAGCCTATATTTGACCCTGAATGTGCAGGGGTTCCCCAAGGCTTTCTGGTGTGCCGTTCTGTGATTCCTTCCCTCAAATCTCTTGCTCAACACGAATCTTCCCAGAGTCATTTCTGCAGCTGGCTGCATCATAGGTTAGAGCATAGGCCCTCTTTTCCATCTTCAAAAGGACAGCATAAAGGAAAATGAAAAATATGCATTTCCACCCCTCCTATCCAAAATTGTAAATACTTACATATCAACTTTTCAGCTTTAAAATTTGCAGACCATCTACTCTTCATTTTCATCCGTTTCTTTTTGAGGAATTATACGCAACAACCTTGCACAGTGGGAAATTTTAAGAGGAGAAAAGTATTGCCCTACGTAATTTTTCTTCAGTAATAGATACAGGTACAGGTAGTCCTCACTTAACCATTCGTTTAGTGACAGTTCGGACTTACAACAGTGCTGGAAAAACTGACTTATGACCAGTCCTCACACTTATGACCATCACAGCATCCCCATGTGATCATGATTTGGGAGCTTGGCAAGCGGTTTGCATTTATGACCATTGCAGCATCCCATGGTCATGTGATCGCCATTTTTGACCTTCCCAGCCAGCTTCTGGCAAGCAAAATCAACGGAGAACCACATGATTTGCTTAATTACCATGTGGTTCGCTTAATGAACTTGGTAATTTGTTTAACAACTGCTGCAAAAAAGGTTGTAAAATCAGGTCAGATTCACTTAATGACTGCTTCCTTTAGCAAGTGAAATTCCAGTCCCAATTGTGGTGGTTAAACGAGGACTACCTCGTTTAAGGCATTTTAGATGGAGTTGAATTATTTGTTGACTTCTTTCTGGAGGGGCAGCAGGTGGCCCATAGGCCAAATGTAGCCTTCAAAATTTCTTTGGTGGCTCTCAGAATGTTAGCATTTGGAGGATTAATTCCATCCCTTAAAAATGCCTGAGCCCTCTGCTTCAAAATTAGACAACCTTTCCTATTTTGGAGGAATTAAATGGCAACCCTATGTTGTATAGGGTTCTGTGCATCAAATTTTATCTCAGCTGTCTTGCATACTGTTTTGTATAAAGATGAAATAGAAATTAGTAAAAAGGAAATAAAGCCAGACTGCTCACTTGAGGGAATGGTATTAAAGGCAAAACTGAAATACTTTGGCCACATAATGAGAAGACAGGACACCCTGGAGAAGATGCTGGTGCTAGGGAGAGTGGAGGGCAAAAAGAAGAGGGGCCGACCAAGGGCAAGGTGGATGGATGATATTCTAGAGGTGACGGACTCGTCCCTGGGGGAGCTGGGGGTGTCGACGACCGACAGGAAGCTCTGGCGTGGGCTGGTCCATGAAGTCACGAAGAGTCGGAAGTGACTGAACGAATAAACAACAAAAGCCAAGTCCTTAAGATATTGATCACCACATTTTCCCAATCCTGATATCCTTTAATTAGAAATCTAATCCACTGCTATATCCTGAGATAAACCACTGGGCCAGTCAGCTGTTTAAACCAAGCTCCTCCAAATCATCACATTTTGCTCAGTACCAAGGGATCGTGGAAATCATAGTCCCCGACATCTGAAGGACATCAACTTTGCCTATCCCTGGTTTAAACTGGACACCACATTTCAGATTCCATCAAGGGTTTTCTGGGAAAAGCTTCAAAAGAGCTGAATGTAAAGTCAAGTGGAGCAGCCAGTCCAGTGGAGACCAAGGAAGGTGTCTGTAAGCACTTTAGCACTTACAGATTCCACATGTTTTCCTTCTTCCAGAAAAACTTCAGGTCTTAGCCTAGAATGGAAGAATTTATCACACTAAACAAATGCAGCCTGTTGGTCTTGTACCAACAGAAGTATCAGGCAAGCAGCAAGTTGAGCTGGTACGTTGAGGAAGCTTGACGGTAGGCTGTGCAGTTTTCTTGGTGGACTCCAAAAGTGTGTCGGACTTCCATCATGAGAAATTTCATTATTTTATTCAAGCAAAATCTTGGATATTTTATAGGACCTTTATGATCTGTTTATAGCAGACTGAGAAGAAAATAACTCTTTTGTGGGCTTGATGTCTTCGGAGATATGCTAATGTAGTTGGCCCAAATTAAGACAAATGCTACCAGGGGTGGCTCAACAGCATCAGTTTCCCATTCCTGCTGCTCTTGAATGACGTTCCCTGTGGCTATAATTACCTTTAGTTGTTTTTTCCCCTTTCTGCCAGCATAATCCAATTATAAGCCAATAGCTAAACCCACAATATTTTCCCTTGCTTCTCTGACTAGACAGCATGTGCCAGAGAGCTCTTATAAAAGTATGGTGTTAATACACTCTCAAGACATCTACTGTACATTATACCTACCATTTTTATGCCATTGATTGTACAGTATGTTAGGTCAAAGAACAATGTATTAGATTTCCCAGAGAGACGTGTGTTTGTGCGTCTATCTGAATCTATTTACTTCATGTATAACCCTTCCTTGAAGGCAGCACATCTAGGGGAATCATCATTTATCATGATTGGTGTGGTTGAAAACCAATGTGCTGTTGAACTGGAACTGGGGAGACTTAGGTTCAAGGCTACCCACAGCCAATGAAGCTTACCAGGAAATTTTGGGCCAGTCCCTCCTTTTTAGGTCAACTTATTTCACAGGACTGATGTTGTGAGGATAACACGAAGGCAGATATTCTCAAATGGTTTTTCTGCCCCTGATTTTCTCAGAGTCTTAAAAATGCCTTGAATCATAAGGCATAAAGTGTAGGAACTTGGAAAATGTCTTGAAAAGGATGGATAGAAAACCAGCCAATCATCACTACCATCATCACCTAGTGAAGTCATTTGGGTTGAGAGATAGGAACTGGGTTCCTCACAGTCAAAGGGGAATTTGAACCTTGGTTTCCATAGTTCTTGTCTAATATTGCTGTTTTTCCCTCAGATGCCCATTAATTGGTGAGTTACTTCAGATGTTCTAATCTAGGAGCTTTCAAACTTGCTTATGCCATGGAACCTGTTAGTTTTTTTTAATCTCAGAACTCCTGATCAAAAGGCAAAGCTCTAGTAGAAATATGGCTGCGTTCAAGTGTTTGTTTGTTTGTTTGTTTGGGTATTAGTCTGTCATAGAACCCCATGAAGTTCTCATAGAAGAGAAGCCTGTAGTTCCATGAAACACATTTTGCAAAACTGAGCTGTTATTTATTCTACTCAGCAGAGATTGGTCTGTTGGTGCTAATGGCTGTAACCAACGGTTTCACAGCCACTTAAATCCTTAAATCTTCTGCCTGTTGGGCCAAACCTTATCCAATAAGCTCCCGGAAGATGCTGCATAGACCAGATGGTCTGAGGCCTTCTCAGGTAGACAAGACAGGAAACACCACCAGATGAACTAATTCTACTTTATTGTAAGGCTACATTAGGAGAATCTTGCAAGTCTGAAAGTACAGTTCTCCCGCTGTCTCTTTTACAGCCTGGTAAAGTTAAGGAGGGTCCCTTCTGAGCCTCTTGCCCCGCTCACTATCCAGCTGTGGGCTATGCTGCCTCTTATCTGACTGTTCCCTAAGTAGTATCTCTTTGCCCATCTTTCAAGGTCTTTCTCACATACCATTACACATTATGAGGATGTGTTGCCCAGGGATCAGCAACTGTCTGCCCCAGCTAGGCCACAACTTCTTGTTATTATAATTTTTTGGCATTTTACTATCTTCTCATCTGAAGCAACCAGGTGTTGCTGTTGATTGACAGGATTTGCATTTCTACTGTACTGGGAGTCAAACTCCCTCCTGTTTATCCTTTAAATGGAATAATACCGGCTCTGGATATTAAGAAAACTTTGGTAGGTATGAGTTTAACACTATCTGATAAATGAGATTTTATATCCATATCTCAAGAGATCAGAATTAAGCAGACTGGCTGTTTATAAATCACAACATGCTAAGTCAAAATCAAACTAACCACGATGAGCAATGTCTGTTATTGAGAGGTTCTTGCTCAACACACCAGTTTCAAGTTTTTTTCATTAGGATTTCCAGAAGTTCCAGCTAGATGGTGAAAAAAAGACTATTTTTGTCTTCTAAATAATTTACATTTGCCATGGAAGCAATGTCTTATTATAATTGAAAATATGATAATGAAGGCAGATGAATTTTTTGCGTTTCACCTTTCTTTGGTGGCTCATCTTAAATATATCTTAAATGCAGGGTCCTCTTCCTTTTGCATAAACAAAATATGTAGCCTGCAGTTATTCCTCTATTGGTGCTATCCTCTAAGTCCCATTGCTGAAGGACTGTAACCTTAGGTGGTTTTAGTTGCTCTCATAGCACAACATTGCTTGAACATGATCCTTTTCTCCTCCAGCCCATGTTCGCTGAACAGAAAATAGACAATTAAGGGGCAAAAGGGATATTGATTTGCAAAAAAGAAGGCGAAGTAGATACTGAGTTGTATAAAATCTGCTTTTGCTAATTCATATGCAATTTTAGAAAGAATTACATGATTTAAGTAGAAACATTAACTAGATGATGGGTGTAGCTGCTTGCTGGTGATGGGTAACTGGGCACACGGGTGTCCACAAAGGAAGGAATCAAGGAGGTACCTACAACCACATGATTGAAGCTCTGCCCGTTTTAAAGGATGCCACCCCCATGTTATAGGTGACATTTTCAGCACAGATCACAAAGGTCAATATGGTGACCACAGCCACATAGTTGAAGCCCTACTCCTTTTAAAGGTGCACTGCAGATATAATACATGTAATAAAAAAAAAAGGTTGGGTTTCAACTGTATGGTTGTGGTCACCATCTTGACTTTTTTGACTCCTTCTGCAGGTGCTTCTGTCTGGCAGCCCTTCCAATAGAAATGTCTCCAAATAAAAGTCTTTCATCAGAAAGACCTTCAAAATCATAACTCTTCCACCAAGCAGGACATCTGGCCAGCTTATCTTCTACATGCAATTAGTCCTCAAGCTGTATCATATTTCTGGCATCTCCTTTGGTTCTGTTCCTTGAACAGCAACTGTTACAAACCATTTAACTAGTCAGGTGTGCCAAAAGACACAGCTACCTTTGTAACAGCTGCAGTATGTTTCATTTCCATAAATAGTGGCTCCATCAACTGCTTGGTTTAGGCCTGTAAGGCAGAATCAACATTCAAGGAGAATTTGTTTGGAGTGGAGGGATATTGATGTCTTTCTGCTAAGAAGCTGATTGTTGGAGATCTCCATAATAATTATGAGCTGTTGCCTTAAATAAGATAAATTGAATTAATAGATACATATGGCTGAATTGTAAGGCAAAGGAAGATCTGTTTTGGAATCCTTGGTTTTGTCATGGCTGGGCTGTGACTCTAAGTTGCAAACTCCAGTCTGCCAATTGGTGTAATTGTCTTGTTTCTTGGAGTTGACCTGACTGTTGAGAATGAAGAGAGAGAGAGAGAATAAAAATATTCAACCTTGAAAAACCAAAGGAGCTTTTGGGCTGACAGACCATTACATTGCAAGCACTGTATATATCCTCTTTGAATAATGAATAACAGTTGGCATTGCAGTGCTTCAGAGAAATTTACAATATTTGTCTGCTTACTCCTATACTGTATGAGTGGAATTCTTTATATACTGTTTCTAACTAAAGAGAAATTTGCGATTTTAATCTTTACACGTTTTTATTCCAGACTAGCCCCATAGGATCAACATGGGCAGAAATTATGAGCACTGAACTTTTTCTTTCCAGATTTCTATTTGAATGTTGACTCGATCCCTTATAAGGCTAAACTAAACAGTCCATCTGGATAGACTAACACCCCTAACATGGGGGAGAAAGAGTCTTAGGCCTAAATTTACTTTACTTCCAGAAAATAATTCCTTTTGTAATTAAACCCATTATTTACATTGTGAATTCTTCGGGTCTTTTGAATTTGGTCTAGCAAATGGGAAAAAATGAAAGTCCTCAGCTCCTGAATATTAGTTACCACATATAGCTTGCCTTCATCCGAGACAGAATCTATGTGGTCACTAAGAGTTGACACTGGCTTGATGGTACATAATCAATCAATAACTGGCATGGTTGCCCCAGGAAATATAAAAGAAGTATGGAGCTAAGTCAATACACCTTCTGATTTGTTAGTTCAACTGAGTACAAAGCAGCTGAAGGGGGAGCCAGATTGGAAACAGAGCACAGCTATAGCTGAGAGGCAAGCTACAGCTTGTAGGGCAGAAAATGTTGGTAGCAAACATCAACAGTACAGTTTAATGCAAGGTGTGGCTTCCTCATTTAAGCTGTGGCAATTACCCAGAATACCCCTCCAGGGTTAGCAGGCGGGTGCCAGGGAAAGACTAAAGCATTTTACGCATGTAAACTTTGCATGTCAACTAGACCAGCCACAATATTGTGTGCAGGCCAAGTCATGATCCGTTGTGTTAAAAAAAACAAGAAACAAAACTTATTCCTAGATTGCATATTTCTTTCTCACTTTTGCAACAATGGGTTTTGCTTTTAATCACCCCAGTACACAACTGAAGCCATTGTGTCAGAAGCCTCACTGCAAACAGCAAGAACAAAAGGATGGTGCTTGGTGAAAAACTCAATTTGATTTAACTTTTGTTTCAACTTACATTTTTAAATACCCCACATCTGTTACTATTTTTTCTTCAAGCACATTAGAAATTATCACAGTGTTACAACACAGTGGCAACTACGTCAGTGATTGCCAGGCGCAATCAAGTTTTTCAGAATCTCGTGTATCACCAGGCTTCAAGTTAACACAACTGACATGCACTTAGCAAGTTGTTATAGGTATGACAAGCAGCTTGATAGGATAGAAGCAGGTAAAACAGACAGCACAGATACACAAGCAAGATTTGGAAATCTTAAAACAATTCTGTGCTAACATTCAAGGCTCTAGTCCAATGGGTTTTTCCCCCACAAAATATTTAATCCATTCACTTATCCACACAGTTTTCCATTTTTTCTCAAAGGTTTCCCAATGAACCGTATTTTGGAAACAGATAAATGAGTCATTCTAGTAGGTTTCTGTGTTTCTTTTGGCTTTTTAAAAAATATTTATTTAACTGTAAAATGTTACAATTAACCTTTCTCGAAAACTATTGGATGTTAATTTGTCATATTATGCAAAAACTAAGTAGCTACATAACTATATAATTATAGTACAATTCTATAAAATACTATGGCTTTAAAGGAAAAACTAATCTACTATACTGTATGATATATATATGTGTGTGTGTAAATTTTAAAAAATCCTGTATACGAAACAACCTAAGGAGGAAAAAAAAGGGGGGGGGGAATGTTTTTAAAATCCCTAGAGAACAAAAAGAAAAGAAAAAGCTAATAAAAACCCAGATAACAACTAAATAAACAGACATATGCATACACTTAAATTATATCAAATGTAAAATTCAAAAGGACAAAAAAGAAAATATATCAGGGTATTGAAACTACGTAACTTTCTTCAGCTGCATTATTAGGATTCAGTGTTCGAACAATGAATTAAAACTAGGTCATCAGAATCATATTGTCTACTTTTGCCCCTGCTTCAGTCCAAAGCTAAGTTAAAGGCAGAGATCTGAGAGATTTCATTTGACTTTTAGAGTATGGGACACAACTGGTCTTCCATGAGTACGTAATCGTCCGATATAGTTATGACATCTTGAGCAGAAGAGGGATAAGCGACAACCAGTTTGAAACCCTCTTGGAAAGGCTGTGTGATAGAAGTCTGAATCGTAAGGGAAGAAGAGGCAGGAAAAGGAGGCCAATTCTTAGGTTTTAGGAAGCTTTATTATCTTCACAAGATTCCAGAAGCAACACAAGCCATTTATGAGTTTTTCAGCCTACCAGCTCTCTTCAAATACAGTCCACAAATTTTATTTTTGCAGCTGATGTAGGGAGGGGGGACTGCATCTTCACACTTGGCTGTCTTAGATGGATTTGGCTTTAAGTTCCTTTCTCATATATTCAGCTCAGTTGCTTTATTTCAAGACCCCAGATAGATATCAGGACAATCTGATTAAATACGGTGAAATAAGACACAGAGATAAAAGAGTAAAGAAAAAGAAAAAAAAACCAAACCCATTATATAATAAAATAAGATAAAAATGATACAATGCTCTAGTGCTTTATGCAGAACTCTACTCTACATAATACATGCAAAACTCAAGCCCAATTTTTGTCTCTGTGTTTGCCTTTTTTGACTCCTGGCAACTGCCTGGACTAGTCCCTGCAGTTTTCTTGGCAAGATTTCAGAAGAGGTTTGCCATTGCCTCCTTCCTAGGGCTGAGAGAGAGGGACTGGCCACCTAGATGGCTTCATGCCTAAAGTGGGACTAGAACTCACAGTCTCCCGGTGTCATGTTACCCATTTCAATGTGCTGTTAACATTGTAACGTTTCACATGTCATCTTCTGTTCCGTGTTCCTTCACCCGGATTTTTCCATTGCCTCGCCCTCCGTTGTTCCGTTGTTTTGAGGGCTTGGAATGTATGTTTGGGTTTGCGCTCCTGCTCAAGGTTACTTTCCCAGGCGCGTCTAACGGCTTCTAGCACCTGGGAGGGGGAGCGCCCTGACGAGGGATGGGGCGGAACTTGCTTACAGGCAAGGCTTTTAAGTTTGTATTTGGCGCGCTTTTGCTCATTCTCAGCTTTCTCTGTATTTGCATACTATTCCTTTAATAAATCAGTTATCTTTAAGCCCGAGCTTGTGAGACTGAGTATTTGGGATTAGGCAACCGTTACACCCGGTTTCTAGCCTGATGTTCTCCAAGCCCAAAATTAATTTGCCATTAATAACTTGCAGATTCTGTGGGCTGCAAATGCAAACTCTGCAACAGCTGGTCTTATTTTAGGGTCCTTGTCTTCCAGAAGGAATTTTACACAAAATCATCTGGACATCCAGGAGAGTTATTAAAAGCTCCATGCATGTAGCTCTATAGAAGATAGAGAGGAAAACATGGGTCAGTGATTCAATATTCCCAGACTTATATATTCCACTTAAGCAAATACTGAAGTTTTCTTGAGCAGGTTATATACCCCTTTGGGTTCTCAGTACAGGTAGTCCTCGTTTAGCGACCACAATTGGGACCAGCAACTCAGTTGTTAAGTGAAACCGTTGCTAAGTGAAACTGCAGCTGTGCTTATGATCTTACTTCAGCTTTCCTTTGCTCTACAGACCTGCAGAGGTCATAAATGTGAGGATAGATCACAAAGTTACTTTTTCATCACCATTGCAACTGTGAATGGTTGCTAAACAAGGCAGTCACTAAATGAGGACTACCCTTACTCTTATTCTGGCTAGATATGAGAATACCTATTCTGTTATGGCTCAGAATCATTGCATTATTGTCATTATTTATTGTAAACCGCCCAGAGTCCCCCATTGGGGGAGATGGGCGGTGATATAAATTTAATAATTAATTAATTAATTAATTAAAAGATATGATGCAAGACTACTTTTATCATTGCTTCTAATACATGGTACAATCAATGGGTTCATGCTA
Source organism: Candoia aspera (assembly GCF_035149785.1). Taxonomy (NCBI): domain Eukaryota; kingdom Metazoa; phylum Chordata; class Lepidosauria; order Squamata; family Candoiidae; genus Candoia; species Candoia aspera. The sequence goes on along the minus strand of NC_086158.1, from coordinate 9,478,328 downwards.
ATGCTAGGAGAAATCCATAACTGACACCTGCTGTTGTACAAGGAGATCAGCAACGGTGCAAATAAATCCACAGGTGGTAACGTTTGCCGCCATGCTGGAAAAGTTTTATGAGCTAATTTGGATACGCTCTGACCATGGCATAGTTATAAAAGCAGTTTCACAGTGGGAACTGTTCATGGCATTTTGTAAGAAAGAGATTTGAGACAAGGAAATAATTTATCTATCTGATTTTTAAAGATTATTTAATGACATTAAAATATTAACGTACTATAGGTCCTATTAGGGACGCGGTGGCGCTGCGGGTTAAACCGCTGAGCTGCCGATCGGAAGGTCGGCGGTTCGAAACCGCGTGGCGGGGTGAGCTCCCGTTGCTAGTCCCAGCTCCTGCTCACCTAGCAGTTCGAAAACATGCCAATGTGAGTAGATTAATTGGTACCGCTTCGGCGGGAAGGTAACGGCGTTCCGAGTCGTCATGACCCGGAAGTGTCTATGACAACGCCGGCTCCAAGGCTTAGAAACGGAGATGAGCAGCGCCCCCTAGAGTCGGACATGACTGGACTTTACCTCAAGGGAAACCTTTACCTTTTACCTAGGTCCTATTACCCTCTGTTTAACTAACAGGGTAAGCCACAGAAGTAAATCTCACTAAACCTCAATGGGATTTACCTTTTCCACTAACCATGGCCTATCTACTTTTCCCTTTCTTAACTCCTTCCTCTATTGCAAATGCCTCAGAGCAAAATCCTATTTGCCTATTCTCTAGCCCAGTGTTTCTCAACCTTGGCAACTTTAAGATGTGTGGATTTCAACTCCCAGAATTCCCCAGCCAGCATGCAAGTTGCCAAGGTTGAGAAACACTGGTCTATATGTTCAAAGTGGTAGATTAAGAATAGAAGCAATATATTGCATATGCTGCTGAGGGAGCAATGAATAATACATGGTTAAAAGCATTGTCAATTAAAGCCGTGATCAACGTATTCCAAAACAAATGCAAAAACTGATTGATGCAACATATGCTGATATGAAAAACAGAGGAAAGCTAAATTAATATTTAGCAGCGCAGCTGTGACAAAATGAAGCAGGAAGCACTCTCTGTCGTCCTGTGACCTGACCTCCCAGACACGCAGCCTATACTTGTGGGTGATACTTGAGGCTGAGAAAGAGCTAAGAGAATAAATAATGTAAAGGGTTTTGCATGCAGAGAGTCTCATGGGTAAAAGTTGGATGAAAGTTGGGAAAAGGGTGAGAGGAAGAAGGGATCTGGGAGTCTCAGGCAACTGGAGAATTGAAGCTTCAGCTGGTGCAAAATGCAGCTGCATGGCTAGTAAATGGTGTTGGTTACTCGGCACACGGAACACCACTGCTCCCTGAGCTGCATTGGTTGCCCATGTGTTTCCAGGTCAATTCAAGGTGCTGGTTGTCACCTTTAAAGCCCTTTGTGGCTCCGGACCAGGTTACCTGAGGGACCATCTTCTCCCAGTTGTTTCTACCAGTCCAATCTGGTCTGGCAAGATGGGCATGGTCCGGATCCCGTCAGCCAAGGAATGTCGGCTGGCAGGGACCAGGAGACGTGCCTTCTCTGCTGTAGCGCCTGCCCTCTGGAACATCCCCTCTCCAGTGATTAGGATGGCCCAGACCCTGTTGGCCTTTCGTAAGGCCCTGAAGACCTGGTGCCCGGGCCTGGTGCCCCGTGTGTGTGAAGGGCCCCGTTTCCTGGTTATGTTAACATCTATGGATTGTAATATTTTTCTCTGTTGTTGTATGTATTTACTTTTTAGTATTGTGACTGTAATTCAGTTTTTAATTGATTTTATAATGGTTTGACACCCAGAGTCACTTGTTTGAGATGGGCGGCAGTCCAAAGTGAGCAAATTAATAAATAAACAAAGTGAGCTAGAACCACATAGAAGAAGGAACTGTGTCAGCCTCAAAGTGAGCATCAGACAAGTTCTCGAGATCAGAATAAAGGGCTGTTTCCCTGAGAAAATTTCCAGGTACTGCTCAGAGGTTTAAAAGCAGAAGCAGTCTGTGGCCCAACCCCTGTAGTTCCCAGCAAACAACATTCAAAAAGATGTTGAAGATAACACACAACTATCATGATTCAAAGCCACTGCTAGTCTTTTTCCCATGTTAATTTGTTTCTATTACTTTGTGATGTTTTAAAATTGTGCAGGTAGTCACCACTCTATTTGAGGGCAAATTCTGAAGTGTTAAGTATGCTTTGATCAAAAAAGGGTTTTGTTTCCTGAATTTGTGGTTATACTCTGCTTCCCCATCCAAGGAGACGTGGAAGAGAGAAACATTTTCCTGCCACAGTATTATTCAGTTTTGTCAAGTTTGCAGTATCTTGCCTTCCCCGCTTCTACCCCAGACAAGCTGTAAAAGCAACTCATTCCCTGCTCATTATGTTTTGTTCATAATTTTAAAATATGTGTTACAATTCTTTTGGTTCCCACTTTTTCCCCTTCTGCAGTGACCTGAACATTCCAAGGACAGCTACGGTGCAGATTTTTTAGAGAGATATCGCAAGATTGCCAAATTTATTTTAAATTCTTTTCCTAATGTCCCCCACATGACAGAAATCTGTGCTGCAGTCTCACATGGGGTTAAAATATTCAGCATGCTATCAGGAAATTCCTTTCTGGTCCATCATTGTTAGCTAGGTGCCATCAGCACCCCACCCCACTAAGCTGATCCAGGAAGCACCACCTTACCATTCTTTCATATTACCGCTTCCTTTTGCCTGTTCTGAATTCCAAACTTTTAGCTTCAGATTCTAACATTATGAGAGGGAAAAGGGGAAAAAAACCCCAAACACCCTCTATTTATTTTTTCTCTACCATCCACAATTTTATCAAACTCTATTAAGTCCCCCTCAACTGCTATCATTTTCTCACCTCTTGGCTTTCAAGCCCCCTCCCTCCAACAATGGTTTAACTTTGTTACACTACAGGTAGTCCTCACTTAACGACCACAATTGAAACCAGAATTTCAGTTTCTAAGCAAAGCAGTCATTAAGCAAATCTGACCTGATTTTATGACCTTTTTGCAGTGGTTGTTAAGCAAGTCACCATGGGCATTAAAAAACCATGTGGTTATTAAGCAAATCATGTGGTTCCCCACTGATTTTGCTTGCCAGAAGCCAGCCGGGAAGGTAAAAAATGGTGATCACGTGACCACAGGATGCTGCAACAGCCATAAATGCGAACTGGTTGCCAAGGACCCAAATCATGATCATGTGACTGTGGGGAACACTGCACTGGTCGTAAGTGTGAGGACCGGTTGTAAGTCAGTTTTTAGCACCGTCATAAGTCTGAACCATCACTAAACAAATTGTTGTTAAGTGAGGACTACTTGTACACATTCCCCAATCATTTTTGGTTGCCCTTTTCTATATGTAATGTGGACAAACAGATAGTTCATCCAACATTGATGCCCATTTTTTCAAAACTGCCACCAACTTTCTTATAAGTATTAGCCCATTTTCAAGAATTGTAGAAAAATCACATGGATCATCATCATCATCAACAAGGAACTCTTAAAAACATAGGCTATGTTTACACAACCAGCCAACTTAAGTCCTAAACCTTAGAAAAACAGAACTGCTGTGTTCAGACAGGACATGATGCCCAAACAAACAGACTGTATGGTTTAACAGGATGGCCCAGTTCATCCACGTTAAGATGGGAGTTAGGCTGTCAAAGAATTCTGAAGCACAAAAAAACCTCAGTATTATTTTAGTCTATCCCAGGGTTTCTCAACCAGGGTTCCATGGAACCCTAGGGTTCTGCAAGAGGTCACTAGGGGTTCCCTGGGAGATTGTGAATTATTTTTAAAAATATTTCAAATTCAGGCACCTTCACATTAAAGAGGTAAGTGTCATTCTTTATTTTTAGTTTAAGAACACTGTTAGTGCATGTATAGAGGCCTACCCATGAAACGAATATAATAATTTTGTAACTTCTGGCCTATATTTGAGCCTGGAATGGGCAGGGGTTCCCCAAGGCCTGAAAAATATTTCAAGGGTTCCTCCAGGGTCAAAAGGATGAGAAAGGTTGGTCTAGCCTACTGTGCTATATGCAAATCCTGCCATATAGTTCTTGGAGAATCTACCTTTTTTTTTTTTTTTGCAATTTGTCATTCATCCTTCTAAACAAAACCTTATCTCCTTCCTCACTCACTCGCTTTCTTTCCCCCTCTGTGTACATGCACATGAACATTCACATGGATGTATTTTGAAACTGTTGTTCAAATATTTGTAGTCTTTTAAGGCCAGAGTGCCTTCAAGCAATTCTGAAGGCACAGAAGAGCTCTTTAAACTGAATGAAAATTATCAAAATAGCATTTGAAAGTGCCCTTGCTTAAATGCACTACAGACTTCTACAACTCTCAAATGTCCAATGCAGCACGCCAAAGGGCCTGGAAATAATGCGGCAGGTCACACTTAAATGAATTTCTCCCAAAGAGCATAACTTTAATAAGATAAACTGCCTTTGCACTAAAACCACAGCATCACAGATAGATAATAACACAATACAGATCACTTAAATGAACCTTCTGTTAGAGGAAATAGCCAGGCAACAGAAAGCAGCTCTAACTCATGAAAAAGAGGGCAAAAATACCAAGAAGGAGGGGGATCCACCTCTTAAAAGAATCAATTTTGCTGTGTATCAGAGCAAAACGCAAAACATTAACAACTTGAAGACCGACAGTTAGGTGGGCAAAAGCTTTCTTAAGATTTTTTTTTTCTTGTCTTTGGCAAAATTAATCCACAGAGGAAAGTTTTGAAAGAACAGTCAACTGAAAGAAACCGGGTTCAGGATGAAACAAAGAAGGTGGAAGATACCTGGCCTTCTCAGATGTATATTTATATTTATTTGAACAATTGCGTATCAGGATTTAAACAGCCCAAGAACGTCAGCCCAATTTTGATTTTGTTTCTGTGGGAGCCAGTAACATGCAGGGGAACTGAATGGTATTTGGTGGATTCATCAAGGTTACATAAAAATTCCATTGAAAAAACGGGGCACCACTGCCATCTTTTGCACTCAAAAGAAATAATGGGGTCTTCTACCTTAGTGTAGAGGTTGCAAATTCAGCAGCGATTTTCACTGGCCTATGTATAAAGAGATGCCTTTGGGAATCAAAAATTCAACTTTCTTTCATTCATTCATTTATTTATTAATCAAATTTATCACTGCCCATCTCCCAAAAGGGACTCTGGGCGGTTTACAATAAAACATAAATAAAAATATAAAACTGTAAAACACTATACTACATAATACAATAAATATAATAAAAACCTCGATGGCTGGGAGTTCTTTATGGTTTGCAGGCAGAGCTGGGTCCTTCTAAGAAACTAACCATCCCCAGGATATGGCTACTCTCTCTCCCGCCCCAGGCATAATTACATTTATGCAGGAATTATTCACCGGAATGACACAGAGAGAAAGATCTGTGTGCGTGTGTGTGTATGAAAGCAAAAACTTAAGGCATTGCTTTCCCTTATAGACAAAAGATTCATGACTGTGTACATATTTAGCAAGAAAGTGCTGAGATTTCTCGATTACATTTTACAAGCTTGCATTTATTTTACGGAATCAGATTCAGATCCCTGACTGGCATAAAGCTATAAATGCTGCAGTCAGTAAAACACTGCTCTGTAGAACCGGGTGAATTTTCCCATATAAAATTAATAGTAAATTAAATATTACAATAAACTCCGGGCAAAACTGCATGGTATCATGTATTTATTGTTAGCAGGGAATGTTACATGAGACATGGGTACAACTAAAGCTGGTACTCATATCTACTCTCTATCTTACTGAAAAAAGGCTGGGTGAAAACCTCTTAACCAAAAATGTTACAGGGAATGGAGGTCAATATTTACTGGCCCATCTGGTGATCACGGTAGAAGGTTGTGACTTGGAATGTAAGAGCAATCAATGAATTAATTTAATTAAATGAAAGAGAAACATACATGTGCTGATGTGAAGCTAAGGGAAAGAAGACTGTAACAGACCTGAATGAAGGTGGTCTGAATCTGTGGAGTGCAGCTGATGAATGTGGGCAGAGAAGTAAAAATGTAGCTTTAATTATGAATGAAACATACATTGGAAAGTGTGAATTGGTGTCATCTAGGCCGCTGTTGTGGATGAAAGTAGGAATCCATACCTTTGTGATTGCTGCATACAGTGCCTAGTGAATGGTGATAATAGAAGTGCTGGGAATGAGTTTGGGGAACATTGTGCAACATTCTGAATGAATATCACCCAGAGGAAAAATTATTTTGTTAGGTGACGTGAATGGATGGGTCAGAACACAATGAGAGAGTACAGAAAATGTCATTGGGCCCATTGCAGACTCAAGAATAAATGAGCATGGTGACTTGTGAATACCTGCTTAGAAAAAGATCTGTTTCAAATATTTGGTTTAAACAAAATCTTATGTATGCTCATACATACCGATGGCAAAGAAATGAATATAAATCGAAAAGCATGTTGATTTTATTGCCTAGGATGAAAGAGTAGCAGAATTAGTGAAGGTTACAAGGGTACTGAGGGATTCTGAATGTGGAAGAGATCATTATTTGGTAACATCAAGAGAATATCTTGGCAAAAATGGCCATGCTAGAAAAGAAAAGAAGTGACAGAAACATGAGTGGAAGTAGAACAGCTGCAGGGAGAGAAAGTGCCACACTTAGATGAAAAAATATTAGAAGATGGATTAATGACCCTGAATAATTAATAGAAAGTAGATGGAAGGGACTTCAGCAAAGGATCGTTACCTTGTCGTGGTGCTGGAGCTTGAGCACCTCAATGATGCCATGAGCTAAACCGTGAAGGGTCACCCAAGACGGGAAGGTCATGACAGAGAGGTCAGACTAAACGCAATCCTTGGGGAAGGTAATGGCAACCCACCCCAGTATTCTTGCCGTGAAAACTAAATGGATCAGTACAACCAGAGATATGTCAGTATACCATAGAAAGATGAGACCCCCAGGTCGTAAGATGGTCAAAATGCTACTGGGGAGGAACAGAGGATGAGTTCAACTAGCCCCAGACGTGATGACGCAGCTAGCTCAAAGCCGAAAGGACGGCCAGTGGCCGACGGTGCTGGTGGTGAACGGCGAATCCGATGTTCTAAGGATCAACACACCATTGGAACCTGGAATGTAAGATCTATGAGCCAGGGCAAATTGGATGTGGTTATTGGTGAGATGTCAAGATTAAAGATAGACATTTTGGGCATCAGTGAACTGAAATGGACTGGAATGGGCCACTTCACATCAAATGACCACCAGATCTACTACTGTGGACAAGAGGACCACAGAAGAAATGGAGTAGCCTTCATTATTAATAGTAAAGTGGCTAAAGCAGTGCTTGGATACAATCCAAAAAATGATAGAATGATCTCAATTCGAATTCAGGGCAAGCCATCTAACATCACAGTGATCCAAATATACGCCCCAACCACAGATGCTGAAGAAGCTGAAGTAGAGCAGTTCTATGAGGATCTGCAGCACCTACTGGACGACACGCCTAAAAGAGATGTTATTTTCATCACGGGAGACTGGAATGCTAAGGTGGGCAGTCAAATGACACCTGGAATTACAGGTAAGCATGGCCTGGGAGAACAAAACGAAGCAGGACACAGGCTGATAGAATTTTGCCAAGACAACTCAATGTGCATAACAAACACCCTCTTCCAGCAACCGAAGAGATGGCTTTATACATGGGCTTCACCAGATGGACAACATCGAAATCAGATTGACTACATCCTTTGCAGCCAAAGGTGGTGGACATCTATACAGTCGGTAAAAACAAGACCTGGAGCTGAGTGTAGTTCCGATCACGAACTTCTTCTTGCACAATTTAGGATCAGACTAAAGAGATTAGGGAAGACCCACAGATCAGCTAGATATGAGCTCACTAATATTCCTAAGGAATATGCAGTGGAGGTGAAGAATAGATTTAAGGGACTGGACTTAGTAGATAGGGTCCCGGAAGAACTATGGACAGAAGTCCGCAACATTGTTCAGGAGGCGGCAACAAGATACATCCCAAAGAAAGAGAAAACCAAGAAGGCAAAATGGCTGTCTCCTGAGACACTAGAAGTAGCCCAAGAAAGAAGGAAAGCAAAAGGCAACAGTGATAGGGGGAGATATGCCCAATTAAATGCAAAATTCCAGAGGTTAGCCAGAAGAGATAAGGAATTATTTTTAAACAAGCAATGCGCGGAAGTGGAAGAAGACAATAGAATAGGAAGGACAAGAGACCTCTTCCAGAAAATTAGAAACATCGGAGGTAAATTCCAGGCCAAAATGGGTATGATCAAAAACAAAGATGGCAAGGACCTAACAGAAGAAGAAGAGATCAAGAAAAGGTGGCAAGAATATACAGAAGACCTGTATAGGAAGGATAACAATATTGGGGATAGCTTTGACGGTGTGGTCAGTGAGCTAGAGCCAGTCATCCTGAAGAGTGAGGTTGAATGGGCCTTAAGAAGCATTGCTAATAACAAGGCAACAGGAGACGACGGCATCCCAGCTGAACTGTTCAAAATCTTGCGAGATGATGCGGTCAAGGTAATGCATGCTATATGCCAGCAAATTTGGAAAACACAAGAATGGCCATCAGATTGGAAAAAATCAACTTATATCCCCATACCAAAAAAGGGAAACACTAAAGAATGTTCAAACTATCGAACAGTGACACTCATTTCACATGCCAGTAAGGTAATGCTCAAAATCCTGCAAGGTAGACTTCAGCAATTCATGGAGCGAGAATTGCCAGATGTACGAGCTGGGTTTAGAAAAGGCAGAGGAACTAGGGACCAAATTGCCAATATCCGCTGGATAATGGAAAAGGCCAGGGAGTTTCAGAAAAATATCTATTTCTGTTTTATTGACTATTCTAAAGCCTTTGACTGTGTGGACCATAACAAATTGTGGCAAGTTCTTAGCGGTATGGGGATACCAAGTCATCTTGTCTGCCTCCTGAAGAATCTGTATAACGACCAAGCAGCAACAGTAAGAACAGACCACGGAACAACGGACTGGTTTAAGATTGGGAAAGGAGTACGGCAGGGCTGTATACTCTCACCCTACCTATTCAACTTGTATGCAGAACACATCATGCGAGATGCTGGGCTTGAGGAATCCAAGGCTGGAGTTAAAATCGCTGGAAGAAACATTAACAATCTCAGATATGCAGATGATACCACTTTGATGGCTGAAAGCGAAGAGGAACTGAGGAGCCTTATGATGAAGGTGAAAGAAGAAAGTGCAAAAGCTGGCTTGCAGCTAAACCTCAAAAAAACCAAGATGATGGCAACCAGCTTGATTGATAACTGGCAAATAGAGGGAGAAAATGTAGAAGCAGTGAAAGACTTTGTATTTCTAGGTGCGAAGATTACTGCAGATGCTGACTGCAGCCAGGAAATCAGAAGATGCTTAATCCTTGGGAGAAGAGCAATGACCAATCTCGATAAAATAGTTAAGAGCAGAGACATCACACTGACAACAAAGGCCCGCATAGTTAAAGCAATGGTGTTCCCCGTAGTAACATATGGCTGCGAGAGCTGGACCATAAGGAAGGCTGAGAGAAGGAAGATCGATGCTTTTGAACTGTGGTGTTGGAGGAAAATTTTGAGAGTGCCTTGGACTGCAAGAAGATCAAACCAGTCCATCCTCCAGGAAATAAAGCCAGACTGCTCACTTGAGGGAATGATATTAAAGGCAAAACTGAAATACTTTGGCCACATCATGAGAAGACAGGACACCCTGGAGAAGATGCTGATGCTAGGGAGAGTGGAGGGCAAAAGGAAGAGGGGCCGACCAAGGGCAAGATGGATGGATGATATTCTAGAGGTGACGGACTCATCCCTGGGGGAGCTGGGGGTGTTGACGACCGACAGGAAGCTCTGGCGTGGGCTGGTCCATGAAGTCACAAAGAGTCGGAAGCGACTAAATGAATAAACAACAACAACAACAAAGATGGAAGGGAAGATAATGAGGAAGCTGTTTGAGACAGAAAGTAAAGAATTATGTCATAGAATGTGCTGACTTATGCTCATGGAAAGTATGAAAAATGATGCTTGGGGGAATGATGCACTGATAACTTTAAGGAAGACTTGTGATGGCATTAGAAGTGTGTTGATTGGGAAGTCAAAGTATCTGTACTTTTGCAGGTAGATGAGATATTGTTGGCTGAATAATTTGCAGCAAATGTTAAATATATTGTATGATGCATTGTGGAATATGGACCTGAAAATTAATGTATCAAAGACCAAGATAGTTTCAATAGAGAAAATGCAGTGAATTATAAATAAATGGTGAAAACTAAATAGATTAATTTGTGCACCTTGGCAGAATGTTTATGAAAAAAATGGAGAAATGGATAGAGAAATGTTAAGAAGAGTGAATGCTAATAGAAAAGCAGTGGGTAATTCATGATCTGTTGCAAGGAATAAATCTTTATCAAAAGATGCTAAAAGGGCTTTTTATAAAAACATGTTTCTGCCTTCTTTGTTGCAAGGAAGAGAAAGTTGGGTAAGTCAGGAGTAACAAAAAAAAAGTTCAGGGCAGTGAGAACATTCACTGCAAATTATTCATACTCACAGCCAGTGACAAAGATGGCCTCAACTATGGAGTATTAAGAAGAGTGTATGGTAAAACTTGGTGAGAGAAAACTTTGGAACGAATACAATGAATAGAATAATCACAGCTGGATGGAAGGAATAAGAGGCTCAAAAAGAGAATATCAGTAGGTAGTGTAATACTGACCAGAGCAGTGTTTCTCAACCTTGGCAACTTTAAGATGTCTGGACTTCAATTCCCAGAATTCCCCAGCCAGCAACAGAGAGAGAAACATTGAACCAGAGAGTGAACATTCCTCAAGCTATACAATACTCCTCCATCTTCAGATCACCAGATCTACTCAAGGAACCCCTGCCCATTCCCGGCTCAAATATAGGCCAGAAGTTACAAAATTATTGTATTCATTTCATGTGCAGGCCTGTATATATGCATGAACAGTGTTCTTAACCTAAACATAAAGAATGAAACTTATCTCTTTAATGTGAAGTTGCCCAAATTTGAAATAATTTTTTAAATAAATTGTGACCTCCCAGGGAACCCCTAATGATCTCTCACAGAACTCTGGCTGAGAAACCCTGCTCTAATGGAACCCTGGTTGACAAACCCTGCTCTAATGACTAAACTAAATTTGAAAATCTTAATACCTTAGTGCCTGTCTTGCTAAGAACCAATATGAAATCTTCTTAAAAATGCCTCCCTGTCATAAGCAGTTGGAATCACAGGAACAGTATGTATGTATGTATGTATGTATTTATTTGATGCGACAAGCTGGCCTTGAGGAATCCAAGGCTGGAGTTAAAATCTCTGGAAGAAACATTAACAATCTCAGATATGCAGATGATACCACTTTGATGGCTGAAAGCGAAGAGGAACTGAGGAGCCTTATGATGAAGGTGAAAGAAGAAAGTGCAAAAGCTGGTTTGCAGCTAAACCTCAAAAAAACCAAGATTATGGCAACCAGCTTGATTGATAACTGGCAAATAGAGGGAGAAAATGTAGAAGCAGTGAAAGACTTTGTATTCCTAGGTGCAAAGATTACTGCAGATGCTGACTGCAGTCAGGAAATCAGAAGACGCTTAATCCTTGGGAGAAGAGCAATGACAAATCTCGATAAAATAGTTAAGAGCAGAGACATCACACTGACAACAAAGGCCCGCATAGTTAAAGCAATGGTGTTCCCTGTAGTAACATATGGCTGCGAGAGCTGGACCATAAGGAAGGCTGAGCGAAGGAAGATCGATGCTTTTGAACTGTGGTGTTGGAGGAAAATTCTGAGAGTGCCTTGGACTGCAAGAAGATCAAACCAGTCCATCCTCCAGGAAATAAAGCCAGACTGCTCACTTGAGGGAATGATATTAAAGGCAAAACTGAAATACTTTGGCCACATAATGAGAAGACAGGACACCCTGGAGAAGATGCTGATGCTAGGGAGAGTGGAGGGCAAAAGGAAGAGGGGCCGACCAAGGGCAAGATGGATGGATGATATTCTAGAGGTGACGGACTCGTCCCTGGGGGAACTGGGGGTGTTGACGACCGACAGGAAGCTCTGGCGTGGGCTGGTCCATGAAGTCACGAAGAGTCGGAAGCGACTAAACGAATAAACAACAATGTATTTATTTATTTATAAATTTATTCACCGCCCATCTCTCCCCAACAGGGGGACTCTGGGCGGCTTACAATAAAACAAGATTAAAACATAAAACCATTACAATTAAAATACAATATAAATATAAAGATAATAAAATCTACATGGTGAAGAGATCTTAATCAGACCTTCAGTGTGGTAGGTCCCTCCGGATCACTTCATGGCACTAGCCATCCCCAGTATAACTCCATGGACTATGTTTGGCCCCTCTTATTTCTCCTTTTAGAAAAAAAAATAAATGTTCTCTTTCCAACCACACTTTTACAATTTGTAATTAATTTTATTTTATATGTAAATGTTCAGTTTAATTATTTTTCATTTTACTTTGGTAAATTTTGTTGTGGTGGTCACAATGACCTTGATAATCCTTTTTGGATAGAAAAGTGAGGTATCAATCAAACAGACAAACAAACAAATATTGGCTTATATACCACTTTTATTTAATAGTGGGTTGTTGTTGTTTTTTGGTCATTTATCTAAAATAGCACATGCAAATATTTAGGCAAAGTTGTGCTCCCTTTTTTGAAGATTTTGCTTGCTGGGGTTGGGGGAACAAATGATATGAGGCTATCCCAGAAAGGACAGCATTCACACATTGGAAAAGACCTGAACTTAAATCTCACCTAGCAAAAAGAAAATTTACTTCCTGAAAGGTCACTCGCTGAGATGGGTGGCTATAGAAATCAAATACATACATACATACATACATACATACATACATACATACTTGTTTTAGTTAATAAATGTCTTACATGTGCAGGATATTTTCCCCATTCAGTCCAATTAAGCAGTTATTGAAAATGACTAAAGAGCAAGAAGAAATAACTAGTAGAAAAATACTACTCAAATATGTTTTTCATAATTTCTGCAAAGCTGGTTAATAGCTAAAAAAAACCACAACCCACCAGAAATGTAACTATGTAGCTGAAGATTCAGAAAGGAAGTGAGAGAGATTTTTTTCTTGGTTATAGCTTTTAGTGGCATCTTGGTATGAGATTAGAGCCTAAACTGAGCACTGGAAATAAAACTGAATTGCTTGAAAATGAATACTTGGCACTGTCACTGAATTCCACCACCACCACCACCATCCCCATGTTTAAAAATATGAAATTACACGGTAAAAGGAAGTGATAAAACCTCCACCGTTCAAAGTCCTGGGAATGTATCCACCTGTTTGCACATGTTCCTTGCTCACAGAGCGGGACATTTCTCATTTTACCTGTTAATCCACCACATGGATATGTTTGGAACGAGAGCTAAGCCCAGGTCCTTGGTTTTGATTTCGAAGTGATTAGAAAGAGGGAGGGAGCAGGAATCATGCTTATACCAAAGGTTAAAAGTTTAATTCCTTATGCTCTTCTTCTAATAAAACAAGAACCATCCAGGAAGACTGTCTTCCCTTCTCCCCAAAAAGGCCCTAATATTAATTGTCTTTGGTTCAGTTCAGCTAATCTTAAACACAGATTAGTCTCACTGAATTCAATAATAGTGTTTACTTGCCTCAACCAATGAAATTGGTAGGATTTATAAAAGCATTCATTTAACCACATCATGCTATTATCTATTTGCTTGCATCCCATCTTGTGCCTGAAGATTATAGCGAACACCTCCATCCAAACAACTGCAAGCTCCAACGTGAAGGAGCATTTCCATTCATGTCAGTGGAAAACTCTGTAGTAGCATCAGCGATATTAACTATCACTAGTACTAACACCTCCCCTGCACCCAAATCCTGTTATGCTACCTCATCATGATGGGGAGGGGTGAATGAAGTATACTGGGAGTATAGACCAACAGTGTATACTTCCAGTAGGAAGTAAACTTCCAGTACTTTCAGTAGGATCACCCAACTTGTAAGGGTCATCCTAGCTGCCAGCTATAACAAGTAGGAACCTATAGCGGGGTGCAGTGATGTAAGAAGATGCTGGAGGTGGATTCTCCCTTTAATGACAATGACGAAGGCACCATTTCATACTGCATGAGAGAAGGGAACCATCCCTATATTTTGCCAAGAAAGCCAGATGGGTATGTAATGTAAAGTGACTGGCAATATACTGTAGTGTTGGATGATGGGTTGGTTATGCTGGATGGCACTCAACATGCTACTGTGGAAGAGTTGAGGATCTTTTGGAGTATTAGTGGTCTTTATGATGCAGCTGGATTAAACCCTTCTGAATATCTCATTACTGATGCTGCCATGCAGGAAAAGAAAATCCAAAGCTACAAAGACAGAAATACACTACCAATATGCAATGTAAGAAACACGACCTTCGGAAAACTCAACATACTGAAAGAGTAAATGATTCAGCTATAGATTGACATCTTGAACATCAGCAAATTGAAATGGACTGGAATTGGATACTTCCAGTCAGAAGATCATATTGCTTAGTACTCACTCACTCACTCACTCACAAACAAAACAAAGGAGGAACAGTATTGTTTTCATAGTCAGGAAGGCTATAGCAAAGACAATATTTGGGTACAATAAGTCAATAGCTGAATAATATCAATTAACTTCATGGACAATCCTTTAATATGGTAGTTCTACAGATCAACAGAACATACAAGATATGCTGCTTGGGGTTGGAGTGCCAGAGTCAGAAATAGCAAGGAGGAAAATGCAGTTGGACTGCGTGACCTAGGAAAGAGAAATCAAACAGCAGAACAACTTAATGGCTTCTGTCAGTCCAATGATTCCTTCACTGCCAATACATTATTTCAACAACCAGAATGCTTATATACATCAACATCACTCGGAGAACACAAAAATCAGATTGGTACAAGGAAGTGGAAGAGTTCAGGTATAACAGCGAAGGCATGGCTGTCAGAATTTCTGGCACTAGTGCAACTGAGGGTGGCAAATTCTGTACTTTAACTCTGTGTTGTGGGAGAAAAGGTTTTCCTTCTATCCGTTCAGAATCTCCCTGCATTGTTTCGGTGGATAAGTTCAATTTCCAACACTGTGAGAAAAAACAAAACTCTCCCCCACTTGTCTTTGCCGTGCAATATTTTATGTTGTATCACCCCTTATTCTCCCTCACTCTAAGCTAAAGAACCCCAATGGCTATAGTTTGTCCTCATTCAAGAGCTGTTTTACTCCCAATCATTTTAGTTGCCCTTTTTTGCACCTTTGCTAGCTTAACAATGCCTTATTTATTTACATTGTGTCACGTTCACTGTTTCAATGTATTTCGAACATCGTAACGTTTCATGGCGCTGACGCGTGTTTCTGTATGGGAGGGAGCTGCTGTGAGACCTTGTACCAAGCTCTGAATGTGGAATCAGGAGAATGGAATGTGTTTGGGTTATGTTCTCTGTTCAAGGCCTTTTCTTGCAGACCATCAGGAACCGTTAGGAGCACCTGGGATTGTGAACTTGGGAAGATTCTACAGGGGGAGGGATTTTGTTTGCACCGAGGGTGTTTAGTTTGAATTTGGCGCGCTTTCACCATTCTCAGCTTTCTTTGTGATCCTGCATGCTGTTCTTTAATAAATCAGATATCTTTGAATTCCTGCTTATGAGTCTGATGTATCTTAGAATAGGCAATCATTACACATTGATTGAAAGAATGCATGTAAAAAGGGCGGGCTTCAATCCCCAATCATGTCCGCCATTTTGACATTGTTGATTGACCCTGTATATGCCTTTGTTAATATAAGCAAAGAATTTCAATATTATTATCTAGAAAGGACAATAGTTGTAACTAAATTGTATTCTAATCCTACCATATGTGGTGCTTATGTTGATCTAAAGTAGACTGTTTATAAGTTAAATCAGAATGTACTTACCTTTTATTTCTGATCAGTCTGGCAAAATGCTGCTTCTGTTTTCTTGGAAGTAAATCTCATGTTAGAAGACAATAGGCAGCGGGAATGGGATACAAGGTTCATATCTCTGCTCCACCACAAAATTGTTTCTGCAATTTTGTTTCTCTAATTAGCTGCTGTTATAGGGTTTTGTGTACCACCCAGACCTTTGCCAGTATATATGTACCCCTGAAGTGTGGGATTCAAATATAACAAATAAAGGATCTATTTCAGAGTGGGGAAGGAAGGGGAAAAAAAGATCTGGAAATTGGAATCCGTTCCATTTCCACATTATAATTTTAATTTAAAAATAATGCACGAAGAAACTATTTTTTAAAGCATCAAGACAGATATCCTTCGTGCAGGACATTATTAAGTGCAGCTTTATCAAGAAGATTATGGTCTTACTTCAGAACACTAATTATGGAGTCTGTGGTCTCATGTTAGTATGATATGAGCTCTGTTATTTTGAATATCCTAGATGGGCACCGTGATACCTTGGAATAAATGCTTTAGACATTCCATATAATAAAGCTAAGATTTGGAGAGGGGGAAAGGATGGAAAAAATTGGCATGCAAACTTATTCCAATAGAGTTTTTAAAGAAAAATAGAGGAAAAAATTTTTTACAGCCATGGTTTTTTTTTTACATTTTTGACCACTTATCTTTCCTATCTGCATCTTTTAGTAGCATTACATGTAATTTTAATCTGATTGCAGCAGACCTGAACGTTAGCTACTTTGATTAAGTCTGTGCGATTAGAGAAGAATTATATACTGTGTGTATGTATATGTGTGTGTGTGTGTGTATGCATATATATATATATATATATGTATGTATGTATGTATGTACATATATATACACACACACACACACACACACACATATATATATTATAAGATATAATATTTATATTCTCAAGTACATCATATGTACTTAAATCCAAACTATGAGAGAAGCTGAGGTCATTTGAATTCTTGATTGGATGCAACTTTCACTGAAATTACTGGAACTACCTGCGACCTTTAAGTATATCCTCAGATTTCAGAAGGACTTGCTTCCAAGTAGGCAAGGTTGAGATCTTACCTGTTGGGGGCAATTCAGACTGTATACCGGGACTTTTCTGCTGAGTGGATTGTTGCATTCAGAAGTGGCTAAACAAAGAATGTGTTGAATATGCTTGTCTTGTTGGATACTTGATGCTCAAAAGCTTTTTATGGTAGAACATTGAAAGAAAGTTTTCCTCACAGTATCTGACAAGTCATTTCTGACAGTATGCTGTTGTGCCCAAATATGGCAAAGACTTAACAGTTTCATTTGCACAACTTACTAAGGTTGGTTAGTGTCAGTCTTGGTGAGTTTTTTGTCGGTTAGCATCCTGTGTGAACCCCAGTCTACTTGGTTAGTTGATGGATCAATGTACAGAGCAAACTTAGGAAATGGGTTACTTTAGCAACCTGCTTAAATATGTTGTGGACACACAGCCAATTTGTTCAGGACTTGATGGCATGTGATAGCCAGCTTACAATAGTTATAAGTTTATTTGTTGGACAAACTTAAAATATCCTGAGGAATAGGTTGGGATAGAACAGTGAGATTTCAAATGCTGAGGTAACACTTGAATTCTGAAATTCAGCTGTTGAATTTCATCATCACTGATGAAATGTTTGATTTAAAATGTATTGTGCGCTTTCATTAAAAACTCAGAAGTTCGGCAGTATCTGTATTTAACCAGAGCAGGTAATCCTGTTGTATGAACACAGCCACTAATTATATTCTCCTAGAAGTTCCTTTCAAATGGCCATTTGGGGAGGGCAGGTTAATCTAAATCTATTTACAACACAAGCTAGGGGAATTCTGTCATGCACTGGGGTTACTCAACATAATCTTACCACAGCATGTTCAGTTTAATTTTTTACAGTTGTAGACCAGTACAAGCAGAGTGCTCAGTGAATATATATTGTTGTTGTTTATTCATTCAGTTGCTTCCGACTCTTCGTGACCTCATGGACCAGCCCACGCCAGAGCTTCCTGTTGGTCGTCAACACCCCCAGCTCCCCCAGGGATGAGTCCGTCACCTCTAGAATATCATCCATCCACCTTGCCCTTGGTCGGCCCCTCTTCCTTTTGCCTTCCACTCTCCCTAGCATCAGCATCTTCTCCAGGGTGTCCTGTCTTCTCATTATGTGGCCAAAGTATTTCAGTTTTGCCTTTAATATCATTCCCTCAAGTGAGCAGTCTGGCTTGATTTCCTGGAGGATGGACTGGTTTGATCTTCTTGCAGTCCAAGGCACTCTCAGCATTTTCCTCCAACACCACAGTTCAAAAGCATCGATCTTCCTTCTCTCAGCCTTCCTTATGGTCCAGCTCTCGCAGCCATAGGTTACTACGGGGAACACCATTGCTTTAACTATGCGGACCTTTGTTGTCAGTGTGATGTCTCTGCTCTTCACTATTTTATCGAGATTTGTCATTGCTCTTCTCCCAAGGATTAAACGTCTTCTGATTTCCTGTCTGCAGTCAGCATCTGCAGTAATCTTTGCACCTAGAAATACAAAGTCTTTCACTGCCTCTACATTTTCTCCCTCTAGTGAATATATATAAATCTACCTTAACAGATAATAAACGAAAATAAAATTTCAGACAAAGTTAAAGTACATTTATAAAATGACCTAACTAACATATATGGTCCAGGGTGCAGTCTATATTTAAATTATAAAATAAACTCTAAAATGATATAAGTATAATAACTTCTAAAATTACAAAGAAGTGATAATATCTAAAGTTTGAATGACTTATAGTTACATAAAATGTGTTGGCTAGTGGAAAATTGGCCCATCAGGTCTGGCGGATCTTCTGTGGTACTGCCCAAATCCGAGCCACATGTGTTGTAACAAAAGGCATTTCATCTATGAGCAGCATCCAGGCATAAAGTAAGCCTGAGTGACCAGGATATCTACTAATCAGAGGTAGGATGAGCCTGGCTGGGATGTCTCCGTAAAAGGAGAAGAACATGTTCTGGAATCTCTCTGGAATCACAAGGGCAAAGCCTTTCAGCCAATGGTACTGTTTATATTTACCATCTAATACTGCAGAGGGGAGGGCATGACATCAGGCAAGAGAGAAAGCCTTCTGATGGCTGGGTGTTTCTAGCTGTGTAAGGGAGCTGGCAGCAATGACAATATATCTGTTGTGTACTGATGACAGGGATGCTGGGACCTTCCTTAGATTACCACAGCATGAGGACTTTAATCTTTGTAGACATATTGAAGCCAGATATGGATATGCATTTTACAAGCCGTTTCTGTGAAGTGGAACCCTTGTTCTTGATCAAGAAGAAAGAACATCAAGAAGAGTATGAACAAAATACAAAAGGGCATTTTGTTACATGCCAAGCCTACCATACCAATAGGTTCTCTTCTACAAACAAGGGATGGGCAAATCTTGAACTTCAGTTTTGCTCATTGTTTATTCTTTTTAAGTTTTAAATTTGGTTTGACCGCTTTCATCAGTTTACATAATTGATACATACATACATAGTCTATGAATCCCTTTTTGAATAGGTAAAAGAAATGGAAAGGAAAGGAAAGGAAGCAAAAACTAGTTTATACCAACATCATTCACTGTAGTCTCCATAGTTTTCTCTCCTTGCAAAGCATTCTTGCTTCCACTACATTCACCCATTTTAAAATTTCTCCATTTCCCCATTTTTACTGGACATTTTACTATGGGATACAAATTAAACTACTTGGCCTAGTTCTTCATTATTCATATGTACCATGAAAGTATCCACTCCATTTTTCTTGATCTTTGAAATGTTATTTTATACTCCCTTTTTGCCTCTTGCCATCTACCTAACATTCTCTACAAATAATTCAGGGTCTTGGCCAGCAACATAGCATTATCTGCATACAAAATTATATGTACGTCCATGTCTGCAATTTACATACCCCTAAAGTTATCACAGACATTCCTTATGCACTTATCCATAAATGCATTAAACTACCTTTTTATCATTTTTTTTGCTTAGACATTAACATTTATAGCATTCATTTCAATTCTATTCTTCAAGATATTACTATAATTCCCTTGCAATTCTCTAAAATATTCCTTCTAACATTCTCTCACTTTAAATTCATCCCAAATCATTTAATCTCCTTTTAATTTCATTCACTCTTCTGGAAGCTCCTTGTTTAGCTCAATTCACCCAATTCACTTTCAAAACATTTATTTCCATGAATGTTTTTCTGCTTTTTCTCTGATTTTTTAAAATCCTGTTTCTTACCCTTTTTGACTGTATTATTTGCAATTATATTCTTCTCTCATCCTTGTTTTTGCAGCAATGCATTTTTTTCTTATGCACACCTCTTTTACTTCATCATTCCAGCAACCATCTTTTTTCATTTGTGTGATCAGCGTAACTCCAACATAGTTTTCTGGCATTCTGTTACATATTTTTTCACTCTGTTCTAAGGAGCTTTCATATCCTTTTTCCTTATATACATTTTCAATTCATTCTGTTAAATCCTTTCTTTTTCTCCCAAGACCTTTTCTCCCCAAGACTGACTCTTTATACTACCAAACAGTGGTCTATTACACACACATCTTTTATTGTTCTTGTATCTTTCACTAATTCTTTCAGTCTTCCATCATGAACAATCAAGTCAATCATGCCTTTTATTCATTCCTTTTCCATGTGTAAACATGAATGGAGATACTCTTGAACCATGTATTTGAAACGAACAGACGTTTTTCTAAGCAGATATTCACAAGTCACCATTCTTGCTCATTCTTGGATGTCCAAATGGTCCAACCACATGTTCTGTACTCTCTTCATCTTCTTTGGACCCATCCATTCATGTCACCATACAGAATATTTTTTCTTCTGGAATATTCATTCAAAACATTGTTCCCCAAACTCTAATTCTTCTACTGTCACCATTCACTGCAGCATAATATGAAGTTATCATAAACCTATGGATTCCTACTTTCACACACAAAACAGCCTAGATGACACCAATAAATCTCTGATGTAGATTTCATTCATAATTAAAACTACATCTTTGCTTTTCTCTCCACATTCCTCAACTGTACTCTTATACTTCTTTTGTTTCATTCATTAATTATGCTGTTATGTTCCAAGCAACAATCATTGACCTGCACAACCAATTTGGTCAAGGGAAGCTTTTCAGTCAGATAGGGAAAGAATAGACTAGGTTACTAGCCCTAGTCCCACCCACATTCCATGAAGCATCCCATAAAGCGAAGCAGTACCAATCAGGTTTGGCTCACGTTGACCAGTTTTCCAACAAGTGCAACCAATGCCTGGCTTTATTCCAAGCATGCTTATGCTATTCCATGCAAGACAGGATCTCTAATCTACAGAACACTTTCCAAGCTGGAATGCCATTGTCCACATCTCACCAACCTGGAGATACGCACAAGATACTGATTCATATTCAGGATACATCAGCTTGCTGTTTAACGAAAAACTTCCTACAAAATGTAGTGAAGAAATCAAAGTAATGATTTAACGAACACAGAAAAATACTTGGTAGATGGAAGAAAGACACTTTTATAATATGCAAGATTAGTTGTGTGGGAGTCTGCATGATGATTCTCTGCCTGCCGTGTGAAATAGTGTAAATCAGGACAATATTGCTGCATGATAATCTGTATGTCTAGACTGAGCCTTAGTCTCACAGGTGCTTTCAGCAAAAATATTACTATGGAGAATTTCCAAACACTACCAGTTTCTAATGACAAATATAATCCTTCGCATTGTGTTCATCAGGGAGGGACCTGCACATTATTTTAAAAAGATCTAGACTTGACAGCACACTCACGTTTTTACATTTATACTTTATGTCCAATATTCCCTAAAAAGTGCATGTTTTAGTAGGAAAAACTAAGCAATTTCACTTAATTCTATCCACTCTAAAATTTCCCCTTTCTCTCCTCCATCTCATATCCTCAAGGTAAAAAAAAAAAAATCCAGTGTAAAAACTGCCATTGCATCTACGTATCTTACAGATATTTGTGGGGGGTGGGGTGGGGTGGTTAAGAATAAATAAATAACGTTTGACAAATAATAATCCAAAGGTGTCTGTGTATAACTGCATAATGTAAATCATGCAATGTACAAAATTTCTGCCCTTGGTTACTCTTTTTAAAAAGAGAAACACTCATATATATGCTGGGTGTCTGAGCACACAGCAGCATTTCATTCACTCTCATGAGAAGCCAGCAATAAGTGAACTAAGGGGTGCATGCAGACCCAAAAACAAATCACACCATCTGCTGGATTTGCAAAACACATTCAAGGTGCTATGAAGACAACCAGAGGTTGCCCCACTTTGTCTTCATCAACAATGACTTCCAAACAAGATTTTAGTTGTACCAAGATCCATCTCCAGGCTAGAACTGCCCAATCTCTGAGAAAACCCCAAGCCCTGGAGGACCAAGGGACTAACTTTGATCTTTGCTCTCTCTGGGGATATCCTTTCACTTCATCCTGCGTTGTGGGGCAACCTCCAGCTGCAGGACAGAAGAGCATGTTTGATGGAACCACACCAACCTATGAAGGCTTCATCATTTCTTGATTCAGAACTCCTAGCTGCCAAGTGCCTTCCCTGGAAATTGGACTATGTCTTTGGATTCCTCTTCTTGCTGCATGGCACATTTTCTTATGCATGTATGAAACCTGGACTGAATTTACAACTTTGAGATAACCTTGACACCTTTACTTCTACCTGAGGCCATCTGAACCTCCACTTCATTTTTTAAGTGCTGAGCGAGTGTTATTCATGTTGATAGAGCCAAGAGATATAGGCTTTTTGATGAAGATTGTGGTGTTTTATTTTGGTTTTTTGGGGGGAGTAGAGGGAGATAGTGGTAGATTGTTTTTGTTTTATTTGTGTTAAGCCTGTTTTAGGCTTTTGTGTATTTCTCTGCTGCAGATGGCAAGACACTTACCTCTGATGGTAAAATTTGAAAGGGGGCTGTAAGAAGGGAGTTTGGGAGCCATCTATGGGCATTGAAGCTTTTATTCTCAGTGTAAACCACAGTATATTAAACCACTGTGGCTGGGTTTACCCTCTGTGCCCAGCAAAATCTAAAGAAACCACACTGTTGATCAGAATAAAGTCCTGAGCCTTTATCTTCCCCAAGCGAAGGCTCAACCTGCTGCATCACTAGGTCAGGGTGATCCTTTAGTATAAATTCAGCTTCCAATAGTATCAACTGTATGTGTCTCCTAAATAAGTACACTAGAAGAGCAATCCATTATCTGAAATCATCATGAGGGGGAGATGGGCGGTGAATAAATTTATAAATAAATATAAAATTCTCTGAATCTCCATGTTGCTCCTTAAGAGCAGTGATTTGGGGGGATCAACATGTAACCTGTGGCCCCCTCTTCTCATTTTTCTAAAGGACCACCCCCCATTAGTAATTTCTGTTCCTTTCCTGTCTAAATAATGAAAGCAACAAAAGGCACGAAAGGGAATTTTTGGAGAGCCCAGTAAGAAACAGGACATCTCGATGCCGTTCAGTGACAGCTTGGCAGCATTTTTGTCACCGCTTTTCCATTTTCAAAAAAAGTTGAGCCAACTGCATTTGCTGTGTCTGGTAGAAGGTAAAACCTGGGCCACCCGTATACCCTGTGGGTCATCCCAACCATGTCATTTTTTCCCCATAGAGCCAGACGTAATGGAGTAGGCAGGAAGTGAAAGTAACTGTTACAGAGCACTGCATTCCTGCCTTTTGTTTGCTTGTCTTTAATTACTTTAAACTACTTCCTCCTCATGATTATAACAATGGGATGAAATGGCTCTTTTATAAACGTTGGTGGAGTAAAGGCAGACAGCAAAGGTTGCTGCAACCTATTATTATGACCTTTCTCTGCTCGGTAATTGTTTAGCAATTTGTACCTGGAGAATCATGTGGTGTGCCACACAAGATATGGGCAGAGTAGTTTGAGGACAGCTAGCATAATTATTAAGTGCCACTATTACAAGGGAGCTAAACTCTGATGCTTTAAAAAGCATCAAGCTGAAGGCGCAATGCTGGGATTAATTACTCTGTGTGTGTACAACAATTATAAGAATAATAATCAGAAGGTTCTAAAACGCATTGAAAATCCTCTCTCTTTCTTTTATTCCCTTTCTTGGTATAGTTTTACTGTAACCTAGCATCTAGCATTTAAATCATCTTCCTGAGTCCTTTGGCTCTCAGATAGGGTAAGACTTCATTGCCCAGTATTTCCAGTTAGTATCAACTTGGGCTAGCAATTCTGGGAGATATGGTCCTTCTAATACACCTGTAGGCCACCGGACTGAGGAACCCTGATTCAGAGTTAATATGAGTTAACCCTTGACCTGTATTTAACCATTGTAATCTTTTTATAAATTTATCCTGCAGAGATCGTCTCAATGTATTTGTGGGTCCGAGCATATTTTTGCTATATAAGCAAGTTGGGCAGATCACAGTTTTAATACTTATCAGCTATGAATTTAATTGCAAAAGGGGGAAATTGCCTCTAAGCCCCACCCTAATTTTTAACATGCACTGTGTGTGTAACACATGTAAAAAAGTGGCAGGGCTTTGATTTCATGGCCATGGCTGCTATGTTGACTTCTCTCTCTCTCTCTCTCTCTCTCTCTCTCTCTCTCTCTCTCTCTCTCTCTCTCTCAAACACAGAGAGAGAGAGAGAGAGAGAGAGTCCTTTGTATGGACAGCCCTTTACAGTATTCTGACTTGGTTCTTATTAAGGCTCGGCAAAATTTCAAAGATGTACTTAGCTCTGACAATGCTTTAGCCAAAGACTCCCTTGAAGCTGTTTCATGAAACCTCATGGCCATAGCCATTTTTTGTTACTTTACTTTCCTATTTTTGTAGTTATCTTGTTCCACGTGGTTGGGAAGCCTTGGCAGATGTGTGGCACCACCAGGTTGGTAAATAATGAAATAATGCTTGGAGGCACTCATCAAGGTGAGCGATACTTTGCCCAATGAAGGTGTCTTGAAGCAACCCCAATTACCAAGCTAAAATCCAGCCTCCCCATGGCTTAATGCAGTGTAAGAATCAGGTCGATAAGATCATTGTCTCCAATAATTTTCCAAATGGAAGATGGTGGCCCATTCTTGCAAACTTCACTCTTCCAAAATTTGTGCTAGTGCAGAGTAAATTCCCCCTGTTCCCATATCCATGCAGAGGCAATTGCCCCAAACAACAGTTTAAAGCAGGCTTCCCATCGCAGTTTTCTGACGTGCAACAACCTTTAGCATTCGCTGCTGCTGATTCATGCTTTCATCAAGTGATTCTCCCTTTCTATATCAACCCAGCTGCTCAAATCACAGTTGGGGAAAATGGCTGTCAGGCTATTTATATGCACATTTCTGGTTAGTGTGTTTAATAACTTATTCCTTAGCAGTCTGTATGGAGAAGGGGGAACAGATTATCTGGCTGCATTTTTTTTTTTTACATTTATTTTCTCCCCTCTAAATCCCCTTTGACAGTCCCCCCCCCCCCCATGCTGTTGGCAACTGTGATTAATGGCACTTCCTTGCATTTCTTTTAAAAAAGCAATTATTATTATTTTTAACACATTCCTTTTGAGCTGGGCTAATGATAACCTTGCGATGCTCTGGGAAATCAGACTGTGTGAGTGGATTGCTCATTAAATCCTGTGTGATCACAGTAGCTCCTTTTAACAGCTACCCCAGGGTAAGTGTGTACATCTACCTCCCGACCCATCACTTCTTGAAAGTGGAGGATAATGTAAAGTGACTCAGCAGTTCCTGTCACTTATATGAAGGTATTCTAGTTTATTCAGGGGCAATTCCAAGGGAAAAAAGAATTTGGAAAGGTATTTTTTGTTTATTCGTTTAGTCGCTTCCGACTCTTTGTGACTTCATGGACCAGCCCACACCAGAGTTTCCTGTCGGTCGTCAACATCCCCAGCTCCCCCAGGGACGAGTCTGTCACCTCTAGAATATCATCCATCCACCTTGCCCTTGGTCGGCCCCTCTTCCTTTTGCCTTCCACTCTCCCTAGCAACAGCATCTTCTCCAGGGTGTCCTGTCTTCTCATTATGTGGCCAAAGTATTTCAGTTTTGCCTTTTTGGAAAGGTATAAAGAGCATTAATGAATGGGTTGAAGGGAAGGAGAGGACTGAAATTTGGGGTTGGATGGAGTTGATGAGAACCTCAAAAAGAGAATGATGAGAAGTTTAAAGAACGTAAGGTAGCATGTGAAACTGTGTATGGCTGTAGTAGAAATGGGAATGGTTTACAAGAATGGAAAAGTATGGAGAATTTAAGCAAATGGTGTTGATGTAAATTAGATTTAGTTAAGATTTCCTTTCCTTTTATTTTCTCCTCCAGCTTCTTTTGCTAACTATGTCTTACTCTTTTCCTTCAAGTTGAATAAGGTTGCTTACCATGAAATGGAATAGCATTCAGGGTATGGATGAATGTATTTAGACAGCAAAGCTTTAATCCATGTTATATGGATGCTCTAACAATATATTGGAGGTACATCTTCTACCACCTTTATTTATTTACCCTTTCTCTTATTGAATAAGATCCATTCCATGCCATACCATTGCTACAGCAGTTTAACAAATTATTAATGCAGAACCTACACAATCATATGTAAGTTATATATTTTTTCTCCATGTAGATACCTGGTAGAGTTCTACCCCATGGGGATTATATCCTATGGTTCCTGATCGATATACCTAGGAAGATGGTGGCATGTCCCAACGTTCAGAATAGTTCAGACCCTGATTACCTTTGGGGAATCAGGGTTTCTTACTTCCCTCATAGCAGGCACAGCAGGAATGCATGATCCAATGGGTTGTCCACTGTCTTCCAACATGCATTTGTGTCCTCAAAGAGGAGAAGGTAGGGAAACATGAATCATCTGATCGGGTCACAGCCTTTCACTCTTCCACACAGGTTCTGAAAAAAGCATCTACTCCCTAAAATCAGCCTCCCAGTTTTCCAACAGAAGATTTTTTTTTTCTACCAGGAAGAGGGAATCTGGTGCTATGATAACCAGGGCTGTATACTCTTGCCTGTCAGGCTCTGCCTGCTACCCAGTAAAAACACAGACGCTAGTGTAGGCTTAGGTTCTGGTTTTATTTGAGTAACAGTATGCGTGCCCTTTAAGAAAGCTGAGAGTGAGTGGAGCGCGCCGGAACGGGATTTAAATAGTCTGCGCCGGTCAGCGCTCCACCGCTTCTTACTCTGGGTGCGCCCCCGAGCCCCGTCGGTTCCATCTTTGGTAGGTGAGGGGTCGTGGAGCCCCTCCTGTGCTCCGGGCATTTCCTTGATTGCTTCCCTGGCCGGTGATGGTTCATTGCCGGACGATCAGGTTCGTAATCTCTTTGACAGCTCGGGCGCGCCTCGTGGTCTGGTCTTGTCAATTGCTTTCTTTGCAACATTGTATCTTTCTCTTCTGTGCCTCTGGCTAGAGTTGATACTTTGTTGCCAGCACCTGTTGCTCTCTTTTGTTACCTAGTTGCCTTTTCCCTTAATCCGCCCGGGACCCATTTCCCTGCATTGTCATGCGAGCCGTTGCGATGTCACAAGCATCGCAATGGTGATCATGACATACTGCCCCCCTTTGAGAAGGTTAAGCCGCGGGTTTGAAGGGATAGGTGGTATGGAAGGTGCGGAGCAGGTCAGGGGCCTGGACGTCGCGGGCAGCGACCCACTCAGGGTGTGGAAAGTGTTTCCACTTTACTAGGTATTGGAGAGAGCCCCACCACTTGCGGGAGTCAAGTACCTCCTTCACTTCAAAATGTTGTTGCCCGTCTATCATCACTGGGGGGGTGGGGTGTGCATGGGTGCCACCGAGAGGGATCACTTGCCGGCTTGAGTAGGCTGCAGTGAAATACCAGGTGCAGTCTCTTTAAATTATGGGGCAGGTCCAAGTGCACCTTGACTGGGTTCACGATTTGTGTCACCTGGAATGGTCCAATAAACTTGGGGGCCAGCTTCTTTGATGGTTGCAGCAATGTTATGAATCTGGTGGATAGATAGACCATGTCCCCCACCTGAAACATTGGTTGCTGGCGCCAGTGTTTGTCCACTTGCAATTTGTATGCGGTTTGTGCCTCTTTAAGTGCGTCCTTGATGACCGGCCAGGAATCTGCGAGTTTCTCACCCCAATCACAGGCGGCCACTGCTGGAGACGGAGGCTGAGGTAGTTCAGGGATGGGGATGAACTCCCGACCTGACACCACCCCAAAGGGGTTTTTTCCCATGCTTTGGTGTATCACGTTGTTGTATGCGACCTCTGCAAACGGGAGGAGGTCCACCCAGTCGTCTTGGTGGTAGTTTATATAGGAGCAGAGGAATTGCTCCAGTGTGGCATTAAGGATCTCTGTGGATCTGTCTGTCTGGGGATGCCAGGAGGTTGACAGGGCTTGCTGGGTACCTATCAGTTTCAAAAAAGCCCACCAAAACCTCGAGGTAA
Organism: Candoia aspera; assembly: GCF_035149785.1. Classification (NCBI taxonomy): domain Eukaryota; kingdom Metazoa; phylum Chordata; class Lepidosauria; order Squamata; family Candoiidae; genus Candoia; species Candoia aspera. The sequence goes on along the minus strand of NC_086158.1, from coordinate 9,449,791 downwards.
ATTGTGTGCCCCTATCGGTCACCAAGTGGGAGGGGCAGCTGTGTAGGCGGTACACGTGGACTAGGAACAGTTTCGCCAGCTGTTGGGCTGATGGGATCGAGGCGCAGGGGATGAAATGGGCTTGTTTTGAAAAGTAGTCTTTTACAACCCAAATGACCATTTTCTTTTGGCTGGGCGGTAAGTCTACTATGAAGTCAATTGAGATTTCATCCCAAGGGCGGGAGGGTTCAGCCACGGGTTGCAGCAACCCCTGGGGTTTGCCAGCCGGTCGCTTGGCCATAGCACACACTGGGCAGGATGCCACATACGTCTTGACGTCCTTCCTCAGCGAGGGCCACCAAAACTGTCTCCGAGTTAGGTGTGGGATTTTCAAAAACCCGAAGTGACCAGCCTGTTTGCTGTCATGCGATCTGTTGAGTATCGCCTGCCGTTGTGAGTCGGGTACATATAACCTTCCCTCCGCCCATGTGAGGTCCTGTGCCATAGTGACCTTGTTGGGGTTGGCGAGGAGCCAGGGGTCAGATTTTAACGCCGTTGTAAAATCTGCCTGTAACCCACCTGGCATTTGAGGTTGCCTGCATCTAGGGGCAGGTTGCGCAGTAGTTGTTTGCGAGGGGGGGGCAGGTTGTCCCCGAGCGCGTCCCCGGGTGACAGCTGCCATACCCAGTTGGGAATCAGAGAGCACCATCCCTACGATGTCGGAGATAGGCTCCACATCCTGGGGCAGTCGGGAGAGTGCGTCTGCTAGGAAATTCTTTTTTCCTGGTATGAACTTCAGCTGGAAGTTGAACCGGCTGAAGAACTGAGCCCAGCGTATCTGTTTGGGGCTGAGGCGCCGGGGCGTACGGAGCGCCTCGAGGTTGCGGTGGTCTGTCCAACAGGCAAGTCGTCTTGAGCAAATCGGTTAAGGGCAGAGCAATTTCCACGAACCCCCTCGCGAAGGACCTATAGAAGTTCGCGAACCCAAGGAAGCTTTGAAGCTGGCACCTGGTGCGTGGGCGTTCCCAGCTCAAAACTGCCTGAACCTTCGTGGGGTCCATCTCTACGCCTTTGTCAGAGATTCTGTACCCTAAGTAGTCCAAGCGCTACTTGTGGAATTCGCACTTGGACAGCTTAGCGTAGAGTTTGGTTTTCCGGAGCTTAGTGAGAACTTGCCTCACTAACCTCTCGTGTTCCCTCTGCGTCCTCGTGTAGATGAGGACATCATCCAGGTAAACCAGTACGCCCTTGAATAGATGTTCATGCAGTACCTCGTTGATGAGATGCATGAAGATCCCCGGGGCCCCCGCAAGACCGAATGGCAGTACCTTGTATTGGAAGGAGCCCAAGGGGCAGTTGAATGCCATTTTCCACTCGTCCCCCTCCCTGATGCGGATTCTGTAATACGCCTCGCGGAGGTCGAGTTTGGAAAACACCCTTCCCTTTGACAGGTGTGCTAGCATGTCCTTTATGAGGGGTAGGGGGTATTTGTTGGATAGGGAAGCGGAATTTAATCCGCAGTAATCGGTGCATAGTCTCAGGGTGCCATCCTTCTTTTCACAAAATAGGACGGGTGCTCCAACCGGTGAGTTCGCTGGTTCTTTGAAGCCCCTGGAGAGGTTTTTGTCCAAGAATTCCCACAGCACCGCTAATTCTCTCTGGGTCATGGGGTAGATCTTGGGCTTGGGTAATGGGACGTCTGGGAGCAGTTCAATTGTGCAGTCCGTCTTGTGGTGGGGGGGTAATTGGTCTGCCTCCTCTTCTCCGAAGACATCTGCAATGTCCACGTATTGCTCCGGCAGTCCTTCTGGAGGGGGGGGTCATGGGTTTGGTTGATGACCTCTGCCCTCCCCACCGTCAGAGCAGATGGTTTGTCCAGTGTCGGTGCCTGGTAGACCCCATCTTTGAACTTGATGGAGCGTGTCCTCCAATCTATGTGTGGGTTGTGGCGTGCTAGCCAGGGGATCCCCAGCACTACTAAGGGTTTCCCCACCTGGGTTACCACAAAGTCTATGGATTCCTTGTGGGTGCCCATTGTCAGGGTGACCTTTCTGGTCCTCTGGGTGGCTGGTCCTCCCCCCCCCCCCCCCGCTGTAGAGCCGTCGAGTTGTTGGAATGCCAGCGGTTTAGGGAGGGGGGAGCAGGGCAGTTTTAACGCGGTGACAATGTCTGGGTGGATCAGATTTCTGGAGCATCCAGAGTCCACCAGAGCCTCGACCGCGATGGCTCTAGGGCCGTACGAGAGTTCAATTGTCCCTGCCAGGATGGAACAATCGTCACTCACCCTGGGGTTGTTGCGCCCCTTCTTCACCACCTGCCCAGTGGCGCTGCTTAGAGCAGGTGGGGGGTGTTTTCCGCCAGCTGTTCTTTGGCGTCGATCATGTCCCCTGCGAGGTAGGCATCTGCGTCCTCATCCGGGGTTGCTAGTGCTCCTGTCAGACATCTGGGGGGGGTTGGGTGGCTTGTGCGGCGTCTTCGGTGTTGGTCTGGGCGGGCGATCCATTGTCCTGTTCTTGAAACAGTCCGCTGCTCGGTGGCCCATCTTCCCACACCTGGTACATTGCCCGCGGGCAAGCCTCCGTTGTTGGTCTGCGTGCCAGGTTGGGCCCGACTGTGGGACTGGTCCTCTTGTGCTGGGAGGGACTTTGTCATCTGCAGTTGCGAGCAGGAACGTGCGCTGAGCGTGCTCCACTTTTCCAGCTAGGCAGATCCACCCGTGAAGGGAGGCTGGGTCGTCCCTGTAGAGTGCCCATTGTAGTACCTCCCGGTTGAGGCCATGCTTGAACATGTCAATCAGGGTGGCCTCAGACCATTCCGTGATTTTGCCTGCGAGGACCTTGAACTCGAGGGCGTAGTCAGCCACCATTTTTCTTCCCTGGCGAAGCGCTTGAAGTGTGCACTTGGCCCTTTCTTTCGCCAGGGGGTCCTCAAAGTAATGCTTCAGCTCGGCTAGGAAATTGTGGAAATTGGCCAAGGCTGGGGCTCTGGGCTCAGACATCTGCATGTACCAGTCCGCAGCCCTGCCTTGGAGCTTGGTGGCCACTGCTGAGATTTTGGCTGCTTCTGTGCTGAAGCAATGGCCATATTGGGCCATGTAGTCCCTCGCATTCGTGAGAAGGAAGGACAGTTTTGTAGGGTCCCCATCAAATTGTACTGGGAAGTCTTTGGTGAACCCCCCAATTTGCGGGACCCTTACCTGTGGGTGGTGAGGGATGGCTCCCACTGGCCTGGGGCCACGAAGCCCTGTGACAGAGTCTCATGCTTGGCCCCTTCTGCTCGGGGTTGTTGGCGGGGTGGGTAGGGTGCCCTGATCCCCTCTTGCCCCCTGTGCCGCCTCAGTCTTGGAGCGCTTGCCTACGATCGTTGCCAGGGACTGGAGCATGTGTTTCAGGTCTCGTACCTTGGCTTCCAGGGCCGTGTCCTTGTCTGGCGTGCTCCGGTCTGCCGATGTCGGGGACTGGAGCAGGTGTTCCAGGTCTCATACCCTGGCTTCCAGGGCCGTGACCCTGTCTGGCGTGCCCTGGTCATCCGACATCAGTGCTGCCAGATGCTGTTCGGTCTGTAGTCTTGCGCCTTCCTGCTCGGGCATTTGGGGGTAGCGGAGCCTCCAGGTGGAGTAGGGTGTTTCCGTCCAGGGTCCTGCTCCGCCAGCCCATGTGAGGAGTTGCTGGTCCCCGACTTCGTCTTCCGTCGGGGCTCTCCCGTCTGGGTTGGAGCTCCAGGTCTGGAACTGGGGTGCGGTGTGGGCAGGGAGGGTGCACCGCCTCCAGCAGCTGTCGGGTCGCCTCTGCCTCTTGCGGGCCGTCCTTCATGCCTCTGGTACGAAGTGCTGGCTCCATTGCTGTCCCCGGTTCCGTTTTCGCCAGTTGATCTCTCCCGCGGAAAATTTCCGTCCTGTGGAGCTTGGCGACTTTGGTTTGGTGACTCTCAGCTTTATGTCAGGCTCTGCCTGCTACCCAGTAAAAACACAGACACTAGTGTAGGCTTAGGTTCTGGTTTTATTTGAGTAACAGTATGCGTGCCCTTTAAGAAAGCTGAGAGTGAGTGGAGCACGCCGGAACGGGATTTAAATAGCCCGCGCTGGTCAGCGCTCCACCCCTTCTTACTCTGGGTGTGCCCCCGAGCCCCATCAGTTCCGTCTTCAGTAGGTGAGGGGTTGTGGAGCCCCTCCTGTGCTCCGGGCGTTTCCTTGATTGCTTCCCTGGCCGGTGATGGTTCATTGCCGGGCGATCAGGTTCGTAATCTCTTTGACAGCTCGGGTGCGCCTCGTGGTCTGGTCTTGTCAATTGCTTTCTTTGCAACATTGTATCTTTCTCTTCCATGCTGCCGGCTAGAGTTGATATTTTGTTGCCAGGACCTGTTGCTCTCTTTTGTTACCTAATTGCCTTTTCCCTTAATCCGCCCGGGACCCATTTCCCTGCATTGTCATGCGGGCCGTTGCGATGTCACAAGCATCGCAACGGTGATCATGACATCGCCCTACCTATTCAACTTGTACGCAGAACACCATGCGACATGCTGGGCTTGAGGAATCCAAGGCTGGAGTTATAATCGCTGGAAGAAACATTAACAATCTCAGATATGCAGATGATACCACTTTGATGGCTGAAAGCGAAGAGGAACTGAGGAGCCTTATGATGAAGGTGAAAGAAGAAAGTGCAAAAGCTGGCTTGCAGCTAAACCTCAAAAAAACCGAGATGATGGCAACCAGCTTGATTGATAACTGGCAAATAGAGGGAGAAAATGTAGAAGCAGTGAAAGACTTTGTATTTCTAGGTGCGAAGATTACTGCAGATGCTGACTGCAGTCAGGAAATCAGAAGACGCTTAATCCTTGGGAGAAGAGCAATGACCAATCTCGATAAAATAGTTAAGAGCAGAGACATCACACTGATAACAAAGGTCCGCATAGTTAAAGCAATGTTGTTCCCCATAGTAACATATGGCTGCGAGAGCTGGACCATAAGGAAGGCTGAGAGAAGGAAGATCGATGCTTTTGAACTGTGGTGTTGGAGGAAAATTCTGGAGAGTGCCTTGGACTGCAAGAAGATCAAACCAGTCCATCCTCCAGGAAATAAAGCCAGACTGCTCACTTGAGGGAATGATATTAAAGGCAAAACTGAAATACTTTGGCCACATAATGAGAAGACAGGACACCCTGGAGAAGATGCTGATGCTAGGGAGAGTGGAGGGCAAAAGGAAGAGGGGCTGACCAAGGGCAAGGTGTATGGATGATATTCTAGAGGTGACGGACTCGTCCCTGGGGGAGCTGGGGGTGTTGACGACCGACAGGAAGCTCTGGCGTGGGCTGGTCCATGAAGTCACGAAGAGTCGGAAGCGACTAAACAAATAAACAACAACAACAAAGTCATCACTGGTGAAGATAAAATGGGGGAAAGGTATGTTGCAAGGGGCCATGGCCATGTGATCAAAGACCCATGCCCCTGCATGTTGGTTTCACAGTGCCTTAGGTGTCCATTCCAAACTGAAGATATTGGGACATGGCTGTGCTTAAGGGGATGCAGAACTAGGTTGAGAAAGAAAGTAGAAAACATGAAATTCCAGAGCTTAAGCTAGGCAGGTTAAAAACAGCTGTTCCTTAGCTTTGGGAATAGCTGAATCTGACCATTTCATTTGTTCTGATTATTATTATTCAGATTTAGTTCTGGCTGCATTCCATACAACATTTTAACTTGATTACGGAATTAAGGAATTTTCCAGATTTGCACAAAATATAGTATCGTAAACAAACCAACGCCCTACATTTGCACAATTTAAGCCACCAAAAAAGCAAAATGACATCAAAACTAATAAAGTTTAGCACATTATTCAATATGTCTGCTAGCTTTTTCACTGACCTGGCTACTTGTGTCAAGTGAATTCAACCATTTTGTTCAATGTGTACAGAATTTCAAACTTGGCCCATGTTGTTAAGGTCAACTGTCTGTTTACCCATTTTCAACCCACTCAGTCTTTCTCATAATTCTTCACACAATCTCAAGCCAAGTGGATTAGTTTGCTGTCAGGACCATTTTGGAAATGGCATTTTTATGCCCTGCATCAAACTTTGTTGCCCAGTTGGCTTCTGAAGCATTACTTTATAATGTTAATATATATAATCCTCCTTGATTATTAGTATTCTAGGTATGTGAATTCAGTGTGCAAACAGACCCTTAATATTTTGATTACTTTTAATTATTATTTTTCAATATGCTTTTAATTAAAAATAAATAAATGGAATGCTGGCATGCTGCAAATAGCTAACAACCTTCCTCACTCCATGGGCATTCTCAGTAAATAGACATGGTACTTTCTTCAGACATGTCCTCTCCTGCCAGTCCGCAAAGAAGATAAAGATAAGCTGAGGTGATAAAGCTCACTCTGTGGAGGCAAGGGGGGATAATAAGGAGCAATCTCACCCTATTTGCCTTCTAGTAAACAGGTGTCATGTGCACTGTTTCAATGTGCACTGTACACCGTAACGTTTCACATGCCATGGCGCTGACACGCGTTTCTGTTTGGGAGGGAGCTGCTGTGAAACCTTGTACCAAGCTCTGTATCTATGTTCATTTCAATGGAATGTGTTTGGGTTATGTGCTCGGCTCAAGGACTTTTCCCGCAGACCATCAGAAGCCATTAGGAGCACCTGGGATTGTGAGCTTGGGAAGATTCTATGGGGGGAGGGATCTCATTTGTACCGAGGGTTTTTAGTTGTATTTGGCACGCTTTTATCATTCTCAGCTTTCTTTGTGATCCTGCATACTATTCTTTAATAAATCAGATATCTTTGCATTCCTGCTCATGAGTCTGAGAGTGTTTTAGAATAGGCAATCATTACATAAAGCTGAGAATGATAAAAGCGCACCAAATGCAAACTAAAAACCCTCGGTGCAAATGAGATCCCTCCCCCCGTAGAATCTTCCCAAGTTCACAATCCCAGGTGCTCCTAACGGCTTCTGATGGTCTGCGGGAAAAGTCCTTGAACAGAAAACATAACCCAGACACATTCCATTGTAATGAACACAGATACAGAGCTTGGTACAAGGTCTCACAGCAGCTCCCTCCCAAACAGAAACGCGTGTCAGCGCCATGGCATGTGAAACGTTACGATGTACAGTGCACATTGAAACAGTGAACATGACAACAGGTGTTTTACAACTGGCTGACTATGCTGTGAATAAGTAAACTTCCTATGGTAGCCATTTTGAGATAGTGGCTGTCACAACCTCTCAGAATTGATTGCCTTGTCTCTAATTAGTGGATTAATTTAATTATAGGTAATTTCCAGAAATGATTTTTGGGGTGCTTTTGATCCCTATTCAGACACTTCCTCTCTTCTCTGACACCTTTCATAAGACCGGTGCCACAGTTCCTGCACCTAATTATCTCTCAGGCTTGTTGGATACCGATTTATTTTTTGCTCAAGAAAGATGAGGCAGCTTGCCTGATCACAATATCTGGAAGAACAACATTATTTAGAAGGAGAGTTAACATATTTCTGGATTAATCAACCTAGGTTTTTCAGTGTTTTCAACAAGTGAAGAAATGACAACAGTGTCAGGAATTGGTACTGAACACATTCAGTGTTGAATCAGGTTTGCATAGATGTAGTCCTGCCTTCTTGACCTCATTCTATTATTTAACTTCAAATGTCAGCCATCATATCGGTTGAGAATTCTGGAAGTTAAGTCCACCAGCTGTAGAGTGCCTTGATGCTTCTGAACTTTGGTGTTGGGGAAGACTCTTGAGAATACCATGGGTAGCCAAGAAAACAAACAAATGGTTCATAGAACAAATCAATTCTCATTCAAGGCACAAATGACCAGGCTCAAGTGATGATATTTTTGAACATATTATGTGAAGACCCAGCTCTCTGGAGAAACCCATAATGCTGGGAAAGGTGGGAGGAAAGAGAAGAGGATGACCAGAAGCAAGGTGGATAGACTAAGTTACACCAGCAATGGATGCCCTGGTGGAAAATATGAAGGACCAGGTTGGGGACAGATCATCCTAGAGGAAGTTAATATATGTGGTCACTAAGAGATGACTTTGACTTGAAGGCAATAATCAATCATCCGTCAGAGAAGACTGGCCTATTCAATGAGATTCAAACATACCATGCTCCAAAGTTCATTCTCCCCTTTTTTAAAATCCTCCATTAAATCAACCTGCTGCTAGTAAGAATTCTTTATATTTAATTAGACTAAACAGTCTCTGTATCTTTCTCTCTCTCCATTTCTTCTCTTGATAAGCCTCCATGGGTGTGTTGACAGTTCTGGCTAATTTTCATAGCCAACTACATCCATGAAAAATTTTGTGTATCACTTAGACATATAAGGTTAAAACAGCCATCCCTATTTAAATTTCAACCAAGTATGTTATCCAAGTTCCAGCCCAGCAAACAGCCAATCATTATTTCTTTCATCTTTACTGGTGCTCTGGAAGAGTTGGAACTGGTGGAAGTTAAGCTTCAAATGAAAGTTGAAGCAGAAGGAGTATAAAATTAAACCATCAATGAAAAACAACAATGTGGGGTGTAAAAATATGGTCCATGGGCCCTCTTCCCTCTCACCTTTCACCATCCTACCTCATTCCTTCTTCCTTCCCCAGGTCCCAGAGAAAGCAGCAAAATCTTTACCAGCAACATTGGAAGCTGGGAAGCATCTCTGAGCCATTCCTTTCTGGCTATGTCAGATTTCCTACCAAGCTATTAGCGACATATGTGTCAACTTCACCATTGCCCAACATATCATTGCTTTTTCAAACTGTTACCAAAGCTGTTGACACAGAATATTGTGTCAGTCGACAGCTCCAATTAGTTGGCGTGTCTAATGACTGACAGTACAATCCACTTTTGTTTATGAAGACGGTGTGAGCTGTATCTCATTCCCCCAACCTTCAGTGGCAGACAGATGGATAGAACTATATAATCATCAATGGAAGTGGGTGATATTTTTGCCTTGTAAATCGGCACATGCAGCACCAAGCCAACAGCCCTTTTGTCTTCTGGCAGCGATGAATGGGAGAGTTCTCCCATCTGTCAAGTTATGAGAGTGGATATGTACAAATCGCATCTGATACAGGCAGCCAATATTGTTAGAGCAAGTACCTTTTCTTCCCTCCTTAAGTGAAAAAGAAGAGGGGATGTACACAGCTAAGCAGTTTCTTCTGGAAGATATTTATGAGGTATAGAAAAAGGGAGCACCATCATGTATTCCAGACTGAATGTCATTTGATCTCTTATTTATGGCTATTGATTAAAATGGCATGCGTCAACACAATTCTGCTTTACGCTGAGCCATGAAACAGATCTACATTATCCAATGTTTTCTCTTCTGACTGGAGTTTCCCCCCACAATGCTACTATCTAATCTTTTAACTGTGGATGTCAGGAATTAAATCCAGAGTCTGGGTGCTTCTAAAGGAGTTAGTAATAATGGTAGGTAGCGTTTTGTGCAGTTTTTTCACTGCTGAGCAAATGGATGGTCAGCTAGTTCAATTAGGACTATGTTTAGACCCACTGAGGAGGTGACTGCAGTTATCAGGTTTTAAAGCGTTGATCTGTAAGTGGTGGACAGGGGGAAGATGATGCCTTGAGTCGGCCTTCCTTCTTAAACCAGTAATAGACATGGTCAATTAATTAGAGCTTATGGCTCTAAACATCTGTTCTGAAATCACCTACATAATTCCATCCTATCAAGCACAAGTGTCCTCCAATGATTTGTGAATGCTGCAACTGTTCATATAGCAGACTTCTGCGTGCACGCATTGGGTCTGTCAATTTTACTCTTTCCCCTCTTTAACTTTCATTCTTTAATGAATACATATTAAAAAATGGTACATTTTTATCCTTTCCAACTCAATCAAATGTTGGAAAGAAATTATGTAAAGGTTCTTGGGGATCTGAATATGCATCTGCCTGCCATGAGATAACTGTTGAAAAATGGGCTCAAATTTGGTAGGGGGGAGAAAACAGCAAAAGAAGAATTGAGTTTGAAAATGGGATCTGTCCAGAGGCTGCAGAGAAGAAAAGATCCCAATGCATTTCAATGGGAGAAGCTGTTGGGTAATGGCTAAGAATGTTGCTGACTGTTCCATTCTAAGCCCCCTTCACTCTTCCTATCTGGTCATGTGAGCACCAGCAGAGTGCACTTAAGCGAAGGGGGGGGGTGGGAAATCCAGAACCCAAGCTCTGTATGCCTTCCCAAACAAGAAAATTACCATAGAACCAATTTAAAAGAAGAAAAAAAAAAGATAAAAGATGGCAAGAAAGACAGACTGGATAGAAACGAAGCAAAGGATCTCACCCTCCCTTGTATATTTTAGAAAATCAATTTTGTCCATCTCTATATCCCAGCAGAATCTTAGTTTAAGATATCAGGCGGGTTGTGATGTGAAGGGTAAATGCTCTCCAGAGATATGTCCATAGGAAAGTGTGGGCTGGGCAATGCCTACTTAGAGGAGCTTCTAATTGCAAAAACCAAGTCAGAGCTACAGGTAGGAAGGAAGCTCTCCTCCAACGCTTTCTTTGCCTGAGTTAATGGAAAACTAGAAGTATCCATCCCAGGCATTCTCGAGTTTCTTTCAGAAGGATAAAATAAAATGCTAGTCTATTAACACAATCAAATTGGGCATGCTGTGATGTGTGTTGATAATTACAAGGAGCTAATGCCATGAGCTTGTTTGGGATTTCTCACTTGTCTGGAGCTTGGAAAGGAGTGGAAGGGAGTTTGTTAATGGGGTAGGTCACTGTCTGGAAATGTCTGAACTGATTAAAATCATGGGTTCAGGATCCAGAAGGAATGCATCTGTTGTTCAACCAACTTAACATGGTGGCTGAAATGAATGGGGGCTTATAACAGCACTAGACACCTCCAGCAATCTACTATTGGTTGTATGAATTATAGGAAGAAAAAAATCATTTTGTTTTGGAGTCAGCAGCTCAGATCACCACCAACAATTATTTTGCATTTCGCTTCCCTTGATACTCTTATACACTATGTAAAGAAACATTTTCATTAGCAAAATAAGGCCAGAACAGTAGTGTAATTTTGCTTCATATGCAGTAAGAAGATGTTGTTGAGCAGAAGGTTTGTATATCTGAAGCTTGATATATAAACTTGGTTAAGTCAGGACTGAAGTATGTAGTTCTCCACTGATAAAACACAAAGACTGCAGGAGTATGAACTGGTGAAAGACCAAGGAATCTGCCTTTACCTATTCAGATTATTTGCTTGTAAAGTCCAAGGTTTCCTTACCTGCCCAGCAGTGTCTTTCTTGGATCCCCTGTAGAAGCTCTTCCCATCCTCATTGGGTGAACTTCATTCTTTCTCTAGTGTTGTAAGCTCTGAACTTGGACCTGATGAATATCATCTCCTCCTTCCAACCACTCTGATGTTTTACTGTTGTTATTTAAAAAATTCAGTAGTCTTCACAGTGGATCATTTTGCCCCAACTTGGAACCAACTTCAGGATCTATCTGATGGTGTGACTTTTGAGTTGCGAATTGTTGGGGTTGGTTTTTTTCCCCTTAACTCTGCACTAATTTATCTGAAATCAGAGCAAAACTCTTATTTGAAATGCTTCAGTTCTGCAAACTTGTTCCACATTGGCAGAAATTCTTGATCCATTCTGCCTCCCAGCTTCTGGGTGGTCCTGTCCCTGGAGCTGATCTACATTGTTGAGGACTCAACTTCCTTTCTGGCCCATATTTGCTGCAGGCAATGTCAGTCTTCCCAAGTAGGCCAGACAGGAAACATGGCCAGATGAGCAAATTCTATTTTATTTAAGGCTACATTAACAGAATCTTGCAAGTCTGAAAGTACAAATCTCCCGCTGTCTCCTTTACAGTCTGTGAAGTTAGGGACGGTCTGTTCTGAGCCTCTTTCTCTTCCCATTATGCAGCTGCAGGCCATGTCCTCGTTTATCTGACCATTCCCTAGGCAGCATCTCTTCTCCCTGTCTCTCAAGGTCTTTCTCACTTACCATTACAGGCAAAGCTGCCAACACACTATCATTTCACCTTTAGAGGTTTTAAAATACGGCAAAGGAAAATTGGCAAAATGCTTGGATGTTTCCTCCTCCTCCTCCTGCATCTCCTCTTTTACAGATAGCCTTTCTTTCTATAGCTTTTCATCATAACAACATGGATGGCTTGGGCAAACTAGCGATTCATTTTATTTCCTTTCTGTGAGGAAAGAGAGTGAGGGGATTTTGCTCACTTGGAATGAAGATAGCTCAGGAGTAGGTTGCTTATTGATTGTTCTTTGCCCTCTCCTTTTGGTTAGATGAAGGGAACATGGATTGGCTCATGGTGTTCTCTGCACATTTTTAACATTTCCAGGTCAGCTGAAAAGAAGATAATCACAAATCAGTTTCAGATTGATTTGTAAGGGGTTGGCGAATGGAAATAGTGCAGTATGGAGGCATCCTTTGTGAAAGGCAATGTTTGCCACCTAAATGCACACTCAACAGGAAGCTACAACTGATTGTGGGTCCGTGATGCTAGGAACTTGTAACGGTCACATACGATATTTTTACATGTAGTGTAACTTTGAATGTCAGCTTATGACATTGACTTATACTGAGTTACTTCAGACCCAGTTGGAGCGATATTCTAGGTACTTGGATTGGCAGTGATCTTAAGCAGAAGTAATCTCTCCAAAATATTTGTAACTGGAGATACCCAGGGTCAGAGCTGGCATATATGGATGTAAGATATGTTCTTTGCCATTCGATTGAAATCCCTTTTTCTTTAATTAAACCTATATGTATTTATTTCATTTGATGTAAACTTAATTTAACCTGCATTGAACTGGCCCTTCCAGAAGAGTTGGACTTCAAACCCCTAAATTTGCAAAGAGCATAGGCAGACTGGAGTGATAAATGTGATTCTCCAGATATGTATTTGTCAAGGAGTTGATGTCCATTGATTATGTGCCATTAAGTCATTTTCGATTCCTAGCAACCACATAGATAGATTTTCTGCATGACAATCTATCCCTAACCTGTTCTTTCAAGTCTCCCAACAATGCACTCATCACCACCATAAGTGAGTCGCTCCACCTTGCTGCTGGTCATCCTCTTCTTCTTTTTCCTTCTACCTTTCCCAGCATTAGAGCCTTTTCCAGAAATTTTATTATTTATTTTATTTTTATCCCACCTTTATTATTTTTATAAATAACTCAAGGCGGCGAACCTACCTAATACTCCTTCCTCCTCCTCTTTCCCCCACAACAACAACCCTGTGAGGTGAGTTGGGCTAAGAGAGAGTGACTGGCCCAGGATCACCCAGCTGGCTTTCAGGCCTAAGGCAGGACTAGAACTCTCATACCACGCCTGATTGGCTATTGGGCTGAGAGAGAGTGACTGGCCCAAGGTCACCCAGCCAGCTTTCAGGCCTAAGGTGGGACTAGAACTCTCATACCACACCTGATTGGCTCTTGGGCTGAGAGAGAGCGACTGGCCCAAGATCACCCAGCCGGATTTCATGCCTAAAACGGGACTAGAACTCACAGAATCCTAGTTTCACATGATGTGCCTGAAGTAGGCTAATTTGAGCCTGGTCATTTGTGCCTCCCTTAATACTAAGGGAAGCTGATGTCCATACCTTTCTCCAATATGCTTATTTTTACTGGAGAACCACAGCACAAAATTAGAGAGGCCCCAAATTCAAAGCATCACCAGTTTTCTGTTTGCATATTAGTTCAAAAGTTTGACACTAGATAAATTGCCTCAAAATGTGGACAACAGAAAGTGGGCAGTTCAAATTATTTCTTTCACAAGGAGTCTTCCCAAATTCTAGCAAATACATTGTCATAGCAAGAGATACTTTATATGTGAGATAGGCCCTGAGTCTCTTGCCACTGGGCAGAGCAATGGCTTTTCAGCGCCAAACCTTTTCAGCAGAGGTTTAGAATGTGATGTGATAAGAAGAGGTCTGTGCTGGAGAAGAAGGCCATTGGTCAGGAGAAGTCAATCAATCAATCAATCAATCAATCAATATCTTATTATGGTCACAGACCAGAATTACAAATAAAATACAAATTTGCACAAATACAAGGAAAAATGCATTAAATGAAATAAGACTAAACATGATAATATTAATGGTGGGGTCACCAGTGGGCAATCAAAGTCTGACTAATTTTACAGACAGTATAAGTGCTCCTGCAAGTCAGAATTGGACAGCACAGAGGAAGACTTTTTGTCCGAGGAGGAGAGCTTTCGGAGAGCTCAGATGGAGATTATTTTAAGCTGGAGTTGTCAATCTTTGGGGGCTAGTATATATTTGGAGATTTAAGAGTATGACATTGGCACTCTCCCAAAATGGATTCTATGGTAGATGGCCAGTCATAAATACCTATCCGCAGATGACAAACTGGTAAAGTGGTTGTCCCTCTTGCATTTTCCTCCTGGATGCTCTTGAACAACTTGGATTACCTTGACTTTCTTTTCTGGACAGATGAGCACACCTCCAGACAAAACACTGGGTTGCCAGGCTTTATTTTTATTTTCAAAACTGTTTTTGTGGTCTACCTGAAGCCCCAAAGGATCGCTGGAAATAAAAATGATGTTTGGGCAGGTGCTCTGCTCTGCAGCCATGCTAGCTTCCGTTTTTTAAAAAAAAAATACAAGGAAATTAAGAAAATAGATTGGCAGGCGCCAAGAGAAGTGCCAGCTGACACACTAGCATCCTTGGGTGCCATGCTGGGGAATTATGGATTAATCTATTTTAATTAGGTTAATCAATATAAATACATATAATGGACTCAGAAGATGTCCATTTAATTAGACAGCATATATATCCCTCTAAGAACTGCAGATGGCAATTTCAGGCATATTGTTTCATACAAATGCACATTTATGCAAATACCACTGAATCAACTAAACACTCACCTGATTGATTGAATGATTAAAATTTCTTTAATCAGATGATGGCGGTAATAATAACCGTCCTGGACATGGTTTGAACATCCATTCTCCAGCCTTGCAATATGCTTTGGAATATGCCGAATGTTTGCTCAATAATTAACATTAGACATAAAATGTTACATTTATCTCCATCCATTTAAGGTACTGAGGATTCCAGCAGATAAAGCAGGGCCTGTGATTCCATTTCTCCATGCCTGGATCCATTCTAGAAGAATAGTCCAGAAGGTTTCATTCCTTCGATGGAGAGATCTGACTGTTAACCTTGTATGAGTGATGACATTGGATTCCATCGTTAAGATCAGAAAGAAGGAAAATAGAAGGAAAATAGGAAAATTAATTACAGATGTATTTATTTATTCTTTTATTTTATCGATTAAATTTATACATTGCCCATCTCACTAAAAAGTGACTTTGGGCGGTTTACAAATAAAATTTATAAAAACCATTATAAAAATACAAAAATACAAAAAATAGAAGATACAAGAGGGAAACTAAAAGGCGGAGAGAGCGTCTTTAAGCCAGCAACCAGATGAAACACAGATACCAATGTTAGATATAAAGTGCAATCCTATATAGAGGGGGAGAATCCCTTGTCACTATTTTGCTCCAAGCAATAGAGATGTTCTACCATGGCCAATGGTACCTTCTTGTGGTGGTAGGACTTCAAAAATATAGCATGGGATGAAATCTCATAATTCTCATAATAACATAATTGCCAGTGTGTGTTCACAGAAGTGTGAAGACCAATAGATTTTTTTTTAAAATTGAAGATAGCCAGGAGGTTCAAAATTCATGTAGCAAGTTCTAGAGAAAATGTCCATAGAATGTCAGAGGTTAATCATTAATGGTCCTTTCTAGCTCTTCAAAAATCTAATGTGAATGTAATCAGTTCCTCAGGGAACTGATACAACCCTCTTCAAGTGTTCTTTGATTTATCTTGTGCCTATGTGTGCACTTCTTAAAATACCCCAAAGGAAAAATACAACTCGCAAAGCAGTAATCCTGTTCCATTTCTTTTTGTTAAAAATAACCCCTAACATAATAAGTGTGCAGGAACTTTTGGAAGAGAATGTTTTATAGCAAAAAGTTACCCACTGGCTAAATTGCTTCTTAAGCCTCTACAACAAGGACTTTAATTTCATTTTGCATCACTGCCTGTTCTCCATCTTCCCCATTGCCTCTGAAGCTCCAGTAAATTAAACTAGCTTTGACTTGGTCAATAATATTGCTGCTAATTCACTGCAATCTTTATAATTCTCCAAGGAGGGAGAATCTTGAAAAAAAAAATAAACCCTTAGAATCAATATTTTGATGTGCCTTTTGCAGCAATCATTTAGTGACCAATTAGTTGTATTTTAATTATGGTGGAGAATGTGTAATGATTCAATGTGAGTAATTATTTTATGAATGAATTCTCCTCATTCATTTTCTCTTCATCGTGTATAAGTATTTTTTCCATCGTGCCTTTCCCTAAAGTTAAAAATCCAAAATATTAGTAACTTTCATCACAGCTTTTTCACCATTTTAGATGCCCTCTCTTACACCATTTCTAGCTTTGTGTTACCTCTGTGGAGTACTGAACTTATTGCTGGAAGTCTGGATGCACTGTTGGTTTTTACTATGATATTGGCTGTTTTATTTTCAATCCTTTGCAAGGAACCGAAGTGAATTTTTGGTTTTTATTTCATCAAGCAATCTACCTGCAACGAACATAAAAATTAGCTGAAGCTGGATGGCACCGTCACAGCTGTCATGTTTTTTGACTATACCCCTGAATCTATCATAATCCTAGTGGTAGCCTTTGCTCACTCAGACCTATCACTTAATTTCTGAAGTTAAATCTTTTTTTTTTTTAAGGTACATCACATTTGTCACACAGAACTGTAATGTATTATTTTTATTCATCTGTTAGTAAGTTTTGACCAAATAGAGATCCCTGAGAAATCCCACTTTTGCATCCACACATTCCTATTATTCATAGGTTTAATCCAGGTAATCTATACATGTCCTTTTCTTTCATAACTGCTGAGTTAGCTCAGTAGTTTTGGAAGTAGAACGTTTTACAAAAGCCACAGGAAAGTTCACCTGGCCCTAATGTGCACTTGACTACTCCTCTCCATATGATTATTTCTATTCTCAAAAAAAAATCTAAGATTACTGAAACAGGCTTTAATTTTGCAGAAGCATGTTCTTCTTGAGCAAGATTTGCCCTTTAGACCTGATTTTTAAAAAAATCTCTAATAACCCTTTTGACTAATTTGCCTAAAACTGATGCTAAAATAAGCAGATTCAGAGCATTCTGGCTTCCAGTTGCTTTACATCAGTATTTAGGATATTTTACATATTTTTGTTAGAATATGGGCAGTTCCATATTTCAAATATTTAAGGATTTTGAGAGTTTCTGTGGACTTGTTTACTTCATGCTTGTGAATATAATATCGACTTCATCTCTTGTCATCACTATTTCTCTCAATATGCATCCTGAAAATCAAAACTCAAGCTTCTGTTATCTTATCTGAAGCCTATGGAGTGAAAATCAATACCAAGGATTGATTTAACTTTTATGTTAAAAATCCTTATCCTCCTTTAACTTCTTTGTCATTCAGCTTTCCAGTTTCCTCCTTAGCCAGTTCCTGTTTCCATGATATTTCAGGAAAGATTTGTGGTTGGTTTCAATGTGGGTTAAACCGCTGAGCTGCTGAGCTTGCCAATCGGAAGGTCGGCGGTTTGAATCCACGTGATGGGGTGAGCTCCCATTGCTAGTCCCAGCTCCTGTCAACCTAGCAGTTCGAAAACATGCAAATGTGAGTAGATTAATAGGTACCGCTTCGGCGGGCAGGTAACGGCGTTCCGTTTAGTCATGCCGGCCACATGACCATGGAAATGTCTGCGGACAAACGCCGGCTCTTCGGCTTTGAAGTGGAGATGAGCACCGCCCCCAAGAGTCAGACACGACTGGACTTAATGTCAAGGGAAACCTTTACCTCAATGTGAATAGCAGTGTGAATGCAAACATTCCATCAAATGGAGCTTGACTTGATGATTTAATAGAAAAAATTCAGTAGTTTTCTTGACCGCAATACGGAAGTGGCTTGCCATTGCCTTTCTCTGAATTCATTTTTGCAAGTTGCCTGGGCCAATGGGCACATCTTTGGCTCTATGCATATGAGCATGACCTTCTGAAGACAACTTTTTACAAATAACTTCCTTGGCATTGCTTGTTAACTGCATCCTTCTGGCTAAGGCAACTGCCAGAATTAAACATGGATGGAAGGGGATTGAAAGTGGCAAATATTTATACAATTCAAATTTCCAAAGTTTGATATAAATTGCCTTGTCCCAGGGGCCAATTTATCCTGAAACTAATGCAAGGAATGAAAATATTGGACAGGTCTAGATATTAATGTGTCATCTGTGGTTAGAGTGGCATATAAGCCTCAGAAAATGAAATAATGAGATGAAGTGAAGTAAAAGTAAAGCAGCATATAAGACCTTTACTTCTGCATTGTCATTGATTAAAATGTCTTGTTATCCTGATTCTGTATGTTGGGTAATGGGATGTCATTGTATGGAGCAACCAAACTGATCTTACCAAATAATTTGTCCATAATGTATAATCATCAACAAATGAGTAGTGAATTAAGTACTGTGTGACATGACTGTGAGTTAAGCTCCTCTTTGCTTGTTGTTGTTGCCATATGTCAGCCAAATTGTTGAGTAATTCGTCTTTTTCTTTTCCTTTGTCTTTCTGCCTTTCCTTAGGCAAACCCATTTCCTCCACCCACTAAGTGGATTTAGTGGGAGAAGCTGTGACTTTGTACATCTATTCTGAAAGTGTTCTCCAGGCAGTTTATCTCCATCTTTTATGCAATTTTACTTGTTCAAAGTAAACACAACAAATGACCTCTTACTGGTCATCCTCTTGAACACACATATACATGGTCACTGGCTGTCTAAAAGATACAGAAAACACTTTGCAAAAAAAAGGAAAAAGGACCAAAATGCTAAACCAGATGGATCTTTAACTTTACAATTTATCATTTAAGAGCAGTTTTATATCTAGATAATCTGCCATGAAGTGGTCCTGGTTGTTAACAGAAACCCGACAACTCTCCTCTATGCTAGCCCTCTCCTAAGTGGTGTCTTCTAGATGTGCTGGGACTGTAGCATCTAGAACTCCTTGGAGTTACCTTTCCCTTTACATCTGGAGGTTGCAAGGTTGGGGTTGAGTACCCCAACACAAATCTCCCCACCTTCACCTAACTGCAGCCAAACGTGCCCTTTGTTTCTTGATTTCTCCCTATACCATTGCCTTCATGTCAGCCCCAGCTCATTAGAAAAACAGGTTTAAGTCTTCTTTGGGTGTACCAATGTTGGAGTAGGACTTTTCTCTTGATTGCATCACTCTGAAAATGTGGCCCAGAGAGGTATAAATGTGATGGAATGTGTCTATGAAGGGGGAGGTGATGTGATGGACTACAGTAACGCAGCTGGTTCAGAGGAAGTGGAGCAAGACAAGAGACAGCACAGCCCAGAGTTGGACCATGGGAAGAAGAAAAAATTCAGATTAGCCACACCCTAGAGCCTCCCAAGGTTATCCATTAGGTTAGAGTAGTATAGGTTTAGTCTGGTAAGGTTCTGTCTATATGGTGTGAGCAAATAAAGAATTGGAATTTGGCTGGATTGCTTCCTTGTTGTTCTTGGGCTAGGCCTTGACAATAAAATCTTTTCTCCATTAATGCAGGGTTGAGGAGGTTTTAGTTCTCCAGATGTTACAGTACAATCCCCATGAACTGTAGACATTCTTCATGTTGTCTGGAACTGATAAGAATTTAAATCCAGTCATACTTGGAAGAACACAGGTTCCTCCTCTCTGCTGACGGGTAGAATAGATTCCCCTTCTCCAGATGATGTGGGGGATTCCAAATTAGAATCCCCGCAACATGTAAAAACAAACCCCCAAAATCCTTTCGGTTAAGAATTAGCATAACAGGGAGAGGGCTGAATAGAAGTTTTCTACTTGCGGGGAGTTATGAATCTTGAGGAGTGTTCAGAAATGGCAAAGTAAGTTTGAATTGGCCAACCCTGTTTTACTATCTCCTTCCGCTCTATGTATACAGCAGGGAATCTAACATATCAGCCACAAATGACATGCTCAAAAAGTGCTGCAGAAATAATAAATACGATTCCTGAGACTCATTAACTCTTGATCCAATGTCTTTCCTGACAAATAACCTTTTGTCAATGAAGGATGCCTCTTTTCTTTCTCCCCTCACTTGGCTTCCAACATTGCCCGCTACTAATCCCTTGACCTACCCTAATTCTCTGCGTTCTTCTGCCATCTCTCCTTGTAGGATGACAAAAATCTTGACTGTAATCTATTAATTGAATAATTGAATAAACTTGTTTCCCTAGCAGTCAGAGCATATTGTTTGCACACACAGTGTCATCCCAAGCCCTCCAGCTATCGAAAGATTGCCAGATATGTTTATTAAACCCCCTGTGCTTGGAAAGAACACAGAAATCTGTCATCTGGGGTAATAGGAAAGTGCCTATCTCAGCTGGAGACTGAGCTGTTATGAATAAAAGAAGAGTTTGCATTACAGTTTGGAGGTGCAAAGAGAAAAGCTTTCCCTATGGTGCAAATGTGTTGTAACCCTCAGGCAAGGAAGGGGGGGGGAAATAATATTGACTCCTTGCTGGCAGTGCAATATAATTATTGAGTTTGCGTTTGCTCGGTCAGCAAGCGTCTTAAGGAAAACATCCTGGTGAAGGTGGTTGGGAGGAGAACCGGGCAAACTGCAAGGTGTAAATTATTATACATTTAACACTCAAGGAATTAAGAATGAGCCTAGAACAACTGACAGCTCTAAACGTGGTTTAGCCCCCTATCTGACAAGGAATCTGGGTGGCCCCGTGCCACCTGCAGATGGTGGTGAGCAGTTGTTGCTGCCCTTGGAGGAGGAAGAGGAGAATTACATTATTAACAATAATAATATTGGGTCTTTTTTGCATCAGGGAAAAAAATAGCTTGGTTAGATTCCTTTCCTGTCCTCTGACGCTATTGTTTGAATTATAAGGGGACAAGAACAGATTTTTTCCAACTCAACCAGTGAGAGTTATCTTCACGGCTGCTTGACCAGAGTGCTCATTTTCAAAACCAGACATTATTGATAATTTGGTTATACCAGAAGGCATCGAGGTAAACCTTAAGTCCACTTAATACTTTTTCTCTCAACCATCAGGAACCTTTTACTGTTAACTGCCACATATTCCCCTACCCTGGCAACACCTTTGGAATTAAAGCACACATTGGACAAGGTGTGAAGGTGATGCCAAAATAAATAACCTAAATAAATAACCTGTGTAAAAAGGAATTGTGGCTGAGTATCTTAGTAACTGTCATGGTTTGAGGGGGAAAAAAAAGTTTAGTTTATCTGCAATTTCATGGAGGAAGAAAAGTATGTATCAAACCATCTTTATGGTAGCAATATCTCATTTATCCTGTTTGCATTTCCTTAATTGTAATAAGGAAGAAAGGAAGACCTTGCCACTGCAGTCCATAGATACTAGACCCTGTGTCTGATGTGACAATGAATCTCCTAAAGGAGACTTTGAAGAATGAGTACGGTACTAGTTAACCCACACATAAAACATGGGTGGAGCTTTGAGTACACCAGGGTCTGACTGTTAACCAAATACCTGGACAAACAAGTATGATCTAAATTCTAATCCTAAACAGTCTGCAGAGCCACTATTAGAGAGTAGGGTCCTAATTAATGTTGGGTTCATGTAATATAGCTAATCAGGATAATTAAAGGGCCCATCATTACATGCATACAACATGCTAAGCTTAGTTAGTTTTAACCTTGGCTTAGTGTTAGCATGCCATGTGTAATCCTTTAGATTAATTTGTAGTTCACTGTGTTGTAGGATCCAGAAAATGGGCTAAATGCAGTAATTGGGTTGTGTGTTGTGTGAATGCCACCATTTTTCTCCTTCTGGTAAACATGCCTCTGGCTTGAAGTAGAAGGACAAGGCATATCCCTATTTCTGCTGGTGCAGTTAATCCATAACAGAGATCTGTACAAAAATGTCCTTGCTTGATCAGTGAAATGTATGGTGGAAATTAGCTCAAACAGCCAAACGAAATGAGATGTGGTAGATCCCTAGTCTTCATCATCTTTTTCCTCTGCCATTTGCTTAGCCAGTTTCCAACCAACATCTCTCCAGAGTTGCTGTGGAGTTAAAAATGAGATATCACGAATATGTTAATTTCATTGAATCTCACTGTTGTATTAGCTTGAGCTTTAAACAGCAAGGGGCAATATTGCAGCAGAACCTTAAAAAGAGAGAAAGAATAATTAATCAGCCTAAGACCATTCATCCTTTCTCAACTTCCATTCCAAGGATTTGAATTTCAATGGATACAGTCTGTCATCAATGTGCAGTGACTGAAGAGGCCCATGATGTTAAATTAACTCAAAAACAAAAATGTCAAGATAGGGAATGCATACCAAGCATGGTTTCTGAATTTTTTTTCTGACTCCTTAATTATACCTCTGTTCTGGGTCATATGACTGGGAAGGAAGATGGAGGGGGCTTAGAATGGAGGACAGCAACATTTGGCGTAGCTGCCCAACACCCTGTCCCATAGGGATACACTGGAGGGTTGTTGTTTTTTTAATGAAATTATTTTCTGTAGCACCCCTGGCTGAATCTATTTTCAGATTCAGCCTATCTTTTGATGGCTTCTTCCTTCAAGCCAAATTTGGTCCTTCTGTACATTTGAGGACATTTAACCTGCTGATAGATAGGCACTCCGAGCCCCAAGTCCCTTGACATAATTGTTTTCCAATATTCTGTTAGGTTGGAAAGAATAAATAACTCTTCACATTAATATGATCTAGTTTATGTGATAAGACTCAAATACTTGTTTCTGTACTTAATATTTTTTACAGCCAAGAGACGGTTCCGATACCTGGATTTTGACAGCTCTCATTGTGCATTACAGCAGATTGTCCTCAATATTTTATGAAAGGAAGACATGGAATAATCTGCTCAATAGATTATTTCTGGTGTTGCTCTTGAGATGTACAGTGAAGGTGAAAGGAAGAAGAAGCATTACGCCTTACACGAGGCAGTCTCTGTCCAGGCATTTTGATGATCAATGTTTCAGTTTCTCTTATTTTGTTCTGATGCAAAATCCAGTGGCTAAATAAACAGCTGCTAACCATGATGGTTACACAGTGCCCAGATATCAAAGTTATTAGAAACCAACAGAGCAAAGTTAGGTACAAAGGAGGTATATAAATAAGAAGAGAAGCAGCAGCAACAGCTTTCTGGAGGCATCTGGTTCATGGTTCCCCATTATGGGATGTAGAACCCTGGCTTAAATAACTCTTTCATTGTTCTATTGATGATGATCTAATAGACTGCCTTTCTGCTATAGGGCATTCAAAGTTGTTAATAATCTAGGCACCCTGACTTGGAAGGACTTAACTTGAAAAAAGCAGGGCCTCTTTCTTTTGGGGTGGAATCGTGGGAGAATCAATAGCAAGAGAATGCCTCTTCTCAAATGCCTACCACATAGGCCTCTGAAAGCAGGCAGGCAAGGGTATTTGAGTGTGTCCGTGTGTCAGAATCAGAAAGATGGCTCTTATGACATCACAGTTGAAGTCCCACCCCTTTTGTACATACAACTTGAGGCTTTCCTGCATATTTTGACATACAAAAACAGCTTTCTTCAAGGAGACCTTGCCTTCCAGCCTTAATGCCCAAGAAATAGGTGAAATCATATTAATATAGGTATCCCCTCCATTAGTTTGGCTTAAAACTAGAATTTATTTATTTATTTATATTTATTTATCAAATTTTTATCACTGCCCATCTCCCCCACATGGGGGACCCTGGGCGGTTCACAATAAAAGCAATTAAAATTTCAATACAATCATAAATACAACCATTAATCAGTCAGCATAAAATGCAATAAAAATCCAAGCCATGGGGGATCTAATTCAAACCATAAGGGCATAAAGCTGGTCCTTGCAGAACTAGGGAGTCAACCAGCCCCAAGAATGGCTCTTCCCCTCCCTATTCCAGGCAAGGCGACAAAACCAGGTCTTCAGCTGTTTTCTGAAGTCCAGGAGGGAGGGGGAAGGACGTTCCAAAGGGCGGGAGCTGTTGCAGAGAAGGCCCACCTCCTGGACCCTGCCAGATGGATTTCTCTTGCAGACGGGGTCCTCAACATGCCCTCTCTGCATGATCGGGTGGGACGGGCTGATGTAATGGGGGTGAGACGGTCCCGTAGGTAACCTGGACCCATGCCATGTAGGGCTTTAAAGGTGATAACCAACATCTTGAATTGGACCCGGAAGCAAACTGGCAACCAATGTAGCTCACGCAGTAAGGGTGTTACATGTGCTGATCTCGGAGCACTCATCGCTGTTCACACAGCCGCATTTTGAACCAACCGAAGTTTCCGGATACTCTTCAAGGGTAGCCCCATGTACAGCGCGTTGCAGTAGTCTATATGGGAGATGACCAGGGCATGAGTGACCGTTTGAAAGGCCTCTTGCTCCAGGAAGGGGCGTAACTGGCACACAACACGAAGTTGTGCAAAGGCCCTTCTGGCCATGACTGCCACCTGCTCTTTGAGCAGGAGTCATGAGTCCAACAGGACCCCCAAAAATCCTGAGCTTTTCTCAGAAGGCAGTTGGTTACCAAAGCTAGAATCATGTTTTCCCATTATAGTTTACTGGTGAACTTCCTTGCTGCTCCAATTTACCTCCATTGAATGTTCTGGATGGAGTTCAAGGCTTGTCCCACTTAAAGCCAAAATAGTCTTGGTTAAGAAGCACGAGGCCCAAGTGTGGTCAAGAATTGCATGGATGGAACTAGGACAACAGAACAAATAGATATGTAGAGCTGGACTCAAATGGGGGCCCCCTTTCCCCAAAGGAGCATTCTCAATATTTTGACCAATTTTGATTTTGTGACACATTGCTTCAGTTCTACAATAAGCAGACAGAGATAGCTGAATAGAAGCACGTAGTCCACATCCTCTTGGTATAAGATGTTAGAGTCACTTTGTCTCCTGAGCTCTGCCAGAATTGACAGGCCATGTCTCTTCCATAGCCTTTTACACAATATTCGGTGGTTATAATATTGTATATATGCATTAACAAATAAAGGAATGCATTCACTGCAATTATGGTCCCCTTCTGCTTGATTTACTTGTCAGCTTGTATTCACAGCTATGTAAAGGATCTCCTTTGCCAGGCTTCTGTCAAACACATTGCTTCCTCCTTGGTAACATCAACATAATGTGGCAGGCAGAGCAGGTAAGGCTGGATCACTTTCAGAATTTCTCTTTTTCCTTTAAATGGCAGCAGGGATGATGATGTATGCAGAGGTGGGCGGGTGAGCAGAGAATAAAAGCTCAAAATAAGGAATTGTCATAATGTACACCATCTCTGGTGAAGTGCAATGAGAATGGAGATGAACTTGGGCCAGCTAATCACAGCTTGAAGAGCTTCTGGGATCCCAGGCACTGAGAACTAGAAAAATGGGGGTATGAGGCTGAATAGTAGCAATAACAACATCATCAACAAGAACAATAATGCCCTTATTCAGAAGCTTTTCTGTGGTCCAGGAACATAAGGGGACACTGTGCATGTGCCTGTGTGTACAGTTCTTTGATATCTCTCCTTCTGGAAATTAAACACTCATTTTCAACATTGCCCACAATGGAGGAATAGCTGGTGAAGATGATGGAACTTGCTGAGATGGCCAAATTGACAGCTTTGATCAGAGAAAAGGCATTATCTAAGTTTAATGCTGACTGGAAACCCCTTATAGACTTTTGCTGTGAAACAGAAAAAAAGTGAAATTATGACATACGGTTTTGATGATTAGGAAAAAAAATAGATTATAGGAAAAAAGGCAAGTCATGTTGCAACCACAGAGGACATTATGTCTATAACTGCTGTGAAGAAAATCAGAAGCTACTTATTTTTTCTTTGTTTCTTCTTTATATTTTCTTTCTTCTTCTGCACATTTGAATTTGGCTTTGGCTTTGTCTTTTTTCTTTTCTTATCTTTTTTGTCTATTCTAAATATTAGTTCTTGTTAGTTTTTATCTTCCTTTTTTAAATTTTTAACAAAGGTATATGTATGTATGCATTTTTAAAATTTGAATAAAGATGTATATATGTATATATATATGTTTTAAATACAAATCATTCCCATTCTCAGGACCTGCATTATTATGCCTGGTGTTTGTGGTCCAAGGTGTCCTAGCTAATATTCCAAGGTATTTGTTCACTTAATTTGAAGGGAAGTCCATGCCGATTCAGAGACAAGAGGCGGAGTCAAGTCACTGTACTGGAAAATGTGAAAATCACAGTCTTTTGTTTCAGTAAAACAATGAATTTTACAGAACAACAACAACAAAAATCCCTTTACGCATCTCTCAAATGCAATGCAAAGCAAGGGCCACCTTTGTGTAACCCAACCTGCAAAACAGTAGTGATTCATTGGCAAATTCTTGCAAGGATTTAAGCCGCCATCTACCCTTGTTGAATTTCTACCCTTTCCTTCCCAAAGTGGGCACTAATTAAGCAGCAACGTTATCATAGATGCCCTTCTGGATAGGAATTTCTGAATCTATTTAAATATGTCAGGGATTAATTTAATAGTTGTCTTTGCTGGAGAAGGGATGATAAGGAAAAGACCACAGAGGGCGAAGTGTCCCCTATGTGTAAATAAAATTGAACAAGGAAACCAACCTGTTTGGGTTCTCTTACAAGTCTAAGCTGAGTGCATAGTGCCAAGTAACCTAATCCTTGCTAATAAAAATATATCAAAGCGAACAAGACAGAGTTAACCATGGCAGAGGGCAAATTAAAGGCAGACCTGAACTTTCTGAAGTCTTTAACAGAGGGCAATTCTCCACTGCAGCTGAAGCTGCTTGCCTCCCTGCTCCTGGCTGTTTCTTCAACCGACTTCAGAAATTCCAGTCTGGATTGCCCTGGGCTGGCAATGGTTGTTCTCCTGCTTCTCACCCTTCCCATCCATCCTTGGCTTCCTCCTTGCTTTCCCAACGCCTGTCCATAGTACTGCAAAGCATCTCCCAGTGACCCCCTGTTCTTTTGAGGGATCATTCCCTTCCCACTGATCCTGATGCCTTTCCTTTGTTTTCCCGGATGTTGGCACACACAGATCCCTTCACACCCCCTTCTTACATGTTCCCTTTCGACACTAATGCAACCCCCCCCCTTTTTTTATTTTTATTTTTAATAGCATGGTTGAGCAGCCAAAGCAACAGAGAAATAGGCTGTTCTATGGTTGCCATTTTCCTCTGCAGGCTCACGGAAACTTTGTACCAAGGAAGAACTGGTAGTTCAGTTTCTGTCAGCTTTACCAGGTAGACCACATAGGAAACACGGCCAGAGAAGTTAATTCTACTCTATTGTAAAGCTACATTAACAGAATCTTGTAAGTCAGAAAGTACAAGTCTCCTGCTGTCTCCTTTACAGCCTGACAAACTAGGGAGGGTCCCTCCTAAGCCTCTTGCCCCCCTCTCCACTATCCCGCTGCAGACTCTTATCTGACTATTCCCTAGGTAGCCTTTCTTCTCCCCATCTCCCAAGGTCTTTCCCACATGCCATTACAGTTTCATAGCACCATTTCTAGTTTCAACATAGAGAGGAGGAGGAGGAGGGAGGGAGGGAGGGAGGGTTGCAGTACTATGGATAGGGGGTAGAAGAAGAACCTGCAGGAAGAGCAGGCTTCACCCAGCCTGGGTAGAAACCACAGGGTACCCACTAGGAGAAGTAAGTTTTGAATGGAGCATAAGCTTCCTAGATTGAGGATTGTCCACTGTCATCCTGGATTAACTGCACTATTATTTTAAACATGCAGAGAATGTAGCAGCCCAGAACACAGGCACAGTGTGCGTTTGCCATAAGCTGCAAATGGGAGGATCGTGTCATCCTTTTCTGCATCCAGAAAGCGGTGAATGGCCCATACTGGCCATGAACCAAGCAGAAAATCCAGATCTGCCCACAGTCTCCAAATAAAAAATGTTGCAATGGACCCCATTTCTTGGCCATGATCCAGGGCCACCATAAAGATGAGGTGATGGGCTTGTGGAAGACATGGGGTTATGCCTGGGATAGAATTCTACTTAGCTATACTAACTCCATTCTGTCTGTAAATGAGGAAATCACCCACTCATAGGCAGAAAGTGAGGGTCAGGATGTGGCTGATGTCGGGACCAAGCACTAGCTGCTAGAAGAATTTCTTGAAAGCTAAGCTCTAACTGCTGTAAACACAAATAGGAGATTTCCTGATTTCTTGATAACACAGGGAGGGATGAAACTGACTAGATGCGTGTCTTAGCCAATGCAGCTCCTTCCTCTGGATTTCCTCAGGTCTGAACCATTTGCATAAGCTTGCCTGACCCTGTGCTCAGGGTCTTGCCCAAGGAAATGTTGCCAGCTGTGTTCTCTGTGGGCTTGACCTGACCCTGCAGACTCTTCATGAAGGTATTGGAGACTTCACAAATTGTGTCCTAAGTAGAGGGATGGACCTGAACCTCATCACTTAGGTGACTGAGAAGGAAAAAGAGTGCTGAGGGATTGCTGGAATTTTTCTCCTACAGGCTCAGATCTGGAATTGACTTCCCCTTCCTCCTTCCGATGCGAAGATGTCCCAATGGCAAAGGGACAGAGACTGGTGGCAGCAGAAGTCCCTGCAAGTTCTTGTTCTCTCCTCTTTCTTCCTTAATGTCATGCTCCCTGATCAAATGTTCCCAGAACATCTGATTGGACTCGCATGCGTGAATGAAGTCAACACGTGTCGAGACTTGCGAGTCGACAGAGTGGGAAGGGGAACATTCAAGAGCGAGAATACATCATGTTTGGACTATCTTTCATACCCAAGGTCAACTGGCTGAGCCATTGGAGACACCTGCAGGGAGTCAAGAGAGTGGCACGAACTGAGGAAAGGGGGGTTGCATACCAGAGCGAGGGAGGGGGAATCATGTACTCATTGAACTGCTTAAGTTAGGGAAAGCACAGGAACTTTCATTCACAACTTTTTTGCCATTCTGTATGCTTCTTCCATTAAAGAGATTTCTACTGCATTTAGGTATGAATTGGTGATAGAGTGTTGCAGTCATTACACTTAATGGTATATCTCTCAGCCCCTTCCCTCTGCCAACTTGGCTGCAGGAAGGACGACTATGGAAGCACAGACTGGCCAGGACAAGAGGAAAGTCTATAGGAGAAAAAATGGACCTGACAGAAGAGTTAGAAGGTGGTGAACATCACTTCTCCAAGTGCTACCCTTCCAAGTTACATGACATTGTGGTAGTCGTGGGGAGAGTATTCTGGAATGAAGAGACATTGCTCCAGTTTGGAATTTTGGAGCAAAAATTCTCACACTTTGGGAACACCTTGCCTGGTACAGACTTCTCAGGGCCCAACCAAGCTGTTTATTCCACTGATGAAAGGACTACAACCATATAGGCAGCAATGTGGATGTTTGATCTTATAGAACTCAGTGAGACTACCTTGCCTAGGAATTATCCCTTAAGATGATGAGTTAGAGTGCAGTGACTGTAGACCATGCACCTTTAGCACAATGCTTTCTGGCCCCTCCCAACTGTTCAAAAACAATAATTGTTTTTTTGCATTTTCATTGACTGGGTATTTTTGTCTTTTATTTAGAAAAGAAATAAACATAAAACAACATTCAACTCCATTTTTTTTTTCTCATCTGCTCATTCTGGACTCAAGTTAGTACTTGAATCTCTTTTTTCCTTGGTATCTTCTGTTTTGGGAAACACTGAACTGCACAGTCATTAACAACCTGAATTTGTCCATTGCTCTCTCTGGTAATGGAGGTGGAATCACTGTATATGAAAGAGAAATAAAGTGGAATGTCCTAATTTCTCTGATATGTCAGCCTTGGTGTAATTTTCTCCCACTGCCTAAAGTCCACTGACTAGAGCAGAGTTTTTCAAACATGGCAACTTTAAGATGTGTGGACTGGCTGGGGAATTCTGGGAGTTGAGGTCCACACATCTTAAGAATTGCCAAGATTGAAAAACACTTCCCTAAAGCAATGGGAACAGGATTCTTCTTATTAAACAATTGGGCTTAATACTCAACTGATACCTTCCAATTGTTGAAAAATTTGCCTCAGTAGAAGACACTTCTGTTTTTCTAATTTATTCTCAAAGTGCTTAAGAATGTCTTTCAAAATTATTTTGGACCATTCCTCCCTCCTTTTACCTTATTTATTTATTTAAATTTTATCCCACCTATTATTATTTTTATAAATAAATAACTCAAGGCGGGGAACATACCTAATACTCCTTCCTCCTCCTATTGTTCCCCACAACAACATCCCTGTGAGGTGAGTTGGGCTGAGAGAGGGGGACTGGCCCAAGGTCATCCAGCTGGCTGTCATGCCTCAGGCAGGACTAGAACTCTCCTACTATGCCTGATTGGCTCTTGGGCTGAGATAGAGTGACTGGCCCAAGGTCACCCAGCCGGCTGTCATGCCTCAGGTGGGACTAGAACTCACAGACTCCTGGTTTCTAGCCCAGCACCTTAACCACTAGACCAAAACTAACTTGCATTCTATCCTTGCTGTGAGGATTTTTCCTTATTACCTTTTCATTCTGCTGCCATCAGTGAACATTTTTTCTGATTCGTATTAGTGCTAGGTATGATCTTGAACCTAATAATATCAGAGACCACCTATAGTGGTTTTAATCCTGCTAGGTCCTGAGATGGACTGAGGGGCCACCTGATTTCTGGATATGCCCAACAGGGCTTTTTAAAGAATGACCTCACTGTTGAGGAATTTTCTTAACCCTAACCCTTCCCCCTGAGTGGACCTTGAAGCTTTATCTCTTTTGGTTCAGCATTTTATTGTATTTTTTAATATGAGTGGGTACATCAGCTTTTGCTATTGTGATTTCAATGTATTTAAATGAGTGTTTTTGTTTTAAAATTGTTGCAAGCTATCTGGGGAAGGATTTTTGCCCTAAATACTTGGTATACATTAGTCAGATACAATTAAATAAAACAAAACAATAAAGAGGAATCTGTGAAGTCATGGAAGAATTTCAGTCCTATGGACAAAGTTTAACTTGATGCTAAGTTGTACTGATGGTCCCTGTAAGGGTGATGAAACAGATTCGTTTATTTCCTGCAATGTAAAGCTGGCTGATTTAATCTCTTGCTTTGTTCCTAATTGTGCCTTCCCTATTATTTCCTCTGGCACAATTTGCACGCAAGCATCTACCCCGTATCTGCTTTGCTGTACCTCAAACTGTATTTAATTATTTTGGACAGGAAAGAGTTCCTCAATTCTTAATTGATGAAGCACCATTAGAGTCTGCCACTCAGCAGCTTCCTTGCAGGTTATGGCAATCTGGAGGAAAATAACTCATCTGTTTTGAAGTAATGGTAAACCGGTGTCTGTAAGCCGAAGTGAGAATTTTACTCTCAGGATATCTGCTTTCACTTTCAATCAGCTAGTAACAAATCGGTCACCTCTCATTTGTCAACTGGTAAATGGATTTTTTGAAAGACAATAAGTCCATTCCCCCATGCCCCAGTCTTCAGTACTTTCCCAATATTTTGGTGGGAGAAAGAATCTCTAGCTTAATGATCCTGCACTGAAAAAATGTTAGCTCGAAAGCTAGCCTTAAAATCTGACTTTATATTTTTTGTAGCCATCTTCAGATCACTGCAACAGACACTGGGTGACCAGGATCCAGTTGCAGACTGTACATTATGTTTTAGGGTACCCCTTCAGCATCGCTTATACCATGTTAACAAGCATAGGGGGATTTTCCAGATGGGATATACAGCCAGGGGGTGTTGATTTCTTTCTCCAATATAATCCTACTACCTTGTCATCAGGCCTATGGGATCAACAATCAGTTCATCCTTCACATGGGAAGTCATTTTAAACCTACTATTGATTCTTATTCCCCTCCTCCTCCTCCTCCCCTCCCTCTCCGTTCATGTACTGAATTTTGTGTTGAAGAGACACCAGGAATTCTAAGAGGATGCTCAGATTTGCACATGTCACTCAGTTAATTGGTTGGCATCAAATCAGGTTTGATTCCAAGTGACACTATGGACAAATGTTTACATCTTGACCTGGCTTTAGTCTTTACTCATTCTCTACAACAATAATAGCCTAGGCAAAAGTAAGGCTAGGAATTGTTCATCATGTTGTGGGCTACATACACGTATTATGTAGATACAGTAAGAAGGGAAGAAGGGTGTTGGTGTGGAGAGAAAGGGAGACCACCTTGACAAAAATATGCAAATAAGCAAAGAGGGTTGAAACATCCTTTAAGTCCTGAGAAACAAGATAATATTTGGAAGCAAATCAGGCAAACACCTCCCTGATTCGCCGGGGTATAAGTGGGGGAGGTACAGCACAATCAGACTTGAAGGATTCTGTTACAGACTATCTCAATCAAGGGTCTTTCTAGTCTTTCTGTGGGGTTCATATTCTGAACTTGTCTACCAAGTGGGGCTGACAGTTGGGGAGGGGGTGTTAAAAAAAGCCAAGATGGGGGCCACAATTGCATGGTTGCAGCTGCCATCTTGATATTTTGACACTCCCCTTCCCCTTGCTGCAGATACACCTGTATTATGATTTGTGAACTTGGGTTGAATGCTTATCCTGGGCTGAATGCTTATCCTGGGCTGAATGCTTATCCTGGGTTGAATGCTGTGCTGAATGCTTATCCGGTCGTGTCAACACAGCCAGGATGAAAAATGTGTTTATTTTATTGCTTTAAAATAAATCCGCAAATACATTCCACAGTTTTATTTGCTTATTGCAGTTTTAACATGTTACTTGGCCAGGTATAACTGAGCTTTAGAAGAAGCTGATTGAAAAGAATTTTTTAAAAGTCACATTTGAAATTTAACACATTGTTAAAGCAACTGTATCTGGCTCTATGACTATATTTGTATCTGTTTATGAATGTTACTCCTGTATGACCAGGGTACTGCCAACAGGAGTCCCTTTAACTTGGGGCTAAGGATTATTTTTAAAAATGCCACCTAGTTTTCCAGTTGCACTTAAAGTATAAATAATTTATAATTATAAAAAATTATTGAAAATTATTATAAATAATTATAAATTACCACATATCCCATATTCCCTGGGTTGTTTCCGATGGTGAATTCATTCCTGGGGGAGCAGGTATACATGCCCCTATGTAGCATTGTGAAAGATCTATTAAAAAATAGGCAACTAGTTAACAAGTGAAAACAAGCACACAATTAAGACACTCAATCTTGTGGGATCTGCTGGTGCCCAGTATTATTTAATCAGTTGCAATTAGTGTGAGATTAATGTTTCTTCTTCAGCCTTCTCCCAAACATATTTAGAATTCTGGCCACAACACAGAAATGGCATCTACATAGGTGTCCTTATTTGCTCCTAAGACTCAACTGTGGAGGACTTTTGAAAGACAAAGTTGTGACTCAGATGATCAAGTTTAGCAAGATTGCAGAGAAGGCATTTTGAAAGTCCCTGCCTGGGACTTTTAATGTGACTAGTTCAGATTCTAACAGGAAGGAAAGCAGCAAAACACAGAAGTAGGATATGGAGGGAGAAAAATAATTGGCCAAGTATAAAAATGCAGCCACACCATTCCTATGAGACGGCATGAGGCAGAACTGGTTTCCCACAATAGTGGGCAAATCTTTCAGAGATATATCACTTCTGTACAAATTAAATGGTAATTCCTTACTAAGTTCTGGATCCCTGTCTGCTTGAAGAAAGGGGGCACATCAGAATCAAGACTCTTCTGATACCTGCTCACATTCCTGGTACCAACATTGTGTAGAGGAGGCTGCAATCAGTGTGGGTGTACGTGTGTACAGAAACTGTCAGTGAAATTGCCCATATCTGAAAGAATCCTTGAGCAATGCCACTTCCAAGTCTGGATTCTGGCATGGGAGGCAACCTGGGCCTGCAAACAGCAGATCTGTTTCCTAAATGTCCAACAGTGAGTTTCATGTGCTAATATTGGATGTGCTAATAAGCAAGGAACAAGCAGGTTTGGGAATGGCCTTGGCTAGAAGAGTTGCCCATTCAGGCTGAGAGCTAAGATGGGCACCCAGCTGACCTGTGGAAGTATTGCCCTCTTGTTGAACTTTGCCCTTGCATTTTGGCAGGACTGCTTCTATCACCCTCCACCCTATGGATACCTGGGATGGTCTTGCATATGCAACAAGGGCATAAATAATGCCCCCCTGACAAACAAACCGGAAAGCCAGAGGGGAAGTAATAAGCATGTGTGTGATGCCCAAAGATCAATGAGGTTAATGCTGAGAGAATGCAAAACGGTTTTCTGAGAGGTTGCGAGGTCAGACGTCAAACACCTTTTGTTAAGAGCTTAAAGGAATGATTAATAGCAATCAGCTATTAATGGGCAATTGAATTATTTTGGGGAGGAGTTTCAAACTCTGCTCTGTGCATATGCAGGGTGAAAATAGGACACCTGTCTAATGCTTCAATCTGCTCAACCAAAGCATAGAGAAGCAGCTCTAGAGGGACTAAAATCTATGCCTACATAAAGTCCATGCCAGTTTAACTGATTCTTTTTTCCTTTTTGGAACTCTTGAGCTATGTAGCTCAATGACAGAGCACCTGTTTTGTGTGCAAAAGGTTCAGCTTCAATTCCCCACAGATTGTGCTGAGAAAGGTCCATAATTAAACCTGGATACCTATTATCAGTCAAACTGATGGAAGCATAGATTCCTATCTGCTGGATGCTGTAAAAAATTTGAAAGTGTTTTGCTTATGAACAAGATAGAAGGTCCTCAAGAGTCTCTCCTTCAGATGCCAACTTTAAAGAAACTCAGCACAACAGGATATCTAGGCTTTGCTCACATGACAGGTTGAACCTGGTTACTGGATTGAATTATTTTTTAGGTCTCATGGAAACAGCTAACTGAACAGGCTGGGTTTGGACAACATGCCACAAAAAAACAAAGCAGGCTGTGTTTGCACAACATGCCACAAAAAAAAAAATCCAAAGTTAAAGTCAAGCTTAGTGTCTTCTGTGAATGCAGCTACTAGGTTTTTAACCATTCTAGTTTACATGTGTGGAGTGACCCAAGCCCTGCTTTCTTTTGAGAACTGTTACCACTCCGCATACTGGATTCAAAGGACCATAAATCTGACTCTGTTTGCACTTCCTAATAAGTAGAGTTTGCCTTTGGGAAGAATAGTTCCTATCTACCACCAGAAATCCATGTCTCTCTACCAATGATTTAAAGTGCATATGTCTCCTGGGAATGTGAAGTCCAACATCTTCTGGAAAGCAGATTTATAGAATCTCGATTATCAGCACCCAGGCTAGTCACATTTATTAATTGTGGGTGGATCTGGGATTCCATTGCAATGTTTTACTCACCCTATATGAGTGACTAATTGCATTGCACAACTAATGTTTTACTCACCTTCTATGAGTGACTAATAGCATTAGACATTAGCTGGTTGGAGTCCTGAATCAGGAAAGAACCACATTCCCATCCTACTTTTTGTGGTTTCCTGGTAGAACAAAAAATCTTTTGTTGGAGAAGAGTGGACCAAAAGAGAAGCTGAGTAGCTTTACCTTTTCTTTCTAACCAGACAGCACTTTGCCTGTTGAACTGCTACTACGTTGATTCTTTTCCTTCATATCTGAAGAAGACCTTTCACACAGCTGTACAATTCTGGGCTATGAGTTTGTATGCTTCCTTTGTGACTAGCTCTCTTTTTATTTTCTGGATATCTTTAAATGTTCTTGAATCTTTTTGAGCTTTCCCCCTCACTGGAATTATTTGCTTCTTTTTAGCTTCTCCTGCTATGGGATCCTACTATCGTTGGTCTGAGTTTATTAAAATGCATTCTTTTGAAATCCAAGATGTACATTTGACTATGCTGTTTTAGTTTTCCCTTAAAATCAAGAACTCCTACATTACAGAGACACTTTCCCCTGATGTTTCTGCTATTTCCAATTCCTTATCATGTTATTGATTAACATCAAGTCAGGGATAGCTGATCCTCTTATGCCTTTCTCTATCCTCTGAAAGAGAAGGTTGCCAGCAAGGTGAGTCAGGAATTTGCTATAAAGACCAAGTTTGGCAGACTTTGTCTCAAACAGAAGTTGAGCTAATGAAAGTCTCCACCTACAATTGCATACCTTTTTGAAAGATCTTGCTTTTGGAAGACATCACCCACATCTTTTCCTTGGTTGGCTGGACAGTAGTAGATGCCAATAACATATCTGGCCAAACACTTCTTTTTACCAATCCTTGTAGGGTGCAAACCATCTTGTACCAGCAGACCAACATCTATATAGCTCAGTCCATGGACCCAGCAACCAAATCTCTTCTTTTCACACTATTTGTTTCACTAGTCATTGACTTGTAGTAGTCTTTTTTTTCCCCTTTCTGGTCCCCTTCCATGGATGAGAAGACCACCTGAGCCTTGAGCTTCTTTGCAAGATTTTCAAAGCTAGTGGTATAGCTTCATGCATTAGCAGGAAGAGATAATTGTCACTGAAATTGATATATCTTGGAAGTTATTATTTCATGGTCCTCATTCTTAGCAGATAACACATTCTGCAAGCTAATGGGTTTGGTTGGCATGTATACAGCTGCAATACACAGTGAAAACCTGTATTGCAGAATACAACAATTATAGCATCTGGAAGTCTATCTGTAGGATGAAACCACCCAGAGTCCCTCTTTTGGGGGAGATGGGCAGTGGCTAAATATGATTAATAAATAAATAAATAAATGTAGGAAGAGTCCACTGTTCTGTGGTATAGAAACTGCTTTGTGTGCATGTTAAAGACTACTAATTCAGAAAGTAACTGTTTACATATCACCAAAGTCAATGGAAATGAATCACTGCCCTTCCAATGGAAAAAAGAGACTCCATATTTGCATTTATGATTAATATATCGGTGTTAACGGGAAAATCCCTAAAAGTTAAAGATGCTAACGTGATGTTGAATTATCTATCAAAACTTTGGAATCCCATATTCTATGAGAAATTATGGTTGTACCATAATTAGTGGCTTTTGTCACTAATCTTTTAGTGTATTTTTATTGTGAACTGCCCAGAGTCCCTCTCTTGGAGGAGATGGGTGGTAATTAAATTTGAATAATAAATAAATAAATAAATCTATACCAATTCCCCTATTCCAGGGAAGGCTAGAGAACAGGCTCTTTTTTTCAGAGGGCCTCTGAAAATCACTGTGTTGGGTGAAGAGAAGGGATGGAGAAGACTTCCATGTGTTGCGACATTCTCTGTTCAAGGGCTGCTGGCATACAACTCCTGACCTACTGGACATTGACTCAGGGAGAACTTCAGAAGACCAAGAGTGTTGAAAGACTGCAAAAAGAGAGGGGGCTATCCAAGTCTAGCTAGTCTGTTTGTTTGTTCCTGAACCACTTCTACTGGTTTCCCGTAATGTAGGTCAGAAGACTCTACAGAACCACAGGAAAGTAGTTCTGGGCTGCTTGTGGCTCTGGGACTGCTAGTTGTCTACCTCTTCTGTTTCTGGTTTTAATGGCCTTCTGGAAGGCTAAGAGGGTGGAGGCCTGCCAGATTGCTGCGGGGAGTATGTTTCATAAGGTAGGGCTAGCGTGGAAAGGGCATGCTTCTGAGGTCCCACTAGATGGCAAGATTTCAGGGAAGGGATGTGGAGCATGCCTACCCTATCCAATCTGGTGGGACAGGTATATACTCTCAGGGGGAGAGGTGGTCTCACAAATAGCCTGGTCCTGTGCCATGTAGTGCTTTAAAGGCAATGCCCAGCACCTTGAATTGTACCCAGAAGGAAACTGGAAGCCAGGGCAGCTCATGCAACAGGGATGTGATGTGGGCGAACCTAGAGGCACCCAACACTGCACATGCCACTGCATTCTGGACCAATTGTAACTTCTGGGTAGCCTTCAAGGCAACCCCATGTACAGCATGTTGCAATAATCCAAATAGGAAATGGCCAAGCCATGAGTGGCCATGAGCGAGGGTTCCCGGTCTAGCAAAGGGCACAATTATTGCACAAGGCGAATCTGTGCAAAAACATCCCTAGCCATGGCTGCCACCTGCTCTTCAACCTCCAGATCACTTTGGAACATGGCAGTTCCCCATCCCTCTCCTGCTCCAAAGGAAGCCAATATATAGAGGAGCATGTCATGAGTACTGATGGCGAGCAGGAGGGGGCCTCTATCCAGGGGGGGAAACGCATGCATAGTACTGAGGAATTAAGCAGCCATTCAAAGAGACACAGATCAGACCCGCCTTAACTTTTGGGGTTTATCTGTCTGGGTTTTCCCACGCTTCTTCAGTTTGTTAGGATTCTGTTTTATGTAGCAGTAATAAACACTAGAGATCTACTCCTAGTCTCAGCGTGATTCCTGACTGTTAGGACAGAGCAAGTAAGCAGTGCTCCCAACGAGGAAATATCAACCATCATGGGCCAAGCCCTAGATACCAAGCCAGGTCTGTTAACCATTACTGGCAGTGGAGGAACTCTGTACCCAAAGGCAATATACTTCAGAATACCATGGATGTACAACTGACATGCCCTAGGAAACAGGATGAAACAGCTTCACCTGAAGTTCTTCCACTCTCTTATTTTCTGATCAAGAATACAGCAAATAAATGTGAACCAATGCCCATAATGTGGCAGCAAGATATTCCTTTCCGAAATGCAAATGTTAGTGTCCCAAGATTACAACTAGGTCCTTATTTGTAGAAGAGCTCCCATTCAGGAGTGGTGGGGGAAGAACTTTGGTGAGAAGCATCAGGTGTTTTGAAGAACCGCTGAATGGTGTCATTTATTTATTTAGCAGCAGAAAATACATTTCTCGAAAATATATTCTCCTTGCAGTAATTCCCTATGCAGTCAGTTTCAGAAAGAACTAGATTATCTCCCCAAAGCATTAACAACCCAGTACAGTCAGGCCCACAACTAGGGTCAGTGTCACCTGGGGCAAACATGGATTCTGCACACACACACACCCATGGGTTAGTGAGGGAGGTGTTAGCCGCCGCCTCAGCAGGGCGCCCTGGGGCACATACCCAGCTTGCCCCCCCTAGCTGCGGCCCTGAGTGCAGTAACAGTATCATTTAATATATGCACACTTCTAAATATGCTCAAAGTGTGTCAGAATCTATCAAGCATCATTTGTAAAATTTGCAGGAAATCAGACTGACTTGAAACTGGGTGGGATTACTTATCCAGTAAAAGGACAGTGGCGTCTGTTCCTCCTCCTTTTGTGGAAGCTACGGTCATTTGTAAGGCCACATTTGTAAAGCCATCGAGAATGGAGAGGACCTTTGGACTATATTACAGTTCCAGACTGGGCTCCTTTACAGCTCAAGCTATAAGTTTATATTTAGCTTGTTCAAAAAAGAGCTTTAGGAAAATAATTTAATTTACAAGAGCAGACTCTTTTCCCCCCTTTATTTTAAAGCCATGAACTCAATTTTATCAACGTATAATGAATGAGCTTTGTTCTGTAGATGGGTATCTAACCCATTCAGAAACAATATAGTTACAAAAGCAGAGAGAACTGTATTATTCAGATCAGCGAAAACTTGCTTAATCTTTAGAAAAATAATTTAGTATGACATATTCAAATTAATTTCAAGTTCTTTCTTGGGTGTGTGTGTGTGCGTGTGTGTGTGTCCTATCTCTATCCCTCCCTCCCTCTTTCACCCACATTCCTACTAACTGTATATCTCATGCAGGCAGAAGGATACAAATGAAACTGAGTGCATATGGCCTTTTGAGATTCTCCACCAAATTTGTTGGCAGAGAAGCTGCATGGACTACCCCTCTGAATTTCTCCAGAGGAAGGAGAAATTCTTCAACAGTTTCTCAATGGCACAACTCCTCCTTAGCAGTAATAGTCGTACTGCTTCAAAAAAAAAAAACAAGTGGGAGAATTTTCCCCATGAAATCTTCCCTTGAGTTTGACAGACAGGTTGGAAAGTAGAAAGGATGTAGACCATTAGAGGGATGATAGTACAATGAGAGAGACGGGTCAGCCACACACATCCCTGGGGCCACTTTGTGACTAAATAGGTTCACTGATGACTTCCCTTGACAATTGCTTTCACTAGGTGAAGAGCTGGATGAATGAACAGATTCCAGCTCAAGCTTGAGAGAAACATAATAAAGGAATACCTTCTGACCTTGAATGAATTTAAATTTCCAGGCCCAAATGTATTGCAACCTAGGGTATTAAAAGATTTTGCGGATGATGTGGTAGAATTTCTGTCATTATCTTTGAGAAATCCTGGAGAATGGATGAAGTACCAAATGACTAGAAGAGGGTAAATATAAGTCCCTATCTTCAAAAGGGAAAATGGTGCCAAAAAAGCGACCACTCAAAATCAGCTGAGGTTTGTCAAAAATACTAAAAAGAAACAAAAAAGTTGATTTAGATATGTTCAAAATAAAAGAAGGAGAAAGGAATTAGAACACCAGTGGCTCAAGGAAGAGGACAAAATGTTAGCAGTTAAGTGGGGGAAAGCAAGAGCTACTCAGCTGCCATATTGGCTTAGACTTCTCCAAAAAGAGGTTATCTGTGGAGCAGGATGATGGGACAGGGTTTAGCTTTGAGAAGATCAGCTTTGAGAAATCCTGGAGATTGGGAAAGTGCTAGGTGACTGGAGGAGGCAAATGTTCTATGTTCCAAAAAAAGTTTTAAGAGAGGATCTGTGGAACTACAGACCAATCAGCCTGATATTGATATCTGGGAACATTCTAGAACAGAACATAAAGCAATTAGTCTGAATCCCCTTGGAAAATAATGTAATAATTACTAGAACTGAGCATGGATTTTTCAAGAACAAGTCTTCTCAGATTAATCTTATTTTATGATTGAGCAACTTCTTTAGTAGATTGTGGGAATGCTGTGAACATAATATATCTTGATTTCAGCAAAGCATTTGACAAAGTACCCCATGATGTGCTGATTTGCAAACTAGTTAATTCAGGCTAGATGGCGTATCTATGAGGTAGATCAAGAGTCTGCTTGAAAACTGTATAGAAAGACTGCTCAGGACACTGAAGTGAGGCAGCATGGAGTTCATCCTTGGATGTTCAGCATTCACATTAATAACTTTGATTATGAAGAGAAAACTAAACTAGGTGGGGTAGCAAGAAAAGAGAAATTAAATTATCTTAATAATTTAGAGATGTGGGCTTAAGTAGCAGAAAACAAAGTTTTTCATGCAGGAAAAATAAATGGTAATAACAGACATGAAATGAATCTTAACATTGTACTTGTTCACAAGCTGAATATGAATCAGCAATATGACATGCTGTCAAAAAGACAGGTATAATGTTAGTCTGCTGCAGCAACAAAAATATAGTTTTCAGATCAAAGAAAATCAACATTTTCTACTATATTCTACACTGGTCAGATCCCACCTCCAGCATTCCATTCAGTTCTGGGTATCACAAGAAGAATTTGAAAAAACTGGAATTGGTACCAAGATGTGTAAGGTGGACTGCACACTTTTTGAGACTCAGGGAACTGAGCATGTTCAGCTTTGCAAAAACACTGCTGCAGGAGGTAGAAGGTAAGAAATAACCACATTTTCCACGTCTCTAAAGGAATGTTTAGTCCTGTTCTTAACAGGTTGTTCCAGAATGCAGGAGATGAGATAATGGTTGTAAGGCACAGGAAGGCAAATTCTGGCTGAACATTAGAAAAACTGTAAGAAATAGCGTAAGAGCAGTTTGATAGTGGAACTCAACCACAAAGAGAGCTGTCCTTCATTCTGGTTTCCTGTATAAAATGGAGGCTTGAATGGAGAGGCCTAAATAAGCCCACTCCCACTCAATAATATTATGAATGAAACACCCTCAATGCAGCATTTTTAAATATCCCCCAATGCAAACTTCTTAAAAAATGGAACTACCCCTTTCAAAAACATCTGTTTCATTTCAGACTCAGGCCAGCTGATTATTTTCTTACGTAGAAATTTTTGATCAGACATTAGTAGACTCTATTTCTTGCTATCACCTATGCTCAGGTAGTTTGTTTGGGTGGATCTTAAAAACCTACCACAACAAAAATCCAGAGCAGGTTTTGCCTACATTCTTACACTGCATCCTTTCAGTTCATCTCATGCCTGATCAATAGAAAAGAATGTTTTTCTATTGCCAGAGTTAAAGCCAACTTTGACTGCTAGTTCTGTTGGGCTCTGGAGGATGAGGAGAGTTTGATCCTTCACCCCAACAGCAGATGTTCTGGGTTGTCCTAAGTACTGTCCCTGCCTGCTATAGCATTTTTAAAGCTATCCATGTGTGGAGCTGACCCATGCTTGAACTGGAACCTGCTGGGCAGAATCCTTGCAAACCGCTTGCAAACTTCCTAAAAGAAGAACAGATGTAAATATAACCAATGAAATAGAGTCAGGAGCTGCAATGGTTGTGATTGGACATCAAAGAGCAAGTTAAGAAATTGAGTGAAATATAGCACAGACTTGGGTTTTTTCCTATTTTACAAATGCATCAGTCACTGCTGCTGCTGCTTTCTTTTTTCTTTTTTCTTATAATCTGGTTGCAGTAAGGACTAGATAGACCTAATAGGCAGAATTTTAATATTTTTTTGAGACCAAAGACAGAGGAGGAAGGAAAAAACCTAGCAGAAAGTGCGGTGATTGGAGGTAGGAAGGAGACACAAAGATGCTATGCAACCTAGCAGAATAAAAGAAACTGGAGGAAAGTTAAAAATTACCATAGGGATAGCAGAAAGGGCAATGGGTAAAGAATGTTCTTCTGCCAGTCACAGCTGGAATAGAGAATGAAAGAGATGCAAACAACTTGGCTAAAAGCATGAAATCAGGGTTTTGTGCCCCCCCCCCCATCCCTCTGTTTCACCCTTTCTCTTCCATTTATGAACGAACACTTACAGTATGCAAAAATGAGAGGAATGGGATGGAATGGGAAGGGGGTGGGGGGAAATCCATCAGGTTCTACATGTAAAAAGAAGAGGCTCAGGAAGTGTGGCTCTTTGAAAACCCAGGGATAGCTGGGGGTGCTTCCTGGAGAATGGAAGAAAGCAGTAATTAATGCATAGTGAATGA
The DNA here is from genome assembly GCF_035149785.1 of Candoia aspera. Classification (NCBI taxonomy): domain Eukaryota; kingdom Metazoa; phylum Chordata; class Lepidosauria; order Squamata; family Candoiidae; genus Candoia; species Candoia aspera. The sequence continues at coordinate 9,406,716 of NC_086158.1, read as the reverse complement.
CTCTGAATGGAGGTTGAATAGGGACATAACAATGGATGGAGGGCTTTCTCTGCCTCCACCCTCCACCCCCACCCCCTTTCTCCCTTCTCTTTTAGGATTCTTTTTTTTTCCTTGAAGAAAAGATGCTGTTAAAAGATGGCTACTACAAAATGACAGCTTCGGTGTGTCTTCCTTCCAAGGAAGTGACCGTGGTTTTTATTTGTATTGATCTACAGATGCAAGTGTCCTTATCTGTGGCAATTTCATTTGAGTATGCATCAAGGTCTGTCTTCCCTCCCTCCCTCCCTCCCTCTTTCTTTCTTTCTTTCTTTTTCTTTCTTTCTTTCTTTTTCATAACAAGGTTCTTTGACTTTTTGATGGTGTTTTTGTCCCAGTCCTCAAAGTTCAGATTACATGAGTACTTACCCCTCTTTCCTCTGTCTCTCTCTCCCTTAGTCTCCTTCTTTTTCTTTCCCCAATATACAAAACATCAAGGGGATTACTGAGAATAACTTTGTTGGCCAACATCAGTGATCTACCTTCAAGCTAACAGAAAAGTCATGTGCCTGGCTTTTAATACTGAGCCCTGCCATGGGATTCAGATGTAACACGTATTAAATGCAGAGAAGCTCTGTCAAGGTTTTAGAGAAGGTTAAACTCACTGGGCCTCCCTGTCAAAAAGCCAAAATGTTGTAGCTTTTTTTTTTCTGGATATAGTTCAAATATAATCATAGTGATGAGAGCAGGGAAGTCTTTCACCAGATGTAGGAAATCACTGTATTTAAAGCCAGGCAATATTTTAAAAATAATGTATAAAATATGAAGGTGTGAGTGCATATCTGCATATAAAAAAAGAAGCACTGCCATGGAAAGAAGAATGTATTTTCATGTTTTTTTTCCTCTGTTCTTTCCCTCATTTCTTTCTTACTTCAACTAACGCTCCTTGAATTTCTTTTTCCTCTTTTCTTTTTTCCTGCAACCTTGGCGGTGTCATTTTGTGAGTTGAGTGACCATATAAATCCAATAAATAAATAAATAAATTCCTATTTTTCCAAAGAAACAATCTAAAAGGATTCAGAAAAAAACAAAGTAGCCATGTTGACAAACAAGCAGACTGCCAAATTCAATATTATTGCAATAATATTAATTGGGCCAACTCAAAGGTGATAAAACAGGGTGTAGGTTTGCCAATGTCACAGTACGCTTCATCAGACAAGATGGTAAACAAGACAAAAGTAGAAGAACAAAAATGGGGAGGGGTCAAAGGTGATTTAGATGCCTTTAATTATGATAAAATGAAATGTGGGAAGAGATTGCAGACCTTCTGAATAGACTTTACAGAATGTTATCCTCATTGTGGATTTGCACTGAGAACTTTACTGGCTGGAGAAATCAACCAATCAGTCAATAGTGGAATTTTGGGAGGTTCTTCGTATAAACCCAAGTTTATAGGTAGGCAGAGAGTAAAAATGGAATAAAAATAAAAGTTCTTTTAAGTTTACAATGTGGAGATAATTATCTATATGTCCTTGGAAAACACAAAATCAGTAGAATAAGGACCTCACAGTTGCATTCACATAACATACTAAGATGGGTGAGTTTTCATCTTATTTTGGGGCCTCAACAAGTTTTGTGAACCGGACCGGATTAGTTTATTGGTTAATTTATTATGTGAATCCAGATATAGCATCAAACTAACCCCCCACCCCCCAAAAAGAGGAGAAAGCTACATGCATCCGAGAACTAACAAATTAATATAAGGTAAAAATGAAGTCTCCTTTGAGTTCCATTCAACTCCTGATGATTTCATGGCCATGTCATTTTCTTGGCAACAAAGTGAAAGTGTCTTGCATTGTCTTCTTTCAGGAAGTTTTGACTTCTCAGTCTAGCCTACAGCTTGGAGTTTTCCTGATGGTCTCCCATGAAAATCCTATCAAATCCTATCAAATCCAGACTAGAACTCACAGTCTCCTGGTTTCTAGCCTGGGGCCTTAAGCATTACACCAAACTGGATGTCAATCAATCAATATACATTCCCACATCTGTCATGAGTAGAAGGTACAGTATTGTTTTGCTTTATTTAAGTTTAAAAGCCAGGAATTGAGAAAGCAAAAAGTGGTAAGGTCAGAAGGACAGGATTAAGACCAGACTTGTTTGTTAGCACAGATGGCAATCACTTGCCCCCCTGAAAAACTAGTATCTGGCTGTCCAATAGGATATAAAGCTCAGAAAAAGGATTGTTGGCTAGTTACAGTGTAAGAAACATTTTGCTTTGGCACTATATATATTAAGGTTGTATTTGGTTGGAATGTGTAAGAAGTTAGCAATGCTTTCATTTTCACCTCTAGACAATTAACTTTAACTAATTGTTGCTTCTTTTTTATCAGAGGCATGTGAAATAATACACCTTCTAATGAATGGTCTACCTGCATCCCAAAAGGAGGGCTGAAACTGAGTCCCACCTGGATATGGAAAAATTCTACCCTCTCTGGATCCATCTGCTTAATAAAATCATAATAATTTGACAAAGATACATGCAAAGACCATTTGACAAATGTAGGTAAATTATTGTCAAGTGAGGCTGTTAACTTTATGGGAACATATTCTGAAATAATTATAGCATCTATTTCACACACCTTAACTTCAGATACCAGACTGAATGATCAGAAAATCATTTAAACAAGAGCAATTTCTACTGGCAGAAGAAAGGAAAGCTTATTCAGGTTGAGAAGAATGCCAAATATCCATTAGATTAAATGCACACGTACTATCCTGTAGAATATTATCAATGCAAGAAGGAAAGGGATCCAGAGTTTGATCCATATCCCCTCCAACATGTATTTGATCCAGTTTGGTATAACCTCTAGAGAGCTGGTAGTTGGACCATATAGATTCAACAATGATAAACACTGAGGTCACAATCTAATAATGAATATTTTAAATAATCTTCTCCATCTCACATGCCTTCTTTAACCATCAGCTTAGAAAGTCTTCTAACCAAAATTGCAACACCTCTTACACGTTAAAAATATATGCATTGCCCGGCAAAGCTGTCAGTAAAAGCTGTGTACCCTGACCCTATTCTTTAGGAAAATATGAATCTCCTATAAGAAAACAATTTCATTTCCCTTTTTAAAAAATCAGTAACTCTTGCTACCCTCAAAAATAAATAAATAAAACAAACCCTCTAATATTCCATGTTGAAAGAAATCTGCCATTACTACAAAATAATATTTTAAAAAAAGGGACAGTTGTCATATCAGTCTTAAGTATATAGCTTCTATCTAATAGAAATATTCCAAAAACTCCCTTCAAAACAGTAGTAAACTTGAAAGACAAAAAATAATTAAAGGACACTTAAATGTACAGACCTAGATTTTCAATACTTAGAACTATTGGGGAGCATAGCCAACATCCCTATATATTTTAATAATTAGTGATAATAGTAATATTCTTAACCCAATGGGGATGGGGAGATAAAATGAGTAAGTCTCTTCTGTTAATTCACTTCTTAAAATATCTGTCCTTCAAAGAATCCAGGTGAGGGGGGGGGGGAAATGAATAGAGGTGGGGGAAGGAAGGAAGGAAGGAAGGAAGGAAGGAAGGAAGGAAGGAAGGAAGGAAGGAAGGAAGGAAGGACGGAAGGACGGAAGGACGGAAGGAAGGAAATTACAGTCACAAAAAGGGTCATCACTTATCATTTTTAGCCAAGGACAAACACAGAATTCTGTATTAGAAGTTCAAGATAAAACAGTTCAGCAGCCTGAAGTTGAAAGCAGGCAAACTAATAAAACATGAAAATTTCCCAGTTCTCCAAAGAGGTTTCAGCAGGATTTTAAGGCAGCAAGATTTTTTTTTTCAGTTTCAGTATCAATGGGCAAGTTAAATACCTGGACTCAGCCCAGTGATCTGAAAGAAAGAAAAAATAGTTGGGAACCTAATGAAACATTGCAAATTCCTTTTATGAACCAAGTTTCCCATTGCATCAAACGCCTTTTCACCATTGATGGACTTCCTTAACTGAATCTGGGAAGAACCAAATAAGGGGCTTATTCTTTCCCCACTCAGCGATGCTAGCAAATCAGGCTTTCTTTAACATTTCATTCCTCCTAACAAATTGGAGAAATTTTGCAATAAATGGCCAAGGCTTATCAGCTGTATGGAAAGGAGAGGCTGAAATGCAGTAGGGTTCCTCCCTATCTATCTGCTAATCTTCTGGTAAGGCTAATATTAGCATTTCCACAAAAAGAGCAGGCTGACCCATCTCCTTCTGTACTGAAATTCCTGCAATGATTAAGTGATCTGAGCTACCACATAAATATCTTGTACCTCAAGGGCCTTACCGGACTTCATGAGATCAGTTATTGTCATGAGTACTGATGGTGAGCAGGAGGGGGCCCCTATCCAGGGGGGAAAACGCATGCATAGTACTGAGGAGTTAAGCAGCCATTCAAAGAGACACAGATCAGACCTGCCTTAACTTTTGAGGTTTATCTGTCTGGGTTTTTCTCACGCTTCTTCAGTTTGTTAGGATTTTCTGTCTAATGTAGCAGTAATAAAACACTAGAGACCTATTCCTTGTCTCAGCGTGGTTCCTGACTGTTAGGACATCAATCCTAACAAACTCTACTACTCCCATTGAAAGAGGGAGGAACACACACAAAAAAAAGGAAGAGACATTTGGAAAAATGTCTTTGGAAAACTAGGAAATTCGGCAAGCCATCCAACAACTGGCAGCAGCATTGCAACAACATCAACAACAAGTAGATCTCCAGATCAACACATTACAAGCTGCCATGCTACAGCAGATACAACAACCAGCTCTGATTAACCCACAACCGGTGCCAGCAGCAGCAGCAGCAGCTCCGCCAGTTGTCTTGAGATCCCAGGGCAGTCTACCAGAGAAGTTTGGAGGAGAAGCAGGACAGTTGAGAACCTTTCTCACACAGTGCACAATGTTTTTCGACAGCAGACCGGCAGAGTTTCCTACAGACAGAACCAGAGTCACCTTCATTTTAAGTCTGCTAAAGGGCCCAGCAGCCAAATGGGCTATTCCCATGGTGGAGAACAATGACCCAATTCTCAACGACTACCAGAATTTTCTGGCAGGGTTCCGAGCACACTTTGACGACCTGATCAGAGAGGTCACTGACAGGTGGGAAATTCAGAAGCTCAAGCAAGGCAACAAGAGGGTGGGAATTTACATTGCTGATTTCAAGCTGTTAGCAGGAGATCTGGACTGGAATGAGAGTGCCTTGAAAGACCAATTCAAACAGGGGCTGGATGAAGAAATTAAAAATGAATTACTGCACCAGGGAACACCAGCTACCCTAGAAGGTTTATATCAACTGTCTGTGGTCATAGATGCCAGGCTAGAAGAACTCAGACAGATGCAGCCAGGGAGAAACAGGGGCCTCAGAATGCTTCCAGGATTTCCAGCTCTCTCCGCATTATCTCTTTACTCAGGACCAGAGGAGCCGATGCAGATCAGGGCGAGCAGGAAGCTTATTTCCAGGGCTGAGAGAAAGAGAAGGAGAGAGAGAGCCCTCTGTTTCTACTGTGGAGTCCAGGGGCACATGGTGAGAGCTTGCCCAGTGAGAAGCCAAGCAAATTCCGTAAGAGCCCCAGGGCAAGCAGCAGAACCAAGAGCCACCTCCACCTTGACTTCCATCCAGGGAAATTCCATAAGTCTCCCTCCACAGAGCTCAGCAGGGAGACCATCAATCAATTAAGAAGGGCTCATTCTGAGGATTCCAGGCAATCCTTTTACTACTTACCAGTCATAATGCATGTAAACCCAGAGCACCAGGTCAAGCTAAGGCCCTCGTGGATTCCGGAGCTTCCACCAATTTTATGGATGTACAGACCGTACAAGACCTCAACATCCCGACCATAGAATTTCCACGTCCCATAGAAGTTGAGACCATTGATGGCCAGCCCCTCAAGGCAGGGCCGATTAGAAGTTTCACAGAACCTTTGCAACTAACAATGGGAGACCACACTGAGTGGATCCAACTTTATGTTACGGCATCACTTAATGTGCCTATAGTCCTGGGCACACCTTGGCTGAAGATCCACAACCCATTGTTGAACTGGACTACGGGAGCAATCTCCTTCCCAGCTAAGGAATGCCAGCACCACAAGATTCAAGCCGCTCTTCTCTCTCCAGCAACCAACGCAGTCCCAGAAGCAGGGGGGAGGGGTCCAGTTGCCAGCCAAGTATGCAGATTTCGCAGACATTTTCAGTGAACAAGAGGCCACAGCGCTACCCCCCCCATAGGGACTGTGATTGCACCATTGAGTTGATACCAGGAGCCAAAATTCCAGCAAGGAAACAATATCCCATGTCCCCCAAGGAACTAGCCATTTTTAAAGGATTACTTGGATTCTAATCTCCAAAAGGGTTTCATCCGACCATCTACTTCCCCAGCATCTGCTCCTACCTTCTTCGTAACAAAGAAGCCTGACCCGTTGGCACTGGCAAACCAGGAGGCACCCATGAGAGTGGTGCATGATTTCAGTTCCCTCAATAAAGTCACGGTCAAGGAAAATTACCCACTCCCCCTAATATCTGATCTGCTGGATCGCTTACAGAAAGCACGCATTTTTACTAGGTTGGACCTCAGGAATGCATACAATCTGATCCGGATGAAAGAGGGGCATGAATATCTGACTGCCTTTGATACCAGGTTTGGTAAATTTGAGTACCTTGTTTTGCCCTTTGGCTTGTCTAATGCAGGAGCCATATTTTCCTGATTTATGAATCAAATTTTCTCTGATTTACTAGATAAGTATCTGGTCATTTATCTAGATGACATATTAATATTCTCTGAAGATGCTACAACTCACGTAACCCATGTACATAATGTCTTACAAAGATTGAGAGAGAACAAGCTGTTCGCCAAGCTAGAGAAGTGTGCCTTCGATTTAACTGAATTACATTTCCTGGGCTATAAAATATCAACAGAAGGCATTTCCATGGATCCTTCTAAGGTCCAGGCAATACTCTCTTGGCAACCCCCCTGAAATGTGAAAGAGGTACAAAAATTTCTAGGGTTCTGCAATTTTTACAGGAGAGTCATAAATAAATTTAGTGACAGGGCTAAACCCCTCACACAGCTTTTGAAGAAAGGATCAAAATTCATTTGGGGGGAGAGGGAGCAAGCAGCCTTCCAAGAATTTAGCAGCTCTTTGCATCCCAGCCGCTTTTGAAGCATCCTGATCCCACAAAGCAATTCATAATGCATTCAGATGCTTCAGATTTTGCTATCATGGCTGTTTTATTGCAATATACTAACAAAACAGAGAATACATTGCTACCTTGTGCATTTTTCTCCCGCATGCTCTCACCAGCAGAGAGAAACTATGATGTTTTCAACAAGGAGTTGCTAGCAATTAAAGCAGCATTTCAAGAGTGGAGGCACTGGCTAGAAGGTGCAACCTTTCCTGTGAAAGTTTGCACCGATCACAAGAATTTACAGCTTCTACAAAACACCAGATCCCTCACCCCACGCCAAATCAGATGGAGCCAGTTTTTCTCCTGTTTCAATTTTGTTATTTCTTATGTTCCCGGGGCGCAGAACCATTTGGCAGATACCCTGTCTCAATCCATTCAGGCAACCCCCACCACTCACCAGGAGGTACAGGATACTATATTACAACCTCACAACTTTCAGCAGTCTATGAGGGGGAACCAGACAGAGATTTTAGCAGCAGGCAGACAAGCAGAGGACCTACTTACAAGAGTCAGAGCTCAGCAGCAACAGGACCCGTATGCCAGGGCCAGGATGGATGACCTCCAGAGGGCCCGCAAGACACTGCCTCCCCATTTAATGTGGAGGCAGGAATCCTCTGGCATAGCAGGTGATTATACATTCCCCCCTCATTGAGGGAAGAAGTACTGAGACTTTGCCATGATCATCAAATGGTAGGCCACGGAGGTGTTTTCAAAACTCTCCATAGAGCTCTGAGAGACTACTGGTGGCCTAAGATGACTGCAGACATAAAGGGTTACATTGCTTCTTGTCATACCTGTAGACAAGACAAGCCTCTCCCAGGGAAGCCCACAGGACTCTTGCAACCCCTACCCACCCCCAGTAGGCCTTGCAATACAATTTCCATGGATTTCATCACTGATTTACCCCCGGTCCAGGGGCTGACTTCCACACTAGTGGTGGTGGAGCTTTTCACTAAAATGGCGCATTTTATTCCTTGCAAGGGCCTCCCATCTGCGCAAGCCACAGCACAGTTGTTTACGGACCATGTTTTTAGGTATAGAGGCATGATAAATCAGATGGTGAGTGACAGAGGCCCTCAGTTCACTTCCAAGTTCTGGAGGGTCCTTTTCCAGTCATTAGGGATCCAGATCCACCTATCATCATCGCATCATCTGGCTAGTAACGGGCAAGCTGAGAAAATTAACCAATGGCTACAGCAGTATCTCAGGTGTTACACCACTTATCAGCAAGACAATTGGCCAGCCCTGCTCCCCATGGCAGAATTTACTTATAACAACTCTGTGCAATCCTCTACCAAGATGTCTCCTTTCCAAGCACTCTATGGGGTTAACCCTCAGGTGTTGCCCACCTCCTCCCAGCAGGGAACTGTTCCAGCCACAGCTGATTTTCTTAAAGAGCAACAAGCCACATGGGAGTTGTTGAAGGAGCAGCTGAACAGGGCAAAGAGTGCTTACAAGAGGGCGGCAGATGCTCACAGGCAGGAGGGGCCAGCGATTGCAGTAGGAGACAAAGTGTGGCTCTCTACCAAGTTTTTGACCTCTACCAGGCCCTCCAAGAAGTTGGACTCTAAGTTTGTGGGCCCTTTCACTGTGGTACAGCAGATAAATCCAGTGGCTTATAGCTTAAAGCTGCCAGCATCCATGAAAATCCATCCAGTCTTTCACAGAGCCTTGCTAGCCAAAGACCCTCCCCCAAGTACCTTACGATCGCAAATGCCCCCCCACCTCCATTAATTGTGGAGGGGGGGAGGAATATGAAGTCAAGGAAATTCTGGACTCTAGGAGGAGGGGAAGGGGCATCCAATATTTAATACATTGGAAAGGGTACCCTGACGAAGAGCGCATGTGGGAAAATGCCAGAGATGTGCATGCACCAATGCTGGTTCAACGATTCCATCAGCTTTTCCCTCACAAACCCAAGCCTCGCACTCTACCAGAGATTCCTCACTTGACTGAGCAAGCAGAGGAATCCCAAGCAGAGGAGTTCATAAGTTGGCAGCCTCCACCCCCACCAGAGGCTCTGAGGCCAGAGCGAGAGGAGGAGGGGGAGCCGCAGCCCTCCACCTCCAGCTTGCATTTCCCAAGGGGGAGGGGGGAACAATCTTCTAATTAACTAGCTATTTTCCAGCAGCAGCCACCTGGGCCAGAAGCGTTATCAGACCTGGAGAGCAGCAGTGATTCGTCCTTGGAGGAGTTTTCCTTTGAAGAATTTCCATCGTTGCCCAGTTCCCATGGGAGCTTGGAGGGGGAGATGGACTCTCATGAGACCCTGGAGGGAGGAAGGAACTCTGGAAGGGAGGGGGCTGAAATGGAATGTGAATCTGGAGGGGAGGGTGATGTCATGAGCACTGATGGTGAGCAGGAGGGGGCCCCTATCCAGGGGGGAAAATGCATGCGTAGTAGGGAGGAATTGAGCAGCCATTCAAAGAGACACAGATCAGACCCACCTTAATTTTTGGGGTTTATCTGTCTGGGTTTTTCCCATGCTTCTTCAGTTTGTTAGGATTTTCTGTCTAATGTAGCAGTAATAAAACACTAGAGATCTATTCCTTGTCTCAGCATGGTTCCTGACTGTTAGGACAGTTATAAATGAAACCGTAGATTTTCCACAATCTTCCACCTGAGCTAGCCTTTTCTCAGACGGATCTGATCTGGTATATAGAGCCTTAACAGTAATTTTAGTACCTTATACAACCTCTTTTCTGGGCTATGAAGAGGCGGGATAGGAAGAGTATTGATGCTTTGGAATTTGGTGTTGGAGAATACTGTGGACAGCCAAGAAAACAAACAAATGGATCAGGGAACAAATCAACCAGAGTTCCTACCTAAAGAAGAGTTGACCAGGTTCAAATTATCATAATTTCTACATAATATGTGAAGACCCAGCATTCTTGAGAAGCCTATAATGCCAGGGAAAGTGGAAGGAAAGAGAAGAAGAGGACAACCAGCAGCAAGGTGGATGGACTCAATTATAGAACCAATGGAGAGAGTCAGATACACAATCTTGACAGAAATGTTCAAGAACCACTACCTAGGGAAAGACGGCCGAAACATTCTTTAAGTCTTGGGAAGCAAGATAATAGTTGGAAGTGGCTCAGGCAGACACCGCCCAGATTCACTGGGGCATGAAAAGTGTGAGAAGGTACAGCACAATCAGACTTTCAAGGTTCTATTATTATAGCCGATCTCAATAAAGTATAGAATTGTCTTCCTGTGGGGTTGTTTTTCTTGTCTGTCTAGCTAGTGGGGCTGACAGGCAATGGGTGCACTGTTGAAAGACCTGAAGGACCAGGTTGTGGACAGATCTTCCTGGAAAAAATCCATGTGGTTGCTAAGATCTATTGCATTCCACCATCCTGTGAAGCGTTTTCAAAGATCATCCTATGAAGAGTGCAAAAGTGAAAAGTTGCCCAAGGAAGCTCTTTGGGCTAGTCAGGCAGTTGTCTGTATCATTGGTGGCTCTGGCTAGCATCCCAGTTCTATCCGAACTCCATCAGGAACAGTTTGAGCAATTCTTTTCAAATCAGATTGCTCAGATTCATGCTGGGCTTGAAGCCAGTTTAAGCAATAGCACACCTAGGGTGTCCATCACATCATCTAAGAACAGTCATTTGAGTGTGAAAATATAAAAGGTATGTCACACCATGAAATAGTCATGGAGCATTAGTTATCTGAGAACTTTGTTGATAAATGTTAAGCCCACAGTGCAGGATACAAAGAAGGTTAGCAACCAGAGTGATGCTCGTTATTATAACAACAAACAAAACATCCAATATGCAAGTAGTCCTCCTAGTTTGGGTAGAAGATAGAGTTGCCAGTGAATATTGTCTAAGATGTAAACCACGTCTCCAATTCCCTATTAAGAGGCCCTGTAAATGGTTAGTGGTTCCAGAGATCACCTAGCAGTACTTATTTTATTTAATATAAATATTAACCCAGTATAATGTAATATAAACAATAACCCAGTAAAAAGAATCTAGCCATAAGATAGCACTGCTATACTACCTGGGCTTCAAAAATCCAGCCAGCCACTAAAAGACAGCAAAGAAATATCAGAAACTCTGCTTGCTGCATCTAGTGGCCAAGTGGATTTTTGAAGCTCGAATATGATAGCTCTAAATAAGGTATAACAGATAATAAAAAGCAAGGATGGCAGGCAATGAAATGCATATCCAAATTAAAATATCAAAAAGAAAAGCAGTGCAAGAAGCCAAGTGTCCACTGAATACAAAGGGGTTTACTTGAAGCAGAAAAAAGAAAGCAGACAGGCCTTCCTCAACAGAGATAAAAAATCTGAGTGTAGCCATCATGAAGGCTCCCTTGAGTTTCTACCAAATGCAAAGCAAGTGCTGGAAAGATAGATGGAAAGGAAGAGAACCACACCCAAACAGATTCATACAGGAAATCTTCAGAAGACTTTAACATCCAGCCAGGTTTACACAGGAGAAAATTATTTCTTCAACAGGCTGGTGCTCCTGGATGCCAATTAGGAGCCAATGTAGCTGTTGTAACTTAGAAATGGCCCCACTCAAAAATTTAACTGGAATATTTTGAACCATCAGGGATTTCCAAAGAATCTTATTGAGGGCAGGGGTCAAAGGTATTGGATTCCTCTTCCTGAACATCTCCAAGTCAGAACATTTTTGACAAGCCACCTGGTAAACCAGTGCCATCAGATGGGAGTAGAAAATAATAACATCTTGCTCTGAATTTCTTATCCTTCTGGAGACACATATCCAGCAGTCTGTATCCACTGGCAAAGTGCCTCCAACTAAACAGGAACAACCAGTGTCCTTCAGCTTCTGTATAGTAAACTGTTGAATTCTTGGTGAAATCATAAAGTACAGAAACCATCAATAAGAAGGCCTATTAAATAGGACAGTTGCTACATACTCATTGGTATGAGCATCCAATGAACCCCTTTCTTGTAGAGCAGTTTCAGTTTTTTTCTTGCCTTGCCACAAAATGTTGGGTCTGACTGTTCCCCATCAGTCCCTGCTCCAAACTAAACCTGAGCTGGCTTCCCCAACTCATGTCAGGTTCTACAGAAGCCAAACTACTGGTGACGAAGGAGCTGCCAGGATGCCATAACTGCTAATAAATAAGCAAAACCATAACATTATAGAGTTGGAAGGAGCCACTGAGCCATGAAGGCCTACTCCCTGCTCAGAGACAGGCTTTTACTTTTACCATAAATTGATGGGGTACATAAATTATACTATCAGATTGTTGTTTTACAGTATACAGATTATTTTTCAATATTATCCTAACAGGATGCATCAAAAGTTTAAATGCGTATTATAAAACAGCAATAAAATATCAATAAGCATTTTGGGGGATGTCATTGTTTGATTTATTATATACACTCGGGTGGTCTTTATGGAACATAATTACTGTTGCAAGAAAAAACATTAAGGAAAAGAAGACATAATTTTTTTATAGTAAATTTTATTAGGTTTCAAGAGAAGAATAAAAACTTCGAAAAAAAACTACAAAGAAAAAAAACTAGAAAAGTGCAGAAACACACGATAATTTTTTTTTTCAAATTTACAAAAAGATGTGGCTTCTGACTTAACAGCAAGGATCTCTTACTCTATATTAAACCAAAACACCACATTATTTCTATAATTCATTCCACTTTAACACATAATAAAAATCACTAAGTACAATTACTCCTCCCCCTTATATTAAAATAAAAAAAAAGTTCATATAAACCTCCTAAACATCTTTCACCCCTCCAAAAGATAAAATGTATTTAATTATTCCCTTCCTACCACTATTCTATGTATACATTTCTGTCTACTATAATAAGAATCAAATTAAAAAGCACATAAGTTGTCTGCTATTATGTTTAATAGTACAACAGTTTTAATAATTTTGATCTTAATAAACCCCAAAAAACAAAGCCAATTCAAAACAGTAAATCCAAATCTTTAAAGGCAAATAGCATCAATCAAGTCCTTAAAGCAAACCAGATGGACATTCTTCAACCTTTATCCCACTTCGGAATAAACCAAAGCAGTTACACATCCCCACAATGTGCACAGAGCTTTCTTCTTGGAAGAATCGAACAGCCCAGCTGCCCCCCTCAAAGATTCCAGGTTCTTTTCATGGCATTCCACCAGGAGATCGATTTTACTTATGGCTTGCAGATTGTGGCAGAGTGCTGGAAAGCGTTTGGCCCAAGAGATCAGAAAAAATACACACCAGGCATTTCTATACAAATAAATGTATTTACAGAAAGCACAAAAACATATTTACAAGCTTGTGCATTCACACGCACTCAGAGAGGACTGGGAGGAAGGCTATGTAGAAAGGAAACTGAAACTAACAAGCCCAGGCAAGCTGCCGTCCAGGCAAATTAGTAGCTTTATCTTATATGGTCATGCCTTTTCACACCCAAAACTAAGGATACTTAAGTTTGACCTTCTGATTCTGCCAGAGTGATTTGTTACCATAGTAACTTAATGGCTTGCTCCTTGCAAAAAAACAAGGAAATGCCAACACAGATCACTCTCTCCCTCAGATTTCTCCAACTCCATTATCCAATCTTCATCCAGCATCTTGATAAAAATCCCAGTCCTAGTCTTAAAAAAACCCTTTCTATCACTCTTAAATTCCTCAGTTTCATCCACCACATCCCCAACCTGATGGCACATCTTAGATCTCATATTTTCCACAATAAACTGGATATCTTGCATAAAAGCTTGATAGAAGTCAGAAGAAATCTGTTTAAAATCCTGGTGAAAGTCAGAAAGAATCTGTTTGAAATTCTCCATGTCTCACGCAGTAGAGTATGGCGCCCCCTAGGAACTTAACCAGTGAAAGCTGGAGATATGGAAGAGTTCCAAAATGTGTTTACATAAAGTGAGAGTGAGATAGCAGACAGTTCTCAAGGGAACGTGAAAACAGAAAGCTGAAGGTACAAATCAGCCGATTCAACATGTAGGAAAATGCTAATATCTTCAAATTTAATACAAAAGAAATAACAGGAAGCTTCAGCAAAGGATCGTTACCTTGTCGTGGTGCTGGAGCTTGAGCACCTCAATGATGCCATGACCTAAACCGTGAAGGGCCACCCAAGACGGGAAGGTCATGACAGAGAGGTCAAACTAAATGCGATCCCTGGGGAAGGTAATGGCAACCCACCCCAGTATTCTTGCCGTGAAAACTAAATGGATCAGTACAACCAGAGATATGTCGGCATACCATCGGAAGATGAGACCCCCAGGTCGGAAGATAGTCAAAATGCTACTGAGGAGGAACAGAGGATGAGTTCAACTAGCCCCAGACGTGATGATGCAGCTAGCTCAAAGCCGAAAGGACAGCTAGCAGCTGACGGTGCTGGTGGTGAATGGCGAATCCGATGTTCTAAGGATCAACACACCATTGGCACCTGGAATGTAAGATCTATGAGCCAGGATGTGGTTATTGGTGAGATGTGGTTATTGGTGAGATGTCAAGATTAAAGATAGACATTCTGGGCGTCAGTGAACTGAAATAGACTGGAATGGGCCACTTCACATCAAATGACCACCAGATCTACTACTGTGGACAAGAGGACCACAGAAGAAATGGAGTAGCCTTCATAATTAATCGTAAAGTGGCTAAAGCAGTGCTTGGATACAATCCAAAAAACGATAGAATGATCTCAATTCGGATTCAGGGCAAGCCATCTAACATCACAGTGATCCAAATATACGCCCCAACCACAGACACTGAAGAAGCTGAAGTAGAGCAGTTCTATCTGCAGCACCTACTGGACAACATGCCTAAAAGGGATGCTATTTTCATCACGGGAGACTGGAATGCTAAGGTGGGCAGTCAAATGACACCTGGAATTATAGGTAAGCATGGCCTGGGAGAATAAAATGAAGCAGGACATAGGCTGATAGAATTTTGCCAAGACAACTCACTCTGCATAACAAACACTCTCTTCCAACAACCTAAGAGACGGCTTTATACATGGACTTCACCAGATGGACAACACCAAAATCAGATTGACTACATCCTTTGCAACCAAAGGTGGCAGACATCTATACAATCGGTAAAAACAAGACCTGGAGCTGACTGTAGCTCAGATCACAAACTTCTTCTTGCACAATTTAGGATCAGACTAAAGAGATTAGGGAAGACCCACAGATCAGCTAGATATGAGCTCACTAATATTCCTAAGGAATATGCAGTGGAGGTGAAGAATAGATTTAAGGGACTGGACTTAGTAGATAGGGTCCCGGAAGAACTCTGGACAGAAGTTGACAGCATTGTTCAGGAGGCGGCAACAAAATACATCCCAAAGAAAGAAAGAGAAAACCAAGAAGGCAAAATGGCTGTCTGCTGAGACACTAGAAGTAGCCCAAGAAAGAAGGAAAGCAAAAGGCAACAGTGATAGGGGGAGATATGCCCAATTAAATGCAAAATTCCAGAGGCTAGCCAGAAGAGATAAGGAATTATTTTTAAACAAGCAATGCGCGGAAGTGGAAGAAGACAATAGAATAGGAAGGACAAGAGACCTCTTCCAGAAAATTAGAAACATTGGAGGTAAATTCCAGGCAAAAATGGGCATGATCAAAAACAGTGATGGCAAGGACCTAACAGAAGAAGAAGAGATCAAGAAAAGGTGGCAAGAATATACAGAAGACCTGTATAGAAAGGATAACAATATCGGGGATAGCTTTGATGGTGTGGTCAGGGAGCTAGAGCCAGACATCCTGAAGAGTGAGGTTGAGTGGGCCTTAAGAAGCATTGCTAATAACAAGGCAGCAGGAGACGACAGCATCCCAGCTGAATTGTTCAAAATCTTGCAAGATGATGCTGTCAAGGTAATGCATGCTATATGCCAGCAAATTTGGAAAACACAAGAATGGCCATCAGATTGGAAAAAATCAACTTATATCCCCATACCAAAAAAAGGAAACACTAAAGAATGTTCAAACTATCGAACAGTGGCACTCATTTCACATGCCAGTAAGGTAATGCTCAAGATCCTGCAAGGTAGACTTCAGCAATTCATGGAGCGAGAATTGCCAGATGTACAAGCTGGGTTTAGAAAAGGCAGAGGAACTCGGGACCAAATTGCCAATATCCGCCGAATAATGGAAAAAGCCAGGGAGTTTCAGAAAAACATCTATTTCTGTTTTATTGACTATTTTAAGCCTTTGACTGTGTGGACCAGAACAAATTGTGGCAAGTTCTTAGCGGTATGGGGATACCAAGTCATCTTGTATGCCTCCTGAAGAATCTGTATAACGACCAAGTAGCAACGGTAAGAACAGACCACGGAACAACGGACTGGTTTACGATTGGGAAAGGAGTACAGCAGGGCTGTATACTCTCACCCTACCTACTTAACTTGTACGCAGAACACATCATGCAACATGCTGGGCTTGAGGAATCCAAGGCTGGAGTTAAAATCGCTGGAAGAAATATTAACAATCTCAGATATGCAGATGATACCACTTTGATGGCTGAAAGCGAAGAGGAACTGAGGAGCCTTATAATGAAGGTGAAAGAAGAAAGTGCAAAAGCTGGCTTGCAGCTAAACCTCAAAAAAAACCAAGATGATGGCAACCAGCTTGATTGATAACTGGCAAATAGAGGGAGAAAATGTAGAGGCAGTGAAAGACTTTGTATTTCTAGGTGCGAAGATTACTGAAGATGCTGACTGCAGTCAGGAAATCAGAAGACATTTAATCCTTGGGGGAAGAGCAATGACAAATCTTGATAAAATAGTTAAGAGCAGAGACATCACACTGACAACAAAGGTCCACATAGTTAAAGCAATGGTGTTCCCCATAGTAACCTATGGCTGTGAGAGCTGGACCATAAGGAAGGCTGAGAGAAGGAAGATCGATGCTTTTGAACTGTGGTGTTGGAGGAAAATTCTGAGAGTGCCTTGGACTGCCAGAAGATCAAACCCGTCCATCCTCCAGGAAATCAAGCCAGACTGCTCACTTGAGGGAATGATATTAAAGGCAAAACTGAAATACTTTGGCCACATAATGAGAAGACAGGACACCCTGGAGAAGATGCTGATGCTAGGGAGAGTGGAGGGCAAAAGGAAGAGGGGCCGACCAAGGGCAAGGTGGATGGATGATATTCTAGAGGTGACGGACCCGTCCCTGGGGGAGCTGGGGGTGTTGACAACCAACAGGAAGCTCTGGCATGGGCTGGTCCATGAAGTCACAAAGAGTTGGAAGTGACTAAATGAATAAACAACAATAAACAATAACAGGAAGACAATTGCTTACTCTCAGTCTTTGGAATTTCCTTTGGAAGGAAAACAAAATTCAAAACTTAAAATAATGTTTTAAAAAATCCCAAAAATAATGTTAAGCACCAAGAGAACCAGCTTCTCCTCACTGTAGAAAGCCTGTCTTGGGGTACACATACTTTAAAAATATATAAATTGGTGATTTAGAAATGGGGCAGCCAGTCTTACTGTCCCTTTAAGGCTACAGCACGGCTTGGAAAGTGATGAAGTTGCCCAAGGAAGTTGCCTCCCAGCTGGCTCTTACCAGTCAAATGCAAAATGCTGTTTGCAATCTTCTGGCTGCAAGCAGCCATCTGGAGGACAGATGGGGAGATTCCAGGTATTCCCCTTAATCCAGAGAACATTTCTGGGCTTCAGAAAAACCTGCCTGAGCCCAAAAAAAGTTACCACATTGTCATCTCTGCCCACTGAACCAGTGGGCACAGCCGTTCAGTCCACCATTCCCACTGGAAGCCCCAGGAAAAGAAGATGTAGTAATTGAGCTCAGGACTGACCCCTCAAGAAGGCTTGATCCATCAGTCACAAAATTATATCCTTCTTTGCATTTCCCCGTCATAGAAGTTTCCTAGTGTGGGAAACTATGTGGGAAGCTGAATCAATTTTCACAAGCGCTTTATCTTGATCTCTATGTTAATTCAAATTTTTGAGCTGCTCAGAAAGCTAAGTGAAAATACAGTTCTGATTCACTTTGGAAAAGCCTAGGTTTGTTGGGATGTCTGCAGACTATTTCAAAGTTGGCCTGATTAGACTCTAGAGTTGATTGAATCCAGTGCACATCCAGGATAGCAAGGGAATTTGCAGAAGGGCCTTCTGCTCACCCAGAAAAAGTTTGGATCCCAGCCAATAAAAATGCAAAAACAAGCGTGCAAAATAAAAATGCAAACATTTTTAGAAAACAAAACAAACTAGACTTCAGTGCCAGAAATTCCTTCTCCCCACTATAAAAAAACCTAAAAGAGAATTAAGGTGATCTTGAGTATATCTTTGTATTAATTTTGGAGGAAATGTAACAGCATGATGACAGATCAAAGCATTTTATTCCTTTATATCAGAGTTAGTCATACATTTGTTTATTTTCAAATGCTTTCATTCTACCATGTTTTCATCTATTCAGGCATGTAATCTGAGCCAGATCAGAGTTCATAATATGTTCAAAAACCACACATGTAAAATTCATTCACAAGTTTAAGCAAAGCCATGTTCCACAACTACATAAGAGATCTTGAGGACAGGACTTGCTTCTCCTACATCATTAAGGCTTATGGAGCTACAAAACCCAGAAAGTTTTGGAGAGGTTCTGCAAAGACGGACAGATATTGATTGGTTGATTGGTTGATCTGCAGAACTTCCGTTCCTCCATCTCAGAACTGGCAGGTTAAAGTCCACAGCATATGTTGTGTGTAAAAAGCAGCCTTCCTCAAGCTGGTGCCTTTGATGGATTGTGTAGAAGAAGGGCTAAGGTAACACTGGTTCATTCACTGGGGTCTGTGTTTAGCAGAAGCAACCCCTTAAGAGTATCTTAACCACTCAAAGTCTCTCTTGGGGGGGAGATGGGCGGTAGCAAAATTTGAGAAATAAATAAATAAATAAATCTGGAGACAGATGCTTAAGGTCCAAAAGGACAACTGAAATTTATTAAGAAATTTCCAAGCTCCAAGAGAAAGTCTGCATCTCTGGGTTTTCTGTCTTCATGATAGGACAAAGAAGGAAGAGGGTCTCTGTGCTTCCTGTAGGAAGCAGGCAAAAGGTTTTGACTGTACAATATCAAACTTTCATTTAAGAAGTGGTAATCAGGTTAGCATTGTTGAAGTAAAGTTGTATCAGATTAGCACTGTGGCAATTCCCTATTACCCCTTCTACTCCTTTCACACACACCTGAAATACAGTCCAGGAATCTGGGGGATGCTCTGCAGCAGATTTTAGGACTACACAGAGCATCCAGGAGGAGAATATGAGAACCTCCTGTCATATCAGAGGACTCCAATGAAATCATACTGTATGCAAGCCACTGCTTTGGAGGAGGAGGAGGAGGAGGAGGAGGTGGAGGAGGAGGAGGAGGAGGTGGTGGTGGAGGAGGAGGAGGAGGAGGAGGTGGGGAGGAGGAGGTGGGGAGGAGGAGGAGGAGGAGGTGGAGGAGGTGGAGGAGGAGGACGTGGAGGATCTCTTCCATTATTCTGGAAATCATCTAAAGCTCAGTTCACACAACATCCTAGATTAAGCTAAAATGAAGTTCTGTACTTTGTGGTTCAGCACTCTGTGGGAGCCCAGACTTTATCTTCCCTGGTTATGTCAACAAGGCCATCATGTGAATGCCCTTATACAGGTTTATTATTTGGGCAAAGTAGGGTATATGAATGCATCACTTTTGTTAACCCAAGTTTAGGAGGTCACAATAAAGAAAATAAGTGCCAGAATGAACTCTGTGCTTAAAAGTGCAGATCGTTGTGCCGTTTCTGAATGCTTTCCTCCCTCCCAAGATCTCTCAGTGCAAACAGGAAACAAGCACTGAAGACTGTGTTAGAACATCTCTTCTTCATACATAATCTCTTTGGATGGAATTTTATTCCTGTATTGCAAAATATAAACGTTTCCCTCTCACCTCTAATACGAGATTATTTCCGTTACTTTACTCCCTGTGCTAGACACCAAAGATGCTTCTCCTCATGCTTTTCAGCCTTGACAAAGAACCTAAATCTTTGTCTACATGTGGAAAAGGCCACGGCTGCCCATTCAAGGTCGAAATTCAGCTCAGGAAAGCTTCCCCCAGAGTGTCAGGAGCACCAGAATCTGTTCCAGCATTTGAATGAAAGGTAATTTAACAGACAGCCCATATGGGTACTTCTTAATTCTCTCATCTGGTCTTCATAAAATGCTTAACCTGACTGCAGGGTTACAGGACCATCCCTCCCCAGTGATGTCTATCCATCCTGTTAGATCTGGCAGGAGTGGCATGCCCCAGGGCCCAGAAGGAGAGCCTTTTCTGTCGTGGCATCATTTATAGATTTATAACCCAGGAATTCAAAGCAATTTATGCAGGGATCCCCATTTTATGCTCATAACAGCAACCCTGCGAGGTAGGGTGGGATGAAAGAGTAGGGCTGCCTCAAAGTCACCCAGTGAGTTTCCATGGCTAAGGGTGGATTGAGTGAGCATCGGTGATCCTTCAGAAGCCGGCACTGTGTAGTTTTTGAATTTGGATGTTGGCAGAGTGGTTCCATTCTAGGTCAAGTGAAGCTCATCATCTTTCTCCTTGTTCCTCTGCACATTAAAAATCCCTTCACGTCATTTTAGTTTCTTGGCAACTTCATGGATGCATCCATGTTTTGTGTGTGGCAACAGTGTGCAGGTGGTTTCCACTGAATTTTGTGGCCTGTTTCCCCACCTGCCCAGTTTGCCAGTCTCGGACCCCGCAATGTCAATCAATGTCAAGCTGAGGAATCTCCTGGCATCCTCCTGAGTACTAATTAGGTCTACCTCTACTTAGTCTTTTGGAATCAGCCAAGATCAATTACTTAGTTCTATTATTTCTTATTATTTGTTCTGTTTACCTGAGATACACAAGTATTTCTGAACAGAATATGGGAAAAATTCAAAGCCTTAGCCTTCTCATTCTGCTGCCAAAGTTCTGTGATGCATGACACTTGGTCTTAAGAAGTAAGATGCTTCTTCACTGAGTCATTTCATAGTGGTTGCATTGCTGGACTCCTTTTCAAATCTGCCCAATTTATATAGTTTCCCTTAACTGCTGCAGCAGTCAATTAGATTCATATAATCATAGAATGTATGAGTTAGAAGGGATCTTGGAGATCATCTAATCCAAGCCCTGCTCAATGAAGGAATCCACTGCTGCAGCGTCCCCAACAGATATCCATTCTCTGCTTAAACACTTCCAATGAAAGAGAATCCACTACTTCCCAAGGCTCTGCCAGATGGGAAAAGCCATAAGCAGGAAACTGTGGATCACTAAGGCACCTTGGCTAGAGCATCCAAGGTTGCCAACAAGTTTCATGTTGATGAGGAACTGATCTGACCACAGCAAAGCTGGGCCTAGTTCCCATCCTTTGGGCATGGAAATGGAAGCCCTCTAGCCCAGAACTAACAATGAAGTAGTCTCCAAAGTCAGCCTTGTTATGAGATCTAGTTCAGAAATGGACATTGCTGGGCATCAAAGTCGACCAAATGCCAAAATATCCCTAACTTGTCCCTACAGCCCAACTTCACATGGAGACAGTCATACCCAGACAGCTGTAGAGTAGAGCTCCTGGTCACTGCCAAGGTCTCCCATAGGATCAACATTACCCATCCTTTCTGGTGTTGGGAGTTAAGGCTGCTCTTGACTCTACTTCTCATCTCTGACAGTACTTCAGGCAGACTTTGGAAACTACTTACAATAATAAAAATTGTCACTGGTATATCTAGGAAACCCTGGAGAAGATGCTGATGCTAGGGAGAGTGGAAGGCAAAAGGAAGAGGGGCCGACCAAGGGCAAGATGGATGGATGATATTCCAGAGGTGACAGACTCGTCCCTGGGGGAGCTGGGGGTGTTGACGACCGACAAGAAGCCCTGGCATGGGCTGGTCCATGAAGTCACGAAGAGTCAGAAGTGACTAAACGAATAAACAACAAATATCTAGGAAAGATCAGGCCCAATTCTGGTTTGTATTCCAACTCACCAGATAAGATCTCACGCTCTAGTTTGGTTTACTGAAGCAGCTAACTTAGCTTTACGGTGTTGGGATGCTACCCAGAACTCTTTATTGACTTGCTGATAATGCATTTTTTTCCTCTGAACTTGCTTGAAAACCTTCTGTGCCCTTTCAAGTGCATTCATTAGGTTCTTACCTTCATTTTAACCCAAGTTTAAACTGAAATGCTTTTCAGGTTCCCCTGAAACCCAACTTGGGCATCCTTACCACATTTGGGGAAGTTAGCCATTTGAAAACGTTTTCTGGTGTCCCTGCCCCAAGACGATCAGGAGGTAGCAATCTCCACTGACAACAACTAAAAATTGGTATCATTTCTAGACAGCCCGTCATTTGAAAACTGCGCTACACAGCAAAATGTGAAAATTAAGGTTCCCCTTTCTTCCTCCTCCTTTCGAAACCTCTGTGAATTTTGCATTTAGTTCTGACATGACATATTTTCTGAAGTGTGGCAATTCAACCAACAGCTCAAGACATTTCTGGGAGCAGATTGTGGCTGTCATACTTATCACATTTCATTATAGCTGTTGGAATATTCCAAGCGTGTTATTATGGTAGAATAAAAGGGGCCCTCTTCCTCTCTTTGTGATTTGCAGATCTAAGAGTGATACCATATGTCAGTCATTTCACGGGAGATATCTGGGGAACGGGAGTCTGCGAAATGCTTAATTATAGAGCATACAGATAGCTACCCCTCCTTCTCCTTCCCTTGAAATGTAGAAGAAAAAGCCCATTTAATATCAATGAGTCGCACACTAAAGGCTTTCATGGGTAATATTAATTCAAAATATAATTTTCATTACAAGATCTTTCCTCCTCTAAAGAACTTCCTTGCATTAATGTAGAATATTATCTGTGGTATAGAAGAAAAAAATATATGGATTGCACATCTATTTTTATTTACCAGTACCTATTGCCAACAGGGACAAGTAAGGATTGAGTTCAAGTGTACAGTGTGAGGTGAACTCCGTCTGCCCTTCCCAAATGCCTCTGTGAAACTGAGCAACCCAAAATTTGCACTTTCCTTGATTGATGCAGTTCCTAATTGAAAAATGTGTGTGTGCATTATGGAAATGTCACCCAGAAAGATTTATTTTATGGGGGGGGGGGGAAATGGGAGAAAAAATCTTTGAAAATGTTCCGTATTAGGAAAAGTGTCAATGGATAAGGTCTTGCAGTAGGACCCAGCTGAAAAGTTCAACTCCACCCTCAACCATGGAAGTTCACTGAGTGGGCCATCGGGATCTCCAAGACCAAGGTACCTCAACCAGGGTTCCATGGAAGCCTAGGGTTCTGCGAGAAGTCACTAGGGGTTCCCTGGGAGATCACAATTTATTTAAAAAATTATTTCAAATTCGGGCAACTTCACATTAAAGAGGAAAGTTTCATTCTTTATGTTTAGTTTAAGAACACTGTGAATGCATCTATACAGGCCTACCCATAAAACGAAGATAATGGTTTTGTAACTTGTGCCCAATATTTGAGCCTGAATGGGCAGGAGTTCCCCGAGGCCTGAAAAATATTTCAAGGGTTTCTCCAGGGTCAAAAGGTTGAGAAAGGCTGTCCTAGCCTAAGGTATCCCATATTTGTTGTTGAGGGGAAAAAACTCTGTTCCAAAAATATGGAAATCCAAAAGATGTAGTAGTCAACATCCAGTCACGTGGCAGGGCCTAGCAGATGCAAGATCCCTGTTTAATGTCCCCCGTGAATGTATGAATGGGTGTGTATGTATCAGGCAGTATACATTATTATTATTATTATTATTATTATTATTATTATTATTATTATTATTATTATTATTATATGCTAGCCAGTGTAATTCACGTCTGTGCAGCTCCCATGATTAGACGGCATTCAGGTGTCTTTTCCATTTATATTTACCTGCATCACAGAATGCCAGACTGTAATGATATATTATGCAGGGGGTTTGTTTGATTTCGTCCATGTTGGCATAAGAGGGAGTGCCTCTGTTTGAATTAGCTAGAAAGGGATTGCAGACTATTATTTCACCGGGTTATCTGAGCTAGGAGTGTACAAGGAAGTTTCTTCTGCTAATGGTTGAACTGCTCTTCAGATAAAGCTCTCTACTGGATTCCCTACAGCCCATAATTAATCAGCTGTTAAAACAGTGGTTGATAAAGACAGGCTTGCTTAAAGTTCGAATTGCCAGCAATTGGAGATAACAGGTGAGCCCCTTTTGGTCGAATGGCCTGTTATCAAAGAGAATGATCAGCTATCAAAGAGGCCATGACAACGCCAGTGAGAAATCTCTTTAGCTAAAGAGTCTGGCAGGTGAAGGCAAAGCCATCCTTTGATTTACTTTCAACAAGTTAAAGAAGTCCCTCATGCCCCAGTTTTGGTTGCTGTTGTTGCAAGGAATAGCAATAAGGTGCCCCTGGGCACCTAAGAAGTATCCCACAGCCCAGCCAATAAAATAAGGTTTTAAAACCCTGAAATCTCATAAAATCGCTGAAGCCCCATAAGCTCATAAGTCAAAAATGCCAAAATCTGGTGAGATCTCTGATGTGTTCTGGGATGTTGACTATTGTGTTAGTCAGTCTTGGATCTCTCAGCAGTCTTAGCACAGTGTTGTTCTGAAGCGTTTGGTGGCATCAGAGGGGCTAGTCTTTCATCTCCTAAATTCTATACAGGGCTGGATGAAGGTGAAAACATTGAAACGAAATCCAGACAAGACAGAGATGCTGTTGTCAGGAAACTGGGGTTAAGGTTCAGCTTGGTCTGGATGGAATTGCATTCCTCCCTGAAAAAGTAAATCCACCATCTTGGAGTACTCCTTAACCACCTCCAACAGGGCTGTTTGATCTCAGTGGATCAGGCAAGAATTACTCATGCCTTATATATGCATTCATGTGTTAGTTGAGCATTACAGATACAGGTAGTCCTCATTTAGCGACCACAGTTGGGACCAGCAACTCAATAGTTAACTGAAGCAGTCGCTAAGTGAAACCACGACTCTGTTTATTATCTTACTTCAGCTTTCCTTTGCTCTACAGACCTGCAGAGGTCATAAATGTGAGGATTGGCCACAGAGTTATTTTTTCATCGCTGTCATAACTGTGAACAGTTGCTAAACGAGGCAGTTGCTAAACAAGAACTACCTGTATTTGTACTCATCACCATTCTGGGACTGTAGGCAATTTACAGGTTGTAGAACATATGATAAAAACAATTCAAACAATTCCCTAAATATTCAAAATAGGGAGGGAGGGAGGGAGGGAGGGAGGAAAACTGAAGCATCAGATCCTGAGAAAACTGCACCAGATGGGCAGTTGGTTCAGTTTTGAAGGCAAAAACAAGCTAAATTAGGAAGGGCTTTGTATCTTAACAGCATGTTGAATTGAACTCAGAAACCTATTTGCAACTAAGGTAGTGCCTGCAAATCAGGTGCTATGCTGCTGAAGTAGTTCTCACCTATTAGCAAGCAAACAACTATGTCCTGTACCAACTAAAGTTTTCAGAAGGTCTTCAAAGGAAGCCCCAGGTAGAGCAGACTGCAGTAGTCTAATCTGGAGGTATTAAGGTGTGAGTCACTTTAGCTAGAACTTCCTGCTCCCCAAAGGGCTGCAACTAATGCACCAGTCAAATATTGTGAAGCCCCCTCCCAACCAGTCCTCATCTGTTGATGAAGCAGTAGCTGTGAGTCATGATGTCAAGAGGTCTACTATGATCAAGCAGATTATAGTCCCTTTGTCCAGGTCCTAAGGAAGGTCATCCACCAGAACAATCAGTGCAGCTTCTATCCTATGTCCCGGACTGGAACCTGATTGAAAAGGGATCCAGATAATCTACTTAATCTAGGATTCTCTGCAACTGTAACCCTATCTGCAATTGGCATATAGAGGAGGACCACTTGGGGGCTATCTCATTCAGCAATCTCACCATTCCAAGTTCCAAAGTTTCACAAGGTGCATGAGGGAAGTGCTTGCCAGATCACTGGGAAAATCCCAAGCACCTTTTCAAAACCACAGAATCCATAAACTGTCCTAATCAGTCCTCCATCCTTGTAGAGGTCAAGATATTGATTCACCAGGAAGTGATCTGACCATGACAAAAAATAATCGCATTGGCCTCCATCTATCAGATCCCACCTGTAGCATAGAGAGATTGAAATCTGACTGAAGATTGAAAACTTTGGAAATTACAGTATGTTTTAACTTGCCGTGTTCCCATTAACCTGTAGTTAAGATTAGCCTGTTTGTTACATTTCTATTACACTGCAAGCTGTGATAAATAAAAAATGGAACTGAGTGTTTTCAAATTTTGGGGATGATGTGAGGAGGCATGGAGAGGGTGAATGGGGAAATGTGGAAGCTTGGGGAATGGTTTGGCTCACCCCTCCTCAGATATACCATGTATTATGCAACATAGCCCCATCTTCAGTAGAATCCAGCATGGTCTTTTAAGAAGTTCACAGGTAGGGCAGGATAAAAAGCAGCAGTAGACAGTGGCATATTTTAGGGAAGAAACGGACAAACGTTAATTCTGCCAATCACACTGATGCTATGCTATTTGATGCCATAGATTCAGTCTTGTAGAGTCATATGGGGTGAAAATGGTGGCCATTAGACAGCCACGGACCTGACCCAGGTCACTGAGGGCCTGACACATGACTGGCAATTAGACAGCCTTGGGCCTGACCCAGGTCATTGAGGGGCTGACACATGATAGTGGTCATATGCTAGATCTAGTTTTCTTCTCAGAGCAGTGACAATGTGATCTGAAGTTGGGGAAGAGTGCTATCACCCTCAGTCATGGTCAGATCATTCTGTTGGCCCTGAAGTTGTCTTGTGCTCATCACTGCCACTGCAGGGAGGCTGGACTCATTCAATCAGTCTGCTTCAGCAAGTGATGGACCCAGTAGGGTTCCAGAGGGAGGTTGGGATTGTCCCTGAAGGTCTGGTGCCCAGTCCAACCAAGGCCCTGGCCACTGTCTAGGATGAGAGGGCAACAGGGGCTTTGGATCAGATAGCACCCATGCAGCTTCTCTTTTCCTGTGGATCCTGAAACAATTGAAGAGACTTACAAGATTCTGTCACTATAGCCAATATCAATAAAGGTAGTTTTAGCTTTTGTGTGGGGTTGGTTTGGAGCTATCAGTAAGGATGGAGAATCATCAGTATTTCTCTGCCCTTATTGCATCCATAGATAGTCACCCAGCAGCCCTGTTCAGAGTAATCCAGACCCTCCTGAGGAGGACAGATTCAGAGGTCAACTTGCAGGGCTGCTGTGGGACATAAGCATCTGTTGGATAAAGTCACTTGGATTCATTCCAAGTTGGACTCTGACCTTGAGACAGGGCCCATGCAGATGACTGAAGGGCATCTGGTTATCTGGGGTGAGTTTGACCCTGTTACTCTTGATGAAGCAGACTCCGCTTGGGACTTTTCGGGACTGATATCTCAGCTATTGGCATATTAGACCCATATCCCTCCTGGCTGGCTAAGGCTTCCTAGGTGGTGACATATGTTTGGGTTCTGGAAGTGGCCAATTTTTCCTTGAGAGAAGAGGTGGCCTTACTGTCCCCAAAGTGCTATACCCCCTCCTCAAGAAGCCATCACTGGACCCAACTTGGCTGGACAATTTTTGTCTAGTCTCCAACCTTCTCTTTTTAAGCAAGGTTGTTAAGAAGGTGGTCATGCAAAAATTCCAAACAACTCTGGATGAGGAAGATTATCTGGAACCCTTCAAATGAGGCCCAGATGTGGACATGGGACAGAAACAGCACTGATCACCTCTGGTGAGAGAAGGATGGTGTGGTGCACCACATGGACTGAGAGTCTCTGCTCATGGTCATTCATGCCTTAGTCATCTCCTGAATGGACTACTGAAATGCACTCTCCATGGGGCTGCCACTGAAGAGCATCCAGAAGCTGCATTTGGTACAAAATGCAACAGCAAGGGCAATTTTGGGGACTTCTTGATCTGCACATTATACTTCTGCTCCACAAGCTGCACTGGTTGCCGGTGTATTTCCAGGTTCCATTCAATGTGCTGGTGTTACATATCAAGTGCCCATAAACATTCCTGGTGGCTGTTGAGTTGAGTTGCAAGGGAAAGACAATAGGGATGACTTTCCCCACGCCCCAAAATTTATTTATTTATTTATTATTCATGAAATTATTTGTATTCAGTCACAGTATTTATAATTATGTCTGAGTAAAAAAAAATTACTGAGTAAAAAAAAAATACTCAAACACAGTTATAAAAATGGCATTATGTATTCCATAGCATCACAACTTGGGCATTCCCCCATCTCTTGTTATGGGAACTAGAGACAGGTCATCCTGTATTCCCTGATTTCAATTTTCTAGAAAACACACACACACACACATTATTTGCCACATCAGTGGAGTGGGAAAATGAGAAAGGGATTACACCTTGGCCTTATTATTATTATTTTAAAAAAACAGTTCTTGCTCAATCAATCACTATTGTTTGAATGGTTTTCTCTGAGTAAGTTCTAAGTAATTTGCATTCATCCTACTCAAAATACTTCCACACTAGCTAGAAAGCAGACATTTCGTATACAATGTGTTTAGTCTGCTTACTGACCTAATTCATTTTCTGAGTTCACACGGTACATTGAACAATAAAACAGCCAAATGGAATCAGCACAACACTCTAAACACATATACAGATGTTCATGGTTAATTCTAACCAAACTAAACTAACTGACGTACATCAGTTAAGTATTTAATTGGCATGATTAAGCATGTTATTTGAACTCAGCCACTATGTTTTAGCAATAGCCTGACAGGCTAGTCTTTTGAGCAAGGTAGGGGGCTGTAGAGCCTCAACGACCCCTAAATCTCTTTGGGATAGTCCCAAAGCATTGGAATGCTTTGGATTTTTTTTAAAGAGGGTTCATCTTTATCTCTTTCCCCTGCACCATCTCTGTCTCCTATCCCTCCTCCCTTTACCCACCAGTAGCAGGCACTGAAAATTGGTTTATAACTTTGGTTTTAGCTTTTGTAAGAGTAGGGTGGTATTGTAGAGCTGAAGGCTCTGAGGCAACATCTAGTGAAGAAAGATGGGAGACAGGGAAGAGAAGAAGTCTGGGGAAAGCACTGGGGGTATCAGTCGCACTGGGTAGACCAGACCAGGAAATCAACTCCACAAGAAAGCTAAAAGTACTTTTATTGAGACTGGCTATAATAATAGAATCTTGCAAGTCTAATTGTGCTATATCTTCCAAATGTCATCTCATAGTGTGGACCTAGAAAATGCTTCAGTCCCTTTTGCCTAGGTCACAGTTCCTGCCTATCTCCATCAAAGTCATCTTCCTTATTCTCTTCACTGGGGTTGAAAGTTAGGATAGGAAAAATCTAACACCAAGAAATGGGAAGAGAGTGGATTTCTTGTCTAGACCCCCTCTCTAGCCTGACAATGCCACTGGGATTACCATATTGGTTTAAAAAGCAACTAAAACTCAAAGTAAACTAGCCAGGCCCAAAAACTGAGGAAGACCTGAAACACCTGAGACCTCTGGAGAAGTCTGTCACCTTTGCTACAACCTTTTTCTTCTGAGTCTCATCATATTTTATATCTAGGTTAAGCTAATGCCAGAATGCTGGCTAGTAGGCATAGTCTAAATGCCCCAAAGAAATAAATGTTGGCCTATAGAAGTTCTACTTTTGCTTTGCACATTTGAATTAGCTGCTTAGACATTTCTACAGGCAGCTAGAGATGTATGCCTAATACTTGACAGACATGTAGAAACAAAAATTTGGAAAAGAGCAGTTGTCTCCCAGATTGATTTTTCTGTTGCGTTGACTATCAGCTCAATTGGCCAAGTATTTTCAGTTTGTGGTGGGCAGTGACCATTGAGCCTTCTAACGCTGATGTGGCAGATTGGCCTGTCTATTGACTGGCACCTTAGTGAGGAAGAATTGTTGAGAGTTGGAAGTCACATCTGAAAAGATCAGTTGGCTATTTTCCCTGGGCTTTTCCCACCCAATATGCTTGAACAGCATATTTACTCTAAATGGAGCCAATGTTTCTTCACTTGATCTAGTTAATTAAACTCTGTAATTGATATGAAGTCAGTGAACAGCTTGTGTAGCTACTTCCTCCTCAATGCTGTTGCTATGGCTGTTGAATTTCATACTGGTGTTTTCAACCCATGGGGTTATGTATAACAACTATTCCCATAAAACACCACTCATCAGCTAATAGTAACATTGGCAAGTCTTTGCAGCTTCTTTATTCCATGCATGATTTAACAAACAAGCCAAAGAAAACCCAGTTTAGCAAACATCTTCTGTATCCGGAGTAGGCAACCACACGGTTCCAGAACCTCCTTTTTATCACACTCAGTGTCTTTCCTAACTGCAAAATAATAGCAGTTTCCTGCTTTTTTAAGTGGGAAAAACAAGGAGACTATAGAAATTAAGTCTTCCTTGAGTTGAGAACAACTTCTGTGGACATTCTATGGACACATCCACATTGATTTTTGGTAACAATACCAAACTGGTTTGCCACTGACTTCTTCCAGGATGTTTTTTCAACCTCCCAGTTGAGAAGAGAAGAAAAGAGAAGGGAAGGGGAGGGGAGGGGAGGGAGGAAGATCTCAGAACTCTTCTGAAACTGAGGCCAAAAAGAAAATCCTAGCCCTTCCCACCTGCATGACACTGCCCCACACATCGTGCATCACTGCAACCTCTCCCAAAAATTTAAGTGCAGCTTCTGGTGAAGAAACATTAGTCCAATCTTATCTTATGTTATTGGACTTCTATTTTCTTGTGTTTATCATTACTGTGTTAACTGAATTTATGGTAGAATTGGAGTACATTTTTCTAGGGCTGTGCAATGACACCCTAACCCTCAACTCCAAAAGTAGGTAGATCCTCAACTGGATCCTCAACTCCAAAAGTAGGTAGATCTTATTCAGTGGGGTAACCCACTTTGATTTGTTCCCAATTCTAAAGCACGGATCAGGCAAAAAGGATTGCCATCCTTTTATTAGCTCACATTGGGAAATTATACATAATTATTTCTGTTTTATCTGCTGGTCTATGGCAGAATAAAAAATTATTTGATTTGATACATACTTAATTGTGCCTGCTGCTTTCTTGATTTTCATAAGAGTGGGACTAAACCTACAGGAAAACTTGATTTCTATGAGGGGAGAAAAAACGGTAAGGTGCTGTTAAGTTGGGCTCAGCTCTCAGTGAGGACATTGATACTGTTTTCTTGACAGCATTGCAAAAGTAGTTCATTATTGTCTTCTTTGGAATTTTTTTAAATTTCCCAACCTAATCTACAGCCCTGAAAGTCCTAGGCAGTTCTCCATCTAATTACTAACCAGGGCTGACTGCGCTTAGCTTCCAAATTTCATAAAAAAATATTTGTAGAGGTTTTTGAATTCTGTGGTCTTTTGACCATAGCAAGCAATTGCTCAGACCATTTTCTAGTCCTTCCAGTTGAATTTGACTGACCCAGCCCTCACCCACCCCATCTTTAATCTCCCCAGTGAGACTGTCTCATATTACTAAAACCCTCCTGAGTCAGGAGGACCAAAATGGGATGAGGGATAAAGCCTCCAAGGCCCAAATATGAAAAGAAGATAGGCAAGGTGAAACTTTCATCATTGGCAATTTTACACAGAAAAAGAAGTATTATCAATGAATGATCTGTGGAAGGGCTGTATGAGCAAGGGAGCCAATTCAATAAAAACTAGTACAAGTGAAACTGAAAAATTATGGTTTTCTTTAAACAAAATACAGGATGGGAACACCATGTATTGTGAAAAAAAAAAAGACAAGGGGGATAAAAGGTTGGGAAAACAATTAAAATGGTCGGTTATTCCCAAAAGATGGTGATGATGATCATGATCATGATCATTAGAGCCAGTTTAGTGTAATGGTAAAGGCACCAGGCTACAAACTGGGAGACCATGAAATCTGGTCCCGCCTTGGTACGAAGCCAGCTGGATGACCTTTGACCAGTCCCTCTCTCTTGGCCTTAGGAAGCAGGCAATGGCAAATCACTTCTGAAATCTTGCCAAGAAAACTGCAGGGACTTGTCCAGACAGTCTCCAGGAGTCAACACTAACTCGAAGGCACCTAAAAAAAATTCCCCGAAGACAGTGCCTTTGCACATGGAGACATTTGAAAAGAGTTCATGGAAGAATGAGACATGATCATAGCAAGGATGAATCAATCTCTCTTTCTCTCTCTCTTTCCACCCTTCCCATGACCTTGTCAACAATCCAAAAAAGCCATAATTCTGAGAACTGATCCCTGATTTAGGGAAGAATGTCTTGATCC
The DNA here is from genome assembly GCF_035149785.1 of Candoia aspera. Lineage (NCBI taxonomy): Eukaryota > Metazoa > Chordata > Lepidosauria > Squamata > Candoiidae > Candoia > Candoia aspera. Next base: position 9,374,234 of record NC_086158.1, on the reverse strand, counting down.
CTGAATCTATCCCTCCCCTTCTCTCCCTTCCCTACCAAGTTGTTACATGAGCAAGCACCAAAATCCCCTTTTTGGCAGGCAGCATCACTCTTTCCAGTAGCCTGAGTTCTGCAGCTCCATATTAGAAGCAAAGCTCAGGGGGAGGATTTCAAATCAGAATCTGTCCCATGTTGAGAGAATTAGAAAAGGAAAAGAAAATCCTACCCTGAATTTCCTGATTCCAAGCCAGGTTCAGGGTAAGCCTAAATTGGAAAATATCTCTTTGCTCCTAAAATAAATTCACTCCTGAACAATGAGTTGTCCCATGTTTCGATAAGGATCCAGGACCTTCTCACCCAAGTATCATATGAGAGTTGTTACAGCTGATTGGCCAGATGCTAATCCAGATGCTGCATTAGGTTCAGAACCTCACCATGGAGCAAATGATAAAACATACATTGTACCGTCATGACACAAACCCCATTGCTTTTGTACTTGCACTGCAACGTCCGGTGCAAATCCATAAGAGGTGGAGTTTGCCTTGTGACATCACAACATATGTTTTGTTGTTTGGGCATAATCTCACCTTGCTGCAGATGCTCCTACATGAGGATGTTCGCATGGTATGCAGTTGCACGCTACTTCATCATTTTTCAAGAATGGTGTGCTATAGCAGTAAACGTGGGTAAAATTCAAACTTGTTTGCTTGGTAAAGAGTCACCAGATACCAAAGTTAGGCCCATTCCCACTGTTTAACTGACCCTTGAATCATCAGAAAATAATACTGATATGAAATTTGCTTTTCTGCTGATCCCTATTGTATATAAATTGCCTCAATATACATGGAAGCAATATATTCTCTGCCAGTTTCCTAATTTCCTTCCAAGATCCTGGGTAACATTCTAACAGATGTCATCTACCCTGAGATTGTCCTTGAACAGTGTCAGAATAATGGGACAAATGCTAACTTATCACTAGCCCAGCTAAGGACAACTTAAATCTTTCTCACACATGTGTTGTGTTATGGAGACACAGCAGAAAAAGGATGTTGCTAAGCCTTGTTTGTGTCATGGTTAAATGCAAGTGGGGGGTGATGGAGTTTTTAAAGGTTAATAAAAGAACTCCAAGCAGCTAGCAGCAATCTTTCAGAGTAGAAGCATGAACCAAAAAAGAGAACTTGCACATCAAGCTTAATTACATTCAGAAATAAATTCAGTCTTTACACTGTAGTTAGATGAAGAAAAATAGAGAGAGCTTACTTTTATTCAGTAGATCTGGATACAGGTAGGTTCATAGTAGAAAGCACTTAATCATCACTGGATGATGAAAAAGGGGAGAGCTTGCACGTCTGCCTATGAGGTAACGGAGATTGTTAATCTCCATTGTTAATCCCCAAGCCGAAGAAGGAGGAGGAAGTGGAACTCAGGTGACCCATGTGACATCCCGCAAGCACAATAGATATGCATTTGCTAGAGAGACCCCCCTTATGCTTATGAGACAATGCTGAGTTGACCCCTGATAATTCCAACAGGAAGAAGGCCCTTAACTCACAGTTTCAAAACATCTTGCTCATCATATGAGTTTGCTGTCATTTCAATTGGTGACCTTCATTTTAGTAGCACAAAGCTCAACTTTTTACTATCCGCTATCATAAGTGTCACACATGGATGTTTGCAAAGTGTCCTCTTCGATAGGGGCAGACCCCTATGTCTGCCATTTGACTGTGGGTAAGTCAGGTCTATAAGATAAGCATGCTGCATGAAGAATAAAGTTATGCATTCTCATTTAATCTCATCTTCACTGCAATTATCCAGATGAGTGGAACCTGCAATTGTGGACTGCTTGAGAATTCTATGGCAGAAATCAATACATGTTCAAGCCTTTGGATGTGTGTATGTGTGTGTGTGTGTGTACTTCTTCTATTTTCTGGCACTAATTACTCATGGTATGATTAATGCTACTAGCTAGCTTTGTTCCTTTGCTTCTGTGATAATTTTAATTAATCCAATTTAGAAAAGAAAAGGATTTGGACTGTTTTTGGCTGTTTCAATATCCCTTTCTGAAGGGTGAACAAAAGGTAACAACAGACCAATTAGGGCTATGTTTGCACAGCATTCCTTATGGAAACCTAGTCTGTTTGTTATTATTTCAAGTAATGATTCATTCGACAGAAGTTTTTTTTTTCTCAAAACAATCCACCTTAAGTTTCATAAGGGAAATAAGAATTTGAAATTGCACCAAGGTCTTTTCAGTTGTATAAAGTTTCAGTTTTGTGGAATCAGTTGTAAAGCCATTGCTCCCTTCTATAATATTTTCACTAGTATTCTAGTTTAAGGCAGAAGGACAATTGAAGGAAGAGCTATGCAAAAGAAGGGGTAGAGCAAGGCTGGTAGAACACCTTGGAATGCTTGCCACTAAATTCTGTGAATGAATCTTTAAGAGAAGTAATTGATAAGATGACTCTTGGAAGAGGGCAACAACAACAAAAACAGCGTGAAAATTAAAAGCCCGTCCCAACTCCAGTTAATAACTTACAAGCAAGGATGTTATTAGGCTAGGTTCATACAACATGCTAAACCTAAATCCAAATTTTCATAGCATGCTATGCTCAAAGAAAGAAGCCACATAATGGCCTAATACGATGGTCTGGTTTACAGAACATGCTGAGATAATGGTGGGTTCCCACAACACATTGTACTATAAACTACCCATCCCCACTGTAGCTTAGTCTATGTCTGGGTTTGCTCAAAAAAATGCAGTTCAGGATTTTGGTAATCTGCCTTTAAAGTTTAGTGTAGTGTATAAACCCACTCAAAGAGCTTTAAACTGGTAGTATGTGTTGATGATGGGTCTTATTTATAAATGGTTGGATTATAAGTGATGGATCAGGAAGAAGTTGCCATCAGACTTCTTTTCCCTCTGAAATAAAGCTGTACTATAGAAGGATGTAATCATTTGGGTGCAGAATTCTTTATAATCTACATATGCAGATGGTCCTAGAATATGGCACACAAGATGCCATTTTTAGGTGACTTTAGTCCTTGAGCCATTCATTGTTTTGTAATTGGCTGTGACTGGTGGAATGTTCTAATAAACAACAGCAACAGGCCCCTGAAGAAACCCTGCTGGCCTAAAATCTGAAATGATTGGATCTATTAACAGACTTGAAGACATGGCTGTTCCCTTGGGCACTGGGGCTACGATATTAGGAAAGCTTGTCCCATGAGATGGAATATATGTTGGCATGCCATGACTGTGTGTTTGGCTGTTGGGTTTTCTGTTGATTTTTAGTTCTATTGCCATTCTGTTTTTATTTTTTCACACCACCCGGAATTACATTTCTGCAAGTTGGGTGGCCATAGAAATTCTTTAATTAAATATACTACTCTAAATGTATAGTCTATTTCCTTCACCCTAAAGAACTTTATAAAGGGATGCGGTGGCGCTGCGGGTTAAACCGCTGAGCTGCCGATCGGAAGGTCGGCGGTTCGAAACCGCGCGGCAGGGTGAGCTCCTGTTGCTAGTCCCAGCTCCTGCTCACCTAGCAGTTCGAAAACATGTAAATGTGAGTAGATCAATAGGTACCGCTTCAGCGGGAAGGTAACAGCGTTCCGTGAGTCATGCTGGCCACATGACCACGGACGGAGGACAACGCCAGCTCCAAGGCTTAGAAACGGAGATGAGCACCGCCCCCTAGAGTCGGACACGACTGGACTTTACGTCAAGGGAAACCTTTACCTTTACCTAAAGAACTTTATGGCCTGGTCCTCACACAACAGTAAACCATAAGCCCATGTACCCATTCCTTGGTGTCACCAGGCCCTTTGCTCCCTTGGTGAATGAGCCTCAACATTTTATTTTGAAGTATGCCAATATATTCCAAAAAAGACAAGGTAGGGGATGGTGCAAATATTCTACAGCAGTGGGCTAGAAGGAGAAGCAAGGAACAACCTTATTAGTTTACCTTCTGATAAATGGATGCTTGGACATACAAGCAGATGGCAATTTTGTGCATAGGATCGCCACCACCAGGAAGAACAGCAAAGACCTTTTTCCCAAATTCCAAAGATGCTCTCCAGGCCTAAAGACTAGCCTATCCATGCTATAGGTATGGATGAGCCAAGAAGATGATTATTGTGTGTGAACCAAGTGAAGGGAAGTACTGAGGCAGGTTTTGCTTATGCAATCATTCCGTCTGCCATTCATTCATGAACTGAATCCTGTTCTGGAGAATAAGAGCTGTCTGGTGATCATACCAGCTATATAATTCCAACAAGCTAAACTGAATAGCTCAAGTGCCACCATTCTATGTTTGGTTTTCATTTAATGCATTGTATGAATCCAGCTCTTGTAATAAGACCAACAAGCCATGTTTAAGCAAGCCATGCCTTTCTGTCATGGGAAATTCAAGTCTTTCACACATGGCATGCAACTCTCCAGAGTTGAAAGGTCAGTCAGCACTCAGCCCAAACTTCTGCAATTGACTGCAGTTCTGATTGCCTAATCACAGCCCTCTGAGAAGGCTCACCTAGTTAAGACAAGTGTCATTCAAGATTATCTTTTCAATCAGAATCCTCAGAAGAAACGCCAGTTTGTTTAATAGAGACAGTTAATCTGACGGGAGCAGAATCAAGTTTTGGCAAAGAGCTGTGGTTGAGATTTTTGGCCCACAGCTGCCAAGCAGTAGGAGGTGTGTGTGGTGTAAAAACTGACATACCTTTTCCTTATTAACTGCCAGGTATGCACACCTACCTGGGTCATACCGCAGAATATTAAATCAGGATATTTATAAAATTAGGATTAATTGCTCCTTTAGCCTAAAGGAAGATTGGCCTGTTGTTGGAATGAGTTGACATTGACTTCCACTGTCTTCCAGCCATTTTATTTTAATTTTTAGAATTAGCCTTAATAAACATCAAGTATGTAAATGAAGAGGGTTTTTTTTTTTCTTTCCAAGGTAAAGCAGCTCCAAACAGTTGTTTGCACACTGTCAGGATCTCAGGACAAGGACATGCATTGGCATCAGCCTGCAATAGCATCCTCATGTTATGACGTGCCTCTAAGGTGTTGTCTTGGTTGTGTTTTAAGAGCTGACAGCCTGCTTAGCATGGATTTGGGGATTTTAAAGAAATTTTGATTAAGCAACTTCTGAGAGGGAGCTACATATCCAGAACAAGTGAGCCCTCTTCCTTCCCTAGCAAATATTTTATTTCATGAAGGCAAAAATATTTGCAGTAATTTCCTAGACAATCTTTTTATATCTATGGAGATGGAAATGGTAGATAGGTAAAGAACATTTCTGTGCCTTAAGGGGAAAGCCAGTTTTCCACTAAAGACATCACAGAAATAATATTCTGCCACCTAGTATCAGTGACATCAGATGTAACTTAAACAGCTTCACAGGGACTAGTGAGGGACAACATTCTTGAGGAGGAAACCAAGTTTTGGAATTGTGAGTCCTTTGGGTCAAAGACCTATTGGCTTATCTTCTGCTCAGCTGAGAGCACACAACTGAAAATGCCTATTCAGAAGTAGGTTCCATTGAGTTCAATGGGGTTTTGCTTACCAGGTTATCCTGCACATGCTTATACAAGAAAAATAAGCTATCTGAACAATTGCTGATGCAAGAGTTCAAGCTTTTAACAATAGGGAGGAAATCCGAGATAAAAAGAGAATGTGTTCAGCTTGAATAAGCCTATTGTCTAGTTTTTAGTTTTTTTCTGAGCCTAAAATTAGCAGCATTTTAGAACTTTATCCATTTTTTAAAAAATTAACCATTCTTTAAAAAAATATTACAACTACAAGAATAAGCAAAAAATATAACATCATTAGAACCTAAGCATCTTTGAGTAGAGTATGTGTATATGTATACAGGTAAGAGTATATACATATGTGTGTGTGTATAATTAATTAACACATCTAAGACAGCTAAAACTAACCTAACTGTAACACATTAACAAGTATAATGCTATTAATGACTGCCTGCATTTTTCTGTAGAAAAACAATTTCTTAAATTGTTCCTTGTATAGAACATGGAAGTTATTTTCTGTGAATTTCCATTCTCTGGGGTGAGGTCTTATAGGTGGGACTATGAAGTCCTATGTTAAGTTTGAAAACTACAGTCCTTTGGACTTTAGAATCCAGGAATACCATGTCAGGAGAAGGAAGAGAGCAACTCTGGAAATGATATTCAAAGTCCCAACAAAAATTGTTCAACCCCTTCTAAGAAAAGATACTTTACAGTGCTTGGAAACCTCTCTTGCCATTATGGTTTCCTTCCCAACCTGGCTGCCCTCCAGATGTGTGGACTTCAGCAAAGTGTACACATCTGGAGGGTACATAGGTCAACTAAAAAAAAGGCCGCACATGGTTCCACTAGTACAATAGCTTGAACAACAGTTTTTCCCTTGCAAGGTGAAGCATCTCTTTTAAAGAAAATACAGCGAACAAAGCCAGTTTCACTGAACGTACTCAGGAAAGTATTAGGTGGGAAGAGGAACATACACTTCATGGTGTACCTTCTATCCAGGGGAACCTTCTTCTGGCCAAAATAGAAATATTTAAACTGGAGCCCCAGCTATAGGTAACATCTGTAGCAGTGAAAGACCTTTCTGGAAATAAGAGTTCCTCTGCAAGAAAGTGGTGGTGATAAGGAATCCTGCTAAAATCAAGCAAGCTGGACAAATATGGAGGATATTGCTGGTGATGGGGTTTTCTGTTCCTCATCTTTCCATTGCACTGAAGCCTCTCTCACTGCCCATAGTCTACAAAGACTCAGTGCAGGGAGTTTCTATGGGATTGAATAGAAGTATAGAAAGCCAGGGAAGTTGCAGGCCACTGGAGAAAGAATTGTAGTGATAAAAGGCAAGAAACTTACACTCCCCACACAAGAATTTCTCTGAAATTTTCTTCCCCTTTGAAAGATTTTTCAAAACAAATTCTCCACCATCCCACTCAATGAGAAAAAAAATGCAGAATTGTTCCGCTTAGTCCTGCATCCTGGTTTATTACAATTCAGCATCTTCTCCTGAAAATATAAGGTCCTTTCAACTGGCTGGTTGCAGCAATACTGCTTGGCTGCTCGATCATCTCTCATGGTGGCTGCAATGTTGGTTAAATCTTCCTAGCTCTGCAGCTGGCAGCAGCCCCAGAGCTTAATTTTCCATAAAGTAAGAGTAGAGAAGTTCCACTCCGCCTGTTGCAGGATTTTAAATAAAGCCTAGAAATGCATCAGATCCTGGAGAACCAGCTGCAAATGGAAACAAGTTTATTCCAAACTCATCTTTAGTCATGGTTGTAGTGGTCCTATCCTTAACCAGCTAAAGCAGTTTTTCTATCCTGACAGCCTCCAACTGCATTGACAGCATCCAAAATTTCCAGCTAGGAAGCTTCTGGAAAGCTTTTGAAGCCCTTTAATGCTTGTTCCTCTAACTTCATCTTGGTATAACTAAGCCCCATGCAATTCTGGGTAGGCCTGGGTAGAACCAATGCAGCTGTTCTGGCAGCTTAAACCAGCACAGGTAACCTGTGGCCCTCCAAATGTTGCTAAACTGCAGGCTGCAGCATTCACAGGGAGCCCTTCCAATAATAAGGGATGCTGGGAATTGTAGTTCAATAGCTGGTTTTGAAAAAAGAAATATCCAAGATGAAAGGAGTATATTTGAAGGACATTTGTTGGGGCTATTTTGTTACATGACATATGGATGCCGTCAACTCAGATCAGAAAGTCACACTTTAAGAGATAAAATGGCTTGAGTCTTCGACATACATTATTATGTGATAATTGGTCCACTGAAAGGTTTATAACAATAGTTGATGGCAAGATCCCAAAGTGCCAGACAACCTTTTTGTAGCATTAATGCAGACTTCGGCCTTGTATTTCTATAGAAGCAATTTGTGATGTTACAAGTGGGAACATAGTTTGATGTTTGTTCAAAGCAATAAACTTTTTAAAAATCATAGCGGAATACTGTACAGATATACTTCCTTGACATGGGAAAATTCCCATCTTCAGTCCCTGGTATTTTCAGCAGGAGGTTTGGATTACTTTGGGTAGTAGTGGAGAAACAGAGCAAATGGAACTGGATTTAATTGCTCCAGCAGAAATGGGTGGGGGAAATGGAAGGATTCCAATGGAAATTCCATTTGAAAACTGGCATTTTGGTCAAGATGGTTTGTTAGACGGATAGCCACCACTTTTTCTCCAAAATGCTCCACATATTGTATCGTTCAGACTTTGCAGGAGATAAATGGAGGCCACTCAAGATGGGGATGTGTATTTCTTTGGTAGTTGCGTCTTTGCATGACAGCAAACATTTTTTGTCTAAAATGCATTTGGGGGAGTTGGGAAGAGAAAGATAGATGCAAGAACAGCTACTAAACCTGATCCCATGGTATCTCTGTCACAATTGCTAGAGGCTGTGGCAAAAAGAAATGAATGAAATGGACAAGATCTTTATCAAATCAGTAATGAAGCCTCTAGGTCAGTGCTTCCCAAACCTGTGTAAATTACCCCAAATTGGGTAAAAGTGATTTTTCTTTGGATAATAACACATGAACCCATTAAATTGACTTAAAATGTTTTACCTACCTTGGGTAAAAAGGACTTTCTGATAAGCGGTTTTGGGACTTTCTGGAAAGAGGTTTTGGGTAATGAAGGAAAAAGTATGGGAAGCACTGCTCTAGGTTTTTGATGCCAAAAATACATGAAGTCAAGAATTGAGAAGTAGGCTTTATACTTTAATTCAGAAGGACAACCTGAAGCTCCAGAACCTCATGATCCCCACCCCCCACCAAAGCCTTGGGTGTAGCCCCAGATATTCTTCAAAAGTTACCACCAAATTAGAAATTTTAATATGTTAAACGGGAAAATTATTAAATACCTAAGAAGTAATAAACTAAATTGTATTTAACTCATTTAACCTAAATGAGTTAAGTACATGAATTAATTAATGTAATTAATAAATAAATAAACTCAACAAATTGCATTAAATATAATTAAATCCATTGATTTATTTTTCTTTTTTCTTTGGTCCTATCTATTCTTTGTACTGGTCCAGTGACCAAGTTATGCCACCGAGCCCACCCCCTGTCCCTATTGTGCACTCCTATCCTAAGTTCTCACTAAGGAATTTTAAAGTTTCTTCCCACTGTAGAAAGTGTTGGGGTAGATAAAGCAATGGTCCCACTAGGGTGTAATGGGCCTTTGTATGGTCCTGCTGAAGCAACAGAAAGCACAGAGCTCAGGAAGGTAAAAGGTATAACTGGGAGGGAGACTTGAAACTCTTCTAATTCTCTTGCTGAAGTGCAGACAAAATTCTCTTCTCAAATGACATTTTCAGAGCTGTGGTGCTGCCTTGAATGGCAACTGTTCCCTAGGCTCCCTGGTCTTATTCTGTTTTCCTAAGCATCCATTAATGTTGAGAAATAGAGTTGGCTAGAACTGCTGGGTAACCCCATGAACTAATGAAGTAAACATTTGCCATCGCCGAGACATGGAAACAGGCCAGCCCTCCCCAGCGTACACCTGCAGAAACCTGTGATTCACCTCTGAGTCATTTGACAAACCTTTGCTGGGTAAAGCCAAGAGTGGTGCTGGGAACTGGCTGTGCTGCCAACAACGTCTTTCTCCTTTGGAGCAATGACACGAACAAGGCCTCCACACAGCTCTCGGGAAAGAGAAACCGGGTGGGGGGCCATGCGGGATCCATGTGATGCTGTCTGACTTGCTAACGAAATGCATTAAGCAAGGCATTGCATGTTCTACAGGCTTAAGTCTGATTAGACAATGAAAATATGTAGGTAAATTGGTCGGGGATTTTTAAAAAGCAGAAGATCAAAGCCTGATAGGAAGAGGATGACGAGATAAATAGAACACTTCAGGCCAGCCAAGGGAATAAGTGCTTCTCCCTCCAGCCAGAATGATTCATTAAAATTAAATATAATAGCATAAAATAAAATAGCAAACAAAAATACAAAATCAGAACCAAATAAAACAAAACAAAATAAACAGTGGGGATTCAGCAAATGGGACTGAGCTGTAGAGCTGTTTTCCATCATACCCTTACTTGCAGAATGGAAAGTAAATGGTGATTAAGATTTCTATTGGCTCTAGGAAATATTATTTTTAAACGAGAGGAAGTGGTCAATAAGTGGGGTTGTTCCTCTCCTGAGACAGAGTGAAGCAGCTACTTCAGGAAGCAGATACTAAGATGTGGCATTATGGTATTTTAAGGAGATGCCATGGGCAAAGCAACTTGCCTCGCACCTTCACCAGCATTGAAGAAATATTCCATGTACAGGATCTGATTAAATTGGCAGTTGAATATGCCTTGGAGATAGCACCATTCTACAGAAGGGATAACTCTGGATTGAAATGTGCACTGCATTTTCTATGTAGGGTATACAGAGTGGGGACAATCCTTTCCAATTTGATGGTGGTGGGTAGACCCAGGGATGGCTGGTCCATTGGGGAGATGACCATACAATGGAAGATGCCTCCATGGCCATCTTGCTATTACATGGAGGGCAGGAAACCTCCTCCAGTGTTTCATGGAAACTGCACTGAAATTCTCTTCTCTTTTGAAGGAAAAAAAGAGAGCTATTTCTCTTCTTTCATATATACCACATTACTATTGTATGGATTATTTACATAATATAATCAACCTAAACAGGGATTTAACTCATACTGAGAACCGTAAGCCTAGCAAATGGATTAACACGTTAAGCCACAAAGAATCCCAACCAAGCTTACCATGTTGGGTGATTGCCTATGCTAGATACAACTCTTCTCACCAAGTGAAAAAAACTTTACAGTGGATTTAGACTAAAGAGACCTTTAGACAGAGGATACTTTTTCCCCAGTAAAGTAGGATACGTACACAATCCTCAAACTGAGGTGATAAAATTAAGGACTGGGAATGAGCTTGTACTTTGATTCTTCCTTCATGTTACATCCACCGGCTTGGATTTTTTTTTTTAAAAAAAAATTCATCCTTCTCAGGGTCAGAGAAAGAATTAAGTTAAAATTTTATCTTAACAACTAAAATTAATGTTAAACATCTTCTATAAAGGTGTGTTTGTTTTGTTCTTAGGGGGAACAGGCTCCAAATGTCATATGAACAGAAAGAGTTCCAAATTTTGGCATTGTGTAAAAAATTTCTTACTTGCAAATCAAAGCCATCATAAATCTGAAATAGGTTACATAACTGGAATCGTGGCCTCACACACATGTACTTTAATTAAGCTTCAGTAGTACAAGGACTATTGAATTTATTAATCCAGTTTTAACAACTCACATGGGGAAAGCATTATTCAGTTATACGCCTTTGTTTGTTGGAGTTAAAATAAGATGTATGAAAATAGTCCATGTGTAAGCAGGGAAGTTAGATAAAAACCATCTTTTATAACCGACCATTTTTCTATAGATTTTGAAATGTGAGGAGTTAAACTGAAGACAAAAAGACTGTTTATAGACTTGATTAATTAGAAGAGAACTGCCGATATTGTTCTCTAAAAGAAACTTAAAAGTTGGCCATTTGGAGCAGTTAAATTACAACCATTGTGTTTAAATTACATTGACTCTGTCAAATCCTGCATCGTATAGAGGAAGCAAGCAAAGATAGGGTGTATTTTCTGTGATCTTTTCTTAAGATGTAGAGCTTCTTCTAGGATTTCTTTTGTCATAGCAAAGACAATGATCCATTGTGTACTTCTGTTACTAATGATTCTGTAAAGATTGTCTGCTCTAAAAGATAATTAGAAAGGGTGAAATTTAATTCCATTAAACAGTACTTGGTTGTGACATAATGAAATTTCATGGCAAAATGGCGAGCTTACTTTAGAGTCAATACTTAGAGCTTTTATGTGGACCAAACAAAGTTGTAAACTTGTCCACCTTGACCCCACTCTTCTTATAAGCAACAGAATTGGGGGGGGGGTCCCCCTTTTCTTTTAAACCCTCTAGAGGAAAGGGTATAAGTATGATCAGAATATGTATTTTATGACGTTTCAAGAAAGTCTACCTTACAGAAAATCTGTTGTAGATCTATTTGGTCAGAAATGGTCCACAGTTATATTGGAAATATGCTATTGTACAATCCTAAGTGTTAAAATAGAAACAGAGTGGTTAATTTTTATTCCAGGGGAAGGAAGATTTGAAGGGAATAAAAGTACTTCTAGAAGATAGTAAAATGGTGGTGAGATACAGTGGATATAAAAAGTCTACACACCCCTGTTAAAATGCCAGGTTTTTGAGATGTAAAAAATCAGACCAAGAAAAATAAAAAAGAATTTTTTCCACCTTTAATATAACATACAAGCTGTACAATTCAATTGAAAAACAAATTGAAATCTTTTAGGGGGAAAAAATAAAAATAAAAAAACTAGAATAACGGGGTTGCATAAGTGTGCACACCCTTAAACTAATACTTTGTTGAAGCACCTTTTGATTTTATGACAGCATTCAGTCTTGTGGGGTAGGAGTCTATCAGCATGGCACATCTTGCCTTGGGAATCTTTGCCCACTCTTCCTTGCAGAAGTGTTCCACATCTGCCAGATTGCAAGGGCATCTCCTGGGCACAGCCCTCTTCAGGTCACCCCACAGATTTTCAATTGGATTCAGGTCCGGGCTCTGGCTGGACCATTCCAAAACTTTGATCTTCTTCTGGTGAAGCCATGCTTTTGTTGATTTGGAGGTATGCTTCAGGTTGTTGTGTTGAAAGGTGACATTCCTCTTCATCTTCAGCATTTAGCAGAGGCCTGAAGGTTTTCTGCCAAAATTGACTGATACATGGGATGGGGCCAGGTTACCTGAGGGACCGTCTCATCCCCATCACACCGACCCATCCCACCCGGTCATGCAGAGAGGGCATGTTACGGATCCCGTCTGTAAGAGAATTCCATCTTATGGGGTACAGGAAGCGCACCTTCTCTGCAGCAGCTCCCGCCCTCTGGAACATTCTTCCCCCAGAGGTGAGACAGGCACCCTCACTCCTGGACTTCCGTAAAAAACTAAAAGCCTGGTTTTGCCAGCATGCCTGGAGCGGGAAGGGGAATAGCCACTCCTGGGGATGGCTAGCGCCCTAGAAGGGCCCCAGAATGGTCCTTTATACTCATGGACTGATAGAGAATCTTCAGCCATCTGGATTTTATCACATTTTATATTCTTATTGTTCATTTACATTTACATTTATTGTATTTATAATTGTATTGAATTTTAAACTTTGTTTTTATTGCAAACTGCCCAGAGTGCCTCCTTTGGGGGGAGATGGGCGGTGATAAAATTTGATGAATGAATGAATGAATGAATGAATGAATAAATAAATAAATAAATAAATAAATTGTTCATAATTCCCTCCACCTTGACTAAAGCCCCAGTTCACCATGCTTCACTGTGGGTATGGTGCACTTTTGGTGATGCGCAGTGTTGTTTTTACACCAAACATACTTTTTGGAATTATGGCCAAAAAGTTCAACCTTGGTCTCATTAGACCGTAACACATTTTCCCACATGCTTTTGTCAGACCTGATGTAGGTTTTTGCAAAATGTAGCCATGCTTGGATATTTTTCTTCAAACTTTTTGGCCATAATTTCTTCGAACTTTTTGGCCATCCAAAAAATGTTGTCATTCGCATATGTCACTTCCATTTATATCATCACCCATATCAAGATATCATATTCGGGCTACCTCAGGGACCGTCTCATCCCCACAACATCGACCCGCCCCACCCGGTCAGGCAGAGAGGGCATGTTACGGACCCCGGCAGTAAGAGAAATCCATCTGGCAGGGTCCAGGAGACAGGCCTTCTCTCCAGTGGCCCCCGCCCTTTGGAACATCTTGCCCCTGGAGGTGAGGAAGGTGCCTTCACTTCCAACCTTCAGGAGGGCCCTGAAAACCTGGTTCTGCCATCTCGTGTGGGGCGGGAAGGTGGGTAACCATTCATGGGGTTGGCGAGCGCCTTAGAGCCCCTCCCACCTGATTAGAATTTTTAACCTCTTGGATTTTATACTTATTTATATTGTATTTTATATGTGTAAATTGTTTTTATAAGATCTTAATTGTTTATTATTATAGTCTTAATTGTATTGTAAACCGCCCAGAGTCCCTCTTTTGGGGGAGATGGGCGGTAGCAAAATTTGAATAATAAATAAATAAATATTCATCTATAGAGTGAATGGAAAAATTTCTCCATTTTTACAGTTTCTAATTCTGGTAAATATTTTGTGTTCAGTTTGTAATACTTCAGGTTGTTTTTTTTAAAACAACCCACATTTTAATGTTTATTTTTCCAAATAATTACATTTTTGTTTGCAACTTTTTCTAATGTAGTTTACAAATAATGTCCCTATATATAATACATTTTATATACTATTTTCATGAATGCATGCATATTTATATGGAAATAGTAATAATAGTACAATGCATTGCATTGGAGAAATGTGAATAACTAAGTTTTGGGTTGTGCAAAAATGAGGAGTTAAATAAGTTTGCAAACAAATGAATATTAAACAAATCTGCCTCCCATTTCCTTCTCCACATTAGCCATTTCTGAACTAACTTGGTATAGATGATGGGGATGAGGATGTGGATGACCACCCATCACAGCTGTTCTATTTAAAAGATTTTTAGGGCAGTGAACAGAATAATAATGATAAATATATACAGTATATACAATGAAATAATTACAGTATAACATTTCATGTGCAGTGATTAAAAGCATTCTATCAACACTAAAAACATTAATGAACACAGTAGAGTTTGGTCTGGTAGGATATTGGTTCTGAGCTAACATTTATCTTGCAAATTCCTGAATCAACAAACATGTCTTAAAGCAGGAGTTCAAATGAGTCACTGTAGAGGCCACAGTATTTCTCCCAGGAGAGAGTTCTATAAGTCTTTTAAGCTCAGAAAGGCAGGGAAACTCCGTTGCCAGATCCTCATCACTTGGGGTAGACTCTGTTATTTATCCTACATTTTTAGATCACTGCCAGTGGCTCCGTTACAGTTCAACAGAATTTAAGCTGTGAACTCACTAATCTCCAGCTACCTTAAGCTTTCTCCAAGCAGATGTCTTAACTACAACTCCCAGCATTCTCAGCCAACAAGGGCCATGCTAGCTGGGTGTTCGGAAGTTAAAGTCCATCATATGTGAAAGGGAC
This sequence comes from Candoia aspera, assembly GCF_035149785.1. Classification (NCBI taxonomy): domain Eukaryota; kingdom Metazoa; phylum Chordata; class Lepidosauria; order Squamata; family Candoiidae; genus Candoia; species Candoia aspera. The sequence continues at coordinate 9,359,093 of NC_086158.1, read as the reverse complement.
CAGACTGGGAAAGATTGCCTTATCTCTAATTTACCATTAAGAATTAACTTTGTGGCTACAGCCATTTTTGGCAATATAAAACAAACAAGCAAGCAGGATAAGCAACTCTTATGTATCTTTACATCTTCATTGCATCTGAGGTGGCAGGAAGCATAATTAAAAATACTTAAAAGGAACAGTTTTTATTTGTAAGAAATCGAATTTGTTAGTGGTGAAACGGGTCAATTTTCTAATCAGTCAGGACTTGAAATTCACCCTCCACCAATTAAAATTTACTTGTAAAGTAGGGAGGGGGAGAAGGGATAGTGTCCTCTTTGGACAATTAGTCTTCATCATTTAATTTGTTGAGAGTTTAAAATTACAGTAATTGTCCTGAAATCACTGGCATTATTTGACACTGCAACAACAGAGCACTGGAAATGAGTGACAAATGCACAAAAGACTTTTGTTACCTTTGTTTGTCTGAATAAATCTCAACAAGTATTGTGGGGATTTAAATTTTATAGCATATTTAGAATGTCATTAGATGGTCAAGCCTATTGACTTTTAGCTACATTTCCTAATAATGAAAAATTGTAATATCAGACTCTAAACGGTGTGACTCAGCAACAATCCATATGCAAAATTGCAACCTCCAGTTATGAAATTGGAGCAAACAAGTTATTTCCTCCAGTTTAAAAAAGGCTCTTTTTTTCACCACCATTGTAGCACTCAAGAACCATCTTCATTTGCAATCAAAAATATCTATATAAGATATTTATTTATATAACTTACACACACACACTTATCACCTTGCTTGGCTACCTGGAATTTCTTTTGCCTGTGACCTCCAATGAAGTGGATGGGTGCTTGGGAGTCAATGGTTTATAAACATGTGTGTTTGTGTGTGTGTGTGTGTGTGTTAGAGAGAGAGAGAGAGAGAGGATGGATGGATGGATGGATGGATGGATGATAGTTAAAATATTTAACTCCAGAAAGGCAATGTAAGATGCCACAGTTACATGGGGGGGGGAATATTAAACATTTAATTACATCAGATTTTTTTGCTGCTAAGTTCATGATGATCAGACTAAAGTGATATGAATAAACAAGATTTGTTTTATTGATAGGGACGCATCTTTGGCCTGAGGCCATCTCTCTGCCCCATGCCTATTTTCATTCCTTGTGTAAGACTAGTACATACACTTTTTAAGCCTGAACAATTTCTTTAGAACCATGGGAATATGGCATGGTGAATAGGGAGGAGGGAAATTCTATTGCATGGGGTTCAGACACTGAAAGAGTTAACAGAAATAATTAAATCCAACTAAATGAGCAGAGATATATGAAGTCTGCAGAATTAAATTACATTTGAAGGTACTGTTGGGGAAGCCATCTTGAAACTCTTCCTTCCTTAGAACCAGATCCAGAGGTTGACCAGTGAGAGGAGCCCACCTATAATCTATGAGCTATGTCCACCTTGGCTGTTGATTTCACCCCTCACACCCTCCCTTTTGCTGATGACCTTCTACCTCTGGGCTGCCATGAGTCCCCATGATTTTTTTCAAGGAATGGTGTTGGCTGGAGATCCTGATTGCTGAATTATCTGTGGCTATATTGCATTGATGACTGCTTAAGGTGTGAGATAAATTTAGCTTTGACCAGATCATACTTGCTCCAAATTGTCAAGTTTTGGGGTTCTTCCTCATGGCCATGTTAACATGCACTCCTCCAGTCCTGGAAGTGTCAGGAAAAATATATTGGCATAAATTGCTTTGGCTCAACTGCTGAGTCCTATTCCATCTCAGGGATGAGGCCAGGAGGTGCTGCTGTCCTGACATTTTTGATGTAGGACCAGTTAAGGAAAGTGATTGGTGGATTTCCCTGGCTTCATTTCTCCACCTACCACATTGTCAGTAAAGCATCCTAGATTGTGTCCATGCAAAACTTATTGATAAATTTTAAAGCAAACATATTCAGTATCTTTGGTTTTATCCACCTCCTCTTCCTCCCACTAAAACTACCATAAAGTAAAGACTTTTGATACATACATTTTTAGGTGCTATGGATTGCAACCAACTAGATGACTTTTCCTGCTGTGGCACCTGCTCTTTGAAATGCCTTGCTGGCAGAAGAGCTAAGCTGGCTCTCCCTTTTCCATATTTAGGAAGCTTGATCACAGGTTTTACAACCTGACTGCATTACCTGAGCCGACACACTGTATGGTTTGTTGTGTTGCCTTTGTTCATGTTCTACCATCCAGTTATATTATTTTGTAAGAACTTCTTCCTATTTCACTGTAAGTCATTTCTGGCAAGGAAATAAAGCATCATTTGTAAGCGATGACTAACAAACAAGAGAAATTCAAGGGGGCATCTGAATGGGTGTTTCCTCCAGATCAAACAGGATTATGTAGCTATTCCATCTCTTCCTCTTAATTTATTTCTGTGTGAGTGCAGGAGTGTGGCACAAAAAGGATAGAACTGGAAAAAGCAGCAACACAGGAAGGTACACATGGAAATATAACAACAACAACTGGAGGATATTTCAACCTCCCTTAAAAAAATCACCTTTTCATATGTTGAAATACAGAGGTTGAATCTGTATCCCATGTTCTGTTAAAAGGTCAGCTCTATACACAATGGCAATTAAGTTATATCCCCAACTATTACAAAGTTCAATTTCCCTCCTGACAAGGATATGACCAATTTCCTTTTAAGTGATCAATTTCTAAATGTATCAAGGATGGTGGCCAATTTTTTACTTGTATCTTTTTAGCCTATAGAAATTTGGTGAGTGCCTTCCTTACAACTTTGATGATTTTTGGCTTTTATGTAACCTCTATCTATGAGCTGCTGTTTGTGTGTCTTCATCTTTGTTGGTTTAGTCTTGAACCTTACATTAATACATTTTAAACAATAGCATACCATTCCCCCCAAAACAGTGAATAAAACAGCAACTGTACAGCAAAAGTTCTATCTGGAAGCGGCTTAAGAATATCCTTGAGAACCTTTCCCTCAAATTAATCTCAGATCTAATCAAGGCAGATAATTTGTTAGAGGAAGAGAAGGTCAATGCTTTGTTATGCAGCAATGCTCGCTTGATGATATAAATGAAAAAGGAGTGTGCTGTTGCAAATGTTAACCATATGGGAAGATGAATTCTGGGAGAATGTCCTTATAGCTTGTTGATTTTCTTTCTTCTTCTTCTTCTTCTTCTTCTTCTTCTTCTTCTTCTTCTTCTTCTTCTTCTTCTTCTTCTTCTTCTTCTTCTTCTTCTTCTTCTTCTTCTTCTTCTTCTTTTAGGGTTTTAGAGATTGTTGTTGAAAGACATACTTGCATGCTTAATGCCTCTCCTATGAAAGATATGAGTCAAGAACAGCACTGGCTTCTTTTGAAAATAGGTGTACTGTGTGTTATCCACTTGATAGGATCAATAAGCATCCCAAAGCCTAAGATGCATTGTTATATGTCAAAGACCAAAAGAATTTATTCCATTCAAAGTACAAGAGAGAGAAGCAATGTTTTACCTTGCCCTGTCTTGATACACGAGGTTTGCTCTAGTTTGCTCCCATTTGTGGAGGAAAGAGCCTATTTGTACAATATTTCTTCTAGGAATATTATGGGGCTGGACCCTATTTCTCCATAGAAAGCTTTTCCAATGTAAGTTATATATCCCAAAGAATGCAATGAATAGGTGGTCCCTCTTACTACTACTCTGGTCAGATCCCAGATACTACTTTTCCTGTTAATATATCTACTCAGCTATAATCAATCTATGGTGGCTATCTCCATTTTTAACTATGTACTATCAATACCATTTTTTCCTTCTAGTCCCTTTGTTCTTTATATTAGAGTCAGAGAATCAGGGTTTAGGCACTGAGTCCAACTGTCAGTATACAAATATCTTTGTATAAGGGGCGGGGAGGAGGAAGATTTAAATCTGTGCTGAGATATAAACCCAGTATCAATTCTGTATGGGATGTCCTAGTGTTTACCTGAATCTTAAGTGTCCCATTTACATTCTTTTGTTGATAGCTGAGAAATGTAATGTTTCCCAAATATGACAAGCTAAATACTTGAATGCCATGAACTGGCTTGTTCTTGTTGTGTGTATGTGCCTCCAAGTGAGTGTTGACTCCTGGCGACTGCCTGGACAAGTCCCTGCAGTTTTCTTGGCAAGGTTTTTCAGAAGTGGTTTGCCATTGCCTCCTTCCCAGGGCTGAGAGAGACTGACTGGCCCAAAGTCACCCAGCTGGCTTTGTGCCTAAGCTGGGACTAGAACTCACGGTCTCCCAGTTTCTAGCCTGGTGCCTTAACCACTACACCAGACTGGCTTCTTGTTACACTGTATTTCACCATAATGTCATGCCACCTGATGAAGTTTTCCATTTTAATATTTGTACAATTTCTTTTCTGTACCAGAGTTTAAATCAGAGCTCTCATGTTTTTTTTCCTAACATTATTAAAATATTATGAAAAGCAACAAAAGCAATTAAAATAACAAAGCTTTCAATTAGCCCTGGCTAATGACTTTAAAGTGGACTGTGACCATTTTAAAATTACTTTGCTCACAAGGCTTGGGGGAGAAATTTTTTTAGTTTTAGTCTGAATGCCAACTTAACTCAAATTTTGAAACAATACATGAACTAAAACAGTCTTCTAAATTTTGCAGTACAGTTTGCCAATCAAAAATAAAAATAAAATAAAAAGAGGAAAATGTACAAAATGTATACATTTAAGAAAACAGTATATCAAATGAATTACATATGAAGATTTTCCCTAGAAAAGCTATATAAATAAGCAAGAATGCAAATAAAATTGTGCATGCTTGAAGGAATGTACATAAGCATACATAGAAAATTTGATGTCTTTTTTAAAAAAATTCTCAACCTAGTACAGGGACACAAGGAGCCGAATTTACAGTGGGGAAAAAAGAAAATGAATAAAACTGAAGTTGACAGATTCACTCACTTCTATCGCTCACCTGATATTGAAAGCACCATTCTTCCTCAAACTGTGTAATCGACTTCCCAAATATTTGGTTAAATCATTGTTTCATACTTGTTCTAACTATAAATGTCAACAGAGAATTATTCAAAAAATAGATATGGACAGGTTTTTAATTAAAACTACACCAAGCTGTTTTAAAGCTCTTATGCAGGACAATTTTTAAGTCATATGACAAGTGAAAAGTTGACCAAAAATCTTACAATTATTTTTTTTTTAAAAAACCCACATTAAAAGATATGAATAGATGTTATCATCTGATGTAATTTAGCCAAGACTAGAGTATCCAGGTAGTGCTTTAAAAGATACCAAAGGCATAATTCAAAACAGAAGTGGAAGCATAATTCATATTCCTCTGAATTCTCCATTTTTTTCAACAAATTCCCCTTAAGTTTCCTGTTTCGTTACTATGACATAAGTATGCATTGCCCTGGTGTTAAAAACATCAACAAAGGACCTGGTGCTCCAGCTCACCTCATTAAAAAATACGCAATGGTCAGCAGTGGCAAGAACCAATGAAAACAGCTCCACTTTAATTAATTCTAAATGGGGCTTTTCAGCATGCCCAAAGCTCAGCTTGTTGAAGTGGAAAAGGGGGTGAATAGCACCTCTCTAATCTGGGCAAACTCATTTCAGAGGCTGACATCAGTGCCTTGGAATGCAGAGGTGGAGTTTTCAAGAGTTTGTGGGGAGGGGGTGGAATCACAGGGAATGGGAAGACCTCTAGCAATCAGCCAAGCTTGCTGCTGTAGGATAATAATTAAAGATGGTCCAGGAGCTTTATCAAGGATTAAGAAAGAGTTTCAGAAATTTTCTACCAATCTGGAACAATGTCCTGCAATTCCCTGTTTGTTTGCTGCCAGTCTCTCCAGCACATTTCCACACTATTAATGCTTCTGTCCTCACATTGTTTCCGAATTACTCTATGGATGCAGTTGAAGGCTCCTAAACCATCATACTTGGTATCTGCATACCAAATACAGTAAGTTAAAGTAGCAATCCTGTGGATTGTGATAGATGCATTTTTAATAGCATAAAGTTTTAAGTCAATCTGCTTCTATTCCCTGACATTTCGAAGCTGAATTAACTTGTCTAACCACACAACCCAACTTTTCATACTGCATTGGTCATTCACCTGTTCTCCAAGTTAAAGGGAAGTTGACAGGAAAACCAAGATTTGATTCAAACTTGGGAAGGCTGCTGAACTTGACCAATATAATTACTCCTCTGCTTCCAGAGGACTTCATCTCCAACTATTCATGACAATTTGAAAGCACAAAAGAAAGCTTTCCCCAATCTGGTACCTTCAAGCTATGTTAGAATTTCAGCTCCCTTAATTCCTCAAATTTTGCTGCATTCTTTGGCTCACTTCAGGCCATCAAATCAACGTCCATAGTTGAAGGGCAGCTCCTGCTGGTGGGACTCATCTATTTTCCCCATAAGCATTCATTCTTTGCTTGATGATGGTCTAAAAAAAGATTAGCAAGATCTCCAAACATGTAAACCAGCAAAATAACATGCACACTGACTATTTGTACTCTTAATAGTACGTGAGAGTATGCTCAACAGGAATTAAACTTGTGACTTGTTAGCTGCCTTGAGTGCCCTCTAGGAGAAAGGCAGAATAAATTATTGTTGTTACTATTACTAGCATTATCATTATTGTTTCCTATTTTCCTATGTTTTGTATTTTTGTACAGGCTCAACAGCCCGGGTGCCATATATACATGGAGGGCAGAAATATTACCAAGCACTAGATCAAGCATACAGAAGGAAGGGATAAAAATTTCCACTATATTTGAATAGAGCTGGATTGCCATCCAGTTACATCAACTAAATAGATTTGCCTTTTGCTTAACTGCTAAGTTGCAGAATAGTTAAGATGTTAACTAAAACCTTCAGAGAATGAAGAGGGAGAAATAAATCTTAAATGCTATATGCATTTTTTTTTTAACGGTATGTAAGAATACAAAAAATCTTGCACTGGCCTTTCTCAGGCACACAACCAGGCTGGCTGGCACTTCTGAGAGTGGTAGTTTTTGTTTTTTGTTTTTCTTTTTATCATATGGCATAGCAGTTCATGCTGCTTTTTTTTTCTTGCTGGGAAATCCTTGTGAGGTCCAGCAGCCAGATGTATAGACTATTTAGCCGTGACAAGTCACATTGCCCGGGATGCACCACAAGGAGGCTAATCTACATTGCACCAAGTTGGGCTGAGAGAGAGTGACTGGCCCAAGGTCGCCCAGCTGGCTTTCATGCCTAAGGTGGGACTAGAACTCACAGACTCCTGGTTTCTAGCCCAGAACCTTAACCACTAGACCTAGTGCTATCATACCTAGCAGGTTCCAGATTATGAAAGGCTGATCCATACACAAATGTACAGCATGATCCAAACCTTCTTTAGAGATTATCAAAGCAACCAATTCCACTTTGGAAATGATTCAGAGCACCTGGCTTTGCTGTCTCTTTTCCAAAATCAGTTTTCTTCTAGAATGTGTTAGGTTCAAACTTAGAGTTACTCAGCCTGTTCTATATGGTCAGGTAGATCAAAAATAAAGCATCTCCAGAATGCTGGCTGGAGAATTGTGGAAGTTGAGGTCCACACATCTTAAAGTTCCCATGGTTGAGAAACACTGGATTAGGATCATCTGTTTTGCTGGCTATTTATTAAAAGCTCCTACAGCACCCACCCAGAGATGCCAAAGTCTGCTTCTTTGCCTTCTGTTACTAAGCTGTCGTCCCTAAACCAGCTCAGTAACATGCTTAGGCAATAAAATGGCTTTTCCCTGGTACCACTGTTATTAGGATTAGTGTTGGAATAGGTAGCTTTGCACAGTAGAAAGAATGTGTCATGGGAGAAGCAATACAGTTATTAGAATTATGTTTGTTGAACAAACTCTGAAATTTGGTTGCATGGAAGAAAAAAAAAAAGATAATCCTTATTCAGAAGTAACATTGTGGTAGGAAAGTCCAAAGTTACCTAGTTTAGAGGTGGCATGGTACAACTTCCATTACTGGAGGTAGAGAAAGAGAGTGAGAGAAAGAGAAAGAGAAAGAGAAAGAGGGAAAAGCCATCAACACATGCCTGTTGATGGGCTTCTCTCCTGCCTAGCCAACATGCCGTGTATTTTTTATGCCTCCTTGGTCCTTCACTTGCTGTCTAGTTGCATCCTTTTCACTCAACATGCAATACCATATTAATCTGTGACGAATGGCCCATTTTGTGAAAATATAAGAATATCAATCTCCTGAAAAGGATAGATGGATGGATGGATGGATGGATGGAAGGAAGGAAGGAGATCAACAAGGTCAATATTCTCATTACCAAACCACAAACATGTGAAAAGGAACAAGCTGCAACAACAAGGGTTTGTTCTTTTTGGCAGCCCATACAGAATTGATGATAGAGGCATAGAGCTCTACAGATAGGAGGAGGCAGTCTTGTAGTAAGCCAGTTGAAGGACAGCAGGTCACCAACCATCCAAAGATTCCTCCACATGACACGGATGTCTGCATAAGAGGTGTTCTTCCACTTTCCAATGGAAAACACCACTTCAGCTTGCATCTGCAATGAGCTGGCACCAAGATGGAGTCTCCCTTGTAAGGACATTATCTCAACAAAGTAGGCCTAGAAAGTCGGCCATCTCAAACCTAGTGCAAGGAGTCAAGTGATGATAGCTCTGAGGATGGATATTTAATCAATAGGACATGTATCAGATATAGACAGGAAGAGAAGTAAAGGTGCCTCTCTGCTAATTACTCCTATATCTATTGTCCTTAGTGGCAAATAGGTGCAGAAAGCCAATATTCAGAGTTAAAACTTTCAATATTTGTTGCTAATGTTATTTCACTTTCTGGGTGCCCCCCGTTTAAAAAAAAGCCATAAATGCAGACACCAAGAAAGGGAAGGAGAGTCAAACAAGAGCTTCACATAAGGAATGTGTCAGGGTTGAGTCATGACACTGTCTGGAATGAGCCATAAATGACAAGTACAAAAACCTATAAACTAAGAAATCAGTGGCCTTCATTCTTAAGATTCAGATCTACTTTCAAGACTCTTCCCCCCTTACCTGCTAAGCCTTGGCTTCTTGAGGAAAAAATCCTTCCTTATATGGTAGAATATCGGGAACCAGCTTTTAAATGGATATAGTAGTGCATGTTGTTAATGTAGTTGGATTTTTAAATGGGATTCAAGTTATTTTAGAAATTTAGAAATGTAACCAGCTGAATAAAAGGTAAGGTAAAAGTTCGATCCCAGCAGAAGCTGGATTCTTGGGTAGCCGGCCCAGGTTGACTCAGCCTTCCACCCTTCCAAGGTCGGTAAAATGAGTACCAGCTTGCTGGGGAAGGCGACGACTGGGGAAGACAATGGCAAACCACCCCACTCTATAGTCTGCCAAGAAAACGTCGCGAAAGCGGCATCCCCCCAAAAGGTCAGACATGACTTGGTGCTTGCACAGGGGACCTTTCACCTTTCACCAGTTGAATAACTGTGTGTACTAAGCATCCTCAGCTATGGTAGAGAGAGATTATATATTGTTTTTCTCTAACTAGCTGGATTTGTAAAACATGCTGGACCAGGTAAAATTTGGATGGATAGTTTGTAGTTTGTTATGAGAACACATTGCTTCAGCATATTGGGTGAACCACACCATCCCATTAAACTATACTGTGGTTGCTCAGCATGGCGGGTGATGTGAACACAGCAACTGTCTTTAGTTAATTTTGGTTTGGGGTTTAGCATATGGGGGCAACCAGCCAAATAGTGTTTATATTATTTCTTTTTTTTACCCCACCTTTCTGCTTAAATAAGCACTTGTGGGCTCCCATGATACTTGGGTAGAGAAAATGATTTGAACTAAATTATCATGGGCTTACAGCTCATAATATCAGCCTTCACATGCACCAACAAGTACAGGAAAGTAACATTTTGCAACACCATCTTACACATTACATGAAGCTGCTGTCTTCTTTTAAGGAAATTGGATTGACTTTGAAAAGAAATGTATGCAACTTCTGATTTTTTTAATTTTTTTTTTAGTGATTTTCAATTATGGGCATGTTACTTTTTCTATTCAGGAAATCCATGGAAAATTATGTTAGTTGCGACTGTAAAGATTTAGAATTCCTAATCTGGGTTCTGCTCCTTTTGTTTTATGGGGCTAAAGAAAATGCTTTTTAAACCTCTTCACAGTGGGCGAGGAAAGCATTAAGCGGTTAATGGAAATAACACAGAATTATACTTGTCGAGAATCTATTCCATCATATCAATAATGTCAAATTGATTTTTTAAAAAGCTGTGTTTTGTGTTATGCCACTTTACTGGAGAGGGAAATAAGTACTACGTTGGAGAGAAGAAGAAGAAGGCTATTTTTTTGTGAGTTTGTTCTTCAGTGGGTGGGTGGGGGAAACATGCTGCATCATTGTTCACAAATGGAGGAAGATTTCCCTGAGCATAGATAGGAAAACTTTATTAGACGAAGCAAAAAAGAACTTTTCTTTTAAAATGTGGGACATTTTAAAAGAAACAATAAGGAACAAAGTCCTGGTTTTGCTAGTTTCTAAACAGTTGCCCCTCCTGTTCAAGTGTCTGTCTGGTGCCTTCCTAAAGTGGATTTTAAGAGGTCCTCAAGTCACACAATGCATTTTTTTGCTCTCTGCTTCTCCCCGCCACCTCTTTCTTCTGCCCTTGAAGAAGAGAAGGCAGGAGAGCCACAAAAACAGACATTCACATGCCTTCCTGAGTAAAGTCACTCCAACTGAAAAACTTTTTAAAGAAGAGCAGTTAAATGTGGCTAGGCTATGCCAATTCTCAATGGAATAGGTGGAGAAATTTTGGATCAGGGGGCAAAAGTAATAGCAAGGTGTAAAAATAGTGCTCTTGGATTCAAGAATACTTAGTTAAAAATAAATCAGAAGTCCATGGGAGTTATTTCATGGTAAACAGGACTGGCTGCAGCTTTGCATAAAGTTGTAGAAGGCTTCCTTAGATGTTAGATCGTATCTCTTTTTTTTTCCAGCACTACCTATATCAGGATTGATAACACATGATTTTATGAGCCTCATGGGCCCCAACTCCATTTTTCCAACCCATGAGGCTCCCAAGATCACACTACTAACACTGGTCAACAAAATACGGATTTTCAATAAGCCCAAATTAATCCTGTAATAGGATGAATATACACATTTTACATTAATATACAGAATGCATGCAAATAGAAAAGGACCAAAACTGACCTGCTATGTCCTCTGCAGCTCTCAAAAGCTGGGGGGGGGGGGGAATAGAAAAGAGGTATCTCACCACCAAAAATTGCCTCCTTTGCTAATTATCTCCATTGATTCTCCATGGTTTAGGACAAGCCCTACTTAGAGAGATTAGACTTGAGATTTTTTTCAATGAAACCACTTTTGCAGTTTCTAGCTATGGTCCTGGATCACAGGAACTGTTTTAACCTGGAACATAAGGGAACATCTTACCCTAGTATGGTCTCTTTTCTGGCAACTTTCTTCCAAGGACATAGAAAGAATTATTTCCTATCACCTACCATCTAGTCCTTCAAACTAAACTCTAGGACCTGAGGCTGAAACTTTATGCTGGAAGGTTGTCATTTTATTAGATATTTCTGATTCTGTCTCAGTCAGACTGGACTATTTCTTGAATTAAATCTTATGGTTCTTAGCACCCCTACATGCTAACCATTCACTTCATTAAACTGTTCTTCTTTATAATAAACCCCAATATCAGTGTTCCTGAAGAAAAATCACAAGGACTCTGGGCATTATGACAATTCCCTTTCACGGTACCCCTTGGATGAGATTTTGTGGTTGAGGTTCATTTTTTAGCCTAATCTGGGCTTGTACTATATACTCATAGTATAAATTTGGGGAAACATTTTGTTACCCTTAAAAAAAACGTAGGAAGACTAGAAAGATGAAGGATATTCTCATGCCTGCCCAGGGAACCCTGAAAGAGGAGAATTGGAACACTCTGGAAAAGCTTGTTTGGAATTCTGCAAAATCGAAGTAGAAAACTGCCAGACTCTGATGAATGAAATCCTGTAGCCTGGAAAGGTGCCGGGCATAAAGGGCCCAGTGCTTATTAGATTATGTTAGGCCTTCACAAACTGTTTGCTTACCCCGATGGGCAACTTGTTGATAATAGGAAGTCTTTTGTAAGAAATGGCCTGCAAAAACAAGAGAAAGCGTCAGATTTAATAAAGTATCAGAGAAAAGTCTTAAAATGACACCCACCCTATGAAGGGAAGACTAAATTTGCTTTCTGCGAATTTATGTTTGTCAGGAAGGGCTCTAAGAGCTTTGTTTGCGATCCTTGATGTGTGACCAGCAGTAGCCTCCACGCCGCCCTCCGCCCTGGCCTTATTCTACCACCGTTCTGCCCACCCGTACTGACACGGCAGGGGGAAGGGTTTCAGAGCAGCAGAATCAAAAGCAGAGGGAGAAGGAGAAGGGGTGGAGGGTGGGGGGAGTGCTTTTCAGAGCCTGATGTGTGGGAATCAAATGAAAAGCCTAGCTCAAATCCGGTCGCCAGGCAACCAGAATGATATGTTGAGGGAATATCATTAAAGTTGGAAACTAGGCAGACTCTCTCTGAATTAGTAAACCTGACCACGGTGAGGACCACCGCTCGCCTCCAACTCCTTCAGAGAAGAACGCCCCCCACCTCCACCCAAAGAAGAGTGGGGAGGGGGGAAGCAAAACTTCCAACTTGATATGAAAAGGGGATGGGAAGGAGGGGGCAGAAAAGCAGCTGATTTGTAGAGCTTTTCATGCCAAGAAGAGGACAATGGTGGTGTCCAGACACAGAGTTGGTGGTGAGATATGGTAGCTGCCACAGTTGCAGCTGGCTCTCTGACACAAGATTAATAACTTGCCGTTACCTAGCCGACCACAACCTAGTGGGAACCATCCAGCATTTTTTTTCTTCTGTGAATTGTGGGTAACAGCCTTACCGCAAGCTGGCTGAGCTTACTGTTCCCTCCGTCCTGCTCTCCTAAAGTGTAGTAAGCATCTGTAACTACAATGAGGTCATCGGGAATGCTGTCCAGCAAGCCAAAACAGAGCATAACCTTCGCTGAACCCAAAAGTTTAAAGTTTTTTCCCCCCTCCCTCTCTCCCCCAAAAGTGTATGGGAGGCTGGGAGAGACAGAGAGCTGAGCCATTTTTTTCCTTCTTCTTAGAAGAAATGTCTCAGATACATCCAGCAAGAATGCTGATGAGCAATATTTTCTTCTGGACTTTGGGGATTGACGAAAGTCATCAATACTGACATCCGTCTCTGGGAAATGTCTCAGAGATGTGCAGGAGCATTGAAAACAAAAATCGCTTGACTGAAACCGCTGAGCATATGGATATGTTTGATAGCAACATTCATACACAGTGTGACAAGGTATACATTGATAGACAATTTGATTGCAGGAGCTGGATGATATAGAACCATACTTTTCCAAGCACTAGGAAGTTCTCTCTTTAAGCAACGCAATAGAAGAAATCTAACTTTCCTTCCCCACCTCCTTTCTTTTCTTCAGAATAAGCACATTTAAGGATCACTTTTACTTGCTTTAATGATGTAGGCCTACTTCAAACCTTATGAGTTCCCCTCTCTGGACTACATTTCTGATAGGAAATGGCATGCAAACCATCACTCTCGTTAATTGCCCACATTTCTAGTTTTGCTCTACATTCCTAAATTGATGTGTGAAATGTGATTCACAGACTCTCTCTTCCTCTACAGAAGCCCTTTCCATGTAGCAAGTTCATAATATTTCAAGTGGCACTTGGAGAAGTGTAAAAGGATCTTATACTTCGGTCTGTTGTCTTCTGAGATTGAAGTGAGAAAAGTAACTGCTTGAGCATATAGTACAAGCAAAGCTGGCCCTATCATAAGGCAGAGTGAAGAAACTGCTACAGGTGGCAGATACTGTGAGGTGTCAAGACGATGTTGAAGAAGTTAGCTATATGTCACGTAACCTGCTGAGCACTGGCTAACATAACCTAATGTCTTCAGGTAAAGTACAGGATGCTCCATCACCAGTGATCAGGAAAGGACAAATCTGTAGTAGCTGTTGGTCATCTTAAAATTCTGTAAATACAGTCCTTCATGTGTCACAAATGAATATTTCATCCTAGATAGCCCAGATATCATAGAAAATGCTGGGTATAATGAGAAAACTGGACAGCTTGGTATAGAGTTAAACTATTTCAAGCACGCAGATGGTTTTGCAGAAATGCTAACATTCAACAGGATACATATATATTGTGAAAACAACACTGGCAAAAATGAAAGCCTCTTCCTTTGTTCTTCCTTATCTGACTTGAACTTTCATGGATTCATATGTGCTTCTGTACTTATCTGGAGAGCACCAGCTGGAGAAAAACTAAATTAATCAATTAAACAACTAAAGCTCTTGTGATTAATCCATTAAAATGCATCCCTTATCAATAAACTATTAAAGATCTTTTGATGCCTTTAGACAATTATCTCTCTTGGCTTAAGTTAATTAGAGCATTTCAGTGAAACTGAAACTTCCAGGACCTTAAGTATCCATTTTTAAGTAACCACACTTCCATTCACACCACAGGATTTCCTGTCATTCTCTTCCACCACGTCATGCATATGCTGAATCTGTTCTGGAGATTCCCCCAATCTTCTGAAGAAGGTTTGGTAACCCACACAAACTCAGTAGGGGGTATTAACAGTTCATTTTGCTGGTGGAACAACATTTACCTTGATAATTATTCCAAACCAACCCACAGAATGTAAGTCCCAATAAAGTTTTAAAAGGTAGCTGGTAAACTTAAAATATACTCACCACAAGTGGCAGCTGACCTTTGCTGGTCTCTGCAAAGCTGAGTAGGGCCAAAACTAGCTTAAAATCAAGATGAGAGATCACCAGGAAATCTCAGGCCTGGACACTAGACTTTGCATATGTGTGTGATATGCACAAACATGTCTTCAAGTCAGTCTTGACTCCTGGCAACTGCCTGGACAAGTCCATGCAGTTTTCTTGGCAACGTTTTCCAGAAGTGGTTTGTCATTGCCTTTTTACTAGACCTGAGAGGGAGTAACTGGGCCAAAATCATTCAGCTAGCTCTAGAATTCAACATCTCCCAGTTTCTAGATCTCTACCTTTAACCACACCAGTCTCGTCTCAGAGACAAGACTACCAGGTTGAAAAAAAAACAACCCAGAAGAAGATTATAACAAACTATTGATTCTAGGAAACCATATACCAGGAGTGAAGATAAACTTCAGGGAGTTTAACCCTAACCTAGTTGATACTGGTCATAGAAAAGTATGTCCACAATGATGCTCAAGAAGAATTCTAAATCTAATACCTAACTGCAAGATGAGTACATTGCTTCATACTGATATAAAAAATGCTCAGAAATCCAGTTTTCTTTTTTCAGGGCAGATTTACATGTATGTATTATAGCCTCTACTTTACAGAGAATCTATCAATAGTAAATAATAATAATGATAATAATAATAAACTATCCTGGTAATGAAATGTCTGCAGGAAAACAGCCAAGCTGAGAGAACATTAAGAACCCAACAATTCAAACCTGAGCTACCTACATTATCTATTACTGAAAATAATAATAATTTACATAGGAAGTTGCAAGTAAAGGAAGGGGTAAGAAAGCTTTGAAATCCAGAATGCATTTAGCAGGTGTGTGACTAAGAAAACTGTCCTCAGGGGGGCATCAAAAAAGTTAAGACATTATCCATGCCTGTACAATCAAAGCTCCACCCATCTTTTATATGAGCCACACATGCAATGGATGTGAAAAAAAAAGAGTGGAACTTTAATTACGTGATCACAGCCACCATCTTGACTTTTTGAACACCCACACAAAGTCCTCTGTTGACAATAAACTTTATTTTTACCTCTGAGTGAAACATAGATTTGAAAAAAAAAAAAATGAATTGCTACCACTGCTTAAAGACAAATTTAAATCCCCAAAGGAAGCAGCCTGACCTAATTAGGGCATTTTCTACAGTCCAGAACGCAACAATGCCAGACTTGTTATTGCAGGATAAAAGTAATGATTTAAGCTAGACCCCTTTTAAAATCTACTGGGTCTTCAGAGTCAGTATAGATTTCCCATCCACATTTCAGACTCAAGAAACCTAGCGAGAAATCAACAAGCTAACCAATAAAATGAAAGGGTTTTAGCCCTTCTGTGAAAGCAGATAGAGGCCAGTATTACAGCCAAAATATATGAGTTTTAAAATGCATGATTACTATAGATAGCCATGGAAGCTCTCCCCTGAGGGCAATAGGAGCTTTGGGGGAAGAATCCAGTTTCTCTGACATCACAGTTTGGGGAGAAAGGGTTAAACTGACTCATTAAATCAAGGTTGCCCAATGGGATGCCCATAAATACAACTCTTTGTTGCTGCCCAGCTCCCTATCCCGTCTGACTTGAATGTCTTATTCTTAAAGGTTCCTTTAATTCAAATAAATGAATCCAATGGAGAACTGGCTCTCCCCTCATTTCCAAAAAGGCCCTGCAGCTGCTTGTGAAAGAAAAATGTGGACGGATTCAGCCCAATGTTGTGTTTGGAAGTGACACCCCCCCACACACACACAAAGGCACCCTAAAGCTAAACTGAAGAGCTAGATAACTTTATGGGGGTGAAGGAAGAGGTGTGGAGGGGTGGCTGGAACCAGAAACAGTCTCACCAGTTTGCTTTTCAATAAATGGGTGTTTATCAAGCAGCAGACATTTTGTGAATACAAAAATCTGTTCTATGGCAAACACTTTGTGAAAGCACCCTTGATATTTATTTGTTTGTTTGTTTGTTTATTTATTAAATTTATATACCGCCCAACTCCCAGTGACTCTGGGTGGTTATCTCAACATTCCAAATATCTATTGGCCCCAAAGGAATAATTACGGCTGCCATACCTGGACTACAACTATCTGGATGACCACTAGCTGCCAGCAAAGAGTTAGACTGTTCTGAATATCTTTTCTGGCATCTAGTGGACATCTGGATTAATGTAACCCTGTATTGAATGCATTGCTTCATGTGGGTCCTACTTTGCAGCGTGAAATGTTGAGGCATCATTGGTACTCATTACCTATCAGATTACCAAAATCCTTATCTCTGAAATTGCCTGTTCTTTAACTACCTCCTTTTTTCAAATTACTTAATTTGAATAATTACTTTCAATTTTTCAAAGACAGATCTTGGAGGAATACATTTCTGTCCCATCAACTTGTGCCATTAGCAAGACAGGACCTTTTCAATGGTGGTACCAAGACTGACAAATTCTAGCTAGGAAACGATCCAATGGACTCCCTCGTTGTCTGTTTGCAAACCATTTTTGAAGACTTTATTACTCTAGTTAATGTATGTTCCATGGTTGCTGAATATTGTGGTTTTGTGTTGATGTCGGTTAGCATTCTATCTATTGCCCCTTGACTGCTATAACTAATTTGATCCAACTTTTCCTTATTTTTATTTAACTGTGTTTTCCAGTTTTCATTCTCAGCAGCTTTGACTGTTTTAGGGACAAGGAAGACATTCTTATCAGAGTGGTCAAATACCTTTCTTATTAAAAGGCATAAGATTAATGTAGGATTTAAACTGAAGTGAAGCAGGGGCTGAAGGGGAAGTCAGGTTGGTTAAGCAGATGCAGGTTACCTGTGAGACAGATTACCAGTACCTTATCCACTAACAGTTGTAACATATTAAAAACCCACTGTGATTCTTGAGAACTTCTGAAGTATGTCAGTTCAGCAACCACTTGCTCCCCGGCGAAGTTAAAGTCCTGTTTTTCCAAAACCATCACTTTGAGGTCTGCTATAGAATGGCCTACGTTGCTGAAATGTTCTAATACTACTTTGACCTTGTTTTAAGTCCTGATGTCAAATTCGTGACCATTAATTATTTTGCACCAAGTTGGTCCCATTTTTCCTATGTAGAATCCATTTTGCCACCGTGAACTAACACAGTTCTCTCCCTATAACAAATTCCCTTCATGCTTTTAGGTGGGGAAGATGGTCTTTTGTTGCATAGCCAGGTCCTTCCTAGGCAAGTCATGCTGAATATGAGCTATGCATCTTGCACATAAAACTTGTAGAGATATCCAGGCTCCAATGTACATGTGTTAGTTCCTCTTTATAACGTGGGGAAGGAGAGATATAAGATCATTTGTACATGGTGGGAGTGCATTTCTTTCCACCCTTTCATTTCTGTCCCCATCATATGATATCTTCAGAATAACCATCTTGTGATTATTAAAATCTCTTCCAAGTCAAGCTAACTCCTGGTAACTAGATGAACAGGGGAGTTCTCTTGGCAAAACTTTGAAAGGGATCTCCCATTGTTATTGTTTAGGATGTTTCTTTGATTTCCTCATTTAGTCTATAATCCTGGGACACCACTGTGGTTTTCTACTAAAATATGAGCCAGGTCTGACCCTGATTAGCAGGCCTATATGATTAATCTTATGTTGGGGTTAAGGTAACCTCAGGAAAATCTTACCACGATTTAAAATGGATTTTCTGGACCAAAGACCATAATTGCCCCTTAATGAGTGTCCTAAAAGAGAGGCACACACCACTCAGGACAAAAAGTATTTTCAAAAATGTGATTTCACTCCAATGTCATCTACATTTAATTAAAATTAAATGTAGTTAATATGATTGCTCTCTCTACTCATGTATTTAATCATTTTTCCCCTCTGTCACATTATAAATTCAGATTTTGCAACTACTTTTGGAGGTCTCTGATGGCTGCAGTCCTGGGCCTCAGACTGTATACCACCAATCTCAAAGTTACTGGTTTTCAAGAGGCATTTCATACAGTCATCAAGTAATTATTAACAAAAGCAGATTCTTCTTTTTGCCAGAAAATCTTCTTTGTCTTAAACCATCCCATCCAAAGTTTCAGAAAAATGGACACAAATCTCTTGTAGCAAAAACTGTAAAAATAATGTCACAACAACCTGAGGATGAACACCAGTGTTCTTAGGATATGATCAATTTCATTAATGCAAAGAGGTAACAGATCAAATATCTGCAACCTTCAATATTTTGATCTGATGCTGGCTTTGTTTCTTTCTATACTTTGAGGCTTCCCCCCAAACCCAACACAACTGGATAATATTCCAGGTCAACTTTGAAAGGAAACAGTAACTGATATCCTTCCCCTCACTTCCCAAAGGCTAAAGTTTGTAATTAGATCTGATCTGTGATTATGCCTAAATGAGAAAACTAAATCCACATAACAAGGTAAGGTAAGGTAAGGTAAGGGCCATACGATGGTCTTCCCTCCAAAGATCCTACTTGCTGACATACCTGCTCTGAGTAGCAAAGTTTCCCAGTTTTTCTAATTTGTTTGGTGGGTTCAGGTGGACACAAGGAGACTTTCCTTTCAGAAGTTGTTGCTCTGTACAGTTTGCTCAAGAACAGACATAGCAAGATGGATAAGCTGCATAGCCTTTTGTCCCTAAACAAGTTCACATTTCCTGGTCAGGTGCAGACCCATGATGACAGTTCCAGGAGATTCTGAGAAAACAAAATGGCAGATGCCTGAATCAGCTGCTGATACATAAAAACAGTGGTAAGGTATGTCTGCAACACCTCGGTCCTGAGAAAGTGTGAGGGGAAGAAGATGCCATCAAATTATGACTTTGGAGATGGTTACTAAGAATACCGTGGACTGCAAGAAGAACCAGTCTATTAGTCCTGGATCACATAAAAGCTGATTGTTCCCATGAGTCAATGATCAGCAAGCAGAAACTTGCTTACTTTGGACATGTGATGCAAGCAGATGGTGGACTCTGAAAAACAACCATGCTTGGCAAGTTTGAGGGCATCAGAGAAAGGGTGAGGCAATAGATAAGGAAGATGGACAAGAACAAGGAGACTTCTGGAATGTTTATGGAAGAGTTACAAAATGGGAAGCAAATCAAGATGGCTAGCATTTGTCTATGCAATCATCAAAAGCTGAATTTGTCTTGGTATTACTGAACGAGCAAGGTCTGAACTCAATTGTCACCTAGAATAATTGCCTTCTAGCTCCAGTTGATTTACAGTTGTCACCATCCTGTCTGCTGAGAATGATGTTTTCTGCCTCTAATATTCATTCGTGAAAGCTTATGTTGCCCCCAAATTTGTTCAGTCGCAAAGCACAACAGGTTTCTTTTCCTCTTCTTCTTTTTTTAACAGGGTAACAGTCCCCACTCCCCAGATAAGGGGAGAAATTCCTTCAGTCTGATTTTTTATATATTAACCTACTGAATTTGCACCCTCCAAACTCATAAAATGAAGCTGAACTCACTTGTAGTGTTGAAATATTTTACAATACAGTTTGCAGCTTTAAAAAATGTAACCCAATATCAGGAGAAAGCAGGCAGAACAAGCATTATATTAAGGGAAAATTCCTTGCCCCCCACAAAAAAATAATTAGGAAAAGTGTATGCTAAGTGTGTTAATTAAGAGAATCAATATATTTGACTGTATATGGCTATTTTTTCTTTTTTCTTTTTGCTAAATTCACAAATCAAAGGAAGCTGAAGAGAGAAAGAAAAATGGGTGAACTAAAGATGATGCTTGCACACATCCCCAAAAGTTGTCATAAACTAATCAAATCTATGTTTTCCTTCAATTAAAAAATAAAATCCTGAAGTTCTTCTCTGGCTCCAATCCCTGCCACCCCTCACCCAACCCCCGCCTTATCTGAAGTAAGGGCAACAGATGGAAATAGTAAATTATCAAGTAAACTGGCATAGGAAAGAATCTGGTGGACTACGCAACTCATTGCCTAGGTGAAAGGAGAGTAACAGATAGATGAGTTTTCCATTAATCAACAAAGTTGGCCCTATAGTGTCACCAAATTCCTTGGGCCCATAGAATTATGGGCTATCCTGGAAGTTTTTGCACTTGAAAATGCCTGCAGTTTTCTGTGCCAGATACAATGGCAATGCAAATGTGGATCCCTGGGGATTCAAACAATTAAAAAAAAAAAACCTTGGGACAAGTAACTTTCATATCACCAATTTTACTTTTGGTCAGTCTTTTAAAAATATTCATGTATGCATTTATGCAAAGCAGATGTGCTTTAGTTATTTAAATAAATAGATAAATAAATGTTAATTCAATAAATAATGATGCATGATGCACATCCTTTCCACTGTGCATTTTATTTTGGTTGTATAATTCCCTTTCAAAGTTCGGCATGTCCCACTTGTACCCCTCCTGAGGAAGCCAGGATGATGCACCTGGGTTTTCTCATTGTATCTGCAGGAACTACCCATCCAGGTAATGGAATGAGTTCTTGTTCTAAGTTCTCCTATGGGATTCAAAACATAGCGTGGGTTTGAATTAAGACCTCCCTGGTTCTCATCCAGTATTAGAACTGAATCAGGACATGCTTCTCAGGAAGTTGGAAGCCTGGTGCAATGCAATCCCCAAAGAAAGCCTTCATTTCCAAAACAGGTCTGTTTCTATAACACCGATTAATTTCCAGCATCCATTCTTTCAGAAGTGTGCCATGGCAGAAGGGTCATCAAACAAAGTGTCTAGAATGCAAAGTGATCAAGATTCAAGAGATTTTGAATTGTGGCTTGCAAATGAAGCCCTTTACTTCCCTAGTTAATATTATGAACCCATACTCAAAGTCCCACTATCTCAAAGTGATTAAATTTGCTCTGAAACCAGTGCATGTAAGTTAAACAACCAGGTCAGAGTTGTCCTTTGTCCTTTGTACAAATTGGCAATGAAGTAGTAGCGCCCCCTAGTGAAATAAATCTTAACAATCCACAGACCTCTTGAGTTCCCTCTTTAAAACCAGATGAATAGGAGGCCAGGAGGAAGTGGAATTGGTAAGTCCTACAATTTTTCTTCCTTCTCAGTTGCATGTTTTCAACATGACTATTCCTCACAACCTGGGTTAAGCATCTTGAAAAGCTAAATTTCCTGCTATTAAGTTTGCTTATTCCAAGTTTTTATTCTTGCTAACCCTACTGTTGTTAAAGTCTTCTCTTCTTAGTGAGGAGGAGTGGGGGAGGAGGAACTGTTACTCCATAGGTCACACAGTCAAGAAAGCTCCTGCTGCAGTCCTTAAATCTCTCTTGAGAAGTTTTGTAACTTCAAGAGAATTCTAAATTCAGTTTAGGAAAAAACAATTACAAGATGTCTGAAGCATGCAGAATATGACTTCTGGAATTCTTTCTAACTCCTTAATAGTAGCTTTTCTCTGGATCGCATTACCAAGAGAGAGGATGGAAGGTGCTTCACACAGAGGAGTTGGCAACTTTCCAGACCATTGCTCAACTGCCCCTCCCATAAGGATCCACTAGGAAAGTTTATCTTTTTTTTCCTGGAATGTTTTTCTCAGCTGGATCCACTCCATTTCCAAACTTCATCTTTCTTTCTGGATTCTTCTGCCACACCATATTTGGTCCCATTCTGTTCTGTTTTCAAAGAGTTATCCTGCCAATGGACAGGTAGACAAGAGTCCTGAGCCTCATCAGATAATTTCTTTCCAACATTCCATTGGGCTGGAAAGAATAAAAAGTTTCTAGCCCTTAAAAATGCAAGATAGCTTATCAATGTATAAATATGCACATAATCTGTAATAAAGCTTAGACAGTTGCCACCTGTTACTCTCAGTGTAACGTGGAATGCAATACCATAGAGGTTTGCATACCAATTAATCCGACTTATTCCAAAGTAGGTAGGTAGGTAGGTAGGTAGGTGTGTGTGTATATATATATATAAAAGATTGCAGCCATGTGTGCACTTTATTTGTGCATTAGGCTACAGATTTTTGTTGTTGGCACACACTGAAGTGTTTTGTAAACTTCATTTACAAAAACATTTACTTACAAGCATTTTCTTTTCTTTTTCTAACAGCATACAAACGTAATAATAGGCTTGCTAGATCAGGCAAGGCCCACCCAATTTTGTTCCTTGGTAGCCTACCAAATATCTCTTGGATGTTTACAGCCCGGAGGTGAAGACATATCTTAGAGTTACCTGTCAACACCACTACTGTAGGTAGAGCAGACTATGAAATCAACTCCACAGGAAGGCTAAAACTATTTTTATTGAGACTGGCTATCATAACAGAATCTTGCAAGTCTGATTGGGCTGTACCTCCTTCTTCTTCTTCTTACAGTTCAGTGAGTTAAGGATGTGTCTTTCTGAGTCACTTCAAATGTTATCTGGATGTTCTGGAATTTAAAAATTATTCAGTCACTTTTGCCTAGGCAATTGCCTCTGCACATCTCTATCAACGTCATCTTCCTTACTCTCTATGCTCCTATAACTGGGCTGTAGAAATCCAGTTGCCCACTAGATGGCAGCAAAGAGTCACAAAAAATACTAACTTTTTTGCATCCCATGACAGCCCTATCCTTTCCCCACATTATTACCCTGCAACTAATATTTCAAAACATGATGTCCGGGTGGTAATATCCAGTCTCAAGGCTACTAACCCACATCACCCCATCCTAGGAAAAATAATTCCTTATATAATGAACATATGCAGGATGTGAAGAAATGGTTTCCTTTATCTGATCTAAATCTCCTTCCCACCAGCTTTATTGAAGGACTCCTAATCTTCTCACTTTCTCAAATGCCATGCACGACTTTATATACTTAAACACATTACATATATAAAGTCACTCATCCTTGTCTCCACTACCTTTTTCCTAAGAAATCTCACAAACATTCTAACCTCTTCTTCTATGGAAGGCATTTGAATCCCACAATAATTTTGACTGCCCTCTTCTGCACTTCCACTTTTCTCAAGTATGGTGACCAGAACCATGCAAACTATTCCAGGTCCAACCACACCAGAAATTTGCATAAGAGTATTAAGTGCTGGCAATTAAATTTCAAAATTGTTTTCTATCTACAAAATGGACCTACAAGGAACTTGCATGAGCTTTTCCCTGAATAAGGACCAGCAAAATCTATAAATTAGTCTATCCCAACTTAGTGCTCTATAGATGTCTTAGAATTGCAATTCTCAGCATGATGGATAATTCTGGAAGTTGTTACACATCTGGATGGTGCCTGGTTGGGAAAGGCTGATTTATAGATCATCTGGGCTGGTTGTTTCCCATTGTGGGGAATGTCATAAATATAGTGAAAGCAGAGAAGGCATCTGCCTTTGGGCCCTCAGGTCCAGGGCCTCCACCAGGCTCCCCCTTGTCACTCCCTCCCTACTCCATAGCTTCATAAACACGATCATGCAGAGTAGGGCTGCAGGATCTGGAGTTGCAGATGAGATGGAGCAAAAAGAAGGCTCTGTGTCTCTCTGTTGCTGTTTCTAGTGTCCATCTGGATTTTTGCTGCCCAGACATGGTAGCCGAAGTGTGGGCTACCCCAGAGGAACAGCAGAGAAAGAGCATCAGAACATCTTCTCCACTGCTGCTCCTGGGCCAGCATGTTCTAGAATCAGGGCTTTTGATGTGGCTTCCCTGGTGTTCTCCTTTCTGAGTATGAGTATGAAGGAATGAGAGGAGAAAGAATAGAAAATCTCAGCAAGCAGCAAATCTCTTGGCAACAAAAAAACCAAATCTGGACACCACAAAATCTTTTTTTTTTTCATACAATCTTTAGAACCTTATTGCCCATTCACAAAGTATTTGACTTACTCCAATTTATTACAGTTCCAGAATACACATCAATTAACAGCACAAGTTCTATAAATGTAAAGATTTTTGATAGTCATGGGGGGGGAAACCCCGAAGTATCTTCTGTTTGTTTCTTAATGTGCTTCTTGTGTCCTGCAGATGGAAAATCTACATTGCCTCTGAATGGACTTAAATAATTTAGTTGCTCAGCATTGGCAGCTAAAGCATTCTAATCTGTTGGTGGTTTTTTTCAAATAGTATATTGTAAGTCATAATCATGGAAATAATTATATGAGGCAATTTAATAAATATCCACTCTGGTAAAAACCTAGTAGAAAATGTATTTCAGTTTGATCCACAATGGTTACCGGAAACCTTATACTGATAATATTTTTGGAGTTTGAAGTTTTGTCGGGATGATTGGATAGGATTCTCAATAAATATCTAACAGTAAGGGGCAAAGTAGACAATTGGTAGAGTTAATATCACCCCCAATTTTTATTTCTAAAATTCCAACAGAAAAGGGCTCAGTATGGCTGCAGCATCCGGAGTTTCCTACCTGAGCCTAATATTTGGAAATAGTCTAATCTTTCTTCCCAGACTTCTAATTAAAGGGAAAAAAATCAAATACAAATTGTTTTTGTTCTCTTCTGTACTATCCTCTTTTGTTCGGTTTTGAAGTCCACTGGTACCATGGAATTTTATTTAGAAAAAAAGTCTTGCAGGTCTGTGGTATGCAAACAAAACAACAACAAAAAAGAGGAAATGTAGAATGAGAAAACATACAAACTAGATTTCTCTTCCTTTATAAAAACAAACAGGCTGTGTTCACATAGCCCATATAACTGAGTCAGTTAGAGACCTAAAAGCTGTTTTTGCACATTGTGTTATGCTGGGTTACTGCTAACCTTGATTATTATTTAGTGGTTTAAGGTGTTATCTGCACCAAGGCTGTTTGGTTAGTTTATGGCTGAACATACTGCACAAACCAGGACCATTACCATTAAGGGTAAATTAAGTAATCAAGTTAAGCATATTGGGTAAATGTAGCCAATGAGGGTCCTACAGAATCCTGCTCACGGCCTGCCTAGAAGTGCGGCACAGGCTTTGAAAATACTTTGGGAGATGTGTTTTAGACATCCCATGAGCGCAAGACCTGAACCCTTCGGCAAGTCAGTAAACATCTTATTCCACCCAAGCCTTTAAAAAAATTGATGCTGCATTAATAGCCCTAGAAAACTGCTGCATTTCTGGGAGACATACAGCATTTCTCCCCAACCTTTTTCCAAGCATGCACATCCTACTATTTAGTCTTGCAGCCTGTTCCCTAGCTTGGCTAATGACAAGTCCAAAAGTCCTTTTATTTTTTATTCCTAGCATTTATTCTAAATGTGGAACAAGTATAAACTGATCCTTCCTCCTCCTCCTCCTCCTCCTCCTCACTGTAAAATGAGAAATAGCACCCGCTCAAAACTGTCCAATGAGTTTCACAAGTGAGTGAAATTTCAACCCAGGTCTTCTCATAGTCCCATTTTGATACCATAATCCCTGTACTTTGCTATCTCTTATTTAGCTGGCTGCATATTCTCAGTATGCAGTATTACGGATCACTGGAAAGAGCAAAGGTCCCCTTTAGTCATCCCTAGACATAGATGTCTGTGGGGGTGAGCCAGGGCGGGGTGGAGGACAAATGCATTGTGACATCATTGCCCAAATGACATGCCACATAATAACATGGCAAGACTGATACACGTTACAAAATCATATCATTTGGGTAATGATGTCATGACAAGTCATTTTGTCTTATAACAGGTGCCCATGTCACTAGAAATGCAATCAGAACCACCTTGCCCTGATTTGAACAAAAAGCAACTGGCATTTCTAATTTAACTGTTTACCTTGAACAAGAGAGAACCACAATGTCAATCATCAGATATGTGCTTGCTGCGTGTCTTTTAGCTAATTAAGTAGGAAAAGATTGCACGGCATTTGGGTGGGAATTAAAATAGTCCTCCTGCGTTGTTAAGTGCCATAGGATCCCTCATTGTTAGGATCTTGCATTACACACTTCTGCTAATTTCCCAGCGAAAGACTGTTCCAAAACCTTGTGGAGCTCTAGTATATTTAATAGGGACTTATTCCAAGGTTAGGGTGTGCATATGATTGCAGTGTATGTTGATGAGTTGGAAACCTAAGTAGACCGAACAAATTGTACCACATTTGGAGAACTGGGGATTAAAATAGCCAACATGAGTGAAATGTTTACTCTTGTAACAATCAGGATGGCTAATTGTCATTAAACCTGTATTTAATTACTTCGGTGTAATATTTTGATGCTTCATTCATGGAACAGTATATTCCCAAAACAGCTCCATTTTACTGATTGATTGATTGATTGATTTAATCAATGTATATAGATGCCCATTTTACAGCAGGGACTCTACAGGATAAAACAGTACAAATGTAAGGATTGAACATGAATAATAGTCCATTAAAATAAAACTGTCATCTTGCTCCCAAATACTAACCATTTTGAAACACTGTAGTCCATAAAATACACTTTAAGAGAAGGTCATAGAAAATACATTAAACTTTAAGGGCTGAACAGCCTGTAGTGACAGAGTTTGACAAAGGTCTATTACTGCTCCAGAGACATGGAACCACTGCAGAAAAGTCTTTTCTCGGTGACCTACCAATTTTTCTGATGTCAGAGGCAGAGAACAAGAAGGTCCTCTGTATGCTGGTGGGTGGGCTGGTGCAGCTAGAGGAAATTGATTCAGCAACTTGGCCCCAAAAGTTTTAAAATCAGTAAGTAAAATTTAGCCATTGACTTTACATTCTTTGTCTTATTTAGGGACTGGATCTTATGACTTTTTTTAGTTTGCAGATGGGTTGATATTAAGAAATGTTAATGTTTGAGTAGTGAAACACTATTTGGTATCTTTAAGAAGCAGATACAGATATCCTTGAAATGTACTAAGCTCAAGTCCAAGGGAGCACTAAATATACTCAGAAAGAAAATCGCTATGCAGTAAGGGACTGTTGGTTTAGCTGATGATGTTCCCATGGCCAAAGTGGCAAGCTGGAGTTATAAGCTGGAGGCTTGTCACTTGGCAGTGGAAATGGCTACATATAAAGAAATAAATAAATCTTGGATCAGTTCTTTCTTACACAAGTCTATCTTTCTTGGATCTTGGCTAAAAATGTAATTTCTGCATTACAGAAAACTGTATTTTAAGCTAATATTCCAAAAATTGCTTTGTAAGGACCTCACTTGGATTCAATGAATAAAGTCAATTTTTTCTTCATAGGTATAGATTGTTCTCATGCATTCTTTAAGCACAAAGAAAGTGAATTATTTTATGCTGCCAACATTTGACGGCATGACTTTAGTAGACCACTGATGGATTTAAAAGTCCCCAAACTTTAAATTTGTGAAGTGTTTGTAACTGGGCAGGATTGGAAAATAATCCAGTCTGGATTTTAGAAGTGATAGTAGGGTTGCAGGTAAGAAAGCAGGAGAATATTCTAGGCCTTAAAAAACAATATTTTTTTAATTCTTCTGTATCAATTAAAAAGCACTCAGAAACACCAATTAATTCTTGCTTATTGACATCAAGAATGTTGTTTCTAAGAAGGAAGGGGCATGATTTACTTAATTCTTTTTAGGGGTCAAACCTAAATGGAAATTTATCTTCAGCTCTTGCCATGTTGAAAAAGTTTTGTGAAATTGAAGCACCAGTATGCTCGGAACATGCATCATTATGCCAATGTTGTCCACATTTGTGGGGGGATGGACCCGTTAAGATGCAATGAATCATACTTTAATATGATGCAACAAATCATGATTTAGATTTGTTGAACCTGGACAAGGGAGCAGAATTTTGCCTGAAATTAATTAAAAGTTTATGTGGAGGTTTTTATTTCAAGAGAAGCCCAAATGGTTGTGTGAATCAGTTTGCAGGCGCCACTTTCTCTTTATGTCTGGCTTCCAAATCTTACAGATAAAAACCTTATCTCACTGAGTTTGTAAACTGCACATTTAATACAATGAGAAATAAAAGGGTGAGATTTCTAGCCTGAAAGAAAATTTCCAGAGAACCTACAGCCAAGAAGATCCCCATGGGGAGATCTGGTGTCCCACACTTTAAAATACAAACAGGTAGCAAGTCAAGGAGTAAATGCATAAGAATTGATAGATAAGAGGATGAAAAAAGTGCAGAAACTTAGCAAAAGGGACATATGACTCAGTTTTCAGAGCACAAGAGAAGGCTGTTAGAAGGCAGAATTTCCTATCTACGGTATCTTGTGCCACCCACACCTGGTAACAAACTATGCTGATAAGTATCATGAGAACACCAAATAAAATGGAGCAATTTAAGAAACAAGGACCAGATGGAGTTATATCTGAAGGAATGGCAGGAGATCAAAGTAAGAGAGGAAACCCAACACAAGAAGGAATAACCTGGAGGAAAAAATAGTAAGTAGCAACTAGCAAATTTGTATTTATGGCTACACTTTCACAGACCTGCTTTCATCAGACCTGTGGAATGGCTTGAGAAACAGAAGCACCTCCCACTGTCCTTTGCTTCTGTGCCCCAGTACAAATGAGATCCCAACATAAGGGCTTTCTGAGCTCCAGTGTCCCATGCTATCCCTCAGAGGACATGCCAGAACAATTACAAAAGAGGTCCCTAACATCCATGAGAAGAAGGAGCCGGTAAGAATGGCAAGAGACTGTGAGGTTTCGGAAGAGGTGGAGTGAAAGGAACAGGTTGCTTTCAGAGATGCCAGAGAATATCGCTGGGTCAGCATTTTTAAGCCAATTGATTTCACCTTCACTTCCAAGGGTATGATGCAGATCAGAACCCAGCTGCCCAGAGTTGTGGAGAGTCAGGCACCATTTTTTATCATCATCCTCAAGGCTTCTCCAACTTTTGCATACAAAAATACATATACAGGCAGTCTTCACTTGACAACCGTTAGTTTAGTGATGGTTCAGACTTACAATGGTGCTGAAAAAACTGACTTACAGCCAGTTCTCACACTTATGACCGTTGCAGCATCCCCGAGGTCACATGATCACAATTTGGGTGCTTGGCAACCACTTCATATTTATGAGCATCTCAGTGTCCCGTGGTCATGTGATCACCATTTTTGACCTTTCCCGCTGGCTTCTGGGAAGCAAAATCAATGGGGAACTGCATGACCACATGGTTTGCTTAACACCCATGGCAATTCACTTAACAACCACTGCAAAAAAGTTCACAAAATCAAGTCTGATTCGCTGAATGACCGCTTCACTTAGCAACCAAAATTCTGATCTCAATTGCGGTTGTTAAGCGAGGACTACCTGATTCAGTGATGTAATAATCAATGTACATTTTCTTGCTCTTTTAAAGTAACATGTCATGTTCACCGTTCCAATGTTACCGCTGCATCGTAACTTTTCGCATGTCATTTGGCTGATGCGTGTTTCGTCTGGGAGGGGAGGAGGATTCCATCTCGTGGGATTGTTATATGTTGGCAGCTGGATTGGAATGTGTTTGGGTTATCTCGTGTGTTCAAGGTTTCTTTCCCAGGACATCAGCAGAAACGGTTACCAGCACCTGGGGGTGGGGGGAGTTTGCAACGGCAGGTTGAGGGGAGGGATTACGTTTGTGCCGAGGGTTTTTAGTTTGTATTTGGCGCGCTTTTGCTCATTCTCAGCTTTCTCTGTATTTGCATACTATTCTTTAATAAATCAGATATCATTAAGTTCCTGCTTGTGAGTCTGAGTCTATTAGGGTAGGCAATCCTTACATAACAAAATGATCCTGATGTTTGATAGAATGGACTAGCAACTTAAATACATGCAAGACTAAACTAGACCAAATCTAGCTGGATCCAGCCAGCCCTTTTATCTGTAACCTCCAACTTTTTTATTGCTCAGGTTTAAAGCCAATGTCCAAAATGAGGATAAGGTTTTAAATAAATCTGGCTGCACTAAGTAGCTACTCAGCATATTGTGCTGACAAAAAATAACTCCACGTCATACCTCCACACATTAGTCACTTTTTCTTGCCATTCCATAAAATTTGCAGGGGAAATTGGAAAATGTAAAAAGAAACAAAATGTACAGATATACTCAAACCAATCAAATTGGTTTTGAATATTTAGATTCCCCATTTAAGTATGGCTGAATTTTTGGTTTTCAGTTCTGGTTTTGATTATGTTACTGATTAAATTATATTTATCCTGTGTAATGATTGCCTATTCTAGAACACCATCAGACTCATGAGCAGGATCACAAAGATATCTGATTTATTAAAGGATAGTATGCAGGATCACAAAGAAAGCTGAGAATGAAAAAAGCACGCCAAATGCAAACTGAAAACCCTCGGTACAAATGAGATCCCTCCCCCCATAGAATCTTCCCAAGCTCACAATCCCAGGTGCTCCTAACGGCTTCTGATGGTCCGCGGGAAAAGCCCTTGAGCAGAGCACATAACCCAAACACATTCCGTTGAAATGAACATAGATACAGAGCTTGGCACAAGGTTTCACAGCAGCTCCCTCTCAACAGAAACGGGCATCAGCGCCATGGCATGTGAAACGTTACGATGTACAGTGCACATTGAAACAGTGAACATGACATACTGCCCCCCCCCCCAAAAGAAAGAAAACACTAAGCGGCAGGCTTCAAAGGGTAAGCCAAGTGGAAATGGTTAACTAAATCAGGAGCATTAACATGGTGAGCAGGCACTCATTCAGGATGAGGAAAGTGTTTCCAGCAGATCAGGTACTGGAGGGTGCCTCGAAGCTTGTGAGAATCAATGACCACCTTGACTTCAAAGTGCTGTTGGCTGTCAATCATGATCGGAGCAGGAGGAGGAGGTTGGGGATGCCAGTGGTGGACAGGTTTGAGCAGGCTACAATGGAAAACAGGGTGCAAGCGTTTCAAATTGTGAGGCAGGTCCAACTTAACAGTAACTGGATTGATAAGACCAACAATAGGGAAAGGACCAATGAACTTGGGAGCAAGTTTTTTAGAGGGTTGTGGGGACTTGATGAATTTGGTAGATAGGTATACTTGATGCCCAATTTTAAAATCATGTTGCAAAGAACGACGTTTATCGGCTCGAAACTTGTAAGCAGCCTGGGCATCAGCTAAAGCCTGTTGAATCACCGGCCAGGAATCAGCAAGCTTAACAGCCCAGTCAGAGGCAGAACAGGATTGGGGAGGGGGTTGTGGCAGCTCAGGGATGGGAACAAAGTCGTGACCAGAAACCACATGAAAAGGGGTTTGCCCGGTACTTTGATGGACAGCATTGTTGTAAGCCACTTCAGCAAAAGGCAGCAAGTCCATCCAATTGTCCTTATGGTAGTTAATGTATGCTCTAAGGAATTGTTCAAGGGCAGAGTTCAAAATCTCAGTAGATCCATCAGTCTCAGGATGGGATGATGTGGACAGTGCCTGTTTGGTGCCAATCAATTTTAAAAATGATTTCCAAAACTGGGAAGTAAACTGTGTGCCACGATCGCTGACCAAATGGGAGGAGCTACCGTGGAGACGGTAGATGTGGATGAGGGGGGCCGACGGGATGGACGCACATGGAATGAAATGGGCTTGTTTGGAGAAAAAATATTTTACAACCCAAATGACAGTTTTCTTCTGACTGGGAGGTAGGTCCACAATAAAATCCATAGAAATCTCATCCCAGGGACGGGATGGGCTGGCCACTGGCTGTAGAAGCCCCTGTGGTTTCCCTCCTTTTCGCTTTGACATGGCACAAACAGGACAGGAAGCAGCATAGTCTTTTACATCACGCCTTAAGGTTGGCCACCAAAATTGACGGCGAACCAAATGCAATGTTTTGACAAAACCAAAGTGTCCAGCAAGTTTATCATCATGGGAACGCTGCAAAACATCAGCTCTTAAAGTTTCAGGCACATAAAGGCGGTGTTCCACCCACACCAGACCGTTTTCAAAAGAAACATTGTCTCTATTAGCTAGCATCCAAGTGTCAGATTTCAGTGCCTGGAGAAAGTCCTTCTGTAACTGACAAGGAACTTGCATTTTCCGCTTCCCAGACTGGGCTGGGGGTGGGGATGCCTGCACACGGGTCTGGCTCTGGGTGACAGCAACTAAGCCCAGTTGTGGTTCAGTGAGAACAGTCCCAACCACATCTGCTACTTGGTCAAGGTCCTGAGGTAAACGTGACAAAGCATCAGCCAGAAAGTTTTTCTTTCCCGGAATAAATTTTAACTGGAAGTTAAAGCGACTGAAAAATTGAGCCCAGCAAATTTGTTTAGGACTGAGACACGGGGGGGTGCAGAGGGCTTCCAAATTCCTGTGATCGGTCCAAACCTCGAAAGGGCATTTAGCGCCTTCCAGGAGGTGACGCCAGGCTTCCAAAGCGGCTTTTACAGCAAAAGCCTCCTTTTCCCAAACATGCCACCAGCGTTCAGTTTCAGAAAATTTTCTGGACAAATAAGCGCAGGGTTTTAAGTGATTTTCAGAATCTCTCTGTAACAATATAGCCCCAATTGAGAAGTCAGAAGCATCAACTTGGACCACAAAGGGGCGTTCAGGATCAGGGTGCTGTAGAATAGGCTCAGCAGTAAAGAGGGTTTTTAACTTCTCAAATGCTGCCTGGCATTCAGGCGTCCAATTGAGCACTGCCCCAGGGTTTTTTACTTTGCGTGTCTCCCCCAAGCCCTTGGTATGGAGTAAATCAGTGAGGGGCAAAGCAATCTCAGCGAACCCCTGGATAAATTGGTGATAGTAATTACTTAACCCGAGGAAACTTTGCAATTGCCTCCAGGTGCGGGGACGTTCCCAACTTAAAATCACCTGAATTTTTTCAGGGTCCATTTCAATGCCCTTGTCAGACACCCAATAGCCCAGATAGTCAAGTTGGGTCTTGTGAAACTCACATTTGGAAAGCTTGGCATAAAGCTTGGCATCTCTAAGCTTGCTTACCACCTGTCTGAGGAGGTGTTTGTGTTCCTCCTCGGTTTCAGTGTAAATTAGAACATCGTCTAAATAAACCAGGACTCCTTTAAACAAATGATCATGTAATACTTCATTAATCAATTGCATGAAGACTCCAGGCACCCCTGCCAACCCAAAAGGGAGGACTTTGTACTGAAATGAACCCAGTGGACAATTAAAAGCGGTTTTCCACTCATCTTCAGCTCGTATGTGGATGCGGAAATCGGCTTCACGAAGATTGAGCTTGGAGAAAATCTTGCCCTTAAGACAAATGAGCTAACATGTCTTTCATAAGCGGCAGAGGGTACTTGTTGGAAATTGAGATGGAATTTAACCCCCGATAGTCCGTACAGAGACGAAGCATGCCATCTTTCTTTTCCCGGAATAGCACAGGGGCCCCAACTGGGGAATTTGCAGGTTAAATAAACCCCTTTGACAGATTTTTGTCAATAAAGTCCCATAATGCCTCAAGCTCCTCCTGAGTCATTGGATAAATTTTCGGCTTGGGCAATTGAGCGTTGGGAACCAACTCTATTCCACAGTCAGTTTTCTGATGGCGGGGTAGCTGATCTGCTTCCATTTCCCCAAAGACATCTGCAAAGTCTTGGTATTGATCGGGCAAGCCTTCTAAACGTGCCAAACTAGGGCGTGGCGTGGCAATTGCAGCCCTTCCAACCCCTGCGCTTGAAGCCCTCTCCACGGTAGGGGCTTGGTAAAACCCATCCTTAAAAGTCAGCGTTCTGTGTTCCCAATTTATATGTGGGCTTCGATAGGTCAACCAGGGAATCCCCAGAATTACCAAGGGGTTGCCAACAGGTGCCACTACAAATTTTAAAGTCTCATGGTGGCTGCCCATTTGCATTGCGACAGTTCCAGTGAAAAGGGTTGCTGCCCCCCCCCCCCACGCCGTTGAACCATCCAACTGTGTGAAGATCAAAGGCTGCTGGAGGGGGAAGCTAGGCAGGTCCAAAGCAGCAACCAGATCAGGGTGAATCAGACACCTGGAACACCCAGAGTCAATTAAAGCCCAGACCTCTGTAGTCTTTGTGTGGGAGCCCAATTTCACTTTTACTGCTAAAGTGGGACAGTCAGCACTCACCATAGCATCCTCACCCACCTGCCCACAGGCGCTCTTCATGGCAGGTGGCTGGCGTTTCCCGCCAGCTCCTTAGAGTCATCTTCAGCCTCTCCCGAGAAGTAGAATACTTCCTCAGCGTCGGCTGCCCCCTTGGCTGCTGTCATCTGCCACGAGGGGGGCGGCGATTTGGCCAGCAGCTTGCCTGCTTGATCTCCAGCCTTGGCTTTTGGGCAATTCGCTGCTCGATGCCCTTCCTTTCCACATTGGAGACACTGACCCCTCACATAGTGCCGATCTCTCTCCTCTTCCCAGGCTCTATAGCCTGGCTGGGCAGCAGTTGTGGCACTTCGGGGGCCCCTCATGGTGGCTGGTGGTTTTTCAGGTCGTCTGGTTTGCATGAAGGTATGCTGGGCGTGCTCAACCTTGCCAGCCAGCCAGATCCATTCGTACAATGACTCTGGGTCATCTCTACACAACGCCCATCGTAGGACGTCCCGGTTGAGTCCCTCTTTAAACCGTTCTATTAAGGTTGACTCAGACCAGTCAGGGATTTTCCCTGCTAAAGCCTTAAACTCCAGGGCGTAATCAGCTACAGACAGCTGGCCCTGGGTAAGATCCTTCAGCACCTTCTTAGCTCTTGCCCTGGCCAGAGGATCCTCAAAATGCAGCTTTAATGCCCCCATAAAGTCCTCGAAATAAGTTCAGGGGAGTCAGCCTCACTTAATTGAACATACCAGTCAGCCGCTCGACCCTTCAACTTGGTGGCAATGGCAGTTATCTTAGCCTCTTCGGAAGGGAAGTATGCTCCAAACTGCCTCATGTAACTTTTGGCATTGGTTAGAAAGAAAGATAACTTGGTTGGATCCCCATCAAACTTCACAGAGAAGTCTCTCACCCCCACTCCTGTTGGAGCAGAACCGGCGGCTGCTTGAGTGGTAGTTGTCGCTCTGCGGGGTGGAGATTCATCCCGGAGCCATCTCCGGCCCCGCTCCACCGGCAGTCCAGGTGGGAGGATAGGGGATGGTTGCATGAAGCTGGGACCTCCATCATGCCTCCCCTGCCCCCCCAATGATAGAGACAGGTTTCTTAACATGTACTCCGATTCTATTTTGGCCTCCACCACTCTTAGCCTTTCAGAGGTTTGAGATTCCTCCCCCCCCCCTCGTGTGTTAGGCTGTCTCTCCATTGACACCTTGGTAAATTCTATATCTGGGGTCAGCAGGAACCGATGCAATTCTCCCAATGCATCCCAGGTGATCAACTCTGCAGGTGATTCGCTGGGTGCCGGTTGCTCTGGTTCTCCCCCATCGTTAGATTCCTCCACCTCAGGGCTGGAACTCAAATCTGAAGGTTCGGGGTGGGGGGAGACTCAGTTCTCCGCTCCTGACCATCGACTCGGGCATCAAGCTAGCTGTCTCCTCAAGTCCCCCGGTCGTGAGCTTGGACTCAGCCATCGTTAACTATTTTCCCTCGCAAGAAACTAATCTTGGTAGGAGCTAATGGTACAACTTTGGTGATTCTCAGCTTTATGTAATGGTTGCCTATTCTAAAACACTATCAGACTCATGAGCAGGAATTCAAAGATATCTGATTTATTAAAGAATAGTGTGCAGGATCACAGAGAAAGCTGAGAATGATGAAAGTGCACCAAATTCAAACTAAAAACCCTCGGTGCAAATGAAATCCCTCCCCCCGTGGAATCTTCCCAGGCTCACAATCCCAGGTGCTCCTAACGGCTTCTGATGGTCTGCGGGAAAAGTCCTTGAACAGAAAACATAACCCAGACACATTCCATTGTAATGAACACAGATACAGAGCTTGGTACAAGGTCTCACAGCAGCTCCCTCCCAAACAGAAACGCGCGTCAGCGCCATGGCATGTGAAACGTTACGATGTACAGTGCACATGGAAACAGTGAACATGACATCTTGTCTGTTTGGGAAATTGCAAGCTGTGCAGGGTTGGTTGGATTGGAGCAGCTTATAAGCCAAATAAAATCATCATTATCATTATTTCAAATTCAATCTTTCAGCCAGAGGCCCAACTCATATACTGTAGGTATGATTGGACCAGGATATAACAACTACCTTTTTTCCACTTTTGGAGTTAAATTTCTGGTCTGTCATATTTATCTGGATTTTTTTTTTAAAAAATAGAAAACTTTTATAGAAATGTTCACCAGATCAGATAAGGCCACTCAGGACCATCAGGGAGGCTTTCTCCAGCACTTCCTAAACTGACCGTTTGAAGCTGCAGTGTCCCAAGCCCACATGGCCATTCCAGGAAGAAGCCCCTTAAAGCAAATGCCTGGCAAAAATTAAAGGAATATCAAAGCAGCTTTTCAGAAACTTACTGATTTTTTCAGAGGTAGGAGAAACCCCAACCAGGGTTCATTCCTGTTGGGACTCAACTAGCCCTTGTCTGGTTGGGAGATATCATCCCTAAAAGGTAAACCAGACTCCACTGTTTTAGTAACAGAATATTGCATGTCTGAATGAGCTTCCTGTTCTCTCACAAGTGTGAACTACAGAGGGGCCTGTTTGAGATATTTACTCAAACTAGTTTCTTGGAACGGGCTCAAATCCCACTTGTCCGATGGTTGCCTTGGTAGCAGCTCTTGCTCCTGGCCTTTAGGGCCATACCCTATGTCCTCTACATCAGAAAAAACTCATGTTTGTTCTCAGCAGCATCTGTGGCTGATTTTCTTTTAATCTTAACCTACTTTTTTTTAAAACTCTATCCTCATCCCAAACATGTTCTCAAGAGCAAATCAGTAATCTTGTGGAAACAGGAAATGAAAACCTTCTCTCAAGCTATTGGTGAATGTTAGTTTTATGGAAGGGCAGGATGAAATAGCTGGGTGTAGAGAGTCATGGAGATGACCTTGGAGAAACTATTTAGAAATGGTTACAACAACACGTGCAAAAACGTGCATTGAGCCCAGGAAAGCAGGAAAGTATTTAGCAGAGACTTGGACTGGTTTCTCCTGTGCATAAAACAGTCAGACTTGCAAAATTCTGTTACAATAATCTATATCAATGAAGTCACCTAGTCATCTTGTGGAGACTTCTTCCTGAACTGGTCAACCCTGCAGGGCTGACAACCACCTTAGCTGCAAGACAGCCACTGCATTGACTCTCACTTGCTGGAATTATCCCATTAGGACTTCTGTTTAATTATTTATTGCTCACATTTATATGGCCGCCAATCTCAATAGCCCATAGCCTCCAAATAGCCCAAGTCTTCTTGTCATGTCTACCAATAGATTGAAAACTGTCTCTGCACCAGTTTTCCAATCTTTGCACCCTCTGTGGCAACTTACAGTATGTGCCCTCAGTCAGTGTGACCTGGGTAAGATAGAGTTGCTAACTATTTTCTTTTTACCAACCTCTGCTCCCTATGCCACTAGGAACAGATTAATCTAGAAACAAGAGCCAGTTGGTGTAGTGGTTAAGCCACCAGGCTAGAAACCAGGACACTGTGAGTTCTAGTCTCACTTTGGAGTCCTTGGTGTTCTCTGCGCCTTGTTGTTTTCTTGCAGACATTTCATTGCCAGACTAGGCAACATCTTCAGTGCGAAGAGGGAGTGGGCCTTGCCCTCAGTTTATATACCGTGTCTCACTTTAGGCGCAAAGCCGACTGGGTAACCTTGGACCAGTCACCTTCTCTCAGCCCTGGGAAGGAGGCAATGGCAAACCACTTCTGAAAATCCTTGCCAATAAAACTGCAAGGACTAGTCCAGGCAGTCACAAGGAGTCACACCACATTTAACTGGTTGAAAAGAAGAAAGTGTGGATAATTGATGTGGCAATACCAGGGGATATTAGAATGGAAGACAAAGAATTGGAGAAGATCATAAAGTATCAAGATCTGAAAATCAACGTTGAAAGATTATGGCATAAACCGGCAGTGGTGGTCCCAGTGGTTATTGGCACACTGGGTGCTGTACCAAAAAACCTTAGACAGCTCTTAGAAAATCTGTGCAGTGACAAAATTTCCATCTGTCAATTAGAAAAGGCCACACTGCTTGGATCCGCACATATACTACACTGATAGATTACAACATCCTAGGTTCTTGGGAAGAACTTCCGCCCAGAGTCACTCTTTTGGGGGAGATGGGCAGTAACAAAATTTGAATAATAAATAAATAAAATAAAATAAACTTGATGTGAATGAAGAACACCTGCTAAAGAACTGGTAGCTGTGATTTCATGTTGTTGTGAATAATAATAATAATAATAATAATAATAATAATAATAATAATAATAGGAGAAGGAGGAGGAGGAGGAGGAAAAGATGCTTGCCGTCCTTCTTGACTTCTGCATTAACGTTACTATTCTTTCAAAAAGGTTGAGGTGAGCACTAGGGGTTCTGCCATCTTGGATTTGATCCTTTACTAATGGGGAGGAGTTGATTGAAGATATTAAAGTTGTGACAGCTTTGGGTGCCAGTGACCGTGCATTGATAGAGTTCTTGCTTTTAACAAAAAGGTCAGTTGAACACAAACCATGATTTTTAGAAAGCTTGATTTGGATAAACTAAGAATAATAATAAAGAAGATGTCATGGGAAGAAGACTTTAAATGGAAATAAATGTGGTTAGAAAGGCAAAAGTGGAAAATGAGTTAAGGTTCACAGGAGAGACAAGGGTTTCTTCAAATACACCAGTAGCAAGAGGAAGACAGAGGAAGCAGTAGACTCATCACTTATTCCCAATAGAGACATCTTAACAGGTGAGCAAAAGAAAGCAGAGGGATTCAACTCCTATTTTACATCCAAAGGAAATATTGACTTGACTAGCATAGACTGGGCAGGGCAGATCAGGGAGGATGTAATAAAGGATTTTCTAGCTAATGGGAATGCCTACAAGGCCTCAGCTCCTTATGAAATGCCTCAGCCCCTTATGAAATACACCCTAGAATACTGAAGAAACTAGCTGAAAAGTTATCAGGAACTTGGTCAATTACCTCTGAAAAATGCTGGAGATCCCAGGAGATGCCAAACAAGTAGAAAAAAACAAACATGGTCCCCCACTTCAAGAAATGAAAACAAGAGAGAATCCCAGTTGTTATCAGCCAATAAGCCTAGATCAATATCTTGAAACACATTAAAGTGAATAATAAAGTCACAGTTAGATGGGTGCTGCCATGTGAAATAAAACCACGACATGGTGTGTACTGGATCTTCTTGGGTTCCATTCATGATAAAGCAGAAGCAGTAGAGGAGGACACTGAATGGCTGTGTTCAGTACATGCTTATTCTAGTTACTGGATTAACCCCTTTTGTAGGATCACCCAATACGTTGGACCATAAGTTAGCCAAATGGGTTGAATTCACATGGTATGTTAAGCCATCCCAATAAATAGAAAGATAAGCAAAGATTAATCCTACCCAAGATTAGCATGTCAAGAGAAGGCATCCACTATTTGTTGTATGAACACAACCACTGACTGTCCACTGGGCATTTCTGAGAAAACAATCTTAGCCTTCAGTGGTTTCTAGCTGAAAGCACCCCACAAGGTTCTCTCTTTCTTGCAAGCCCCTTCTTCTCAACTGCACCCTGAATTTCACAAGCTGAATTGCGTTGTTCCTTATGCAGCACGCCCTATGCTTTATCCAGCCTCCCGGGAGGAACTTAAAGGGCTTTTGGTTTCCAGATGCTTTGGATTTTTCCAAATCATACTCAGGTTCTCTGAGTGGGAACTGCTGGGTTGATTGCTAAGCACTTGGCCAAGTGATTCTGCAGCAACAAGGAGGCATGCAATGTCAGAGTCAACACCTTTTAAAAGCAATGATGGAAAACATAAAAACAATTTTTTTTAGAAAGAGATAAGATTTAGATGTTTGACAAAGAAGCACAGCAATGATTTCTCCTGCGGGATATTATTTCTCCCTTCCTCTCCTCCCTTCCACTCTTTTTCTTTTAGGCTGACAACAAGCAATTGTTTACATGAGTTCCTCCATAATACACCAAAATAATAGTACAGTTTTCATTTTTTTTAAAAAGTGCCTCCGTCTTTCCTCTGGTTGTGTTGTCAAGAGACTTTAACTGAAATATACAGCGATTTCCAACACTTACCCTGCTTGTCACACTGAGAATGAAATAATGGCTAACATTAGGAAGATTATTTCTTTGCAGTAAAATTACCTTTCATAACGTATTTCTATCTAAGTGGAAATAATAGAAATCATAGATTCTATTTTCAAATGGAGAAGTGAGGTAGGGAAAAAGAAGAGCAGGAAATCAACAGGATTTCTCCACAGCCTCATTCAGAGACAGTCACTAAGAGCTGCTGGGACAGACTTTTGTTGTTCAGTCGTTAAGTTGTATCCGACTCTTTGTGACCCCATGGACCATAGCATGCCAGGCCTTCCTGTCCTCCACTGTCTCCCGGAGTTTGCTCAAATTCATGTTCATTGCATCAATGATGCTATCTAGCCATCTCATCCTCTGCCGTCCCCTTCTCTTTTGCCTTCAGTCTTTCCTAGCATCAGGGTCTTTTCCAGTGAGTCCTCTCTTCGCATAAGATAGCCAAAGTATTTGAGCTTAAGCTTCAGTATCTGTCCTTCCAATGAACAGTCAGAATTGATTTCCTGTAGGACTGGCTGATTTGACCTCCTTGCAGCCCAAGGGACTCTTAAGATTCTTCTCCAGCACCACAGTTTGAAAGCATCAATTCTTTAGTGCTCAGCCTTCGTTATGGCCCAACTCTCACAGCCATACATCACTATTGGGAAAACCATAGCTTTGATTATACGGACCATTGTCGGCAAGGTGATGTCTCTGATTTTTAATACGCTGTCTAGGTTTGTCATAGCTTTCCTCCCAAGGAGCAAGCGTCTTTTAATTTCATGGCTGCAGTCACCATCTGCAGTGATCTTGGAGCCCAAGAAAATAAAATCTGTTACTGCTTCCATTTCTTCCCCTTCTATTTGCCAGGAAGCGATGGGGCCAGATGCCATGATCTTAGTTTTTTTAATGTTGAGTTTCAAGCCAGCTTTTGCACTCTCCTCTGTCACCCTCATCAAGAGGCTCTTTAGTTCCTCTCCACTTTCTGCCATTAGAGTGGTATCGTCCACATATCTGAGGTTGTTGATATTTCTCCTGGCAATCTTAATTCTGGCTTGTGATTCATCCAGCCCAGCATTTCTCATGATGCTCTGCATATAAGTTAAATTAGCAGGGTGACAATATACAGCCTTGTCGTACTCCTTTCCCAATTTTAAACCAATCAGTTGTTCCATATCCGGTTCTAACTGTTGCTTCTTGACCCACATACAGGTTTCTCAGGAGACAGGTAAGGTGGTCTGGTACTCCCATCTCTTTAAGAATTTGCCACAGTTTGTTGTGATCCACACAATCAAAGGCTTTAGCATAGTCAATGAAGCAGAAGTAGATGTTTTCCTGGAACTCTCTTGCTTTCTCCATGATCCAGCGAATGTTGGCAATTTGAACTCTAGTTCCTCTGCCTCTTCAAAACCCAGCTTGTACTTCTGATAGTTCTCGGTTCACATACTGCTGAAGCCTAGCTTGTAGGATTTTGAGCATAACCTTGCTAGCATGTGAAATGAGCACAATGTACTTTGAACATTCTTTGGCATTGCCCTTCTTTCGAATTGGGACATAAACTGACCTTCTCCAATCCTGTGGCCCCTGCTGAGTTTTCCAAATTTGTTGGCATATTGAGTGCAGCACTTTAACAGCATCATCTTTTAGGATTTTAAATAGCTCAGCTGGAATACTGTTATCTCCGCTAGCTTTGTTGTTAGTCATGCTTCCTAAGGCCCACTTGACTTCACTCTCAGGATGTCCGGCTCAAGGTCAGTGACCACACCATCATGGTTATCAGGGACATCAAGGATCTTTATTGTATAGTTCTTCTGTATATTCTTGCCACCTCTTCTTAATCTCTTCTGCTTCTGTTAGGTCCCTGCCTTTTTTGTCCTTTATCACACCCATCTTGGAGATATCAAGGGAATGTTTTGGTCAAAGATGGGCCGAGACAGACACACCTACTCTAATGAGTTGTTGGCTATTCCTAAAAGGTAAAGGAAGACAGAATGTCCTTCCTAATTATGATAAGAGATGTAGCCTTGGCCTATCTCTTGAATATACAGAATAATTATCCCTTATGGTAGCCAAGAAAATGAAGAGATGGATTGAACAAATGAACCCTGAGTTCTCACCAAGACAGAAATGATCAGGCTCAAATTATCCTGCTTCTGACACATTCTGCAAAGACCTAGTTCTCTGAAGAAGGTTTTGATGTTAGGAAAGGTAGAAGGAAATAGCAAGGCGGATGGACTCAGTTACAACAGCAATGGATACACAAAGATCAGGTTGGGGAGGGATCACCATGGGGAAAATCTATCTATACAGTTGCCAAGAGTAGACACTGACTTGATGGCACATAATCAAACAATCAGTTTATCAGTCAATCTCCTCTGTAGAAGCCAAATCAATGGTAAAGGAACAAACTAGGGATATCCATTATCAGAAGGATCTCACCAATACTCCTGAATTCTATCACCAAACGCTAGACTGCCACAAACAGCTGGAATTGCAAGGTATCTAGATAATCTAACCATGGATGAGTATAAGCGGGCCTTTTCCAAAGCTGTTTTAATGCCTTGCTGATGGGTATATTCCAAGAGATTCTTTATACTCAGATATTTTATCCTTTATGCTTCTGGCTCTAGGGAAGTAGAAACTCTTGCCCATGTCTTCCTGAAGAGTCCTTTTTATGATACTCTGAGACATACTTCCTCTCCCCAATTATTTCCAAATTTGAGGGACATATAGATACATTTTAGATACGTTATCTTTTAAGGATGTTAACCCTTCACTTACATTTCAAGTTGCAAAAAACCTTTACTGAACGATACAACTCAGCAAAGCTCTCGCTTAGATGTGTTGTGTTACTGTTAATTTATTTGGTTATAGTTTTCTG
Organism: Candoia aspera; assembly: GCF_035149785.1. NCBI lineage: Eukaryota > Metazoa > Chordata > Lepidosauria > Squamata > Candoiidae > Candoia > Candoia aspera. The sequence continues at coordinate 9,315,475 of NC_086158.1, read as the reverse complement.
TAGCAATTTATTATTTTTTTATTGGTGCTGGTCAATGACTATAATAAAGGAGTATTGTACAAAGGAAGATGAATTGTCCTTCCTCATTTCAGCAAGCAATTCAGAAAAGAGCTCTCTTCTCATGCCAGCATTTCAACTTACGAGTTTGTGAGATGCACAGTGGCCTTGGGTGTCATGTTCATCGTTTCAATGTTCTGTATACATCGTAACGTTTCACATGTCACTTTTCTAACCCGTGTTTGCGGGTTGGAAATTTCCAGCCGTGCCAGGCTGTAATCTTCTTACTGCAACTGTGGAATGTATGTTTGGGTTAGTGACTCTGTTCAAGGTTACTTTCTCAGGCCGATGTGGGTAACGGTTGCTAACACCTGGGAGGGGGTGGTTGCTAGGAGGGAGGAAGGGCAGGGCTGGTTTTGAAGCTAGGGTTTTTGGTTTGTATTTGGCGTGCTTTTGCTCATTCTCAGCTTTCTCTGTATTTGCATACTATTCCTTTAATAAATCAGTTATCTTTAAGCCCGGGCTTGTGAGACTGAGTATTTGGGATTAGGCAACCATTACATTGGGGAAGGGATTTGCCTTCTAGGCACTGCAATTTAGATTGATTGATTGATTGATTGACCACCCAACTAAAAAACACAACAACCAAACACACAGGACATATACAACAACCTGCAGGACAAGCCTATCCAACATTCTGGCTCCAGTGCCCAAGGGAACAGCCATCTCCATCATGGCACCTGCCCTCTGGAATGAGATTCTCCCTGATGTCCATGTGGCTTCCACCCTGGTGGCATTCAAAAAAGCCTTAAAGGCCAAGCTGTTCTCCCTGACCAAGGTTTAGTGCTGGTTGGAGGCCCTGCCAATGGTGTTTGGGTGTGGTTAGCCAGGCCTGCCATGGGTTCTTGTTTATTTCTTTTTATTTCTTTTCACAATTATTGCATTCTATTTTTATTCTGTTGGTTTTATTGTACTCTGCCCAGAATAACCTTGGAATCAGATGGTGCCTAAATTGAATAAATTAAATTTATCTTCAAAGCCTGTAAGTTATAAGATCAATTATTGATCTTATAAAACAGTTATGGGACCATTGTGCCCCATGGACCTAATTTTGTGGTAGGATTCAGACAGTCCAAACAATCTGTGTTAAAAAAAAGATATCTAAAAACACAACTGTGTTTGCCATTTAATTTTATTTTAAAAGGGCCTTTTATTTAGTTAAACAGAACAGGAAAATAAAATGATAGAAAAAGAAAAACAAGAAGATAGATAGATGATAGATAGATAGATAGATAGATAGATAGATAGATAGATAGATAGATAGATAGATGAGAGAGAGATAGGCTTCTCATACATGTATACTGTATATTAATATGAAGTTAATATAACAGTTTTAATGAAGAATTATTTGTTCGTTTGCTGAGGCTCATCTGCTCAACACTCTGAACAGGTGACTATTCCATTGTAAGCATCCATACATAATCTATGACTATAAGAAATTCATCTATAAGTCATGAGTAACATCAGGTCTTCAATCCATTAAATAACTGAGGCTATTTTTTTTTTCTTTCCAGTGTTGAAGGACTAGTCTCTTAGCAATACAAAAGGCACAGAGAATCCATTTCTGTGTCCAGCCATCAGTTTCCATGTAATAAATATATACTTCACAAGAATACGGATATCTAAACCCTGTCTCACATTAATATGTGTAATTATATCTTGCCAGAACATAACACAACCTTAAGACATTGCAAAAAACAATAAATAATACATTAATGGCCAATAAGTGTTTGCCACTTATATTAAGCTAGGAGTCAATATCTTGCAACCAGTGGAATGAATGGGACTCCCAATTCTCTGTTTGTGACTCCCCAAGTACTTCAGAATCTTGTCACTAAGATTTGACATCATCATCATCAACAGTTATTTATTTGAGGCTGGCCTTCCATTCATTTTGTTTGTTTGTTTGTTTGTTTTATATAGCTGCCCATCTCAAACCAGTGATTTTAACAAGATTCATAGCAGTTAAGTATGTAATATGTATTGATACTTCCAAAATACCTTTATATGTACAAATCAGAGATTAGCAAAATTGGATGAACAAGGTAATCTTTTGCTGTCTCTCTCAGATTATGTTAGATGGATTTTATAAATCCCATGGTCTGACTCTTCAAGCAGACTAATGAGGCCCATAACTTCTATGTCAGCTTTCTCCTGAATTAGGAGTGTTCAATGTTTTGAACTTGTACCATTCTGAATGCAAAATAACCCATTTCAAGTTTGAAATGTCCTACTCCAAGTGTAAAATGGCTGCTTTAACTGTGTAATGAGTTTTGCATGGGTTCTGAGTTTGGAACACTTCCTAAATGATCAAGATAGCCCATTTTATATCAAAGCAGCTGCTTCTCATTCAAAACGCTTCAGATTTGAAACTTTTGCACAACGTCCCTATCCTGAATGCACGAGAATTCAAAAGCGGGCGGATGACAGCACTGTGTATCTTCTACCTGTCCAACCTACCACTCGCTCTCCCCAATTTCCTTGCATTAAATGAAGAAAAGTTAAGGAAAGAATGGAAGAAATCTATGTGTAGTCACACTTCCACCAGAGAACTTTTTTCTTCTGTATAAATATCTATGACAGCAGGTCCTACCTACGACCATAAATACAGACTTTCAATAAACTGTGCAATAAGATGGAAAATAGAACAACCAAATGGCTGAAACTGGCACATCTAATGATTACAGCTGCACATCTGAAACTGCACAAACACTAGCACACCATCAGTGACTAAAGGAAGCTGTGCACCTTTCTCTTAAGGACAAGAAAGAGAAGAAAAATGCAAAGTGCAACCAAATTTACATCCCCTTGAAACTCCACTAAAACTGCATGGTAGCTGAACCGGCTGTTTTTCTGTAAGCCCCACTTTCTTAAGTTTTACTGATTGGAATCAGATTTCTGTCTCGGTTCACGTCAGATGGATATCTTGGAAAACAGAAGCTCGGTCTTGTTTTCTTGCCATCGGCTGGCTTGCAGGCGTTGTTCTTGGGAAGATCTAGCAATCTTGCAAACGCAACTTTCTGTCTCCCAGTTACCGCTTTGTAGCCTAATCTGCAGGTAAAGAAGAATGCTGTTTGCACTGTGTATATCTAACCAGTTTACTAAGTATTTTTTTTCCCCCTGCAGATGCTCCTGGAAACTATAGATCGCGTAGTGTTAAACCTGCACAGTCCTGTTGCTCAGAAAAAAAAGTAGAAGTCTCTCTCAGCACACCTAGCCTGCTCAAGTTCTCATAGTGTTAAATCTCTTTCACTCAGCCTGCCTGCGAGGCAACCCAGATCACATTAGATTCCCACAGCAAAGGGAACAGTTCTCATCTATCCGTCACCAAGGAGGCAGACGGGACTGGGGAACAACAAGCCATTTATACCTGAAGAGGAGGACAGTCCTGGGATACAAAAAGATGAGCCACCCCATGAATCTGAGCTATTCTGTATGGTAAACAGAACTGCATGAGAAATACACAAATTATCAGGAACATCGCAGTGATTCTCTCTGCCTTGGAGTGGTTGGTGAGGTGGGCTCAGGGTCTGAAATCCTATATTGTCCCAATAGAAAGCCGGCCCTTGGAAAATAATGAGGAAGGGAGGGGATAGGGGCAAGCCCTGGCCTTTCTTCATTCCACAACCCTCCCACCCGCTGAGCCAGTCATTCCCAAGCCATGTGATGGGGCCACACTGGTGGGTGAACCAAGACGGTCATGAGAAATAAGGGAATTAAGGAAATGCAGGCTCCTGGGATGGATCCCAGCAGTCTTCAAATCAGCCTTGCATGAAAGAAAGCTGCTGGTTTCAGGAGGGAGGGGACCACACAACCTAAACTTAGACTGATGCAGAGAAGCACTAAAAATGGTTCATTGTCATAGATCAGGACTCTGCATGAATCACTGGCCTGGATATACCATCTTCCAATAGGATTAATTTCTGTGCCACCCTTGTTGCCTAAAAGTCAGCTTTTTCAGGTATAACAGCATGTTTCTCATCCCATTTTAATTCCAAATTAAAATCAGTGAATTGCCCCAGCAATCGCATATACAATTGAATTCACACAGAATGCTTAATCTGGTCAGGTAAGACCTTCTGTATCAAATGTCTGGAAACAACATTCTAGCCTTGGTTAGTTTTGGGGTGGTTTAGTATATGGGCAGACCCAGTCTGATTGCTGAGTCCATGGCTTAATGCCATATGCAAACAAACCCAGGAAATGAGTTAATTCAGTAACCAGATTAAGTGTGTGTGTGAACATCACCTTTAGATAATTCTATCCCAGCCTTGCAACATAAGATCCTATAATCAGGAATGTATTTTCCAACAACAACAATCCAGTGGACATGTTGGGGTGCAAGAGAGTGACCAGCCCAAAGTTATACAGTGAGCTTCCCCATTTGAAGGTAATAATCAGAAATATGGAGAATCAAATACTGAACTTTATATTCAGGACGCAAACCAACCAGAGTTGCATTTTGCTTCCTTCACGCACCCAACAAAGTCTTCCATCCTTGCACATTACTGTGGTAGCACACCCAAATAACCGTCCAGTTTCCTTACACTGATCTCTGCTTTTCAGTGGGGCATGCTGTTTCCTGTGCATTATTTTTTATTCTTTATATCTTGCATGACAATTGTCTTTACTGAAACTATTTGATTCAATAGGGTCCCAAAAACAAAAGGTGTGTTCAACCAAACCAGACATGGGCATTCATCAGAAAGTAATGTACAGCAGTTACTTACAATAGGTGAACGGATTGGTTTGTTTAATCTTCTTTCAGAGCTGTGATCTTCCAAAATCTACCTTTCCTGTCTGAGTTACTTTGTGCCTAGCAGTATTTGCTTCTTTTACCTTCAAAAGCCAAGGTCAGGTTGAGGTAAAGCTCAAAAAGAAAGAAGAAAGAAGATGTAGGAACAGGTTGTATAATGAGAACTGCAGAGTATCATTCAGAGGTCACAAGTTGACACCCTTTCTGACTTCCATAAGTTCCTTCATTAAAACTGAGACTTGACCACAATATAAAACTGATTGGCAAGCCAGCTTGAAATATATATCAGTAATGAATCAATTGTTCTATCCTGACTTCTTTCAAATCCTTTGGTTGTTTTTAGCCACAAAAAGGTTCAGATCTAGTTGAAACTCAACTTTACTGATGATGAAAGGAAAGTATGAGGAGAAATCATTGTTCATGATTAGGCTTGAGAGAATCCTGATGCATACATCTAGAAGGTTATTGCCAAATACAGTGCCTCTGAAGCACGGCTGGGTGAGGACTTCACTTGGTTTGGTTTTTGATAAGAACATAACAAATTCTCAGAGTTGTTCTTAAACAGAACTTGAGAGAAAGTGAAACTGGCAGAGGATTTTGATCTCCAGTTTTTCAAAGTCTGGGTTTCAATCCCAGAGTATCTGGTCATATTTATGGGACTGAATCTCCTTCTCCTTCTCCAAATTTTTATCCATTTAAGAGTCCATTCTATGCAAATATAATTGTAGCTATGGAATTTGGCCACTGCTGACAATTGAGAATTTTGTTAAGCTTCACTTTTTATCTGAAAACTTAACAGATAAACTTCTTTATAAATGAAACAGAGTTTTTTTTTAAAAAATGGAATGTTTTGATATTGTCTCAGGAACTCAGAAATTCCAGCTCACACTCTGATGAGGTAGAAATGTTTCCTGGGGGGAAAAAAGTGTGAATTCTCTCTTCCCCCCCCCCCTCACTCCCTTGTTAGCTATTGCCATGATGCTGTTTTTAAAAAACTTTTCTGCTGATTATTTCACTTTGTTCTCCTTCTAGGTTGGTCATATGGAAATGTCCATCACTTGGTGAATATGTAATCAATGAAATGTTGCTAACAATATTACTAAGGTAGATGAACTCAGTTACAATAGTAATGGGTGCACTGTTGAAAAACCTGAAGGACCTGGTTAGGTATAGATTGCCATGAAGAAAATCTATCTGTATGGTCACTAAGAGTCGACACCAACTTGATGGCACATAATCAATCAATCAATATGCATAGGAGTTGCAGGTCCCATCTATGAGGGAAGTACTGTACATCTAATGGGACTGTGAAAAAGGGCCTTCTCTGTGATGGCTCCCTCCCTATGGAACATCATTCCCCCAGAGATAAGATTGGCCCCCACCTTGATACTTTTCTGGAAGTCTCTGAAGATGTGGTTCTCTCAGCGGACCTGGGGATCCCAGGTTGATACGGAGCTGATCAAGTAGCTGATTTGATTGTGTTTGTAGCCGCCGTGGGGGAGGGAGTTTGATGGGGTTTTGTATTGTGGATGTTAATTCTGTAAGCCACCCAGGCAGCCATATAAACATGTTTAATACATAAATAAATTGGAGTTAAGGGAAAAACCCAATAAGCCAAATAAGCAATGGAAAGTTCACAAAAGACAACCCATGAGGGGGTTAAATGCAATGGTTCTCTCTTAACCGTTTTGAACTGTTGGACACCATATTAGTTTCCCCCTATAATAAGCCTCAACCATTCTTTCACATCAAAACATGATCTGCATGTGCCCTTCAATTTCATGTCCTAACTTAACCTCTCAAGACATAGGAATGTTGTAGGCAAACAGACAGTTCAGAACTGGGAAGGGAACTGGGCCAAATGTGTTGGAAGACAAAGCTTCATAGAATAGGCAGCATGTTAAAAATGGATGCCCCATGGCACTGAACAGACACATTACCAGGCATATGGGTCCCTCCTTCCCTCCCACCCACCCCCTGCTTCCTGTGTCTTACTGGCACATGCAGAAAGGAAAAAAGCAGATGGAAATGCAGTTGTTCTAGTTAAGCCATAATATATGATGTGCTGTCTGTCTGCCAGATGCAGATTTGCTGATAAGGAAAGACAGATGGGAAATTGTTGTGTCAACTGTTATTGAATCAACATGGCAGAACCTTCTTGGTCCCACTTATCAGATCAAACTGATCTGGGTTATGATAAAGTAGGCTAAAATATTTGGTTATAATATACAGATCGAACAATGGGAAAATATGTGGTTGAAAGGATTGAAATTTCCTTTGTTATTTCAATAACATGGAAATATGTTTATATATATAAAATGATGGACCTTTGGTATATAACACCAGAGAAATTGTCTAGAATGTATAAAGGCACTTCAAATTTATGTTGGAAATGTGAACAACAAGGAGAGTCATTTTATCATGCCTGGTGGATGTGCAAAAAAGCTAGAAAAATTTAGATTCAAATACATCTACTGACTCAGAGGATTTTAATGACTAATATACAATTGAGAATTCTTCCTATTGAGACTGATGGGCAGTTGGAAAAAAGTCATGGAACTTTGTTTTTATATATGATAACCACAGCAAGATTATTGTATGCACAAAGGTGGAAAGATCTGGCAGTACCTACCATGGAGGAATGGTTGGTGAAGATGACAGAACTTGCTGAGATGGCCAAATTGACTTGTTTGATTAGAGAAAAGACTATCTACATTTATTGCTGACTAGAAACCCCTTGTGGACTTTTTCCATAAAACAGAAAAAAAAAGAACTTATGATTTATTGTTTTGATGATTAGATAGGATAAATTATAGAAAGAAGAGAGTCATGATGTAACTTTAGAGTAAGAGGTAAATTTATAATTTACTTATAACCACTGTAAAGAAGATCAGAAGCCACTTCTTTGAATCTTTTTTCTTTCTTTTCTATTTTTCTTTTTCTTTCTTTTTTGCACTCTTAGCTCTCTCTCTCCGATTTCTTTCTTTCTCTTTTTTCTTCCTCACTCTGTATGAGCTTGTATTAGTTTTTACCTTTGTTTTTAAATATATATATATATTATATATATTGTATACATACATACATATATTCAAACTGACTTGGGCAGAAGATGAAAGTAAAAATTGCCCAGCTGATTACAGAAATGTTATTATTTATTTATTCATTCATTCATTCATTCATTCATTCATTCCTCACATTTCTTCACTGCCCATCTCGCCAAAGCAACTCTGGGAAGTTTACAGTCGGATTAAAATAATACAAGATTAAAATACCATAAAAACAGATTCATCATGAAAATATAAATATAAAATATAAAATCCAAGATGGAGAAACAACGGCCTCAGTAAAATTCCTCAGGGCCTCATCAAGGCACCAACCATCCCCATGATTGACTATCCCCCCTCCCCTGCCAAGCAAGGTGGCAAAACCAAGTCTTCACTTCCTTTTGGAAAGCCGGGAGAGTGGGGGCCTGCTTCACCTCTGGGGGTAACTTTATTCCACAGGGTGGGGGCCACAGCAGAGAAGGCCCTCTTCCTGGACCCCACCAATTGACAATCTTTCATGGACAGTAATCCTTCTAGCCACCCTCTGTTGCAAGCAGTCATAGTTAATAATGTCCATTTATAACACCCACAAGGCATCCAGATGACATTGATGCAAAATCAGAATTAAATTTAAGAATATTTTTTTAAAAATAGTGGCCTAAGTCAAGATCCCCAAGTACTGTGTCATTTCAGTGTTCTGGAGTCAAATACCCTCAAATCTCATCAGATGTCAGATGAGAATGCCAAAATCTCTCATAATTAGAAACAAGATTATCAATATTTCACAGGATTTGGCAATTTATGAGATGTGTGCTTTGGGGGGGGGGGGTTGGCACTTAAAATAGTGCAGTGCAACAGAAGTGGCATTCTGGTTGCCTTGGCAATAGGAATTCATGCTGTAATGGGCTGACGCATTTATAAGACTGAAAGCATATGTACCAACATGCTGATCCTCTCGGGTGGAGAGGTTTCCTCATACCCTGTTTCTGCCTTTTGGTTTTGGGGTTGTACCTTAGTAGTTACTGCTGCCATTTCCAGGAAATGCCCTAACCTTAGAATATGAGCTATATAGGGCTCCCACAGACCATGCTGCCTTATTCTGATTAAAAAGATAAAAATGGAAAGAGCGAAATAATGCCTATAATGTAACCTCCTGACTTGATAGCATTGAGGCATGACTAAAAATTCCAGCCCTTCCTTGGAAGAAAGACTCATCTCACAAGAGATAAAGAGGAAAAAAATCAAACTTTATTTTATAAAGGAAGCAGAACAAAAGATTCGTTGAAAAGCCCTTATTAACTTGGTGAGAAATGTATAAAAGTATATGTAATATTTCAGGCAGACCACAGGATGTGCTGGTCTGCTACAAGTAGCATGACCTCTTTGGGAAACAGGAGATAGATTAATGTAATCGTACAGACTACAAAAAGACTCTAAAAAAACTAATTTCACGCCCAGCCTGAAATATGGATGAATCAAAGTTGACATCAAGCACCCAACTTGCTACAGTTTTTCAGAAAAATATACTTAGTAACACATATAAAAGGGGGAATGGAAGGAAGGAGGGACGGAGGGATGGAGTGAAAGATCAAAGCATCCTAGTGAAGCTTCTAGCTAGGCAGTCAGTTCTACAAAGGCAGAAGACCTTTGGAAACAGCTCTTCCTTCTATTCTATTTCTATTTATCTGGAAATTCCTTTTTCCAGGAAAATCCACCTTAATCAGAGGCTGGCGGAGACTAATCCTGGCTCACTGTTTTTCTCAGGCAAATAAGATGAAGAATTTGAAAGGCCATGTTTGTTCCATTTGAAGCCCAGAAATAGGACTTTTACAGTACACTGTAACCATAGCTATGGAAGAAGTACAGAGGTGGAGATAACGTTCTGCTTTTGTTCACTTACTCATTTTCCCAACTGTAAATCTGGTTGGTCCATTTATCCTCACATAAACATTTGTCTGTATCTTTTTCACGTGTCTGCGTTTTTTGCATCCTATATTATACACATCTGGATGCAGATTTTCCCTTGATAGGAACACTCAGCTGAGTTCATATCCCAACATATTTCCTAATGTATTCTCAGAATAACAGATTTCCTGAAAGGAAAGTTCACCATCCTTCTTGGAATCCCCTGGATGAGATGAAATCGAACTAAATCAAGCTTTTAAACAACTAAAGTGTTAACACTGTGTCTCTAAAAGGGGATCAAATACATCGAAGGAAGGAAGGAAGGAAGGAAGGAAGGAAGGAAGGAAGGAAGGAAGGAAGGAAGGAAGGAAGGAAGGAAGGGCTAATAACCAATCTTTGGTAACCAAACAAACCATTTCTTTGGGGTCCACCATCTGCTTTATCACTTACATGGTGTCAGTGTTCTTTCCAAACAGGCAGATGGACTTCATTCAAGTTCTGACAGTAACTCTTTGTTATTGGCACAAATGGCTTCAGAGGTATTTAATTACCCTTAGTAAGCATCAGTTTGCTGCTAGCTGGTGACACTTGGAATAGTAAGTAGGCTGTTTTCTTTGTGTCCAATAAGTTCATAGAAAGTTAAACCTACTTTTGACAACAGCTTCAAGCTAAGCCACCATTAACCCCTCTTCAGTTACAGGATGATGTGTTTGAATAGTATGCATGATTAATGAAGGCTAAATGGGACCATTTCTAACTTTTAAACCCTTTGTTGTTGGCTGAGGACACAGCCACCAGCGAGGTGAACAGGAATTCAAGTGTCTGGGTTCTCATTCACAAAGAGATGTTAATTTAATTTCATGTTACTTGATGGTTAACCACATACAATGCCAAACTTGGGAATAAGACTTCCTCTTTCTCAGCTAGGGCTTCTAGGGACCAGTTCCAACTGATGAGATGGTATCATGCTGTGCCCTGAAAAACAGAAAGCAGCCAATCAATTCCTTCTACAATCTGTTGTTCTTTTTAACAGAGAAAAGCCATTCCTTTTCTTTTCTTTTTTCATGAACTTCCTCCATCCTGATTTCCACTCTTCAGAATTCTGTTTTAAGGAGGCACCGTTTCTACAACTGTTCCCAGAGCTGGGATATGTACAAACTGCTACACTTGAGGATCCCTTGTAAGATCCATTAGAACTGGGAAAATGTGAAATTTTCCACCAAAGCTTTGGACAATGAAATTGGAGGACAATTTCCCTGAATTTTCCCCAAGGTATTTAGTCATTTCTCAGTAGCAGGACACCTTCTTAGCAGTGACAGTAGAACTGCTATGAAAAGCCTCATGGGAGTAATTGATAAAATGCTGGAAGGGAAGGGAACTCAATGTGACCCATCAAAAATATTTTTCTGCAGGATTCGTCTCCTGCATGGATTTTCACATGGAGAACAAATGCTCTGTATTGAGGAACTCAGTGCTTAAGGAATCCATTCCTGTTTCATTGTGCATCTTGTGGAAAGCTTGGTTGTTGCATTTTGGTATTTCCTGAAACCATTAATTTTGTTCCCCTGGGAGACATTATTTCTAAAAATTAAAGATAAAAGGACAAATTACTCCTTTACTTGTTAATGAGCAAATCTCTCCCTCCCTCCCTCTCTGTCCCCCCCTTTCTCATTTTATCAATATGCATAGGACTATTGGTGAACGGAAGAAATGTGTGTGCTCATTTCTAAACATTGCAAACTCTTCTGCAGCCTTTCCCAGCTGCTGCCCTCCTTGTTGGATTACAGTTTCCCTCATTCCCACCAGTTATGGTTCCTTGTAACATCCAGTGGGCATCAGATTGGGGAAAGCTGGCCTTCTAAATGTGCCAGCTATTGCTGGTTTCCTGAACCACTTAACGTGCATGAAGGATTGGTGTCCCACAGCCCTGGTGTGGCTGTTGCGCAGTTTGACATGATTTGTAATGTGTGGCTGGCCAACGTTTTAGGATGAAGTGAGCTTACTGTGGCCAGGAAAAATGCACACTGCATTAATCGCCAGGCAGTGCTGACGCATGTCCGTGCCTGAATTTGGTCTCTCTTTCCTCCTTTGCTGCCCTGTTTACACAAGAGTTTGTGTACTCAGCTGCTGATTCTTTCCTTATGACCACATTAGACTTGACGCTGAACCTGTCACCTGAAGAGCCATTATCATCATTTTATTTATTGTTAATAGCTGCCAACAGTGCTGGTTTTCCCCATCAGCAATTTATGCTGGCATGGATTAATCCTCCCACCTACATCATCAGCCATTAGTCTTGGAAGGATAAGCTGTCATTCATGCCTATGGGAACTTGCCTTCTAGAACAAATAGCACTACATGGACTGAGATCCTAGTGAGGCAGTTAGGAGTTAAACCTCCTCTCCTTATGCATCTTGTTCTGCACAAAATTCAGTCGAGTAGGAAAAATCTATCAGGGTACTCCAAATTGGACCCGGATTATTTATTTTCTAACAATCAAACCAGCCCAGGCTTTGTTTTTCCCATTGAAAGGTGTTCAGACTAAGATTCCTGAGAGTTATTTGTCTTTATCAATTTAACCTTAAGTTTGTTGCATATTTAGTTGTACATATTTTCCACACAAACTCAGCTGTGAGTCCCTCCCTAATGCTATAATAATCAGCAGTCAAAACTTTACTCTGATTAAGGTATTAAACATGGGAAGATACTTTCTCAGATTTCAGGTGATGCTCTTAGAAGATAGAGATAGATGGAGGTGGAGAGAGAGATGGAGAGCCTGAGAACGGTAGTAGAAATATCATAATTTAAACTGGCAAGAAGGTTTCAAGGGGGATGGTTCTTCCTCTTGTTTAGGTGCGTTAAGCCTGTCTCATAACTTATTCAGCTTTATTTTCTATCACAAATCAGCCAGAAATTATGCCTGTTTATCAGTGATTTGCCAACAAATTTTGGTGGTGCAAATTCTGTGGTCTTTCGGATCACAAAACAAGTGCAATCCTATCATCTTGAAAGAAGAACTGATTGCTTTTTCAGTTCACAGAGGCAGGGAGGCCTTCCAACAATGTAGGCTTAAGGTTTAGGTCTTGAAAACATGTGTAGTTGATTCCAACAGGCCCTAAGATTCATATGGAGTGATGTTCCTCTGCTGCCTGATCATGACCTGCCTCTCATTTTCTCCTTTTTCCTGAGATTTCCCTGCAGTTGTTAGATGCACAACATTTGGAGGGCAACAGGTTGAAGAAAGTAGGTTTAATAAAAGCAAACAATATCATATATCTTTCACCCTTAGCTGAGACCAAACTGATTTAAAGTTGATTAAATTGCAAAAGATCAGAATCATGGAAGCCATACTGTTCCCTGTGGCACTCTATGGAAGCAAAAAGTTGGACTTTGAAGAAGCAAGATAGGAAGAGTATTGATGCCTTTGAACTTTGGTGTTGGAGAAGACTCCTGAGAATACCATGGACAGCCAAGAAAACAAACCAATGGGTCATCAAACAAATCAACCCAGAGTTCTCACTTGAGGCACAAATGACCAGTCTCAAATTATCCAACTTTGGACACATTATGTGAAGACCTAACTCTCTGGAGAAGGCTTCTTTAACGTTTGGAAAGGAGATGATTAGCAGCAAGGTGGATGGACTCAGTGACAGTAGTGATGGGTGCACTGTTGGAAGACCTGAAACACCAAGTTAGGGATAGATTGTCATGGAGAAAATCTATCTATGTGGCCACTAGGAGTTGAAAATGACTTGATGGCACATAATCAGAATAGCAAAGAAATCATGTTTGATCTGTTGAAAACAAGAAAATATTAATATTGAGGGTTTGAGTTGAAGTGCTGTCCAGCTTTCCTTGAGCTATACTTGCATGAAATTTGTAAGGCAACAGGCTAGAAACCAGGAGACTGAGAGTTCTAGTCCCACCTTAGGCCTGAAAGCCGGCCGGGTGACCTTGGGCCGGTCCCTCAGCCCAAGAGCCAATCATGCATGGTAGGAGAGTTCTAGTCCCACCTTAGGCACAGAAGCCAACTGGACGACCTTGGGCCAGTCACTCTCTCAGCCCAAGAGCCAATCAGGCGTGGTATGTGAGTTCTAGTCCCGCCTTGGGCATGAAAGCTGGCTGGGTATCCTTGGGCCAGTCCCTCCCTCTCAGCCCAACTCACCTCACAGGGTTGTTGTTGTAGGGAAAATAGGAGGAAGGAGTATTAGGTATGTTCACTGCCCTATTTATAAAAATAATAAAGGTGGGGTAGAAAATAAATAAATAAATAAATAAGCCCACTGTTTTTTTTTAAATAAAATTTTTATTAAGTTTCAAGACAACAATAAAAGCTATGAAAAAACAAAAAAAACTACAAAAAACTAAAAAACTAAAAAGGTGTGAAAATGCAAGATAATTTTTTTTTCCCCCAAATTACAAAAAGATGTGGCTTCTGACTTTTAACAGCAAGGATATACAAAAAGCCCATTGCTGATTCCTATCCAGCTTGACTGTCTGTTCTCACTCATTGCCAGTTTCTTGAATACACTTCAAGGACATGGCTGAAAAAAATAGATTTTACAGATTGAAATTGCTCTTGGGTGGTGTTGGGGTAAGGTAGAGAACATGACTTTACCCTAGGTACAGCTAAGGATGGCTTAAGCCTCCCTCATCATGGGCTGCGGATGAAATGAAAGCAATGTCATGGGAACACAGCATCAAAATGGTAGGAAAAACCAGATGCGCAGCTTCAAAATAGGTGATACCTGGCTCAGCAGTAGTATTTGTCATAAAGATCGGGGTGTCCTGGCCGACTGCTGATTAAGCATGTACCAACAGTGTGCCACAGCTGCCAAAAGAGCCAATGCAATCTTTGTATCAACAGAGGAACAGTGTCCAAATCACAGAAAGGGATAGTTGCATTTCATGGTGCACTGCTGGGAACATTGTGTCTAGTTCTGGTCACCCAATACAAGAAGGAGGCTTGAGGAATTGGAAAGGATGTAGAGAAGAGCTACAAAGATGATGAGGGGCTTGGAGTCTAAATCCTATGAAGAACAGTTAAAGGAACTGGGTATGTTTAGCTTAAAGGAGAGGTTAAGCTAAGACGTAAGAGTAGCCTTTCCGTACCTGAAGGGCTGTCCTACAGAAGTGCTGTAGTGGCCAGGAATAGGAATAGAAGCAACGGGCGAAAGCTTTACAAAGAGAGGTCTAAACTTGAAATTGGGAAGAATTTCCTGACCGTGAGGCTGTTAAGCAGTGAAATGGCCTGCCTCCTGGAGTTGCTGGTGCTCCATCCCTGGAAGTTTTCAAACAAAGGTTGGACAGCCATTTCTTTGGAGTCATCTGAGGATTCCTGCCCTTTGCAGGAGATTAAACTAGAAGTCCCCTCCAACCCAGTGATCCTGTGATGCTATGACAAAGATGTGGCCAGGCCTTGTTTGCATTGAGGTTATGGGCAGGTGGGTCTGAGAAATGCTGAAGCATAGTGGCTACACCTTGGCTCAGGAAGTGCCCCATACAAATTTCATCTCCAGCACCAATTGATTTCTCTCAGCTGCAGCCTCCCATATTCTTAATCCTTACAAGTTTATGATAAGGAATAGAGATTGGTAGAGTCCATAACCTTTGAATCTAACCCTTCATAGAGCTCATTAACCCTTGGAATACAGGGAATTGCCCTCCCAAGCAAATCTGAAGGCACCTGGTTGGGGAAGGCTGGACTGTACAAATATTAAATGAGAAAAGCTGTAAGAGGCCAGGTTTGCTGAAAAATGTTTTGAATGCTGGGACACTAGAGAGTCACTTTTTACAGATTTTTCAACCTACTCCTTGAAGATACCACCTTCTTTCTTCCCTTTAAAACATTTCTCCATATTTTTTTTACACTATTCTCCCCTCCCTCAAAACTAGGCTTCTGGAACATATATGAAGATGTAAAAGTATACTCCAGTTTTGGAGGAATTTTTTAGATGGATGACTCAGTGCAATTCAGTTCTTACCATTTTTCAACCCCCAAAGGAGGCAGAAGGTTATACATTAGCATCATGCCCTTTACTCAACAAATTCACAGCCTCTAATTGCACCTCTGAAGTATTTTGCTCTCTGTCACATGGAACTGTGCTTTTTTTAACCACAGTCATTTAAGGTCCCATGTAGTGGCAGCACATGCAGAACAGGATCCAATCCAATGACTCATTCACCCATGCAAGGCAGTCAAGATACTTTGCCAGCCAAGGTGCAAGACCTACTCACCCAGCATGAAGAATCCCTTGCTTCTTTCTGTCTGTATTTAAAACAAGATATTTGTCAAAGAAACAAAGATTATATATATATATATTATATATATATATATATATATATATATATATATATATATATATATTCCTCCTGAATTCTAAAATAAGAAATATTTTTCTTTCCCCTAGCTCTGCATAAAATTCTGTCTCTTTTCCCTCCATGCCATCTCCTCCTCTTCCTCTTCTCTCTCCAGAATGATAGAAGAGTCTTTTCTATTTCCTTGGATGTATAGAATCACTGATTGCAAAGCCATAGGTTTTGAGAACTTTTCACCCTATATTAACCAGGATTATAGACAGACCAGGGCTCCTTGTGGCCCTGGAAAACCTTGAGGTCCTTAAAATGTATGAAAGATTGAACATTGTAATAGGGTTTTACGCACTTCAAAACTGATTCAGAAGTGCTTCACACAAGCCTGGCTGTGTGTCTTTTGTAATGAACAAACAAAAGACAAACAAAGGTTTTTCTGCAGCTTGCTTTATTGAAACTCTCAGAATTATCTCCAATGAGTCTGCAAGAATACATATACAGGCAGCCCAAGATAGTGGTGTGACACTATAAGATCACAGGCATGCTTACTCAATCAACAACAATAATACCAAATGCATGACATCTATTTTAAGGTTTCCAAGTTTTGCTTGTTTCGCACTGAAAAAATGTTGGGCAACTACCTCACCAAAATTCAGTGGCATGATTAGAAAGACCCAGGAGATTTGGGACCTGAAGACTCTCTTGGAGGCCTAAGGCCCAACATCCCAGATGTGGGAATATCCAGCAGTAAATCTTTAAGCTGGGGATCAGCATGCTCAACGTCTGATCCATAAAGCTTTTAAATTATTATCACAGATCTTGAACAAGCCCTATATTTAGGGACTGTCCATGATAGTAAATTTTTAAATGTTCACAGACAGAATCACAGAATCACAGGGTTGCAAGGGACCTTGGAGATCTTCTAGTCCAACCCCCTGCCCAAGGCAGGAAATCAGAGTCAGTTTGGTGTAGTGGTTAAGGCAGTGTTTCTCAACCTTGGCAACTTTAAGATGTGTGGACTTCAACTTCCAGAATTCCCCAGCCAGCCTTGCTGGTTCCCTTGCTGGCTGGGGAATTCTGGAAGTTGAAGTGCACACATCTTAAAGTTGCCAAGGTTGAGGAACACTAGGTTAAGTCATTAAGCTAGAAACCGGGATTCTGTAAGTTCTAGTCCTGCTTTAGGCATGAAGCCAACTGGGTGACCTTGGGCCAGTCAATCTCTCTTAGCCCTAGGAAGGAAGCAATGGCAAACCACTTCTGAAAACCACACCAAGAAAACTGCAGGGACTAGTCCAGGCACTTGCCAGGAGTCAACACTGATCTGAAGGCATCCCACCCCCCCAAAAAAGGATAATCAAGCTCTTATCAATCTATGATAATGTTAATCTTACAAGGTAGGCCAGGTCAAGAATCAGGCAGGGTAGAGATTTTAAGAAGCTCTCTACTGTAGTAAGAAATAAGAATCTTGAACGCCTGCCCAAATTTTTCTCTGTCTCATCTTCTCCTATAGTTTGGTGCTCTTCCTGAATCCCATGAGATTTCTATCCTTAAATCTCACAAAATCCAGTGACTATGCAGAAGAACCATCTTTATTTTGAATGTTATATAATTTGGAGATTCTAGGATACCATTTTCGGATAACATCTGCTTTCTCACTTATGCCTCCATCCCACTATTGGCAAGTAAAGCTTATCCTGGTTTAGGAATTACTTTGGGCTGATAACCCCTTCAGATTTGAAAGATGGTTATCTTTCTCCCACGTACCCTTAAGCAATCAGCCAGCAAGCACTACTGCACTCTTGTCCCTTCCATCTTGGGCAGCAGCCTCATGGACCATTATCTGACATGATACTTAAACAGGAAGAGAAACAATATCAAGCTCTAAGGATAATGCAACACTTAGAGTTTTTTTTTTCATCAATGGATGGTGAAAGGAGGGGTATTTTGAGACTTGGTATTTTCAAAGAAGAAGAGGCACCAAGACTGTCCCAATTTCATATGGAGCAGAAAGAAAGTGAGGGTGAGAACAGAAAGGAAGATAAACTGTTTGACAAACGTAAAAAGGAACACACTTGATGAAAGCTTCAGCTGTGAAACACAGAACACACCAGTAGAAATATTGGAACAGTTTATGAGAAAACAGAATAAATTCTATTTTTTCTGTGCCCATAGTGTAGCAATTGCAGCCATAAGCATGGATGAAGGCCCTCAGAAAAGTGGAACTCTGTGTGTGTGTGTATATATTTATAATCGAATCATTTATGAAGTTTTGAAACACAGTGTCCCCGAAATCCTGCAGTGGGAGAAGGTTTTAAGTGTGCTATTTATAAGTGCTAGAAATGTGAAGGCTGCCTGCTCAAATGATAAAGAATAATTACTGCAAGCACCTCCCGGCACCAGTGAAAGGCAGATGCATGTGGATATCAAATCCAGGCAGAGGGAAAAATGCCCCCTTGTTGTGCCACAGGAATGGATGATCATATGTTCAGGAACTCACAGAGACTCTCATTCATCTACGAACAGCCGTGGCCACCACCTGCAGATACGGCTGGGGGCACACAAGGGAATTGGTATGTCCTCTTCCAGCAGATGTCCTTCGCTGAAGCAAATTACGCCTTCCTCTTCAGAAGCTGACCAGCAGTAAGCTTGCTTATGTTTGGCTACTGGGCAGAATTACTCAGAAGAAAATCCCATTTATATCAATGGTGCTATGTTCCAAGGGAGCATGTTGCAGATCTCAGTCCTAATAAGCAGGAATAATGCTCCTTCCCCAAAGAAAATTCCTAAAAATGTCAGTTCGGATTTACCAAGCCCAGCCCAGGTTGTTACTTCTAAACATGTGAGCACAATAGTCAATCACATTCATATGGAAGGGCAATCCATAAATACAAGCGTTATTTGGATGTAAAAATGGAAACAGCAGAATATGTCTGCTAGTGAAGCAAATTCATAGTAGGGATTCTAGTGTGGATAACTTTGATGTCTGGGGAAACTTATTTCCAATTGTACAAGTTGCAGAAGCAAATTCATTCTTTTGGTGAGATATTTGTCTTGATCAGGTAGTAGAATGCAAATTTTTGTAACATATGGAACTTTTTTTGAAAGGTCTGAGAAGTTAGAGTTGAGCATTTTGCCTAGTTGGCAGTTGCTAAGCACTTCTGTAAACATGTTCAAGAGGAATGTTTGAAAATTTGCCATCAGGAAGAGGAGAATGCTGAAAAAGGTACCACATCAGCGAAGTGTTTTCAAGCTTAAGCTGTTGATAGTCCAAGGAAAACACAAAAATATCCCTTCCATATTGTTCATCCTTCCCCATCTCCAGTCTCTGCTCCCACAACTTTCTTCTGGGCCTGTCATACCAAATGGCTTAGAATTTCCAGAAATTAGGTAACAACTGTTGATACTGTTGGGTCCATAATACAATCTTGAAAGCCGGGTGGGCAACTTCAAGTCTCAGCACCCAGAACACCTTTAGTGACCCCTCCAGCCCCATCTGACTGTAAACAACCAAAAAAAAAATGAGGCCAACTTCAACATGTTGCAGGAATGTTCCAAAGGACTTTATCACACCTTCTGAAGAACTGATTTTGAATGCTTTTTATGGAATTCAAAGCAGCTAGTTTTCAATGGTTTCACACGCACAGTTAAAAGAAAGGTTTCATATGGATAAAAAGACAATTGGAATTGAAGAACTTAACACAGAATTTGAAACTGAATTGTGTACCAATGATGAACATGTCATCACAAAACGGTACAAACGTTTGTTAAAATTTGAAACAGAAGAAGAACAGGTTAAAGACTGCATGACAAAATTGGCTATTAATTTTGGATGTTACATAGAGATGGACACTTGGGAGAGAATGTGGGTAACTGGGATTAAATCTGCACTGTGTCGTAATTTAAGATAAATTTTTTATAAGATGATATATCGTTGGTATAGGACACCAGAGAAATTATCACAATTGTACAGAGATATTTCAAGCCAACATTGAAAATGTGAAAAGCATGAGGGGTCATTTTATCACGCAGGATGGATTTGTGAGAAAGCTACAAAGTTTGGGATACAAATTCACAGAGTGATGTAAAGGATTTTAAAGATTAGTACTAGGAAGAAACCAGATTTATTATTATTATTATTATTATTATTATTATTATTATTATTATTATTATTATTTGGACTGAAGGACAATGACTTAGAAAAAGACTCATGGTAGACTGAATTTGTCTATAGTAACTGCAGCAAGATTATTGCATGTACAATGATGGAAGAATACTGAAAACCCCACAGTGGAAGAATGGGTTGTAAAAATGTCAGAATTTCAAGAAATGACAAAGCTGACTTGTTTGGTCAGAGAAAAAACAACAAAAACTTTTCTGAAAGAGTGAAAGCTTTATATGGACTTTTTGCTGAAAGAAGAAATGAAATGATTTATGGATTTGACGATTGAGAAAGACATGGATTAAATGAGGGGCTGAAGTGACTCATATAACATCTAAGAGTGAGGAGGGACAATAGAAGTGTAATTATCTGTTGAAAAGAAGGTCAGAAGTCATTCATACATTTCTTAATTTTTGTTTTATTTTTATATCTTTTTCATTTCTTGTACTTTTTTCTTTCTCTCTTTCTTTTCTTTTGATTGGTCTTTTATTCTATGGAAAAACTCTTAATAAACATAATTTTTTAAAAAAAGAATTCAAAGCAGCAACATCCCATATCATTCTTCCATTAAATTTGGGCAGCTGCTTCCTCCAGAAAAGTCTTCAAATA
This sequence comes from Candoia aspera, assembly GCF_035149785.1. Lineage (NCBI taxonomy): Eukaryota > Metazoa > Chordata > Lepidosauria > Squamata > Candoiidae > Candoia > Candoia aspera. The sequence continues at coordinate 9,294,633 of NC_086158.1, read as the reverse complement.
TCTAATGGTGATCCATCTGCCTGGAACAATTTTGAATGATCTAAACAGATCAAGCACCCAAGAACTGCAAGGACTGTAAATCATGCCCCATTTGACACATATAGAAGGCTATCAAACATGTCCACATACACATATTTAGATAACAGAAGACCATCCATGTTGCACAAGATTAGGCCCCTATGAAGTAAAAGAGTGGAACATTTTACAGATTGGATTGGATGGATCTGTGACATCCATTTTATGTTTGGTTGCTTGTTTGCTAATGTTGGAAGTCCTGGCAAATCCAGCATGCCTCATTTGCATAAGAAATAGCATGTAAATTGAGTTGTCCCACAATATAACTCTGAGGAAGCTGTTTGTTGCCACTCCCACTTCCTCTTTCTCTTCTTCCTTCTTCTCCACCAGAAGCAAGCACATTCTGGGCACCATCTGGTGGGCCTGGAATTCCCCTTTCTTCCATGCAGCTCTTGGCAGCTGTAGGGCTGAGAGTTTAGGGCAAAACTAAGTATTTAGAAAGAAAAGAAGAACAAAGGAACTTCATCTTTTCCACCAAGTTGGATGTAACACAAGCAACAATAAAGTCAGTAAGAAATTATTTTACTTCTTAACCTAATATGTCTAAGCATGTGATTCTTTATGCTTGGGAGGGATGAGTGTGTAAGATCCATAACCTGTGTTTCTCTGGCATGCTCACTGAAGCTATCTAAGATAATTTTCTTTTTCTGTGCCAGCTTCTCAGCTGTGTTATAAGCTCTGCTCCATTTCAGGCCACTAAACTGGCTTCAGCTAATACAATTTAAATTAGACTGAAAAGTAGTGACTGGAACTTCATGGATGGTCCTGGACTTGAACTTGCATCTCCCCACTCCCCAGTCTCATCACACTAGTGTGAGATTTCTTAAATAGGAAACCACCATCAAAATATGTCCCAGCCAACATATCCGAGAAGCTGCCAGGGTATAAGGAAATAGTATTGACATACTCAGTAATTCCCTGATGACAACTTATGTCAAATTGGGAGATATTTAGGAGATGAAAGAACTCCCTCCCCTATACACACTCAGGCACAAGGAGCAGAATGACCAGATCCAAAGCAAGCTAGACGATGCTCTATCGTTATTGTTACAAAAAGTACACAAAGCTCTTCAGAGTAACACAGTTTTCACATACATGGGAAATGTTTAATTTCTTGTAACTGGCCAATGCTCATTCACCTTCAGGACTGCAAAGACCTGTGACTGCCCATGAGACATTTGGAAAGATTAAATGAAGCCTGCAAAGGCCATCTGCAAACAAAGGAAGAGAGACCTCGATTTGAAGGAAGAGATGTTTTTTCTTCTCTTTTTGAAGGGACAGGAAAAGCACTCAGCTTTCCCTGACAGCACAATGGCGCTCCAGACTTGCCAAATGGCAGGGCAATGAGAGGATGTTAATTGGAACAGGCTTGGCTGCCGAGGGATTGCTCCGACAGCGGCTTCTTCTCTACTATCTGCTAAAGATGGGCTGCACTAGCAGTTCCAGCAGGAGCTGGGTGTTGAGTCAATCTCCAGTTCAAGCTTTGCTGGCTCCTGCCTCCTTTTCATGGGCTGCTTGGAGATGACATCATCCATCCAGTCACAGCTCTCAAAGTCTGCCCTGTGCACTGAACCTACGCTGACCCTGAACCATGATGCAAACAATGGGATTGTAATTAAGCTCTCATTACCCACAGTATTTCACCGTGTCCTGACCAGTCTGCTCTTCAGGTGTTCAGGGCTGGGAAGAATCTCAGCAACCTCTTTTGATCTTCACAATCACTGGCATCTCAGAGTCCCCCTTCATATGCTAGCACTATCTGAATAACTGTGTTCCCTAGTAAATCTTTTTGGGTAAAGCCACATTCTAATGTAAGGAAGAAGAGAGATCCTGTTTTCATGTAGTTCATAATTGTACAGATGTTTAAAGAAAAAAAATCCTTCAGAATCAGGCCTAGCTGGTCCAGCATCCCGTATCACAGAATGACCAATCAGGTGCATTCAAGAAGACCATAGACATAGATAGGACAACGATGTCCCTTTTCTGCTTTTGCTCCCCAGTGGCTGGGGCTTAAAATATGCTGCCCATAATTCTGCAGACAGAAAACAATAATCAGGTCCAGTAAATTTGCCAGCCTCAGCACCCCTGAATTTTCAAGTCCCCTTTTAAAATTGTCTAAATTTGATGGCCATTGACATAACCAATAACACCACGTTCCACAGTTGAATGATGCAATGTACACATAAGTACTTTATCTTATCAGTGCTAAATTTCTCTAAATCTATTTCTGGTGCCCCTTTCCTAATTCATCTATTTAACCCTAACCCTACCTGCCTACCTACCTATCAGCCTTCACAAAACAACAAAACCTTTCTAGAGAAGACCTCCAATAACTTGGTCATTTTGTCATTTGAAACTTCTGTGACTCTATCAGGTCACCTTGTAATTTGGCCTCTCTCACCCAAGCCCTGCCTTGATACATGCAAAAAGGAGCAGGGCTGCAATCACATGATTATGGCTGCCATTTTGACTTTTTTTACACCCTGCTCCCCAACCCATGGACATCCCTGTCAGTAATATTAAGTCTGGTTCTTCTGCAGCTCATGGCAGCAATCAGGCAGAATTTGTATATTAAACTCTTCTTATCCGAGCATTCTGTCTCTCCCTGTGACCAATCAGATTTTCTCTAGGAGGTTTGCAAGCAGGAGATTGGATATTCCCCAGCCCTACCATTGTTCCCCTTCATATTTGGGGGCCTGATGCCCCAGTCCTAAACCAATAGCCCTTCATGGGCTTGTCCACTAAGAATTGATCCAATCCCCCATAAAATCATCCAAATTACTGGCCATCTCCAGACTTTGTGTTCCTCAAAGCTGCGCATGATCACCATGGCTAAACATAACTTCCTGTTTTGAGACAGGAAACATATACAAATTGCAGCATTAAGCCCTGCATTAAGATAAAGGTAAGCTTTCCTTTGGGTCACACTGGATTCATAATTATTTCATGGAGGTGTCCATGTAGTGTTCTTGGCCACACCAGAGCTAGTTTTCTCACTGTCCTTGCTCTTCATTTCCCAGTCTAGCCTACCATTGTTAGATTTCCTGATGGCCTCCCATTCCAAGTGTTAACAAGGTCTGACCCTACTTCACTTTTTGAGATCAGCCAAGATCACTTGGATGCTGCTACCCAACTGGGTAAGGTGTCCGAGGAGCATCTGAAACCAAAAGGTGCCAACATCATATCTGAAGTCCCTTTGCCAGTTTCAAATCCAGATACCACACACCAAGAAACACTGCAAAACTCCCCATCCAAATCCCAAGGGGAAAAATATGTAAACTTCAGGCCCTGCATTTATTTATTTATTTCCTATTGAAATCCCAAAGTCCTTCCCTATCCATCAACAATAGCCCTCCTCTGGTCTAGCCCTATACTGTCCACCTAGTCATTAACTCTGCAAAAACGGTTTTCCCATGTCTTTGCTGGCTGGTCTTTATGAAGAAAGATAGCAGGGTCCTTCAGGCTTCGGGTCTTCTGCTTGCAAAGAAAGAGCTTGTCCATTGACCTATGGTCACTCCCAATGGGCATCAATATGCAAAGGGCCAGAATTCCTGAGCTATGACTCCATCTCACCCACCTGCACCTGGTATAAGCCTCTTGCTCCTTGCTTTTCTATATGACTCTCTGTCATATAGAAAAGTATTGTTTGTTCGTTTGTTTGTTTGAATGTATTAGCTGCCCAACTCCAATGGACAAAGTACATGTGCAGGGAGAGAGGGCTGGAGCCACATCAGTGCAAGGAAGCCTGTCTCTATTGCTGATGTTCTGGCTAAGGACCCCTCCTTTCTTTGAAAACTCAGTTCTGCCCCCTGGTCTCATCATTTTCTATTTCCAGGAGCTATATCAGGGGCATAGAAAAGGAAGAACTTCTTTATGTGTTGTTTTGATTTAGGGAAGGCATCTCTTCTTCTTCTTCCTCCTCCTCTTCCCCCACCCCCAGGAGCTAAGATATATTATTTTGCCTTCAGTCATTCTGGAAGACATCACATAAGTATTAAAATGACCCTTTCCCACCATATTTTTCTCTTCCAGTCCACCCTGGCTTTCATTGATTTTTCCTTTAAGGCTTAATTTACTTTTCTCTACTTCTTGCTACAGATGAGAGGGGGGAAAATCCGCAGATTCCATCAATATATAACTTCTCTACTAAATATGAGTCATTCACACATATCTCATAAAAGAACCCACATCCACTCTTTTTCCAGATATTTACCTCTTTCTTTTTCTTTTCTTCAGAGTTCTTTTACTTTTATGTCTTCTTTGTTCTAAAAGGAAAAAGACCTCATCTCTCTGTCTTTCTTCATATCTGTCGCTCAAATGTTTCTTCACTTTTGATTTTTCATGCTATGCTCATCTCAAATGTAGCAATAATTGCTGTCTAAAATCTAATTGAAATTATGTATTTGTATGTTTATTTCAGATTGACTTTGGAAGTGAATGAGTATTTTTTAAAAAGTAATGGTTGTTATTAGACCATGGTTTGGAGCTCTTTCACGATAAATAAACATACTGTGTTTACTGTGATTACTGGAGCACTTCTCACATTTAATGCTTCTAGTATGACTCCTTAAACATAGGGGCCTCATTCATACATAATGATAAACCAGGACTTTTAATTGCAGTTGGACAAACAAACCAACTAAGGGGAGATATGATAGCAAACTTTCGATACTTGAAGGGCTGTCACAGGGAAGAGGATGTGGATTTATTCTCCATAATGCCCAAGGGTAGGACAAGATCCAGTGGGTGGAAGCTTTACAGAGAGATCCAAACTCAAAATTAGAAGGAATGTCCTGATTGTGAGAGCCATTAAGCAGCAGAAAAGCCTGCCTCCTGGAGTTGTTAGTGCTTCATCACTGGAAGTTTTCAAAGGTTGGACAATCATTTGTCTGTGATGGTCTGAAGATTCCTGCCATGGACAGGACTTGGACTAGAATACCTTCAAGGCCCCATCCAACCTTATGATTCTATGATTCTAGATTTACAAGGATCAGAATCATACAGGCAATAGTTTTTCCTCTGGGGAAGCAAGAGGTGGACTTTGAAGAAGCAAGATAGAAAGAGTATTGAAGCTTTTCAATTTGGTGGGAAGTAGACGCGGTGGCGCTGCGGGTTAAACCGCTGAGCTGTCGATCGGAAGGTCGGCGGTTCGAAACCACGCGGCGGGGTGAGCTCCCGTTGTTAATCCCAGCTCCTGCTCACCTAGCAGTTCGAAAACATGCAAATGTGAGTAGATCAATAGGTACCGCTTCGGCGGGAAGGTAACGGCGTTCCGTGTCGTCATGCTGGCCACATGACCCGGAAGTGTCCTATGGACAACGCCGGCTCCAAGGCTTAGAAACGGAGATGAGCACCGCCCCCTAGAGTTGGACTCAACTGGACTTTACGTCAAGGGAAACCTTTACCTTTACCTAGACTCATCAGAATACCATGGACAGATAAGAAAACAAGCAAAAGGATCATAGGACAAATCAATCCAGAGTTTTCACTCAAGGCACAAATGACTGGGCTAAAATTATCATACTTTGGACATAGTGTGTGAAGACCTCTCTTGAGAAGTTTGTAATGCTGGGAAATGTGGAAGGAAATAGAAAAAGATGGCAACTAGAATCAAGGTGGATGGACTAATTACAGTGCCAGTGGGTACAGCATTGGAAGATCTAAAAGGCCAGGTTGGGGACAGATCATCCTGGAGAAGATATCTATGCAATCTCCATGACTTGACACCAACTTGATGGCATATAATCAATCAGTCATACAGCTTCATTCAGTGATCCATTTCACTGAACTTTTTTAAAGTTAACAAAAATGTACCAAAAATCTAAAGTTTGTATGTTGTCTTAATCAGCATAAGTTTATTTTCCTTAAGTGTCCTTGATACAGTATATTTTAAATGTAAAGGTCCCCCTGTACTCAACACAGAAACTCTTCCTAACATGCTTACGTGATACGGGTAAATATAAAGCCCTACTAAATAATAGGACCATGGAGCATCATGTACACTTATTTGGCTGTGCTGGCTGGGAGTTATGGAGTTTTGGCCCCAATCATTTGAAGGGAGCAGTTGGGGAAGTCTGCATGAAATGGCATCATTCTGAGGTGGCAATCCATTTGAGTATCATCTTTCTTGACAACCACCAGTTGAAGTTAATTCTTGTCATCCTGAAAGATACTTCAAATTTCATCTTCTTACAAAGGTGGACACTTCTGTTCATTGTCTGAATTCATAGTTCAGTTAAGAGTCAGTGTTCAGATGGTAAGCTATCACTATAAAATGCAGATGGTAAGCTATCACAGATGGTAAACTATCATGGTAAAAATCTCCATGTCAGCAGAAAAGGTTCTGTACAATAACTTATTTCACACAATGAGCTTAGCTAGGCCACCTAACAGATGTGTCTGCACAAGTTTAATATTAACCTTGGATAGTTGGTGGGGGGATGTATTAGCATCTTGTGAAAACCCATCCCATTTGGTTAATTTATGGTTCAGCACATTGTCCAGACCTCAAATGGGTTAATTTCAGAACCTGGTTAAGCAAGTTGTACAAACCCAAGTGGTACCTAATTCCTTGCCTCAATTGGCATAGAACTTGTTCACACTTCTGACTTACCTTGAAACAGGCAGGCAAGTTAGGTAACAGGCGTTCAGCAGCCAAGCCTGTTGAGTAAGAAGGAGCTGGTTGGAGAGCAATTGTAAGGCATTCATTAAAGAACAGTTCCTGACTGGGATTTATTTCCACTCATCTGAGATAACCTAACCTACTATTTGTTGAATCCTTACTTTGGTGTGCTAATTAGGGGTGAATCTCCTTTCCTCCTCCAGTGAAGCTTTTATCCTCCAGTTCTCACCAAGGCAAAAGATCCCTGTGGAGATTTTCTATGGGAGTTTTGCCTGAATATCCTCCATGTTGGGCCCTACATCAAGTGACAGTAGGCCAAATGCTAGCCTTATTAGCATACACGTTATTGTTGAGGATACAATGATGGTGTGTAAGCTAATGAGCAGATGATCTGGACATTCTGCTAAGATAAGCCATTGACCCCAATCCAGTGAGAAATGGACCATTTGTGTTTACACAAGCAGAAGCCTAATAAAATACTGGATTTATCATCCTAGTTGAACTACAGCCATTCTCCCATCTCTGAAAGGACCTTAGAAAGTAGCAGGGAAATTTGGTGAGATGGAAGAAGAAGTGGGAAAGCTGAACCTAAGGAAGAGAGTTGCACAGAATGCCTATTCACTACAGTTGAAGCTCAGCAAGTTCATGGATTTGATAGTAGCTTTGGATAGTAGTTAATAATCAGAAGAGACAATATTAGATTTGTTCAGCCTTCCCCAACTCAATGGCTCTGTTCAAATAAATTCTCCATGACAGTATTGCTCCAGTTGTCCTTCATTGTGCTTTGTTCAGATCCCATCTTAAGAATTGTGTCAAGTTGTGGGCTTTAAGAAGGATGGAGTTAAACTGGACAGGTCTAGCAAAGGGCAATAAGAATGAAACAAAGGGGTCTAGAAACAAAGTCCTATGAAAACAGATGAAGAAGCACAGCATTTTTAGCCTTGAGAGAAGATAACTAAGTGGGGCTACCAGAGCTGAAAGAATATCACTGCTCCTCTCATTCCACAGTGTAGGATATGGAATAATGGATTGAGAAAGGCATTTGATAGTGAAATCAGTGACCAAGGGAGGTTCTATGTTTTTCTTCTCTGGATGAATTTGCACAGAAGCTGGACAACCATCTGTCTGGGATGCTGGAATTTCTGCACTGAGCAGCAGGTTGGACTGAATAACCTAAATGGCCCCATCTTACTCTACGATTTGGATATTCCATCCTATATATTTTAATGTTTAAAGTTAGCCTTCTGCCCTATTCTTTCTTAAGCAATTTTGAATCCCTCTGTTAAAGACCTCTCTCTCTCTCCTATCACTCTTCTTACGAAATCTGTATAGCCAGAAAAAGATTGCAACAGGATATCCAGCATAATGCTTTGGCCATAGTACCATTTGTTGACATCTGCTTAATATAGTCCTGATAGGCCAGCCTGCAAAACCTTCAAAGGCCATTGAAACCAGTTATTTTCTACTTTGAAGATAAGATTGGTTACACCCATTCTGACTCAGTGTTATGATATGACAGAATCAAACATGATGTGGTTGGTTATGTTACTGCTGTGGATACTTTTCAACATATGCCATCCGAAGATGCTGGAAAACTACTTCAAGAGTTGGGATCTACTATCTCTTCTATGGACCTTTCAAAAAGATGGGGAAAGCAGAGCATGGCCTCCAGAACTCTTTCCAATCTCTTTATAAGCAGTGGCCATATACAGAGTCCTCTGTATTTCCCTGTGTGATGAACTAACATGTTGCATCTCTGTGTGTGTTTGTGTGTATGTGTGATTTGGAAAGCACAGGCCGACCTGCATATGCTCCTCTATGTATTGTGTGATGAGGAGGCAGAAGGGAGGCAGCTTAGAATGGAACAGGTGCCAGATGCCCAATTGTTGTTGTTGTTTATTCATTTAGTCGCTTCCGACTCTTCGTGACTTCATGGACCAGCCCACGCCAGAGCTTCCTGTCGGTCGTCAACACCCCAGCTCCCCCAGGGACGAGTCTGTCACCTCTAGAATATCCATCCACCTTGCCCTTGGGTGGCCCCTCTTCCTTTTGCCCTCCACTCTCCCTAGCATCAGCATCTTCTCCAGGGTGTCCTGTCTTCTCATTGTGTGGCCAAAGTATTTCAGTTTTGCCTTGAATATCATTCCCTCAAGTGAGCAGTCTGCCTTTATTTCCTGGAGGATGGACTGGTTGGATCTTCTTGCAGTCCAAGGCACTCTCAGAATTTTCCTCCAACACCACAGTTCAAAAGCATCTATCTTCCTTCTCTCAGCCTTCCTTATGGTCCAGCTCTCGCAGCCATATGTTACTACGGGGAACAACATTGCTTTAACTATGCGGGCCTTTGTTGTCAGTGTGATGTCTCTGCTCTTAACTATTTTATCGAGATTGGTCATTGCTCTTCTCCCAAGGATTAAGCATCTTCCGATTTCCTGACTGCAGTCAGCATCTGCAGTAATCTTCGCACCTAGAAATACAAAGTCTTTCACTGCTTCTACATTTTCTCCCTCTATTTGCCAGTTATCAGTCAAGCTGGTTGCCATAATCTTGGTTTTTTTTGAGGTTTAGCTGCAAGCCAGCTTTTGCACTTTCTTCTTTCACCTTCATCATAAGGCTCCTCAGTTCCTCTTCGCTTTCACCATCAAAGTGGTATCATCTGCATATCTGAGATTGTTAATGTTTCTTCCAGCGATTTTAACTCCAGCCTTGGATTCCTCAAGCCCAGCATGTCGCATGATGTGTTCTGCGTACAAGTTGAATAAGTAGGGTGAGAGTATACAGCCCTGCCGTACTCCTTTCCCAATCTTAAACCAGTCCGTTGTTCCTTGGTCTGTTCTTACTGTTGCTACTTGGTCGTTACACAGATTATTCAGGAGGCAGACAAGATGACTTGGTATCCCCATACCACTAAGAACTTGCCACAATTTGTTATGGTCCACACAGTCAAAGGCTTTAGAACAGTCAATAAAACAGAAATAGATGTTTTTCTGAAACTCCCTGGCTTTTTCCATTATCCAGCGGATATTGGCAATTTGGTCCCAAGTTCCTCTGCCTTTTCTAAACCCAGCTTGTACATCTGGCAATTCTCACTCCATGAATTGCTGAAGTCTACCTTGCAGGATCTTGAGCATTACCTTACTGGCATGTGAGATGAGTGCCACTGTTCGATAGTTTGAACATTCTTTAGTGTTTCCCTTTTTTGGTATGGGGATATAAGTTGATTCTTTCCAATCTGATGGCCATTCTTGTATTTTCCAAATTTGCTGGCATATAGCATGCATTACCTTGACAGCATCATCTTGCAAGATTTTGAACAGTTCAGCTGGGATGCCGTCGTCTCCTGCTGCCTTGTTATTAGCAATGCTTCTTAAGGCCCATTCAACCTCACTCTTCAGGATGTCTGGCTCTAGCTCACTGACCACACCATCAAAGCTATCCTCAATATTGTTATCCTTCCTATACAGGTCTTCCGTATATTCTTGCCACCTTTTCTTGATCTCTTCTTCTTCTGTTAGGTCCTTGCCATCTTTGTTTTTGATCATGCCCATTTTTGCCTGGAATTTACCTCCAATGTTTCTAATTTTCTGGAAGAGGTCTCTTGTCCTTCCTATTCTATTGTCTTCTTCCACTTCCACGCATTGCTTGTTTAAAAATAATTCCTTATCTCTTCTGGCTAACCTCTGGAATTTTGCATTTAATTGGGCATATCTCCCCCTATCACTGTTGCCTTTTGCTTTCCTTCTCCCTTGGGCTACTTCTAGTGTCTCAGCAGACAGCCATTTTGCCTTCTTGGTTTTCTCTTTCTTTGGGATGTATTTTGTTGCCGCCTCTTGGACAATGTTGCAGACTTCTGTCCATAGTTCTTCTGGGACCCTATCTACTAAGTCCAGTCCCTTAAATCTATTCTTCACTTCCACTGCATATTCCTTAGGAATATTAGTGAGCTCATATCTAGCTGATCTGTGGGTCTTCCCTAATCTCTTTAGTCTGATCCTAAATTGTGCAAGAAGAAGTTCGTGATCGGAACTACAGTCAGCTCCAGGTCTTGTTTTTACCAACTGTATAGATGTCCGCCACCTTTGGCTGCAAAGGATGTCGTCAATCTGGTTTCGGTGTTGTCCATCTGGGGAAGTCCATGTATAAAGCCATCTCTTAGGTTGCTGGAAGAGAGTGTTTGTTATGCACATTGAGTTGTCTTGGCAAAATGCTATCAGCCTATGTCCTGCTTTGTTTTGTTCTCCCAGGCCATGCTTACCTGTAATTCCAGGTGTCATTTGACTGCCCACCTTAGCATTCCAGTCTCCCGTGATGAAAATAACATCTCTTTTAGGCGTGTTGTCCAGTAGGTGCTGCAGATCCTCATAGAACTGCTCTACTTCAGCTTCTTCAGCATCTGTGGTTGGGGCATATATTTGGATCACTGTGATGTTAGATGGCTTGCCCTGAATTCAAATTGAGTTCATTCTATCGTTTTTTGGATTGTATCCAAGCACTGCTTTAGCCACTTTACTATTAATTATGAAGGCTACTCCATTTCTTCTGTGGTCCTCTTGTCCACAGTAGTAGATCTGGTGGTCATTTGATGTGAAGTGGCCCATTCCAGTCCATTTCAGTTCACTGACGCCCAGAATGTCTATCTTTAATCTTGACATTTCCCCAATAACCACATCCAATTTGCCCTGGCTCATAGATCTTACATTCCAGGTTCCAATGGTGTGTTGATCCTTAGAACATCGGATTCGCCGTTCACCACCAGCACCGTCGGCCGCTAGCCGTCCTTTCGGCTTTGAGCTAGCTGCGTCATCACGTCTGGGGCTAGTTGAACTCATCCTCTGTTCCTCCCCAGTAGCATTTTGACCATCTTCCGACCTGGGGGTCTCATCTTCCGATGGTATACCGACATATCTCTGGTTGTACTGATCCATTGAGTTTTCACGGCAAGAATACTGGGGTGGGTTGCCCTTACCTTCCCCAGGGATCGCATTTAGTCTGACCTCTCTGTCATGACCTTCCCATCTTGGGTGGCCCTTCATGATTTAGCTCATGGCATCATTGAGGTGCTCAAGCTCCAGCACCACGACAATGTAACAATCCTTTGCTGAAGAGATGCCCAATTACCTCTCCTATAAGGAGAGGTGGGTGGGGTGTATTTCTCTCTCTACAACTCCCAGCCTTTTCATTTTCAAACTCAATCTTTTTTTTTTTTTGCTGCTTCTCCCACCATACCAGATTTGGTCCAGTTCTCCTCTATTTTGGAGTGTTATCCTGCTAACGGAGTTCTAATGTGCATAATTTATTGGCAACATCCCTTTCTGTTGTAAAAATTAAACATAGGTAAAGTAGGAAAGTGGAGCAATACTGGATCAGGTTCACAGGCCCATTTCAGAATCCTGGAAGAGCCTATTCTGGTTTGGATTATTCTGGTGGTAATCCAATCTGATTGCATGCTCAGATCCATAAACAGACTGGCACTGGGATTTTGTGGAGACTCTGCATCCAGAAAAAATGAATTATTCTGAATTACTTAACTCCGTTTTGCAATCAGATGTCAGCCAGTTCTGCTGCATATCACTTATACCAAGTTTTGGTTTTGATATATTCAGAACTAAATGGCAAATTAATTGGGTAAGACACCTTCCTTCAAATGGCCCGCGCCAAGGTATTAGACTACAGCTAATGGTTCTCCTATTCACGCCAGCTTCATCATTCAACAAGAGTCCCAATATTTCAAGAACCACACACTGCAGAGATTGATTGATTGATTTGTTTATCAAATTTATATGGCTACCCATCTCACAAAAAGTGACTCTGGATGGCGTACAACAAAGGTATTAAACAATAAACTTGTCAAAAACCAGTCATTATTTAAAAGTTAGAAAGCATGAGGCACACAAGAGATTCGGTTAGCAAGGGAGCCACCTAAAGATGGGGTGTTCCGATCATTTAGGAGGTGTATTCCCAACAAAGAGCAATTTATCCTAGGATATGCATTTCATCAACTGTTAATTTTAATGTTTAAGGATTCAACCAGGTGTAGACAGTTGTTGCTTCTCTTCCAGTAACATATATATTAAAGCTCACAACATTTTCTGCAAAGTAGAAAATATCCCACCCTTTGCACACTAAGGGAGTTAGAAACACTTGACAGAAGGCTTATTTTCTCTCCAGATGTGAGAGCTTGGAAGCAGAAAACAGTTTTATTATGAAACCTTCTAATGCAGGTTTAAAAATGAACATGACTGAAGTTCTAAGGGGATATGGCAGGATTAGACCTTTTCTGAAAAAAAGAAGAAAGTAGTTTGCAAATTATTTCTTTTGTGTGTTTGCCTTTTGAAAGCCTGTGGGAATCATTTGAGGCATGTTTTATTTTCATACTACTCTTTCATTGATTGATTGATTGATTGATTAGGTGCCACATAGCCAGTGTTGGCTCCTAGTAAAAACATAAATAGATCTTCTCCAGGATGATTTGTCCCCAATTTGGCCTTTCAGAATTTTCAATGCTGCACCCATCACCATTCTACCTTTCCCAGCATTATGGACTTCTCAAGGGAGATGGGTCTTCACATAATTATCCAAAACCTGATAATTTAAGCCTGGTCATTTGTACCTCAAGTGAGAACTCTAGGCTGATCTGTTCAGTGTTTGTTTTCTTGGCTGTCCATGGTATTCTCAGAAGTCTTCTCCAACATCAAAGTTCAAAAGTATGTTTAGAAATGTGTTACTTGAGAGTAAATCTGCTTTCTGAGGACCATGCAATGTATCAGAGAAGAAAGACATTGCATTTGCTCTGCGGAAAAACAGAAGCCTCTCTTGCAAAGGAAAAAAATGTTTGAAAAATTGCAGAATTTGGTATAGTATGATTCCTGTTAATGCAGGTTCCTTCAGACCCACACTATGAATCAACTGCAGACTTTTCTTGGTTTCTCTTCCATCCCCCAATCTCATCCTTCAGGGAGAAACGGCATCTGGAAAATCCTAGTTTTACATTCTTCCTAATATTGGCACACCATACCATTTCAGTGGAAATAATGGAAGAGGACCCCTTCAGTTCCTGCTAGGTTACCATATTGTGGTGGATGGAGGAGCAAGGATGTTCCTAGGAGGAATGAGCATAGAACACTGGGAATGTAAGCCAAGGGTATATAATCCCAACAGGGTCACCATGTAGTGGAAAAAATAAATCCAACAAATAAAATGGAGACTACATCCTCCACACCCCCATCCTACCATCTTTTGGATAAGACCAGGGTCAAACCCAGTTCCTCTCTTTGCCTAATCCCATCAGACCCAAATTGACCCTCCCTTCCCCAGACAATCCCTCCTGCAATCCCATCTAAATCAAAGAGTAGAAGTCTCCTTACAGCTCACAGTACAGCCCAAGGACAGCCCTTACAAGGGAATTGCAACTTAGAGCAGTGTTTCTCAACCTTGGCAACTGTAAGATGTGTGGATCTCAACACCCAGAATTCTGGGAGCTGAAGTCTGCACATCTTACAGTTGCCAAGGCTGAGAAACACTGACCTAGGGAAACCCCAACCTTCCATATTCTTATCAGCTGGTGACCTCAACGTTCCATCTTCTTCACAATGGACTCCTCCAGCTCTGCTGCCCTCCTGAAAATCCCATTTTGCCTAACAATAGAACTCACCCCAGGTACACAGACAAGGACTGCCTAACTTCCCCAAAACTGACCAGCAAATCATATCCCTAAGATTTCCCACCTTGTAGCCCTCAACTTCTATAAAAATCTTTGCTTTCCCATCATTTAGGGTCCCTCTTTCTTGTCAAGCAGGCACCCAACGATCATCGCAATAAACATGGTTCTTCTCCTCAGGGTTGTGCTCCTTCTTCAGCACGAATCCATGATGACCTAAGACATGGAGGTCATCCCAACTACCCAGCAAAAGCAAGCAGGCACTTCTATCAGAGGTAATGGTAAATTCCTCCTGTATTTTACCAAGAAAACCACATGGATGAATGACAATATATTGCCAAATGATGTGCCTCTCAGGTCAGAGGGCACTCAACATGCTGCTGGGGATGTTTTGAAATCCTAAGGGTGTTTGTAAGGCAGCTAGATTAAAAGATTCTGGATGTCGGACTGCTGATGTTCCTACACAGGAAAAATATACAAAGCTGCGATGACAGAATTAAAGTGGCAACCTGGAACGTAAGAAACATGAATCCAGGAAAGCTCAAAACAGGGAAGATGAAATGACCCATTTTCTAGGTTGGTGCAGCAACCAAACCATATACTAACCCACAGTCTGCCTGACATGCTGAGCCACAGAAAACCTAACTGACATCAACACTGACCCCACTTAGCCCTTTGTGCAGAAACAGCTACTACTGTATGTCTTTAACTGACTTGCTTAAGGCACTGAATATGTGCATTCAGTCATGCAATGCAGACAGTCAGTTCTGGCTTAACTGAAAAATTTACATGAGAACTTCCTGGTCCTTCGGCCTCTCCTTGAGACCAAATGGCAGTGCATAGTTTTGATCCAGAGGAGCTTTGCCAGAGGTGCCTGGTGCCTCCAGGAACAACTGGGCTAGTGCTTTACTTATTCCTCTGCTCCACGGGAGACTATTTTTATTTTTCTAAACATGCAGCGACGGTGGCGTCTCTTCTTCCTCTCGTTTTCTTTCTCAACAGCAAGCGAGCTCACCCTCTGTGAGGAGGCACTTTCCTTCTCAGGAGCCAGAAAAGAAATCACCAACGAGGAGGAAGGGGAAAGGGTCTGGCTAACAGGAGGAGATCTCTTCAGTCGCCCAGTCACAAGGAAACGATCCCCGAAGCTTTTTGTCAGAAAAGCATCTAATGGCATGATTGCCTCCCAGTTGTGAGCTGGGGCTGCAAATAGCCTCAGAGGCGAGGAGAACGTGGGATTAAGCAAAATTGGAAAGTAGGAGGACGCTGACAGTCTTGAAAGTACATTACTTTTCTTAGAGATCATTGAGGTCAAAACCATTTCCAGCAGCGGAGTTATCACCGACAAATTGACCTTTAAAACAAGAGCGGCCCTTTTTCTTCCCTTTCCTTCCTTTTTCCAGGATCGGCAAGTCTCCCCTTTCCTTTCATTCACCCCCTTTCCCGTGCGGTTTCTTCTGTATTGTATTGTCCCAATACCTTTCACTCCTCTTTCTGAGACAGAATTACATTGATAGGTTTCTTCCCCTTCCTAACAGCCAGAATTATTGTTTCTTTTGAATCAGCATCTTCCTTTACATAGGCCACTTCACCAGCCTAGGGAATAAAGTTCTCTCGTACAGCTACGCCAGTGTTATTCTCACTCCAGCGTGCATTGTGGTCAGGCTCAAGAAATTTGATTGTAAATGTACACTTTGGTCAGAAAATGATTTGTTTATTACTGTCCTATTTGCGAATTGTCACTAATTGAGGTAGTCGCTAAGTGAGGAGTTTGTGTACAAGGTCTTTTTTTGCCACATACAAGAAGCAATATTCAGCCTAAACACTACCTGCATAACATTCATATACCAATCAAATCTGCATTAAATTTGTGTTTCCTTAAGGTCCCAATGAGCTGTTTTCCAGGAAAGCCTTCTGCATATGTATTTGTATATGTATATAAAAGGTAATATATGTGTTGGTTATCACCTTTAAAGACCTACAGGGCATGTAGTCCAGGCTACCTGAGTGACCAATATATATGTTGGTTATCACCATTAAAGCCCTACATGGCACGGGTCCAGGCTACCTGAGGGACCATCTCATCCCCATCATATCAACCCGTCCCACCCGGTCATACAGAGAGGGCATGCTACGGACCCGTCGGTAAAAGAATTCCAATTGGTGGGGTCCAGGAAGAGGGCCTTCTCTGCATTAGCTCCTGCCCTTTGGAACATCCTGCCACCAGAGGTGAGGTTAGGTCCATCACTCCTGGCCTTCCAGAAGTCCCTGAAAACCTGGCTGTGCCACCATGCTTGGGGTGGGGCAGAGGGTAGTCATTCTTAGGGATGGCTGGCACCTTAGAGTGCTCCCCTCATATTTATGATCTTGTATAGCCATCTGGATTTTTATTCTCTATTTTTATATTGGATTGTATTATATTTTATGCATTATCTGTGATTACTGATTTTAATGTTTAATTGATTAATTTACTATAAACCGCTCAGAGTCCCTCTTGGGGGGGAGATGGGTGGTAGCAAAACTTTGAGAAATAAATATGCTGAGAAGCCTGTTCCAAATGCTCCCAACAGTTAACTGAAACAGTCAGAAGAAATTGCTGCCCATGAGGACCATAGCTTCTTCCAGCTACGAGGACTGCTGAATGAGTACTTGGAGCGAAACCAAAAGAATATGACTGTTTTGCTTTTAGAAAGAGGTGGCTCACTGCCATTGGCAGCAACTTCAAAGGAAAGATTTGTACTTAGCTTTGTCCAAGCAGAACACCGCCTTTGAAGTTCTGCACAGCCCAACTTGGTGCATGCAACAGGGATGTATCTATCTACCTCTGCTTTATGTGGAGGATGCCATGCACAGGCTTGGCCTAGCAAGCCCCAAAGGGCAAGGTTAAAAAACAGATAGTCTTCAGTTTGCAAACTGCAAGCACGGCTCCTGTTTCCATGAAAAGCAGCTTAAAAAGGAGAGCAAAAAAAAAATTAGGAGAACAACAGTTGCTAATGTGAAGAGAAGACAATGACTATTGCTTTGTTGGGAATCCTGTTGATTCACAAAAGGCAATTCGGAACTTACCAGCCCCAGGTGCAGCCTTGGAATTGGGCCCAAGCATGGATTCATCTTTGGTTTTGACCTCACAGATTAAGGGGTTTATCATTACATGCTGTCCTATGCATTAGTAGCAAGCATTTTCTTTGCAGGGTATTAACCAGTCTCTTCATTCATTCATGCTTTGATCGTATGCCAGTTTACAAAGCTGACACTGAAGCAATCCATGTGCACGCACACCCAGGCCATGGCAATAAGAAGCAAAATAAATAAATAAGATAAATAAGATAAAGTGAGCTACAAACTTCAAACAGCTAAGGGCTACAGGCAGATGAATCACAAGGTACATATATACCAACACTATACAAGGTTGGTCCCCAGGTGTGTTTTTTGTGTGTTTGGAAGGGAATGTTGCGTTTTCTGTATTCTTTCACATCAAAATATCCTTGTTTGTGGGAAATTATCATGTCAGAATCAGGAAATGGTGATGTTCTAGACCAGTTTCCCTCAACCTGACAATTTCCTGATGTGTGGACTTCAACTCCCACAGTGCCTAGCCAGCCGAGAATTCTGGGAGTTGAAGGCCACATACTGTATCTGGAAGTTGTCCATGTTGGAAAACACTGGGCTCAACATTTCTCCAAGTTGCTGTCTTTGTACAAGTTAGAGATTTGTACAAGTTAGAGATGGGGACAAGCCAAAATTTGATCTGAATTTTAATAAACTGTCTGAATGTAGATTTGCTGGACTTCACAAGATGAAGTTCTCTATGTGAGGTGACTAGATTTCTCCTTTTCTTTTCTTTTCTTTTTCTTTTTCTTTTCTTCTTTCTTCACACAGCACTGCAAGCTCTCACAGAAGCTGCTTTTTTTCCCCCAGTGATTCCTGGACCGACCATGTGGCCATACTGAGTGATGCAAAGCAAAAATAGCCAATTCAGAGAGCCACAGACTCCTCTGAGGATGTGGATGCTTTCTGCTGTGAAAAGAATTAAAAGTGAGTTTGGATTCTCCACTCAGAAAGAATTCTCCATAGCCCTATGTCATGCTCCCTGATCAAACATTCCCAGAACATCTGAGTGGACTTGCATGCATGAATGGACTTAACACGTGTTGGGACTTGCGGGTCAGTAGAGTTGGGAGGGGGAACATGCCAGGAGTGTGAAAACATCTTGTTTGGACTATCTCTGGTATCCAAGGTCAAGCTACCAAGCTTCTGGAGACTTCTGTGTGGAGTTGAGCTGACTGGCACAAAGAGGGGGGCTGCATGCCTGAGAGAGGGAGGGGGCTTGTACTCATTGGGCCATTTAACTTGGGGAAAATACAGGAACTTTCATTCGCAGCTTTTTCACTGTTCTGTGTGCTACTTTCCATTAAAGAGATTTCTACTAAAATCATGTATGAATCAAACTTAATGGTAAATTGAGTAACACATTTCTTATAGTTGCCAAGGCCGAAAAACACCGATTTAGTGTTTTCACTCCCAGCAGATCTATAGTAGGAGAAACACTCCCTGGAATGAAATAGGGTGTAATGACTGTGTTACTCAGTTTACCATTAAGTTCGATACAAGCATGTGCTGAATGGGGAATGCTGGGAGCTGAAGTACACACATCTTAAAGTTGCCAAGGTTGAAAAACACTGCCCTGAATCTATTCCCAGTATGACACTTACCAACAACCTTTTTTCTCCCTAACATGTCAGTGTTTTGTTAACTTGCAGCTTATGATTTCTGTATCTCTTGCTTGGCATCTAGTGGTTGTCTGGATGTTTGCTGCCTAGATTTGGTAGCCCAACATTGCACATAGATCCTCTATTTTACACCCTCACCATCCACTCTACCTCTGCATATCCTTCTATCCTTGATAACCATTCTTGTTTCCATCATGGCTATCCACCACTTCATACACATACTTTAAATATATAATTTAAAAGGAAAGGTGTAAGTTGACATTTTGAGTTGAGGAGGAGAGAACTAAATATCTTCCACCAGTAAGTTTTTTTATTTACTTTGGCAAAGAGTTCTGGTCAACTGATCTCTTTCCTGCAATTGGGGCCTCTATTAATGCAAAGAGGCCAACTGCAAAACAGGGGCTTCCATTAAAGGTAAACAACCGAGTGCATATGGACCCTGTAGGAGAAGGGTTAGAAGTCCATTTGGATCAGAGACCAGAAAACAATTCCACTGAAGTACCAAGTAGTTTATTTTGGTACTGGAGGCAAAAAAACATGCCTAAAATGGATGGGGATGCAACCCTTCTATTTAGACTGATGCAAATTAGACTATATTTTTAAGCCGTACAGTAATTATTTGATTGGGTTATAGCATGTACATGTTAATGAGATCAGAATGGTATGGTAATGGGGGCGAATACAATGGAAATCTTGAATTGAACAAAGTGTCTAAGAAAGTGTCTGTTAGATATTATGCTCACTGTTATCAAATGCCCTTCCTGGTTCTTCTGCACAGCTAAATCAGCATTGCTTTTGTCTGAGCACTGGCAGACCTGGCAGAGCAGTTTGCATGCAGAGAGGGCATGTTACGGACCCCGTTGGTAAGAGAATGCCATCTGGCGGGGTCCAGGAGGCAGGCCTTCTCTGCAGCAGCTCCCGCCCTCTGGAACATTCTTCCCCTGGAGGTGAGACAGGCCCCCTTGCTCCTGGACTTCCGTAAAAAACTAAAAACCTGGTTTTGCCAGCATGCCTGGAGCGGGAAGGGGAATAATCATTCACGGGGATGGCTAGCACCCTAGAAGGGCCCTTTATACTCACGGACTGGTGTAGAATCTTCAGCCATCTGGATTTTATCAGTTATATTTTTATTGCTTATCTATATTTATATTGATTGCATCTATAATTGTACTGAATTTTGAATTTTGTTTTTATTGTAAACCACCCAGAGTCCCTCCTTTGGGGGGAGATGGGTGGTGATAAAATTTGATAAATAAATAAAGTGGTTCTGGGGAAGAGGCAATTCCCTTGCCTATTCCAACTCAATGTTTTCTCCTTCATTACTTATGTGCCTATGGATGCCTGAATTGGTACCTCAAGGTCTCCTTGCCCCCCACCCACCCCAATATTCTTTCAGGTTAAACCAAAGTACAGTACATAGAAATGTGGCCTGCTGCAGTGCAATATGCTAGTCATAGGTGTCCAGAAGAAGCCAGGATGACATCCTGGGCATCATGATGTCATTCTTTTGCAGGATGGCATTTTGATGTACATGATATCACCTTTCAGCTGGATGAGTCCAAAAGCCATTCTTAAGAATTAATGATAAATAATGATGGGGAACAGAGGCTACACTCCATATTTAGTTCAGAAGGGTGTTCAGCTGCTCAGGAAAAGGAGGTTAAGGTAAGCTAGTGTGGTAAGGAACACCCTGAAAGGCTAGAAGATGGGGAACAATTCATCATAGAATAGTATTTTGTGACAATATATACTCACCACTGCAACCATTTTTAAAATAGACAAGTCCCCTGTTATGGAGATTGCTGGTGAAGAAGAGGGGGGCCCTCTCCAGGGCGAAAAGCCCATGTGCAGTATGGAATCTCTTTGGCTTCCAATCAAGAAGACCAGAAGAGAACCGCCTTAGGTTTCTGGGGTTTTCTAGTAGGATTTGCTAGTGCCTTTTCAGTCTAGCAGGATTTTTTCTTGTAGAGTAGAACGATAAACACTAGGGCTCGATCTTCTGGTCTCAGCATAGTTCTTCACTCTATATTCTGACATCCCTATTCCCCATACTAGCAGCAATTTTTGAGAGCACCTTCAATATCCTCTCAAAATTCCAAATGGGCTCACCAGCCCCAAAGAGGTGGCCTACCTGTGTCTTCATTAATTCCAATCAAAGCTTCCATGCATTACTTCTGTTCTCCAGTTGGTCACTCAACCCACACACCTACTATTAAGAGATGCTACCTGCTCCTTTGATTTCAGTAGGATACCCCTTCCCTTTCACAGTTACCAGAAGGAAGAGAAAAACACCCACCCTCACTGCAAGAGAACAAGGCTTCCTCAGGTGGACACCTCCTGCTCTTCAGCCATCCTACTAAGCCCCTGTTCCAGGGCTGAGGCATCTGCTTCCAATTTCACACTGACAATCATGAACCCAGCTTAAGTACTTCAGTTGAAGGTCACTAATTTGGAGAAGTCTATTCTTGCCAAGCTTGAGTTCTGACTGAAGAGTATTTTAGGAATAACAACAACAACAACAACCCCAGTCCAGCAATCTCTTCCCTCTACCTTTCATTTCTGTTTAAGGGAATAGACTTGGCAAGCCTGACCAGTGCTAATGAGGACCAAAATTGACCACTTCAGAATGATCAGTCCCTGTTTTCCTACAGTCTTAGAATCTTAAAACAGACAAAAGCCTCTTTCAATGCTAGGTTGGTTTTCTATAAAAAAAACTTTGAACCAGCCTTTCTTGGCACAGGCCACAAGGCTTTGTGGTATGTTATGAGAATGCCATCAGTCTCAAGGCCAAGTCATGTTCACAGTAAGCTTCCTTGGAGACAGTCTATTTCCTACTCTCTTATATATTCAGATGAATTTGCAGGCTTCCATGGATGACAGGAGATACACAAAATTAAAATCCAGGTTCATAGTTGAGTGCTAATACAACCACTTAGCTACAAGCATTTTCTAGCTTTTTGGGTGGGGAAGTGGGGGGAGGCACTCCTAGAAATATTGAAGTATATGTGCTACTCTTGGACAAGGCCCTTTAAAGAAGAGGAAAAAAACACAGCCTGGAACAGGAATATAGAAAATAGACACCATGGATGTACTTTTACATGAAATATCCAGTGAGATGTAGTGCTCAGGATGCTAAATCATTTTAACAGACTAACTGGAGGAGAAGGTAATGTCTGTTATTCACAAAAGTACCTTAAAATGAAAGTATGTCAACATGGTGATTTACACCATTTGCATGATGACTTTATTATGCAAATGACATAAATTGCATGATCTGTGCCAGTTTGCATCAAATGTAGGATTACATCATAAAGCAAGCTGCAAATGATGTCATTTGTGTCATTGCATAGATATAATCATGCAAACATGCAAATGACATTTCTGTGATGATGTCATTATGCAAATGAGACATAGAAATTTGGTCCATTGGATGCAAAGTGCACTTTGCAAAGATCTGCTAAATTGAGGTTTTGATATATTATTAACTCCTCGCTACAGGTCAAGGCTTCTGGCATCTGTGCACATTCCATCAAGTGGCTATTTAGGCTACTCCACAGAGGAGAACATATCTGACTTTAGATAACATGCCAGGCTCACAAAATAAGCCATGTTATGGCTGAATATGATGGTCGGGTTCATATAACATGCTAAAACAATGACTCGGTGGCATATGATGATGGGTCCATAATGTGGGAATCTTCCTCTACTCTCAGCTTACTTTTCCAAAGTCTGCCTTCACATACTGATTTACTTCCCTGGATTTTACAATACCAGCTGCCAATGCAGACAGGAAAAAAGCACCTGGGAAGATTGGCTTTGAGAAATCGATGACAAAATGCAGGGAAAGCTCAGCATATCTCACCCAGATTTTTCAAAGTCTGCCTTTCCAACACTATCCAATCCATGCAGTAACATCAAGTGTGGAGGTCCTGCTTGTGATCTTACTGGTGGGTCTCACAGTGCAGTGACAGGCTTGAAAGAGAGCCTTCTTGGGATGGCCCCACAATTACAGAACTCTCTCCCAAGGGAATCACAGCTGGCCACCACCCTGGTTTGTTTAAACTACATCTGAAGACGTGAGCATGAGCCCAAGTATGTCCACTGGTTAAAATACAAAATGCAAACCACAGATCAAAAGAGTAAAATAAAATGATATCTTCAGTTTAATAACTGGGATAGGAGAACAGAAGTAAAGCCACAACTCTACCTACACCATTCACCAGGTAGGCCTAAAGAGATGCTTTAATGGGTACCCAGCAGGGAGGGCAATGCTCCAGGTCCCTTTCATCAAACAGTGGCATCTTGTTGGACCCGGGAGTCATGCATCCCTCCAGAGATCTGGATGGCCGTGACCCTGTTAGCCATTCGTAAGGCATTAAGGATCTGACTGTTCCCCCAGCCAGATGGTTAGGCAAACTCTGCTGTTTAATGTTGGTTAATTTTTTTTTTAATAAGTTGGGCTATGTTGGTGACCTTGGGCATTATGGTTGTTGTTAAATTATTGTTTTTAACCTTTCTATACCACCCAGAGTCACTTCTGTGAGATGGGCGGCCATAGAAATTGTTTAAATAAATAAATATATAAATAAATGATGTTACTGTAAGCATTTCAAAGAGTTAGGAGGTGAAGCATTCCAGATGGACCTTCTCACCACTGAAAAGGATATCCATGAATAGCCACAAGATAACAGTAACTCTGCAGGTCTTGGCAGAGGCAGGAGAACCTGCCCAGATGATCTTAATAATCTATAACAACCAAGGCATTCTGTCAGATAGTCTGGTCCCAGGTTGTTCAGGGCTGTAGGTCTCAAGAACAAAATCTTGAATGTAACACCATATCTAGTGGTCTACCCAGTGCCCTTGCTTCAGCAGTGGTGCAACACAAGCATAGTATAGAGAACCCATTAAGCAAGCTGGCTGACACAGCTGGTCCTGATTTTCCTAATCTGCCACATTTTTCCAGCGCATTTATCTTCCTATTTCTATTCTATTGCACTTCTTAATTTTAGAATGTTCTATTTTTCATGTATTTAAATGCTGGTATGTGTGTGTTAGGAGAGGGAGCTAACATGCAGCCTGACTTTCAAAGCCTATCAGGAGTACATTAGTGCTGTAGCTGTCTATTTGCATATAAAATATAGCTCTATTGTGTATTGCACGTTGAAGTGATATGGATGTGTAAAAAAATTGACTGAGATTTGGAGAAGCAGGCTGTTTAACTTTGGGGAAAGATAGAGTTGTAATTGGTCCAGTGAAAATTAGTTTTGAGGATGTGTGTGTGTGTGTGGTTGGAGGGGGGAGTAGACAGGAACATCTCAAAACTTTAAAAATCATAGCTAATTGTTCCCCACCCGATTTTTAATTGTCTCCTTCTATTAGATTAGGTAGTCATTTGCAGAAATCTTTTTTTTTTCCTTCCAGGATTTTCTTCTTACAAGATAATTGAACCCTTGCAAGACGATTACAGCTTGACTTGGAGCGATGTAGAAGTGAATGGCATCTTTTAGTTGTATAAAATAATTGCCATTTTAGAGAAAGCATCTTAACACTTTCCTGGAGACGTAACAGAGACAAATCAGTCGAGCAGCTTCTGTCAAGAACAGAAATGAATCTGACTATATTGGTGCATTGTATGTTAGAGTTGGGGTTTTATAATATAAATTAAGGGTTGTCACCCAAGGGCAGCTGTGGGCCACACACTTTGCACAGAAGGAGCTCCAGATTCAAACCCGGCCGCTGTGTCTAAAGCAGGGCATATTTTTCAGGCTCGGGGGGAATCAGGTGTGCTCTTTGACCAGCATGCCGTCGGGGGGAATGTGTGTCCCCAAAGTTGCTAAGACATTACAAAGAAGTGTGGAGCAAAGCAAAAACAATGTGTGATTTAATTGAATTAACACTTAAGTACAATTAATAATATATTAAATTAATATGATTCCCTGCAGGTTCTCCATCCATGAATTAACTATGACTCTAAAACTACCACCAGGTCATCAGCAAATGCCCTTAACTTTTAAGTTTCTTTTTTAATCTTTACTCCATGATTCTCTCGTCTTGTCTTATGTCTCTATTCAGTATCTCGAGAACTAAAATGAATCAGAGAGGAACAACAGTGGGCACCCTTGTCTTATCCCTTTTTGAACCTCACAAGGATATTTATTGATATTATTATTGAAATTTTTGATCTGCTGATTCTTTTTTCTATATTATATAGTTGGGTTTTATTCTCTAGATCTTGTATTATATTGCATACTGTGTTGTAAGCCACTGTGAGCGTCAGGGGATCAATACAGAGGAAAATAACATTTGTTAAGTTGATTTGTGATTGATGAGTCTATTTTTACCTTGGCTGCTGTTTCAATGTGTGATTTTTTTTCTGGGTTTTTTTTCTGATTTTTTTTTAATATTGTTATCCACCCAGAGACATGAATATAAGATGAGCAGTCTTATAAACTGAAAAGAAGAGAGAGAGAGAGGGAGAGAAAGAAAGAAAGGAGGGAGGGAGGGAGGGAAGGAGGGAGGGAGGGAGGAGCAGTGGAATCAGCTTGTTTTCATAGCACTGAAGAAGGCTCCATTCTTGCAGCAAAATATCTATCTGTCTGGAAAATGGGTCTAAGATTTCCATTTATAAAAGGCTTGGCTCCCTGCAATGCTGAGTGTCAGCCATATAGAACATAATTTTTTTTAAAAAACCTGCATGAACAGATATGGAAACCAGACCATGTTCATGTTCAGCATAAGTTTGGAAGCCTAATAGCAGATCTCCAAGCTGTGCCTTCTGGAGAGCGCAGCCTGAAAGCATGCGTGCTTTGGTGTGCATTTAAAAAAAGTAAACTGTCTATACAAACATTCTGAGATGATTTACAGATTCATAAAATTCCTCAATACACAGATTGGGTACTTAACTCTGTTGCCAGAGTGGGACTATGACATCTTTTCTGACACACCATTTTGAAAAAATACATAAATGCACTGTTCTAGTCTATGGTTTTTGCTGTTCACAGGGCTCACGTTGCTGGTGGGGCAGACAGAACTTTCACTGGCTAATATGGGAAATTAAAGGGGAAATCTGTACCTTTAAAATAAAGCTGAAAAAAAGTGTTGGCACTCCATTTTGGAAGCAAACATTGCATTTTTTTTTCTAATTCTGTGCTAAAATTCATCTCGCTATTTCATAGGTGAAAGAAGTTTTTTTTTTTACCTGATTCTCAGAGTGTTTCAATATTTCTTTTGAATTTCTCTTGGAGGCTTTCGTAATGATAGTGTAAAGGTGGTAGGGGGGTTCCTGCCAGTTCAGCTGGTTGCATGTAAATTTCTTTCTGTCACACTGAAACCTCTCTGGCTACTTCCCACTCTGAAAGAGCCCCTGGAGACTTCTTCAGGAATTCTTCTCTTGAGATTTTAATGAAGTCTCAGAAGCCAGGGAGGCTGCACATGAAAGGGAGAAATTCTTGTACAAAAGAAAAGAGGATAGCCACCCAGAGACCTTTGGCCCCTCGTTACTTAATGCAATTTTTATTAAGAATTTTAATCACAATAGTAAAGACAAAGACAGACTAAACTTAGAGAAAGAGAAGAGAATGGAAAGAATAAAATGTGCAAGAAAAGAGAAGACGAAAGAAAAAAGAAAAAAAAGAAAAGAGAATGTAATAAAGAAAAAGAAAAGAAATATATAAAGAAGTGACTTCTAACCTTCATCACAACAAGTATAAACAAAGTTAATAACTCTTCACCCCCTATAAGGTTAAACAGATATCTCTCCTTTCCATATCCCATCCCCGTCTATGAGCAAATCCTTAAAACATCAACTTTTCAATCCTGATATCAGCAAAAAGTCCATAAAGGGTTGTTAGAACTTTGCAAAAAAAAAAAAAAAAGAAGTGTTATTTTAACCTTGATCAATAAACCAACTTTATATTCCTTCCTTTTACTTCTAACAGTCTTAATCTTTAATTCAATCAAATACTGTCATATGATTTGATTTCCCTTCTATTTTTCTTTATCCCATCGCACAGTTTTCTTCCAAGTTTTAACAAACCTCTCTTTAAGAAAACATTTTCCAGGTCATTCTCTTGGCTTAGCATTTGTATTTCCCTTTTCATTTTTAAAAATTCAGCCAGTAAACAGGTGGCTTCTCAATTCAACTGCCCAGGCAATCCAGTAGGTTAAAGTGGTTAAGATGTTGGAGTGTGACGGACTTCAGTAATGCTGCTGGTTCTCAGGAAGGAGGGAGCACATTCCAAGGAGGGGAGCAAAATAAATTGATGTCAGGCCCAGCCCAAGAATGGCAAAGAATCAACCCAGCCAAACTTCAGATCTTTATTTGCTCACACCATGTAGACAGAATCTTGCCAGACTAAAGCTACTCAACCTAACTAAGAGGAAATAACCTGGGAAGGCTCTACGGCGGGGCTGCTCTGAACCTCTTATCTTGCTCCCCTCCTTAGAAAGTGCTCCTTCCTTCCTGAGAACCAGCAGCATTACTGAAGTCCATCACATCACACACACACACACACACACACACACCCATTCATAGACACATTCCATCAGATGGAAGCTCACTGGTTGACTTGGGGCCAATCACTGCTACTCAACCCAACCTACCCAACCCAACAGGCTCAGTTGTGGAGGAAACTAGTGAAAGATATACCATGTACTGAGCTCTTGAGAAAGTGTGTAATCTAGTAAATAAAGAGATAAAAAGAGATTTTAAGGTACTTCTTTGTGTACTCAGTGTGTTGCCTTTGGCCACATGTTGGCTGCAGGCCTGAAGCTGAGGTAAAATTATTTTTTTATCCAATCTGTTCTTTCAGACATTGTACACTCCAAATCCACCCCTATTAGAAGCCCCTGAAAGAGTAATAAAGAGTTGTTGGTCTGCACCAAGTTCACAAAACTAAGAGGGCCACAAAATCCACCACAAAATATTCCAGCAAAAGGGATTCATTGAAGGGACTCGAAGCACCCATATGTGTGGCTCCCATATTTGGCTCCCATATGTTTTGGAAAGACTGGAGTGAGGTGCTTCCTAGTGGATTGTACACATTTACCATCCGATCAGTCCATCTACCAATGCATTACTTTGTAGAGTTTTGGTCTTTCTTTGTAGTTTTGATGCTCTGCTGTCGGGTTTTCAGGATCAGGTGGTCCGGGCATGTCAAGATGCAAGGGATTTGCCTCAGAAGGTAGAAGTACAGCTCCTTTGGGAAAAAGTTTAGAAAGTAGAATTTTCCAAGTCTGGGTAGACAAAACCTTTCCTGTTCACAGGTGTCTGTTTTACTACTCTGAGCCTGGAGTTGATCACAATTGCTCAAGTTTAATTTTATTTCTTCAGCAAAGGATCGTTACCTTGTCATGGTGCTGGAGCTTGAGCACCTCACTGATGCCATCAGCTAAATCGTGAAGGGCCACCCAAGACGGGAAGGTCATGACAGAGAGGTCAGACTAAATGCGATCCCTGGGGAAGGTAATGGCAACCCACCCCGGTATTCTTGCCGTGAAAACTAAATGGATCAGTACAACCAGAGATATGTCGGTATACCATCGGAAGATGAGACCCTCAGGTCGGAAGATGGTCAAAATGCTACTGGGGAGGAACAGAGGATGAGTTCAACTAGCCCCAGACGTGATGACGCAGCTAGCTCAAAGCCGAAAGGACGGCTAGCGGCCGACGGTGCTGGTGGTGAACGGCGAATCTGATGTTCTAAGGATCAACACACCATTGGAACCTGAAATGTAAGATCTATGAGCCAGGGCAAATTGGATGTGGTTATTGGTGAGATGTCAAGATTAAAGATAGACATTCTGGGCGTCAGTGAACTGAAATGGACTGGAATGGGCCACTTCACATCAAATGACCACCAGATCTACTACTGTGGACAAGAGGACCACAGAAGAAATGGAGTAGCCTTCATAATTAATAGTAAAGTGGCTAAAGCAGTGCTTGGATACAACCCAAAAAATGATAGAATGATCTCAATTCGAATTCAGGGCAAGCCATCTAACATCACAGTGATCCAAATATACGCCCCAACCACAAATGCTGAAGAAGCTGAAGTAGAGCAGTTCTATGAGGATCTGCAGCACCTGCTGGACAACAAGCCTAAAAGAGATGTTATTTTCATCACAGGAGACTGGAATGCTAAGGTGGGCAGTCAAATGACACCTCGAATTACAGGTAAGTATGGCCTGGGAGAACAAAACGAAGCAGGACACAGGCTGATAGAATTTTGCCAAGACCACTCATTCTGCATAACAAACACTCTCTTCCAGCAACCTAAGAGACGGCTTTATACATGGACTTCACCAGATGGACAACACCGAAACCAGATTGACGACATCCTTTGCAGCCAAAGGGGGCAGACATCTATACAGTCGGTAAAAACAAGACCTGGAGCTGACTGTAGTTCCGATCACGAACTTCTTCTTGCACAATTTAGGATCAGACTAAAGAGATTAGGGAAGACCCACAGATCAGCAAGATATGAGCTCACTCATTTTCCTAAGGAATATGCAGTGGAGATGAAGAATCGATTTAAGGGACTGGACTTAGTAGATAGGGTCCCGGAAGAACTATGGACAGAAGTTTGCAACATTGTCCAAGAGGCTGCAACAAAATACATCCCAAAGAAAGAGAAAACCAAGAAGGCAAAATGGCTGTCTGCTGAGACACTAGAAGTAGCCCAAGAAAGAAGGAAAGCAAAAAGCAACAGTGATAGGGGGAGATATGCCGAATTAAATGCAGAATTCCAGAGATTAGCCAGAAGAGATAAGGAATTATTTTTTAAAAAGCAATACGCGGAAGTGGAAAAAGACAATAGAATAGGAAGGACAAGAGACCTCTTCCAGAAAATTAGAAACATGGGAGGTAAATTCCAGGCAAAGATGGGTATGATCAAAAACAAAGATGGCAAGGACCTAACAGAAGAAGAAGAGATCAAGAAAAGGTGGCAAGAATATACAGAAGACCTGTATAGGAAGGATAACAATATTGGGGATAGCTTTGACAGTGTGGTCAGTGAGCTAGAGCCAGACATCCTGAAGAGTGAGGTTGAATGGGCCTTAAGAAGCATTGCTAATAACAAGGCAGCAGGAGACGATGGCATCCCAGCTGAACTGTTCAAAATCTTGCAAGATGATGCTGTCAAGGTAATGCATGCTATATGCCAGCAAATTTGGAAAACACAAGAATGGCCATCAGACTGGAAAAAATCAACTTATATCCCCATTCCAAAAAAGGGAAACACTAAAGAATGTTCAAACTATCGAACAGTGGCACTCATCTCACATACCAGTAAGGTAACGCTCAAGATCCTGCAAGGTAGACTTCAGCAATTCATGGAGTGAGAATTGCCAGATGTACAAGCTGGGTTTAGAAAAGGCAGAGGAACTAGGGACCAAATTGCCAATATCCACTGGATAATGGAAAAAGCCAGGGAATTTCAGAAAAACATCTATTTCTGTTTTATTGACTATTCTAAAGCCTTTGACTGTGTGGACCATAACAAATTGTGGCAAGTTCTTAGTGGTATGGGGATACCAAGTCATCTTGTCTGCCTCCTGAAAAATCTGTGTAACGACCAAATAGCAACAGTAAGAACAGACCATGGAACAATGGACTGGTTTAAGATTGGGAAAGGAGTACGGCAGGGCTGTATACTCTCACCCTACCTATTCAACTTGTATGCAGAACACATCATGCGACAAGCTGGGCTTGAGGAATCCAAGGCTGGAGTTAAAATTGCTGGAAGAAACATTAACAATCTCAGATATGCAGATGATACCACTTTGATGGCTGAAAGCGAAGAGGAACTGAGGAGCCTTATAATGAAGGTGAAAGAAGAAAGTGCAAAAGCTGGCTTGCAGCTAAACCTCAAGAAAACCAAGATTATGGCAACCAGCTTGATGGATAACTGGCCAATAGAGGGAGAAAATGTAGAGGCAGTGAAAGACTTTGTATTTCTAGGTGCAACGATTACTGCAGATGCTGACTGCAGTCAGGAAATCAGAAGACGCTTAATCCTTGGGAGAAGAGCAATGACAAATCTCGATAAAATAGTGAAGAGCAGAGACATCACACTGACAACAAAGGTCCGCATAGTTAAAGCAATGGTGTTCCCCGTAGTAACCTATGGCTGCGAGAGCTGGACCATAAGGAAGGCTGAGAGAAGGAAGATTGAAGCTTTTGAACTGTGGTGTTGGAGGAAAATTCTGAGAGTGCCTTGGACTGCCAGAAGATCAAACCAGTCCATCCTCCAGGAAATCAAGCCAGACTGCTCACTTGAGGGCATGATATTAAAGGCAAAACTGAAATACTTTGGCCACATAATGAGAAGACAGGACACCCTGGGGAAGATGCTGATGCTAGGGAGAGTGGAGGGCAAAAGGAAGAGGGGCCGACCAAGGGCAAGGTGGATGGATATTCTAGAGGTGACAGACTCGTCCCTGGGGGAGCTGGGGTGTTGACGACCGTCAGGAAGCTCTGGCATGGGCTGATCCATGAAGTCACGAAGAGTTGGAAGCAACTAAATGAATAAACAACAACAAAAAATTTTATTTCTCTTTCAATTTTTTCTTAAATGTAAGAGGACACCAAGAAAGCAAAGTAATTATAGATTTCTCATCTCTTTTATGGTCTGTCAGAAGTCTGCTATCACATATGAAGCCAGTACAGCATATATTTAATGTCAGCTTGAGAGAAGAAACACTTTCATAAGTTCTCTTTGAGTGACACATTTGAAATGACATCAGTTTCTAGCTTTAAAACCCATTGTTATTAGATCTCTGTTGCTATTTATGTTGGGAATATGCACATGGATGTCAAAATAGTATATCAACTTTACTGATTGGCTGCACCCACCACCTGTTGCCACGGCAACCAAACAATTGCTTTTAATCTTGTGCCCCAAATTGCCTGATTTAGTTTTGTTTGTTTCTTTACATAGCTGAAGTTTCAGACTGAATCTCTTTCCCTAGTAGGAATCCTATGGATGTGTCCATGTGAGAGTGTGCCTCTGTGTGTGACTTATTTGTTAAGATAGGTTTCCAAGTTCATGGGGCTATCAAGCGTAACTAGATTCTGCAGCTGTGCCTGTAAAAGCATCCTCAGTGGGACAGCAAAAGGCAGGAATATTGCTTGTATCCATACTCTGTGTGTGTGTGTGTGTGTGTGTGTGTGTGTGTGTGTGTGTGTGTGTGTGTGAGTGTTCCTGTGTAGGTATGAGTGAGAGAGAGAGAGAGAAACCTGCAGATCTCCAAAGTTAAAAGCTTTTGTTCAAGGTATGTAAACAGAAGGATTAGGCTTGTACGCCAGTTAGCTGGCAGTCCTAGATCACTTCCATACAAGGTGTTTGTGATGCCTCCAGATAAGCTTCACATCCCTGTGATCTCATTCCATTGTGGGTTGAGCTGATTTAATTCTGGTTTACTAACAGGGCAAGAAGAACCACTCCGAAACTGGAAATGCTGGAGTGCTGCAGCATTAGGAATGCACAGCTCCCTTAAAGACCATCACTGGTCATTTTTAAATCACTTGGGTGGGCTTGTGGACTGAAAAGAATGATAGTGTGTCAGTGCCTGTATAGAATCTCAGAGGGGCACCATGAATAATATATATAGATCAATAGTAGAGCTCAGAAGTTGCAAGTGGGTGGTTCAGTGCTAAACCCTTGACATTTCCAGAAAGAATTGGAGAAGGCTTTTGCCTGCAACCCTGGAGAAGCCAGGGTTAATAAAGGCCAGGTAATCAGTCTAGGGCAAAAAGTTTGGTAGGACCCTACACAAATGCTCATTTTGATTAAGTTAAATTCAAAATTTTAAATTAAATTAAATGATATGCTTAAAACCCAGAAAATGGGTTAATTCAGCAAGCAGGTTAAATGTGTTGTGTGAACACAGCCTGCCAAGAAGATGGAGCAAGGATACGACTGTGAAAAGCTTTCTCTTGGAAGAGACATGAAGACATGATGAGTTGTAAGAACTTATATATAAGGCATTTTCTCACCTCCATCTGATTTGGCCTGAGCATGGAAAGCCGGTGGAAAGAAATATGTGCTAAGAAAGAGAACATCTATGGTAGAAGTCATCTTGTCTGCCTCCTGAGGAATCTGTATAACGACCAAGTAGCAACAGTAAGAACAGACCACGGAACAACGGACTGGTTTAAGATTGGGAAAGGAGTACGGCAGGGCTGTATACTCTCACCCTACCTATTCAACTTGTATGCAGAACACATCATGTGACAAGCTGGCCTTGAGGAATCCAAGGCTGGAGTTAAAATTGCTGGAAGAAACATTAACAATCTCAGATATGCAGATGATACCACTTTGATGGCTGAAAGCGAAGAGGAACTGAGGAGCCTTATGATGAAGGTGAAGGAAGAAAGTGCAAAAGCTG
Organism: Candoia aspera; assembly: GCF_035149785.1. Taxonomy (NCBI): domain Eukaryota; kingdom Metazoa; phylum Chordata; class Lepidosauria; order Squamata; family Candoiidae; genus Candoia; species Candoia aspera. The sequence continues at coordinate 9,261,161 of NC_086158.1, read as the reverse complement.
GTTTGCAGCTAAACCTCAGAAAAACCAAGATTATGGCAACCAGCTTGATGGATAACTGGCAAATAGAGGGAGAAAATGTAGAGGCAGTGAAAGACTTTGTATTTCTAGGTGCAACGATTACTGCAGATGCTGACTTCAGTCAGGAAATCAGAAGACGCTTAATCCTTGGGAGAAGAGCAATGACAAATCTCGATAAAATAGTGAAGAGCAGAGACATCACACTGACAACAAAGGTCCGCATAGTTAAAGCAATGGTGTTCCCCGTAGTAACATATGGCTGCGAGAGCTGGACCATAAGGAAGGCTGAGAGAAGGAAGATCGATGCTTTTGAACTGTGGTGTTGGAGGAAAATTCTGAGAGCGCCTTGGACTGCAAGAAGATCCAACCAGTCCATCCTCCAGGAAATAAAGCCAGACTGCTCACTTGAGGGCATGATATTAAAGGCAAAACTGAAATACTTTGGCCACATCATGAGAAGACAGGACACCCTGGAGAAGATGCTGATGCTAGGGAGAGTGGAGGGCAAAAGGAAGAGGGGCCGACCAAGGGCAAGGTGGATGGATGATATTCTAGAGGTGACAGACTTGTCCCTGGGGGAGCTGGGGGTGTTGACGACCGACAGGAAGCTCTGGCGTGGGCTGGTCCATGAAGCCACGAAGAGTCGGAAGTGACTGAACGAATAAACAACAACATGGTAGAAGGGCAGAGAACACTCCTCAGAGAGCTCACATTTCAAGAACTCACTATTTGCACTCCCAAAGAGCTTTCTGATGTCCTCTCATGGTTGTTTCAACTATTCTCATTTCAAACCATTCGGAGAACCCTTGCCAAGTGCTGATACACACTGACATGGAAAGAGCTGCGTGGCACTCAGAAAGACACACACCTCAACCTCTGATAAACCCATTTAAATCAGTGTAACATGATTTGGCTGGAGATCATTTCCTACCAAGCCACTTCAAGCCCTTTCAAACATTACACTGAACCCACTTTGGCTTCAGTTTGTATGATCAAAGTAGCATCCAGGAAGCCACTTCTAAGACTATATCCCTAGCAAGAATGCAAAAGTAGGAATTACCTGATTGTGACAGCCATTAAGCAATGGTACAGCCTGTCTCCTGGAATTGTGCTATTGCTGGAGGTTTTCAAGCAAAGGTTGGACATCCTTTTGTCTGAGATGCTAGCAGGATTCCTGTCCTGGGCAGAGGGTTGGACTAGAAGAATGTCAAGATCCTTTCCAACCCTCATCATTCTACAAATTAAGACACACAGTCCACTGTAGTCCTGAATCTTGGAAGAACAGAACATTATTGTCCTGTTTTGTCAAACCTGGAGAGTTGCTGCTAGTCTGAGTAGACCAAAGCAGGATGGACATCAAAAGACTTGGGCTCAGAGATGTTCTAGACCACTGTCCCATTACTGTAAACTAATCCTTGCTAATGTAATATAAAATGCAGTTGGAGAGAATACCTGTACATTTGTTGCTTGTCTGTAATTCATACCATTATATTCTGTCAACTTCAGTGTATGGAGAAGATCAGGATGTTTACTGACAACTCAAGCATCTGTGATGTCCTTGTTGTCTTCCAAGCTAAACAATCAATGGTTGTCATCCATGCCCACCCACAGGTCCTCCTTTTTTTATCTGTGTAGCGCTTAAAAATTCCCCATCCACAGAAAAATAAGGGGGAAAATTGCTAGCATTTTAGTGATGATGCCAAAATGACACCACCTGTACAGTTACCTCCTCACGTACATACCACAGCTATGTCCTTGTTATCAATGCCTAGGTAGAGTCAAGTCATTTGCATGTTTATGTCAACACACATGTGTTGTCATTGGCCCTTACCCCTTATGGGCATGCTGTAATATAGAAAAACACATTGAGGATGGACACAGAAATTTTGGGCTGAATCATCAAGATTACCAGTAAATTCAGGGATCCTTGTAATATGGTCATCCATACTGTGGCAGAGTATAAGGCTACTTCATTCTGGACAAATATCTGGAGTTAGTTTTGAAGGAGGAAAGGGAAAATAAACCACAGTTAAGCCCTGATGAAACTCAGATTCCTGCTGGCTTGGATGAAGAGGCACATCCTGTTGGACTGGAAACTCCCTGGAATATAGTCATGAACCTGCAACCTGTGGACCACACAGAGTCCTTATCATTCATTTTGTCCCCAATCCACCCAGCATCTCAAGTCAAACCTCTAAAATTTGGCAGCAGATTGTGGGTTTTGGTGGCCTAGATATTTTACCTTCATTTTTCAAGATTAAAACTGGGGTTGGAAAGCAAACCATTTTCATACTACCACTTAACCCTCTCCCTTCTCCCAAAAAAGCCCTCAAAAACAGCCTGAAATCATGCTTCTGGAATTTGGCCACTGGCAGCATGATTTTTTTTTTTTACCATGTTTTGCATTTCTGCAGGGGTTAAAGGATAGAGGTGGACACAAATTGTCTTCCAGAGGCCTTCCAACCCACCCACTCCTCACTAAAGGCAAAACATAATCACAATCTCAAGCAGAATTATTTGCTGTTTGTGGAAATAAACCTGAACACGGTGAAACTTTTGTTAATCCATCCTGCTCAGTATTTGTAGCATGGCTGGCTGGAGAATTCTGGGAGTTGAAGTCCACACATCTTCAAGATCCCAAGGTCGGGAAACACCGCCTTAACCACTACACCACACTGGGTTCTCAGTATGTGATAGTTATGACCACTCCTCATGAATCTAATTCCTAAGAGTTATTGGTTGGGGCTTTTTATCCCATGATCAAAACCTCAGTCAGGAAAGAAATTCATCTGAATTAGTCACAGCCTTTCAGCTGAAATGTCCTCCCAAGGATTCTGGATAAACAACAGAAAGCAGACTGAACTTAATGGAGGAATGGTGAAATACAATTTTTCTAAATAAACATAAATAGCATAACTATTTCTGATATTTTATAAATATATCACCTTCATCCCTACCATTCTGGGCAAGAATTGGCTTGCAGTGCAACAAAGCACATTGATAAATTCAACAACCATGCAAGATGACACCCTCCAGAAGCCCTTTCATGTTGCTGTCTGTATTAATTTCAACAGGCACAACCTAACTTCGCTTTTGAAACAAGGCAGAACATATAAACGGAACACAAATCAGGCCATGCTAACTGTAGTCTAAATTAATCTGATCTCGTGTGATTCTTTTCATAAATTTAACTAATAAGAGTCACAAAATTACATACTGACACAACATATGGTTTGCAATATGTGCGTGTATGTATTATGCTGGGGTTGGCACTAAATGACTATGATTATTTCAAAACTGCTTCATTCATATTGAAATGGGTTGCTTTGATTTGCTGTTTTTCAGTGAAATGAACAAGATGTCTTCCTAGAAATCAAATGTGTGTTATTGCATGGGTTGGCATCGTTTTGCAAAATAGTCCAGATACTGCCCCAATCATTATTTTTTTAAGGACCAAAGCCTTGCTACAACCTGTGAGACATTGGCAATCTCTTCCTTTAATCTCACAGAACCTCATGCAAAAACATTAACATTTTATGAGCTTTTCTGATCTTTCAGGATTTGGGCCATTTTTAAAGCTGCAGTAATGCCTAACCTAGCTAACTTCCAGATGGGTGGACTTCAACTCCCATAATTCTCCAGCCACTATAGCCATTGATGAGAATGCTGGGTATTGAAGGTCACGTCAAATTTTCCAATTTGGAAGTTGCCCAAATTGGAAAATACTGGATATTGGATGGGTTTGAGCACAAGCACACAGATGCCATATTGACAACTCCTGCTTTATTTAAATATAGCACAAAAGATTAAATGGTGTCCCATACCATTTCTGGTTTGGGGAGGGAAATAATAGCAGTTCTCTGTTCTAATCCGAAGAAGACTCCATGGAGATCAGTGCAGTCTACTCTTGTGTAAACAGGGGTCTAAAGATTCAGAGCAATAAATAAGTGGAATACTACCATTAATAGTTTCTCCTCAAATTACTAGAATTTCTTTGGTTGAATAACTCATTCTAACCACCTCTCAGTACATAAATTAGAGTTATTTCCACCCTGGAATTTCCACACTGTAACACACACACACAAACAATTTTGTTGTTGTTGTTCAATCATGTCTGATTCTTGGAGACTGCCTGGACAAGTCCTTGCAGTTTTCTTGGCAAGCTTTTTTCAGAAGTGGTTTGCCATTGCCTCCTTCCTAGGGCTGAGAGAGAGTGACTGGCTCAAGGTCACCCAGCTGGCTTTGTGCCTAAGCTGGGACTAGAACTCATGGTCTCCCAGTTTCTAGCCTGATGCCTTCACCACTAGACCAAACTGGCTCTAATACATATACATATGCATATGCATATGCATATGCATATACATATACATGGCCAAAATTACATCCAGAATTTGTAGGTCAGTAATGCTGTAGGTTCTCAGTGGTTTTAAAAATAATGTTTCATTTTAAAAGATGGATGAAATTGAATAATTGAGAAGAGAAGTTTTCAAGCAAAGAGAAGTTTTGTCCAATTTTGGACACTCAGTTGTTTGGCAATGAGGTTGGTGCTATATTTTCATAATGCACTATTTATACAAATTTTCATATCAGTAGCTATTACACAATCCTTGGGGGGAAAAAATAACATTTCCTTGCTTTACAATAATGTTTGACCATTTTAGGCCTATCCTATGTTTCTCATAGTGGTCATCTGGATGTTTTTGGGGGCATCACTGTGGGGCATGGAGACATTCCCCTGTAACTGTAATTCAGAGGCATGTACACCCAAGCAGGAGGTAACACTGACTCTTCAAAATAGCTCTTGATTTATCTGTCTTACATGCATTTATCAAATCTGCATTTTCAATGACATCCATATGTTTAGTCTTGCATTTTTCAGTCTGAGAAATATCATACATCAAAACTAATTGGCCCTTCACTGGATTAAAATTCTCCAAGATTGCTTTGGAGTCCAAGGGAATCCTGTTACAATCTATACAACCCAGTTATCATTCTGCATGGCAGGTATAAGCTCTCTTTAGCTTCCCTTAACATTTCCTTAGTGGATTTACCTAAACTTATTTTGATGTTAGATGAAATCTCGCTGGCAACCACTAGTAGTTACTTTTTAGTGTTCGAAATGTTTTAAGTCATTTTACAGAGCTGTCTTTAGAAAGAAAAATGCTACATTTTAAATTCCTCACTCCTTAATAACAGATGTTAAGCTTCTCCTGGAAAACCAACCATTCTTTGCTGTAACACATTGGAAACCTTGATTAAAGTTGACTGTAATAAAGCAGCTGTTACAATATGTAAGCTGGTAAAGTAAATTGCTTCTGGATTCAGTTCAGTTCTTATTGGGTACTAGTGTTTTTTTTTCCCTTTAAAAAAAAACTAGAATTTTGCCCCCCTATTCTGGCCAGCTTGTTCCTCAACAAAACAACTGTTTTCCCCCGAGATTTACTCAACGCTCATTTGAATTATGGAGAAAGATCTGTTTGGAAAGTGGTGTGTGTGTATGTGTGTGTCTATTTTCTGGGAGCAACCAGAGGGACTTTGATCTTGGCTCAGATAACAGCTGCTATACCTGAGAGAATTTTTGAGTTGCTATATCCAGGTAACCCTCAGGGGAGGTGTCTGGTTGACCTCAAAGTAGTCCAGGTACCTGATACTTGAGGGAGGGTCTTTGAAGGCGCAAAAGAACCTGGCAGCCACATTTTATCATCCTGTCAGTCTTGCATTTCTGGCTAGAAGCATCAAACACAGCAAAGGAAACTCCAGTGTTCCTTGTTGGCTTTCTTCCTCCTTCCTGTCTTTGTAAAAATAAAAGCAGAAAGCCAATATGGCCATGATTAGATTATTTTATTTCTCTCTGTTTTTCTCTCTGTGTGTCTGTCTCTCTCTCACACTCTCCTGCAAACATACAAGAACCCTGTGGGAAAAAAGAGATTCTGAGTCCTTGGTGCAGAAGTATAAGGCAAGTAAATGATATCCCAGATGTAATCATGGGAAGGGATAACATCAGATGAAGCCATCAACTGTTCAGCTTATTGCAGTGGTTACATCTGGGATTGCCTTTGGGAGATCTTGCTTCAAGTATGGTTACTGGGCACCTTCTGCAGCATTGTGGAAGTCATGAGGGCCCAGTGTTCTAGCATAAACCTGCACATGTCAGGTGGGAACTGACCAGAAATGGATTTTCCTTTCATTTACATTAACACTCAAGAGACAGAGTTTGTAGGGGGCCTGAATGGCATCTTTCTGGAGTTTTGTGCAAGGAAATTGTGGTGTCCTGGATATGACAAAGGGTATCATATAATGTTCCAGGCTAAACTGATTGTTACCATACTGGGAGTTATAGTGATGGCTCCAAATGATTAACCCAATTAATTGGCAAAACCAAAAGAAAAAGTAACTTACTCAGAGATGAACGCAGAGATAAAGCAAAACATGATTATTACTAAGAGGATCTAAAATAAAAAATAAAAAGTCAGATGGTGTTGGGAGTCTGGTAGGGACAAAAGGAGGTATCTACAAGTACCATGTTGCAGAGATCAGGGTTATATGCTCCAAGTTATTCACTGGGTAAAAGTGCATTTGAAAGGAAAATAAAACCAATAAGCCAAATATTAAAACCAGCTGTAGGAAATTGCAACAGCCTTCTGAACTTCAAGAGTGTTGAAATCCACACTCTGGGAGTGTTGAGATTCAGGAAAGTGGAACTGTAAGATGGAAAAATAGGACCTCATCTTGCTTCTACTGGATGTACAGTATATAACACATTTACGGGGCTGCACTTACCACTTTACTCTCAAAGAGATTTTCAAAATGTTGTCTGTTTTTGGAATCTGTATTTTCAAAGTATCTGTGGGGAACATTTTTCCACTACCACAATTGGATCCAGACTTATGCATACTTAGAGTGGACCTACTGAAACCAACAAGCCTTGAATTCCTCACCCAATATTTAGACCTGGGGACCGCAAATATACCAGCCATTGTTTGCCTTTCTGTAGGATTTCTTTCAGTCAAACCATTAAGTTCTCTAAGATAAACCAAAGAGATATTGGGGAGTTTTCTGTTTGTTTGTTTGTTTGTTTGTTTGTTTTGGGCTCTAAATAATTTAGGTGAGTGAGTTACCTTTAGGCCAGATGCTTGATTTATGCAGATGGCAAAAATAAATTATTCAGAAATAAGAGACAAGCAAAAAACAGATGGGAAAGGCAGCCAAGGCGAGACACCCAGGGGGCACCTGGTTTGCAGTTCTCAAATAAGCTTCTGTGAGACTTAACTGTTGGTGTTAAAAGAGAAATTTTATCATATTGAGTAGCAAGAGGCCCACCAAATGGTGGGTAGACGTGTATACAAGTGGTTTGGAATGTTAGCAGGGGTGAAGGAAGATGATTGGTGGGCTGGTCTAAGTACATTAATCCTTGGCCTTTGGAAAAACTGGACTTTATCTTAGTTTTGTTGCTTCTGTTAATATCCATATGTCTCCATTTAAACAGCTTTTTGGTTGATAAAATTTGCAAATAAAAGGGTAGGTTTTTTTTACACACTATACACCAGTGTTTCTCAACCTTGGCAACTTTAAGATATATGGACTTCAACTCCCAAAATTCCCTCTTTCAAGAATTCAACACCCAGCTAGGCCGGCTGGGCAATTCTGGGAGTTGAAGTCCATGCATCTTAAAGTTGCCAAAGTTGAGAAACTCTGCTATAGACAATGGATCAGTGATAAAGTGCATACTCTGCATGAAGAAGTTTCCAGGTTCAATCCATGCCACTGAAATTCTTCTAGTCTGTTTTCAGACCACCATTTTATCCAGTATCCCAACTTCAGAGTTCACTGCATAACAGGCCCGCAACTAGGGTCTGTGTCACCCGGGGCAAACATGGATTCCGTGCCCATTTTGGCACCCCCCAGCACTCATTTCGGCTCCCCCCAGCATGGCGCCCGGGGCACATGCCCTGCGTGCCCCCCCCAGTTGCAGCCCTGCTGCAGAATATCAAAAGTCTACACTGTTATAAGAATCCAGCCACATTTTAGAATAATTGCAAGCTTTTGAGTTTCTTAGAGCTCATCTCCAAGAAGTACAATTAAAAACCAGGAGAAAAAGCTATGGGGAATGGTGGCTGATGTTAGCAACCTTCCGTGCATCAGTTGCCTTATTAAATGGAGTCCGAAAGAACGTCAAGGAATGCAGTTTGCATGTTGGCTGGCAGGGTGAGATACAAAGCGATGTTAAGTCACAAGAAGATTTGTCTCTTGATGCTGGGAGGCACACATATCAGCATTTGATTTTTTGAGACTCTCATTTCTGTAAATGCAAATCTCAGCACCTAAGATCAACATTACTTCCATCCTATGTGACATAAAATACAGGTAATCCTCATTTACTGAACACAGTTGAGACTGGCTACTCAGTCATCAAGAGAAGCAGTTGCTAAGTGAAACTGTGGCTGAGCTTATATCTTACTTCAGCTTTCCTTTGCTTTCCAGACCTGTGAAGGTCATAAATGTGAGGATTGGTTGCAAACTTACTTTTTCATAACTGTGAATGGTGCTAAATGAGGCAGTCACTATACGAGGACTACCTGTAGATCCAGTAACTGCTGCGGAGGGGGAACAGATATCAGTTAGTAAGGGAATGTCTCTATTCCTGCAGGAATTCTGCATGGAATTTTCCTTGCCAATGCATTCTTCAAGGGTGTTTTTGGAAATTTACGGTCTACTTGGGAGCCCTAGATTTTCTGACAGTGTCCAATCCAATATTAAGCAGGAGCAACCCTGCTTAACCTTTTTCAGATCAACCAAGGTCAGCTAGATGTTGTAACATTAATCAGGCAGTCTTTATATTCACAAAGCTGGAATTAATTTAAGGTATTCTCTGGATATTAGTCAACCAAATCCAGCTTGGGAAGGGAAATCTAGTGCCTGTAGTATCCCAGAAAATATGATGTGAAGTTTTCTTTTTCCTATGCTGAACATTACCTAAATAAAAGTTTTAAGAACATTTCATTTTGATTGTCCTAATAAGGATTAATAAATCCCAGTGGATTTTTTAATTTGACTGTTTTTTTCCATAATTTTTACCATGTGTTACATGTCTTGGAAATTACTGGAATGAGTTGTTTGGCAATAGATTCTACAGAGGAAAAAGATGCAAAATACAGCATTTGAAAACTGAACATAAAAAACATGTGTATTAGGAAGAGTGTATATAAAAGTGAGACTTGACTTGACTTGACTTGACTGCCACCCGTTTTATGTATCATAACCCTGAGCAGCTTACAAACAATAATAAAATGATAAAAAGGGTAAGTATATAAAGAGGTATGGGCCCAAAAGTTAGCAGAATTCTTTTCGGGAGAGTTCTAGAATGTAATCATAAAACCAACATAGAAATGAGCAAATTTAACATGACATCCATATCTGTGCAAGGCATGCCTCATAAATATGTGCAAGAACCAATGATTACATATTTCTAGATATTTCAAGAAATATGTATTTCAAGAAACATGGATGGTTCGTGTCTGCGCTTTTACTCCTAATGATCCAAAGCTAAATTCTGAAAAAAGCCTCTTTCATACAATATCAGTTCATGCAATATGTGTAGCTTTATGCCTTTAATCACAGACGTTATCAGTATCTTTAAGCATACTTTATTGAGAGTTGATCTATAATACATATCTTTACCATTTAATTTTTAATTGCTGGAGTGGATACCTTTGAACCCCAAAACTCAGTTTTACTCATACAAATAATATATTTGCTTTGATCCTGCAATGAAGTCTAAATCCCATGTTTTGACATCAATTTGGTGCTACACAATTGAGCATAACATCGCATTTTTCTTTCCATCCATAGGCAGGAAACATGTCAAATGAGAAATGAAGTGATAGCAGAATCCTATGAAAGGTAAAACATCTAGTGGTTAAGGTGCTGGGCTAGAAACCAGGAGACTGGGAGTTCTAGTCCTGCCTTAGGCATGAAAGCCGGCTGCGTGACCTTGGGCCAGTCCCTCTCTCTCAGCCCTACACACCTTACAGGGTTGTTGTTGTGAGGCAAATAGGAGAAGGAAGGAGTATTAGGTATGTTCGCTGCCTTGAGTTATTAATAAAAAATAATAATAAAGGCAGAATAAAAATAAAATAATAATAAGTAACAAATAATTCCTCAAAAGGAAGAATGTGGTCAAAATTAAGCCTGAAAATAACATTTCCCATATTTCAAAATTGTATTTTAAGATTCAGGTTCCTGCTTTTGATCTGCTTAGCTGAAATCAATGGAAATTATTCCTGGATAGATACTAATCAGTGGAGTGGTGCAGAGATCTGGATTCAAAGGGGAAAAGGTGATTTGGGTCACAGATGGGTACTTATTTTGCACCTATTGGCACCTCTTTAAAAAGTTGCATCTTATTTGCAGAGCCATTTGAACCCAGAACAAGACATGTTTGATTGAAGGTGGTGCTGATGGATACAACATGTTGGTTTACACATATCCTGAATTACCTTTTCCCTCTATATCGAGACTACTACACAATCCTATTAATTAGATTCATTTTATTTTAGTATTTTATTTGTTAAGCTTGCCTCATTTTCTTTCAGGAACTCAAGAATTCCCTCTGCTATTTTTATCCCAACAATAACCACCCTGTGAGGTTGATGGGCTGAGAAATATTGACTGTGCCAGAGACACGTTACCTAACACACCTAGATCAACACAAATCCCAACAGAATACTTTAAGATCTTTCCAAAATTAAACAAAACAAAATCAGCAGGCCAAAACAAATGAAAAAGGGCCAGGCCCAGCACTTGATGAAATCTGGAAATAAAAGCATCTTAAAATGACAGTGAATGGCATTTAATGAGAAGATTTTCTAGGGTAGAAGTTCTACCAAAAAGTGAACACAAATGCTTTTCAAAATCCTCCACTAAATTTGTGTACAGAGAAACTGAATGGGTAATTTCTCCAGGGTTTCCCAAAAAGGAGGATAAATTCTTGAACTATTTTTTAATCCTCTCCTACTGAAAAAGCCCAGTGGGAGGATTTTTTTCTTGATGACTTCCCCCATGATTTATTGCAGATAGGATTGTACAGAAAAAAACAGGACATACCCAAATACCCTTTGGCCATCTTGTAACTAGGGTTATTTCCACATTAGTCCTGATCATTTTCACTTTTGTTAACTGAGAAGTGCTGAAAACTTGGAGTAACTATCACTGGCCCACCCTGAGCTGCCCCAGATCTTGCACCAACAAAACTGTCACCTCCTAGTCCACACAAAAGTGAAAGAAAGAGAAGAAATGTAAAAACCAAGCAGGCTGGTGCTTGAGAACCCTGGTTCTCCTGCCAAAGAGAAAGGGGAAATTGACCAATCCTGTTAATTTCATAACTGTTCCCTTCATTTTGGCTACTGAGAGGGAGCTTCAAAGAAGCCAAGACAACATTCTCCTTACAGGACCTTCAAGGGAGACTGAAACTCAGAATCTGAGAAAAGAAATTAGGTTTTCTATTCCCTCCAATAAGGAAGTAGACTCTCTCCCGCCCCACCCCCCCACCCCCCCACCCCCCAGTTCCACAGCAGACAAACTGACATCAAGCCCAAGTCCTGCTCTGCTGGAAGTAAATCAGTTTAACTGCTGAAAATAGGCAACACTATAGAATCACATAGGTGTGAAACCAATAGAGGAGCAACTCAAAGAACTTGCAAGGAAGTGCCCTAAATTTCCACCTATGAGAATTTCATAAAAATTCTCTTTTCCTTTGAAGGAAAATTGGAAGGAAATATGCATTCATCAGATTAAATGAGAACTAGTAGCAAAAGGCCAGAGTAAAAAGTTCTGCCTGGAACTAGCCTTTCATCAGTTCTGATACTTCTGAACAGGTAGCATGTTTGTAAGTCCTTGTAACATCACAGCAGCTCTATCAAGGATTAGAAAATTCCAATTTATATGAATTTTTAAAACAAAATAAAAAATAAAAGGCAGGAAAAAAAAGGAAACTGTCACTTAACTAAGTTGAGTCTTACACTTAATAACTACTGAGGTTTGGGACACTGCAGTTTACGTCTTTCTACGGGATGTTCAAAATCCTGAATATCCTTGTCATGCAAACTGAAAATACTTTCCCATTATTTCAATCCATCTTGACTATAAACCAGTCCTTGAAGTGCTGCTAATTATCTTATTATAGCAATTCCCAGATGTTTAGGGCCACTGGACACATCTGGATTTAGAGAACACAAAATGGCTGCCATGGGAACACAACAATTAAAAAGCATGAGTTTACTAGTATGCTCCTTGCCATCTGTTGGAAATGCAGCTTCTGAGGCATCAAGCCTTTGTACCTTTTATCCTATTGACTACTAGAGGTAGTAGAACTTTGTTCTTTATTCTCCTCTGCTATGACTTTCCAATTGAAAGAATAATACTCTTAGGCCCACCCTCCTCCAGCTGGTTTCCTTTCTTATCCTTTCCCCTTAATAAGGACAAAAAGCTCAGAGTTTCAGGCTTTCTATCATAGTATAATTTCCTTAAAAAAAACTTTATTTATCCCTTTGGGCTTTAAGCATTGATCTCTTGGTATGCTCCTCATACAAATATGGTCTGCTAAATGCAGACCCCACAGAATGAACTGGAAAATTCTAACAAGAATTACCACAGACTTCCCCCATAACTTCACATCCTAATGAACTACTGGGCTGTGCCTGCCTGTTCTTTTTAAAAATTATTTATTATTTTAAAATCTGTCAAAGGTCAGGAAGCACAGGAAGCCTCATGGTCAGTGTGAAAAATGACTACAAGCATATTCATGCCCTAGACACCATGACCAACTTTATCATAAAAAGTGATGTTGTGCCCAGTATACTACTAAGTACAAACTAAAATGAAATGTTCCATTTTATTAGTAAAATATGGTAATGCTTTCACTCATTTAGATTTTTGGCGTGTGTGTGTGGGAATGCATTCATTTATTCCATCCCAAATCACAGAACTATCAAACAGGATTATAAAACCAATCCATAACCACAGGAGGCTAACTCAATGGTTCAGCACACCTGACTAACAATTTACTTTAAGTGCAAGATGAAACATGACCAGCCTCCATTATCAACATGGTAAGATTAAATAAGCTCAAGGCATACATTACTCAAAGCAACATGTGCAGTCCCGTTACCACACGCACTCTCGCTGAAGAACAGATTCATCAATGCCATTTTAGATGTCTATCTGTAGGCAAGTCCTCAATGCCATTTTAGATGTCTGTCTAAGGCAACTCCTCAATCAGAACACGACACTGAAAAGTTATGGACTTGGTTTCTCTGATCTGTATTCCAGTTCCTTGTAAAGTTCAATCTAGCTTCATCCATGAAAATAAAAAAGCAGGATGGTACATTGGGAACTTCCAAGTGGGGGTAGAGTTCCAGTATTAATATGAGATGACATGATAACTGGTTTTACCATTGCAAACCATTCTGATCTCACATTGAACAAGAGGGATTATATCCACGTAGAGCAAAATGCCATTTGCAACTAATGCCACTATAGATTTCTGCTTCAAAAGCTCACACCACCTCCTGCTTCCGCAGACACCATCATAGCAAGTAGGTCAAAGGTCAAAATGCAATGGGATAAAGAAGACCTGAGGAGAAAACAAATCCCACAACAATATTTGATTGGATTAAAGATTAATACTGTCAGAGGTAAAAGAAAGGAATATAAAAGTTGGTTTATTTGATCAAGATTAAAATAGGACACTTTTTTGCAAAGTTCTCACAACCCTTTATGGACTTTTTGCTGATACCATGATTGAAAATTTGATGTTTTATGGATTTGCTTATAGATAAGGGATGGGAGATGGGATGAAGAGATATCTGTTTGTAAGAGTTATTAAATTTGCTTATACTTGTTGTGATGAAGATTGGAGGTCACTTCTTTATATTCCTTTTCTTTTTCTTTATTATATTCTTTTTCTTTTTTCCTGCACTTCTTGTTTTCCATCCTCTTTCTTTTAGTTCGTTTTTGTTTTTACTATTGTAATTAAAATTCTTAATAAAAATTATATTTAAAAAAAACAAAGAACTGCCAACACATTAGCATTAAGAAGTTGGAATCTATTGACAAAGCGAGCACAGAAGCACAGGGAGAGGTTAACAACTGACCCTCAATCAAGAGGGAAGGGATGCATATTTAGGCAGACACACCTTGACAGGACAAGTCACTCAATTACAAGTGAGCACTGATTGGCTGACAGTTCTCTGTGTTCAGATATTGGCCACTTGATTCTTTAAAAAAACACGTAACAGATGATGATGATGATGATGTCAGATAGGTCAGAAAGCCCAGCAGGCAGAGATCAAGTCTGCAGGGCCAATGGTGTTTGTGGCTAGGGAGATAACAAACAAAGAAATAAACAAATGTTTCTATTGTGTGGCCCATAGAATGGTCACTGAGTTTACAAATAAACATACTATTTACAAATAAATATACTATTTATTTGAAAGTAGACCCTGCAAGCAAGCAGAATCAAAGGCCAAGAAATGTTTATATTTATGTATACCATGTATTTCTTTGTGCGGTACATCCATACCACTTGCACATAGAAACAGCATTTGTACTGTACACACCTTTAAATAAATACATTGGAAGAGGTATGAGACTCAGGTCTTGTGAGGTCAAGGGTCAGATAGTTTCACAATTAGGGTCAACTGGACATAGAGACGGGTTCTGAGAGAAAATTGCTATCTGATTAGCAAGCAAATAGCTGTAAGAGCTGTCAGTCGCATCCAGCGAAGCAAGGAAGACCATGCCAAAATCATCTTTCTACTTATGCAGTAGTTTGGACCACTGGCAAACGACAGATGTCAAAATTCAGAGCTAATGACCATTTAGCCTTTACAGAATGAAAGTCCATTGTCTAGTTTTAAAAAACATCCTGTAAGGTATTCATGGTTGTCCAAACATGGTTTGTTGAATACACCACAATTGGCTGCAATTACAGCCTGTTTTACAAATCTCAACCGTTCACTTCATACAATGTGTAGCTGACGTTAATGCAACACACGACCGAGTTATTGAATTAACCTGATGGCTGCCTTTATACAACAGGCTTCAACGGGACAAATAAAGACCTAGTGGCTGCATTCTG
Source organism: Candoia aspera (assembly GCF_035149785.1). Classification (NCBI taxonomy): domain Eukaryota; kingdom Metazoa; phylum Chordata; class Lepidosauria; order Squamata; family Candoiidae; genus Candoia; species Candoia aspera. The sequence continues at coordinate 9,246,007 of NC_086158.1, read as the reverse complement.
ACAACATGTTAGGCTTGGCAAGTGTCAGCCTTAGTCAGGTTATTTTTGCAAAGCAAGTTGTGCAGACCCAGCCAGTTTGATTAGTTCACCATTCACTATATTGTGGGAACCCAGAGAATGGATTAATTCAGGAACCAGGTTTAAGTGTGTTGTGTGAACTATGGCTATAAACACATACATGGGGGGAATTCAAGTGGGTTGATTCTAAAAGAACAGAAATTACAAAACGGGCCAGTCTTAAAGGCAGCTAAGCTTTTATATGCAGCAGCTACTGAATTCCAGGAACTCTTTTCCTGAAATGCCTCTTCTACCCAGGAGTGTCTGGGGTAGGGTCAAGAAAGTCAAGATGGCACCGACAACTGTGGGATTGAAGCCCCGCCCCTTCTTATTACTTTGCATCCATGGTGAACATGAAAAAGGAAAAAATGTTTTGGCTCCATCTTGAGTTTTTTTGACCCCCCCTTTTTTTTGTTCCAAAGGTCCCCTGTACATGTGCAGAAAACTCCAAGGTGTAGAACTGACATACACCTTGTTTTAAAAATGTTTTGTATTCTGGTGATGCTTCAGTGTCCACACTCCAAAAAGGAGGCAGGAACAGGATAAAACCTAAACTGCATTTAATTCAGTCTAATGCAGAGTTTCTCAATCTTGGCAAGTTCCAGAATTCTGGAAGTTGAAGTCCACCCATCTTGAACTTGCCAAGGTTGAGAAACACTGGTCTAATGTAACATAATTAGTTACATTTCTGTTTGCTCAAAAAAAGTAATAGGTTTCTCTTCAAAGAAAGTTTCCCAGGGCGGCTTACACACACTTGACAATCATCATCGGAATCTTGTTAAGACAAAGGAGAGGCTAAAAATACGCAGCAGAGAAAGCAAGAGGGTAGGAAGAAAATTAATTAAAAAGCTCTATGGCAGTCGAGAAGTTATCAACATATTAACAGGTTAAAAACCTGGAATGGATTTGCCTGGTAATGGAAAGATAATGAAGGTTGTCCCAGATGCATCTGACTGGAGAAGGCATTTCAGAGCCCAGGGAGCCATGTGGAGGCAGAGGCTCTTAGAGGGCCTGTGAAGAGTATCTTAACATTCAGGTAGGAACATGGGAGGGGGACGTGGTGGCGCTGCGGGTTAAACCGCTGAGCTGCTGAGCCTGCCGATCAGAAGGTCGGCGGTTCGAATCCGCATGACGGGGTGAGCTCCCGTTGCTAGTCCCAGCTCCTGCCAACCTAGCAGTTCGAAAACATGCAAATGTGAGTAGATTAATAGGCACTGCTTCAGCGGGCAGGTAACAGCGTTCCGTTTAGTCATGTAGACACATGACCACAGAAGTGTCTACGGACAAACACCGGCTCTTCAGCTTTGAAACGGAGATGAGCACCACCCCCTAGAGTCGGACACGGCTGGACTTAATGTCAAGGGAAACCTTTACCTTTACCGTTAGGAACATGGGAAGAGAACCAGTTTGGTGTAGTGGTTAAGACACCAGGTTAGAACCTGGGAGATCATGAGTTCTAGTCCTGCCTTAGGGACAAAGCCAGCTGGGGGACCTTAGGACAGTCACTCCCTCCCATCCCTAGGAAGGAGGCAGGGGCAAACCATTTCTGAAAATGCTGCCAAGAAAACTACAGGGACTTGTCCACATAAGTCACCTGGAGTGAGAATTGACTCAAAGGGCCATGACAACAACTTAGAGGGCACCAGACTGGAGAATGAATGGATGGAATGAAGAGATGACATTTACTTGGGGTGGGTACGGGTAGAAATGGACTAAAAAGTTTATGACAGTCCTTTTGGGGTAGTGGTTAAGGCACCAGGCTAAAAACCAGGAGACCGTGAGTTCTAGTCCTGCCTTAGGCACCAAGTCAGCTGGGTAAGCTTGGGCCAGTCCCTCTCTCTCAGCCCTGGGAAGGAGGCAATGGCAAACCACTTCTGAAATCTTGCCAAGAAAACTGCAAGGACTTGTCCAGGCAGTCTCCAGAGTCAACACTTTTGAGTCATCAAAGGCACCAAAGAAAGAGGGGGATATAGGAGAAGAAACGATGCACATTAAAAAAAAAAGTGGTGCTTTGATCGCACTGTCATGGCCGCCACCATACTCTGCAGACAGCCCTGGTGCCTTCCGATATGAGCTAAAGGTAAGAAGTAGGTTGAGACCTACACCTTGAACTGAAATTAAAAACAAAATGATAGGGAAGTTGCATCATTATGGTTCCAACAACTTCCAGTTAGCACTCTTACATGTGGCCCTGAGTTGTAGGAAGTACACTCCTATTGCAGATGTGTTGTGAAGAGTCCTTGAAAGTTCCTGTGAGGGTATCAGGGGCTTGGTTTTGAAACTCAGGATGGAAAACTCTTTTTGTTGTTTATTCATTTAGTCACTTCCGACTCTTCGTGACTTCATGGACCAGCCCACGCCAGAGCTTCCTGTCGGTCGTCAACACCCCCAGCTCCCCCAGGGACGAGTCCGTCACCTCTAGAATATCATCCATCCATCTTGCCCTTGGTCGGCCCCTCTTCCTTTTGCCCTCCACTCTCCCTAGCATCAGCATCTTCTCCAGGGTGTCCTGTCTTCTCCTTATGTGGCCAAAGTATTTCAGTTTGGCCTTTAATATCATTCCCTCAAGTGAGCAGTCTGGCTTTATTTCCTGGAGGATGGACTGGTTGGATCTTCTTGCACTCCAAGGCACTCTCAGAATTTTCCTCCAACACCACAGTTCAAAAGCATCGATCTTCCTTCTCTCAGCCTTCCTTATAGTCCAGCTCTCGCAGCCATAGGTTACTATGGGGAACACCATTGCTTTAACTATGCGGGCCTTTGTTGTCAGTGTGATGTCTCTGCTCTTAACTATTTTATCGAGATTTGTCATTGCTCTTCTTCCAAGGATTAAGCGTCTTCTGATTTCCTGATTGCAGTCAGCATCTGCAGTAATCTTTGCACCTAGGAATACAAAGTCTTTCACTGCTTCTACATTTTCTCCCTCTATTTGCCAGTTATCAATCAAGCTGGTTGCCATAATCTTGGTTTTTTTGAGGTTTAGCTACAAACCAGCTTTTGCACTTTCTTCCTTCACCTTCATCATAAGGCTCCTCAGTTCCTCTTCGCTTTCAGCCATCAAAGTGGTATCATCTGCATATCTGAGATTGTTAATGTTTCTTCCAGAGATTTTAACTCCAGCCTTGGATTCCTCAAGGCCAGCTTGTCACATGATGTGTTCTGCATACAAGTTGAATAGGTAGGGTGAGAGTATACAGCCCTGCCGTACTCCTTTCCCAATCTTAAACCAGTCCATTGTTCCATGGTCTGTTCTTACTGTCGCTACCTGGTCATTATACAGATTCTTCAGGAGGCATACAAGATGACTTGGTATCCCCATACCACTAAGAGCTTGCCACAATTTGTTATGGTCCACACAGTCAAAGGCTTTAGAATAGTCAATAAAACAGAAATAGATGTTTTTCTGAAACTCCCTGGCTTTTTCCATTATCCAGCGGATATTGGCAATTTGGTCTCTAGTTCCTCTGCCTTTTCTAAACCCAGCTTGTACATCTGGCAATTCTCACTCCATGAACTGCTGAAGTCTACCTTGCAGGATCGTGAGCATTACCTTACTGGCGTGTGAAATGAGGAAAACTCTATCTTCTCACATTATACATTTTTTAAAATAGAAACTTCTACACTCCCCTTCATCCAATATTCCCAGGGCATTTTACATAAAAGTAAATGCAAACACACAAAGACATACTATGCACACATTATAAGGTTTTCATATGTGATGCCTACAAGAATAAAATCACCTAAGTTGAAGCAACTATCCATGTTTTTAAAATGGCAATGTTGCTTCAAGATTTCAGAATAAAAGATATTTTCTACATTCTACGCTGTACACCATAGCCTCATCTTGTCATGTATTAAAGCAAATTGAGCATTATATCTTTAAGCTATATTAAATCTCTCATCCCAATGTTTTAGAGTTTCATCAACTATTTTCTCAGTTTTGAATCAATAAATTCAAAAATAAGGTTGTAATGTGCCACTTGGGGTCATTTGCTGTTGTTTTTAAAGACTTCAAGAAAAAATACTTAGCTGCTGTCATTATAAACAACCCCGGCATCTGTTGCATGTAAAAGTGCAAAAATACAAAAATGCATATAGAAACCATTTGTTTCCTTATAAAGTATCCTGAAAAGCTCCAGGAAAAATCGTAATCATCTGAGGAGGATATGGCTGTTTTTTCATCAGTGGAATCTTTGGAGAAAATTATGCAGTGCAAGGATTTATCTCCAATTAAAGCAATTTAGCAAGGAGGTAGCCTGCATTATCTTCAGAAGAATCAAGACTGTTAAATATGTTCAGTTTGGTTACCAGATCTGCCAAGGAAACTCACAATAAAATTAACCTTTGGACTCTGGGAATACTGTATATAGTGCCACTGCAGATGTGCTGAAACAGAAGTGCTTATATCTGGAAGGTTTGCCTGGCACCCCTCTCCTCTTTCACATTTCCTGCCTTGACATAGTCTCAAACAAAGGTGGGGAGATTGTGGGTACAGTTCTGTAACAGCTGGGCCTTCTCAAGATCAAGCATCCTCACCCAGATGTCTCTAAAATTATCAAGGGTAAGTGTTGTCAGAATCTTTTCCAATCTGAGATGACTCAAGCAGGAACATGGGTTTGTTCATTACTCATAACCTAATGGCTGAAAACTAAAGCAGGCTGCCATTTCCTACACCTAGCTTGGAGTAACTTGCACCAGCTTTCCCAGCAATCTGGAAATCTTCAGGGTACTTTTTGAGTCATTCTAAAGTTCACTTTCTTTATACAACACCTAAGGAAATTTGCTGCCACTAATTTAGATGGTATTCAAAGAGGCCTGGGCAAATCCACAGAGAATCAGGTTATCAGTGGCTACCAGTCTTGTGAAGTTTGTAGGCTCCTTTCTGAATCAAAAGCAGCTTAGATACCAACTGCTGGGGATCTACGGTAGAAGTGGGTGGTTGCCCTCCAAACCTTGTTTGTGAACTTCCCAAATGTACTTGATTGGCCACAATATGATGCAGACACCTGGATTAGATGGATCCTCCACTATTCCAGCAGAACTTTACTTCATACACACACCAGAGGCCAAAGTTGAAATAGTATGATCGAAATGAGCGAGATGAAACCTTCAAATCCATCAGCTTATGCTGATTACATTATGTAAATATATTACTTGCTGTGGAATGGAATGGCCATCACGACATCAGCTTTGTCCTGCTGAAGCTGAAATGGATGGTGACCGCTGAAGTCTCCTCTTGTGTGGTCTGTGTGTGAGTCCAAACTATGGCCTGAGTTAATGAGGGAAATTGGATCTGACGGCCTTTTCTTAACTGCAGACAAGATTGTGCTCCTGTGGACATTCAGTATAATTGGATGATCAGAGCATTTATCTGTGTGAAGGATATGGGGGGTTTGTGTAGAAACACAAAACGGACAGATCAAACTATACAATTTTACTCATCCAAAACCCAGCTTGAGCTTTCAGAGCATTTTGAGAAAGTGTGAACTTTCTTTTGAATGTTGCTTTCTTGAAAAGGGCAAGCATGTAGTGAATTGGCTCATTCTAGGTTGACGTGCCACAAAAATTGTCTGAGAGGCAGATTGGCCACTCCAGGCATGCAAGACCAGAAGACAGAAAGGAGAGGTTGATTGGAGTTCTAGGACAGTGCAGGAACATAAGGTCACTGGCTGAAGTCACAATGTGGAGGCAGCCCAGAGTCCAAATTTCACTTCATTCCTGCACATAACGTTCCTTCTGCAAGTGAAGAAGGGCAATCTCCCTATATCTACTAGCACCTGATGCATAATTTATCTTCCTTTAAAAAAATTATAGACCAACCTGATTGGTTCCAGGAAGTAAAGACAATCCATTGCATGGCTTTCTAGCTTATATATAAACAATAGGGTGTCAATATTTTTTTTTAATAGCAACATAACAAATCAAGCAAGCTCTTTTTGATTTTCTTTTAAAGGCCTGGTGCTAGAATTTTAAATAGAAATAGAGACAACAAAGCAGTAATAACCTTTCTTCAATTCCTGCCTGAAAACAGCACCATCTAGCTTCAGATAAGACCAATATCTACCTTTCCTCAGATGATGCCCTTCCAGTGCGTTGGCTGTGAATTCTGGGAGTCATCATCTCAGCACAACTGAAGCTAGCCTACCTATATGACCATCAGTTTTGGAGCTGCTTATCTACGCCAATTCATAGGGAGCCTATACATACACACCATATAGATTTTGTCTTGCCTCAAGAGCAAAAGACCTCAGCTCACTAGACCAGTCCCACATAATGTTTCAATCCCAATTAAAACTCCAGAAGTAATTTTCTTTACTCTTTGCCTGTGCCTCATTTTAATTATCTGCAATAACACAAGCCATTCATATTCTCTTCCCCAAACGGTGGCATCTGCTGCTGCTCCTTATTATGCTGCCGAAACCTAATATTAGTCACCGCATGTACTGAGAGGATCTGGACCATGAATGAATAATGAGGCACTTGTCAAGGAAGCCATGTGAGTTCCCTGTCCCCATTGGCAGCTGTCCGGCCAGACTGCGGTTTGTTCATCCCTGCGCAGGAATGAAATCGCTCGTTCCACCAAATAATCAGAAAACAAAGAGTTTCTGATTCAGCTCTTCCCTCCCAACAGTCATCAGCCAAAATTAATGAACAAAGGCCCACTGAATGGGGGAATTCACAATCCAAAGTTGCAGAGCATTCAGTCTGTTGCTCAGCCTCTGGGGGACTCCCACTGCCACAGCCACTATTTGTAGGTGTGGACTTGGACAGCAACAGAACTTTCCATTCCTGTCCATTCATAATTTCCCTCTGACAAGGCCACCAAAGAACAGAAGCCTCCCATCACTGGTAGTGGCTGCCCACCTCCAAGTACTCTGATGAGAAGGTCAGATGTCCCTCATTCTTGTCCCATATTTTGGTGGGGAGAGAACCAGCCGCCATTGCAAGCAAAGGAAGACTTCTCTTGCTTTCAGTAGAAATAGTGGATGTAGTCAATGGAAGTCAAGTCACCAGCATCGATTAAGGACCATTAGACAAAGCAAGCCAACTGCCTCAGTGAGTCCTGTCTTCCTGAGCCAGGACCCCAGTTGTAAGGAGACTTGCTTTAAGTGGATTGGGCTGTTTTTCCACTTCATCTCCTTCTCCCAGCACCATTGGGAATGGCCATCAACTGAATGAAGCATGCCCAAGAAGACCAATGGATGCACATGCATAAGCAGACTTGTGCATGTGCAAACCTAGCTTGGCTCAGGTGACAACACTCAAGTGTGCATTAGCATGCTACTGCAGCATTGAATGGCCAGCAACCAGAATCCAGGCAAGGTGGTGAGCAAGTAAATGGTGGCCAGGGACCAGAAGACCCCTCAGTCTGCCATGCAGGCTGTCCTACACTCTCCCAATTACCTGAGGCCTTCAGGTATAGGAGAAGATGTCATTGTCCTTCATCACCAGAAAGGCATGCCCTGAGCTTGCTTTAAATCTGCTTTTACTGCAAGAGGGCTGAGAGTTATCAACACCGCAAGGCTCAAGGAAAGGTTTTCTTTGTTCTCTCTACAAACAGCAGCAAGAGCTAAAACCGGCAAGGCACAAGGGCAGATGTTTGATAAATGTGGGGGTATTGGAACGAGAACAAGAATATTCATGTCTGACTTTCGCCATGCAAGAGGGCTTGTTCCCTCTGTGTGTTCATATAAACCCTGTGCTGCCTAGGGAGGGTGGGGGAGCAGCGGTGAGTCTGTCTGTGCACGCTGTGCAGACGAAAAACTTGGGAAGTCTAAGTCAACTTGTAACTGCTTTTGGAACCAGCAGCCATTGCAAGCAAAGGGGGGCTTCTCTCACAATCAGTAGAAATGGCAGATGTCGTAAGTTGCAAGTCGTCAAGGATGCTTCCATATATACCATGGTGACATGGGAAGCAGGGCATACAATTGATACATGGCAGCTTAATGAGCATTACCACGAATGGGGAATGCCACATATTTAAGATTGGCAGGCATCCCAGTGCTTTACAAATAGCTCTCCCAGAATATTGGCTTCTTCTTACTTCACAGACTTTGCTCCTGACCTTTCCCTGCAGATTGGAGGGATGACTTCCCACCCAGCAGCCCCCAACGCTCCCTGTCTGCAACCTAGCAAAAACATCCCCCAGTCTTCACACTGCTCAGTAGGGTTTTGCTTTGAACTTGTGACAATCCCAGTACCAAGATCCTAACTTAGAAATTCCCCACAGTCTATCAGAAAGCTTACAGAATTCTTTATTAAGGATCTGATTAACACAGGACAGTAATCAAAGCTCCAAGTGAGCTTTTGGCGCCAAGACATTCAAAGTGATTCTTTCCCTCCTCTGATCTCATCCCTGTCTCACAAACAGGCTGTTTCTCACTCCTGAGTTCCCCCCTCCCATCTCAGCAGTTCATTAGGGTGATTAACAAGTGCCTTATCAGCAACAAAGCATCCTTGGCTGAAAAGCTTGAGGCAAAAGAATGTGAAGCTGACATGGGTTGGTTCTCTGGGAATGCAATGAATGCATGAAGCCAGCTAACACGTGTAGAAACCTCTAATGGCAGGCGAACCTGAGAAGGGAAATAGGCTGAGTCTCCAGTAGGTTGCTCCAATATTGCAGAGTTCATTGTCTGAGGAAGAAGGGAGCCCAGCTAGTTTCAAGGGGTGCTGCTTGGTGCTATAGTAGTAAGAGCAGTGAGTAATGTTACTAGCATGTCCCTGGCTAAATAGACTGAATCCCAGTTAAGTAAGAACTTGGTAAACTTTACATGGTTCAGAAGAACAACAGGTTCAATGCATCTAAAGCAGCTGAAAAAGCAGATCAGATCAGGAAAGGCCTGATGCAGAACCAAAACTGCCTATACACAGGCTATATCCAGCACATTATAATATACATGGTAAGTCATGGATTGTGGAGTCCTCGGTGCTCTCTGAGCTTGGTTGTTTGCTTGCAGACGTTTCATCACCCAACTAGGTAACTTCATCAGTGCTTGTGACTGTGGGGTTTGCTGCCTGTTTATATACAGTAGCTTGCCCTGCCAGTGTTGGTGGGGGTGTGGTTTTCTCCTTGGTAGTCCTTGATCAGGGTAACCCCACCAACACTGGCAGGGCAAGCTACTGTATATAAACAGGCAGCAAACCCCACAGTCACAAGCACTGATGAAGTTACCTAGTTGGGTGATGAAACGTCTGCAAGCAAACAACCAAGCTCAGAGAGCACCGAGGACTCCACAGTTCAACCTTGAGCTACATACGATCGCTTCTATTGGAATTCATGGGCCATTTGAACCAAATCCTCCATGACTCCTGCTATTATAAACTGTTAACCCTCTAAGGAACTACTGTTCCTTAATTCAGCCTTCCCAACTTGGAGGGAAATTATGCTGGATTTCAACTCCCAACATATCTAGAGGCACCAAGCTAGTGTCAAAGCAGGAGAACCGTGATGAACAGCATGGTTTAATCTTAAACTCTGATGGGTTTCGGTTCTTGGTTATTCTTTGGTTCTTAGGTTCTGGTCCTGAGTTATAGCTTGCTTGCTAACCCTAATCTTGGTTTATTCTTTTGTTCCTTCAGATCAATGTTATCATGTTACTAGCTTGGCCCATGACTCTCAGTTCCAGCAGAGTCCAACTCAGAAAATAACAGTAGCTATTGGATGCATTAAGCCTTTCCCTTCACCTAGCCAATGAGCAAGATTCACTCATGCTTTGAATGGATCCAGTGGCTCAGTTAAGTCTACTTTTTTCCCAGTGTAAGTAGGACTGGATACAATCCCCTCTGTGGATGCATGTATGAAGCAGGTTAGAGACTGTCTTGTTCCCTTGATCACACATACATCCAAGAGAGCATGTGTGTATATATAGAGAGAGAAATGAGTGGAAAAGCGACCACACTGTGATGGAGGTTCTAGTTCTCCCTGACTCAGGTGTCTTTGGGCCAGTCACTCTCTCTCTATCAGCCCTAGACTGGGAAGTCAAAAAAATCTATGTACAAACATTTATCATATAAACACTTTAATACAACCCACAGCAGTTCTTTATTGTTATAGCCAATTCTGGATGAAGAAGCCAACTGCTATTATGCTTATCAACACTGATGTTTTAAACCATAATTAAGATAGTATTTCTTTCTTTTATTGCATCTGCAATAGCTTAAACTATTTAAACATTAGAGCGTTAATAATTTTTAATCAGCATTGTATAAATACTACTGTTATCGAAATAATATAATGTACTATGTATGTTTTACAACAATATAATAATGAAAACGTTCTCAAAAAAGAAAAAAAAACTACTGTATGTACTAAACTGCATTGGACCAGCATGGCAGATTATGGACCATAACATTCAGTGAAGAAGTCTTCATCTTGCAGTAGACTGATTGTGTGTGTGTGTGTGTATTCATCATTGCAAAGAGAAAACATATGCATTATAACTTACAGAAGGAATAGAAAATGCCAGCAGCCCCAATCAAAAATGGTGAGAGATACCAAAGCAGTTTTCAGCAACATTTGGACAATCACGGATTTTACACACACACACACATACACACACACCGGATGTTTGGCCCACAATGTAATTGAGTTCTCATATCTTCTAATCATTGCTTAAATAATGTACCAGGTCCTCAGCTCTTGTAGTCTTGACAGCCTGGGAAAGTGGGGCATAGTTCTCCAAATACTTTCTGAGGACATCACACTTCGTAAAACTAATTTACCCAACAAATCTTATTTTTATACTATTTACTCTGTACAGAACAGAAACACCTGCCAACATCTGCCAAAGGCCAGTAATCTTTTCTCCCCTTTCCTTCAAAATGTTAAAACTGCTCTGAAATCTTAGTTATGGGCTAATCTTACAATTTTGCTTCATTTTTTTTTCTAAATAAGCCCAACATACCCATCCAGAGGGCCACTGTGGTGATAAAACGGGATGCAATTTCCCAAATCTTTGATTAAGAGAGGAGGAGGGTGTGAGACAGCTGTCTTTAGAGGCAGGAGAACTGAAAGATTACAAAGGGTGGGGTGGGAAATCCAGTTACTTAACTTTTTGATGCAGGAAATAACTTTGCCCCATGCACCTGCAGAGTGTCAAGCAGGGAGGGGCCCATCAACAAGCCTTGCTCAAACCATCAATCTGGTACCTAAGTGCCTAGTCTGAAAGCAAAGATGAAATGGAAGACGAAAATTGCACCTCCACAGATGAGGAGTCAACTGTCTGCGGGCCCCTTTCTGAAATCTCATCTTTCGGCTAAGGTTTCACGTGCATTTTCATGTTTTGATCATATGACCACCGCTCACTCGTTTAATTGGTCCCTGGGTTTACAGACTAAGTAATGATGTAACCAGAGTGTGTGGGAACCAGAACTATGTGACAGATACCATTTTTCCCAGTAATTTATTAGGCTTCAAGGCTAATTCTCCTGCTTTACCTAGTTCTCCTGCTGGCTATCACGAAATTTGAACTCTTTTAAGGACATAATGAGACCAACTATATCCAAGCTGAGCTTGGTCAGATGAAAACGTGGGCAGGGGGGAAAGAAAAAGGAAAGAGAGAAAACAACACAGAGTTGAAGCACATGGGGTGATGTGTGCCTGTGTGTATATAGAACTGTACAAATATATCATCCCAAGTAGATAGACAGATGGTGAGGGTGAGGATGGAAGGATGGATGGATGGATGGATGGATGGAATAGATAGAACCAAAAGCTCCCTCTCTCTTTCTGCCATCTGTTGATTATGCTGATGGACATGTCCTAAATAAAAAGGAACAGACTCCAGAGTTTTAGTCTGACATGTGCTCAGCTGTGGTGGGCAGCATCATAGAACTAACCTGCTTCCTAAGGCAGAACATTGAGGACTACAAATGAAACGCAGTAACAGAGCATCTGTCTGCAGCAGAGCTATCCACAGTAGGAACATCAAGGACCTTGACTTGCAAACCCTGCTTTTAAAGGGTGCCAGCTGGTCCTGAAGTAGGACATTCACAAGTTTCTGAAAGGCAACTTGAGCTGCCCAACTTTTTGAGGGTGGCAATGTGATGCCATTGTCAGAAGAGGTGGGGATAAACATTTTCAACCCATGGGCAGGGAGTGTTCATGGTAGGAATGGGGAGCAGGAGATCTTGGGGAGGCAAATCATGCCCAGTCCCTGTATGAATCCCTTCCCCCAAAACTTGGAAAAATAGTCCCAAATCCATTTTGTGCTTATTTCCAGTGTTCAAAAGATTGGTTTTTCATGGTGTGATTTGGGGATGTGTGGAAAGGGGTGTTCAAGAATGATTTGCTGCCCTGATTTTATTCTTACCCTTTATCTTAAAAAAAAAAAACACCTGAAAAATATCCTGCTGAAATGCAACTTTTGTGGAGGGGAGAGAACAAATTATTTTGTATAAGAGGAGGATGTGGACATTTTGCTCAGTACTTGGAGATAGTTGGTACATGGTTGTAGTATGGAGGGGAGAAGTCACAGGACATGACCCACAGTGAGTAGGTTTGTCTGCTTCTCTGAATGCCCCCTGAGCTTTGACCCTTCTTGTTCCACATCCTGGAAAATGGAAGGGAGCCTAGAGGTGGGAGCAGCAATGTAGTAAGGGGCCTAGCCAAGTGGGGGGGGGGGAGGAGGAGGAGGAGGAGGAGGAGGAATATTCCTCCCTCTGGCAGAAAAGTGGAGGCTGGATCAGGATTAGGCATCCTGAATTGACCCAGCTCCTAACATGGTTTTCCTTCTGAGGAGAAGGAAAGAGGATTCTTTCTACTTCCCCCCTCCTACCTGTGTTTCTCGCCTTCCCTCCCCTTGCTGCTATTAAAACCTGGTAAGATTTATTTAAAATATTTATCATTAACTCCAGCAAGCCATTCAAATATGATGGAGCACAACCCATTCAGCGCAAAGAGTCAATTATCTGCTGGGTTCATCAAATCAATCTGGGGAAGTACAATATTGACTGCTGACAATTATTGCAGCAATTAATGGAAAATTATCTCATGTTGGCAGCAAATGTAGCCTTCTTAGCCTTCGAAACAAATCAGGAAGAAGAGAGGAGATGAAGAGATTGGTGTGGAACTTCATCGATCTGGGTTTCATCCGCAGATGCTCACCAGAGTTGCTTCAAGTAACATGGGATGATTTGCTTTGGTATTAGAGGCTTTGCCACATCCACTGTGCATGCAAAGAAGCTCCTTTAGCCAGTATAAAGTCATGGTTTTCCTCCATTTTGCTCCTAGTCTAGGGCTCCAAGATCTCAGCTGAAAAAAAACCAGACAACCACTAGAGGGCAGCAAATCTCAAATATAGCAAAGTCACATTCTTGGCTGCCACCTGGTGGCCCTTCAGAACTTGGCTGCAGCCAAAATCTGAAAACATAGAGATGATTCACAGTTTTACTATGATGACATTTTACTACCTCTTGGAAGGTCTGCACAGCCCTAGTATTATTCCGGCAAAGCTGGATCACATAGGAAACCTGCATTTCATGGCTTTTCTCCAGGCTAAGGAGAGTGCAGTGTAGACAGATAGCAATCCAGTGGGAAAGAAGATATTCATGTGTTAGCCCTTCAAGGTAGTCCAGACAGGAAGCACAGCTATGAGTACCAACTCTATTTTTATTGCAAGGGTACATTAACAGGATCTTGCAAGACTGAAAGTATTTCTCCCCTTCTTTATTTCACTCTACAGAAAACTAAGGAGGGTCCCTTCTGAAATGCTTCCCAGGCTCTCCCGCCTTCTCTGGGCTGAGATATCTTTTAAATGATGGTTACAAGAGTCTGTGGCTCTTCCTCCTGTCTCCCAAGGTCATTCCCACTTGCCATTACACATGGAGACCAGATGATGATTTTGCTGGGATGTGAATTTCATCTGGAGCAACAATTTGGAAAGCAAAACTTTGTTTTCCAACAGTAGTAAGGAAGCAGATTTTTATGGATTTTGTGGTGTGTTATCATCGTAATGTGTCTGTCATGTGATAGATGGTATGTGTACAGCCAGGCAGGCGAGGGGATCCGGCAGAACTGATGTGTTAATATAAAATGGAATCAGAAATAAAATATTTGAGCTGCTTCTGCTCTTGCACTACAGCAGGAGAACTATTGGGATGCTGCTTCTCCCCGCCCACTTAGTAAATTATGTTTTGTTTTGTTTTGATCTGTTCAACCATGTCCAATTCTCGGAGACTGCCTGAACAAGTCCCTGCAGTTGGCAAAGTTTCAGAAGTGGTTTGCCATTGCCTGCTTCCTAGGGCTGAGAGAGAGTGACTGGCCCAAGGTCACCCAGCTGGCTTCGTGCCTAAGGCGGGACTAGAACTCATGGTCTCCCAGTTTCTAGCCCGGTGCTTAACCACTACCCCAAACTGGCTCTCTAATTTCATATATCTGAATTCAAATGGAAATCATTTTCTCCCATGACTCCTTCCTGCGGCAGATCACTTCGATCAAAGTTGGGCCAACCGTTTCTGTGGCCATGAGATGCCTTTAAAATTTTTGCAGGATGGGTTCCCATCACACATACTGTATGAGTGCAGTTCTAACTTTCTGACTTTCTTTCATGTGGAACAGGCTTCCATATGCAATGATGAGCGCTCCTCTGCTAGAAGTCTTCAAAGAGAAGATAGCTGGTCATTTGTCAGGGAGGCTGTGGTGGATCCTGCCCTGAGCAGGGGGTTGGACTAAATGACCTCTAAGATCCCTTCCAACTCTATGATTCTATGAGAGTAGGTTTGGAAAGAATTGAAGGGGGTCCTCTGTTTTTTAATAGTGATGTGCCTATTTGGGGGCTTATGCTGTAATCTTCATCTGCTTTCCATCTCCAGGTGGCAGAAACTATTATAAATTTCCACCCATCATGGCTAGAGGGGCCCTCATGTCTGCAGAATTAGAGTGACGTTGGGAGTGGAGCCAGATGTGGCATAAACTTTTCCTCTTCGGACTGTCATCCTAACTGAGTGATCCAGGAGGGAGTCATGCCATTTGGGTCTTTTCACAGTTGTGACGGTCACGGAATCAGAGAATTGGAAAGACCGTTAGGTCACCAAGCCCAATCCTCAAATTTATATTGGAAACTTAAGGGTGAGTAATTTCCAATTTTGTCTGCACCCAGCACGCTCCAAGTCAGTTGCTGTATCCAGATCACAGTGAGCAAGCGCACCTCTCAGTCCAGCTGGCAAAAATGTAGCTTGATATTTATTTATTAAACATCAGCAAACATCACAAACGGTTAACTGGCAAAAACAAGACAAAAGGTAAGTAAAATCAAGGAGAGAGAGAAACATGAACAACAAGCCAGAATTTACCCTCTATCATCTATCTATCATCATCTATCTATCATCATCTATCATCTATCTTTGCATCAGAAAATACAGAACTTTCTAGAGCCTCTGGAAAAAATACATGGCCAGCCCCATGGCCTTTGATTATTTAAGCCTTTTATGTGCAACAGCAGCAGAATAGAGATGGAAAGTGATCTCAACTCTATTCTGCACCATGAAGAAAATAATTTGATGGAAAGGGATGACGTATCCAACGGTTTAAGCGTCTCCAACATCTCGCCTCCACTTGAACACATCCAGCAAAGGGGAACCCACCACATCCTTCAGTAATAGGTACCTCTGTTAAATAATAATAATAATAATAATAATAATAATAATAATAATAATAATAATAATAATAATATTATTATTATTATTATTATTATTATTATTATTATGAAGTTTATCCCAGAATTGGAATCCCCCTTTCTGTAACTTAAACCCATGATTTCATATCCTGTGCTCTGGAATAAGAAAGAACAGATTTTGACCATCTTCCGTGTAACATCCTTGTTGCCCTTCTCTCGACCATTCTAGTTTTTCTAAATCCTTTTTAAAGTGTCTAGACACAGTACTCAAGATGGAATCTGAGCACAAAAAAGAATAAAATGGACCTATGGCTTCCAGTGATTTGGAAATTAGACTTCCATTGATGTAATCTAAAATTGCATTTGCCCTTTGTGCAGACTCATCACACTGCTGGCTCAGATTCCATTTGCAATCAACCCTTGCAGTGCAGTCCTTTGAGGCATTCCAGACAGAAAACCAAAGCCATGAGTACTAATACTACCTTTATTGTAAGGTTACAGTAACAGAACCTTGCAAGTTTAAAAGCATTCCCACCCCCCTGCCTTGCCTTTACTTTCCAAAGAACTAGGGAGGTCCCTTCTGAGATGCTTTCTCTACCCCTATTCCTGCTGCGGGCCGAGATATCTCTTATCTAACCATTGCCCTGGCTGTAGCTCTTCATCCTGTCTCCCAAGGTTATTCTCACTGTCCATTACACATCCAGTATTCCAAGGTCCTTTTGCAAGTACAGTTAATTCACAAGCACCAGGTGTCCCCCATCCTACACTGATGCATTTCATTTTGTGTATCATGTTACATCATTCCGAAGTTCATTCTGGAGGGAGAGTGATGCTCATCTTCACTCAAGAGAGAATTTTATGGGACAACGATGAATGCCAGCCAACTCCCAGAATATCAGGGCTTGCTAACATATAACTTTTGAACAGGCAGCAGCAGAAAAAAAAATAAAGAAATGTTAAAACTGGGCTGACATGATACCGCTTCTTTCTTAATTAAGCCTGCCTAAATTATGATCACCCTGTTGCATTCAATCCAGGCCTTAATGTTCTGCTTTTTCTTATCTGCCTGGGGCCTCCAAAGCAAGAGTAGATTATCAGGGCAGTGGCAAACTATGCAGCACATCCTTTAAACTGCATTTGGCTTGAAAGATCTCCAGTTGTACAGGCCTGTCCTAAGTATATTTAAGAAACCAGGTGGAAGGTTTGAGAAAAAGGGATGTCTGAATCATCAGTTGGGGGAATCATCAGTAGAAGAAAAGTCCTTCTAAAGGAGTGGGTGGGCTAATGGTTTATATTTCTTATGCAAAGAAGGGTCTTGAAGATAAAAGCCAACAGAAACAATAGGCGCATAGCAGAAGTTTGCATATGCACAAAGTAGCTAATCCAGTCAGCAAACATTATAATAAAAGACTTTTTTTAAAATAAATTCTCTTCTCTTTGGTTTTTGTTTCTTCTTTTTTTTTAAGTAACTATGATGCCTGACAAATATGCAACGGATCTGCTGCTTGACATCTATTTCAACTCCTTGAGAGCTATATCAAACATTAATGGGGATTAGTGTTAGAAGCGGTGTCAACATGGCAAGCAATCCTTGGCACAGAGGTATGCTCACATTTCCATATGTTATGGAGGTAAGAGGAGCCAGCAATGAGGACAAGTGGGAAGGTGAGAAGAAGAGAGACTTGGGAAGGTAGTTTTCTCCTTGGTCCAGCTGTAGTTGGCTAGGAGCATGTGCTACCACAAAGGGCACAGGGGACTTTGGAGCCCCGGTGCCTTGGCATCAGGAGCACCAGCCTTGGCATCTGGCGTGAAGGACAGTCAATCTTTCATCCCTCTGTTAGCATGTTCAGCTTCAATTACCAGAAGTCACATAAACACAGCCAGCCGCTTCTTAGTTCAGCTCATGTTTCTATGCACAGTAGAGGTCAGGCTAAAGGGTAAGGAGGCCCCCAAGTCAAGGGTGACTTCTAGAGACCACGTGGACCTGTCCAACAGCAATATGTCTTGCCGTTGCCTTCTTCTGGGGTGTCCACTCAACTTCCCAAACCAGCCTCCAGCCTGGGATTTCCTGGTTGTCTCCTATTCTAGTTTTAGCCCTGTTGAGCTTATTCAGTTCAGCCAAAGTGTGAGGTTTGAGTCTGACTCTGACTCTGAAAATGAAACTTATCTTGAGCCAGAAGGGGGAAATGAAACGTATCAGGAAGGAATTGGAGAAATGCAAACCAGTGGTGACTCAGCAGAGTGGGAGAAATTGCAGACGCTGATTGGACAAACTCTGGAGGGAGGTTTGAATCCTCCAATTAGTGCTTGAGAGAGAAGAGCAGAGAAGCACGCAAGACAAAAAGCAGATTGGCTGCTGAAGGAAAACGGCGCAAAAAGGATCTCATAAAAAGGCAACTGCGCCAAGAGCAAGCTGCCGGAGACAACCGATCCTTCAAGCTCACAGCCTCTGCGGAAGAGTCCTTACCAGAGTCAGAAGCCTCATCTGTAGCTGTTGCGGAATCAGAGCCAGCTCCTCCTGCTGTTGCAGACCCGCTTCCTTTGCACTTCGTTCTAATTGAGTCTAGTCTTGCCGATCCAGCTGAGACCAGCCTTGTTTCCAGTTCTGAGCCTCATTTCATCGCTCCAGCCACGTCCAGCCTTGCTCCCAGTTCCAAGCCGTGTCTTGTCACTCCAGCCAAGTCCAGCCTTGCTCCCAGTTCCAAGCCGTGTCTTGTCACTCCAGCCACGTCCAGCCTTGCTCCCAGTTCCAAGCCGTGTCTTGTCACTCCAGCCAAGTCCAGCCTTGCTCCCAGTTCCAAGCTGGGTCTTGTCACTCCAGCCAAGTCCAGCCTTGCTCCCAGTTCCAAGCCGTGTCTTGTCACTCCAGCCAAGTCCAGCCTTGCTCCCAGTTCCAAGCCGTGTCTTGTCACTCCAGCCAAGTCCAGCCTTGCTCCCAGTTCCAAGCCGTGTCTTGTCACTCCAGCCAAGTCCAGCCTTGCTCCCAGTTCCAAGCCGTGTCTTGTCACTCCAGCCAAGTCCAGCCTTGCTCCCAGTTCCAAGCCGTGACTTGTCACTCCAGCCAAGTCCAGCCTTGCTCCCAGTTCCAAGCCGTGTCTTGTCGCTCCAGCCAAGTCCAGCTCCGCTTCCACTTCCAGGCCCTGCCTCGTCATTCCAGCCGAGTCCTGCCTTGTCTCCAGATCTGAGCCCTGCCTTGATGTTCCAGTCGAGCCTTGCCTAGCCTCCGTGTCAAGCCCGACACCCACATCTCAAGCCTCCTCATTGCCATGTGTTCTAGCCACACTGAGTCTTTCCACCTCATTGAGGGGTTTAGCCGAGTTCTGCCTTGCTGTTTTGCCATGATCTCCTGCTACCTCTGATGCTGATGCTGATGCTGTTGGGTCATCCAAGGACTTCATGTGACAGAAGGTGGACTACAACCTGGATTTCTTCAATCTAGTACCTTCGGCACTTTAGTGCCATGCCAAAATCTTCTCTTGCATTTTTTTCCTACTGGTCCTCACTCAGATACTTTTATTTGGGTTCCAGACCAGTAAATTATCCCACTTCAGACACATTATGCGAAGATCCGGCTCTCTGGAAAAGGCTCTAATATTGAGAAAGTTGGAAGGAAAGAGGAGAAGAAGAGGATGACCAGCAGCAAGTGGATGGACTCAGTTTTAGTTGTGATGGGTGCACTGTTGGAAGACCTGAAAGACCAGGTTAGGGACAGACCATCATGGAGAAAATCTGTGTGGTTGCTAAGGGTCGACACTGACTTGATGGGACATAATCAACCAAGCAGCCAATCAATTAATCAATCTACTTAAAGGTATATCTGTAAGATCACTTGCAAGGTTGGAAGATCTGAAAGTATAGGTTAGGCATAGATCATCATGGAGAAAATCTATCTATGTGGTCTCTATGTGTCAAAAACACCTTGATGGCACATAATCAATCAATATTACCAAGCCCATGCACTAAGATTAAAACACTAAGATCTTTATTTAAGAGTTCTTAACATAAAAACTGAAGACTATAAATTAAAAGTGATAATAGGCTAGCATATAAAATAGAATCCTATAACGGCAACATGATTAAAATTAAATTACAATAACATGAGTACATAAAAATACAGGGACAGTTATCATCCAACCTGCTTATTTATTGATTTCTGAACATAGGGAAGGTGCCATTTCAACACGAATCAGTTCCATGGAAGAGAATTGGCTTTAGATTTTTTTTCAAAGGGAAATAAAAACAGAGAGGAGATTCCTGGATTTATTCAATAATAAGGTTGGCCAGGAATATCTGTGAATCTCTTGACTTTCGCATTACAATTCTCTCTTCAAAGATCTGCACCTTCCCTGGATTTTCACACTTCTTGCAAGACAGGAAAACTAATAGGACAAAAGTCCTCCTGTTTTGTTTTGTTCTGTTCTGTTGTTGTTTTTTTCCAGATTGGGAAGGACTAACAGCCAGACAAGTGCCAGAATATATAATACGTAAGAGAAAACCCCTTCAGGAGAAGTAGCATCTTGCAGGTGCATCCAAGGGTGGGGAGGGAGGTCATAAAAGTCAAGATGGCAGTTGCAGATGCACAGTAGAAGCCCCCCACCTCCCCATACCTCACTGGGATCTTTCACCAATAACGAAGTCCAAAATACCAAAAGAAATTCTAAAAAACTCTGATGTTCTCGAGGATAAGGTAGAAAAACAGATGCCTCTTTAGCAAGGGAAAAGAGGCCTGTGAGGAACAAATACAGTAGGTTCTGCATAGCTTTATTATAGAAGATACTTTACTTTGCTGTTACTTACTTAAAACAGCAGCCACAGGGGACAGTGAAGATTGGGGGTTGCGATCCTGATTTGCGTCGCTCCCAATTTTCCAAGTAAAGGTTGCTATTAGCATCTCTGGGGAAAAGCAGAAATTTGGGGAGGAAGCCATTTTAATTAAGATCACTCTTTCTGCACCCAACAATCTGAATCCTGATCCTCCCCCAGCACTTGCCAGACCTGCTTTTGAAATAACAGAAATGTGTTAAATGCAGCCACACATCTAAAATATCAGCTAACACTGGCCTCTGTGTAGGCGTGAAAAAGGCCACTTCTCTGTTCCTGAGTAACAAGAGAAAAATTGAAAATAAAGCAATAAAGGCTTAAATTGTCCTTGGCTGTTCTGACGTTAAAGGAGTACTTCCCCCTGGATTTCAGCAATGTTCAAGGCAGCCTCAAAGTGTATAGAATCTGTGGGCCTTTACTGTCCACTATCGGGAGTGTCTACAGGGTGTGGTCAAAAAAGTCAAGATGGCAGCCACGATGCTGCAATCAAAGTTCTGCCTGAAATGCACTTAAAACAACATGTGAAGCTTCAATCACACCTCCACCATCATCTTGACTTTTTTGACAATACTCTGCAGACACCCCTGACCACTATGTTGTAGTCAAGGGATGCAGAGATTGGGAGACAAGGGAAGCAGAAGAGGGATCAGCAACTGCACGTCCAATGCAGGGATAGCTTTCCCCGAGACTCAGTGTCGGCCCTTTGAGGTAGCTCAGACTAAGAAACCAATGCCATGTAGGTCAGGACTACTTTTATTGTAACTGCTATAGTAAGAGTATCTTACTCCAGTCTGCATATGTGTAATGAGCTGTGAGAATTAACCTTGGGAGACAGGAGGAAGAGCCTCAGCCTAGGTCAGATAAGAGATAGCTCAGCCCACAGAAATAATGGAGGTGGAGAAAGTGTCTCACAGGGGACCCTTCCTAGTTCTCTGAAAAGTAAAGGCATGGGATGGGGGAAGTACTTGCAGACCTGCAATTTTCTGTTACCTTAACCTGCCTCTCAGGGCAAGGTTTGCAAAGTTAGGAAGTTCAATTTTGTACCCCCAGAAAAGGGGCATCAGAATCAGCAAGATGGTGGACAGAGCATGGTAATGCAAGCCCCACCCGTTTTGAAGGTGAATGTGAAACCAGAATTCCTGGCATCACGACATTCTGTCTGCCATCTTGATTATTTTGACCACCCTCCTGGATGCCCCTGCTCCAAAAAAGGGTTAAAAAGGGTAAAAATGCAATGAGAAAGAGACAAAACAGTATCTTTCCATGTATAAAACCTCTGATATTTGTTGTATTACTGTTTTAAACCACCCAGAGTCCCCCCTTTGGGGGGAGATGGGCGGTGGCAAAATTAAATAAATAAATAAATAAATAAATAAATAAATTTTCACTCGCCCACAGACCAACTCAGCCCATTGCCTGGTATCAGCTGAGTCCATGAGGCTTTCCTAAGTTTCAGCCCATCCACCTGGCTTCACTTGCAAGGCTTTAAGGAGCCTTGAGGGTCTGAATCTTTGACAGTCTGGTAAACCTGCTGGATTCTGGGACAGGAGCTCTGTCCAACAGGAAGGCCAGAGGGGACCGTTGCTAAACAGACAGGAAGCCTAGCCAAAAGGGAGGCAGGGAGTTATAAAGCCAGCAGCTCTGAGTGTTTGCATAACATGCTTAGCTAGCAGATGCTTCAGCTCCATATGTTAAGCATGGTCAGTGCTGAGTGAAACCTTGGTTCCTTTTTTGGTGGCTAGGCATGTTCATTTATTTATTTTTGTTGTGTGAACACAGCTGTCTTAGTTACCTTACGAGTTCAACATCTCGGGCCAGAAAATGGATTAGTCCAGTAACAAGGTTAAGATTACCACTGAGAGACTGGAAGATGAGAAACATCAATAAGCCGCAAGTCCAGAAGAAGGAACTTAGGCCTGACCTTGACACATTTACAGATATTCCTTGCTTAATTACCACAACTGAGACTGGAATTTTAGTTGCTAAGCAAAGCAGTCATTAAGAGAAACTGACTCGATTTTACAATCTTTTCTACGGTGGTCATTAAGTGAACCATGTGATCATTAAGTGAATCACACAGTTCCCCACTGATTTTGCTTGCCAGAAGCCGGTTGGGAAGGTAGAAAATGGCAATCACATGACCACAGGATGCTTCAATGGTCATAAATGCAAACCAGTTGCCAAACACCCAAGTCATGTTCACATGACTGTGGGGACACTGCAACAGTCATAAGCATGAGCACCGGTTGTAAGACTTTTTTTAGCACTGTCGTAAGTCTGAACTGTCACTAAACAAATGGTCATTAAGTGAGGACTACCTGTATTCTTAGGTCTAAAGAAACAATTTGGCTAAGTGGTTGAGCAAAAAGTGCGACAGTGCACATCCCAGAAGGCTTTGAATCATAGCTAGCCTTGACATGCTCTTTAGGACTGAAATTTGGCTGCCTGACTCTGTGTGTGCCAAATCTTTGTCTCAGGACTGCATTTTCACAACTAGCTCTCACAAGCCTGCTGGATTAGAGCATGGGAGATCTTGGCCGAAAAGGGTGGCTTGCAAGCCCCAGTAACAAGTTAGGCACCTTGAACCGAATATAGTTCTTTGCACTCCTTAAAAAACCAACCTCAAGGAAATGCAGTTTTCTACTAAAACACTGGCTTAAAAAAAAGAAAAAAGCTTGTGGGTGTACACCGCGGATCTTGGCAAGCAGATGTTGATTCCAGGTGTTCCTTCCGAAAACAATCAGGAAGAAAAGGACGGGCTGGGGGTTGGTGGTAGTGAGGAAATATATCCAATCCTTTTGTTGTCAGGGGTGGATAAAACCATCGGGGGGGGGGGGATGAAATGTGAAGTCAAAAGTTAGGTGGGGAAGAAAGCCTCTTTTCTGAGGAGAAGCACTAGAGTGTAAGCCAATGTACCAATTGTTAAAGTCAACACAGGGTGTTTGGGCAGCTTTTCAAAAGAAGCGCGTATGAGCCCTTTGCAGAACGGCAGATGCAAGGTGGGAGGTTTAAGGTGGGGTTTTCCCACATGGAGCCAAGATTTGACTCACAGCTCTTCATGCATGGCGTGCAACAAGGGTTTGAAGAGCTGTTCAGATGGGCTCCCTTTATAGCTACACTTTGTGTTGCATCTAGGAATTAACTCTGTGCTGTCCCAAAATCGTAACACAGTTTCCAAATGCCCATTCCCACTCCAGTCCCTCAGCCTTGGAAAACTCTGCTGCTTAATGTACATGCACCTCCAATGCTCAGAATTTTGCTATTACACACACACACACACACACAAATGACAGGATTATTAAGGGGGAAATCACACAGTGATATGTATATTCAGACCCCAATTCTGTAGACTGCAAAGTGACACAAGGAGATATGTGTAAAGAAACAAGAGAAAACGTAGATGATTTAATGCTAATTTTCTTTTCTGCTGAATTTGCAAACAGATGTGAAAATGGGAATGAATCGACCTTGTATACTCTTAAGACTGATAAAGCAATCTTGCTGAGAAAGACAGAAAATCAGATGGTTATGAGATACTGTTATTCTGTAATGCCTTATCTGTTGATGTCTTTGACACCTTTTTATACAGCTTTTATTTTTATAACGGGTTTATAATCAACTATGCATTGAGTGCTTTTTAAAGCCTACAAGGGTTTTTTTTTATGTTTCCGTATGTGCAGACAAAATGGCCATTAGTGTTACGGAAGGGTTATGAAACTAATAATAGTTCTTATATATTGCTGGGTTTCATATCCTGTAAGAGTTGTAACCATTACATTAATATTATCCAAATCAACCTGACTAAAAGCATATATTTTCCAGATATTTTATGATGGGAAGAATGTACAAGGGCTTCTGTGAACAAGAATATTTTTTAAATGTTAATTTTAGTTAAATTAATTAGTTAAATATTTAGCCAAACATTTATTTCCATGTAATTTTGCGGGGAAATGTTAAAAACTAAATGATAAATGATCAGCTAAAAATATTTCTGATTCAGTGACAAAAAAAGAGAACATAATTCTAATTCACTTCTTGCTGTTGATGTTGTTCTTGTTGTTATTTTCATTTATAAATTATCAAATCCTGAAGGACTCTCTGCAGTTTACAATAAATTCACTATGTATGTAACAAAGGAATTTAAAATCTTAATGACATCCTGTGACACATGTTCTAAATGCCAAATCTGATTTCGGAAAGGTTATCTCAATTATCACTTGAGCTTCTAGTGATCACTCACCTATGTCACTGTAAATTAAGTCCCATGTATCCATCTAATTTGGCCCAAAATTCCACAGCATAGATAGAAGTATCACGCTGATAATTATTTTAAATTCTGGAGGATTTCTAATCATCCCTTAAAATCAATTTGACAAATTAATTCAATGTCTTGAATCAAACTGAAATGGTTCAGCCATTTGATTGACTTTAACCCATGTATACATACAATTTTATCAAATCAATGGTTTGAATTGATTCAGTTTGATGCCTCAGATAGGCTCTTCAAAGCCAGTCAATTCATCAAATTAGATCACCAATTTGAATCAGAACTAGGATGATTTGCACACCTGTGTGGAAGCTGTATTGATTTCATTTAATTTTACTTCCATTGATAGAGATAGGACTCCAAGTAAGGTCTATATGAACCTATGACACATGCTTTAACCTACCCTCCTGATTGATTGATTGATTATTGATTGATTGATTGATTGATTGATTGCATTTTTCTACTGCCCATCTCAACAATGACTCAATGACCCAGGTCTCAGCCAGTAATGGCCAGTATAGAAGCTAAGTAGCCTGGCTAGCACTTGGATAGGAGACCATGAGACATATCAGGGCTGCTGTCATGAGTAAGGATGGCGAGCAGGGGGCTCCCACCCAGACTGTCAAGCGCATGCGTAGTACTGAGGAACTGTTCAGCCATTCAAAGAGACACAGATCGGGACCGCCTTAACCTTTGGGGTTTATATGGCTGGGTTTTCCCACGCTTTCTCAGTTTGTTAGGATTCTTGTTAAGTACTACTAATAAATATTAGAGACCAAGTCCTCGCCTCAGTGTGTTTCCTGGTAATCAGGACATCTGCATGTTAAAAAAAAAATCCCAGAAGGATATAATGGCAATTCACACTGTCACCAAGAAAACCCCATGTTTATATTCATATGGTCACCAGGTATCAACCACAATCAAGGGTGACTCAGCCTTTGGCTTTCATGCCCTGCTAGATATATCTTGCCTTTCAAAGTGCTGTCAGTTTTATTTGATAGAATGCTGCTATGAGAAGATGCAGACTACTTACACTAATCTACAAGCCCAGGTTTGTGAAGCTGAACATGGGATTATGAAACTGACTAGAGACCCAAAGGGACAATAGAAGAAGGAGCACATATGCCTGCAAGGTCTACAGGAAGAGAAGTGAGGACAAACACGCTAATCTACACAACCTTTCTATTCTCATTCTCATTATCTTCTCCCTGTAGATCAAAGAGCCTTTTCATCCATGCTATGACAGGGTGTTGTTCATTCCTGGTCCCACCTCAAAGCACCAGCATTAACTCAGAAAACTCTTCACAGCCTGGGACCACAGTGTCTGAAGGAACTCCTCTTCCCATGTGTATCTACCCATACCCTAAGGTCATCTTCAGAGGTTCTGCTGTGGGATGGTGAGGGATTACTTGTACTAGGATCAGACAATAGAATGCCCTCCCTGGTGAAACCCACCTGGCACCTACTTTCACATTCTTCCAGCTCCAGGCAAAGAAATGTTTATCCTCTCAGCCCTTTGTAAGAGATTGTAGGGAGGCTGGGAAAGGAACAGAATGAAGAATAGATCTAATTTTGACGCTCTCTTTCGACTTCCCTGTTTCAAAAAGTAACGAGAACAATGATGTTTGTGGGAAAGGAGGACAACACAGAGTGAATTTGTTCATCTTATTGCATCTCCTCATGCAGCTACTAGGTCTTTAAGTGCCTTATTTGTGTGGGGGGGGGGGATGCACACAAGGAGATCTTGAATACTTAGGAGTTAGCTAATTATATGCATGGTTTCATTATCTTCTAAGGTGAGAAGCAAAACCACACAGGGTCATCTTTAACAGGGAGTGAAAAAAGTCAAGATGGCAGTTGCACGCACGCAAGGTTCTGCAGTTGTAGCAGGCTTCTTGACTTCGTTAGCCCCACTTTGTGGACAGCCCTGCGTACCCATACAGAGAGACAGAGGGGTTTTGCTCTTGTTCCCAACTGCTCCCGCACCACACAATTATGATCAAGACAAATGCCTTGGGGTTGTTGTTCTCTTCTGCAAACTAGTGATAAGCTTCCAGACTTGATCCTCATCCTGCAGAATCAATATAGGCTACTCTGTCAAAAGAGATGCAGACATGTTGGGAATTAACTACCTACCCCAGATCCACAGCTTTGAAGTCACTCCACCTCTCTTCTCCCATTGATTCCCTTTTCTGTCCCCATCACTTCCCAATCTTGTGCTTTGCTCCTTCACTGCATGCTGTCTCCTCCCACATTACATTCTTGGCATCAACTGCCTGTAGGGCCTCTGCCTCCTCTGTTTTCTTCCATCCTTAAAAGCAGCCACTGTGTTGTGGAGAACAGCCACCCCCGTGCCTGGCAGCATCATTTCTGGGGAGGAAGGAATGGGAAGATGCATAACCCCCATCCACCCACCCAAAGTGCATTGTAAAAACAAGGAAGCATAGGCAGACTTAAATTTAGGGCTGTTGGTCCCAGGAGCTTTTCAAAACCACATAAGCCATGGTATGTGAAGGATCCATGGCCTCATATTAATGGGGTGGGTGGGCCCTTCAGTGGGGTGAAAGTTGGGGCATGTCATGCATATGGGTGAAATGGGGATTTTCTATCATTATTTATATATTCAATTTATAAGGCTGCCCAACTCTATAATGACTCCGGACAGCATATGTAGTGGATTTTTGCCAAAGTAGGGAGCGCAACACTGAGAAGAACCATGTTTATTGGTGGGTGCCTGCTTTACAAGAAAGAGAGATCCCGGACAATGGGAAAGCAAAGATTTTTATTAAAATTGAGGGCTGCAAGGTGGGAAATCCTAGGGATCCAACTGGCTGGCCAGCTGGGGGAAGCTAGGCAGCTCCTTGTCAGTGTGCCTGGGGTGATTTCTATTGTTAGGCAAAACAGGCCTTTCAGGAGGACAGCAGAGCTGGGGAAGTCCCTTGTGAAGGAGATGGAATGTTGAGGTCATCAGTGGATGGGAAGGTGGAAGGTTGGGGTTTCTCTAGGTCAGTGTTTCTCAACCTTGGCAACTGTAAGATGTGCAGACTTCAACTCCCAGAATTCCCCAGCCAGCTTGAGGAATTCTGGGAGTTGAAGTCCACACATCATACAGTTGCCAAGGTTGAGAAACACTGCTCTAGGTTACAACTCCCCTGTAAAGGCTGTCCTTGGGCTGTACTGTGAGCTGATGAGGAGACTTCTACTGTTTCATTTAGATGGGATTGCAAGGGGGGTTGTCTGGGGCAGGAAGAGTCAATCCCGCCTTAGGCATGAAAGCCGGCTGGGTGACCTTGGGCCAGTCCCTCTCTCTCAGCCCAAGAGCCAATCAGGCACAGTATGAGAGTTCTAGTCCCGCCTGAGGCACGAAAGCCGGCTGGCTGACTTTGGGCCGGTCCCTCTCTCCCAGCGCAACCCACCTCACAGGGTTGTTGTTGTGGGGAAAATAGGAGGAGGAGGAAGGAGTATTAGGTATGTTCACCGCCTTGAGTTATTTATAAAAACAATAAAGGCAGGATAGAAAATAAATAAATAAATAAATTTGGGTCTGATGAGATTAGACAAAGAAATGAACTGGGTTTGACCCTGGTCATACCTAAAAGACCGGGGGGCGGGGAGGAGAGAGGTACAGTCTCCATTTTGTAAAGTTAGCAAACAAAAAAACCACTAATGAAATACAGATAAAATACAAAGGTTACAATATTGATCCTAAAATTGAAATGGGAAACACCAAAAGTCTGAAACAAAACCCACCATCCTAACAAAAAAAATGAAACTCAGCTCAGGGCCTGGGAGAAGAGTTTTCAAAGCTCTTTTCAATAATAATAATAATAATAATAATATATTAAACTTGCATGCTGCCTGACTCCCAACAACTCTGGGCAGCTCACAACTATCAAGCAAAGAAATTATAATAAAATCAATTAAAAGGAAAGGGAAAAAAAGACAAAAGATGGCAAGAAAGACAGACTGGATGGAAATGAAGCAAGGGGACTCACTCTCCCTACCCAAAGCCCTGGGTGAAGAGCCACATCTTCACAGCTCTTCTAAACAGCAGCAGAGTGGGGGGCATCTGGATCTCAGGGAGGGGAACCTCCTACCGGAGGCTAAACACTGTCAAGTTGGGAGACGAATCTCAGGGGGATGGTGCTGCAGCAGTGCTGTGACAGAGACGCACACTCCCTGCATCCCACCAGATGACACTGCTTAATGGATGGAACCTGGGACATGCCAACTCTGCCTGATTGCCCAGGATGGTCAGAAACTACAGAAGAAATGCCCCACCCCACCTGCCACCCCCTGATAACCAGGCCCTCTGCCATGAAGGGCTTCATAGGTAATAACCAGTACCTTGAATTGCACCCTGAATCACACCTGGAAGCTCACCAGCAACCAGAGCAGTTCACAAAGCAAAATGATACACAACTGCCCATGCCACTGCATGTCAACCCTTTGAAGTAGAACAGATTAGGAAACCAAAGTTATGAATGCTAATATGACTTTTATTAGAAGGTTAACAGTAACAGAATCTTGCAGGTCTGCATGTGTTTCCCCCCTCCCTCCCTTTATCTTCATGAGAACTAGAGAGGGTCAAGCCTGAGACACTTTCTCAGATTACATTCCTGTTTTGGACTCTGATTTCTCTTATCTGACCTCTTTCTTGCTTGTGGCTCTTCCTCCTGTTCCTCAAGGTTGCTCTTACAGCCCACCATACTGCATTTGGGACCGGTTGCAATTTCCGAGTGGTTTTCAAGGGCAGCCCTGTGTGGAGCTTATTGCAGTAATTCATGTGCGAGGTGACCTGAATGTGAGAGTGACTGTCCGAAGGGCCTCCCAATCCAGGTACGGCTACAGTTGGCACACAAGGTGTATTTGTGTGAAAGCCTTCTTAGCCCCAGTTGCTATCTGCTCCTCATGGAGCTTGGCAAGGCTGTTTTCTTTTTCTGCAGTGTTATCATTGTCACTGCAGTTTTTGTGTGCTTCCTGCCACAACAATGTACAGGTAGTCCTTGGGACTGGAATTTTGGAATTTGCTAAGCCAAGCAGTCATTAAGTGAATCCAACCCCATTTTATGACCTTTTTTGTAGCGGTGATTAAGCAAATCACCGCAGGCATTAAGCAAACCACATGGTCATTAAGTGAATTGTGGTTTCCCATTGATTTTGCTTGCCAGAAGCTGCCTGGGAAAGTTGAAAATGGCGATCAGGTGACCATGTGATGCTGCAATGGTCATAAATGAGAACCAGTTGCCAAGCACCCAAATTATGATCATGTGACCATGGGGAACACTGTGCCAGTCATAAGTGTGAGGACTGGTTACAAGTTGGTTTTTTTCAGCACTGTCATAAGTCCAAACCATCACTAAACGAATGGTTGTTAAGTGAGGACTACCTGTATGGGGAACTGAACTAATCATGGTAATAGGCAGAGGCATCTGCAGGACTGGGTGAAAAGAGTCAAGAGGGCAGCCATGACTATGCAACTAAGGCGATGCCTCTTTTGTAGGTGTGTCACACACACAAGACATGCAAAAATATGGTGGGACTTCGATCACGTGGTCACAGCTTGTCTTTTTTTACCTCCTTTGCGGACAGTCCTGATGACAGGAGACTTTGCAGAAAGGCTCAGAAAAGAAGTTTGAAGGCCCTGTGACCCTTTCTGAGTTAGAGAGCTAGAAAGATATAGATGACTTAATATTTACGCAGTATTTCTGCATTCTAGGTTAATGGCAAGGGAGTCTCTCTTGTCTTATGTCTATGTGATAATATTGTACTACACACAATATAGCATAAAAATAGATAATGTAAAGTCTCCTCTGAATTGAACTTGACTCCTAGTAACTTGAGGGACATGTCAATGTGGTTCTCTTGGCCACCTTATGAGAGTGATTTGCTGGGAAGGGAAAAGATGGGAATGGGAAATCATTCTATTCTTCTTCCTGGATATTTGCTCACTTCCCAGTCTAGCCTATAGCATTGAGATTTTTCTGGTGGTCGCCCATCCACAAATTAATCAGATCAGATCTCACTTAGCTTCCAAGCCCCATCAGGAGTAGCCAGGGGCTGTCATTGCTGAGAAAATATAGTACATCCTCCTCCCCCATATCTGGCTCCTTTCAATTTATGAAAAACAGCCTGAGAAATAACTCTGTACGTCAAAAGAGAGGTGCCAACACTTTGCATTGCAGAAGACGTTTTACATTTATAAATATATTTATCTAAATCATTTTGCAGTAGAGATTTTTGGGTAACTGAGCTAATTTGATCAATGACACAAAGGTTAAGTTCTTAAGTGCATCTCAATATTTTTGTACAACTGAAATGCATAACGCTCTCTTACATGTTCTGGCGCTATTTCCTTCTCTTCTGTTAATATTTCACATGCCAATGAAAGATTGAGATAGATAGATAGATAGATAGATAGATAGATAGATAGATAGATAGATAGATAGATACCATGTTGAACTAGAGACTGTAACAATTATTTATGGAGATTTGGACGTAAGGCTGCACTGTAAGGACATTCAAATCCATAAAAAGTGCTTCCCTTTAATAAATTATTTTATAGTGCGCAATGTTAAAAAAAAAACTAAATTCCTCATGGCCCAGTTGCTTCTTCTGATCCCTAGAGAGAAAGAAATTACAAGGAAACCTGTTGCAGTCATTGTGGATAATGTAAACAATGGGGTACTTTGGCTACTGTCTAATTTCATGTGCAAACAGATAAAATGGAGCCCTTTCTAGGATACAGAGGTTCAGTTGTTGGTGGAAAGCTCACACGGTGATTAGAACTAGGTCACGGAAGATGTCATTAATTATAGGTGACTGGTTTTCCCCTCTGAGGACAGCTCGGGCACCCCGTTCTCGCCCCCTTCCCCCACCCCAGCTCATCTTAGACTGCTGTTGAACCTTTCCCTTCATTCATCTCAACTTGAGTTGATGGGAACGGCTTTCATTCCACCTCTTGGAGAGGTAATGAAACACTTCTGTTGTTCCCTGTTCTTGGCTGAGCCGGTGCACACAACAGAAAGAAAAGCGGGGGGAGGGGAACCCAAGGACCCTGATTAATGGCTACTAATTAGCAATGTTAATGACCAGGTGTCCAAGAGCATGGCTCGCTCTTCGCAGCATGGAGCCCGATTCTCAATGCTCGCCCTTAGAAATCCATCGCCGGTGACCCTTCGCCTCAGCTGCCAATAATGGAGCTCAGCTCCCTCATTACACCCAGGGGAGAATCAGGGAGGCCAAAGCTTGGGAGTGAGATCTCTTTCTTTGACTCTAGTGAATCTTCGATTAATTAAGGTCAGCATTTTGGGCTTCTCTCCCGTTCCCCCTCCGTCACCACTTTCCTTCTGCCCCGAAAGAGCTTAGAGGTGAAGATGCGGAAGGAGAGTTGGGAGAATGAAAATGCCAGTTTGAAGCCTTCTTTGTAGGGAAACTCCCCTGTTTCTCCTCCCCCCCCACACACACACACACGCCCCCTCTGAAAAGTATGAGCTGACACACGCACAGGCGATTTTGAACCTTCGCATTCCCATTTTTCGTTGGCAGAACCTAGCTGAATTGCCCATGATTCCATAACACGGTTGCAAAGTCTAGGAGCAAGGAATAATTTTGAACTTAAAAACACTTGCAGGCATGCAAAAGAGAGCTTTGAAGAGTAAAGCATTAATCGGTACTAAAAACTGAAATCCAAAAAAAAAAAATCCATCCAACCAGACCAAATCCAGTGAGTTGGGGAACATCAGCCCCAGTTTTAAACGCACCAGCTTTTAACACATCACCATCTGAGGGTTAAATCAAGCCCAGGTAAATTAAGGGGAAACCAAGTGGCCTTTCTTGACAAATAGACCTTGGGTTTTTGATATTTCCTCTTGTTTGCTGTAAAACAAGACAAGATGGGCTAATTCTGCACACAACGTCTTTGTTTTTGATTGCCCGTGTGGCTGATTTGTTTTGCTGATGTTGCATGGAGTACTTAGCTGTATCGAAAATCTTTGACTACTGCGGGGCGCTGTGTTTTCCTCTCCCTTTTTCACGTCTTGTTTAGGGGAAACAATGCCAGCTTGATGCAAACCCAAACGGGAATCTCATTGTACTGTTCCAATGCTGGGCTGCTTGAACTTTTGGTAAAAGGAACCCAGCTGCTAAGTCCTCTGCAATTGAAGTCCGTGATCGCCATAGCGTGGAAGTGTTCCTGTATTTTACCCTGAAGATGGTGCCTGTGATCATATCTTCTAAATGTAAGAAATCCATCTCCTTGTCAAAGATCCCTTTAATTTTTTTTGCGGGGGGGGAGGGGGAAACATGGAAGCCAAGTTCAACTAGAACAGTGGTTCTCAAACATTTTGGTCTCCAGACCCCAAAATGATTGAGGACCCCAAAGAGTGTTGCTTTATGTAGGTTATATCTATTGCTATTCACTGTATTAGAAATTAAGACCGAGAAATGTTAAAATATTTATTTATTTGACTTTGCAGACCCCCTGAAAAGCTCCTGGGGTCTCTTTAGAACACAACTGTACATTTTAGTTGAATTACATTAAGACATATTTAGGTTTGAGTTGCAAACTTTGATAGCTGGCAGTTTTTTCAACTCCATTAGCTGATTAACTTGCAAGGACCAATTTTAACTGTGGTACTGGTATATGAGGTTACACAAGCCTTCTTCTGAACCTCCTTAAGCATATGATTAAGCTGCAGTTGAAATGGACATTTTAGGCAGCAGGAAATATATATATATATATATTTGTTTTCCAACAACAGGAATAAAAATAGCTATCAGTAAATGCCCAGTGGAAAATAGCACAAGGAAGAATGATTTTGAAGCCCTTCTCCTCTTCCTCATCCCCTGCCAGTTGATTTCAACATGTAGCCCCCTCTGTCAGACTCTATCTCATAATTTCAGGGCACTAAAAAAAAGAAAACTTGTCCTTTTGTCGAATACTGATGTCCAGTATTAGATGGACAGTTTTTTATCAACTTAGAAGCCAGGTAGGTCACCTCGAAGAAATTATTTCTATGGAATCTATGTAATTTCAAGTCAGTGTGGTGTAGTGGTTAGGGTGTTCTCATCCCTC
Organism: Candoia aspera; assembly: GCF_035149785.1. Classification (NCBI taxonomy): domain Eukaryota; kingdom Metazoa; phylum Chordata; class Lepidosauria; order Squamata; family Candoiidae; genus Candoia; species Candoia aspera. The sequence goes on along the minus strand of NC_086158.1, from coordinate 9,212,172 downwards.
TTCCGTCACAAGAGTTCCCTGGGTGACCTTGGGCCGGTTCCTCTTTTGGTCCAACTTATCTCACAGGGTTGTTGATGGAACTGAATGAAAATAAAGATTCCCTTGAGTTGAACTCATGGACACACCTGTACAACTTTGGGGGGCAAGGTGTAGATGTGGTTTCCCATTGCCTTCACTGGGGATATTTTTTCCAACTTCCCCATCATGCCTAAAGGGTTGGGATTTCCTAGTGGTATCTTATCCAAATATTAACCTGGTCTGGCTCTGCTTAGCTTTTCTTGAGAACAGTTGAAGTTAGCTAGATACTGCCACCTGCCAAGACACTGGTGCCCATGCAATTTAAATAAAATATCATTAAAATAAAAGTTTATCTTGTTCAGCTCCCTTGAGTTGAGTTTGACTCTTGCTATGCTGTTTTCTTGCCACTGTTACAGAAGCAATTTGCCATCACCTCATTCCAGAATTACTTTTGACTTCACAATCTAACTAATAACTCTGAAAGATCTAGGTGGCCCCCCATCCCAGTACTGACCACCTGTCGGGGCATGGCTTTTTAACCATCGTTCAAATAAATACATAATGATATAAAACAAGAAAAGCAACATTTTAAAAACAATGTTTTAAAAGATCAGGATCCTCAGCCCCAGTATCCTGCATAACCTTCCCAAACACGGAAATTAAAAGAATGTTAATTCTTAGGTGCATATGATCTCTTTTGCTGGGGTCATACCACACAGGAAACCTTAAACCCATGGAAAATAGCACCACTGCTGTGTTCACATAACTTATTATGGCTCCCTAAATAAATCATATTATTGCATATTGTGATGCAACATGTGAGAGAATGGCTGCATTTCCTGGAACATAGTAGATGGCAAGGTGGTGCAATTTCGAGGGTGGGTTGTAGAAACCTAACCTTTGGGTCCTCTAGGTAGACTCCTCACCCCACCCCCTGCCTGCAGATCTAAGAGCCTGGCAAATGTGTGACCTTCCCGTTCTCCACAACTTCCCCTCTTCCTACCCCTATGTTTTTCCAAAATATTTGACTCAGGCATACTGTAAGTTCACTAAGAGAATCTGAGGCTGAGAAAAAACGGGGAGTATCTCAAAACATCACTAAGAAAGAGAAGATGGATGTTTCAGAGTCAGGATTACCTAGGAATAGAGCAGCTAGTCCTTCAGTTTTGCAGTCTGGAAAAAAAACAGGGTTCAGCAACTCACCCTACTTGAGTACATTCATTCATAAATGAGGGTGGGAGTTTTACCTATTCTGAATCCCAACCCATCACTTCTTGATATGAAACCTAAATAAAAGAACTCTGTATGACTCACTTCCCTGATCCTGCTCTACTGTTAAGGACTCAACAAATCCCTTATTTCTTCATATGAAGGAATATCATTTGTCTCTTGAACCTTCTCCTACTGTACATGGCATATCTCACTCAACCTTTATTTTGCATAACAAGAAAAGGATTGAAAAGTTCTAGATTCATGACACAAAGCAGCTCTGTTTCTTAGATGTTATTTATTTCCACCTTCTGATCTGCCATGGATGAAACCTTCACCTCAAGTTACTTTTGTTTCATGATCCAATTAGCAGCAAACCCCATTGGGATTTCCAAGAGAATAATCTGAAAAATTGTCCAACCTGGTATACTATAGCTTTTCTTGTGATACAAGATACTACCACACGCTACTCTATCCCACCATTTTATTCGTGTTTTGCTGAATAAACTACAATCTCTAGTCTGTGCATAACAGAAATCCATAAACCATGATTTACAAAACACAGTAGACAGGCTCACACTAGGAACATGTGAAATTTGTTCTGGATGAAGAAGGCCTGCTTCATCATTGAATACTTCCAGCCATTTCCAATTTAGAGGGTTTACCTCCAGAACTCACCGTAGCACAACATTCCCCCCCAGAAACGCATTGCCCTGAGAAGGTTCACATGTGGTCCAGAAGGAAATGGAACTTTCTGAAGTTCCCCAAACTGGCATATTCTCAGATCAACAAATTGTGCACATCCACAGTTCATACCCTGTATTAAATAGAGAGTGGTCTAAAGATTATGAGCTATTTATTTATTTATTTGATTTACTGTATATAGGAAATTGTAATCAGCTAACATGCATGTAGGCCACTTGGATGGGAAATGGTGTCTTGCAGGCATCACTGACCTGACCTTTCCCCAAAATGTGTTACTGAAAGGATTCCTGATATGGAATACTAGCCACCTCTGCCCTAAGAAGTAATTAGAGAAGAAGGCTGGGAAGCTGTGAGAAAAGATAAAACATGAGCACATCTCCTACTTCATCCCCCACCTTTTTCCATTGGTCAGCACCATTCATGTATCTTAGGGTTCTGGAAGGTTCTTAAAATCTGGCTCTGTTCCCAGGCCTGGGATTAGTGTATTAGTTGAGCCCCTGTTCTGTTTCAATAGTTGTTTCTCTCCTTTGTTGTGCTCTGTTGTTGTGTTTTTAATTTTATTTTGGATGCTGTAAGCTGCCCAGAGAGCCAGTTTGGTGTAGTGGTGAAGGCACCAGGCTAGAAACCAGGAGACTGTGAGTTCTCGTCCTGCCTGAGCACAAAGCCAGCTGGGTGACCTTGGGCCAGTCACTTTCTCTCAGCCCTAGGAAGGAGGCAATGGCAATACTTCTGAAATCTTGCCAAGAAAACTGCAGGGACTTGTCCAGGAAGTCGCCAGGAGTCAACACTGACTTGAAGGCACAAAAAAAAGCTGCCCAGAATCTTTTGGAGTGGGATGGCTATCATAAATCTAAATAATAATAATAACAAGAACATATGTCCATAAGTTGAACTTGGTTTTTAACAGCAAGTTATTTATCAAGATCATTTACCTGGTGCTCCCTGTCCTCTTGCCACAAAATAGAAGAGACTAGTCATTTCATTTCAGCGGCGATTTTTGATGGGGCTGACAAAAAATTCTCTTGGGATTTCTGAACTTGTCTGCTCTCTTTTGCCTACCACCTGACTCATCCGTTTGTCAGAAATGTCTCCTGATCAAGGACTCTCCCCAGGTGGAACAAGTGCTTCAGCCAGACTTTGTGGCCAAGAAGGGAACTCATCCAAAATATTCCCCCAGACCAAGATCTGCTTCACTGGTGCAGGAGCTGAAAAGTTAGATGGAGTAGTATTTGACATACCAGCTTTCAGAAATTGCTACCTGTCAAGATGTCCCAGCATTTTCTTTGCTTGAATGTCCCAGCAAAGGCTGGGGGTGTTCATGTGTTGGACTGACTTTTAGACATTGAGATTTGCCATAGCTTAGGCTAAAGCAACTGTAAGTGCAGTCATTGAATGGTCAAGGTGCATGAATGGTCAAGGTGCATGAAACAAATCTACCACTAAAATCAAGGCTTAGACTGGACGTGAGAATGATAAAGCCAATCTATTCTTGTCTACATAGAATCCAAAGTGGGAACCTGTCCCTTCCATCTCATTCATCCTGAAATTTCCATTGACCCACATATGGCCTTTTCACACCCCTGGTCTCAACCCCTTTGACTTCTTCAGAGCCAACAAGTGCCCTCACCCAGGAAAGTATTAAAAGTTTACAATCTCCACCAACTTGCATGCTGATTCTCAGTAGCTGCTCATCCTAGCTGCTTACACCAGCCTCCAGGGAAGAAACACAGAAGGACGATTAAGAGATGAAAAACCTTCCCTTCTGCTACAACCTACCCACTCTGAAATCTCTTTAGAAAAAAAAAGCATGTACACAAGAACAGCAGAGGGAACAAGAATGGTTAAGGGAACATGGTAAGGCTGGAAGATGCATGCACAGCCCTCAAGTACCGATTTGTGGGAGAGCTGACCCCTTTGTAGGAAAGCTAACAGCCAAGGACATTAGGTCGTGTTCACACAGCAGGCTTAATCAGGTCAGCTAAAGGTCTGCATTCCAACAATAAGTGAAATTGTCAGCCCTTCAAGGTAGTCCCAACCAGGAAACCAAAAAAAATAAGAATACTAACACTACCTTTATTATAAGGTCACAGTAACAGAATCTTGCAAGTCTGAAAGCTTCCCATTTCCCCTGCCTTTACATTCCAGAGCACAAGGCAGGGTCAATTCTGAGATGCTTTCTCCACCCCTATTTCTGCTTTGGACTCAGATTTCTCTTATCAAACCACTGTCTACACTGTGGCTCTTCCTCCTCTTCCTCAAGGTGATTCTTATAGCCCATTACAGAAACTTGGTCTGCTTTAAGCTTGCTTCATCTTTTTTTGGCTCGGTATGCCTGTACCCAGCCTGGCTCAGTACCAACCCAGTCCATTTGGTTACAGTTTAAGTGAACCCCCCCCAAAACGGGTAGATTCATTAACCAGGTTAAGCATTTTGGGTGTGAATGCAGCCATAGTTTTGGATACCTTGAGGATCCCTTGAACTTCGAGGTTCTCCCAGATATGCAGAAACCTGTTTAGGTTTGGAGAAGCCTGTTTTGCTACCAAAGTGATTGGTAACCATCCATTAAAGGGAATAGCATCTAGCTTTTGTTCCTTTTTGACCATGGGTATCTGCAGGATCTTGTTGCATTTGCCAAAAGGCCAAAATCAACACTGCATCGTTGCACTGCAAGCTCCACCCCTTTTCTACATGGATGCAGTGTCACGTTGCATATACACAAGGGAAAGAGCTTATGTGACAAAAGAATGATGCTGCTTTCCTCATTTTGCTCCCCCTTGTTCCCCCCCACAACCACCATCAATGCTCCTGTGCTTGATCATCCATTCATTTTCTATCTATATCATCTATATTTATATCTCTGCTTTCATCCCCATCAAAAACCAGTGATTAATCTGATCTAGGCATACCTTTGCATTGCAACGATCCGGTCAAAACATATCACTAAAAATCTATCCTCTGAGCCCTGTTGTTGTACATGAGAGCATGGATGTCTACAGTCACTCTAAAAAGAAGTGCTTCTTTTAAAGAAACACCCCAAAACCACCATCTGGACCTTCCAGTATTTTCACAATCAGCTGCAAAATCTTACGATTCTGTAAATTCCTGGAACAAGCTGACTGCATGGCCCTCTGAGCATGGGGGGAATTAGATTCTGGCATGGAAACATGCAAGTAGAGCACATTCTTTGATTTTCTCAAGATGGATAGTTTCAGAACCAAACTGCTGAATTGCTAATAAAAGGGACTCAGCAGTGAGGTGTGGAGGACAGAGAAAGGGAGAGGAGGAAAGGAAGGAGGGTAGATGACTGAAAAGGGGCCTGAAAGATGAAATCATGAATGTATCCCATGTTGAAAACTAAATGAAATGAAAGCTGAGGAAACCTCTGCATTGGGTTCATAATAAGGAGATTAAAGTTGCCTCCCTCAACAGATTGAACATTGTCCCCAGAATTATAATCTGGGCACAGATAAAACAGCCATGAGTCATTTGCAATGTTAAGCCAAAACCTTTCTTGTGGCAATTCTACTCAAACAAAATTTGTTGACTCTCCTGGATATTTATGTAGACTTGTCTGTTAACAAAACTAGACCATTCTTCTCATCAGACCAGCCCAAGCAGGAAATTAATAGAGGCACTGTTAATTCAAAGGACCTTGTATGATAAAAAGGAAAGTGCAGTGGAATATGTGAAACTGTCTTGACTGCTCTCTCTGGGCAAGGTCACAGATGATTTTGTAATGGTATGTTGTTTAAACTTCTCTCCAAGACCACTGATGGCAAGGCACTGAGACTAGTTAATGAAAATGCTGGACAGAAAGGATATTAATTAAAGAGGAAGGTCTACTACAGAAGCTGCCACTGCAGAAATATTGGGCTGATAGGCCATGATATTTCAGGTCAAAGTATGTTTTTCTTCTCAGAAAAAGTAAGCTTATCAACTAGGTTTAGCTGGGCCAAAAAAACCATTCAAAAAGGCTAATTTTAGCCAATATTTTGGTGGGCAGATTCTCATACCATCCTCTACAGATGCACAAGCACATTCTAACCAGCGAAGGAGAGCATCAGGCACACTGGAAAGAACATACAGCAAAATTCTAAAAAACTTAGACTGGCTTTCTTCCAATGCTCTTTTTGCATTTATAAGCACAAAGCTAAGCTCCAAGCAGAAGACTCTGCATCTTGGACCTGAATTATTTAACCTTGTTGTTGTTGTTTATTCATTTAGTCACTTCCAACTCTTCGTGACTTCATGGACCAGGCCATGCCAGAGCTTCCTGTCAGTCATCAACACCCCCAGCTCCCCCAGGGACGAGTCCGTCACCTCTAGAATATCATCCACCCACCTTGCCCTTGGTCAGCCCCTCTTCCTTTTGCCCTCCACTCTCCCCAGCATCAGCATCTTCTCCAGGGTGTCCTGTCTTCTCATTATGTGGCCAACGTATTTCAGTTTTGCCTTTAGATTTATATTTAACCTTAGGAGGGACAAAATTGTTGCTGCAGCGGCTAGCAAATTGGGTTATGGTATTGGAAGCCTTCTGTGATTTCAAGCTGTGATTTCTTTTATTTGTTTCTTCCAAGCAGTGGTGGATTGGAAGAAAACTCCCACGTATTTAAAGACCTTGACTTGCTCAATGTAGGTCCCATTTAGTTTCCAATTGTGAAGGCAGTCAGCACACCACTTGGTGAATTTTGTTCTAGAAAAATTCATGCCAAATTTTTCTTCACTAGTAGGATTTCAATGTCCTACCCAAGGCTGACATATATCAAGACTAGAAGGACTTCATCAGCAACATACAGCAAAATGGCTTTGGGTTTATTGGCCAAGGCTGGAGAATGAAACTCAGTTGTTGACAGAACATTAACAATGGAGTTGATATAAAAGCTAAAATGAAGGGGAGGAATTATGCATCCTTTTTAACTCCTTTGGAGATAGGATTAGAGGCAGAAAGAACAACAGAGATAGCATGTCTAACCTTCATGTAGTTGTTTTCATTGGCATCACGGTCAACCAAAGTAAACAGCAATCTATAGTTGTGGCAGTCAGTTTATCTTACATCCTTTGTCTGGATACTGAATCAAAGGCCATCTTCAAATACTTTTCCATCAGGTGATACAGCACAAAGCATTGATCGAAGTCTGACCATCTGGACTGAAAGCCAGCTGCTCCTAGTCCTGAATTAGCCAAATTTCTCAAAGACATGCCAGGTATATAATTTGCTGATTGGCCAAAAATTGGTTAAATCAGTCTTAAAGATTTGGAAATAAGGGAGCGCACCACTCCTTGGCCTTATATAAAGATCTGTCCGTAAGCATAAGTAGGAAGGTGCCATGTATTCCTACATATGCAAGCTCACAGATGGTGTTCCACAACAGTGTTGATAACATCTCAATGGACAAAGCTGATGTTCAGATTATATTGACTGTTTCTCAAATAGGCAGTTTTGCTTATTTGAAAAACAATGAAGTATCAATTAAAATATTTATTCAAGAGAAGAGAAAAATGTTTTTCAAGACCAGATAAACCAATTTACTAAAAAGTCTAAATTAGGGCTGGATCAAATTAAGCAGTTGGGGGAGATAATCTCATGGGCAATATGGGAAGCTGACTCTGAGCTATTTTTACAGTATTTGGGGGCAGGGGAGACAAATATACCATACCTTCAAAAACAGCATTTTTAAAATTATTTTCCTTTATTCAGACAAACACCAAGTGAAAAGCTCATGGCCAAAGTCCAACTCCACTTGGCATATCAGCTCTCTCCTCCAATGATGTCTTTTGGGGTGACTTGAATTTTGGTGTTTTGATTGTTTTTTCAATCTAAGGCTTCCAACCCTCATTAGAAACATGGCATTTTCAGGACTCACATGCTCTGCCTGGGCCTCAACTATTCACTGGGAGTGAATACAGCGATTCTTCTATTTCGAAGGAAAAGCAGCTTTAAGTACATCAATTATTTGCCCATTTGCACATATACTCCTGAACTTGGGATCCTCACAACCGGAGATCATTTAACATAAAACAGACATGGCATCGTGCTTTCCATAAGTCACTGTGATAATCCATTTCACAAACAAACAACGTGGGCTAAGACAGAAGGCATTTTGCAGAAGCTGCGATCCTTTTGAACCAGGCACATCTTCCCATTGAATCCATGTTGCAAGCTGATACCAGCTTTAGTGTTTCAGTTTCAACCAAAATCAGGAGGAGTCTGGTAGCACCTTTTCCAACTAACACATTTTATTAAAAGGTTTAAGCTTTCATGAGATGCAGCTAACTTCCTCAGATACAAAGAGTGGCTGGATTGATGCAGGATTTAAACTGGGGGAAGGCAGGTGTGGGGAAGGGAGGGGAAGACAAGTTATGCAGATGCAGGTTAATGTGAAACAGATTACCAGTACCTTATCTATTAACAATTATAATGGGTCAAAACCCCATTGTTTTGGGGTTGAGACCTTCCAACCTATGTCAGTTCAGCAACCTCTCATTCTGTGATAGAGTTAAAGACCTGTTTTTCCATATCCATCACTTTGAGGTCTGCTAAAGATTGTCCTGGAAAGTTGGAAAGTTCTGATACTACTTTGTCCTTGTTTTGAGACCTGGTGTCAAATTTGTGTCTGTGAATTCTTTTGCACAAACTTTGTCCTGTTTGTTCTACAAAGAATCCAGAGGGGCAGTGCTGATAAATGATAGTATATATCACATTAGAGGAAGGCACCTGGGAATTGTAGCTGTCCTGTGGATTCTCCACTAGATTTTATGACCCTAGCTCAGAAAATCAGAAAATGTCCCTTGTCAGTAATGTCATTAAGAAACTGTCTATCCTCTTGAGAAGTGCCATTTATTCCTTGATTGATTGATTGAGTGAGTGCCATCAAATTGTTTTCAACTCCTAGCAACCACATAGATAGATTTTCACCATGATCGCCAATCATTTTATATTTTCCATACATGTAGTTTTCTTGGTAAAAATACAAGAGTGATTTACCATTGCCTTCTCTCATGCAGTATGAATTGATGCCTTTGCCATTGTCACTAAAGTGATCATCTGCCTCTGATTTATTCCTTAATCAGAGTCATTTGACATAGAACTGGGCTTATGAAACACAACTTTGCTCCTTATATATCCAATGTTTAGGTGCAGATTAGTGCTGGTGTGTTTCTTGAAATGAACCATTTAACAGCAACACCCACAGGAATGTTGCTTTCAACTTATTTATCAACTTTTGGAATGTTGATTTTCACCAAAAATATGGAAATCAGATGTGATTCAATGAAGACAAAAGTGCTTTATTCACTTTGTGGGTAATTGCTTTTGGGATTCTGTTGAATAGAAAATGAAAAGTTTTAAATAGCACTGAGTATTATAAGGGTTTTTTAATGATTGATTCTATTTAAAGAGAGAAAGAGAGACAGCAACATCCCCTTTTTCCATCTACTAGTTTAGGAATTTTGTCAAACATGCCCTTAAAATAGAACTTTTTACAAGCTGCTTTGAAAAATAAAATCCATCGAGGGAGGAAAGACTCCATAAACAAACCAGTATACCACCACCACCTGGTATGGCTGACATCATGATATTGGGAGTTGATGTCAGCCTTCTCAGGTAGACCAGACTGGAACACAACCAGATAAGCTAATTGTACTTTATTGTAAAGCTACATTAACAGAATCTTGCAAGTCTAAAAGTACAAATCTCCCACTGTCTCCTTTATAGCCCAAGAAGCTAGGGAGGGTCCCTTCTGAGCCTCTTGCCCTGCCCACTATGCAACTGTGGCCTATGCTGTCTCTTATCTGACCATACCCTAGGCAGCATCTCTTTGCCCCATCTCCCAAGGTCTTTCCCACATACCATTACACACACTGAATAAAAGCCTAGTTTGGTGATAACCTGGATTCAAATTTCCCATAATTAGGTCAGCTTTCCCCGGATATGCAGGTCAACTTCTCCCTGATTCCCACTTAGTGCTGCCCCTTCTCATGCTGGATGGGAGGTATAGAAGCTTCACCCAACACACCTGAAGGAATGAAGTTGTGGCATTAGATCTTGGGATGCAGATAGACTTCTACAGGCATCCCTGGATTAGGGAGATAACTAATGGCACATGTGTCATAATGTCATTGTGTAATTCTCTTGCACAGTTGGTGTTATGACACACCAGATGTCATCAAGGCTTATCCCGAACACCTACTGTATGTGGGCTTGAACTGGAAAGACATAACCTTGATAATAGAAATCTACAAGTTTCTAGGAACATCAGCACAAACCCTATTGAAGGAAACTTGGACAAACAACAAAACCTATGCACCAAGCCAATTCTACGCCCTGCCCCGCAACGACTTGAAACCTAATTAAAAGGCCTTGTCCCTTATTTGCAGAAGATCTCATTATTTGTGCTAGGAGAGGGGACGGGATACCACTAATAAAAACAGCCCTCCCTCTGGCCGGCCGGCAATTACAGTGCGCATTACAGGAGAGGATTAAATGGAGGGCTCTCGGGGTGGAGGGGGAAAATAGTAAGCCCAAACTCAAGAGCAGTAAAACAGCTGTTTGGACTCTCTGCACCTGCTAGCAAGCAGGCTGGTTTTATTGCCTCCAGACCCAAACAAGCTATTCTCTCTCTTTTCATGGAGACTCCAGACTGAACAGCCCGCCCCATCTCTCCCTCTCCAGGCTCTGCTTGAACAAAAATCTGTAAAAGAAGCTCATCTGAAGGAAGACGAGAACACTGCTCTCAAGAAGGCCTGGACTCAAGAACTCAACATAGGCCCATCAAGGGGGGGATGAGAGAAGTCCTCTCCTATTTTTAATTCAGAGGCTAACGACGGAGCACGATCTAATCTCGGCCAACTTTTGAGGCAAATAGGCAAAAGGGATGGAGAAGGGGGGGGCGTCATGAAAGAAAAGAAAGGGGACTCTTTTTTCCCCCTGCTTCATGCTTCTAAGTCCTGCCAATCAGCCTAAACTCAACCCAACGTTGTAAGAATAGTAATGAGGGTCTCACAACAATCAAGCACACTTAAAAAAAAATCTGTTTGAAGATGCAGAAACTTCCTTGCATCTCCACTTGCCAACTAAACAGGAGCTCAATTAAAGAAAAAAGAAAGGAAGAAAGAAGGGAAGAAAAACTCAGTGCAGGGTTGGGACAAACCAAAGAGGATTTTTAATTAGTCCAAACGTGAGGGTTGGTTTGTTTGTTTGTTTTTAATTAGGTGGCTGAGCTACAACCTCTGTTTTAAAAATCAGACATATAACTTTGCAAAACCTGGACAGTAACTTCTTTTTTTTTTTCCTTATTCTACAGCGTACTTGTCAACTACTTGTCTCGAAAACATATTGAGCAGTGCTTGAATGTACAAGCCGTTCCAAAGAAGATGGACTAAGAAGCTTTTTTAAAAATATATACGTATACAAATGCCAAAATATGAAGTGGCATAACTAATTGGCTTTGAAGGAGCTTCCAGGCTGTGCTGCTGCGTCTACTAAATAGATGCAATTGCCAATCTCCTTTTATGTGTGGAGTTTCCTGATGCTGAGCAACAAATGTGTTCCCTAAAAAGGAGGCCTTAGGAGGAAGCCAAAGCAATTCCAGGGTTTCTGAACCCCACAATCCCAGTGTGCAATGAAGTTTTAACTCATACAAGCCTTGCTACTCTATGCAAGTGACATTAAGTGGTGTGGTTTAGAGTCATTTATGCAATCAGATCATGAACAGGGCAACTCCTACCTGAGAACAAAAGATTGTCTGAATTCTCCCAGCAATTGCAAAAACAAAGCTTTGCACACAGAAAAGGCTTGTCACCAGGAATACATTTCACCAGAGTTCTAAAAAACATTTTTTACAAAATGAAATAAAAATTAAACAGATAACTGTAGGATGGCAAAAATAAAACATTGGCCTTAAATAGCATTTTTGATTGAAAGAATGCCTCTAAGCCCCACATCATTAGAAAATAAATATTAGGGAGACAGCTGCACCCCAGTGCTTTGTTTGGAAATAAACCTATCTGGCCAGAAAATAAAATAGACAAAGAGCACCCCTTAAAAGCAAGGGTATGGCCAAGAACGTCAAGATGACAGCTGCGACACACATATAAATAGGTAGAGATATATTCACACCATTACAGTGATCATCTTGACTTTTTTGACCATACCTTGCAGACACCAGGGAAGTTGGTAGAAGGAAAGGAAGAAAGGTTGAAGAAGCAACCCCACCAGCTTTCCTTCTGGGAAATTGTGTTCTGTGATTCGCCATGCCTATTGTCACATGGAAGAGAGCCAGTCTGGCGTAGTGGTTTAAGGCTCCAGGCTAGAAACTGGGAGACCGAGAGTTCTAGTCCCACCTTAGGCACGAAGCCAGCTGGGTAACCTTGGGCCAGTCACTTTCTCTCAGCCCTGGGAAGGAGACAATGGCAAACCACTTCCGAAAAACCTTGCCAACAAAACGGCAGGGACTGGAGACAACACTGACTCGAAGGCACTATGTGTATGCATGTATGTATGGTCACAGTATTTGCATGGCTTTGCAGAAGAGTGAAGATTGCGGAGGCAGAACAGCTCAGTATCATGAGTAGGGGGAAATTAGCTACTCAGAAGTGTTTCAGACAATCATACAGAAACAGAACTGGTGGCTATCTGAATGGCCTGATCAAAGCTATCAAATTAGCCATCATAGCTGTCATTTAGGAAGAGGGTCTGTGCAGTGGTATCCTGGGGAAGTCAAAAAAGTCAAGATGGCATCCGTGACTTCACAATCCAAGCCCTGCCCTTTTATACATGCATCGCACACATGACGACATATTGTTCAGCAAAATGAGGAAAAGCTGCATATTCTGCCCTTATTTATTGAAGCCATATGCTGAAAATATATTGAGGGAAGCTTGACTGGAAGAAGATGAGCATGGTTTTAGAACTGGAAGAAGAAACACCAATAGCCTTTACTATGCTGATAATACTACCGTGATAACTGAGCTGCAAATGATCTGCAAGCTCTGGTAATGAATTAAGGAACATAACAAAAAAAATGGACTAAGTTTAAATATACAGGCAGTCCTCAACTTACGACCACAATTGGAACCAGAACGTCTGTCGCTAAGTGAGGTGTCATTAAGCTGGTCATGCCCAATTTTACCTTTTTTGCAACAGTTGTTAAGTGAATCACCATGGTTGTTAAGTGAATCATGTGGTTGTTAAGCAAGTCCAGCTTCCCCCATTGATTTTGTTTGTTGGATGTTGACTGGGAAGGTTGCAAATGGCAATCACATGACCCCAGGACACTGCAACTATCGTGAATACATGCCAGTTGCCAATCTTGGCCACATGACTGCAGGGACGCTGCAACGATTGTAAGTGCAAGGACCAGTCATGATTCACTTTTTTCAGTGCAGTTGTAACTTTGAACAGTCGCTAAATGCATGGTTGTAAGTCGAGGACTACTTGCAAAAGAAACCAAACTAATGGACTCACAGACTGATATAGAATCTTCAGCCATCTGGATTTTATCACATTTTATATTCTTATTGTTTATTTACATTTACATTTATTGCATTTATGATTGTATTGAATTTTAAACTTTGCTTTTATTGTAAACCACTCAGAGTCCCTCCTTTGGGGGGAGATGGGCAGTGATAAAATTTGATAAATAAATAAAAAAAGAATAATGACAACAAACACAGCTACCAGCCTTAGAATTGACAATGAACATACTGAAGTGGTAGAGAGCTTCTGCCTTCTAGGATCAACTATCAGTAGTAAAAGAACCAGCAGTCAGGAAATCTGCAATAGATATAAGAGAGGACAGAGGGAACAGAGAAACCAGCGTTGCTCTATATGATCAAATCAAGAGAAAATACCCAGGAGGAGAGCCTTTTCTGCTGTGGCACCCAGCCTTCATTGCCCCAGAAATTAGAAATTGCCCCTACCCTGCTGGCCTTTCTCAGGGCACTGAAAACCTGGCTTTGCCATCAAGCCTGGTGCCCGGATAGCACAGGGAAGCCCCTGTCATGGCTTGTTTGAGCATTTGTGAGTCCTCTCAGCTGCTAATTTTATGTTGTTTTTGTTGCTTTTAATTCTGGTTGCTTTTTATTGTTTTTATTCTCTTTTCATTGTAAGCTGCCCAGAGTCATGTATAGGAGGTGGCTGGCCTATACATTTATTAAATAGATAAATATACTGCTCTTATCACATTCAGTAACCAACCGTCAACTCCATATTTGTACAAAACATTCCATAATTCATGCATATTCTCATTAACATATTGTTAAAAATTTCCTGTATTATCAATCCACAGCCCCAAAAAGAGTAACCAGAGAAAATTGTACCTAGCCAAATGAAAGCTTGGCGCTAAGGGTCAGAACAAATACATTTTATTCTCATCCACAGCCCCTTTCACTTCATCATTTCAACGAACATCTTTTTCATCATTCACACACTTAGCATAAGTCCACATACTTCTGTGGCACTCTGTAACATAATCCTTGCCACTCTACTCCAAGCAGCCTCCACAACCTCTTTCTTTACATCCACTTTCCATTCAAACTGTTGAGAGATTAATTTACCTATCTACTTTCCTCTACTCTTTGTACTTTCTCTTTCTGCAGTTGCTCTACTTTTACTCTCATTTCTTTTACTTCTTTCCTTTTCTACTTATGTCCATTTTCCCCCAAGCTCCCTATTTGACTCTATCAAAAACGATCTGTCCCACATTCAGAACTTATTATCCTTGTATACTTCATTTTCTTCCATCATAAATAATCAAATAAATGCTTTTAGATTTGTATTTATTCCTTTGTCATGTGTAACTATGAATAGACTTATACTTAAGTCATGTATTCAGAACAGACTTTTTCTCAAGTCAGTGCTATTCTCTTTTATTCCTCAGTCTCCAAATAGCCCAACCACTTTTTCTTTGCTCTCATATAGTTTTTCTTACCCATGCCCTTATGTCACTTAACATTATCTATCTATCATCTATCTATATATCTATATATCTAATCTATCTGTCCCCCAGATTACATTCATTCATAGTGTTGCACAACTTTTACAAAAACTCATACGTGGTTTTTCTATTGTCAACAGTCAGTAGAATGTAACACACAACTATCACTAAGCTATGGATTCCTACTTTGTAATACTTCCTCAACAATTAACTAGACACCAGTTCATATTTTAGCCCCTTCATTAGTAATTAAAACTATACCCTGCATGTATCCATGAATTGCATTCCACAAGATCAGACCTATTACAAAGTTTCTTCTTTCACAAACACACAATATGCATATTTTTCTTTCTTTAATCCCATTTAATAATTTGTTTATTTATTTATATTTATAGCCTCTTGGATTTTATATTTAGTTATTGCATTTTATAATTGTAATGTGTTTGATTTTTATGAGATTTTAATGTTTATGGCCATAGTTTGATTTTATTGTAAACTGCCCAGAGTCCCTCTTTTGGGGGAGATGGGCAGTAATTAAATTTGAATAATAAATAAATAAATTTCAAATTTCGTCACAGTCCATCTCACACAAAGCGACTCTGGGTGGTTTACAATAACCTAAAAATAAATACAAATTACAACACACTAAAAAACTGCATTTCCCAAATACAAATATAAATACAAATATAAGTATAAAATATAAAATATAAAATTCAAGATGGCAGCATTAACCGTTCTTAATTTAAATTTGTAAATTCATAAAATCATGGAGCCGCTTTAGGGTGCTAACCACCGCCAGGATTGGCTCCCCCCCTTCCTGCCCCAAGTGAGCTGTCAGAGCCAGGTTTTTGCCCCTTTCCAGAAGGCCAGGAGAGTGGGGGCCTGCCTTGCCTCTGGGGGAAGAGTATTCCGTAGGGCAGGCACCACAGCAGAATAATTCATTCTCTGCGCCATTTTGTCCTCTTACATTCCAAGTCACAATCTTCCATATACCACAATCATTTTGTAGATATTTATCTCCACTACCCATTATATCTAGTATATTATATAATAATGATCTTTAGTAGGAATATATCATTTTCTTCTCACAACTGCTAACAGTAAGAACAAAACCAGACAGTTTTGGCAAATTTGGCCAACAAAACCCAGTTTTACTCCAGATATGATCATACTGTTCTATAGACAACTTGCCTGCCATCACTTTCTTGCCCACGTTCCACCAACTTGGAGTCACATACAGTGAATTGACTAAATTCTAAGGTAGACAGTAGTAAACTGTCTTACACAGTAGTAAACTTGTTGTTTATTCGTTCAGTCGCTCCCGACTCTTCGTGACTTCATGGACCAGCCCACGCCAGAGTTTCCTGTCGGTCGTCAACACCCCCAGCTCCCCCAGGGATGAGTCCGTCACCTCCAGAATATCATCCATCCACCTTGCCCTTGGGTGGCCCCTCTTCCTTTTGCCCTCCACTCTCCCCAGCATCAGCATCTTCTCCAGGGTGTCCTGTCTTCTCATTATGTGGCCAAAGTATTTCAGTTTGGCCTTTAATATCATTCCCTCAAGTGAGCAGTCTGGCTTTATTTCCTGGAGGATGGACTGGTTTGATCTTCTTGCAGTCCAAGGCACTCTCAGACTTTTCCTCCAACACCACAGTTCCAAAGCATCGATCTTCCTTCGCTCAGCCTTCCTTATGGTCCAGCTCTTGCAGCCATATGTCACTACGGGGAACACCATTGCTTTAACTATGTGGGCCTTTGTTGTCAGTGTGATGTCTCTGCTCTTACAGTAGTAAACTATGACCTGAATAATCAATATTTTGTGGTTATTTAATGCATCCCCAAATTCTATTCCCTAGGACAGATCCTTATCTAATCCTGTGGGAACATACAAATTTCTGTTGCTAAGGATACTTTCAAGAACCTTTGTTACCAAGGTTACAGCTCTGACAAGTTCTTCAAGCACCATCTATTGATCTACCTGAAGACCTCTTCCCATATGATGAAATAAAAGTTTCCATCACAAACATTACATCTTTATATCCTAAAAATACATCGCCATTGAAAATCTATTCATTTGTTGGAACTTGTTAAATTTCCTCTCCCATGGGGATGACCATGGTGAATCTTGGTTAAACCAGGAGCGAAAAAGGTAAAACTACCTAGAATGCTGGAAGGCTAAAGATTACTTTAAGTGTCCTATGAAAAATGGTGTGTGTTAGTTGAAAGTGTACTTTGATGTAGCACCACATTGTGCCTCATGGATAAAGACAAAGATTTTTAAGGACAATGTTGCTTGGAAGAATCCTCCAAGTAAGCCCATGGCTTGAATTAATACAGTGATGCCACATGAGTAATTGGCACAGAAAGGTGGTGATTAATGAGAGAAGAATGAAAATATGATATGTATTCATCTGAGAGAGAAAAAGAGAAAAATAGGAACTCACAGCTATGGAAATATATAGGTATTTCTTGCAAGGTGAGCAATAATCATCTCTAAATCTGTCAATCATTGTCCCTTAGAAACCTTCTTGGTTGCCCTCTCCTTTAGAGGCCCAATTGCCCTCTTCTGTCAGTTTCATCTGAAGTACTCCAATGGCTACATCATCGACTTTGTGAGCCAACCCTGTAAGAAATAATTTAAGGCTCTCCTGACTCTTGAGGCCATAAGTATAAACTGGGATGAGAAAAGGTCTAATCTCAGACCATTGTGGCTCTTGAAGAAAATGTGAAAATTGCTGCTTTCAATAGAGAAACATTTCATTCCTGAGTTCTTGGAGCTGCCAATTTCTGCTCAAGTTTAGCTTGTTAACAAGAAGCCACAAACTTTATCCTGTTTTCACCTTACACAGATGTCTCTCTACTGATATAATCCTGCCAAGCAAAGAGGTGTATGCAATGTTAAGAACGGATTTTAATCAGGCTGGTAACATTTTGCACTAAAATTATGGTTTGGGGTAGTGCCCCATATTCTATGCTGAAAAAATTGGTACGCTGTTTCATAAAGGAATCTTCCCCAATGTTGAGACATCCTCAACATCATCAGCCAGCTTGGAGAGCAGGGGATAATGACAGTTGCATACCTACATATCCAGATGCCCCCAAACTGGGATGGGAAATTTATTTATATATGTATTCATTCATTCATTCTTGCATTTGTATCCCACTGCAATCCAATGACTCTCTTGTAAGAAGTATAATATAGCAAAAAATTAAAACAGCCATAGAATGATTAATACTCGTAAAATAACAATATTAAGCCCCCAAACCAAAGTACACAACATAAACAAAACAAAATACCCCCCAAAAGTAAAAAGGAATGAAAAGGAATGAACGATAGTGCTGTGCATGAACTCAGTTAAAACTCTCTCCAAAATAGTTTCATTTTGGGGAGAAAAGAACACTTCCAGGAGAAGAAATGGCAGACTGAAGATGCCTCCGCGAAAAGCAGAGCTGACAACCACAATGAAGAACAAAGAGCTGTTAAGTAGTCCAGTTCTTTGAACCTCTCTGGACAAAGAGAGGACAGGAGATCACCTACAAGTGCTCCAGACAGTTGCTCCTTGCAAGGAGACAACAGTTTCCAGTGAGTTTTGAGCCCTGGGAGACGAGGGAATAGCCATCTTGCTCAAACCACCATTGGCATCTAAGTTTGCATACTTCCTTTTCTAATCACATTTGGGAATTGCTTACTTATTACTTTTCAGCCATTAGAAACCTTTGGATCAACAAGTCTGAAAACACCAGGTGTTTTCTATCCTTAATGAAAGAAAACTTTAACTACAACTTTAAAAAAAATTAAAAATGAAATAAACCACAAAAAGCTAATTAAGGTAAGTGATGGGATATGGGAAGAAGAGATCATTTGCTGTAATCTTCAACCAGTCTGGTCTAGCGGTTAAGGTGCTGGGCTAGAAACCAGGAGGCTGTGAGTTCTAATTCCTCCTGAGGCATGAAAGCTGGTTGGGTGACCCTGGGCCAGTCCCTCTCTCTCAGCCCAACTCACCTCACAGTGTTGTTGTTGTGGGGAAAATAGGAGGCGGAAGGAGTATTAGGTATGTTCCCTGCCTTGAGTTATTTATAAAAATAATAAAGGCAGGATAAAAATTAAATAAATAAATAAAATAAAAAATAATTAAGACTTTGATTTTAGAAAGTTATAAATGGATTAAAGGTCCAGATAAATTTGAAATAAGATTTTGGATTTAATTATAAAGAATCCCTCCCATGGGAAAGTTGGATTGTTTTTATTTAAAAAAAAAATCATAGTAAGATAAGCTTTTAAAAATTGGACACTAAAGGGAACTAAAAATTTCACATAAAGGAGAAGAACACATAAACGTGACTCACAGTTACAGAATGGTGCAAAATATTCTAACACTGGAAATATTGAAGGACACTTTTGAAAAATGGAGTCAAGCATTAACATTAACAATGTCAACAGCAATGTCTGCCTCTTTTAATAGACTGTGTCTAAAAGATGTTATGGAACAGGTTTTACCTGACAAGATTATGACTGAGTTGAAAGTGGATTTACAAATGACAGGCTACAAGAATGACATGGAAAAAGAAGTTACACTAGACATATAAAAGAAACCAGCTGATGTATTAATAATTAAAAGGGACCTACAAACAATAAACCAAGAGAGTGATCTGGATAATTTTTCCATATTGGACTTACAAAAGAGACTTGTTAAAGCTTTGAAGAATCTGATGAGAAGGGATAAAGAAAAAATGAAAAGAAATCAAATTCTACAACATTATTCGAATGGACTAAAGATTAAGATTGTTAGAAGTAAAGGGAAGGAATATAAAGTTGGTTTATTTATTTGGTTATCTATCTGGTAACCTTTAATGGACTTTTGCTGACACCAGGACTGAAACGACAATGCCTTATGGATTTATTTATAGATAAGTGATGGGATATGGGAAGAAGAGATCATTTGTTGTAATTTAAGAGGAGGTGAAAAGTTACTAAAATTGTTTATGCTTGTGATGAAGGTGTGATGAAGTCACTTCTTTATATGCTTCTTTTCTTTTTCTTTACTATACTCTTATTTCTATTTCTTTTTTCTTTCTATTCTTTACATCTTTTCTTTTTCCCCTCTTTGTACCTTTTACTCTTTCTTTCTATTTTTCTAGCTTTCTTTTAGTTTGTGAACTGGTTACAATATTCTAGGTGCAACCTGACCAACGCAGAATAGAGAAGAACAATGACCTTAAAACTTCATTTCTGTTGATGCAGCCTAGGATTGCCCTTGCTTTCTTTGCAGCTGTTACCTGAATCTTTCCTCCACCGCCAAATTTGTAAAGCCTCCCTGGTGGCATTCACTGAACACCCTTAAGCTGGTTCCTGAATTTATCCATTTGGGGAAGTTGACACGATACCCTGAACTTTGATGACGTTGGTTTGGTTTGGTTTTGTGACTTGGTGTGTTGGGCAAGCCCAGTGATTGAAAAACTCTGAATCCAGAGGCTGAAAGGAGACAGAGACAAGGGTGAAGTTTTGCCTGGAAAAAAGTCTGGTGAGATGGCCTAGGTGGATAGATCATACCACAGACCATTTGGTGTATATGATCCTTTATCTGCCAATTAAATTAATCTCTCCTGAGTGCAATTTGCTTCTCTGGGGGATAGAGTTTCACACAACAAGGCCAATGAATTTCCTTTCTTTCTGGCCCTGGCACGTACAGTCTCACTATCTGAAGATCAAAGCCCTCCAGAAAGTTGGTAAATAGAATATTCTGGCTTTGATGCAGGCATAACTCCCACTGAACACATACACCGCAAGAGGAAAGTGTTTCCCTTTGGCCACCGTGTAACATACACGCAGCTCCGTCCGCTTAACAATTACTGGCAAAGAAGGGCAGATTTCAGAGAAGACTTCATGAAAATGTTTCCCTTTGTTCTTTCTTGGAGCTATTACAGTGCTTTTTCTGTGGGTGATGAGGGATCTGTTCTCTCCTCCCTCCCCCCCCCACCCCCTGTACAACTCCCACAACTTCTACACCAGGCTCAATAGCTTTCCAAAGCAGGTAACGTATAACCAGATCCATTGTGATGCTAAAGAGTTCTCTTTAGTTGGATATCATGACTCCCCATGATGACCTTTCACTCCTGGGAAGTCGTTTTAAATTCAATCTGTGGTAAAGAAAAAAATCCCTCCAATTCATTGGCTGTGAAAGGTCACAAGTGAACTGTGTTTCGATGGTATCTGCCACTTTAGTGGCTTTGGTTCCCAATATACATGAGCACCAAGGCAGCCTGAATTGTCTCTTTGTCTCACCAGACAAGGAGCCTGAGAAAACAGTGTACGGGAAAAGATACCTGGCAAAAAGGGACCGATGGTGGAAGGGGTGGAATGGGATTTGTGGAGGTCCCAAGTTCAATAACTGACAACCCTTGGTAGAGGATCTTAAATGGCAAAAGATTGCTGGGCACTTTGGAAAGCAGAAGAAGATGAGTCAGTTAGATGGCATTCACCAGAGCAACCTTCCCCCATGGGACCCCCTCCCGCCATGCTAGATGTCAACTCCCAGAATCCCAATCAGCACTCCCAGCGTTGAGAAAGAGAGTGGCCATGCCATCTAGGGAATAGACCTTCAATATATGGGGATAGACCTTCACTACATCTGGATGGCACCATGGGGAAGATGGTTTAGATCAGTGTTTTTCAAACTTGGCAACTTTAAGATGGGTGGACTTCAGCTCCCAGAATTCCCATGCTGGCTGGGGAATTCTGGGAGCTGAAGTCCACCCATCTTAAAGTTGCCAAGTTTGAAAAACACTGGTTTAGGCAGATCAATTTCTTGATTTATTATCAGGCAGCCTTTTATAGGATGGGTCTTGCTTCAAAAGATAGGACTGAGTGTATACGGATAGGTAGATTAGACAATTTCATTTAATTTGATTTTTAATGTAATTTATTAAATTTGTTATGGTTGCCCACTCCATTAGACTCTGGGTGGCTTTAAAAAAATTTTTTAAAAAAGGAAACAGTTAAAACACACACAAACCCGTAAACAGGCAACTCAGATTGAAACAACCAGAACAATAACAGTACAGATATGACTGGGGCCCTGCCAGTCCATTAAGAAAGACATTAAACCCAGGCCTGGGAACAGAGCCAGGTCTTAAGGGTTTTCTGGACACTGGTGGTGATGATAGGGAGGAAGGGAGGGGTAGGTTTCCAAATTTTAGCACCCTCCAGAATTCCTAGTCAGTGTGGTTATTACTCAGAATTCCGGGCTGAATTTCAAATAGCTGGATGGTTCTCAGATTGGGGGAGGCTGTTACAGTGGATTGCTCTAGCAATGGCTATTTAGGACAAAAGATATCTAATAATATCTAGATATTATTAGATATCTATACATGGTTGCTTTAATGATCTTGTAACACCTGCCTAGAATTGTGTCTTCAGGCTTCAATTCTGTTTAGTTGAGAGTAAATTGACTTCAAAGGGACTTTCTGAAAACAGAATTTTCACTGTATTTATATTCACAAATATTCTTGAAACCTAGAATGATTTAGTTTTTAAAACTAGAGAAAGGAGATACATTACCCACAGGCAAATCCACTGCAACTTGAATTCCAGATGTAGTAAATGAAAGAATGGATTGGTTCTATGATGAGTTTCAAAGGACATCCTGCATCCCTGCATGCCAGCCCACCAACCGAGATGTAAGATAGGCATCTGAAACATAGGCTTTCAGTGCTGCTTGTTTCTGGGGCATGATTTGAGGCTGTACAGGCTGTGGGCACATGGCAGGCTCAAAGGAATATTTGGTTCTGATCCCAAAATGTTTAGGTTGCAAAGGTCATGATCCATCCTACCAGCAAAGATGAAAGGCAAATAAACTAATTACTAAGAGTTTCTTGGGAATTTTCCAGCAAGTCCTGGTGGCAGATCTAATTCAAGGCTGAGTTACCATTACCCTATTTATTCTCTAGTATAGATACCTGTGTAAACTATATAGACAGAGAAGTAGCACTTACACCTTTAAAATAGGGTACCAAATCTGGGCTGCAAGAAACCCAGATGATCATTAGATGGTAGCAAAGAGTAAGAGTTGTCTGTATGTCTTTGCTGCCCTCCGGTGATCATCATCTAGATGTTTGCAGCCCAGATCTGGTAGCCCTTTAATAGATCATATTTTCCCACAAAGCTGTTAGAAATGGCCCGGTCATATACTTGCATCTTTTCTTGTGGTTTAGTTGCCCCTCTGCACCAGCAAATGTGGTATTAGGAACTCCCATGCCTGTTTGGTGGAAGGTCAGGTCAGGAGGGCAATGTTCAAAACTCTTCAGGACCCAAAAAGAGAGAGTTTTACCCAAAGAATATCCTAAGATTCCATATCAATTCCTCATGTCGCTTCATTCATGCATAAAGACCACCCTTGTAAGTCTTTCACGCTCAACAAGGACGTAGGATTATGGCTGCCTGCGGCTAGCTGGGTCTTGCACATTCAAAATTTAAAAATAAATAAATAAATTGTACTGTAAGTTTTCACATTCATAAATTAATGTTCCCCTTTGGCTTTTTCCTTTGCCCTTTATGACTTCTCTTCTCCTCTCCCAGATACCCAAAGAAAGTCCTATTGTATGTGGAAATGCCTGACAGTTCCCATATATTAACTAGGAATGACATATCCAGCCATTTTCAGGCTAACGCTGTCATATGTCAAAAGTATGTGGGCAAATCTCTTCAGCTTTGAACATGAAAAGTCTCCTTATGCATCATTTCCTGCGCAGGCAGTTGTGAAAAATAAAATGCAACTTCTTGGGAGATCTTATTTTCCCCAAACATGGGATAGCTCATTGTATGCAAACTTGGTAAAAAATGTTTATGGAATTGGAAGTGTCTCACTCTTTAGAACCACTGAAGTCCATGAGACATAAATTGGTCATGATTGACTTGTATAATGGGTTTTAATGAGACTAAACCATACCTTAATTGGATTCCAGCCAGTATTTATTGAGCTTAAAAGAGTTCAAGATAGTGTCATATACATGTGTAGTAGTTTAGTTTGAGAGTAATGAGTCCTACCACACCCCATTTCATTAAGATTGCAAACTGTCTCCAATGGAGACTAAATCCAGAATGCTTTTCCTTCCCTTCGCTCCCACCTGCTACCTTGTGTTTGCTACAGGCAGGACTTTAATTTAATTTTAATTTAATTTTAATTTAATTTTAATTTAATTTTAATTTAATTTTAATTTAATTTTAATTTTAATTTAATTTAATTTAATTTAATTTAATTTAATTTAATTTAATTTAATTTAATTTAATTTAATTTATTCAATTTAGGCACCACCTGAACCAAGCTGACTCTGGGCAGTATACAATAAAAGCTAATAAAATAGGAAATACAATATAATAAAATTATAAAAGAGAAAAAGAACCAATGGTCAGTCTGGATAACAATACCCACAACCCCAACAAATCTGACAGGGGCCCCAACAGCCCTAGCCCAAGGCCCGGGAGAACTGTCAGGTCTTTAAGGTTGTCTGGGATGCCCTCAGGGTAGGAGCCGATGGATATCAGGGGGGACAGAGGGCAGTCACCGCAACAGAGAAGGCACACCCCCTGGATCCCAATAGATGACGCTGTTTAATTGAAGGGTGCACCAGAATGCACCAACCCTCTTGGCTCCTACCGGTCAGGCAGACACCATGGAAGATAGATGGTCCCTCAAATAACCAGGCCCTATGCCATATAAAGCTTTATAGGTCATAACCAGCATCTTGAATCACATTCTGGTGATCAGTGTGGCTTGTGAAGCAGGGGTGTCACACACGCATACTGAGGCATGCTCACCACTGCTCACACCATTGCATTCTGGAGCAACTGAAACTTTCAAGATTTCAAGGGCAGCCCCAAGTAGAACATCTTGTAGCAGTGAAGTGGCCAGGACACAAGTGACTGTCTGATGGTCCTCTTTCCAGGAAAGGGTGCAACTGGTATACCAGATGGAGTTGAACAAAGGTCTTCTTGACCCCAGCTGCCACTGGCTCATTAAGCAGGAGCTGTGAACCCGGAAGATCCACAGATGGCACACCCCTCTTGAGTGGGAAGTCAGGGCTTTGCAATGGAGCAGCAAAAGTTGCTGTAAGTGTACACAAACACAACTCATGTGCACAAACACAACTGCTCCAGAAGGAGAGGTACGGCACAGAAAGGGACCTCTTTTCCAGTATTCACTAACTGTCTGCTGCATGTGATTGTCTTATGGAGAACCCATAAGTTTATACCTCAGTAGGGTGTAGCCTTGACCTCCCCAGGCTCATATAGGGGTTAATGACACAACAGGGCATCTGCAATACTCCTAGACAGCACCCGTGGCTTACCCCCCCTCCCCCAAATATGTCTGTATGTACACATTGAATTTGATAACACAATTACTTTCAAACATTTTTTGGACAAGGCCTAGAAAAACACTACAAGTGTTTTGACAGAGGCAGGATAGACATGTGTAAAATCAAATTCATGCAAATAAATAAAAACATTCATCTGTTCCTCAGCATGGCCTTGTCTTGCTGTCTCCATCACTTTCATTTGCCCTCAATGATGCTCCCTAGTGAAACAATGTAATGGCTGATTGGGGGTCCAGAAAGCATTCTGCACCTGTGGATTTAATTTAAGCATGTGCCAGGAAGTAGCCCATTGGCCTCGTACAATAACTTTCTTTGGGAAGTTGACATTTTCATGGGAAACTTTATTTGTTTGTTTGTTTGTTTGTTTGTTTGTTTGTTCATTCATTCATTCATTCATTCATTCATTCATTCATTCAAAGATTTATAAGGCCGCCTGTCAGGGCCAGCCCAAGAACGATGAAGAATCAATCCAGCCAAACTCCAGTCCTTTATTTGCTCACACTGTATAGACAGAATCTTGCCAGACTAAAGCTACTCTTCCTAACCTAAGGAGAAATAACCTGGGAAGGCTCTAGGGTGGGGCTATTCTGAACTTCTTAGTTTTCCCACCATTACTTCCCAGACCATGTTTTCTCTTATCTTGCTCCCCTCCTTGGAATGTGCTCCCTCCTTCCTGAGAACCAGCAGCATTACTGAAGACCATCACATCGCCTAACTCAGACAGCATGACTGTGGGCAGTGTACAACATAAACACATAATAATAATAATAATAATAATAATAATAATAACAACAACAACAACAACAAACCAGCAATTTATAAATACAAAAAAGTAAACGCTAACATGTAAAATGGCCACCCAGCACAGGACAAACCAAACCTCAGACAGGGACTCCCACTCAGTTGACCCCTAATACCTGGGGGAAGAGCCAGGTCTTAAGGGCTTTGCTAAAGGTGAGAAGATAGAAGATGGCGCCTGTTGTATATCGGGGGGGGGGGATCATTCCAGAGTGTAGGGGCAGCCACAGAACAGGCACGCATTCTAGGTCCCATAAGATGACAAGACTTAAAAGAAGGACCCTGGACCATGCCCTCCCTTTAGGAACAACTGGGGTGGGCAGATGTTCTTGGGTGAAGGTGGTCCCTCAAGTAACCAGATCCTATGAAAACTGTAGATAGCTATTTCTACCAAGCTAGGAACCTAAGGTTGCCAAGCTTGAGAAACACTGCTCTATATTCACTGAAGTCATTTACTTGGTGATACAGAGTCTATCGCCTTATTAAAGCTTAAGGATTAAGTTGTAATTCAAGAAATAACTCTAGGACACAGCCATTTAAGAAATTCACATCAATTCACAATTTAAAATGTCTGATAAGAAAGAAAGCAAACCTATTGCAAGTCAGGGTTTAAATGGACTTTTTTTCAAAAAGCATTTCCCAAGGAAGGTGCCACTGCTGAGAAGGCCCTGTCCTTCATTATTCAACACAATACACCCCCCGCCCCAAGGAGACAGAGGAAGCAGAACCTCGGAGGAACTTTTAAAGTGTTTTAAAGGATTTTGTTGTTTTAGAAGCAAGGTCAACGTCTAAGTTTTGTTTAAATATATTGGGAGGTGCACAGATGGTTGCCAGCAGTTGTATGTTGCCTCAAGTTAATGCACATATTTTTCACGTGTGAGCAATCCAGACAAAATGCATAGTTGACACACACTGGGGCCCAAAGTGAGGAGAGACCTGAAGCCTGAACCTTGTCAATTCCTACAAGTGAGAAAAGCTATTTCAAGAGAGAGAGAGAGAGAGAGAGAGAGAGTCCCTCAAATACTTAAGGAAAACACATTATAATATACAATATAAATCTAGCTTTTCCTTGGCCAAAAGGGAACATCCGAGTGATGTTTCCATGAGGCATATCTTTCAAGGAACTTTTATTTAACACGTAGATGGCTGTCGCCTTGGAATTCGTGGCAGTGTGTCTTTAATACTGTCAATAAATGTCTTTCCTGGAGACTCATGAAGGTAATAATGGAAGCTGTTAACAAAGTGTGAAAAGGAGAAGGCCAGCAAAGGTTAATTATATGGCTGCCTGCTAATGACCTCTCCAGCCTCTGGTTTTAAAACCTTCGCTACTTGTAAAGACCCATCACGTGAGCAATTTCCTGTCTGAAGTTGCCTTTATGGAGAAGAATAAAAGCCATGCTTTCTTGTGAAAAAGGAGCTACCCAGCAGGGGTAGAGTTATTATTTTTAAGCTGATCTAAACACCTGGGTTCCCCAGTAGAGCCTATTAAACTTCTTCTATTGTGTCTAAATATTTCAGCAATTCCCAGCCCCACTATAGATGAGGGTATTACGGCTTAAAGTAGGGAGGTTCTGGATACCTGGAGGAGGAGGGGGAGGCAGGGCGTAGCTTTTACTTTGCAGAAGTTAAAGGCAGGTGCAGTTGGATCTGGTATTTTTGTTTGTGTGAATGCACAAATCCATGTTCGGCAAGCAGAGGGGCGAAGGAAGGCAAAGAGTTTCGTAGAGCTCAGATCCTACTCAAAATGGGTCTCCCTGGGCTAGTTTGCCTTCTGTAGCATGACCATGCACTTGTTAATGAGGAGTTAAAATAGATGTTTGTTGTTTGGGATTCCAATTTCACCTCTTCCGTACTCAGAGGTGGCAACAGCCATCAGCATACCTCCCAGAAGACTGTACGTGATGGATGAGGACTTGAGCACAGCATCATAGAGGTGGAAGACCATCACATCCAACTCTGTGCAGAAATCCAGATTAAAGCAAGCACATCACATGATTGTGTAGCCTCTGATTGAATCCATCCAACATAGATATTGAGATTTGCTCAATAATCCGTTCTACTGTCAAGTAGCCCTCACAGTTAGGGTTTTGTTTTTGTGATATTCAACCTGCCATCCTGTAACTAAGTATTCTTCTGTGTCCTCCATCTCTGGAATGATTAAAAAAGAAGTCTTTTTTCTGTAGATATTAAGAAGCGTTATCATATTCCTCCTTAGTTTTCTTTTCTTATGGCTAAACTTCCCCAGTCTGCTCAATATTTCTCATAGGACTTTGTTACCAGACCCTGATGTGTCTTTAATACTGTCAATAAATGTCTTTCCTGGAGACTCGTGAAGGTAATAATGGAAGCTGTTAACGAAGTGTGAAAACTGCCCTTCTCTGAATTAATTCAAGTCTATCCTGATGCTCCTGGATTGTTTATCCCCTGCAACTTGTATTCATGCTACTTCTGAGCAGTTATGATGCTTTGGGGTATCATAGCTATCAAGAAGTCCTTTCTTGGTGTACAGCTATTCTGGATGTTTGGACTGGACATACTGAGGGATAGCAGAAAGGAAGTGACCTAACTGGAAAGAGGACATGTAGCAAACCTGCCATTATCAGCAGTCTGTAATATTGATGTAAAGGTCATGCAGGAAGATTAGGACATAAATGCCTTCATTTCATACTGTTTAAAAACATAAACATATACTAAATTGATATTTTTTACAGAATTGGAAGCCAAATATAGAACATTTCTTCAGTGTACCACTTCCACACATATTACCACTAAGTATGCCCCTCAAGGCAACTCCCCATACATGTGTAGAATGTCAGCTGATCTTAGAAGATGTAAATATTCACCAGCAATGAAACGGTCCTTAAGCAACTGGATGCTAAGTTCCTGAAAGCTTTAAAGCTGATAGCCAGCAATGTGAATTAAAATTGGAGGGCTGGGGGGGAGGAATGGGAGTCAGTTCAGCTAGTGCACTACAGGAGTCGCATGTTCTCACCTGTCTAGAATTATAAATAATTCAAGAATTATTTCAAGCATCCCAGTAATTTTCAGAGGGTGCCCTATTAAAGTGTGCTACAGCTGTCCAAATAAGGTACAACTAATATATATAGGACTAAGGATAAAGGACGCGGTGGCGCTGCGGGTTAAACCGCTGAGCTGCTGAGCTTGCCGATCGGAAGGTCGGCGGTTCGAATCCGCATGACGGGGTGAGCTCCCGTTGCTAGTCCCAGCTCCTGCCAACCTAGCAGTTCGAAAACATGCAAATGTGAGTAGATTAATAGGTACCACTTCGGCAGGCAGGTAACAGCGTTCCGTTTAGTCATGCTGGCCACATGACCATGGAAGTGTCTACGGACAAACGCCAGCTCTTTGGCTTTGAAATGGAGATGAGCACCGCCCCCTGGAATCGGACACGACTGGACTTAATGTCAAGGGAAACCTTTACCTTTTAAAGATAAATACAAGTAGGGGTATAGTTGGCACATCAATTGAAGATGAAGCATTCCTGGCCAGATCTAACACCTGAACATCTAGCAGCAAAGTTTGATCTAGGAAATGTCAATCAATGCATTTAATCTGTTAAGGAGAGAGCAGCTATATACAAAGCATGCAGATATCCTATTCTTGAACAGATAGGCTTTATAACTAATAAGAGATCAATCTTACTAAGATTTAATTTCAGTTCATTCAGCCTCGTCTAGTCTACTACTGAGCCTAAGCATCAATTCAGAACTTCCATAGCTTCCCTAAAAATAAGTGGATTGTGAAAACCAGCCAGGAAAGACCTCCAAGAGTTTCATGGAGATGTTGGAAAGCATTGCAACCTAAAATGGAATCTTCCTTCCTTCCTTCCTTCCTTCCTTCCTTCCTTCCTTCCTTCCTTCCTTCCTCCCTCCCTCCCTCCCTCCCTCCCTCCCTCCCTTCCTCCCTTCCTCCCTTCCTCCCTTCCTTCCTCTCATAAGAGGTCTGTGCCCAAGGCTCTCTGGAATAGCCAGGATTTAATGGCTTTCTAAAAATATCATGGGATGCAGGGATTTAATAGTACAGCTGTTCTGAGTTCTGGATTTGAAAGGAAAAAGGCGATTAGAACAAGTGGGAATGTCCATGAAAGAAGCTTCAGCTTTTTCTGGGATTGTGTAGCAGAAGTTAATCCTGGTTGCCTAGTATCACCTTTTCAGACTCCCCATTAAGGAAGTCCCAGAGCCATCACAAATGATCTCGCCCAGAGTCCCTCCTTGGGGGGAGATGGCTGGTGATAAAATTTGATAAATAAAAATCTCCTTTGGCTCAATCCCTGTAAAATGACCTAGAACAGTATCATGTTTAATGGTTCCAAAAGCTCCTGAAAGGTCCAATAGACCAAACAAACAAATTTGCTCTTCCTAGCTCCTGTTGAAAATAATCTACTAAATCAGGGTTTTCCCAACTGTGTTCTGTAGAACTGTGGGGTTTCATGAGAATTTGATGGGGTTCTGTGAGAAACTAAAGGCCAAAAAATAAAAATTCATTTGATTGCAGCCAATTTTCCAGGATTAAAAAAAAGGTTCCACAGCCTGAAAAAGTTGAAAAACACAGTAGCAAGGTGGATATACTGTTACAACAGTGATGGGTGCACCATTGTAAGACTTGAAGGACCAGGTTGGGGATGGGCCCTCCTGAAGAAAATCTATGAGGTTGCTAAGAGTCAGCTCTGATGGGATGGCTCATCATCATCATCATCATCATCTGACAAATTTATCAAGTTATTTTGATCAAAAATCAGACTAGAATAAAATGAAATTATCTATTTACTCCATCAACTTTCTTCTCCAATTGCTCTTCAACTCTCTCCAATGATTTTCATGTTAACACTTTTGTTAACAGTGTCCTCATTCTACATACTTCCCCTGCAAGCCCCACTGAATCCTCTTGTCTGTTTCTCTGCCTCTTTTTTGTTTGATTCCATTTACATTGATCGTTTTCCTTTTATTAACTTCAACAGAAACAAAACTATCTGTACTTGTAACACTTCTGTGTAATTATAACCACGTAAGTATAAGGCAACTGTATCATTTCAAAATTGATATACTCCATGATCTCATCTTTGAAGTGACATGGTCTGCACCTGTTATTGCCCCAAATTTTAATCTGTAGTAGAATTGGGACGATCATTCTCTCCTGGTGATGGTTGGAATTGGTGACCTCCCTGGTCAGCTGAGCTGTCTTTCAGTAACTAGAATTGGAAGATCTGGATCTGCAAGTGTGGCAGCCTCCTTTTTCGCTCCTTAAGGTTGAACTCCATCTCCTCTCCTTTTCATCCCACATTAGCAATGGATCAGCTATTGCTTCACAGTTGTCTGCAGTTTCCTGACTTTCTGTACATTTCCTTGGGCTATTTTGATAATGATTCTGCTTTCACATTGCTTATTGTAGAAGCAGGCAAAGATGTTTTGTGTTGAAAGTGCCACTGTGTCTGGAAGACCTTAAATTGTGATATGAATTGAGAGCACTGTACTAGCTATTTCATAACAGCAAAGTGACTCTTATGCTTACTTAGCAACTATTTGAGATCTGTTATTTGGCACTCACATATCTTCTAAAAGTTAGACTCTGTGATTGTTAAGATAGGCTTTTTCCTGCCATGTAAACACATCAACACAATAGGTTTAGCACTACACAAAACTGCTGCTTATCCTTAGCGATTTGCACTATCACGGTGTTCCATGTAAGCTTTCAGCTGGACATTCATGCCAGGCCAATAGATGTACTCCCATACTCACTACAAGCAATTCTAAGTGCCAGTGTGGAAGGAGTATAGTCCATTATGTCCACTTACAAGGCCTCAGGAATAATAACCCTGTAGATGCTAAGTCCTTCTCACACTGACAAATAGGGCACAGTCTCTACTAAGAGACTAAGATGATCAAGGGGTAGGAGCAGCTTCCCTTTGAGGAAAGTACCATGAGATGTGGTGCTGGCTACCATCTTAGCTGGCTTCAAAAAGAGTTTGGAACCATTTGTGGAAGTCCTGGCGATTGATGGCTGTTAGCCTTGATGGCACTAGACTGCCTCTGAAGGCCATCTGCTGCGGGATTAGTGGACTTCCTTATGCTGTTGGTTGGCCGCTGTGAGAACAGACTCCTGGACTAGATGGGCCAGGAGTCCAATCCAGTAGGGCACTGCTTACGTTCTAATGTAATGCTGTAGTCTCATCAATATTCACTGAAATCTGTTTGGTGCATTCAAAAATGGCTTCCAGAGTTTAATGGTTGAACTGATCTAAAACAGTCCAAGCAAATTAAAGATGATGGAAGCATTCCAAGCCATGTGGTAGAGCCAACATTAAATTATTTTTTAATCTTTGAATTACCTTGTTCAGTTTCCGATAATGCTTGCCTGGCATATGCTGTAACAAGACAACTCATAGCTATTCCTGATGTGACTCTAGCTGCTCTCCTCTACCAACCTGCTCTACTTGGTACAGGTGTTTGGGATATTTGTTCTCAATCTTAGTAATTGTATGCTGATGACCATTCCTACTCCCCTTTCTTGTATGTCAGCTGTCAGAGTGGTTCACAGTAATCTGCATGACATTTGCAAACCTTTGCCAGGTAGCTAACCATTCTCTAAAATCTCTGGATTCCTTTCATGTTTCAGCAGCCCTTGAAGTGGTTTAGCTTTCTCAGAATAAGTCTGCAATCTCTCTGCTGTGAGCAGGTGTCCAGTATAAAGCTCTTGTTTCAGTCTTAGTCAAATCTGATCTTGATTTAAATTTATCTTCTGTTTCCTACACCACCCCAAGAAGAAAGCTAACTTTGTGCCATGGCTCATGACTGTTTTTATTTTAGTATCTCCTTCTCTAAAAATGACAATGGCATCCTTATGCTCTAGCTTATGATTTAGTCTGTCATAGAATACTTCAGAGATTCTGTTGATGCCCATTGGCATACATAGCCACCAATCATGGCCAAACTGTCTTGCAGAATGGGCTAAGGAGCTTGACCCCATGCCCAACTCAATATGCCAAAAATCATTCTTCGTATCAAACACACAATTTAAAAATAAGAAAGGTGCATGCTTGAAAGCAAGACATGGTAAAACCCAACCAATGAAATAGGGTGGGGTTCTGGAATCAAATGACTAAAATAATATGCAAAATTATGTGCAAATTATGCAAATGCTACATACATTTATATTCATACTAATATGGAAATATGTCTGGGGGGAAAGTTTGGCAGCTCAAGTCATAAAGGTTGCCAATATCTCACATCTTGCTTTTGATCTTCCACCAATAGGTTGATGGAAAGATGAATATATCATAGCAATCTATCAGTTCCATGTGATTATAAAGCATGGGTGGAGAACCTCTGGTCTTCTGGATATTGTTGACCCACCATTCCCAAGTCTATCACTGGCTGAGGCTCTGCAGTTCAACAACTATTACATCAGGTTCATTTTCTCTAATATAGATACTGTATAACTGTCTCTGACTGCTAATTTTGATAAGGTATAATTGACCCTCTATTTTCATATAGCATCAGCCTCATTTGAAAAACTCTTTTGCAGAAATCAGTTCGGGCCCCAAAAACTCTGGGTCTCCCCTCTGATAGCCTACAATGGGAAGAATTGCATTGAGAGAGGAGAACAGACTTCAAATAGAAAATGAGCAAGGGGTATATCTGGGGGGAGGGGGACAGGAAAAAGGGGGTGCTGAAAAGAGAAAAGGGTGCTAAGGAAACAGGTGGTAGCTCTACCTACTTTTTCTCTGACTCCACCCACCACTTGCTTCAGCCCCACCTTGCAAGTCAGTCCAGTGGGTATATGGCTTTCAACAGAAAAATGGTTTGGGTGCCTTTAGCTGAGACAGAAATGTCTCCGAATCAAAGAGGTTTGGAAGAGGATTATAAAAGGCAAATATATACCAGAATAACAAAGCCAATACTAGATGCACCATTCAGAGATAGCTCTGCCAAAGGCCTGAAACTAACAAGAAATTGGCTATCTTTAACAGTACATGGATTCACGGGAGTCGTAATATCAGTGATAACCCTGAACATCAGATCGTCCTCAGAACACAACGATGGTTGCTTTATCATAAAGCATTACCTGTTCTGTTAATTAAGTTGGTTATGTTGTTCTACAATTGTGGCTGGTACCCATGATTAGACATGCTCCCATTTATATTTAGAAATCAAATCCTCAGCAAAATGAGCAGACGAAACCCTAGCCTAGCTTTTCACATGACATGCTTGTTTTCAGTGTACATACATGAAAGGATTTTTGATATGAAGGAGTACTGTAGTCAGGGAGGTCGAACCCTACTTACATGTTGAATTTTGACCAGATCAAGACACAGATTTATCCTGGCTGGCCTTCTTTCTTCTTGTTTCTGGAAGCACTTGTTCAGCCAAGGTGGGCCCTGATATGGAATGGGGCGGGCAGGGGGAAGTATTTTAAGGAGAAAACTGTGCAGTCTTCGGATAATTTTCTTCTCTTCCATGCAGCGAAAGCAGCCTTTCACTGGTGCCCCTATGTTTATTTCAGTTTTTTCCCCCATGGTCTCCCTCACTTTGAATAGTTCCCCGAAGTTCTCTGCACATCCAAAAAGGACACCAGCAGCAGCAATCCCTTTTTTCCCCTTTTTTTCCTATCTCTTAGTATTCATAAATAACAATACAGTGGAGACTTTAGTATTAAGCTCATATCTAAACTAAAGTATCTAAACTTTTTTTCATATTACAAAATAATCCAGTGTACTTTGCAACTTCTTACCAATGTTGTACTGTATTCAGCATCAGCTGTACAATTTATGCGACTCTCTGTCCATTCACCTCTCAGAAATCATATTTAACATTGATATACCGTACATTGTTTTGAAAAGTTTAATTTACCTTAATCATTACGGTGTTCATAACTTCCAATTTCTATTGTATAGATTCCACTGGACTTGACTATTATTGGTATTTTATAATGTAATAAAATAATTTTTTTAAAGGGGGCAGCTTAGAAGCCCATGCACAAACCAGCGGGGGAAAAAATTGAAATTGGGTGTTGGGTCAAAACCTGGAATGAAAAGAGACTTAAAATAGCAACCTGCTTCTCATCTTTCTGGAGCCCTCACCGTGCCAAAAGGGAGGTTCGTCCCTGAAAAACTTGCTTCCCCTTCAGAGAGTTGATACAAGTTTTCTTCTGTTATCACCCTTTCATGAGACAAAGTTAAAAAAAAATCAACAAAAGCAAAAATGATAAGCAAAGAATTTCCACCCACAAAACCAGCCAGATGTGCTTGGCTGATGTGGGCCTACGCAACAGGCCCCAAAACCAACTTGAAGGACACATCACTCCACCCTAGCGGACACCTGCTTGACTCACCTACCTCAAGCAACTGATTTTTCGTTGAATGTGGTGGGCCACAAAGAGGAGAGAGGGAAAAGGTTCTGCCCAGATTGGTTGCATGTCTTGTTTTGTTTTGTTTTGTTCTAAACTTTCAGGAGAAAGGATTTCCTAGCTTACAAATAAAAATGGTGCAGCAGAGTGTTCACTAAATAAACAGAAAACATGGGCAGCTGAGAGAAATCAATTTAGCTGAACAAACAATGTCCGATGTAATGAACTACTAATTATTCTTTTATGGCATGTCAGTCTCAGTGATTACAGAGCTGTGCAGCTTAATTTGACGTTTGCGTGGTGCCCTGCTCCATTAGCCACATATAAAGCTCCAACCCAAGATGTGGGAAAGACAGGGATGTGCGCAAAAGCGACAGACAGTGCACACATGCGCCAGACAGAGAGTGAACGGCGTTCATCTAGAACTAAGTGAGCACCTGTAAATAAAGACTGGGGTGGGGGTGGGGAGCAAGGTGGGGAGCAAGGGTGTCCCATTTTAGATTTGGAGGAGCGCTTTTGTGAAAGGATCCCTAAGAATCAGTCATGCACATCCATTAACCTCTCCTCACATTGTCTCTGCTTCCGATACCCATCACTTTCCTTGATGTGATTGATTATGCTTAACATTCAGGTCTTGATCTCCTTATTGGGTATTCAAAGCATGCCAGGACAAAAGAGAAAGGGCTGGAAAGGCCAAAAACTGGGGGTATCATTGATCATTTGTGAGATTCCCAATGCTCATTGTTTTTCACATCCTTGTTTTTTTTAAAAAAATCTTGGAGATACTGTTGAACACTGGGGACTCAGCTTCTCCCACCACTTCTTAAAAGAGGTTCCTCATGAACTCTGAAATTGTTCGAAACCCAAATGATTTATTTATACAGCTGGAGGCTGGGCCAGGAAAGAGTCTATCTGCTCTACGCAGGTATGTTGAATATGTACCCCTTTAAGTGACATGGGGCTCTCCAAAGTTTCCTGGGAAAATTAGTCTGGTCAGCTGCAAAAAATTATCCACAAATTGATGGAGATGCAATGTTACATTGGTTAAGCCATTAAACAGGAGAAAAGAATGTGCCTAGCACCTTAGGGTGCCTGACATCCTTAAATTTGCTGAGAATGGCCATGTGTCCTATATTGGAGATAATAGCCTTCTGTCTAAGGATATTCTTTTTGAAAGGCTGTCCAGTTTGCTTTAAAAACAAGATCTGTAAGAAAGGGAAGCAAAGGTGTCTTGAAGTTGACTATCCAGAATGAGGTCAGTTAGCTCCTAGGGAGCAGAGCAAAGGCACCCTATCATAGTCCTCCACATTAATTGCCTTTAAATTTTGAAATGTGTATCTAGATATATAAATTGGCAGCTGCACACTGTCAAATGTGTGCTCTCTTTCTTTTGGTGTTAAATGTATTTGGTGATGCATGTGTAAGTGACTGCTGTCCTACATGTTATTTATTTCCCAATACAGATTATAATTAAAAGCCATGGACAGATAACAATACAATGCAAGACAGTACAGTACAGTACAATCAGGTATTTGTTCTTATTAAAGATTTATCTCTAGCAGTTGGTGCTGCAGCCCTGGTTCTAGGATGGTTCCTTAATACAGAGGTCAAGAAACCAATTTATAGAGGGTTTAGTTGAAGTTTTTGGCTTCACTCTCATCCAATGTCAGCCTTGCGAGGTAGTCCAGGCAGGAAGCACAACCAGATGAACTAATTCTACTTTATTGTAAGGTTATGTTAACAGAACCTTGCAAGTCTGAAAGTACATTTCTTCCCCATCGCCTCTACAGCCCAAGAAAGTAGGGAGGGCCTTTCTGAGGCCATACCCACATTCCTTCTGCAGGCTATGCT
Source organism: Candoia aspera (assembly GCF_035149785.1). Taxonomy (NCBI): domain Eukaryota; kingdom Metazoa; phylum Chordata; class Lepidosauria; order Squamata; family Candoiidae; genus Candoia; species Candoia aspera. The sequence goes on along the minus strand of NC_086158.1, from coordinate 9,174,922 downwards.
GCCTCTTGCCCAACCATTCCCCTGGCTGTGGCTCTTCCCACTGTCTCCCAAGGTCATTTCCACATTACCATTACACCAAATCATTAGTTAATGATGAGAGCCAGTTTGGTCTAGTGGTTAAGGCAATGGACTAGAAACCAGGAGACTGTGAGTTCTAGTTCTGCCTTAGGCATGAAAGCCGGCTGGGTGACCTTGGGCCAGTCACTTTCTCTCAGCCCAACTTGGTGCAATGTAGACTAGCCTACTTATGGTGCACCCCAGGCAACATGACTTGTCACGGCTAAATAGTCTACACATCTGGCTGCTGGACCTCACAAGGATTTCCCAGCAAAAAAAAGCAGCATGAACACCAAACTGCTATACCATACAATAAAAAAAAAAATGGTTAATGATGCCAAAGAGGTTGAACACCATCACTTGGGAAGCTAAAGAGAAGGTAAGGAGCCTGTGGCATTCCAAATGTTTTGAGCAACAACTTCTCCATCATTCTTCAATATTGGTTAGGCTGGCTGGAGCTGAGGGAATTGTAGCTGAGCAACATCTGGAGTGTTGCAGGTTGATGATCCCTGCCATAGAGCATGCTGGATGGTGGTAATGAGAGCTGCAGTCCAGCATATTAATGGACACTGCAGTTACCTGGGTGTGCTATGTAGCATATCAGGGGAAATGGGATGGTCACCTGAAATGGAAATCATCCTCAACGAAGGCAAAACTTAATTTCTAATTTCCTGGTCCTCTGCAGGGCATCTCTCCTCCTCTCTCTTTCTGGTGGATGGTGGGTGCAAAAAACCTGCAAGCTTGGTACAGGTCCTAGTTTTTGCTATTATAAAGCAGCCCCATTTCTCAGATTGGCAGTTTCCTTCAAAATGGCACCTGCTCAACCAGTCTTCTCAAACTTGGCAACTTTAAGATGTGTGAACTTCAACTTCCAGAATTCCCCAGCCATCCTTTCAATTCTGGGAGTTGAAGTCCACACATCTTAAAGTTGCCAAGTTTGAGAAACACTGTTCTAAACATTTTAGGACACTAAACAGCCATTAACTACCCATCATGCTGAAATAAGACTTAGGTAATTAATGTGACTAACCAGACAGAGGAGTCTTCTTATGGAGACTGGAATCCAGATACCAGTAAATCTCCAGCTGCACATTCCACTTCTCAAATACAGCAAATGAAGTAGGAAAAGTGGAAGCAATCTCACTGCATTTCTGTCCCCAAGGATATTTATGTTTGCTGATAGAAGGAACTGGAAAACCTCAAGAAGAATGATGCCACAACCAAGGTCAGAAGCCCAGGATGATAAAGAACCAGGGTGTCCATATGGGGGCCAAAGAAGTCAAGATGGTGTCTGAGACCTTGGCTTTGCAGCCGAAGTCCATGTTTACATGCATTGACTCTTGTGAAAAAGGGAAGGGCTTGAATGGCTCAACCACAGTGGCCATCTTGTCTTTTTTTTTTCTATCCCACCTTTATTATTTTTTAAATAACTCAAGGTGGTGAACATACTTAATGCTCCTTCCTCCTCCTATTTTCCCCACAACAGCAACCCTGTGAGGTGGGTTGGGCTGAGAGAGAGGGACTGGCCCAAGGACAGCCAGCCGGCTTTCGCGCCTAAGGCGGGACTAGAACTCTCATACCACGCCTGATTGGCTCTTGGGCTGAGAGAGAGGGACTGGCCCAAGGTCAGCCAGCCGGCTTTCATGCCTAAGGCGGGACTAGAACTCTCATACCACACCTGATTGGCTCTTGGGCTGAGAGAGAGAGACTGGCCCAAGGTCACCCAGCCGGCTTTCATGCCTAAGGCGGGACTAGAACTCTCATACCACACCTGATTGGCTCTTGGGCTGAGAGAGAGGGACTGGCCCAAGGTCACCCAGCCGGCTTTCATGCCTAAGGCGGGACTAGAACGCACAGACTCCTGGTTTCTAGCCCAGCACCTTAACCACTAGACCAAACTTGCTCCCCCTTTTTTTGTTGTTCCCCCACCCCCACAGGCACCTTGAAAAGAGGGACAGCAGCAATATAAGTGGTTATGTTAGTCCCAGAGAATTCCAGAAATAGATCTGTGATTAGTATTCTTAAATTTCTCTTGCCCATAGAAAAAGCTTTCTAACACCCTGAAATGCCTCCAATTTGTTTTAAGACAGAAGATCCACAGAAAGAGATCAACCTGATGGGAACATCATGCAGATGCCCTGCAAAATCCAGCTGAACACAGTTATGCCCAAATACTTAACATTATATACCCTTTCTCTTACTTTCAGCTAATGGTAGTTTAGAACAATTTCAAAGGCAGCCCACAGGGCAAAAAAGACTAGTTGCACAAGATTAGGAGTATTATACAAATGGAAACTTTGCTTTGTGGGGGGTTTTCCCATCACAAATCAAACTTGGGGTTACTATTCAAGGTACAGCTGCATTTAGTCCTACAGATTTTAAAACCAGTTTCCAGTGTGTTAAATTGAGGTCTTGGGGGAATGAAGAACTAACATAAATTCCACAAAAACCTCTATATGTTTTATCATATATCCAACAATATATTTTAAAATATCAGCTGTGCCAATTTTGTCTGTTGGTGTATGCATATCTTTGTGTGTGTCTCACACACAATTTCATTTAGAGTATAATGACGGGCATGAAGACCATAAAATGTTGTGTTTGAAGTGGTCCACTGTTTCTCTATTGCACAAATTGGAAATCCTTCCATTTTGGTGAGGCAGATATGGGTGAGCATGGGGACAGATCTCCCTGATGGTAATGACTACAATATCCATGTTTCCAGAAGAGAAAAGAGCTCTTCGTTCAGTGGCTTCAGGGATACTGGATACTCAAATAATTAACCTAAATGGATATGACAAGGTAGGCATCAAAAGAAAAATGGTTAACTCTTTATATTAAATATATAGAATGATATTTAATTAATTACATTTGTATGCTGCCTGACTCTCAATGACTCTAATATTAACTACTGTAGTCTGTTTTTATAACACTTTATTTGAAAAAAAAAACTGAAAAATTTACACTGAATGGGTTCCAAATACATTGTACAGGCAGGAGATACAAGAGAGGAAAATGAACAGAGATACAGGTTTAGTGGCCTCCAACTGCATCTTGGATCTTGGATCTTTCCCAAGATCTCTATAAACTTCTAAAATGGAATCCTTGCAAGATATGCCCAGTAGTATATGCATTGACAGGAATGAATGCTAGGTTTTATACTTCGCTACTATCATATCAGATCTTATGTTGCTGGACCCTATACTTAGCTACAGCCACACTGTGAAAGGTTGCATGTGTCAGTTAAAGGCCTAATGATTATAGGTCTTCAGCATGCTACACTTGATTCATGTTAAGATGGATTCTCTTTTGTGTGTGTGTGTGTGTTTAACAGGTTAGTAAGTTGGGTGAATCCAGCTGGTTTGGTTAGTCTACAGTTCATTGTATTCTGCAAACCCATACCACCAGGATAATTCAAAAATCAGGTGATACACGTTTCATAAATCCAGTTGCGAATAATAATTTGTTTCATATAACCTGGTGGATTAGACTAAAATGGGGTTTGATCATTTGTAGTTCTGTGTGTTGTGGGAACCAAGTCACTGTCTTACCATGTTGCATGAACCAGGCCATCATGTTAAAGCCACAGTATGGTTTAATCTGAGAGGCATAGCATGGGATGTGAATAAAGCCACTGTGTCTTTTTAACTTAGATTTCAGATTTCATGCCTTGTGTGAATCCAGCCAATGTTTCACAGTGTCATAAAAGCTAAGCTTTAAGCCTTGGTCCAGTAAATACCAATTATCAACACCCTGACCTTAAGGACCAACAGGAAGGAAATATCCATAGGGAAATTGGAGGTGGAGCCAACATGGACAGTCCTGTGCCCCATTTGACTTATTTATCCTGGGAACAGGAGTTACAGGATCTGCTAGCTGAGAAAAGGAACTGTTCCAGCTTTGGAAAGAGAATCTGCTGGGAATGAAGACTCACAGTTATAATCATGTTTCCTAAATCAGCACCATTCCTAAATAAATCACTATTTAGTTGGCTTGCCTTTGGAAGACTGCAAGTTCAGACCAGGCTTTGCCACTTAGAAGGTCAAAGTAGCCAGTGGTGGGAAAGATTGCTAGCAATCAGATGCAGTCAGAGAAGACAATGCTGGATTTTAAACTGTTCAGGTATCTCATTGGGTATAAAGCACTGATGTTCCTTTGCCCAAGTTTCACAATTGGAATGGCAATGATGCCCAAGCACATCGAGAATCCCCGGAGCATATGGTCTCCCTTGCTTTGTGTCTTTAAACCTTGCCAACCTATCCAAGCTCACGGTTCCTACTTCTTTGGAGCTCTTGGGGGATTTGGCTTGAAATAAAGAGCAAGGAAGAATAAAATTAACAGTGGGAGAAAGACATCAGTTTGATGTCTAAATTGAGAGAACTTGATGAATAAATCTATTAACTTAATTGTGGGGAAACAAAAAGGGGAGAACAATCTCTTTTGTAGAAAGTGTGAGAGGAAATGAAACTCTAGACTCCAGATAGTGACACGAAACAACAAAATTTAAAAAGCAATTTTCAACCATTCCTTTTTACAGGGGGGAGTCAAAAAAGTCAAAATGGCAGCCACAATGCAACACATATAAAGAAAGTGGCAGAGCTTCAATCATACAGTTGCAGCTCCCATCTTGACTTTTTTTAACTTCTCCTACAGAACCCCTGATGGCTGGATTAGTATCATCCAGCCATCATGGACTGGAGCTTTTTACATCGTTCACACAATATTAATCAGGTCAATTAAAGACCTGGTAACTGCATATCTATCGCACACTGACCTTGATTGGTGTTAAACTCTTCCCCCCACCATTGGTCTAGCGTGTGGTATGAATCCAAGCCATTTAATTAGTTTATGATTCATACATTGTATGGATCCAGAAAATGGGTTAAGTGCATAATGAGATTAAGTGGGCTGATTGAAAAGCAGCCTTTGGGTTCCATGTTGGCCCTGATTGCATCATCCAAGTGCAGATGACTATAATTTATGTGATAGTTTATGAAGAGATGAAGATCAAGGTAAAAGCAAGGGTTGCAATAGGCTGTGCTCCAAAAAGATTTGACAACAGTGTTTTATGTGTTTGGCAAGCTGTCACTTCCTTATTTAAAGGAAAGAAAGGAAAAGAGAGAGTGGTAGGGGGAAAAAAACCCTGAGGCCTTGAAATCTGTGTCTGTTAAAAAGAAAAAATAAGAGAAACCTGAGGCACTGTCTCAGCAGGACATAATGGACCACAGCAAACAGTGCCTTGTCTCAGAAGCTGTAGATTAACGTAACAAAAAATACTATTTTTGTGAAAAATGGTATGTGTGTGGGTTTTTTAAAAAAAAAAAAAAGAAAAAACACTGTCAACAAGCCATTTATTGCTAATAATATGTTTGGATATATTTTGTTTTCTTCTTTTGGAGAAGCTACAAAGAACTGGCTAAGATGGAAGAAAATAGGGTTTCAGACACTATAATTGATTTTTTTATTATTATTTGCTTCGCTTGAAGGTTGATGGACAACTCTTTTTATGAATGCTTTTCTTAAAGTCCTGAAGGAGAGCAAGACCATTATCCAGTCAGGAGAACAGCATAATAAATAATCACATAAACACAGGAAAACATTGTCCAAATATTATGTGTTTCGCAGAGAACAAAGAGGAGGGGGGACTCAGAATAATTAGCAATCTCTCTGCTTCATTTATCTCGTTTGCAATATGGTTTTATTTATTTAATACAATGTTTATACCACCTAAAGCAATCAACGCGAGAGGGTTAACATGAAAACATAAAGTTACAATCTACAATAAAACTCCATATTTTTAGACGAACATAGTAAACATGGCTGCCCAGCAGGAGTGCCAGCAGGAAGATGGTTAAAAGGACAAGATGGCAACCACAACATGCAATCAAAGCCCTTTTACATGTGGCATGAGAAAGAGGGTGGGGCTTCAACCACATGGTTGTGGCCACCATTTTGACTTTTTTGACTCCCTCCTGCAGACACCTCTGCTGCCCAGTGACCATCAAATGTCCACTTCAAAAAATGGGTCTTTGGGACTTTCTGGAACACCAAGAAGTGAGGTGCAGCAGCAATCAGCCCATTCCAGAAATGTGAGGTGACCACAGAGAAGGTCTGCTTTCTGGTTGATGTCCCATTCATTTTTTACAATGAGAGGACGCTTTTCAATGTGTCATAAATGGACTTGTGTTTCTGTTTTATTTTGAAGTCTTTGGATGCCTCTGCTTTTGTCGTGGTTGTTTGGAGTGAGGGAGCCAAAATCCAGGACACAAATTATTTCAAAAACAAATGCATCTATTGCAACTATACTGTATTTGTAATCATCTTGCAATATGGAATATTCACTCCAAGCCAGTTTCTTCAGCTGAGTTGTTATGAAAGTCACCACATTCTTTAACATGAAAACTTACAGAAAAAGGTGGATCTGCTTGAGTGTACATTGGATGAGCCTGTTCACACAATCACTGTCAGATGGATTGAAGGTCTCTTAAGGTCACACAGTACCTGAAGGTTTATTAACCCAGACAGTATTTATCTTCATGAAGAACTCCTCATCTGTCACATCCTCAAGTACTAAATCCTAATGTATGACATTGAGATAATTCATGAAAAATGCTCAAAATGAGGGCTAAGCTAATTTTATTCTACACTGATAGTTTTGAATATCCAAGGTCTGAAAGAACACCATCTTATAGAGATACTATAGAATTTTACTGGGTTCCTGTTTATAACGGACAGGTTCACACTAATACACAAGTATGAAATTAGTATTATCCTTCAGATTCTTCAGATTCCTTCTCCAAATATTACATTGCAGTTCTCAGTTCAAAACCTACATTTAATATTTTAAGCAGATATACTGCGCAACCTACACAGAGACATTGGCTCAGTATTACACGTATATTTAGGTACCTAAAAGGAACAATTAAAAATGTTTACTTTTAAGTTCTCTGAACCATTAGAATTAAAGTATTACGTTGACAGTGATTGGGGCACTATATATATATATAGGGGAAAGCCATCTATAAAAATGTACATTATAGGTAACATTGCATGTAAAATGTGTGAGGAGTTAAAGGAAATAATACCTGCACACCAGAATGTGCAGGAATTTACCCAAGCTGACACAGATTAGGTCTACCATCTTATGCTATTACATGTCAAGTTAATCAATGATGTTGGGTCACTCATCCCAACTTCATGGTCAGAGGTCCATAGGCTTGGGGCAGGGGGCAAGGCAGTAAATGACTACATGTTGTAATGATATCTTCACCCATATGCCATGTCCTCAGACATGAGAATGCAAATATATAATTGTGACATTTGCAGGATGATGTCATTGCATGCATGCCATCATTTCACAACATGACAGAATATTCCAGGCCCCACTGCTCACAGGATGGCTGTTATGGGGATAGAATGGAAGGAACTCCCCATACAAGCTGCTTTGAGCTCCTGGGGAAAAGGTGGGACCTGTATCTAACAAGTATTATTAATACTAACAACAATAATGGTAATAGCAACCATGTTATCATAAATCTGGAGGGAGAATTTTCTGGAATGTGAAGGGACATTTGATAATCTACAATAGTGCTAGGCCAAATTTTTCCTCTGTATGGGCTGAACATAAAAAGGGGGATAAAGGAAATGAGAAGTAAGAACTAAGAAGAGAGCCAGTTTGGTGTAGTGGTTAAAGGTGCTAGATTACAAGCCAGGAGACGGTGAGTTCTAGCCCTGCCTTAGGCACAGAAGCCAGCTGGGTGACTTTGGGCCAGTCCCTCTCTCTCAGCCCTAGGAAGAAGATACCAGCAAGCCACTTCTGAACATGTTGCCAAGAAAATGGCAAAGACCTTTCTTGTGGTCACGAGGAGTCAGGGTTGACTTCATGAAGAACTGAAAGCATAGGAATAGCTCTGGTGTTCTAAACTCTATATAGCTGCCCTGCCATCTTCCATGGTGGCCCACCAGATGCACCTAAGTAACCCACAAGCAGGACATCAAGGCAGTCCTCCCCTCCGATCCTTGCTCCAGTGCACCTTGTATGTTGAGTCAGTCCCAGGCCATCTGGAACTTCCTTTTGAAAATGTCAGTGAAGGCAGCAGTAGGAAGTTTCCCTTACTTATATCCCTGGCTGTCTTCCTGCACTTTTAAAACCTTCTGCATGTGCATGTACCGTTCCCTTGCTCAGCGGTACATCGACTTGCCATCTCATGCAGCTTCTTCCAGTTCCCCTTCCAGAAAGGGACCAGTGTCCAGGCAGTGTTGCATGGCCTCCGGATCCAAACATCATGGTCTTCTCATTCTTTCCAGGAACTGCCGCTATCAAGCATATGAAAACTCCAAGCAGTTGCAAGTAACTGCCAAGTGTTTTTAAAGTGGAATGAGCTGAAAGCAAAAGAAAGACAAGTCAGACAGATCAGAGGCATCCAGTAGAAGATGTAGCTCTGGGTTGAACTGTGTACTGACTGGTGCTCTCTGAGTTTGTTTGTTTGCTTGCAGACATTTCATTATCCAAGTAATGGTGATGACGGAGAGTGCCAAGAACTCCACAGATCAGGGGCATCTCCAGGGAAGATCAAAAAAGTCAAGATGGCAGCTATGACTCCATCATCAATACCCCTCCCCTTTTTATGTGAGTAGTGATGCACATAAAAAGGGGCAGGGCTTTGATTGCCTGGTTGCAGCTCCATCTTGACTTTTTTGCCCCTGATTCAAACCATTGTCTTTGACCCCTCCTGCAAGGTCAATAATTTAATTTAATAATTCCATTTACCCCTCAAAAGACTTGTTTCTCCTATCAAAAGAGGTGGAAAAAGCAATGTCTGTATTGCAGGGAGAAATGAATTTCTTGACAACAGGGATCCCGATTTGGCCTGGCATTTATCTATAAAGACTGATTCAAAAAGTGAACAATCATAATTTGAAAGAAGCCAAGACCAGCCACCATTGCCTGTGCCATCTTCTCAATTCTTGGTATACCGTACATGAAAAGCCTCCATTCTGTCCCCTTCGACATTGTTCTCATTTTGGGGGAAATTCCTTGTGATACAATTTTAAGAGGGTCCATCAGTAGCATAATTGAAGTCAATACAGGAATTGGCTCAAACACTACAGATTTTAGTTAGATTGTGATTGCAGATTTATTATCCCATTTGTGGCTACAATTTAAACATACTACAGCATTATAAGGCAGTTGTGGATAGGTTTTTTTTTAAACAGGATGGCTTCATTGCCTATCCTACATCAGAGGCAGAATCCAAATACTTCCCACAGAAGTACAGCCTTAGCCACACTGTCCACCCAACCATTTAAAAGTATGCCAGGAACAACTGTTAAGTATGAAACACTTGAGGAAAAATAATAATTATACATTTAAAAAGAAAATCCTGGGGGGAAAAAAGTTTGCAGTGTCTCCTAGGTACTTGCAAAACTGCTATTATCTTGTCCAACCTCCCAAAGCTTTTCATGCAATTATCAATTATGCCATGTGGATTTTAAAAAAAAACCCAACCTACAGAATGCGAAACACGAAGGCCACATTTCAAAGAATGCTCAATATTGAATAATAGTCTGCTGGTAGTCATTCATTCTTTCATTCCTTAAACAAAACTGGGCATTAAGAGAAACATGGTGGAAGCATCTGCCAAGACGGGAAGAGGAGGTACACTTGATCCCTTTCCTGATAATTAGATTATCTGGTGATCTCTGGATGGGAGAAGACTCTTCAGAAGATGGAACGAATGTTCTTTGAACAAGAATGCTCTCTTCTACCCACAGCAGATACTTTGTCACAGCTCTCTGTCCTTTCAAAGATGGTGGGAGGTAGCCTACATATGAAGGGATTTGATACCGAGTCAGATCACCTGTCAGGACTATTTATACCAGTGATGGACAACTTGAAGTTTAAATTTAAACCTTGTGGAGTCCTCGGTGCTCTCTGAGCTTGGTGGTTTGTTTGTAGACGTTTTGTTGCCTGATTAAGCAACATCTTCAGTGCTAGAAGGGAGTGGGCTTTGCTCTTTGTTTACATACAGTAGCTTGCTGTGAGAGTGTTGGTGGGGGTGGTGTCCTCTTCTAGGTTGTTCTCTCCTAGGTAGTGCCTTGATTAACCTATGAGAACACCATTCCCACCAACACAGGCAGGGCAAGCTACTGTATATAAACAGGGAGCAAACCCCACTCCCTTCTAGCACTGAAGTTGTTGCCTAGTCAGGTAACGAAACATCTGTAAGCAAACCACCAAGCTCAGAGAGCACCAAGGACTCCACAGTTCCAGGGCCGCAACTGGGGGCAGGGGGGAACCAGGGCATGTGCCCTGGGCACCAGGCTGGGGGGGCACCAAACTGAGCGCTGGGGGGGCACCAAAATGGGGGCAGAATCCATGTTTACCCTGGGTGACACATACCCTAGTTGCAGGCCTGCACAGTTCTCTTCTATTTAAACCCTGTCTTCTGCAGATTATCACTTAAGATCTCTGTCAGAGGGATCTGCCTTTCCTTAACACATCTGGGCAAGGAAAGAAGAAAGAGCAAGAAAGATGAGGAGGAGGTTGAAAAATGGAAACATAGATTTCAGCAGACACATGAGAGGCAGTGTGGAGTAGTGTTGAAGGTGCTGGACTAACTCTAAGGAGACCCAGCAGCTACTCCTCTCTCAAGCATGGAGATTCACTTGGTGACTTTAGGTCAATCACACTCACTCAACTCAACCTACTTCACAGGTTTATAATTGAGGGAACAAAATGAAAGGAGATCCCTAGGTAAGCTAGCTTGAGAAAAGGTGGAATATACATCTAACAAATATTTAATATGGAAGCCGGTTCAGACTTAATCATGTTTGATGTAGGCAACATAGTTCAGCACCTATCATATTGAACTTGGAAGACACACCAGTGCCCACAGCCACAATGGACAGGGTAACTTCTAGCAAATCTTACCCCACACTAATTGGATTTGTTGCATTGTGAAGTCTACCTTTCCATTTAGAGCAATGTTTTTCAAACTTGGCAACTTTAAGATGTGCAGACTTCAACTCCCAGATTTCCCCAGTGAGCATTATCATATTTCAGGCCAACACACACACACACTTACACTCCTAGCTAGGGTCCTCTGTAAAGGACTAATTGGTTGTGTAGGACTACCATATTGGAGCTGCAAAAATCCAGACAGCCACTAAATGACCAAGAAGTTCCAGTTTTTGCATTTTATTTATTTATTTATTTATTTATTTGTGTGTTCCTTCCTTCCTTCCTTCAATTTATATGGCCACCTATCTCAAACAAGTGACTCTGGGCGGCAAACAATCCTTCCCTGCCATCGCTGCCATCTAGTGGCATTCTGGATTTTTTGCAACCCAGATCTGGCAGCTCTACCATTGCATTATTTTTTCGGTCCACATCTGTGTGTTCTGCAGATCTTCAGTTTAAGTTATTGATAGTTTCAGTCAGGGCCGCAACTAGAGTCTGTGTCACCCAGGGCAAACATGGATTCTGTGCCCATTTTGGTGGCCCCCCAGCACTCATTTAGGCTCCCCACCAGCGTGGCACCTGGGGCACATGCCCCGGTTGCCCCCCCCCAGTTGTGGCCCTGGTTTCAGTCTCATATAAATGGCCCTTTGGAGTTATTGTATGACCTATTTTCCTCTGCTCCCGTCACTTCCTGCTCAGCTGTGCAATTCTTCTGCATGATGTTCCCATAGCTGCTATGAAGGCTAGCCAGGTTGCCATGGCAATATATAGCAGCTTCCCAATTGCATTTTGGGGTTAGGCGTTGCTAGGTAGTAGGTTGTCTCTGCACTGACCCTTCATGTGGTCCACTATTTGGGCGGGAGGGAGTGTTCTTTGCTTCTATTCTTCCAGCATCTTGATGATTATTTCTCCTTGGGAAGTTAACATCGATCCTCTTCTCTTTGGATACAAAATTACTGTGTGCTGTCACTGAAATCCTTGTTTGGACAGTTTTGCATTTTATCCGGTTTCCTCCAAGTGGTGATAAGATCATCCACATAAATTGACCATGGTATCCTTCTGGGAGGGCTCAGGGAGTTGGGGGTGGGCGGTGTGGTTCACCTCTTTCCTCCAGGGCCGGTCCCAGTCGGTGGTGATAGGAGATGAGAGATCCGACCCTCGACCCCTGCTGTGCCAGGTGCCGCAGGGTTCTGTTCTCTCCCCTCTCCTATTTAACATCTACATGAAACTGCTGGATGAGATCATCCGTCACCACGGGATGAGGTACCATCAGTATGCTGATGATACTCAGATATATATCTCCATCCCGGGTGAAGTAAGTGATGCGGTGGCTGCCCTCTCTCAGTGCCTGGGGGCTGTGGGGGCCTGGATGGGGAACAGCAGGCTTCAGCTGAACCCTGCTAAGATGGAGTGGCTGTGGGTTGATGGCTCCTCGGTATCCAGGAAGTTGCCATCTTTAGTTCTGGATAGGGTTGCACTGCCCCATTCAGAACCAGTGCGTAACTTGGGGGTCCTCCTGGACTCACAACTCCTGCTCGAAGAGCAGGTGGCAGTTGTGGCCAGGAGGGCCTTTGCACAACTTCATGTTGTGCACCAGTTACGCCCTTTCCTGGATCGAGATGCCCTCCGGACAGTCACTAATGCCCTGGTCATCTCCCATATAGACTACTGCAATGTGCTGTACATGGGCCTACTCTTGAAGAGTATCCAGAAGCTTCAGTTGGTCCAAAATGCAGCCGTGCGAACAGTGATGAGGGCTCCAAGATCAGCACACGTAACACCCTTACTGTGTGAGCTGCATTGGGTTCCAGTTTGCTTCTGGGTCCAATTCAAGGTGTTGGTCATCACCTTTAAAGCCCTACATGACATGGGGCCAGGTTACCTGAGGGACCGTCTCATCCCTATAACATCGACCCGCCCCCACCCGATCATGCAGAGGGGGCATGTTGCAGACCCCGTCTGTAAGAGAATTTCATCTGGCAGGGTCCAGGAGGTGGGCCTACTCTGCAGTGGCGCCCGCCCTGTGGAACATTCTACCCCCCGAGGTGAGGCAGGCCCCTTCGCTCCCGACCTTCCAGAAGGGTTTGAAAACCTGGTTCTGCCGCCTCGCTAGGGATGGGAAGGGCAATAGCTCTTCCTGGGGGTGGCTGGTGATGTAGAGTTCTCCCTACCAAATGGAAATTTCCCACTTGGATTCCATATTTATATTTATTTATTATTTTAGTATTGTAGGTGTTGACTTGGTGATTTTATGATGTTGTGGTTTTAAGGTGAATTTTATTGTAAACCGCCCAGAGTCCCCCTTTTGGGGGGAGATGGGTGGTGAAGGAAATGTGAATAATAAATAAATAAATATAAATCCCATCTGCCCTTTCTTTCTTTAGAACCAAAAAACTTCATCTCATGGTCCATTTGAGATCATAAATCTCAAGAGCTGGGGAAGATCTGATCCATGAGCTTACCCAGACCATGATGGTTTCCCATCAGATCACCAACCCCATCCCACCCCTCTCAGGGCCAGGATCTCTCCTTCAAGAACATGATCACTCCTTCAATCTCTGTGTACAGCAGAATGGGAAATGTTCTGTCTTGATCAGAGAGAAAAGGATACGTATCCCCGCTCCCCCAAACTTTTTTATGATTCATTTTATTGTGATCAATGGGGGTCAGTGAGAAGAGAATTCTAAGCTTTCCCTCACACTGCTGTGACCCAACAAGAGCATTGATGCAACATTGCAATGCAGCTTTAGTCTTCCCTCCACTGATATGAAGGATTATTTTTCAAGCCATACTGCCATGTCAACACAGGTAGTCCTCACTTAACGACCACAATTGGGACCAGAATTTCAGTTGCTAAGCAAAGCAGTCATTAAGAAAAATCCAACCCAATTTTACAACCTTTTTTGCAGTGGGCGTTAAGTGAATCACTGTGGGCATTAAGCAAACCACATAGTCATTAAGCAAATCATGTGGTTCCTGATTGATTTTATTTAATTAATTAATTAATTAATTAATTAAATTTATATCACCACCCATCTCCCCCCAACGGGGGACTTTTGCTTGCCAGAAGCCAGCCAGGAAGGTCGAAAATGGCGATCACATAACCATGGGGTGCTGTGACAGTCATAAATGTGAACCAGTTGCCAAGTGCCCAAATCATGATCATGTGACCACAAGGACACTGTAATGGTCGTAAGTGTGCGGACCAGTCACAAGTTGGTTTCTTCAGCACTGTCATAAGTCCAAATCATCACTAAACAAATGGTTGTTAAATGAGGAGTACCTGCAGAGAATAACTGGGAACTTGTAGACATCTTTATACTATACCTGCAGATTTTATCTCTGGAGTGACTACCTAGCTGAAGTCTTACATCCAGTATGGAATTCACAGGTACCAACATTTTTTTTCCTGCATTTCACACCTAGAACCTAACCCTTTTAAACATCTTTAATGAATACAGCTTGCTGTTTGAATTAAAGTGTTTATGCTGGGTTTGCTGGGGTATTCGTTTAGAATTCAGTCTATACCCTGTTGGTAGAAAGTTCTGAATTTATCAGATCAGGAGATGAATTAAAGAAGAAATGCAAATGGTCTTGGCTAATCAAATCAAAAGACAACAGGAACTCTTGGACAGCCCTAACAGTGAACCTTTAAAAACCTAAATTGCTTTGGGCCTGGCAATCTGGTTCTTAATTTGTAGGAGAGACCCCTCCTAAGGACTCACCATTATCTTTTTGCCAAATTCTCCAGGAAGGGCTTTCTCCTCTGTGAATCTCAAACAGTGGACTGTGGTCCCTCTAGACTTATAATTGGTCCCCATTCTAAAATCATTGTTTTAGCAGGATTTTATTGCTGTTTTTTATGGGTTTCTTGCCAGGTTCTGTTTGCAGTTCTTGGCACTGCTTGGTGGCATTTTAGCAATGGAGCAGTACAATAACAATAATCTACGATCAATTAATCAATCCATCCATCCATGAATGCCTTATAATACTCCCAGGACCTTAGCATTGCATAATGTTCTCTGACAGCAGTAGTTGCCAAGCATAACAGTCAATTCCTGAAACTACAAAGCTTGGGGAAGTTCATTCATAATGTAAAACAAGAGCTTCCTGTTTTCTTCTGTCAGACACTAGAAGATATCATTTCAAGCCCCAGAGCCAGCTCAATGAGATAAGAAGAAATTGGGATGGTGTGGGGTGGGGGAGAGGTATTGCTGTGGGCAACTATTAAGGTGCCGGGGTGGGGGGAGTTAAATATCTCCCTCTTGCCTGCCAATTCTTCATGGCTGATAACTCCCCTCCCAATCCTGCATGTGAGTTTAGGAAGCCAGTGTTTTGCCTTGCCGTGTGTAATTTGGGCTTCGATGCACACCTGAAATCTAATATGCAAAACAGCTTCAGAAAGCCAGAGTTGGTGGAGGAATTCATATACTGCAAATGTTTATATAGGCATCTTGCATTTTCTTCTCCTGAACCGGATGCCAAGGAGAATAAAATTGCATGCTGAAATAACCACTTTTCAGAATGTTGAGAGGTAATCCTGGAGAAGTGGCTATATAAAATGTGCATTTTAGGGGGAAGCACTTCCAAGAATGTGTTTTATTCAGATAGAATATGCAAAAAGTGCAAATTGGGGGGGGGGGGGGAAGCATAGAAAAGCCACCTATGGATAATCTGCACAGCCAGTGCATCCACGTTTTTGTTCATCATGTTCTTTAGATGCATTTGTAAATTGATGTGAAAGTGGGCCAAAATTAACATACAGTGGATAAAATAAACTGAGCGAGAATGAAACAGCTCCTCCTGTTCTTAAAGCAGTTTTTCCATTAGAACAGAGGTGGGGAACTTAGGGCTCTCAACAACCTGATTGCTGGGTGGATCTGAGTGGATCCCTAAGGTGGAATCTGCCTGAGTGGTTGTGCAAATGGTGAGAGGGTGCTTCGGCTGCCAGCTCGCCCCAAGATCACAAGGGCATGGACCTGCGGTGGCCTCTTCTCACCCTGAAGGTACTCAATTTATTTCCTTTCAGCAGAACCATGAAAAAAGTTCTGTCTCAGTGGGCATTTGCAGTTGATTTTTAGTACTGTTATGCTTGTATGGTATTTGGGCTGCTGTTTCTATGAGATCTATATCAAATGAGAGAGAGAGAGATCAGCTAGAGCCTTGGGATGTGGGTGAGATATCAATTCACATAAATAATGTCATACCCATTCATATAATTCATATAAATAAAATCACTGGATGTATTGATTGGTTGACTGATTGACTGATAATGATTGATTATGTGCCATCAAGTCATTTTCGACTCCTAGCAACCACCTAGATTTTCTCCATGACGACCCATCCCCAACTTGTTCTTTCAGGTCTCCCAATGGTGCACTCATCGCCACTGTAATGAAGTCCATCCACCTTGCTGCTGGTTGTCCTCTTCTTCTCTTTCCTTCCATCTTTTCCAGCATTACAACCTTCTCCAGAGAGCTAAGTCTTTTCATCATGTGTCCAGAGTAGGAAGTATGTATATTACCTATACATTCATATAAATAAAATCACTGGATGTATGGTTTGGGTTTAATGGGAATGCTAGTTTAGAAACATCTGTCCATCTGTTTCCTGCTGCTGTACTAGAACATTGAAGTGCCCGGTGCCTTCCAGCCCTTACCTTTTCCCACAGGCTGTTTTTCTGCTTGGAATTGCCCTCTGACCTAGGAAGGTGAGCTATAGCTACAGGTAGTCCTCATTTAACAACCACAATTGGGCCCAGAATTTTGGTTGCTAAATGAAACAGTCATTAAGTGAATCTGACCCAATTTTATGACCTTTTTTGCAGCGGTCATTAAGTGAATTACCATGGGTGTTAAATGAACTATATGGTCATTAAGCAAATCATGTGGTTCCCCATTGATTTTGCTTGCCAGAAGCTGGCCAGGAAGGTAGAAAATGGCAATCACATGACCACAGGATTCTGTGATGGTCATAAATATGAACTAGTTGCCAAATGCCCAAACCATGATCATGTGACCATGGGGATGCTGCGATGGTCGTAAGTGTGAGGACTGGTCCTAAGTCGTTTTTCCCAGCACCATCATAAGTCCAAACCATCACTAAACGAATGGTCATTAATGAAATTATCCACACAGACACCATTATATCTCCTTCCAACTGTGCAGCCCCAAAGATGTTTGGTTTCAGCTTCATCAGCTATTCACTCATTTCCTTGCCCACTGGCTTCACTCTGTCTGTGTGAGTGTCCACATACATATATGTGGGTAGATCTGTAGCTCACAGCTCATAGCCCTTTCCCTAAGCCCATCTCATTGAAATATACCATTGGGTAATTTCCTAGATCCAGACTGCTCAAGTCTGTTTCTCATTACCGCCCCTTTGTGGATGTCTGGATTTTTGCCATCTAGATCTGGCAGCCCTAGTCTACCAAGGGTCCCTACAAGTCACAATTAACAATATTTAAAATATTATTTTCCATGGAAAGTAGCAGAGATCCAGCCTCCAGCTCTTTCCTCTTTTTGTCTCCCAGTATGCCTTCCAGGTCCAGGTGGGCCCGTTGTACTTCTCAGAAAAGAAAGGAAAAGGTAAGTAAGTTTCTGCTACTTTCCAAGGAGTCAATACCAGAAAAAAGTGAAGGATAAAAAGATGTTTGGGGTAAGCTTGGGAGATTGGGGTGATAAGAGGGAGTAACAGGACAAGCCAAGGAGAGACCAGGTAGAAAGCGGTAAGGGAGAAGAGCTTTGCATGGCTACCAAGTGGGGACTGACCCTATGCAGTAGGATGGATGTGAATGCACATGAACCATGCTTAGAAACGAAGAAGGCAATTAAGTCCTAGCTGGAGAAGATTTGAAGAGTTCAGACGATTGGGAAGATACTATTCTCCTACAGCATTGACAACGTTCACCTGAAGTTGTGCTTAGCCCAAACAACTTTTGGGGGCTTTGCTGCTTTCTTCATGGGGAGAAGAAGGAGGGATGGGGGACTCCATGGGGAAGAGCAGAAGGAGGGGTGACCCCTGCCCTTTGCAACAGCTCACACGCTGCACTTTGATCCCCTCACTGGCATTTTGCAAGGCTGTGAAAGCAGCCTTTTTCAAATGGGCATTAGGATGCTGGGCTGGTCCAGATTGCCCTTTTTGGTTTCTTTGGGGTTTGTTCTATTTTTCTGGCTGCTTTTAGCCTTGGAAGGGATTGTTCTGGGGGGATTGGAGATGATCCTTTATGCCAGCCCGACCCGGCAATTTAGCTGAATTTAACAAAGAAGCCGGCTGGGTTTTCTTCTGTTTTCATCCTGCTTTGCAAACTTCCTTGAGTTGCACGAATGAGCAGTAGATAAATGTCTGAAATAAATAATGCCACCTTGAACTAAAAGGCCTCGATTCCTGTTAACAATTATACGTTTTTTCAAAAATTTCTGGCATGAAAAAAATATGGTTCCTCTAATAAGGCCTCGGGTGACAAATTCAGCCTTAATTTTCTCCTTTCTCCTCCTCAAAGTTTGCCAGAACCATCAGAGTTCACATTCAATAGCTTCTCATCTTCTGCCTCTTGGCTGAGTCTAAGAGTACCCCTCCAGATGTTCAAATGAGGGACCAACTGCTAGCCAATACTTAAGTAAACAGCGACATCAGGTGGACAGGCTTCTATTTAATTTAGCATTTTCAAAAACAGCAGATTGAACCTCCTCCTCTTGCTCCTGGGAGCTGTTTTGCACCTAGTTCTCTAGAAAAACAAGCTCCATCAAGGGGGAGAGAATGATCTTTTAAGGGTTTCATACTATTCCTTCCCTAGCCACATCTTTAATTAATGCCAGAGGCTTGAGAGCGAAGAAGACACTCTGAAATGCCCTTCAAAGGAAAACAGATGAGAAGGGTTTTTAGAAATACCCTGTCAACGTGCAAAGCAATACTTGATCCACATGGAAAAGCAGGCAGCTAGCAAGGCTCATATTTCCTTGGTCATAAATGTCGGTTTGCTGAGTTCAGCTGACATGCCCAACCAGTCAGTTAAAGCTCCACGTGCATGATGTGTTAGGCTTGGATGACTTCAACCTTGGCTTGTTTTATGTTGCTCAGGATGCTTTGCAAACCCAGCCGCATTGATTAGTTTGTATTAAGTGCAAAGGTAGTCCTTGGTTCGCTATGGTCATTGGGACCTGGACCTCCATCGCTAAGTGATGTGGCCATAAAGCATGGCATCACCTGACCGCAGCGACTTATGATTTACTGTAATGTGGTGGTCCAGTTCAGGCACCATATTAAATCAGTGGCTGGGTTAATTTTGTTAAAGTTCCACCAACTTATTTATTCATAATCTACAGAGCCTCATTTTAACCTAGTCTAGCATGTTGTATAAGCTCAGCCCAGAGAACTTATTTCTGAGTAGCTATACACAATAATGTTAAAATCCCCCCAAGGCAAGGGAATTACCTGCAAGGGGACTTAGATGGTGAAGGGAGGAAGAAGTCAATTGCAGTAACTCCCTGAGAAGGCATTTTCTATTCTATATGAGACAACCCCTTGTCACAAATCACAGAACTGCAACTTGGAGCAAATTCCAGGCATCAAGTAATTCCAGTGCTTGGACTGGCCCCTCTTTCTAGGTTGGCCATTGGTCCCACTTGGGCAAGAAGAGATATAAAAGGGTTCCCCTTTGGGCTGCACTGTTGTCACAGCAGACATGTTCTTCTTTGCTCTATTTTTGGGATCAGTTCTTCTTTCATCTCTGATAGCTTCCTTAGCAGTGAATACTTGATATGTCAGTCTAGAGATGGGCAGAAAAGAAAAGCCAATTTGATCTCTTTTTTACATAGCTCTTTCTCTTTTTTTAATGTGCCAATACCTTCTAGAGATGGTTAATATTCTTTTATAGTTGAACGGGGAATATAGTTGAATTTTCTTTACTCCTAAGATGCCCTATGGGGACATGGTGGCACTGTGGGTTAAACCGCTGAGCTGCTGAGCTTGCCGATCGGAAGGTCAGAGGTTCGAATCCACATGAGGGGGTGAGCTCCCGTTGCTAGTCCCAGCTCCTGCCAACCTAGCAGTTTGAAAACATGCAAATGTGAGTAGATTAATAGGTACCGCTTCAGCTGGCAGGTAACGGCGTTCCATTTAGTCATGCCGGCCACATGACCACGGAAGTGTCTACGGACAAACACCGGCTCTTCGGCTTTGAAACGGAGATGAGCACTGCCCCCTAGAGTCGAACACGACTGGACTTAATGTCAAGGGAAACCTTTACCTTTACCTTTTAAGATGCCCTATATACTTATGCTGGAGGGCAGGGAACTGTTGGATTAAAAAATAACAGTTGAAAACTGCTCTGTTTCCAAGTCAGCACTGCTGAGAATCACCAGAGTCATAGGCCTAAGATGTCTGGAGGACACTAAGTGGCTTTGGGTGGCTGGCTTTAGCCTTTTCTTTCTTCTCTACTCCCTACCTCCAGTACTCCATGTTCAAGACTCTCAAGGCTATCATTTTTCAGTGCCCCACCTGAGCTGAAAACAGAGGTGCAGGTACAAGAAGAGATTTTGGCAAATGGATTCAGCCATCTGTAATCCATTAGGCTAGCATAGCAAATAGAGTCAGGTGGAGAGTTTATTATAGCCAGCTTGCTCTGGAGAAATCCAAGCCATAGATCAGGTCACTTACCTTTTTCTACAGGAGCAATATTTACCTCCCAGATCATGCTTCCTTTTTCATCTTCACTCCTAGGGATACAAAAAACACAATTCATTTGTGTTCCTGAAGTGGAAGGGACCAACATTCAAATATTTTTCTCCTGCATGTTTTTTTTAGTTGGGGGTTATGGAGCAAAATGGGTGCCTTAAACCATATAGGACATTAATGCATCCATGTTACCTTTGAATGAATACTCCATATCTTGGTCCTACCCATTTGAAGGATAGCCCTTGGTAAGTCATATAGGGCCCAGTGTGAAAATTGTGTACTTTTTATTTATTTATTTAATATCCCACCTTTATTATTTTTATAAATAACTCAAGGCAATGAACATACCTAATACTCCTTCCTCCTCCCATTTTCCCCACAATAACAACCCTGTGAGGTGAGTTCAGCTGAGAGAGAATGAATGGCCCAAGGTCACCCAGCCGGCTTTCATCTCTAAGATGGGACTAGAATTCACAGACTCCTGGCTTCTAGCCCACTGCCTTAACCACTAGACTGGGCTCTCTATCCTTTTCCAGAGAAGTGAGTATCTTCAGCAGAGTAGACCTCTGTCGTAGAGATGAGCACTTCCCAACTTCTCTTATTAATTTCTAGCTCAAGAAATTTCTGGGGAGCCTAGGTATGGCTTTAACAGCAGAGCTGGATTCTACATTCCCACTTTTTCTCCTGATTTGACATCACTCCTTCTGTGCTAAAGCCCAGCCTGCTTTCCAGGATCAGAGTCATAATCCTTAAAATCCTAGCAAGGTTTGGTTATGCACATCTCTATGTAATATATACTTCAACCTCAGATGCCTATTTTTATGCCCCAAATAAATGCAGTTGCTCTATTCTCTCCTGTTGGCTGCATGTTTTTTTGTTATTGTGGTATTATGTATGGAGGTAAATATCAAAACGCATACGGAAATAAATCCTAGCAAAAAGCAGCAGAGGGGAGATGCCAGTCCACCTGGCACTCAATTGTAGGATTAAGAAGAACAAACACAGCTGGTCAATCACATTGGTTGGGCCCTCAGCTCAACCCAGGAATGTCTGACAGTGGAGAACAAGCAGGTAATGGTGAGGAACATGTTTCTCAATTCCAGAAACCTGATGCTGGAGAGACGCTCGTCATCAGCAGTGTTTGGATCACAAAGACGAGAACATGCTCCAAGCTGGAGAGCAAAAGAAATGCTGCTGAAGCTGTTCTCAGCACTGAAAGGAATCCATTTTCACATCAGTTTCAGGAGAGGCTGATCAGCATCCAGACTGCTTATAATCACTCAGCTATAGGGTGGTAAACTTTCCCTGGATTGTTCCATTTTGGGCGGCAGAGATAGGGATGAATGGTTTATGAATCTTTCCTTGAAGGAAAAATCTTTTTTCTCTGTGTTAAAAAAAAAAAGTCTTGGGAGAAAATAAAACTGAACCATTTCCCTTGCATCTATTTTTTTATATTATATCACTTGTGAGTGCAAACAGTTCTCTGAACAAGTAGCTCTGTGGCTTGCCTGTGTTTGACACAGGGATTCTTTTCACTCTTTTTCATAACCTTTATGAATAATTATCATCCACTTATGCTTTTCAATTGGACCAGCAGTTTTTATGGACCAAACTGCTGGAACTGACAGTAGCAAAAGAGAAAGTTGGGGTAAATGCAATAGGTACATATCATGAGAAAGGAAAATGTGCCTCCTAAGATACAGATAGTCCTCACTTAACAACCATTCATTTAGTGATGATTTGGACTTACAACGGTGCTGAAAAAACCGACTTACGACCAGTCCTCACACTAATGATCATAGCAGCATCCCCGCAGTCTCCTGATCACAATTTGGGCACTTGGCGACTGGTTCGCATTTATGACCATCGCAGCATCCCATTGTCATGTGATCGCCATTTTTGACCTTCCCAGCTGGCTTCTGGCAAGCAAAATCAATGGGGAACCACATGATTCTCTTAATGACCACATAGTTTGCTTAACAACTGCAGTGATTCGCTTAACAACCACCACAAAAAAGGTCATAAAACCTGGTCAGATTTGCTTAATGACCACTTTGCTTAGCGACCAAAATTACGGTCCCAATTGTGGTTATTAAGTGAGGACTACCTGTACGGATATCCTAACTGATCAGAAAACAAGAAAAGGACAGGGTTCCCTGTAAGCAACAAAATATAACACATGTTGGCAACTCAGCAGATTTCAGAAGTATCTTGGGTCCTCTTGAAAAATGGTTTCCATGGGGAGAGATTTATTATCCATTAGTAGCTAAGCTAGGCATCTCCAATCACAAAGAACTCATTTACCAATAATACTGGCAAACTACCACCCCAGTTTTCTATTCTCTTTTTTTCTGGGAATTGGACTCACTTCCAAACAAAGCTGGGCTTTTACCATCCACCATTCTATAAAATCATGTGTCTAAGGAGATGTAGGCCTATGTGTGGTTTAGAAGAATTTTTGAAAATAAGGGTGCTAGTAGATGCTGGTACTTTGCTGGGCAGCATGTAGGTTCTCATTTTTAACTTAAAAGTATCTTTAAACATTAAAGTTGAGGCAGAGAGAATGGTAGGTGCCAAGGGAATGTGTGCAAGCATTTTGGTGTCCGTGAGTTATCTGGCTACTTATCCCTTCAATGAGGACATTAATGATGCCAGAACTTCAGCAAGGACTCTGCAGA
This sequence comes from Candoia aspera, assembly GCF_035149785.1. NCBI lineage: Eukaryota > Metazoa > Chordata > Lepidosauria > Squamata > Candoiidae > Candoia > Candoia aspera. Next base: position 9,151,549 of record NC_086158.1, on the reverse strand, counting down.
ATGAAGCCAAATCAGAAAAAATGTAGACTTTAGTACCGAGTTCCTGATGTATCAACAGGGAGGCCGGTCCACCCCGAGTATAGGCAATAAGGGGAAAACTGTTAAAGACACAAGAGGGCTAGCAGCAGATATAGAGTGGGTCACTGATGGCCATGCACTGATCAACTGTTTGGCAGTCAACAGTGGCAGAAAAAAAAAAGTGCCTTCAAGTCATTTTTAACTCCTGACAAATGCCCCCTGCAGCTTTCTTGGCAGTGTTTTTCCAAAGTGGCTTTCCAGTTCCTTCTTCAAAGGGCTGAGAGAAGTGACCGGCCCAAGATCACCCAACTGGCTTTGTGGCTAAGGCAGGACTAGAACTCACAGTCTCTCGGTTACTACTCGGGTGCCTTAACCACTACCCCAAACTGGCTCTCAGCAAAGAAGGGGGGGGGGGTTAAAAAATGGTCCGCTCCAGATGTCAAATATGCTAGCTATGCTGCTACATATAGGTCAGACTTCAAAAAATGAGGCAATAAGTTACTTGCTACTCACTTCAGAAGGTTCTGAAAGCCAGTGTGCTTCACTGCTGGTAGCAGTGACTGTCTTAACTTAATAAGCAATTCAGTAGTTTTAGGGTCAAAACAAAACAAAAAAAATTGGGAGAGTCACAGAGGCCTAATGCAGGCCTAAGTACATAATTACCATCAAACCAAACAGTCATGCTCTGATAATTGTGGAGACAGATGATGATTCAGAAAAATGAATGCCACACAGGTTGACAGTTCTCCAGTCTAAACGTGTGTAATGACTGAGAGGTTTCAGAAAGAGGGGAGGGCAGAGGGAGGGAAGCAGGCAGGGAATGAACAGGGAAAAGATCAAATTCCAAGTCAATGAATTTGTGGTGGATCTCTTCGATCACAATACAGGATCCATGGTATTTACCTCTGGGAAAAATGGATTATCTTTGCAGCACCAGAAAATGCCATCTCAAGCCTTGATGAAAGGCTTTCTTTTCACTTAGAAATAGATGCAACATCTATTGATAATCTAGATAAACAGATTGCTTTGACTGACTAAAAGGTACTCCGGAGAAATCAGGGCACAAAATGGTGTGGGGGTTTTTCATCATTATTTTTAAACATTGTAAAGTGCTTCCGAAAATTGCAGATAGCAAGGTCCATGTCAAAAGAGGCATTCTATTCTATCGGCAAGAGAACAAAGAATGATTCTGCAGAAACAGGCAGTGGCTTCTGTGACACATGAGTGTGTTGCCTAAAAATGAAAGCTTGCTTCCCCACCACTTTAGAAGAACTGTAGGATCTTTATATCTTATGTGCATATTTATCCAGATTCCAACAAACTATTTTTTAAATCTCATTTAGAATATTTTCCTTCCAGACTGAATGATCCCTCAGGGAATTTAGAACTGTCCATCACAAGATATACTGTATGCACACGATGAAGGATATACTGTAATTGGTTTTGTGTCAGCGTCTCTGCCAACTTCTCTCCAGGTGCTCCAGACACTGTACAGACTGCTGAGTCTCCTTCCAGGTTGAAACTTGAAACATCTCCATGAGGTAGGTCAGGGTAAGACATAGCAACTGCCCTGAAAGTCACCCAGTGGGGCTGAAGAATTTATTTAGTTATTATTATATTTATATCCCAAGATAGCATGCATGGCATTCCCTTCTCCAGATTTTTCTTATAACAGGCTGAGAGTAAGTGACTGGCCCAAAGTCCCGGCTGCAGGTAGACCTGAATTTAGGTCTTCACTCTTCCAGTCCACCATCTTAACTACTACATCATACTGAATCTCAGCATCACTGCCACAAAATCAGAATGGTGACTCATTTTCACTTTCACCAGCATTGCTAAGTCCCAGGTCTATGCAGATCAGCCTTAAGGGAACTGCAGATCAGGACAACACATCATTATGACCTGTGCTTACAACAATAAACCTACAGTATTTACCTTTTTTAAAAAAAATCTGTTCAGTCGTGTCCAATTCTTGGAGACTGCCCGAACAAGTTCCTGAAGTTTTCTTGAGAAGGTTTTTCGGAAGTGGTTTGCCATTGCCTCCTTCCTGGGGCTGAGAGGAAGTGACTGGCCCAAGGACACCTGGCTGGCTTTGTGCCTAAGGCGGGTCTAGAACTCACAGTCTCCCAGTTTCTAGCCTGATGCTTTCACCACTACACCAAACTGGCTCTCATTTTACTTACTAAGTCAGAAAACCCAATCTGCTTTTCTTGTGGATTCATTCAGGGCCTCTTTGTTTTCATCTCTTTCAGCTTTATTCCCCTCTATGCAGTGTAATGATAAACACCTACAGAACAGGTAACCAGGTAGATGGTAGCATATAGCTGATCTTGGCTAGTCTCATAAAGGGCTAGACCTGCTTAGAAGTTGGATGAGTACCTGGACATGTCCACAAAACCCAAGGAGTTAAGCTTGACTCAAAGGATATGGAGGGCCTGTTTCCTTTGAGGGACACATTTTGGGGACCACACGCTGGCCGTCATTTCTTGTATTTATTATTTCTTTTATCAAATTCACAGAGCTGCCCTACTCAGTCACTTCCGACCTACAGTAAAAACAAGCAATTAAAAAAACCCAGTAAGATGGCACATACTCCTCACCTAAAGGCCTGCAGAAAAGATGAAGGTGATGAGAACATGTAGAATTTGGTGGCGCCACCTTGTTCCTCCTCACCCCTGCCCCCACTGCCACCTTGCTCAGCACCTGCAGAGCATCTTTGAAATGAACTACCCCTGCTATAGCATTGCAACAAAGCAAAACAGAACCACGTGCACCGCCCCATTCCAAAGACTGCAAAGCCCTGTGTGACTGCTAGGAATTACAAATTGCAAATTCCTGACTTCAGGAGGTTGTTCAGCTCCGTTTCTAAGCGGCATGGCTCACCAAAGGTTCCCCCCCCCCCCGCCGCCCCCAGTGTCCTTTAATGTAGCCCTGATCCTCCAACAAACTTTGATTTTGGTAGAACAGTCCTCACTGCATGTATACAAAATAAATCAGAAACCAGCACACTTTTTTCCTTGTTTATTCGCCAGGGCGATTAGACTCCTTGTTTATAACAATAACACTAAAGGAGAAAAGGGGGCGGGGGGAGCCTGCCAGATTTTTTTTCCTTCTCTGCCACATGGTGTTTTCTGCCTTTGCAACACAGTGGCAAAATACTGTGTATGTGAAGCTCTACAGGAATGCAGAAAAGCCATCTGTGGGAGAAAATTACTAATCACTAGCAATTGCTAATCACTCTTGCACATTAAACAAATCCAGTAGGGAGGATTTTAGTTACACACAGGCACTTCCCTGCCCACCCCCCCAGCCCTGTTTTAGATTTCTCCCTTATACTTGCGGTTGCAAATGCCACTGACAGCACACACAGGAAGTCCATCACAGCCTCCCATGCATTGCACGCTGCTCACCCCTGTCTTTACCGTGATAAAATCAAGGTCTGCAGTCAGAATAAAGCCCACAGGAGATACTGGGAAACTTCAAATGCCCTTTCGGGCAGAAAGAATATGGGGAAAATCTCAGCCACAATGCAATATGGTTGGTAACTTTCATGCTGCATAGAGGGCTGCCAGGAAGAACAATTTATTTTTTCAGATTGAGGGGGAATGCAATCTTTCATTCTTTCTCTCTCTTTATTTTCCCTTACCAACAAAGGGGTTTGGGGCTTTACTGGCAGGAGACAAATGCATGGATTATATTTCAGGAGGGTGCCAGACTAACAGAAAGAAAAACTTTTTTTTGCACAGCACACAGCTAAATGCGATGCCAGCGGTTGTAATGAAAGCGGCCAATTGGAATGACTTTAAAAGAGGAGTTAGATCTGTTCGCAGAGGGCCAGGCTATCAACGGCTGCTAACTACCTGCTGAAGCATAGGCTGAAGGCTTTAAATATTGTTCGCTGGGAAGTGACAGTGGAAGAGGACAATCACCCTCCCGTTCAGGCTTCTGCAGTGGACACCCTGAGACACAAAACGTGGGACTAAATTTGTTTAGGAGCCTGATCTAGCAAGGGTTTGCTTATATCCTTAGGCAAGCTCAGCATATCCTACTAAGAACATGCTGGCTGGGGAATTCTGGGAGTTGAAATCCACCTATCTTAAAGTGGCCAAGGTTGAGAAACACTGGGCTAGCAGGTAATGAGCTGCAGTTTCAACAGCCCCTTGTCCACAGGGGCACAGTCTCAGCTCATAGGGGACTGTGCTTGAAAAGTTAATAGCATTGCAAAACATATTCTAAGTTGCCATTTGGAAAATGTTTGTTACTCTGATGGGAACAAGTTTTGTTTTTGTTTAATATTATTTTATTTTGCTAAACGTGTAGCACCAACTCTTGTGTGACCAAACAAGATGTTGGAATGAGTGCCAACTCTGGTGGGAATCTCTTTGATCCCTGAGACTGGAACCCACAGGACTAACCAGATTTACTAGACAGGCCCTCTTTGTGATGAGAATTAAAGGATATGAATAGAAGACAAAAGTATCTGAACATTTAAAAATAGCTTCTGTGATTAAGCTAAATGTGCTATACACTAGCATGACAAAAACGGTTTCCTCAGTTAAATTTGCTCCTTCTTTAGGAGCTCAAGCCGAACAGCCAGTTTTGAAAACTGAATGAGAAAAGGGTGTGTTGTTGTGGTTATCATTATTAGAACAGGATGTGTTAACTGTGAGAGTGGAAAGCTCTGCTTGTCTTCCATGATTAATGGCTTTATACGGGCACCCCCTAGAGATGAAAGAGAAGCACAACCAGGCCTTTCAGGACCTAGATTTTCCTCGGAAAGAGTAATATACTATCAAGCAGCACTGTAAGTCATTCCTGGGGCCATCATTCACCAAGCTGCCGCTTCTTCTTCCCGTTCTCAACTATCAGTTTGACTTGGCCAGAATTGAATTCAGGATCCTGAATCTCATGCTAAGTTACTCACTTGTGACCAGCTTCTCCTGGTATTTTCTTAGCAACCGTGCAGAAATGATTTGCCACTCCCTCCTTCCAGGATAATTTTTTTCAATATCCCAGATTAGCCTCTATCTGGTGGTCTTCCATCCAACCGGTTCTGACCCTGCTTAGCTTTTGAGGATCAGCCAAGGTCAACTACATGCTGTTATTCGCTGTGATAAAAACACCTGCTACAACATACCGAAAGGAAGGAAGTGTGCCCACTGAAATTGCTTTTGCCTTTAAATTATTGTCATATGAGCCAAAGGAATATCAAAGGGCTAGGTGTTTAACTTCTTCTTTCAGAGAAAGACCAGGAGTGAGGAACCTCCAGATGTGGCTGAACTATAATGGGTAGAAGCTCCAGTTAGCATCTCCAGGGGTGAGAGTAGAGCAGGGCCCAACCTGTATTTTAAAATTTGTCAAATTGGTGGACAGAGAAGCTGGGTGGACAAAGTCGCTGAATTTTCCCAGAAGTAGAAGATGTTCTGCAGCCATTTCTTAGGGGCACGATTCTCTGCTAGTGGGGAGAGTAGAACTCCTACTGAAAAAAGCCCATAAGAATCCCCTCCTAGTTTTTTATTAATTAAATGAGTTTAAATTAATTCAATTACCTTTTGGAATTTAACTGAGGTATGAGAGGCCAGACAGACAGTGGACAAAACCAGGAAGAGACAATGGCATGCATCCACATACACATTGGCTAGGGTAAAGGTAAAGGTTTCCCTTGACATTAAGTCCAGCCGTGTCTGACTCTAGGGGGCGGTGCTCATTTCCGTTTCAAAGCCGAAGAGCCGGCGTTTGTCCGAAGACACTTCCTCCGTGGTCATGTGGCCGGCATGACTAAACGGAACGCCGTTACCTGCCCGCCGAAGCAGTATCTATTAATCTACTCACATTGGCATGTTTTCGAACTGCTAGGTTGGCAGGAGCTGGGACTAGCAACGGGAGCTCACCCCGTCATGCGGATTCGAACTGCCAACCTTCTGATCGGCAAGCTCAGCAGCTCAGCAGTTTAACCCGCAGCTACCTTATAATTAAATAAGTTCAAAGATACACAACAAATAAGAAGATGCCTCTGGAGCTCCATTCTTTGGAGAGGAAAAAAAAACAGAAAGCAAATTCTCTTTCATCAAACTGAATTGGATGCAGAGAAGTTTCTCTTTCCAGCAGCAGGCAAGGTGTGTCAGGAATTGTAGTTTGTTGACCTCTGGAAGGTCCTGGTTCCCAGTTCCTGCAACAGGAGCTGGGAGGCCACCTTTCCTTATCATGATGAGCCTTGGAAACAATGCATTTTTCCATGAGCCAACAAGATATAGGCAAATGGGGAATGAACAGATGATGGGCTCATACAGTAAGTCACCCAATGAAAGTGAGGAGAAATATAATGATAGGCAGAAGAAAATAGCCTCTTACAGGATGTTCTTTATGTATATCGTGCGTGGTCTTGGAGGCCTAGCTTCCTGGTTGCTACCTTGTTCAACAAATTAAGGCAGAAAGGAGTCCAAATGGCCTCTTAAGTCGGCTGCCAGCAGTTTTACACACAGTTATTCATCGAAATATTTAGATGATGCCTCCTATCCTAAGGAGCTCAGGATTAGGGTAAAAATCCATAAGCACTTAATATTTATTTGATTTGTTTATTTATTTGTTTGTTTGTTTGTTTAAACAATGTATTTGCCTGCCTATCTCACCCAGCGATCAGAAGATAAAACCAGTAAATGCCATTTAAAAAAATGATAATTTTCAAATAATTAATTAGCAGTGCAGTACTAGAGAGCAATGCAATATGAGTCGGAAGGGCCATTAAGTCCAACAGCCGCTCACTGCTAGGATCCCAAATCTAGCATTCTCAACAGATGGTTGTCAATGGCATGGCCAGGCTGAAGTCACTGCTCCCAAATGCAAGAGCAAAAACCCCCCTCATGTGGTACCAGAAAGCAAACAGGGTTGGCACCAGCTGGTGCTTCAGAGATCGGACTTTCCAAAATCGGAATGCCGCAACAGAGAAGACCAGTTTAACCTGCCCTGGATGGTGGCATCTCAACATACTTCAAACAAGCAGCACTAAACGTGGTCTACTGCGTAGGCCGCTTTCTCCATCACAGCCAATGTGTGCGTCAGGCCAGCCAACCCTGGCATCTGGCATCCTCCTGCTAATCCTGCAGAAGCTATTGCTACCTCTACTTTGGCCTCTAATTTCCATGAAGCAGGGTAGATTCTGGTGTGAATTTGCAGAGTGGGAGGGAGCGGGGAAGAAGGCTGCCCAAACAAAAACACCATCTCATTTCCCTCAGGTTTAAGGGGGACTCATATTCAAGGAGCACATCCCATCCCTCCCCAGCTTCCCTGTCAAAGCTCTTTTCTCCACCGATGGATTTCAGAAACCACATGAAATTCCGTGCTAAATTGGCCCAAGAGCCTGTACTTCAGGCCACAGCTTTGCCCCATGGCCTGCGTTTCAGAAAGCTCCAAAAGTAATGGTGTGAACCTGCCCTTGGTTCTTGCAGGTTTTTCTGGCCTGGCAGGACACTTTCCTCTGTTCTGTCAGGCCTGAGGGAAGGCGGAGGGGAACCCCTTACTGCAGCCATTATCTCCGCAAAGGAGGATGTTCGGTAGATAACTAGACGCGCTTGTGGCTACCGCCGGCACTATTAAACCACTGCCTTTTCATGAGCGGTACGCTGAATTCCTCCTCACCCAACCACAAAGAGAAGGGAACCTTTTATTCATTTCATCATTATCAAGGGCTGCCACATTCAAATGATTCTTCCAGCAGTCCCCTCATTTCCAGAAGATGTGCCTGGAGAATGGATTCAAAGCCTTTTGATTAAGAATAAGAGGTGATGACATTTGCAACCGGTGCAGGTTTGTTATCATTACAGCTGACTCTCGCTTCCACAGAGCCGTCCTGTGCACGCTGGCTGCGTCCCTCGGCTGCCTTTCATATAAAGCCTGGTGTGGAGTGGCCTAATTGAACGGAAATATCTTATAAAAACACACCCTCCCTAAATTCCCCAAAGGTTTCTCTGGAGGATCGGTGGGATATTTTATTTATATAAGTGTCTTGACTTGAGATGTGATACCTGTGTATGTGACAGAAAGGCAATATCTGTATCTTTTTCAGACGCATCTTCATCCTCTTCCAGGGCTTGCTTTCCTAACACCAGGATGCCCAGATGTACATGTGTTGCTTCTCCTGAAAGAAAATGAATGATCTTCACTTGTGATTCCCAGTTTGCAGACTGGAGTTCAGAAGTATCATTCATATCGGGAGACCACCATACATTTACATGAACAATCTGAGATGAAATTTGTTAGCTGGTGTTTGTGAATCAGGTATCTCAATTTCTTCATAGTGGCATCAATGACAACCTTCTAGCAGGGAACCTAGATGTCCCAACTAATCTTGGCTTGGGAAACAAAGGTCTCCTGCTACTGAATGTGGATTGTGGAGCCTTCTGTTGCTAGTCATGAGGTTCTTCAGCTCTCTCTAGGTTATTATAAGCTTCTAGGACCATTTCTGAAAGACAGATTGTCTACAATTGCCCATTTCTTGCAGAGACTATCTTCTTCTGTGGCTGCAAAATACAGCCATGGCAAACTCTTGGATTTCTCATTCTTAGAGCATTTGTGAAACCCAAAAGTCTTTAATCTATCCCAGCATCCTCTGCAGCAAATGGCAAGCAAGCTTGATGGTTATCAAGGGTATCATAGCAGACAAGATAGTATGGAACAATGTTTCCTGAAGGTTTTATTTAAATTATCTATTCTATAACTCTTACTACTAGCAAATCACAAGGATGCACACGATTCTTTCACAATACCCATTTTGGCTGAGATAATGTACCCAGTACATTTTATAGCTGAATGGAAATTTCAAACAAGTTATTCCAATTCTAATCAGATACTCTATTCGGTTTTTCCAAATAGTGAAAAACCACTGTTCCAAGGGGATGGATAGATAACAGCATTACAAGGATTTGAAGATGGTCCAGATGTACAAGAAATACTGCTCCAATAAATATATGTTGGTTCATTTTGTTGCAATTCTCAACAATATGTTTATTAAATATATTTTAATTCTCTATATACAGTTGAATTGTTTTTTCACATATATAACAATGATACAGAACAACACAGTATCTCATGACAAAGAAAAGGAACAGTTTTATATAATGACAAATTGAGCTACCCCAACAATGTTTTAATGAACTGTTTTATTGTTTTTCATTCTGATAGCACTAGTTTAAGTCACGTACATTGACTTTAGCCCTAATATGTGGCAAAATAAACAGCTAAAAGAATTTTAGGAAGCTTATCCATAATATTTAAAATAATTGGTAACTTGGCAACCAGATATAAACAAAACAGGCTTGGAAGATAAACAAGTAGAAAAGAATCAAAGGTGTGCAAAATTATCTTTATTTTCTTTTTATTTAAAATCAAAGGGTAAAGTAGGGGTCATAGGGACACTTTGGGTAGCAGCTATGCTGAGCTGAGCACTCACCAACTGCTTCACAATTGTTGCAGTGATCCAGTGTCATTCAACAAGGAACTAAAGATAACTCCCTAAAGAGAACAATGCATTGTTTGCTGTTCTGAGAGAGTGGGATTCATGACATTTTTTTCCCTTTTGAGAACAAACCTTCCAGATTAAAACCAATCTCTCTGTTGTTGTTATTGTTACTGTTGTTATTGCATTTTCTAATGATCCTTCAATTGCAGGACCTAGTCATCCTTTGCTGATCTGAAAAAAGCCAAGGAGATTGTACCTAGTTAGTACTTGGATGGGAAACCACCAGGAAATGACAGTGTTATAGGCTGGTGTGGGAAATCAAAGAAGGTACTGGCAATGGCAAATCACTTTTGCTGCTAGAAAAACAATCTGGATGTATCCACAAAGATACCAGGATTAAGAACTCTTTACTTTTTAAATACTGCCTCCATTATCATTCCAGGATTCAGTTTTCATTATTTTTTAAATTTTATTTATGAGTTTTCTATGCCACCTATCATGCTGGGCATCTCCAGATGATTTATAATATTAAAATATAAGTTACTTTGTTTAACTCTGCTACTTCTCTCAACTTTGTCCATGTCTGTACTGTGGAGAGTCTGGCTATTATGCACAAGGGTGCCCTTCTAACCCCCCTCCAATTCGCATCTATAAAGTGTTATAATTGGGGGAAGAGACACATTTTGCCAACAAATGCCCAAACCACTCCATATCTGGTTTGTTGAGAAGCTCTGCTGTCCCAGCCCCCAAGTGCTCTAAGGCTGGGGCAGTAGAGATCAGACCTGCAGAGCTACACATGAACCTGTTCTTATTCATTCCTGCTACCTTGCAAACCCAGACTGGAATCCGAATACAGCTACAGACTTTAATAGACTCCAGCATGACAGGTAACTAGTGAATCATCCACTGTACACAAATATGTTCTCCCTACTCGACTTGACCACCATCTTTTTATGATTGAGACTACTGATGTCCAACTTTCATGTTCAGGAATCACACACAGCACACTCAAACTGCTGCTTCCAATGAGTGATTTCTATTACCCATTATGTTCTTTACTGAGTCTTGTGTCCTGTTGCCACTTCAAAAAGTTGCATTTCCATTTGGCATTTTTCTCCATATAAGGCTCTTGACCTTAACCAAAACTTAGTTGGAGTGAGGAATTAATGCAATAACTTGCTACTCTGCACATATTCTGTATTTCTGTTTGTCAGTATAAATCAGTGTTTCTCAACCTTGGCAACTTTAAGACATGTGGACTTCAACTCCCAGAATGGCTGGCTGGCTGGGGAATTCTGGGAGTTGAAGTCCACATATCTTAAAGTTGCCAAGGTTGAGGAACACTGGTATAGATATATACTATAGCAATCTTTTTCAGTTTCTAAGTCACGCAGTTTTATTCTGTATTTGTTGATATAAAGCTGTTAGTGGTATAACTGCTTCTTAGGCAGCTTTAAATAGTTCAGTGAACACAGAAAACATAAAAATCAGTGCTCTTAAGAAATGGAGTACTGGCATGAAATGTCATATGTCAATGCTAACAAAAATGTTTTCAATATGTGCCTCGATAACAGTGATATGGGATTGAAAGTTAGCAATGTTATGTCATCTTAAAATTCATGAAATGTGCCTATGGAAGTTAATAAGATCAAATTATATTTTTTAATAGTTTGAGAAGTTGAAATTTATGTATCTTTTGCTTAAAGGTATAGAGTTAAAAAAAAAAAGGGACGCGGTGGCACTGCAGGTTAAACCGCTGAGCTGCTGAGCTCGACAATTGGAAGGTCGGAGGTTTGAATCCGCGTGACAGGGTGAGCTCCCGTTGCTAGTCCCAGCTCCTGCCAACCTAGCAGTTTGAAAACATGCAAATGTGAGTAGATTAATAGGTACCGCTTCAGCGGGCAGGTAACAGCATTCTGTTTAGTCATGCCGGCCACATGACCACGGAAGTGTCTACGGACAAATGCCGGCTCTTCAGCTTTGAAACAGAGATGAGCACCGCCCCCTAGAGTCAGACAAGACTGGACTTAATGTCAAGGGAAAACTTTACCTTTACCTTAGAGAGTTAAAATCCTTTTGATATCTAGATACAAGCTGGCAACCCAACTAATTCAGAACCCAGTGCAGCACTAAAGGATTTAACATGTTCACTCAGAAATAGTTAATTATAGCTACATATAAAGGGATATCAGAACACTCTAATTAGATGTTTGAGAATAAATGGAGGTTTGGAATAAGGAATCGGAATGTCCAGTACATGAACATCTATGGAAGACATTTGGGTATCTATACATGACGTATGCCAGACTCCCTCCAGAGACAAAGACTTTTGGCAAGGAATTATATATTTATTGTATGTAGGATATAGTAGCCTATCAGATTGCTGACAATCTGAGTGGGTAGGAGAGATGATACAGGACAGTTTTTTTCAAACTTGGCAATGGTAAGATGTGTGGACTTCAGTTCCCAGAAATCTCCAGCCAGCATGTTGAAGTCCACACATCTTAAAGTTGCCAAGTTTGAAAAACACTGATATAGAATGGATCAAGTCATAGTTCAATTTTTTAAAATGCCACCCACTACAAAGAGAAGCCTTGGGCTTCCTGTCCTCACTCACCTTCATCCCATTCACTGAAGACAACTGCTAGTTTACATTTTCCTGCATTTCTGCTCTTCTGTCTAGACTGTGATACTTCTGGCAAAATTTCTGTAGATTTTAGGTTACGATTAATTCAGCAGAGGTATTATGTCATTATTAGATGCTTATGAGATATCTTAGGAAGAAATTGTTAGGTTTAGCCAATTGGTGGAGATATGGTGATCAAAGTGGTCATGAGCTATTGTTGCTCCCTTTTGAACCAAAGTTATTGGATATTTTATTTTTCTTCTGGAAGGTTTATTGATTTTTGGAAATGCTTATGCTTTGGGAAAATTTACATCAGTTTGGAAACTAACAGAACAATGGGAATGAATATTCTACACTTTTATTAGAGACAGAGAGACTTGAAGGGCACCCAAGCATCATAAATTATACAATAGTTTGAAGAGACCATTCCATATTTCTATATTTGAACAAACGTTTTCCTGCCATTTGCAAGACGTTTAGACATTTGGGCTAAATGTGCTCGTCAACATGCTTTGTTTCTCTTCTGTTCTTATTGTCAAGTGAACTGACTTACAGTAAACGTTAGCCATTTAATTATAAATAAGAAGCATGATGTGGATATTTACATAAGAATAGTCTAGTCCATACAATAAGAAATTTATATTCTGGGGACTTTTTGTTCTTTGCTTTTTCCCCTCCTTTTCTTCCCTTTTTATATAATCAAAGAAATTAAAAAGCATGGTTTCTCCTCCTGGCAGTCTTAATTGAATCGGGAACTAGAAGGTCAACTCAACACCATGGCAAAGGAAATGGAAAGAGATGTATGTCTCTTTTACACTCCCCTTCAGAGTTTTCTTTTGTTTTCTTCACAAATTCCTTCATTAGGTCTCTATCTCTTCTGCTGTCATTTGGTTGCTAACATGCTAGCTTGACACCTTAAACTGAAGCTCATTCCAAATGTGTTTTTCTTAAGCAATGCCAAAACAGGTAGATGCCTACTGATAGGAAGAGATCTGGACTTTCGGCTGCCCTTGTTATTGTTCTCAAGATAGAATGTGATTACTGGTTGAGCAAGAGCTGGGGGGTGGGGGGACATTCTTGTCTTGATCCAAGTCTCTCTTTGTTTGACAATATGTGCAAAGCACAGGTCACCTCTTTCTTGTATACACCCGGACAAATTGCTAGCCATAATTGCGAGTTGCTATTTTGCTTGACTGCAAGAGCAGACAAGTGGACGTGCTGCTCTTTACCTGGGTCACTGGAAATGATGGATGCCAAAAGTATTCTTAGATTAGTTTGTGTTGAAATCCAAGATGCTACCTGCACAGGTAAATGTCACTCGGTACTCAACAGTTGCATTCAGCCAAAATCAACACACATTTGGGTTTCAGGACTGCTAGCATTTCACCCTGCTAGCATTTCCATCCAGAAGATCAGCTATCTCTAAGCATACTTCAGGTTTTTACTTTTCTCTCTCTGCTTCCAAGCTTTTCCTCTTTTAAAAAAAGAATGTTACCATTGCTGAATGGGGCAGGGCAAGAACACAAAAAACATCTTTAATTTGGTAGTGTCCTCTGAAATGAAAACCCACTGCAAAATTCTGTAACACAATTCTACACAAAAAACACGTGTAATGACTACTGATGTAAAGCTAGGGCAGACAGGATTTTTTTTAATGGCCGGATTTCAGGACAAAATGGATTCTTTAACAAAGGTGGCAACCAAAATTAGATACAGTTCTTCTTTACCAATGTGCAGTGGTTGTACACCTCTCTCCTTCTCTCCCTCACATATAAAACAGGGAGAGTTTTATTTTTAGTTTATTTATTTATAGTTTTAATTTCTAAGGCTACCAAATCTTCAATGACTCCAGGAGGCTTACAGGTCATAACGCTCCACTGGAATAATAGTAAAAATGCTGATACTGAGTGGGAAAAATCATAACAGATAAACAATGTCAACTCAAAGGGTGGATTCACACAATGGCCTGGCACAGTGCCTACGAGAGGAGCCATATCTTCAAGGCTTTCTTAAAGGACATGAAGGTTGAGGCCATTCAGACCTTGGAGGGAATGCATAAGGATAGTCCTTACTTAATGACCATGTGTTTAGTGACAGTTCAGACTTATGATGGTGCTGAAAAAAAGACTTACAGCCAGTGCTCACACTTACAACCATCGCAGCGTCCCCGCGGTCAGGTGATCATGATTTGGGTGCTTGGCAACCGGTTCACATTTATGACTGGTGCAGCATCCCATGGTCACATGATTGCCATCTTCAACCTTCCTGGCTGGCCTCTGACATGCAAAATCAATGGGGAAATGCATGATTTGCTTAACAACCATGTGGTTCGCTTAATGACCACTGCAAAAAGGGTTGTAAAATTGGGTCGGATTTGCTTAGCAACTGAAATTCTGGTCTCAATTGTGGTTGTTAAGCAAGGACTACCTGTCACTCCTGAGTCCTCTAAGATGACATTGTTTGATAGTTAGGATACAAACCATGCAAACTTGTTGAATCTTACAGGATTGGTAGAAACAATTAGAGAAAGGTGGTTCCACAAATATATACATTTTGTACTTTCATTCAAAATATTTCAGAATTAAAAAAATACCACATTCACTTCACATGGACTCAAATGAAGCAATTAGTTTCTGGATTGGCTGGGGTGGGGAAGGCATCAAACCATATTGATTTATTGATTTATTAATTATTCAAATTTCTATTACCGCCCATCTCCCCCCAAAGAGTGGGACTCTGGGCGGTTTACAATAAAATACTCCGTTAAAACCTCAACACCTAAAATTACCAAATCAGCATCTACCAAATAATAATATAATAATAATAATAATAATAATAATAATAATATATAAACCATATAATTTGGGTTTACATGGATTTTTATTTTTCTTCACATTACTGAGGCTGCAAATAATTACAATAACAAGACATTGTTCACTGAATTTGAATGTCTCTGAATCCTTACAGACTCTGCAACAACATCTTGGCTCCCCAACCAGCATGGCTGAAAGCTAAGGATTCTGGGAGTTTTCATCCCAACAGCTTTGCCATAGGCTGGGAGAGACTGCTATATCAGAAAAATCATCTTAAATTATCATCTCTACGATCCTAACTCAGTGAGCCCAGAACGTATTTCTTCTCTCTTCTTGATGATTTATGATATGATAAAGTTGGATAAACTTTAAACTACTATCATTTTGAGAATGGCTTTTTCTATTGTTTTTCCCCCACTGCCTCATTTTTCACTTTCTTCAGTGATAATATATCAGTGCTTCTTCAAGATATGGTAGTGTTGATGTACATATGTTTGCATGGAGGGACTTTCCATTAAGCACCAGTCCAGGCTTTACCATATGAATGAGAACAGGCTTGCTTCTGGAGTCTTGATCCTTATTTCTCATTCTAAGGAATACCACGAAAGGGTTTCTATTTCTACCTGCTCCAGAAAAACATGCCATCTCTCTGTGGAGTCCTGGGTGCTCTCTGAGCCTTGTTGTTTTCTTGCAGACGTTTCATTGCCAGACTAGGCAACATCTTCAGTGCAAAGAGGGAGTGGGCCTTGCTCTCAGTTGGCCCACTCCCTCTTCGCACTGAAGATGCTGCCTAGTCTGGCAATGAAACGTCTGCAAGAAAACAACAAGGCTCAGAGAGCACCCAGGACTCCACAGTTCAAAACTGAGCTACAAATACTCACTTCGATTGGCATCTTTCTGTCATTTCAGCATCTTTATTGTCAGTATCTCAATGAAGATGCAGTGGGGGACCCAGAACAACATCAAACTCTGCAAGGAATTGATACCAAGCTCCCTGAAGATGCAGATTATTGCAGATGTGGTTTGTTTTTACTCAAAGCTCATACATACATTTCTATAGCCACTGAAAATGGCTGAAGTATGGAGTTAGCAGTTTCTTTCACCCCATCTAAGGTATTTGTCTGTCAGCAAGGACTATACAACTGATAAACTGGTGCATGGCTCCTACCTATATAGGTCACTGGCAGAACAGAAAGTTCAGAAAAAGGGGTATGTTCCAGACCTTCCTCTATGCTGTCTCTCTCCTTCATTATGTTTTATAGCTCTGTCATTTGGAGCACCCAGGACATAACGTAAGTGGATTGGCACTTAAAAATAATGTATATGATAACAGTTGTGGGAATACTTTATGCTTTTTATTGGAAATCAGAGGTGATTCCCTTAAGCTGTGAGAGCATGGATCAATGTAAAAAACAACTTCACATTTGAAAAACAAGTGTAATACAGAATTTAATTCAACTTGGAAACCATTTATGGGACATAATTCTATATATGGACTTGTACTGCATACTAAATTTGGATTTCTCATAACATAAGGCTTTAATATATTAGCTTTTGTTTGATTTGTAAAATAAAGATAGAATTTTAGACTAGAGAGATAATCTCAGTTCATTCTGAGTTATGCTTCATATTATACTGGCCATTTTAGTTACTTATTGACTATAGACTTGATCTTAATAATGGTTTTGAAATCTTTAATTAATACAAGAAACTTTAAACTTGAATATGTAGCAATAATCTAATGTTACTTTGATTTTTTTATTCAATTTTATACAGTTTGTAAATCTTTTTTTTATTTTCTTTGATTTTTTTCCCCTGCATTTCCTCTTGGTAGTACTTTTTTAACTATCTATAAGATGATAGATAGATAGATAGATAGATAGATAGATAGATAGATAGATAGATAGATAGATAGATAGATAGATAGATAGATAGGCAGGCAGGCAGGCAGGCAGGCAGGCAGGCAGGCAGGCAGGCAGGCAGGCAGGCAGGCAGGCAGACAGACAGACAGACAGACACTGTAGATAGATACTGTAGATAGATAGATAGATAGATAGATAGATGATAGATAGATAGATAGATAGATAGATAGATATACTGTAGATAGATAGATACTGTAGATAGATAGATAGATAGATAGATAGATAGATAGAGATAGATAGATAGATAGATAGATAGATAGATAGATAGATACTGTAGATAGATAGATAGATAGATAGATAGATAGATAGATAGATAGACAGACAGACAGACAGACAGACAGACAGACAGACACTGTAGATAGATACTGTAGATAGATAGATAGATAGATAGATAGATAGATAGATAGATAGATAGACAGACAGACAGACAGACAGACAGACAGACAGACAGACAGAGACAGACAGATGCAGGAAAGATAAAAATAAAAACAAGCTAGCTAAAAGTAACAAGTTGAGAGTGTATAAATGTAAAAGCGGAAGAAGACAACCAAATTGCCTTTTGTTTTTTCTATTTATGCTAAGGAATGCTTGAAGAATTTGATCTTTACAAAGATATCATCCATATCAATAATATAATCCATATTTCCCAGGCCAAAAAGAAATGCAAAATCGTGGAATAATTTAGAAAAATGATGGGATTAATTTATGAATGTACATGTGTAATACTGGAAGTACTGCAAGTTGATTTGTTCATCCCTATTTAAGCTGTGAATTATTTTCCTATATCAAGAAATATGACAGAGACTAGCACTTGGTAGAGTAGCAATGAAGACCTTGGAAAAAATATTCAGATGTTGCAACTTGTCTACCTACAAAGATCAGAATCATGTAGGCAGTGGTTTTCCATGTCATGCTCTCTGTATGCGAAAGTTGAATGCAAGTTAAAGAAGAAAGGTAAAAAGACTATTGCTTCTTTTGAACTTTGACAATGGAGAATACTCTTGAGAATACTATGGATAGCCAAGAAAACAAATAAATGAATCATAGAACAAATCAATCTAGAGTTCTCACTCAAAGCACAAATGACTGGGCTTAAATTACCAAAATTTGGATGCATTATGTGAAGACCCAGTTCCCTTGAGAAGTTCATCATGCTGGGAAAAGTGGAAGGAGAGTGAAGATGAGGATGAAGATAGACCTCAAGGGCCAAGCTGGAGACAGATCATACTGTCTGTGCCTTCTGCATTTCATTTCTCTTTGAGGTCAATGTTAATCATTTCCTTCCAGCCATCCACAGTTATGGATGCATGTATACTCCTGTCTCATCTAATGGAGTGACTTTTGCCATAATATATTTGTGCATCATTAAAATACCACAAGATTCTTTGTTGCTACAGAATGAGGATGTTACTTCTCTGAAAACAGCTTATTAACAGAGCACTACAGTAATAAGTTTTGAAAGTACAGAGACTAGACCATCCCTTCACTATTCCTGAATTTAATGTAAGGCAAAAAGTATAACCTCCCTATCTGACACTGAGTGATCCACCTCTGGGCAAGGTCATATGTACCTGTGCATAAGAAAGAGTAATTGGGAGCATGCACAGGTACATATGAACTTGCCCAGAGGTGGATCAGTGTACAATTGTACATGTACAATTTATGTATGCAAAAATGGATACCTAAGGACCTTAGAAAGATCGTCCTGCAGAATATGCCACAATTCCTTGCATATACTTTCCACCTGTTAAGGTATCCATTTTTGTCATAAATATTCATTGGAGACCCTCAATACAGCCCTTCTAGAGTCAGACCTATGAGAAGTAAGTGATCTGATCCTAAAATGAATTGCTAAAAGAACAGTTTTTCACATGAATGCAGACACACACACAAGCACACATATATTTATTCATTCCCAGGCAAAATTGAAAGTCAGAGGATAATGTTTAGATGGAGCAGGATCATCACCTCAGGGTTAGTTTCCATGGTGTCCTGTCTTAGCTAAATCCTTACACACACATATAACATCGATGGAAACGTTCTCCTTAAAATTTTGATTATGTGTCCATGGGGCTGGAGGATTTGAAGATCTTGTCAACAGACAAAACAGTATTATCCTTTGTATACAATTCAGGACAGGAAAGAATCAATTCCGCTTTCCACAAATAGGAAATGTTGAGAGACATGAAAGAAAGAATAAATTGTACAATGTGAAGAAAGGGGTTTTAAATAACTTGACTGTGCTTAAGCCACATGAAAAAAAAATCTGTATATTTGGTGAACATGATAAGGGGTTTTGACTTCAGCCTTAAAAAGAAAAGTGTGTGTCAGGGACAGTGGGAGGAGAGGGGAGCTGGATTGCCCTATTCCTCTGCAAGCACTGTAATATGAGAAAAACGTGGAAAATTTAGCACAGTACTCAGAAAAGAATGTGATTTTTTTATCAGTAGGGCAGTTGTGGGCAATTGGTAGCTGTTCACAAATCTCTTTTTGGGTCCCAGAAATCATGTTGCCAATTTAGGATAACAAGCTTGGAGAAACAGATACAAGATTTTAAAGGTGGTAAACTTTAGGTTTACCACATCAATGAAGCAGTGACCGTTACGAAACCCGTGGCTGCATGCCCTCAAGCTGCATATTTTGCTGTTTTCCAGGTGCTTCTCTGCCTGTCTTGCTGTGATTTCTAGCTTGTGTTCACACAACACAATTAGCCTACCCAAGTAGCAATCTAGAAGATGCATTTGCACAACATACCAAGTTTGGCTAGGCTAACCTTGGTTAGTGTATTGTGCAAAGCCAGCCTGTTTGCTAAGTTTATGGGAATTCTATGAATCCCTAAAATGGATTAATTCAGTAAACCCAATTAACTCAGCCACTGAGTTTTGTGGCAATGTGAGAAATCTGAATGTATTTTAGCCTAACACTCAAATCTGACTTTGCCAACCTGCAACTTCCAGTTGTGTCACAATTGCACCTCCCAGATATGATGGTTGCTACCTTGTTAGGGAGTTGCTCTGCCTCAAAACATCTGGACTATGTGAGCCAAGGATGCTCTAACTTCTGTATTGCAGCGCCTTTCCCATAAAACATGAGGAAGTCAAAGGCAGCCTTGTCTCTGTCCGTCTTAAAAGGGTTTCTGCCAGTTGAAATTTGGGGTTCATTGTGTTATCTGCCTCACAGGATTATTGTGAAGGCCAACAATGATCAAAGGAGGTACTTCCGCTACTGTGAGGGTTAAGAGATACATCTGAGAAGGCTGAACTTTTGACAGTTACCTCTCTAGGATGCTTTAAGTAGTTTTCCTGCACATTGCAGATGATTAGACTACATATTTGTGGTAGCTTATGGTAACTCCATAATTCTATGGTCCTATCAGCTGGTTAATTAATCTGCAAGGAGACAAACCAAGCTCAATGTAGTTTTAATTTTAAATTTTAAAAGTGATGCCAATAAATCCTTCTTTCTGGAAGCCTGATCTTTGCATGCCCATAATCTAGGCCTGATTATTTTTACTCTGAACTTTTCCTGTGTAAGTGTATAAATCTCTGAAGAAATTTATATAAAATTGGAAACACTGACAGGACTTTAAGTACCACCGTCCCTATGGCCATCACTGTAATAATGATACTCCATGTTATCCTTAATCCTCTTTCTCACCAAATATCTGCTGTTTCTAAAGAGAAAAGGACTTCTTGGATGGACAAGATTATTTATAAATTTATTCTTGGTTAAAAGGGAAAGTGTATTGACGATAGGACATTGATCTTGGAAGCTTCCCATCCTGTAAAAGAACAGGACGCTGTGTGTCAAAGAAGGTGCTTATCTTTCTTGAACCCTTCACTATAAGTAGTTAAAAATACCATTACTTGGAAGAGGTCAGAGCTAGGGTTATTTAAAAAAATGACAGAAACTCTACCACATGGACATGTAAGTAGAGCGTTGATAAGGAGACAGGCATAAGCTAGAATTTGGGGGGCATTTGAAGAAAAATGTAGACAGAGTCCCTCTTCTGGGGGGAGATGGGCAGTGGCAAAATTTGAAAAATTAATTAATTAATTAATAAAATAGTGTGGTTCACTGAGATGTCCTTGGGTCCTTCCTCTTCCACCTTCTTCCTCCCAATTAACTTTATAAGCATTTTCTTCTTCCCTCCATCCTGCCCAAATTAGCAAACAGCCACAAAATGTGTTAACTACTTGATGACTAAGTGTACATGACATGTTTTACCATGCTTAATCTTTCCTGAGGTTTGGACAATACCTTGAATCATAAGTTAACCCAACAAGCTGAGTTTGCACAATCCATACAAATCACAAAAAGATTAGAATTAACCAAACTTAGCATGTTGTCCACATGCAGCAGCTAGGTCTTTACCTGGTCTGGTTAAATGTGTAGTGTGGATTCAAATATACAAAGATGTATGGGGTGGGAGGGATTTAGAAATAGGGGAGAAATCATGTTTAGGGTTTAAAATTTATAGATCAAAGTATAGCACTCCAGTAAGCATGGGAATATATTTATCTAATTTCATGTTTTAATCAACAAAGAAAATTAAGTTATTCTTTGAAATTCATCTTTCTCCAAATTGCACAAAGCAGTTTGCCAATTGTTACTATCAAAAAAGTCTTAGATAAAGGAAACATGCACAAAACTGTACATATCAATGAAAACAATGTACAAAAAGGCATTATATCAAGAAAGAAATCTATATTTTAGTTAAATTCTCCCCCCAAAAAACATATATTAGGAGAAATGTGCAAAACATTTCTTACTGTGAATTTTGAAACAGATGATGATAGATAGATAGATAGATAGATAGATAGATAGATAGATAGATAGATAATCAAATGCAGAAACAATATGAACTAAAATGGATAGTTTTACAAAAATGAGAAACTAAGAGAAACCAAAACTGACATGTTTGCTTGTATGTACCGAGATTCAAGACTAAAAAAAAAATCTGTAATTTCTTTAGCATCTACAGTGTTTGTGGTTCCCAAACCCCATTTTATTTGTGCTATCAAATTCAGGTGGCTAATCTTCTGAAATCACTTTCAGAAGTAGGATCAAGAAGAGGAGGCTGAGAAGAGCATAGCATCCAAGATTGTATATACTCCAGATATAATTAATATGCAACTGGGCCCTACAAAAATTTTTCCAGAATAATTTTGCATAAATAAAAATAATGTCACTTGCTCTGAGGAGCACAGTGTTCTGCATCGCTGGACTAGATCCAGGGAGACAGAGATTCAAATTGGCATCAACCATGGAAGTGCTTTAAATGACTTTGGGCCAGGCATTCTCTCTCAGTTCCATCTACCTCTCAGAATTGTTGTTATGGAGATAAAATTGAAGTGGGGAGTACTAGTTACACTACCTCAAGCTCCCTTAGGAAAAGCAGGACATGTGAATAATAACAAAATAAACAAATGTTATGTATGTACTGGAATACGGGCTGAAATACATATGGTGGGACCCAAGCATTATATGCAAAAGGATCTCCTTGCACTAGTCTTGCAACCCTCTTGTGCAGGATTTCTCAACCAGGGTTCTGTGGCACCCTCAGGTTCCACAAGAGGTCCCTCGGGGTTCCCTGGGAGATCACAATTTATTTACAATTATTTCAAATTCAGGCAACTTCACATTAAAGAGGTAAGTTTCATTCTTTATTTTTAGTTTAAGAACACTGTTAATGCATCTAGACAGGCCTACCCATGAAACGGATATAATTTTCTAACTTATGGCCTATATCTCAGCCTGAATGTGCAGGGGTTCCCTGGGGCCTGAAAAATATTTCAAGGGTTCCCCCAGGGTCAAAAGGGTTGAGAAAGGCTGCTCTTGTGCCTTAAAACAAAACAAAACAAAACAAAATATGAACACTCCTCAGCCCCTTTTAATCAGGCCTTTTATGCGCCAGATGAAAGGAAAAGATTGAAGGCACTTGACCCTGAGATGTTTAAAACAGAATATGAGAAGGGGGAAGAACTTAGCCTAGAGCCCAGGAAAGGGAAGTCACGTCTCCTGCTGCAAAAAGCAGCATAGATGCGGTAAGGTGGACAATTATAACCCCAGCAAAGAAAACAGCTACCTGAAACCAGGTGGGAGTGTAAACAGGAAATGAGTTGAAGCTGTGTCAAGAGAGGAAGTTTTGGATTTTATAGAATTGTTGTGGAAGGCAAAAGTAGCAACAAAACTTTTAGCAATTGCTTTGTCTGGAGAAAGAAAGAGTCCAAGGGGAACATCAAGAAGAACCACCAGTAACATCACAGAATTTCCTCAAAGAGGGGGTGAAGGAGAAAGTGGGGAAATTGAGGGGCAGAAGCTCCATTTTACCAGAGTTCAGATCCAATGTCATCAGAAAAAGGCGGGATTTTTTTGGCATTTATCTATTTAAATTTGCATTCCACCTTTCATCCATCTGGTGCTTCTGCAGAAACCGAACAAGGATCACCAAACAGAATGGTGGCTGGGTTCACTAGCTCTGTAATAGACCCACAACATGATACACCAGGTTAGCATTAATCTTGGGACAGCTTTTTTGTCATTGAGTACATTGTGGGAACCCAAACTGTTGGACTAGTTTATGGATTATATGAACCCAGGAAATGGCTAATGCAGTAACCAGGTTAAACATGTTGCATGAACACAGTCTAGATAAAAAAGAAGGTAGTCTGTTCATTCTTCAGGGAGTTTTCATGGGTTTTGTGGGAAGGGGAGTAAGAGAACTATTAGCTGAGATATTGCAGTATAGCAGCTAAGAATGTGATTTATTTATTTATAAATAAATAACTCTGGTGACTCTGGTTGGCTAACAACAGTTAAAAACACAACAGCAAAATAAAATACACGAGAGGCAGCCATGATAAAAACCAATCAAGCAACAATTAAAATTAAAATTAATTAAAATAACCATGTCACAGGCTCTGACAATCCAACTCTCATGCCCAGGAACGCAACCACTTCTCTCAGACCTTGAGAAAGACCAGCAAGGTGGGGACTAATTTAATCCCCAGGGATGATGTTCCAGAGGGAAGTGCAACAACAGAAAAGGCTCACTTTCTGGGTCCCACCAGATAACACTCCTTGATTGACAGGACCCATAACATGCCTCTTTTGCTGGGTCTGATGAGATGAGTAGAAATTATTGGCAAAAGGCAGTCCTGCAAATAACCTGTCCTCATGCCATGAAGGGCTACACAAACACACAACACAGATCATAGCATTGCCAAGGTGGATTCCACCAGCTTTGCTGTGACTACAGTTTCAAAGGAGAAAGACAAAGAGAAAAAGACAGAACAAAGGAGGACAGAAAGATCAATCCTTCTGGCTTTGAAAAACTTGCCCACTACTCTACCCCCTTCTGAAATCTTGGACAGGATAAACATCTAAACATCATCATGAATTTGTGGGATAGGGAAGCAGCAAATGACAGCATATACTTCAGGGGTGGTCACAAAAAGTCCACACTGCCTGGTTTTTATGTGTGTCAACCATACCCTGAGGACATCCCTGACACCCTTGTTACCAGCAGAGAGTAGCACCAACTAGCTGGGAAAATATAGAAACAGGTTCCAGCTACACATGTTATGGGCAGAGAAGAAAATGAATATGCAAGGTGCCAGCTCAGCATTGAATAGTGAAAGAATGCAGCCTCTTTTGAGCTTAAACCATCTGCCTCCTCAAAGGGTTAAAAGGCTCCATGAGCAATAAAATATTCATCATTGACAGTTTTAAGAAGAAGGGTTGAGGGGACATCCCAGGGGACATCTTGTGGTGCTCAGAACCTCACCTTCTGGATGGATCCCCTACCTCTCACTTCCTTCCTCATTAGGTGGGTGTCAGGATAAAAGAAAGCAATGGGTCAGAAGGTCCCATCTCAAGTAATTAGAGAGTTGGCTTCTTTTATCTAAGAGTACCTTGTTAAAGTATATCAGTATCAGCCAGGTTAATTGGAACTTTAATACATAATTGATGTTAATTTATGGCCCTTTTTGTTCCAGATGCTTAGACAGGCCCTCAAGTCAGGATACAGTTTTCTTGTTATTAATTATATACCGAAAACTAATATCTCCTGGAGATGAGGCCAGAATCATCCACAACTTCTAAGTCAGCATGTCTGAGGGAGATTGGCACATCCATTGTCGCTCTTCGAAATCTGTGTTTTCGCTTTTAGGTCAGTTCATTGATATTCATCACAAGAGCTCTCCCACCCAAATATGTGTGTTGAACGTGTTCAGCACAGAAATCTAGTTGTGTGTTCTTTCTGTCTCCTAAATACAAAACAGTAAAATAAAATTGTATGTAGAACTGAATTCCAAGAAAGAAATAGTTTATACAGTTACTATACCTCCATGTTCCAAGGAAACTCGGCTAAAAGTACAGAAATAATCTTGTAAAGAAAATAGCCCCCAACAATGAAAGAAAACCACCAAACTCATAGTGCTGTCACAAGAATTGCAAATGACTTCAACGGCTCACTCAGTCATCTCATTCTCTTCTTCATTCCGTAAAAATCTCATTTTCTATCTCTGTATATTTTAGCCGTACTTAATTTTTAAAATAAGTATTTTCGTTTTTTTAAAACCCTAAGATTTTTAACCACTTCAATGACCCTTCAAGCAATTACTTTAACATCTTTCTTGTGCCTTATCTATTTACATATTTATTCAAAGCTTTTTAACCCAGTTCTTGATCAGAAAAAAAAAGAGTTGCCAAAATACAAAACTAACTGAATAGCAGATTCACCCAATGTATTAAACCACAATAAACAAGCAAATAAACAAGGTTACAACTCTCCAAGTTTAGCATGTGGTGAGCAGGCTGCTATTTATCTGGCCTGGTTAATGATGTTGTCTGAACTGAGATGATGCAGTTCCAACGCAGAGATAATTTTCCATGGAAAATTGAGTCCTGATCTCAGTAGAAGCCAAAATAAGAGAGGAATCTGGGAGACAGGCAGGCCTTCCTGTGACATCATTGTGAGAATAATTTGAAGCTAAGCCAGGAAACACAACTTAACTGAACAACATTTTAAAACAAAAAAATCTTTCTTTTCTTTTTCAGCCCATTACTGAAGCATACCAAAACCAAAACAAGGTGTGACCTTAACAACCCATCACCTATGTGGTTTACTTGGAGCAACATTCTCTATGCCTCTACTTGAGTATGTATCCAACTCAATTCACAGCCATGATTTCCAGTGGGAGCAGCACTGCATCCAGAACAACGTACAATTAAATGGATAGTTGCTGCCATCCTCATTTTTAAAAAGGGTAAGACTTAATGTCCAGTTGGTAAATAAGATTTCAGAAATTGGTGAAATGTTACAGAGGGTATTTTAGTTCTGAAGCAACTGGTGGGGTTGGGCAAAGAGGACCCCCCATTAGTCATGGTTAAGGGTGGGTCTAGTAAAGCTAAGGACTACTCTATTACAAACCAATCCATTTCCCTATGCCTGTTTGCTCGAAGCTCCACCTACAGTGGCTGCAGTCCATATTGGTAGCTTAGCAGATCTGATTGGCTTATAAAATCTACTCTGCCTACAATGGTGCAACACCATCACCCGTTACCATTGGAGGCTTCAACGTAGGACCTCTGGGGAGTTTTTGTCTTGAAGTGCTCTACCAGGTAGAAGGACCAGTTATGCAATTTCTAATCCTTCCTCTACCACCTCCTTTAATTTGTACCTTGGCTTGCTTTCCTCATGGAGACCCAGATTTGACAGAACATGATAACATGCCTGTAGGTCATGCTGGAACAGGACACAACACGATGTGTCGAGTTTCCTTTGAACTTCGTGCAGATCGGGTATCAGCCGAAAGGAGGTCATTTTAATTATCAGATGATTAATTAATTAGACAGTAATTGTCCGACACATGAATCCAAAGATTATATAGCACTCAACAAGGATGTCTGAAATGGGAAAAAAAAATAGCTTTCTTTTCTGTTTAAAAGTTCTTTCCTTTTTTGCCAGCACAAACAACATTTATACAAGGGTATGCAAGACAGGTTACTTTAAGTCTTTAGAAAATGTCTCTCTTACTTATCCAAAGGCATGTCTCACTATTCTGAATTGTACTGAAGACGGTTGATCCTTCAGAAAGCTTGTTTTCATGTGATCAAGAATGGGGGGGGGGGAATGTTGTTTTTGTTTATTTGTTTGTTTTGCAGGACCAAAATATACTAGGTTCTGCTAAAACCTGGGAGGAGATCTCTGGCTAAGGCTTTGAAAAACTTTGAGAACAAGCTCCAAGTTGCCTACTTGATGTCCCAGTTGCCACGGGAAACCAAAAACTCACTTCCCAGCCATAACAATTGAAAGCACTTACTATTTAAACAGGGGTATCTTTTAATGATCTATCCTAATCCTGCTCCAGACATTAGTAACAGCCACTACGATAGATTGCAAGGTTTTATGTATTGCACTGCAAGCAATTAGAGCATTTTTAGTCATGGCTAATGAATGTAAAAGTGAGACCATTTTATTACGATCAGGAAGGAGCAGCTGAGAAGAAGCTACTGCTGTGGTGTTATGGAAGAATTTGGATGTATCCTGATGTATTCTCTTAGCTTTGGATGGAATTTGGTTTATTTCAAGAGGAGGCAGCCTGCATTTTTGAGATGTTTTGGACCTCAATTCCTATAAGGCTGTTTGTGTGTTTTGTAATAGTGCTAGGAAAGGGCATGTGCTGATGGTGGGCCACAGGAGTTGGTTGTGGAAGCAGGTTGCAAAAGGTATGAGAATGTTGTGAGAGACTGGGGAAGGTGTAGAGGATCCCTGGATGTTGTGTATTTTGTCTGTCAGTGTGGAAAGAGTTTGAAGCAGCTGATGGAGGGAACATCTGAGCCCTCTGGGGTGGCTTGGGCAGAAAGTGGTTGCAGCTCAACCAGCAATCAGGAAGCGAGGTGAGATGGTGTAGTGATGTTCCAGGTCTGATAAAGAACTGACAACAGAACAGTAGCAGCACCAATTAGCTGTTTACCAGCAGTGGAGTTGCTTCGCAGAGGTGCAAACAATCTAGTTGGTGGAATATAGCAGCCAACTGGAGGATATTTTCAACCCAGCGGTGAGTCCAACTGCCATTGCTCCTGCAGTGGTTATGTTCTTGTGCTCCACAACGGTGGTGGCAGTGACCCAGTGAGGCCCCTCCTTGGTGTTCTGGAGGACTTGGACATCCAGGTACTGGCACTGATTGGAAGCAGGAGTGGAATTGGGCTGATGGTAGAGTTGGAGGATGGGCTGAGTTCTGCAATTCCCATGGAGCTGGTCACTCTGGGAAGTAGCCATTTCGTCTCTTACATGTGGCAGCAAGACTGTGGGAAGGAGAAGTTTCCTTCATCTACTTTTGGAGTGGGTGGGATTGGATAGTCTTAGTGGATTGGAGTCAAGCGAGCAGGAGGCTGATTGGGTGCCCCCTGCGTGAGAGATAGAGGGGGATTTGTGATAACATCCTGGGTTGCCCCAGCTGATGGTGACGTTTGAAGGTGGTTTTTAGGCCCTGTTGCCCTAGTGAGAGTAGGTAACGATCTGGGGGTGTGGTGGGAGGAGTGTGTTTGTGTGTAAATACTTGGCCAACTGGAACTATGTCAGGAGTGGTATGAACCAGTTGGCCAACTGGAAGAGAGAGGTTAGGTTTTGATGGGGCCTACTGGTCTAGGGGAGTGATGAGAGTGGTAGAGTGGTCTTTTCTGGGGTTGGAGCAGGCAGTAATATCTCAGTCATGATGGGCAGAGAGAGAGAGAGATGGTGGAGGATTGAGGCAGGCTGTTTGCAGGGAAGGTGGTTTTGATGCCTCAGATTGATCCCATGTTCCAGCCCTCAGGGCTCTTCTCCTGTGCTCAGTTATTGGATCCTTGGTGGCCCTGGCCTCTGGCTACTTCTACAAAATGCTACATCAGCTGGTGATAAGGTCTCCCTCATCCATGATTTAAGAGTGGAAGAGAGGGCTAACCTGGCATGTATAACTGAGACCTGGTTGGCCACAGAAGGGAGACTCCCTTCTCAGAGATGTGACCTCCTGGGTTTTGAAGATAGCATCAGCCAGGACTCCAGAAGAGGACCAGGCATGTTCTAGGCATCTAATCAAGCAACTTGGATCCACTGTGCAAGTTCAGTAGAGTTGTCTTAATCAGGGAAGAAGGAGGAGTTTGAACCTGTTGGTCCAGCAGAACTGGACAGGATCCTCAAGGTTGTTAGCTCAGCCACCTTTGTTTTAGACCCATATTCTTTCTGGTTGGTTAAGGTCTCCTGGGAGATTTTTTTTGTTTTTGTTTGTTTATTTACAAACTTCTATTACCACCCATCTCTCCCAAGAAAGGGATGGCATATAGTTGTGTCCAAGCAGTGGTGAATTCATCCGTGGGTAAGGGGTGTGATCCTGCCTTCATTGAACAAACTGGTGGTCTACCTTCTCCTTTGGAAACCATCCCTGGGCCTAACGGTAGTGGACATTTTTTATCCATCTTCAGATGCACATAAAAATCAGACAAAACTTTGACTGCACTGTAAAGACCACCATCTTGACTTTTTTGACCAGACCCTGTGGGTGCATCTGATGAACTGGCTAAAGGACAAAGAACCCTTGGCAGTGTAGGTGCTCTGCTTTAAAGAAAGACTGTTATTTGCCTCCATTGATGGGCTTTTTCAATCAAATAAATATAGCAGGAACAGTGTTCTCACCTCTTCAAAGAACCTGATTGTAAAATTTCTTGATGGCCAATGTGGGAATGCCCCAACATATCCTGTACAAAAGAAAGTATTTTCCATAACTGCAGGGCAAAAGAAAAAAAATCCAAGACAGCAAAATGTGAAGTATATTTTATCAGTAGTTCTAAAAAGTAAGCAAATCAGCAAAAATTAGAGATATGCCAGACCTACAAGTCTCAATCCCAGACAGTCAGTACATGTCAATAAACAACAGGTACTCCAGGATTTACAATTTATCTAGTTTTCTGATTTGCATAACTTGATATCTCTTCCCCTATGATTCGATTAAGTATGTTATACGAAAATGTCCTTGCAACCTCACTGTTAGGTACCGGCGTGCCCCATGGTTATGGAAAAATACGCCAAAAAAAGTATAGTTCCCATTAACAAAAAGATTGGTTGTCCTTGATCTGCATCTCTAATTACATCTAAGGGCAATTGGAGAAGATGAGTAAACATTCATACACAAAGAAGGCCCATCCCTGTTTCCATCACTAGGAAGAAAAAAAATTCTTTGTAAATAGTGAATTGTTTTATGTATTTACTGCACACTTCAGCTCTCTCCATCAGTGGCTAGTATTCTTTTCTGATGAGACCAAAAGCAACAACACAAACATCTTGATGATTACCTTATCAAGGTTAGATCTGCAATCATTTTAAAATAGATATGGGTATGACATAATTGCAGGTCTACAATCTAATCACAGAAGTAAGGAGTTACACTTCTTATTGCAATGCCAAATTTACCTGGGACCCTTGGATGTTAAAAAGCTTTCCATTTTGCAACCCAACAGGACAGGCAGGCAGACAGACTGGTAGCCAGAAAATGTACAAATTAGAAAAAATTTCCTTCTCCACCTCCAGTCACATGGGATTTGTGCTCCCATCATTCAGGCTCAGGGGCCTTCAAAGGAGAGGTCAAAATCTGCAAGATGGTGGCTGGGACATCATGATCCAAGTTCCAACCTCTCTGTAGATGAATGCATTTATCAAAGGAGCAGGCTTCAGTCTCAATGCCATCCCTGCCATCTTGCAGGTTTTAACAGACACACACATACGTGCATGCAGATGTCCCTGTTCAGCCTGGGGATTCTGTAATTCAATACATCTGGATGGCCCTGGGCTGAGAAAGAATAATATAGAACATGTCTCACACCGCTGGGCCTCTAAGGAAACAAAGAGAGACACAACGGAACCTTGCCTAAAGAATAAAATCAGTTGAGTTTTCCACATCTTATTTGCACTCATTTCTTTATTCAAGTTATATCCCACCTCTCCTCCAAGTGCTAAAGGTACCTTAACCAGGGATCTCCCTTCATTTTATTCCAACAATAGCAACTCTGAAAGGCTGGTTGAACTGAAAGTGTGACTGGTTTAAAGTCAGCCAACACATTTCCATGACCAAGTTGGACTTGAACCTGGGTCTTTCTAATGCCTTAACCCTCACACTACCTGACACCTAAGTTTCATGTGGTTAGAGAAACTGAATATCTGAATAGTCAAATCCTGTAAGCTTTGTGGTCATCTGTATCTGACCATCTGTACCCTCAAACGGACCAAAAATGTACTTGGAATTCATATTTAGTACTTGCTTTATATCAAAAACACAGCTGCTTGCTAGAAATTGTACTTGTTTGAAAATCAATTACAGCTTTACTTGATAGCTTACTGGAGAAGCAAAATATTCTGATACTTAATATTCATCCTCCTTTCTGCCACCTTATTTTGCATTAACCCCCCTTGGGATTCAATGCTACCATCTAGTGGGTATTGTAAGGTACTGGGTTTTTAAATGTTCTCATTACAATCTCTGGACTCAAACAAAATGTTCCACTGTCTTTTGTACGTGTGATAGCATGCAGGGCTATACAGATAGGGCTATAGGTCTGTGAGTGATGGCTAGTAAAAGATTACCTTTTGTTAGCAGATTATGTATAGGAACATTGGGTGAAGCCTCGTAACTATTCAACATCCATGTTCATCCCCATCACTCTTCATGGCTGAAGTTAAATTTGGACTCTGGATTCCAACATTTAACGCTACAGTCTCATACGTTAAATGAACATGTATGCTTATAAACTAATGGTTTTAATGGAGAATCTTAAGCTTTAAACTGCTTCGTCTTGACTTATCTGATCATAGCTTTTCTTCTGAGTACTCTTTTGTTCTTATTTATATTTCAGCTGATGGTCTTTTTTTTTTCCTTCCAGAATTCACAGCAGGGTTTCTCAACCGGGTTCTGTGACACTCTTGGGTTCCACGAGAGGTCCCCAGGGGTTCCCTGGGAGATCATGATTTATTTAAAAATTATTTCAAATTCAGGCAACTTCACATTAAAGAGGTACATTTCATTCTTTATTTTTAGTTTAAGGACACTGTTAATGCGTATATACAGGCCTACAAATGAAACGAAGATAATAATTTTGTGACGTCTGGCCTATATTTGAGCCTGACTGTGCAGGGGTTCCCCAAGGCCTGAAAAATATTTCAAGGGTTCCTCCAGGGTCAAAGGTTGAGAAAGACTGATCCAGAGCTTTTATATTTTCCTCTGTTTTTTTTTTTAAACTGTTGCTTTAATCATTGTATTTTTTTCCGCTGTTATTAATGATTGCACTATTTTAGGGACTCTCTGCAGAAAAGGAAGAGTATAAATTGAAATGAAAAAATAAGTTCAAACTCAGCCCCTGATGACTACATGTTCCAAGTTTTCTTGGCAACCATATGAAAGCAGATTTTTCACTGCTTTTTACTATGACTTTTTGCAACTTCCCTTTAAGCTTCAGATACCCCTGCAGGTATTAAATCATGTCTGCCTCTGCTTAGCTCTCTCAGGATCAGCAAAGTCAGCTCAGGCTGTGTTACCTAGCTGGGAATAAATTTTAATTAAATTCAGACATTCCTCAGTCTCTAGGCTCAAACATTGCCCAGAGCAATGCAAACGTAGCTTGCTTGTTTCAGGCTTACAGTAGTGTGTGATCCCAAACCAGGATCAAATCAGGGCTGGCTGAACACAAGCAAAACATACAACTAGGCAGCAGAGTGAGGCAATAAAGCAGATCACCACATTTTGAAAACACATTCTCTAGTCCCTTTGCTGAGGTCCTGATCTCATTGCTAAGAGATGGGATTTCCAGAGCTCCAAGGAAAGTCTAGGTAATCATGATGCCTGCTTATGTTCTGACAGCTTTTGACCCATCCTCTATGTCGGTAAGAGGGACTTGTTATGTACTGTATAAGAACAACTTATTCTGCTTTTCTTCCAAAGAGATCAGATCTGTATTACACGATTGATAGAGCGATCCCATCACACTGATTTGGATTCTTTACCTTTTTTGTAACTTGCATAACTAAAGATATAAACCATACCATTTAAAGACATCAGTGAGACAGAGGGCACAAAATATGGACAAGGCTTTTCATAAAACTGAACCATTCTAAATACAAATTCAGCAGTCAGTTTTTCATAGCCACATTGTCACAGTTGTGCTTCCACACAAGGTCTCCCATAGTGACAGATGCTATCATCTTCTCTCTCCCTCTGACTAGAACTGTTAAAGTCCCTGCGTTGCCACCTCCTAGAATCTTCTAAGAACCTTCCTCTTTTGGTAGATAATATTATGCTGTGACCATTTTTTTATTATGAGCCATCAGCTCATAGGAACCACATGGATAAATCTTCTCCAGGATGATCATCCACAACCTCGTCCTTTAAGTCTTCCAATGGGTGCATTGCCACTGTAATTGAGTCCATCCTCCTTGGTGCTAGTTGTCCACTTCTTCTCTTTCCTTCTACCTTTCCTAGCAGTATGGATTTCTCAAAGGAGATGGGTCTTCCCATAATGTGTCCAAAATATGGTAATTTGATTCTGGTCCTTTGTGCCTCAAGTGATAACTCTGAATTACTTTGTTCTATTATCCATTTGTTTTTCTTGGATGACCATGATATTCTCAGGACTCTTTCCCAATACCAGAGTTCAAAAACATCAATATTCTTTCCATACTGCTTCTTCAAATATGTTGAATTTTCACTTCAGCAGTGTCACGGGGATGCTGTGTTCATAATGGCTCTTTTATTTCAGATTGGTTCCCTTGACCTGTCCAAAAACTGGTCACATTCAGTGGCGTGGCAACAGAAGGGGGTCAGACAGGCAATCTGGTGGCCACAACATTGGAATCAAAGCCCTGCCACTCTGTAGCACTATCTTACCTTATTTGACAACAACAACAACAACAACAACAACACCTCGGTGACTCCACTGGTCAGCATATTTCCGTGGGCCTGGTAGGTCTTCAGTAGGTCTTCAGTAGGTCTTGCACAGCATCTCTCCTTCTCTTGGCCATCATGAACCTGTTGTCTCTTTCCTATGAGAATGTCACCACTGTTTTATCATCCTTTCTCACAACATTTATTTATTTATCCCATTTATACCCACTGCAATTGTCAATGGTTTACAACATTCATAAGCAAACAAGCATTGAAATAAATCATCCATGGTAGGACTAAAACATATGTAATTATGAAACCATGGAACCATAAATTTTATAAAATCAATGAAACTGGGTGTCCTATCTTTCATGGTAGAACCCCTGAATCAACTCAGTTTTCAAAAGTTTCTGGAAAGCCAGACCATTGGTAGAGAACATAATTTCTCCAGGGCGGCTGATCCACAGTAGAGGAGCTACTACAAAATGCAGTGCCTGAGAGCCTTCAGTCTACCCTGACCTTGTACCTCCAGAATAATATCTTGCTGAGACACTCGTCAACCAGTATGGAAGTCATTTTCCACTGCCTTCTTCCAGGATGTTTTTTCAACTTCTCAGTCCAATTGCTTTCCCAAATGTATAGACATATTTTGCTTGTCCATACAGTTACCGTGTCCTATTTATCTCTCACCCTGACTCAACTGAATCTATGGATTCAGTTTTCCACTTGTTTCTTTATTCCTGTATAGGTTTCCCTTGACATTAAGCCCAGTCGTGTCCGACTCTAGGGGGCGGTGCTCATCTCCATTTCAAAGCCGAAGAGCCGGCGTTTGTCCGTAGACACTTCCGTGGTCATGTGGCCAGCATGACTACACGGAACGCCGTTACCTGCCCCCTATTAATCTACTCACATTTGCATGTTTTCGAACTGCTAGGTTGGCAGGAGCTGGGACTAGCAACGGGAGCTCACCCCGTCACGCGGATTTGAACCACCGACCTTCCGATCGGCAAGCTCAGCGGTTTAACCCGCAGCGCCACCGCGTCCTGTATACTTTCTTAAATTTTCCCATTCTCCTTTTAAAAACATACGTTTATTCTCCATTTTAATTGTTTTTATTGTGAACCACCCAGGTTCCCCCGTGTGGGGGGAGATGGACGGCGATAAAAATTTGATAAATAAATAAATAAATGTATGCATTAAAATGGCTACATACAAGCAAGTATGTGTTTTGTTTGCCATTGCTAATTACAATATGTATATATGAGCCCTACGTGGCATGGGGCCAGGTTACCTAAGGGATGGTCTCATCCCCATCATATCAACCCGTCTCACCCAGTCATGCAGAGAGGGCATGTTGTGGACCCTGTCTGCAAGGGAATTCCATCTGGTGGGGTCCAGGAGGTGGGCCTTCTCTGCAGCACCTCCCGCCATTTGGAACACCCTTCCCCCGGAAGTGCGGTTAGCCCCCTCTCTTCCAGACTTCAGAAAACAGCTGAAAACCTGGTTTTGTCACCATGCTTGGAGTGGGGAAAGGAAGAGCCATTCCTGGGGTTGGTTGGTTCCCTAATCCTGCCAGGACCGGTCTTGTCCCCTTATAGGTTGAATTAGATCTGCCGTCACTTGGCTTTTATTGTATTTTATATTGGTATTTATTGCTTATTGATATTATTTATGATTTTATTGAATTTTAACTGTTTTTATTGTGAACCGCCCAGGGTCCCCCGTGTGGGGGAGATGGGCGGTGATTAAAATATGATTGATAAATAAATAAATAAAATTCAGTATGAATGTTCATTTACCCTGTCACAGTATATCCCATATCATTCTCCATAGACTTTCTTTTTTCATTTATTTTAAATCCCGCCTTTATTATTTTTATAAATAACTCAAGGTGGTGAACGTAACTAATGCTCCTTCCTCCTCCTCTTTTCCCCACAACAACAACCCTGTGAGGTGAGTTGTGCTGAGAGAGAGGGACTGGCCCAAGGTCAGCCAGCCGGCTTTCGTGCCTAAGGCGGGACTAGAACTCTCATACTGTGCCTGATTGGCTCTTGGGCTGAGAGAGAGGGACTGGCCCAAGGTCACCCAGCCAGCTTTCATGCCTAAGGCAGGACTAGAACTCTCATACCACGCCTGATTGGCTCTTGGGCTGAGAGAGAGGGACTGGCCCAAGGTCAGCCAGCCGGCTTTCGTGCCTCAGGCGGGACTAGAACTCTCAGTCTCCTGGTTTCTAGTCCATTGCCTTAACCACTAGACCAAACTGGCTAAACTAGACCAGACTTCATCTTCATATGTTTCAGAAATATGTCCCAAGATTTACAAGTCAAAGCTTGATCATACTAATCGGATTGTTGCATTCTCTTACTAAGAATGTATTTTAAATAATGTATAGATCAGTGATGGCTGATGGCCAGCGTTCATCAGCATCCGACAACAGCTATTCTTTGTTTGGGTTACCCAAGAAACTGAACGAACAAAAAGCACTTCAATTCCCCCCACCCAGCTATCTTCCCCCCCATCTCTGCCCTTTTGGATGCCCAAAATTGGATTGTATTTTTTTTAAATAAATTAATATGTAAAGAATTGTTTCTCTTTTGTTTGGGTGGGGGGAGGGGTGCGGTGACACAGCAGCAGGGTGAAGTTAGGCATTTTCCAAATTTTTGACACAACAAGCCCAAAAGGTTCACCATCACTGGTATAGAATAATACATATTGATATATTCTTGCTGAAATATTCTGGAAATTAGTTGATCATACACATAGATGTGCACGCATGCACATGCCCACACACACACACACACAGAGGCTGTGCTCACACAATATGCTTAACTTAGACAGCTAAAGATGCATTTGCACAACACACTAAATATCCTAATCTGGATTATTATTAGAATGGCTTAGTTTTGTTTTATGTCTTAACCTGTTGTATAAAACCAGCATCTTTGAGTAGTTTATGGTTCATTCTGTTGAGCGAATCGAGAAAGTGAATGAATTCAGGAATCAGGTTAAGTGTGTTGCCTATAATTTATAATGAATTGGGCAGCAGACAAGTTCATGCGATCAATCAACCAACCAGTTATATGCTCAGTCCTGTCTTTCTTCCCATCCAGCTCAGGAGGGGAAGGGATCCAGCCACAGCACAGAGCATGTTAAAAGAAAGCTAAAGCTAGTGAAATTCGAAGTTAAATTTGCTGCTGCATCTTGTTTCTACCTTGAAATACTCAGCCTCCTTCCTCATTTTTCAATGCTTTATTGTGCAAGCATCCTTCAAAAATAATACATAAAATTACTTGCACTCAGAAACAGCTAATTAATCCCATTTATGTAGCGGCCTGGTTGTAAAAGAGCTTTTTCTCTCCTTCCTTGTTTTACTATATTATGTACGTCAATAGGCCGATGGAAAACTGAGTTCTGAGTTTGGAGCTCCCCTTAGTGGATACAGTTATATTATACACATTTTGCTCAAGCTAGTCTAAAAATCAGGACAGAGCTGCAAAGAGGAAAGCCTAAAGAAGTTTCAGCAGGTCAAGTTTGCCTCCTGAATCAGGGAGTTACCCATTTTAAGTGCCTACATGACAGGGTGCTGTTACAAGCACAGGAACAAAGAGCAGAGCTGGAAAGTGACAGCTAAGCAATTGACTTCTCAATCCAGAAGTCTCCAGTCAAAGGCTACACTTGTGAAGAACATCTCAGGATGTGACTTGAAGCAACAAACAGGTTGTAGTATTGGCCCACTCCTGCAATATGTGATCAATAATATCAACTGATGGGTTTGCTATAATCAATGTATGTAAAGTACTTAAAGTGACCCGAAGAATAATAGAAACATTGCATATTATTTTCAAGACTGAAGTGGCCCTTCCAAATAAAGGGTACCTTCTCATCCATCTCCAATTCAAAAAAACTTCTCCAAAGCCCTTTGGAACTGTGCTGTTGGCCTATAACTCAAGGTGTCTCCCTGAGTCCCTAAGGTGCTCTATTTTAAGGGATGAGGGAGGGATGATTTGATGTCAT
The DNA here is from genome assembly GCF_035149785.1 of Candoia aspera. NCBI lineage: Eukaryota > Metazoa > Chordata > Lepidosauria > Squamata > Candoiidae > Candoia > Candoia aspera. The sequence continues at coordinate 9,113,792 of NC_086158.1, read as the reverse complement.
CAACATTGCTACTTCTGACAAACTTGTTTTATTTAATTCCACAATCAGAACATGCGTTCTATCTACTCTTCATGAGCATTGAAATTGCATTTTCCACAGGGATGCTAAGAGGTGCATGATTAATGGAGGCTGTGGGAGGTGTGCTTGCAAATCCAGTTATCAGATAATGGGATTAACTGGCGTAGCTCTGGAGAGCTGCTGCCACGCTTTCAAAAATGTATTTCTGAATCTACATATTCAGCTCCAAGTCCAATCATATTATTGCGTAACAAATAAAAATGCTGGGCAAGCATTTTAAAGAGCCTCTGTCACAATTTAGATTTTTTAGCAATAGCAGCAGCCAGAGACTAAAGACAGAGGCAAGGCAGAGCACTTCTGATCTAAGGGCTGTTCCATGTTGTAGGCAGAAGGCAAACTGATCAATTGTCTATCATTTATTTGCTTGGAAATGTGGTAATGGTGGGTGGGTGTCTAGAACAAATTGCAAAAACCCACTGGAGAACTGCTTGTTTGCCCCAGGACCCACTGGCAATATAGATGAATGAATCAATCACTTTGCTGTCTCTCAGATTCTCATTGTTGCAGATCAGTCAAGTTTGATTTATTGGGTATCAGAATTTTCATTCAAAATTTGCATGAATATGTGTGTGGGTTTTGATGTCCTTTTCTCCAGTGCTAGGTGAACTTGTTTGCAATGTTGCCTCCCATCCAAAGTTTTTCCCAAATATTCCCAAATATTATATCATCTGTGCACTATTTCCATGGATGTGTGCATTTGTGTAGAGACTTATTTGGCTGAATGGGATCCTGGAGGGCCTTTTAATGTCTCTTAGTGTAGAGGAGTATACAACAATAAAACTGAGTTACAAATCTAAACATTGGTAGGCTTGAAGAAGGAATTCAGTGACTATTATGTAAACATCAGTTTCACCTGAATAGACAGGAAGAGGGTAAGGAGAAAACACAAGATTGCCCCATCTTGACTTTCTTTAGAATATCAAGAGAGAGAATCTCTGTCAGACTTTCAATATTCTGTTATTATACAGTATAACAATAAAGTGGAGTTCCAATGCTATAGTGTGGCGTCTGTTTCCTGATATAGTCTACCTCAGATTGCTGATATGGAAAGCCTCTGGGCAGAACGTTCCTTAGTTTTTCCATGCCCACTCTGTTCTTCATGAATCCTCTTCCTCCATCTCATGCGTGGCTGAGACCTATTATGGAGGAGGGTAACACAATCCGCAACCATTTTAGGGCTCAAAATAGGTTATTCCTCTAAATCAGTCATTGATTGATTGATTGATTGATTGATTGATTATGTGCCATCAAGTTGTTTTTGACTCCTACTGACCACTCAGATTTTTTCCATGGCAATTTATCCCTAACCTGTTCTTTCAAGTCTCCCAACGGTACATTCATCACCATTGTAACTGATTCCATACACCTTGCTGCTGCTCATCCTCTTCTCTTTCCTTCCATCTTTCCCAGCATTAGAGCATTTTCCATGAGTTAAGTCTTCACGTAATGTGTCCAAAGTAGGATAATTTAAGCCTGGTCATTTGTGCCTCAAGTGAGAACTCTGGGTTGATTTATTCGATGATCCATTGGTTTGTTTTCTTGGCTGTCCACAGTACAGCCTTTAGAGTCTTTTGAATCTGGGACTTTACCATCTTGGTACTGGGCGGGGTGGCACTGCCCCAAACAGACCTGGTGTGCAGTCTGGGGGTCTTTCTCGACTCATGACTGCTGTTCAAGGAACAGGTGGCAGTCATGGCCAGGAGGGCCTTTGCACAACTTCATGTTGTGCAACAGTTGTGCCCATTCCTGAATTGTGAGGCTCTGCTCACAGTTACTCATGCCCTGGTCACTTCTCAAATGGACTTTTGGAATGCACTCTACACGGCCCTGCCCTTGAAGACTATCCAAAAGCTTCAGCCAATGCAGAATGCAGCGGCATGGGCATGGGCAGTTATGCGTGCCCTTAGAAGGGCATATGTTACACCTCTGCTCCACAAGCTGCATTGGCTGCCAGTTTGCTTCCAGGTCCAAGTCTGTTGGAATTATCAGGGATCAACTCAGCATTGTCTCATAAGCATAGGGGGTCACTCTAGCAAATCGCATCTCCATTGTGCTTGTGGGATGTCACATGGGTCACCTGACTTCCTCTTTCTCCTCCTTCTTGGGCTTGGAGATTAACAGTCTCCATTACCTTTTGGGCAGACATGCAAGCAGGAGCTGCTGCAGGAATGCAGCCCTCCCCCTACCATCTCGCCCTTTAGAAAGTGTCTACAAAGAACCAGTAATGATTAAGTGCTTTCTACTATGAACCTACCTGGATCCAGATCTACTGAATAAAAGTAAGCTATCTCTATTTTTCTTCTTCTAACTACAGTGTGAAGACTGAGTTTATTTCTGAAAGTAATTAAGCTTAATGTGCAAGTTCTCTTTTGGTTCACACTTCTACTCTGCAAGGTTGCTGTTAGCTGCTTGTTAGCTCCAGAAATTTCTGCATACAACCAGCCATTCAGAAGACCATTGGGACTTGATATTTTTTAGCTCCACCGCTACTGGATATTAGCTCTGATTCTTAAAGAGCCCTTGTCTATTTCTGAAAGCTTAACTGTAGAAGCTATGAGAAAGTCATCCTCGGAATTGGTATTTCTCAGACTAGGAAGAGTCTGAGTAGCTACTAAGGAATGAGCCAGATTGTTGAAGTTAGAGATGAGGTGATGCATGGACAATGTTGAGAGTGAAGCTGGGAGGGTGGGTCCCATCCCCTATCCTTACCATACATAAGGCCTTGATGCAGATAGTCAATGCAAGAACAAAGCTAGAGAGGAACAAAGGTATGATCCATAATAAGGGGGTGTCAATAATCTTGTATGCCTGGTAAAGAGGTGAAAGCCCCGAACCACTTATCAGAATGTCCTTCTGCTTCAAAATTTGCTGTACTTCAGGTCATGTTGCCAAAGCAAAGAGCAAAGATTGAGAAGAAGAGGGACAACTTTGTGATGGAATCAGTGGGTGTTCTCTGTCCAGTTTTGAAACTATTTGCCTAAAGCATTGAAATTCAGCTTTCTCTCCACTCATCATCGCTCAAAATATTGACCAAATGCCAGCCTGCAATTCTTTGGAGAATTTATAGGTACTGGCAAAGCAAAGATTTAAGAGAGCAAGAAGTATCCTAATAAAACAGCATTACTGTCATGTTCACTGTTTCAATGTGCACTGTACATCGTAACGTTTCACATGCCATGGTGCTGACGCGCGTTTCTGTTTGGGAGGGAGCTGCTGTGAAACCTTGTGCCAAGCTCTGTATCTATGTTCATTTCAATGGAATGTGTTTGGGTTATGTGCTCTGCTCAAGGACTTTTCCCGCGGACCATCAGAAGCCGTTAGGAGCACCTGGGATTGTGAGCCTGGGAAGATTCTATGGGGGGAGGGATCTCATTTGTACTGAGGGTTTTTTAGTTTGCATTTGGCGCGCTTTTTCCATTCTCAGCTTTCTTTGTGATCCTGCATACTATTCTTTAATAAATCAGATATCTTTATGATCCTGTTTATGAGTCTGATGGTGTTTTAGAATAGGCAATCATTACATAAAGCTGAGAATGACCAAAGTTGTACTGGTAGCTCCTACCAAGATTAGTTCCTCATGAGGGAAAACAGTTAACGATGGCCAAATCCAAACCAACGACCGGGAGACTCGAGGAGCCGACTGGCTTGATGCCCGAGTCAACGGCCAGGAGCGGAGAACTGAGCCTCACCCCAGAACCTTCAGGTTCATGGCAGGATTCGAGTTCCAGCCCTGAAGGAGAGGAATCCGAAGATGGGAGAGCACCAGAGCAACCGGCACTCAGCGAATCGCCCGCAGAGTTAATCACCTGGGATGAAATGGGAGAACCCCAGCCAGGGACGTCCCAGGTGTCCTGGAAGTATCGGTTCCCACTGGCCCCAAATGTAGAATCTACCACTGTATCAGAAGGGAGACAGCCTAACGCGCGAGGGAGGGAGGAATCTCAAACCCCTGAAAGGCTAAGAGTGGTAGAGGCCAAATTAGAATCGATGGAGTACATGCTAAAAGCCCTGTCTCTGTCATGGGAGGGGGGCAGCCGAGGCGCAAAGGAGATTCCAGCTCCACGCAATCATCCTCCATCCCCTCACCTGGACCACTGGCGGAGCGGGGCCGGGGCCGGAGCCGGGATGAATCTCCACCCCGCAGAGCTCGTCCATCAGTGTCCCCACCCCGAGACAGGAGAACTACTGTAACCTGGGGCCCAACCACTCAAGCAGCCACTAATTCAGCTCCAACAGGAGCGGGGGTGAAAGACTTTTCTGTCAAGTTTGATGGGGATCCAACTAAGTTGTCTTTCTTCCTCACTAATGCTAAAAGTTATATGAAACAGTTTGGACCCTGCTTCCCTTCTGAAGAGGCTAAAATAACTGCCATTGCCACCAAGCTGAAGGGATGAGTGGCTGACTGGTATGTTCAATTAAGTGAGGCTAGCTCCCCTGAGCTTGAGGATTTTGAGGAATTCATGTGGGTGTTAAAGCTGCATTTTGAGGATTCTCTAGCCAAGGCAAGGGCTAAAAAGGCACTGAAGGAACTTATCCAGGGCCAGCTGTCAGTAGCTGATTATGCCCTGGAGTTTAAGGCTTTAGCTGGGAAAATCCCCGACTGGTCTCAGTCAACCTTAACAGAACGATTTAAAGAGGGACTCAACAGGGACGTCCTGCGGTGGGCGTTGTGTAGAGACGACCCAGAGACATTGTACGAATGGATCTGGCTGGCTGGCAAGGCTGAGCACGCTCAGCATACCTTCATGCAAACCAGATGACCTGAAAAGCAACCAGCCACCATGAGGGGACCCCGAAGTGCCGCAACTGCTACCCGGCCAGGCTATAGAGCCTGGGAAGAGGAGAGAGATTGGCGCTATGCAAAGCGTCAGTGTCTCCAATGCGGAAAGGAAGGACACCGAGCAGTTGATTGCCCAAAAGCCAAGGTTGGAGACCGAGCAGGCAAACTGCTGGCCAAATCGCCACCCTCATCGCGGCGGATGACGGCAGCCAAGGGGGCGGCCGACGCTGAAGAAGTACCCTACTTCTCAGGAGAGGCTGAAGACGACGCTAAGGAGCTGGCGGGAAACACCAGCCACCTGCCATGAAAAGTGCCTGCAGGCAGGTGGAGGAGGATGGGCGCGAAGATGCTATGGTGAGTGCTGACTGTCCAACCCTAGCAGTAAAAGTGAAATTGGGCTCCTGCACAAAGACTACAGAGGTCTGGGCTTTAGTTGACTCTGGGTGTTCCAGGTGTCTGATTCACCCTGATCTGGTTGCTGCTTTGGACCTGCCTAGCTTTCCCCTCCAGCAGCCTTTGATCTTCACACAGTTGGATGGTTCAGCGGCGGTGGGGGGGGCGGCAACCCTTTTCACTGGAACTGTCGCAATGCAAATGGGCAGCCACCGTGAGACTTTAAAATTTATAGTAGCATCCGTTGGCAACCCCTTAGTAATTCTGGGAATTCCCTGGTTGACTTATCGAAGCCCCCATATAAATTGGGAACAAAGAACTCTGACTTTTAAGGATGGGTTTTACCAAGCCCCTGCCGCAGAGAGGGCTTCAAGCGCAGGGGTTGGAAGGGCTGCAATTGCCACGCCGCACCCTAGTTTGGCACGTTTAGAGGGCTTGCCTGATCGATACCAAGATTTTGCAGACGTTTTTGGAGAAATGGAAGCAGATCAGCTATCCCCTCATCGGAAAACTGATTGTGCCATAGAGTTGGTTCCTAACGCTCAATTGCCCAAGCCAAAAATTTATCCAATGACTCAGAAGGAGCTTGGGGCATTACGGGACTTTATCAACAAAAATCTGTCAAGGGGGTTTATTGAACCTGCAAATTCCCCAGTTGGGGCCCCTGTGCTATTTCAGGAAAAGAAAGATGGCACGCTTTGACTCTGTACGGACTATCGGGGGTTAAATTCCATCTCGATCTGCAACAAATATCCTCTACTGCTAATGAAAGACATGTTAGCCCATTTGTCAAAGGGCAAGATTTTCTCCAAGCTTGACCTTCGTGAAGCCTATTTTCGCATCTGCATATGAGCTGGAGATGAGTGGAAAACCGCTTTTAATTGTCCACTGGGTTCATTTCAGTACAAAGTCCTCCCTTTTGGGTTAGTAGGGGTGTCCGGAGTCTTCATGCAATTGATTAATGAAGTATTACATGATCATTTGTTTAAAGGGGTCCTGGTTTATTTGGACGATGTGCTCATTTACACTGAATCCGAGGAACACAAACGCCTTCTCAAACAGGTGTTAAGTAAGCTTAGAAATGCCAAGCTTTATGCCAAGCTTTCCAAATGTGAATTTCACAAAACCCAACTTGACTATCTAGGCTATAGGGTATCTGACAAAGGCATTGAGATGGACTCTGAAAAAATTCAGGCAATTTTAAGTTGGGAACATCCCCGCACCCGGAGGCAACTACAAAGTTTCCTAGGGTTCAGTAATTATTATCGGCAGTTTATCCAGGGATTTGCTGAGATTGCCCCTTACTGACTTGCTATGTACCAAGGGTTTGGGAGAGACACGCAAGGTGAAAAACCCTGGGCCAGTGCTGAATTGGACACCTGAATGCCAGGCGGCATTTGAGAAGTTAAAAGCCCTCTTCACTGCTGAGCCTATTTTACAGCACCCCAATCCTGAATGCCCCTTTGTGGTCCAAGTTGATGCTTCTGACTCCTCAGTTGGGGCTATATTGTTACAGAGGGATTCTGACAATCAGTCTCCCATATTTGATCTGAGAATCAAGAGAAGTTTTTTTTCACCCACCTTTCACCCCCTTTTCCTGATATGAGTCAAATCCCCACAGGAAGTGGAGGAATCTCCAATGGTCTCCCAAACAAAAATTAAGGATAAAAAAGCTAAAACTCCAGAAAGTAGGAATTGTCCATGATAAGGGATCATTGAAAATTACGGAATGATGGCAACCTGAAGAGTAGATGTAAACAAAATCCATGTGTTCATTTACACTATTTATGTCATGAGCATTGATGGTGAGCAGGAGGGGGCCCCTATCCAGGGGGGAAAACGCATGCGCAGTAGAGACAATTTGAGCTGTCATTCAAAGAGACACAGAACAGACCTGCCTTGACTTCTGGGGTTTATCTGTATGGATTTTCTCACGTTTGTTAGGATTTTCGGTCTACTGTAGCAGTAATAAAACACTAGAGACTTATTCCTCGTCTTGGCGTGGTTCCTGCCTGTCAGGACAATTTATATCCCAATCAGTAAGGGCTCTTTTAAGATGTCTTGTTAAAAATTGAAAGACCTCTCCAAACCAGGGTTTCTCAACCTTGACAACTTTAAGAGGTATGGACTTCAACTCCCAGAATTCCCCAGCCAGCATGCTGGCTAGGGAATTCCAGGAGTTGAGGTCCACACCTCTTAAAGTTATCAAGGTTGAGAAACCCTGCTCTAAAGCTTCCCCATCTAGTTCTGTCCAGGAAGGTCGTCAGGCTGTTTGACAATTAGGAGTATTGAAGCCCTCAGATCTGGAGGGCACCTAGTTGGAGAAGGAAGCTATAATATTTTGTATGAGGATGGAGCTGAACACCTTGCAGAGATTTCCACAAGGTGGCACTATCATATTGGCCTTTACTTGAAGAGAACTGCAAGAAGCCAACATTTATGCCATCAGTCTTAGAGGATGCTGATAAATACCACAAACACCGCAGCAGCCCCATTCCTATTTAGGGCAGAGCTGGGAAGAAGCTGCCTCCCAGTGGGGCTACCTACAGTGGAGTTTAGCGAGATGGCCTCCATGCCCTCCACTAGACATGAATTTTTGACCTTGCTGGGTGGAGGACAAAAGTTTTTCACCTCCAGATGTGAACTGCTGGCTCTGCTGGGTGGGAAAATGCTGAGCAGAGCTAGAAGCTGGGAGATTTAAAATTGGGCTAGATACCAGGAGGAGAAAAGATAAAGGGAACAGCCACAGATCTTGGGTCATTAGATGCTCCAGTGGTGCTTTTCCCTCCATCACGAGAGGTAAATTAGCCTTTTCCAGCTTCCAGTTTTTCCCAGGAAACTAATCAACATCTGATAGGTCTGACAGAAGTGAGACTGAGGAAAGAATGAATTGGACTGTCCTGCTGCCAGTCAGTTTGAGCTCTTGTGTATTTTTGTTGGCTGTATTTGGGAACATCTGAAAGCCTTGAAAGGCTTTGAAGTATCCTTAGTTTAAGCAGGTGCTGGCATAAATTTTACCCCATGAAGAAATGCAGATGTTTGGTGGCCTCATTGCAAAGGACAACCTGGCGTCTCTTGAGATTAGGCCTCCCTAGGAGACAAGAAAATGTTTTACAAACTCTTAATTAATCCTGTCCTGAGTTTAAAAGAAGTTAGGCCAGACAGCCTTTGCCATCTCCTTGCCCATGGAGGGAGCCAACAGAATCCCACACACTTACCACCAGAATGGAAACTGGTCAGCCCCCACCTATATAACACATGAAACCTGTATTTATAACATCTAAAATAAGAGGAGTTTGATCTTTCTTTCTTTCTTTCTTTCTTTCTTTCTTTCTTTCTTTCTTTCTTCATTTTAATTTACTGTTTATTTGTCTGCATGTTACTGTAAGCTGCTTTGGGATTTCTAAAATGAGGAATGACATACAAATGCTTTAATATAAATTCATAGATGGGAAAATGCCTTTTTGCAAAAAAGTGCCATAAGGAACATAGCCATTCATGAAACATCCATTTCGCAGTCCAAACAAAACTGAAATTCAACCCACCAGCAACATCATTGCAGGAAAACGGATTCTACCATCTGGCATTTTCCAAGTGTGCTTGGAGAATAGCTCCCATAAATTCCAGTCAGTGTGCCCATGTTTGCCTCTTGCCAGGGAGAATACAGGTGATGTCATCCAATCCATCAGAAGGCACCAGGTTGGAGAAGAACATAGGAAAACATTTAGTTAATGCATTCTGTAGTTATATGAGACACAGCTTAAAAGGGGGTGGGGTTTCCCTGAAGAAGACACCTAACCATAACAGGAAAACAACATACCCTAACAAAAACTAGCAAAATACATCAAACAGACACACCGCCAGCCTATCCCAAAGCTTGAGGGGTTTTTAAGGAACATCTGAAGCAGGGTTTCTCAGCCAGGGTTCCATGGCACCCTAGGGTTCCACAAGAGGTCACTAGGGGTTCCCTGGGAGATCACAATTTATTTTAAAAAATATTTCAAATTCAGGCAAATTCATGTTAAAGAGGTAAGTTTCATTCTTTATTTTAGTTTAAGAACACTGTTAATGCATATACACAGGCCTGCCCATGAAACGAATATAATAATTTTGTAACTTCTGGCCTGTATTTGAGGCTGAATGGGCAGGGTTCCCCGAGGCCTGAAAAATAGTTCAAGGGTTTCTCCAGGGTCCAAAGGTTGAGAAAGGCTTATTTTGCAGAGTCAGGGTGGTTTGAACCTCCAGGTTGATGTTTTTCCAGAGGTGAGTGCTGCAAAAGAGGACACACACTTCCTTGTCCTATCAGATGACATTGCTTAATGGAGAGGACAGAAAGTGTATCTCCTCTGTTGGATCTTGCGGAGCAGGCCCTCAGAAGGAACCTGCAACTGAGGATCCAGCAGGAACAACTAGGATCAGAAAAAAGAGATCAGATCAGATCAAATTAAATCTTTCAGATCAAATTCTTTATTACAACTCAGTGACCCAAATTTTATAAAATGTACTAAATAAAACCTACAAAATACAGCATCAAAATAAAATATTGCATACAAGATTAAAAATGTACAATCACACTTGTACTATTATGCTATCTGCTATATACATATTTTACAAGCTGTGAAAACAAACTTTATAATGGCAAGGGTTATCTTGGGGTCCTTGTCTGCCAGTAAAAATTGAACAGAAAATTCTTCAGTCTGTCCCAGAAATGGGGTTAGAAGAGGCATTAGTAGTTCTTTGTGTATGTCTCAGCAGAAGTTACAAAACAACAGATTACAAGTTCATGTTTCAATATTACCATCTTTACAAGAGCAGAGCCTTTCTGCATATGGAAATTTACAAAATTTTCCAAATCCTCACCAAAAAAGGAGATCCACAAAGGAGACGGGCTGGTGGAAAAAGCTGAAGGATTTGGAAAGGCTGGGAAGAAAAGCTTGGCCAAGGTGCTGGAATTCCAAAAAGCTCAGGAAAGAATAATTGATGCCTTTTCCTTCTCTTCTCCAGGCTAAAACAAACCCAAGAAGTATTATTAAGCTGTCTAACAGAGTGAGCATACTAAAGTACAGGTAGTCCTCGCTTAATGACCACAATTGGGACAGGAATTTTGGTTGCTAAGTGAAGCAGTCATTAAGCGAATCTGATCTGATTTTACCTTTTTGCAGTGGTTGTTAGGCAAATCACCATGGATGTTAAGTGAACCATGTGGTCATTAAACAAATCACATGGTTCCCCATTGATTTTTCTTGCCAGAAGCCAGCTAGGAAGGTCAAAAATGGCGATCACATGACCACAGCATGCTGCGATGGTCATTAATGTGAACTGGTTGCCAAGTGCCCAAATCATGATCACATGACTGCAGAGATGCTGTGACGATTGTAAGTGTGAGGACCAGTCATAAGTCAGTTTTTCAGCACTGTCGTAAGTCCGAACTATCACTAAACAAATGGTTGTTAAGCAAGGACAACCTGTAGTGAGTAAAAAACAGCTATGCAAATATGGCCACTTGTGCATTTCATGGAAATCAGCACCAATCATTTATTTAGAAAGAATTGTAACAATAAGCATCCATTTAGCTTGGAGAAGAAGTTGGATATGTGTGTCTGGAAAGTTCCTGTCCCTTTCTCACCTCTAACAATGGATCTCTCTCTGCCTACCAAGACTTAGATAAGGGCCAGAAGTGGCTTTTATCAGCTTTAGTTAATATGACAATTGTGCATGCTGGTAACCTCCATTTGATGTAATTGTAATGAGCTCTGGGTAGGCCTATCTTTGAACCTAATCCAAGAACGTCAGTTGGGTCACCATTTGGTCTCTGGAAAAATTCAAAGCACATTACACCTATGCTAAAAGCACTATACTAGCTGCCAATTTGTTTCTGGGCAAAATAAAACATTTGTAATTATCCTCAAAGCTGTACTGGGCCTGAGTCCAAGCAACTGAGAGAACACCTTGCTCTATATAATCTTTCCACCATTGTTCTTCTGCTGATGGAGTTCATCTGAAGAGGTTCACCTACAGGTTCTGATGGTTGCTCTCGGGAGATTCAAGGCCAAAGTTTCTTGGTAGTCAGTTCATTTCTTTGGTCTGTACTTCTTGCTAAGTTAATTTTTTTGTTGACCCATCTTTGTAAATAGCCTTAAGTGCTTGTTATTGATTTTCATTGTTAATAACTTGTTGGACTGTTTTATTCTTTGGTTTTATGTTTTATTATAAACCACCAAGAGATCTCAGGAACCAGTGGTATAATAAGTTTCATAAATAAATAGAAAGACCCATTGGGGACTGGGGTGGGAAAGGGGTCAACCTAAGAGATTATTCTGTTGGGAAATAAACCATGGTAATCAACCATGTTGATTCTTCTAGATTTCTTGTCAGGTTTGATACCATCAACCAGGGTTTCCTTCCAGAATGGTGGTCTGAGTTGGATATATGCAGGATTGTTTCACAGGGATTCTGCTGTTACCTGGACAAGCTTCAGAAAATTCAGGTAGTAGAGAACAACTCAACTTAATTTTGGTATCCCACATATTCCAGCTTACTCCAAAAGCTATTTAACATCTGCTGAAATAGCTGAATAAGATCATCCATTGATATTGAGAATAATTTTCTATAGCAAAAACCAAAGGGTTTTTGCTTTCCTAACTGTTTTAGCTGTAGGCAAATGAATGCAGATTGACGCAACTAATAAATCAATTCCTCAAATAAAATAAATTTTATCAAAGAAATAATTTCTTATAATTGGGTGGCAGCCTGAATATTATACATTATTCAGCATACTTCTGTAGCTGCCTATCTCAGTGGACTTTTCATGACGTATACAGACTGCAAGATTAGCTTCAATCTCCCCATCAAATATAATTAACTCCACGTATAAGGACTGCAAGATTAGCTTCAATCTCCCCATCAAATATAATTAACTCCACTATCCTACTCTATTTTTAGCCCTGCCTGACCTAGCTTATTGTTCAACACTGTCTTGATAAAAGTAACTTAATCAGATGTGCAATTATACAATAGAATCACTATGTGGTAATATGAAATCCAGTCACCCCAACTGCTAGTAGGACTGAAAGTGAGCTGCTTCATCAGTTTGAAACCAACACAGGACATTCAGACTTCCTTCTATTCAGTATTCCAGAAAACCTATTTCTCTTGTCACGGTGGGCTCTTCTGCATTCTGGTATTGGCAATCCAGAGCAGGCTGGAGGAGTTGGGACAATGTTTCTCAACCTTGGCAACTTTAAGATCTGTGGACTTCAGCTCCCAGAATTCCCCAGCCAGCCATGCTGGGGTTTCATCTCCAGGTTAGGAGATGAAAGAGAAAGAAGGAAGTGAGTGCCAGATGAGAAAGATGCCTACAGTATTCAGAAGTAGTTCCTCCTTCCCTGGTGGATCTGATCTCCAAGTGCCCTATCTTCTTACCACTGCTGACAAGGGGTACTATTTTAGGCACTGCAGAGCAAGTCCAACTCTTGTAAGACAAGCTACAGCCAGGCCTGTCTGACATTCAGTTTTGGTTTCGGAAAGGCAAACTGGAAATTTATGGATGACACATGTAATTCATTACAGTAGATTCAGCTGAGGTTCTTCCTGCTGCTGCTGCTGCTGCTGCTGTTGTTTTTGTTACATCCCTGTGTATACCATGTCTTATGTTTAAAACATCTTGAAGAAGTGTACATTATGTTACTTTTTAAATCATTAAAATACAAAGGAAAAATGTACAATTATATGTACACACAGGCACACGGGCACCCACAAACACACACATGTCGTAATTAAAAGTAGCCCTATGTTGCTTTACATAATAGACATGCTCAAATTGCATTATGGTAATCACAGCCTCATTCCAGAATAAAACAAAAGAGAAAATAGAGAAGATACAAAGGAAAAACAACACATTAGAAGGGAAAAGGAGAGGGAATGACTGGGGAAGTTATATTTCAAAGCAGGATGCCACTGCAGTTTTCTTTTCCCCCAATAATTGTCTTAGAAAAGGAGAGAGAGTTGTTATATTTGCTAAGAAAGAAGAAGCTGTTCAGACAACATCATCAACAAAAATAACAACATTCCTTTTTCTCCATCCATATCAGTGGCCCAGTTAAATGGGAGTCTAGGAGAAAACTGAAAATATTGAGATAACTCTTGGGATTTATATTTTAACAAAAGCAATCAGAGTTAGGGGAGCAGAGAAGGAAAAAGCTCAGACCTCAAGGGTAAAGGAGGCCTTCAATTTAATTAAAAAAAATGAATTTATGTCCACCTTGTTTTTATACATATTTCCTCCTTCCCCCATCCCCACCTCTTCCCCCTTGCTCAATTATGGCTAAAGGTCTCAAAAGCTGGAAAAGGTTTGGGCCTCTGAAAGGATTTGATTTTAACTGATTAGTTTTCCTGCATGAGATGAAAAGGCAATAAATTTTGTGCTATCCTTGGAACAACCCAGCTCTGAGCAGTTGTACATCATCAACCCCAATGGATACAGGAGCAGAGTGAGCCACAAAATTTCTCCAGCTGAACACAAAACTGTCTGGGCTCCTATTCTGCATATAATCTCTTTTCTTTGGAGATATAGAGAAAAGGCCTAAACTCCTGAAAGGCTGGATCAATGCCTTTGAAACACTACAGGTAGTCCTCGCTTAACGACCACAATTGGGGCCAGAATTTTGGTTGCTAAGCAAAGCAGTCATTAAGCAAATCTGATCCCATTTTACGTTCTTTTGTGTGGCAGTCATTAAGTGAATCACTGTGGGCATTAAGGGAATCACGTGGTACCCCATTGGTTTTGCTTGCCAGAAGCCAGCTGGGAAGGTTGAAAATGGCAATCATGTGACCATAGGACATCGCAACTGCCATAAATGTGAACTGGTTGCCAAGCACACAAATCATGATCACGTGACCACGGGGATGCTGTGATGGTTGTAAGTGTGAGAACCAGTCGTAAGTCATTTTTTTCAGCACCATTTTAAGTCCAAACCATCACTAAACAAATGGTTGTTAAATGAGGACTACTTGTACCAATGAGACCAGAGGCTTTCAGACAACACTCTGAAGTAGGTTATTAAATTAACCCATTTTCTGGGTTGACACAATACCCTGACCCGCAGAGGCATCTTTTCCTAATCATAAAGACACCAACAAGGCAAAATGTGTGTGACACAAGCTTCGCCCTTGCGTTGTGTCATCCTGACACATGTTTTGTCCCTTGCTCCCAGCTCCCTGCAGATGCTGTGATTGAACATTAAACCACCACATATTCACAGAAAATTAAGTGGTGCGACACAGAATTTGAGTGTAAAATTGGGATAAACTTCCAGGTGGTTGAGGGAGGGAGCGAGGGAGGGAGCAAGGGAGGGAGGAAGGAGTTCTAAAACCCTCCTGGGTGGAAAATGTATAAGAAAAAAATGTCAAGAGATAAACTTGGGACAAAATAATGGGAATGAATGATTCAGCCCTTAATTTGGCACAGTTCTTGACATAAACAGAAATTATTCTTGTGTCTTGACACGTGGTCTGTATTTTGTGCATTATATTTTCCCTTCATCTCATTTTTGCTTCACAAACAAAGAAGGCAGCCAAAAGGTACTTTCCCTTAATTTCCATGAGGAAATGTGAGTGGTTTCTTTTCTGTTACAGGCAGTGGTATCTATTAGCAACTGGAACCTGGTGAGTTTCCCTGCCAGCATCAAAGCAATCAAGGTGTAATGAATTAGGACAGGAGACCTAAGGCTGTGAAATTTTGAAAATTTTAGGCAAAATATTAAGTTCGCAACCTGAATTTCACTTTGCTGATAATTTACCTTTGGATTAATTCTGAACTTTTACCTCAGAACCCAGTACCGGTTATTCAGGGATGCCTTGAACGTAACAAGATAGGGCTACATTGCTTGGGCAGTGATCCACTCCCCTGAAAATCAGTATGGCCCTGCCCATCTCCACTCACATTTGTTCTCCCAGATCTTTCACAGGTCTTTTCATTTATCTTTTCTATGGGTAATAAAATCTTTAAAGCAAATGTTTTGACCACTAATGACTAGGAACAAGGGGCATCTGCAGGGAATGGCGGGTGATAGGGGTAAAAAGTGAAGATGGTGGCTGCACCAGCACAAAGTTGCCCTTTTTTCATGTGTGTCACATGGTCACAGCCACCATCTTCACTTTTTTACATACACAGACACCCTGCTTGGAACCACAATATCTGAAGAAATGCCCCTTCCTATATATTTCTACTTGAACCCTAAGATCGTCTACCATAGTTGAGGTCTAGTGAGTAGCCAGAAATGGGTTTTCTCTGTGGTATCCCTCCAATTCTGAGATGCCTGGCCTTGAATTCCAACCCTGTTTAGCTTCTTGAGATCAACCAAAACCTGGTTAGTATTTGAATGAGAGACCACTAGGAAATTTCAGGGCTACAGGCTACACTGAAAAAGGGCAATGGCATGAAATGCATTTCCTTAAAAAATATATATGGACATGTCCAATAAGTCACCAGAAACTTGACTTGAAGGGGACTTGAAGGAGCATTGCTTGCTGTTGCCCTAGCTGAAGCAGTTTCAGGAAATATATAAGGAAGCCAGTTCCTCAGAAAGTAAGTAAGCCAACAAGTTGTGCATGGGAGTTCAGCTAACGACAAGGAAGAGGGAGAAGTGAGAGGAGAATGAGGGGAGTAGAAGAGCTAAGAAAGTGGAGATTGTGGACTGGTTGTTGCTGCTGTTTCCTGACTGCTCTGGGATGCTTGCTGAGTGCTAATTGTCCATTGTGTACAATTGCAGCATTGTTTGCTGTTGACCTAGTTGAGGCAGCTTCAGAAGACATATAAGGAAACCAGTTCCCCAGAAAATGAACTTACTGAGGCACCAAATAGAAAAGCAAACAGGAAAATTAGTCAGAGGAGTATGCAGGAGAAATTCGAATCAACTCCATGCAGCATGGAGAGCAAAGGAAGCTTTGTGATGATCTGTAAGGTATGTGCAATGTCTGCCTTCCCACCTAAAGAGAACCCAAACTATACCTGCTGGAAGTGTAAGCATAAGGGTTTGAGGAAAGGGTTTCTATAATGCAACACACCAAAGAAGACAAGAAATTCCTGGACAGGACAAATGAATCTCCTCAGGAGGGGCAGAGGAGCAAAATGAGTAACAAAGAACATGAAAAGGAAAAAAAGTGAAAGCCTATGACCCAGAAAAGAAAGAGGATCTGGGGGCAGTCAGTACCAATGGAGTTCAGTAACCGGCATCAGGCCCTTGCTACAGAAGACAATCCAGAGCCATCTAAGTAAGTCTCACCAACAAGCTTCACAGAACAGGGCAAAAGACACTTAGGTCCACCTCTTTGGGGAAGAGGAAGTGCACTGTGGTGGGGGGGCAATTGCCAGGAAGGAATTAAGGTTGCAGTGCACAAACCTAATATTCTGTGTTGTCTTTCAAATGCCCATACCCAAGATGGGACAAACAGGCTACCAAGACTCTTCAAACCCACTGATAACTATCCCACCCTAACGTTTCATGTGGGGATGAACAACACCGCCAGAAGAGACCATGATTACTTGCTCTAGAGCAGTGTTTCTCAATCGGCAACTTTAAGAAATACGAACTTCAACTCCCAGGATTCCCCAGCTAGCATTGTGGGAGTGGAAGTCCACATACCTTAAAGTTACCAAGGTTGAGAAACACTGCTCTAGGCAGTAAGGTGATAACCTGGAGCCCAAGTTGTACTTTCATCCATCTGTCCATTTGAGAGAACCGTATTCAGAAAGTGAAGAACTGGATATATAGATGGTGCTGCTGAGACAGCCATGTGTTTCTTGACCATGGACCATGGGCTACCAACATGAAGGGCTCCTGAAAAGAGACAGGCTACATCTCATCAAGACTGGGACGGATGTGTTCAGCTTGTTCCTGGACAATCTCATCAGGGGGGGTGTTAAACTGGAGTAAATAGAGGAAGGTGGCAACTGCCCTGTACCAAATATGCCTCCAAAGACTGGGGGCAAGAGAAACAAAGGGAGAAGTAGAGGAATAACTTAGAGGTCCACAAAAAAATCTACAGGAATAAAGCCAGTGAGGGATACCAACCTCAAATGTACCTGTACCAATGCACAGAATAGGGGAACCAAAGAAGGAGAATTTGAAATCCTAACAAATACGATGACATTGGCATCCCTGAAACTTGATGGGATGACACATGAGCCTGGAAGGCTACAACTTTCTCAGAAGCAACCCACTCAGCAAAACAGGAGAGTTTCACTCCACATATGCATTCACAGAAATTCATGACTCAGAGCATGGAAATTCTGAGACTGTTTGGGTAAGAGTTAAAGGAGAGAGGAAGAAAAGTAATATCATCCTGAGAGCTTTTTATAGATTGCCTGGAGAGGCAGAAGAGATGGATGAAGCACCAGATGATCAGACCTCCAAAGGGCACAGGATGGGGACAATGGATGTCAGCTACCTTGCAGGTAATCTAAGTCTGCCAAGAGTCAGAGGTCCAACACATTCCTGTCTTGCTGACAAGTTCATTGTCAGAAGGTGGAGGAAAGAACAAGAGGTTTGCTGTCCTGGACTTAATCCTGCCAACAAGGAGGAACTAGGAGGCTGGGAACTTGGGGGAAAGTGACTGAGTTATCCTTGAGTTCCTGATATGGAAGGGAGAAGAAATAAAGATGTTCAGACTTGCATAATGGATTTTATGAGACTGGATTTCAGTGAACTCAGACGAAAGATAGGTCAGATGTAATGAATGGCTTGAAATCCTCAAGGAAGAAAGTTTCCAGAAATGATGGGACATCCTGCAAAATGAGATAACTGAAAACACAATCACCTACTGGAAGAGAAAATGGGAGATATCTAAAGAGACCAGTATAGAGAGAGATTTCTAAAATGTTGGAGTAAAAAAGGACTGTGTATAAGAAATGGAAGAGGAGCTTATAACCAAAGAAGGATACAAAGCAATCAGTCTCTAGGACAGTGTTTCTCAACCTTGGCAACTTTAAAATGTGTGGACTTCAACTCCCAGAATTCTAGGAGTTGAGGTCCACACATCTTAAAGTTGCCATGGTTGAGAAACACTGCTCTAGGAACTACAGAGATTGCATTAGAAAGGCTAAAATGAGCTTGTGAGAAGTGCCTCAAACAACAACAACAACAACAACAACAAAAGCTTTTTCAGGTATGGCAGAAGCAAAAGGAAAGACAAACTAACTGAAGATTTGTTGCAAGTAAAAAAGGATGAATTGATGAGAAGGTAGAATGTCTTAACTAGTGATGTACATCTATGTTTTGTCAGAAGGAAACAAAAGCTCTAGCTGGCCACTGTTGTACCACTAGTGGAAGGAGAAAGCTGCACTTCAGGATAGACAATGAGAGAGTAAATGAACACCAATTTAAGTGAATTTAAGTCTCCAGGGCCAGATGAATTACATCCTAGGATGCTAAAGAAACTAGTAGAGGTGACCACAGAACTGATAACTATAATCACTGAGAATTCATGGAGAACTGGCAAGATCCTGGAAGGCTAAAGGAGAACAAATATTATTCAGAAAGGGGAAGGAGGAGGACCTGGAAAAGTACAGACTTTGCAGCTTGATCAAATTATTAAACAGCATACTGTATTGGTGAACAATTGGATATGAATGCATCAACAAGAGGCAGCATGGCTTATTACAAACAGTCATCCAAACCAACCTTATTTTCTTTTTTTAACATCTATTACTAGTTTAATAGATAGGGGAATGCCATGGTCACAATATACCATGACCTCAGCAAAGCACTCAACAAAGTTTCTCATGATATCCTCATGAATAAAATGATAAATTCTGGGCTAGTTGATCATCTAGCCCAGTGTTTTTCAAATTTGGCAACTTTAAGATGGGTGGACGTTAACTCCCAGAATTTCCCAGCTAGCATGCTAGCTGGGGAATTCTGGGAGCTGACGTCCACCCATCTTAAAGTTGGAAACACTCTGATCTAGCTCATACTTAGTTGGATGGATTCACAGTCGGCTGAGACTAGTTATAAATGGCTCCATATCAGGTTGGAGTATCAAGTGGGCTCTCTCCTGGGCCCCATGCTGTTCAACATTTTATTAATGAAGGGGCTGAGGGGTTGATCATCAAATTGCAGATGACATGAAAGTAGGAGGAGAGGCTAACAGTTTAAAAGAGAAAGAGAAGAAGGCCTAGTTGGGTCTGAACAATGGGTCAAAATACATAGGATTAAATTTAACCAGGATTAATGTAAAGTCTTGCATTTGGGGGAAAAAAAAAAGTTCAAGTATAGAACAGGGAGACTTGACTTGACAGTAGTATGTATGAAGGGGATCCGGGTGTTTTAGATTATTACAAGTTGAACATGATCCAACAGTGTGATGCAGTTGCTAAAATGACAACAATTGTTTTGGGATTTATTAACAGGAGGATTGAGTCCCTTCTGTTTTTACAAAATGTTTATCTTTTCCTGCACTTCACCTTTAAGAATGTCATGAAAGGTGGTTGGGGAAGCATGACCCTCTGAATACATTTTTAAGTGCAGCAATATTTTAAATTCATCAACAGCTAAAGTACCAAGAGAAAACCCACTGGTAGTATGGCATTTCATCAAATGCTCAAGCCCCAAATCACTTCTCATTTTGCCCAGCTGTATTATCATGAGCATAGCAAGGCTGACAAGTGTAACAGATATGGGCTGGGCTCAGTCATCAGCACTCTGCAGCAGTCTTACCCAGCCTGATGGCCGCCAGGTTGTAAGACTACATCTCCCAAAATTCCAGGCCAATATGATCCAAAGCCAGTACAGGCTCTCAAGAGGGACAAATTAGGAATGAGCAACTCCCAAGTGTCTGACTCCCCCTTCCCATCCCCAGAATCCACCACTATGTCTAGAAACATTCTTATAAATAATGATCTATAAGCTAATGTTTTGCTTTCCCCATATCAGTTTTCCATTTTGTTCTTTTTTAAATTATTTTCTTTTCAAAAATTTAGAGGGGGACCCCAAGAGAGGGAGGGGTTTCCATACAGACATTATGGCTTACAGTACCATTTGCTTGTACTCAACTAGCCAGCCACATCTGTAACAAGACACTATGATGTCAAAATGATACATGAATCTCATCACATGGATGACCCATTTAAGTACTTGCATCATGACTCTTGATGTAAGTACGTAAATCTTACCATTAACACATTGACATGATGTTATGATGTTTTTGCTCACCACTTGTCCTCTCCTTCAGACAACCCTTGGTCCAATCCACCCCACTGATTTTATTCTTCATAAATACTGTAGCTATATCTGGGTCATCCCTTGCAATAGTGAATTTTAATTGACTAATTCAGAACCATTGATGATATTTCTACACTGATGCATATGATCCTCTTCCGATTTTTCTTTAATTCCACCCTATACTAACCTTCCCCAACCTGATATCCTCCAGATGTGGGGAAATTACAAATTCCAGAATTCCTAACCAATGTGACCTTTGTCCCAAAACATTTCTATAGCATTAGATTCAGAATGATGACCTATGCCTACACCTTCTCCTGAGAAAGGAGGGGGGAAAATGATGAAAATACAGTATCCTTGGGAAAAAGGGATTTAAACAAAAACAAGCTCTGGGCCCTTTTCTTCTTCTGCATGACATTGTCACAAAGGACACTCATAATTCAAACAGTTCTGACAATTTGACAATTTGCCTGGATGCAAAACCGGGAATTAATCTCACTTGGCAATAGGCTGCTGATGAATATTTAAATGGGTTTGTAGTCAACACAAGAACTCTGAAATGTAATATATTTTGGCAGTAAGAGAGGAGGAGTAAACCTGAGAACCAAATAAAAATATTAGCTGCAGTTTTAACTTTCTCAATCTCTGTACCCATTTGGGAGGGGAAATTTTCCTTCTCCTGTATAAAATACATATATACCTACATAAATACGTACACATGCCAATAATTTCCCATCATTTGTGACAATAGAGAAACATTCTAAAGTCTTGCTTCAAACATGACTTCGTCTCGTGGATAGGAGATAGAGCACTAACCAAGTACTCTATCACATTAGAGTCTACCAAGTCACATTACTATTTGACGTCCCATCCAAATGCTAATCACCACCTGAAACGCCATATCTTAATAATACCAATTCAATTTTTTTCCTACTGGACATGAAACTTAAAAATATTAATCAGTGATTAATAAATGCTATAGATCACTCCTATAGTATGTGGTATTTGGCATGGAGAGGGAGCTGCTGACTGGCCCCACATAACTGAAAGCTTGAAATATCTCATTAAACATAAAGGCAAGTCAGGGAATACATTATGTCTGTATTAGTTTCCTGTTCCATTCATTCCAAATGAAATCTTCCTGGCTATACACCAATGGGTTGAGATGCTCAGCAATAACAGCAATTGTTTTTCATGTCCTGCCAAACATTCGAATCAATATCATTTCTTGAGAATTCTTTTAAACAATAACACTTCTGAATTCAGACTATGAGTAATCAAAAGCTACAAAGGTTCAGCTTGCTATCTGGACTGAATAATGTGATTTTTACAGAAATCTGAGGTTAAGAGATCATAAAATGGTCTCATAAATGATCATTTCTTCTTAAGTAATTTGAACTGCGATGGCCAACTTCTGTAGTTTAGGAAGCTACTCTTTTCTTGAGAATAATACTATGCCAAATTCTGTCCTTCAGTTTCCTAGAAGTTGGCTTCCCCTGCTGTGACGGAACATGGAGCTGACCTCAGAAACAGGGAAAGAAGGAATGAGCCATCAAGGGGGCACTTTGAGAAAAAAATTATTCTTGTTTTGAGAACAAGGAAAGTGTGGGAAAGAAATTCAAAATTCCCCACCTTGAATTTTTGGAGCAGAGAGAAACTTGGACAGGCTTTCAAGATTCTGTTATTCTACTCTGCTACAATAAAGAGCATTCATGGAATCTCTTGACCTGGCTTTTCTTGAAGGGAAAAGCCTGCAAAAGGCATTTCTGTTTTTCTACTTAATTCTCAAAGTATGTAACATTTTTTCAGACCATTATAGCTGCAAGATGGCAAGGTGGTGAGGATTTTTTTCCCCCCAGTCAAATCCTATGGGCTTTTTCTCCCTTCTACTCTGCCCCCTCCGTTATAGCTGACGACGCCTCTTCCTGAGCGACCACAGACCACTGACATATTATCTTTCATAATATCTTTGCTTAAGGCTTAAGTGATGTTGGGAACCCCTGGAAAGATGGATATACAATTGAAAGGACACACCATTTAGCACAAAAACTCTGTATCACATCTCTGAAAATTTCAGCAAAATGCTATTCAAAAGCCACTTCGTTTATGTCAGGGCAGCCTTGCTCCAATTAACACGCGGACTCACTTAAAGGGTTTAAGGATTTCCGGGTTTATTGAAACAGAATGCATGCGGAGAAAAAGACGGGAATGCGGGTGTGGTATCGGGGTCTCCCGTTTATACCCCGGTGGCGGACCTTGTTCTCCTCCACCCCCTATTGCCCCCCAAGCCAGGTCCAGATGGGTGATTAGCGGGGGTATGGGTCCGACGATGGGCGATTCGGGCGATCTCTGACGTTCCCCTTTGTCTCCTTGTCTTCGTCCGGTGCAGGTGTGTCCCCTGGGGTAATGGGTGGGAGTTCTCCCGATCTGTTAATGGTTTCCAGATCCTGTCCTAGGTGCGGTTCATTTGTCCTGTTGATTTATTTATGGGTTTGGGTGCTTAAGGGATGATGTGTGTGTTTAAAGGATAATGGTTATCCCTTCCTCTTTCCTGATGTGCATGTTCCCCGTTGTGATGCACTTATGCCTTGCAACAGGGAACATGACATGCTGCCCCCTAAGAGAATTCTAAGGTGCCGGTTTGTCCGGGTATGCTTCATGGAAGCTTTTGACCAGTCGTTCTGCCGAAATGTTTTGCACTTGGACCCACTCTGGGTGTGGAAAATGTCGCCATTTGACGAGGCACTGTAGGGTGCCCCTTAGTTTCCTGGAGTCTAGTACCTCCTTAATTTCAAAATGTTGTTGCCCATCTATCATGATGGGTGGAGGGGGGGGGCTTCCTTGTGCCACCTTGAAGGGGTGGCCGGTTTCAGTAGGGCACAGTGGAATACTGGGTGTATGCGCCACAAATTGTGGGGTAGGTCCAGCTTGAAGGTCACTGGATTAATAATTTCTATGATTTGGAACGGTCCAATGAATTTGGGTGCCAATTTCTTTGAGGGCTGTGGGGATTTGATGAACTTAGTGGAGAGGTAGACCCTATCTCCCACTTTGTAGTTCGGTTGTGCCGCCCTGTGATTGTCTGCAAACTTTTTGTATGTAGCTTGCGCGTCTGCGAGGGCCAGCTGGATGACGGGCCAAACCGTGGCCAGTTGTGCCGCCCAGTCATCTGGGGAACAGGGCGGGGTGTCTGGTTGGGGAAGTCTCTGCCATAAACCACTTTGAATGGGGTGTGACCTGTGCTCTGGTGCACTGCGTTGTTGTAGGCTACCTCTGCAAAAGGTAGCAGGTCCACCCAATTGTCCTGTTGATAGTTAATGAAGGATCGGAGGAATTGCTCCAGGGTGGAGTTGAGAATCTCCGTAGAGCCATCTGTGTGGGGGTGCCAGGCCGTGGACAGTGCCTGCTTGGTCCCAATAAGTTTTAAAAATTCTTTCCAGAACCTAGATGTAAATTGTGTGCCCCTATCGGTCACCAAATGGGAGGGGGCGCCGTGGAGTTTATAGATATGGGTAAGGAATAGGCGTGACAGCTGTTGCGCGGAGGGAATGGATGCGCAGGGTATGAAGTGTGCCTGCTTGGAAAAATAGTCTTTTACCACCCAGATGACCGTTTTTCTTTGGCTGGGTGGTAGGTCTACAATGAAGTCCATGGAAATTTCCTCCCAGGGGCGGGAGGGGCTTGCTACTTTCTGCAGCAGTCCCTGGGGCTTCCCCACCTTTCGTTTTGACATGGCACATGTGGGGCAAGCAGCAACATATTCTTTAACGTCCTTTCTGAGAGTAGGCCACCAGAATTGTCGCCTGATTAAATGTAATGTTTTGACGAACCCAAAGCGTCCGGCCATCTTGTCATCATGGGAGCGGTTTAAAACTTCCGCTCGCAATGTCTCTGGCATGTACAGGTTCTTCTGTCTCCAGGCTAGACTGTTTGTAACAGATACATGGTGTTTGTTGGTTTGCAACCATGTATCTGTCTCGAGGGCTTGAACGAGTCGTTGTTGCCAGTTTGGTGAAATTGACCTGCGGCTCCCTCCGTTCGCGGGTGTTCGTGCTGGGGTGCGTTGGGTTCTTGTTTGGCTGCGCGTGACCGCAAGGCAGCCCAGCTGTGTGTCGGTCCACACAGTACCCACAATGTCCAATGCCTGGCTGGCATCCTGAGGCCGTCGGGAAAGAGCATCTGCTAGGAAATTCTTCCTCCCCGGTATGAACTTTAATTTAAAATTAAATCAGCTGAAGAATTGCGCCCAGCGTACTTGCTTTGGGCTGAGGCATTTTGGAGTGCTGAGAGCCTCTAGGTTCTTGTGGTCTGTCCAGACCTCGAAGGGGCAGGACGCCCCTTCTAGGAGGTGCCTCCATGTCTCTAGGGCTACCTTGACTGCGAACGCCTCCTTTTCCCACACATGCCATCTCCGTTCCGTTTCGGAGAACTTGCAGGAAAGGTACGCGCAGGGCTTCAGCTGATTGTCAAAATCTCGCTGAAGCAGGAGTGCTTCGATGGAGAAGTCGGATGCGTCGACTTGCACGACGAAGGGTCTGGTGGGGTCGGGGTGTTGCAGTACTGGCTCCGCCGTAAAGAGGCTTTTGAGGCGTTCGAAAGCCCTTTGACAACTAGCTGTCCAGTTCAGGAGCACCCCCGGGTTCCTTGATTTACGTGTGTCTCCCAGGCCCTTTGTCCGGAGTAGGTCAGTTAGAGGCAGCACAATTTCTGCCAGCCCCTGGATAAAGGTAAAGGTAAAGGTTTCCCTTGACGTAAAGTCCAGTCGTGTCCGACTCTAGGGGGCGGTGCTCATCTCCGTTTCAAAGCCTTGGAGCCGGCGTTGTCCATAGGACACTTCCGGGTCATGTGGCCAGCATGACTCACGGAACGCCGTTACCTTCCCGCCGAAGCGGTACCAATTAATCTACTCACATTTGCATGTTTTCGAACTGCTTGGTGTGCAGAAGCTGGGACGAGCAACGGGAGCTCACCCCGCCGCGCAGTTTCGAACCGCCGACCTTCCGATCGACAGCTCAGCGGTTTAACCCACAGCGCCACCGCGTCCCTGGATAAAACCCCTATAGAAATTTGTGAAACCAAGGAAACTTTGGAGTTGCCTCCTCATGCGTGGGCGCTCCCACGCCAGTATGGCTTGGACCTTGCTTGGGTCCATTTCGATTCCCCTTGCCGAGATTCTATAGTCCAGGTAGTCAATTTGGTACTTGTGAAACTCACACTTGGAGAGCTTGGTGTATAGCTCTGCCTTCCGGAGTTTCCTGAGCACTTGCTTTACTAAGCGTTCATGCTCTTTTTCGGTCTCTGAATATATTAAAACATCGTCGAGATACACAAGCACCCCCTTAAATAAGTGGTCGTGCAGGACCTCATTAATTAGCTGCATAAACACTCCTGGTGCCCCCGCCAACCCAAATGGTAAAACTTTATATTGAAAAGACCCCAGCGAGCAGTTGAACGCTGTCTTCCATTCGTCCCCCTCCCGTATTCGTATTCAGAAGTAGGCTTTCCTCAGGTCCAGTTTTGAGAATATCTTGCCCTTTGCCAGGTGGGCAAGAATGTCCTTTATTATGGGCAGGGGGTATTTATTTGATATTGACGCGGCATTCAGCCCGCGGTAGTCGGTACAGAGCCTCAGTGACCCGTCCTTCTTTTCCCGAAAGAGGACGGGGGCTCCGACTGGTGAGTTTGCAGGCTCAATAAAACCCCGCACTAAATTTTTATCGACGAACTCCCTTAATGCTGCCAGCTCCTGCTGGGTCATTGCATATATTTTGGGCTTTGGTAGGGGTGCGCCAGGGACCAGCTCTATGGTGCAGTCTGTTTTTCTATGGGGTGGGAGTTTGTCAGCCTCCTTTTCGCCAAACACATCGGCAAACTCCGCATATCTGGCTGGCAGACCCTCCAGGTTCACTGCCTCCAGACGCATCGAGGTAGTCGCCGCCCTCCCCAGCACGGGGAACCCGATCCCCTGTGGGTGCTTGATAGCGCCCATCCGAAAACTTGATTTCTCTGGTTGCCCAGTTAATTTGTGGGTTGTGTTGCACCAGCCACGTGATCCCTAGGATGATTAGGGGTTGCCCCACCGGTGCCACGATGAAGGGCAGTTTTTTTTTGTGGCTGCCAAGCCGCAGCGCAACTTCGTCCGTGTATTGGGTGACCGGGCCCCCTCCCGCTGCTGATCCATCCAACTGTGTAAACACCAAATGGTGCTGAAGTGGATAGCAGCGGAGGTTTAGCACGGCCGCCAGGTCTGGGTGCATAAGGCACTTCGAGCAGCCAGAGTCAATTAGTGCCCAAACTTTTTCTGTCTTTTCACCGTGGGTTAGGGTGACTTTCACATATAGGGTGGGACAATTATCACTCACCCCGAAGTTGTTGCGCCTCTTGTTTTCTTCCACCTGTCCTCTGGCGCTCCTTAGGGCAGGTGGCTGGCGTTTTCCGTCGGCTCGTCGGTGTCGCTTTCCTCACCTTTGGTGCAGTAGGGAAAGTCCTTTGCCGCGGTTTCACCCGTCGCGACTGGCATTTTCCTGGGTGCTGGGGTTGGCTTGGTTGGTGCCCTCCCCGAGCTGTCCCTCGCCTTCACTTTCGGGCAAGCCGCCGCCTTGTGATCCTCCTTCCCGGACCTGAGGCACTGACCCTTTGTGAACCGTCGGTCTCTTTCCTCCTTCCAAGGTTGGGGTCTCGGCTTCGCCAGTCCTGCAGCTGTGCGGGGTCCTCTCGCTGCCTCTGCCTGCTGCGCTTCCCTTTTTGCTTGGAGGAAAGTGTCCTGGGCGTCCTCTGCCTCTCCTGCCAGCCGGATCCACTCCACCAGAGTGTCGGGGTTATTTCTGCACAGTGCCCACCTGAGCACGTTCAGGTTGAGACCCTCCTTGATCCGCTCAATGAGGGTGGACTGGGACCATACTTCGACCTTACCGGCCAGGGCTTGGAACTTCATGGCATAATCTGCCACGGAGCGCTGTCCTTGTTTGAGGGTTTTCAGGGCTCTTTTTGCCCTCTCCCTTTCCAGGGGGTCCCTGAAGTGCAGTTCCACTGCCCAGAGGAATTCGTTGCAGTCCTCTAATTCCGGGGCGCCTGCCTGGCACAACTGGACATACCAGTCAGTGGCCCGTCCTTTTAATTTAACTGCTAAGGCATTTACCTTGCCTTTCTCTGTTCGGAAGTAGGGGCCCCATTCCTCCATATAGTTCCTCGCATTGGTGAGGAAAAAGGAGAGTTTTGTGGGGTCCCCATCGAACTTAACGCCGAAGTCCTTGATCGCCGCTCTCGGTGGGCTCCAAGCCGCATCTGGGCGTCGAGGTGTGCTTCGGGCAGTCGGGGCTCCGTGATCTTGCCATGGGGATTCCCTCCATCGGGCGTCAGGTGGTGTTGGTGCCATCTCTTGCCGGCTCCCGCTTCGTTCTGGTCGTCTCGCCATCGGGGTGGGAGGGTGGGGTGCAGCCCATCTGGCGAGTTCCTAGAAGTGGACTCTGCCCGGCACTGCGTCGTCCTCTGGACCTCTCCTCCGTCTCTCCGGCTGGTGCGTCTCTGAGGGGGGGGTAAGGGGTGTCGGGCATTTGGTGCCTGGTCCTTCTGCGCCCCGGCTGTGGCATTCGTACGCCTCTGCTAACCTCTGGAGCAGCTGCTGCATTGCCTCCAGCTTCTCCTCGACCGCGCTCAGCCTTGCCGCCGTTCGCGAGCCCTTCTTGGTGCGGTCGCCCCTCTGCTCTCTTTCGGTTCTTGACGCCGTGGATGATGGGACGTCCCACGGTTCCTCCGGGGTTCCAGGCAATCTGGGTGAGGATCCCCCCATCTCGTCGATGGTGGGCCACGTGCCACGGGACTCACGGGTGGCGTTCGTCATTGCTTCCCCCTCCGAACTCGATCCCGAGCTCACCTGGTCCTCGCGCTGTCGGGGCCTTGGGCACCTTCCGTTCATGGGGATGGGCGTTCCGTTGCCGGTCGCCAGGTAGCCGCCTCGCCGTGAGATGCAATCTTCCATGACTAGCTTGTTTCCCTCACAGATTGGATCTGGACTGGTGCTAGTGGAAAAAAATGTTTCGATTCCCATCTTTATGTCAGGGCAGCCTTGCTCCAATTAACACGCGGACTCACTTAAAGGGTTTAAGGATTTCCGGGTTTATTGAAACAGAATGCATGCGGAGAAAAAGACGGGAATGCGGGTGTGGTATCGGGGTCTCCTGTTTATACCCCGGTGGCGGACCTTGTTCTCCTCCACCCCCTATTGCCCCCCAAGCCAGGTCCGGATGGGTGATTAGCGGGGGTATGGGTCCGACGATGGGCGATTCGGGCGATCTCCGACGTTCCCCTTTGTCTCGTCTTCGTCCAGTGCAGGTGCGTCCCCCGGGGTAATGGGTGGGAGTTCTCCCGATCTGTTAATGGTTTCCAGATCCTGTCCTAGGTGCGGTTCATTTGTCCTGTTGATTTATTTATGGGTTTGGGTGCTTAAGGGATGATGTGTGTGTTTAAAGGATAATGGTTATCCCTTCCTCTTTCCTGATGTGCATGTTCCCCATTGTGATGCACTTATGCCTTGCAACGGGGAACATGACAATTTACCTTAAATTGACTGAGAATTGTAAAAGAATGCAGAAGAATTTTTGCAGAGCACTAAGTGAAAATTATCTGCAGGATGGAACTATTTTATACAGTGTTTTGTTTTGCTTTTTTAGCAGGTTACTGCATTTAATATTTTAATTTTTTAAAATTATTATTATGGCCATTCTGGTATATCTCTTCTAACTTTTTCTTAAGTGTTTGAAAGCAATTATTCTGATCATTTTTACTTGAATGTTAAAAGGTGCCAAGAACTCAGCGGTGGTGTCAGGCCCAGCCCAAGAACGACCAAGAATCAGTCCAGCCAAACTTCAGTTCTTTATTTGCTCACACTGTACGGACAGAATCTCGCCAGACTAAATCTACTCTTCCTAACCTAAAGGGAAATAACCTCGGAAAGCTCAAGGGTGGGGCTATTCTGAATTCTTGGTTTTCCCACAACTTCCCCCTGGACTATGTTTCCTCTTATCTCTTTTCCCTTCTTGGAATGTGCTCCCTCCTTCCTGAGAACCAGCGGCACTGCCGAGATCCCCAAGTGGATTGTAAACATTTTCAGTGAAAAAATATACTTTCTCTGAACCTCAACAACCATACAGACATTCTCACCACTGAGGCAGTTGGAGCATATGAGGTCAGACAATTCATTGAATATAAATATGCATTTTGGCAGCTCTCACGTTACACCCAAAATCGAGGAAGAAGTTACACTGAAATAGGAAACATCTGTACAGTACCTTCAAAGATTTGTAGTTGAAAACCAACCATTAGTAACATTTTAGTTTTTATAAGCAAGTGTCACACTGCTCAAGTCCCCAAATACCCTGTAGCTGAAAAACTCTATCTTATTTCCTCCATATTTGGCCATTGTTCTTCTACTACTGATCTGCAATTCGGAAAGGCATTCATTCTTTGCCTTAAAATATTTACTGTATATAAAAAAATAAGAATAATTGTCCTAAAGCGATCACTGTTTTGAAACAGGTTTTTGTCTGTTGTTATAATTTTTTCAAACTACTTGTTCATTTGGGGGGAGAAGGACCAGTCTTAAATTCAGGGTCCTTTTTTTTTTGATACTTTAAATACAACCTGAGTCAGCTCAGAAAGAGTTCAGCTCCCTTTTCCGAGTGCCTGTTATGGTTTTCTCATTTGCACAAACATCACATTATAGCTGGAGAGAGGGCATCTAATCTTTAAACTACCCTCCGTGCCCCATCCACAAACATAAGTCAATATTTTGGAGGGGAATTTGCTTAGCCTAATGTGATCCTTTACTGCAAGAGCAATTGTCATGGTGCCCATCCTGATGAAGTCTGCATGATGACTTTTTTTCTTTCTCTTTTTCCAGGACCAGCTCCAGGTATAAGTACCCAGAGTGGAACATCCAAAGTCTAATCTCCACCCACCAGGGTACTAGGTCCATCCCAAAATTAGCTCTGCAAAAAATCCATTTACTGTTTTTCCGGCAAGGAAGTTTGCAATAAATATTCTTGATTTGTATTACTTTCCTTTTCTGTCTCCTTAACTTCTCTCCCCCTTCTCTCTCACATACAGAGACCATTTTATAAATTAAAACAATAATATTTGACCAATATACACTCTATCCATCCATCCATCCATCCATCCATCCATTCTGCCCTATTATACTTCCAACTGCTATTTCTTTATTTAGCAAATTCATTACTTCACCTTTCTGCTTATATTAGCTCCTAAGCCCACTGACTGCAACTAAAATGAAAAACCAGACTAGAAAATGTGACATTCAAAGCAATCTAATTAAAAGCAGTTCATAGTTAAAGCTTGGGGAAAGAGACACATTTTTGACATTTCCTTAAATATTGGAAAACAGAGGGCTGAACACACTTCTCAAGGAGAAACTGTTCCCTAGACTGGGACACAGGAGAAGGCTCTGACCTGCATAGCAGATAGCTGAGCTTCTATCAGTGGGGAGATCTTCAAGAGAACTTCTGTTGCTGATCTAAATAACTGGGTGGGTTCAGAGCAGGAGAGGCAATCCCCCAGATAGCTACATTCTAAGCTGTGGAGGGCTTTGGCAGTCAACACCAACAGCTAAACTGCTCAGTAGGTGAATGGTCACCACTGCAGATCTTCCAGATCAGGAATTGTGGGATCCATGAACCTTGCCTGATTAGCAGCCTAGCATCTATTTTGTGCACTAATGGTAATTTGCATCTTCAGCTTTTAATAGCTAACCATTCTCCAGTAAGCCCATAAATCAGCTTTTCTTTACCATGACGAATTCTGACGCTCTTGTCCACTGGCGTCTGATGAAGACACTTTCTAAGCACTGCAGCTGTCACCTTCAGTTACAACTGAGCAAAGATTTCAGAGCTGTTACTGTTTTCCCTATGGGAAATGTAAGGTTATTCAGCAATCCTGGCAGGATATAGTTTTACATCTCCTTGGATAGGTTCCAAAATAGGAATAGTTTCTGCTAATTAACATGACCTGCTGCTTGATAGAGAAGAATCACAAGACAAGAGAAGGGTAAATTTAAAAAAAGTGAGGTAGGCAACCCCCAGCCTGCGCGTCCCCCTAGCCTCGCTTTTGGAGTCAGTGTCCCCCATCACAAAAAAAGAGGCTGAAAATTCCACCCCAACTCTTCTGGAGACAGTACATATTGTTCAGTGGCCAAAATTGACCTCAAAAAGCTGCCTACCCCTATGCAGAGGAGGCATCGTTGGGCCAGCCCACTTTGCATTGTCCCCTTGGGACAAAGCTGAATTTGTTGATGTTGTTGTTCAGTCATTAAGTCATGTCTGACTCTTCATGATCCTATGGACCATAGCACGCCAGGTCTTCCTGTCCTCCACTGTCTCTCGGAGTTTACTCAAATTCGTGTTCATTGCATCGGTGATGCTATCTAACCATCTCATCCTCTGCCGTCCCCTTCTCCTTTTGCCTTCAGTCTTTCCCAGCATCAGGGTCTTTTCCAGTGAGTCCTCTCTTTGCATTAGGTGGACAAAGTATTTGAGCTTCAGCTTCAGTATCTGCCTTCCAATGAACAGTCAGGGTTGATTTCCTGTAGGATTGACTGATTTGACCTCCTTGCAGTCCAAGGGACTCTCAAGAGTCTTCTCCAGCACCACAGTTCGAAAGCATCAATTCTTCGGCGCTCAGCCTTCCTTATGGTCCAACTCTCACAGCCATACATCACTACTGGGAATACCATAGCTTTGATTATACAGACCTTTGTCGGCAAGGTGATGTCTCTGCTTTTTAATATGCTGTCTAGGTTTGTCATAGCTTTCCTCGCAAGGAGCAGGCGCCTTTTAATTTCATGGCTGCAGTCACTGTCTGCGGTGATCTTGGAGCCCAAGAAAATAAAATCTGTCACTGCTTCCATTTCTTCCCCTTCTATTTGCCAGGAGGTGATGGGGTCAGATGCCATGGTCTTAGTTTTTTTAATGTTGGGTTTCAAGCCAGCTTTTGCACTCTCCTCTGTCACCCTCATCAAGAGACTCTTTAGTTCCTCTCCACTTTCTGCACATTAGGATAGTAAAGTCTGCATATCTGGGGCTGTTGATATTTCTCCTGGCAATCTTAATTCCGGCTTGTGATTCATCCAGCCCGGCGTTTCTCATGATGTACTCTGCATATAAGTTAAGGAGAAGGAAATGGAAACCCACTCCAGTATCCTTGCCGAGAAAACCCCATGGACAGTATCAAAAGCTGAATTAGCCTCTGCTAATTTGTTCTTGAGAAGCTGAGACCCTAGGGAAGCTGCTGGAAAGAGGCAGACCCATAGGCACACTGGTGGGCAGAGATGGAAATACAGCTATTTCCCTGAAGATAGGTCCGTGGTTAGCTCTGCATAGAACAGATTCTTCCTGAGGACAAAGTAGCCAAGCCCAGGAAGCTTAGAGAGTTGTTCAGCAAGGACTTAGGAGATAAAATAAGGTGTTCTGCTGGATAGATAAAGAGCAGAGGAGTCTCCATTGACTGTAGGGTGGGGCTTCTTTCCTAAAATGGGGAGAATTCTGCACAAAAGTCCTGTGTCCTTTCTAAAATCTTTGCAATATAAAGAAGTGTACAGAGCCCCCAAAACGTGAAAAATGTGGCTGCAGTTCCCAGAGACCTCCAAAAGTTGTTAACAAATTCTAATTGTTAATGAGACAGAAGGGACAATACTTAAATATATGAGCAATCGTATTAACTCTATCTGATAGGGCTGTGCAGTGCTTTGGATCCAGTTCCCAGAAGGTGATTCAGAGTGCATAGCAGTGCAAACATAACACCCATCTTCAACTTTTTAAAGCAGCTGCATCTTTTCTCAGGATGATGTGGCAGCCAGAGAGGGCAACCCACACAATCCCAGAATAAGACACATGTTCTTCAAAGAGTCACAGGTACATTTGCAGAGCTACATTCACATGCCACCCTCTCCAAAGCACTTTTTCGGAATTACTTCCAAAGTGCTGTACAGCCCTAATAATTAATTTTTCATTCAATATAAACAAAATAAAATGAAACTTAATTTTTGGTCCAGGGCCCACCACCTTTTGGGAGTATGGACCACACCACATCAGCTGAACGCCAAGGATGACTCTTGAGCTAGAAAAGGTTGGGTATCTCTGATATAGATTGCCTTTTAGCCTGCACACACTCTGTACATTTCAAAATGACAGGCACCTCTGTAGCATTAAGTACATTTGTGTGTGTGTGTGCATGCGCATGTGCACATGCGTCTTGGCATTTATTAATGCAGAATGGGCTGTGTCCTTTTGTTTGCACAGCTATCACCCTTGACCCAGGATACAAATCAAGCTGAAAAATGCAAACGCCCAAGGCAATTGAGAAATGGAACACAGCTTTCTAGCTTCAGAGCCAGCAGCAGGACTAGAGGGAGAAAGGGAAATGCCTAAAAAGGGATTAAGATTAGCACTGATTGTGCAAATTACATAACATTTGGCCGCAATTTGATTTCAGCGAAAAGCCGATTTGATCCTCAGCAGATATGGCCTCTTCAATAATACTGAGTATCTCCAGACCAGGATAATATTTGCAAATATTGTAAAAAATTCATTCCCATTCTCCACCCCTCGAAAGATTTATCTGTGGAACTAGAAGAATACAATAATTATTTCAATTCTAGCAAGGAGCCAGTTTGGTGTCGCTCGAGGCAGCAGGGTAGAATCCAGGAGCCTGTGAGTTCTAGTCTTGCCCTAGATACGAAGCTAGCTGGGTGACTTTGGACCAACCACTCTCAGTCCTCAGAAGAAGACGACGAGGGTGAACCCCTTCCGAAAATCTTGCCAAGAAAACTGCAGGGACTAGTCCAGGCAGTCGCCAGGAACCAACGCTAACTTGAAGGTACTGGAAAAAACCAACCCACAAGGAACCAGGGATTGTCTTTTATAGTAACTAAGTTTCTCCTTCCTTTTTTAAAGTAAAGGTAAAGGTTTCCCTTGACGTAAAGTCCAGTCGTGTCCGACTCTAGGGGGCAGTGCTCATCTCCGTTTCTAAGCCTTAGAGCCGGCGTTGTCATAGACACTTCTGGGTCATGTGGCCAGCATGACGACTCGGAACGCCGTTACCTTCCCGCCGAAGCGGTACCTATTGATCTACTCACATTTGCATGTTTTCGAACTGCTTGGTGTGCAGGAGCTGGGACGAGCAACGGGAGCTCACCCCGCCGCGCGGTTTCGAACCGCCAACCTTCCGATCGACAGCTCAGCGGTTTAACCCCCAGCGCCACCGCGTCCCTCTCCTTTTTTAAAAGTTTGCCTAAATATTATATGGGTGAACTCAAGCGTAGGCTGCCAGTTTGTTAACAAAGGCCCTCCAGGCAGAGACAGGAGGGGTGTGTGTGAAAAGTCTTTCTATGGGGGTCCAGAAAAAGGAAGACATCCTGTTTTGTTTTCTTGCTTCATTCAGAAACAAGTTAGCCAGGACACTGACTAATAAAACTAGGTAACAATGCATCAGCTCACCCTTTCCTGGGTCTCCCTCAAATGGTCTCCCATCCTGGTGTCCTTCACATAGAATCAAGCTCTGATGCCTGCCTTAGTTCCTTCACACCTACAGATGCAACTGAGCGGTGGTGAGCAGCAACTTCCTCACCCTCTTCCAGGGATGCAATATTAAATTCAATCAAACCATTCTATATTAAACCACACAAGGGCTTAACAAATATGGCTGTGTTCACACCGCACATTTAAACAGGTCAGGTGATGGCAGGAAGAGGTTCCATTTCACAATATGCTATACTTGCTTACTGTTAATGTAGGGTTAGGTTTCTTGTGGTTTAGAGCAGGGTGCTTTCTCAACCTTGGCAACTTTAAGATGTGTGAACTTCAATTCCCAGCATGCTGGCTGGAGATTTTTGGGACCTGAAGTCCACACATCTTAAAGTTGCCAAGGTTGAGAAACCCTGGTTTAGAGAACAGTGCAAATCCAGCCCGTTTGACTCATTTATGGTTCAGAATGGGGGTTTATTACAAATGAAGTGTGTGATCAGAGCCTGCAAGAAACCAGAGCAAGTCACTGAATTAGATTGCCTAATAGCCTGATTTTATAAGGATAGCTTTTCATAATCCTGTCAACTACAGCTGTGAGTCTTAAAATTGTTATAAGCAATTTTTCTTTGCTGTTGCACCATCCTGCAGAGAAGAAAACAGATCGGTTTAGAACTGAATTGCAACCAAGATTAGTAAACCGTCACAACTCTTGGTGAGGGTGAAATGAAGTATGCACCCATTATGACAATGGCAATTAATTTAGACGAGCCAGAAACATTTGGTCATTTGCTCCAAGCACAACATTTGCTCCATGCACAGCATCCTTGATTTTTTAAAAAATATCTTATTTAATGATGCCCCATGATTAAGACACCAGCTGCTTGGATTCATTCCTAGGAATAAGATGGAAGAACGGCAGTCAAAGAAAAGCAGGTGGGAGAACTTGATGAGACAGGCACAACTGCATTTGATCTGCAGGAGGTCATGGCATGCAAGTAGCATTAGCAGCTGTGGCTGATTGTTGGAAAGCAAAGCAGGGTTAGACCTGGCTCGTACTTGGATGAGAGATCACTAAGGGATCACAGTACTGTACGAAATAGGAAAAACATACAAAGGAAGATAATGACAAACACTTCCATATTGCTGCCAAGAAAACCATAAAAGCTGAGCTTGACTAAGGTAGGCTTTTTTGAAATTTCAATATAGGCATTAATAGAAATTAATTATTGCGTGCAGAACTAAAATTTTATGCTAAGTCTCGTCGGCAAAGTGCTGGCATCCAGGGCTAGACTTAGATGTGAAGGCAAGTGTGTGAACTATTTCTAATTTCTAATAACAGCCTTAGGAATTTCATTTAAGACTGGGATTATGATTCACCCTTCCTCCCTCCTGTGATCCAGGAATTGCGTTGGTACAACACTCTACAAAAATAGACATTTTAGCCTACAATATTATGCAAATCCAGCATTTCTTAAGTCCTGCAAAGGGCAGTAGTATTAAGAGACTCAAGATGGCTCCTCCCTCACTGGGGTCTAAGAGAGAGTAGGAGAGAAGCACAACCTGACTTGTAAGAATCTGTTATTACAGTCTA
Organism: Candoia aspera; assembly: GCF_035149785.1. NCBI lineage: Eukaryota > Metazoa > Chordata > Lepidosauria > Squamata > Candoiidae > Candoia > Candoia aspera. Next base: position 9,077,201 of record NC_086158.1, on the reverse strand, counting down.
TCTCAATAAAGTACAGTTCTGGTCTTCCTGCAGAGTGTATTTCTGTTGGCATTTCTTTGTTTTTTGCCCGGACCAAGCCACTAGGTTACCATGGTAATTGAGTACTTTCTTAAGTATTGGCAGGGTGAAGAGGTCAAACTTAATTGTCCTCAGTTTTGGGTGTGAAAAGGCATGACCAAATAAGGAAATTGCCTGGAGGGCAGCCTGCCTGGGCTTATTAGTTTCTGTTTCCTTTCTACACACAGCCTTGCAGCCCAGTCCTCTCTGAGCATGTGTGAATGCACAGCTTGTAAATATGTTTTTGTGCTTTCTGTAAATAAATTTATTTTTATAGAAATGCCTGGTGTGTGATTTTTCTGATCTCTCTGGCCAAATGCTTTCCAGCAATCTCTGACAATTTCTTGATCTGGTCTACCTCAAAGGGCTGACAATGGCTTTGTGCAATGGATGAACTTGGACAGGGTCCAACTAGGCCATTTGCATTAAATACTCACATGAGACTCTAGTGTTTGCATCATTTGCACTGGTACTGATGCTGGGAAGGAAGAAATACGTTGAGCCCCCACCCTGAGGGAAGGGAGGCCCAAGTAGATGGAAACTTCAGTCCCCTTTGCCAGTTCATTCTTTAAAAGAACCCCCGATCTGTCATTTTCAGTACACATGGGATTGAGATGTGATCTAGGGTCTTATCTCAAGGGATGGGGAAAATGTTCCACCGTGGAGCATTTGTATGAAATGTGTGAAGTGGTGTATGGACTTGTAAGTGAGGATGTTTTTCAGACTGAGCAGGCGCAAAGGCCTGGAGAAGTAGACTATTGGTAAAGGCAAAGTTTAGCTACATTTCCTTTTCTTATCTCATGCCTTTAATTACTTTGGCTTACTTTTTATTCCCTTGGTGCACTTAAAGGTTGCTTATCCTGAAAGTGAACAGCATGATGGGAAGAGACAGATGGAATGTCCCAAACTTGAAATGGGCCAGTCTGACCTTGGAAAAATACTCTTCTGCTCTTGGATTCCAGGAGTGGTCAGACTTTGAAAACGGGGAAACAAGACAATTTCCAGGATGCTCAGAATGACCTATTTTCCAAGGTCAAGCCATTTCCAGAAATCATGGAATGGCTCTTTCCAAAGGTCAAATATTTTGCACATACATACTTATCCCATCCAGTTTGACTGTCAGAAATGCAGCTTGTGACTTTTGACAGTGCAAAAAATAGGATTTTTGTCTGTCTTGTAATTTTCTTATGGAGAACAGCAGGTGACGATGCCTGAGGATTTTTAATGTAGCCTTTGATTAAATTTGTCAAATTCTGTGATTTTCTACACAGAAAGGTCTTTTTTCTCAAAAACCTGAACCTCAATGCAGAGAGACAGCTGAGCAACGAATCCCAGATGTTGGAAACCAAAAGGTCACCACCTTCCCAAACTCCTTGAAGTATCTGACAGGCTGCTGTATTGGCCTTGCCAGCAAAAGGTTTTTATTTCATCACATTACATAGCTACAAACTGTCAAGATTGGGGTTTCATTAATGTGTGTTACTCTCCTTTGACTTCAAAACCTCAGAACATATGATGGGCTATTTCGGTTTGATATTGGTTGAAATTAAAAGCAAGTTCACAGCAACCTGATGGCATTCCACCAACACAATAAGAGGTTAATAGCACAAGATGGTGAGGTTCCCAGCAGATAAGAATCAATCATCATTGTTATCAACATCCACCTTTTAATTAAGTGATGCACAAAGCTATCACCAGGTCATAAAGTAAATAAAGCAAGTAACTAACTGCCTAGGAATGGTTTGTCCTTCTGTTACCTGCATATTTTATACTTGACTGGGTAGGAAAACTATCTGTATTATAATTGCACCTCTCTTTTTAAAAGTTGTATCATAGAATACGTCTGTCTGCAGAAACTCCAGTGAAATCTTTGTCCTGTTCAGAAAGCACATACAAGGCATCGCTATCATATTGTTAGTGCCTGGTTAGGAAACTGACTTTGACTCCTGTGGTTTCCTTCATGGGCAATTACTGTCATACTTAAAAAGTGATAATATAAAATCAATCATAATTCAGAGATGTAACTGCTACTTAGAGAAATGTCTTGAAAATAAAAGCAGTTTGAGACTGAAACCAATTATCTAGAGAGTTGGCTGGTAGGTCCTCCCACACTGAAGATTTTCAAGCAGCAGCTGCACAGCCTTCTCCTGAGAATGTTGTTGTTCTGGGGGGGCGCATGCATACAATCAAAAGTCAGGATTGGTCATGTCCATCTGGATGGGAAAGAAGAATTTTCTCTTATTTTCTTTCTTGATGATGTATCTTAACATTCTCTCTGCCCTTTCTCAATAGTACGTCTGTTCCACACTGCCAAGACTCTGTCCGAACTCCTCTAAAGCAATTTAGGGTCAACTTGGACATGTTCTCATCATAATCACTTATCACCCTAGAAAGCCTGAACTCCACAATGCTCCTTCCAGCCATCCAATTACAAAGTCCAGAGAATCATAGGAGTGTAACATCCTGAAGGAGAGGAACCCAGCATGTATAAATTTCCCATTTGGGCCAAAGGGAAAATATCCCAACCCCCAAGTTCCACCGAGTTAGGGCACAGGTTGAAACTTGCCTTTTTACAATTTTTGCTGCACCAAATGTGAGCTGTGGGTACATTGGTGCATTTGCCTGATGAGATGCAATCACAGAGGCACACTCAGTCCCACATATCACTAAGTTATCCACAGGACCAATTGTTTGTGCATTGTGACTGCTTTTTATTCATAGAACTGTTTTATACAAAACATGAACACACTGTTTTAGTTTTGCCTTAGCAGTTGAATAAACCCAGATATTGTGGCTTGCAAACCATGGTTTATTGTTTAATATGTTGTACAAACCCATCCAACTGCAGTGTACTCATGCTAAGGAAACCATGGTTTGGGGTAATATATGAACCTAGCTAGAGGAAAACGGTAATTGGATCTCTCAATCCAAACAAAAAGGTTTTAAGACATAATTATTTTAAGGCTTTCTAATTCCCAAACCACTGAATTATTCAGCAGAAGGACCAGTGAAAGAGAAATCAACAGCGAATTTCCCATCACAAGCCTTATTATCATTAGATAATGGCCCAGAGCTCTCATTCTTATTGGAAACAAAGCAATGAATAATAAGTTAAGTGTTTAAAAAGAAAATAGTCTCTTTAGACAAATGGTGTCTGCAGAATAATTTAAATGGATAAAACATCGAGATTCAATGTGAAAATAAGAGAATCTCAGCCACCATATGCAACAGGAACCAATTGAGAGCAGCTCAGAGGAATATTTTTTACGTTACCCTTGATTGAATCCAACATGGTAAACCTTAACATGGTTCACAGAGCACAATTTCTTTGCTCATATAACATGCTAAGCTCAGATTAACTATATTAAAGTTTAATGTGATGATTTGGATGATGCAACATGCTAAGACATTTAAAAGAGAAATTAGGTTTCCTGTATCAATAAATATATTGGTGCAACTCCTTGCAGAACAGAGATGTGAGTGTGTAACCCAGCATTTTTCAAACTTGGCAACTCTAAGATGTGTGGACTTCAGCTCCCAGAATTCCCCAGCCAAGTTTGAAAAACATTGATGTAACATATTGAAAGTATGGTATTCCGCCAGAATTTGGCATTTCTGGATAACCTTTATCACTAAGAGTCAGTGTCAGCTCTTAGCAACTAGATTTTCGGCATGACAATCTGTACCCAACTGGTCCTTCAGGTCTTCCAACAGTGCACCGATCACCACTGCTGTAACGGAGTCCATCCACCTTACAAACACTTGACTACAGATACACCTATTTCATGGATACCTCTGGAATTTGGAAAACCCAACCCAAATTTGCCTGGCAATGGGAATGGTTTACTATGATCTGTATCCTATTCGCACAGCTTTGATCCTTTGATGTGAAGAAGACAGAGGAAAAAAAACAGGAAATCAGGAAATATGGCGAGAGTTGCATTTTCTTTGGCAGTTTGGATGTTGCAATGTAAATGCTAAGCCCTGTGACGGGAAATCAGATGGTTATTTTTCTCTGTAAATGATGCTATTGCCCAGTAATTAGACATGTGGGAACAAGAATGCTTAATATCAATTGATATCCCTTGAGTAAACCTTTTCACTCATTACTGATCATGCAATCACAGGTTTTCTCTGGTATGTGTTTAGGTATAAGGGAGCCAGTGTTGTGTCAGGCTTATATTTAGTGCATGTTTGAGTCTGCTTGCTGGGTTAGAAAACTACTCTGGGTAATTTCCAGCTTAGTTTGCACGCAGCAGACACCCAGTCAATCTCCATCTCCAGATTGGAGCAAGCAAGCACACTGCTCAGTACAACCAGGAAAAATATACCTTGATGTTTATTTGTTAAACTTCATCAAATGTCAAAAACAGTTAACTGGCAAAACAGGAGGGAGATGGGAGGGAGATGGGCGGTGATAAAGTTTGATAAAATAAATAAAAGGCAAGCAAAAAAAAACAAGGGAAGACAGGCAACAGTTTATGAGTTATACATCTATTTATATCAAAAGGCACAGGACTCTGAGAGCTCCTGGGTAATTATTTAGCATGGTGGGCTTTGAGGAAGCAGGATAGAAAGCGTATTGATGCTTTTCAACTTCGCTGTTGGAGAAGATTCCTGAGAATAGTACAGATAGTTTAAAAACTGGATCATAGAAAAATTAATCGAGTTCTTGCATGAGGCACAAATGACCAGGCTCAAATTATTATTTTGGACACGTTCGGCAAAGATATTCTTCCCTTAAAAAGTCCATAATGCAGCAAACATGGAAGGCAAGAAGAGGACCACCAGCAACAAGGTGGATGGACTCAATTACATCAATGGTAGGAGCACCTTTAGAAAATATGAAGGACCAAGTTGTAGATAGATCATCCTGGAGTGGTCACTAAGAGTTGATACTGACATGGTAGCACACAATCAATCAATCAATTAGCATGGACAGTCCCAAAGGGAACGGCCTTTGGTTATTCCAGCCTCAGTGCTTTTATGTACTACATAACGGAAGCAGAATAGAGATGGAAAGTAGTACACCAGGTCATCCCTCCTATATTCTGCACCATGAAAGAAAGAATTCAATGGAGTGAATGGGCATGATGTATCCAACAACATGGACCTGCCTAACCTACTTCACAAGAGTTGTTTTTGCCAAGATAAAATGAAGGAAGACCCCCTGTGTACAGCACCACTTTGAAAGTCTTCATAATACCACCTAGCCATTGTTCAAGTATAAAAAGCCTGTCCTTCTTATTGTTCTTTTGGCTCCAAAATGGTCGGATGACTCTAGAAGATGCTATTAAGGCTGTTGTGGGAAAATGACCACCAAGGGAAGATGGGATAGAAATGTAATAATAAAAATATAGAAATGTGCCATTTTTCTATTAACCTTGCACTCTTTGACCAGCCTATAACAATTTAAAACATTTTTAACAAGTCCATAGATTTAATATAAGTATTATTTATTTGTTTGTTTGTTTATTTATCATTTTCTTTACTGCCCATCTTGTATGCAACGACTCTGGGCGGTTTACAAACAATAAAAGATAAAAATGTAAAATATCATTAAAACAGTAAAATATAAATATAAGAAGTAAAATATAAAATAGAGTCCAAGATGGTGAAAACGGTCTTATCATTGGCATCATCAAGGTGCCAACCACCCCCATGATTGGCTATCCCCGCCCCACCCCAAGCGAGGTGGCACAACCAGGTCTTAACTCCCTTCCAGGAGAGTGGGGGCCTGCCTCACCTCTGGGGTAAATTATTCCAGAGAGCAGGGGCCATGGCAGAGAAGGCCCTCCTCTTGGACCCTGCCAATCAGCAATCCCTCATGGACAGAGTCCATAACATGCCCTCTTTGCCTGACCAGGTGGGACGGGTTGATGTAGTGGGGGTGAGGCAGTTCCTCAGGTAACCTGGCCCCATGCCATGACGGGCTTTAAAGGTGATAAGCAACACCATGAATTGGACCCAGGAGCAAACTGGCACCCAATGCAGCTCACGCAGCAAAGGTGTTATATGTGCCCTCTTTGAGACTCCTAGAACTGCTCGTGCGGCCGCATTCTGGACAAGCTGTAGCTCTTCAAGGGTAGCCCCGTGTAGAGCACATTGCAATAGTCTATGCGGGAGATGACCAGGGCATGAGTGACTGACCGGAGGGACTCCCGATCCAGGAAGGGGCATAGCTGGCACACAACACCAAGTTGTACAAAGGCTCCCCTGGCCATGGCTGCCACCTGCTCTTTAAGCATGAGTCATGAGTCCAGGAGAACCCCCAGCTTCCGCACCAGGTCTGTCTGGGGCAGTGCCACCCCACCCAGAGCCAAAGATGGTAAATTCCCAGGTACCCGGGAGCCCCCATAATAAAATTGAGAGGCAGAAAACAATCATTGAACAAGATATAGCCAAAACTTGGCTGGCATAGAAATATCTTTACCAACTGACAAAAGACATCTAGGGAGAAGGCCACTCATCCATTTTGTGGGGCAAAATATCCCATATTGGTTCAGCCAAGATCCTGTTTCTCTTCACTGTCCACCATTTCTCAATCTTAGGATTCTCCTTTTGATATTAGGAAAGAGGAAATTCAACATTGGGAGAAGCAACACCGCACCTATTGTGGACCTGAGCAATGTATATCTTCCAAGGAATTCATCAACACTTTAAACCATGCCTGGCACCAACTAACTGCAAACTTGCAGGATAAATTTAACAGAGTTCCATGAACAGGCATCTAGTTACATATTTGTTGATGTACTTTGGGCCAACAGGCAGCCTTCAATTACATTTGAAATGTATCTGCATGTAGAGAGTATATTGCACAGTGGGGGCAGCTGTTATTGTTATCATCCCCAGCTAGAAATATAACATGGTTCTTTCCCACTTTATCCTCGTCACAGCCCTGTGAGGTAGGGTATGCAATAAGAGATAGCAACTGCCCTAAAATCATCCTTTGACTATCTTTACAAATCATATTTAACCAGTTCAGGTAAAGACTTAGCAGATGCATTCATACATTCTACTAAGCTTAGTTAGGATAGGATTTTTTTTAATGGCATAGCATGGTGCACAAAACCTGCCAATTTGCTAAGTTTATGGTTCAATGTATTTGCACAATCCTGAAAACCAGGTTAAGCTTGTTGTATGAAACCAACTAGTCAGATCTAAATTTCCAGTCATAAAATAATGTTATAAACTAGTTGTCCTGTAATTTAGGCAGATCTAAATGCACAAGGTTTGCCTTCCATAGAAGGCAACTTTCTTGAGAACATTATATATACTGTATACAGAATGCTATAGACAATGGTTGATATTGACTTTTTTTTTTTAGGTCACTGTCTTTATAGCTAAGAATAAAACTGCTAGTTATATCATCATCTGTTTCTTACATCCATTTGGATACAGATGGCAATTACTCGGGCTACTGCTTATGTTATGTCTGGGGAGGGTTCTAACTGCAAATTAAGCAATCAAAACTATTTTCACTGGAAAAATAGATGTAACATAGCTGGCTGATATAAAGAAAGCTGGGTCAGCCAGTCTGTTCAACCATGTTATCTACCTCGAGTCTGCAAGCTGTGCAAGTAAATCTATACCTGATTTAACAAATATTTGCATTTCTTTGGAAGGCAGGTAATTTAACTACTTAGAATATGCAGACATACATGTACTCTCTCTCTCTGGTGTCAGGAACATCACATTCCAGATTATTAACATAATGGAGTTGTTTTCCTGAAATCATTTGATGTAACAGTGTTTTTCAAACTTGACAATTTTAAGATGTGTGGCACTTCAACTCCCAGAATTCCACAGCCAGCACAATAATCCAGAATATGAAGTTCCTGACCCCAGAAAGAAAATGATCCCTATGGAATGCGACCATGGGCATTCATTCGGCAAATGTGGGAAACTGAGTTTGGCGATCAGACTAAGCGCACTGTGCGAATGCAGCCAATGGGCTTCAACTCCCCAGATCCCTTGACCTCCACAGTACAGATTGTGAGCACTGCACCTCTGCGCTCCTGGGGGTGCCAGGTTGGGGAAGGAGCAGGTAGCGTTTCGTTGGCAGACCATGTTCTTCAATTACTTTCATCAGGCAGAAAAGAGAAGCACTGAAGGCCTAAAGTGGTACAGCCCCCACCCGCACCCCAAAAGGCTCTCCCACCTCCACGAAGCAACCCTCCCTTAAGGGCAACCTAAAGTGGTACAGATTCCCCACTCCCCAAAAGACCCCCTTACCCCCCAGTAACCCTTCCTGAAGGGAAGCCTAAAGTGGTACAGTCTCCCTGCTCCCCAAAACTCCATCCCCCCGGAAGCAGCCCTCCCTTAAGGGCAGCCTGAAGTGGTACAGTCTCCGTGCTCCCCAAAAGATTATCCCACCACCCAGCAGCTCTCCCTTAAGAGCACCCTAAAGCGGCACAGTCCCGCCATTCCCCAAAAGATTCCCCCCACCAAAGCAGCCCTTCCTGAAGTGCAAAGCCCACAGCGGCAGCGTTCCCCGCTCCCCAAACGACTCCCCCACCCCCAGAGCCAGCCTGCTCTGCCACGTGCCTGGGCGAGGCCTCCGTCTCCTCCCCGCCTTCTTTTCCCACATCTTGCCCCACCGGCTCCCGCCGCCAACCCTGGACGCTGCCGATTGGCGGCTCTGTTATTCCCCGCCCTTCCGTCACTTCCTGGGCTCTGGGGCCGGGGGGGGGCAGACCCTTAGTGACAGGCAGGCGGGCGGGGAAGGTGCGCGCGGGCTGCATGATGGCGGGCGGCTCGCAGCCGCGGCAGCTCCGAGCTTTCGTGTGGCGGCGGCGGCGGCCGCTGCAGGCGCCGGGACTTCCGCGTCGCCGCTAAGGGGAAGAAGCGCTCGGCCTCTGCGCGGATGGGGAGCGGCGGTTGCGAAAGAGGGCGGCGGCCTCCTCCTCCGCAGCCGCCGCCGCGCCGGGGTTTCTGACGGGGCGCCTCTCTTCTCGGGTCGGGACGGAAAGGGAGCCTCGCCCGCCGCAGCAGGAGGCTGGGAGCCACCGACCCGCCCGCCGGACGAGGGGATGTTGCGCTGGATCCGGCAGCAGCTGGTAGGTGGATCGGGGCGACCTTCCAGTGGGGAGAGGGGCCGCGGGGGGGCCCTCCCCTCCCCTCCCCTCCCCTCCCCTCAACTTTCTCCCCCGCCTTCGGAGGGGCCCCCTCGGGCGTTTCCGGCGGGGCAGCCCTGGGGTCGCGCGCCCTCCCGCGGAGCACCTGCCTGGCCCCTCAGGCGCCGAGCACGTGCCCCCGCCGCGCCTGGAGGGGTCCGCGGCAGACTTCGCCTCCGTTTTTCCCCCTGTCGCTCCGACACGAACGGCCCGGCGCCGCGAGAAGAGGCTCCCTCGCTTCAAAAGGGTGCCTCGCCGCGGGGGGCGCCCGGCAAGGAGGTTGCGGGGTGACCGGCGTTGGTTCTGGGTTCAGGGGTCTCGACGACCGTGATAATTTCATCTGCTCTTTCTGAAGTTTTTCGTTGTCTCCCCGCGGGTGTAATCCCTTGGCTTCCACGCAAAGCCTTTTTTGTTTTTTTGTACTGTTTAGAGGTGGCAGGTGAGTGAAAGAGGTTGTGCTCATAATTAGCAGAAAGTTAAGTTGGGAGCAGCTGGGTTTCTGGGAGGAGAAGGAAGTTGCCAAGCTAATGGCCAGCTGAGACCTTTCCTCTTGAAGGTGTTTACCCAAAGTGCAGTTGATTTACAGTGCCATAGTACAGCATAGTGTCAAAATAGCACTCTTCAACCTTCTGCTGCTTTAATGGGGGTTGGCGCCACATCTGTGATTTCTAGGCTCTGTTACAGTTCCCCCCCCCACAAAGATATTAGAATTAAAATTAAGATTTGTTCTAGGTGTGTGCTGTGCTAATTAATGACCGTAGCGGACTTTAAAATCCTGAATGGCTTCTTTTCAAGGCTTCCCTTGGAAACAGCTACCGTTTGTCATGAAGCAACACATTTTAAATACAGGTTTGGAATAAAAGTGGGCTGATCTGCAGGGAAAAAATGTAATCTTTTCCTCTTGGCTGTCTCTTTCTGAAGAGACAAAATGTTGTTTGATTTATCTTTAGCTTTAACTCCCAGCTCCATCTCACTTCCTAAGGCCTAGAAAACGTTTATAACATAAGAGAAATAATATGCAATTCAAAATTCAGCCACATCCTTCCTGCCTTTTAGAACAAATGTTAAAAAAACAACTTGAGACAAGTTTTTTAAAGAAGATTTGCAGATCCATTTAACAGTGTTGTAACACAAAATTCAGTAAATGAGTGTAAATTTGGAGCTCATTCACAGTAAAAGTAAATACCCATTGATATTAATTGTCTCTTTAGATCAATATTTCTCAAAGTGTGGTCCCCCAAGACCATCTCAGGGGTCCACAAAATCAAAATAATTTGCCAGCCTATGTTGAAAAATAATACAATATTTAAATCCCCTCAAACAATCATGAGAGGTAGTAGTGACAGTGAATGCATCAATTTTAATTTTTAATACAGTAAATATCGATAAATATAACCCATTCAAACAAAGGCTCTTTTGGAGCCCTCCATAATTTTTAAAAGCGGGAAGGGGTCCTGAGAGAAAAAAGTTTAAGAAACACTGCTTTAGTTCATCCATAAAATGAACAATATAATTTAATAATGCACCAGAAAGGTATAAATTACTACAACTGAATGAAGAAAAATGCTTCAAATAACTCAAGAAATGAGTCTAATCAGTTTTACTAGCTTTTTTATTTCAGCAGATTGCATTTACAATAGTGTTGTATGCTGTTGAGCTTTCATAGCAGAGTTAAACCTTATATATCCTACTCAGAGAAGGTTCATTATAGATAAATGAAAAACATTATACACTTGGAAACGACATTTGGTGATTTAACAGCTACTCCTGGAATGCTACTAGCAGTAATTTCATGGAGTCCTTTTCACAAATTAGCTATAGAGTATTTTGTTTGAAATGCAGCTAGCATTCATTTTTCTTGTAGGATAGATTGCTTTGTGTAGCATTGAAGCAAACTAGTTTTGGCATAATATGGTTTATCTTATCTGTGGGTAAGGGCTTTCTTTCCCCATGCAGCTTGCTAATTCACATGCGATAGATTCCACTTGATACATTGTAAGAGATAGTCTTATTTATATTTATTATCTTATTTATGCTTTTAGATTGTAATTTAGGTTTTTATATTTTTATTATTACTTTTATTGTAAACCGCCCAGAGTCCCCCGTTGGGGGAGATAGGGGGTGATACAAATTTAAATAAATAAATAAATTTTGTTTTCCATGTTTGATTAGAGCTGAGTAATGGATGTGTCTATTTGTATTTCACATTCCATATATGTTAATTACACTTGCTGATAGGATTTAACACTTTATAGCTCCCTAATACAATAATCTTGGAAGTTTCCCAGAAGGGTCAGACAAAAATGACAGAATATGAAACATGCTGGGTGTATAGTTTCCTCAATCTGATGCTCTCCAGATATGTTGGGGTACAAATTCTAAATTTCCAGTTAGCTGAGTTGTCTGAACATTTGTAGCCCCATCTTTTTTAAAGAGCACCTATCTGAGGAAGGCTGCTTAGCCTAATCTTAGGTGTTTGCTGTATCTCTGCATTCTTCAGTTTTGTTTGCTTTTTTCTCATCATTAGTTGAGCTCAGAACAGTAATTCATAAAAACATAAGTGGTAATTCTTGTAAAGTGTATTTCTTACTCTTTATAATGTATTCTAGAAAAGAAATTAACTTATTCTGATTACAAAAAAAATTGGCATATGCATTCTTCTTGCATTTATATACTGTTACATATGTTGGGCACTCTTTGTAGAAAGACTGTTTATGTCTCATTAATAAGAAACCCTGCTCTAGCAGGGGCTATTAGCCTAGGTATTTAACTGTATTAATTTTTTCCCCTTATATTACATTAGCCTAGGTATTAACTGAATGTGATCATTTATTATGACCAAAAAATTGCGATGTTTGTTTTAAATGAAAACTAACAGCTTTGTCTTTTGGTCACTGCATATGTTATACCAAACATATTGTATTTAAAGTGAGCATGTTACATTAGTTAAAATCTTACTTGCATTTTTCTGTCTTTGGGGTAAGGTCAGCTTTAGTATAATTATGGAATTCCTAGATACCTGTCAGCCTGCTTCAAGTACTTTAGTAAGATAGACCTAAAATGATGTTTTCTTTACAACAGAAAAAACTTTTACACATCATGTTTGCATATAACAGCCTTTTGAAGAAAACCTCCAAAAGCTGTTAACTGTGCTACAAGCTAATAGTTTAAAAACCAAAACGCTGAATTTCTGTGTGGAGCACAGATAAGGCTTTGCTCATGCTATGCAGGCTGGAGATGTGTTTTAGCAAACTGAACTACATGGATTTAAAAGCACTATTCAGTATATCATTCTTAGTTACCTGTGGATACAGTAAATATAGGTTTTATAAATTTGGTGCATTTTTTAGAATACTCAGATTTTTTCCCCCAAGGGAGAATTTCATTTGTCAGGATATTATATTTTTCAGTACTTAAATCACAATATTGATATATTCCATGCAATGAGAACCTTTTCTAAAAGATAAATATTTTAAATTATGCTTGCACCTGTATCTACTGTGAAAAACGGTTGTGTGCTGTGGTAAAGGTGTGAATATCATAAATATATTTAAATGCCTCTTTGCAGATTACTGTCAGGATTTATTTTACTTAGTTTTTCATTTTTGCCATTTGCACAAACATTGCATATAGTTTTCAGTTTGTGCATAGTTTTTCAAACAATTGTTCAAGTTGTGAACTGCACTGAATTCAGAAGGGGCCAGATTCCAGTTTGCACGTATGTTTCAGTTCCTCTAGAAGTCTAACAAATACAACTATGGTAAATTCATGTAAGAATTCTGCTTAAAACGATTTCTTAGTCATCTATACAGAATGTTCAATGTGTCATGGAAGTAGGAGGGCATTAAGGTAGATGTCTTTAGAATGGTGAGGGCCATCAAGGCTGTTCTTTATCACAATGCCGCCATTGTATTGTGAACTTTTTCAAGGGCTGTTTCGTCTGTGACCTCTTCGTTTTGTAACAGTAGACAAGCTACCATATTGTAGTTCTAGTGAAATCACAACAAACTGAGATTAAATTTACAAAAGTCAGTGTAATGTGGTCAAGTGGACAACAGATGTCAAATTCCCAGTCTAGCCTACAGCCTTGGGGCTTCCTGGTGGTTGTTTCCCATCCAAGTATTAACCAAGAGCAATCCTGCTTGGGGGGGGGTTTCCCCCCAAGATTAGCTAAGGTCAGCTAGGTGCTGGCTGATACTTAAAGCAAGTAAACTTTTTAGTTCTAGCCAATCCTAGACATGTTTGGAGACCAAACACTAAATGTCAAATAGTCTGTTACAACTGATTGGAAGGATAGTATGTATTCTAGAAATATCAGGACAGGATACCCACTGCAGCCAAGGGCTGTTCCACTGCCTCCCACGACAGCCAACAGTCCTGGCAGTAGTACTGTTTCAGGCACTGTGAGTCTGCCAGAGGGTGGCTGTCTCTAATGTCAGAGAAAAGTATCAGCACTGTACATCCTCAATCTCTGCATCCTTTATGTTACGTTGCTGGGTCACTTTTTTTCATTTTTCATATTTATATAGCCACCCATCTCACAAACAAGCAACTCTGGGCTGTGTAAAGAGCTGAAAACAATCAATAAATACAGGTAGTCTTCGTTTAACGACCACAGTTGGGACCCAAATTTCGATTGCTGAGCGAAGTGGTCATTAAACAAATCCAACCCGATTTTATGAAATCTTTTGAGGCGGTTGTAAAGCAAATCACTGCAGTCGTTAAGCGAACCACGTGGTTGTTAAGCAAATCATGTGGTTCCCCGTTGATTTTGCTTGCCAGGAGCCAGCCAGGAAGATCGAAAATGGCGATCACATGACCACAGGATGTTGTGGCAGTCATAAATGCGAATGGGTTGCCAAGTGCCCAAATCATGATCATGTGACTGTGGAGACACTGCGACAGTCATAAGTGTGAGTACTGGTCGTAAGTTGGTTTTTCAGCACTGTTGTAAGTCTTAACCTTCACTAAATGAACGGTTGTTAAGTGAGGACTACCTGTACATTAAAATATTAAAACACAACTGAAACAAAGAATAAAAGATGAAGGGATGTTAAAAATAAGGGAGCCACCTCACTAGTTCACCCATCTCCTGGGATCCCCAGGCCTGCTGGCATAACCAAGTTTGCTGGACCTCTGGAAGCTCAACAGTGCCAAGGACAACCTCACCTCGGGGGAGAAGGTTCCACAACACAGGGGCCACTGCAGAAAAGGCCCGCCACCTAGGGCCCGCCAAATATAGCTCCCTAGCCCGTAACATATCCCTTTTTATATTTCAATATTGTATATCTTTAATGTTATATGGTTGGGGAGGTTATTTGTTTATGCTGTAAACTCTAGAGTTGGGTGGCCTTATAAATCTTGTTAATAATAAATCCTTTGACAGTTTTTGTCAGCACAGTACAACTCTGTCTGGATTATGCACACAGTGGGTTAATAACAGAATTGCCGAGAGTATGAAAGTTAAGTTATGAATTTTTAATGATGAAAATTTGAATGAATAGCAAATGATCAGGATGGAACTAATTATTTTTTAAACCAATTTAAAGAATAAACTTCCAAATTATTTTATCTAGCATAAGCACAAGCATTCCTTGTACGTTCCTCCATCAATATATTAAACAATCAAGGGGCATTACATATCCTTGTCTTGCTCCTTGCTCAGTAATAAACCAATTCATTATTATTACACGCTCTTCAAACATACCCAGCTTTTATTGCATTCAGCAACTGGCCTTCAATTCCATATTCACAAAAAAACATTCCATAATTCAAGCTATCCACATTGTTACATGCTTTTTCTAAATCAGCGGAAGTACACAAACCCCTTGTTTATTCCTTTTCAGCCAAGTCCAGAACCATTTTTAATTCCTTTAAAATTGTTCCTTAGCCTCATTCCAGTGTCCTTTTCTCTGTATACAAATCATCTTTCATCCTCATTTTTGCAGCAGTCATTCTTACATACATTTTTTCTACCTCATTCGCTTAATCGTTCTACTAAGCATCCTTTTTTATGCTTCCCCATTAGTGTAACTGTGAACACTTCTGTGGTAATATAATTCATTCATTCTTCTAAGCAGCTTCCATTTCCTCTTTCGATATGTCCACTTAACATTCATGCTGTTGTCAGATTCAGCTACTAATACTTCCTCATATGGGAATTTACTTTTCCTCCAGCCATTCTGCTTTCACTCTTAATTTTTTTTAAACATCTCTTTTCTCCCATGTCTGTATTTACTCAAGAGTCACTCTTGACAGTACCAAATAATGATCTATCAGAACTTATCATCACTCTTGTATCCTTCACTAATTCTAACATTCTGTCCTTACAAACAATTCATGTTTTCATTGTATAAATATGAATAAGGCATATTTGAAACAGACCTCTCTTTAAACAGATAGTTACCACTTTCATTCATGCTTGTGCCTGTAAATGGCCAAATAACTCTCTGTATTTTCTCGTTTTGTTCCCACCAATCCATACATGACACCTAAATTGTTCAGAATGTTGCATAATTTTTCCCCAGATTTATCTGTAGTTCTTCCATTTTCACCATTCATTGGAGTGTAACATGCAGGTATCAACCACTTGCAAATGCCTAGTTTCATATGCAACTGCAACAATCTAGATGATACCAAATCATATTTTTGTGATAACAATTTTAATCATTTCATATTAAACATACACTTCCGGTGTATGTTCAACTCCATATGATCAGCCCACCTTCATAGAGATATATTGCATTCTTTTTCCTATTTTCATGGACATACAACATACCTGCCTGTGTTTCATTTCATTTGTTAATGTATGTTCTTTGCTATTTACTCCTTCCGTTCCATGGTTGTCACAGATAGGCCCAGAGTTATTGATCTCTGCTGCCTATCATGAATTTGATCAACATATTTTTTTCATATACCCTTTATTAAAATTGAGAAGATGTAGGTCACAGTCATGCCACATGCAGCATTCCTTGCTAACAGTAAGGTCAGTGGTGGTCAGTTTGGGCACATTTTGGCTAATATGTCACAAGAGCAACTAAAGCCCAACTTTGCCCCAAGCACACTTAACTCTGTTCTGTGCGGGCTAGGCTCTCTAATCTAGAAACTACTCTTGCAAGTCAGCACACCATTGCCTGTGTCCCACCAACCAGGAAGAACATGCAATATACAGGCACATACTTGGGATACAGAAAAGAATTGCCAAGGTGTGTGTGTATACACAGATACACGCATACATACACAAATAACAAACTATCCTGGAAAAAAAACAGTTGTACTATTCTCTGAAAGATTAAATCAAAAATTACCCTTTGCAGTACAATGGAAGCAACGGTAACCCTTGATTTAATCTTTCACAGAACAACGCGACTCAGTTTCTTTTCAAGTAATGTTCTGTCATAATATCTATATAGAATAAGACGCGCTGAGTTGAAGTTAGCATGCAGCAGGATCTTCCAGCTGTAATCCTGCATTATAGACAGGATTTTCTGTTCAGTAGGAGTAGTAAGCAAGAGGAAATGAGCTATATGCAGTTAGGATTCTTTCATAGATGTATACTATGGATTTGTCTGAGCTGCTGTTTCTCCTTGCTCCTATGTGTACTGTATATGCTTATGTTTGTGTGCATGGGTGTGTGAATAACATCCTTGGGGCTGGCAGAATTCCTTATTTCCTTATTGCTTTTTCAATGCTAAACAGGTCCTTTGATTGTTAATACGTACAATAAATAACTCTTACCTTATCGTTGTTCTGGTACATT
This sequence comes from Candoia aspera, assembly GCF_035149785.1. Taxonomy (NCBI): domain Eukaryota; kingdom Metazoa; phylum Chordata; class Lepidosauria; order Squamata; family Candoiidae; genus Candoia; species Candoia aspera. The sequence continues at coordinate 9,060,269 of NC_086158.1, read as the reverse complement.
GATTCTGACAGAGAAGTAGCCTAACGTGGCTTGCAGCTCCGATGTTATAGAAGTGGAGTAAATCTTCCCATTTTTCCCTCTAGAGTAAAGCGCTGGGCCGGGGGCAGGGGAGGATGGAATTTATTTCTGAATGAAAAGCGTGGTGACAGCCTTCAAGACTGACCGACATACCCCCCATTGTGGGAGGTTGCAATAGTAGGATTATGGGGGAGAGTTTAAGGATCCCGTCATGAGAATGCCAGAGAGTCAACCCATCACATCCCAGTGTGTATGTGCGCAGGCCTGTACTCCATTACAGTGCACTGTTGCTGCCACATAATCATCCAGGGCTGGCAGAAACCACACACACCCCTTTCTATCTGGATTAAAACATCATTTTTCCTATCTGTCTCGGGCCAAAATTGCAATCTCTATAGTAATTTGAGGTAAAATACCAGAAAGCAAATAAATCCCCCAATCTACTCTTCTCTGTTCAATTTGAAATAGCAACTGTTACCTGAAATAATCCTAATATTCCCCAGAGCAGAACACACATGTATGCCTGTATTGAAATTAAACCTATAGCAGTTATTCTTTTTAATGCAGTGCATAAGACCAGCCTGAAGGGATTTTATGACCTAATACCATAATGGAGTCATAAAACAAGCATGAAAGATAATTGGAGAAGAGAACTGATATGATTTCAAGCATGATTTCAGCTCCTAAAACTTTAATAGAAAGGCTGGGAAAGAAGAAGTTATATTGTTTCAAAATCCAGTGGTAGGGAGCTTGTATTTCTTCTTCTTTTTTTTTTCCCCTCAGTAGACTGAGTCAGAATGGTCAACAATATCTGCACAAGTTTCCCATCCCTTTATACAATATAAATAACAGGGTTCACACAACATACTAAGGCAGAACCTATATGCAAACCAGCCTCTACATTGCCACTGAGTTCCCCTGGAAGCTGATGTGGGTGTAGCAAATGAAATGCTAGTAGTGTTCAGATTCTTAGTTCCAAATTGCAGCCTTATCTGTAAGCATAAACAAGAAACTTTTAAGTCATAGTTCACCTTTTCTCCCTTGGAATAATAGCTACATTGTACCATTGAGAGGATAACTAAGAGATAAGGAGTGCTGTGTAAATGAAATAGTGTTGCTTATCAGCAGTGAGGGAGCCAGTTTATTCCACTGTTTGAGAGTTACATAACGGGCATAGGTACAGAAAAATCCTACAGGTCATATTGGAGCTGTTAGTAATATATAATAATAATATTAGACTAGTAAAACAGGTTTGAAATGTGTATTATCATCATCCTACCGTCCTCTATGAAGTTCAGCTAACAGATTTTGGATTATTCTACTTTTCTTTAATACAGAAAAACAACATGGATAAGATCAGGTTATTTACTTAATCCCTGTGAAGTAGTTTGAGAGCAACTGCCCAAGGCAATTTTGTGAGCTTTATAGCCTAAGGCAGTGTTTCTCAACCTTGGCAACTTTAAGTTGTGTGGACTTCGACTCCCAGGATTCCCCAGCCAGCATCTGGAATTGAAGTCCACACAGTTGCCGACGTTGAGAAACACTGGTCTAAGGTTTCTGAAAATTCAGTACTACTTCCGTGTTCGCCTTGGGGAAAAAAGACTTGCTGCAGTAGCTATACTATCCTTGAAATATACATATATAGTCACCCAGTGATTCAAATTGAAACCTGCAGTAATCCAGATTCTAAGTGTTGCTGGTTTATTTGCTTTTATCAGCATGCTGCTGTTTGGCTCTTTTTATAGGTGGGAGTGCTTGAACCATTAGTGGCTTGTGATTGTATGTAAATAGAAGACTTTGGCTTGTTGCTCTGCAAGCAGAATCATAGACTGGGTCCACAGGGTATTTTTAATTGTAATTATGTTGTTTATTAATAAACTGATTTCATTAGTTTTTTTTTCTTAGTGTAGCATAAATCCATCTGTTTGTGACTTCACCAGATTATGGTTCAAGCTATATGAACTCAGCTCTTTTCTTAAAGCAGTAAGAAAATACGGCTTATGACTCTGGCAAGAATTCTAGATTCACACAAACTGTGACACACAAACAACTTATTTTATCTCCAGGCTTTTTTATCTTCACCAAAAGACTAGCTGGGCTGATAGAGGCAAGACCATTCTCTCATCAGAATCTAGAATCAATTTCCACAGCAATTCGCAGTTAAAGAGCAGACATACTAAAAAATATCAGATTGGGTCAGAAGAAACTGCATATTACCTGTACCTCAGCTTTCAGCAGTTACTCCTTATATGTTTACTTCTGAAAGAAGTAGGAGAGGGAAGGACTTGTTACTATTTCAACTTTTGCTGAACAATAAAAGGAAGGCTTTATCAAAACCTATGGAGCTGTTGGGTGTTAAAAGGTAGGTTGGGTGTCTTGGTTAATCTGAGAAGAAATTGCTGTATAGTTAGGGCTGAATTATACCTGACACCAAAGTAATAAATCCCATCTAGTAAAAAGCAAAGAAGCAAAACTGACTTTCTGTCTTGCTGCATTTCCTGCATTCCTTTAATAGATTAATAGACAAGTGCATGTTCAGTAAACACACTCACAGTTAGTGTGTTCATTGAACAAGAATGCATACTGACTACTTGTTATAATGAAATACGCTCTTTAGAAACAAACTGCAGCATTTGTAGAATCTACGAACGTAATCCAAATATTTGTTATTTTGAAACCTGTAAAACTATATTTCTTGGGTAACAAAAGGCAGACTCTCTGACTTGTTTGTTCCATAAATATTAATTTAAAATATTTTTCCCAGGTCTTAGATGATATATAGCAATCTGGGACTGACGGAGCAGTGAAAGCCCTGGAAATTGAATTCCAAAAAGTTTTCAAGTCTTTATACAAAGAAGCATTTATTAATAACAGGAATATCTCTCTGTTTTCTGTTTCTTCTGACTTATTAGTATCTTATAATTTTTCTTCATTTCATAATATCTTAAGGGGGGCTGTTTTAAATTAGACCTTCTGTATGCTAAATATAGAGCTCTTAATTTTTTCTTAGCTGTGGCACAGTCTGCATCAAACCAACTGGAAGTAATACTCAATTGAGTATTTCTTTGATTAGATGCAGTGGATGCTCCAGATACTAGAGTACGTACATACATATATGTATTCCAATTCTGTCCAAATATGTTTAATTTGGAGTAGTGTTTTAACTGGTAGAAGATAAATATTTATAATTATTAAATCAAAATGCTTTAATTTGAATTGGATTGTACTAGCATGTTGTCCATAATACTCTACTAAGGTAGTCTCTGCCTTTAAAGCACTTGAGACAAGGATTGCTAAGCCTGTGTTATTATGCCCTTTCTCGGAATTCTAGAAGCCTTTACAACAAATGCAGTAAAGCCCTGAAAATGTAAATGATTGTGCACCCAGGTTTCCTGTAATAGAATAATATCAAAATTTCTTAAATATTGAAAGAAATATCATTACACTTATTAAACCAACCAGCAATATTCCAGGAACTTATTTTCAAAGTGGAGTGCTTAGGGCTATATTCTAAAAGTAGTGAGTCTTCAACATCAATGCAATTTAATAATCCTTCCTTGTTGAAAATAGAACAATGATTCCTACTCCTGGAATTACTTGCGGTGAGTTTTGGATGGACTTGGAGTCCCTTATAAAGGCCACTGGATTGTCTGGATTATCACCTAATTCATTGGCCTTGAGGTATCTCATTTGTTGTCAATTTGAAGCAGACTCAATATTAGGTCTATTCTCCAATCTCTTTGGTTCTCTTGTAGCATTTGCTTCCATGTCAGGGGCAAGTATTACATTATTACATTTTGTTGCTTGATTTGCTTGGCTAATTATTTTCCCTGATGGTTTGACTGGCTGGTCTTTAGGTTTGCAGGGTTGATGTACAGTTGGCTGTATTTTATAAAAACAAGATACTATGATAGATTTTTTATAAATTTATTTATTGTTTAAATTTATATCACCACTCATCTCTCCCAACGGGGGACTCTGTGCGGTTTACAATAAGAGTAATAATAAAAACATATAAACCTCAGTTACAATCTAAGAACATAAATAAGATAAATGGAATCTTTGAGATCGAAAATACTATCTGCCATTTTTGTTGTTTTGAATGTAACAGTTGCTCTTGGTTTAAAATAGTTAAAAAATAGGTACTCAACCTTACTAATCATATTCATAGTAACTGATGGAATTAAGTGTTGGATCAATTAAAAAAAGGCAATTTCCATTCCAATTGAGATAACATTCCTATAGGTTTTGAATAATTTGCAAAAATGTGAACAGCTCAGTCCATGCCCACTAGTTTCTCATATGAGTAGGCGTGGATAGCAAGTCATGGATAGCTTGGTCCGTAAAGGTAGTCCTCGCTTAATGACCATTCGCTTAGTGATGGTTCAGACATTTGACAATGCTGAAAAACTGATTTGTGACCGGTCCTCACACTTAACAACTGTCACAGCAGTCACATGATCACAATTCAGGCTCTTGGCAACTGGTTTGCATTTATAACCATCACAGCATCCCATGGTCACATGATTGATATTTTCGACCTTCCCAGCCAGCTTCTGGCAAGCAGAATCAATGGGGAACCACATGATTCACTTAACAACCATATGGTTCAATTAACGCCGCAGTGATTTGCTTCAGCACCACCACAAAAACTTGTAAAATCAGGTCAGATTCGCTTAATAACTGCTTTGCTTAGCAATCAAAATTCTGGTCTCAGTTGTGGTTGTTAAGTGAGAACTACGTGTGGTGTGTTTAATGCAAAGGTGTACAATTTCTTTTGAGTCTGAGGGCCACAATTGGGTATTCAGTGGCATCATTTAGTACAGTTAATTTAGTAGAACTAGGTTGAAGACATGGCAGGGGCAAGGAAATACATTAAATATATACATGCCTAATATATTTAAGAATTTTGAACTCATGGGGGAAATACACTCATAATTTTGGGGGTAGTAAGTTGGGCATGTTCTGCAAAACATCTACCCTGAGAGGAACAAGCCAGTGTCTCTGTTAGCTAAATAAACTTACAGCAGAATATCAATAGATATGCCTCTTTTCATGAAAACTGACCCAGTTAGTCAGGAATATTTATGTAATTGGAAGCTAAGTCCTATACATAGTCATTTGGAAGGGAGTCCAACTGAACAAGATAAGACTTACATTCTAGCATCTAGAAACTTAATTAAGATATGGTTATTACTGGATTTTCGAGATAATCCTAGAATATGTAGGATGGTGTTTCTTGGTTTCTGTAGCTATTATTTGGTCATTCCTCAATCTTTTAGGAAGGGCACTATAATAATAACACACAGCCTATTACGCTGTTTAAAGAATGTTCTAAGTGGTAAGGTGTGATCGTTGGCATAGAAAAGTAGCTGCTATTTCTGCGTGTACAACATACTGATGATTCAGTTTTAATAATTATGGTTTACTGAAATTTCAGAGGTTGTGTATGTGTGATTTTAAATGTGACTTGTTCGTTCTGGACAAAGACAGGCAGCCTGATCTTAACAATGATGAGTGCCTGTTTGAGACAATATTTTTATTCTCCATTTTTCAAATTGGAGACATAACTAGGACAACTTCTGTGCTGCCTGAAGAAAGAGAAAGTTTGAGGGAAAATTGAGATTGTTGGATCCATGGATTAAAATAACACTAGGTCGTGTAGGCTGGAAATTATAGTTGAAATCCAATGTAGTTGAGGGCTGGTGCGGATTATGCTCAATTCCTGATTTGAGGTCCATGAGTGCAAGTTCTGGTGTTTGATTCTAACAATGAATGGCCAAATGGCCTCTTGAAAGCCTAGAATCTGGACAAGGCTGCATTCTCATTTGTTCATTGATTGTAAGGAGATGTATCACGTATGTTCAGTTGTCTTGGCTGGTAGAGCTGTGTTCCACAAGGGAGCAATTAGGAATTTGTTGGATGGATTAGAAAAATCAAAGATCTTGTATAACCTCCATCTTTTGGGAACAGTTTCTGCATCTACCTTTGCTTTAAAATTCACTCATGTGATGATATTGGCTGTACTTCTAACCTTTCTAGAAGTGTGACTAAATATTTAGTGCTATAGCTATTGTATTGCGGTTTTCCTGTTCTTCCTCCAGAATGTCATGTGACATTCAAGCCTCCATATTGTGGTTTTTCTAAATATGAGCACTTTCTATAATGTTATGCCAGTCTTACTTTTTCTGTCACAGGTATTTGAACATAGAATTGTCACGGAGTTTATTTTTGAAATTCCTAGTAACTTCCTAAGATTTTCCTGTTGATGTCTAGCAATCCACAGATGGCAGTCTTTTTCTCAGTTGGAGATTTTGGCATTGTTGCATCATTTATGTGGAACAGATGGCGAGCCTCTGACTATGGATGATGTACAGATAGACCTGGCTTGGCTCCATCGATTTGCAGCGGCCTCTGATCCCTGGAGCTTCAGAGTAACATGTAATTGAAGCTTTACATCTAGCAGAATCATTTGAGAATCAAGCTGCTTTATATCAACTGCTGAAACACACATTTCACATTGTCATGTGTTTGAACAAATGGGTGATGATGGTTTGAAGGGAGTTATTTTTGTATCTGATACTGTTGTTATTAATGTAATAAAATTGCTTACATGGAATTTCCCTTTACTTGGCGTTCAAAACAGCAACCCTATGAGGTAGGATAATATGGAATGACACAAATTATCCTGTGAGCTGCTTTGGCTGAGAGTCATCCTGAATTTGGGAGTCCCTTGTCTTATTCAAACACCTTCACTATTACATCACACTGACACTCAAGTGGATCCTTTGCTTGGATTATGTTCCAAACGTTCAGTCTTAAATCTATTTTCATGTTACTTCTGAAGTGAACGTCATTTTAGAAAACTTTGTCTATTGCCACCTTTCTGGATAACCCAGAACTAGACCATTTAGAACAACAGGAATAGCAATATTAGATATACTTCCTTGTTTGGCTTCTACAACAAAGCAAGGTGTACATTTGAAAAATGAAATGAAAATATCTGGAAAAAATGACATTTATATACAAACACTACTGCCCCTTCAGCTCTGCAGTCCCAGGATAGCTGACGCTGAGAGCCAGTTCTACAGTGTAAGAAAACACATTCACATTGGACCTGTGAAACAATAGCATCAGTGATGTCTTTGTAGCCTAGATAAAATAGATGATTTACGGATTTTATTCGATGAGTTTCAAGATAAAAATGCACCTGTGGTAATTCATCCAGACACGTTCTCAGTGGATTTGGCTCCATCTGGGCTTTGGGAATGTGCCCAAGAGAATGTCCTCTGTTATATCACTTATACTGTGTAATGTGAAGCTGAAAGTAAAGCTGTTCTCCCACCTGGTACTTTTGGGTCTGTAGGTAAATTTATCAAGATCATCAGTTTTCTAAAGGCATCCCAAAATTCAGCACACAAATACTGCAACTGAAGAGCTACACCTTCAGCAATAATTTATTCTAGGTTTGGGTAACTTCCAGCTGTTGATCTTACACTCCTTCAAAATATCTTTTAGACCCGTTTACAGTAAATACCTGGGTGTGGTACAATTTTTTACCTTACCAGATGCATACTTCGCATTTTTTATCAGTCAAGTTGAAGCTCAAAATGTTTATCTAGAGCTGTTCATAGTACTAATGTCTTGTGAGTCAGAAACAATCGCATCTTAAATTTCCTCATGGGTGAACTCTTTCCAATGTGGTCCAGCTCATTTTCAGAATAAACTCTTAAGAGTTTGGAGGTTCAGGGAGAATTGACATCTGAATAAATATAACTTCTAAAAATTCAGCATTAGTGTACTGTGCTTTCCATTGATATCCCTTTCACCTCATGGTGCTCTGGGCAGCTTCTAACAATCTCAATTAAAATAACATTAGAATTTCAAACAGTAAAGTAATTCTAAAGATTAAGGTATTTTTATTAACATTATAAGAATTAAAGCCAAATTTGATAAGGCCACTCAGGTTTCAGGAAATGCCAAAGTAAATAGGTAGTCTTCAGCTGTTTTCTAAGAATCCAAAATGAGGGAACCATGCCTTAGTTCTATTGGACATTTGTTCTGAAGGTCTAGTGTTGGCAGAAGGCCCCCCAAAGCTATGTGTCCTAATAACCTCTCACACAGGAAGGACTGTCGGTAAGCTTTCCTGAGCAGGTCTCAGATTGTGATGTGGTAAGTATTGGGTGAGGAGATTTCTCAAATATTCAGGTCTAGCGACTTTTAGGGATTTATTGGTAAGTATCAGTATCTCAGGTGAGGCCCAGTATGCTATTGATGAGCCAGTTCGGGGGTGTGGTTAAGGCATCAGGCTAGAAACCGGGAGACCATGAGTTCTAGTCCCACCTGAAGCACAAAGCCAGCTGGGTGACCTCAGGCCAGTCACTTTCTCTCAGCCCTAGGAAGGAGGCAATGGCAAACCACTTCTGAAAATACCTTGTGTCCTAACAGCCAGGAACCACACTGAGACAAGGAATAGGTCTCTAGTGTTTTATTACTGCTACATAACAGAAAATCCTAACAAACTGAAGAAGCATGGGAAAAACCCAGACATATAAACCCCAGAGACTAAGGCGGGCCCAATCTGTGTCTCTTTGAATGGCTACCTAATTCCTCAGTACTACGCATGCGCTTTACAGCCTGGATGGGAGCCCCCTGCTCGCCATCCTTACTCATGACACCTTGTCAAGAAAACTGCAGGGACTTGTCCAGGCAGTCTCAGAGAATTGGGCATGATTGAACAGATCGGGGGGGGGGGGAATGCCATTGACAGTCAATGCAGCACTCACAGAATAAGATAATATACACCTGTTTTCTAAACCCAAGTACTATCCTGTTGTAGTGTTCTGCTCCAGCTGTAATCTCTAGATTGCCAAGAGTAGCCCCACATTCAGTGCATTGCAATAATTATTAGTATATTTCTCAGTAGCTGAAACTGTGATAGATGCTGTAGAGATCGATCTATCTATGGTAGATTTCAGTAATGCTGCTGGTTCTTGGGAAGGAGGGAGTACATTCCAAGGAGGGGAGCAAGATTATAGAAAACATAGTCTGGGAAGCAATGGTGGGAAAACTAAGAAGTTCAGAATAGCCCCACCCTAGAGCTTTCACAAGTTATTTCCCCTTAGGATAGGTACACTTGCTTTGGTCTGGCAAGATTTTGTCTATATGGTGTGAGCAAATAAAGATCTGAAGTTTGATTGGATTGATTCTTCATTGTTCTTGGGCTGGGCCTGACACTATCATATGTGCCTCCAGCAACAATTTGCCGTCCAAGAGCCAAACTGCCAAATCACCTATTTGTTCTAGTAGGGGAACCCAGCAGTAGAAACAATTCCTGAATGTAAGATCTGTCCAACCAGACAGTTTCCTTCCCAGGATTGAGCTTCAGTTTGTTGGCCCTCATCTAGTCTGTCAAAGCCTATAAGCCCTGATTCTAGGGTTCCACTAGATTCTGATTCAGATGAACAGGATAGAGTTATATGTCATCTGCCCATGGGTGACATTGCACTCCAGAAATCTAGATCATCTCTTCTAGCAACTTATAGATATTAAATAGCATGGGTGACAAGACTGACCCCATGGAACCCCTCAGTATGATTGCAGTGGGTCTCAACATAAGTCACCCAGAGCTACTATTTGGGAATAGCCCTGCAGATAGAAATAGAAGCACTGTGCTTCTGATTCCTAACTCTGTGCTTCTGATTCTTAACTTATGTAGTCATCCCAGTAGGAGGCCAAAGTTCATGATATCAAAAACTGCAAAGAAATCAAGAAGGATCAGTAGATTGGCATTCCCCCATCTCTTACCTCATAACAGGGTATCAATGAGGGAAACCAAGGTAGGTCCTCTGCTGAAACCATCCCTAAAACTGGACTGCAATGGATGCAAAAAAATCAGTTTCATACAATAGTTGTTAAGCCATCATTCTTTCATAATTGTGCCCCAAATGGTGCTGTTAGTGATTGCACAGGAGTTCGGTAATACCTTCAGAATCACAGAGGTCGTCTTCAGGATAGGTAAAATCACTGACACCTTCAAGTCTTTTAGCATTACTCCCTTTCATAATGAAGTATTCATCAGTTTCTCAACCCACCCCAACATTCCTAATGGGCTTGCTTTGAAGGGGCAGGATAATGTAGGTGGTTGGGGGAATACCTGTGAAAAACCTCTTCAGTCAAGTGTCTGAAACTGATGTCACAGTGAATAATCAGTGTGCTGCCAACCTCTTCCAGATCTGCTTTTAATTTTCACACCCAGATCAGTATGAATTTGAGTGATTTTGCTCATAAAAGTACAACACAAAGTCATTGCATCACTTCTCCAGGCTGAGGCTCAACTGAACTGTCATACTTACACTGGTCAGATCCTTAAGTACTCAAAGAAGCTCTGCTACTGGTTCACTGGGGAAATAAGTGGAGGCAAAAAAAAGTCCTCTTTGCTTCTGAAATTGCTACAAGGTAGGCATCTCTCTCCTGCGCTTGGCAGTTTTGCTGCCAAGTCTTGGTACCATCTGTGCTCTAGTTGCTTCCCCCAGCATTTCATTTTTCTATGCTGCTCAGTAAATTAATGCAAGAGGAGAGAACTCTCAGGTATGAACCTGGGCCATCGCACTGTTCCATAGTGAGGCTAGAGTTTCAGTAGGAGTAACAGTTATACCCATTAGAAAACCCCCAAAGTATTCATAAATTACCTAAGTCTTCAGGAGTGAACCTTTCGACCTGGTCTCTCACTCCTGTAAAAGGGAGCAGCAGTCAACCCAAAATGTGAAATGCTTCGGATGTTACCTCCTTGCTTTGGTCATCTGTTCATTATCCTGCCATTCAGAAACAAAAACTAGATCTTTATCTGGCCTGTGTTTTGAGGTTCTTATGAACGGTGACAGTCCCGTGGTTAACATAACCTCATGGTTATGAAGCCTTGGTTATGTAATAGTCCATTTCCAGGATCCAAGGAACAAACTCCAAAGATTCTTAATGCTACCATGAAGGCTGTTGGACAATAAAATTGATGGTACATCATATCCCTGTCTGACCTTCTAACCCAGCACAAAGTACAGGTTCACACATATAGAATGGAAACTAATTGGTTTCCTAGTGAGAGAAATGGAATCCCCATGGATGACTGCAGCCCCCCTCCCTTTCCTCAGGTCTCACTGATCTACCTTAATTCTATGAAGCATACCTAGGTGAGCAATAGCCAGGTTACATCTGGGGCCACCCATCTCTTCTCCCCAAGACTCAGTGTTATAAACCAGTTCAATCCATTTGTTCTTAATGATATTGTGGATGTAAGATGTTTTATTGTGGATCATTCTGGCATTCAGCAACAGCATCAAGCAGAGAATTGACAAACTGATATGACTACCTGGATCTGTGCCAGTAAGATGAGGTAACCCAGTCCTAAGAACTACCCCAGATCCTATACCTCCTGTGTGTGGGAAATGTATAAGAACCCCCTCTCCCCATCCCCCATTTACACTGACACATTTTAATCCTTTCTTAAGTATCTTGAATCCTTTTTCTCAGGGTCAAGAGGGATGGCCCTTGCCCTCCCCCACAGGGATGACCCCATTAGGGTCACCCTTTTATTGGCAATCCCATTGCCACCATCTGTCTGCTGGGCAGATGGAATCGGGAAGGGCTGCTTTGTTGACGAACCTTTGCTGCGCTTCATGCTTTCTCCAAACTAAGTAGGTAAGAGGCCATTCTGTTAGGGCTGCAACTTGATGAGTCCAGAGGAGAACACAAATGAGGTTGTGTGTGAGGCACCGCACAGCATTTCAGTTGCTGTAACAAAAACGTGTAACAAGATTCCTTTTATATTTTTTTCTGTCAGATGCAGAGACATGAGAAAAATGGATTAGCTTTTTCTGTAACATGAAGAAGCAAGCAAGTTTATTTTCAATAGGTATTTTACTTCATTTTTTATTTATTTGTTTGTTTGTTTGTTTATCGAATTTTATCACCGCCCATCTCCCCCCCCAAAGGAGGGACTCTGGGCAGTTTACAACAAAAACAAAGTTTAAAATTCAATACTGCTTTAAATACAACAGATATAAATATAAATAAGTAAAAGACACAAAATATGATAGGATCCAGATGGCTAAAGATTGTATCTTAGTCCGTGAGTATAAAGGGCCCTTCTAGGGCACTAGCCATCCCCACGGACGCCTGTTCCCCCACGAACGCCTGTTCCCCTTCCTGCTCCAGGCATGCTGGCAAAACCAGGTTTTTAGTTTTTTACGGAAGTCCAGGAGCGAGGGGGCCTGTCTCACCTCCAGGGGAAGAATGTTCCAGAGGGCGGGAGCATTCTCTTACAGACGGGGTCCGCAACGTGCCCTCTCTGCGTGACCGGGTGGGATGGATCAATGTGATGTGGATGAGACAGTCCCTTAGGTGACCTGGCCCCATGCCATGTAGGGCTTTAAGGTGATAACCAACACCTTGAATTGGACTTACAGTTTTTCATTCTATTTACAAATACAAATCCCCAGTCATGCATGTTAAGAACCTCTCTAACACTAAATAACATGCTGAGGAGAGTTCCTCATTTAACATTACCCTTTGTTCTTTTCATTTGTTGTGCCTACAGATAGAAATAGTTTTTGCTAAATTTTTATGGCAGGGTGGTGTTACATGCAAAGTCTGGAGTACTGAGGAAGGGAGTTTTGGACATTTGAAAAGAACAGAGCATCTCATTCATATCTTCCAGTAATAGCCTGTTATCTACCTTTGCCCCTTATGTCTGATTCTGCATTTATACCTACCGTTAACTTTTCCTGCTGTAACTGTGCCTTTTAACTGCTTGTATAAGGCCTTTGAGAACCAGCAAGTAATGGTGGCTTGAATTGATTTGACAAAGCATTTGAGGGAACATAAAGTCAATTTTGTCTTCTTTTTTCCACTAAAATTGTTTTTGAGGGTTGCCATTTAAAAATTAAGTGCATTTATGATTGAAGGGGGGTTGACATATGATTACAGCAACCTAGCTGTAATTCAATCCCCCCCCCCCCCCAGTTTTTAAAAATTTCAGGAGTGCTTTCTTTGGTTTTGCTTAATTCCTGGTTCATTTGACAGAAGGATCTCTTTGAGTAAAATAATAGAATGAGATCATGTTTTTGTGCTGAAAGTAAGGGAGACAAATAAAGATCCCTATCCTTATGTCCTTGAAGCTGAAATATGAAGCCCAGCAGATTTTATGCAGAACTGTACTTATAGAGTAAGCAGCTTATTGCTGTCTGCAGTCTGTTGTCTCTGTCCTACTTAGAAGCTTTAACAACTTTTTAAAAGAAAACTGTCTTTTCGATAAACAAATTTTCTTTTTTGATGACTAGATTACATGAAATATAATGGTGGCATCTGATTGTAGTAGTCATATTTGCTACCAGCATACTTCCCAAACTTCGCTCTCATGTTATGGGCTTGTTATAAAGATCAGAAGAGAAAGAGGTGTTAATTATGCTCTACTTGTGAATGACCACATGCCAATTACAGATTAATGGTTGCTTTCTGTTTCGGAGTAAGACATTTTATGTTAATTGACATCCACATAGCTTTCTTTTCTTACATCTGTGACTAGTTTCTGTGTTTCCTGATTACTAGGGATGTTCTGTTCCTCTTGACCATGCTGAACCACCTCCCAGACTGTGCTGTTCTCGAGCAGTTTAGTGGTTTCCAGAAGTAAATCCTCTGAAGCAGAACTGGAACTAATACAGATTTTGTTAAATTCAATCTGAGGTCAGCTGATTTGAAATAATAGCAGCACCTGTGTAACCTTTTGATTGTCTTCACACATTGCACTGAGTATCATTTTTAAACTTTGGATTCTGACTAGAGGCAGTGGCAAACCAATTCCGAAAACCCATGCCAAGAAAACTGCAGGGACTTGTCCAGGCAGTCTCTGAGAATCGGACACGATTGAACAGATTAAATTTTTTTTTAATATGTTAAAAGAAAAAAAACTGCCCTGTAGTTTAGTGCAGTATGTGAATGCAGCTAATAAAAAGGTAATTACAAACATAAATCTTCCAGTTAAATGCTGGTTTTATTGTTGTTTATTCGTTTAGTCGCTTCCGACTCTTTGTGACTTCATGGACCAGCCCACGCCAGAGCTTCCTGTCGGTCGTCAACACCCCCAGCTCCCCCAGGGACAGGTCCGTCACCTCTAGAATATCATCCATCCACCTTGCCCTTGGTCGGCCCCTCTTCCTTTTGCCCTCCACTCTCCCTAGCATCAGCATCTTCTCCAGGGTGTCCTGTCTTCTCATTATGTGGCCAAAGTATTTCAGTTTTGCCTTTAATATCATTCCCTCAAGTGAGCAGTCTGGCTTTATTTCCTGGAGGATGAACTGGTTTGATCTTCTTGCAGTCCAAGGCACTCAGAATTTTCCTCCAACACCACAGTTCAAAAGCATCGATCTTCCTTCTCTCAGCCTTCCTTATGGTCCAGCTCTTGCAGCCATATGTTACTACGGGGAACACCATTGCTTTAACTATGCGGACCTTTGTTGTCAGTGTGATGTCTCTGCTCTTAACTCTTTTATCGAGATTTGTCATTGCTCTTCTCCCAAGGATTAAGCGTCTTCTGATTTCCTGACTGCAGTCAGCATCTGCAGTAATCTTCGCACCTAGATATACAAAGTCTTTCACTGCTTCTACATTTTCTCCCTCTATTTGCCAGTTATCAGTCAAGCTGGTTGCCATAATCTTGGTTTTTTTTTAGGTTTAGCTACAAGCCAGCATTTGCACTTTCTTCTTTTACCTTCATCATAAGGCTCCTCAGTTCCTCTTCGCTTTCAGCCATCAAAGTGGTATCATCTGCATATCTGAGATTGTTAATGTTTCCTCCAGCAATTTTAACTCCAGCCTTGGATTCCTCAAGCCCAGCATGTCGCATGATGTGTTCTGCGTACAAGTTGAATAGCTAGGGTGAGAGTATACAGCCCTGCCGTACTCCTTTCCCAATCTTAAACCAGTCCGTTGTTCCGTGGTCTGAACTTACTGTTGCTGCTTGGTCGTTATACAGATTCTTCAGGAGGCAGACAAGATGATTTGGTATCCCATACCACTAAGAACTTGCCACAATTTGTTGTGGTCCGCAAGTCAAAGGCTTTAGAATAGTCAATAAAACAGAAATAGATGTTTTTCTGAAACTCCCTGGCTGTTTCCATTGTTGTTGTTGTTTATTCATTTAGTCGCTTCCGACTCTTCGTGACTTCATGGACCAGCCCACGCCAGAGCTTCCTGTCGGTCGTCAACACCCCCAGCTCCCCCAGGGACGAGTCCGTCACCTCTAGAATATCATCCATCCATCTTGCCCTTGGTCGGCCCCTCTTCCTTTTGCCTTCCACTCTCCCTAGCATCAGCATCTTCTCCAGGGTGTCCTGTCTTCTCATGATGTGGCCAAAGTATTTCAGTTTTGCCTTTAATATCATTCCCTCAAGTGAGCAGTCTGGCTTTATTTCCTGGAGGATGGACTGGTTGGATCTTCTTGCAGTCCAAGGCACTCTCAGAATTTTCCTCCAACACCACAGTTCAAAAGCATCGATCTTCCTTCGCTCAGCCTTCCTTATGGTCCAGCTCTCGCAGCCATAGGTTACTACAGGGAACACCATTGCTTTAACTATGCGGGCCTTTGTTGTCAGTGTGATGTCTCTGCTCTTAACTATTTTATCGAGATTTGTCATTGCTCTTCTTCCAAGGACTAAGCGTCTTCTGATTTCCTGACTGCAGTCAGCATCTGCAGTAATCTTTGCACCTAGGAATACAAAGTCTTTCACTGCTTCTACATTTTCTCCCTCTATTTGCCAGTTATCAATCAAGCTGGTTGCCATAATCTTGGTTTTTTTGAGGTTTAGCTGCAAACCAGCTTTTGCACTTTCTTCTTTCACCTTCATCATAAGGCTCCTCAGTTCCTCTTCACTTTCAGCTATCAAAGTGGTATCATCTGCATATCTGAGATTGTTAATGTTTCTTCCAGAGATTTTAACTCCAGCCTTGGATTCCTCAAGGCCAGCTTGTCGCATGATGTGTTCTGCATACAAGTTGAATAGGTAGGGTGAGAGTATACAGCCCTGCCGTACTCCTTTCCCAATCTTAAACCAGTCTGTTGTTCCGTGGTCTGTTCTTACTGTTGCTACTTGGTCGTTATACAGATTCTTCAGGAGGCATACAAGATGACTTGGTATCCCCATACCACTAAGAACTTGCCACAATTTGTTATGGTCCACACAGTCAAAGGCTTTAGAATAGTCAATAAAACAGAAATAGATGTTTTTCTGAAACTCCCTGGCTTTTTCCATTATCCAGCGGATATTGGCAATTTGGTCCCTAGTTCCTCTGCCTTTTCTAAACCCAGCTTGTGCATCTGGCAATTCTCGCTCCATGAATTGCTGAAGTCTACCTTGCAGGATCTTGAGCATTACCTTACTGGCATGTGAAATCAGTGCCACTGTTCGATAGTTTGAACATTCTTTAGTGTTCCCCTTTTTTGGTATGGGGATATAAGTTGATTTTTTCGATCTGATGGCCATTCTTGTGTTTTCCAAATTTGCTGGCGTATAGCATGCATTACCTTGACAGCATCATCTTGCAAGATTTTGAACAGTTCAGCTGGGATGCCGTCGTCTCCTGCTGCCTTGTTATTAGCAATGCTTCTTAAGGCCCATTCAACCTCACTCTTCAGGATGTCTGGCTCTAGCTCACTGACCACACCGTCAAAGCTATCCCCAATATTGTTATCCTTCTTATACAGGTCTTCTGTATATTCTTGCCACCTTTTCTTGATCTCTTCTTCTTCTGTTAGGTCCTTGCCATCTTTGTTTTTGATCATACCCATTTTTGCCTGGAATTTACCTCCAATGTTTCTAATTTTCTGGAAGAGGTCTCTTGTCCTTCCTATTCTATTGTCTTCTTCCACTTCCGCGCATTGCTTGTTTAAAAATAATTCCTTATCTCTTCTGGCTAACCTCTGGAATTTTGCATTTAATTGGGCATATCTCCCCCTATCACTATTGCCTTTTGCTTTCCTTCTCCCTTGGGCTACTTCTAGTGTCTCAGCAGACAGCCATTTTGCCTTCTTGGTTTTCTCTTTCTTTGGGATGTATTTTGTTGCCGCCTCCTGAACAATGCTGCGAACTTCTGTCCAGAGTTCTTCCAGGACCCTATCTGCTAAATCCAGTCCCTTAAATCTATTCTTCACCTCCACTGCATATTCCTTAGGAATATTAGTGAGCTCATATCTAGCTGATCTGTGGGTCTTCCCTAATCTCTTTAGTCTGATCCTAAATTGTGCAAGAAGTAGTTTGTGATCGGAACTACAGTCAGCTCCAGGCCTTGTTTTTACCGACTGTACAGATGTCCGCCACCTTTGGCTGCAAAGGATGTAGTCAATCTGATTTCGGTGTTGTCCATCTGGTGAAGTCCATGTATAAAGCCATCTCTTAGGTTGTTGGAAGAGAGTGTTTGTTATGCAGAGTGAGTTGTCTTGCTAAAATTCTATCAGCCTATGTCCTGCTTCGTTTTGTTCTCCCGGGCCATGCTTACCTGTAATTCCAGGTGTCATTTGACTGCCCACCT
This sequence comes from Candoia aspera, assembly GCF_035149785.1. NCBI lineage: Eukaryota > Metazoa > Chordata > Lepidosauria > Squamata > Candoiidae > Candoia > Candoia aspera. Next base: position 9,042,674 of record NC_086158.1, on the reverse strand, counting down.
TAGCATTCCAGTCTCCCGTGATGAAAATAACATCTCTTTTAGGCGTGTTGTCCAGTAGGTGCTGCAGATCCTCATAGAACTGCTCTACTTCAGCTTCTTCAGCATTTGTGGTTGGGGCGTATATTTGGATCACTGTGATGTTAGATGGCTTGCCCTGAATTCGAATTGAGGTCATTCTGTCATTTTTTGGATTGTATCCAAGCACTGCTTTAGCCACTTTACTATTAATTATGAAGGCTACTCCATTTCTTCTGTGGTCCTCTTGTCCACATTAGTAGATCTGGTGGTCATTTGATGTGAAGTGGCCCATTCCAGTCCATTTCAGTTCACTGACACCCAAAATGTCTATCTTTAATCTTGACATCTCACCAGTAACCACATCCAATTTGCCCTGGCTCATAGATCTTACATTCCAGGTTCCAATGATGTGTTGATCCTTAGAACATCGGATTCGCCGTTCGCCACCAGCACTGTCAGCCGCTAGCCATCCTTTCGGCTTTGAGCTAGCTGCGTCATCACGTCTGGGGCTAGTTGAACTCATCCTCTGTTCCTCCCCAGTAGCATTTTGACCATCTTCCGACCTGAGGGTTTCATCTTCCGATGGTATACCGACATATCTCTGGTTGTACTGATCCATTGAGTTTTCACGGCAAGAATACCGGGGTGGGTTGCCATTACCTCCCCCAGGGATCGCATTTAGTCTGACCTCTCTGTCATGACCTTCCCGTCTTGGGTGGCCCTTCACGGTTTAGCTCATGGCATCATTGAGGTGCTCAAGCTCCAGCACCATGACAAGGTAACAATCCTTTGCTGAAGGCTGGTTTTATTGCCAGTTCTATTTGTCTGCAAATATAATTTCAGATTTCTTCAGATCTGGAGTGATTGTGTTAGTGATTAATTGATGGATTATGTGCGATCAAGTCGTTTTTGACTCCTAGCAACCACATAGATAGACCATGACATCTATCCCTAACATGTTCTTTCAAGTCTCCCAGCAGTGCACTCATTGCTGCTGGTCGTCCTCTCCTTCTCTGTCCTTCCACCTTTCCAGCATTAGAGCCTTTTCCAGAGAGCTGGGTCTCCGTATAATGTGTCCGAGGTAGGATAATTGGAGCCTGGTCCTTTGTGCCTCATTATATTTTCAATTTGTTCATTAACTACTGAGTTACACAAAGTTTAAAGGAGTTATTGCAGCCTGTGCAGTTCAGCACTGGATCCTAAATACCATGCACTTAATTGTATAAATCTAAGGAAACTTTAACTTGTTTTGGTTCACCATACAACGTAGCAGTGGCTCCGAAACCAAGCAGAGTGCCAAATGAGCTTTTAATTACTTTTTAATTAATGTGAATTCCAGTATTTAGGGGAAGGTTAGACTCAGTGGCTTCAGTGGAGACTTCTGATTCTATCAACATCTATATATTCTTGGCTTTTACCAAATTGGAGAAGGCTAGCCTAACTGTAATTTAAATGTCATCGGATCAGATTATACAGCACACAGTGCTTAATTCTCTGGAAAGTATCACATTGGGGGAAATGCAGTATTTGGAAAGAGGAGAATTTGATCCTTTCCTGGCACTTCTTCTCACTTTCACTTCAGCTAGGTTTTCACTGCTGTTTCCATCCTCTGAAAAAAAGGAAGCCTCTTTGACGTTACTGTCTATAAATCCCTGCCTTAGATATTCCTTTTAGCTTTGCGCAGATGTATGGGCAGCACACTTTTGGGGGGTTGGTGGCAGTGCATCTATTGATTCTTTTGCTAAACAAGCACAGTTGCTAGAGGGGGGGATACGTGCTTCAGCCTCCATTAGTGTTCTTTAGGGCAACACTGTTGCTGGTGAAACTATCAAGGTTATTGATTGGGAAAGTTCTGTAAAATCGTATGGGCAGAACTCCATATGAGATTTATGTGAGTAATGTTGCAGGGCTGCACAAGAAGTAGGTGAGCTCTTTGTCAGATGAGTGAAGATATTTTGATATTTGGCTCTTTGTTATAGGAAAGTTGGAAATCATGAGATTTTGAAGCATAGGATAAAGTGAGAAAACCTATGCTTCATTTTATTTTTTGGCTCTTTGGGGTATGTTTCTCTGCCAAATCCAATTCTTCCATTAGAGAATTTGAGGAAAGGGAGGATTTGGATTGCGGTCAGTGTCTTTATGTTTCGGTTGATAACCAAACATAAAGCTTAAGAGCTGGGGTAGAGTGACGCTGGGGCCCAGTAAAGTGGAACGTTGATGTGTGATGGAGAGTTGCCTTTGGGGCACTGGGAGTTTTTGCTTTATTGTTGTTGTTGTTGTCGTTGTTGTTGTCTTGGGACCCATTTGGGTTATGTTATGAAGACAGGCAGCCATGTAAGTCTTACTTATAAATAAATAAATCAAAACTGATTAAAAAGTACAGCACAAATTCACCTTAATGCTACCTGCCTGTTTGTCTCCCTACAATCCTCATTGTTTTTATTTTCTAGGAAAGTTTATAAGATCTGTTTGATGTACAGAACCATTCTTGGAAACAAAGTTAACGAAGGCTGGGGCGTCATTTTGTACCATGGCAATTTCCCACTTTATTTCTTTGTGTTTTGTAGGTTCCGATGGGGCAGGGAGCTTGGGAAACAGCGAGGGAGATATTTACAGTTAGATTGGTGCCCCTGGGCATACTGTTGGAGTTCCTAGCAATAGAAGGTCCCAAGCCAGTTGGTCACAGTTTCTTCTTTTCTGTGCACTGTAAGGAGAGAGAATAGTTTTGTCCTTATGTACACTGACAAAAGCAAGCAAGAGGAAGAGAGATCACCTTTTGGGGCAGCTTTCTCTTACCTCCCTCCCTGATACTATCTGGTACTAAAAATTATTTTTGAAAAGTAAAGGACTAGAAAATTAGTTCTACAATGTTGGCAGCTTGGTGGGTTTTCTCAGAAGGGTCAGGTCTGAGCAAGAAATTTGAAAGTCTCCTGTTACTGGTTCTTTTATGTTCTCTATATTAGACATCACTCCAGCTGTTAACTTCAATCTTACACAAGCATTTCCCCTCTAGCTTCTTCCTTTCAGCTTTTCTTTATCACGTACCTCTCGACCATTTTCCACAGTTCCTACCTTTCATGAGCTTTGAGTGCAAACCAGTTTTCTATCAAGATGAGTTGCCTGCAGATGCTAGTTGCTCCTCATACAATATACCTTGCTTTTCACTGAGTACCACCATGCTGTTAAATGGCAAGAGGATGCATAGCAAGGCTCCCCTCATCCAAGACCTGGGTAGCCTCAGATGGGAATGTCCCCCTCTCTGAGATAGGCTATGAGGAAAAGAGGAGCGTAGTTGAAAACACCTTATGCACTTTGGAAAAGCAATGCTGAAAATGCTGATTGGAGTAACTGCTGCCGGGCAGAAACAGCCGCCCTTTCCCAAGGCTAGGCTCAGCTCATTGCCCCCCTCACCTGCCCGTACAGAAAGGGATACGAGGTCCTGGCTCTACTGGAAAACCTGAGGGGAAGCACTATCAACCCCCACCCCCCAGCCTGCTTAGAGAGGCAGACTGACCAGCAGAGATTTCACCCTACAGACGTCCGCACTGACATTCCAGCCAGCCGCTTGGCCACACCGAGCTGTTTGACTGGCATAACAGCCTCCACAGCTGGCTAGTTTGGCCACATCCTCGCCTTTTCAAGGACATGCTGTTGTCCATAGGCAGCCAGGTTAGCACACTTTACCCCGCCCAAGCCCTCAACCTAGAAGAGGGAAACCAACCCAGTGGGGTATGTGGATGAGCAGAAGAAGAGGAAGACACAGCAAGTGGATGAGGGAGTAGGAAATGACATCTGGGCAAGTGTAGTAGCTACAGGTTGTAAACAGGGCTGATATCCAACTGCCAGGACCAGACCATGGTTAGCAGTCAACCCTGCCTGATTTCTTCCTGGAGTTCAACTTGGATGCTCAACAGCAGCATTTCTTAGAACAGAGCTTGGAGCTTAGCATGGAGCTTGGCAGCAACTTCGCTATGCGACTGTATTTACAAAAGGAGTAGCCGTGCAAGGCAACACATGATCTCCAATGAGTGCAAGAAGTTTTGGATGGAGACAAGGGCTGTATGTCACTTCAAGGACTGTGAGGATTGATCCCAAAAGAATTGTTTGTGTGGCTGAGCCAACCCTTAAGGACCAGGAGGGTAGAGTTAACCCTGCCCGGCCAGGGCAATAGCTTTACATTGGGGAGTGTGTGAGGATGTAATAAAGTGCTGTGTAAAGTTTTCATCCAAGCTATTATATATCTAGTCATTTAAAACAAAAAACCTTCACATACATTCCTCTGGGTTTTGGGTTTGGCACCATCCACAATCATAGGGCAGATGGGATGGGGTGACAAAGCCCAAGTGGCTTTCTGTGATTCTGCACTGCAGATAACAAGATGTTGGACCCAGTGATTGAAGTTGGCCTCTAGGGAGCATTTGGCTTTGTAGCTCCTGTACCGGCTTTCCTGCTGTACAGCGATATCCCTACCTAAGCTGCTTGTCTCGATCGCTGTACTTGCGGTGGGGTCTTAAGAGATGGCAACTCTGGGAGATTTTAACTTCCCTTCATGTGGCATAGACTCTGGGGTGGCTCAGGAGTTTTTGGCCACCAGGACAACTACGGGGTCTGGCCCAGGTTATTGGCCCAACAGGTTGCACCCATGGGTTTTTCCCTCAGGGCAGTTGCAATATAATATGAAGTGGAGGACATTAATATCAGTCCAGATTAGAACACTTTCTGGTTGCTTTTCAACATGCTGGTGCTGCCTCCGCTTTCCTTGCAAAGACATAGGACCTCTTTGATCAGTCTACCCCAGGTGACCAGTGATCCCAGTGAGTTTCAGAGGGAACTTGGGATTTTTCCTGAGGATCTAGTAGGCAGTTTGACTGAGGCCTTAATTTCTACCTGTAATGGGGTGTGACGTGGGGCTTGGATTGGATAGTTCCTATGCAGCCCCTTCCCATTTGCTGGTTCTGGGTGTTTCCTTGGTTTTCCAAGGAGCTTCAGGAGTTGCAATTACAGAAGAAGCACCTAGAGTGTTGTTGGAAAAAGTTCAGCAGACCTGACCAAGCTCATGTAAAAGTATATTAGGGATTAAATAGTGGCAACAACAGGAGCAAGATGCAGAGGTTTTTGCCTTTATCATGTCTGCAGGTAGCTGGCTGATGGACCTGCCAGGTCACAAAAATATATATGAGGCCTCCATGACAAATACTCTAGGCATTGGATTACTTTCCAGCCTTCCCTTTTGGAATAAAGATATTGAGAAAGTGATTGGACTACAGTTCCTGAGGGCACTGGAAGAAGTAGATTATGTGGACCCATTTTAGTCAGGTTTCAAGCTGGGGCATAATACAGAGGAAGCAGTGTGTGCAGTTGTTGATGAGCCTTGGAGGGACTGGTATGTGGGTGGTGTGACCATCCTGGTTCTTCTTGATCTCTCAGCAGCTTTCAATACCGTCAATCATGGTATCCTTCTGGACTGGCTATGGGGTTTGAGAGTATGTAACACTTCTGTTACATCAGCTGCACTGGTTACCAGTGAGCTTCCAGGTACAATTTAGGGTGCTGGTCATCACCTATAAAGGCGTTCATGTCACAGGGCTAAGTGACTCTTTCCTATCATTTCTGCCCACCCTGTAAGATCTGATAGAGCAGGCATGTTTTGTGTCCCTTCCATTAAGCAGTGTCATCTGATAGAACCCAGGAACTGCACTTTCTCTGTCATGGCACCTGCCCTTTGGAATAGCATCCTTCCAGAAGTATGGGTTGTGCCAAGCCTGCAAGCCTTTAAACAATATCTGAAAATCTGTTTTTTCCCCCTGTGCTCCGGGATAGCTCAGGGTATGCCCATTGGTTAGGATATGCCTGTGTGTCCCGTCCCCCCTTTATTTGTTTGTTTGTTTGTTTGTTTATTTATTTATTTATTTATTAATTATTCAGATTTCTTTTACCGCCCATCTCCACCCAAAAAGGGAGACTCTGGGCAGTTTACAATAAAATTATCCTTTAAAAACCCGAGCACATAAAATTACAAAACCAATGTCCACAATACTAAAATAATAAATATAAATATAAAATCCAAGTGGGAGAATTATACTTACCATTAGGTTTACCTTTTGTTTCTTTTTAGGTATTGTATTGGTTTTTCATCTGTATGCCACCCAGAGTATGTATTCAGATGGGCAGCAAGGAGACATTATTTCTCTGAATTATTGTGAGGATAAAAGGAAGATTTAAGATGTATTGTAAAAATTATCAATAAAGTAATGTTCTTGGTTTTTTTCAGGGTTTTGACCCACCACATCAGAGTGATAATCGAACTATTTATATTGCAAATCGTTTTCCCCAGCATGGCCATTATGTTCCCCAGAAGTTTGCAGAAAACAGAATAATCTCCTCTAAGGTATGAAAAATCGTAACACATATACACATGCTTTATCAAGTGCAATAGATAAAGATAAATTTTGGTTTAATATATCAGAATTTTTTAAAAACTCAAATGTGTATTCAAATAGTTTTAGGGCATATTATGAGCCATACTGTAAAACTAGTCCATTCATACATCATTACAGAAATGCCTTTGTTTTTTGTAACGTGTCATTTTCAAACATCTTGCTTAACTAAAGAAGTTCTAAAAACTGTATTCCATCCTTGTCAAGTAAGGCAAAAGGGGCTTATACCAGGTGAGTATATTTTTAGCCTTTATAAGCAACTTGCTCAACAGGCTCACTGTTCTGATTCCAGTTCTGAGTTCTAAATATGGTTTGAACAGAAATAGTCAATGTTATACTCTACAAATGTTTTAGGCTATGATTCCGATCATCAGATACCATGAACTCATAGGCGTTGTGTGTGGTGATTTTTATTTTTGACTAAAAAACGAAGTCAAATTACGCAGATGGCTTAATTATATAGGTGTTTGTGTTAAACATCCCCCATGGATCAATACAATAAAAGTTTATTTATTTACATTGTTTAAAAACCACCAATTCCACGAAGACTCTTAGCTGTTTATAAAAGTGAACACAAAAAATGTTAAAGCAATTAAAATCAGTAACACAAGTTCACAAAGTAACCCCAGTATCCATATTGATAGCTGTGCACATCTAACAAACAATAAATAAACACTAATTAAAAGCTCTGCAGAAAAGCTTGATTTTAACTGCCTTTCTAAATATCAAATCTTTGGAATAAACTATTCCATATGGAGGGGGCGTACACTCTTCCCCTTCCCGCCCCCCTCAACTTCCCAAGTTGCAATAAATGTACCAGATTCGCCTATTCCAGTGTTTTTCAAACTTGGCAATTTTAAGATGTGTAGACTTCAATTCCCAGAATTCCCCAGCCAGCAGAATTCTGGGAGTTGAAATCCACCCATCTTAAAGTTGCCAAGTTTGAAAAACACTGGTCTTTTCAATCTAAAGGAAGAGGCCCTGTAACAACCTACGTGCAAGTCATAAAAGTTAAAATCAGCACTTTGAATTATACTCGGAAGCCAATACACTGACTGTAAAACCAGCATTAAGTGATATCGGCAGTTCTCACTGGACGGCAGATGGGCTGCTGCATTCTGTCCCCAGTGCAGCTTCTTCAAAGGCAACTCCATGTACATTGGAGTCATCAGCTTTAGAAAGGATATCTGACTATTGCCAAGGCCTCATGCTCCAGGAAGGGTCATAAAAGGCCTCTCTAATGTGGCCTTCAGCTGCCTGTTAATTGTGAACTACTAATTCTGGGCCTCCACACAAAATGTCTGTTTTCTGCTTAAGACAAGTTTAATGGAACTGTGCATATAAGTGTTGCGAGAGCATAACAAGTTAAACTCCCTACAGAGTTAGGCAGATGTCAGGACTCAGAGTACTAAATTCATCCTCTTGCATGGACCTCATATTTTGCTGAAATCTGGCTTTAATGAAAGCTTGGCTCTGTGACTCACATTTTGCAAGTGCTAGATCAGGAAATTACTCAGGATCTGAATGAAGTTCTGAAAATAGCCTCCGGTCTCCCATGTGCCTCAAACATGACACGGCAATGTGATCAGTTATTCAAGAGATTTGTATCTTGTCCTTTAGCCGGAAAAGGCTTGCATAGCAAGTTACATGGAGTGGTACTGAAACAACCTTTGCCCTCGGGCTTGAAATCTTAAAAGACGTGATACATGTGGAACTGATAATGAATGTTCTAAGAGAGGGTTTGTTAACATTTGTAGAATTGCGACTGCACTTTATTAAAAAAATGGTTGAAGTTGAAACGAATTACTTCTGCAGTTTTTAAATGTGATTTTTTTTTCTCTTGCAGTATACTGTGTGGAATTTTGTGCCCAAAAATTTATTTGAGCAGTTTAGAAGAGTGGCCAATTTTTATTTTCTTATAATATTTTTGGTTCAGGTAAGTTGGATAATTTAACACTACTTAAACATGTGCAATTAAAATGAGGGATTTTTTTTTAAAAAAGCAATCACGTTGAATAATTGCATGTTGAAAATTGCATAAGCAAAGGCTTCATTCTTGAAACAAATAATTGGCTTGATCTCAGAAGTGAGATTGATTTATATCTAGTGATTTGCCCTACTGCCATTATCTGGACACATTCATCCAGGTTTTTCTGTGATTTCATAAGACATTAGCTAAGCTGTTTCATAAGGTTTATTCCTAGTGACCAACATGTTTTCATCACTGTATGGCCTACATCTACATAGAAATGATTTGCCATTGCTTTCTGGGATTTAAAAGGAAGATGTTAAAAATGTTAGTGCAGTTTAACTAGCATAAGCTATAATATAGCGTTGAAAGCTGGCTTCCCTTAAGTTGGCATTAAGTTTGATTGATTTTAAACTTAAGTTTGATTGAATATCCTCACTTAGTAGTTCCCACATATGAATATAAATTCAGGAAAGATAGGGGCAAAACATTAGTTGGATTCAATTTTGCAAAATAAATGCATGGTGACATGAATTAGCATTATTGTCAAAATCATGGGCTAAAGCCCCAAGTAAAGAGCTTTCCTAATTTGATATTTAATCTATGAAAATGAAATCCTGGAGGAATTTAAGCATCAAAGCTATTTTTCTATATATTAACCAGTCAGATGAGAGGCCATTTTCCCCTCCATCCCACCCGTAACCTGGTCAGTACTGTAATCACAAATTTAGCTATCATTTCGGGCTTCTTCTGTTGAGATTATATTGATTTTTGCTGACAAGCCCATCACAGGATGGCGGCAGATATTAAAATGATGTAGTAGCATTGTAATCATGGAGAAAATCTATTTATGTGTTACTTCTTATATCTTTCTGAAATGCTGCCATAGGCCTATATTGCAATGAGATCTTAACTTAATTTAGTTTAATTTTAAAAACAGTGCCCTAAAATCTATATTATGGCTATTTTAATAAAGCTGTTAAAAATCATCAGATTTCCACTTACTGCATGTAAAGCATCTTTTTTTTTCTTTCATGAAGTAGTTATTCAGTGTGCTCTTGCAAGTGAGTGTATAATGATATAATCAGGAATTAGTTGTTACTCATTGTTTCCACGTTTTCCTTCTCAACTTATATCTGTGTATTTCACAAGTTGTGCTGAAGCTTCTTTTGTCTAAAAAAAATTCATGGAAGGGGTTTCTAACATTTAGCAGAAAGAAGTTCTATGTGTAAGCAGTGCTTAAATGTAACTGTTAAGTACTAAGCTCAGTTGATCAGTAATGCTAGTATGTGTTTTAGCTTGTTTTTTTCACCCAGCTTCATCAGTATCTTGACCCATGTATGTTTGAACTGTTTACATTTCTACTATGAAATAAATTCAGAAAAGCAGTTTAATTTGCAACATTTGTTATATGAGGAAGAAAACCATCAATAGTGATAGAATGGTAATGTTATGTTTTTAGTCATGAAATGGTTTAGAAAGGAAACTTTCTGGGTTCACTGAAGGAAATCTCTTTTCCTTCAGTGAACCCAGAGTGGAATTCCTTGAATTGTTTTTAGAATAGAAGCATTTCTAAAATACTTAAGAAACAAAGAACAACCTACTAATAGCTGTGCAGGCCATCATGGCCAATATTTTATATATAACACAACTTTCAGCAGACAATGAATAGATTACATTATTCAAATCTGAAGGTCTGTTGTCATTTAACACCTTAAAGCACATCTCTTTGATTGCAGCACAATCTGTTACGCTTTCTGTATTGATTCCTCTTTCTGCTGGTAAATACTATTTCTTTACTATATCACCAGTATACATATCCTATGGACTAACTCATAAAGTTCGCAGCATTGATTGATTGATTATGCGCCATTAAGTCGATGTCACAAGGATGGATTTTCTCGATGACAATCTATTCCTAACCAGGTCTTCCAACGGAGCACCTGTTGCCACTGTAACTGTAACTTGGTATTCCTCTTCCTCTCTTTCCTTCTACCTTTCCCAGCATTATAGACTTCTTCAGAGAGCTAAGTCTTCACAAAATGTATTCAAAGTATGATCAGTTGTGCCTTGAGGGAGAACTCTGGGTTGATTTGTTTGATGATCTATTTGTTTTCTTGACTGTCCATGGTATTCTCAGAAGTCTTTTCAGCATCAAAGTTCAAACTTTCACTTCCATAGAGTGTCATAGGGAATACCATTGCCTGCACGATTCTGATCTTTGTAGGTATGTACACATCTCGGCATCTGAATATCTTTTCCAAAGCTTTTCATGGTTGCTCCACTAAGTCTTAACTGCTTGTTCCTTTACTGTTGATTACAGCATTGGTTATCCATATATATACACACTAACGTGTAGACTACGGGAATTGATTGAGTTTGAACTCTTATTACAGGAAGGCAAATACAGCTCAATATGTTATGTTCCCAAATGATTGAAATCAAAGAATTTGATTTGTTCAGCAGGAATAGAAACAGTACAACTCCTCTCACTTTTTATTGAAACTTAAAAGCATCCATACCTGTTCAGAAATCAAATTGAATGAAAGATACTATCAGAGAAAGCATTTTGGTTAAAATAAGTGAATTACTGAATAAAAGCTATACTGGTCTTTATATCTGCAAGTACCCACAGTTGTGGATCATTATTTCCAAAAAGCAAATTGAAGATTGTTCAAGAGGCATGAAGTGCTATTGAAGGGGGACTTTAGTGACACTTGTCGATGTTGTTTATTGCCTTGCTTGTACTGTGCTTAGGCATAGGTAAAGGTAAAGGTTTCCCTTGACGTAAAGTCCAGTCGTGTCCGACTCTAGGGGGCGGTGCTCATCTCCGTTTCAAAGCCTTGGAGCCGGCGTTGTCCATAGGACACTTCCGGGTCATGTGGCCAGCATGACTCACGGAACGCCGTTACCTTCCCGCCGAAGCGGTACCAATTAATCTACTCACATTTGCATGTTTTCGAACTGCTTGGTGTGCAGGAGCTGGGACGAGCAACGGGAGCTCACCCCGCTGCGCGGTTTCGAACCGCCGACCTTCCGATCGACAGCTCAGCGGTTTAACCCGCAGCGCCACCGCGTCCCTCGTGCTTAGGCATAAGCATGTTTCATATAAAATACTACTACTAGCTGGAATAGCCACCATGTCTGTAGGGAGACAGTTCTGCTGAGCATGTTCTTCCAGGGTATTCCTGAACTGTCTGATAGCTTTCCCTTTCAGAGGATAGATAGTTATTCTTGACTTGATAATAACCAATAAGGAAGACTTAGTCAAAAAGTGGAAATAGCAGGAACTTTGAGAGAAAGTGATCAGGTAATGCTTGAGTTCTTGACTTTAAGGGAAGATAAAGCTGTAGTCAGAGGCATACATTGAGAGCTCAAAAAGATAATTTCTGATCAATTCAGAGCAATGATAGGTAGGATTTCATGGCAGGAGATGCTAGTGGGAAAAGGAGCTCGTGATAGAGGGGGGTTCATACAAAGGGAAATGCTAAAAGCACAATTGCAAACATTTCCAGTGAGGAAATACAAATGAAAGACAGAAAATGTCAGCATGGCTGCACATAAAGGTGAATGACTATCTGAAAATTAACAGTGGACACACAGGAGCTGGGAAGAGGATCAGGCCATAAGAGAAGAGATACCTGGAATGGTAGAGATGGTTTCAGAAAAGCTAAAGCTCAGAATGAACTGAAATTGTCAAACAACAAGGCCTTCTTCAGATAGGTTCAAAAAAGAAATGAAACGACCAAACGATACAGGTTATTAAAAAGGGCAAAACCACTCAACTCTTACTTTGCATCTCTGTCTTCTCCAAAAGAAGGTACATACCTAGTTTTTTATTAGGTAACTTGTTTATTTATTCACTCTTTCATCTGTTCGTTCAAAGAAAGCATCTTAATTATCTGCAAAAGATTTATTCTTCTGGATTCATAGCATGCACGGTCAAGTATCCTTGTAGGAAGTAAATCTCTTAGACTGATATTAGCTTCCCTCTAATACGTTTCTCTGTAATTTTATTTACTTATTTTTCTTGAATTCATGCTGCGTTCCCTGCAAGAAGGTGCTTTACATTGACAGCAGGCAAATAACAGGAACAGAGTGGGGGTTTTTTCCTTCTTTTTTGCTTCAGCTAACACAGCACAACAGTAGAACAGACTGTGGTGTCTGTTTTCACAGTACAATCACAATAAATGTGTTTAGGGTTAAGGTATATTTCTAAGCTCTGTGGAACTTGAATCTTTTGATCATGCTGAAACATAATGCATGCATCCTCCTTCAGAATCTCTGTCCTGTTTATGCTGAGAGGGAAAATGAAGAGATTGGGCCCTAGAGCTGCTGCCTGATAGAATAAACGCTTTCTTCCCTTAGGATCAGTCCATATGAAGGAGTTCTGTGTTTTGTCACAATGTGCAGTCTTCTTCCATTTCTGCTTTGAGTGGAATACTGTGCTCGCACAGCATATTTAACCAAGATCTAGCAGCTGAACTTCCACAACGAGCTATCCTGCAACAATTCTTAGTGCAGTCTGTATTTTTAATTATTGGCAATGCATTCGTGTGAATAGTTTATACTCTGGCAAGTATAGAGGGGCATTTTAAAATCAGTGAGAATCTTGCTGCTTTCCAAATGCCAGTAAAGCCCATTATGTCATCAGCAATAGGCCTTTTCACATTGAAAGGCTCCCCACCGACATTAGGCTGGCTTTGGTAATTCTTGGAAGCCGCAAACCACTTCCAAAGACTATTAAAAGATTGTAATGTATATGGTGTGCAGTGCAACCACACATTATTTATATACAGTAAATATATAGTATTTATAGTTTCCTGTATATAATGTACAAATTTCATTATAGAATTTCCAAAACTTGACTTGTACACGTATTCTTTCTGTCTGTGTTTTCTCCTCCAGCTTATGATAGATACTCCTACCAGTCCAGTTACAAGTGGATTGCCATTGTTTTTTGTTATAACTGTGACAGCCATAAAGCAGGTAAGAAAATGTGCCCTTTTTTAGTAAGTTGCTTTGCACAGACATACACATTATGTGCAGCACAGAACTGCAATTAAAAGTGGCCCATCAGTGTTAGCTCACAATGTGCTAATGTGTTTAGCAATATTAGCACATGGTGTATGTCTTCAGAAACCAAGCCTGCGAAAGCAGGGCAGCATAAAACATGGTTCCAAAACACTGGCTATATAAACTGACATGTTGTCGGGGAAAAGGGGGCTTTGATGTGAGAATGCTGTTTTTAGTGGGATCTTTTTGTACAAAGCAATGTTTGATGCTACCATTCTGCATTTCAAATGTCGATGTTTATACATTAATGAGGGAAGGATCTTGCGTACATATGGAATCTTGGTGGAACCTTACACCTTTTGGACTTCCAGTCCAAATGTGATACAAAGGAGGTAACTTAAATTACTTTGTCCCTGAAGATACCTTGTACCTTGAAAGTGAAAGGCCCCCTGTGCAAGCACCGAGTCATGTATGACCCCTTGGAGGGATGCCGCTTTTGTGAAGTTTTCTTGGCAGACTAGAGCAGGGTGGTTTGCCCCAGTTGTCACCTTCCCCAGCAAGCTGTAGCTTAAGTCATTGCTAATCCATATGTTTTGGACTTCCTTGAAATGTAACAGTATTCTCTAGCGTTTCAGCATCAGCTGAAATAAAATACACTTTGTGTTAGGAGTCAAAACACAAAACATGTTTTTGCCTGGGACTGTTTTTCTATAGCTGACATGTCTTCATGATCCACAGTAAAACCCTTAAGTGGGTAATAATATAATGACACATAATAGTTGTGGAGTTTTATATCTTAATTTGTATTATGAATACCGTTTTTCCTACTATCTTAAAGGAGTGAGTGTAAGGATTGCCTATTCTAAAACACCATCAGACTCATGAACAGGATCATAAAGATATCTGATTTATTAAAGAATAGCATGCAGGATCACAAAGAAAGCTGAGAATGGAAAAAGCGCACCAAATGCAAACTAAAAAAACCCTTGGTACAAACGAAATCCCTCCCCCCGTGGAATCTTCCCAGGCTCACAATCCCAGGTGCTCCTAGCGGCTTCTGATGGTCCGCGGGAAAAGTCCTTGAGCCGAGCACATAACCCAAACACGTTCCATTGAAACGAACACAGATACAGAGCTTGGCACAAGGTTTCACAGCAGCTCCCTCCCAACAGAAACGTGCGTCAGCACCATGGCATGTGAAATGTTACGGTGTACAGTGCACATTGAAACAGTGAACATGACGGTGAGGTTTTGCAAAGGAGTCTTGAAAAGAAAATTCGATTTACACAGTGAGAGATGTTGCATCATTCAGCTGTTTCTAGATATTCCCCACAGGATTCTGGCTCCTGGAAGTTGATGGGTCCTGATTTCCCTCCAATGCCTCCATAATACCTGTGGATAGAACAAATTTATTTACTTATTTATTTGTTTAAGGAACATTTCAACAATTCAGAACTAGACTGCATAATACATTGAAACTGCACAGACTTGCTCTTATTCACTATATAACCTCCATTGTCTGCTTTAAATGAAATTACTTTCAACCAGCATTCAGTTTTATCCATCATTCGTCCCCTCTTTCTTCTGTTGCACTGGTTTTTAAAAAGTGATATACAGATTACTTTTATTTCTTGCTTTTCTGAGATAGTAGCAAAGTTAGCTTTGCTAAGGTAAATGCAACTCATTAAAAAGCATATATTAAGCAATATGAAATTGTAAGACTGAATTGTAGAACTCTTTACAGTTGAAGAAATTCTATTTCGTTTCTTTTGTCAAGACTGTGACCTTTATAGAAGCTTAGTTCTGCTCCGGTCCTTACTGCATAATTCTTCCTCTTCAGTCATGAAGGGTTTCCCTGGCCAGTTGCCTTGGAAACAGCCAGCCATATCACTTGCACTCCTGCTATATATGTTTTGAAGTAGGACACACAGGTTGTAGGCTCTCCCTCGTTTAAAGTGGCATGAATATCATGCCAGAGGCTGGTTGCCTTCTATGGGTTGGCTCTGTCTTCCCCAACCTGATCCCCTCCAAGTATTTGAAGCTGCTAGGAGCTGTAGTTCCAGTCACGATGGGCCATTAAGGAATGTTGAGACTGTAGTCCAAAGCATCTCAAGGGCACCAGGTTGGAGAAAGATGAGCCATATAGTTTCCATTTTCTTAGGCCCTGTGTTTGGTCTTCTGATAAAGTTTGAGATGGCAGCCAAGTAGCAGCAAGATATATCAGTGACCTCCTTTGCTCTTTTCAGGGTTACGAAGATTGGTTGCGGCACAAAGCAGACAATGAAGTGAATGGAGCTCCAGTGTATGTTGTTCGCAGCGGTGGCCTTGTAAAAACAAGATCAAAGAACATTCGGGTATGTGTCTTACTAATGTAAAATGAATGTCTACCTTCTGTAACTGTGTGGTTTAAACAAAACACTCATAGCTGTGCGTTCAATTTTACAAATGTTGGAATTAGACTGAATAACATTTCACTGGAATGTTTTAATCCAGTAATTTTGTAAATCAGTTTTTGTGTGCATACTTCTGTCTTCTCAGGTAGGAGATATTGTGAGAGTAGCCAAAGATGAAACTTTCCCTGCTGATCTGGTACTTCTGTCCTCTGATAGAGACCATGGCTGCTGTTATGTTACTACTGCAAGTTTGGATGGAGAAACTAATCTTAAGGTCTGTGTTCATACTGTTAAAGATGAATTAATTTTTTGTTTCTTTGAAATTGTGGCTCGGGTATTTTAATACTCTTACGTAGTAAAGAGTGTTAATGTTATTTTTAACTTTATTGAGTTCATATAAAAACTTTGTCTTTTTTATAGCCAGTGGCTGTATTCATTTTTATGATTTAAAGGGAAAATATTACAGTGAGTCTCTTGTGCACAGTTAATATGATTAATTGAAATGTATTGTGTAATTACTTCTGATTATGAGGAAGTAACTAGCAAATGTAAATGAAAAGGATATAGATAGCCTAGAAAAATTTTTAAGGAAAAATACTTTCTGTTCTTTTCTACATTAGTTTTCCTCCAGTTTACCCAGTTTTTGTCTTATTTTGTGAACTGGTATAACAAGACAGTAAGATAAGCAAAATGTTTCAAATTTAAAATATTTGAGCTTGAAATACCTGTTTCCACTTTAGTAAAAAGTGTTGAGTTCAAAATGGGGCTTGCTGATTGATTGATCGATTGATTATTCAAATTTCTATCATCGCCCATCTCTCCCAAAAAGGGGACTCTGGGCAGTTTTAGTTTAAAACATTTTGAATGTGAAAGGTTTTATATACCAGTCCAAGAGAGCCAGTAGTACAGTAGTTGAGATTTTGTGTATAGACTTGTACTGAATTGGCATAATTTTAGTTTTCTTTCATTTTTTCCCTAAAAAAATTAAGTGTTTCTATGCAAAGCCTTGGTAACCCAAACCATTACAAATTTACTTGGAACTGAGTTTAAAATTGAAGTCCTTAGAAGACATTCAAATTCTATGGATCTAATGACACTAAGAGAGTCAGTTAGCCATTAAAGGCATCAGGCTAGAAACTGGGACATGGTGAGTTCTAGTCTTGTCTTAGTTCTCGTCTAGAGCCAGTTTGGTGTAATGATTAAGGTATCAGGTAGAAACCAGGAGACTGTAAGTTCTAGTCCCACCTTAGGCACAAAGCCAGCTGGGTGACCTTGGGCCAGTCACTTTCTTTCAGCCCTAGGAAGTAAACCTTTTCAGAAGGCAAACCACTTCTGAAAAACCTTGCCAAGAAAACTGCAGGGACTTGTCCAGGCAGTCTTTGAGAATCGGACACAATTAAGTGGATTTTAAAAAATTACACTAAGAGAGTCAATTTGATGTAGCAGTTAAAGACCCCAGGCTAGAAACTGGGAGACCATGAGTTCTAGTCCCATCTTAGGCACAAAGACAGCTGGTCACTCTGGGCCAGTCCCAATCTCTCAGCTCTAGGAAGCAAGCGGTGGCAAACCACTTCTGAAAACCTTGCCAAGAAAACCATAGGGTCTTCTCCAGGCAGTTGCTAGGAGTCAAAACTGACTCAAAGGCACCAAGTAGAAAAAATTAAGAAATAAATAAAATATGCTGTCAAGAAAAAGATTGTAATGATGAAGGGCAGTGAGTTTTTTTTGGGGGGGGGGGCGTTGGTTTGGTTTGGTTTTTGTTTTATTTATTTATTTATTAATCAAATTTATCACCGCCCATCTCCCAAAAGGGACTCTGGGCAGTTTACAATAAAACATAAATAAAAATATAAAACTATAAAGCACTATAATACATTTATGTTGTGAGATTCTTTGAATGCAACTCATTCCATTGCATCCCCGGTATGGAATGCCTAATCAATACCTCATGAAGACATAGGCTTTTTGTTTGATTAGTGGATGAATACAGGCTGCTATTTAGGCATCCATAATCACCACCCTGTTTCCTGTTGAAATAAACAACCTTCTACAGAGTACAGAAATGGAGTTGAAAAACAGTAAGCCAAATAAATTAAAAGAGATAAGAAAAAGTAAAGAAAACGTAGCTAAAACTAGTGTACACCAATACCATTGGGTGTACTTTTCTGTCCATGCAAACCATCCTTCTCCCACCTCCATGCACCACTTCATAGGCTGCTGTTTCAGGATCTCATCAGCTCCATCCATCGAACCCATCCAGCTTTCTCAGTTTTTCTCTCGCTTTCAAACCGTTCGCTCTTCCTTCCTATATTTGTCTTGTCATTCAGTACTCATTAATTCTCTCTAGGTGACCACCTCAATGTATTTCTTTCCTATTGGTTACTTACTTTCAACTATTCATTTCTTGTATCAGACCACATACTACCCACTATCTTTTTTACTGGCATTTGCATATCTTAATATTTCTCCATCTATTTTCCCCTTTTTAGGAAACATTCTATGAGGATACAGAGATTCATCCTCTTGCATTAGTTTTTCACCATTTATGCTCTACTTTTTTTCAACTATTTATCAAGGGGTGATACACATTTGATGGGATGATCGTCATTTTGCCAGGGCTGAAATTTATGAGTACAATGCCAGGTGGAGTAGATGTAGAAGTATAACATTTTCTTCTCCTTCTGACAGATGACCGGTTTACCAAATCATGGCTTGCTTTCACTTAGTGTTTTCTATAAAGCTGGCAACTTACTGACAAATTGGGAGTGCAATTTCAAGAGCTCACAGGGGATTTGTTTCTTTTTAAACTGGGCTTGTAAGAATGGGTCTTCGGGGTCTGTGGGATATATTAACCAAGACTTGTCAAATCACTGCTTTTTTTCTTTTTCTTTTAGACACACATTGCAGTCCCAGAAACTGCTGTGTTGCAGTCAGTTGCCAATCTGGACAAACTTGTAGCTGTTATTGAATGCCAGCAACCAGAAGCAGATCTTTACAGGTTGCTGTTTTTATTAGTGTTGTCTTCTTTTTTTTTTTTTTTTAAGGATTTGGAAAACTATTAAAAATTAGGCCAAAACTGCTCCAGAATTTCTTGTGATGGAATTATGAATTTAAATGCCTATGTTGCTTAAGGAAAGCAAGGGGATGATTCACTGGGAATGCTCTGTTAATTTCATTTGGGAGTTTCCCTGAGTTTGGAAAACTCCCTAGGTTCAAGCATTAACTCCCCACTGGTGAGTGAGAAAGTGGGATGAAGCATTTGAAGCATTTGATTCTCTGCCAACCTGACATCAGGGAAGGTAACAGTCCAACAGATCTCCAAGATGATGCAGATTTGCTATAGAAAAATTATTCAGGTAGTTCTCACTTAACTACCACAATTGGGACCAGAATTTTGGTTGCTAAACGAAGTGATCATTAAGCGAATACAACCTGATTTTACGACCTTTTCCATGGCGGTCGTTAAGCAAATCACTGCGGGTATTAAGTGAAGCAAGTGGTTGTTAAGTGAATCACGTTCCCCATTGATTTTGCTTGCCAGAAGCCAGCCGGGAAGGTAAAAAATGGTGACCATTGGACACCGCAATGGTCATAAATATGAACCAGTTGCCAAGTCCCAAATCGTGACCATAGAGACGCTGCAGCAGTTGTAAATGTGAGGACTAATCATAAGTTGGTTTTTTCAGCACCATCGTAAGTCCGAACCATCAATAAACGGATGGTTGTTATGTGAGGACTACCTGTATTATTTTATAGCTAAACATAAGCAAAAGTCCAATATTTAACTGTTGTATTTAAATGTAAGAAAGTTGAAGAATGTGGCTTTGAATTAAGCTAACGAAGCTTCCATCTATGGTTTGTTTAGCATTATGTCTGAACTAGGATTTCTGATTGTTGCTTCCTGGTTTGTTCTTGGCTTCAGATTCCTGGCTTTGTTGATCATGGCATGCCAGGAATTGGGCTTACCATTACATGCAAACCAGGTCAGTTTCTTTAACTCATTTCCTATGCTGTTACAGTCAGGGTTTAATGGCATATTGAAAAATTAGCTTTTCCTTTTATTCGTGAACCATAACACATACATATTTTTTTACAGATTTGTTGGGCGCATAACCATAAGTCAACAAATTGAGGAAGTAGTGAGGTAAGCCAAATGCCTTCAATCTGAGTGAATGTGATTTGTGACCAATTCTGTATCCAGGCTATCCAACTTCAGTAAAAAAATAAAATAAAATGTGTTTGCATAGATCAGGCATGTGGAAGCTTAAGTACACTGACCAGATGTTCTTGCACCACTTCTGTGTTCACCTTGCAGCTGCTTCTCTTGCCTATTTCCCATGCCACACCTATGCTTTTTTCCAATAATGCTTTTAAAAAACTTTATTTCTGCATAGATGACAAATTGTAGTGGAAATATCTTCAACTGTGAGAGTGTTGTTATAGGCTGTTACTCCTTCCTGGTTTGGGTGATGCTGTGACTGCCAGCTACTAGTTTGACCAGTTTTGACTAACTCATACAGCCATGTTGTTTTTGCTTTGTTTTGCTGTTAAATCAAAAAAGCTGTAAAAACTACTTTTCTTTTAACAGTACATTCTGGATCGGTATAGGCCAGTTCAGCCCCTATGTATCTCTTAAACTCGTTGTTTCTTCTAATAATTACTCAGACATTTCCAAGCACAATAGATAAATGGTGCTGATAATTAATAACCCCTCCGTAGGTTTCTCTTCAAATTGAACATTGGGTCAGCATGGTTGAGAACTTTATTTGATTCAGGGTCTTTAGTCACTGACCCTTATGACAGATTTGTAAACATCTGTGTAAATGCTATAAGAATTATTGCTGGAAAGAAGTTCTAGATATTGCAGAAACACTTAAGGGGAAACAGGTGGAGTTGGTAATCATTACAGTTGTCTCTCCAAGAAGAACAAAGCATTTCACAACTCAAATATCTTGTTTGGAAGGGGGAATTCCAAGTGTTATCTGCTTGTGGGGTTAGGGAGATGTTCTTAAGTGGCACATTCAGATGAACCCAGAACTCCTTGGAGGAGAAGTTGTGCTGAAAAACAGCAAAGGGAACAGTAGCTGAGCAGCATGAATGCAAGCAGTATCAGATGCCCTGAAATACTAAAGGAATGTTTGAATCATGTGCAGATACTTAACCTTTTTTGTTCTTGTTTAGTTTCAATGTGTACTTCTTAGATAGCACAACAGAATTAAAAAAGAGCCTTACAGTATCGGAAGAAGGGACTAGGCAGTATAGCATCTGATGTGTCTTATGACCATGACGTTCACAAGTAGAATGAAATGGCCGTTATGTGACATGCCCTGCTGGGGGGAGATGGGCGGTGATATAAATTTGATTGATTGATTGATTGATAAAAATGCTGTTTGATATTATGCTGTCTCTGGACTGTACATATGGATTAATTGGGTGTCAGTGACATCATTCTATGAATTTGTCTCTTCTTTTTTAGGAACTTGGCTATTGATAGGCACAGTTAAATGGCTACATTCCAGGGAATGAGGGATGATTGGTTCAAAACTAATTATTTTGATTCCCAAAGATGAAAGTATTCACTCTTTATCCTAGAGGGTCCTCTTTTTAGTCCTGTGGCCATTTCATCTTTGACAAACCATTTCACACTGCCCTGTGCGCTTTCTGTGTGTGCACGCACACGCCTTCGAGTCAGTTTTTGATTCCTGGTGACTGCCTGCTCTAGTCCCTGCAGTTTTCTTGGCAAGATTTTCAGAAGTGGTTTGCCACTGCCTCCTTCCTAGGGCCGAGAGGTGGTAACTGGCTCACTTTAACCAATTATTAAAACTGTAAACTGCCCACACATTTAAAGAAAATGCTCGCTGCTACGTTATACTGTGTGAACAAACAATAATCTTTCTTTTTCAGACCACTTGGACCCGAAAGTCTTCTACTTCGTGGAGCAAGGTTGAAAAACACTAAAGAAATTTTTGGTACATTGACATAAAAGTTTCACTAATTGGTTAATATTTCTTGAATGTATGAGATTGCAGAGCTTTCGGTTAGAGTAGCTATCATTGGAATATCAGACAGATTAGGGCACTCTTCCTAATTAAATAGGAAGGGTGCCGTGTTGATTATAATAACTTGCACCGAGAAATAGTTGATTCTGGTGCAACCATGATATCCTGGATTCTGTGCCTGTCTCTCTCTCACCTTTTTAAAGTCCTATTAGTGCTTTCAGTCACTCTGTTGCCAAGAAGCACACCACTTACGCCTTCTGCTTTAAACGTTCCTATCTGTCGCCTCCTGGTCCATTTGATTTGGTAAAATATTGGAATACCATCTTTCCAATTTAAAAACCTGTAAAGAAACTAGTCACACAAAATCACAGTGTGAATAAGAAACAACTACTGCAGTCACAGAGTGGACTTGGAAACCCAACAGAGTGGCCAGCCAGAAATTGAATGAAGCCATCTGTGTCTGGCTCCTCAGAAGGAAGGGAGGAGAACAAGCCTCTTGTGCTCCCCTGTTTCACAGTCTTACTGCCGTGCTGAACATTCTTTTAATTTTTTGTAGGTGTTGCCGTGTATACAGGAATGGAGACAAAGATGGCACTGAATTATAAGAGCAAATCACAGAAACGATCAGCAGTAGAGAAGTACGTGGTTGACAGTATTTTACTCCGTTGAAGATTAAGGCGTTACATTAAACTGTAAAACAAGAGGAGTTCATAATAAGGGCTACTGTGCAAGGGAACATTTTTTTTAATCAAACAGATTTTGACCATCTCTGTTGCTTCAACCATTTGATACGTATTTATTACTGGGCTTTGCTGCCTGCTAATAAATGTTCTCGTGTTGCAGTTTAGCGAAATGAATATTTTGCCCTTTAGTGTTTTACTTTGCTTCAAGTCTAATGAACCAGCCTCTATCTTTTCCCCAAACACCAGCCTACCATACCTTCCCATGGTCATGTGATCACACAAAAGCTTCTCATGACTTTCCATCTTCTGCCTTTAATAGAGAAGAGCGTGTTTTTTTTCCTTCCTCTGCAACCAAGGGATTAAACAGAGAAAGCAAAACTGGAGGTTTTCAAGAAAAGATTGGACAACCATTAGTCCAGGATGGTAGGAGGACTCCTCCACTGGGCAGCGGGTTGGACTAGGTGACCTCTAATGTCACCTCCAACCCTATGGTTCTATGAAACACTTCCTTTTTGGTTCTCCACCCCCCCCCAACACACAGACACACAAAGCACAAGTTGGTTGAATGCAATACAATACCAAGATTGTTCCTTAGCATTATTTTTGCTGCAGTGCTTTTGTAGTAATATGCCGATATATTTGAATTGTCCAGAGCTCCCTTTGTCTGCAATGTTCACCTTTTTTTTTCTTTTCCATAGGACAGTTTTTAATTCAGTGCCATTTTGGTATTGTCTCTCCACTTTTTTCCTCCAGGTCTATGAATTCTTTTTTGATTATCTATCTAATAATCCTCCTTTTTGAAGCTGTCATAAGTACAATATTGAAATATGCCTGGCAGTCTGAAGAGAAGTGGAGTGAACCTTGGTATAACCATCAAACTGATCATGAAAGAAACAGCAGTAAGGTAAAATGTAAATTATATGCCTGATTTAGGTGTTTTTCCCTGTATCGATAGCATGCTATGAAAGTTTTGATTCCAAGCTGTTACACATCCGTTCTAATTTTTAGTTATACTTCTGAAGATTACAGAAAGAAGAATTTCCTTCGGTTAATTTCTTGCTCCATTATTATTGCTGATAATATGTTACTACTGTGACTTACCCTTCTGCTAAAGGGAAGTTGCTAAAAACTCACTTGCTTAGAAGCTATTTCTACATTCTCTTACCAAGCAAGAAGAGGAAAAAAAATACCTCTACGCAACAAAGAAAATCCATCTTTATATAGTAACCAGCAGTTTTAGATGAGAAAGTACATACATTCACATGACACATTAGGTCAAATTGAGATTAGATTTAGTATGTTATCTGAATCCACTCTTGGACTGATATTATGATTAAGGCCTCTGTGTCTTCCTTCAGGTATGGCACTATGTGCCAACAGAGGCCAATGGAATGAGTGGGTTTTGTATATTACTTTGAGCTCAGTGGAAAAGGGGTGGGATAAAAGTGTAATAGTTACGGGATAAGACCCTGCAACCTGTTCCAGGTTAAACCTATTTGATCCCAAACAGAAAAGTCACTGCTTTTGGTGGAAGTACAACTTTGGTCTGGCCGGTTCTGAAATAAAATAATGCCTGTCTTAGATGACATAGTTGGGCTATTACAGAAGATGCCTTCACTATATCAGTATCGTTCTTCTGCATAATTGTACTTAGGATCATTTGATTAATAATACTGTTTCCTTTCTTCTCTTAGATCTTGAGCTTCATTTCAGATTTTCTTGCCTTCCTGGTACTTTACAACTTTATTATACCCATTTCACTTTATGTGACTGTTGAGATGCAGAAATTTCTTGGGTCTTTTTTTATTGGTTGGGACCTTGACCTCTATCATGAAGAAACAAATGAAAAGGCCCAAGTAAATACTTCAGACCTCAATGAAGAACTGGGACAGGTACAAAATAGTGTTTGAAGCAAGATGAACTAGATTTGATTAGATTAATCAAAAGTAATTAAATTCATACTTGTTCTTTTACACAGTTAATATTCCCTACGTATTTTATAGTTTTTCCCCTTTTATCGGACTAAAAATCATAATTTGGAAGTGGCCTGGCAGTGGACCACAAGCAATCTGGAATTTTAGATGAGCACTTCTGTCCTATAGGGCAGGGTTCCTCAACCTTGGCAACTCTAAGCTGTGCGGACTTCAACTCCCAGAATTCCCCAGCCAGCAAAGCTGGCTGGGGAATTCTGGGAGTTGAAGTCCGCACAGCTTAGAGTTGCCAAGGTTGAGGAACCCTGCTATAGGGTACATTCTATAATTATTAGCAAAGTTTATGTAATATTTATTTTCCATGTATTTATAATAAATCAGTTATACAGATAAGCACAATAAATGTGCACAAGTGTGAACCGAGTGCAGCATCTGCAGACCATATGAATATCCTGCTATGGGAATGAGGGAGACCTGCTGACTTTTTGAATACTTAAACTTATTTGACTGACCTAACTTCTCAACTTACTGTAGGTGGAGTATGTATTTACAGATAAAACTGGTACATTAACAGAAAATGTGATGCAGTTTCGGGAATGTTCCATTAATGGTCTCAAATACCAAGAAATCAATGGCAAATTAGTTCCTGAAGGACTGATAGAAGACTTTCCAGATGGAGTACAGCCCAGTTTTGTAAGTTGTTCTTTCTAAAACTGAAATTGATTTAGAGCTTTCCATAGTTTTTCCTTTAAGTAACAAGATTGCAAAACGATCTAATGAAATTCTTCTACAGTACAATGAATGAGAGTTGAGAGGAACCTCTGGAAAATGTTACCATTCAGTCCTGAGGGAGAAAGAAGTAATTGTACTGGTAGTCCTTGGGTTACGACCGCTCATTCAGCAATGGTTCAAAGTTATGACGGTACTGAACAAGTGGTATTTACAACTGATCCTTGAAGTTCTGGCCATCGCAGTACCCCCACTGTCATGTGATCATAATTTGGGCGCTTGGCAACCGGCTTGCACTTAAAATGGTTGCAGCATCCTGCAGTCACATGATGGCCATTTGTGACCTTCTCTGCTGGCTTCCCGCAAGCAAAGTCAATGGGGAAGCCAGCATGGAAGGTCACAAGTCGCTCCCATAACTCACTCCCACCGCTTTTCTCCTGAGGGGCCCCTGCCGACCCACCCATGCTCTTAGCACTTGTCTGCAGCCCCTGCTAACCGGAACACAGTTTGTAGCGCCTGCCACGGCACCCGTGTCCCCCCCCCACACACACACACACTCCATGCCTGGGATTCTGGCCTCTTCCCACTTAATGACCTGTGTGGTCCTGGGGTTATGACGGCAGCTGAGACTGCCAGGATTGCTGTCGCTAAGCAATGCAGTCACATGATGTCACACTGTACAACTGGATCGCTTAGCAATGAAAATTCTGGTCCCAATTACTGTCATAACCCAAGGACTGCCTTTATTAAGCTAGAAGCCAGTTATTATACATGCTTGGTGGAAAGCAATGCATTTATTTAATTGCAGACAGGCATCATTTTTTTACCCAGAGATAACTCTGAGTTCAGCAGCTTCAATGGATCTTAATCCCAGGTAACTAAACATAGAATTACGGTCTTTATTTGGAGCACAAAGCTTATGGTTGCATCTTCTCCTGACTGACTTCTGTGTTATGCTCTAGTCATGTTTGTTGAGAACATTTTTTTCTGAAAACCAGCTGTAGCCTCTGTGTGTTGCTTCCTCACCCTAAGTTTTGACAAGGCAAAAGAAAAAAACCCACCAGAAAAACAACAGCAGAAAATTGATATGCTCAAAAAGTATATTTAAAAATAACTTAATTGGGAGCATGTCTGTGTGCAAGTACAATATTGAAGGAAAGAATAAACATTTTAAAAATCTATATATAATATTTTTGTCCAAAAGATTTGTATATATTAGGAAAATTATTAATAATTGACACACTTAAACACTATGATCCACAAAGAATTTACTTTAGTTTTCCACTGTTTTCAGATGATATATTTAGCAGCTAACAGTAAAAATTGAACTCATTTCTTGTCCAGGATCAGTTTATACATAGTAGGAAATATAGATGTAAACTAACATTATAAAAGAAACTCGAGTGATTTAAGTCAAAAGAACTGATTATTTGAGCACTTTAATAGATGATGAACATATATAAGTTTATACTCCCTCCAATGCAACCTAGAAGGATTATAATTTATATAGTATTATCTTAGTGCAGTGTAATACAACCTACAGATTATTTTTATGGTCAGTTTTCAGTGATTTGTCTGTACAGAGTTAAAAAGGATTATGTGCCACAAAGAATTCCAATGAGATTCATCAGGTTCAGTGCTCAGCTTATGTGCCCAACACTTTTTAAGGTTTTCAAGAAACATTCCAGTTTGCGTATTTCATTGACGTAATTCCTTTTACTGTTAAAAGAAGTAAATAAATGCCATTCTTCCAAAATTACTAATAATCTTAATTTGCATAATCTGTGTACGTTAGAAAGAATTATTTTATTTGCTTTACTTGAACCCAGGTTGGTATTTGTGTTTATTCCTTTTGCAAAATCTGTTCAGACTAACAAACAGCCTAGGAGTTCATAGCCACCATGGATAGAGTCATCTCTGAGCCAGTTCACAACAGGGAACACACCTTAGATCTGGTTTTTATCTAGGGGCAGAGGTAACAAGACCCTCGCTTTGGGTTTTGAGGCCTCTCAGATTTAGAGATTTTCCATCTTTAATTCTGAATGGGGCTGCATGCCCCCAGAGACTTGGTGTACAATTATGGGGTCCTCTTGGGCTTGCAGCTTCTAAACAAAGTGTAGGTGGCAGCTGCGGCTAAGATCCATCTTGCACAAATCCATCTTGTGCATCAGTTACACCTATTCCTAGTTTAGGAGGCCCTGCTCGTGGTCATTCATGCCTTAGTCTCCTACTTGCTCTCCTGCAGTGCACTTTATATGGAGTTGCCCTTGAAGTGTATTCAGAAGCTTCAACTGATCCAGAATGCAGCAGCACAGTTTTGGGTTCACTGCAGTATGCCCATGTAACACTACTCTTTCACAAGCTTGGTTGGCCTTCAGCTGGTTTCCAAGGCCAGTTCAAAGTGCTTATTATTCTCTATGAAGGCCTTCATAGCACAGGACCAGGTTATTTGCAGGACCATCAGTCTCCAACTTGTCTCTTCATCCCATCGTATCTGACAGAGTGGGCATACTCTGGGTCCCTTCGATAAGGCAATGTCATCTAAAGGGACCCAGGAAGCATGCCTCCTCAGTCACAGCACCTCTCCTTCAGAACAGTGTTCCTCCCAAGATCCAGATGGTCCCAACCCTGTTGGCCTTCCACAGAACCTTAAAGATCTGGCTGTTTCCCCAAATCTTGGGCCAGGATGTTCAGTGAGCTTGGTTTCTATGACAGTGTGCATGTTTTTGTTTTTGTTTTCGTGGGGCGGGATAGAGTCAGATTTCAGTGGCATGGCCTTGTATTGGCTGTTACAGCTTTTTAAATTTGTGATGGCATTGTTTTAAATTGTCACTAGCTGTTCAGAGTCATGTGATCAGACTGATGGCCGTATGAGTCTTGCAAATAAATTAATAAATTAGTTCTGGGTAAAATAATAATAATAATAATTGCAAATGAACTCTGCTAAACAATAATGCTGACAGTTATTGCCATGACAGTCTTGTGCACCACAGGGTCATGTTTATTTCTTTTTTTTGGAAACCAGTCCTTTGTAATTGTTACTCCTATTTAATTAAATTTATATGAACTGAGACTGAACTTCAGGCCCTTCTTGAACCTTTATCAGATGTTACATCTAAACTTAACAGTGTATGAAATTTCTTTAATTCTGGCTGCAACTGAGATCTGTCACTCTTTAGATTTCTAAGAAAAATAAGCAGGTTGTCTACTAAGAGATCAACTAGATGGTCCTCCATTTTTACATTATCTTATTATTCCTGACATGAATTGTGTATTCAATCCATTGATCCTTATTACTGCTTGAATATCATGTATCAATTATCAGAAGGAATTACTTTCAAATCCTATCTCCAATACCTATTTTTTAAAATGTATTTTTGCTCTGTCAAATGCAGAATGTAATGACAGCAAAACTAATGCAGGTTTAGCAGATTTAATATAATGCATTATTATTAATACTCTCCTAATTGAAGCCACTATATTTTGAGGGGAAAAAATTCAGACTGATCTTGGAGTGGTTGAACTATTTAATCTTTTGGCCAGCAGGTGGGAGAATTAAGTAAGACGCCTTGAGTTGTACAAAATAAAGGCGGGATGTGTATTTAATAATAATAAAAATACATATTTTGTCTTGACTGGCTGTATCTAATACCTTTTAATAGAATTAAAAGAAAACATATTCAAAAATGAAACACATTACAAAAGAGCTCCTGTGGCTGGGAGGATTATGTGTGATTGGGTACTCTTAATTCTGTCTCTTGGATTATAAAATGGAGAAGCAAGAGGTTTGACAAAGCTAGACTTGCTACATACATAATATCTACATGTACAATAACATGTTCATTGTAAGGCCCATGTTTAGATATTTATGAAATATTAGCAAAAGCAATCAACAGAAAACACCTGTTAGCTTGTCTATATAGACCAGTGTTTCTCGGTCTTGGATACTTTAAGCTGTGTGAACTTCAACTCCCAGAATTTCCCAGCCAGAGTTGAAATCCACACAGCTTAAAGTTGATACAGACTGTTAGTTGTTAATAAAACAACTATCTTGATAAAGTAGATAAGATGGTTTGTGAAAAGTGTAAAAACATCATCCAGAGTTTTCATAAAACACTCAATTTTACACCTTGTTCAACACAGTGGACAGTATTGTTTGGTTTTTTTTAAAATTAGGAAAAAAAAAGTCATCCAGCTAGGATAGGCGGGACATTCGCCATAAAAACACACAGGTTTAAATTTTTGTGGCTAATCATAACTTTTTTTTATACAAGTTTGCTTCATTAGAGAAAAATAAAATTAACAAATCAGATTCATCGCAGTGTTTTGTCTTTAATTTTTTTCTAACAGACACATGAGGAAGAACTCTTCCTGAAAGCTCTTTGTCTCTGTCATACAGTGCAGATTAATAATGACCAAACTGATGGCATTTGTGACAGCCCGTGGCGTAGCAATGGTCTACCATCGCAGCTGGAGTACTATGCTTCCTCCCCAGATGAAAAAGCTTTAGTTGAAGCTGCTTGCAGGTAAGGATCATAAGGCCACGCTCTGCATCATTATGAAAGCATAAATGGCAATACTGGATAAGTCTGTCTTTCATCTTTGTATGAAGTCCAGTTGGGGGAGCAAGCAAGGAGAGTAGAGGTCCAAGATCTGTCCAGTCTTTCATTAATTCGTACCAGGTGTGCTGTTGTATGACTATTAGAATGCCAGTGATGAATTACCAGGAATGAGACCATCGCATTGGTGTTTGTAACACAACTATGAATAGTAAAATGAAAGCCATAGCACCAAGCTGATTATCTCAGGGCCCTCTGCTAGAGTTACTCTGCCTCATTGCTCCATTTAGTAAATTCAGCTGATGAGTGTCAACAGAACTGCAGCCAAAATATTGCAGAACTGCATGCCCTTGAGAATCAGAAGTGCTGTAGAAAAGTGAAGTAGAGTGTGGCATTTAGGCCACAGAGTCCAAGACCCTGCTTATTGTAAAAATCCAAATTAAAGGATCCGCAGCAGACACACATCTGGCATCAGCTTGAACACATCCCTTGAAGGAAAGCCCACCATTCTTCAGATCAGCCTTCTGAAACTTTGCGAGAAGGCCACATCCACCTTCTCCAGATCGTGTGCGCCATACGATGCTTCGGAAAACCTTCAAAAAGCTTCTGAGGCTTTCCAAAGCATCACGAGAACAGTGCATGCAATTGGAGAACAGCACACACGGCCTTGGGAAGAAGGCCCAGCGCGGCCAGCAGCTGCCTCGCATAGGGCCGGGCCAGGTGCGCTTTATCAGCAGTGGGAGGAAGACGGCAAAGGTCAGTTAGGCGTGGCACGGCCTGTGGAGTGCAGGGCAGCGAGGACTCACGCTGGGATGCTGGAGTGGCTTGCCGCAGTGCAGGGCTTGAGGCAGCACTCCTTGGTGGTGCTGGGGCTGAGGTAGAAGCCTGGGGGCGGTGGTGGCCGGCTGAGACTGCTGAAGGCCTCAGGCCTCTACTTCAGCCCCACCGCCAAGGAGTGTCACTGTGCAGGGTGGCCAGAAGGGCAGAGATTGAGGGGGAGATGGGGAGTTGAAGCACCCCTCTGGTTGTAAGTGCAGGTGGGTTGCCAAGCACCCAAATTTTGATCACATGTTCTCAGGGGCACTGCAGTGGCATAACTTTGGGGACTGGGCATAAGTACCATTTGTTCAGCACCGCCATAACTTTGAACAGTCACTGAATGAATGGTCGTTAAGCGAGGACTACCTGTATTTCTCATTATTTAGAAGTTGTGCTACAATGAGAGCACTCTGTTGCAGGGCTGGGATATAGTAACCTATCATGAATGGCAAAATGTGTAAGAGGAAGAATTACATGCTCTGGGGAGCTACAAAATAAAATTTGATACAGGGAAGGAGAAGGAGTAGAAATGGAAGATCCAGTAGAAGAGAATATGCGTAACTCGGGGTTGAACTGTGGAGCCCTTGGTGCTCTCTGAGCTTGGCGGTTTGCTTGCAGACATTTCATCACCCGACTAGGTAACATTTGATGGTAATGAAACATCCGCAAGCAAACAGCCAAGCTCAGAGAGCACCAAGGACTCCACAAATGGAGGACCATACGCTTCTTTTGCTTGCTTGTATTTAATCTTGTTCCTTTTCCTAATGTAACCAAACCTATACAGCGTACATTTTAATTCTGGTTGTTTAATCTAGCTGCATAGAGATAAGCAAAGTGGATTGGAGTTTTGATGTCTATTTCAAAATTTATTTAACTGTTGATTAAATTCACTGATCAAATTACTGTTCACTAAAAAACTCAAAATACCCTGTTGCTGTTCAGTTCAACTTACACCATCCTTAAACAGGAGAATCTATTTTGAAATCTGAATGCACCTTCATAGCACAATTATTTAAGATTCTTCCTAAAAGTATTTTACTGCTACGCGTGGGTAATAGTGAGTGATATTTCTTTTCTATCTAAGACATTGTTTTTAGTTACCCAATTATTTGACTTCCCTTTGAATTTTTAGGGTTGGTGTTGTGTTTACTGGGGCAAGTGCAGAAAGCATGGAGCTTAAAAGCTGTGGAAAGCCAGAAAGGTAAAGCAACAAAGAACACATTTCCTTGTTTTAAAAAATGTTTGAAATTCTGTACAGCGCTGCAGTATTATGGCAGGAGTGGAAAACCTATGGTCCTAGAGATGTTACTGAAGGCAACTCCCAGTAGGCCCAGCCAAAGTGGGTTAACAAGGTCCTAATTTCTGGTAAAAAGCATCTTAACCAGTTTTGACCTTTCAAATAAATCTTCATCTCACACTCCCTGTGTACAAAGAAGCAATTTAGAACTGCAAAGAAACAATAACCAAGGAACGTGTTTGTTTGTTTTTTTCCAACAAGGTATTTGGTTCAGTTCTTGGAATCTCCAGGTATAAGTTGGAGAAGACGAAGAAGGGCCCTCCCAACTGAAGGAAGGAGAACAGCGTTAAATAGGCTATAGATTGGGTTAGCCTTTATCAATTTGCACCCAATCCTTCCTCCAAGTCACTTGATCGTGTATATGAGGTGGTGGTGGTGTTATAAGAATTTTATCCCACCTTTTTAGTATGATACATAGAGAGATAAACTCAAGGCAGCAAACATACCTAATATTCCTGCCTCCTATTTTCCCCACAACAACCCTGTGAGGTGGATTGGTCGAGAGTGACTGGCCCAAAGTCACCCATTTGGCTTCATGCCTAAGGGAGGCCTAGTCTCCTGGTTTCTAGGCCAGGTACTCCACTCACAATCTTAAGATTTTGTGACTGAATATTCTCATTATTATTATTCTTATTATCTGATTATTATGATTATTCTCCCATCATAACAGTCTTGCAAGATAGGTTGGGAAGATTTGGTCCAAAGTCAACCATTGAACTGTTTGTAATTGAGTGGAGTTGGCTTGTTTTGTGCACCAGTTCTTGTACAACACTATTCATGAATCGTAAATCTAAATAAGGCCCTCACATTTGTTAGTAATGGCATGTGCATGATCTCCAGTTATATAGACTGAAGTTGCTCACTTCTCTTTCAGTAACTGTATCCAGCAGGCAGTAATTTGATGGCCTTCCCTTTGCATCTTCCATGAATGTAACCTTGTTGTAGTGGTGGTATTCCTCCTAAGCTATGAACCAGAAACTGCTCTCCTTAAGTGTCACTTGAACAGCTATGATATGTCGGCTTTACAACTTGCTTGCTACGAGCGCTGTTTCCTAAGTACAGGTTGGATTAGGTTACACTGAAGAAATGGAAGTGTTCTTAAAATGAATGCTTAGACGTAGGCCACTTAGAGAAACAAGATGCGGAGATCAAGTAAACGGCAAGAGCTTTGGGGAAATGGTGCATGCAGGAGTCTCTTCACCTTTGTTCCTTCCCCTTTCTCTCCCTCCCATCAATTACAGAAATGACTATAATCTTCACCTCAGCCTCTGAGTTGGGAGAAGTCTTCTTTTCTCCAGGCCCAGCATGCCCACCAAGTATAATTTTCTCCAGGCTCAGCATGCCCATCAAGTGTGCAGTTGCAGGATGTAGTTTTCATGATTTTCTGCATTTAACAAGTATGGCCTTCATTTCACCCCAAAACTAAATGTGACCTTTTTTCCTCTTTAAAGGTATAAATTATTACATGTGCTGGACTTTGATGCCAATCGTAGGAGAATGAGTGTGATTGTAGAAAGTCCATCAGGTAGGATAAAAAATGTGTGATACTGCTGATGTTATTTATTCTCCCTGCAGTGCCTCCCGCAAAGCCAGTTCCATAAAAGGAACATTAATAGCTCCTGTACTAATTTGCAGCTTTCTTTTTCCTTGATAGGTGAAAAACTCTTATTTACCAAAGGAGCAGAATCTGTTATTCTTCCTTGCAGTAAAAGTGGTGAGGTAGAAAAAACAAGAATTCATGTGGATGAATTTGCATTGGTACGTTAGAGCACTGCTTTCAAACTTTCTGGTAGATCATGTTAGAGGTTCTGATAAATTAACTAGTTAGTACTATAACAAAAATAATGAATTTGTATTAATAATAAACACTATAATATGTAATATTTCAAAGTGGGTTGAGAACTGATTCAAGTATGTGTTGGGCATCCCTAGGTAGTTTCATTCAGTGGACATGGGCTGGACATCCCCTGGACATCCTGGGGTAGCTTCCTGATGCCCACCCTATTTATGGATCTTGTTTACAAAGCTGGGGCTGATGGGAGGGTCTGATCTTACCCCAGACACTCCCATCAGCCCCAGCTTTTGTGTCAGATACTAGAGGAATTGTGGTCAAAACGTCCTGAGGGGACCGCATTTGGAGGAATAAATCATTCCAGTTTCTTCAGACCACGTGCTTGCTCCACTTCCCTGTCCTTCTACCTCTCCCGATAACCAGTTGCCTCTGATTTTTAAGCTGCACCTTCTTTTCCCAAAGAGAAGAGTCTCTTCTTTGCCTTCCAAAATTAGCATCATTTGACAGACTGCAGACCACATCTGTCCTTG
The DNA here is from genome assembly GCF_035149785.1 of Candoia aspera. Lineage (NCBI taxonomy): Eukaryota > Metazoa > Chordata > Lepidosauria > Squamata > Candoiidae > Candoia > Candoia aspera. Next base: position 9,008,502 of record NC_086158.1, on the reverse strand, counting down.
AAGTGTGGTCTGTTTTGCCTCTTCTATTAATGGGAATAAAACTGAAGATGCCTTGTCAAAACAGACACGTTGAGACTTTCTGGGAGACATAATCTGTCAGGGCTTTCATTTCATTAAGCAATGCACTCCCATCAGTAAGCAAACATTTTTGTCAGTGAGTTATCTAATAATCGCTTTCTATTCTTTTCGCAGAAAGGATTAAGAACTCTTTGCGTAGCTTACAGAAAATTCACAGAGGAGGAATATAAAGAAGTGGAGAAACGTCTTTTTGAAGCAAAAACTGCCCTACAGCAACGAGAAGAGCGGTTGGCAGATGCATATAACTTTATTGAAAAAGACTTGGAATTACTTGGAGCGACAGGAGTAGAAGACAAGTATATACTTCCTATTCTGTTTATTTGGAGAAAAAAATCCTGGCACAGGCAGACTAGCTTGATGCTCATGGTTCTCTCTGTAAACAACATCATGTGATGTATGTGATTCTTCCCATCAGCAGAAAGAGGGAAGATTGCAAATGGGGCCACAGCACCCAGCCTTGTATGAACAAATATCCCACTGAACACGTTGCACTTCAGAGCGGGAAGTCTCTGTACCCGCTACCCCACAACCATGGAAGAAGTACTAGGAGTGGGGCAATTTATATTTAACAGGCCCAGTATGTGATCAGTGTAAAAAAGGGTCTGTGTGGTGAGACTGGAAATTGAGCCTATTAAGATATAGTTTGTGCTAACCAGCATGTTCCCTGTGACATGAAATCTGACCTACAGCAGGTGTGACCATCCTGTTGGTGGCCTAGACGTGTATTATACAGTATAAAGGTTAAGATGCAAGTAAAATTCAATTCCTAGTGATATTTTCTTCACCACAGTATGGAAGTAGTTTGCCAGAGCATTCTCTGGGGTGCTTGTTTGTTTCTAACTTCCTAGTCTATCCTATACTGTAGGAATTCTTGGTGATCTCCCATCCGAGCACTAACCAGGTCCAACCCTACTTTTTTCAAGATCAGAAGTCACTAGGTGTCTCCCCCTATTGTTAAGCATACAAATAGTTAGAAATGAACATAGTTTCTTGAGTAAAGTTGTTGCTTCTTGGAATAAGCCTGAATATGGAAATGGCTTGGTGCAAACACCAAGCTTGGTAAGTGCATGTGACAGATTACAATGAAATATCCAAAGCTGAAGTGGTGCTTGAATATAACATCCAGGGGCTGGAAGGCAAACCTCTCCACCTTTCACCATTAATAGTGAAAACAGAATAACCTAAGCAAAATAAAAAAATCAGAAGGAATCTGGTAGCCCCTTTTCAGATAAATGAAATTTATTCAGAGATATAAGCTTTCCTGAGCTACAGCTCACTTCATCACATCCATCTTCATCAGAGCTATAGTTCAGGAAACACCTTTGAATAGAATTCGTTAGTCTGAAAAGGGGTTACCAGACTCCTCCAGATTTTTGGCTAACATAGATTAACAAGCTGTGCTACAATGTTGAAGCAGAGTCTGTGACACTGTCATCCTAACCACTCAATCCTGATACTGTTTACCAGTGCAGTTTACTTACTTTTAGGCTGCAAGATAAAGTCCAAGAAACAATAGAAGCTCTCCGACTGGCAGGTATTAAAGTGTGGGTGCTCACTGGAGATAAGCACGAAACAGCAGTAAGCGTTAGCTTATCGTGCGGACACTTCCACAGAACCATGAATATCCTGGAATTAGTGCAGCACAAATCAGACAGCACATGTGTGGAGCAATTGAGACAACTAGCCAAGAGGTAAAACCATGCACGTTTCTGAACTGATGTTAACCGTCTCTGACTTGGAAAGAGGTTTCTAAAACTGTTTCTTAAAGTGTGGGCTTAGGATCTCTGGGGGTCCCCCAAGACCCTCTCAGGAGTCCTCAAAATCAAAATTACTTGCCAGACTATGTTGAAAAATAATACGGTATTAAAATCCCATCAAACAATCATGAGAAGTGGTAGCGGCAGCGAATGCGTCATTTTAATTTTTAAGCCAGTTTGGTCTAGTGGTTAAGGCACCAGGCTAGAAACCAGGAGACTGTGAATTCTAGTCCCACCGTAGGCATGAAAGCTGGCTGGGTGACCTTGGGCCAGTCTCTCCCTCTCTCAGCCCTAGGAAGGAGGCAATGGCAAACCACTTCTGAAAAACCTTGCCAAGAAAACTGCAGGGACCAGTCGAGGCAGTTGCTAAGAATTGGACATGACTGAATGGCAGAAAACAGGTAGATAGATACATAGATAGATCCCATAGAAAGAAAAGCTCTTTTGGGGTCCTCCATAATTTTTAAAGGCAGGGAGGAGTCCTAAGAGAAAAAAGTTTTAAAAACCCTGTTCTAAAACACTCCAAAAAATTTTTTTTCAGCAGATACCTGACTGTAAGCTGGAAAAAGTTGGTTTTGAACCACAAATAAGTTGTGTTGACATTACAAGAAATACTCTGAGCTCAAAATGACCCTATTTTGAACTCAGAGCACTTCTGGAATGGTTGAAAACAGCATCAGGAACACTTTGGGTCAGGTCAGAACAGCTGATTTAAACTTAAAATAGGGCATTTCCAACTTGAAACATCTTTCACAGTACTAATGCAGAACTCTCAAAGTGAAAATAAAGCAATCCTACTGCATCAAAATGAGCATTCAAGATGCTAATGAGCCCACTGCTTTGTAGGTGGGAAGGGTTCATAGTTCAGCTTGTTGTTATGGTCTGTAGTGGCTCTTAAAACATTTGATGTGTCTGACTGGTGGCCTTCACGAAACAATAAAGGATTTGTTTGTCCCATTTTCTGCCTCCTTTGTTAGAATAAAGGATGACCACGTAATCCAGCACGGGCTGGTAGTGGATGGGACCAGTCTCTCCCTTGCCCTCAGGCAACACGAGAAACTCTTCATGGAGGTCTGCAGAAATTGCTCTGCTGTGCTGTGCTGTCGCATGGCACCTCTGCAGAAAGCAAAGGTGAGTTACCAGAAACGCATGAAGGCTGAATATCAGCCATGTTTGTTTTCTATAACCTGCCACAGCCACTCTCAAACTTCCTGTTTCAGGGTGTGTTCTGAAGGATTGAGTGTTCTGCCCAATGACCCCTGTCCATCTGTCTACACAATAGGTAGACTGTTACTGTCTCGCTTGCTGTATGATTGGCATATGCCCTAGGAGGTACCCAATGCATTGTACACCAACTTTTCCCAGCCTGTCACCCTCCAGAGTCTTGGTATAGCAATTCCTTTCACCATGCTGGGTGGGAATTCTGGAAAGTTGTAGTCTCAACTATCTGTAGGTTGTGCAGGTTGTCTAATGGATAGTCAGAATTTAGCTGAGGTCTAAAAATACCATAGCAAGTAAAAGCTAGGAAGCTTTCAAATTAAACCTCATCACAGCCAGCCCAGCTGTCTCCCTGTTGTTGTGAGAGATTAAATAAGTACAAGTTTACGTATGCCTTATAAATATATAGCGCTTCAAAGTCTTCAAAACTCTTACCATGTACCTTACTTCAATATCCCCCTAAGGAAGAGTAGTTGTGGGTCTGAGGCACGGTAAATTACTTAACATTACCTGGTTAAAATAAAACTGAGGTGAGATCTCAGTTGAAGACCTCCAAACTCTTGGTCACTAAGCAACTTTTAAATCACATCAGGGGCTCTTTAAGAAATTTTGGACCATCTAAAATAGAAGTAGGGAACTTGTAGTTCTTTAGAAATTCAGTCCCTCTGAGCATGTGAGGAATGCTGGGAGTTGTAGTTTAGCAACTTCTGGAGGGGCAGAGGCTCCCCACCGCTCTCCCCACTGATACAGAAGGTGTGTGTTCCTTTTCTCTTAGCTTTCCTGAGATTTTAAGAGAAGAAGCCAAGTAAACTAGTTCTGAGACATTTTAGTTATAGGCCACGTTTGCTGTGAGGAAAAACGTAAAATGGAGCTCTTTGTAGTTGGATTTATGCTGTATTGAATTTTAGATCAGGAGACACTAAACATAGGTCAAAGCCAAAGTTCCTTCATTCAGTTTTCATTGGAAGTAAATTCTTGCTTTGCTTGGAAGCACAGAATTGATACAGCTCTAATAAAGATACAGTCTTAATCTCTGGATTATTTTCCATCTTATTAGAAAACAGTTTGGTTAAATATTTGAGTTTTAAGCATTGCCCTCTATTGAGTTTGCTGAGAAACTTCAATATCTCACATCATTGATTCCCAAATAGTGTCAATTTTGTTTTAAACAAGTCTGTTTTTCCTTTACAGGTTGTACGGCTGCTGAAAACATCTCCAGAGAAGCCTATCACATTAGCTATCGGTGATGGAGCTAATGATGTGAGCATGATACAAGAAGCTCATGTTGGCATAGGTAATATTTAGGTGATGGTCAAAGTCTCATTGTATTTAAACTTTGTTAAGTGGGATTATAATGGGTATCATCTCCATAGATGGAAAATTGTAATGATAAACTAGATTCAGTGTACACAGGGGCCTTTCAGTTAAGTAAAACATGTTTAAATAAATCATGCTTATATCCAGCTTGTCAACCAGGAATGTTTTCTGAAAAGGCTTTTCAACTTAAAAGCATCCTCCCAAATTCAGAATCACTCCCAACCTGTTAAGCTTCAGGAAAGCGGTTAAAACTTAGCTTTTTAACAGAGCCCTAGGAAGGCATAAGTAACGAGCCCCGTGATGGGTTTTTGACTGCTTCTCAGGTGCAAACGTTTTCTTCGCAATTTAGTTGTAATTGTTAATTCTTAGATTATTATACTGTTTTTCTTTTAATCGTCTTACTGTATGATGGAAATGCAAGCCACTCAAAATCTTTTCAGATTGGAGTGGCAATGTAAGCTAAACAGATAAATAAATACCCAGCCTTCTGCAGCTTGATGCCCTTTAAATGTGTGGTGTGTGTAATGCTGGCTGGGTGTTACAGTCCTAGCATATTTGAGGGATCCTAGGTTGGGGAAGAAGGTAGGAATAATTGTCATTTTTTTCTGTGGGAATTGGTGGTTTACCCCCGTTTCCAAGCTGTTTTCTCTAGAGCAGCAGTTCTCGAAGTCGGGCCTGAGGGTTCCTGAGACACTTTCAACAGTCCACAAAGTCAAATAAGTAAATGTTTTAACATTTCTCAGGTTTAATTTCTAATACAGTACAAATTGATAGATATAACCCACATAAACCAAAGCTCATTTTTAAGACTGTAAAGGGGCTCTGAGACCAAAATGTTTAAGAACCACTGCTCTAGAGAAGGATAGTAGATGGTGAGGATGGCTATCAGTAATAGTGGTCCTCCCCCCAATATTTCTGGGCCCTGCCATGAAAAAAGAGCTTGGTTGTGTAGACGAACAATAGAAAATACCTATGCGTATACACAACCCTTTCTCTTTCAGTCGTAGAATAAAAGGCTTGTTCTTATCTGGTTAGGCCTCCTTTAAATCTCTAAGCAACACTTTAAAAAGCTGAATCTTCCCTTATTGTTGCCTATGTTGTTTCACTTTCACTTACATGTGTCATTGTGCTTAGGAAGACAAATTTATTTTGTTATTTTGTTTGCCCAAATTACAGGAATCATGGGCAAAGAAGGCAGACAAGCTGTAAGAAACAGTGACTATGCAATAGCAAGATTTAAATTCCTCTCCAAGTTACTTTTTGTCCATGGCCACCTTTACTATATTAGGATAGCAACCCTTGTACAGTACTTTTTTTACAAGGTAAGCTTCTGCAGAATATAATTGGGGATTCTTTTAGCTCAAAACACTTTTTTAAATACCGGGCTTAATCGCAAAAGTGGGGTAGTACATAAACTCTGACATGCAATTATCGTTACGATTATGCTTGGCACTTCTAAAGTTTAGTAGAGAGACATTAAAAAAAGAGGTATTGTAGAAACTGAATCTACTCCTATCTGATTTTTGACGTTAGCACTTTCCCATGTTTTATTTCAAGCACCAGTGTAAGAATGCCAGGATGATAACCATGATAAGACGATACAGAGGATAGCTCTCAAGTTCCATGGGTCTACATATGCAGGAATGCATGCACAAGTCTCTCCATCCTGTTCATTTTTCCCCCTCCTGATTCCCTTAATTGCACTGAATGTCGTCTGATGCAAGTGGAACAATCCATTTGTACCTAAAATTTCATCCCATCTTTCCTCATTGTTCCAGGCAGCTAAGAAAAAAGAAAATATATTGTAACATTCTACAAAAAGCATAGAAGGAACTTTTTAAAGCAAAACATAAACATAAAGGCTTGGTCTCTAAGGAAAACAACCTTTTGTGACTAAAGTCTCTCCCAACTGATATGGTAGGAGCTTCCATATTTCAGAGAGGTGCTAAAGAATTGCAGCTGGGAGGAGGCAGTACAAAAACCCGTCTTCCACTAACATGCCACCATTTTCTTTGCTTCCAAGCCGTAACATATCTACGTTAAAACTCTTTCTTCTAAACCCACTTGTAATCATGGTTGCAGAGTCTAGATCAGTCTTTCTCAACCTTTTGACCCTGGAGGAACCCTTGAAATATTTTTCAGGCCTCAGGGAACCCCTGCACATCCAGGCTCAAATATAGGTCAGAAGTTACAAAAGTATTATATTCGTTTCATGCGTAGGCCTGTATAGATGCTTTAACAGTGTTCTTAAAGTAAAAATAAAGAATGAAACTTCTTTAATGTGAAGTTGTCCAAATTTGAAATAATTTTTTAAATAAATCGTGATCTCCAAGGGAACCCCTAGTGACCTTTTGCGGAACCCTAGGGTTCCACAAAACCCTGGTTGAGAAACCCTGGTCTAGATTATAAAGAGGCTGTGACCTCCTTTGGCGTGCATCTCATGCGGATCATAGTTAAAAGGCAAGAAGGTGGGATGGAGCATTCTGGACAGATATCAGGAAAGAGCACATACTTCCCGTTTCAAACAAGGAATTGTGGAGCTGCAAAATCTGAACTGGATTAGAGTGGTGGTATTAGTGAAGACTGCTTCATTGGCTGCAACAGTGATGGAACCTCGGTGCCTTGTGGGAGAACTTTCCCTCTACCACTTCCTTCAAAGAGTAGTTTAATTCCAGTCAGTGATGCAATTATCCATCTGGGTAACTGATCTCAGTAGACAAGATTTTTTTGCTTCTTTTGATATTCAGGATAAGTTTGGGAGGAGGGGCGGGGCAGATCTTGGTGTTTTATGTCCCTAACTGGTTACATTACTCCTTGTTTTCCAGAATGTGTGTTTTATTACACCACAGTTTTTATATCAGTTCTTCTGTTTGTTTTCACAACAAGTGAGTACTCAACTGGATTTTTTTTCTTCATCTTTCTGCCTTCACATTCTGATTTGTAGGTGGCCACCATCAGAGCTGAAATCGAATACCTATTACTGACAGCTAGATAATGTTTCGGTAGCATCTCTTTCTCCAGCCCTATGTAATTCCTTTAAATGTTCTGTCCGTAACATTGTAAAAATATATCCAGGAACAATCCCATTTCTTGCAGGGACCCCTTTTTTGTTAGGGAATCGTAAGGGTAAAAATTGAAAGTTGTGTTAAGAATTCCATGCAGAATAAGAGTTACAGTCTAGTCAAAGTAATATCTGTCTGTTCTATGTTACAGAGCCAAAAGCACTTTTAAAACATGGATTTCATTTTATATCTGGGGGACAAGTGGCGACAGTTATAGCCATATCAAGAAGGGATTTTCTTATTAATCAGATTTAGCTAATTTAAATGTATACTAGTCCTTTAAATTTAAGATGTGCTGGATTCTAACTCACATTATTCCTTAGCCAGTAACGTTTGTCCTTGCTTTCTTGCATTTCTGAAATTAATTGCTCTTACTCCATTATGAATTCTGACAAATTCTAATTTACCTATTATATGTATCTATAAATAACCCAGTAAAGACTATTTGTAACGCTGATTGGCCCTGTTTAAGAATGATTAGTAATTGAGTTTTATGACAGCCTGGTTTTCCTACCTCCAGATCAAGAATTTTAGATATTATTCTAAACAGGCAATAATATGAAATTAAAAAGTCAGTTAACTTAAAGAAAGCTGGGTGACACTTAAGCAGAACAACTAATTCAAGGAGTTTCTGCCTCAAGTGAAGAATAAGATGGTATCAGGCACCCACCCCCTGCCTTTCCTTCTAGCTGCTTCAGTTCTTATTTCTACGTGGGTCATAAGATGGTCTGCACTGCACTTGGTGACAAATAGCTTTCTGCTTCAGTAAGAAGAAAAACCCCACAGGCCTTGTCTTGACCACCAGCATCTATCATCTAAAGTGCCTGTGTAGCTTTGCCTAAGGTGTGGAAGGAATTCGTAATAATTCTTTATAGCTGTACAGCTTCAAGTCGCAGAGGCTAGCTTTATTGCATTCCTTCTTTGTTGATATTTTTGGGATATAATAAAACAGATTTTTAGATTGTTCTTAGCTTGAGTTCTCTGTACATGGCTTTTTTTAAAAATCACCAATTCTCCATCTTTCTCACCTTTCAGACTCTGTATGACAGCGTGTACCTAACTTTGTACAACATTTGTTTCACTTCCCTGCCAATCCTTATGTATAGTCTTTTTGAACAGCACGTGCATCCTCACGTATTACACAGCAAGCCAGCACTCTACCGGTAAGCACGCTCTTTTTAGGAGAGGATTTTGCTAGATAAGAGACAAGTTGTGCAGCTCCTCCTCCTCAGAAACCATTTGTCAGAGATCCAGAGTGTGGTGTGTTTAAAGTCTAGGTTGTTTGTATAACTGGCTAATACTCATTTGAAATTTTAGAGTAATCCCTGTGCTGTTAGGCCATGATGGAGCACATCCTTTATGTCTTAAGGATTTAGGGTCAGTTCTGCCATCTACAGTTAATGAGTTTTTGGAAGCAAACCCAGAAATTCCTCTGTCTGGGATATGCATAACCTTTACAAGACAAAAAAGAAGGCACTGTGCTAAGGATCAGTATAGAAAGCAGGGGATGTGCAAATTGAGGTTGTCAGCATATTTTCAGAGGCCCTTTACAAGCAATTGGCTTAACACTTTGGGGAAAGAAGATCTGTATCTAATCAATAGCTTGCTGGAAAGAAGAGAAAGAAAATAGGTGATGAGCTCAAGTTTAGCTGTAGACCCACCTATCACTGACTTCAGCCTCAGCCTCATCCTTCATTTATTCATTTATTTGTATGATTTATATCCTACCTTTTTTGTACAGGGACTCAAGGTGATGTATATAGTGCTTCCTCCTGCTATTTTTCCCAATAAACCTGTCAGATAGGAACCTGCATCTCCTCAGTCCAATGCCTTAGCCACTATACCACACCAGCTCTCCATAGCATGCAGCCCCTGATCATTTTCCCAGGGAATCTTTGTGTGTCCAGAAGAATCCCTGAAATCTAGACTCTCCTCTCCTTACTGCAGTGTCCAAATGCAGCCATAATGTGCCTAAACCGGAATTGTAGGTTTTGATAAGCTTTGCTAAGGAACGGCATGTGATTAATTTGAGGGAGGAAACTAGTGATAAAGAGATTTCCAATTTGAATTACACCATTTTTTTCTACTAAAAATAATTTATGTGTTTATATGATGCCTGCCTCAAATTTATTCAGTGAGCTGGCCACACTTTGGTCATTTGTAAGCTGGCTCATTGACTAAACATTGTAATTGGAGGGTGAAGAATGGGGAAAGTTAACTGGGAATTAGCATCATCTTTTCTCCCAAGCCATATTAGCCTTTAGTACCAAGTGGCCATTAGATATCTCACGGTCAATACTTAGCAATAGGAAGTTCGATATTTGGTTCCTTTCAACTTTTCAAGAGCATTCATTGCCATTTCCCAGAATAGGTGAAAAGGCAGGTAACTGATTTTCAGGACTGTTCCTAAAACTTTAAAACATGATCTTATGTACATTGATGTCGTTGTGCACCAAAATTACTTTAATTCCTTTGAAAATAGCAGCCAAAACATCGTATCTTTTTTTCACCTCTCCACCCAGAGACATCAGTAAAAATGCCCACTTGGGCTTTAAGCCTTTCCTCTACTGGACCTTCTTGGGATTTTTTCATGCATTTGTTTTCTTCTTTGGCTCCTACCTTCTGATGGGAAAAGACACTTCATTGCTAGGAAATGGCCAGGTAAAGTAGTATGCTAACCTACCGTGAAAACCGTACATTGGGGTATGTAATGTTGTGCTATGTAAACTGAATCATTGTAAAATATACATCAGTTGTAAATGTTTCTACCCTCTTAAGATGTTCTTACATAGATTTGACGCAGAATTAACATAACTATTGAGATTCAAACTTCCTTGAAAAAGTACTGAGCTTTCGTTGACTGGTGGTAAACTAACCATTATGCAAGTAATATATAGATTGAGGTACCAAACTGAATTGAACATTAAATCTGGGATTTCAGGAGCTGACTGTGACCTGCCCAAATGTCTGTTTTATATTCCGTGTGGTGTATTGCGTCCAGATTTATCCACATGAATTTGCCACTGCAGTTCTCAGAGGATTGGGTCCCCAGGTTATTTATTAACAGCTTGTGGACAAGCATCTCCTGGAAACAGATGGAGCTGGGCAAAAACACATTCCCCACATCCCCCTCAGTTACCTTATTTGCAACCTGTTATATTTCTGTTATACAACTTCAGTACCTAACTTATCCTGGGTGGGCTTGGTTTCTGTGTCATTCTGTGGGGACTGTCAGAAATCAGGGATATTCTAACCATTGCCTGCCAATTTTGGTTGGAATATTAAAGTACACCATGGGTTAACTCTTAATTTCAGCACAACCGGCATGCAGGAAGAAAGAATCCACAGCGTTATGTGTGAATTCTGTTGGGTTGATAATAGCTTTGCACTGTAATGCTGTACTGCAATTTTGATCTTTTAGTTTCCTTCTACCCCACCCTTTTTTTTCATGCTGGGCATGTCATCAGATACTCAAACCTAACAGACAAATGGTAAGATTTTATGTTGTAGGATAAAAGACATGCAGATGCTAGATGCAATACCTTTGTAGTTGTATTCAAGAATGCATTGCTCATTCTCCTTGAACGCATTAGAAGAAACTGATTGGAAGAGCTTTCCAGTTCTCATTCTAAGTGGACAACCAGCAGTGTTCAAGGAAAGGCTCTTGTGTATTAGTGAAATTTTGTTCAGTTACATGCTTTTTGCCTTCTGTCTCCCCACCCGCTGCCTTTCTACACACACAATCCCCATGCAAACTGTGAGCGCTCTGGGGTTTACCAGGATCCTCTTCTCTTCCACCTCTAACAGTCACCATAGTAAACATCTGCTAATTAGTAGTGTTGCTTGCCTGCCAGCTTAAGGAAAGCTCTTTGTAGACAAGCCGTCTTTAAGTGAAGGGGACGTGCATCCTCAGCTTTCACCAAGCCCAGATATTTCTCCTAAGTATCTTCCACCTAATTAAATATCTTGTTTTCCTTTTTAGATGTTTGGAAATTGGACCTTTGGTACTCTGGTCTTCACAGTTATGGTTATAACAGTTACAATGAAGGTACAGCAGTACATTTGTGATTTTGCTTTCTAAGCTCTTTTTAATTGTCTTTAATAAGTCTGAAAGCCTGTTTGGTGTAGTGGGTAAGGCCTCAGGCTAGAAGTTGGGAGGCTGTGAGTTCTCCCACCTTAGGTACAAAGCCAGCTGGGTGACCTTGGACCAGTCACTCTCTCTCAGCCCTGGGAAGCAGGCAGTGGCAAACCACTTCTGAATTCTTGCCAAGAAAACTGCAAGGACTTGTCCAGATGTTTGCCAGGAGTCGACATTGATTTGAAGGCACACAAAAATAGAATAATAAAACATGCAGTGTTTCCACAGGCTATAAGTTTTGTAATTGCCTGTTTATTAAGAGATACAGTTTTCTTACTGCCCTAATGTTTTCACTGCCCTGTTAGCTTTCTTTAAAAGAGAGGGGGCAAAGAAAACAAAGATAAACTGGATGAAGAAAATGTCATGATTTCCTGGTAAATTTATGCCAACTTCCCTGTCTTCTTTTGTGTTTAGATGGCAATAGAGACTCATTTTTGGACTTGGATAAATCATTTTGTTACTTGGGGGTCCATTGTGTTTTACTTCATCTTTTCCTTATTCTATGGTGGAATAATATGGTAAGTATTTACCTCTACGCAAACAAAAGAGTTGTAAAATACTGCTGCCTTAAATTCTTGCCATGAAACAAAACCATGTTTGGACCAGTAAGCAAGCTGTGGTGTGTATGTGTGTGTATACAATGCATGTTTATACACAAACAAAATTGTGCTGCTGCATTTTTCTGAGCAGCTAAATCAACCATCTGGCACACAGGATTGAAAGAATGACAAAGCATAAAAGTACTGTCATGTTATCTATGTGTTACTCATTTAGGAGGGCTTTGTTGTTCAACAGCCCAACCACCCTGTGTACAAAACTTGAAGATGCAGCTGTAATTGTACTTTGAAACCAGCATTTGATACAGCATCAGAGAAGGATGCTCACACTGGGACCGTGTTGTGTCATGGTTAAGAGGTAGGACTAGGTCCACGATAAGGCAGAATCAAGTCCACCCCATTGGAATCTCACAGGGGTAACTCTGCCAAGTACTGTGTCTCATCCCCACCCGTGCCACAGAATGGTAGTTGTGTGGAAAAATTAGAGGAGGAGGAACTGGTGATGCTACCTTGAGGTTTTGGAGGAAATATGGAGTCCTCGGTGCTCTCTGAGCTTGGCAGTTTGCTTGCAGATGTTTCATTACCCGACTAAGTAACATCATCAGTGCTAGTGTTTATGCAGGCAAGCTGCTGTATAAACACAGGGAGCAAACCCCACACTCCCTTGCATTGATGATGTTACCTAGTCAGGTAATGCAAGCAAACAACCAAGCTCAGAGAGCATCAAGGACTCCACAGTTAGTCCTGAGCTACATGTATTCTTTTTTTGGAAGAAAGGCAGGAAATAAATCTAAGGAACAAATAATCGATTATTTCAGTGTCCTCTTTTTACAGATAGACAGACAGGCTGACACATATACCCAGACCTATACATGTATGCACATGATTTACCCCTTAAAGCCAAAACTTCTGCCATAGGCCATATTTAACTTTTAGAGAAATGGATAAAAAATTGAAATCTCCAGAATTTGAGGACTCAACTGTGTACACTGACGTAGCTTTCAAAATGAAAAATACACTTACTGATTTACTAGGGGACAGTATGAAAAATAAAGCATTTGGAATGTATTTCTCTTTATAACTCTTTGAGCTGAGGATCTGCAAGTTGCCTCATTCATTTCTAAACCACGGTCAGCCTTGTAAACTTCAAAAAGTTTGGAGCTACATTCATTGATTGATTATTTAGTATAAAGCGGCGTGTCTCAACCTTGGCAACTTTAAGATGTGTGGACTTCAACTCCCAGAATTCCCCAGCCAGCAAGGCTGGCTGGAGAACTTCTGGACATTGAAGTCCACACATCTTAAAGTTGCTAAGGTTGAGAAACACTGGTGTAAAATAATATCTCTTGAGTTCAAAAAGTCATGTGCCACTGCCTTCATCAGAGATGTTGATTGGTTGGTTTTCAATTTTCCAGACTAGCCATAGCTCTGGAGTTTCCTCATTGTCTCCCTTTCATGTTCTAAACAGGTCTTAACTTCTCATGACCAGCCAAGGTCAGCTTCTTGCTGCTATGAGCCTAACTAGACCTTAAGATCAATGTTAGAAGTGATGTTCTCTAGCCCCAAAGCCATTAGGCTAATGGGTACTAGGGACAGGGTTTTCTCCATTATGGATTTTATACCTTTGGAACTCATTCCCTGTGGAGATCAATACATCTCCATCACTTTTAAGTACTTAATTTTTCCAGTGTTCTTAAGAACATCATCTGAATTGTTTTCTTTGCTGCTTGTTGATTTCCATTTTCTTGTGTCCTTTGTTCTTCCAGGCCATTTTTGCATACCCAAGACATGTACTTTGTATTTGTTCAATTGCTGTCCAGCGGCTCTGCTTGGTTTGCCATAATCATCATAGTTGTCACTTGTTTATTTCTTGATGTTGTGAAAAAAGTGTTGTACAGACACCTGCAGCCCACAAGTACAGAAAAAGCCCAGGTAACCTTTGCTTACAAGTAGTTTGATTAACATTTAAGTTATTGGGAAGAATAAATTTTTGAGCCTTTCTCTAGATCTTTGCTGATATTTTGCCTGCAATTCTTAATTTACTGTGATCCTTTAATGAGTAATTTTTAAAAATAGAAATTTCTTGTTTTCGTCTCGGTCACATTGCAATGTAAGTGAAAGTGTTAATAAAGCTAAGGAAGTAAGAATTCTAAACATTCTTAACTGAGACATGGTGAGATACTAGTATCTAACAACTCAGTTGTGAGCTAGCTCCATCCATGCCAGCCCAATTGCTTATTATTAGCAATGGGTAAATATTAACTTACCTTCTCTCATAATGATTTAGTAATACAAGTAACCACTCTATCAAAAGACATTGGGAATTGGGGGAGCTCCTATTTCCCAGGATACATAGATTCCCTGCATGGAGAACATTTAGGATCTACTGTAGCACAACCTAGGTAGCTTTCCTCAACCTGGACTCCGAACAGATGGATGAACTGTAATTCCCAAAATTCCCAGAAATGGCCATGCTGGCTGGGGAATTCCAGAAGTTAAGTCCACACATCTAGAGGGCAGAGATGGGATCTAAATCCATTCCCAACATTTCTTTGCCTCTGGCAGTTGCTTAGAAAAGGGGCTGGTAACATGTTTGGAACCCCTTAGGTACACTGTGACAAATGGGAGGGGTTCATGAATGCATTCTGAAACAGGTCAGATCCTGCTGACTGTAGGTTCTTTTCCAAACTATCCAGGGAGGGGAGAGTATCTTAAAAATCTGGTCTGTAGTTCTGCTCCCCCATTTTTGAGTTTATCATATGATCACTTACTGTGTCATATCTGGTTTGGAGAAAAACGCCCTTCTACAGTCTTGTTGAGCCACACTCCAGTGCTTTTTCTGGGAGGTGTTGCAATAGTGCTGATGGCCATTTGGTTTCGATTACAGAATCATCTCTGATACAATAGATCTAGCATTTCTGAAATTAGAAAAGTCAGCTTGCTCTGTGGTTCATTATAGCTGCAGAGTATAATCTTTGCAGTGTATCCTATAATTTTGGGGCTGAGTCTTACAAAAGTAAAGCTCCCTCTTTGTCAGTTTGCCACTTAATGAAAATTAGCCCCTGCACTTGGTTCCTATATATTACTACAACCACATGCTTTCTTGTAAGCTAATATTATGGTAATATTGACCGTCACTTAGTTTGACATGCAGCAGTCAAATTCATTCAGCAAAATGAATGCACTAGATCATTCTTCCTTCTTCACACAACAGTGAGGTGCCTCCTCTTATTCTTTAAATGGCAGTTGATTTTTTCTTTCTGATCTTTTCTTCTTAATTCTTTTTTTTCCTGTTTCTTTATATTTTATCTCTTGTTGAAGCTTAATAAAGTTTTATGAAAAACAAAATTAGCTGCTTAAAGAGAGTCTGTTCAGTATGTTGAATGTCCTTGGATCTGCACAGAATTGAGACTTACTAGCAATTTTAGGCTGTTGCTTTACCCTGTAGCACTCCCATAGACAATCTATGTGGTGTGTACTTCGTTTATCTTTACTAAAACCACAAGGGCTTCTATTAAATGGAAAGTTATAAAGAGACAAATGAACACAGATAAAGGGCCAAGGTTAGATTACCTTCTTGTATCTCTTCCTTATTTTTTAAATGTAGCTATTTAAACAACATAGCAATCCTAATCTCTGTTTAAATCTCCTTCCCAATCAACCCCATGCAATTAATGCCTTTTTTAAATCAGGAGATTTCTATATCATTGAACAGCCTCCCCCAGCAAAAATGAGGCTTAATAGATGTGTGGGGAGGCAGCAGCAGTCTGAATACATCCAGAGAGTGCCAGATTGAGCATCACTGGCATGGGATAACAGTACTGCTTTAGAGAATGGACACATAATTTGAAGGTGGCACCCTTAATCTCCTTAAACTCAGTAACTCTTGAAAGTATGGATCTGAATAGGGCACCTGCACTTAGAGATGATGCAAGGCTGATTTTCCTGTTTCTTTCAGGAAGGTGCTTGTGTACACTTGTAAGCATTTTATTTTCTTCATTCTCTCTGTGATATGCAGCTCATTAACTTGTATGTGTGGCAGAATTGGATTGTGCTGGAAAGTTAATAAAATACATGTGCAGTAATGGAATGAACTGATTAATCTGTATCTGAAAGTTTCTTATCTTCTTACTTGACTGAAGATGTGGTGGCTTCCTAAATGTTGCTGAACTATAACATCCTCCTCCATTGGCCAGGCCACCTGGGGCTGTTGGGAGTTGTTGTTGTTTATTCGTTTAGTCGCTTCCGACTCTTCGTGACTTCATGGACCAGCCCACGCCAGAGCTTCCTGTCGGTTGTCAACACCCCCAGCTCCCCCAGGGACGAGTCCGTCACCTCTAGAATATCATCCATCCATCTTGCCCTTGGTCGGCCCCTCTTCCTTTTGCCCTCCACTCTCCCTAGCATCAGCATCTTCTCCAGGGTGTCCTGTCTTCTCCTTATGTGGCCAAAGTATTTCGGTTTTGCCTTTAATGTCATTCCCTCAAGCGAGCAGTCTGGCTTTATTTCCTGGAGGATGGACTGGTTTGATCTTCTGGCAGTCCAAGGCACTCTCAGAATTTTCCTCCAACACCACAGTTCAAAAGCATCGATCTTCCTTCGCTCAGCCTTCCTTATGGTCCAGCTCTCGCAGCCATATGTTACTACGGGGAACACCATTGCTTTAACTATGCGGGCCTTTGTTGTCAGCGTGATGTCTCTGCTCTTAACTATTTTATCGAGATTTGTCATTGCTCTTCTCCCAAGGATTAAGCGTCTTCTGATTTCCTGACTGCAGTCAGCATCTGCAGTAATCTTTGCACCTAGGAATACAAAGTCTTTCACTGCTTCTACATTTTCTCCCTCTATTTGCCAGTTATCAATCAAGCTGGTTGCCATCATCTTGGTTTTTTTGAGGTTTAGCTGCAAGCCAGCTTTTGCACTTTCTTCTTTCACCTTCATCATAAGGCTCCTCGGTCCCTCTTCACTTTCAGCCATCAAAGTGGTATCATCTGCATATCTGAGATTGTTAATGTTTCTTCCAGCAATTTTAACTCCAGCCTTGGATTCCTCAAGCCCAGCTTGTCGCATGATGTGTTCTGCATACAAGTTGAATAGGTAGGGTGAGAGTATACAGCCCTGCCGTACTCCTTTCCCAATCTTAAACCAGTCCGTTGTTCCATGGTCTGTTCTTACTGTTGCTACTTGGTCGTTATACAGATTCTTCAGGAGGCATACAAGATGACTTGGTATCCCCATACCACTAAGAACTTGCCACAATTTGTTGTGGTCCACACAGTCAAAGGCTTTAGAATAGTCAATAAAACAGAAATAGATGTTTTTCTGAAACTCCCTGGCTTTTTCCATTATCTAGCGGATATTGGCAATTTGGTCTCTAGTTCCTCTGCCTTTTCTAAACCCAGCTTGTACATCTGGCAATTCTCGCTCCATGAACTGCTGAAGTCTACCTTGCAGGATCTTGAGCATTACCTTACTGGCATGTGAAATGAGTGCCACTGTTCCATAGTTTGAACATTCTTTAGTGTTCCCCTTTTTTGGTATGGGGATATAAGTTGAGTTTTTCAACAGCATGCATTACCTTGACAGCATCATCTTGCAAGATTTTGAACAGTTCAGCTGGGATGCCGTCGTCTCCTGCTGCCTTGTTATTAGCAATGCTTCTTAAGGCCCACTCAACCTCACTCTTCAGGATGTCTGGCTCTAGCTCACTGACCACACCGTCAAAGCTATCCCCGATATTGTTATCCTTCCTATACAGGTCTTCTGTATGTTCTTGCCACCTTTTCTTGATCTCTTCTTCTTCTGTTAGGTCCTTGCCATCTTTGTTTTTGATCATATCCATTTTTGCCTGGAATTTACCTCCAATGTTTCTAATTTTCTGGAAGAGGTCTCTTGTCCTTCCTATTCTGTTGTCTTCTTCCACTTCCACGCATTGCTTGTTTAAAAATAATTCCTTATCTCTTCTGGCTAACCTCTGGAATTTTGCATGTAATTGGGCATATCCCCCCCTATCACTGTTGCCTTTTGCTTTCCTTCTTTCTTGGGCTACTTCTAGTGTCTCAGCAGACAGCCATTTTGCCTTCTTGGTTTTCTCTTTCTTTGGGATGTATTTTGTTGCCACCTCCTGAACAATGCTGCGAACTTCTGTCCAGAGTTCTTCCGGGACCCTATCTACTAAGTCCAGTCCCTTAAATCTATTCTTCACCTCCACTGCATATTCCTTAGGAATATTAGTGAGCTCATATCTAGCTGATCTGTGGGTCTTCCCTAATCTCTTTAGTCTGATCCTAAATTGTGCAAGAAGTAGTTCGTGATCGGAACTACAGTCAGCTCCAGGCCTTGTTTTTACCGACTGTACAGATGTCCGCCACCTTTGGCTGCAAAGGATGTAGTCAATCTGGTTTCAGTGTTGTCCATCTGGTGAAGTCCATGTATAAAGCTGTCTCTTAGGTTGTTGAAAGAGAGTGTTTGTTATGCAGAGTGAATTGTCTTTGCAAAATTCTATCAGCCTATGTCCTGCTTCGTTTTGTTCTCCCAGGCCATACTTACCTATAATTCGAGGTGTCATTTGACTGCCCACCTTAGCATTCCAGTCTCCTGTGATGAAAATAACATCTCTTTTAGGCGTGTTGTCCAGTAGGTGCTGCAGATCCTCATAGAACTGCTCTACTTCAGCTTCTTCAGCATTTGTGGTTGGGGCGTATATTTGGATCACTGTGATGTTAGATGGCTTGCCCTGAATTCGAATTGAGATCATTCTGTCGTTTTTTGGATTGTATCCAAGCACTGCTTTAGCCACTTTACTATTAATTATGAAGGCTACTCCATTTCTTCTGTGGTCCTCTTGTCCACATTAGTAGATCTGGTGGTCATTTGATGTGAAGTGGCCCATTCCAGTCCATTTCAGTTCACTGACGCCCAAAATGTCTATCTTTAATCTTGATATCTCACCAATAACCACATCCAATTTGCCCTGGCTCATAGATCTTACATTCCAGGTTCCAATGGTGTGTTGATCCTTAGAACATCGGATTCGCCGTTCACCACCAGCACCGTCGGCCGCTAGCCGTCCTTTCGGCTTTGAGCTAGCTGCGTCATCACGTCTGGGGCTAGTTGAACTCATTCTCTGTTCCTCCCCAGTAGCATTTTGACCATCTTCCGACCTGGGGGTCTCATCTTCCGATGGTATACCGACATATCTCTGGTTGTACTGATCCATTTAGTTTTCGCGGCAAGAATACTGGGGTGGGTTGCCATTACCTTCCCCAGGGATCGCATTTAGTCTGACCTCTCTGTCATGACCTTCCCGTCTTGGGTGGCCCTTCACGGTTTAGCTCATGGCATCATTGAGGTGCTCAAGCTCCAGCACCATGACAAGGTAACGATCCTTTGCTGAAGTTGGGAGTTGTACTTCAGCAAAATCTGGAAGATTCCATGTTCGCCTTTCTTGCCTTGCTTGACAAATATATGGTGTACTGAAATCAGTCTCTATTTTTAGTTACACAGATTCAAATCTGATGGAAATCCCCAACTAATGTTAGTCGAAGTTACTGTATGCAACCCTTGAATATAACTTCATTTTTAAGAAAAAGAATGAACGTTTGTTATTTAAGAGTAGCATTTTTGCTTCTGTAAGCAGAAATATTTTGCCCTGTGTATTTTATGGTCCTGTTTAATGTAACGACTTCTACATTTCACCCAACTTTATTGGAACTTACAAGAACTCTCTTTCTAGTAAGGTTGTCCAAAGGTGATAAGGAAGAAAAGGGCAACTTTGATCATAGTGTAAGTTTAGTGCTAATTGAGGTGAAAAATCTGTGTCCTGACTAGACTGTTCATTTATAGTAGAGAAAACGGTCTTTGTAGCCACCAACAATAAACCCAAGTCCATATAACTGATCTGACTGGTACCTTGGGGAAAAAAACAAGGTCAAAACCTTCCCTCTTGACCTACTACCTTAAAGACTTTGTGCAAACTGATTTCAGTACTTATACATTATGGGAGAACTTGGTTATGGTCTGAAGTAGAATAGGATAGAAACAAGAATCTTAGAGTTCATGTTGACACAACGCCCTAGACCAGGTCAGTGTAAAAACCTTCAGCTGCATTTACCCAACATTCTAGGGGGGGTAGCTCAATCTATAGTGTGAACTCAGCTGATTTGGTTAATTTACTGACCACCTGAAACCTTCTTGCATGTACACAGCTAATGACCGCTGTTCTGAAGAGCTGATGAAATGTTTCTGTGCTAATATTCACATCATTGAAGCTGATAATACAAAGTTCCTATTGAGCAAGCCTGTTCCATGAATTCTCAAATTATTTTTATATAACTAACTTGACCTTCATGCTGGACCAGGTCTGGCATTTTAAAGGCCGTTATTGGATTTAGAAAGTCATGACATTTCTTGCGGAAAATGATACTGAAACTCTGAGTGGAGATGAAAATGTACCAGTTGAGAAGTAATTGTACTCCTTTTAAAAATTGGCCGTATATAAATAACCGGTTTTTAACGTGAGAGCAAGAGAAACAGATGACTGCCTATTTAAATCACATTAAAACAGCAAATGTGATTATCTGGTTATAACAGCACTTCATCTGGAGGGCACTAGATTGGGGAAAGCCAGGTTGGAATCATGCAGTCGCACAAAGATCTAGTTTTTTGGTTTTAGTGTTTAAGAAATAACAAGATTTAATTTGTTTATTTTACTAAGAAAGTCCAGTTCTATTGACAGTAAGGGCTGTGTTTTCACAAGGCAACCCTCTACAGAGATAAATTACTTTGCATTGTAAACACAACCATTACTATGAACTCTGATCATGAAAGCATTTAAGAAGCACTTGAAACCAAAGTTATTTGCACCCAGTACCTATTTTAAATTTGTACTTAATTGTGGGGATCTTCCTGAAGGTCTGTTTTGCCTGTTGTGTCATATTTACGTATACCAAATGGTTGTTTTTCAATCGAATTGGACGTAGAAATGCAGTTCTGGTTCGACTTCACATTACTACTCCGTAGCTTCTGGCTGTCATCTTCTATGCTGCTGTGTAGTCATAGGAGAGAAAAAAATTACCCCTAGGGGAAATCATTTTTTTTTCCTTTTTTTAAATAAGCCATAGATGGAGCAATAAGTAAGATGTGGGGCAATAAATAAGATGTTCATCCCAATCCCCTCTCCCTAAATGCGATAGCAGCTTTAAAGTGTGGCAGCAAAGCCTGAATGACATGGATGGTTTTAGAAAATGGCCTGCTTATATTAAGTCTCCTATGTGTAGGAACACTGGTTTGCAGCATCAACAACAAAAATTAAAGGAATTGTAACCAGAAAGTGAATTTAACACAAATTGTCCTTAACAATGTGGATATGTGTAAATACTTCCTGTATTAAACAGTGAACCAAAATTCTTCCCTGCATTGATCATGTTGTTCCCACCCATAATCGTTCAGAAACCAGGGTCTCTGCACACATAGGAGCTTTGCAAATGAAAGTTGTGTCTTTTTGAGATCTTTGTCCTGTGTCTGCCTTTTTGAACAATGACTACTTCTCACTGATCTGTGTGTTCCATCCCTTCTTTGTCCACTTGTAGATGTACTCCAGCAGAGTTGCTTTAAGTGACGAATGCATCGCACTGCAGCCATTGTCCAGGGCAACGAGTCAGCTGAGCAAAATTAGGTAGAGTAGGAGGGGGAGTTCTCCATCCGATTTTATGCATGATGAAGGTCAGCTAACCAGCACTAAGAGGAAGGGGAAAGGCATGTGGACTCTAGTGTAAACTAAGAGGGCAGTCACAGCAGCACAAGTTGGTACCTTTCTGTCTTCCCCTTAGCTTTGCTATGTATGTTTGCAGGCCAAATATAGCATGTGTTTCATTTCTTCCCTAATATTTCTTGGGGTGGAGGGACAAGGGGAAAATCGCAAGCATGATGATTGGGTACAGAATCCCAGTCTACTCCCTGTTCTGTTGTAAAAAATAACATTTCCTTCAAAAAATCAAGCATGGTCTCAGCGCTTCTGCCTAACTCAGCCATCCATGATATTATCAGTGCATGTGGGCATGCACTGTTGAATAGAAACAGCTGCAGCAAGAGTCTGTCCTTTGTAGACCATTGTACCTTTTGCTAACTGGATTCTTTTTCCTCTTATGTATTTGTGTAGCTTAATGGTTATGTCTTGCATCTAAGTGTATTATGGATATGATGTTTGCTATAAACAGAGAGTTGATGAAAAGGGATTGGGCTGGGTGAGGACTTTAGCAGCTGAAACTAACAGCTGATTCATTGGGTCATGAGGTGAAATTGCCAGGAGATGTGATTTGAGAGAGTTAAATATAGGAGTAATTAACACCAATATAAAAACCGTATGAAAGACCTTGCTCTCTGTTTCCAGGTTCACTGTTTATCAATGCATACGCCAGACTTTCCCAGTCAGGGAAACCTCCAGGTGTGTGGACTTCAGCTCCTTGAATTTTCATCTATGACCATGGAGGCTGGAAATTCTGGAAGTTGAAGTACATATATCTGGCAGGTGCCCAAGTTAGGGACAGATGGTACAAGGTAGTACCTCTTTAAGACTTAAGGCTGACATTGAGCATGGTCTAGTTTTGCTTAACAAGCCAAGATTTATTCAGCCCTTCCTTTGCGTGTGTGCTCTGATCTTGTGTGACCCCTTCTTTCCTTCCATCAGCTCCAAATTATGGTTTAACTATGGTAATTGCTTCAGAAATTCCAAACTGTGGTGATTCTGTGCATCAAAAAAAGACTCAGTGAATAAGAAGCATGCAGACAGCCAAGATTAATGCATACCTCCGAATATGGCCAATCTGTTGATGGCAAGAGAAAAGCCTTAAGGCATATGCAGTGGGATTCACAGAGTCTGTGCAAATCAAACCTTCACTGTACATCAGCAGTCTCTTTCCAACTGTCATTGCTCTTACCTGTTTAGTATGCTAAAGGCTAATACAAGCTAATAAATGCTGGCAGTGGCATTGGTTATTGGAAATACAAAATGGGAGAGCCAAGTACATTAAGTAGTAATGGTTAAGCATATGTCTTCTGACAGCATTTTGACATCCAAGGTACTTACGCAGCCTCTTTGCTCCTGAGCTAATTAAAAAATATTCCCATAGTTTCTGATGTTTAAATTATTAATCATAGGGGGAAAGTCCAGCTACAAGCTACTTGGTGCTTTTGCTAAGGGATAGTCTTAATTTTGATATTTATTTATTTATTTATATGGAATTTCCATAATTTTGTTAATAAATCATGGCATTTCCCAAGGTAGTAATGAATTTCCAATTCACATAATACCAGTTTTTTTTTTTGACATTCACCAGCAAATTGTCCAGTTCGTCTTTTAAGGCTGTACAAGGTATAATTTGTCTGCTGCGAAATTAACAAAGAAACACAGTCTAAGTTAATCATAGATTATTCTTTCATTCAGTTAATAGACCCCTAGATTTACAGGCTATCTCCTGTTAATAATTTTGGAATGATCTCTGTGGTCTTCATTAAGACAAATGTTTTTGAATAACAGAAGATTAAAAATGAAAGTTCAACTTGCCAGAGATGTTTGGAGATCAAATCAAAACTTCATAATTGTCAGTATTTCCCAACATGCCTTGGTAAGTAGAAGATTAGAATGGCGAGTGAGTCGTGACTCATGTATTTTCAGTGGTTCTGTAGGTTTTCTAATAAACATGAGAAATCCTAGGTTTCCTTTTTGTCCCACCCACAGCTTGCTAAATTTTACCCTTTGCTATCAATGCCAAAAATCCAGGCTCACTGAACCCATATACTCTGTTTTCATTTGAAAATGGTTGTGACTATTTTAAGGGTCTGCAGCTGTCCCTGTTGCTCTACCACAGTCAAAAGACACCCTAAAGAAAATTCTGGCTCTCTGTTCTTTTTGGTTACAGGATAATAGGTCATGTTCCCCTCAACTTAAATTTTGATTCCTGGAGAGCCACATCACAAACCTGGGTCATTTGTTATTTGTGAAAGACATGGTGTAATTTAAAGTTCAAAGATGGTACTGTTTTGGACCTTTGGTTACATTAGATTTTGAAGAAGTTTTTTTTTTCCACACTAGCAAATATAGAATGTGGCCTCCATCAAGGCTTTCAGATTTGGAGGACTATAAGCACCCAGATATTTCTTGGGAAATATCTAAGATAAATGTGCCATTATTGTCATAGGAATGAATTCCTGAGTGTTTGCTTTGAAGTTATGGGGTAAATCAGACAGGAACCAGGTGCAGAGGAACCCAGAACAATAGGGACCTGGGTAGCTCAACATGGGCCTTTAGTACAGCAGCAAAGCTTAGAGATAACGTAGGGGTTGGAGATTGTATGTGAACAACATATTGAAGCTCTTTTTAACAGACATGCATATGACGAGCAGGCTTTATTATATATAAAGCCCTTAATCTTATATTTCGTTAAATGGATTTATTTCTTTGGTTGCATTATCAGGATCCTGTTCACTTTTACCAGTTTCTGATGAAGATTTGCTGTCCTCAGTATCATTCATTCGTGGGTTGAATGCATGCTGCTATGTCGTGTATGCTGAATGTAGAATTGGGGTGGGGTGTTGGAGGACATTATGTGCCCTGAACACAGCAAACAGTTGATCGTTAGCAAGATTTTTAATGTGTAGTTCAAAACCAGTGGCAGCTGTGGGAATGATAGGCCTGTGACATTAAACTTTCCACCTTTGAAGTCCATTCTGAATCTGGGGGAGTACCTAGGAGTAGAAATGGAACCAGTTTAACTTCCACTCCTGTTGCCTAAAATACAAGTGTGCGCTGGGGAGGAAAAATCCCCTTATCCCTTCTAGTGAGGTCACTCTGGGCTTTCCAGCTAGCAAAGGAAAGGAGGTGGTACCCCTGGGGGAGACACAGTTGCCCACTGCCTTGCTTAAAGAGAGAAATGTTTTGTGAAACTCTTCACAGGACAAGTGTTATATTCATGACCTTTCTGCCAAATCTCTGCAATTCTGCACCCACTGACACAATGCAAAATTCAGAATTATTTCCAGAAGCTATGTCTGGTCTGCCTCGGATTTTCTTGGGAGTGGGTCTGGGAGTGGGGTGTCTAGTCCTTTTGATAGAGCTGGGCCATTAGCTACCCATCCCGAGGTAGCATATTTAGGAAGTCATCTTCTTCATAGTTTTCTGTGGTGGGAAATACACAAAACCATCATTAACTAGTCAAGGGCTAGATTCCCAGCCCATAGCCAGTTCCTGGAGTCTTTTTCTAAGCACTCACTCTTAGCTCCCCAGACTGTGTGAAATGTGGCAAGCAGACATGTCCCTGCTGTTGCTGTGCTAAGATCTGCTTTGATAGAACCCACTGCCATCCAACATCCATGTGATCTATAAGCTGCTTGTTCTCATATTTGCACTTCAACTGTACATAAACAAGCATGTATGTTAACATCCATGTTGCCATACTAGGGAAATGACCAGGCTGTTTTTTGTTGTTGCTGTTTTTTGTTACCCCAAAGGAGGGCAGGAAATCTTTCAAGTGTTTTTTCCTGTCTTCCGATGAGCAGAGGAAGAAGACTCAAATGGTATCGGGTACAATTACCCTTTAAAAAACATTATGGATCCATGATAGGTGCCTGTTCTCCATATCCTTTCACATGGTTGAAATTCTGTAGTGGTATTTTAGTTTATGTGGAAAAGCTTGGTTGCTATCAGTGGCCACAATCATGTCAAGTTCCTGCAAATCAGCCTTTTTTAAACTGGGGCACTTCAGAAGCTTTGGGGCCGCAAAGCTGTGTGCAGAGAGGTGGTATTTTGACTTATCTAGAGGGGGCCAGGTTGAGAAAGCTGCATTACATCAATGTTTTAACCTTCCAGTGTGGTGGGGAAGCTGTTGTTTTGCATGCTAGATACTAGCAATGCTTTCATTCTTTTGCGTCAGGTTGCAATAATATGGTAGCGCTATCTTCTGTTGGGTTTGAGTGAGAGATTTTCCTCCAATTTGCTTCTTCCTGAAAAAGATCTCCAAACAGAAGCGTGCATTTCAGGAAAGGGCTGGATAATAATTCTTTGTCAGTAGTCCTCTGGGCCATCTTGAATGTTATGGTGAAAAGGTTTTGGGATGCTCAGGCATAAATGGATGGGGGTGGGTCAAAAAGAGTACAGACAGAATGAAATTCCCCAATACCCAATTCGCTTCTATAGAAATAACCTTGCTACAGAATGCTGCAGAATGGAAAAAAGAATGTAAGAAATGCAGGAAGCTCCCTGAGCTATGAAAACAAATCTCTGCATTCTGGGTATTTTACTGAGAACCAGGGCTGCATTTCCAGAGCTACTTTTGTTCCTTCCTCTTGAAATAAAATGTCTTCCACACCCGCCTCTGGGAAAAAGTAGTATTCTTGTCCGTTGGTGTAATTTAAGCAGTGCAGATCTCCAAAGCCATGAAAAGTAGCTACTGAAGTGGTGGCTTGAGTGAGATTGGACATGTTCAACCAGACTAAAGGCACTCTTCAAGGAGGCATTCACAAGGCAACTTCAAAGCAGTTTCATATCCATCGTGAAAATGTGGAAATAATTTTATATAAAGTTGGGTGGCCCTTTCCAAAAGTATTTTAATTCTTGCTTATCCTTTTAACAGATTTTTCCAGGTAGGCCAAACTGATGAGAAGGTAGTTGGGCAAGACCCCATAAGAAGTTTTATAGTTAATGAGGGCTACAAAGAGGAGGAGTCCATAGCCACTACTATGTCATTAATATAAAAATTAAATTTAAAAGGGACAAGTATAAAATCCTGTTTAATACCTCTCTTCATTGATAGGTGGTCTGACAAAGATCCTTGGGAGCCCACTCTCACTTTGGCGTAGTATTAGTATCGTTCTGTTTGTCTTTCGATATCTGTCCTTTTAAATTTCTCCCATAATCAGGGCCCGTCTATTGAATCAGGGGCAGAGGTGAGATCAGTAAGTGCTACGCAAAGTTGATTTTTTGAATCCATTAATGTACCTCTGAATTAAGTCTTTCAGAGTAATACAGTGATCTATCATGCTGTGGCCTTTATAAAAGCCTGCCTGTTCCAGATGTAAAAAGTTTGTGACTTCCTTCTGGTCATCCGGTTTATTCAGGACATAGCAGACAAAAAGCATGGAGACTGATTGGGTGGTAGTGGGAAAGTTCTTGCCAATTGCCCTTTTTAAAAATTGGATATATAATACCTTGTTTCCAGTTATTAGGCAAACTACAGAAACCGTAGTTTACAAGCTTTACTCCAAGCAGCGGTTTTATATCTACATTAGCATTAAGCATGAATTGTACTAGATCTGGAGACATACCATATGCTGCGACATGCATTTACAGCGTCTACAAACGAATACTGGTGCTTTATGAAAGCCAAGGTTGAATGGAAGGCAGGAGAGATTCAGAAATGTCTTCTTAGTTATAACAGGCCCTTTGGTGGAAAAGGAAATGTTTGCTGATTCAGAGAGCAGAGAGATCTCTTCCGTACTGTCTTTGCTGAAATGGTAGATTAACAGGAGTTAGGATAAGCCTGTTGTCCTAACTGCCAGGAAACACGCTGAGACAAGGAACTGGTCTCTAATGTTTATTGCTAGTACATAACAGGAATCCTAACAAACTGAAGAAGCGTTGGAAAAACCCAGCCATATAAACCCCAAAGGTTAAGGCGGGCCCGATCTGTGTCTCTTTGAATGGCTGACCAATTCCTCAGTGCTACGCATGCGCTTAACAGTCTGGATGGGAGCCCCCTGCTCGCCATCCTTACTCATGACACCTGTTTTGCTGGAAAGTTTGGCCATGTGTGCTCGTTTCCCTTGGGTTTTTCGCGCAATGTGATATTGAGTCCGGGCACTTCATCTGTTCCTCTACCACAGTGGCTCTTAAACTGGTAATTTGGGCATATCCTGGGGCTAATGGAGTAATTTGTAATTGCTTGGTGGTGAGTCAAGGATCCAGTTTGGGTCTCCTGCTGCCAAGACCTGTGTAAAACAACAGTCTGTTTTTTTGTGGGGGTAATGACATTATTTGAAACTGAGAAAGAAGGTAATTGGGTCAAATGGTTTAAAGAACCACTGATCTACTAGGATCTGTCTTTTCGACAAATAAAGGTTAGGTGCAAGTAATTATTTGAATGCCAGCATCATCTGGTCTTCTTTATTCTGATTCTTCTATAGTACCTGTGAGCCCAGCTGGATTTTCTAGCTCTAAATCTGACCAGATGACAAACTTTCCCACTTCTGCTAATATGTACAACAGAAAATGGGCAGTTAATTGCTAGTAAACCTCTAAGTTCAACCTAGATAATCACTAACAAAACAGATCAATATTTTCATTTGAGAAAAGGGAAATTTCCAAGTACAGTGGGTTTCTGAGCAGTATCATGATATTTCTAACATGGATTTTAAAGCTGATTTCTGCTAGGGATTTAAACAACAGTATGTCGTCCCTCCTTGTGGGGAGAGATGGGCGGTGATAAAAATTTGATAAATAAAATTTAGCTATGTAAATAAGTGCTGCTATTCCCTCACTAACCTCTTCTTTTTAAATCCTCAGTGCCTTATTTTTTAATAGCCAGTGTCATACTAACTACTACATCATCCTGATGATCAGGCATATTTTTTTTAAATTTCAGTTTGAATATCCTGCTCTTCCTTGTTTTTCTTTAATAACATTGATTCTTGTTTCAGATAAATAGACAGTTTTGCTTTGCTTTGTTTGATCATTTTCTCATTAGAGCTTCTGGTGGCCACTTTACGCAAGATGAAAATTATTTCCAATTCCTTTTAATGACTGCTGTCAGGATATTTCGTCACCACTTTCTTCTAGCTTTGACCAAATCATTTTTGCCAACTATGTAAGAACATACTTGCTCTTCTCTTTCATTTAGCTGTTCTCAACATTATAAAAGTTATTGTATCAACAGCTTTCCCCCCCCCCAAAATACAATTCACAATACAATTCACTTCTAACACAATGCTGTAAAACATGCATTTACAACAACAGCAAAGTGACAGGCCAGCAACTGTAAAAAAATTCTCATTGCTGTGAGTGCTAGCATTGCACGGCATCATGACATTCAAAAAATGATGTTTTTTTCAACTATGATCTCTCTCAGAACCCCAGTTGAGAAAGGCTGGTTTAATTATTTAATTCATCCAATGATTGATAAAATAAGTATAATCAAATGGTTAAAAATACACCATGCAGCATTTTGAACATAAATCCATCAATCTCACATTTCCTGCCTCTGATCCCCATATCAAGATTCAGCCTTTACCCTGAATTACGAAGTTGAATATTTAAAATATTTGATACATTTATAACTGTCCAACTACCTCATACAGCCTTACCACATTAACAATGCAGTCATCGTTAATTTGTTTACAACCAGCTCATGAAATATATTCAGCACAAAGAATACATAAAACTTATATTCTGAACTTTTCCACACTATGCCAAATTAGAATCATTGTACATAAAAATAAGAGATATTTAAACAGGCTACACTGTTTAAGTTACCACCTTAGCATTAAACAAGAAAATGGATGTTGATTAATTTCTCAGTGAATCTGGCTTGCTGTCCTGGAAATAGAAAATGTTGGCAAGTAGCTATGAATAATCAAATTTATGGTATATTCCTCTGTCTCTCTTTTATTATAATTTGTGTTTGTTGACTTCCCTTGAAATCAGCCAGACTTTGCAAATAGGTTTCCAACTGTTAATTGGTAGGATCACAGTAGTAGATAGATGGGTGATTGGTAGACTGGAATCTAGTTCTCAGATCTTCTGGCCTTCCACTGTCAAATAGACAAATGAACTGTTACTACTATCACAGTTCTCAGAATCTATGCAGGATTAAACTTTCCAACATAACGTGCTTATATGAAATACAATGAAGATGCATGCAAGCTAAACCAAAACTGCATCTATGCTCCTAAAAATGTGTGTGCTGTACTAACAAAAAATAAAGATCTGGTGCTAATTTGCCTCCTACTCTGCTTCCCTCTTCTTCCCCACAGCTTACTGAGACAGGTCCAGGTATCAACTGCTTGGAGTCCATGTGTTGCCTCTCAGACGGGGAACCAGCCTGCACATCTCTTAGAAGAATGTTGGAACGAATAATGGGACGATGCAGCCCAACCCGAGTCAACAGGTGTGGAATTTCTCTCAAATGCCTTTGCTGCAGACAGTTCTCCTATAAACTGGAACACGATGAGCCGACAACTATAGATGTCTAGTCAAAGACAGGAAGCCATCTTCCTAGGTTCAGTTTGGGATCTTGGAAGATCCAAGTATGTGCTTTTAATGTGGGGGATGAGAGATCATTGCATCACTGATTGTTGTTGAAAAACTGGTGGAATTTTTAATGCCATCTTTTCTCTGATCCCGCAACTGCTATTGTGCCTTTAGTGGCTTTGGCAGTACAAGCTGCCTCGTGTGAGCACTCCCCTGTCCTTTTTGAGAACCAGCCAATGATTCACAAGTGTGCCAGGCAGCTTTTACTCGCTCTGAGCTTCCTGTGTGCATCATTTTTGCCTTTCTACTTATGTGCGCATTTCAGCATAGTTTTTCCCCTTCCCTTGTATGTCCTCTTCCTTAAAATCAGACCACTGTCCTTGGTTTAGCTGCTTTGCCTTTTGAAATCAGAAGGCTTGTCCTGTGTTTGATCAGCATGTGTCTCCCATCTAAACGTACAGCAGAGTTTCATTTTAGCTCTGCAAGTGTTGTATTTTCTCCCCTGAAATTTTCACTTTCAGAAAAAAAGGAAAGTTTAGGAGGTTTCCTCTTCTATCTGTTGTTCACTGGCTGTGTAAAAATCAATTATTTTTAACAGTATGAAATAAAGCTCACACTTGAGTTAAAAAAAATAATCTAAAGCCACCCAAAATTACGTTTAAAAATAGACTTTTTTTAAACTAACACTATGCCATTCAGAAATAAATGCTAAACCAATTTATACATTCACTAATTTATACAGATCTGTTTTTTAAATTTGGAAAAGATCCTCAACAGTAAGATTAGATAGAACCATTTCTTAATTTACAGAAAGTTCTAGCTGTTACATCTTCCTATTAAAAAGAACAGGTGAGAATTCTACAGAGCTGTTGTAGAAAGAGAAGGTTAGGAAATCAGTTTTTGCCCAGTTTCTCCTATATGCCTGTCTCACTGCCAGGTTAAGATTGTTTTCTACTTTCCATGATGATTATTAGCCATCCTTCTCAAGCGTCAGCTGAGAGCACATAGTTCAACCTTGGTCACAATAACATAGCAGGAAAGCAGCAGTTCAGGCTGCGATAAGATGTGATCAAGCAAATTATTAAGGTGAGATTCCCAGTTTTGGGGAGACAGGCTAGGACAAGGACAGGGCATGGATGCTATGCAGTCCTCTTTGGGTTTCAATAGAAATCAGTAGGATACTGCTTTCAACAGATCTGTAGAAACATCTGAAGATCCTACAAATGGCCCAAAGCAGGTTAGGAGTAGGGCTACCAGGTCTGGGTGGCAAAAAAGCCATTGGATGGCACAGAGCATTAGTTTTCTATATCTGTTTGCTGCTATCTAGTGGTCATTTGGATGTTTGCAGTCCTAATTTAAGGATGCAGTAGCCTTCGTTTAGTTGTTTTTTTTTTAATGGTTGGATAACTTACTATGGTCACTTCTAAATTGTACGTCCCAGTGCTCAGCTCTTCCTGAATGTTTCCTTTTCTTACTGTTTTTTCTAAAACAAAAATATCCTCAGGTGTGTTAACCCCTCTGCAGTTCCATTTTAAGTTTTTACTAAAGTGATTTTTTTTTCCTTCATAAAATGGGAACTGTTATGAGCTGGATTAAAAAAAAAAGATAGCGACCTGTCTGTCTTTGTACAGAAAGCAGGCGATATGTATAAAATAAAACATTTCCTAGACATTTTTAAAACGGGAGCAGTATCTGATTGACCTAACATTAGCTTTTTCTCCCCCGAGCAATGGTTTCTGATAAAGTATATTTGCACCTTGGGTATTCTCTGCCATTAGAATGCCTACCTGCCATTACGATGATTGGAGTTTGTATGGAATGAGGTCTTGCCTGTGTCAGGGTTACCTGGCAGGAGGGTATATAGTGTGTTTTGGTCATTCATCATGCAGAGCTCCCCTGCAAGTATCATGTCAGGATTACTTCAGCCCAGGGGTGTCCACAGGGTATACATTGCGCCCAAAAATCAGGCAGAGCTTTGATCAAACCATCATGGCTGCCATCTTGACTTTTTCAACCACACCTTATGGATAGCTCTGCTTCAGCCCCATGGTCAAAGAGCACAACCTTGACTGCACCAGAATTCTCATATCAAGCTCTTTCATTTCCACTCTTAGAGATGACTGTTACCAATGTTGCTCCTACATGTGAGAAAGTTACGTTTGTAGTCACTGTTGGGTTGTGTGCATGCAACACATGTAACCCATTCAGGCAAAAACATAGCAGATTCATTCTCATTATATGCTAACTTGGTTGGTGTAACCTTGGTTAGTCTTCTTGTCTGGCTTAGCATGGTGTGCAGAGCATGACCAATGATGGAACAAGAGACTGCAAATCCACAAAAGCGGGCTAATTAGCTAAGGATGGTAAGCATGCAGTCTGAATGCAACCTTGGGTTGGAAATTAAAGTTATCTCAGAGGAGTTTACTCCTATCTCAGTAGCCCCATCTTAGTCACATGACAGGGTGATGCTACATTGGGAGTCAAAAGAAGTGATGTATTCAGAAGTCTGTGCTATCATGTACATTGAGAGATTAATGTAACAATGTCAGTAAGAGAGGGGGTCACTAGTGTTTTTCCTAGGTATGGTTCTTGCAAAAGGTAGGTATCAAATCAACTTTGAATAAATACATCTTGTGATTTTTTAAATGTTTTTCTGTTTGGAACATCTTGACACATGCAAGGATATGATTTGACTCTCATGTTTGATAGAAGATAAAGTACTCACTCATCTGATCTGCTCAAAAAGCATACTGATACGTGGAAGATGTTGTAATGCCAAAATACTATTTTGAAATTCTGCTGATTTTTTTTTCCAATTCAAACAAACTTCTAAATTGTCTTTGGTTTCTTTTTCAAAAATAAAAATACAGGATTTAAAATTGTACTGCCTTTCAAGCACTTTGAAACTGGGGTCTAAACTAGAGTATTTAGAATGCAACAAATGCTCTTACTTGAATAGAACTTGATTGTCTAAAAGCAAGGATTTAACACAGTGACCCCATGGGATAGTACAGTCATTTCCCAGACTAATGTGGTTGGGACCAAAATTATTGGGACATAGTACACTTCAGTATTTAGTTCCCTAACTAAGCAGAATACTAAGTAATGCATATCTTCAAGGTGCAGAATTCTCACACACCTTGTACCATTCCTTGTGAGGAAGCAGAGATACAGAGTGAGCTTAGTCTTATACTTTGACTTGAGGACATTTTAGTCACCTTTCTTACAATAGTAGCTGACCTGGGTATAAGCTAAGAACATTTCCACGATACTTTACAGAAGTGGCCCGTGTTCCCAAATGAAATGTTTTCTGCAGACAATTTCTTCTTTGTTTGGTCTGTCTGAAGATAATTGGTAGCATAGGTGGAACAGCCTTCTTCATCTATGCAGCATTACACAACCCTCCACTTTTCTCATTGTGGAGATGGCCAGCCTCATCTGAAGCACATTAAGATGTGTCTCAGGTGGAGAGTCCAAGACTGGTATCCATCAAGTTGGCAAATGTATCCTAGTGTCAATACATCCAAACTGATTTCTGTGGTCTTTAATCATCTGCTAGGGAAAGTTGGGTTACCAGCCAAATCTTATTTGTACTTAATATTCTGTCAAATATGAGGATTGGAGTGTGAAATCAAGACCTATTGATTTATTTGGATGAGTGATCTCATATTTCATCTAATTGTGCTTAAATGCTTGGAGTATAAATGAAAGTAATAGTACCTAACATTCTCTTTAATATAATGAACATATATTTTAATTAATTAAATTAATACAATTTTAGAATCATTTGTTTTTCATTCTGCACAGCTTTCTCTGAATCATCAAAATCAGTTGTTCATTTCTCTTCCATCCAATTGTCACTGCATTGATTGCTCCAAATTCAGTGTTGTGTTATTAAACATACCCATTTGCAGTGTTTTGCTCAGCTGATTTTGGATGGGTGGGGTAGATCTCTTATTTGGGGGTTGGGCACAGAACTCTGGATCACAGTAATGGTATGAAAGCAAGTCCTGTTCATGTCAAAGCTTTGTCCCCATATTATAACTCTGAACTAATAATATGGGTCTTCCCAAGAAACACATGGAACTATACTGTTTCTCATCTTGGGTCTGGGAATTTTCTGCATCTCTGCGCCTAATCTGCCACCAGAACTCTGGATCTTATCTTAGACATTTGGATATATGTATCTGAAAACACGTGGGACCAAAATTCAGGTTTCCCGTCAGCATCATTTCTTTCTTATTGTTACTTTAGATCATGGAGCTCTACGGAACCTTTCTGTACCAGCGACCGAAGCTTCTTGACGTTATCCACAATGGACTCAGTTACTTGAGACTTTTCTCAGTGCCTTGTGGAAATCCATGACATCTTTGTTGTAGCAAATCTACCAGCCCCTTTACAGCATCTTCTTTAAATATCATGGCCAGGTTCATACACTGGGGAAAGAAAGAATTAAGCTTAGTATTTGCGACAAATTCTGTTGAAAAACTGTTCACTGGAGTTGAAACATTAGCACTGTTTAGATGGATCCTCTTAATTTTCCGTGGTCATGTTAATCAATAATAATAATAATAATAATAATAATAATAATAATATGCTAGAATCCCTTCAGAAAAGGGATGGCTTTGTTTCCCAGATATCCACAACTAATTATCAAGATATGAGTGGCATTGCTAAATTGGGAAACCTTAACTTTCTTCTCTACAAGCTGAAGAGATCCTCCTTCATAAATTGTCTTAGCTAATCCTGAAAGATTTTCAACATGGGGGAAAAAAATCTTAAGGAAGCTGTTAAATAAATTGGCTTTATTTCTGGACATTCATGATTCAAATTTGGGGGAAGGGATGCTTTTGGGGTATTACTTTTCTTCTCCCCCCTCCCAACTATTTATTTAGTCATATTATACTCTTGTTGAGAGCACTTAAGAATTCTCCCTGATTTTGCAGGGGTGGCAAAAATACACAGCAGCACTTGTACATAGTTTATATCAAATGAACTGCATACTCTTTAGGACAATAAATGAGATTATGGCTTCAGCATAAAGAAGTTGCATCCATGAATTCTTGATATAAATCAAACTGTGCTTGTGGGCCAAAATGCCGCAAAAGGAGCACTGAAAGCAGTAACCCCCATCTCTCCTTCCCACATTTTTCCAATAATGCACTGGGGGGAGACGAAAAACATCGCATTTGCTTTTGACACTCCAGTCTCACATCTCTGGCTGCAGAGAACACAGAGCATCTTTTTTTTTCTTTTTTCTTTTTCCTTTTTTGCCAGCAATGGTTTTCACGATGTGAGATTGCTTCTCTGGGTACCTGCAGATCAGTTACAAGGTCATCTTTCCCTTGCCCAAGATGTGGGCTGCAGCTGCCCCATCCGTATGGGTGCTGCTTCCAGAAATTAACCATTTTTCGGAAACTCCACTGTGTAACTCTGATCTGGCTATATACTTGCATGACTTTTAGGAATGTCGACTATTTTATTTTTTATGTTGATTTTTCTCCCCCATTATGAGCAGGAAGGATGATTCAGTGTGACAGTGTTTTTCAAACTTGGGAACTTTAAGATGGGTGGACTTACAACTCCCAGGATTCCCCAACCAGTGCAGTATGGCATCCTGGCAAAGTGCCATTCATTTCAAGGGCATGGACAAAGAAGACCTTTTCAGGGAAATGCCCCTTGTGACCAGCGACTTGCCCTTGCATCAACGTATTTGGCGTTTTTCCCTTATGCCAAAGATTATTTACCTGTTTTATTTCTATCCTGCCTTTCTACCCTGAGTTCCTATTTAAAGGAGCGCCATTTCATCGATCACCCATATCCATCTATCCATTGTTTCCATTCTGGTGTGTCTTTTTTTTTTCATTTCCCCAAAAGGAATTGTTAAGGAATCCAGGTTGAGAAATTATCAAACTCCAAGCATTTATTAAAATCCATGTCATACGATTAATATTTCCAGGTTTTGTACGACATTAGAGCTTAACTCTTTCTGTCCACAGATGTGCAATTCTTACTTGAAGATGAACTGACTTCCTTTTTTTCCCCAAACTTCCCATTTCTTTCTCCTCCCTCCTCAGTGTGTGTAAGGGTGCAGAAGAAGCATGCATTTAAACAAATTCAGGAAGAGTTTAAGAATCCGTCTGTCCAAGCCGGGTATCATTTTCTATCTAAGGGGCAAAAGTAACAACAAAATGAAGACACGTTTCCTTCTCCTGTTTGTTGTTCTATGACCAGCAAATGACCAGTCAAACGGAAGGAAAGCAAATGTGTTTTACATCGGATCATAATAACTTTCATCATTTCTTTCTATGAATGTTTGTGTATTTTAGTAACTGGTTATGTTTATTTCTAGGTTGAGTATCAAGTCAAAACACATTGCAGAGCAAAGAAAAGCAAATGTAGGAGCTTGTGTGAAATTAATGAGTTCCAACAGATATTTTAACAATTGAGATAAGCCGAGGAAGGAAGCAGGCTCATTTTCCTTCATTAAGTTTTGGGGGGGTAGATGGGGCAAGTTCTGTAGGTCTTTCCAGGGCCTGGAGAACACACACAGAAAAGAAGGTGACTTTTTCCCCCAAGTCCAGTAACTTCATGGATGTGGACATGTAATTTTCTTGGCAGCGATACAGCAGTGGATTGCCACTGACGTTTCCTGGAATAGTTTTTCAACTTCCCAGTCCAGGCTACCACTCTGGTAACATCATGCCCGCTTAGTGTTTTGCTCCAGTGTTCATAGAAGAGTCTTGCTCCTGGTGAACACAGGGCAGCATCTTACGCATAGTGCGTGGTGGTGTAGAGGATTCAGGGCAGGAGGAGCTGAAAAGACAGCCCTTGACAATGATGTCAGTTGAGAACTCTGGAAGTGCATCAGTTCTGGGTTGCTCAGGAATTTCTGCATCAGTTGCCGGGGTGGGGGTGTTAAGTGGTTCAGAAAGCCATCTTCTCCGTGCTCACTGAAAACGAAGCAAGTCCCAGTTTTCTTTCTGCCACAGAGTGGCCCAGTATAGACTGTCTCTAGGTGAGATCTTCATGACTCAAGTACGGGAAAAGTCTCCTGATTTCAACCCCAATTTGTACAGAGGGTGTGAGAATCACATTTCTATTAGGTAGTTTTTCAGTGGGTGCCTTTAGGTTCTGGAGTATGTTCTGTGCCACTCATTTTGGGGAAGAAGAAGTGGGAAGTTAGGAAAAATGTTTGTCTAATGGTTGGTAACTAAAATCTGGTACTTTGACCATCATACCCATTTCATCTCAGCTGCTGTCAGTATGGCACTCAGATTGAATTGCTGTATGCCTCAGTATAGTTTAAGTAGAAGGAATGGAAAGGAGATGTCCTCCTTTCATGATAACCTGTAATAATCAGGCCACGTTGCTTTTGTAGAATGTAGAAGGTACAGTCCCTGCCATTCCTGAAGACTCATAGAGATTGACCAGATTTAAGACCCCCGTTTCCAGCGAGGCATGGCATCATTTCATAGGCACAAAAGGGTTGGCAGTGGATGGGGACTGACCATCCTCCAGAATGTAGTTTAGAAGAAATAAATTAGGGTTGACGTCTGTCCCCAGATTCAGCCACAAAACTCCCATTATAAATCACTCGGTTAAAGTAATCTCTTCTTATCTGC
The DNA here is from genome assembly GCF_035149785.1 of Candoia aspera. NCBI lineage: Eukaryota > Metazoa > Chordata > Lepidosauria > Squamata > Candoiidae > Candoia > Candoia aspera. The sequence continues at coordinate 8,970,512 of NC_086158.1, read as the reverse complement.
CCCTTGATGATCCTATAGAGACCGATGCCTCCTAAAATTCAGTCCACTGTCTTTGCAACTAAAAAGATACTACTTCCCACCTGCAAAATGGATGCCAGGTTAAATTTGTTCCACATAAATTTAAACTACAGGTGCTAAATATTTGGAGGAATTTCCTGATGGTAAGAACTGCCAATCAAGAAATAGGTTGCCCTATGAAGACCTTTCACTGGAGGCCTTCAAATGGGCTGGACAGTCATCTGTCCACAAGGCTTTAGCAGTTCCTGTACCAAGTAAGGGGATGAATTAAATGACTTTAGAGATCCCTTCCAAATTTGTAACTCTTTATTTATTCCAGTATGTTGTATTAAGAAAGGGTGTGCTGTTAGAAATTTTGAATAGTTTGAGTCATGTGTGGAAGTGCAGTCCTCACTTAACAACCACAATTGGGATTGGCAACTCTGTTGCTAAGTGATGCGGTCGCTAAGTGTATCAGACTTACGATGTCAGTTTAGCTGCAGTCGTGAAGTGAACCACCTGTGGTCATTAAGTGAGACATCACGTGACTGATTTGCGATTTCACTGCCTGCTTCTGCATTAACTTTGCTCGTCGTAAGCTGGCTGTGAAGGTCGCAATTGGCAATTGTGACTGCGGGACGCTGTGACTGTCGTAAATGAGCACTGGTTGTGAAGTAACCAAATGGCAATTGGATGACCACAGGGACACTGCAACACCCATAAGTTTGAGGACCAGCCATAAAGTCACTTTTTCAGCAGTGTCATAACTTTGGTTGCTAAACAGGGCAGTCATTAACCAAGGACTACCTGTATATGGACAAACGGTTTGATGTATTATAGGTCAGGGTTTTCTTTTTAATATGTATTGTCATTGTAGTAACTGTACTAATGAAACTGTCACTGTTGCAATATAGAGATTGCAGCTTCTTGGACATACTAAGCATTTGCTAAAGGTCACCAACCCTCCTAGGATAGATCCACTAGAGCAGCTGAACTAGAAGGCATAATTGTAAAGCTACTTTTAATTCTTAGTGGTGGGTGGAATTAAAGGTAGATCCTAGCTCTAGAAAATCTAAAGGCCAAGCTGGTGCTATCACCATGAAAAAAAAGTGCTAGCAGTAATGTAGAGATTGCAGCTGCTTTGAACATTTGGTCCTTTTTCTTGTTCTGTTTTAGAGATGCTTGAGATGGATGCTGAGGCCCTGGGAAGTGGGCTTAAACAAATGTTTTAAAGCTTCATCCTGGGCCTCATCTGTAGACAGTAACACACTTAACTCTGTGGTCCTATGTGTATTTAATCTGGGAGTAGCTTCCATTGAACATAGTAATACTTAATTTGGGGGGAAACATGCAGGATTATGCTTTAATTAACAAACTGATTTCAGCAAGACATAACTCACTGTCCCCAGATTAGAGCCAAATGTCTGGTTTTAAGGAAACCCAACATAATCAACAGTACTAATTTTTGTACTTTTAAAATGAATGGCCATTGTTTTGAGAGATGTGTCTTATTTTATTTTAGTAGTAGATTGAGAGATGTACTCTCTCCTTTGCTTGGAAAATCCTTTATTTTTAAATTTTAGATTGCAGATGAGATGTTACTCCCGCTATGCCAAAGATGGCTTCCTAAAATGTGCTTGATTGATTCTGTCCTTATGCTCATGGAGAATGAACCATAGTGATTGTCTGTTTTAAACAAGCATGATTGGGTTCACTGATCTTAAATTTTGGAAGGACCCCTGAATATTCCAGTTGGGAGGACCCAAAGTGCACTCCCTCATCTTCTGAATTGCTTCAGCTCAAGTCGCGTGTGTGGAGGGAGCAGAATTTGACTAGAAGCCAGAGCAATACCTGGTCCCAAGGACGCTTGACCGCAGACCCTGTGGCCACCCCACCCCCCCAACCACCATCATTTGAGATGCTTTGTGGCAACAGAGTCGAACACAGCTTCCTGTACTGCTATGTCAATAAGTTGTTATACAAAATGTTATGGAAATTATATTTATTGAATAAAACCTTTGACTTTTAGCTGCCTTGACTTTATTTCTGAAGAATTCAGGGGTGATGAATTGCAGGTTAAATGCACTGTGTGTTGCAAAAATGCTGTGCATGGACAGTTACAGAAAGGAACGAGAGCTTTTGAACAAACCACAAGTCTCAATTCATTGCTGAAGAGCGCTTAGCCTTTTGTCCTGTTTTATTTTCAAACTCCTACATATTTGTAGGCATGCTCCTCCCACATATGCACATCACTTTCCATTCATTTCCCCTCCCTTGAAACGTTTCAGGTCCATTTACCATCACTGAATCTAATTCAACACACATCTCAGTAGAATGAAAATGATCTAACATGCGGTTTGGAGTGTTCCTTTCTTGTACTTGTCTCGGAGCGAATGCCTACCATTGTCCCACAACACACCTAGTCTGACCAGGTGAAGATTTGGCAGATGGATTTGCAGAACATGCTAAGCTTTGTTAGGGTTCCTTTTAGCTTGAGTGCCAAGACTGAACCACAAACTAGCCAGTGCACTATCTGAACTCAGAAAATAAATTCAATGATTTGGTTAATCAGGTTTTATGAATGCAGCCATGCAGTAAGAAAGGTCGTTGCCTCCTGTTTCTTTTAATGATGGAGGACATTATTTTGGAACCTGACTTTAATTGGTGGTGACATCTAACTGATGTTGGAAACTAATGTGTCAGCCCCAGGACTGAATCCTTGGGCTGTTGATTCAGTATTTTTTAAAAAAAAGCAAGCAATGGCACGTGTCTAGAACACTGCCAAGAAAATTGCAGTATTATCACCAAGCATTGAGCTAGACTCAAGGTCATTTTACTCTGCTTTTTGGATACTGATGAAAATTTTGTAATACCTGCCTCGTTTTTACAGTAACAACAGATTTACAGAATCGTACCTGTTGCAGGTAAGAAGGTTCTCTGCGATGGCCTTAGATTCAGAGTGACTAAGAACAGAAAATCACTTTAGTCCATTTTTTATTTGCTTAGGAGGCTCTTCTGACTAGATCCTCTTCTAATATGCAGAGTCCCTTTATCCTTGCTATCAGTGGCAACCTTAACTCGTTAAACGACTCTGGGTGATCCTAGTTAAGGCTTCCAGAGCTGGGGATGAGAAGATTTTAAAATGCCCTTTGTAGCTCATTTCCCAGAAGCACTGAACGAACATGATGGATAACCGTGGCAACTATCCGAAGAATATTCTGCTGCAGACAAAGGAGCATCAAATGGGTTGGCATGGATGAGAAATTACTTCCTTATGCTACAATGTGGTTGGGTATTTTGTGATTCAGCCAGTTAGGGGAACTTGGATATTGTCTTACCAAGGTGTGTGAATTTTAAATTTATTAAATTTATATGCTGCCCAACTCCACGACTGAGAAAGGGTATTACTATATTCTTCCATGCCCAAAACCCAGCTAGTTGATCCAAGCAGTTACTCCAGAGGAGTTTCAGTTTAACCCAAAATACATTAGTCAGCAAACTCCCTCTAGATTAGAATGAAATTATCTCCCATCATGGATTTCCAAATAGAATTCTAGCTGCAGCCACTGACCATTTCTATTTTCTAAGTGCACCTATTAGAGGGGGTTCCAGACACATTGGAAATAAGGCAGTTTTTTGCTTATTTTTCTGTACTGGAAAAGCTAATATAAAACTAGAAGAAAAATATTGGTCATGATAGGGAATCTGATGAGGATCTGTGGAATCTCTCACCTTCACCTCCCTGTTATGGCTCATAAAGTACTGCCTAGACCAGTGTTTTTCAGCCTTGGCAACTTTAATATGTGTATACTTCACCTCCCAGAATTCCCCAGCCAGCATGCTGAGAGTTGAAGTCCCTACATCTTAAAAGTTGGGAAAGAACAGTTTAAAGAATCTGATTGGTAGATTGAGCAATCTCTACTGCCAATTAGATTCTTTAAATTGGTCTTTCCCAGAAGGAACAGATGAGACACTTCAGTGAGTTCTGGTGAGAATCAGATTCAGCTTTAGCTTGTTCATGGGCAGTAGTGCTCTTAAAAAAAGATCCTAACAGTAGAGACTGTTGTAACTCTCCAACTAAGACAAGCTTCTAATGTGAAATTCAGTGGAGTTCAAAAAGATCTTCCCTTTCCAAGGATCTACTGGCATGTCTCCCTTGCTCCTTTAGGATCATAGGTCACCTTCAGGAGAGCAGCATGGTTTCTGAGGAAATTAAGCTAAAAGGAAATAATGCCCAGAGCAATTATTCTTTCATGTATCCTCTAAGTTAGTGCCAGAGATCAGGAAGATCCTTCCTGTCTCTTTTCAATGAAAAATGCGTGTTTTATTTCTGAGATGGACTGACAGGGCTTCTTTTGCCACTAGTCCTCTGAAAACTACAGGCCTAGCAGCTGAGGTACATGATGTATAAGCAATGTTCAGCTGGGTGGCTTCTGCAGCTGTCCTTATGCTATGCTTGGAAGATGTGGCAATGACTCCTTGCAATATTCAAATATCTAATGAGGAATTGGCTCAAAGTTAGTTGAGGTCAATCTGGAACAGGTTATAAAATATGGTGATGTGCAGTGACCCCTTGACAGCAGTTTGTGATCTTCTAGTGTAGTTACCTTAACAAAAATGCTCTTTCCAAATGAAGTCTGAATTTTTTTCCCACTTTTTGCAAAATATCTGCAAGAACCACATATCTACCAGTCATAGACCAAATGAAGGCTGAAACTCAACGTTCTTTGGGTATGTAATGCAAGTAGATGACAGACAAGAAAAACATGAACAAGGTTGGGGAAAAAAGCGGGGGGGAACAGGATGGATGGACGTGATCAAGAAAATCAATGGAATGTCCTTAGAAGAGGAATAGATTGTTGATGGGATCAGGTCAAAGTAGGGGGCATTTGTCCATACAGATGCCAGAGACCAAGCATCACTCAATGGCACCTACCAGTCTCAACAGTAAATCAAGATCAACATTTGTGCAATTTATGGATTAAAAAAAAAATCTAAAGCTACCATGCATCTTGCTCAAAAGTTGACTAACCAAAACTTTTGGTCATATTTAATATAAATGACAAGCACAGTGTTTAACTTCTTTAGTTGTTGTTTTTAAAAAAAATCCTTCAAAGGGGCATCATAGGATTGTTTTGAAGAAATAAGTTACTTTATTTAGCAGGTTCACAATTCATAGCTTTGGACCAACCAAATAAAAACATCAAGGTATCACCTTTTTCTCACCCCACAAATTAGAAACTTCAAACCATGTTTGGAAAAAAGAAACCCTCCATTGTGCAACCATAATCTATATGGCAAGCACAACGCTGTTTCTCTTATTCCTTTCCTCACCATGATTTTTTAAAATAAAAATAAGAAACAAATAATTTTTGCTTTTTCTGTGGCATAATTCATGAGAAGGTTTTGCCATGACAATTGGGCTAGTATTTTATTGCCTTTGGATTGCAGAAAGGATTTTTCTAAGTAGTTACAATTCAAATTACAGAAATATGTTGATCACATGACTGAAATAAAATTACCAAGTGATCTGTATGGCTGAGAAGATCTAATCTTACATACTGGAATAAAACCCCCAAAGTAGGTTAGGTTAAGCATTCACTGCTCGTCTAGTATTTGGCAAAAGGAAAATGATTTATGAGGGGTCAAGTTACTGCTAGATCCATGTATGGGTTGTTTTTATTAATAAAACCAACCCAAGTAGAAATTCAGTTTACATTTTTAAAATTTAAAAAAATCATGCACACATACATATGGGGATATGTCTGAACATTTTTAGTCTTTGCTAGAGCCAGGCATTTACATTCAGAAACAAATCATTAAGCCAAATACTTCTGCCACTAAACACAGTCGAACCCTAGCACCACTTTGACAGCACACATCCCACTGAAAAGCAGGTTACCAATTTTTGCTTCTGGATTTAAACCACTTCTTAAAATTCAAATATGCTTCCACACAAATAACCTTAGTTTCTCTGCTACTTAAGACAGCAATGCTTTATGTAATGCAGTTTTATAATTACACAGTAATTATAAATTGTGTAGTACCAAACTGATGGCAAATTCCATTTTGTTGAAAAGGCCTCAACATTGCAAAAGGAATAATCTTAAAAAACAAGAACAGCATGGCATTTATGCCCTAATCTTCAGCACAGGGAAAGAATTCAGTACATCTCATTAAAATTAAAAAAAAAGAACACTAACAAAAAAACACACAGCATACATCAATGACTCGTTCTGAGAAAGCTGTACCCAAATTTTAAGACAGAAAACAGCACACACACACTTTGTAGAGTTTTCATAATTCAAGTCTTCGCTGATATTTACACAAGAGAAGAAACAATGAAAGCGTAAATAACATACTTGACTTTTGCCAATTCCAGCAGCTATAAGATTTCCAATTTTATCCAATGGTTTCTTTAAACTTTTCCAAAAGGGCACTGAGGGGGTGGCAGAATCCTGACAACTGTTTTTAAAAAATTAAGCAATGCTCAAGGTTTTTCCTCATACTATTTTAGCATGTGCATAAAAGTGCATTTTAATGTCATGGATATATGAGATGTTAGCAAGAAAACATCATGAACTATATCAAACTTGCACTTCTCATTCTTAAATATTACAAGAGAGTTTTAAATATCTTGAATGCAAAGTTTCCAATATTGTTTTCTCTATCAAATGATTAAAGAAAAGAGCAAAATATTGCTCATGGTGTTAAATGATTAAAAGCCAGGAGGTATTTCAAGTGCTGCTGTCCTATAAAAACACAAGGAATAAAACCACAAGCATCGAGTAAAAAAAAAAAAAAAAGAAGCCTGTGGGTTGGACCAAAAAGGTGGCAAACCAAACACTCTGGGACCACTGGGTGTAGCATTTTCAATCTCTCATCATGACTGAAAAACTTGGAAACGCTGGATCTCCTTCCACCTCTCCCACCTGTGCAAATTCCCTTTCAATTTCAGCACATCTGTTTCAAAACGCTTAACTTTACAGTAATTACAATCTGCAAACTAGCTCCTTACCTAAGGCTTATATCCTGGCTTAAACTAACCATCGTTGGCACTGACCTTCAGTGAAATTCACAGCTAAATAAGCCTTATGCTGGAAGAGAGAAGAGGGGAACTAATGTAGGTGGGAAAGGGTCACATCAGCCTATGGAGCACTCAGTGGTATCTGCAGCAAGCTGCAGTGACGGCTAAATTGCATGCGTGTCCTGATGTTATGCCAATGCCCCAATTACATGCTTGTCTGGTGCAAGTTGAAGCACTGGCATGACTGTGTCATCACACATGTTGTCACCTGCCCCCCATAAGGACACTCTTGATTTTTTACCACTCAAAATATTACACTTGCATTAGTCTCAGTTATGATCCAGCCACAGTAAAGCACACAGTTACTCTCCACTGCATACAATGGCAGAATCAAGTAAAAAGTTACGTCTCTTCCATTAAAAATGCTGAACCAATTTGGCTGGATTATGTTTGATATGATTTGGACTTGCATGGAAAATATGGATGTCCAAACACAGAGGCCCCTGCGGGAGCGTCACTTAAGCAAGCATTCCAGTTGGTAAATAGTTACTCCAGACTCAGACCCCGGGGTGGTCAAGGCAAATAGAGATGGAGGGCCTCCTGTTCATGCAGTTGCCATCAAACACCCTTCCCTGGTCTGGAGGCCTCCAGACATGCAAACCACCTACTCCCACTGTCATATTCTAAATATTTAAAATATTTAGAATTTCTAAACATTTGCAGGCACCAGGCTGGTGAAGGTTGCCTAGGCCCACAGAAAATGTTTGTTCTGGGTGCTGAGATCTCTGCCTGATAGTCACCTTCGTAAAATGAGAACAAAGTCACCTATCACAGATGAAGAATCATTCCTGGCAGTTCTATTGACATTTGAATGGCTTGGCTTATGCCAGTCAGCCTCAAAGGAATTTGCATTACATTCATTGCTATTTAAAAACTCCAATCCAAAACCTTCCTTGGCCCTAATCAAGAAATCTGTAAGATATAACAAGTATAATGAATTCAGTATCGCATTCAAGTTTTAACAATTCCGTAGAATTTAGTGGCTGGAGGAGGGAGAGAGGAGATGACCAGAAGATGAGCATTTCAAGGCTAATAATATTTTACGTGGTAATTCTAACAGCAATTGTGAGCGATCTGTTATCCCCACATTGTAGTACCCACTGGTCCTGACTGTGCAAACCTCAGCCTATTGAAACAGCAACAGCAAGGCTTGGTAAGACTCTTTCTCTAACTTAAACCAGTCTGTTAAAAAAAAAAAAAAAAAGGAGAGACAGAAATAGCAGTTGTATGATCAAATGTGGACGTGTTCTCTCGCTTTGGGGATAAGAGATAATGACCCGGTTCCCAGAAGAAGCTGCCCACACCTGCCAAGAAACAGGGCTAACCAATTTAGCTGCCAGGGAAGCTACAGGGGTGACTAGGCCAGATGAGTATCAGCAACTCCAGCATTCTTCCCTTTGATGCTGCACATGCAGGACTGGGCAGAAACAAGGTGGCCGAGGCTGGTGCGCTAGGCAACAAGAGTAGCCACCCTTAAGCAGAAGTGGGACACTCAAGGAAGCTTCCTCCGTCAACGTTCAGCACCCAATATTTTTGACATTAAGGATACTGCGGAGTCCCCAACTGACCCACGTTTCAACAGCACTGAGTCCAGCACCAATACGGCTGGCAAGCCTGTTCCAGAGGGGGACAAAACTCCAGGCCTTTGCTGGGGTGTTTCGACATCTGCTTCCAACCACACAACCCAACAACAACAACGAGCCCTTGCCACTCACACGGACAATAGCTGTAAATCGACCATTAAAAAAATGGATCCAAACACACTGTTTTAGGATAGTCTCGGCACAGTCTTTGCAGATAGCCCCAAAATAGGTTAGCTGAAGATACTTTTTTTTTTCTGTTTTTAAAAACAAGACAAGCAGATTGTGATATTGAACTGTGGAACAGTAATACCAAAGAGTTTGCTGGGTGAAAACAGAATGTACTTTAGATGGACCAGAAATGTCAAAACAGTCATCCAAAACATGTAAGATCTATGGAAAGAATTAGGAGGCTCCGTTTTTTTTTTAAAAAAAGGGGGCGGGGAGATGATATCCACAATGCTGGAGTTTCCAAAGGGTCAGGGCAGCCCAGGCTGGGACAGAAGCCCAGGCGACCTGTAGTCTGACATGGTCCAAGGTATCTCCTTACAGGTTTGCGGCAACCCTCAGCTTTTATCTCTTGAGGATTGGTCTTCAGTCCAGTTCAGTCAATTGGCAGAAAGTGACTGCAATTTTTCCCCATTATGTTTATTTGTACAGAGTAGCTACATTTTAGAAGGTTCATTTAGCACTACACTGTCGTACTTTTTACTCCAGCGATTTGAGGTCGTGCAAATTCCACAAAGTCATCGATAAGAACGGGCCATGCTCCTGGGAAAAAGAGAGCAGAAAAAGGCAAATGATTACATCTTCACAGAACTTTAATGAGAACTGAAGACTGTGGGGTTTTTTTTCTTCTTCTTCTGGTTCCTAGAAGGGAGGTGGGGAGGACCCGAAAAAGTCATACTTCGCATTCATGTCATATTTCAAGCACAGAGATATTGCTTGTTATTTACTGGGACAACAAACATTTACGTAAGTCTGTCATATCCTCCTCCTGATGTGAAATGTACTCTATATGTGTTATTCACTGACCCAGAAGTCAATGAATCATGACTGGGCTTTATAACGAATGGCGTCTTTTACTCACCAGCAGGATATATTAAAAGTGTCCCTGAACAGAGACGTTGCAACCTGACCAATCACCCTCCAGCAAAGCGTCCTCTGTGTTACCTCCTTTGTAGTTTCCCGATAATGCTTTTTAAATACATTGAACAGTGTTCCAGCTTGCGTGCAAGGATATCATGAACAAATAAGGTCTATCCTTCCATAATAAAGCAGTTCTGGGTTTTGTTTTGTTTTTTCCTAATTCCTATGAACGGTTCTTCAAAGAAACACTTCTTGGGGCAGCTCTTCAAGCAGCATGGTTTAGAAAAACTCTATTCTTTGTACTTAATTCTACACAGTCATTAAACCGGTGCTAAATGCAGTCCAGTCGACATCTCTTTACAAATTGAGAGGATCAATGTGTTTTTGTTCTGCTAAAATCCACCCAGATTTTCTTTCCTTCCTTGAACAGATTTTTCCGTGGTTTTATTTTTAATCTGGCCCAGGAAATTCAGAATTATGCTAAATCAGACTTCCCCATCCTAATAGTCTTTGCCCTTGCTCACAGAGAGTGTATTTCCAATCAGCTCTGGGGAACTGTAGCCAATGAATCTGGAGGAGGCAAGCTGGACTAAAGTTTCCCCTTTTCTCTCACATAGGAAGAAAGAAAAAAAAAAGAGGCAACTCTTCAGATTATTATTATACTCTGCCTTTAGGTATATATATAGGCGCTTCTTCTGACAACAAAATACAATTTAAGCAGGAGGCATTAAAAACAAGGCAATTAAAATCAAAATCAAGACAATTAAAACCAAGTTAACAGTTAAAATGTCAAGGAAAGAGACATGCTTTTGTTAGTAGTGCTAAATACTGGGAAATTGGGAGTCAAATGCATGTCCCCCAGGGAGCATACTCCATGGTCTTGGAAGCTACGCAGAAGGCCCCATCCTGCATACAAGATAGCAAAGATTCTGGCAGCAAGGGCATCTCCAAAAGGAGTGGTCTAAGTGTTTCTTAAACTTTTTGCTCTCAGGACCCCTTAAAAATCAGAGAGGGCCCAAAAACAGCTTTTGTTTATATGGAATATATTTATCAATATTTACTATATTAAAAATTAAAATTGATGCATTTGTAGAATATTTATTTATTAAATCATGTAAAAATAACAATATTTAACCCATTAGATATTAACATAAAATATTTTTCATGAAAAAAACCTATTTTTTAACAAATAAAAAATAACAATGAGAAGAGTGACATTGTTTTAAAATTTTGCAAATATCTTTAATAGCTGGCAAATAATTTTGATTTCACAGACCTCTGACCATACCTAAACCTCTGACCACACTTTAAGAAACACTGATCTAAGCCACCAGAAAGGCTCACTGCTGGAGAGAGGGTCCCTCAAAGAGTCAGGCTCTAAACTGAGAAGGGATTTAAAGAGCCTTTAAGGTCAACATCAACATATGTCAGTAGGCATTTGTGAATATGAAACTTGCAGAAAGCAATCACAGAGAAAAAACGTACACAGGAAAAGCAAGACAGAATTTTTAAATGGTGCATCTATTAGTTCCCATTTGCCCAGTCAATGCCTTAGCAAGTTAAAGAAGGGGAAATGTGGCAGGATTAGTGACTCAGCAGTAGCTGGTTTGGCAAGCTAGTTCAGCTGAAATAAAAAAAAGCCCCATGGCAGGGAAATGCCAGTGAGTGTCATCCATTTTAAAACCAAGTATTATAGCTCCTTCTTGCTAGAGGCTGCTCTCTGAGATTAAATTCATGGTCTCTATGCAATGACCAACCAACCTTATTCTCAGACGTTGGACAAACAGATCTTTGTTTACACCCTGGGTTCTTCACAAACAAACAAACACAAAATACCTCAGAGGACCAATGAACAAATCAGATAGTAAAGGTTTGAAGAAAATGACTAATGCATTTTAGCAGTATAAATTTGGCAAAAAATAAAATTCTTTGGGGCTGGGAAGCCTATCCAGGAACATCTGTCAGAAAGTAGTGCTTGGACCAAAGGGTTCCAATAGCATCAAGAAGCAACATTACCTTCCTCATCATAATTTGACATATCATCTGCTATCATTGCACTGAAGTCTAGAAGAAGGTTCCAAGTATCCTTCGGTATAGATCTTTTATGATGTTCCTGTCAGAGAGAAAATCCCACTGTCATAATTCAAAACATTACTTATCTGTAGATTCCTCAGCAGGACTTTATGCTTAGCACATCGTGGTTCCAAGACTGGAGCCACAGCATCTTCACGTTTCTTGGACAACAAGGTTGGAAATGATCTCTACCCTACATCTTGGATGACTATTTCTGATCAGATTGATCATTTGCTGAACCTCATGGCTCTGCAGAGCAGTGAGGCTTTGCTTCTCAGAGCTGCCTTAACTCATTTGCTGGAGTAAAGCAGTGCTGGGAAGGCATTCTGCTTCAACACTTTCAAAGCACTGAGATGGATTATTTTACTTCCAGTGAAGTGGCTGCTACCATCCAGTAGTTCCACTGCAGTGCTCAAAAGTAGGGCTTTGTTCTGCTTTGCAGAGCGGCATCAAAGGAGCCCTTGGTTGGAGGCTCAGTTAAAATAAAGTGCCCCCTCAAGCCTTTGCACCAGGTGTAATGGTCTTTATATGCTCATGCAGAATCCACAAAAAGAGATATGGTCCAGTCAGCACGTTCTTGACAACCCTTTCAACATGCAGGCCAAACAACAGCAAAGACAGGCAGTACTTAAAGTTACTGGGAATTCACACACTCCCCTGCTCAGTCATCAAAAGTTCACTGGGTCCAGAATCTGCAATTAAAACTTTAAAAGTTTCCTTTTGGGATTTCTGATCTTATTTGCTCCATCCAAATAGAGACAAGAAAAACTGCCAATTCACTCTAATGTCAATCTGACCCACTTGTTGTTATGTTCATAGGCAAAAGTTCTGGATCTAGACCCCTTTCATAACAGTATTGATTACAACACACCCACACCCACAGAAACTCGACATGTAGTTATTTGTTAGAAGCAATTGATATCTGAACTTACCAATAAAAATCTGTTCCATAAGTCTAGGAATTTAAACCTTCCGTGAAGTACTAAGTTCCAGTAGGCAATGGCCATTTCTAAATCTGTAACATTAAAGGAATTAATCCTTTTTTTAAAACATTATGACCCAGACCAATCATTTCTGGAATGCATAATTACTTAACAACACAAAGAAAAATTTCTCTGCACAAGAATGCTTCAAATGTTCCTAGATTTCAGGATTCCTTCACCCTCACCCCCACCAAAGATTTCTCAGACTATCACAACCAGACACTGGGCTAATGCAGGGAAAAGCTTGCAATGGGGTTTCACTTTCCCCTCACTCCCCCTTGCTGAGCTCTTCACACTGAACTGAGTTTGTTTCTAAACCTACCCTAAATTTCAGGGGTGCCTTGGTCCCTTGATCAGCAACGGAGCCCCTTTGGGAAGAAGAGAAATCTAGAAACGCTTCGAAGCATGGCAGCACCTTTCCAAGGCAAGTTGTCTAGCAAAATGCAACTTTGCTAAACAACATGTGCTGAGAGACCTTAATGGGCTTGTCTCAATCAATCACCACCACACTTGAGGGGAAAAGGTAGTTTCCATCATCATGTTCAGCCATCATCATGTTCAGCCACAGCATTGCTGAGAAATCTACTTTCCGGTATGGGACATGACTCACTTCTCCTGAACTAGGAAATGTTGGCATACATACCTAAACCTTTTTGTCCTGGATTCTTTGCAAAGTTGAAAGTAAACTGGTAAAAATCCTTAAATCTTCCTGGCTCTTTCAATTCTTGTTCCATTTTAGGAAGCTGGGCCTTTAGTTTTTCTATGCTGTCACATCTGTATTTGTCGATATATAAAAATATTTTATTTAGCACTATGCCACTTATTTTTAAACCCTTCTACAAATTGTAGTGATATTCCATACAGTTTCTTTTAGAACGGATGATCTCTGAAGTGCTCTGTCATTTGGTTTGTTGAAATACTACTTAATCTATACATTTACAAACCACCTAGGAATGAAATTTCCACACAAGGCAGAAGATCAGAAGAATTCTGCAAGAATTACCATAGCTCCCCTTTCAGGTCATCTCCAGCAATTACTTTGTTCAAATCAATGAATATGGTAACCAACACAAAAATCTATAGCCAGAAAAGGGTGGCATCTTGAAGGAATTTCTTAGAAATTCAATTATTTGTATTTAAGTCAATTATCTGATAGTCTGTGCATTTTCCTGGTCCTGCCAATAAACAAGTCATTTTAAAATACATCAGGAGTATAAAAACTGCCATGTGGAACGCTATCACCCATGTTGCTTCACAGCTTTCTCACACCTTGCATCAACACACTTGCCAAATAAGTAAACAAATATACAGAGGATAGTTCAGTTCCTAGTACTGATATATCTGTTAGGAATATTTTCTTCTACATTTCTGGGTATGGCCTCATCCTGTATTTCAATGAACTGAAACACAACAAAGGAAAAAGCAGCAGAGTCTTCACAGCTCAACAAACAATGCAACCAAAATATAATGATTCCCCACTTTGTACAGTAAAAGAAAATATAGTAAGTCTTCAGTGAGCTTATTAAGCCTACAACAATTAAAAAACAAAACACAAACACAAACCTTCAAAAACAGGATTAAAAAAAGGGGATTGAAAATACCACTAATACCCTCTTAATTCTGTCACTATATCACTGCCATTACCTGCAGCTCAATGTTTTTCAAACTTGGCAACCTTAAGATGTGTGGACTTCAACTCCCCCCACCATCCTCCCAATTCTGGGAATTTAAGTCCACCCATCTTAAAGCTGCCAAGTTTGAAAAACACTGCTGTAACTCTTGATGATTAAAAAAAGATAGTAAAATAGTAAAAATGTTCATCCCCAGGCCACAAAAAGGCTCTTCAGTGCAAAGCTTATAAGTGCTGTTATTCCCCAGCATCCCTGCACAGCTATGCCAGAGGCTGGTGGCCGGAAATCAAGAGTGAGTGAGTTTCTGTAAATAAAACAGTGCACGGGCAGGCTTTTAGTGGCCCCTTTCCCTGCTGCTTTAGCCCAAATGGCTCCGTATGCATCACGGGCGGGCCCCTCAGCGAGAACCGTTCAGCACTTACCCAAGTTCTGTCATCCCATCCAGGAATTCCATCCTTAAGAATTCGCACTGCGTCGCAGCTCTGAACTTCCAGGCAATTATCAAGACACTAATACTGGCAGGGTCTAGAGCCAAGTCGTCACAAAACTGCTGTATGCCATCTATGCCAATTTTATTCTCATCTTGAGGATCTTAAGGTTTAAAAGCGAAACAAAAATAAATAAATGAGCACTTGAAATTTCTTAGAAATATGTATTCCAGCAAGAATACCGCTAGGTGTTATTCCAAAGCAAATCAAGTGAACAAGCAACTAATTTCTAACTCAAGGGACGTTAACTGCTGGCAGATGCCATTTAACATTAGTCTTTGCTGCAGCAATCTAAAATGTGTAAGAAGTGTCTCACAGCCCTTCTCTGCCTGGAATCACAACTGCAATTTAAATGGGTCATTTTTCTGTTTCACAAAGGAGAGAGAATAAATCACAATTCACCTCTCACGAAGGACTCATTTTATCCATTTCCCTGCAAGTCCAGGTTAAGATGCAGCTCAGAATAGAAGACTCTGGGTAGAAGAAAAAGCAGTGGCTTGACAAATGATTATTAGGAAAGTCAGAGTAGGAATGTGGGCAGGACCAGGTAACTAGATCAAACATAAGAACGAATGTAGCTTTGCTGCTAGAAATCAGAAAGTCCCCAGTCTTTTGCTGTGAGTCGCAACATTTACACACTGAAGTAAGTTATAATCTGTTAAACTCTGGTTATTGAATAAACCAAAAATGGTTGAATTCAGAAAGCATGTTCTGTCAAAACCAACCCCCTCGCAACATGTGCTATAGCAAGAAATGAGCCATATCCTGAGTTGGGGGGCTTCAATTTAGTCCCCTAACACACCAGGGGGAAAGGAGGCTTTCCAGGGATATCAGTGGAAGAGGCAGGGATTGTTTGGGGCTCACAGTTCAAGTAATTTTGGATTGGGGGTGAAGGGTGAACATGAGAGCAGTTCACTTTCCAGAACCCTTCCACTCCCATTCCCATCCTTTTCTAAAAGGAAAAAAGGGGGGGGGAGGGGAGAGAACATGCTTCAGAAAGTTTGTCATTTTGGCAGAATATCAGAGACGTGATTTTGAGTCTCTTGAGGTTGTAAGTGTCCCATGGGATGTGTACCCTTAATTTAGCAAGATATTTGAACCTAGCTGCTTAGGAACCCATTTCGATCTCAAACTTCCTGGGTTCAACGTCACCCTCAATCAAGAAGCTCACTGGGTGAAGTTAGCCACCAACGTTTGCCCACCCGGAGTCATGTACTTGAGATGGGCAGCCATATAAAATGGATGGGATGGGATGGGATGGGATGGGATGGGATGGGATGGGATGGGATGGGATGGGATGGGATGGGATGGGATGGGATGGGAGGAAGGAAGGAAGGAAGGAAGGAAGGAAGGAAGGAAGGAAGGAAGGAAGGAAGGAAGGAAGGTTTTTCCACATTTGTTGTAATATATAGCAGAAGATAAATATGTCTGCTGTCCTAAGCTCCTTGGAGGAAGAATGGGAGAAAGATTAAATAAGTAAATATATTAACCTTGTAACATGTTTAGGGGCTAGATGCCTATCCTTCTCAGTCACAGTTTACCCTCGCTAAAACCAACATCTAGAGCTAAGATGAAGCATTCAAAATGTTAACCAAAAACATTTTACTCACCTTTATATCTATTATATAGTTGCTCTAATTTCTTTCGATCCAATGATCCCTTAACATTTTCTCGTATATACAGTTCAGGATTTTGAAAAAAATTATCTGTTGCGACATCTAGCTTCCAGTCATTCTGGGATAGACAATTCACTGCTGTTTTTTCACTAGATTGCGTGAAGATCATAAACTGCCGAACTTTATCTTTTTGCGATGACTTCAACTTGTTCTAAAAAAGTTTGAAGAGAAGAGCAATAAAACATCACACGTGCTTTACACTGAGAAGAAATATCTCAAAGGAAAACTCTACAGATGATAAATGTGGAGGAAGGCAGACATTCAGAAAGCTTGACTGGGATACTGATTCCTTAACTTTGCCAGACGAGTTGAAAAGTTACTTTCAGGTCACGTTGTTCACCACTGCTCTAAACACCTCACAAGTCAAATAAACTCACTACATGGTGGAATTAACAGTGAAATACTCTGAGAAATTTCCTCTCCCCAACTGTAATAGCAACAACATGATTTATGGCCTCATCCAGATTATGCAGGATAGAAGCAGGTCAAGGAAACATCCTCCACAATATCTGCCAAATGTTCCAAAAAAACCAGGGCTTTAAAAAGGATAGTAACAGACTCCAAGGATAATTACCAGGAGTGTCTGCAAAGCATGATCAAAAAAGTCAAGATGGTAGCTGCAATGGTGTGATTGAAGCTCCACCTATTTGCTTTTATTTTTTTTAACCATACCTGTGGACACTCCTGACACACACATATCCAAACTGATCCACCAGCTATCAGAAAGTGACTGATTTGGGAATATGGTCAAATAGCTTAATGAAAAGACTAATATACCATCCCTTGTTTCCCTCTAAATTATTCTCAAATGAAATCCAACAGGCCATCAACTGAACTCAGGGATGCAGGAAAAAAAAGCCTTGATTGTGGGTTATGTGTGGAAGAATAAAAAAAAGAAGTAATATCAAAATTCAGCACCATGCAGAGTGATACGTATTATGACCTTTAAGATTACACTTTCACTGAAGTCGTATTCTTCCACCTTTGCTGTGAAGCTATAAACACAATTCTCAGACTGTGTGACTGTGTAAAGGGATCCTACTAACAACTGTTAATTCTATACCCTGATTGGAAACACCATAAACTAAGCCATTCAATATCATCATCTGGTGGGAAAACCTTCTGATGAAAGGCATACATATGACAAAACAAGCACTTAGCCATATTCATCTATGGTAACCCATTTTCCTGAGGACTCACTGGAAAAGACCCTGATGGCAAAAGGAGAAGGGGACAGCAGAGGATAAGATGGTTAGATAGCATCACCAATGCAATGAACATGAATCTGAGTAAACTCCGGGAGACAGCAGAGGACAGGAAGGCCTGGCGTGCTATGGTCCATGGGGTCACGAAGAGTCGGACACAACTTCACAACTGAACAACAACAAAAGTAGGCAAGCGTACAAGTCACAAACTGTACCCCATGAAAAATTGTTCCTCATGGCCCTTAACTTATACTAGGGGTAGGACAGAGGTTGGGGTATCACATTTACTTAGCAACAGGTTTCTTCTTTCCATTCTTCCTGTTTATAAATAATGATTAAAGATCTATCTTTTATTATTTATCTCTTACCTTCCTATTTAAATCTTCAAGTCAACTAACAAGACACAACTGCTATGGCCATATAATACGCTATTCCAAACAAATATAAATAAACCATTTTATGGCATCCAGATTTGAGGTTCAGAGGTGAAAACTCATTTGCCTGAATTAATTTCTTTAAACTATATTGTCAGTTTAACGGAATTTCCCTCTTTCCCCTCAGTGACTCTGCTATTTTATTTTTGATTTAGCTGTTAATTTTTCTGTATTGTTTTCATTGAATTTGTATATGCTACGTCTGACTCTTCAATGACTGTAAATAAAAATACTATTACTTAATATTATGGCATACCATGATAGCCTGATTCACACAACACACTAACTACCCCATCCCATTTTAGTCCATTGTCTTGTACAAAACCAGTTATTATCTATCAATGAAACAGAAATAATATTAGCAAGCAATAGGTGTAAACTTTATAGTTCCCCAGCAGTAGTTGAAAAGTGTAACATGGGCTTTGCCTGCATATATCTGCCTCTATCTCTTAGCTAGCTCCACCTTTGGCCAGCTGGCATTGACTGATGGCCCAGAGTACATAGAAATGGTGACAGAGAACAAGCCCACAGAAGAAATGTGCCTGAGAAAATAGAGCTGCTTCTTTTCCCCCTCTTCTGGGAATACAAAACAAGAGATTCATGCTGAAAACTACAGTGTGGAAATATGATATGCTTATCATAGAATGTCACCTTATATTATTTTGGATAAAAATATACAAGCAACATTTTACTTATTATAAGGGACTCCAATTTAGCCTATTTATCTTTTAATAAGTTATTGGCCTTACATAAGTTATTGGCCTTAAGTAAGTTCACAGTTTTAAAATATATTCATTTAAATGATTTATATAACCATCCACCTCACAACAGTGACTTTGGGAGAGGTACAAGGATTAAAAAGCAAAACAAAAAGATGTACCCCATGATACCCAGGGTTAAAACCACAAACCCCAAATAAAAAAGGAATACATCACCAGTAGAGTTCGCCTAGCCTCCTAGCCCAAATGCCAGGGGGAATAGCCAGGTCTTCAGAACTTCACAAAAGGCTAACACGGTTGGAACCATCCGGATTGCAGGGACGTGCTGTTCTGCCACGTTCCACAAACAAGATGTCATTGTTTGATGGGAGGGATCCGGAGCACGGTCTCCCTGCTAGACCTGGTGGAATGGGCAGAAGCAATGGGGGACAGGAGGCCCATCTAATTGTACAAGCAAACTGTGAGCCACAAGTTGAATCCAGATGACTCATCCATACAGCTTTCTCGGTGGTGCTACAGAAATGGTCTGTCACTGTCTTCCAGGCAATGCCAATGGCACTGGAATTCTAAATTGATCCCCCTGTTCAAGTACTAACTGTGGCTGACTGTAGTTTCTGAGATCCACCAAGGTTGGTTAGCTGCTGGCTACAGTTCAAAGACACCTTGCCAGAGATGGAGAAATGGTCCATCATATCTTCCCAGGAAGCTAAATGCAGAGGCAATAAATCAGTCTAAGGAGAAACATCCTGGGTGTGTGCTCTGGAGGTAAAGTTAAATGAGCCTAAATACTAAGTACCAAAAGAGCCTTGGTACGCTCATTATATTTCCTGAAGAATTTTATATGCTGTTTTGGGCACAACATCGCTGAGGTAACATGTGTTTAGGAAGAGTTCAGATACATAATCAGGAAAAAGTTTTGAAATAATATAAACTCATTTACCAATATGCCATAAACTAAATAACAATGCAATTTTCAGGCTATATGCTTCAGTCCAATTCATTTGAAGAGGGCACCATAAAGAAATATGGAGATTTCATCCTATAAATACAGATGTTTAAAACTCCAATTACTTTTCAAGAATTCCTAATAGCCAAAAAAGTGCATGGGAACTAAACTGCCTTTCAGTATGAAACCTAGCCATTTAGGAAAACAGGTGCAAACCTCAACCTATTTCAAAATAAGAGTTACTGGATTCTTAAGTTGTTGATTTAAGCTTGTGGATGCTATGAGCTAAAACCCAACATCTGAATAAGACCCATGTTCTCATCCCTGCCTCAAATATTGACCGACTGAATATAGTAGTAAAGTTTTGTGGAATATAGTCATTTCCATCAAATTCACTAAAAAATATTCCTCAGTTTTCTCGGATTATTCCAAATATATGCATATATGAGATGTATGCAGAAGGTCAGGACACCATATCAACAGGTCATTACACTATTCAAGTAAACAAGACCTAAATAGCATAATGCATTCCAACAATAGTTAATGATGATGTCATTTACTTTTCAAGATGCGTAAAGCTTGTTTACACCAAGAGTGGAAAAGAGTGATAGAGTCTGAATTAAATTCAGACCAAACGCAACTAAATTAGCCAATAAATTCTAGTTCTGGAATTTCAAACCAGATTCTCATAGATCTGCTGGAGAATGGGGACATTTGAGATAAAAATTATTCAGATACTGCCTCATTTCTTCTGAAAATTGCCATTATTGGTGTTAAAATTTTGGTCTACTTGTTTTTTTGTTTTGTTTTTGTTTTTGTAGAAAACTGTTTCTTTTATAAGAAACAAATAAACCAACCCTGACATAATTATTATTACAGTATTAAACTGTTATCATCATTATTAAATTGTTATCAGATCCTGCAAGAACACTCCTGAGAAGATGTTGGGACAAAAATTTGCATTTATCTTTGCTGCTGTACCTAGGTTTTTGGTCTGGCCTACCCAACTGATTAAATCATGGTTTAATCCTTAAAGCATAATTGCTTGGATTCATATACCTAACGTTTACAGAGCGTAATTCCTGGTTTCATACACCACTCTCCCCGAACCAACCCACCACATTATAGCTTCATCTGTCAGGTGAAACCTGCCTTCCGAATCTCTATCAGGGGCTCAGTGGATGAAGGAATCAATGTATGTGTCAAATTTATTTTCCAACAAGAACCTTGTGAGGTTGGTTGGGCTGAGAGTGACAGACTCCCAGGCACCGGGTGAATTTCCACACTTAAACTGGACTTGAATCTGTCCCCCTCAAATCCTAATCCACCACTTTAGCCATCAGACCCATAACAGCAAGCAGGAATCCCTGTACCTTCTGAAGATCATGCGAGATCTGGAATCTGGCAGCACCTTTCCCCATGAACACACTTCACAAACAATGCGTTCATGGGAATTTTGCGCACCCAATTTTGTGAGCTCACCAAAGCAGTCCTGGAATGTTGGGCACAAGATTCTGGGCAGCTCACGAAAGCGGGTGCCTTTTTTTGGTGAAATCGGTGGGTGGGAAAAGGTGAGACTCCTGATGTTTTGCCACCACAGTCTCACCCAGCTCTCCCGCAAGGAAGGCCAAACAATTGCCACACTTTCCCCACACCACCGAATCCATCTCTTCCCCCCCCCCACCACCACCATCCCTTCCCTTTTCACTTTTGCAGAGGGGAAAGAGCCATCACCTCTCTGACGCCCACCCTCCGGCCCCCCCATCTCTGAAAGAGGGGGCTACCCAGGGAGCGCCACAGCCTCTTGCTGGACGGGATGGAAAGGGAATCTCCCCACACCAGAGACACCCACACCTCTTACACAACCCACAAGGGCTTCCGCCTCACACAGGCACCCAGGAGACACCTCTGGGCTCCGGGATGCAAGCCTGGACTGGGTGTGGGGGGACGGGAGACGCCGACCCCAAAGGCCCCCAACCCACCCTCACGCAAGGGCGAGACCCCGGGTGCCGGCGGGCCGAGCCGGGCGCGGGAGAGGAAGGCGGCCCCTTCACCCTCCGGCGAGCGACTGCCGCGCCTCCCCAGCGCCGGGGGCCCCGTCTGCCGCCGGACCTGCCCTCCTGCCCGCGGGCCGGGCCCCCCAGCGGCCTGCGGGGTCGCGCCCTCCCGCCGCCGGCTAGGCCGCGCGTTGCCAGGCGATGGCGGCGGCGGCGGCTGTCCCTCCGCGCCGAGCTCTCACCATGGTGGGGCTGCGCGCGGGCCTCGCTCCCCGCCGGGACGGCTCAGGCGGACTCTGAGGAGGAGGAGGAGGAGGCGGACCGAGGCTGGCGGCGGCGGCGGCGGCGGCGGCTCCCGGGGCTCCTCCTCGCGGGCCCTGCCTTCCGCCGCTCATGCGCACTGCGCCCAGGCCGCGCTCGCCGGGCCGGCGGACCTCGAGCGGCCCCGGCTGCCGGGACAGGGCCCGCCTGCGCGGGGACGAGGTCCCCCCCGGGTCCTCCGCCCAGCGGCGCGCAGGGGTCGCGCTGAGCCTCTCGGCGGGGAGGGAAGGCAGGAGGGCTGGGCTGGGTCGCCCATCCCCGCCGCCTGCGGCTCCCCGGTTCTTGCTGCCCCCCCTTCGCCCCCGGGAGAAGGCGCCTCCTGGGGTCGGACTCAGATAGGAGACCCGGCACCGGAGGCCAGCCCGGGAAGCGTTATTTGCATCGAGGCCTTCAGTCAGTCGGGGAGGCCGCCCAGCTGGCCAAGGACTGGGGGTGGCTTGCATAGGAAAAGCGGGGGTGAGGAAGAAGTGAACAACTGCGGGGTTAGAATCCCCCATTCGTTGCAAAAAAACCCACACCGGGGGCTCCAGGGACCTCCTAACTAAACCCAGGCCAGGACGTGCAAAAGCCTTGCCGGGTGGGAGTTGCACGGATCTCATGCGGGGGGACCCTGGGGCAGAGGGCAGGCGCCTCAATAGAAAAGGTGGAAAGGAAGTGTGGAAGAAGCCGATGCGGCCCCCTTTTCTCCTGTTGCCCAGAAAATTTTGCAGTCTGTCCATGAAGTTGCGTTGCACCCCAAGGAGATTTCTATGGGGAGATGCTCAGGCAGAGGTGCTCCTCCTGTCTGCACAGCTGGACCCTTCCCCAAACTCCTGCTCTGGCCTCATCATTGTTTGTGGCAGCAGGCTTTTAAAACTGCAATCCACAAGTGGCCCAGCCAGGGGTCAGCAGCTGCCCCCCCCATCTCCCAAAATTAAACAGGTCAGATTTAGTAAGTAGACTACATGGAGAAGTTGAGAGGGTGATGATACTAAACCACCTCTGTATGGCAACTGAGGAAACACCCTTAGTTTAAGGGAGTTTTTAGCTTTATTTAAAATTCTGGCTGTGGTGTGCTGGAGCTGGGCTTCCCTTTATACGACGACTTCTGGGGAAGGGTCTTTTTCTCCAACCCCACCAGTTTCCTTTAGTGCTGGAGCAAGCAGGCTGGGTTTTGCTTTTGTTCTTTATCTTCCATCATAGGCCTCTGCCAGGGAAGGTCCAACCTCCCTAGTCGAGAAAAAAGAATTGGCGAATCAGAAGAAATTAGTCATCTAGGACAGTACTTCTCACAGTGTGGTCTGAAGACCCCTGGGAGTCCCCCAAGACCCTCTCAGGGGTCCGCAAAATCAAAATTATTTGCCAGTCTATGTTGAAAAATAATGTAATATTAAAATCCCATCAAATAATTGTGAGAAGTGGTAGTAGCAGTGAAGGCATCAATTTTAATTTTTAATATGGTGAATATCAATAAATATAACCCATACAAAGAAAAGCTGTTTTGGAGTCCTGCATAAGTTTTAAAAGTGGGAAGGGGTCCTTAAAGAAAAAAAGCTTAAGAAACGCTGATCTAGGGAAACCGAGAACTAGACGCAGAATTGTTGTTATGCTGTTCTTCATGTTCCCTGCTGCTACAGTATTTTATTTTACCTATATATATGTTTAGAGTCTGTGCTGCTGGCAGGAATCCCTGACTTCCTTTATTTTTCTTTCCCATTGTCTTTTTATTGCGAAACTGGTTCTTTAGCCTTAATTTGCATACTAAATATCTCATGTCTTCTTTTGAAATCAGTAGTCTCATTCTGACAAGGAAGTAGTCTAACATACAGAAAAGAAAGGGAATAAAAGCAGGAGAGTCTTCCACTTTCTTCCTTCAGAGTAAAAACCCAGGAGAAAAAGGGTGGAACCCTTCAGAGCAAGACCACCTGCCTCAATTGTGATGGGAAGGGACACAGGGGCCCCTGCTTGAGGGAGTCAGAGGGCCAACCCATCATATCCCTACATGGTGGTATAGTAGTACACACTCCATTATAACGTCACTATTAGATCCTTAAGTTCATCATGATACAGGTAGTCCTTGCTTAATGTCCATTTGTTTAGCGGCCATTCAGACTTAACAATAGCTCTGAAAAAAACTACTTACAACCAGTCCTCGCACTGACAACTGTCAACGGTGTCCCCGCAGTCACATGATCACAATTCAGGCACTTGGCAACCAGTTCACATTTATGACCATTGCTGTGTCCCATGGTCACGTGGTCACCATTTTCAACCTTCCCAGCTGGCTTCTGGCAAGCAAAATAAATGGGAAACCATGTGATTTGCTTAATAACCACGTGTTTTGCTTAATGACCGTGACAAAAAGGTCATAAAATCAGGTCAGGTTCACTTAAGGACCACATGGCTTAGCAACCAAAATCCTGGTCCCAATTGTGGTTGTTAAGTAAGGACTACCTGTAGTTGCTTTTATCCTTTTTTGCTATATGGCAAGATGTCGTATTTCTCATTAAAGAATCAATTGCAAAGAATTTCCTGCTTGCTGTATGCAGATATGGAAAACTTCGGGTTACCAACGACAAGTTTAGAGTCAGTGGCAATGACCTGGATTGGAAAGATCTAAAATTTCAAATTTTATAAAATTATAATGTATGAATATTGATTGCTCTTTGCTGTGAAACCATATTATGTTATCCTGCTTTCATTTTGAACAATTCTTTGGCTTTTCTGTTTTCTTCTAGGATGTATTGGAAAGCCACACATCCTCCCTGGTTTGGGAGGGCAGAAATAGAGTCCATTAATGCTAGAGCGGTGTTTCTCAACCTCAGCAACTTTAAGATGGGTGGACTTCAACTCCCAGCATTCCCCAGACAATATCTTGGCTGGGGAATGCTGTGAGTTGAAGTCCACCCATCGTAAAGTTGCTGAGGTTGAGAAACACAGTGCTTGTGATTCAGGGTGATGCTGGGGAAAACGAAGTTCCAAATACCTCATCAGTCTCATTTTCTTATAAGCCTTGGGATAAATATACATACTTCATTTAATATATGTCTCAGGGTTGCAAAAGAAGAATAGGATAACCTCTATTCTTTCCTCTCCCTACCTCCAAGGCTAGGATTTAAATTCAACGACAATCACAGCACTTTGGTTTGAAGTATTAAATGGAACTGTCGAGATCCTGATCTGGTTTTTATCCCACACAAATAAAGAAGAGAATCTACTAGTAGATTCCAGTGATTCCCAAATGAGCACCCTCCAAGATGGAGGGATTCAGTTCCGCGACCAGTATAGCCCTTGCTGATAATTTTTGGAGTTGAAGTCCACGCATCTGGAAGTCCCCTAGGTTGAGAAATGCTGGTACAGCTTTAACCAAGCTTGTGCCTTTTGTTATGCTTCAACTCTCATTGTCCTAAGCTGGTTAAGTCCAACACATCTGAAAGGTGGTATTCAAAAAAGAGGTCCTCCAGTTTCCACCATCAGTGACTGAAATTTGGGCACCTCCGGGGTGTAGATGCACAGAATCACTTCAGTAAGGCACAGGGGAAGGAAGGGTATCCACTAAACAAGCATGAGTGGGAATTGCATTACAGGTAGTCCTTGCAACTGTAATTGGGACCACCAGCTCCATCGCTAAGTGACTTGGTCGTAAAGCATGATGTCATGTGACCACACCGACTTACAGCAGCAGTTGCAGTTGTGGTCGTTAGGTGAATCCCACACGGTTGTTGTTGGAGGTATCAGCAAATCAGCATGCCTCATTAGCATGTGGATGAGTTCATTCTAGGATGCAAATTCTCTGTGTGCTTCTCGAGGAAGCTGTTTGTTGCCCCTCCCACATTCCTTTGTCCTCTTCCTCCTCCTCCCACCATCAGGGAATAAAGCACCATGAAGCTGCTCCCTCCATCTGGACGCCATGCATGGGCCTAGAGCCATGAGCTTACCCCTTTCTGCATGCAGCTCTTAGCAGCCATGAGGGCTAAGAGTTAATTCAGTTTAGGGAAAGAAAGAAAGAACAAGAATTATTTTTCTGAATGAATGTAACTGGACCAAATAAATCAGTAAGACTCTTTTTTTACTTACTTTTGAACCTACTTTGTCTAAGTGTGTAATTCTTTATGCTTGGGTGAGCTAAGTGTGTAAGATCAATAACCTATATTTCTCTAATGTGCTTATTAATGCTATTTTAGATAATATTCTTTTTCTGTATGTGCTTTTTCATTGTATTAAGCTCTGCTCCATTCAGTGGTCCTAGCTGTCCACTAATGGCTTCTGTTGTTAGGCACAATGTCACATGATCACTATTTGCAACCTCCTGCTGGCTTCCCCATTGACTTTGCTTGTCAGAAGCCAGCAGTGAAGCTCACAAATGGCAATCATTTGACCACGGGATGCTGCGAACATCATAATTGCAAGCCGATTGCCAAATCCCAAATTGCACATGAAACCAATGAAAGCAACATCCTATCCTGGTTGTACTATGCAGAGGTATCTATAAGGAGAGAGGTTTGGTTGTCAGAAAAGTCAAGATGGCAGCCATGAGCATATGATCAAAGCCCTGCCTTTTTTGCATGCATTATCATAGCACACATAAAAAGGGGGCAGGGCTTTGATCACATGCTCATGGCTGCCATCTTGGCCTTTTTTTCACTGTCCCTCCCCTGGAAACATCTGATGCCATGCAGCCTAATTACATGCAGGTACGTATAAATGGCTTTACACATACCACAGCCTGCACAGAATAGAGAAAGAAATATAACCATTACATGAATGCACACACACCTACTCTCCCCCCTTGTGAATTAGTGGCCAGATTCTCACACCAAATGTTTTTTGTTTGGTTGTGGCTTAGTGTGTGAGCCCAGGAAGTTGTGGTTTTCTTAATACCTAAAGAGGCATCGAACTGCCCTTCCCTGCCTATATTTTAGTAGAGGCTGAAGACCCATCTATCTGAGATACTTCCATTTGGATTCCTGCATTGAGCAGGAGGTTGGACATGATGGCCACAATGGCCCATCCAAACTGGTGGTTCTGTGAAATGTTTGAAAACACGACATAGCAGGACCATGTAGCTGGAATAGATCTAGCTGAATGACATTAGTGTGCATTTCCTGGATCCTAATAGTTCTGTGATTCAATAAGCAAGCATTTCTTCCCCATTCCTCCAGCATCCAATCATTCACAGCCCTCTCTCTCCTAGTTTTGCCATACACCCTTCTTAACAACCCTATTTCAACTTAATTCAGTTTACTTTTATGTTTCTTAAGGTGTACTCAACTTTTCCACATAGCACAGGCAAAACTTGGCATTTTTGCTACTGTCAACAGTCATTCCTTGCAACAAACCACTTGTTATCCACTACTTTTTTATCAGCATTGGCACGTCTTAAAATTTCCTCCTCCATTTTCCCATCTTTCCCGTCAACAAATTTATCCTGTTTTAATTTTTTACTGTACAGAATGGAGGGTGAAAGGGTTAATGGGAAAGAGAAGACTTAGAAGGCCAGGACTGGATAGAGTTGATGAGATCCTTAGAGAGAGAGGGGTCAGTTGTTTAAAACAGTGTCTCTCAACCTTGGTGAGATGAGCTATGCTGGCTGGGGAATTCTGGGAGTTGAAGTCCACATACTTTCGAGTTGCCAGGGTTGAGAAACATTGCTTTAAAGAACAAAAGGCAATAGATGAAACTCTGTATGGACATGGTGGTTTGCAAGGACAGAAACCTATGGAGTATAGTGAATGGTATTGGTACAAACTAGGTTTAGCTTTTTTTTAATCTCCTACTTTTAATTTCTTTTGCTTGCTTCTTACACCTTTTCTCTACTTTGCATAACACTTCTTATCCTGAAAGGGAATAGTGTGATGGGTACATTCATATGCATTTGGAAAAGTGGGTGAAAAGTCTTTTCCCATTTCCTCAACTGTTTTTAAGCAGCAAGGAGCTTAGGACACACATCTCAGGTTGGAAGGTGGCGGTATGAGGACATTCTTCCTCAATTTCATCACATTTGTGCTCCTGAGTTGTAATCCTGTTGGCTGCCTCTGCACATGGTTACATAATTACTATTCTGTCACTTCCTCAAACAGAGCTGTAAGGGTTGTTGTTGTTTTCCTATGCTATATTTATTTCTTACTATCTCTAATTTCTTCAAAAGGGTATCTGAGTGGCAGCATCCAATGTCCTTGGCTAATCCCCAAAAAATGTTAAGCGGGGTTAAACTTGGTTATGGCTTGGAGGGGAGAACAACAGGGAAAACTCGAAGTACCAAACTGGAAAGTTGATGAAAGAGCAGCCCTGACCCATTTAGCTTGTTGGTCACTTGCAGAAAGGGTGTGTCTGCACACGTGTGTGTGTCTACACACAACCACACACAGCAAAATCAATTACCATCATCATCTTTATTTCCAAGATGGTCTCTCTGAATATTCAACACATGATATCCTTAGATAAAAGGATTAAAATAAAAATAATGGGTGGACATCTTATCTGGAACTGGGCCACTTGGCCCAGGTAAAATATAAAAGTAATTTGGAGAAAAGGCGCAACCAAGGGTTATTTTTCCCATATTATGTATGTAGATATGTTCTCCTGTTTTATCGTTTTGGAAGTTGTGTTAGCTCATTTATTTTTTATACTTCAGATCAGGAACAATCTTGTTTTTATGATGTGAATGGCTTTTCCAACTTTCTGGCTAATAGGCCTGAATGGTTATAAATGCTTTAAATCAGTATTATATCTGACAAAGCCTTTTGTGGAATGGTTAAGTATGATGCACACGTCTCAAAAAACTTGGTCAGTACTTTCTGGAAAACATCCGTGGATAAACAAAAATGTCCTGCTGAAACTAGGTTGCCTAAATTTAAATGTCATTAAAATTCAAAGGGCAACTTGCACTAATAGCCAGGAGTTGGGAAAGAAATCTTAAATAAGATGGGCACTTTTATTAACATCTTTTCGTTTAGTCTGTGGGCTTGGAGTCAACAGTCAAGTGTAGGAACAACTATTTTTTTCCCCACCAATTTCACAATGATCAACACTGCTCCCTGTTGGTGAACCATTCCTTGTTGAGCAAGTATATGTTCAGTATGATGCATATACACGTAGTCCTCATTTAGCGACAATTTTTCTGACAATTTGGTCATTAAGCAAAGCAGTCGCTAAGTGAAAATCATGTGACCATAGCAGTGCTTACAATTTTACTTCAGCTCTGCTTTGTTTTACAGCATCAGAAGGATATATGCCCTGAGTTGGGTAAGCCCAAACAGCAGGAAAGGTTTCCAGAACTTGACTCACAAGGAATCTGGGTAAAAGGGCAAATCTTATAGACCCTTTTCCCCACTCCTCTGCCCTTTGGAATCCTCACCCTGACCCTGGGATCATTAGCAGAAGACAATTGTTTGTATTTACATTCATTGGAGAGGAAGGAATTGTAAGAGAGTAAGTAGGCACACAATGGGAAATACACATTGAAAGGAATGCACTAGAGCTGGCTGTTTGCTTAGCCTGCTTGCCAGCACAAGCATCTTAGGGGACAAAAAAAGGCATTAGTGTGAAACTGGTTAGGGTCTGGTCAGTTTCAGACAGCAGCATAAGCTGGCTGGAGAGTTCCAATCCACTAAGATCACAGAGCTGAGTGTCATGAGTAAGGATGGCGAGCAGGGGGCTCCCATCCAGGCTGTAAAGCGCATGCGTAGTACTGAGGAATTAGGTGGCCATTCAAAGAGACACAGATCGGGCCCGCCTTAGCTTTTGGGGTTTATATGTCTGGGTTTTTCCCACGCTTCTTCAGTTTGTTAGGATTTTCTGTTATGTAGCAGTAATAAAACACTAGAGACCTATTCCTTGTCTCAGCGTGGTTCCTGGCTGTTAGGACACTGAGCTTGTTAATTTGTGCTTAGTGCTTTTTAGGGACACACTGTGCTCCGGAGAAAAGCAGCTCAGGAACAGATAGCTTGTTTAGGCAATCTCTCCGTTCTGCAAGGGAGGGGAGAAAAAAAACGGGTCAGGCACAGGTCAACACAATATTGTACTGACTGACTGTAATGGCGAACCTGTGACTGAGAGAAGCTGTGAAGGTCATAAATGTGGGCACTGATTGCAAAGTTAATGTTTTCATCAGAGTCTAAGGCGGTCACTAAACAAGGACTGCCTGTCATGAGTAAGGATGGCGAGCAGGGGGCTCCCATCCAAGCTGTAAAGCGCATGCGTAGTACTGAGGAGTTAAGCAGCCATTCAAAGAGACACAGATCAGGCCCGCCTTAGCCTTTGGGGTTTATATGTCTGGGTTTTTCCCACGCTTATTCAGTTTGTTAGGATTCTGTTTATGTAGCAGTAATAAACATTAGAGTACTACTCCTTGTCTCAGTGTGTGTCTCACTGTTAGGACACTGCCTGCTTCAAAGAAGGAAATCCTAATGCAAAAGGTCAGTTTAACTAACAGACATACAGGTGGTCCTCAGGTTACAACAGCAATTGGGACCAGGATTGCCATCGCTAAGCAATGCAATCATAAAGTGTAACATTATGTGACCACATCGCTTAGCAGTGACAATCCCAGTTGCCGTCATAACCCAAAGACGCGTATGTCATTAAGCAAGGAGAGACAGCAGTCCAAGGTAAGGAGTGCAGGGGTGCCACGGGGGCTGGGGGAGGCCCGAGCAGGTTGCACACAAGTTGGGGAGTGGTGTGCAGCAGTGCAGCAGCTGAGGGAAGGTGGGTGCGGCTCAGTGCAAGCGCAGGGAGGCTGAGGGAAGGAAGGTGCGATGCACAGGAAGGCCAGGGGGGACTTACCAGAGCAACTTGCTACCTTCCCTGCCGGCTTCCCCATTGATTTTGCTTGTGGGAAGCTGGCAGGGAAGGTCGCAAATGGTGGTCACGTGATCACAGGACACTGCAACCATCGTAAGTGCAAGCTGGTTGCCAAGCGCCCGAATCGCAATCATGTGACTGGGGGGGCCCTGCAACAGCCACAACTTCAGGGACTGGTCGTAAGTACAACTTGTTCAGAGCTGCTGCAACTTCGAACAGTCACTGAATGAGTGGTTGGTAAGTAAGGACTACCTGTATACTCAAATATAAAAGTCATCTTTTTCCACAGAATTGCTCTCAAATTCATCTGTTCACACTGCTGAAATTATTGGAAAAAATGGCTTCCACATTCCAATATGCATCCTATCTAAGGTTGCAGGAGCTCATCTGCAAATCCTTACTTCTGCTCAGGAATTCTGCAAATCGCAGTAAGAGATGAAAATATAGGAAAAATAAACTGCAGAGCTGTATTATTACCACCATGTTAGCCTTTTAAATATATTGTTTAAAACATGGAGATCTTGTATTAGAAATTCCATAATCAGATAATCAAACCTGGGACAGAGAGAGATCAGAACCGTCCCTGTTATAGATTACAAATTACAATTTCTCATTCTCAACTCCAGCTCTCAAAATATTTTAAAATAATTGCAGCAATTGAATTTGGTCTTTGAAGCTGTAAAATGTCATTTCAGCTGTTTTCGGAAGGACAATACATGCTGGTGAAGAAGATGGGGAAGAAGGTACTTGTGTCCGTACAGTATCTTTTCTACTGTATTTCTAGCTACCATTGATCCGTCAACTGTGTACAGACTCTGGAAAGGTACATCACTTCACTCCCTTCGGTTCTTTAGCGCACTCAGTTCTTTACAGTCCAGATTTCTTCATCCATGCTAACCATCCTGGGCCAAGCTATTATTATGCCAAGGGGGATGTGAGAACTCAGCTTGTCCAAAACCATCAGATTTCATTGTTGACTAAATGAAAATGTGATCACAAACTTTTCAAGTCCAATTCTCAAAAAGGCACATTTTTTAGACTGGAGGAACATCTTTGGACTAGTGGTTACATGTATGTTACCCACGCATGCATCACAGTATCCATTATAACAGACAGCCTCTCAGGTGAAGATTTAAAATATTTTTCAGTGCCGACCATTTTCTTCTTTCATGGAGAGACATCAACTACTAAGAAATCCAGCAATAAGAAAGAATAATTTTAAACACTGAGGAACATCAAACAATGGCTGTGCATAGGTAAATCAGCCCTTGAAATTCTTCTCTTTCATTCTTGTGCAGCAAAGAATTTGGAGGCAGTTCTTCCAGAAACTGTGATGAGAAAACAGCAGAAGAGGACCAAAAAAACAAAAAAAAAAGGCAAAACACTTTATTAATAATCTATTCAGTAAATAAGAAATAAACATGGATTCTTGAGAAATGGGAAAAGGAACAATTGAGATGCAAAACGCATTACCTCCAATCACAGGGAATTATTCTGAATCAGTCTTCCTCTGCTAACTCAACAAGTGGAGCATGTCTGTTGACCTGCGAACCCTCCTGATAAAGAACTTTCTTTATTATCCCTGCGTTCGGAGCCCGAATGGTATGCTGCAGATAAAAGATAGACTACATCAGTCCTGATTTCAACTGAAAACAATGTCTTACAAACAAGATGCACTCTTTAGGCCAAATGATTTAAAATGCACACAACATTTACAGTACATCCTAATTCTCAATTCAGAATGACTTCAGGATCCAACCCAACAACATCCATGTCCTAAACTGATGACTGTGAGCTCTAATAAAAACATGAAGATTTCAAGAAAGGTTTCAATTCTAAATTAAAAGATGCTTTGGAGTTGCTGGTGCTGTCTGAGCTTGATTGTTTGCTTGCAGATGTTTCATTACCTGACTAGGTAACATCATCAGATGTTTGCAAGCAAACAACCAAGCTCAGAGAGCACCAAGGACTCCACAGTTCAACCCTGAGCTACAGAGATTCTCTACTATTAAGTGATGCTTTCTGAGGCTGCCATCATAATGCACCCTGGAACATCATCTGTAGCAGTGTTTCTCAACCTCAGCAACTTTAAGATGCATGGACTTCAACTCCCAGAATTCCACACATCTTAAAGTTGCTGAGGTTGAGAAACATTGATCTATAGGACTTCTGACTCCAATGCCAAAGAAGGCTCTGACTTTGGAAACCCCACCACAGAATTCATCCCCTGCCTCTTTGAAACTACATGATTCGTTTTCCAATGCAATTTCCTCATGCATTGGACTACAGCTGACATAATTCCCTCCCACTGACTGGGATAATGGTACATATGGAGACAGCTGCACTATATTTTGAAAGATCATCCTTTATGGAGCCATAATGGAATATTCACTCCTGCAAAACGTAAGCACTATTACAATCAAGAACTTATCTGTGGCAATAAAAAAAGAGCAATGTCCTGCAACATTTCATGAATTATCCCTGCAACATTTAAAGCACACTTTAGACCAGTGTTTCACAATCTGCTGGCTGGGGAATTCTGGGAGGTGAAATCCACCCATCTTAAAGTTGCCAAGGTTGAGAAACATTGCTTTAGATGGTATGCTAATGAAATTAAACCAAATGAAACCAATGAAAGCACTTAGCATGCAATTTCTCTGCAAGCACAAAAACAGCTTTTATAAAGGTACCTCCATTTTCATAGCTGTCATCACCACAAGTGGGTCCCCAACTTGAACTTTATCTCCAGGTTTCACAAACACCTAACAAATTAAAAAGCAAGCAAGAACTCAGTAGGCTGTTATATTCTTCCCATACAAACTTCACTAGGATTGCATCTCCTATAGACTCAGAGATAGCAAAAGACGACGAAATGATTCTCTGGGCAAAGCGGAAGAACAGAAACGTGCTTTTATTTTTGGAGCTGGTTTTTCCAGCAGGACGTTTTAAAAATAATGCCTATTAAAATGTCGACCCAAATATATTTTTTTATTCCTTCATTACATTTGTAGAGCTGTCCACGTCATGTCTGGGCAGCTCACATAATTATAACGGAACCAATAAGCAAAATCCAAAAATCAGTAAAACACAATAACCCACTTTAAAACCCAATTAAAAACCAAAATAACAACTGAGGAACAGAAAAAGCAGGGAAGTGAATGTCATGAATACAGCCATCTGGCAGGCTCTGAACTATAACCAGATCCCCAGGTACGTTGGCACAACCATGTTTTAGAGCTTTAAAGGAAAAACACTTAAAAAGAACTTAAAAGGAAAAACAGTTTCTTTCCCCAAACAGTCTACTGTATCTTTAAAGTGGGAGAATTGTCTTAGGTTCACCAAGAACATATTAATAGTGGCATGTATGCTCCTAATGTTTAATTTCCTTTCGGGGTTGGCCAGGGTCAGCTCAGCTTAAATGCAGAGCCGCCTGCCTTGCAGGTCAATAAATTGCAATTACCACCAAAGCTCATTTCTCATATACAGGCATATATTCTAGGGATAAAAGTTTGGTAGAGCTTGTTACAATTATCTGTACCTGAAAACAGATTTTGCAGCCCCATAGATGTGAGATTCTGAAAGCCAGCCACTAGAGCATGGTGCAGTGGGTAGTGGCCCTATCCACTTCTGAAGTTGGCCATCAACATGCCATATTGATCCACTTGAGATCCAACAGGTCTCAAGTGGATGGAATTTGCATACCCCTGTGCCAGGGGGAGAAGCAGCATTATAATTTGCTCCTGGCTGCTGTATGAGAAACAGCCTGCAGTGAGTTTTTCTTAGTACTGATCCTTCATGTTTCTAAGTTTATTTATTTATTTTTCAAATTTCTATTACCGTCCATCTCTCCCAAGAGGAGGACTCTGGGTGGTTTACAATAAAGTTCCCTTCGATATGCTAAGAAGAGTTGAATACAAGAAGAAAGCATGTCCATCACCAACTTAATAAAAAGCTGAGGGTTTTCTGGGTTGTGCCAGTTCTGGATCAGTGGATGAACGATGCATTAGAGATATACCTCATGCTGAAGAGAAGAATCTTCCTCTCTCTCCGTGCACAAAACAAATTTGGTGGGGACGAAGGGTTCAGCCTAGACCTATCATGTACATTTTCCACAGGAAATTTGCAATGTAGAATGAAGTGAAGATTCAGAGAGAGATGCAGGTGGACATGGTATTGTGATAGTATCTTCAGCAAGAGATTTCAGCAGGCTTGTAGGGATGCCATGAACCACACAAAGAAGGTTTGCAGTTTTCAGGAAGGCGCTGAGCACTGAAAATCAGAATTCTAGCCAGATAACCATAGAGGAGCAGAGCAGATTGAGAATCATTTGAAAAGATTTTAGAAATCTCTCTGAAATAGGGATGGGCAAAACCTAACCTTCCAGAAACGGAACCTTCTGAAGAACTTCAGAAGGTTCCATCCAGAACAAACTGATCCAGCCATTCCAGGGGTGGTCCAGTGGCTTTTCCAGAAGCTAAAACTCTGAATCAGAAGCAGTTTATGGTGTTCTGGATGTGGTCCAACAACAAATTAGTTTTGTCCAGAAAGGCACATGGGGCAAGAACTGTTTTCAACCAGATGTAGCTGAATGATAAATCTCAGCACCTGTCACAGGCCACAGGTTTCTCGTGTCTCCTCTAAGCTGTTGGGGAGGCACACTAACCAATCAAATGCCATCAGAAACCACAATCTGATGCAGTGTTTCCCAATAAGGGCCATCTAGAGATGTGTGGACTTCAACTCCCAGAAATCTCAGCAGTGGCCATGCTGGCTGGGGAATTCTGGGAATTGAAGTCTACACATCTGGAAACTGCCCAGGTAATGAAGTGAGAGATGTTAAGCAGCCTGAAATAAGTGCTGACATACTAGCCTCTATGAATCATATCCAATTTAAAAAAAAATGTTTGTTGTTGTTTATTCATTTAGTCGCTTCCGACTCTTCGTGACTTCATGGACCAGCCCACGCCAGAGCTTCCTGTCGGTCGTCAACACCCCCAGCTCCCCCAGGGACGAGTCCGTCACCTCTAGAATATCATCCATCCACCTTGCCCTTGGTCGGCCCCTCTTCCTTTTGCCTTCCACTCTCCCTAGCATCAGCATCTTCTCCAGGGTGTCCTGTCTTCTCATTGTGTGGCCAAAGTATTTCAGTTTTGCCTTTAATATCATTCCCTCAAGTGAGCAGTCTGGCTTGATTTCCTGGAGGATGGACTGGTTTGATCTTCTTGCAGTCCAAGGCACTCTCAGAATTTTCCTCCAACACCACAGTTCAAAAGCTTCAATCTTCCTTCGCTCAGCCTTCCTTATGGTCCAGCTCTCACAGCCATATGTTACTACGGGGAACACCATTGCTTTAACTATGAGGGCCTTTGTCATCAGTGTGATGTCTCTGCTCTTAACTATTTTATCGAGACTTGTCATTGCTCTTCTCCCAAGGATTAAGCGTCTTCTGATTTCCTGACTGCAATCAGCATCTGCAGTAATCTTTGCACCTAGGAATACAAAGTCTTTCACTGCTTCTACATTTTCTCCCTCTATTTGCCAGTTATCAATCAAGCTGGTTGCCATAATCTTGGTTGCCATAATTCTGGGAATTGAAGTCTACACATCTGGAAACTGCCCAGGTAATGAAGTGAGAGATGTTAAGCAGCCTGAAATAAGTGCTGACATACTAGCCTCTATGAATCATATCCAATTTAAAAAAAAATGTACCTATTGTCTAATTTAGCAAACGCTTTGTAATTCTTGCATTCAGAGTTACCTTGTCCACTGTCCCTGTCATGGGAGCCACAGCCCCACTCTGATCTCCTCCTGAACTCACACTAGTTAAATATTTTGGCACTGGAAGATGGATCTGCTCATGGCTTTCCTAGAGAGAACAAAATCAACCATAACAGATGAATTCTCCAACATTTACAACTATTTAAAAGTAAATAAATAATTCCAGAAACAAATTCCATAAATAATTCCATAAATAGCATGTCACAACATTTTAATCACTTCTTAGGATAAGAATAGTAGCAATTGACCTCCAATTGCATTCTAGGACCATCATACCATTCCTTTTATTAATATGGCTGTTGATACTGTATGATGTAAAAAAACGCCAAGGTAATATGGTAAATTCAGAATAACCTATTTCCAAGCCTGCTTAGGCATACTGATCTGCAAACTGTGGCAACAATAAGGTGAAACAATAAGAATCAGATGCGGGCAAATTTTTTTTCCACCGAGCTGGCTGTTTGTAGGGTTTTATAGTCAGCTCCCTAAAGGTTGCAGGAAATGCAGAATTGATTTCACCAGCCCAGCCAAGGATTAGATTTTTGGCTCTTTTACTAAATTTAAACAAGTATCCCAAGCTTTCCAGAGGCTGAATGTACGTCTGAATTTTACAGTTTGACTGAAAAGACATTCACATTTATCCACCCAAACTGTCACCTTACTGCCAAATTCTGACAATGACAAATGACAAAAAAAAATATTCAACCCTAGGGTTGAATATGGCCTCTAAGCTACCCTCCCTAGTTTGACACCTATTTTGGAAAGGATGCCCAGCACGTATGACAACGTGCAAGATGTGCAGAAATTTTAATTTTCGGTGGTTTGCCATTAAAGTTTGGACTTGAGATTTTAGGTGGCTTTGGGAATTACAGAAAGGACCTGCGCACTAGCCACAGGCCAGAGAGCCCCTATCCCTGATATTTAGAGAAACGATAGATTAGAAGTCAACACTGCTTTTTTTTTTTTAAGTTCGTTTTCTGTTAATTTTATTCCCCACACAAATGAAGTAGAAAATACTACCAATGAGAAGAGGTAAATGGCAGTGTCCAGAATGACTAGTTTGGACTGATGAACGACTCCATTCACTGAACATCTTATATATTCTATGTCATCATCCCTTGAAAGGCAACCAGAAACGTGGAAAAATTGATCCTCTATCTGAAATACATTTAGAAGGGTTTATGTACCATTCCTGAGGAAATCAGCCTGAGACAGGAAAAAACATACTGCTTGCCAAGGGAATATTTTAGAGGGAAAAAACTAAAAAGAAAAACGAACACGAAAAGAGAAAAACAAAAAAGAACAACTAAAATCTGTGTTTCTTAGATATCAGAAACTTCTCAAGTCTTGTCTTCTCTTCCCCCCCCCTTTTTTTCTGAAACTCAAGGAAATATCATAGGCGAATCCTACTCAAACTATGTTTTAATGTTCCTTGGCAGCTCCAATCTAGTCAATCAGTGTTCTGTGTTACGAACAGATCCATCTGTTCAAACTACCGCACAAATCTCCTAATACCCTTCAGAAAAGTATCCTTTCTACAAATCTGTGTGAGGTGACCTCTGAGAAACAAAAGGCAATGCTTTAAAAAAAAAAAAAAGCTAAGTTTTACTAATCAACAAGGAAGAAATTTTTCTCTCTTCATACAGCGATCGTTGGAAGCCAGAATATTTGGAGTTATCCTAAGCTTCCTTGCTCAAAATAAACAGGCAGTTGGAAAGGTTAAAAGGTTTGCCGAGAAGGCAGAGCTGAAGGAAAAAGTGGAATAAACTCTGGATATCAAATCTGGGAAAGAAGAAAAAACATGGAAAGCAAAAAAGCGCTTCTTCTTTCCCTGTGTCCCCACTTTCTCTGCAAGCCGTTTAGGAAATTAACATTGATAACATTAATCAATAACAACCCTCAATAAAATAGCACAATATAATGACTGTGATATTATATCACAGTCTCTCAACTGTTTTTTCCTTATTAATTCTGTCCAGAAATGAGACTGAGCCCAATAAATTCGTGCCATTCAATTTTTTTACAAAAGCCCACACAGAAAGAACCCAAAGTTGTTGAATATATTATTATGAAGAAGTTTACCTGCATGTCGTAAGATCCATCATGATTGTACTGTATGGCAATATTCACATCTGTTGTAAAAATAAAGATTTAAATTAATTCAAGGGATAGCGAACACTGAAAATCCAACAGTAAGCATATAGTTAACCTGAGACATCAGCAGTAAAACTGACTCTCGTGCAATATGAGTGCCTGTTAAGGTCTGGATGGGGAGCAACGGGTTAAAACTGAATCCTGGCAAGATGGAATGGCTCTGGGTTTGGGGCTTTTTGGTTTATGGAGAATTGCCGTCTTTGGTCTTGGATGGGGTGGCCCTGCCCCAGATGGACCCAGTACATAATTTGGGGGTTCTCTTGGACTTACAACTCCTGCTCGAGGAGCAGGTGGCACTCATGGCCCGGAGGGCCTTTGCGCCAGTTACACCCTTTCCTGGATAGGGGCCCTGCTCAGTCACCCATGCCCTAGTCACCTCCTGTCTTGACTACTGTAACACACTCTACATGGGGCTGCCCTTGAAAAGTATCTGGAAGCTTCAGTTGGTTCAAAATGCGGCAGCCCACATGGTTTCGTGCAAGCCCAGGTTTGTACATGTGTCACCTCTCTTGCAGAAGCTGCATTGGTTGCTGATTTGCTTCTGGGTCCAGTTCAAGGTGCTGGATATCACCTTGAAAGCCATACATGGCTTGGGGCCAGGTTATCTGCAGGACCGCCTTTCCACAGTCACATCCACCTGGCCCACCAGAGCAGGGAGGCGCAGTATGTTACAGGTCCCCCACATTAAGGAGGTCCATCTAGTGGGACCAAGAAGAAGGGCCTTCTCTGTGGTGTCTCCCTCCCTGTGGAACACCACCCCTGCAGAGATAAGATTGCCCCCCACCTTAATACTCTTCCAAAAGGCCCTGAAGACACTGTTTTGCCAGCAGGCCTGGGGATGCCAGGTTGATGTGGAGCCCATCAAGTAGTTTGTTTGAATGTACTGTTGCCGCCAGGGGGGTGGGGGTCTAGTGGGTTT
This sequence comes from Candoia aspera, assembly GCF_035149785.1. NCBI lineage: Eukaryota > Metazoa > Chordata > Lepidosauria > Squamata > Candoiidae > Candoia > Candoia aspera. Next base: position 8,930,654 of record NC_086158.1, on the reverse strand, counting down.
TGTATTTGGGGTTTTATTTTTGTAAGCTGTCCGGAGTCACTGTGACTGAGTTGGGTGGCGATATAAATCTCTTAATGAAATGAAATGAAATGAAATGAAATGAAATGAAATGAAATGAAATCTCTCTCTACCCACTGTCTCCCCTACTTTGCCTGCTGGTTTTTGTTCTCAGTGATCATCTTTGTGGCCTTCTGCTGAAAGCAGCACTTGCCTTTCTCTTGACCAGTCTGGTCCACCTGTAACTTTGCATAAAGCTTGGAGACGGGACCATATTGATCTTAACCAAATCACAAATGGTTTGTGGGTGGTGCAGCTTTCTGCAGAATGTATTTGAATTTATTTTGGTGAAACGGATTTTGAAGCGATGCAAAAGCTCCTATCACCTGTTTCCCAGATGCAAAAGGGCAAGACGTGTTTGCGCATCTGGTGCAGGAAACTTTCCATGTCTTTTCTCCCAAAATAATTTGAGCCACAGCTAAGTCTCTCTTACAGGAGGACCTTCTCCGCAGAGCTTTTTCTAAACTATTTTGCTTTACCTATCTTACCTTTTCCATCAAACTCTCTGCCTCCTCTATCTAATATAGAATGGAAGCCTTCAGGGTTACATCTAGGGCACAGTTAATCATACATAATCCTGCAACAGTCACAGACCTGATTTCTTAACCACAGAGAAAATCAAGCTACATGAAGAACAAGAATTCAGAAACAGACAGGGGCGACAGGAAGCTTGGAAGAAAGTAAAAAATGACATGTTCACAATCAAGTTTCATGCCAAATATATTTTGGAACCATTTCAATGCACTCTTAAAAATAACGGGTTGACTTTGGGATTACAGGTGAGGTAAAGAGTTGCAGTGGCGCTGCGGGTTAAACCGCTGAGCTGCTGAGCTGCCGATCAGAAGGTCGGCGGTTCGAATCTGCGTGACGGGATAAGCTCCCGTTGCTAGTCCCAGCTCCTGCCAACCTAGCAGTTCGAAAACATGCAAATATGAGTAGATTAATAGGTACCACTTCAGTAGGCAGGTAACAATGTTCCATTTAGTCATGCCGGTCACATGATCACAAAGGAAGTGTCTATGGATGAACGCCGGCTCTTCGGCTTTGAAACGGAGATGAGCACCGCCCCCTAGAGTCGGACATGACTGGACTTACTGTCAAGGGAAACCTTTACCTTTACCTAAAGAGCTGGCCAAAGCAGTCTTCATCAGCACCTTTTCCCACTGCCTACCTCAGCATTCATTTGCATCCTTTAAAGGAGATGCTGGGTTGGCACAACATGCAAACGAAATTTCAATGAGATTGAGTAGTTTTGGGGCCTGGCTGCTGCACACAGAATTAATGTTTTGTTTATTTCCAAGAGCTTTTCTCTGGGTAGTTAGCATGTGTTGAGAAGACTCCATTGCTCGGAGAACTTTAAGCCTAGAAAAGTTTTACTAAAATCAAGGGGTCATTCATATTAGTTATGATCAATGTAAGTTTCTTAACCTCAGCAACCTTAAGATGGATGGACTTCAACTCCCAGAATTCCTTAGCCAGCATGGCCACTGCTGATAATTCTGGGAGTTGAAGTCCACCCATCTTAAAGTTGCTGAGGTAGAAAAACACTGATGTAAGGTTTTGACTGGATAGGTTCGTGCAATATGCTACACTAAATCCAATCCAATTGCACCCTTTATATCTCTTTGCCCTTCTCAGCTGCACAAAAATGCCCTTCTCAGCTGCAGAAAAACTATTTTCCATTTTTAGTTATTTATTTACAGTTCAGTCACTTACTTTTTCCATTATCCAGAAGAATCAGGTTTCTAACACAGGGGATATTTATTCTCCTGCCACTGCTGGATGCAAATGGAGAGAACTTATCTAGAATATTCAATATGTACAGAAAAAGATATTTATTTAATACATACTTGAGCTGAATTAGATAATTCTAGCAATATTGAAACCCAACTGCTTGCAGTTTGAGCCGTTACTTTGCATAACACTGCATTCATAGAGACTTTGCACACAGGGACTTCTCAATTCACATGCATTTTTGTGAGCAAATATTCAGACTGGAGTTTTCCATGCAAACAAACTGGGAAGATCTTTTCTGTAAATTTCTTAAATTTCCCCACCTGCAAGAATCAACACTGGATCAGAACAACTGCTATTAATGAATCAGGCCCAAATGTTTGTAAAACAGAGGCCGAATCCCAGTACTTCAGCGGACAAGTAAATATAAGTAGTGCTCATTTAGCGACAGTTGGGACTGGCAACACAGTCATTAAGCAAAGCAGTCATTAAGTGAAACCACAACTGTGCTTATGATCTTACTTCAGCATTCCTTTGCTTTACAGACCTCAAAGGCTGTAAATGCAAAGATTGGTTGCAAAGTTACTTTATCATCACTGTTGTAACTGCAAACAGTTGCTAAGCAAGGACTACCTGCAGTGACTAAAACTGTTAATTGGCAAACAAATTGGAAGTTTTATACTTCCGATTCTAAAAGAACTACACTGGGGGCCTACCAGCTTCTGAGCCCAGTCCAAACTGCTAAAGCCAATGGGAAACTCTCAACCTGTTCTTTCCCAAACCAGATAAAAAAACTTTTTTTGCTTCCCATGGTTAAACTAGAAAATGTTAGCTCTTGATCAGAACCACTGCATTTTGATGGTATTCTTAAAAGATTGTGTGTTTTATTACATTTTGCAGATACCCCAGGATCATCAACTGAAAAGTAGTTAAAAAAAAGATACACACAAATGCCTGCACTTATGCTGGCTGGGGAATTCTGGGAGTTGAAGTCCACACATCTGAAAGGGGCCAAAGTTGAGAAACACTGATGTACATTGTATGTTAGTAATATATAAACCATCTTCTTCATTAACAAAACAGGAAAAACTGCAGCTTTCTTACCTTCTGACTGAAGTCTAAAGGTATCTGTCATGACTTTCTCTTTCAAAATGAGCCCAAGAGCAGCCTGGCACAAACTCACTTTTGAGATTGCCCGTTTGGGTGGAAAGAGCTCATCATGGTGTTGAGGGATAAAATTAGTGTGAACGTTCCCAGATTCAAACTCTGGATGGGCCGAGAGATTCAGTAAGAAATCCACATTGGTACTCAGCCCTACAATCTGCCAAGGGAGGAAGAGATGCACCAGAGAAAGGCAAATCAACAGGCGTGCTTTGGTCCTTCCTTCAAACTAATAAATCTGCAGCAGTTTATGCAAGACTGAAAGATTGATTAATTCATTGATTCAACTTGCATACTGCCAAACCGATAAAGCCTTATGGGGGTTTATAACCACACACAATCGTACAATTAAAATATCCACAGTGAAAAAAAAAATTAAGAAAGCAATAGTTACAGAAAATATACTGTAGTAATAATAAAGAGATAAAAGTATACCACCAAGGGCCATGAATTCTAGTCCCACCTTAGGCACCAAGTCAGCTGGGTGACCTTGGGCCAGTCACTTTCTCTCAGCCCTAGGAAGCAAGCAATGGCAAACCACTTCTGAAATCTTGCCAAGAAACTTGGAGGGACTCATCCAGGCAATCGCCAGGGATCAAAACTGACTTGAAGGGACAAATATACAGTACACACACACACACACACACATGTTGAGGTTTTCCTACTAACGATTAAGACTGCTATTGTACCTAATCATTTTGGCCCGGTGAAGAGGTTGCATTTGATTGTCTCCTAGCACGTGCTTTATGCAAATTGCCTGGGGGGAGGAAACCTGCCCGGACTTGTTTGTTTCTTCCTCTTTTTTTTCTCTGCCGGCAATGTAGCCAAGCAAGGCTTGCTCCAAAGGGGAGCTAAGTCCTTTAAATACGTTTTGCTTTTGTTTTGCTTTCTGTAAATAAATTATTTTTATAGAAATGCTTGGTGTGTGACTTTTTTGACCTCTCCTGGGCTAAAGGCTTTCCCAGCATCTGCCAACAACACACACACCTGGTATTGCCCAAAGGCTCAATATCAAAATAATACTATCTACACCAGTCTTCCCCAATTCACTGTTTTCCAACATAATGTTGGGCCTCTAGCTATCTTGGTTGATAATTCTGGAAGTCATAATCTCTACATGCTGGGTAGCACCAGACAGGGGAAATCTAGAAAATGCTTTATCAGATATGCCACTTTAAAAACCTAACAGAGTTTTACACTTACATTATATTGTCGAAGGCAATATCTTAATTTCCTTAAAGCAGCTTGGCGATCTTCCGCCCATACAACTAATTTAGCAATCATCGGATCATAGTATATAGAAACCTCATCCCCTGAAACAGAAACAGACAGAAAAATGATTTACCAGAATAAATATCTGAAGGAGGAGCCAGTTCATTTCCCATTTTGTCTGAGTTTAGGACATTTGCAATAAACTACAGATAGTCCTCAACTTATGACCATTCATTTAACAATGGTCTTAACAGCCTTGGAATGGGTGCTTTATAGCCTGTAAAGCTCTTCTGAGTGTCACAAAGTGTCGCGCCCCCCCATGGTCACATGACTGCATTTTAAGCACTTGGCAACTGGCTCGCATTTTCAACCAGTTGCAGCATCCCACGGTCACGTTCTGTGACTTTTGTGCTGTTTTTCGCTTTCCCATTGGGGAAGCTGGATTCGCTTAACAACCACAGTAATTAGTTTAACAACCTGAGATTCGCTTAACGACTGCTGTAAAAATGGTCATAAAATTGGGTCCAGTCACATGGTGACTCAAGTTACAACCGCAACAACTTACGATGGAAATTCCAGTCCCAATTGTGGTCACAAGTCGAGGACTACCTGTAAGCAACGCTTTCCTAGCAAGCTACCCACAATTCAGTAAGAATGCCCTGCGGCTTGAAAGAGCGAGTCTAGAAACTATTCTAGATTAACAATATCAACTGTAAGTTTGACACTAAAGATTCCTTCTACGTTAACAATGAGGCTCCATGCATACCTCACAGAAGTATACTACTGAGATTCTACTCAAAAATTGCAGAACATTTTGAAATCAAAGTCGCATAAGCGATATTAGAACTGATGGCAAGAAGGCTCATAAGGCTTCACCTCAACATTCAAAGAAGAGAGATCATGATTTGGAACAAGAGTGGGAAACCACCGCCGTGGGTCACCCGCCACATGTTTCAACAAAGGCAATCATCAGCAGGACCTTTAAAACCCGAACACATTTTTGACAGTCCCCGTGACAGGGTTTCATTTTACCTTGTCTTACCCCGGTTTCTATCCTGGTACAGCTGTCATCAGGTGGTGTGGACAAATGCAGTAAGGGTCCAGCTCCTGGCATGAAGTTATTGTTGGGATCTTCAGCGTAGATCCTAGCTTCGAACGCATGTCCACTGAGGACAATCTCTTCCTGAGTCAAAGGAATCTTCTCTCCTGCAGCAACCTATAAAGAGCAGCATTGTTCATTTCCTCTGGACAATAATGATCATCAAAGAATCACAAATCATATGGTAAATAAAGAGGCGAACATCTCCAAGGGTTTACTTAATATGATATTGAGGAACTGCAACCTGCAAAATTTGGGTTAGAGCATTAGGGAATCGGAATATAGGAAAACTTCAAGAAAAAGTACCTGGTCACAGGCCAAATAAATGAAAAGGGTTCTGGGAAGAAGATGATTTGGTAGAAAGCAAGCTGCCCTAAATTGCTTCCTCTAACTCTGTCTAGCATTTAAAGACAGCATTTCCAGTGGAACAGAAGAATGTTTTATGATTTGGGGAGCAGATGGAGTTATCTTAAGTTATCAGCACAAAAATATTTGTCAGGCATAAGATATGCACCATTAAGTAAATATTAGAAGAGAAAATAACATAGAAAGGGAAGTAACTTTGAAGTCACTGGAACCGTAAGAGAGCTGGAGAAATATAGAAAGGGACGACTCCAGCAGTTCTCCCTTCTGTGAATGGTTCAAATAGACCTATTAAGCAATTCTTCTTCAGCTTGATGTAGAAACGCATAATGATTTTAAGTTAACTGGATATCTTTTATGAGTCTTCTAGCCTGTTTCAGCCTCTAATACATTTTGACTTTAGTTTCGGATCAAATACCATGGGTCTAAGACACCAAGAGATTCATCTCAACACAGATTTGACAGTACACTTAAAAAAAATCCAGTGTTATATAAATTGTTCAGCTAAAGGCTTAAATAAAACAGCCACATGATTTTTTGAATACAGCTAGTCCTTGAGTTACGACCACAACAGGGACTGAAATTTCCATTGTAAATTGTTGCGGTCGTAAGTCGAGTCACCATGTGACTGGTCCCGATTCTACGACCACTTTTACAGTGGTCGTTAAGTGAATCATGGGTAGTTAAACCAATCATGGGTTGTTAAGCAAATCCAGCTTCCCCAATGGGCATTTTTTGCCTGAAAACAGCACAAAACCTTGCAAAATGTGATCATGTGACTGTGGGAGGCTGCAACTGGTCATAAATGCAAGCTGGCTGCCAAGCACCTGAAATGTGATCATGTGACCATGGAGGTGCTCAGAAGTGTTTTATAGGCCATAAAGCACCCATTCCGAGTCCGTTATAATTTCAGGCCATTGTTAAACAAATCATCGTAAGACAAAGACTACCTGTACAGAGCAATCATCCAAATGTTTGCATAATAATCTGAAAAAAATCCTGCTCTTAGTAATACATTTCCTGCCCATCAGGTAGCACATGATGCCAAGTTCATTTCCTGCACAGACTCTTGTTGATAATCTCTAACCATTAAATGTTTCCAAAACCTCTTGTTCTGTCTCAATTTTTGCTCCTCCATCCAACTGGAAAACTGAACCCTCTCAAGGACTATGGGTGGAATTCTGCCCCACCAAAGCTTTCCCCACCTGGTGCCCCAATGATATTGCAGACCAGCTAATCTTTCCATCCTTGATCTCCATAAGGGTGAATGTGTGAGGGTAATTGCATCAATGGGGGTGTATGCATAAACCCGGTGCCACCTTCTGCCCAAGCCTAACAAGAAAAAAAAATTCTGTGTATCTCCTTCTCTCCACATTTAGACAGAAAGAGTATAATTAACTGCCCCAGGTGCATGAACAATCTTGCTTCTTGAGAACACGCCTGCTCTTTATTACTTCTTACCTTCAGTTGCCATTCCACCAAGTCAGTCCCTGTGATCATCTCAGTAACTGGATGCTCCACCTGCAGCCTGGTGTTCATTTCCATAAAATAGAAATTATGTGCCCTGTCCATTATAAATTCCACTGTCCCTAAAATATTTAAGGAAAGCATAATATACAGAGGTCAGAATAGTAAAGCCGCAAATGAATCCAATCCCAGTATAGCTAAACTGTCCCTGAGATTCACTACTTAAAGCAAGCATTATAAATCAAAATAATACTTTAATATACACACACTCACACAGGAAAATCCTTCAGAAACCAAAATTGCTCAAGTAATTAACATGTGAGAGCCAGCCTGGTGTAGTGGTTAAGGCATCAGGCTAGAAACCAGGAGACCATGAGTTCTAGTCCTGCCTTAGGCACAAAAGCAGCTGGGTGACCTTGGGCCAATCCCTCTCTCTCAGCCTCAGGAAGGAGGCAATGGCTAACCACTTCCGAAAAATCTGCCAAGAAAACTGCGGGGACTTGTCCAGGCAGTCTCCGACAATCAGACATGATTGGATTTTTTTAAAAAAATTAACACGTATCTCTTTCAAAAGAAGCCTTAAAAACTATTAGGCTCTGATGTGGTTCGTTGCAGCAGATTTTGATCTGAATTCTCCAAAACGCAAATGAGGTAGGAAAAACCTAGAGACAGACTTTTAGAATTCTTTCCAACACTTAATAGCAGCTCCACTCAGGGTCATGTGACCAGGAGGCTGGTGGGGGGACGGCTTAGAACGGATCAGTGGACAGCATTCTGAGCCACTACCCAGCCTTTCTCACCTTTTGACCCTGGAGGAACCCTTGAAATATTTCTCAGGCCTCAGGGAACCCCTGCCCATTCCAGGCTCAAATATAGGCCAGAAGTTACAAAATTATTATATTCGTTTCATGGGTAGGCCTGTACGTATGCATTAACAGTGTTTTTAAACTAAAAATAATGAAACTTACCTCTTTAATGTGAAGTTGCCTGAATTTGAAATAATTTTTTAAAATAAATAATGATCTCCCAGGGAACCCCTAGGGACCACTCGTAGAACCCTAGGGTGCCATGGAACCCTGGCTGAGAAACCCAGCACTAATCAAACTGCATCTCCTGCTGGGGATGCACTGGGGAAATTTCACCTGAAATGTTTTTTCTTTGCAGCCCCCAGCCAGAACTGGCTCACTTGTTAACTCTGGCTTCTTCCCCCCTCCTCCAACGTGGTCCTATCCTGTTCAATTGTCAGGGAGTTAACTTGCTGATGGATAGAAAGACTTCCAAGACCCTTTACGTAATTTCTTTCCAACCTTCAGGAAGAATAAAAAGGGTAATCTCATGAATGGATGGATGGATGGATATCTTTCCCTGTGAACCTGAGTTTAGCACTAAAAGGAAGCTGAGCTTGAAATACCTGCTCCAACATAGTTCACAGCTTTAGCTGCTCTAACAGCTGCTTCTCCGAGTTTTCTTCTCACATCAGGCTTAATTCCTGGCTAACAACGATAGCAATAATGTTATGTTCACACAATGCAGCATGACGCACTAGTGTTTTTACCGACTGAAATTACGATTCACATTGGAAAACTGATATAAAAGTTCTTATTTCTTAAACGCAATTCTTGGCTTTTATGTCCACTTACAGCCAATCATAGGTAAAGGTAAAGGTTTCCCTTGACGTAAAGTCCAGTCGAATCTGACTCTACGGGGCGGTGCTCATCTCCGTTTCTAAGCCTTGGAGCCGGCGTTGTCATAGACACTTCCGGGTCATGTGGCCAGCATGACGACTCGGAACGCCGTTACCTTCCCGCCGAAGCGGTACCTATTGATCCACTCACATTTGCATGTTTTCGAACTGCTAGGTGAGCAGGAGCTGGGACTAGCAACGGGAGCTCACCCCGCCGCGCGGTTTCGAACCGCCGACCTTCCGATCGACAGCTCGGTGGTTTAACCCGCAGCGCCACCGCGTCCCTACAGCCAATCATAGTCCCAACTAATTCAGCTTCGTCAAACCCAACATTCTGGAAAGAGAAATCCTAAATTCTTTTAATATATTGGCAGAAAACCTCACATATGCAAAACATTCAAAATACAAATGGGGTTGCAATTAATGGGCATCATAGTCCTGCCCAAGCTGCTAAGACATCACAAGCATTTTAAATGCATTTTAGGAACATATGAGACAGAAAGAACTTTCTAGAAAAAGTAATTCCTTCCGTTGTCATAAAAAAGGAAGGATAGCTACATCACACATTATAAGGAAACTGCACTCTGTTCAATATGGTAGAAAAAAAATTCCATGTTAATGTGCCTTGAGAGTTTTGGGACCTTGAAGAAGATATTATTTTCTGCAAAAATAGTACCCTGAGACTGCCTTAACAGCAAGCATAAAAGCAACAATTATACTAACACAATAAACAGAAGAAACACGGCTATTTGAATTATCTTTCAAAAGCTGTCCACTTACCCCTGGAGCTTCCTCAATAATTTTTTGATGTCTTCTCTGTACGCTACAGTCTCTTTCAAACAAATAGACTGCATTGCCATGATGGTCGCCAAATACTTGAACTTCTACATGCCTGTTTCATATTTTAAAATTGTTAAGTGCGGGCCATAATACTGTCTACCGATGCTTATTTCTTAAATGAAACACTTGTGATCCTAAATGGTATTCCTTGAATCTTTGAATTTGAAGTTTAAGGCAGGTACCTCCTGCCTTAAACTAGTGGAGCTACTAAAGGGATTATAAAGGGCCGCCCAACAAATTATTGTGTTACCTTGGATTGTCAACAAACTTCTCTATCAATGTGGCTAGCAAAATCCATCAGATACTGTTCTTTAATTTTTTTAGATCTAGAAAGGAAGTTTATTCATTTCTCCTCTCTGTATTTAATACAGCATTAGACATATTATGGGAAGAGGGGAGGAATCTATGCCTCAAATGTGGCAGGACTGGGATTTTCCATTTTGTTTTTTGGACAAAAGGATGTAGGACAATTTTTTTTCATTTTTTTTCAACTATCTTCGTTTGTTTTATGGCTCATCTCATGATTTCTGTGTATGTCAGCCCTTTGAGGGAGGCCAGGTCAGGGAACAGGCACAACAAGAAACTAGAACTTTACTTTATGAATATTGGCTATAATAATGGAATCTTGAAAGCCCAACATTTCCTTTTCCCTCCTTCTTATATGAAAGAGAATCAAGGCAGGCAATCTTGAGTTTCTTTCTCATGCTTTCCTATTTTGCAGGTGTAAGCTGTAATGGTATGTGGGAATGACCTTGGGAGACAGGGCAATGAGACACAACCAAGGGAACAGTAAGATAAAAGGTAGCTTAGCTTGCAGCAGGAATGTGGGTGGGGCAAGAGCTCAGAAGAGACCCCCCCTAGTTTTGGGACTGTACAGAGAACAGAGGGAGAGACGTGCTTTCAGACTTGCAAAATTCTGTTAATGTAACCTTACTATAAAGTAGAATTAGCTCATCTGGTCGTGTTTCCTGTCTGGTCTACCTGGGAAGGCTATCATAAGCTTAAGTTTTATAAAAGGTTGCTGCATATTTACTTCAAGGCCATCTTGTGCTCCTCTGCCGTGTACTTCCTGCCTTAACCTAGTGGAGCTACTAAAGGGGATTATAAAGGGCCACCCAACAAATGTTTGTGTTACCTTGGATTGTCAACAAACTTCTCTATCAACATGGCATCATCGTTGAAGGACTTCTTTGCCTCTCTTCGAGCTGATTCCAATTGCTCCTGAAACTCTTTTTCAGTAAATGCTATTCTCATTCCCTAGGGGAAATAAGAGACAAAACTAATGTTAGCAAAAGAAGTAAATAAATTACTCTGAAAAAAGCAGTAAGAATTTTTTTCTGTTATATTAATTGATAACAGAGGCACCTCATTTGCACAACCACTAGCTTAAATTTGTGATTTCCAAGTATAACATGGAGAATACATGCATAAGTTATATATATGTCCTAACAGTCAGGAACCACGCTGAGACGAGGAATAGGTCTCTAGTGTTTATTGCTGCTATGTTAGACAGAAAATCCTAACAAACTGAAGCAGCGTGGGAAAACCCAGACAGATAAACCCCAAAAGTCAAGGCGGGTCTGTTCTGTGTCTCTTTGAATGACTGCTCAACTCCTCCCTACTACGCATGCGTTTTCCCCCCTAGATAGGGGCCACCTCCTGCTCGCCATCAGTGCTCATGACAATATATTTCTGGTAGCTATAAAAAAAAGGATTGACCTGGTACCTATATTTTTATAAAGATCCCATTAAAAGTGATATAACATTATCAGATGGCACCTGAGATGAAACTGTGTAAAATCAAATATTTGGCATTCTGAACTTATTAAAGATCAGATGGAAACATAAATAAAAATAAAAACAGATGGCACACAGCAATGCAACTTTGCAGTCTACAACTTTGTCACTTCACTGTTGTACATGGATGTGTTGCTTCACATCAATCTACACTAGATTCACATGCAACAGGAACCCATAAATCGGTTTTGGATTAGCATCATGTTAACTAAAAAAATTATATGTTGTGATTGCCTATCCAACTTGGCTTATTCAACAAATTTATTTATTTAGCCACGTGCAATAGTAAGTGAGAAAGACCTTGAAAGATGGCAAAGAGATGCTGCCTAAGGAATGGTCAGATAAGAAAGGGCATAGCCCAGAGGTCCATAATGGGAGGAGAAAGAACAGACCCTCCTTAACTTCACAGACTGTAAAGGAGACAGCGGGAGATTTGTACTTTCAGACTTGCAAGATTCTGTCAATGTAGCTTTACAATAAAATAGAATTAGCCCATCTGGTTGTGTTTCCTGTCTGGTCTACCTGGCAAGGCTGACACCATGGCTTACTGCAACGAGGGTATGAACTGTGAGTGCACAGACTAACTGCTGCACTAGCACAGTGATGGGAAATTGTGTTGGTTATCACCTTTAAAGTGGGTGTTGGTTATCACCTTTAAAGCCCTACATGGCATGGGACCAGGTTACCTGAGGAACTGCCTCTTCCCCATTACATCAGCCCATCCCACCCGATCGTGCAGAGAGGGCATGCTGTGGACCCCGTCTGTAAGAGAATTCCATCTGGCGGGGTCCAGGAGGCAGGCCTTCTCTGCAGTAGCTCCCACCCTGTGGAACATGCTGCCCCTGGAGGTGAGATTGGCCCCATCGCTCCTGGCCTTTCGGAGGAGTCTGAAGACCTGGTTCTGCCGCCTCGCTTGGGGCAGAGAGGGGAATAGATCTACATGGGGATGGCTGCTAAAGACCACTCCTCCCACACGTGGACTGTTTTAAATTCTTTTGCCACTTGGACTTTTTTTATTTTTTACTCTTATTTATATTATTTATTACTATAATTTTATACTGTATATTTTATTCATTGAATGATTGTTGTTTTAATTGATTATTGTGAACCGCCCAGAGTCCCCCGATGGGAGGAGATGGGCGGGGACAAATGGGAAGGATGGATGGATGGATGGATGGATGGATGGATAGATAAAACTACATCCTAAGCAGATATTTATGGTGCCACCAACAGTGAACTAACTGATGAAATGTCATAGAACTGATGCTACCTTTCCTCCACCTCCACGAACAGCCTTGATCATAACTGGGTAGCCGACCCTCCTGGCTTGCTCTTCCAAGCACCTGTCTGATTGATCTTCTCCATGATAACCTTCCACCACAGGAACTCCAGCCGCAGACATGATGGCCTTGGAAGTGCTTCAGAGGAACATTGTTTCACGTTCAGTGTCAGCGATAAAGGAACTCTGCAAGAAAGCCTTCCACTCCCACAATCCACCTCTCTTTCAACTGACACCATTTCCTTATTTAGAAAGAAACCTGCATTCCATTTTTCGGACCAGCAGTTCTACTTTTCCTAGCATGTATCCACATAGTACGTAATCAATTCAAGAAACGTGTAACTTACCAATTTTTGAAAATACTATTTTTTCCACTAATCAGAAAACACAACATGTTTCCCTTGGGCATGGATTTCATAATATTTTACAAGATTAGACCAATTTTAATGCATAATTTGATATATTGCTATTAACTATGTATGTGATCAATTTAGATGACTGATACCAGTTCAGCATGTTAATTCTCAGCAGGTTTTTTGGCTGTCTTGTCTGTTTTGGTGTTATAACTTAAAAACTAATTAAATTAGTAAATATTGCCTTTTTATTTTATTTTTTTTGTATAGCATTTTCTGTGATTTTTTTTTTTAAAAGGGCAATAAAAAGGGAAAAATAAACTATGTGATTAGAACATGAGATTTTTCTACTCCTATTTTGCTACAATGGAAGGCATTTCCCCAAACAAAAATCATTTCTTCCTTTTTAATTCCTCCCTCTCTGGGTTTTACAAGGGATAAATTCAAAAATTGGGAAATTTCCACATCAGTCTATCCAATATGATGCCATATTTGAGTAAGGGTAAGGATATCTTTTCTAGATAAGGGCTGTGTTCTCTTGGGATACTCCCTACGTCAGCAAGTTCGCACAGTGGGATGGTGAGGCTAGAGCTGAAAGTGGCCTCTCTCTCTCCCCCTCCGTCTCTCTCTCTCTCATTCTTCCACTGCATCCCCGGACCTCTATTTTCATACTACTCCATCTGTATCATTCTGGAATCCCACCTGAACCTTTGCAGATACCATAGAGGACTTACTCTCTCCTACCATCACTGCATGGAGAAAATCTATCTGTGTGTTCACTAAGAGTCAACACTGACTTGGGACTTCTGGTGGGGACATGGCGGACTGAACAGCTGTGCCCGTGGGCTCAGCGGGTGGAGCTGACAAAGAAGCAGTTTTTCAGGCTCAGGCAGGTTTTTCCTGAAGCCCAGGAGCGTTCTCCGGAAAAAGGAAAACACCTGGAATCACCCCATCTGTCCTCCAGACTGCTGCTTGCAGCCAGAAGATCGCAAACAGCTTTCACATTTGACTGTTAAGAGCAGCCAGGAGGCTCGGACGTCACCATTTCCAAGCGGCGCAGTAGCCTTAAAGGGACACTAAGACTGGCCACCCCATTTCTAAATCACCAAATTGATATTTCTTTTAAGTATGTGTACCCTAAGAGAGGCTTTCTACAGCAAGGAAAAGCGGGTTCTCTTGGTGCTTACTGTTATTTTTGGGATCAATTTCTTTAAAAAAAATATTTTTAAGTTTTGGAACTTGTTTTCCCTCCAAATATTAAGGAGGATTGAGAGTAAATAACTATCTCCCTGTTATTATTTTTGAACTAAATTTGAAGCATTTTCAAGTTGAATTGGTTGATCTGAACCTTCAGCTTTCTGCTTCTACTTTCCCTGGGGAACTGTCTGCATATCTCACTTTCGCTTACGTAAACACATCCCGGAACTCTTTCATATCTTCGACTTCCACTGGTTAAGCTTCTAGGGGGTGCCTTAATCTACTGTTTGAGACATGGAGGATTTTAAACAGACTTTTTCTGACTTCCACCAAGATTTTAAACAGATTCTTTCTGACTCTTACCAAGTTTTTATGCAAGGCATTCAGGACACTGTGGAAAATATGAGGTCTAAAATGTGTCGTCTGGTTGGGGATGCCGTGGATGAAACTGAAGAATTTAACAGCGGCAGAAATGTCTCCTTTAAGAGTGAGATCAGGATTTTTATTGAAATGCTGAAGATCAGATAGTTGAGTTGGAGAAATTTAAGGGAGAGAACAAGTTGCAAGCCATAAATGAAATTGATCTTCTGTTGGAATGCCATGGAAAAGAAGGGGTTATTATGTATGAGAGGTCTCCTGAAGAGAAGTCGGAGTTTTTGAGGGGGGCAGTTGGGCTGTTCGATTTTTTAAAGAAAAAAAGCTCTGTGTGCATTGTGGGGATATGTAAATGGTCTGGTTAATTTTGAAGTGGGATAAGGGTTTAAGAATATTTATCTGGATTACTTTTAGGGTTTGGCTGATTTCATTTATCTTTAATGATTTCAATTAAGATTAAGGTATAAAGGTATAAAAATGTCTACTTGGAGGGTTTTGCACTTATTAAGATTAAGATCATTAACATTGTATTACTAAGTATAATGGCAGACAATTTATGTTTTTTAGTTTTTTATTACAGTAGACAGAAATGTACAGAACAGTAGTACGAAAGGAATAATTAAATAGTTGTTATCTTTGGGGAGGGGGAAGTAGTTTAGGAGGTTTATATGAATTTTTCATATAAGGGAAGGGAGAAACTGTACTTAGTGATTTTTATAATGTGCCAATGTGGAATGATCTATAGAAATAATGTGGTTTTGGTTTAATATAGAGTAAAGGATTGACTATGGAAAATTTTTATATATCCTTGCTGTTAAAAGTCAGAAGTCACACTCCTTTGTAACTTCGAAAAATTTTTCTCTTGTGTTTTCACACCTTTCTAGTTTTTTTTTCTCTTTGTAGTTTTTTGTTTTTCCGTAGCTTTTATCTTTGCTTGAAACTTAAAAAAATTCTTATATAAAAAAAAGAGTCAACACTGACTTGATGGGGCATAATCAATCAACCATTACTGCATCTAGATTCCTTCCCCCTTTCTCTTCTGATTCACACATCTGGGTGCCTCCCACCTTCATTAAATTAAGGGCCACATAAAATAGACTGAAGGTTCTATTCCATTCATACGCTCTATGCTGAGACTACTTCTAGAACAATAGCAGTTCCAACAAACAACCTCTTCATAATAAATTTAGCCATGTAATAACACAGAATACCTCTTAATGCCCATATCTCTGATAGCAGATGAAGGAGGACCTATGAAAATTATCCCTTCTTGGTTACAAAGTTCAGCAAACTCCGTGTTTTCAGACAGAAAGCCATAGCCTGGATGGATAGCCTAAAATAGGAAATATTAAGGGCATATTGTGAGGGGCTCCAAGGGTTTGTGATGCATCTGCTGAGCTGCTCTAGGGATCTGCAGAAGCTGTAGCTGACCTCCAAAATACAGAAACTTCCACACAGCTATTTCTGTTCTCCAAGTGCTCAAAAGCAGATTGAAGCTGACTGCAATCTTTTCCATTGCCACTGACCTCAGAATGCTATGAGTCAATCAGTGCTCTTTTCAGCTGACCAATAGGAGAATGCAAAGATTAGTCATTGCCCGTGCCCCCCACCTTACAATTAACATTGTTATTCACTGTATGTGACCAGCAAAAAAAAAAATCTGAGCAAGTGCTATGAGAGTGATCTGCAAAGCCATCCAGATACTATCCCTCTGTTGCATTTAAAAGACCTGTAAAATAACAGCATAGTGACATTGTTAGGACGGCTGAATCTTTACAAGCAGTTGGCATATTACTGCACAGAATTTAACCACAGAAAGAGCTGGGCATTAGGAGAATATTTATACAACTTGATGGGAAACGAGACCAGTTAAAATAGCAGAATAGCTGATTAAAGCTAAACTGTTTCAAGAAAATCCATCAAAATACCAAAGCCTGCAATGTGTGAGCTTAGTCACCTACACACACAGAAACTGTTATGCAACAGTAACCCAATTTTAAGTAAAAATTAGAGCTGATACAAAGCAGAATCCGTACCTGTGCTGCAGATTTTTTGGCCACTTGCATTATTTTTTCCATGGATAGGTAGCTCTGCTGAGATGGTGCTGGGCCAATGCAATAGGCTTCATCTGCCTGCAAGAAGATGCCATCATTTTATTATTGGGTTACATTTCAGACTAAATTTTCCACAATATTTTGGTGCATCTTTGAAGTATAAGGTCAGGCAGCAGAGGGGTTGAGCTGGATTAGTTAGAACAGTGTTTCTCGACCTTGGCAAGTTTAAGATGTGTGGACTTCAACTCCCAGAATTCCCCAGCCAGCATGGCTGCCTGTGGAATTCTGGAAGTTGAAGTCCATACATCTGAAAGCTGCCAAGGTTGAGAAACACTGAGCTACAAAGAAGTTCCAACAAGTTTAACAAAAATCAAGATGGCAGCTGCAACCATGCTGTCAAAACCCCACCCCTTTATAATTTGTGTTGCAACACTGGTTAAAAAAGGGGGGGTAGGGCTTCAATTGCTCAGTTACGGCCACCATCTTGACTTTCTTGACCACCCCCTGTGGACACCCCTGGGCATAGGACTGAAGTTTAACATTAAAATTTGAATATTGATTACAAATACAGTGCTTTATTTGGACCTGAAATGTGATTAAACATTAGTCCAGTGTTTCTCAACCTTGGCAACTTTAAGATGTGTGGACTTCAACTCCCAGAATTCCCCAGTCAGCATGGGGCTGGCCAGGGAATTCTGGGTGTTGAAGTCCACACATCTTAAAGTTGCCAAGGTTGAGAAACACTGAGTCAGCCTATACATTAAATAACACACTCTTTTTCTAGTTCTTTATGTTTAGGTGTTCCATTATTTTCATTTATAAAGTCAGGAAGCTTAAACAAGGAAGCTACTGTATTAATGGGGAAAAAAAACCCTGTCCCGTGAGGAAAAATGTATTTCACTCCATGACACGGGATGCACTTAGTTAGGATGAAGTTCTGTGCTGAAATTTTTGCATCTCCAGTAAAAAAAGAAAAAATACCAACCTCATTGCTAGAGTAATCCAAACTAAAGACCTTGTGGTATAAAACTGTTAGAGCAGATAGGATTTGGCTAAAATCCTGACTTAGTACATGAAGGCAAGCCATGACTATTTTTAAGCCTGGCCTAGTTGTCATCTGAACACTGTACAAACCACCATAGCTAGGTTTACATATTGTGTTAAGTCTAAACCAAGCCAATCACAATATCACTGAGTGTGATTATTGATATTATTTGTTCAAAATTATCTGGCTGCACAATTGCTTTAAGATCAGCCCTTAGGAGTGTCAACCCATGGGCTTTACCATGGCTACGTGCATCGAATTCCGGTCAGCCTCGCTGTAAATTGCCACCGACTTCACCCCCATTTTCCGGGCAGTTCGCATCACCCTGCAGGCAATCTCTCCTCGGTTTGCCACGAGGACTTTCTCGATACAGCTTTGACCTGGTTTTTCACATAAATAAAACATGTCAAAAGAAATTAGGTCTGAAAATAATTATGCCAATATTCCACTACTACTAACTCACGGAGCAGAATGCCAGCAGAATGTTATTATTATTTTTATATGACTTCAACGTCATCGCGCTGAGAGCCAGTCTGTGTGCCCATCAGGAGATAACCACGGCATAAGGAAGAGTGGTTGTTCATTCACAGCAAAGAACATGAATTAACAAATAAAATGAACAAAAGAAAAACACATGATGCTGTAGGTCTGTGAAGCTAAAAGAAATGGGAAGGATATATTTCATGGGATGGAGTTGACGATTGCATGCAGAGAAGTGAGGATGATGGTTTAATTTTGAACAAAAGTGTTAAAATGTGTATCGGAAGGTATGAACTGGTGCAATCTGGATTGTTGTGTGAATGAAAGAAAAAATGCATGGATCAGGGATAGTGGCATGTTACACTTCAGTGAATGGGGATAAATGGAAGAAGCAGGTATGAGTTTTGGGAAATACTGTGCAATAGTCTGAATAGTGGAGTCCTTGGTGCTCTCTGAGCCTTGTCGTTTTCTTACAGACGTTTCATTGCCAGACTAGGCAACATCTTCAGTGCAAAGAGGGAGTGGGCCTTGCTCTCAGTTTACATACCGTGGCTTGCCCTGCTTGTGTTGGTGGGGGTGTTGTTCTCTCCTTGGGAGTTCTTTGATTGGGCTGTTGTTTGCTGCATGGTTGATTGACTGAGTTAATAGTTCCTTGATTAGGGTGTATAGTCTGAATAAATATGATCCAGGGGAAAAATTATTCTTGTTAGATAGCATGGATGAATGGAAAAGTCATGAGAAAATACAGTGACTGGTCTTTTCGAAGACCCAAGAGCCATTGGGAGTCAGGTGGCATACAAATTTAATAATAAATAAAGTATAAGAAATGTGATTGTTTGGTGAACATCTTCTTAGAAAAATACGTTTTTTTCAGTTGTATGTACACATGAAAAAGGAATGAAAATAAATCCAAAAGACTATTGATTTGACTACCCGTGATGAAAGATTGAGAAAATTAGTGACAGATACAAAGTTGATGAGATATTCTGCAGGTCAAATAGACCATTTTTGATGGGGTTGCAAAGCTGGATGAAAGCCCAACCCACAGATGTTGGCAGCTCCCATCTCTGCAAGAGGCCTGTAAGCAGTGAATGTGGGAATGACCTTGGAAGACAGAAGGAAGAGCCGCAGACTAGACAATGGTCAGATAAGAGGCGGCTGAGCCCACAGACGGAATGGGGGCGTGGCAAACATCTCAGAAAGGACCTTCCCTAGTTTCTTGGACTGTAAAGGTGGGGGGGGGGAGATGCACTTTCAAACTTGCAAGACTCTGTAACTACAACCCTTACAATAAAGGTAGTGTTAGTACTCATGGTTCTGGCATCTTGTCTTGACTACCTTGCAAGGCTGCCATAGTGCTTGTGCCTCAGTGCAGTTAAGAGGCCCATTACAAAAAGCTTGTGAAAGAGCCACGTAGAGAAGCCGGCATGAGCTGCATGGCACACGTGGATTCTTTGGCTTGCAGTTCGGGATGCTGTAGTGGTGGATTTCTGTGGTGGGCAGGGCATTGGACAGTTGATCTCTGAGGTCGCTTCCAACCCCTCCCTTCCATAATCCCATGCCTCTCTCCATCACCAGCCCAACAAGTTGCTCCAGAGGAGGAGGCCACCAGTGGCTGAAAGGAAGCCACGTGGAGCCCTACAACCAGGCTGACTCCGTGAAATCCACCAGAACCAAGCAAAGAGAAGGTGGAGCAAATGCAGACAACCACTACAGGAGGAAGAGGAGGACCTTAGGCTCAAGAACCCATTCACACAGATCCGAGGCCTTGTTATTCACGGTTCCATGCTGGAGAGTTCTCAGATGAGAACCCCCTGCAAAATTCCTTTTATTTTTCTGATCTCAGGTCTTTAATTTATTTGGCTTACTACTTCTTAATCCTTTTCCACACACTGCATAATGTTCCTTACTGTTAAAGAAAATAGCATAATGGACCCGCATGCATGAATATCCCTTGTTTTCTTTTAAAGAAGAGAAATAATAATGTAATTGTGCATTCTATAGGGAAATTAACTTCTTTTCCTAATCCTGTAAAATTTTATTGTATCACCTTAGTTCTATAACAACAACATTATGTGCCTTTACCAGTATATAATTTGGTAATATTATTCTTTTACAGTAAAACTATGCATGTATTATTGCTGTTCAAAGACTCAAGCTTTAGTTTCTACTTATTATATAATTGTTAGCATGAAAAGTCTGGAAAATTTTCCACAAAGAAAACAATCCAAACAATTTACCTGTTACAGATGCATATTCTCTGCCGCTGGATACCCAAAGCCATTTTCTGTGAAAGGAAAACAACACTGTAAAGAATCAACGCAGGAATTTATCAGAGATAGAAATAAAATGATGGATAAGGCTGTCAAGGCAGAAATTCAGCTGGGGGGGGGGGGAAGAAACCTGGTTATTCCATAATAGCCACTTTTTGCAATCAGACTGCGAAGGCAGATTTGAAGACAGAAATGTGATTCAGACACACAAACAAAGCACCAGCAAGCAACTCCTCAAACCAAACAGGAATGTGTTGTGGTCACCGAATGTTAGACAAGCCAAAGAATCTTTACTTCAGCAAAGGATCGCTACCTTGTCGTGGTGCTGGAGCTTGAGCACCTCAATGATGCCATGAGCTAAACCGTGAAGGGCCACCCAAGACGGGAAGGTCATGACAGAGAGGTCAGACTAAATGCGATCCCTGGGGAAGGTAATGGCAACCCACCCCAGTATTCTTGCCATGAAAACTAAATGGATCAGTACAACCAGAGATATGTCGGTATACCATCGGAAGATGAGACCCCCAGGTCGGAAGATGGTCAAAATGCTACTGGGGAGGAACAGAGGATGAGTTCAACTAGCCCCAGACGTGATGACGCAGCTAGCTCAAAGCCGAAAGGACGGCTAGCGGCCGACGGTGCTGGTGGTGAACGGCGAATCCGATGTTCTAAGGATCAACACACCATTGGAACCTGGAATGTAAGATCTATGAGCCAGGGCAAATTGGATGTGGTTATTGGTGAGATATCAAGATTAAAGATAGACATTTTGGGTGTCAGTGAACTGAAATGGACTGGAATGGGCCACTTCACATCAAATGACCACCAGATCTACTACTGTGGACAAGAGGACCACAGAAGAAATGGAGCAGCCTTCATAATTAATAGTAAAGTGGCTAAAGCAGTGCTTGGATACAATCCAAAAAACGATAGAATGAACTCAATTCAAATTCAGGGCAAGCCATCTAGCATCACAGTGATCCAAATATACTCCCCAACCACACATGCTGAAGAAGCTGAAGTAGAGCAGTTCTATGAGGATCTGCAGCACCTACTGGACAACACGCCTAAAAAAGATGTTATTTTCATCACGGGAGACTGGAATGCTAAGGTGGGCAGTCAAATGACACCTGGAATTACAGGTAAGCATGGCCTGGGTGAACAAAACGAAGCAGGACATAGGCTGATAGAATTTTGCCAAGAGAACTCACTCTGCATAACAAACACTCTCTTCCAACAACCTAAGAGACGGCTTTATACATGGACTTCACCAGATGGACAACACCGAAACCAGATTGACTACATCCTTTGCAGCCAAAGGTGGTGGACATCTATACAGTCAGTAAAAACAAGACCTGGAGCTGACTGTAGTTCAGATCACGAACTTCTTCTTGCACAATTTAGGATCAGACTAAAGAGATTAGGGAAGACCCACAGATCAGCTAGATATGAGCTCACTAATATTCCTAAGGAATACGCAGTGGAGGTGAAGAATAGATTTAAGGGACTGGACTTAGTAGATAGGGTCCCAGAAGAACTCTGGACAGAAGTTCGCAACATTGTTCAGGAGGCGGCAACAAAATATATCCCAGAGAGAGAGAAAACCAAGAAGGCAAAATGGCTGTCTGCTGAGACACCAGAAGTAGCCCAAGAAAGAAGGAAAGCAAAAGGCAACAGTGATAGGGGGAGATATGCCCAATTACATGCAAAATTCCAGAGGTTAGCCAGAAGAGATAAGGAATTATTTTTAAACAAGCAATGCACGGAAGTGGCAGAAGACAATAGAATAGGAAGGACAAGAGACCTCTTCCAGAAAATTAGAAACATCGGAGGTAAATTCCAGGCAAAAATGGATATGATCAAAAACAAAGATGGCAAGGACCTAACAGAAGAAGAAGAGATCAAGAAAAGGTGGGAAGAATATACAGAAGACCTGTATAGGTAGGATAACAATATCGGGGATAGCTTTGACAGTGTGGTCAGTGAGCTAGAGCCAGACATCCTGAAGAGTGAGGTTGAGTGGGCCTTAAGAAGCATTGCTAATAACAAGGCAGCAGGAGACGACGGCATCCCAGCTGAACTGTTCAAAATCTTGCAAGATGATGCTGTCAAGGTAATGCATGCTATATGCCAGCAAATTTGGAAAACACAAGAATGGCCATCAGATTGGAAAAAATCAACTTATATCCCCATACCAAAAAAGGGAAACACTAAAGAATGTTCAAACTATCGAACAGTGGCACTCATTTTACATGCCAGTAAGGTAATGCTCAAGATCCTGCAAGGTAGACTTCAGCAATTCATGGAGCGAGAATTGCCAGATGTACAAGCTGGGTTTAGAAAAGGCAGAGGAACTAGGGACCAAATTGCCAATATCCGCTGGATAATGGAAAAAGCCAGGGAGTTTCAGAAAAACATCTATTTCTGTTTTCTTGACTATTCTAAAGCCTTTGACTGTGTGGACCATAACAAATTGTGGCAAGTTCTTAGTGGTATGGGGATACCAAGTCATCTTGTCTGCCTCCTGAAGGATCTCTATAACGACCAGGTAGCAACAGTAAAAACAGACCACGGAACAACAGACTGGTTTAAGATCGGGAAAGGAGTACGGCAGGGCTGTATACTCTCAGCCTACCTATTCAACTTGTACGCAGAACACATCATGCGACAAGCTGGGCTTGAGGAATCCAAGGCTGGAGTTAAAATTGCTGGAAGAAACATTAACAATCTCAGATATGCAGATGATACCACTTTGATGGCTGAAAGCGAAGAGGAACTGAGGAGCCTTATGATGAAGGTGAAAGAAGAAAGTGCAAAAGCTGGCTTGCAGCTAAACCTCAAAAAAACCAAGATTATGGCAACCAGCCTGACTGATAACTGGCAAATAGAGGGATAAAATGTAGAAGCAGTGAAAGACTTTGTATTCCTAGGTGCAAAGATTACTGCAGATGCTGACTGCAGTCAGGAAATCAGAAGATGCTTAATCCTTGGGAGAAGAGCAATGACTAATCTCGATAACATAGTTAAGAGCAGAGACATCACACTGACAACAAAGGTCCGCATAGTTAAAGCAATGGTGTTCCCCGTAGTGACATATGGCTGCGAGAGCTGGACCATAAGGAAGGCTGAGTGAAGGAAGATCGATGCTTTGGAACTGTGGTGTTGGAGGAAAATTCTGAGAGTGCCTTGGACTGCAAGAAGATCAAACCAGTCCATACTCCAGGAAATAAAGCCAGACTGCTCACTTGAGGGAATGATATTAAAGGCAAAACTGAAATACTTTGGCCACACAATGAGAAGACAGGACACCCTGGAGAAGATGCTGATGCTAGGGAGAGTGGAAGGCAAAAGGAAGAGGGGCCGACCAAGGGCAAGGTGGATGGATGATATTCTAGAGGTGACAGACTCGTCCCTGGGGGAGCTGGGGGTATTGACAACCGACAGGAAGCTCTGGCGTGGGCTGGTCCATGAAGTCACGAAGAGTCGGAAGCGACTAAACGAATAAACAACACCACCAAATGTTAAGAGAGATATTGCAGGTCTAGAACAGTGTTTTTCAACACTGAAAAACACTATGATGGCTAGGGAATTCTGGGAGTTGAAGTCCACGCATCTTAAAGCATGCTGGTTAGGGAATTCTGGGAGTTGAAGTCCAGACATCTTAAAGTGGCCAAGTTTGAAAAACACTGGTCTAGAAGAACCATGAAAAGAACAAATAGACCGAGATGAAGAAAGGAGCAGATCCTAAAAAGCATTCCAACACACCTGGACCAGTTTGGGGTGTCCTCCTCTAAGCTGAGTTACAAAATTCTCTCTCTCTACCTAGTGGGTTCGAAGATCTCCATATAATTAAAGGAGCACAATTGCTGCTAATTCATAGCTAAAGAGCGGGTGATGTCTGCTAACCTGGATGGCTTGAAAAAGAAACTAGGATAAATTCACGGAGGAGAGGTCTATCAAGCACTATTAATCTTGAAAACTCCATATTACCTCTGGGTTCTGGGGAGCGGCATACCTCCAATTCCAGTTGGAGGGAAATAATGTGGGAGGGGGGCATGTCTCCACCTCCCATGAGCCCCCCAACAGGCATCTGGTAGGCCCCTGTGCGAAAAAGATGGACTAGGCAGAAAATTATTCTTACGTTAGCCCATTGAAACTCCAAAAACTACAGTACTGAATGATTTACAAACATTCACCAGACAGAAGGTATTCCAGAAACATTCAGAAACTGCACACTAAGAAGGGGCAGCAGGGCCCACCCCTTGCCAGCAGCTCCAACCATCAACTGTGCTGATTAAACCATGGTTTTTCTCAATAAACACAACTTTTGAGCTCCAATAACATCCTGGCCCATTAATAAACCACAGGGGCTGAATGTGCAGAACACACTACACTAAAACAAAAATGGCCTTGACTGATCTTGGGACAGCTAAGCAGGATCAGAGCTTGTTTGAACTTGGATGGGAAACCACAAGGAGATTCAGCAGCTGTAAACCAGGCAGGGAAATAAAACAAAATCCCAGCAGCAGCTCTGGCAAATGGATGCTATACTGCTGACAAGGAGACAACCTGGATCCAACCATGTAGTTCCTGGGAGGCAGTCACGCTCACTTCAAGGGAGAGTTCAGTTTGTAATTCAGTGTATTGTGCAAACACAATTCCCCAGGACTGATCTGATATAGCCACTCTCAAACCACAGCAATGCTCCTCCATATGATGGAGGCAACTTGTGCCATAGGAGTGAGCAAACAGCTGCCAAATCACACAGTCCCAGTAGCACTGCTTCCCCAGGAGCAACTACGACCCGGTCTCCAGGTTGCTAGTGGGGCCTTGTGAAAGCTTAGGCGCGCGTCAGACTCGGGCCGCACGCGCAGGTTGATTTCCAGCAGCGGCTATCAAGAGCGACCTCAAATTCCAGAAACAGTCCTCCACCCCCGGAAGGGGCACCGCGGGGTCTCCCTTCAGTTCGGATCCGCCAGCGAGAAGGGCCGGAAGAGGGGCCCCGACCCTTCGGCCTCCCCCCCAGCCCTCCTGGGCTCCCCCGAAGGGCGGCTAAGGGGAGCTCCGGGGCGCGCGCGGCGGCGGGAAAGGCGCCTCGCGGGGCCCTGCAGGTGGCGCGCTTGGCGCGGAAGGGCTCCCTGCCCCGGGGGCGACAGCGGCGCTCTGCCAGCGGAGTGGGGGGGCCCGCCACGCGCCCCCGCCCCCTCCCCGCGCCCGGCGGCACTCACCGGCTCTGCAGCGCCCGCCGGACCTGGCGGCGCCCCTCGCTCGCCAGCGCCGAGGCCGCCATCCCTGCGCCGGAGCTGGCAGCCAGGCGGGGAGGAGGGTCGGCGCGGCGGCGGCGTCCGGGCCTATCAGCGAGGCCGGAAAGGAGGCCGGGCTCGGGAGGAGGGAAGGAGGAAGCGGCGGCGCTGCCGGAGGAAAGCTTCGCCGCCGGAGGAGAAGGGCAGGGCGCGCCGCGCGCCCGGGGCCTTTCCAGCTGCGTCTGCAGCGGGGGCGCCTGCCCAGCCCCGTGTGTTTATCCCGGCGGCTTCGTTCCCCTGGCAGCTTCGCCGGGTTCGTCCGTTAACCAGGTTTCCTAGTTTGCGCAAGACGTTGGCGAAGTCCAGGAAGGACTTGGGGGCGCCTCCAAAGCCAGCCAGCCAGCCGCCCTAGCCCTAACCAAGCTTGGCACCCCTCGCGCCGGGGTAGGCGGCGCGGCAGGCTTTGAATCGACGGGTTGGTGACCCCAGCCCGAGACTGATCGATTGATTGGTTACCCTACGTGTATTAGGATCCGCCAGCGACAGGGGCTGGAAAAGGGGCCCCGCGGCCTCCTCCCCAGCCTTCCTGGGCTCCCCCGAAGGGCGGCTAAGGGGAGCCCCGGGGGGCGCGCGGAGGCGGGAAAGATTTAAAGGCCACCCGACTCCAAAACCGTCTGGGCTGGCTTGCGTTTGAAAAAGAAGAAAAAAAAATAAAAACCCATGTGGATCCAAGTTCATTTACTGCAAAAAATACACGCGACGGGTGTGTCCTGCCATGCGACCCAAGACCTGGGAGAACAGCCTGTTAAGACTTTCGGAACATCATCAGAATGGCAACAACACGAATCGGGGTGCGGGGTGGTGGTGGGGAACGCTGTACTCGAGCGCAGGTCCCCGCTTCCTGGGTCCGGATAGGTGGCATCTTTTAATTGATGGGACTGAGGAGGAACATTTTCTGTAGAAAACGTTGACCTTGGAAAATAGTCCTTTTTTTTAGGCTGCATTTTTCTGAGCCTCAGAGGTCAAAAACACAGAAGAAAGCAGGGCAAAGGACTTCCATTCTCTGCCAAGAAAATGAAAGGAAAGCACCAGAACTTAGGCTCAATTCCAAGAAGGCTTTGCTTTTTATCAAATAACTAAGGGATAATTGATTAAATAGCAGGGAATACAAGGATGTGTGACCTCAAGTCAGATGATTTAGCAGAATTTGCTTGGCTCTTTCCATTCTGTCAGCAGCTTAAGAACTGGACCAGACAGGTAGAATTACATGGAACAGACAATGCATTACTCAAGCTGTGTTCACACACTGCACCAATCTGTGGTTAACTGAAACATGAAGTATTTAACTTCAGGTAGTCCTCACTTAACAACCATTTGTTCAGTGATGATTTGGACTTCTGATGGTGCTGAAAAAACTTACTTCATGATTTGGGCATTTGGCAACTGGTTCACATTTATGGCCATCAATGGGGAACCATGTGATTCACTTAACAACCACATGGTTTGCTTAAGAACCACTGCAGATAAGGTTGTAAAATCAGGTCAGATTTGCTTAATGACTGCTCCGCTTAGCAACTGAAATTCTGGTACCAATTGTGATCATTAAGCGAGGACTACCTGTAACTTGGTTCCCTGGGTTTGTACAATACAATGAGCTACAAACTAACCATTCTGGTCAAGTTACTTATCTTCAAACTACTTTTCCCCTATTCCCAGAAATATCTGGCTTCCTGATGTGCAGATTTGCCCTAACCCTTACCTTCAGAACTTTCCAAAGTCGTCTTCTTCATCAGAATCTATACATCGCTGCTAACAATTTTGGTTTCATTGATTGTACGTGCTTCCTTAAAGATTTTTCTTTTCACTTAATTGGTAAAAGAAAAGTCTACTTCAGAAGCTCAACCCCTGAGGAAGTCCTTTGCTATTACCGTCTTCCAGGACATTTTTTTTCAACTTCCCAGTGTAGGCTAGATGGTTTCTGTTGTACACCAGAAGCTAGTGAGCTGAGCTCCATAATACAATGATATAGCCAAGGACATGTCTAGTGAACTTGAAGCTCTTTTCTTTTTATGAAGTGTTTCTTATCCAGAAAAAGATTGTCTCCAACAATTTTTCTTCATAAGCGGCACTATCGAAATACATCCCTAGGAGGAGACATGATCATGGAGAAACCATGTTTTAAACAATTTTGCACTTGACTTCATCATTTGTCATGCAGAATGATCTCCGATGATCTGTCCATTGGAATAAAGCAGTAAATACACTGAAGAAAATACTCTTGCCGCTTCACTCTTCTTCACCCCTTAGCATCTTACAGTAGCTCACAACCCCTTCTTAACTCAAACAAGCAAGCACTCTTGGCAGTCCTTCATGAGGGATATCTTGTTTTTTCTTATACAGAAATCACCTTGGCTAAGCTCTGGTTTATATGGGGCAGGGGATTCCTTCCCTGTAGTAAAATTGGTGCCTTTGTTAAGGTTATGAGCCCAAACTGGCAACACATTGGACTGCTGTCAGAAGGGGTGGTCAGTGACCCATTTTACAGTATTGCTTCTGAAAGTACTTGTTATTCCCACCAGACGAATGACTGATTCGACCCAAAAAGAAAGTGTGTGAAAAATGTTTTGCTCTCTTAATATCACAAGCTTCTCAACAACTTTAAAAGGGGGGCATTCTAAAAATCACAAGTTAATATAGAACATAATTTCACTATATGGCGTCTTTATGAAACCAACACAAATAAGCTTGAGGGTGAGTTGCTTGTGTTTATGAGATAGAGACTTATTATTATTCATCTTAATTGAATTCGTTGATATTTGCAAAAATATGCAGATGAATAAAAAACTAATAACACCCAAGCAAATAAATACACTGCTGCCATTGTATATAGATAATTGAGTGTGTATGCATGTGTGCATTGACCTGATTAATTTTTGATTAGTCAGAATATAAAAAATCACTTAAAGATGCTCAACTGCTATTTGCACATCTGATTGCCACAGCAAAGCAAGCAGAACCTTCCATTCTTCCTGAACTTTTCAATTGCTGCTGCACTCTTTTATAAACAAACTTCGGGATTCAGATACGACTGTATCCTGAGTGAGTTTTTCTTCTGTAAATCGCACAGGAGACCAGGATGATGACAATTAATCCTGCCAGACTGAAGCCAATAGTTGCTGGGATCAGCCTCTTGTTTCTATCCAAAGGGCACTCTTCCGCTGCAATTTGAAAAAGAATGTTAGACTTCAATAAAGAAGCATTATATGCTGCCCCAGTGATGTTCTGCTTAGTCAAATACAGCTATTGAGAATTATCCAACAGCTTGTGAGCGCCATATGTAAAAACTACCTTTGGACCAGTTGAAATCATTTGAACTATGGCAAATCCTCATTTATGTAACTCATGACATGTGGGCCTTCAGCTTCAGCTGCTGTGCCGGGGGACTTCTAAGGACAGGACATTTTAACCCTAACATCTCTCTATATTAGACTGTTCACATGTTCAGTTAAATGCAAGGAGATGGGAATCTAGATTACACTGATTGTCTCTGCTCCTGAGTTTTACACACGGCCGAAAATGTAGGTACTACTTACAAGGTTATATAGTCTACCAGAATGGTATATACAGTCCCTTCCCATTCTGACAGATTCTGTAACATTGCTGAGCATCAGGACCTGTTTAGCCCATAAAGCTAATATACCTTATATCATCATCTAAAGTGGAATGATCTATGACTTCAATTCCAGAGAGTTTGAACCCCATAAAATAAGGCTATGAATGTCTGACAATTCCTAATGAGGTTGAAACTGGTCATGTGCTGCCTCCTAGTGGCCAGTGCAACTGAAAATTATATAAGCATTTGTTTGTGGGCTACTGGGAAATTTGTTGAAGGCAGGGGTCCTGTGCACGCATTTGTATGCATACAAAGTTGACTTGGATTAAATGCAGCATGGCTGAGAGACAATCGGTGAAATCTTCATCCCCTTCCCATGCACCCCAAGGCTTGGAGATCATGGTGTAAAAATGACCACGGTCCCTTTGCACCCTTAGTACGGAACTCTTAACCATAGGAACCCCAGTGATGCATTTACTAACCTTTTCCAAACTGGTTATCAATGATATCAAAGGCTTGAAGCTGGGAATTGGCAACCTGCAGCTGAAAATTGTTGGCCAGGACCACTGTTTGCTTACTGAGACATTTGAAGGAGTTTCCCACAGCTGTGGAGAAGAGCTGGTCATTTTTAATCCTGTTGTACACACAACCTGAAGTTTGCAGAGAAGGACATGTCACTGTTGAGTTTTGTGGCTAATTTTATCTCTGTTTTTGCACAACACCAAGCCCTAAACTAATGGCCTGGGTTTGCACAGCACTGTTGTGCTTTAGCTGCCTTGGTTGATAGGCTAGCCCAGTGTTTCTCAACCTTGGCCAGTTTAAGATGTCTGGACTCGAACTCCCAGAATTCCCCAGCCAGCATGCTTTAAGATGTATGGGAGTTCGAGTCCAGACATCTTAAAGTGGCCAAGGTTGAGAAACACTGGGCTAGACTGAGATATGGTTGGTTCAATTGTGGTTTCAGGCACAGCCAGACAGCTATGTTCATCTGCAATTTGCCAGACCTTGAGCAGGCAGAAAAATATGCTGGGGTGAATTGGGGATCCCAGTGCCTGAGGTCTATTCTGCTTTCGTATTGAGTGGCAATATCGTTACAGTTTTAATGCAGGGCAAATTAGTGGAATTCCCTAAAAGTGTCCCCTGCCAGTGAGAAAAACCACCACGGCTAATGTGGGCTGGGGGAAGAGATACGTTTTGAAGATGGCTAGACCCCTGGGTTTAATAAAATGTGTTCATCTGAAAAGATCACCCAGATGTTTCCTGATTTTTGGCTACCTTAGACTGACACAGGGTTACACATCGGATTTTTGGCTACCCTAGACTAACACAGGGAAACACACTGGAAACTGTGTTTCCAATGGGCTTGTAACCCAACATTTAGCTCTGTGCCAGTATCTGAGGGAGAGATGGATGCCAGGGTGGTGATTATCTGAATGAAGAAGTCACCCAGCACCTACCTTGCGAGAGAACTGACAGAGAAGCTTCAACCGTGCTGATATAATAGATCTCTCCCTTCTGCAAATAACAATGAAAAGAGGAAGAAAGGGGTTTTTTTCTCCCAAAGAATTAGATAAGAGTTTGGATTCATGCATCACATTATGCCTTTATATTTTTCAGGGCTCATCTTGTGTGTCCAGCACCTTCACTGCTACCCCATGTTGGCTCCATGTTGTTAGTTTCATTTAAGCTTAGCATGTTATGTGAATCTCCAGCCAGTGTAGTTTATAAACTACAAGGACTCGCACTAACTTGTGCGAGCTGGGCTAATTGTGGTTTACTCTGCAATTAAGAGTTAAGCAAAATGTGTTTTATTATTTATTTACACCAATTTATTATTTATTTACACCAATTTGTATGCCGCCTACTCGCCAGATGCACCAAGCCATAAAACATGGCTTATAACCCACAGTGGCCAGATTCACATAACAGGCTGAGCCTCATAAAAGCTTAACACAAGGGGCAAGTTCACTTCTGCAAGGTGATATCATGAGGCAAATGTTGCCATTGTATGTTTGCGTCCTGATGTGTGAGGTAAGTACATAAGTCATGACATTTGTGCAAATTCAGGATTGTTCACTTTTCACCATTGGCCCCCATACCTTCCTGGCACACCCAGGGTTACACACCTGTAACAAATAAAGCCAAAAGCAAACAACCATTTTATGATTTAGCATGATAAGTGAATTTAAATCTCTTTCTTGAATCAGTCTCTGCATTCATACAACACCCTTCACCAGATTGGGGAAAGTCTTTTCAAAATGCTTTTGCTAAGCATGATTAAGACCAATCTTTTTCTCTTCACCTGTTGTGTAAAATCAATCCATTTTCTGGATTTATGATTCCAAGTTTCACACAATTCAGAAAAAGGATTGATTTAGCAATTAGATTATGGGTATTATGTGAATGCAGTGTTTCTCAACCTCAGCAACTTTAAGCTGTGTGGACTTCAACTCCCAGAATTCCCCAGCCAGCATGCTGGCTAGGGAATTCTGGGAGTTGAAGTCCAAACAGCTTAAAGTTGCTGAGGTTGAGAAACACTGTGTGAATGCCACCAGTTAAGAGTATTTATGCTCTGGCCAGCTGTTCTCTTTCCAAACCTTTTCTAATTTTTTTCCTTTTTTGAGTGCCAATAATGAAGGAAAGTTATACAGCACTTAAGTACTAGAAATCCAGTAATTCATATTTCTGATTGGTAAACATTCTTTTTGAGGAATGGGACAGAAACTTCATATCTACTCATATTTCAAGGGGCAGATTTGACTCTCTTCTGTGACACTGGCCTTGCAGGCCATGGGAAGGATTAGCTAACTCAAAATTTACCTCGTTGTTGCGGCAAAACCTTTCATGTGCCTCTCAAGTGTACAGTCCTAAGATCTTACTTCAGCTAAAGAATATTTCTCTTGTAGAAAAGCAAAGAGACAGAACAAACACTAGAAGTTGGGCCTTTATTTGAAAGGTAGAGTGTTGGGAAAATGCAGGGCCTTACAGAGCACATTCTGTACCATGATTTATGTCCATGTGAAAGAAAGAGACTATCTTTTCATTTTTCTCAGACCTATAATTCAGATTTCATAATCTGTTTCAGTCCAATAGCCTCTGTTATACCACCTCTGTATTGGTGTATATGTGCGTGTGTTTGTGTGTTGCATTTTCTGTTTGACAAGCACCATTTTGTCCCTTAGGAAACTGACCTAACTAACGTCGGGAAAGCAAAGATAATTATTTACTAGTTGATTACTCTCAGTTTCAAGGCTGCCTAAATCTCAAGTTGTGCTAAGGGTTGGTCAACAGGCAGTGCTAAACTATAGCAAGCTAAATAAGCCAGAACTGGTTGGGCTGACACTGGGGTGTCTGTTGGGGGAGGTGTCAAAAAAGTCAAGATGGGGGACACAACTGGGCAATTGAAGTCCCTTGTTTACATGAATTGCATTGCTCGTGTGGTCACCATCTTGATTTTTTTTTTACTTCTCCTCTGCAGATATCCCAGGGTGGATGTATTTCAACAAGCCATGAATCATGGCTTACAACCATACACTCCCAAAAGGAGAGAAATACATTATGATTCAGTGTAATCCATTAACCCAGCCATGGACTGGCCCAAGGTCTTCCTGTGGGGGTTTGAATCTGACCCTCCTGGATTGAAAACTTTGCCTCTCTAGCTACAACCTGACCCTGTTGTGATCACTGCATGGATTATGATTGTGTTGCAAAGTATTTTTGGCAATGGATGTAATCAATGATAAGGTGTGGGGAAAGATAGTTCTTGATGGTCAGCAAAAAGAGATTAGTGGAAGAAGCAGGCAACTGCAACAAATAAAGTAGGAAAATACTAAAAAGACAACTTTTTTACTGCCCACCAGAGTAAGTACAGGGGGATGAAAGAGAGATGTAAGTGCCTTAAGCCTTGCAGAGGTTCAATGCACCTATTTGGCTGCTTAAAACCTTCCCAGCCTGGATGGTCAAGCCTGGTGTTCCCCAACCACTTTCCTAACATGAGATGTGGCTGTGGCGGAGGTGAATCTTGACAGATGTCTCGACTGGTGGGTTTAACCACCTTCAAAATTTGCCCTATCAAAAGGAGCTGAACATAAGTTTAGTGCTATTCCAGAAGAACGCTAAACCCAAGTTCAACTCAACTGAAACAACAGCTGACAGACATGGAGGACAGACTCTGTGAAGCCACAGAGAGCTTCACCATACAGCCACACATGTACATTTGTGATCGTTGATCACCTGCAGTTTGAGCTGACTCAGGTCTCCAACCCAGTGATGGGCTTGGAGACCTGGTGGGCACAGAAGGTCACTCAGGTTAGGTTAGGAAGAGCCAGATTCTTCTGCCCATTCCAGAATAGCCCTGGAAGACAGTGCCCAAAACTGGACAGGAACTGGTGTGTCCACACTAGCCTAAAGGGGCCAATAAGGGCTGGACTGATCTCAGCCCTAGAAGTCTCCCAACCACTTCAGCAACAGGCTGGTTGGTGAAGCATTCCAGGTTGATTCATGCAAAAACTCTATTGGGACAAGAGGACAAACACTTCTTTAAAGCTGGAACAACTCAGGACAACTTAAGGCTGCCTGGTACACATTGGTCACCAGATGAAGATGACATTAAGAGGAGACAGCAGGAAAAAGGGGTGGCTGGAGCATGTTTGTGCCATGGTGGGGAGCAAGACAGTCTAGGTCAATGTTTCTCAATCTTGGCCACTTTAAGATTTCTGGAGTTCAACTCCCAGAATTCCCCAGCCAGCATGCTTTAAGATGTATGGATAGGCTGACCATACATACTGTTTTAACATGGGACAGTACCCTTTTCTTCACATTTCCTGACTGTCCCGTTGTTTTAATATAAATGTCAATTTTGTCCTGTTTTTTAAAAAACCATTACTTAAAAATTTGAAAGTTCCCGTGAACCTGTCACTGGTGATTGGACAGGTTTGGGTGACGCGAGCATGTCGGTGACACAGCAGCAAGCCGCGAGGGAGCAGCAGCTTGATTGAGCGGGAGACTGAAATCAAGAGGCCGCAAGGGAGAGCAGAGTGACAGTTTTAGCTTAAATCTTAAAATTGTGTCATGGAGCGTGAGAAGTTTTATGATAAGGTATTGAAAGACCGAAATTTGCTGCATAAGATTACTTCGGAGAAATATTCATGGTACAATCATGGTGAAATACAGTCCCCCTCTATGTCTACCTAAATTTTTGTATGAGTTCTGTCACTGAAGAATAGTTGTTAGCTGAATAAGTTCATGTAATAAAACTTTTTCATTTTAATAAAAACAAAAAATATTTATATATACAGTAATCTGTTTAAGGACCAGCAAATGGATCTTAAAAACTCTTTAATACGTTTTTTATCGTCTTACTTTTTCATGAATGTGGAATATTACGTAAGTTTAACCCCATCCCATTTTTGCCATCCCAATGTCCCGTTTTTGTCTTGAGGAAATATGGTTAGCCTATGTATGGACTTTATCTCCCAGAATTCCCCAGCCACCATGCTTTAAGATGTATGGACTTCAATTCCCAGAATTCCCCAGCCACCATGCTTTAAGATGTATGGACTTCAATTCCCAGAATTCCCCAGCCAGCATGCTGGCTGGGGAATTCTGGGAGTTGAAGTCTAGACATCTTAAAGTGGCCAAGGTTGAGAAACACTAAGCTAGGTCAAGTGAGGAAAAAGGAGTTGTGATTATCTTCAAATTGCTTCCGGGGGCTGCGGGGTGGGAGGATGGTGAGCCTAATCCCTGTGGTTGGTTTGGCTAGTTCAGTGTGTGTTATGCAAATTCAGACAGATACATCAATTGAATTAACCATGGCTTTGTCAACTATGGATTGTGACATGCTAACAGAGCCAATTCTTTGAAGAGAATTCCAAAGCCCTCAATTCTCCACACCACCGTCTCTGAAGAAAACCTTACCTTAGTAAAAGTAAAACGTATGAAGCCACCTTCAAATGAGATGTTGAGCATTGATTGGCCATATCCACAATGTCCTGTTGTGTGTGTGGCATTTGGATCAATATTAAAATATTCTAGATCATCCTGTGAAATAGGCAAGTCATCAGTGCATTAATTTCAGCAAAGGCTGACAAACTATTATTGCTTACAAATTTAGAGAGAGAGAGAAAGAGAGAGAGAATAATAGCTATGCCTCTCATCTTTAAAAACCCTAACTTTAAATGGAGAATCATCTGGCTGGAACCAGACTGAGGAAGGCTGGATTGGACACTTCTGGCAACAAAAGGAACAAAAACGAAGAAAGGGGAGCAGCTTACCGTGTTTGTGTTTGTAACAATCATTGTCAAGCCAATTAACGCTTTAATACAATCTGCTGTTCCATTGGAAACACGGTAAGTGCCTGTAACAGCTGGTGATGGTTGACATGTAAGCGTTGGTCCAGCTGGAGTGGTCAGCATCGGTGGACTGGTCTGGACAGTTGGCATGCTCTTGTGGGCTGCAAAACTTGTTGTTTCAGTTGTTGTGTGTTTCCTCAGCTTTGTGGTGTGCTGGCCAGTTGCCCTGGAGACAGTCTTATATACATGTCCCTTGGTTGTGACCGGAACAGGAGTTACCGTTTTCTGACTGGTTGATAGTTGCAGTTTTGAGGTTGTTTCTTGAGGGACCAGTCTTGTTTTTAAGGCTTTGTGGGTTTCAATCCAGTCAGTTTGTGGTTCAGACTGCAAAACTGTCGTCCCCACAGCCACTATAGGTTTCCACGTGGTCGGGCTTCGTAGGGTTGACCGGCAACAGCGTAAGAGCCATGGTATTTTCTGCCCCTTGTGCACAGCCTGTAATTTTGTCAGTGGGATTGATTCTGCCTTTAACATCTTAGCTTTAGGCACTGAAGGAACTGCTGGGGTAACTGGTTGTGCAATGCCATGGCCTGATCGATTAGCCAAAGTTTGTGACTGACGATATGGATGAATTGTGGCTTGGTAATTGGAAGAAGGCGAGCTGTAAGGAAATGAAGCTCTCTGCAGAAATGAGGTGGGCTGTAAGGTTGTCCTATCTGGACCTTCTTTATCCAGCACATTACCAGTGCAAGAAAAAACTGCTGTACACAGAAAAGAGAGTTAATGTTGTTTTCAATCAACTTTCCTTGCTATGCATGTCCCTGAACTGGCTTCATGTACCTCAAGAAAAAGTTAAGCCCTTTCTCCTTGGCCTAGGGTTCTTGGGGTATGTTCTGAATTTGCTCCCTATTATGGAACTTGTGATGAGAGGAAGAGGACAGGGAAGAGATTGGTTTACATATTTGTTTTGGTTCCACAACAGGGATCACACAAGGGTCTTCAATTTTCTGCTTCCCATTCTCCATCATAGGGTCTTTCCATACAGCTGAGCTGAAAGTGTTATGTGCCCATTCTTGCCCTGAGAGGAAACAGTCCTCCCATGAAATGTGCTGTGCCTGTGGCCACTTGCTATCCTGCTGCAATGGGTTCTGTTCTCAGTCACAGCAAGCCCCTGATTTCTCTCCAAGGTTATGGGTAACAAAGATTAACAGAAGCTGCACACTTTGAGGTTGCCCTTGGACAATGTCAAAACAAGAGACTGCTATAATACTGTTACAACTAAAGGCCACTTCAGTTTGTGTTACCCATGGGCTAGGGATGAGAGGCAAGTGCATAGGAGGAGGAAGATAAAGGTTGCCAGATCACGACTGTGCCATAGTTTGGTCAAATGGGGACACAGCCAATGACTCTTTGCCATGATGGACTTGATAAATCTTGGAACTAAAATGAGCACTCTCTTTTGCATCAGTTAGGATCACAGCCATGGTTAAGAACTGCAACGCTCATTACAAAAGTCCAAGGAGGGGAAAGTAGATATGTCCTCAGTCCCAACATATTTGGTGAATGCCAGGTTGGATAAAAGCTATTTCGTGACATAATTTTTCTGCCAATTTACCTTAATCTCTGACAAGCTACTTCCTGAATGGTCAAAACCGAACCTTCTCTTGCACACAGACATAATTCTAACACATACCAGTAACATGTAGTCAACACTGCAGATGTCCACTCACCTCCAGCTGTCATTAGAAGAAATTCAATTAATAGCTTCCACCAACTCATAGTGTAGCCACTTTAAAGCTAAACTGAATTATTGCAATAGAAAATGTTTTTTCTTGGAGTAAGGCCACGCTTCAGTCCTTAAGATGCCACAATTATCTTGGTGGTTTTTCTTCCCCACAAGCAGGTTCACTCAGCCACTTCTCTGGAGAACAAGAAGTCCACTGTTCCCTCATGAAGAGTCCTCAGCGAAGGGGAAGCAGAGCTCAAGAAGAGTGAAATTTCTGGGTTATACAGGCAGTCAAGAAGTCACATGCAAGAAGGAAAGGGTGGAGTAAAGCATCTTTGAACCAGGTGATCGTGCTTTCTAAAAAGCTGGTGGAACTGAAATTAAAAGCAAGATTGCAGATGCTCTGGCTGGTTTATTTCATTTTCTTTGAATTGTATCATTAAAATTCTGCAACAGGTATTTCAAGCTGAGCAGAAGAATGGGATTCCAGAGGCAAATGGATTCATCCTGATTATCTAGAACCCTCTTGCTGATTCACAGAAGCAGAAAGAAAAGGATAAAAAGCCTTCTGGTGTCCCCCTCATATGGGAACCTTCTTTACAATGCTAGACAACTGAAAACAAGGAGTGAATCCTGCAGAATTTTAATACACCCCAAATCAAGTATTCCTTGCCCCTAATCATGAGTGAAGTTGTCAATTAAGCAGCAAAAACATGACCTGGCAGCATTAGTTTAATTTTTAACCAGTCACCAGAAACCAGATTTTCTTAAAATGGTGTTGACATCTCATTTCCTTAATTGTTTTGTGGTAACTTAAGAACAGAAGTCTTGAATTATAGAAGGGACAGGATTTATTAATTGCATGCTTCACAGCCATAATGAAAGTAATATATGGGCTGTCCAAAAGGCCCTGATACAGGTTGCATTTTTTCTTGGGAAATTTAAAAAATCTCCCAATGAGTTAGAGCAATGCTTCTCAACTTGGCAACTTTACTCTGTGTGGGCTTCAACTCCCAGAATTCTGGGGGTCCACACATCTTAAAGTTGCCAAGGTTGAGAAACACTGACTGATATCTCAAGATTTGCTGAGTAACATTAACACACCCCCTGAGTAACATTAATACTCTAATGTGGAGGATTTCTTAATGTATCTTATCCTGCATTTTGAAAAATCAGTAAATGAAAGAAAAAGCCAGGAAAGTCTGATTGGTTTTATCATATGGCAGAAATATTGTAAGAATATACTGTAAAAGCACATTAAACAGAGCATATTAAGTGAAATAAACCAACATTAAAATAAATCAAGGTCCTATATTACCAAAAGCCTAGATAGTTTTCCTTGTCTAATTTAAGAGGGTTGACTGGAGAGCTAATCTTACTAATCTAGCATGAGCCTTTGTATAGTTAAATGGTGTTTCCTATCAGTTTACACATTTTTTTTTATTATTCACTGTTAAGCTACAAGGTTATCAGGGCATTCTAACAGTATGTTGGCTCAGATACCAGTTCTTGAAAATGTTCAATGCAGTTCTTTTGGCTTAAAGATCATATTCTGCTACCTTTTTAGTTCAGAGTTCTTAAAATGAACAAAACACAAAATCAAGACCAGTCAGTTTCATCACACAAACCTAAGTATAATGCTTATCTGTTAACAAACACCTCTGAAAGTTGGGGAACTTGCTTGTCCTGTTTTGATCTCCCATAACAGCCCTTCCCTCTGAAAGACTGTTAACTCTAGGGCAGTGGTTCTCAACCTTGGCTACTTTAAGATGTGCAGACTTCAACTCCCAGAATTCCCCAGCCAGCATGTTGAAGTCTGCACATCTTAAAGTGGCCAAGGTTGAGAAACATTGACCTAGACTGTCTTGCTCCCCACCATGGCACAAACATGCTCCAGCCACCCCTTTTTCCTGCTGTCTCCTCTTAATGTCATCTTCATCTGGTGACCAATGTGTACCAGGCAGCCTTAAGTTGTCCTGAGTTGTTCCAGCTTTAAAGAAGTGTTTGTCCTCTTATCCCAATAGAGTTTTTGCATGAATCAGTCTGGAACGCTTCACCAACCAGCCTGTTGCTGAAGTGGTTGGGAGACTTCTAGGGTTGAGATCAGCCCAGCCCTTATTGGCCCCTTTAGGCTAGTGTAGACACACCAGTTCCTGTCCAGTTTTGGGCACTGTTCCCAAGGTTGAGAAACACTGCTCTAGGGTTTAACGTTACTGAACTGTGCCACTATTTGAACCAAAGCAGTGAAACACTGATTACAATTCTTTCTCCAAAGTTGCTTTTTATAGATTCTTTCTTCTGTAATGGCCTGTTTCACTGTGGCCTCTGGAGTAATGTCATCAACTGGATTATACCAGGGACAAGGAAACCCTTCAGACAGTGTAGCTGTAAACAGGCAAAGATGTTAATTGCATAAAATGGCCCTCCTGCTCTCTGTTGCATGCCTGACAGAGAGGCAAAATTGCACAACTGTCCTTGGTTTTCTTCAGAAGAATTCCCAAACTACCCACCTATATTAGGAAGAGAGAAGTTGTATTCTCATCACTGCAAGGGGGAATTGAAACTAACTTGTGATCAGGACTGCTCCTGGGCTGAAGCACATCCAGGTGGGACCCCCATTGACTTCAAAGTCCCAAACATTGGGGTAGGATTTTATAGGTTAATCATACAAAATGTACACCACCTCAAACCACGTCTCTTGCTTAACAATCACTATTTGCAAGTAATAATAATGTATGCACATCAAGAAGTTGGAAAAAGCTATGCCAGGATGATCCACCTCAAGACAATATAGGTCCACTGAAATAATGACAGTTGGAATGTAACTGTTCATTACTAGCAATAATCAATCTCTTCTTTTTCTCTTACTGTTCCTTACAGACCTGATAAATGTTCAGCACAGAATCACGTAACTTTTTTTTTCTTCATTCCAGACATCATGGAAGCTTTCAACGACAATCTGTGGAACCTTCCAATTTTCCATAGAGAATAATTGAGGAGATTAAATCTCTAAAATGGAGGGAAGATAGTTGCCACACAAAACCCCTGTGAACTTCTTGAGGAAAGTTTCTGTTATGTAAATGAGTTTGGCAACATGAGAATCTTCCTTTAGTGAAAGAATAAATTCCAAAATTACATTAAATCTTTGCTAAAACGTTCTTGCCTCCTCGTGGGCAAAGTTTGTATTACAAATAGTTTTATAACTTAAGTCAGTATTTCTCAGCCATAGCAACGTTAAGATGTGTGGATTTAGATTAAGATTAGCAACGTTAAGATTAGATTAGCAACATTAAGATGTGTGGACGTCTTAATGGTTTGGTATCTTTGAAGGCTTCCAAAGAATCTTCAATCTTTCAATTCCCTTGCTTAATTCACTTAATTTTAGAGACATGGTCATCACCTCCCATTTCTAACACTCATACATTTCTTAGCAATGCCTTTTTTGTTCATTTCTTACCAGAAAAGTTCTGTAAGGATGGGAAAAGGAAATGATCTTTTGACTGGGCTGTTTTTTGTATAGCAGTGATTCTAGCTTGATATTTAATATTCACGCTTTTGCAGCATGTTAGCTGCAGTCATTCCAACACAGTAAAAGCCATAATAAGTATGTTCTGAGTTTTATTGGCTGGGCAATAACATGGC
Source organism: Candoia aspera (assembly GCF_035149785.1). Classification (NCBI taxonomy): domain Eukaryota; kingdom Metazoa; phylum Chordata; class Lepidosauria; order Squamata; family Candoiidae; genus Candoia; species Candoia aspera. The sequence goes on along the minus strand of NC_086158.1, from coordinate 8,889,670 downwards.
TTTGACATGATTCTCCAATAATTAAAATTATTTTTTTAAAATGGATGGATCACGGGACACTTCTGTCTAGTTTTGCATGCTAAACGTGCAATGGTTTTATATTGGCACCAGTATTTACATATTTTCTGTTAGGCAGCTTCTCCTAATCAAAGTTTAGCTTCAGAAAGGAGATTTTTCTTTTGAAAATGGGCAAAAATTAAGGTGCCTGCCTGCCTCCCCTCCCACTATCTTGCTGCTGCATTTAACATAAGAAAAATACAAATGGTGGATTCAGTCAATTAATGGCACATCTCCTTTGGCTCTCCATGTTTTGGTTTTATCTTCTGATATGGATTGATCTTATTTTCATGTCACACTTCAAAATAAAGTAAGGAAAAAGATTGCAAGGCATTTTGTAATATGGTATTTATAATTCTTAGAAAGTCAAAACAAGGACTGGTTTTACACAGTTCATAATGGTCTATTTACAGAAAGTTCAGCTTCACACTAACACACATTTTGTAATACATTCATACATTCGGTCCTGATACAAGAAACAAGGGAAGAAAGCAGAATTCTCCTGCCTCTCTTCCAGCAATAATGAACCACAAATAACATTATCCTCAATGTGGAAAACAAATTTTAAAATTACAGATCTTGGGCCAAGTAATCAAGGGCCTCTGCAGGGGAGAGAGACATAACAAAGTCAAGAGGGCGGCCATGATGGTGCAGTTGAAGCCTCGCCCCCTTTATATGCGATAGGTATTAAAAGGGGGGTGGGGCTTTGATTAGGTGGTCATGACTGCCATCTTGATTTTTTTCTTTTTTTAATCCTCTTCTCCCGCAGATGCCCCTGCAAATAACAATTGCAGAAGGAGTTTTAGCAGCAGAATTTAGCAGCTCTGAGGCTAACATTCGCCATACAGAAGGAGCTGATTTTAAATAGCATGGTATCGTTCTAATCCCCAAATGTCTTTCATAGCGTGTTCAGCGTATCTAAGGAAAGAATGGGAAAGCTAGGGATTGTATTGCAAATATAGCTAGAAGGTGTCAAACTGTTCCAAGTGAATCTATCTGTTGTGCCTGAACACTGTCTCCTTTCTGTAAGAGCAGAAATACGCACCAGGTTCTACTGCGTGTCATCCTCAAACCCCTATTTTGCAACTTATGAAAATTTACAACCTCCTAATCGTGCCATTAAAAGTGGGCAGTATGAGGTGTGTGTTTTTTTAAACCCAATATGGTAAGGGTCTCTTGATCAAGAAAACTCAAAAGGGCACTGGAGTGTGTATGAGTGTTCAGCAGGCATCCGCTGTACAGACCCCTCTCTTGCTGAGTTGGGACGAAACCAATCTTTTTTTGTTTTTGGTCTATTCACATGCCTCAAGACTGTTGTCAGTATGCATCCGGATCAATTAGAGTAATACTTAGGAAAGCCGATCAGAAATTAAAAGACATCCGAAGGGAATTTCCCATTGTTTAAAGTTTATCATTACAACTCTTTTCACACATTGGGGAACCAGTTTATCCCACACAGGCTGCATTGTCTTCTCATATTGTTTGGCTCAGTCTGCTTGAAGGAAGTACCATGGGACCTGGAAGCCCATGCTTATAGCTGATTCCCAGGTGTGTTTCATTTTTATGTTAATAATATAGTACCGGCTGTGGGTCACAAAACCTTTGTCATAAAGTCTTGATCCTGAGGTATGGCTTCGACATGGACCTTTACTCTCTTCAGAGACACAGTATAGTTAAGAAGGATGCTGATCAGACTGGTCAACTCTTGTAGTATGAAAAAGCTAGGGATTAATTATGGAAATTTTTAAAAGGTGGCTTTCAGCAGCTGAAACATGAAGGGCAAATGGATTATTCAAGCTCAGCTAACAGAACCATGTACTCCTTTCAAATATCTGGGTGTTACTTTCCATGAATCTTTAGCCTAAAAAGCAGAGCTGGAGGTATCGCACATAACTATATAATGGTCTAATGCAAGGGGAATCTTAACATTTTACTATTCCAGAGAGGGGGTCCAGCAGCAAATTATTTCCTCCTTGGTAGTTCCTCCATTAGAGTTTTGTTTTCCACTTGATTGTTTGCTTGATTGTTTGTCTCCTTGGTAGTTCCTTGGAGGAAACCACACCCCCACCATCACTGGCAGGGCAAACTACTGTTTATAAACAAGGAGCAAGCCCCACGTTCACAAGCACCGATGACTTTACCTAGATGGCTAATGAAATGTCTGCAAGCAAACAACCAAGCTCAGCGAGCAACAAGGACTCCACAGATCCTCCCATTTCCCTATATGGAAATTCATTAAAGAGGAAGTAAACCACTCACACATCCAATGTTGTATTTCCAAGTCCTGAAAACAGAATTAAAGTCATGCCAGTAAAATGATTTGGGGAGGTGGCATGGAGGGTATAAGTTGGGAAAAGAAAACTGTTTATTTGCTATTTATTTAGCAAATCTATATTCTAAATTTATCTCCCAGGGACCTCCAGCTCCAACAGAAAACAAAAACCCTCAAAATGGGGCCAAGAAAATTGTCCATCTTGTCACCATGTTCACTGACAGGATCTTGAAGACGGTGGGAAACCACAGATGGCTGACCCTGATCTGAGCCACAGTTTGTTTTAACCGCAGTTTATCAAGCAAGTTGTAACAGCTTAGTTCACACAGCACGCTAAGCCAAAAGCAAGCATCTCCCATCAGTGTGATGTGTGACTGTGATCACACAGCAAATGGCTGAGATGGTACACTTTAGACCAGTGTTTCTCAATCTCAGAGACTTTAAGATATGTGGACTTCAACTCTTTGAATTTGAAGTCCACACATCTTAAAGTTGCAAGTTTGAAAAACACTGCTTTAGAGGACTGGGTTGGCGCCTGGACGACTGTATGCTTTTCTGCATTAAAAAGGAGCATGCTGGCGAATTCAAAGTCATTCAGTCCAGCAATAACCCAGTCAAACCTTACTAGTGTTTCTATCAAACACACAGTGATGCTACCTGGGTGGAAAATCACCACCTGCTTTTCCCAGGAATGCCAAGCAATGGGAAGGCTTCCCTGTATCTCTAGCCTCATCCCCATTGGCCAGGCCAGCAGATGGAACATTGTGGTGCAAGCTCCATCCCTTTTGAATGTGCATTTGGAAGGGGCAGGGTTGGCATTGCGAGTGTAATGGTCTGTGGGAATGACCTTGGGAGACCAGAGGAAGAGCTGCAGACTAGGCAACAGTCAGATAAGAGGCAGCTGAGCCCACAGCAGGAATGGGGGCGTGGCAAACGTCTCAGAAGGGACCCTCCCTAGTATCTTGGGCTGTAAAGGCGAGGGAGAGAGATGTACTTTCACACTCGAAAGATTCTGTTAATGTAACTGTACAATAAAGACAGAGCTAGTATTCCTGGGACTGCTTCTTGTCTGGACTACCTTAAAGGGCTGACATTAAGGTTCCTCCTGCCATCTTGCTGATTTTGACCCCCCTCTCCTCTTAGACACCCCTAGGGCCCAAGTATGTGTTTGCCGATCAAATAATTTGGCTCTACAGCTAATTTTCCATCTTTAAAACAGGATGGGGAGTGGGCCATTTTGTAAGAGAGCTGAACTCTTCACGACTCTGCAAACTAAAGATATTTTATAGATTTATTTATTATTAGATTTATATCCCACCTCTCCTTCGTGCAACTTAGGGCAATGAATATAATGCTCCATCCTCTTATTTTCCTCACAAAACAACCCTGTGAGGTGGGTTGGGCTGAGAGAGAGTGACTGGCCCGAAGCCACCCCACCAGCTTTCATGCCTGAATAATGAGAAACAAAATTACCAGACACCCTAAATCAGGTGTCTGATTTAGTGACACTGACCCCCAAAGGTCGAGGGGACTATCCAAGGGATTGATGTTGTTGTTCTTATTCATAGTACTATTAGTTAAAGTTGTATGTATTATTTTCATATAATCAATGTTTGGGGCTTGATGAACAATCTGAAACTTCATGAAGGGGTTGATGAGCTGCAGAGTTTGGGGACCACTGCCCTAAACTGAATTGTAACGTTGCAAATTTAGCAGGAAAATGGCCTAACATTTCAGCCATAACCTTGCAGGACAAAGCATTATTCCAGGAAAGTAATTGTGCTTTTATGGTGGGATTCCAGGATCAGCCAAACCATTCAAGCAGCCACAGCCATTTACTGATGTTCCAATCAAGAGGCATGCAATCTGAGAGGTACATCGCTTGGGCCATTGCTAAGACTCCATAAGCTTTCAGATTATGTTGAGTTCTGACATGCCAGGGGTTGGAGAAGAATTTTTGGATTTCTCTTGGCTGACCAGACTTCTATATAGTACCCATCGAGTCATCCTACTCCTACATTAAAAAAACGTTTTGAACATGACACTACTAGCAGATTTGTGGAACCTAACTTTCCCATTCACCATCAACATGTCTTCATGCAAAACACTACAAATAATTTACTCCCTCTGGTGCTCACATGCGCCTTGAATCCTGCAAATTGAAATGCCTATGGCAAATCATGATTTGTTCAGGAGGCTGCAATGCTTTCTCCTGAAATATGATGAGTTGGCAAGAAACCTTCAAGAGACCACATGTCTCCTTGACAGTCATTCCCTTCGCAAGTACCTCAACGTTGGGGGGACATTATATGGGGATGCATTAAATATTTTGGGGGGGGAGGAACTCTGTATTTTAATCCAGAGCCCAGCATAAGACAATGCCCAAATGCATTCTACGCAAGTGTAAAACACTGAATTGCAGCATTAGACAGAATGGTCAGCACTGGATGCAAAACTTCTGGGGGAGACAAAGCTGCCTTGTTGATGCCACAAACACACCCCAGAACTGCTGTCATGAAAGCCCTCTCCGCATTCCCTTTTTGAGTTACAAACTGCCCCTTTGCTTCCAGTTAGCATCCAAAACACCCTGTAGACAAAAGATTATAACCCAAAGCGGGTTACACCTTTTGCGGTTGTGCAAAAGTGTAACCGTTGGCTCAGGTTCAGGAATTGCACTTTTTTCATCGTCGCTCAGCTTCCTTTTTTGGTGCTCCCCTGTTTCTGATTGTCTTGAGATACAGCACGTAAGCGGATCGAGCCACAGAAAACAAGAGGCTGGGCAGCTGATCCGAACCAGCAAAGGAACACGAGGCGTTTTGTCCAACAGAACATCACCTTGAGGATCTGGAGATCTGAGTTTCAAGAATCCAGCATTCAGCCCCGAAGCTGAGGGTATGCAACTCTCTGTGGTTGTCAGTCTAATTTAGGAAACGCCTTTTTCGACATTCAAAAATGCAGTGCAAAAAAAAGCATACAATGGGTGTGTTTTGTCGAATACTAAGATACCTTTGACACCTTTGAAGTTTAACTTATTTTCAAATTTACTAGCTCAGCAAGCTTCTTCTTCTTCTTCTTCTTCTTCTTCTTCTTCTATGTATTTCATGTTGACAAAATATTGAATTCTGAAATCCAGAGTTTGGGGAAAAGGCAATTTGGTCCAGCATCGGCAGGTAAACAGAGAAGATTGAGCCCTGAGGAAACGCTTCCCGGTGTGCTCAGCTTCCAGCTTTCTGTCCAGCTGTTAAGCTTCTGTTTAGCTCCCCCACCTTCATATCTGAGTTTGTGGATGCAGTGCTGTGCATATCGCTGTAGACATCTGAAATGGGAATGCACCAACAGTATCAGTAATACTGATTTACCTTTTAGAGATGCCTACATGGAAGCTTTCCCTGGTGTCAATTTTCTGCTGGAGGTTCCTGCTAGGCAATGAATCACCAACACCACCTTGAAGCTCTTCCTCCACTGAAAGAAGCTGACATAACAAAAGTTGCATTTTTCATTAATGTCCCATCACATTCCCCATTCCTATCTCACCTACAGCTAAAAAGTAGAGCGCCCTCATTTCTTAAGTCCTTACATTTTCTTCATGGATAGTGATGGCCTACCAAAATAATATACTTCTCTAAAAAGCATTGGCTGAAGGACATTCCAAGTCCAATTACCTTGGGAGATAGATTCTGAAAGCAATAGATTATTCAGTAAAGATAACAAGGCAGGTAAGATTTTGGATCTGGCTTCCAAAAGCAATGGATGGAGGGGAGTTGGATGAGGTTGAGAAGAAAGCCCTGTTGCTTACTGATGTTGTTACTAGTTAGCTAATTTTGTTTGCCTATCTGCATCCCCTCCATTTGGGATATTAATGAATACATTAATATGACAAGAATAGTCCAGTTCACCAATCCTCTGTCTTCCCAGAGAAACTATATTCCAGAATTTCTTACTGCTTAGAAATGCAGGTGTGCAAAATTAAGTAAGCAACAAAAACTTTTCAAACTCTGCTATGTGTTACCTGAATTGCTGATACTGCAGATGCTGTGGGCTTCACCTTCTACTGGTTGTAACAGACTGGAAGGTATCCAGTCTGTTTTCTCCGAAACCAGCTTCTTCACTAACCTGAGTGTTTGGGGTGGGGGGGAAAGGATTAATTTCCTTTTTTTTACATTTCAGCCACTGCTGGTACAGCATGCAATGTTTCTCAGTTAATACAGGATAGTAAAGTTAGTCCGCATAAAAATACTTGTTGCAGAAAGGAATCAGAGGGTGGGAAATACTCAGAGACAAGTCCAAGACTAATTAAATGCATCTAATATCATTAAAGAAAAGTTTTGTTCCAAGCAAACTAGTCACTCCTGACAAGTTCACAAATACATTTGTGTAGATTTCTTGGCATCAGTATTGAAGTGGTATGCAATTGCCTACTTCTAGATTTTTCTTTTTATTTCCTTTTAATTCTCGTAGCCTATGGCTCTGGTCTTTCCTGCTGGTCCCATCCGAATAGTAACCAAGACCAACCCTAACCACCATCTTGCTGATTTTGGGTCCTCCCTCTGGGTGCCCCTGATTGGCCTTGCTCCCATAACCTGCTTGCTTGGATAAGGGAGATAGTATTTCATAGCAACATGAAAAATGGGCCAGTCTATTGACTCCTAGGTTGAACTCCACCTGGCGGTGTTAAGAGAATGTGTATATCCCATCCAGTCCTGCCAAGTGCTAGAGACAGTGAAGCTGATCAGTGCAAACTCCACTACACAATACTTTGGCAGCACAGGACACGCATCCCAAACCTGATTGGCTGCAGCGGTCAAGCGATGCCATGCCTCTGCTGCCGGCCTGACCAATGGGGATGAGGCTAGCGGTATAGTGAAGCCTTGCCAACGCTCTCCTGGTGCAAGGGCTCATGGGATGGGGAAGGCAGATGGGGGCTTTGTCATTCTAAAGTGGTGATCTTTCACCCAGGTAGCATGACGATGTGCTCGGCTTAGCTGTTTTGAGATCAGCTGTCACCTCCATGCCATAAACTCCCATTCATCAGTTCTAGATCTGGACTGAATAAATTATTTCTTTAAAACCAGCTTGACCACAGAATCCTTCCTTGAATCCATCTTCCCTCCCTCCCAATCTTCTCTTTCAACTTGTGTTCGTTTAGCCAAGAACCCAGAGAAAAGCATTATTTTCCTTTAATTATGATTTAAAAACTCTGTGAGCACGTGTATAGCTTACTTACCATTGCCCATTCTCGCCTTCCTGAATAAACTGCACTAGATCTCCATCCTCTAGGGTGAGAGAGTCTGGGAAGCAAGTGTCAAAACTCCCTTCTACCCGGTATAGATTGGATCCCTAAAAATGAATGAAACAAAGCCACAGATGCAGTTATTCCAAAAACTGGCCAGTGGTATTTTAGTGAAGCACATCAAATGTTCATTAATGTAAGCCAACCTGGGAAAATAGAAGGGAAGTATAAAAAGATTATAAATACATAAACGATCTACAGTATTTGGAACAGCAATGACTATATTTTTAATCTCTGTAGTGGTATGCGGGAATGACCTTGGGAGACAGGAGGAAGAGCTGCAAACTAGACAAGGGTAAGATTTCTTAAAAGAATATTTCAGTGAGCACTGCAGGAGTCAACTTTCAGCAACATGTGCAGATTATGCAGTTAATCTTTTATCTGTGTTTGTTTATTTAAAATAACACAAATGCTTTCTAATAGCGTAAAAAAGGACAGAAAAATAATCTAAAAGTTTCCATCATATGTTAAAACAAGTTTCTTCATTTTTGCATTAGATTTATATCTCACCTTTCCTTTAGGAGAAAGGAACTCTTTCCATTTCCCCCCCACAACAACCACCCTGTCACATAGACTGGGCTGAGAGACAGTGATTGGCTCAAAGTCACCCAGTGAAGTTCATGGTCAAGCATGGACTTGAACCTGGATCTTCCTGGTGTCAGTCCAACACTTTAACCACTACACCACACTGGCTCTTGGACTGAAAGAGTAGGACGGGCCCAAAGCCATCCAGCTGGCTTCCATGCCTGAACGTGCACCTCCCAGCTCCTAGCTCAGCATCTTCACTGCTATCCCACAATGGCTCTTGGCTTGAGATAGAGTGACTGGCCCAAAGTCAGCCACTGAGCTTTGGTGGTAAAGGGTGAATTGAATCTTGGTCTCAGGTCCTAGTTCAACGTGTTAACCACTATACCACACTGGCTAGAAGCAATGTGGTGTTCAGCATAAACCAAAACCAGTGATGTCCCCAAACTGGACCCCAGAAAAAAAGGCAGAAACTCCAGGGAGAGGCAAAACAGCCCCCCTCAGGGAATAATAGTCCCTTGTCTGCCATGACATAAGCAGAGAAAAATGTCCAATTCTGCCATTTTAAACAAACCAATGGAAGAGATGCCAAGGAAGGCACCTTGGAAACACCTTGATGATCACTGCAGGAAGAAGACAATGCTTCTCCAACATGGGCCTCCCCAGAAGCCTTGAACAGCCTCTACCCATGTTAGCTGGGAATTAGGATCCTTGCAGTCTTGCATAACTGGAGGGCACCAGGCTGACCTACCAGTGATGAGCATTTAGGATGGCAGACCCAGCCTGCTGTTGTCCCCAGGTAAATGACTTGACCAGTGAAGTGGCTGCAGGCAATCGGCCAAATGTACATTATAAATTCTTGTTCTGATATGTATAAAAATAAAAATCCAGGCATGCCAAGAGGCTGGAGCCATTGTGGGGCTTGTCCTCTTTTCTCCCTGTTTGTGTCCTGTATCATCTCCACATGGGGTATGAAAATTAAAGCCTCCACCACAGAGACTGAGTTGCTAGAGAGGGTTCACTTTTGCAGTGCTGCTCTAGATTCCCAGCTCTGTGTCCAAAATAACAAAGAAATGATTAACTCAAACTGTCACAAACTTTGGGGTCTACAAACCTTCTCTTTCATGCATGGACAGCATAGCATGGCTGCCAGGGGAAGAGAGTTTATTCAAAAGTAAACTCACCCAGTACTGTTTTGGGTTAAAGCTGTGTCCTGCTCCATCACTCATTCGGTTTTTGTGTTCGTATAATGTGCCAAACCTATCCTTGTACCAGTTAAAGCATGTCATATAGAAAGGGTCATTGAGAAATATAAAAGAAAAAGTCTTTTATGATGACCTGAAGAACCTGAACATGGCATTTAATGCCAATTGTTCCCTTTTGTCATGATCTGTGGCAGATGTCAGGATTGTTGCCATGGTGTTACTGATGCTGAGCCATCGCATATGGGTGTCAGCAGGGGCCTCATGACATTGCACACGTTATGGCATTACTGCACAAATCAATGTGTGCCCAGTGAACAATTACGTCATGACATGCGTTATGTCATGTGGCTTCCCTCGGATGCCCATGTCCTTGCTTGAACCCACCTGCAAGCCAAACATAAGCAAATTAATTTACTATATTAGTAAAGGTCCCTGAAGTACCCAACCCAAAGCCATCTTTGGAAATTGTCCTGTAGCCCTGAAAATCAAAACTAGACCTTCTGCCATGTTTAGATCTTGCTTGAGGAAAGCCAGCAGCACGAAGCTTAGAACGATGCTACCTACATGAGAAGGGTGGCTATCTTCCTCCAAATCTGAAGAGTTTGAAAGGTCCTCTGCGCTGGATGGAATGGCTTCAAAATCCTCAAAAGTATCTAGCGACGGCATCTGTCTGCTAGGCCATCCTTCATTGAAAAAAACAAAAACAAAACAGAACAGTTGGCATTATGTCCCCTCCTTCACTGGGTATAAGAAGGAGGGGAGGTTTAGCACAACCAGACTTGCAATATTCTGTTATTATAATCAATCTCAATAAAAATAGTTATTTATTGAGTAGTAGTTAAATAAAATAAAAGTTGTTCTTCCTGTGGAATTGATTTCCTGGTCTGTTCCACCTAGTGTGGCTGATGCACACTCTCAACCCAATCTACTGTAACTCACGTGGTTGCTGTTGTGGGGAAAAACCAGAGAAGGAAGTATTTTACACATTATCTTTCTCACCCTGGTGTCTTCACTGGTTATGCTAATTGTAGATAATGGCCTGCAGTTAATCACACCTGGAGGACACCAGGTTATTGAAGACTATTGCAACAGAATCAGAACAGATATTTGTTCTGAAATTCACAATCATGACAAAATGATGAGAACATCAGCAATGCAAGAAGTGGGTTCTGCAAGTGACGGCCTTGACAGCTGACCTTTCCTGGTTTTGGCCAGTTGTTAGTAATTGGATGGGAGACCTCCAGAGAGCCCCAGTGGCTACAGGCTACACTGGGAAGTAGAAAAAAACATCTCAGAAGAAGACAGTGGCAAACTATTTCAGCAGCATTGCCAAGAAAATTGCACTGAATCCATGAAGTCACTGGAGTCAACTGGGCTCAGAAAGACTTCTCTGTTATAAGCAACACAGGTAAGTCTATACTCTGAAGAGTCTGAGATTTACAAAGTGGGGACAAAGAAAACAGAGGAAGGGTAAGTAGAATACAGTTGAGGTAGATGGGTAGAAAAAAGGGCTTAGGTAGTCATTTGGAAATAAAAATGATTTTCATGCTTTAGACAGAGTCAATCAAGAGGCTTCTGGCATAAACCTCAGTCAAGTGTTGAGGTCCCATTTAACAATCTAGGGTTCCTCCATGTGTAAAAGAGTTCCTGTCCATTTCATGGGGCTAACCCAGAGAAATTTTCTCCATACTAGCCCTTTTTCTCCAAGTATGTTCTCAATGGCACAGGCATCTCATCTTAAAAAAAGAATATTCTGGTTTCTTTTTACCTGTCTGTGAAGCTGATCTGGGTACCGATCTCGTAGAGGAAACAGCATTGGACTTAGCTTGAGCAAAGAGGGTGCTTTGAAAGGCATCTGGGATAGGAAGCAGAGTATTCTATATTTTTAAAAATGCTGGTTGGCATCCACCTTAAAGATGAAAGGTTGAGCATGCAAACTTTCCTTGACAAATTTCAAGGATCATGGTAAGTAGAATAGATTTCTTCACGACCACATACGATCAGTGGAGACTGTAGACAGACCATCAAAAAAGTCAAGATGGAAGCCACCACTGTGTAATTGAAGCCCCACCCCTTTTTAGTCACCTTGTGGCTGCCATCTTGAATTTTGATCTCCCCGCAGATGTCTTTGCCGTACATTGACAAATTGGAAATCAAGACCAGCTCCCCTTGGCAGTCAGATTAAGAGGGGAGTGGGATGTATTATTCTAAGAGCAAGTTCTGCCAATTGCTTCTGAGCCTCCACACAACATTTTAGAAAGCTATTCCAAAACTCTAGCAAAACATCCTGTTAACCTGTAAGACCCTGATTCAAACTGAGTTTCTTTAGAGCTTAAAGTGGAACAGGAAACTCAAAGAATAAACAATTATTTCTGCTTTATCCTAACTAGTTGCTGCAAGTGATCCAATCTGATGGAATTTACCTATAAGTGGAATTGCATCTTGTTTCTAGTATGAACAGCTTTTAAAATGAAAGGGTGCATTCCAGAATGCTCTTCTCCAAGCTGGTGCCCTCTAGATGATTTAGGATGCATGAAATGTTATTATCTGCTTGGAATTCTGGGACTTCTAGAACTCTTCCTTACTGCTGAGATGTAGCAATCTCCACCCATCCTTGAATCAACTGAAAACTCACATAACATATGTCTCTCCATTGCCAAGCCCTACACTTTACTTCTCTTCTTTCTCTGTTCCCAGTCACCACCAGCCCTAACTTTCGTCCAGGTTAATAGGCACAAAGCTGAACAGATTTTGCACCCAAAGAATGACCTTGGACATCGTCAGAATAAGTGGAGGGGGCTAGTTTAACCACAGTACAGCTCAGATTGACTTAAGCCTATCTCACTTGTAGACTGGGATCAAGATAAAGGTATTGTCATGGAGACATGGCAGAACCAACCTGTTGTCTAGGAATGGTGCCCTGGTTAAGTGCAACTGTGGAAAGGTCAGGAGTCTCAAAAAAACTAGAGGGCATAGACTTGAGAAGGGCAGTGAATGCATCTGACATTTTCATGGAGAACCAGGTCTCACCAACAGGAGAACTTTCCCTACCACTGGAGGGAATAGCAACATTAAAACTCTTCTGTGCCTGGGGTAATTATATATCCTCTTCCACACTAAGTGAATGCTGTTATTTAACATTTTTTATTCTGATGACATACAATCAAAGGACTGCCAACACATGGTGATCTTCACACACGCATTTAGCCTGATTACTAACAAATTAAACGAGATTTGCATTAATCAAGCTCAGCACAGATAAAAAGACTGGGACTACCAAATACAGATAGATGAGCATGCAACCAAGGTCACTAGGGGTTAGCAAGCCCAAAGACAGATGAGGACACAGCTTCATTCGTTCAAATGGGAGAGACGGAGGTAGAGAAGACTAAGAATAGATAAAAGTAGAATGAATTGAACCATGAAAAAAACTAGAGGTGGACTTTTTTTTTCCAGGCCTAAGGCTGCCTTTGATTGTGCCATGTCATTTCAGGGCTTCATGTCAAAAAAAATAAGAAGTATGGACCAGGGCAAAATAAAATGCGATTGATTGAATTTTTTAAAAATTACATAAATTTAACTAATTGATATGGTTACTCCTCATGTGCTCAATGTTACTCCTCATGTGCTTAATGTTACTCCTCATGTGCTTGTTCTATCGCAGACATATAAGGCTCTCAGAGGCCACAAGAGCACTGAGACACTGAGCGTGCTCCAACAGAAATAGTTCCCAATTGGCTTTGGCCTGTTCGGAAATGATGCAATTTTTAGCAGAACTGCAATACTTAAGAATATGGTAGAGAAAGTGGAAATGGACCATTTGAAAATTGAATATATATTCCAGTCTCCACACCTTTCACATTCAATTTAGATTTAAATAAGCAAGAAAACCAAATGTTTGGGGAGCTACCAGTAATACTTTTTGAGAGCCATAATCAGATTCTGGTTTATCTATGGCTTCTTCCAGCTCTGTGTTTGTATGTCTCCCCCCTTAAAGTGTTTTTTTCAGCACACAAAAAGTCCATCTCTTCTTAAGCCTGCCAGCCTGATGAATTAGGTTGCAGGCTAATCCATTTTGGAGGAAGGGAGCAAAGTATGGGCATAGACATAGATGAGCAGATTATGAAGTTCTTCTCCCCATCCTCCTCTGACAATGTATGTTCAGAGATAGATGCAACTGGTAATAAAATGATGAAAAACACTCAAGCTCATCTGATATGCTGACTCAGAGCTTGGTATGAAATGTTGGTGGTGATGTGAGAATAGACATTCTACAAATAACAGCATGCATGGACTCAGTAGCTGTACCTTCAAAGCCCAGAGGAGTTGGATCACTTTTGATTTCATGCCTCTTGACTTTAACTACAGGAACAAGGGGACCTGTGTGAAGTTTGCGGATAACAAAATTGGAAATACAGTTAGATGCCTGCCCTGTTCCCTTGGCACGGCAAAGAAATAGGATTAATAGTCGATGGGAGAGATTAATGACAGCTGGCAGTGCAACAATATTCATTAAGCATTTCTTGTACAGTATTTATAAAAATCATCTTATAAAGATGGAAAGGACAATGTTGTGAGATCAGCAACAAACCACCAAATGGCTTGTTTTTAAAAATTACTTCTGCTTATCAAAAGGACCATAGGATTCCCACCAAGAGGCTTAGGCCCACATTGATTTCATCTCTTAAAAATCTGATCTGAGCATGTGAAAACTCCATCTCCATATTCTTTCTGATTGTAGATAATTGAAAGCTACAGGTGTGTAGGAGAACAGGTATGCTGAGCCTCTAATACTATACCGACCTTAAGAACTCGTTTTGTATTGACAAGTATTAAATTTCCCCTTAGTTTTTTTTTTCTTAGCCATTAAAATTAGTTCAGTGTTTCTCACATAATATATTGCATTATCATGTTTCTAATCAGATATAACCTAAGATAGTAAAGATGTTCTTGAGTCAAACTCAACTCTTGGTAATTGCCTCCATCTCATTCCTGGTAATTTCATGGACTTCATGCTATTTTCTCAGCAGCACTTCTGAAAAGGTTTCTTCTAGGATGTGTTTTTGATTTCCCAGTCTAGCCAACAGCCCTGGGATTTTCTGGGGCTCTCCCATCCAAGTGCTAACCAGGACTGACCCTACTTAGTTTCAGAGATCAACCAAACTCAGTTAGGTACTGCTACAAGCTGAACATCATGATAGAAGCTGAACCACAGGAGGAGCTAATACGTTTTGGTAATCAAAAGGTTTTTCATACAGTATTAAGATGCAAGACCTTGGTTTTCCTCTCCCTTCATTGTCCTTCTATGTGTCCAGACTTTGTATTGATAGGTTCACTGTGGTTTCCTTTTGCCTTTCTAACTGACTGGCATGTCACCAGAGGATGGAGATGCACAGAAAACTGGTCAGCACTTTGCAAAGCCGTATTTTGAAGGGGGAAGCATTATTCATGACTGTTGTAAAAGCCAGCCAATCGACACTATTCAAATACAGATTCTGCACCAAAATAGAAAAGCCCTTTCCCCCCAGGTCTTGATTCATATAAGATTATACCATAGCATGAGAGCAAGTAGAATTGCTTCATCGGAATAATAATTTGCTGGCACAACTACACAGATGGCAGTGTTATTGCAGTACTAAAAGTCTTGCTACTGCAGTAACTTGTTTCTCTGTGCCTTACAAGGTGGGACACGGGCTCCGTCTGTATAACTTTATCAGCATTTGTAGCAATGTATGTTGAGGGACGCGGTGGCGCTGCGGGTTAAACCGCTGAGCTGCCGATCGGAAGGTCGGCGGTTCGAAACCGCGCGGCGGGGCGAGCTCCCGTTGCTCGTCCCAGCTCCTGCTCACCTAGCAGTTCGAAAACATGCAAATGTGAGTAGATTAATTGGTACCGCTTCAGCGGGAAGGTAACGGCGTTCCGAGTCGTCATGCTGGCCACATGACCCGGAAGTGTCTACAGACAACGCCGGCTCTAAGGCTTAGAAACGGAGATGAGCAGCGCCCCCTAGAGTCGGACACGACTGGACTTTACGTCGAGGGAAACCTTTACCTTTACCTTTACTATGTTGAGGAAGTACAGCAGCTAAAGGGTTAGTGGGTCCATACCTTTGGTTAGACCAGATGTGTTAGTTGTGGTGTTGATGGAGGAAGCCAAGGAAAAGCGACGGGGAACATCTCTCTCTTTAGACTCTGGATCTGGGAGAACAGTTAGATGCAGGTCAAGGATGGGATAAGAAGCATGTAAAAACAAACAAACAAATGGTGATTTTGCCCAAGCTGGATGCCCTTCAGATGGTGTAGGCTTCAACTCCTAGAATTCTCCTCACTTTTGATTCATAATGTCTTATAGCATCACCCCACATTGCTGTGATGACAAATCACTAACAAAGACACATTTTATTGCCAAAGTGATGGCTGTGGTAAGGAATACTGTTTTCTTAATCAGCCAGAGCTGACACACAGACACAGACAAAACTACAAGTCCAGTTAGATCCTAAGGAGACTACAATATGGTTGTGAAAATCAGTGAAGTTTCACTCATTTACACAAGTGAATTTACTCACAGTAAATAAGAATGTACACCTATGTACATGTAAGGTGTTGCCAAATTTGAACTTCCAGCATGCTGAGATTTGAGTCCCAAATGGTTCATGGACCAAGATATACTTGCTCCTCAACTAGGATTATTCTCCTGTCTCACCCAGCATCCTCTGTCCTACATTCTACTGGAAAATATCCAGTCTATTCAAAATACAATTTCTTTATAACTTGTACATCTTAAGCACAATCAACCATGAAAATATTTCTCATTGATACCAATCTTGTGTTTTCCAACAATTTACTAAATTAGTTACCTGGTCAAAAACAAAGTAAGTTATGTTGGCAAGATTAACCTTTGACAAATCCATGCTTATTTCTGATTATTACCACATTGCTTTCAAGGTGTTTAGAAGTTGATCTCCTTCTGATCAGCTCTGTCATCTTCTCAGCTATCAATGTTCTATGACTAGGTTTCTGGATTCTTCTTTCTTCTTTTTCAAGTAGAGGAAGAATACTTTCAATGTACCATGTTTCTAGCGCCTCAAGCTTAATTCTGTCCCTGCAACCTATTCTTCACAGTGCTAATGGAATACACATGCTTTTGTTGGAGAAGATTGAAAACAGTTGAGTAGTTCTATATTTTCTTTATTACATCTTAGTATACTGTCTTTCCTACTAAGCAAATGATACATATGTTGCTTTTATTTCTAACATACTGAACCACCCTTTCTGTTGTTCTTAGCATCCTCCATCAACTTCAGCTCATCCTTCACCATCTTCACCACCTTCAGCTCATCCTTCACCATCTTCACCAACTTCAGCTCACCAACTTCACCTTCACCAACTTCAGCTCATCCTTCACCAACTTCACCATCTTCACCAACCTCAGCTCATCCTTCACCAACTTCACCATCTGCACCAACTTCAGCTCATCCTTCACCATCTTCACCAAATTCAGCTCATCCTTCACCAACTTCACCATCTTCACCAACCTCAGCTCATCCTTCACCAACTTCGCCATCTTCACCAACTTCAGCTCATCCTTCACCATCTTCACCAACTTCAGCTCATCCTTCACAAACTTCACCATCTTCACCAACTTCAGCTCATCCTTCACCAACTTCACCATCTTCAGCTCATCCTTCACCAACTTCACCATCTTCAGCTCATCCTTCACCAACTTCAGCTCATCCTTCACCATCTTCAGCTTACCCTTCACCATCTTCACCAACTTCAGCTCATTCTGAGCTTTCTTCACATCATCTCTACAGTTCTGGGCTACTGGTATATATTCTTTCTCAGCAATCTGTACCTCTTTCTGCCACTTACTGTATATGTGTCCTTTCCAGTTGCTTGCAGATTTCTGCTGTTTTCCATTTGCTTGAAGACCTCTGCTGGTTTCCTTTCTTATAAATTCCCTCCTTGGAACTGTCTGCCACTATGCTTTTAATTTTTTAGGAATTCTTACCTATCTCGTGCATCTTTTCGTGTTAGCTCATCCAGCCAAAAAATCCTAATAGTCAGAGTTTATTATAATCCCCTTTTTTGAAATCCAAGATAATGTATTCAGTTACACTTTAGTTTTCCTTCAAATCAAGAATTCCAGCATTACATGGTCACCCACCCTCAATGTTCTTGCTACTTTCATTTCTTTACCCTTAATCTTCTCTATTGATTTGTCCCAAGTCAAAATTAGCCAATTCTTTTGTACCTTCTCCACCTCTGAAGGAGAAAGATGTCAGAAAGTAAGTCAGGAATGTCCTGAAAGAACCATCTTTGGAAAGTTTATCTTCTAACAGCTGTTGAGATAATAAAAATCTCCTATCACTGCTACTTTACACTTTGAATTATCTGCCTTTTGCTTCTGGAAAGCGTCTACATTATCTTCTCCTTGATTAGTTGGGCATTAGTAGACCACAATAACGTTTTATCAATTCCTCTACCTATTTTAATCCAGATGTTCTCTTCAGTAACATCAAGTTTTAGATCTCTGAGCAGGTATGAATACTTTTAAGATACAGCCCAACTCTCATCCATTTCTATTGTTTCCGTTCTTTTTGAACAAACTGCGTTCTTCAGTTGCTATAATCTAATCATAGGAGTCCTCTCATCAGGTCTTGGTTGTAACTCCTAAGTAATGGTGGTTGCTCTATACTAATAGTTCAAACTCATCTTATTTTCAGTACTTGGTACAAAGCCAGCAAAGAGCAGGCATGGGAGATCTGTTTGTGACTCTCCCATGTTCCATTTAGAGATGTGACTTAATCTTCTTAAATTGTAAAGTTTTGTAACAGCACAGTCTACAAATGGACCAGAAGACATTCGCTTCCCTTGGTTGCCTTATACTCAACAGAGAATGTTGTCCAACCTCTCAGTTGGAGGTCTGTTGGTAGCTAAGCTAACCGAGGAAATTCATTCATTCCTTCTAGACATACCATGTTTCTTTTTTTGCCAATAGCATTACTACCAATTAATAACTATTCCCAGTTCTTATTTGTGACTCTAATAATAAGCACAGGTAGAATCTGAAAACTCCAGCCTCTAAGTATAAATGCATATAACTGGTAGGTAGGCATCTTTTGTTTTTTCCCCCAATGAACTGTCTACAAGCATAAACCTTGCCTTCTCCATCTAAATATGCTGGACTCAAATTCTACCCTTTTTTTTTAATGTGCATTCTCCCAGAAATCCATAAAAAGGTTGCAGGATACGTTGGACTTCCTATTTCAATCCTACAGAAGGAGCTTTTGGTAGCTGCTTCAGCATTTTGGAATTCATGCCTATCCATGACAGTTAAAAACACACACCCCAGAAAGGGATGCTTGTGGGCTTGCCATACAAGCCATGTAAACAACAGGGAATTTCTAACTGTTGGAAAAGGCCATATGCAAATAGCCCCAAAACCTGGCTCTCACTGCAGCTGAACTTTGTAATTTCAGAATACTTCTCCATGTGCTTCTGCATTCTACACAGGGCAGAAGAACAACACCAGTCTTCAGTTCAGTGCTTGTGAACTTAGGGGGAGATTGTTCTAAAACCTGGGATTGCCTCTTTGTCTGTTTTCTAAAAGTGGCCTTGGTTTCATTCTCTTGGACGACAGCTTGAATGGGTGACGCTTTTCCAACTGCTTACCTGCACGCATGGGGAAACTTCCCCTGTTCAATCCATGCATGTATCAGCCTGCTGTGAAAGGCACAGATGCACAGCCAGCAAAAATCGAAGGTGTCCTTTTATGACCACCTCCAAGTGGCTGTTGCAAAGAAAACCTTACTGCAGTGCATAAGGGATGGAGGCATTAGACGAAGTAAAGATGGGAATGAGGCCATGTTTGCAGAGCGGTGATGGTGGATGGCAGGATGGAATGGAGACAGCTGTTGACACTTTTACCTTTGGGTAGAGCTCTGCGGTTCGAAAGCCCTTGTAATGTAAACCGCTTTCTAGCAAGAGCTGAGCGCTCAAGGTTAAGGCTGGTGGAAGAATTGGCTGGAGAAAAAGGCAGAGGAAGGAGAGAAGGAAGGCAGAAGGGGTTAATCTTGCAGCTTAGGAAGACTGGCCAAGGTCTAAGCTGGTGGAAAGCAGGGAAGGGACTGTTTCAAAAAATGGGAATGGCTGGGCAGCTTGAGCCCATGGCTATGGAGCAGGTAACAAGGAAGGCAGGCAACTGTGAAATCAAACCAGCTGAGCCAAACTGGTCTGTCATGCAAAGGATAATGGGCTTCATTAGTGAGCAAAATGGAAGAGGGTTGGGGATTTGCAATCCTGAAAGGACAACTCAGCGCAAAGTAATTAAAAAGCAAACATCAGTGCCCACAAAATATCCCAATGCTGTCATTGGAATTACATGCAGTGAAGTTTATACAGCATCCGTCACAAAATTATCATTTGTTTGTATACAAGAGTTTTTGTATTAAAGAGGACCACCAGTGGAACCAAAGGCATTACACATGAACGTTGCCTATAGCATCTTCACAATCTAGGCCCAAGCTGTTGGCAGCAGTCCTGTTATGGCACTTCCTCAGCAGCCATTCATTTTCTAAATATGGGAGGAACTTTCCAGCTTAAAAAAACGAACAGGGCATACTGCAACAACATGTCTTTAAAAAAAAAGTGAAATGTTCTTAAGGATTGCTTAAAAATAACAAATACAAAGCATTTTATTGTATGCAGTGTTAGACTAGTAGGAAAAGTACACATTTCAGTTAGCAGTTGTGCTAATGCTAGCAGAAAATTAGCAAATTACGAATGCAAACAAGGCAAAAGAAAAGTCTCCTTTGAGTTAAGCACAACTCCTGAGGACTTCATGGACTTCTCCAGGCAGCTTTCTTGGAAGTGGCCTGTCATTTTCATCTTCTAAGATAATTTTTTGATTTCCACTCTAGCCTATAACCGTAGGATTCCCTAGTGGTCTCTCATCTGAGTACTAAGCAGGGCCAATCTCAATTAGCTTTCTTAAATCAGCCAAGTTTGCCTAGCAAGCAATATTTAATGTAATAAATTCATGAGTTGCACAACAATTGGGGAAACAGCTTCTGCAACAGCATTTATCATAGCCCTACACCTACAGAACCAAAGGAAAGGAAGGGATTTGAAATTTGAGCACGGTAAATATGGGTTACTAAAAAAAATTTTTTTTGTACCAGTGGGTCAATAATAATATTCAATACCTCACTATTTTAAGTGACTTTAAATGCAGCAGATGAAATTGAGATTAATGTACGTGAAAGAAATAAGCAACATGACTTTGTTGCTGTGTTTTTCTGTTGATTTGCTCTATTGATTCCTACTCAGCAATACATGTACTCCCGGTTAGAAATAGGAAGGAAGGAAAGGAGGAGAGGGAGAGCTTTCCTGTTATAATTGGGAGTATGCTTTCATATGTAAAAATATTGCTTTGACTTATTGATGATCAAACAATGAGGTTAGTCCTGCCAAACCATCTTAACTATTCTGTCTTTATCATACATTTAAGACAAGAGTTTCTGAGTGATGGAGGGAATTCAACGTGGTCATCCAAAATGTCCAATCCAGGTAAGATTGGTGTCCTCAGCAAAGTGGGACAAGAGAAGGGGAATGTTGCCCTATACTGACATCACTGAGCAAGACCCTCCCTTATATGCCTACATCTTGATGCTGCTGTGTAGTCAGGCTTGGATCATGATGTCACTACAAATTGCAATGCCATGAAAGCATGTCTTGCTCCTTGCTTGCAGCAAAAAACAAGCCACTGACCCAGCTGCCGTGTTTTATGCCAGTAACTGCTAATTATTAGCTGAGAGCAGACCAGCTGCAGCCTGTGGTGGCTAGCTTGATTTTTGCCAGCAAGGAATAAATAAAGTGCCATTTAATATTGTTGGGCCACACTTGGATTGGATTTTTAAAAAATTAAACGTATCAGTTGATTTCACTGGCTCCAGTCAATGTCCCTGATGCCCCCAGCTTTGCCTGAACTAAGTGGGGGAAGAAGAGACCATTGCAGGCCTCATGATGGAGACACTGTTTGTTTGCAGGACCAGCCTTGGTCTTGTTACTTGATGCTTGCACATTATATACAAGCTTAGTGTAGGGAAATAAGAGAATAACCCTTTCCATTTCAGGCAAATGATAGGTTGATGCATCACGCAGAGCCTATGTTACCCTATTCCAGTGAGTAAGCCACAATAGACTAGGATCACAGATAACATTTAGACATGCCCCCTAGTTTATAAATCATAATAGCTGGCTTCATACAACCCATTTAGCCAAACATTCCTCATTATAGCATGGCAAGTAGTGTGAGCCTTGCCTGAAGTGTGATTATTTTCAAGGAACTTCCATACTCCCAACCAATTCACTGGCTCTTCTTTCTGGGTGACTATTACAGTTATGTACTGTGAAAAAAAAAATAAAGCCTGTTTGGCCTGCATTTAAACCATTGCTACTGTCAAATAGAACTTCCCCAAATAGATTTAAATCCATGGCACTGCTGAAAATGCCCTCCAGGACAATGAATTTATCCTCAGCATCTGAAATGATATCTCACACTTCAACAGGGAGGAAGCCCATGAGCTTTTTGTCCTGCCTATTGTACAAGCCAGGTCACTTACGCAACTCATCCCAGGCTTATTAATTTTCTCATGTACCTAGTAATCATCTTTCTAAAAAAACAACTCTCTTGTTTATCCTTATCTCACACCTGTACACCAGGTCCCTCTGGTGCAAACTATTTGTTTCTTGCCTCTAACGTACTTACCAAGGATGATTGCAATCATGCCACAAAGCCCTTCCTGGAGAATCCCAGGTTCCAAACAGGTAAAATGAATAAATTTACTTTGTTTAGCTTCATGCAGTTCCTCCGAACATCCCACTCTTGCTTACTTCAAAGTAGACACAGAGGGAGAGGTGTATGCAATTGATGCCCCTGCTAACTTTGATAGTCTTATTTTTTCCCCTGGCTCTATCTATCCACTTTTAACTTTCTCCCCATCACAACTGGAATGTGGTCCTCAAAACCTTTCCTGGAACTGGGAGATACAAGATTTTCTATCCTTCTATAAGCATCATGAAGTAACCCTTTGTTTGGATGGCTTATTTGGCTGGAACTATACAGGATCTGAAAGATGCACAGGGTAGGGGGAAGAGGAGCAAAGATATTTGTGCATTGGATTCTGGCAGACATATATCCCCATTTCTGTTGCCAAAATGTTGGCAGGCCTGCCTTCAGCAGCGATTGAAGAGATCCAACGTTAAACCATTGTTGAATTTCTTGTCAGCCAGCAGGGGGTGCACAAGAGATGCCGTATTTGCAAAAAAGATTCAAGACTGCCATTCTGCTGTTTAAAACTTTGGGAAGAAGCTATCTAGCTAGGCTCCTGCCACTGCATTTTGTCCAAACTGCTAGCTTTCCAGAGGCAGCATGGGGAACTCCAAGACTTGAAAAGAACACTCCTTTTTTTTCCATGCACAGGATGTTTCAGCTTAATGAAATTGACTGCAGGTTGATCTGCCTGACCAGGTTGCCCCAGCATGAATTCAGGTTGACTGTTTCTCAAGGCCAGGCACGCTTTATCTGCCACTAGCCCACAAGAAAAACCACCTCCGCTCTTCTTTTCCTGCTGTGCATCAGAAGGAGTGTTTTCTGACCTGGGCTAGTTGAAGCAGTGTGTCCTCTCCAGGCAGCAAATGTGTACTGTGGCAGGAACACTCCCTCCCCTCTGGTCACTGGTTGCTGCCCTCCATGGCCATCTTATTCTCGGCTGCTAGGCTGCCTGCCCCTTCTGAAAGAATCTTGATGATGAACCTCAATTATTGCTATTGTTGCGGTTCCTGTTTCCATATCACTGGTGGACTTTCGGGTTTGTTTTTTTTAAATAAGTTTATCAGTGGAATGGTGAAATGATAGATCTCTTGTTTATTATTCTTACCCAGGTAAAATTGACAATAATTCTGCCAGTTCTCCTTCCTCCCTCCCTCCCTCCCTCCCTTCCTCTAATCAGCCAATAGATGCATCCAATGGGAAGATGCCAAGTACAAGGGAGGCTCACCCAAAAGGTCTCCTATTGCAAATCACATGTCCTCAAAGGCCTACCGCTGAAAGCAAAGGGACTGGTGCTTGCTCTCCTGGCATGGAATCGAGAAGCAGGGGGATTCACCAATCAGGGGCCAAGGCCAGGACAGCCCAGACAGAATGCCACCCATCATCACCACCATAGCCAAAGCAGAGGAAGGGGTTGAAATCCAGAAAGGGATTTCTTAAGCTGGCTTCCTTTCCACCTGGTTTATACCCAGCAGTCAAGCAGCTCAAGACTGCAGTGTGTATTTTACTGGGGAAAAACATACTGTGGAAGATCATACAACCTACATAAGCGAGAAGCTATCAGCAGGAGCAAAGCTTCTTATGTTTCTCAGTCCACTGTCTACATTAGCGGCTGGTGACCACTTCAGTCTATGAGTGGTGCTGTATAATCTTGGTTGATGGTCAAGTCACAAGAACCTCTCCTGGAAGGAAACTATCAGCCCTTTTTTCTCTGCAGTCTCTCAAATCTCACACCAGAAAGCTAAACTCTCTCCAGATTTGGTGACCTTGCCACATTCTCCATCACTCTTAAATTTTCATGTTTAAAATTACTTTAGTAATTATTAAATCATGTTAATAACGCCCCCAGACCAGCTTAGGGATAGATCATCATGGAGAAAATCTGTGTGGTTGCTAAGAGTCAACACCGACTTGAAGTGACTGGGTGAGCCTCCCCCTTGGCTAGATAGGGAGCCAAGCACCTGCTCTCCATGCAAAAGGCCCCAGGTTCTATCTTCACCTGCATCAGTTTACAGGATAGCAAGTAGCCAAGTTGCAGGTAATACAAAAGTTGTGCCGTAGCCACTTCCAGGTACTGATCACTGGATTCCCCTATCCCTAGCCAACCCTAAGCATTCAGGACATCAAATGAGGAGAAGGTTGATCCTTTCCATGCACACGTATGCAAACTGACCACAGGAACTGTGTCTCAACTGTATGCAAGGCCTGTAACAGGGGAATCTCTTATCTGCAAGAGCAAGACAGAGTCAACAATGTCACTGTACTGGTCCCTATGTTGACAGCCTAACTGCCTAAGAGTTTCTGCCCCATGGCCCATTTCTTCTAGCCTTTCAGCGAGATGGTCTTCTGCAATGCCTACCTCTTTTCTGCCTGGTGCTGGGGCTCACGTTCCGGTCCCGGTTGTTGGACGTCTCCAAGCTTGAGAGTTCAGATTTATTTTCGCACAAACTCATCGATTTTCTGCCATACCTTGTAGAGTCAAAAGAGATGCAACAATCATGGTTAGGTGACTGCTAATGGGTTGAAACAGGACTGTTGCAACAAGCAGGGCTTCTTAGTATGTTCTTACTGGGACACTTGTTTAAAAATGTTCCTCTCAGAATAGTTGTGAACATGTATGTGTATACAGGTAGACCTTGCTTAACAACAGCCCTGTTTAGCAACCATTCAAAGTTGCAACGGAGCTGAATAAGTAACTTTACGGCCAGTCTTCACATTTACAACCGTCGCAGCATCCTCATGGTCACGTGATAGACATTTGGGCACTCTGCAACCAGTGGGTATTAATGACCGTTGCAGCATCCTGCAGTCACATGATCGCCATTTGTACATGTTACAGCTGGCTTCTGACACGCAGAGTCAATGGAGACTCTGGCAGTGAAATTGCAAATCATGGTCACATGATGTCTCGCTTAACAACCAACTGGGAAGTGATGTTGTAATTGTCCCAATTGTGGTTGCTAAGTGAGGACTATCTGTCTGTGTGCATACACATATGAAAACAACTAAACTGAGTGAGATGGGCGGGGAATAAATTGGATGGATAAATAAATAAACGAACAACTATAAACAAGCTGCATTCAGCCAACGTACATAAACCAGTTGCTGAATCATTTTTTGGATTTGTACAATGCCTTGAACCATAACCTAACCAAAGGGGTTGATGCACAGAATGCTAAGGCACATACACCGACAGAACTCAACAAGGTTAATGTTAAGCAGGTCTAGTATATATCGTACCATTGCAGTCTTTGGCTGCTGTCAACTCAGCCTCTCCCACGCCCACAGGACTCTTTCTCGTAGCCAGGTTAAAGATCCATCCATCCATCCAACAGAAAAGGACATGGACATAAAATCTGCTGCCCCAATTGCTGATCCCAATTCTGCCACAATAACAGGATCAGCAAACTTCTGCCTGGCAGTGCCTAGAAGTGGCCAGTGGATGGCCATGGAGATCATGTGAACCAGCATGAACTTCCAGAATCATGCAGTCCTGATTGTCCTGTGCCTTTATTTATGGTTCTCACCCTGAACAGGTTCCAAAAGTCCTTGAAAACCTGGTTGTTCTCCCAGGCCTTGGTGCTGGGTGGGTGTTGAGCCCCAATAGGTTTTGTTTTTTGTTTTTATTTCTGCTGTATATGATCCTCTCTTCTGGACATGCATGATTTCTTTCTTAATTTGTATTGTTTCCTGCTTTTAAAATGTAAGCCTCCAAACTCCTTTGGAGTTGCGGTGGCCTCTAAGTTAGATGAGTAGAGTAGAGTAAAAGTAATGCTGCCCCATCACCAAAGGCAACATCAGCAACTGTGGTGCCTTGCAGACGTGGCCAGAAAGTACAGCTCTGTGAACAGTCCCTGGAAGTGATGATCAGCTAGGCCAATGTTTTTCAAACTGGCAACTTTAAGACATGTGGAGTTCAGCTCCCAGAATTCTGGCTGGGGAATTCTGGGAGTTGAAGTCCACACATTTTTTTTTCTAAAGAACTTTATAAGCTTTCAGAATATATGAATGAATGAATGAATGAATGAATGAATGAATGAATGAATGAATAAATAAATGCAGGTCTGCAGGCCAGCTGTGCTCTTTTCAGCCTATGCCACAGCACATTATCTTAGAGCCCAGGTTGTACAACTCTGAGGTCTCAAGGGCCACACAGACTCTGTGGGGTGTGTTGGAGGCTGTATTCCAAAAGAGGATGGGGCCAGGGCGTTACAGGGGTTTCCTTTTTCTTCTTAATAAGAATTTTATTAAATTTCAAAGCAAAGATAAAAGCTACGAAAAAACAAAAAACTACAAAAAAAAAGAAGAAAAACTAAAAAGATGTGAAAAAACAAGAGAATTTTTTTTTCAGAGTTACAAAATGAGGTGACTTCCGACTTTTAACAGCAAGAATATTCAAAAATTTTCCTTAATCAATCTCTTACTCTATATTAAACCAAAACCACATTATTTCTATAAATCATTCCACTTTGGCACATTATAAAAATCATTATGTACAGATACTCCCTCCCCTTATATTGAAATAAAGAAAAAAAAAAATCATATGAACCTCCTAAACAACTTTCCCCCCAAAAGGTAGCACTTATTTAATTATTCCCTTCCTACTACTATTTCTGTCTACAACAATAAAAATCAAACTAAAAAGCACATAAATTGTCTGCCATTATACTTAATAGTACAACAATTTTAATAATCTTTATCTTAGTAAACCCAAAACCAAAGCATTCTTTACTCTAATAATCCAAATCCTTAAAGACAAATAACACCAACCAAACCCTAAAAGCAGTCCAGATAAATGTTCTTTAACCCTTATCTCACTTCAGAATAAACCAGAGCATTTACATACCCCCACAATGCGCACAGAGCTTTTCTCTTGAAAAATTAAACAGCCCAACTACCCCCCTCAAAAACTCTGACTTCTCTTCAGGAGACCTCCCATACATAATAACCCGTTCTTTTTCATGGCATTCTTCCAGAAGATCAATTTCACTTGTGGCTTGCAAATCTCTCTCTCCCTTAAATTTCTCGAACTCCACTATCCAATCTGCATCCAACATCTCAACAGAATCCCAATCTCACTCTTAGAAGAAACATTTCTATCACTGTTAAGTTTCTCAATTTCATCCACTGCATCCCCAATCAGATGACACATCTCAGACCTCATATTTTCCACAATGTCCTCAATGTCTTATTTATTTATTTATATTTATATTTCAAATTTCTATCACTGCCCATCTCTCCTGAAAAGGAGACTCTGCATAAAAGCTTGATAGGAGTCAGAAAGAATCTGTTTAAAATCTTGGTGGAAGTCAGAGAAAATCTGTTTAAGATCTTCCATGTCTCATGCAGTAGATTATGGCACCCCCTAGGAGCTTAACCAGCGAAAGCCGAAGATATGGAAAAGTTCCAGAGTGCGTTTACACAAAGTAAGAGCGAGATAAGCAGACAGTTCCCAAGGGAAAGTAGAAAGAGAAAGCTGAAGGTTCAAATCAGGTGATTCAATGTGTAGGAGAATGCTAATATCTTCAAATTTAGTACAAAAATAATAACAGGAAGACAATTGTTTACTCTCAATCCTCCTTAATATTTGGAAGGAAAACAAAGTCCAAAACTTAAAGAAGAATTTTTAAAAAGTAATCCCAAAAATAACGATAAACATCAAGAGAACCCGCTTCTCCTCACTGTAGAAAGCCTCTCTTAGGGTACACACACTTAAAAAAATATATCAATTTGGTGATTTAGAAATGGGGAGGCCAGTCTTAATGTCCCTTTAAGGCTGCAGTGCAGCTTGGAAAATGATGATGTCCCCACCTCCCGGCTAGCTTTTACGAAACGCTGTTTGCGATCTTCTGGCTACAAGCAGCCGTCTGGAGGACAGATGGGGTGTTTCCTGGTGCTTTCCTTTACCCGGAGAACACTCCTGGGCTTAGGAAAACCTGCATGAGCCCGAACAAAATTACTGCATGGTCAGCTCCACCTGCTAAACCCACAGGCAAAGCTGTTCAGTCCACCATGTCCCCACCGGAAATTGCCGCATTTCAGGGGTTTTCAAGGAATGCCATGCATGTTTAAGCACTTGAAAGGGTTAAGACACTTATTCATTTATTTAAATTGTAAGCCACCCAACTCCAACGGACTATTTAGTTTCTCATTCCCTACCCAGATCCCCACAAATGCAAAAACCACAGGGGTAACCGCAGATGTGGGGTCAAAACAAGTCAAGATGGCATCTACAACCATGCGATTCCCCCGGCTGGCACGTTTTGGGCCCCAACCTCAGAAAGCACCAGAACTGCTGACAAGCCATAGGAAGACTCTAGGCCACGCTGTTTGGGGGTCTCATACCTGGAGGAGTTGGATGCATTCATTGGTGCGTGATATACGCTCTCTGTGATTCTTTGGTGAAGCTGGCTTGCTTCTGTTAACAGAAAAAGAAGGAAGAACAAAGTGAATATTTCTTTCCATTTGTATACATATCAGAATGAATAAACTGGTTGATAAAACCTTTTTACAGTAGCCTTGACTTGTTTCTTTTGTTTAATAGATTCCTCTGTACAGGTAGTCCTCTTGTAACAACCACAATTGGGTCTGGAATTTTGGTTGCTAAGCGAAGCAGTCATTAAGTGAATTCAACCTGATTTTACGACCTTTTCTGTGGCAGTCATTAAGTGAATCACTGTGGGGTGCTAAGCAAACCACATGGTCATTAAGCGAATCACGCAGTTCCCCATTGACTTTGCTTGTCAGAAACTGGCTGGGAAGGTCAACATGACCATGGGACACTGTTACGGTCGTAAGTGTGAACCAGTTGCCAAGTGCCCAAATTGTGATCACATGACTATGGGGACACTGCAACAGTTGTAAGTGTGAGGACCGGTCATAAGTCTTTTTTTCAGCACCACTGTAAGTCCGAACCATCACTAAATGGATGGTTGTTAAGCGAGGACTACCTGTAGTGTTTTTATTTTTATTTTTGAATTCGCCACCCAGAGTGCCATTGGTAGATATGTGGCTATATACATTTGTTAAATAAATAAATACATTGCATTTCTTGGACTCTATCCCATTACAACTTTAACATGAGCTGAAGGGATGAATTGGCTGAGTGCCTGATCTGTGTTTTATGAGGAAAGGAAAATAATTATGGAATTAGATGGTGTTTTATCCTATACATTTTACCTCCACAAAACTCTTGGACTTCACTGTTCCACATAATAATGATCAGGTATACCTAATGCAGCTTTCAATAACTTTTTTCATCAGGGTAGGCACTGGTACAAAAATCATTACTGCATGCTGAAAATCATCACTCCTGGGCCAAGAAGCCCCTCTTTAATAGGTAAATTCCTAGGAAAAATTAGTAGATGGTGGTAGTACCATATGTCAGTCCTTTGAGGTTGACGGTCATGAAACAGACAGTGCAAGAATTAACAGGAATTCTACCTTATTGTTGAAGGGTGTAATAACAGAATCTTAAAAGCCTGACAGAGTTTCCTTCAGCCCCCTCTTATACCAAACAGATTCAAGGTGGGTTGTTTTGCGTTTCTTTCTCACACCTTCTTCTTCCTCCCCAAGACTGAGTCATCTCCCATTTCATTTTAATTATTCCTGCATACCTTCTTCAAGGTTATCTATGAATTCAACTATATCATACAACAGAAATGTCAAAGTTTAACTAACTGCTATTATTCTCCACGTGTGGTACTGAGAAAGGCATTTCATTTCCTTGATAAACATACATTTATGGCTTCTTCCACACTGTGTTTACCATTGTTGGGGAATTTTTGACCCTCTAGATTTTGTAGGGTACCAATTCCCATCAGCCCACCCAAAATGACCAGGCAAGATAGGATTTGCAGGGTAACAATATCTGGAAGCACAGTTTCCTGCTCCTGATCTACTGTAAACCCTGGGAGAAAAAAGAGGAAGAGATAGGAACATTTGCCTGGCTTTGAATCGGACAGGTTCAAGATTCTTCAGAGATGAGAAATTTGTCTCTTCCCACCCATAAGTGCTGGCACTAGAAGGGTTTAAATTCACTCATTTATTTTCTATTGAATTTCAACATGCAAGTTCTGGTTTTGGTGTACTTTTCTACCCTTAGCAGGGCAAGTAGGCTCAGCAACCCAACACATTTTCCTGCTCTTCCAACATGATATTAGAAATCAAGAGCTAATTCTGCCATGGGTAAAAAAGTACATCATTTATTGTAAGTTAACATGGAAACAGTTGGTGGACTCTGCAGTCTTGTTCCCAATGGGAAGAGGAAGTGAAGTCTTATTGTTTGCGGTCTAAGACAATACCTAGTTTGGCCCGGGGTCTCCTAGAAAAGCTCAGGTCACTATTAAAAGCATCAGTGGGCTGCTTCATGCAATAGGTACCGCTTCGGCGTGCAGGTAACGGCGTTCCGTGTAGTCATGCCAGCCACATGACCACGGAGGAAGTGTCTACAGACAAACGCCGGCTCTTCGGCTTTGAAATGGAGATAAGCACCGCCCCCTAGAGTCGGACATGACTGGACTTAATGTCAAGGGAAACCTTTACCTTTACCTTTACTAGGCCTGCTTTGCCTACAACATCTGTCAATATTCAAGCATGACCATTTTATGCTTGACTTTGGCTGGTGTAGAGGGAATAAGGAACAGCCTAAAGGAGGGGAGGAAGAGCCACTAACACAGCAGTAATCAGGTAAGAGGGGCTGGAACCCCTTCCAAGAAACTAATTTGAGAAAACATCTCAGGCGAGCCCCTCTCTCATTCACATGAAGGTAAAGGGAGGGAGTGGAGAAGCACATGCAGATTTGCAAGATTCTGTTCCTATAGCTGTTAACAATAAAAGTAGACCTGACCTACATGGCATTGGTTCCTTAGTCTGGTCTACCTTGTGGGGCTGACAGTCGGTATATTTGAAAAACAACCTATGTATGCCCACATTGTAGTGCCAGGAACTGTAGTTTATCCTGGAAATTGACTAGGTAAGGTAGATTTGTGTGCTTTGGATTTTATGGGCATAGAGATTGGCTCTGTTGCCATGACACACTTAACTGGGACACTTTGGGGGTTAAGTGTTCCATGGGACACCACAAAGGATTTAACTGACCCTAACCAAGGAAAAGATCCGGGGGACTTGATGGATGGCTTAATAAAGACTCAGCTGAATTTCCAAACAGCTGCAGCTTGGCTCAAAAGCAGGGACTCCTGTGAGCACAGGGGTGGAATAGCTCTTAAGGAATATTTAGATAGGCTGTTGTAGGGCAGTAGAAAAACACTGCCTGAGGGTCAGATATGAAAGAAGTGATAATAAATCAGTCTAGCCCAAAGCAACAAGCAAAGCCCAGGAGACTCAAACTGTGCAATCAACCAGGAAGAAGTTTTTCCCCTGTTGTCAGGTGAGCCTTTCAGAGGGGTTGGGCTTGGGGTGGGGGAGACTTTGTTCCTTATTTTCCATAATAGGCAGAGGGAATCTCCAATAGAAGAGGGAATCTCTTCCAGGACCAACCACCCCAGTTGTGGGAAGAGGGCTGATGAACCAGAAGAAATTGGTCATCTAGGGCAGGGTTCCTCAACCTTGGCAACTCTAAGCTGTGCAGACTTCAACTCCCAGAATTCCCCAGCCAGCAAAGCTGGGAGTTGAAGTCTGCACAGCTTAGAGTTGCCAAGGTTGAGGAACCCTGATCTAGGGAAACAAAGAGCTAGAGGCAATTAAGAGGATTTTCATTAATTTATATGATGCTGTTCTGTCCTTGCTACTTTTTTAGTCTACTTGTCTCAGCCTTGCGAGGTAATCCAGACAAGCAGCACATCCAGGAGCACTAGCTCTATCTTTATTGTAAGGTTACATTGAGAGAATCTTGCAAGACTGAAAATGCATCTCTTCTTCTTCACCATGCTGGCTGGGGAATTCTGAGAGTTGGAGTCCACACATCTTAAAGCGGCCAAGTTTGAAAAACACTGGTTAGAGCAATGGAGAGTTTTTCTCGGCCCCAATCTGAAATTTGGCCAGACTTACTCTTCTCTTGAGGAAAAAAATGGAAATTTAGTGGGCAGTTATCACGAATCATGATTACTTGGTGGGAATTTCTTTTATAGTGATTTCAGACAGGCCAAGGGAGAGTGATGTCTTAAAGATACCGATCCCTTGACTGAGACTTCTAAGGTTGCCTTAGCATTCATTCCTTGGGGGAGTGGGGGGTTTAAGGCAGCACAGAAGGGGACAGAGCGCCCTCCTCCCACTTTGCCACAGCTGGTACAGAATCAAGCCAGCAGCCAGAGCCAGGCTGAGCAGCTATCTGAGCAGCTGCAGCTTGGCTAAACATATGCCCCAAGGGCTGGGCTGTGCTCAGGAGGGAGAAGAGGGAACACAGGGGAAAGAACAGTTTTAATGGTGTCTTGTACTCCACCCAATAGAAATCTTGGTGTCTACAGGGGAGGGAGAAGTCAACTCAGCAACATCATGAGGCTGTATTGCCTCAGAAAAATAGTGCAGCGTAGCTTCATTTTAGAGGAGAAGGTGGTCTGTGGTAGAGGAACCAAGGCAAAATGTTTAGACAGGGTGCACACACATTTGCATCAACCACCTTGAAGAGTTGGTGGAAGCTCACGGACTTTTTGTTGAAGGAAGAAAAGACTGAACTGATGATTTAGGGATAAAAAGGGTTAAAGAGGAAGGGGAGAAAATTAAGATGGCAATTACTTGATGGAAAGAAGGGCAGACGTCAAAATTCTATGTTTTCTTACTTTTCCTTTTTTTCTATCTTGTTTTTTTCCTTTCATATTTCCCTTTAATTTTCTATACTTTTATTGTATTGAAAAAAATTTACACACAGACAGAAACACAGACACACGGAGTTGGTGGAAACTATGGCCAGGAGGCGATGTTGGAGGCCTCACCTCAAGATGTGCTGAAGACAGTCCCTCATGTCCTTGTCATCTCATAGTTAGACTGCCGTAATTTCCTTTACACAGGGCTGTCCTTGAAGACCACCCAGAAAGTTCAGCTACACAAAATGCAGCCACCCACGTACTTCCTGGCCTGTTGCAGCACCACCATGACATACCGGTGTTGTGAGGACTGTCAGTTAGTTTCCAGGTGCAATTCCAGATGCTGATCACTACATCTGAAGCCCTATGGAGCTCAGGGCTTGCATAACTAAGAGACTATCTTTCTCAAATATCTTCCGCCAGTCTTATCTGGGTGATGAGAGGACACCTGCTGAATACCCCCTCTGATCAGGGGATCCAAAAGTGGGCAGTCACTCTGTAACAGTG
Organism: Candoia aspera; assembly: GCF_035149785.1. Taxonomy (NCBI): domain Eukaryota; kingdom Metazoa; phylum Chordata; class Lepidosauria; order Squamata; family Candoiidae; genus Candoia; species Candoia aspera. The sequence continues at coordinate 8,856,220 of NC_086158.1, read as the reverse complement.
TCCCTCACTCCCATGCCTTTCCAGATGCTGGTAAAAATCTGGAAGTTCTTCAAGGCTATTGGTGATAGATGACCATGGAACCATTAGCATTCATCCTAAGTTTGGATTTAGTATTATTGTGACAATTGTTGTTGTTTTATTGTAAAGGATATTTAAACATCTGTATACTGTCTGGAACCTGCTTCAATTAAGGAGACACCAACATCACACAAATAAAATTTAAAAATAAACCTTGGGATAGCTGTTTAAAAAAGTGCTCTGCAGCTTAGAAATAAGACTGGTTCTTCCTCTTTCTGACTTTTTAATTTCCTTAGATCAGGGGCATCTGGAGCAGGCATAAAAAAAAGTCAAAATGGCATCTGCACGATGGAAGCTCCACTGCTTTTTAATATGCATCACATGAGGAACCCATCGAAAAAAGGGGTGGGGCTTTGATCATGCAATCGCAACTGCCATCTTGACTTTTTTGGCTCTTGCAGACACCCCTGACCCTGATGGCAGATGGGGATGGAACAATTTGTGAGACTTTTCCATTCTCCATAGTTTGTCTCTCCCTGTTCCCTTCTGTTGAATTTCAAGAAAAGCAGGAATGATGGCTCTCATCCCTCTTCTACTAAAGTCCTGGAGAGGCAAATTAATTGGTCTCTTTCTGGAACAAGGGCTCATGTATTCTAGGCACAAGTAATGCAGACTAATTGCACCCCTCTTGCTTACCCATTGTCTCCAACAACCAGGCCATTGCAGACTTTCAAGAAGTCAAGCTCCACTAGTACAATTCAGGGTTTACTAATGTAGGGTTCTATGACAGTAACTAGCAGCATTCCATATCATTGCATGGAAAGATCCAGTCAAGGATCTCTGAATGATCCAGTCAAGGAAGAGATGCAGCAAAATTAACCACATACCCTGGTTGATCAGGAAACATGGTTGATCAGAAAAATGGCCAGGGTGCATTTGCATTCTGCATCTCTCTCATATAGGGATGTACTTGTTCTGGGGGTTCAAAGGGATGATTAAGAATGCAACTGATTTATATATATTTTGGCACACTGTGGTTCTCTTGTGGTGTCTTGATGCACTCTAGTTGCAGTTTGGAACATGTTTCTACAAGCTTTCAGAAAGGGAAAGTATGTGCAATATTGATGTGTCTTACAGCTACAATCCCCTTTATACAGCATCCTACCTCTGCAAGCTTCCAGCTGTCCTGTTAGGACTTTCCTAATCTCTGACACCCAGGTGTTCTTCAATTCCATAGACGCTGCCTGAAAAACAGGATACATAACAATGGCAAGAAATCCAGGCAAGGGTTTTGCTAGGAAGTTTTGCATCTAATATATATCTCCCATTCCTTCCTTTCCTATTGATTCATTTAACCACTTTTATCCCTTTTGGGGGCCTAAGCAAAATCTTACTCCTTTTTTAGTCTCACTTTGGCCCCAACTCTTTATTTTCTCCTTCTGTAATTCCAGAAAAATCAATAATACCATGAAATATTAGCAGGAAAAACAACTGGAAATGAAGAAAAGTGCCACCTGCAGTACCTGAATGATATAGACCTCTTCTCTGCCATTGTACCAGATCTCAAATTTCTTATTATCACCTTTGACGTTTTCAGTAATGCCAACAGTGCTCATCTGTTTGAAAGAGAAGTTTGAATGCAGAACATGATCACTGGCCATTGCGATGCATTTTGTTCATTTTAGTTCACCTTAAAAACACATGCACATGAAACCTCTACAACATGCAGACCTTCCTTAACAGGAAGGCCTTCAGCTTGTATGATAGAGCCAAGTCCACTCTGAAACCTGACTCCCTTTCCACAAAAGCTATCTGTTTCCAGCCTGTAAGTGACCCTACCCCTTGTCTTGTCACTGCCCAATTTCAATGATCCATAGAATGTTCACGTACAGTTTGGCTTCTCCTAAAGAACTAAAAGGTCAGTTTAGAGTCCTAAAGACACAAGAAAAAGTTCCTAATGGGGATTTCAGACCAAGCCCCACTTCGGAAGCTGTCTTCCATCAAGGTCACAATCCCTAAATTACAGCAATAGTATCTGACATTACAACAATGGGGACTTATAATGTGGCACCCAGGTGATATTTTAACCTTGTCTAGATTTAAAGGTTGCCTTAGCATTCAGTCCTGGGGGGTATAAGTGTAGCAGGGAAAGGCACAGGGAATGTTGCCCCTTAACTACACTCACTATGCCACAGGTAGTACAGAAGCAAACCAGTAGTCAGGAAAATGCTGAATTTTCAGATGTCCAGCTTCCTGTTGTCAGGAAGATAGATAAAATAAAAGGGAAGAATGTTGAATCAACTAAAATGTATGAAGATGACATTCCCTGGTTGACTTTATGCAGATTGTTCTGATTTCTACTTCATTATAGTCTATAGTTAATACTTATGCAGACATTCTCTTGCTCTGCATATCTAGAATTCAAAGCATATGATGATATATATTGTAAACCACAAAACCTATGAAGTTCTAAAATGTCCTTCTGTGAGAAAAGACTCACGTAGGGCTAAAAAAATGTTTGGCAGCAGTATAGAGGCAATTAGGTTAAAACTAGAATGTGATGGGAGCCCAGAAGACTGTTAAGGGTAACCTCACCTTAAAAAGAAATCAAGAGTGAAGAGAAATCTGTTTTGCTCCAGGTTCTATTTGAGGTATAATCTGGCAGCTGTTCTAACTTGAGATAGATACTGGAGATCTCAGGGTTACCATTATTTTGTTCTAGTGTGTGTGTATATACACACTAGATTATATTATTTCCAGTTTCTACAGCAGACCTAGCTTTCTAGAGGAGTGTTGCTCAACCTCGACAACTTTAAGATGTATGGACTTCAACTCAGCAGAATTCCCCAGCAGATGCTGGCCGGGGAATTCTGGAAGTTGAAGTCCACACATCTTAAAGTTGCCAAGGCTGAGAAACATTGCTCTCGAGCTGCCTTTCTCAACTTTTTGACCCTGGAGGAACCCCCGAAATATTTTTCAGGCCTCGGGGAACCCCTGCGCATTCAGGCTCAAATATAGGCCAGAAGTTACAAAATTATATTCATTTCATGCGTAGGCCTGTATATAGGCATTAACAGTGTTCTTAAAGAATGAAACATGCCTTTTTAATGTGAAGTTGCCTGAATTTGAAATAATTTTTTAAATAAATTGTGGTCTCCCAGGGAACCCCTAGTGACCTCTCATGGAACCCTAGATTTCCACAAAACCCTGGTTGAGAAAGGCTGCTCTAGAGAATCTATAATGCTGGGAAAGGTGGAAGGAAAAAGAGGATGGTCAACAACAAGGTAGATGGACTGAATTACAGCAGCGATGGGTGTACCTTAAGGGCCAGGTTGGGGGCAGGTCATCCTCAAAAAAATCTATGTGGTGGCTAAGAGTTGACACCAACTTAATGGTACATAATCAATCAAAGCATGTATGTATGTATGTGAATATTCTCCTCTGACCTGCCAATTTTGATGGAATCTTTCTACAAGTGGATGGAAAAGAAAAAAGCAAGGCAGTTCCAAATAACAATGACAAGCCAGTCACATCCTGGACTGTAAGATTCAAATCTTCTACCATATGATAGCAAAACACCACATATTGAATGGACATGTAGTTGACACTGGGCTCTCTACATTTAGCTACAGGAAGGATGGCTCTCTTTCTGTGTAGAACCTTCTCTTTGTCTGCACTGTGAAAGTCATTTTTGAGGGGACGAGGGCAAATTCTGCCTTGCAATTTACTATTAAAACTGGAAACCGAAATACCATATTTATAACTGGTGTCATGAGTACTGATGGCGAGCAGGAGGGGCCCCCTGTCCAGGGGGGAAAATGCATGCATAGTAGGGAGGAGTTGAGCAGCCATTCAAAGAGACACAGAACAGACCCGCCTTGACTTTTGGGGTTTATCTGTCTGGGCTTTCCCACGCTGCTTCAGTTTGTCAGGATTTTCTGTCTAATGTAGCAGTAAATAAACACTAGAGACCTATTCCTCGTCTCAGCGTGGTTCCTGACTGTTAGGACAACTGGACAGTTAAGGGCACATTTCTGCAAGTGCTGTTTGCACAGACCGTAACCAGAAGCCACAGTCAATATATATCTGCTTACAAAGGTGCGTTTATTTGCTGGGTTTTGAATCTTAGTATTTTGAGATAGATATCTAAACCTTGGATAAAAATCTCTCCCAGCCTCTGCCCTGAAAGTAAACCTAAGATTACCGATAGAGGCTAATGTGTTCTAGCCTAACGTGTGTGGGTAGCTTTTACTGAGCAAACAGTAAAAACTGTTTGTATGCCAAGAGCTGCACTCCCGATGTAATGAGGCCAGGAGAAAGACTCTATTGGATTTGATTTCATTCATTCTTACATTTGGAATGTTTGTATTTCATAAAACAATAAATCACCTCTCCCGTTTGCAAGTAATTCATATTGTACTTTAAATTGGTTCAGTAATTCCCTCCACTTCCTCCTTACTGTCCAAAGATGCTTAACATGGTGTTAAGCTTGCAGGGAGATTCTTCAGTCAATTGTTGCCCAGTCTGCAGTGTGGGATGGACAAAATCTGGTTTTCAAGGAACGGTTTTTAGGACTTTGCAATGCATGATCCCCCAGTTTGCTATCAACAGCATGCAACAGGGAGAAGTCTGTGCAGTCAAAAAGGTGAAGATCGCTCATTCTGCCTTGAATTGGTAATTCACACCTTTTGTCACATTAAAGATCGACGTTTCTTGAAAACTTTGGAAGGGCTGCACCCAAGACTTTCTGGGATTGCTATAGGGCCTCTGGTTATGATCTTTTGTACTAAGTCACCCAACAGTTGGGTCAACTGGGAAGGCTGGTACTTCATTATGGACAACAGCTGCTGCTTATAGTGAAGCAACGCTTTTGCTAACTACAGGGCATTTCTCTCCAAATGTCATGGGAAGCAAAGCTGCTGATACCTGGGTGAAGCACCTCTAGCTACAGTGGAGCTGGAATGATCATTTAGTGTAATTCCTGCTTTGTATAATGCATCTCAGACAAATAACTGTCTATCTCTTCTCGAACATACCTGATGAATGGAAACCCACCATACCGATCGGAAGTTGATTCCACCGTTGAACTGCTCTCTCTTTTGGGAACTTAAAAAAAATGGAGTCTGTCTTCCTGTAACTGAACTCTGGAATGATGGACAACAGATCTTGGCCTTCTTCTGTGTGATCTTTTTGCAGATATTTGACGAGTACTATTAGATCAAACTCCATCTTCTCTTCTCCCTCCCAATTCCTTCCACGTTTCTTCATAGAACTTACTTTTTGGTTCCCTGATCATCTTCACTGCCATTCTCTGAACCTTTTCCTATTTGTCTGAATCCATCTTAAAGTGTGGTGCTAACAATGGACACATTTCTGAAGGGGGGATCCAATAAGTGGAATCATGACTTCCCATCATTTGGAAGCTATGATGTGTCGATGAAGCCTAAAATTGCATTTGCTTGCTATATTCATCTTGTTATTCCAATATCTTTTTCACAAATAGGATTGCCAAGCTATGTGACCCTCCATCCTATACCTGCACATGTTGGTCTTTGCATTTGTCTCTATTAAATGTTATTCTATTATTTTCAGCTTACATTTCTAAGCCATTCATGCTCAATTTATTTTTGTCTTTTAGGGTATAAGTTTTGAATCCATCTGCAATTTTGTTTCAAGTGTTATTATCAAGCCATATATTCTGCATCCTATATCAGTGCATTTTTTCTATTTCCTAAGTGAGCTTGACTTTTATAGTGATTGGAAAAACTCATTTTTCATTTTTGGTATCAAGCTTTTTCCTCTTGGTACAGAAACTGAGATGTAATATATTTTACATCTGCATGTCAAACTGTTCCACAAGGGTGTTAGTTGAATCTATCATTATCACTATTCCTTTAAACGTGCTTGAAAAGGTGTATCCTTGAATTCTGTCGACAAATTAACAATCCTGAAACGTTAGGATAAATGAAGAAGCTGCTGAGTTTTTTGTCCTTGGAAGAAGCAGAATGAGGCTACATCTTTATCTGCCAATTGATTCATCAAGCTTACCAAGAAAAAACATTTCCAAGTTTTGTTTTCCTTGATAGATTAATAGATAAGTGTAAGTAACCTTATCATATATGCAAAGTACCCAGATGGATACACAGTCAGAAACTAAAAAAAGAAACCCCCCAAGATTTCTTAAGAGGGAACCTAAAACCAGAATTCACTCCCCTGTTTTTGGAATGTGACACTGATCAGAATTCACCAAGACAAGGAGATGGAGGGCCTAGATGGAAACCTTCAATTTTGCACAGGCAGGATCAGCTTGGAGTTATGAGTGGCCAAGTTCTAAATCTGGAGAATTTATGTGAGAATCACTTCTTTTAATTGCCTGATATAAGGCTTTAAAGTTTATTTCTAATGCCATTGTGTATACCTTAACTTTTCAGAGCACAAATCTTCCCAAGGCAACTCACCTCTAGACTATTTGCACTAGCTTTATTTGTAGATAAAACAAATATTATGAAACAACAGAAATCTCCAGGGCTTCCTTCTCTAAAACATGAGGGCTTTTCCATCTGCAACTCTTACTAAGGAAAGAGCAAGTGTTACAATCATTCCAACGTGTACTGTAGTTTTGGTATTTTGATATATTTGTTGATTTAAATGTGTTTGTTGGTCCTTCGATTTCTACCTTTTCTCCCTTCCACTATAAGAAACGGCTTACCTTCAAAGAATTTTTAAAGCTGTACGATGGAGACTTCTCATGACCATCTGTGTTTTCTTCACGTTTCTTGCAAAAAAGTAGGATTTTTGCATATAAGAAGAGATGCCTCTGCATTGGTTTGAACCTGGCCAAATCTTTTACTTTGTTGTGTCCCTTCTTGTGATCCGTACAGATACTGAAGGAGCCCTGAAGGAGCAATTTACCGAGTTCATGCACATCTCCCTATAGGAAGAGGGAGACAGGATAGGAGGAATACAAGAATAAAGCAAGGTATTAGTCTAGCCTTTTCCTCCCAACAGTCTTAGCTTCAGTATAATTTCATACTCAGTTTTTTTATATCCTGCCTTTATTATATGTTTTTATAAATAACTCAAGGCAGCAAACATACCTAATACTGCTTCCTCTTCCTATTTTCCCCACAACAACAACCCTGTGAGGTGAGCTGGGCTGAGAGGGAGCGACTGGCCCAAGGTCACCCAGCCGGCTTTCATGCCCCAGGCGGGACTAGAACTCACAGCCTCCTGGTTTCTAGCCCAGCGCCTTAACCACTAGACCAAACTGGCTCTCACTATCATCTATCAGTTTCCAGATAGATGGTCATACTCTATTGCTGCAAAAACAAAAAGTCTTGGGTCCTATAAATTTTTGTTTGTTTTAGAGACTGCCCAACTCCAAATGACTCTGGGCAGTTTACACTTTAAAAGCAAGAATTAACATTAAGGAAGAGATTTCAGACATGCAGAAGAGAGCAGTAACCAACCCAAACAATTAAAAAACCACCTACTGGGGTTTAAACTGCATGAAGACATAAACTTTCACAGAGTAGTGTTCATTCTGTCATGCAGTAGGCCAAAGCCTGTGTCACAGCAATGTGGTACCTAGAGACATCACTGCACTCAGTGAAGTGCCCTATTATCATTTAGTTTTTTAGCTGCATATTGATTTATTCTAAGTGGGGAAGGACAGGTTAAATCAAAATGTTTCCCATTATCTTTATTGTCTTCTAAGTTTCACATGGACATTCTTAGGCAATGAAGTTGGTGAACACCTGGAAACATGCTCTGCTGTTGGGGTTGTGGGGAGGACTTCCTGCTAAGGGGGCAAGGCCTGTGAGTGGCAATGGGCAACTGACTGAGACAGATCCAGTGGAGAAGAGGTGGGGACACTGGATAGGGTAGGAGAAGCTACAGAGTAAGCAAAGGAGTTAAGAAGACTATAAGGTAACCCAACTTTGGGGAGAATGTATGAATATGTGTTGGATATAGGATGTGACTTAGGATATGTGTAAACCAGTATTTATTTGAGGGTGATCTTGAAAGAACAGGAAGACGGGTTCGGCTGAATGAATTTTATGTCTGGAAGTGTCAGCACAACCTGCTATTGGGATTATTGTACCATTACACATCTTTTTGCTCAGTAATCTACTTTTCTGGAAAATGGATGTCATTTATATTAGGTGGGCCCACTACAGCACTCATTTCATGTATGTACAGCTTCCACAGCAATCATTTTATGTGGTAAATGGGATATTTTCTCTAAATCCCAAATGTCATCCTCATCCTAAAGATCTTGAATATCAGAAGGTTTATACCTTTTTATATTCAGAAGGATTTTGCCTCCTTAGTTATTGTTCTCTTTGTCCTAGATATTTTCAGAGATAGTTTCTGTTTCTGACACCCAGCAGAAACTGAATTTTGAACTGATTTGAGTTGCTGCTGCGTCCAAACATTTAAAGTATTTGGAGTACTACCTACGTATAAGGAACTTCTATTGCATAACTGAAGTATGTATTGAATGGGGTTAGATTCATGAATTACAATGTGAGTGGGAAGAAAAATGTTAATATGGATACCTTATTATCCTAAGTAGTAAAAGAGCAATTGGACTAAACTGTAAATAGGCTAATTCATTAAAGTTGTACTTGCTTTTCAGTTTTGTGAAAATAATCCCAAATCAGGAAAAGAGAAAAGGATTACAAACATTAAATGATAGAATCTTAAAAACAGACAATTGTAACATCTTAAAATCATGAAATTACAGCATCTTAAAACTGGGACATGGACAAAAGCTGCGAGCAGGCAGAGCAATCCTTGCTATATCCTGTTCCAAGAGTTTTCCCTAATGTGGCATCTTCTAGAACAGTGTTTCTCAACCTTTGGAACTTTAAGAAGTGTGGACTTCAATTCCCAGAATTCCCCAGCCAGCCATGCTGGCTGGGGAATTCTGGGAGTTGAAGTCCACACATCTTAAAGTTGCAAAGGTTGAGAAACACTGTTCTAGATGCTGTCTGGAAATTCTCAGAATCACGGTTCCAAGGCACCTGGAGAGAACCAGGCTGAGGAAAGCTGATGTAGGCCTGAAACATCCATATCTTAAGGAAAACAGCAAGATTTCAAGGGTCTCTATGGTTTGGAAATCAGAGTTCAGCAACATACTCTACCATTTGGTCAAGGCCTACCTCATAGCCCGTAATGGCTATCTGGTGCATGGAATCATTCGCCGACTTGATGATATCAAGAACTGTTGCTAGAGCTTCTTCAAGTTCAGCGGTGCCTTCAGAATTCTTGCTGCATTTTAACATTTCCTGGTTGCAAAGGGATAAAAAAAAGCAACTGCCATACCACAAGGCCTTAGGAATGTCTGGAATGTCAACACCCTTACATCTCCCCCCATGAGTTCACACACGCGTCCGTTTAAGAAACAGGATCTTAACCTCATATAAATCTGCAGTGTGGCTGCACTTAGAACCCTGGATATGGTTTTGGCCACCACTTCTCAAAAAGAACCACAAGGAGCTTTCAAGGGGACAGAAAAGGGCGACCAAAATGAGTATGCGGCTAGAATAGCTCTCCTGTGAAGAAAAACTATGGCCTAACTAAGCAAAAACTAAAAATTAAATTAACTAAGCAAAAGCAGGTATGGGAAACATGGTAGAAGTTTGTAAAATCATCTATTATATAGTAATAGTACTGTAGTTTTAGAAGAAGTAGTAAATATATAGAAAATGTGGACTGAGGTTTTCTCTTATAATGCTAGAACTTATATTCATATGCTTTCATATGAAGTCTCTGCCAGTTCAGAAGCAGCTTTGGATATCTGTGATCCTAAACTGTGACAGATGAATTCCTCCTGGGTCCTGAGCTTCAGCCATCCTATCAGGTCTTTTAAGGGGAATGGTGGCTTGACTAAGCACGGGTGAAATTGACACGATCTGCCTATAGACATCCCCTAAGAACTATTTCCGCTTTCTGTAGCTTCAGAGGCATGTTGTCAGGGTCAGTCTCGCTTCGCAATAAGGCACGGACTCACTCAAGAGGTATTAAGGATTTCCGGTTTATTGGAATGGTGGCTGACAGAATGAAAAATGGGAACGGGGGTGGTGGTGCTTGGTGAGGTGCCCTGTTTATACCCTCTTGCGGGGTCCCGTGCTCCCCCACCCTTCATTGTCCCCAGTTCCCTTGATGGGTCCCTTGATGGCTGTGTGGGTGTTTTCCCGGTTGCTGTTCCTGTCCTCTGGGTTCAGGTGTGCCCTCCGGGGCACCAGGTGCGGTTTATCTCTGCTTATCCGAAGTCCTTCTATTCAGCTGCATATGCTTCCACGGGTGTGGTTACTTTGGGTGCTTGCTTTCAGCTCTGATTTAATTATCTCCTTCCTCTTTTCCTTAATGATCATGATCCACGTTGTGAGGCTCTTTGTGCCTTGCAACGGGGTCATGACACATGCATTTTGTTTAGAAAGCACTGTCCTTTCTCACTTTCAGCCTGTCAGCCCTTTCAGGTGAGCTAATAGACACCACCAGAAATCCTAGAACTCTACATTATTAACAGAATCTTGAAAGCTTGACATTTCCTCTCCCTTCCCAGTGAGGCAACTTAAAAGTTTCTTTCTCACACTGTTTTGTCTTCCTGGACTGAATTCACAGTTTGCTAAAGGTCTCTGCCTATCTTTTTCAAGGTCATCTCTGTGCTGCTTTACACAACCACTGCTGCAGCCTACAATCGTGGTTAGCGATGCTGGGAAAAGTGCCCCGGAGCAACACTGATCACACTTGATTCAAGATGTGAGTGGCATTTTTAATACAGAAAGAATGATCATTTAGTAGCCGGGCAGTTTTGCCCTCTTTCAAATGCTCAGGGTTTGTTTGTTTTGTAAGACACCCACAGCTTAAATGTGCATTTAAAATGGGGCTGGAGGGGTTGCTAGCAATATCTTTCCTTTGTGGAGAGTGGTATAGGGATTTTTGTCTTTGATTGTTCCAGCAGTAACAGTACTGACTGAATTACTTTCTTGCACCCTTCTCCTGGTCAGCTGGAAGGACAGCCCTGAGTGGTTCATGGTTTTCTCAGAATGTTCCCACATTTTGAGATTGGCAGGACCAAACATGATTGGCAGGCCTGCTTCAAGCTCCTTTAGAGGAATTAGGAATGCAAAAAGATGCAATGTGGAAGTGACCAACATGTGAGGATTTGCAGAATTGGTAAAAGGATGTACTCCCTTTAGTTTCACAAAAACTAAAGAATTTATTGCCCTCAGCTATGTTAATAGTCATGGTTTTAAGAGAGGTTCAGACAAATGCACGGAGATGGAGGCTATAGCTGAGGGTTGCAAATCATCTGCCGAATCAAAGGGATTCAGATAATGGGATATCTGATATCCCGTTAACAACTTCCTATCCCTTTTTGGAACTACACATATACATCTGTCAAGTGCTAAATGATCCAGAATGTTAGATTTGGGGCCGGATCCAACAATGCTCTCCCAACATTAATGTGCAGATGGAGCCTGAGATAACTGTTGAATTATGTCCAGTATTTCATCCAGGTTAAAGATAATAGTAAGTTAATATGACAGAAGAGTTCTTTGAATTTACTTACACTGGGTATTTGTCCTTTTTTCTTTTTTGTAACTTAAGGATCCTGAAATCATAGGGCAGTGAGATCATGCTGTTCACATATCACTTTAACCAGATAATTATAAAAAATCTTTTTATGTTGGGAAATGCCACCAGAATGAATTATGAGAGCTTTCTGTTCTTCTGATTTATGATTTCATTTTATTTTTCACGATGATAAAGTGTTTTTTAAGCCAGCATGAATTTTTCTCTCTGATCTATATCCATAGCAGAAGATATATGAATCTTTTTTTTTTTTTGCTATTGTGCATGCACATACAGACAAAATAATGCAACATGAGTTGGGAAAAAATATTTTTGGGTGTGAGAGGGGAGTCAAACATACCTCATGAAAGAGAGTAACCCATGGTCTACTTTTTCCATGCGTGGGTGTCTTGTACAAACAGCATGACCAGGGGTTTCCACAGGGTATGGTGAAAAGAGTCAAGATGGTGGCTGCGATGGTGCCATTGAACCTCCACCTGTTATGTGCCGCCATCTTGACTTTTTTTTACTCTGCCCTACAGGCACCACTGGCAGTAACCCTAAGATGATGGTAATTGTGACACAGTGCAAATCTGGTGTTTTATATGGTATCCCAAATTTGGTCATAAGTATATGAGTCACGTGGCTTGCATGATGTTATACATTTTGTCATCCCCACCCCCCTGGGTTATTATGTTCTTATAACATACCCAGTAGTTGAGCTTCTGGTGGTAGGGGGGCATTTTCAGTTAAGCCTGTCCTACTGAACTAAGGACTTGTTAGGAAAAGGCTCAGTCCTCCAAAATCATACTTGTCAGTGTGTTTTACAGGATGTTTTTCTTCAAGTCAACCCTTTACCCTAGTTTCATTTGTGATTTACTAAAAGACAGTTCTGGTAATATCTGAATGCATCCCATGGTGTAGAGGAATATGAAGATGGCCTTGAGGAAGGAATTCAGTGACCATTTTGTAAACATAGACTTAATCTGCATAGACAGGAAGGGGAGAGTTAAATCAAGATTCCCTTGCCACAATTTTCTTTAGTATAATAGGGGAGAGGGAGAATTTCTATGGGCTTTCAGGATTCTGTTATTTTACCCTGTAACAATAAAATAAAGTTCTCATAATTGTTGCGGTGTCTGCTTCCTGTCTACTTCAAAGGGCAGCATTCCACAATCAAATAACTCATATTTTCCTGAGACAGACTGGAATTTCTGGAAGGGGTTACTACCCTAGTTTACAGTTCTGAATCAGTGGCTTTAAACATATCACACAAACAAGTGTTCCTATTGTAAAGAGTTAAATGAGAAGAATTTGCAGAAGAAAAATGTTTTTTGTCAGTCTGTTCCTGACAAGCACATAATTCAAGAAAGGAAAGAAAACAATGTTATATGCAAGACTCACTATTTAATATCATCATGTATATTGGCACTAAAAGCTCTTACTTCAGTATATTGGGTCAAACTGCAGAACTGTTAAAGAATGGTCATCAACATTTAAGTTGACAAACTCAAGGTAGTCCTCCCACTCTGACATCTTCCATATGTGCTGAGATGGCAAGTTCTCAACAAATATGGCCATACAGCCCCAATACATCTGGAGGGTTCCATATTGAAGAAGGATGGATTAGGACATGGTTTGATTTGTACACTGTTGATCATAAAGAGCAAAGCAGAGAAATGAGATGGCAGAACTACACAAATATCAATCAAGTGTTACTTTGTGTTTATAGCAATTATGTGTGAGAGAGCAGTAAGTCAGTGGTGTGTATGAATTTTATGAGTGTATGAAAATACTGCACATGAATATGTGCCAGTGAATGAAAGCAGAATAGATTTAAATATGTTCTGAATGATGAATTTGAATCTTAATCTGACATTTCTTCCCTGAGAAATATTGTACAGCCCCATAATTTTCTGAGGTTTAATTTGAAACATATGCTCTGCTTAACCTCAACAGAGTTCTTTGATGTAGATGAAGCTTCATGCCTTTAGTAAGATTTAAGTCACATATGCCTGGAGATCATTTCCCCAAGGCTGATTTCAGGTTTCACCAACCTAAGAGAGACTATCAAGATGAAATAATCAAGATCCAATTTCTGCTCAGCCATAACATAGTTGGGCTTCTGACTAGTAGAATCAACATTCTGGACAAAGACTTCTAATCAAACAGGACGGTTTTGATGGAAGCCAGGTAATAAGAGAAGTTGATCTCATAATTTCCTCTTTGCCATCATACCTTGCCTTTCTGTCTGAATTTTTACATCCTGCTTCTCAGCAGCTGGCTTGAGGAACCTACTTTGGGCTGAATCACCAGAATGGAATGAGAAAATCAAAACACAACAGCTACTTTGATATATAATTGATCTTCTGCCAACAATATGTTTTTCAACAACTTACTTTCTATGGATCTTATTACGGTGGAGGGAGCCATCATTCTGCCTACGTTATAGGCTACTTTTTAAGTACTGCCAGCCATGGCCACTCACTTGTGGCGCTGCCCTTCCCTTGCTTGTTACCAATTGCTCCTTCCTGCTTCAACCTACGTCATTCCTCTGTGCTGGTTACCCTGAATGGCAGCCACAGAGGAGGGGCTTGTTCCTACTCAGGGTGTCAGGAGAACCTTCTACTTCCTTCCACGCCTCTCTCCCACACCTGGTAGAGTTTATGGCTCCTTTGAAAAAAAGCACCTTTGGGGCTGACCCCTGCATTGGTAGATTGCACTGTAACACAGCAGTCTGGCTGTGCCCAGAGAGAACAAGAGTTTCTATACATGGGAAGCATTGATACGATATTTCATCTATAGTGGTATGCATCAGTTGGCCAGGGCAGAGCTAGGTCACAAAACTGGTGCAAAAACAGAGAGCAGAACTCAGAAATGGGTGGAGATCAAAATTTAACATGAGAGATCAGTGAAAGGTGAAAGTCTACCTTTACAAGACCTATTATAGCACAGCTTCCCAGGAAATATTTGTTCCCAGCAAAGATCAGAAGAATCCATCAGGTTCTAAAGGTGGTACCATAGATAGTAAACTGTTACTTTTTGTGGATGTTAAGCGTTCTGTTTGTGTGTTCTGTTAATCCTTCCTACATTAGATTCATATATGCTCACACACAAAGAAGGAACATTTCAACCTGGGGTATCCATGGGGGAAGTGTCAAAATAGTCAGGATGATGGCTGCGATCAGAAAGGGCAGGCTTCAACCTCCAATACCTTTTTCTCACTGTGAGGTGCTAAAATTATTGGCCATTCATTTATACGTTTCGCTCTATAGTGCTGTCATAAATTTTGAGGTGTCTCAAATTCATTCATGCTGCCGAATCAGTGCAGAACTGATTGAACTTGATTTTGTTCTAACAACTTCAGCAGCCCTTCTAAGAACTTTATTTGTCCAAGGAGTAATCTTAAATTACTGGTTGTTGTCCCCTCTCCCCAAAACAAACAAACAAACAAAAAAGGAGATTGAAAAAACAGCATTACTGTTGCTCTATTAAGCCCAGAATCTAGAAATGAGTCCCTTTCCTTTGTAAGTCGCTGCTCCAGTTTTATTGATTCATTTATTCAATTTATGAGCCATCAGATTGCAAAGCAACTCAAGGCAACATACAAAAACGAAAAACACATCATAAAACCAATTAAAAGAGAGGCTAACGGTTATAATGAAAAAAACTCAGGACACCTCTTTGGGGAAATACAAAAAGAATTAAAATATTGCATCTCTGATGCAGAGTCACAATTACCTTGACCCAGGGCCTGCTGGTAAAGCTAGAAAAACTTTCTTATAAGATAGCTGTGTTGGGGCTGGGTGGACTTCAAGGGCAATGTTTTTATTTTGTTTTGTTTTTATTTATTTATTTTCTGTCCCGCCTTTATTATTTTTATAAATTCCAGGGGCAAGTTCAGTGATAGAGAAGGCATGGTTATTCCAACTTTGGAAGACCTCAAAAAGCTAAGCAGATTCAGAATTAGTTAGTGCTTTAAGGGAAACTACTAAGAAATCCCAGGATTGTAAGTTAGGCTAGAAAGTTTTTAAAAAATCCTTTTTTTCAATGGGAAACTATTTCCATATTGTTGTAAAAAAAAACAAAACTTACACAGATGCTGTGTGATCAGCAAGACTGGGCTTAACAAAGCAATAGTAATAATCTTTGCTGTTTTACAACTTCAATGCTATTTAAGGGGTGGGGGGAATAAACCAGTAAAGAGATGTAAGGTTAGATCTTGGGCAAGCAAAAATAAGTATTGATTGATTTTACTAGGCTTGTATGCTGCTTGGAGCAGTTTAGAATCCTACCAGACATAAACAGGATTAAAACAACTAAGAAGTAACAGCATTATATAGTAAAACATTTGTATGCTGAGGAACCATGTTGTTGTTGTTTATTCGTTTAGTCGCTTCCGACTCTTTGTGACTTCATGGACCAGCCCACGCCAGAGCTTCCTGTCGGTCGTCAACACCCCCAGCTCCCCCAGGGATGAGTCCGTCACCTCTAGAATATCATCCATCCATCTTGCCCTTGGTCGGCCCCTCTTCCGTTTGCCCTCCACTCTCCCTAGCATCAGCATCTTCTCCAGGGTGTCCTGTCTTCTCATTATGTGGCCAAAGTATTTCAGTTTTGCCTTTAATATCATTCCCTCAAGTGAGCAGTCTGGCTTTATTTCCTGGAGGATGGACTGGTTGGATCTTCGTGCAGTCCAAGGCACTCTCAGAATTTTCCTCCAACACCACAGTTCAAAAGCATCGATCTTCCTTCGCTCAGCCTTCCTTATGGTCCAGCTCTCGCAGCCATATGTTACTACAGGGAACACCATTGCTTTAACTATACGGGCCTTTGTTGTCAGTGTGATGTCTCTGCTCTTAACTATTTTATCGAGATTTGTCATTGCTCTTCTCCCAAGGATTAAGCGTCTTCTGATTTCCTGACTGCAGTCAGCATCTGCAGTAATCTTTGCACCTAGGAATACAAAGTCTTTCACTGCTTCTACATTTTCTCCCTCTATTTGCCAGTTATCAATCAAGCTGGTTGCCATAATCTTGGTTTTTTTGAGGTTTAGCTGCAAACCAGCTTTTGCACTTTCTTCTTTCACATTCATCATAAGGCTCCTCAGTTCCTCTTCACTTTCAGCCATCAAAGTGGTATCATCTGCATATCTGAGATTGTTAATATACCATAACAAAACCATAACAAAACATATAATCATCTACCCCAGGACAGGAGGAATCTCCTCTTGATTAGTCTCCCTCTTGAAGCTCTGCTGGGACAACCCAGTCTTGCCTGATTTCCCAAATCCCAATAGTGTTGGGAACAAGTCAACTGTCCAAGAGGATGCTGTTCCAGGATGACTGAGGATGGCTGAGAAGACCCATATCTTGATAGCTGGGCAGTGGGCATATGTCAAGGAACAAGTATCTGCTGTGCCTCAGACATTAGTCTACTACAGTGGCCAGGGTTGTAAGTACAGGAGACAAAGGCCTTGGTCACACACATGCTCCTATATCAGGTGCTAGCTGCAGCTGTGTTTATTTATATATGTTGGCTGGATGCAAATCTGCAGATCAGTGCAAGAGTAGAGTATTAAAAAATGATGTGGTTCCATGTATTTGGGAGTCTACCTGGGAAATAGTGTTTAGAAGCAAGAAATAATACCATTTTCCTGATTGCAAATCCTTTTCTTCCCTGGAGGCCTTGAGTTTTGCTTCCTAGAACCTCTTCTTTTAAAAATGAAGTCCTTGTTGAAAGGATTTCTTTGGTTCTTCCTTTCATGGCACTCCAAGGAGATGCTGCTACCCCTGATTGGCTGCTTGACTCCCTCCACTATCCATGCAGATGGGCTTTGAAACTGCTCCAATTGTTAAAAGTGAGAACACCGCGAGACTGGAGTGTCGTTTATTTGGGAGAGCACAGAAGGAACAGTCACCAAAACATATATTAAAAAATCAGTGGTGGGACGGTGGGGGAAACCAGAATGTTCAGGGGAAATTACATCAATGAGAGAAATACTAGTGAATCAGACTTCACACTGACAAGGATGAAATGTTAGTATAGATTGGCTTGTGGTTTCTATTAACCTACACTGCTTTTAGCACTCCATTGCTAGTTTTGAGCTTTTATAGGGGCATGACTAATTTAGAGCACTATATAAAATAACATACACTGTCCAGTTCAATGAGGTAATCCCTAATCTAATGCCTGCCACCTGCATGGGTGGTGATAAGAAAAAAAAAACTATCTTCAGTTTCTTATCTAAAAATGTGATAGCATCTTAAGAACAACCAGAAGCTTGAAAACTCCTACAACTTCTCTTAATTAATGTATTTTCTATTTGGAATTTAAGAGGCTTTTTTTCCCCCTAATGGTGCTTCCTAGCATTGGGAAGCATCCTTAAAAAGATTGTAGGGTTGTGCATTAAGAAGAAGTGGCTTACAATACATCTTGTCTGAACAAAGCAACAGAAATACATACAAACAAGCACACCCATCATACTTTTCTCACTTGGGGTAAGCAAGGTTGTGCATGAAAGTCAGTTTGGTGTAGAGGTTAAAGGCATCAGGCTAGAAACTGGGTCTCCGTGAGTTCTAGTCCGCTTTAGGCATGAAGCCAGCTGGTCCCTTTGGGCCAGTCCCTGCCTCTCAGCTCTAGGAAGAAGAAGACAAGAAGCCTGAATGTGCGAGGGTTCCCCGAGGCCTGAAAAACATTTCAAGGGTTCCTCCAGGGTCAAAAGGTTGAGAAAGGCTGTTTTAGACTATCACTCTCATAAGGTTCAGAAAGCATGGATAGTGGTTGATGATTGTGGGAGCTATACCTCAAAACACCTTTTCCTGGATTAGAGTGGTGCCATTTTTGCTATTTGCCTATGAGAAGCATTCTTGCAAGTAAATGCAAGAAGAAACAGCAACTACATCTGTGTCAAAGATGTTAGTATGTTTTCTACTACAGGTTAAGGTTACTATGGTAACTAATCATTTTGGCTGGGTGAAGAGGTTGAATTTAATTGTCCCCTTTTCAGTTGTTAATTGTTGCACTGGGGGGGGGAGAAGAACTTGCCTGGACTTATTTTAGTTTCAGTTTCCTTTCTGTGTAGGCTTGCAGAGAGTATGCAGCTGAGAGAAATCTCTCCTCTCAGCAAACAGCCTTTAAATATGTTTGTTTTCTGTAAATAAAATTATTTTTATAGAAATGCCTGGTGTGTGACTTTTCTGATCTCTCCTGGGCCAAATGCTTTCCTAGCACTCTGCCAACAAAAGATACTGTCAATGTGCTAATTTTCCAAATGCAAGGGGAACATCATAAACAGAGTATTAGCAAGGAGTTTAAAATGAAGTTGTCTGATTTCCTTAGGATTCTTCTCATCCCCAAACCTGGGCAGACTACAGCTTCTAAAACTTTCCTCCAACATTGGCTTACTACACATGGAGTTATAATTCAACTCATCATCTGGAATTTGGGGATGATGGCCACTTTAAACCAAATCTCAGGCTTAGCCTCAGGAATCTGAAAGCAGTTCTTATGCTTTTAAAAAAAATAAAAAAATAAAAAACTTGAACTAATCTTTTGTTGGTTTCACATTAGGTTGATTGGCCCAGAGTTCTTTGATTCAACTTAAAAATAACTTTTGGAATGAATGCATACCATCAATTTTAAAAGGCTTGAAATTTTAATTATAGTGGGACCATATAATTTAGAATGCATATTCCAGCTAATTGAAACGTCTTCCAAATATGTGCAGAATGCAGCAAGACTATTATTATATGCACAATGATGGAGACATACTGAAATTCCC
Organism: Candoia aspera; assembly: GCF_035149785.1. Taxonomy (NCBI): domain Eukaryota; kingdom Metazoa; phylum Chordata; class Lepidosauria; order Squamata; family Candoiidae; genus Candoia; species Candoia aspera. The sequence continues at coordinate 8,836,833 of NC_086158.1, read as the reverse complement.
ACAATGGAGGAGTGGATTGTGAAGACGGCAGAAGTGGCTGAAATGGCAAAACTGACCTGTTTGGTCAAGGATAAAAGAAAATGAACTTTCATAAAAGACTGGAAACCCTTTATGGACTTTTTGCTGAAAATGGAAAAAAAATGAAATGATAATTTATGGATCTGATGAATGAAAAAGATCTGAACAAGGGGCTAAAGAGATTTTTGTAATATTAAAGTAGGAGGAACCAAAAGTTCGTTTATAACTGCTGAACAGAAGGTCAGAAGTCACTTCTTTGGATTTAGTCATCTTTCTTCTACTGTTTTGCTTTCTGCACTTCTTTTTTTCTGTTTTTATTTTTCATTCATTCAGTCAGTCAGTCAGTCAGTCAGTCAGTCAGTCAGTCAGTCAGTTTTATTCATATATATAAAGGAAGGAGTATGAGAAGCTGGAGAAGTACCAGGGCCTGAAGGAGGAACTAGAGAGGATATGGAAAGTGAAGGCCAAAGTGGTCCCAGTGGTGGTAGGAACCCTCCCAAGCTGGGAGAGGGGCTCCAGCAGATCCCAGGAGCAACATCAGAGCTCTCTGTCCGGAAGAGTGCAGGGCTAGGAACAGCTCAGATCTTGCGCAGAACCCTCAAACTCCCAGGCCGCTGGTGGGGGACCCGAGGTGGAAGAAGCCACACCCCACCCATAGGAGTGAGAAGAGAATTTTTTTTTTATTTGTCTTTTATCTATGTAAAAATTCTTAATAAGAAACACACACACACACACACACAAATATGTGCAGAATGCCTTCTCTTCGCTACTCAGCACAAACACATTTTTAGAATGATGGACTGAATAATTACTCCCCTCTTGTGCAATCAAGTACTGCAGAACTACAGTGCTTTTCTTGCAGACAAACTGTTCTGAGGTGTCCTACCTTCAAAAGTAACTGGTACTTGGTAATCCTCTGGACCGGCTTTAAAAGATAAGCATCAAGGGAGAGTTTATGGTCTAATTTCCTCTGACACTCCTGGAAAAGACGTAAGGAAAAGATAGAATGAAGTGCTGCTGGCCTAACAGGATACACTAAGATCTAAATTACAAGTTTATTTTTTTTTTAAAGATAAGAACCTTGTTGGTTTTATAAGCCCAATACCGTTTAGGTTCCGCAGCACTGATATCCTCTGGCTGTTTATAAAAGACATGGCTGGGTCTTACAAAAAAAAAACATCTTTGCATATCTTATGGAGACTAGATGATATTAGGAAACAAATAGCACACTGGCACAAAAAATACATTAATGCATAATATGAGAGCCAATTTGGTGTAGGAGTTAAAGGCACCAGACTAGAACCCAGGAGAAACCACGAACAAAAAAAGGTGGGCATTGTCCCACTTTAGGCACAAAGCCAGCTGGGTGACTTCGGGACAGTCCCTCTCTCTCAGCCCCAGGGCAAACCATTTCTGAAAAGGTTGCCAAGAAAGCTCCAGGGATTTGTCCGGGCAGTCATCAGAAGTCAAGACTGACTTGGTACAAAAAAGAAAAGCATAATATATACATAGCAGTTCATCTGAGTGATCTGTCTCTTTCAGCACAGTAAATGTCCAATTGTCATTCATTTACTGCAAAGAGATTTGGATGCTAACTTGCAAAGATCATTCATTCTGCTGACACTCAAACCACCTTTGTTCCCCCTTCTAGAACTTCCACTGTTCTGGCCATTAACATGTACAGCATGTTTGTCAGAGGACATTTCAGGCAGCTACTGGATGGCCTTGGTGTCATTAGCAATTCAATCTTTATCCTTCTTGTTCATATCATTTCTTGACCTTTCCAGAGCACAGAGCAGCCTTCTTGAGCCTAGAGGCTTCCAGGTGTGTTGGTCTCGAATGCCATAGCTAAGGTGATGCTGCATGGAGATGCACTGAGCAATTGCCACTTGTGGCTTACTCAACTGCAAGGTCAGTGACCCAGCAGCTTCAAGAGGACTTATTAAAACCCACTTTCTATCTGGAGCATTGTTCCACCATCTTCAACCTATATAACTGTGATGAAGTACAGCATGGTCCTTCAGCACCAAAGCACACAACCACCATTATTCTTTCAGAATATGCTATCAGGATGTGGGTGAGGTCTTGATCCCTGAATCATTTCTTTTTTTTCTTCTTTTAGAACAGGCCTTTCAGCAATTTCAAGTTACTTTGTGTGCAGAGGTATCCAAGGGGTAGGATACGTGGGGACACAAACTATAAAAGCAGTGTAGCATTGCACAACACAAGCTCTGCCTCTTCTGTATACGTGTTGTGATGTTGCATGTATGTACAATCGTTTTGACAGACTCACTGGATCTTCCAGACCCCAGTTTGCGTGACAATCTTTGCAAATATCAGTTATCTAGTTATACAGTACACACATACAAACATGTATGACAAATGGGAATCATTATGTATAAGAGAACCTATCCTGATATACCAAGACTGACAAATAGGTGTGAAAGAATTTTCCTAGGATTGTAAATTGAGGTCAAGTGGAAATTCAAAGGAGAAAGGAAAGATAGTGGCATTTCCTATGATCAAAGCAAGACATTTTTTTTGGCCAGGGCAGAATAAAAAGATGATTCCACATTCCATGTAGAAAAGCTGACCAGATGGAAAGGTTTACCACCAAGACTGATGTTAAAGGAAACTGCCTCCCTGAAAGAAGTAGATTTGTTGAAGGTACTGCCAGCACTAGGAAAAGACAGAATGAAGTTTCACACAATGACATTCAGGAGCCCAGGATCCTTTAACTGTTTAATGAAGCGACTAGGACAGAGGTAAAGCTGCAAATGGAGAATTCCTGCTAAAACCTACATTTAAAACTACATTCCCTTGATTGCCTCCCTTCCCCACGAAAGTATGTCACCCCCCTTTCCCATCCAGGTGGTGTTGCTGGTGTACCTCTACTGACTGGCCATGATGTGAACCATCATAAATCTGTAGCCACAATAATGCAATTCACACTCCAACTCAACACCCCCTCCCATCCGGCGACAGAGAGTCTACCCCATTGATAAGGAGGTGATGGAAGATGCTCCGATAAGGGGTTCTATGAACCTTTTGATCAGAGGAATCTGACAGGTATGCAGAACCTGCTGAAATGGTTCTCACTTTGCTAAATGAAAAGGCCAGCCCAACAATTATTGTATGAACAGTCCAAGAAACTCAATTAATTGTTGTATACCCTACAGGGAGCAAAAAAGAATACAAATCATGTGAATATAGAAAACTAACAACTCTTATACTACAGGTTAGACTGAACATCCAGAGTTATCCCTTAAAATTAGGTAGAGTTTGTCATTTAAATTGAGTTGGTGAAGTACAGCTTCCTAGCTACTTTGGGCAATTTGCTGAAGCCATGGAGACCTACCTATATCTAGCAAGCATGTTTATACTATACTGTGGAAGTCAAAGAAAGAGTTAACAGTTTCAAATAGCAGGATCCAAATTCTCCATAGTTGTGAACTATTGTCTTACATCTCAACGTAGTATTTGGGTAAACCAACAGCAGATTCTGGTCAATGCCAAGTCTTCACTGATTTCATTGCCCAAGGGAGAGCTGATGGGAAGCTTGTTCAACAGAGGGTTATTTGATCAGATTTTCTCTCAAAAAAGCTATTATGATCATTGCTAATTTTATGAAGAGCACTGTGTCTAATTCGATGCATAAAGATCTGCTCCAACCATGCTGAAGAAACAGGTGGTCAAACAGGTTGAGCCACTTCAGACATTTCTCCTATATGCATACCCCCAAATCAGCATGGAGAAAGATTGGGCTAGAAGTTTTCCTGGCTGAATTGCTTTACTCTTTGAAGAATGGTTTAAAAAAAAAAACATGGAGAAGCCATCACATGTGGTGCACTTCCCCAACAAGCTCTGTGCCAAGCAATCTGCTTGTATCCTTTAAGCTTCCCCGTCACTGTTAGAACTTTATGGAGATGTTATTAGTTTCAAGATAGAGTAGGAAGGCATGGACAGCAACTTCCACGATGCAACCTTAAGATTTATGTGTATAATATATTAAGAGTTAATAGCCCACCTGACCTTTCCCAGCTAACTTTTCCCAAGTTCTGCCTCATCTGACTCGGAATCTGTTGAGCTATTTGCTTGGCTGAGCTGCTTTTGATCTGATCCCAGAAAAGCACATTATCAGAATGGTGGGGAACAAACAGAGAAAACCTATGGCTATTTTAAGGTTAGAGCCTTATTGGATCACATTTCCATGGAGATAATCTATTGGGGCCACATATTCTGACCTGGCATGACCTACAATACCTGTGGTGGTGTTGAAGCAGAATACGCTCTTAGATGTTGGTGTACCTTCTTGATTGGTCCACAAATTCTCTAAGAGAAGATTTTCCTGCTACTGTACCAACTAGCCTGCTTGGTAAAGCCCTGGCAATAGCAGCAAGAACCTCTTAGATGTCCTTCACTTGGGCACAAATGGAGCAAAATGTCCTTCTGATGCCATGGGATGCATTTCCTGAGCAGGGCCTTTAAAGGCACAAGCATCTTTGGAAAAACAAAGATGAGGAAGAAGAATAAATGTAAAGCTATGATTCAGAAAATATAAATCAAATAGCTAGTGAGAGAGAGAGAGAATAGAATAATAATGTCATCAAGCAACTCAGCAAGGGACTCGCAAGGGAGAAAGAACATTCTAAGATATTTATGAATGGCCAAAAAGGAACTAGGATGAAGTAACAGTTGACTGACAAACACAAGAATACGAAGCAGCTTCCTGAGCCCACCAAACCACAGCTCAGCCCCAGAATGTTCTGTCTATGCTTAGGTGAGTTCAGGAATATCAATTTATGTGATAAAATTCTTAAAATGCATAGAGACCACAATGAAGAATTAGGAGTATAATGCTTTTATAATATATAGTCATAGAATCTACAAATAACTTGGGATCTAGATATGAAAAGTTGTGGATCTATTCAATCCCAGGCTCTGTGCTATTCATTGATATAGAAGATGGAAGGGGTGTTTATCAAATTTACGGATGACACAAGTGAACTGGATTGCCTAATATCTTGCAAGACAATATCATGATTCAAAACGACCTTGACAGTCTTGAACTTTAGGTCAGACCCTGTAGGATGATATTCTTTGATGACACGTGCAATAATTCTTGGGTAAGTAAAAATATCCTCGCTTGTTCTATGCTTGAATGCCCAAACAAACAACAAACATGTCTTCCCTTATCCTGGCATTGGAAAAGACTATTTCTACCAGACCAAACTCCGTGGGGCAATTTAATGATGAGTTTGGACATGTTAAGTCCAACATTTTTCTTTTCTTTGTTTTGTACTGTCAGCAGCTGAGCTCTGGTTTTGGTGTAAATTCAGGGGTCATGAGCCAGGCTCCAAGATGCAAGAGGATCAGGTCCCACCGGGTGCTGCGCCTCCTGATTCAACAGCGACTGAATCCAACACTGACACCTTCTCAGGTCCTTCCTCAGCCAGCAATGATTTTTCTTTATCCAACACAGGGGCCAAGAAGCAGCCCCCCCACCCCCCACCTGAGAATCCTGCACCCTGTCAAAGTAAGTGCCTTGTGAGCAAGCGGCAAGATGCAAACTCTGCAAGCAGGCCCAGGACTTCATTACTGGCGACCGCTGAACAGGGAAAGCCTCAGCTGTGCATGCTTGGCAGGGAGAGGGTTTAAACTGTGCAGGGACTAGCTTCTGTTGCTGGAAGGACTTTGGCATCCGGCTTTGTGAATTCCTGCTCTTGACTCCTGCTTCGTTTCGGCTGATTCTCCGGCTGATCCCTTGGTACTTCCAAGCCATTGTGTGGTATTTGATCACGGGCTGCCTGACTCCTTCTCCTCAGCCTCTAGTAAGCTGTCGTACACACGCACACTCTCTCTCCTGCTTCCCCAACATCTCTTCTTTTGCCTCCCCCACCTGTCTACAGCCATCTCTCCAGAGCAGCTTTCTCGATGTTTTTACAAGCCTCATTTACAAGGAATGCATTTGCTCCTAAACACTCCACTCCTGCTTGTGAACACTTCACTCCTTCTGCAGTGTGTGTGTGTGCATATTCCTGCCCAGCACCTCTGCACGCCTTGCCCTCACTTTGCCTGCCAATTACATGGGCGTTCTCTCCCTTTGCTGAAGCCAGGACATGAGATCAGGATTTAAAAAGGCAGGCAGGAAGAAAAGACTTTTTAGACTCTGATGTAATGGGTTAAGGAGGCGTGGATTACTTCCTTTGCTTTGAAGAGTGGATAGCCAACCCTGCTGCTCATGTGGCTGAATAGGGCCTTAGATTTATGTCTAGGCATAAGGAACAAGTAAGCTGTTCTATGAAAAATGTAGCGTGCCTCTTTAAAATAATGTAGGGATGCCCATCCCACCGAAATTGCTGTTTTAAGGTTCAACTAACAGTTGTGCTAGCGCTACCAACTCATGAGCTCCTTGACGAAGAACATGACATAATTGGAACACATAAATAAATAAAGGTGCACCTCCTTCACTTCACACCCATAAAGGTAAGTTTATGTCTTTGAAGAGGATACTACCAGACTCCTGAGTTTTGATGCCATAGAATAGTGTTTCTCAACTTTAGCAACTTGAAGATGTGTAGACTTCAACTCCCAGAATTCCCCAGCCAGCATGAATTCTGGGAGTTGAAGTCCACACATCTTAAAGTTGCCAAGGTTGAGAAACACTGCCATAGACTAACATGGGCTCTTTTCCTATCATGCCCACAAAGCTCCTTCCTCCACCTGATACTTTACATTTTTAATACTTTTTTTTTAATATAAGACATGGGAACCTCCTGATCTTCAGGAAGACTCCTGAAACAATGAAAGAAAATACAGTGAGGAAATGAGTGGAGTGGGGCAATGGCAGAAGTGCTGATTTTCCGACTATCATGGTAGCCCACCAAACAGTCCTTTCTCCTCCTTCCTCATCCATTGAAGCACCAAGAGGACAGCCATAAAAGACCTTTGAGCAGTGGTTTGTAATGTGGAGTAGTGGTTAGGGTGTTGGACTGCACCCAGAAGACCCAGGTTCTAGTCCTGCTTCAGCCATGGAAGGTCATTGGGTGATTTCAGGGCAGCCTTATAGATCAAAATAAATAAATAAGCTGACTTGAGTTACTGGAAGTAAGGTGGGAAATAAATAAATAAATCCAAGCAAACCAAGAATTAATTAAGGATTAAAAGAGGGAGGCCTGCAATTGTGTGGAAGTGCCCTCACTCAGAGGAAAATACCAATGCTTGTGATCAACACAAGCATTCAGCTACTAGGTGCTTTGGTGACTTGGCAAGCATATTAACTCAACAGATGATATAGGACCACAAAGTTGGAACGGAGCTCAGAGATCATCCAGGCCAGTGTTTCTCAACCTGGGCAACTTTAAGATGTGTGGACTTCAATTTCTAGAATTCTTCAGCCAGACATGCTGGCTGGGGAATTCTGGGAGTTGAAGTCCACACACCTTAAAGTTGTCAAGTTTAAGAAACACAAATCTAGGCCAACCCCTTGCCTGGTGTGGGATCGACTAATGCATGTCTAAGATTTGAGAAAAACGGTCTCTCAGATGGCTTGCATCATTGAGCCTACCTGAAAAAATTGGCTGTCTCCACACTGCCTCCAAAGAGCTTCTGACTTTGGCTTGTTTTGACAATATTTTTCATAGATCTGGAGATCTTCTTTCTGCAATATAAAGGAAGTCAGTGCTGAATCATGTAATCAAAATACCCAAAGGAGAAGCTTTCTCCTCAAATCAATTTGCTAGGATGCCAAAGGGGGCAGCACAAACCTCTTCTGTTGTAACTCACATTATGTCTATGCAGGCTTCATATTTTAAGAGCAAGCTTAGGTCTAGGCTTACGGGTCATGCTAAACCACGATTTTTTAAAGCTGTTCAAGAAGCCATAATCAAAGAACATAATCTGAGGAATGTGCATTTCTTTCCACAACCTCTGTGACATTTAGAGAACGCCTCTGGAACTTGATTGAAACTTCTCCAGTCTCCAAAACAGCTAAGAGCTTATCCCTGCCTGCCTAGTGATTTAACTGCATTTCCACCACATCCTTTGAAGCCTTTTTTGTTGGCTCAGCTCTTGAAAGCACAACTTCAAAGTCCACTTGACTTGTCTGTATTTCTCCATTCAAGTTACTCTGGACAGGTTTGAACCGACATACAGGTTTGCAGAAGTGAAGCAAATGTCATGCACTGGGCAGCATCACATGGACTCTGGTCTTCTCAAACCATAGGCGGCCTTCATGAAATGTTTCGGAACAAAAATGAACACACAAAAGAAAAACGAGCTCATATTTTCAGTCAAAGCTCAGGTTGGTCTTGCTCAGCAGCAGGTGGAACAGTTCCTTGCTACCAAAGCAAATGTCACCACTGGTGAAAGGGCCAGCCCAGAAAAAAGGGCCAGGAAAGCCATTCCTAAAAACCTCCTCTTTCTCCCTTTCAAGAGAAGCAACCATTTTCTCATGCAGATGAGTCTCCACCTGCCTGAAATGTTCTTGTATCAGGAAAAGTCCAAGGACCCAAGAGAATAATTCTGTCTGGCTTCTCAGGGGAAGCAGAAAGCTCATCTTGCTTGAAAAGAACCCTTGAATTATAGTCCATGTGAAATCCAAAGGAGTTTACACTTCTCCCCAACCAAAAGTTTTAATGCTTCAAAGAAGAAGTCCAGCAACAAAGAGTCATTTCCCTTTGAAGATGCCTTAATTTAAAAGTGAGCAAGTCTCACAGCCTTTGTGAGATTTATAAGATCCTTCTGACGAGGTAGCAGGTTAATCACTTTTAAAAATTAACCCTCCCTCTCACTGTGGCAAAAATGGTTGCATCACAATTTCTTCCCACTGTGGTTTTAGATAAGGGCCACATTATTTAAACTTAATGGCCGGTTTAAAGTAAAATTAACCAGAATTTAAATAACACATCATGTTCTTTCTGGTTGACCATGACGGTAACTCGAGCAACAAAAAAATAAAAGCAAGAAATGACCCACACACACACAAAAACCCAACATAATTTACATCCTGGCTTTGATCCAAACACACTCATTAACCAAGCACCAGATTGTTTTATTTTCACAGTTCTTTTTTCACTAAGCATAAATTGCTTTGTAAAACCCTTTGACTTTAATCATTAGCCCTAACATCTTGTGAAAGAATGCAACTATCGTTCAGATGGTTATTCCTTGCCAGTATTTATTTTTAACCAACTTGCACATTTGGTTTTCAAGTCAATGAGGTGTAGTAGTTCGAGCAGATGTCCCTAAATTGGCACACTCCAGAAATGTGGGATGAAAACTCCTGGCAGGGCTAATCAAAAGATACTGTTCATCTATTCCAATTTTCCTTCCTTAGCAGATTTTTGTGATTGAAGAATTGAATATCCAAGTGTCTGGAAGGATTTATATGCTTTCTCACTGCCTTTTCAAGAATATACTGTGGCTCAGTATAGAAATTAGCCTGGAAAACACGCGCTGAAGCATTTTAAAGAACAGTTTCAGGAATCGAAATTGTGAGACCAAACTTACTGGACAGCAGACAATACCAGCCATGAAACCATGACTTAGAACAGTGTTTTTCACACTTGGCAACTTTAAGATGGGTGGACTTCAACTCCCAGAATTCCCATACATAATTCAAATGCTCCCATCCCTAGGGAATTCTGGGAGTTGAAGTCCACCCATCTTAAAGTTGCCAAGTTTGAAAAACACTGATTTAGAAGCTGCAAAAATTAATCCTGACTACCGTATAGTTATAAACATATGGGATCACTTAGCTCATTCTGTAATAACAATAGAAGGAATACTGTTTTTTTTTCATAATAATTACAGTATCACATTTTTTCTGTTTTATTGGAAAATATTAATTTGCATCAATTAAAGAGAGAGAGAATGAAAGACAAAAATGGGAAGATGCAGGACACTTTGCAGAACAATGCAAAACTCTAGCATTGTCCTGCCAACTAACTGGAAGAAAGAAATGTGATCTTTTCTACAACTTTGCTTATTTGTTAATTTATTGGAAGGATGCACAAGCAAGCTGCTTAACCTCATACAACTTCCTATTTGTCTGCCCACTAAACACGGAGCCTAAAAAGAATATCAGATGCAAAGGGAAATTGGTCAGAACACCACCAAGAAACAAGATTAACTAAAGCACTGTAATTCACTTACTCTTTTTAAAAAGCACCAGCCCAGAAGCTCAGGTTTTTCTATGCAGTTTTCCAGCTCCTTGAGGAAGATTCTGGAATGGAGATATAATGAAAGCAATTGTTTAGAAGAGGTTCTTCAGGTTGGGTCTTCATCTGAAGTTAAGCTGCAAGGTCCCCTAGCAAGAAAGATTCATGGAGGTCTAGTAGACTATACTTTCAAGCTTTCTGCACCACTCTGGAGAATACAGGTAGTCCTCGTTTAGCAACCACAATGGCTTCTGGCAAAATGGTCTCTAAGCAACCCAGTTGCTAAGCAAACATTGTGACCGAGAGAGATGCCGTGAAGATCGCTTGTTGCTGCTGTCTCAGTTTTTTTATATGATTTCTATTGAAACTTAAATAAAAACTAATACAAACAAACATAAAGTACGGAAGAAAAAAGAAAAAGAAAAAGAAAGAAAGAAAAGAAAAAGAAAAAGAAAAAAGTACAGGAAAAGAAAAAAGTTGAAGGAAAATAGAAAAGAAAGGAAGAAGATACAAAGAAGTGGCTTCTGATATTCTTCACAGCAGTTATAAGTACAATCATATTTTAACCTGGAGAGCCAGTTTGGCCTAGTGGTTGAGGCAACAGGCTAGAAACCAGGAGCCTGAGGGTTCTAGTCCTGCCTGAGGCACGAAAGCCGGCTGGGTGACCTTGGGCCAGTCCCTCTCTCTCAGCCCAAGAGCCAATCAGGTGTGGTAGGAGAGTTCTAGTCCCACCTTAGGCAGGAAAGCCGGCTGGGTGACCTTGGGCCAGTCCCTCTCTCTCAGCCCAAGAGCCAATCAGGTGTGGTAGGAGAGTTCTAGTCCCACCTTAGGCAGGAAAGCCGGCTGGGTGACCTTGGGCCAGTCCCTCTCTCTCAACCCAACCCATCTCACAGGGTTGTTGTTGTGGGGAAAATAGGAGGAGGAAGGAATATTAGGCATGTTTGCCACCTTGAGTTATTTATAAAAATAATAAAGGCGGGATAAAAATTAAATAAATAAATAAAAACCCCTCTCTCTAAAGTTACATCGTGACTCTCTTCTATCCGTAATCTATCCTGTCTACTCATCAAAGCTATACCTCACAAGTTCAGTTTTTTCATTTGCTGCTGCCTCATTTAGATAACGTTCTCTTGTACAGCAACAGCAGCGTTACTTTCACTCCAGCGTGTGTTGTTGACACGCCCAGAAATTTAGTTGTAAGTTCACACATTGGTCGGAAAATGATTTTTTTACTACCATTTACTACCATTTATTATCACTGGGCATGATCTTCCATTGGCTTTATGGCTTTTTTTTGCTTTGGCCTCAGTGGGTCCGGTTTATGTCAGATGCTCATCTTGCAGTGATGCCATGGATTTTTATCTGCTGAATTTGCTCAACTTCCTCCATTCTGTCCTATATATTGCCAGTCCTTGACTGGGAATACCTATGTGGATAGAACTATCTGAGTGCTGTTGGTTGGTTGATTTAGAGGTAGTCCTCGCTTAACGACCATTCATATAGTGATGATTCAGACTTATGACAGTGCTAAAACCAACTTACAGCTGGTCCTCACACTTACAGCTGTCACAGTATCCCTGGGGCCACGTGATCACTATTTGGGCTCTTGGCAACCAGTTTGCATTTATGACCGTTGCAGCATCCCATTGTCATGTGATTGTCATTTTTGACCTTCCTGGCTGGCTTCTGGCAAGCAAAATCAATGGGGAACCACATGATTCACTTAACAACCATGTGGCTCACTTAACAACCACCACAAAAAAGGTCATAAAATTGGGTTGGATTCACTTAATGTTCGCTTTGCTTAACAACCAAAATTCCAGTTCCAATTGTGGTCATTAAGCGAGGACTACCTGTATTTACTTACTATAGGTTGCATGACCCTCAGCTCCCAATGGCTCTGAGCAGCTTATATCAAACCACTAAATATTGAAACAAAACCATAATCATGAAAACAACCATATCAGCCAATGGTACTTAATGAAGATAGATAAATCCTCATTGTTCCTAAATGACTTCCTGAAGACCCATGTCCTCCACACTCTTTGGAAGCCCAGCAATGAGAGGGTAGTCCTCAGGGGGCAAGCTGTTCTACAGAACAGGGCCATTACTGAGAAGGTGTGATTATAGGTCCCAGTAGATGGCATTCCCCCAAAGTAGGGACCTTTAACAAGTCTCCTGGATAGGCAGACTCAACTTGGAGCAAAGAATCTTAAAGGTATCCTCTTCCTGACCCATACAGACCAATTTGCCAGGGTGGAAAGCTGCACTGGAGATCAGTTGCCCTTCACACCATTAAGCAGATATTTTGGGCAACAGATTTAGGCAGCATGTGTGTGGCCTGGCCCCAGTTCTCATTGTATTGTGGTCCTTCACTTGAAGTGGCTACCTTGTCCCCAATGTAGCTGGTCCTTTCCTGGCATCATTCACTAAACACACCAGCCATTACTCTTTCTGTGTATGTAGAAAAGGGAGAATAGCTGGACTATGAAAGCTTTTTTTCTTATTTCTGACTATGGTAAGCAGTGTTCTTATTCTTCATCTCTTAAGGCATGATTATCTTTTAACTGGCTGTTAAAAGGCTGTTCTTAGGCACTTCTGGGAAGCTATTAACATGACTAATCCAAAGACACAGGGCAATTTTTCTGCCTTTTCATCTTTAATTGATCTTCAGGAGACAGAAGAAGTATTGGGAAAAACAAGGGAAAGTTATAAATAAAAACACAAGTTGTCTTGACCTCTCACAAAAGTATGTGGCAATTCCATGCAAAAAGCTTTGTTGGAAGGCCCTCATGTCTATGGTTGCAGCAAGGAACCTATGGACTGGAGTCTGAAGGGCATCATGACTGTATTACAGGTGCTGCACACAACCCACGTTATCTTTAAAACATTCAAGTATATTATTTCCTTACATTAAAAATATTGCAGCCAACCTGTTATCTGGTGGGTTGCAGTCAACGGATTACAGCCAGTGTAGTTATTTTAGACTGATGTTCTATGATCTCTAAAAGACACTTTCTTCAAACAAACACCTTACAGCTACCATCTGAGTCCCACCATGCCACATACCTGTTATGAAATTCATAGATTTCTGAGAGATTTCCAAAAAGAACTTCCTTCTTGTTTGAAACTATGGCTGGGATCAAGTGAATTAAATCAGGGTTGTCCATTTCTGATGCATAGCCCTATTTAAGATAAAGAAAGAAAAGAGTGAGGGGAGAACAAAAAATATGAGTGGTAACAGAGAGGCAGAGAAGTGTCGTGTTCTGGCCCATGGAATCAGTTTTTCCATTTTTATTTATTTATTTATTTATTTTTCAAATTTCTATCACCGCCCATCTCTCCCAAAAAGGGGACTCTGGGCAGTTAGATTGCTGTTTCATCCAGTGCTAAGCCCAGACCTTTCCCTTGAACTTAAAGTAAATAAATTCTGCACCAAAGGAACCCAGATTTTGCAACAGAAAGATCTGAATTCCACCACCTGTACCCATTTCACAATATAAGCAAATTTGCCTAATTTCCTCATTTTGCATAATTTATTCCCTATCAACCTACTGGTTTGGAATTCAAGACATTGCCTAGATCAGTGTTTCTCAACTCAGCAACTTTTAGATGTGTGGACTTCAACTCCCAGAATTCCCGAGGCTGGGGAATTCTGAGAGTTGAAGTCCACACATCTTAAAGTTGCTGAGGTTGGGAAACACTGGCCTAGGACACCTAGTTCCTTCCTTTCCCTAAGACACTAGAAATCATTCGGACAACATCTCCAAAAGGCAAGAATTACTTTTTTCTTAAACGAAATTCTCAGCCAATGATTGGGGCCACAAGAGACTACAGCCGATGACTAAATGAGATTGCCAGAGTAAGTGGGCCTGAAATTCTTGAACCCTTAAAAAAAAATGGAAAGGTTGGTGCTAAGCTTTTTCTAGAGTTTAGCACTTCTCAGCTGGAAAATATTTATGATCTATAGGATACAGCGGTCATATCCGATACTTGATGGTCTCCTAGCAGTGGGAGATATGATGCAGAATGTATACCCAGCTATACTTCAAACCCTTTAGTTCCTTTTGCAACGCCACCAGTTATGAAGAGAAATCTTGGGCTTCCTTTTCTCGTTCCCCTGAATATATCCATATATATCCATATTTCAACCATTTCTATTTTTCTAGCTGATTACACTCTTTGTTCTATTCATTAAAGAGTTTTACATTTACATTCTCTGTGTTCCTGCTGTCCTGTCTAGACCAGTATTTCTCGACCTTGGCAACTTGAAGAGGTGTGGACTCTTCAAGTTGAAGTCCACACCTCTTCAAGTTGTCAAGGTCGAGAAACACTGGTCTAGACAATTTCTTCAAATTAGACTGGGATTTTCCTGCTGCCAAAAGAGATCTGGCATTTGGTAGAAGGGTTAATAGATAGAATAGGTGCCTTCAGTCTTGAACAAGCACAGAATTACAGGACCCTTTTTCCCAAACAGCTAAATCTGGTGGTGGTTGCAGTGGCAAGATTTCAGTCATTTAACTTGGTGCATGGAAGCATTGATCCCATCGTTAAATAAATAGATTCTGACTGAATTCACTTAACACATTTCTTTCACACTTCTGAAGTAGAGCTTGTCCTGATGAGGTTTGGGCACTTTGGGATTTTAACCTTTGCGAGCAAAGAATAATGTGATAAATGAGAAGGAAAATGCACGAACGTTTAGGTGCCACTTTTGAAAATAAAATAGGTAGGTTCACGTCCTTTAAAAAAATAAAATCAGACAGTTTTACTGAAGCTGCTGAGGAGGAGGAAGCCAGCTGTCAAAAATCTCCACCTTAAGGCTTTTGACCTTAACTTCCCTTCTCATGTTTCCAAAAACACGCAACATACCTCAATTATGCTTTGAAGTTCTTCTACGTAAGCCCGTTCAGTTTCTATGAGTTCATTTATTATATGGCTGTAAGAAAAACAGAGAGAGAGAAGGCAATATTTATAATGGGTGTTGTAATGAGGTAATAACGCAATAAATGAGAGGATAAGTATATGAATATTCAGGTTGGCTGATGCACAGTGTCATATGAAATCCAGAAGGCATTGTTATGAATTAATATAACATCACAATATAAGCAAAAGATAAGGCTCAAAGACCATCTATATACCACTAAAACTTTCATTGTGCTTATCTGTTTGTCTGTTTGTACCCTCAAGTTAGCCCAAATGGTGCATAATACTGCAACAATTTTTGAATCAAGGTACCCCAAATCTACTAACTTAAAGAATGCGTAAAAAATCCGGGACCCATTACTTCTGTAGAATTGAAATTTCCACAATGTTCAGATCAGTTTTATTTGCAAAGTTGTGGCCACCGCAGCGTCCCTGTGCTCACGTGATCATGATTTCCAATGCTCCCTGCCAGCTCCCCATGAGGAAAGTCAGTGGGGAAGCCAGCCGGAAGTTGGAAGTCGTTCCTGCTCCCACGGCTTTTTTGCCTACCTTATCTGTTTAGATAAGTAAATATTGATGGTAAGTAAATATGGATTTATAATTGAAGTTGGTTTGCCACTACAATTACTTTTCTATTTATGATATATACTCTTAGATGATCACGGGACTGTCCAGCATTGGGGTAAAAAGAATAAGGCCAGCCTAAAATTTAATGTTCATTCTGGTTGTATCAGACTGCGCTACCTTCCTCTCAAAGGATGGCCCAACGGGTCACAGGGTTGCAGCGCACTTGTGTAGTAGAAAAAGAGCAAGATGAAGCAGTGATAATCCAACAAGATTGATTGATTGATCAATCAATCACATATTTCCACTGCCCATCTCAATAATGACTCCAGGCGGTTCAAAAAGGTACAAATGTTGTAATGCTTTTTATGTGCTATTTCATTTGGAGATCAGAATTGGGTTTATACATTGCACTAAATTCCTCATTGCCTCATCACCCCTTGTGATTTGGGAAAAAGGAAGATCTCAGAGGAAGCACTTCATTTTTGGACAATTCCCTGTGCTTGGCTCTCAGACTGGGTTCAGATATCACACCAGGCCATAATGAGGTTTGCTCAGTTGTAGTGTAGCAGAAACCAGCCATTGTAGTTTGTAAACTACAGTTTATGCCTTAAATATGTTTCTAGCCTGTAGAACAAACCATGGTAAACAAAATCATGATCTCTTGCAATGGGTGAGCCCAACTAGTGACTTGGGAAGGAGGGACGAGGCCAAAGCACCTGACAGTCCAGAGAGATCCAAGGCAACAAGGACAGCTTGGCTGCACACACAGCAAGGGAAGTACCTACTGGAAGGCAGAAATATTTGTGATGTGCGACAAAGAAGGATCTAAGAGGATCACATGCTATGGAATCTGTAATCCACATGCTGAACAAAGGCCTTGGATCCTTCATAAGATCCTCACTTTAAATGAGTGGACCTTCACTGCTTATACCTGGCAGAAAAAAAAGGAGGTAGTTATACATTCTTGATAATATATTGATATATTAATGTTCAGATCCATACTCCTGGCTTGATGGCATCATTCAGTCCATCTAACGTTCCCTGCAAATCATTCAGGCTCAGTTCAAACCATGACACCTTCTGCATACAGAAGTACAAATGCATTCATGTCCCATTTCAATAGACCTTTAACTTCTGCACAAGCTCCTTTGTATCATTGCTCATAAATGCATTAAACAACCAAGGAACACCACCCACCCTTCTATTACTCCTTGCTCAATTTTCAACGCTTCACTAAGCACATTGCTTATTCTCACACATGCTTTGCATCAATCACGTACTGCTCTGGTTGCTGTTTTAGATAAATCTTCAGCTTCATATGGTAGCTTATTCAAGCCTATTTGCTGTCTCTAAGTCAACAAAGGAACAATAATATTTCTTTCTCACATTTGCCACTGACCCGCTGAAAGGCAAAAAACTAGTCCATACACTCCCTGCCCACATACAGAAAACACAAAATGCCAGCATACTGAATTTCCCCGCCATCCCCTATTTCTCAGCCTTAGCAACTTTAAGATGTGTAGACTTCAACTCCCAGAATTCCTTAGCCAGCATGCTGGTTGGGGAATTCTGGGAGGTGCCGTGCACACATCTTAAAGATACCAATTGTTAGAAATTTTTTCTTTCTTTACCAAAGAAACGGGACCAAAGAAACAGGCAGTTGCATGAAATTAAACTCTTTTTTCTTCACCCAAGAGAAAAAGCAAAGACATCAAGCTGTTAGGTGGGCGATCGGACCCTCTTCTTATAGCACATTATATACATTCCATTCAACTCCTCCTTTAGAGTACCACCCCTTACTCAATTACCCATACTCCATCTTAACATCATTCCATATAAGGAACTTCCTTCCTTGCCAGGGCCCCTTGACCATTATTAAACAATACCTTTCCTCTGAAGAAGCTATCCTTGGCACGTACACTTTATCTTGTTTCTACGCACACAGCTATCTATCAAGGTCTGTGAGAAAGGAAGAGTAAGAAAGCCAACAAAACTTCAAGGACATAAAACATGGTTTCAGAGCCATAATAAAAGTGCAAATGTTTCTAATACATTAATACTAAATATAAAATATATTTGTATGTAAGTCTGATATATGTACGATCTTCTATCCCAAGGTGGAGAAATGCTGCCCTGTAGGAACCACCTTCCAAAATGTTTGAGTCACAGGCAGACTTCAAAAAGTAGACCATTCGTTTCTTTCCCACATAGAACTAATGCTTGAAGGGGAGAAGGGCTGAGGTAACTAGGCAAACAAATATTTGAGGCAGAAGTGGAAAATGGGGTCTTGTTCTACCACAAATGCTTTTTATTCTGTAGGGGTTATGTGTAGCTTGCATGGACCTCATAACATCCCCTTCAGCTGCTGATTTTCGGAAATTTAAAATTAAACTCAGGTCGCTTTACGACTGGACACCATGGGAGAATCTGGGTAGAAAAAGCTTCTGGAAAAAATTGAAGTGCTTTAAAAAAATGTATTTGGCCACCCACTTTTTTTTTTGTCCCACCCATGTGCAGTCCCTAGCCTAGGGTGCAAAATCCACATGCAGGGAATAAATAAGGAAAGGTGAAATTGCAGCTGAAACCTTTGTTTTAGCCAAGAGGCCGAATGGAAAGTATAAACAGGGCAGGTGGAATTAAACATTGTGTTTCATTGTCATCAGAGAAAAAAAACAACCAGGAAATCACCTAAGGCAATTTTTCACTCACAGTTCTGCTGCAGAATCCAATGCAAAATAAACCAGTAGATTTGCAAAGTAAATAACAAGAGAAAAGAGATGTCACAGAGTGTGCTATTGGAGAAAACTGGGTCTCCAGCCAAATTGCTTTGGGCAGAAGCAAAAAAAAAACGACATTCGTCCTCACACCAGCCTCTACAAACTACGGCTACAATAGCAACAAAAGACTCAGCATTAAGTAGCGTGCAAAAGATGCACCCCTACAGATGAAATTAAACAGCACTCCAATTAAGATGGCAAAGGTGAAAATAGTGAGGTCTGAACCTGATGCAGAAATGAATGTGGTGTTAGCACCAAGGAGACAATGCTCAGTGCTTGGAACGCCTTCCTGCGTCCTGCAGAAGTTACAGTTCCTGGGGACCACAAGATTCATGGCTGAAGACAGGGATGTCCACAGAGAGCAGTCAAAATCTGCAAGATGGTGGGCAGGGCTTCAGTTGTGAAACTCCCCCCCCCACTTTTTTGTATGTGCAAAATCCCTGTGTGTACAAAAAAAAGGGGGGTCTTCAATGGCAATGCTGTACCTACCATCTTGCAAATGTTGATCCTTCTGCAAACGCCGCTGGTTGGTGAGATGATAGCACTCAAAGGGTTGGGGGTGATTTTTTAAGATCCTTTTTCACATTTTCTTTTCCAGAGGTTTCAGGCACCCACCTTTTAACAATGCTTTGAGAAAAATCAGGCTACCTTGGTGACTAGGGTGGCATTTTCATTTATCTTGGGGTACTTTTCAAAGGAGGCCACATTTAAGACATCCAGCACTGCTTCCTAAGGTGATGAGGCATTCATCTCTCCCTGCTAGTTTTTATTAGCCAAGACCAGCAAAAGTCAAGACTGGGACTGTAATGGGGCTGTGAGTCAAGAAATTGGTCCACTTGCTCAAACTCTACCACCTGAACATAATTTCAAAAATCATGACTTCATGATGCTACGGAAACCTTATGGGTGGAATATCCTTCTTTGGGGCATCAGACATCATTGATGACAATTTCTTTCATCATAAGAACTTCATCTTGCATCTGAGCAAATGGGCCCTTGTCCAAAGAAATCTTCTATCACAATAAATGCAGGTATCCCTAGAACCTTCTTTGTTTCCTGTAACAACCAACATTACTGGACCTCTGGAATTTGTCCCAAATCTGCAAGTAGAGACTATGCCACATAAAAATCCTGGGAGACATCCAAGACTCTAAGGCAGCAGGAGAGAAATGGCTAGTTTAAGAAGTGAGGAGAGACTTGGTATTACAGAACACTGGCTGGACCAGAAAACTTCCAACATGGGCAAAGACAGGACAGGTCATCAAGTAATGCTGCTGGCTTTATAATTTCTTTTAAAAAACCCATTAGAAATATTAAATTACAGAAAAAAACCAAAGAAACATAACTACCATGGGTGCAGCAGTGAGATAATGCTGGTAAGTCCTTGAGCTATTTAGGCGTTTACATGTCCATTCAGTAGATTTATATCCTGCCTTCCCTCCAGGAACCCTGTTTTGCAATTTGTTGTTCACTAAGAACAAACCTGTGAATAAGTTTGGTTGAGAAACTGCCTGGCCTGAAGTCACTCTTACATGGTTGAGGGTAGACTTCAAACAAAGCCTCCTTGGTCTTCACCTAATATTCACCTAATACTGCTTAACATTTAACAATTGCTTAACATTGTCCCATTTTCTGCAGTTGCCAGGAGTCAAGGAGCCTGCATCCTTTTCTTTCATTGCTTTTTGGAGGTTTGGTTTTTCTGGAAACTTAACGTTCCTATTTTGCTTCTTATTTTGTACTAGAAGGCTGAACAGTCTTGCTGTTGAGCGTCCATACTTGTTGCCAAATTTTAGCAAAGTGAATTGAGACTCTTCATGTTGCCAAATAAAAAAGTAGGGAAGGAGCCAAATACAGCTTATCCATCTTTCCTTTCCAACCACATGAGGACCACAGATGAGGTAGTTCCTACCCAAACCTACCTATCTTCCTTCCTTCCTTCCTTCCCTCCCTCCCAGGGTTGGGACCTTAACCCTTAATTTTCTTCCACTGGGTTTACTTGGTCTTCTTTTCTCCAGGGACACATGTGACACTTCTCCCTGCCATTGTCCTGAAATAATCTGGAGGATGGTTGTGTTAGTGTTCTTTTTTAAATACACTTGAGGGGAAACTAGACAGGATTGTGCATCCTTTGAGCCTTACTCCCCAGGCTGCCTCTGCAATCAATCCTTCAGAAGACAAGAATGGACCAAAGCAATTATTTGTCGCCCTGGCTTTTAAACTTTCTCCAAAGAAGGAAAAAGTAGGAAAATACAGAGTACCTCCATACAGTCAGGATATATACAGGTAGTCCTCACTTAACAACCAATTGTTTAGTGACAGTTTGGACTAATGATGGTGCTGAAAAATCCAACTTGCGACTGGTCATCACACTTACGACCGTCACAGTGTCCCCAAGGTCATGTGATTTGGGTGCTTGGCAACCAGTTCACATTTATGACTGTGGTGTCCCGTGGTCCTGCGATCACCATTTTTGACCTTCCCAGCTGGCTTCTGGCAAGCAAAATCAACGGCGAACCACATGATTCGCTTAACAACCGTGGTGATTTGCTTAATGAACACTGCAAAAAAGGTAAAATTGGTTCAGATTCGCTTATGGCCACTTTGCTTAGTGACCAAAATTCCAGTCCCAATTGTGGTTGTTCAGTGAGGACTACCTGTATACAAGGTACAGTATGCTGAACTTATGTGAAAAGGATCTTGAGGAGTTATGGGAAGAGATAAAGAGCCACACTGAAGTCTGAAGAAGAAAAAAAAATGCCAACAAGGGGATGTTCCAAATGGTTTTTAGGATAAGCTCAAGATAGCCAGGGAAAATCAGTGGATTATTATTATTAATAGATTTTTATCCCACTTTTTTCTATATGTTGGTCAAAGATGGAAGCCTTGAGAAGAAAGAAGGCTATACAGTGATGGAATGAAGACTTCTAATGGCAAGCAAGAAAGGACAAGTATCTGAATCAACAATATGAACAAATGGGAGAATACAACAAGAAAAGGAAAATGGGGGGGTTTGTTTTTTTAAAGAAGGTCAGAGAAATCACGTGAGAATTCAATGCTTAGGAAGGAATTCTCAAGAGGAACCACAGAAGAGATCTAATAGGCAAATGAGTTTAAAGGAAGGTTTAAGGACTACATTGAGACATTTGAAATGGGGTTATAAAATGACATAAACATTTGGAGAGACACAATATATTCAGAAACCCACGCACTAAAAAGTGAGGTGTAACAGGCAATTATTTAAATTTATATTAAATTTCTTTGCACTACTTATTTAGTTAAAACAGGTTGCCTCTTGCTCCTCTCTGAAATCTGGTATTTACTTTGGCAAATTTTCCTCAATCTCTGTTCCCTTTTACTTTCTGCCCTTCAGCTATTTTCAGTGTATCAGCAAATAGCGACTTTGTTTTTAATATTTCTGGATATTTTTGTTTGCCTCGCCTTTAATTATGCTGTGAATTTACACAGAGTTTTTCAGGCACCCCATTTATTAAATCTAATCCATTAACTCTATAGTTTACTTTCACTGCACAATCATATGGAATGTTACTGAAGTTGACTTGGTCTGATTATTCTGTTTTCTTTAGCTCAAGTTGTACTTTGGCAAGAAAGAGTTTGTGATCTGAACTGCTACAGTCAGCTCCAGGTCTTGTTCTTGCTGACTGAATATAGCTTCTCCATTTTTGCTTGGAGAGTATAGAGTCAGTTTGATGTTGGTGTTGTCTATCTACTGACATCCATGCATTGAGTCATCTTTCAAGTTACTGGAAGAAAGTACTTCCTACAGACATTAAAACTGGGAGAATAATGCTAGTCTGTGCCCTGCTTCATTTCTTACACAGAGGCCAATTTTTCCCATTATTCCAGATTCTATTTTACTTTCAACTTTAGCATTTCAGTCTCATATAATTGGCATGACAACTTTTTTTTGGGTGTTGTGTCAATGAGTTGCTATAGAACTGTTTACCTTTCACTTCCTCTGTGTCTGTTGAACATAGACTTAAATCACTGTAAAACTGATAAGCTTACTTTGAATTCAAACGAAAATCATTCTATCATTTTTGGGATTGTATCCAAGCACTGATTTGTTAATAATTATGGCTACTCCATTACTTCTAAGATTTTCTTGTCTGCAGTAGAACACCTAATGCTCCCCTGATTTGAAGTGCCAAAGGTATACTTTTTTTTTTGCAGCACTGAACTTTCCTTTTGCCTTTGGGTACATCAGGCTATATGTCCTTTCAGCTTTAATCCAGCCACATCATAAGCACCATTGCTTCTTGTACTCACCCTGAGCTCTTCCCTAACAGCTTATTGGACAGGTTCTGACCTGGGGACTTCAACTTCTGGTATCAAGTTGACATTGTCCAGGATGGTAATGTCCATTGGGGTTTCTTGGCAGAATACTGGAGTGAGTAGGCATTTCATTCTCCAGCAGATTGTAGTTAGTTTGACCCCTCCTCTATGACCTGTCCTATGGGCAATCATTATGGGAATGTACATTCCAAAGGAATAATTCATAGTATTTACTGGTATGTACAGTCCCCCTAAACCACTACAAGGTTAAGGACTGACTCATCTATTCCCTCCAATTTTGATTTATCTTCAAACTCATGTGTCCAACCTGGTGCCTTCCAGAATATCAGATTATCAGATTATAACTCCCATAATTCCTGTCCAGAAATTGGCCATAAAGTTTAGGAATTCTGGGAACTTGTACTGTGACACCTCTGGAAAGCTGCAGAGAACCACAGAGATGACTTTCAGAAGGAATGCAACAGTCAGCAAAACATGAATTAACATGAACGGCCCAGAGGAGAGGAGATGGGCAGGGACAAATTGGATGGATGGATGGATGGATGGATGGATGGATGGATGGATGGATGGATGGATGGATGGATAGATAGATAAATAAATAAATCAATCTTGGGAAAAGAAGAAAGCATTAGAAACTGAAAGTTGACTCCACTTTGACTCTCTTTGATATAAGAGAGAGGGAAGAGAAAATGCTGGCAGCCTTTCAGTAAAGTAGGGTTCCAGTATTTCTCATGGAATTGCTTTCCTGGTGTGGCCTACTCTGAAGGACACAAGAGCACAGTTGGGGAAGGGTTAAGTGGGGCAGCTTAGCTATTTGGACTTCATTGAGTCTAGATTCTGGACGCCATATCGAAAATGCTTTCTCATATGGTTGGCCCCCCAACAACCTCTGTAGGATGTCACCCTGACCCCAGGGTGACATCCTTCTCCTACGCTAGCCATCAGTTCCATTCACTGGGAACAAAAATTATACATGTTTTCTATGTAAACTGAGACTGCCTGGGGGAGGACTGACCTTTATGACTTCTGGGCTTTCCCCTCTTCTCCAGGTTTTATCTTACAATCTAAGTCCCATAGCTTCCCCTTTGCTAGGGAGAAATGTGGCTACCTATAACAAATTTTAACCAAGTTGATACACAACAATTCCCAAAGGACTTGCAAACACCACTTTCTTTCTCTCTGTCCTTGTGGTAAAGTCTGCTGGTTACTTGAACCCACCATATCTCCTATGCAGGGTACTAACCTTGCTATCAATCTTTCACTTCTACCTTTCCCTCATTCTGGGAAGCACCAAATAACTGCAGCATTTCTTAATAAGATTGGATCTGAGTGTTTGGACAAGTCCTGCTTCAGTGAGCCAGGTGCACTGCAAATAATAATTTAAAAAAAAGAGGTTCAACTTCAGAATTACTACACAAGCATCTAATTAAGTCTTGCAACAGCCTTGCCAAGGCAAGTATTACTGGCTCTGTTTTTAAACAGCATGAGACTCTAACATCTGAAAGAAGAAAGCAGAGATTCTTGTTTTATGGAACTTGAGGAAGGCTAAGTTCATGAGACCATGTTGGTGGGTAGCGTCAGGAGAAAAGAGGGCCTTCCTTGGAAGCAGCAAATTTTATATCAGGTCCTTACACACTATTTGAAATTCTCTTTTCCCTGAAAAAGGTGTGACCCTAATCATTGGGGGGGTTGCATCTAGACACCCTTGTTATTGGCCCTGCCCCTATGCTTTTTCATAGCAGGCAAATCTACAAAAAGATAGCAAAGACTGCTTCTGATTGCACAGAAAATTGTCCTGGTGGAATTGATTTCTTTGTGTTGGGCAGGAAAGAGAATCAAAGGAGAACCAAAAAGTGGGAAAGTCAGATGGAACTTTATTGAAGTTCAAGAACAGCAACATCCTGCCAAAAGAGATTTTTTTTAAAAAAACCATGACTTTATAATATGAGCTGCTTTGTTAAAAATTCACTCTCTTGCTCAGCTCCCTGAATTCGGCCTTTGAGTTCTTACAAACAGGATTACAAAGATTGGCTGTTTGGTTAAAGTTGTCTTTGATGGCCATCTAAGCCACCATCTGGATCTACAGTGCATCTGAAAAAGGAGGACAGGGAATAGGCAAGCTCCTTTGTGGGGAGCCAGACCCCAGGACCAGAACCATGGCAGAACCAAGCCCCCCCATGGCACTAACTCTACACTCATGGATTCTAATGTGGATCCTGAGATTTAGCCACACAGCCTACCAGACTGTTGCCACTGACCCAAAGGCCAAAAGGGCAGAGAAAGGGAAATGTACTAGGTTGCTTGGAAGAGCATATTGAGAGTAGTGGCCTTTTGGAAATAACAGTCTACTCAGGAGATAGTTGTTGCTCCCAAGTAACCCAGTTATTGCAAATAACCTTGATCATCTCTAGATATACTTGATTAGATGCCAGAAGCTTCCAGTATTTAAAGATAAAAGGGAAACATAATCAACAACCCTTGCTATGCTTCCATTTTTTTTATTTTTTACTTTTGTATAGCGTCCTATAAACAGCTTCCACGCTCCACGCCTGACGGAGCGGATTACCGAGTTGTAAGCAGAAGAGTGCTATTGCTGTTAAGAAAATTAGACAGCAAGTGAAACAGAGACATTTTTGTAGAACTTGCCAAAAGCAGGGAAGGAGCTAAGTGGACTTTCATTGGTGGCCAATAATGCGATGGGGTACATTGACCAAAATGCAGAAGCGTAACTAATGGCCAGGCTGAGAGATACCTGGGATGCTCCAGGCAAGCAAAAGACCTGCCATCAACTCATTCTGTTTGCTGTTGGGGGTGGATTTCTCTTCCTGTCTAGAATGAGATGAGAAGATAAGTGGAATTCAACCTTAGCTGAGGGAAATATCAGCTGTTGATAACTACAGGTACTGCCATCCCTGTTTGTAGGGGAAAGGTTGGCTGCAAAAACTGTTTATTACTTATTTCTAGCCCTGTTTTTTAATTCTTGTCCCCAACTTTCTAAAAGCTAAAAGTTACTTAACAGCTCAGCATAGAAGCTAAGTAAAAACAACAATAAAAACAGGCTCCTAAGCATTCATAATAGCAGCAATTACATCATTTCCCATTACTTCGCCAATTATCCCTTGCAGCGGTGTTTATTAATGCCCCAAATGACTGAGATCAAAACAGGAGTTGCTATTGGCCTCCATCTCTGCCTCCTGCTCTCCTTATAGCAGGTAGTTAAAGGAATGTACCAAACTCCCCCATAAGTAGCAGCCATTTAAGTGAAGCAGGTTAGGGAAATCCTAAAGTGATTACTTTGAGGTCATCTTTTTAAAAAGCAGAAACAGATATGACCAGTGAGATGCAGACATAGTAACAGCCCTGGTGGATCAAACCATTAGGCTACCTTAGTTTCCCAAAATGGCCAACCAGATGTCCTGGGTGCTCACAGGCAGAAGACAGAAACATGACCCTTGCCATTATTCAGAGGTTCACATATCTCCCTGTAACACATAAGCTGTATTCAACAATACATTTAACCAGGCTAGTTAAAAAAACTAGGTGCCTTCATATAACACATACAGAATGAAACTGGAAGGCAGGAACTAGCAGTTCCCAGGTTGGGTCAACACACGTCAGATACTTTCCAAAAGAGAATGGCCAAGTATCTGTTGACTCAGAAAAATCTAGAATTTAAATCCAGGAGTCGATACCTTCAGGTATTGTAGGTATTCAGTCGATACCTACAAGTTTTAATTTCTATATACCGCTTTAAGTATATCTGTGCTTATGGCTTCATTGTCTTCTCCAGAGCTCAGGCTCTCATCCACAATACAGATTGTATGCTTGAGATCATATGACTGATGGCTGACAGCGTTCACCTTCTCCATTCCATTATAGTATGAGTTCTCCCACATTCAGAGGCAAACTTCCAGATACCAGATCTGTCTGTTACCACAACAAGAGACAATGGAAACCAGGCCTCCTCCCAAAAGAGAGGGCCATCCAGCCCATTGCATAGCTTGGGAGAGAGAAAGGTACAAGAATTTACACACTGATTTCACAATAAATGACTCACATTAGATAACCAGCAATCACTGGCCTTCTTTTGTAGTGGCTTCTTAGCTGTTCTATCACAATACTACTTATCAGAAGTTCTAATCCTGTCTTGGGAGATGCTGGTTCTCCAGAATTTTTATATCAGTACTTTGGCCATCAATAAATGTAACCAAATACTATAAACATACAGTGTGTGTATCAGCCATATTAATTAAACATAATTCTACTGTTCAGGATAATGGGTC
This sequence comes from Candoia aspera, assembly GCF_035149785.1. Classification (NCBI taxonomy): domain Eukaryota; kingdom Metazoa; phylum Chordata; class Lepidosauria; order Squamata; family Candoiidae; genus Candoia; species Candoia aspera. The sequence goes on along the minus strand of NC_086158.1, from coordinate 8,809,788 downwards.
CCAACTATCCTTCTGACCTTGAGCAAAATGGAAATCCCAAAAAGCTTTGAATAATTTCACAGCTTTTCATAGACCACCATTCCCCAAGCTGGTGACCTCCAGTTGTGTTGGGACTTCAACTGCTACTTTTCCCAGCCAGCAGTCCCAACACAACTGGAGAGTGCTAATTTGGGAAAGGCTAATCTATTCAGGGGTTCTATAGGGTTATAATCAGAGGTCACCATGGAAGACTTAGCAAATGTATTGATCATGCAACATAATTAAAATTATATTGTCTCACTCCAATAAGAAGAAAACAGCAACAGAAAACTATCCAGTTAGGTCATAAAGTTGATATAGGATCTGGATGTGTGTTTTTTTTAAAGCTGTCTGCTAGGGATGCTTTAATATGGATTCTTGCAGGACGTTGGTTGGACTTCATAGCCTTCCTAGCCCCTTCCAATGTTGTAACCATATGAAGTCTAGTGCAACCTAGTAACTACATTTTATGGTATGACTATATCTACTTAGGGGTCTTTCCAGGTGCTACTTACAATAGAGATCCCACTCTGATCTTTTGCATGGAAAACATGCATTTTGCTGCTGAGCTGAATGTTAGGCCTAAGGTCTAAAAACTAATGCAACAAATCTCACTCAACAAATTGATGAAGTATTCTATCATGTATAAGCTCATACATCCCCTTGAGATTTGGAATAAGTGAATTTCTGGTGAGAGCCAAATAGTGTCCCTGCCGAAGGACATTATTTGAAGGGATTAAAAACCAAGATTGTTAAAAGTACAGGGAAGGAATATAGAGTTGGCTCATTTAATCAAGGTTAAAATAGATATGTGAGAGCCAGTTTGGTCTAGCGGTCAAAACAACAGGCTAGAAACCCGGAGACGGTGAGTTCTAGTCCTGCCTTAGGCATGAAGCCAGCAGGGTGACCATGGGCCAGTCTCTCCCTCTCTCAGCCCTAGGAAGGAAGCAACTGCAAACCACTTCTGAAATCTTGCCAAGAAAACTGCAGGGACTAGTCCAGGCCTTCAGCAAAGGATTGTTACCTTGTCGTGGTGCTGGAGCTTGAGCACCTCAATGATGCCATGAGCTAAACCGTGAAGGGCCACCCAAGACGGGAAGGTCATGACAGAGAGGTCAGACTAAATGCGATCCCTGGGGAAGGTAATGGCAACCCACCCCAGTATTCTTGCCATGAAAACTAAATGGATCAGTACAACCAGAGATATGTCGGTATACCATTGGAAGATGAGACCCCCAGGTCGGAAGATGGTCAAAATGCTACTGGGGAGGAACAGAGGATGAGCTCAACTAGCCCCAGACGTGATGACGCAGCTAGCTCAAAGCCGAAAGGACGGCTAGCGGCCGACGGTGCTGGTGGTGAACGGCGAATCCGATGTTCTAAGGATCAACACACCATTGGAACCTGGAATGTAAGATCTATGAGCCAGGGCAAATTGGATGTGGTTATTGGTGAGATGTCAAGATTAAAGATAGACATTCTCGGCATCAGTGAACTGAAATGGACTGGAATGGGCCACTTCACATCAAATGACCACCAGATCTACTACTGTGGACAACAGAAGAAATGGAGTAGCCTTCATAATTAATAGTAAAGTGGCTAAAGCAGTGCTTGGATACAATCCAAAAAACGACAGAATGATCTCAATTCGAATTCAGGGCAAGCCATCTAACATCACAGTGATCCAAATATACGCCCCAACCACAGATGCTGAAGAAGCTGAAGTAGAGCAGTTCTATGAGGATCTGCAGCACCTACTGGACAACACACCTAAAAGAGATGTTATTTTCATCACAGGAGACTGGAATGCTAAGGTGGGCAGTCAAATGACACCTGGAATTACAGGTAAGCATGGCCTGGGAGAACAAAACGAAGCAGGACATAGGCTGATAGAATTTTAGCAAGACAACTCACTCTGCATAACAAACTCTCTCTTCCAGCAACCTAAGAGACGGCTTTATACATGGACTTCACCAGATGGACAACACTGAAATCAGATTGACTACATCCTTTGCAGCCAAAGGTGGCGGACATCTATACAGTCGGTAAAAACAAGACCTGGAGCTGACTGCAGTTCAGATCACGAACTTCTTCTTGCACAATTTAGGATCAGACTAAAGAGATTAGGGAAGACCCACAGATCAGCTAGATATGAGCTCACTAATATTCCTAAGGAATATGCAGTGGAGGGGAAGAATAGATTTAAGGGACTGGACTTAGTAGATAGGGTCCCAGAAGAATTATGGACAGAAGTCCGCAACATTGTTCAAGAGGCGGCAACAAAATACATCCCAAAGAAAGAGAAAACCAAGAAGGCAAAATGGCTGTCTGCTGAGACACTAGAAGTAGCCCAAGAAAGAAGGAAAGCAAAAGGCAACAGTGATAGGGGGAGATATGCCCAATTACATGCAAAATTCCAGAGGTTAGCCAGAAGAGATAAGGAATTATTTTTAAACAAGCAATGCATGGAAGTGGAAGAAGACAATAGAATAGGAAGGACAAGAGACCTCTTCCAGAAAATTAGAAACATGGGAGGTAAATTCCAGGCAAAAATGGGCATGATCAAAAACAAAGATTGCAAGGACCTAACAGAAGAAGAAGAGATCAAGAAAAGGTGGCAAGAATATACAGAAGACCTGTATAGGAAGGATAACAATATTGAGGATAGCTTTGACGGTGTGGTCAGTGAGCTAGAGCCAGACATCCTGAAGAGTGAGGTTGAATGGGCCTTAAGAAGCATTGCTAACAACAAGGCAGCAGGAGACGACAGCATCCCAGCTGAACTGTTCAAAATCTTGCAAGATGATGCTGTCAAGGTAATGCATGCTATATGCCAGCAAATTTGGAAAACACAAGAATGGCCATCAGACTGGAAAAAATCAACTTATATCCCCATACCAAAAAAGGGAAACACTAAAGAATGTTCAAACTATCGAACCGTGGCACTCTGGGGATACCAAGTCATCTTGTATGCCTCCTGAAGAATCTGTATAACGACCAAGTAGCAACAGTAAGAACAGACCACGGAACAACAGACTTGTTTAAGATTGGGAAAGGAGTACGGCAGTGCTGTATACTCTCACCCTACCTATTCAACTTGTATGCAGAACACATCATGTGACGTGCTGGGCTTGAGGAATCCAAGGCTGGAGTTAAAATTGCTGGAAGAAACATTAACAATCTCAGATATGCAGATGATACCACTTTGATGGCTGAAAGCGAAGGGGAACTGAGGAGCCTTATGATGAAGGTGAAAGAAGAAAGTGCAAAAGCTGGCTTGCAGCTAAACCTCAAAAAAACCAAGATTATGGCAACCAGCTTGATTGATAACTGGCAAATAGAGGGAGAAAATGTAGAAGCAGTGAAAGACTTTGTATTTCTAGGTGCAAAGATTACTGCAGATGCTGACTGCAGTCAGGAAATCAGAAGATGCTTAATCCTTGGGAGAAGAGCAATGACCAATCTCGATAAAATAGTGAAGAGCAGAGACATCACACTGACAACAAAGGTCCGCATAGTTAAAGCAATGGTGTTCCCCGTAGTAACATATGGCTGCGAGAGCTGGACCATAAGGAAGGCTGAGCGAAGGAAGATCGATGCTTTTGAACTGTGGTGTTGGAGGAAAATTCTGAGAGTTCCTTGGACTGCAAGAAGATCAAACCAGTCCATCCTCCAGGAAATAAAGCCAGACTGCTCACTTGAGGGAATGATATTAAAGGCAAAACTGAAATACTTTGGCCACATAATGAGAAGACAGGACCCCCTGGAGAAGATGCTGATGCTGGGGAGAGTGGAGGGCAAAAGGAAGAGGGGCCGACCAAGGGCAAGGTGGATGGATGATATTCTAGAGGTGACGGACTCGTCCCTGGGGGAGCTGGGGGTGTTGACAACTGACAGGAAGCTCTGGCGTGGGCTGGTCCATGAAGTCACGAAGAGTCGGAAGCGACTAAACGAATAAACAACAACAAATCCAGGCAGTTGCCAAGGATCGGACATGATTGAATGGCAAATAATAATAATAAAAATAAAAATAAAGTTATTTCTGGTAACCCTTAATGGACTTTAGCTGATAAGGAATGAATGGCAAGGTTTTTAGATTTTGTTTATAGTTAAGAGATGAGATATGGGATGAAGAGAGTATTTGTTGTATTTTAAGAGATGGTAATAAGTTACTAAAATTGTTTATACTTGTGATGAAGGGCGAAATTATTTCTTTATATACTTTTTCCCTTTTTCTTTTTCTACACTTTTTCTACACTTTTTCTTTTTATTCTTATATTTTTTGTAGTTTTAGTTTTTACATTTTCTAACTGTAGTATTTAATAAAAATTATTATAAAAAGAGAGATTTGGAATGAGTGTATTTATTCCATGTAAGAGAAAATGAAGAGGACTATTCTTTTTCTTTTATTTCTTTTCCCTTCCCCATCTCTGCCCCCAACCTTTTTTTTAAAAAAAAAAATAGATGACCACTGGTGGTGTTTTGTTGATCCATGAAAAGTTAAAGAAACATTCTCCTATGGCATATGTCCATTTAGCTATTGACAAGTTTCACTGACACAATCTGACCCTTTCTATCTATCTATCTATCTATCTATCTATCTATCTATCTATCTATCTATCTATCTATCTATCTATTTTCTATCCCACCTTTATTATATTTATAAATAAGGCGGGGAAAATACCTAATACTCCTTCCTCCTCCTCTTTTCCCCACAACAACCCTTTGAGGTGAGTTGGGCTGAGAGAGAGGGACCGGCCCAAGGTCACCCCAGCCGGCTTTCATGCCTAAGGCAGGACTAGAACTCTCAGTCTCCTGGTTTCTAGCCCAGCACCTTAACCGCTAGACCAAACTGGCTCTCTTTCAAATAATAGTAAATAAATAATAAACAAATTAACATGTATGGTTGTTACAAGTGGAGGAAACAGCATGTTGTGCAAGAAGAAAAGTCTGTATCATAAATTAGTCTTGAACAACTCCAGTTCTTGAACATGAGCTACCTGTATACGACTCACACTGCTATTCTTGAATTTATATAGACAAGAATCGTGATCAAGGTATCTCCCCTGCCAGGTAGGTAAGTGGATCTGAAGGCAATCTGGCTGCACATCTGTCACCCCATTGATCACCAGGGTTGATTTGGCTGATCTGGCTGGGTAGGCGGGTGTCCCCTTCCTCCCTCACCGCTCCATGTGCGTCCCTCCAGAAGCTGCGTGCTCGGTGGAAGAGGACAACCATCCCAGACAGAAGGAGTGTACTGATCTTTGGTCAAGGGTATATAGACAAGAATCTTAAGCTCTCATTCTTAGTTTTTATTCCATCCATTCTCCTTCCTTATTTTTTTTAAAAAAGGAACAGTTACTCATAGCTCTCATATTTCCTCTTTCTAGACATACATAAAATCCAGCCCAAAACTGTAACAAGTGTAGGTAGTCTTTGCTTAGTGACCACAATTGGGACTGGAAAATCACGTGACCATGACAAGCTTACAACCTCATTTCCCATTTGGCCATTAAGCAAAACATCACATGACCATGACTTACGATTTTACTTCTACCTTCTCTACTTAACTCTGCTTGTCGCAAGCCAGTTGCAAAGCACACAAATGGTGATCACGTGACCAGGGGATGCTGCGATGGTCATAAATGTGTGCCGGTCACAAAGTGCTTGAATGGGGATCATGTGACTACAGGATACTGCAACAATTGTAAATGCAAGGATTGATCACAAAGCTTTTTTTTTTACATCACTGTAACTTCGAACGGTCACTAAATGAGGACTATCTGTACCTCTGTCTGTGTTCATAGTCCACTCCATTCTATGTCTATGCTCTCATTACACGAAAAGTACCTTTTTCTTTCAGTCCAAAATTTGAAATTGCATCCTCTACACTGAGTTTCTGAAATTCCACTTAGCCCATGCAGGAGTTGTTCACCTATGATAAAATATTCACCTGCATAGTTTCAATACCCCAATTGAAAAGAGGAGGATGCTCTTGGCATTAACAGATATGGGCACTGGCATAACCCTGTTTCTACCTAAGTGTGGGAAACTGCAAGTTAAAACAAAAGGCTGCTCAGTTAATGTCTCCGTTGTCAATCTAATCTTACTGTTAATTGGTTTCTCCTTGCATTCAATGTTTACCCTCTGTTACATAACCCAATTAGATCTGTCCCAAGATTGGTCTAAGAAATTTGAAGTACCAATGCCACACCAGTTTTGGTCCTAACGCATAGGACTCAATTAACACTGCAGGTGGATTCCTGCAGAATGAGATGGGGGAGGAAGTAAAAAGAATGCCCTTTAGAGCAGCGGTTCCCAACCTTTTCGGCGCCAGGGACCAGTTTCATGGAAGACAATTTTTCCACGGACCAGGGGTGAGGGGGGAATGGTTTCGGGATGATTCAAGTGCTTCCTCTTTTTCCTGACCTTTTTTTTTTTTTTCTTTGCGCCGTTTGGAGATAGCAGCCAATGGGCTTGCTTTCTCTGACAGGAGGCGGAGCTCAGGCGGTAAGGCGAGCGATGGGGAGCAGCTGTAAACACTCAGGCTGTAAATCCACTCGCGTGCCCACCATTCACCTCCTGCTGTGTGGTCCAGTTCCTAACAGGCCATGGCCCGGTACCACTCCACAGCCGTGGGGTTGGGGACCCCTGCTTTAGAGGAAATTGTAAAATGCCTTTTACATGGATAAGATGATCTGGAGTAGAAAAGCAACATTCTACTCTCAATGAAATCCTGTTTAAGGAGAATAATCCCCTCAACCTATACATTGGGTAATGTGTAGTTGTGGGTAAGCTAGCCTACTCAAACCTCTCATTCTGAGGCTCACATGAAGTGCTCTCTTTCAGGGATGGAATGAGAAGGTAGAGCAGCTGTGGCTTCATTTTCTTGTCCTCAGATCATTCACCTATGAGCCTGATGCTCTACCTGTGTGATGGGATGCTTAAGGGACCTTTGGAAACATGGAGGAGCAGTGCCCTAGAAGGGCCTTTTATATTCACGGATTGAGATATAACCTTAGCCAGCAGGATTTTTTTACATATTATATTTTGTTTATTTATATTTATATATTTATACTTATTGTATTTACATGGTAATTGAATTTTAAATTTTGTTCTGCTGTAAACTGCCCAGAGTCCCTCCTTGTGCGGGGAGATGGGCGGTGATAAAAAATTGATTGATAAATGAATGAATGAATAAATAAATAAAGGGAGAAAACAGGTCCATATTGCAGAAGAGATTATTGACTCCTGGTGAGCAGGGAAGAATGGGAAAACTCTGCCTTAGTTATACCAGGTATACTTTGAACTGCAGAATTGCTTTGGCAGGCTTCCATGGTTCTGTCGCCTTATGCTACTAGCAATTAAGGTCATTCTAGAAATCCAAGTGGTTGTTTCCTGAACTTGCCAGCCTCGCCAGGATTGATACATACACAGAGGGTGCCGCACGGTTCTGGGACAGCCTGGAATGTACTAACAAGCTGCAGGAGGCTTATTGTAGGGAAACCGAGATGGGGAGCAAGGAAGGAAGATAACTGGCAAGATGGAAGTAGGCGGCTCTGTTTGAATGCATCCGCCGAATTCTGCTTGCTTAGTTATCAGATTGGAAAAGTCAGCCTTTCAAAGCAGTAGATATCTTTCTATGCTTGTTAGGCTAAGAATAAAGGAAGATGTTGATATAGTTCAGAAGGCCTGTGTGTGCTTTATCTTGTCTGATCAAACCAGAGGACTCAACTTGTACCCACCAGAGGCAAGAAGCTAGGGGTTAACTCAGCCCTTCTAAAATATACAAGGCCCAGTTCCCAATACAGTCTATCCCAGATCCACTGTACAGTAAATATTATTCCATTTCAGGGGCATCCGTTGGGGGTGGGGAAGGGGCAGTTGAAAAAGTCAAGATGGTGGACCTGACCATGTGATCAAAGCCCCAGTCTATATGGAGGAATCTGTGCATGTTTCTTGGCCACATATTTGGAATGGGGTTGCCATTGCCTTTGTCCTACAGCTGAGACTGTGTGACTGGCACAAGTTGACCCAGCTGGCTTCATGCCTCAGACAGGACTAGAACTCACCATCTCCCAGTTTCTAGCCTGGTGTCTTCAACGACGAGACAAAGCTAGCTCTCTAAATTGTATTACAAAGCGCTATTTAGAACTGCTCTCCAGGAATGTTGGATTCTCTTGCCAGGCTTCATGCCACTTTAAGGACTGTAGACAACTTGATTCAGGCTCTTTGGTGGACTGAAAATCAATGCAGCATAATGGTGAAGATGTGGGGCTGGCACTGGGGAGACCTGGGTTACAGTCCCCTCTCAGCCTAGAAGCTCCCTACGTGACTGTGGACCAGTCCCCTCTCTCTTAGCCCAAGAGCCATGGTGGACTGGTATGTATGTATGCGTGTTGCGGGGGTATCTGTATTCATCTTTGCTTCTAAAACTTGTATTAAACATGTGTTAGGTCTTATCCTAGTATTCCTGTGTTTCCTGCCTCAAACCATACTCCTAATTTTCATGAATTGTGGTCTAATTGGGACTTACATTGCCTGTCACTGGTCTACTGCAGATAAGGATTAACTGGAACTCTGCCAGACCAATGAAAATCCATCCACCGCTTTTTAAGAGCCTGCTGGGTCGGAATTTACAATTGCCCTATTAAAAAAATCAGTGGATACAAATGCTCCGAAATAAGCAGTTACACACGTGCTGCTATTTATACATAAGAGGTTAGGCAAAAACACAATTTTCAGGCCCTAGAGGCTCACTCTATCTAAATATCTATCTATGTCTATGTCTAAATGGCAATATATAAAAAAGACACACAGTATATTCTCTTATTACCCCTAGCATTTGGCATTTCTGTATTTTATTAAGCAATGCTAGGTCCCATAACCTTACTTTGCATAAAATGTGTGTTCTAGTTTCAGCCTGGTGAGCGTTTGGGAAAACTGGAGGCAAGTGATGGGATGGTAAATGAGAGCCAGTAAAAGCTGATCAGTTGGGCTGAATGAAAGGTTGCAAGGCACCCGTCATGGAACAAATTAAGTAAGCGAAACTCGTTACAGAACTTTTATTTCAGAAGGAATCTTTAGCAGAGTTTGGGTGAGTTCTAACATCACACTAAACCACAGTATAGTTTGTTGATTTTTGACTTTGGATGTCTCGTGAACTCTGGCATTATGCCTGGCAAATAATAACCCACCAGGGTGTTTCCTTTATTATTTTGTCACTCTCCAAACAATGCAATACATTGCACCGTAATTTCTGTTTAATGTACATTTGATTCTGCACATGTGATTTGTAACATTACCACTATTTCTGTTGCCACTATGACTGGAAAAATTTTTGTTCTTCCTTTGGCTAAACCAGGGTTTCTCAGCCAGGGTTCCATGGCACCCTAGGGTTCTGCAACAGGTCACTATGGCTTCCTTGGGAGATCACGATTTATTTAAACATTTATTTCAAATTCAGGCCACTTCACATTAAAGAGGTAAGCTTCTTTATTTTTAGTTTACGAACACTGTTAATGCATCTATACCGGCCTGAACATGAAATGAGTATCATCATTGTGTAACTTCTGGCCTAGATTTGAGCCTGAATGTGCAGGGGTTCCCCGAGGCCTGAAAAATATTTCAAGGGTTCCTCCAGGATCGAAAGGTTGAGAAAGGCTGGGATAAACAGACCTTTAGCCCATTTTGAGGATTTGAACTGTATTTCGTTTCAAAACTTCTCTCCTTCAATCTAAACTACTAGGAAGAGCTAAGACAGAGAAGTACAAAAAGGAGAGGTTTAATTCCCGTTACAGATACCAGCCACTGATTAACAGATCACTGGTATTAGGGTAAGTATACAAGGTAAACCGAAATTGCATTCCTCCAAAGTTGTCTGTCCCATCATCTGTCTGGGTCCTTGTTGTCTGTAAACCATCATCTGTCTGGGTCCTTGATTATCTAAACCAGCTAGAGGTTTTTCAGCCCAATCTTATGCAAGTCTAGCCATAAGTAAATTGCACTGTATTGAAAGCAGCTTACTATCTCAATAGGCCTGCAGAAGTTTTGCACTTTTCCATGCATCTATATGCACAGATTTCCACTAAATGTGCAGTGAATGATTGATATGCTTGCTTAATTGGTATCTATGACTCCTGACTCTCCTGTTTGTGTCTAAACAAACATTCCAATGTTATCTGTCAAAGTGCACGATGTCTCTCTGGGTGGTTCCCACAAGAAACAAATGTTTGAATGCCTCACAAACAGCTATCTTGGTAAACTCAACCGCATTCCACAGAGACTGTAAGGATCAGGTCCTCTGTATTATAGGCTGGTTTGGAACATGAGCTTGGGAAAATGCTTAGCAGAGACAAGAAAAGTTTAGAAGTTCTCCTGAGTATAGATCTTTTTTCCACCCCACCCCCCCGCTCTCTGAATAAAGAATTCACAGAATCATAAAGGGGACCTTGCTCTGGCCAGGGCAGAAATCTTAAGACCATCCCAGACAAATGGCTGCCCAACATTTGTTTGAAAGCCTCCAGTGATGGAGCATCCATGATTTCGGAAGGCAGGTTGTTCTACTGCTTAATAGCTGTCACGTTCAGGAAATTACTCCTTATTTCAAGCTTGGACCTCTCTCTGTAAAGCTTCTACCCATTGGTTCTTGTCCTATGGAGAATATAGCCATGCCATTTCCCTGTGGCAGCCCTTCAAGTATTGGAAGACTGCTATCATGTCTTCCCTGAGCTTCCTCCTCTTTAAGCTAAATATATGCAATTCTTTTAACTATTTTTTATAGATTTAGCCTCCAAGGCCCCTAACCATCCTTGACACACTTCTCTACCCTCTTTCCAGTTTCTCAGCAACCTTCTTGTATTGTGGCAACCAAAACTGGACACAGTATTATCAGCGTGGTCTGATTAATAATGCATGGTAGAAGAGAAATGTCAGGTCCCGTAACTTGATACCATTGATCGATGCAGCCGAAGACTGCATCTGCTCTTTTGGCAGCTACAGTACAGTGCTGGCTCATGCTTAATCTTTGGTCTACCAGGTTGCCCAGAACTTTTTCACAGGTACCAACTATCTTGTACCTATGAACCTACTTAAGTGCAGAATCTTCTCTCTCTCTTCAGTGAACTACATGCTATTGGATAGGGCCCAAGGTTCAAATCTATCAAGATCCTGTTGAATCTTCAGCCTGATTTTGAGCAACCTCTCTTTTGCCTCCTCACCCACCCCTCAGCTTTTAATCTTAGCCTGTGTGGAACATTTCTCACGTAATGCTTGCTATGCAACTGGAAATTTTTTAGGAGTATATCTACAAAAGCCACCAGCGAGTGTTTGAAAATATTTCATACAGATTTGCAGATAAGTACACAAAAGATTAAGTGCATGGCCACTCCAAATGTGAGCTTGCTGGCCCAGCATTTCTGAAACAGCCTTATGTAATTTAGGGCTGTGCCAGTTGAATAGTGTAGGAAAAAAATCAGCTGGGCCCATCCCTCCCTCTCAGCCCAACCCACCTTCAGGAGCAATTGCAATGTATGCTGCTTTTTGCTCAGGGGTGTCTACTGGAAGGGGGTCAAAAAAGTCAAGACGATGGCCACCACCATATGATCGAAGCCCCACCTTTTGTGGATTCTCTCCATGATGGTCTGTCCCTACCCTGGTCTTTCAGGTCTCCCAGCTATGCACTCATCACTACTGTGACTGAGTCCATCCACCTTGCTGCTGGTTGTCCTCTTCTTCTCTTTCCTTCTACCCTTTCCAGCATTAGAGCCTTCTCTAGAGAGCTGGGTCTTTGCATGTGTCCAAAGTAGGATAATTTGAGCCTGGTCATTTGTGCTTCAGGTGAGAACCCTGGGTTGATTTGTTTGATGATCCATTAAATGGTTTCTTTGCTTGGCTGTCCATGGTATTCTCAGGAGTCTTCTCCAACACCAAAGTTCTCAAGTGTTAATAGTCTTGCTATCCTGCTTCTTAAGAAGGGCGCAGGGAATACCATGGCTTGCACAAGTTCTAATCTTGGTAGTTATAGACGCATCACAAAGTTTGAGTATCTTTTCCAAAGCCTTCATAGCTGCTGTACCAAGTGCTAGTCTGTGGCGTGTTTCTTGACTGCTTGTTCCTTTCCTGTTGATGGTTGATCCTAAAAGGCAGAAACTGTCCACCATTTTGATATCTTCATTGTCACTTCTAGGGCTGGTTGTTCTACCAGTTGTCATTAGTTTGTTCTTTATATTTAATTTTAATCCATTTTTTTTACTGTGCTCCTTGATTTTTATTACTAGGGCTTGTAGATCCTTTGCAATTTCAGCTATCAGAGTAGTGTCATCTCTATAGCACAGGTTATTGATGTTTCTTCCTCCAGTTTTAAAACCACACTCATCTTCTTCCAATCCAGCTTGGAAAATGTATCTAGACCTTATATCCAGACGTGGATAGAAATTTCTTGTGTTGACAATGAGATGTTCTGTGATTCCTATTTTTCTGAGCACATTCCACAGCTTGACGTGATTGACACAATTGAAGGCCTTTCTATAATCAATGAAGCGCATACAGTAGTGACTTCTTTTTGGTAATTTTTGGCTTCCGCAATTATCCAGCGGGCATCAGCAATAATGTCTCGTGTTCCTCAGCCTTTTCTAAAGCCTACAGGCTTTTTTCTCCTTAAAATCTAAAGGTATATGGTACATTAAAAAAAATTAAAAAGTTCACCGAGGTGTGCAAAGATTGCATGCACATAGTTGAAAGCCAGGTCAGAAGGCATACAGGCATATAAGCTATGTTCTCACAAGTTTAAAAGTTTAGTACGCCCCAAGAATAATGTATGTATATTTATCAATTTAGTTGTTAACCACCTGAGTGCCAGTAATGACTGCAAAATAAGATAGAAATGTAAGTAACTTTATCAGTGAAATCTACCCACACTTCTAGATCCCCACACAATTCTTTCCCTTATAGTTATGGGATTCAGCCTCATCACACAAAAACTCCATGTCTAATCTTCAAAATTAAGAATAATTGTTGATAAGAATCCCAGGAAATCAAATGAAACTCCAGTCCTATAAAACGTCTCCTATACTGATGAAGGCTCTACAGTTGGCTGCATTCCCATCATATGCTTAATGAAGCTACTGAATTAAACTAGTTTCTGGGTTTGCCCAACGCAGCGAACCATGTATCAATCATAGGGAGTGATTTCCCACAACTTGCTAAGCCAGAAAAACCTAAAGATTTGCACTAACCAAGTTTACTTCGTTGTGTAGATGCACCTGCTAGTTACAAGTCCCAGTTAAGCATGCTTTGTGAACTTGCTTAGAATGAAATACTCTAATTTTATCCCTTGATACAGCATTAAAGTTTGATTCGCCTTGTCGAATGATCAAGAAGTAACATGACAATTAGTGAGTCAAGAAAAGAAAATGTGATTGCCTCATGTTCCGCAAAGTATCTTCTCCTTTCATTATGCTTTTTTTAAACGGAAAGCTCAAAAAATAGACCCTCGTTCCTCAAATGAACCATGAAGAGCACAATAATTAAAACTGCTGGGACTTTCTAGATTAAGCAACATGAATGCTGTTTTCTTTACCACCAGCAGGGTTGACGTAGCTCAACAAGGTTCTGTAAATGACAACAGATCAGCTGATACCCTGTAACAATTAAGCAAGCCAGATGATGTATTTGAGAGTTGCCAGTCTTCCACCAGGAAATTAGGTAGTGGCATGAATAGTCACTATACCTTAAGTGTCTTACCTGCAATATGGGAATACAATAGCCTGTTTAATGGAACCATGAGAACAGAGCATTCAAAAGCACCAAACAAACAACTAAAAGTTATTATAGGATGTAGCTATAGAGGCTGTTGTCTGCATAGCAAGGCATGAAGCCAAATTCCAGTTATAGATTCCATCAATTATTTTCATAACACTTTGGTTCCGTATTTTAAATTGTGTCCCATTTAATTGAACCCACCTCTTTACTTGAGCCAAAGCTTTTAAAACTAAGCTAACCATTTAATTGACCAAATGTCTGAGCCTGACTTGACTAGAAAGATAGTGTAAGAAATGGAATTTCATTTAAAACAACCATGTAATTAAATGAAAGAACTTGAATTCTAACCAATCCAACAGCCAAGAAGATACAACTGAAATCCTTTAAGTATCTCTCTGGAATAGGCCATAGCCCTCCCAAGGAGCCATGATGATGTCACATGCATTATGTTGTTTTGCAAATAAAGTGAACAGCGTAATTTGCAGCACTTGCACAACATCATGATTTATGAGGTGTCCTTGCCACTCCCACCACAGATGCCCACGGAATGACCTACTGAACGTCATTCTGAGAAGAAAAAAGCGTTGCATTCCACCTGGGACTTTGCATAAAACAAAACTATCAGCCTCATGCATGAAAAATGTTTCTATGAAAACTTCAACTTGGCCTTTACATTTCCAGCTTGCATGTGCTTCTTCAAGTGAACAGCATCTCAAGTCTCTGAAGTATGTGTGTGTGTGTATATATATATATATATATATATATAATTTTTAACTGTTTTATTCATAGCTTTTTTCTGATGAGCAGCTTTTGGGATCATTGTATTGTTATATGGTTTCTCTGTAGACACAGGCTAAAAAGGAGAACAAAGTAGGGCATCATGCCTGCCTCTTAACAATTTGATTTTGCACACCTGCCACAACTATGTTCTGTTTTGACAAACATTTTCACACTTGCTCTGTGTAACACATTTACTGGGGAGGGAAGGCCCCTGGCAGCTTTTGCTACTGAAAGAAGCATCTGCCATATTGTTTTTTTCAAATTCAGTTTACCAATCCATCCAAACAAAATAGTGGCTTCTCCTACAATTGCATTTACACACTCTGGTCACTCCTTCTCAGATTTGAGCTGGTCCTTTTTAAAGTGGGGAGGGAAGATCGCTCTTGGCTGCCACATATGGGGAGAGGCCCTAAGGCTCCACCTACGAAACAGTTTAGTATTTTAAATAATCAGGTGGATTTATACTTCTCCTTTGAGGCAGCAAAACTAATCTGTTAAAATATAATGCCAAGAATTACTTCAGTGTTTCAGGTTTCCCCCAAAACTCCTGATCACTGGGCAACTGATTTCAGTGGACAGAAAGCAGTAAGATTCAAGGAGAAAATTGGAAGGGAAATACTTGAATGAACATTGTATTCCCACAAGGCCCTTGGTTTTATATTGTATGCTTCTCCAAAAGGCAAAAACATAGCACGGTCCTTTTTCTCTTTTCCCATTAATACTTTAGAACAAGACAACACATTGGCACTGAAAGAGAAAAGGGGAAAGCATATTAATCCTTGGGAGAGCTAAATGGGCTTCAAACGAGTGATGCCCAATGCAAATATATTTCTTTTCGAAGATCAGAACTGGCTTTGTGGTCAGAAGTATTTGATTACATTAGGGAACAATGGAGTTGATAGAAATCCACAAGGAGGGATGTATTTCTGACCTCCTCTCTCCGCCCCTGAAAACCGAATCTCCAGGTTTCTGCTAGGTATATAACGCAAGCCTAAACAACTTTACAAAGAAGCAACGAGAATCCAGTGAAATCTGGTTTTGTTTAAGGGTGTGTGACATTTCCTGCAGCAGGCAAGGCTTCTCTCCAGACCTTTTCCAAACAGAGGGGAGAAAGCAGAAAGGGTTAAAATGTCCCCCTCCAAAAAATGCAAGCTTCTTACCTTCTACGCATGCAGGTCTTTAACCAAAATCCTCTCACTGTGTCAAACTGGGATTTATGATCTATAGATCGTCCTTGCTTAACAACCACAAATGGGACCAGAATTTCAGTTGCTAAGCAAAGCAGTCATTAAGCGAATCCAATCCAATTTTACAACCTTTTGTGGTGGTCGTTAAGTGAACCACGTGGTTGTTAAGCAAATCACATGGTTCCCTATTGATTTTGCTTGCCAGAAGCTGGGCAGGAAGGTCAAAAAGGGCGATCATGTGACACTGCGATGATCATAAATGTGAACTGGTTGCCAAGTGCCCAAACCACGATCACATGACCGCAAGGATGCAGCGATGGTTGTAAGTGTGAGGACAGGCCCTAAGTTGGGTTTTCCAGCACCACTGTAAGTCTGAACTGTCACTAAATGAATGATTGTTAAGCAAGGACTACCTGTATGACAAAATTGGGGATTTCTGAAAACTCAGCGTGTCAGACTCTATTGGGCTTAGTCTCATACACATCTTGTTAGACTGAACTGGTATGCAAATTTTATAAAGAAACAAATACATAAAGTAATGTTAAGATTTTGATAAAACAGGTATGTGCATTGGGGGTGGTAAAACGGAAACATACTGGTACTTCTTAACTGGATGTTTGGTCTAAGCAAGTCGTTCAAGCCCGGATTGTGCATATCTGCCAATTTAAAATAATGCTCAAGTTAGTTCAAAAGAGTTAAATCTGCAATAAATCTGGTGGTTGCCATAGTTTGGATAACCACCAAAAGGCCGCAAAGATATAGAGAAAACTTTTTTGCAGTTCTCTGGAGTTTTGTAGCCCACAGATGGCAGCCTAAAATGATGCCAGACCTTTTTTGGGGGGGGGGGGAGGGTAGAGAGGAAGTTTTTTTAAGCAAGGCAAATTCATCAAATCCATATGAGTGAGGTAGGCAAACCAGGAAATGTGATGCAAATGTATGAAGTAGAAAGCACTGGGAACTTTGAAGCTTCCTTTAGAGGCAACACTATCTAGATTTTGAGGGTTTTTTTTTAAAAAAGCATTTTGCTTCAATAAGAGCAAAAACTATTATGATTCTAACGACTTACTATTAGGATTTTGTTTTCAATAGCATCAGTTGCCATGATGATGGCAAGATTCAAAAATAAATAAATAAAACCCCACCCTGCAAGTGTTTGCTCCCAACCTTTTTCATACTTTGTGCTACTGCAAGTATTTTTTGTTCTTTCTGCCTGTCAGAAATGCAAATATTTCATGTATAGTTACAGAATATGATTAACAACACCTTTCACTGCACAACAAAGACACTGAAAATTAAGAGAGCAAACTTCACCTCTCTTAGGACATTCATACATGTAGCGGCCTGGTGAATCACAGGGTTAAGCCATGACTTCTCTTTCAACTATGGCTTATCAAATAAACCACAATGACTGGGTTCACACAACACCATAAATCCAGACTAACTACAATAGGGCCTAACAGGGGTATTTTCCTAGCAATGGATGGGAGACCTAGCAGCAGGGGATTTTTATTCTGAGGGGACTCTTTTTCATGCTATTTTCCATTCTTAAATCTATTCTCATCGGTATTCAAACTGAAATAAGGACTGCATTCACATGTTATGCCACAATTAACTGGGTTGCATAATCTACATTTTAAACCATGTATGGAAAAACACCACAACGGTCTGGAGTGCACAGAACATGCGCAGCCAAAAACCAGTTTAGCACAACAATTTAGCACTATATCTGAACTCAAAGCCAGTCTGTCGAAGGATGTCGAGTAGCAAGTCAGAGGGAGCTGTAAGCATTGGAGATGCAAACTTCATTTTCTCAACAGAGGCCTTTCATGGCAAATTCACTGCTGTAACATACGGAAAGGATTGTTCTTAAAAATGAAAAAAAAAAAAACTATCTTCTGAGATGAAAAGTCAGGAAAAATTGTGCTTCCCCTCAAACTTCTTGCCCAGACAACCCAACAGGTGGAAATTAGCCTGCTAAACCACAAACATACTAAAAAACAGATTAGCTAAGCTCATTTTAGTTTAGCATAAGTTGAGCAACTGTCCCCCAGCCTATACAGTTGGTTTAACAGTGGGTGTCCTGTGCAAACTCAGAAAATAATGTTTACTTAATGTAACCCCTAAGTTCATGGTTTAGTCTAGCTCATCATGGCTAAGAATGCTTTATAAATATCAGCCGAGGATCTCATCATGATTCTTAATTGCCAGGTACTCATTCCCTTTCTCTAGAGTAGTGTTTCTCAACCACGAGCACTTTAAGAGGAGTGGACTTCAACTCCCAGAATTCCCCAGCCAGCATGCTGAAGTCCACTCCTCTTAAAGTGCTCGAGGTTGAGAAACGCTACTCTAGATAGTGTTCTGCAAATCATAGTAAACTGTAGCTTACCATGGTATTCATGGAGAAAATCTATGTGGTCGCCAGGAGTCGAAAACGACTTGATGGCATATAAACAATCAATCTCATGGTATGCGAACCCGGTCAAGAGCAGACAAGTGAATTCACACAACTGCATTCAGCCGGTCAGTTTCATATCCTCTTATGCGTCCAGAAAAGACTGCACGTTTCGGACGACACACCACGCTATCGAGCTTGCGGTTCAGTGCGCTGGGAATCCAGGAATTGCACGCCGGGCGACTCCAGCCATCAAGCGCAGCCATAGCACGCTTCATTTGCACACAGCCAACTCTGGTTCCCCGATCGTGGTTTACAGATTTGCAAATGGAGCGAGCCTCCCTCCCACTCCCTCGGCTATGACACACGGGTCGAGGCTCCTCACCGGTCTTTCCGGCTGTGGGGCATTCCAGATGTGCCCGACCACAACTCCCATCATTCTCCCCTCACCCACCCCGCCGGCTTGGAAGGCGGGACGCGAAGGAGCGAGCCGGGACGGCATGCAAACGAGGCGCTCCCTTCTGGCCAATCAGCGCCCTCCGAGGCCGCCCGGAAAACTGAATGAAGCCCGCGGAGCGACTCGCCCCCTTTCTGGGGCTCGCCTGCCCGGATCCGCGGGGCGCTGCGCTTCGCCATGGAGGCCGTCGGACAAACTGAACGCCCGGGGAGGCGCGGCTGACGAACCGCGGAGGCGCCGGTAAGCGGCCACTTCGCTCGGCGCAAGTTCGCTGCCGCGCTGGGTTGCGAGCGGCGGAGGGGCGCGCACGGACGGCTTCCTTTCATTCAAGGCGGTTGCGAGGTGGCGGCGTAGCCCTAAAGCGAGTCTGCAGTCCGGCTCCGGCGAAGAAGCGAGCTTCGGCCACGCTCTCTTCCCTCGCTCCGGGGGCTACCGGGAAACTTCTGAGCGCGTTGCCCCGCCCGCCCCCTTCTCGCGGGGGCTTCCAGGCGGCAAAGTTTCAAGTTCCTCGAAGCGGATTCCCGGCTGTGCGGCGCGCCGATCTGTCGGGGTCCTGGGCTCCCGCGTCTGACGTCTCGCTCATCCGTTTCACGCTCTCTCTTTCGAAAAAGCAGCCGCCCGCCCGCCCGGCCCCCTCCGGAGGAGAGAGGGGCTTTTCCCGGCCCGTGAGCCGCCGCCCGTCCGCGCGACTCTCCACCCGGTACCCACCCGGCAGAACGAGCTGAGCCAGCTTCGCTTCGCCAGTTGCCACCGGCGGAATTGCAACACCGCCTTTGAAGCCGGGTGGCTTTGAACGCTTCCCAGCTCCGGCCCGGCTGCGGGGCTTTCTTTCGGCTTGGTCGCCTCCCAAGGGCTCTTCTCCTTTCCCACCCGCGGAAGCTATAACGGGGGAGGGAGAGGCCCGAGAGGCGAGCTCCTGCTACCCCCGCCCAGCGATTTGAAGCCTCTGGTGCCTTGGAAGCCAGTCCCCTTAAACTCCGTTAGGGTTACTGGGTAACCGGGTAAGTCTGTCTGCAAATCAGTCCGTCTCGATGGGGCCCCATTTCTTTTCCTGCTACTGAATTGCCTGGGTTCGTTTCCGCATCCAGATGAAAATCCCTGCGTTTCTTTCTGCTAGGGCATATTTTCCTGCATACGTTTTCCCCCCTCCCTTCTGCGCTTCCCGACCGAATTTCCTTAATACCTATCGTTGTACGCACTCTCCCCTTGCAAACTGCAATGCCAGTTTGTGTTGTTTCATCTGCGCAGCTGTGTGTGTATATTTAGGTATACAATTCTGCTTAGCTAGAAATGGGAAATGGAAACCCAATTCAGCTCCTTTAGTTCCTCTCCAGAACTCACCAGCCTTGCATATGCTTCAAACAGAAACGCACAACGGGTTTTTTAAAGCTATTCTTTGGAGTCCTGGGTGCTCTCTGAGCCTTGCTGTTTTCTTGCAGATGTTTCATTGCCAGACTAGGCAACATCCAGTGGGAAAAGGAACTGTAGTCTGGCAGTGAAAGGTCTGCAAAAAAACAAGGCTCAGAGAGCACCAAGGACTCCACAGTTCAGCCTGAGCTACAAATATTTGCTTTGAAAGCTGTTCTTGGTTGGCCTTCTGGTGACTGGTGGGTGGAAAGTACAGTCCTGTAGTTGGATTTTCCTAGTAGTCTCCTCTTCTAATAAAAGGGGTGGGTAGTTACTTTGTCTGTGTCCAGCGGAATGTGCTAGATGGGATCCAGTCTCTGCTGCCCCCTCCCGGAGGGATTCCAAACACAAATGCGTACGAGCCTTTTTTATTTTCAGAGTTAGCTCTTTCCTCTACCCGAGTTAGCTCTTTCTACTCGTTACTCCAGAAAAATGGCCAGATAGCAGGCAGGTCGCAATGCAACGCAGATGATTGTACCTCCTGCTTTCCGGCTTGAAGACTACGGAAGTTGTAATCCTCAGTTTTAGGCATAAATGAAAGGAGGCAACAGTTGTCTTTCAGCTGCAACGACTTCCTGTGCTTCCTAGCATTGTTTTAGGTTGTTGACTCATCTAATGTTTCCGTGAGCATACATTTTCCCCCCTTGCATTTCCTGCAGCTATAATTCAAACATTAATTGGCCAGTGTTTTCTTCTGACATTGTTCTGTTCAGTCTGTGACAATTACAGGCAACATAATAAGCATTTTCTAGCCTATGCTAACCTTGTTTGCCATCACTTAATGAACTAGAATAGGGTCCACACAACTCATTAAACTAAACAAGCAGACAGCATATATTTATATGGGACATATAAATCCAGTCCTTAATGTTGTTCCAACGTTTGAGCTAGTCGATAGATATAATAGAATCCTGCAGTGTGCCGCTTAGACCATGGTGTGTCCAACTTCATGCTCAGTGTATGAATACCAGTCCTCAACAGATACATTCGACACATTCAAATGGAGCCTGCCATCTCCCTGGCAATTTGTTCCATTGTCAAATCACCTAATTCTCCTTAGGAAATTCCTTCTTGTAATTGTTTTAAAATAAGACCACAAGCATACTTTAAACCAAACTTGATTTGATAGACTACTGTCTTATTTGAGTACTTAGGCAGTACTCAAATAAGGAAACCCATGGTTTATCATGGTAAAGAAGTATACCGTGTTTCTCTAAGAATAGCCTTTCTGTTAGGCAATATTGCTGTGCAGCACACTGCCATCCTATCCCACAGGATGGTATAGAACCAAATTCTGTGGATAGCATTGAGTAAGTGTTCTGCTGCAAGTGCATGTAAGTTCTCTAGATAGAACAGAAGGGGTGACCTCTTGTCCTTAGCTTCCAGAAGCAAAATACCCTAGGCCTATTTGAAATCAGCTGGAAAAGCAACCCTTCTAGGCATGGTCCTTTTAAGGCATTCCTGTCTTGTTTTGCTGGCATCTTTTTCCTAGAGAGAGAAGAGGAGGACACAAGAAGAGCAGCTATCCTTCACTTAGGCTAGTCAATTTGGAGGACATAGTCAAGCTGGCAAGAAGATGGCGGGGAATGACCAAGTTTGCTGGAGTTCTTGATTTTAAGAGAAACTGAAGCTGAATGGAGAAGGAATCAGTGGATTTTTGCCACCATAAATTAACATGGCTTTCCTCCTACAACATCGGAGGCCCAGTGTAGTTGAAGAGGCAGCTTGGACTTCCAAGCAGCAAATTTTAATAGACTCAGCAATGATAAGTAGGATCCCATGGTAGCAGAAGCTAATGGGAAAAGGAACTCGGTATAGTTGGAAGGTTCTAAAAAGGAAATGCTAAAAGTGTAAGTGCCATCAATTCCAAAGTGGAAAAATGGAATGCACCAGGAAAAGCCAATACGGCTGCATGAAAACCTTAGTGAATCTGAAAACCAAAGGACAGGCATAAGACATGGAAAGAGAGGTGGGTCACCAAGGAAAAAATATATATATATAGTTTTCTGGAGATACAGACATGGTGTTCGAAAGGTGGAAACTCAGAATGTGATGAGGATGGCAAGGGATGCTAAGAAACACAAAATGTTCAAGATACAAGGAAGATAAATGAATTAATATACCAAATATTAATAGGTAACCACAAAGAAGATTGCTCTGCTTGGCTAAGTCCTGTCTGAGAAACTATGTGTTCTTTCAGGCAGCTGAAGAATAGGATGAAGGGACAAAATTGAAGCCTATTTACTTTGAATGAATTTAAATCTCCTGGGCCAGATGAATTGCATCTCAGCACACTGTAGTAACTAATTAATGATCTGATTGAGGCTTTACTTGTGAGAAATCCTGGAGAAGAGATAAAGTGAAGACAATTGGAGGAAAACATACATTGTTCCTGCCTTCAAAATGGGGAGACAAGGAGGATTCAGTGAACTACACAGCAGTTAATCTTTACCTAGTAAGATTCTGGAGCAGAGCAAAAAGAGATTGATATATAAATATCCTGAAAAACAAGATGACAATTACCAGTGTGGATTTTTTGAGAACTAATCTTGTTAGTCTAACCTTATCTCATGTTTTTTGATCTGGTAACTTCCTTAGTAAATTGTGGGAATGTAATGGACATAATATATCTTGATTTCAGTGAAGCATTTGACAAAATACACTGTATTACTCTGATTAGTTAAGTTAGTTAAGGCTGGGCTAGATGGGATGACAGTATGTAGATATACATATACTGAAAATCAACAATTCCTCATTAAACAGGAAGGAAATATATTATAGGTTCATAGTTCTGAACCTTGTACTCTTTACCATTTGTATTGATATGATAACTTGAATAAAGAGTAGAAGTGTTATTGATAAAGAGTAAAGCTGACACCATTTTCTGCAAGCCATTCATTTGTAAGCAATAGGAGTCTGTTCTAAGAAAGCTTTCTTTAGCAGAACAGGTGCTACCAGAAATTGGGCTGGAATACTAAACAAGTAGAAGCTAAAACCACAAGAAGGAAAAAAAACACAATATATATGAACCTATTAGAATATATCTACTAACAGCAGAGTAACTATTAGGACCTATCAGCTTTCTGAGTGTAGTATTCTTGTAATCAACTATTTTGCTAGTCTTAATAAGCCACAAGAAGTCTATACAGGTAAGCCTTGTTTAGCAACTGCCTCATTTAGTGACTGTTTGCAGTTACGAGCGACGAAGTAACTCTGTGACCAATCCTTGCATTTATGACCTTTGCAGGTCTGTAAAGCAAAGGAAAGCACAGTCGCAATGAAAGTTGCTTCTTGTTGGTATTGATCTCCACTTTGTTCAATTATCCATTTCAAAGAATGCATATTAGATTTGCAGATGACACCAACTTGGCGAAGAAAGTTGATACCTAATGCCTTTAAAGGCAGAAACAATTTAAAAAGAATGTGAGTTTCCCTGGGGCCAGTCTACCACCTTAACCAGTCACCACACCTATCGTCTGGTATGAAGCAATTCATTCTGAATTTCCTCACCAGTCAGCTTCCTTGGGTGAAGCCAAGTTATAATGTTATGAGATGAAGGAAGTTACTCTCTAGTCACTTTCTCCATGTCATGTGCAATTTTATATAACCCTCTCATGTCTTCCTCCTTACTCATTTCTCTTCCTCTGTAAGATAAAAGACTTTATGTCTTTTAACTTTCTCAGAGGAAGTTTGCTGCAGCCTCTGGACTTCATTGAACGTCTTTTTGAAAACTTGTTCTACCCTTTCCAAGAGTTAATCCAACCATACCACAGAGGCATGCCCTTTTCATGGCACCACCGTGTTGGACAATATTCCTGCACTGACCGGGGTTAGATGTTCTGCAACCTTACATTCCATACTGCTGTGATTCAGACTATCCATCACAAATCCAAAATACTATTTCTGGTCAGTTGTGTGAAAAGAAGCTATGGTCTTGGAGCAAATTTTAGTTGGGAACAGTTGGAGGATATCTTTTCTGTGACAGGTTATCTTTTAGCCTTCACCAACCTCATTACTACATGAATGACTCTAAGCACTTTGGAAATCCCTAGTAATATTTTAAATCTCTTTGTTTTAACTTACTTTCTACATCTTAATACTGATTTTTTTTACCATGGGTTCTTAGGAAGAATCTTGATAACTACAACTTGATGAGCTTGTTGGAAATTCTTAGAGGTGGCTATACAATTTTGAAGGAGAAGGGAGTAACTGAAACATAACAGTAGCTTAATCATGGAACCCTTGTAAGTCCATGTTGATGCTTGCTACATGATAAATGTGTACAGAAATGATAGAAGGAATTGCCTCTTTGTTCCCCTTTGTCCTTGTAATGATGGAAGTGGCCCTGTGGAGCAGAACGCACAAAGTATAGTTGACGTTCTTCTTGTCGTCTTTGGGTGAGTGGATGGGGACAGAATGGCATCTGCAAGTGTTTTGTGGATGTCCCAGAGGGTGTGGCCAATCTAGAAGCACCCATTTATTAGGCATACATTGGTGAGGTTGTTTCCTGCTGCTCCCTTACACCAAATATTACTTTCATCTTTGTCTATTTTTTTCCTGGGCAAGTAGGTAAACTTTTAAACAAAATATTATGCTGGGGATGCTTGAGTTATTCGTGTAAATACAAATTGAAGCTAGATATCTTGCAATGTGTCATTCATTTATTATAATTAAAAGAACATATAAAAGAAAACATTAAATCAGGTGGAACAGGGAATCTAGCTGATGTGAAAAGTACCTTATGGATTCCGTATTGG
This sequence comes from Candoia aspera, assembly GCF_035149785.1. Classification (NCBI taxonomy): domain Eukaryota; kingdom Metazoa; phylum Chordata; class Lepidosauria; order Squamata; family Candoiidae; genus Candoia; species Candoia aspera. The sequence goes on along the minus strand of NC_086158.1, from coordinate 8,785,029 downwards.
CTACTCATGGAGTAAATTAAAGAGAATTTATTAGATGCTCTGGGTTCTCAACTTGCATCAGAGGCTAGAACTGGGATTAATATATCTTTACGTAGCCATGAATTTTTTTGCATTACTTTGTCTTTTGGTCACAATTTACTATAATTAACAGTATGCCAAAGTTCATACTGTTTCATAGATGGCAGAGAATGGTTCTTATACATCAGTGATGACAAGCCACAGAAAATCGATTTCTGCATTTCTTAGTAGGGAATCCTTATCTCTGTGATGTATTTGGCTTAAAAATGGAAAACTTAATCTCTTCTACTATAATCTCCTCTTGTTCTTCTACTAACTGCTCTTCTGGAAAGGAAAAGAAACCAGCTTTCTTGAACAATAGGATACTGCCCATTTTAAATGCCAGTAAATTCATTTATTGCCTGTAACACAAATACTGGTCAAGAGCACCCTTTTGATACATATAGTA